>NC_057936.1:40111057-42697194 GCF_018555375.3 Anguilla rostrata | reverse complement strand
AACCGGTTCTGGTGACTCCGGCCTTCGATCAGACATTCGTGCTCCAAACGGACGCTTCCCTGGTGGGGATAGGAGCCGTGCTCTCACAGATCCGGGAGGGGGCCGAGCATCCGGTAACGTACATCAGCCGTAAACTCTTAACTCATGAGCGTAACTATGCCACAGTAGAGAAAGAGTGTTTAGCCGTCAAATGGGCGATGGACAAGCTGCGATACTACTTACTGGGTAGGGAGTTTGTACTAAGTCACTGATCATGCCCCACTCAAATGGATGTCAGTGAATAAAGATAGTAATGCCCGGGTTACTAGGTGGTTTCTGGGGCTACAGTCTTTTCGCTTCAGGGTGGAACATCGAGCTGGGAAGCTCCACGGGAATGCTGACGCCCTGTCCAGACGGGAGGAATGTCTATGGTCAGGCGCTCCAGGTAACGACATGGAGCTGAGGGAAGGGGTATGTGGCGCCCCGATCACTGATCGGTGCTCCCCACGAGACCACCAAGACGGCCGAGCCCATCGACACCGGCGGCTGCTGGGAAAAGTCGTGAGTGGGCGGTACTTACCAAACCACAGCCTGGAGACGTTCAGGACCCTGGACAGCACCAGACAGAACACCTAAGGTGACACCAGGCAGCACCATGGACAGGGCCGTGGGCCACTCTCTCCTCGCGTAGAGGAATAGGTGTGACACTTTGTAAACTGTTTTGTGTAACGGAGCAACCGTGAGTCCAGGGGACCGTGTGACCGGGGGCGACGACAGGGACCTCTCAGGGCTGGAGCTGGGAGAAGGTTGGAGCGCGACCACACAGGGGAGGGAGACCTTCACCCCGACACCCCCTCTCAGCCGGGAGGAGCACCAGTCGGCACCTGGAGGAAGGAGCCGGACCCGGACCGGACTGACCAAGCCCCGCCCCCCTAACCGATGTGCTTCTTGTTTCCCTCCAGAAGGAGACCGAGTGAATACCTGGAGTGGAGCACCGATACCCCGACCGGTAAGACGTTTTAGTTGTTTTTGGCTCCCCCTACCTTTACCCCCACTCGTCACCGTCATTAAAGAACTTTTTGTTAATCACTACCTCAGTCTCCCCGCTCTGGTTCTTCTGGACTTCCGTCACTCAACCCCCCGTGGGCCGAGAGAGTTCACAACATATATAGCAAACCGAAACTGCTAAACGTACACGCTCATCAGACTGTACAAATTCACACAAGGATAGCCATAATCCACAACCGTTTCTTACAGGGTCACTTCGCATTTCTCACTCTCGTAATAAAACGCTTTGCAAAAAGAAATGATATCTCATAAAAAACACATTTTCAACGTACAAAAATGCCAAGTTACTCACACATGACTTGAAAGAATTGAGGAAATATTGGGTAGCATTGCTTTGGAATACATGTTATTAAATTTCGGTGAGGCAAGATAGCCTATATTGTTTGTAGTACCGTAATTTGGCGTCATTTTGATATCAATACTTTTAATGGCAGGCCTGGATTTTGGCAGTCTGAATGAATGAGTTATTGACGGTGTATGTCTTGTATGTGTGAGTAACTTGGCATTTTTGTACGTTGAAAACATGTTTTTTATGAGATTGCTATTTACTGGAATTATCCAGTAGAGGAAGCTCTAATACAAGTGTGACCTGCAGCAGCTGACGCGTTACTTCTGTAATAAGACGTTTGTCACTCGTGCCTCATCCAATATTCTCCACTGCAAGACTTGTCTGCACATATTCGATTGCCGCAATAAAGGTATGTATATTTAGTGAAAGTTTTTAATTGAATGCGTTTATACGACCACTATGTTTATCAATCCTCATTATCAAGCGAGCGAGCTAGCTAACATATTTGGGCAAGCTAGCTGGCTAGCAAGCCTTTATGAAGTGGCAGTGAGCACATAAGCAGCGTAGGATCTACATTTCCAGAGGACATCGCTGTATTCTCAAATAAATAACCAGCCAAAATAAAATGGTGATTGAATGCATCACACATTTGTTTTTTTTATCTGAGATAATGATATTAGCTACTATATGATGCTGTGTCAACAGACAACGCGTTATTGCAAGCGAGTGTGTCATCTAGTCACGCGTCATTCTCTTTGTCACTCTTGTGGAGGAGCGAACCACCGGTGCACTGTTTGGTGTCTCTTTTTTTGCCAGAGGTGTAGTCTCTCCCTGCCCTGTCTCATTGGTTGCCCTTGCCCCTGAGGCTATGTCCTCAGTGCTGGGAAAAGTGTCCTCCTGTGCCATGTCAGCCATTGGTGTTAGTCCCTGGGTGCTAACTGGAGAAGTAGAACTCACTGCGTCCTCGGCAACCTCTTCTGGAACCACTGTTGCTTTTCTTTGGAGTATTTGATCCACATGTCTGCGGACCACCCTTCTGTCCCCCCAGAATTATCCTGTAGGAAACAGGTCCTGTCGGGTTTTCTATTACTCCTGGAATCCATCTTTGGTCCATAACCAAATTTTTAGTCAGAATCGTGTCTCCTATAGGGTTGCAAAATTCCGGGAATATTCAAGCATGTAAACTTTCCATGGGAATTAACGGGAATTTATGGGAATTAACGGGAAATAACGGGAATAAAATGGAAATATAGACCTATTTGCTCAGGCTGCATTTACCATGTCATATGCAGATAGAAACAAACCTTTTACCATATCATAAGCAGACATAATTGCAAACATTCTCTATGCCCCCCCTCCAAAAAAAAAACCATTTTTCTTAACACCTAACCCCCCCCCCCCTAAAAACAGTCTTCCGAGTGTTGTTTTAGAATTCTATTTACATAGAGAGTTGAAGCGCAAGTTTTTAGAAAAAGTCAAGGAATGACAGACATGTGGAATAAACATTAACAAAATACATCCCATTTTACTGCGCAAGGGGTCAGTTGAACCCACGGTTCTAGTGACGAGTAGTATACCGTGAGGAGTGCCAAGTGACGTTGGCAGCACACAACGTGACCAAAGACGGAAAGTTTTGAAGAGAAGCTAGCTGCTTGTCCAAAATTACCAATATTTATAAGACGTCTGCATGCCGCTTCACAGCCATAAAAATATCCTACTTATCAGACGGCATTAATTTCGTCAACGAAAAATATTTGTTACGACCTCTTTTTCCAGAACGAAAATAACAATTCAGAATAGGCCTTAGGGTTTAAAGTGAACAACTCATTTATAAAATGTTTTACAATAAAGAATGAATGGAAATAGATTAAAACTCCTCAATTAGTATGCTCAATCAAGCTACATCACATGGTAACAGCTAGCAGAAGGTATTAACAAGGTATAAACTGTATACTTTGCATTAGGCCACTATCTGCCGGTTAACTGAAATATAAAAAATATAAAATGTATTCACTCCAGTAATATAATCAAAGCTTACCTGAAAGCATGTAGTCATTTGGCTCAGACACATGATGGGAGAATGCACTGTGCATGCAGAGGGTTGTAATTTTACTGAATTCCTATTTAAAGGTGCAGTGTGTAGAATTTAGTGGCATCTAGCAGTGAGGTTGCAGATTGCAACCAACTGAATACCCCCCCTCACCCCTCCCTTTCCAAATACGTAGGACAAGCTACGGTGGCCTGTAAGTTCCGAAAATGATATCATCGTCTACGACAGCATCAAGTAGCCAAGTGTCAAGTGATGAGGTTCCTTGATAGATTTATAAATTGTATTTAGTTATTTAGTCTGTAAAACTATAGGCCATAACTTACATGTAAGATAGCGATTGTGATTGTTAATTGTTCCGCATTGTGGTAGCGTTTTATTGCTTTAACGTTAGCTGCTTTGCATGATAAATCATAGAAAGACATGATGCGTCACAAAAACTATTACACAACCAACTAACGCTTACATTACAGTGTGAAATATCTTCATTATAAAATACCACTAACCTATTTAAAGACACTCAATTTCAAAAACAATGTATATGACCAAAATATTTTGAGCAGTAGGCCTAATACTTACATAGCAATGATGAAATCTTATCTGTTTCAATAGACAGAGACAGAGTAAATCAATGATATATTTCTATCCGCTTCTGTCTTACACCACAAAACAATATGGCTTAGCTATGCCCAGAAGTCCTCAATAATAATAGTATTTTCTGAGAAATTACGAAAAATCCTTAACAACATTTCGTGTAGCGCATTTTACTGCTACCACAGAGTGAATGCGTAAGTTAATGCGATGATAACAAACCTTTGATTACGCTGACCAATGAAACGCTATTCCAAAAGCAAAATTAGACATGTTATACATCGTTAGAAAGCTTATACTCTCACCTACTGAATAAATGGATTGTCAATCAAGCCAGACTGTACTAAAAAGGGCGACAACGCCGTAAACAACACGTGTGGTATTACGCACAGCTATTTTGGAAGGTACCCAGGCAAAAGCACCCCCTCTAGAGCCGTTTGTCCATTCAGGGCTACTGTAGAAACATGGCGGTGCAACATGGCAGCCTCCGTGGAAGAGGACCCGCTCCCTATATAGATATAAAGGGCTCATTCTAAGGTAATGAAAACACAACGTTCTTATTTTCATGGGATTATACACTAATTAAAACATACTTATGAATATTATATTCCATTTCTGCCAAGTCTGTTTTGCTAGATGCCACTAAATTCTACACACTGCACCTTTAAAGGGATGCTGACAAATTATCAGTGCATGTGATGAAAGAGTGCGTTGCTGAATGCAGTGCATGGTTACAATTCAATTAAATGGGAATCCTTTTAACCAAAACATGCCATAAGACCTAGTATTGCTTTTTTTATGTGTATTCCTCTCCAAATAAGTTTACTGTTAAAAGGTAAGATGTTTATATTGAAATTGTGCAAAATTTCCAAAATTCCCGAGTTTAACCTCCCTTCCAAAATTTCCGGAAATTTACCGGAAATATTTCGACCCTTTGCAACCCTAGTCTCCTACTCTAAACTGACAGCCACGTGCACACTTGTCATGTTTTTCTTTTTGTTTGTCCTGTCTTGTTCAATCCTTCCTTTTAGATCTGGATGCACTAGGTCCAGTGTGGACCTAAGCTTTCACCCTAACAACATTTCAGCCGGTGAGAGTGTTGTTACAGATTGTGGTGCAATTCTAGTTGAACAACACTTTGGCTATCTTGGTCTCTATACTACCGTCTGCACTTTTCTTCATCATTTCTTTGAAAATTTGGACTGCTCTCTCTGCTAGCCCGTTTGAGGAAGCATGATATGGAGCCGATGTGACATGTTTAATTCCATTTTCACTTAGGAATTCCTGGAATTCTGTGCTCATGAAACACTGTGCATTGTCTGACGCACAAATTTCAGGTAAACCTTGATTGCTAAAACTGGTGCGCAGGCAATCAATGGTGACTGCGGAGGTAGGGGAGCGTACCGGATAAACGTCCATCCATTTAGAATGGGCATCAATGACTATCAGGAACATCTTACCCATGAATGGACCTGCATAGTCCAGATGCAGCCTTTGCCAGGGTTACTCGGGCCACTCCCAGGGGTGGAGTGGAGCCACTGCTGGAGACTTTGTGTGTTCCTGACATGTACCACATGTTTTTGACCAGGGTTTCAATGGTTTCATCTAGTTTTTGCCACCAGAGATAACTATGAGCTAGTGCCTTCATGCGTGACACCCCGGGATGACCTTGGTGTAGCTGAGCCAATACAGCCTGCCGCCCTGGTGAGGGAATAATGACACGCTCCCCCCATAACACACAGCCGTCCTGGACATTCAGTTCTGTTTTTCTCACACTGTATGGTGAAAAGTCCTTTTCCGTCTCATGTGACCATACCTTATAGTAGAGGAACAAATCTCCAAAAAAGGCTTTAGTTTTTGAGATACCCCTACCCAAGGTAGAACAAAGCACAACCATGTTTTTTCATAACTTTAATATGTCTAGTTTTTGAAATGGATGGTTGTATAAAAATATTTTACTGCAAAATTTGTTTTTTTGGTTGATGTTTGGATCCTCCCCAAAACCGAAAATAGTTTAGGCTTCTCCAAAAGGGAGAAGACATCTTTAACACCTTGCTGTCTCAGGCTGTTGTCCCACGCAACTTTCAACACCCAGTCATTGTACCAGTTCCCAAAAATCCACATACAACCTGCATGAATGACTTCTGTCCGGTGGTGCTCACATCAGTCGCCATGAAGTGTTTTTAGAAACTGGTGTTGAGATTCATGGACTCTATCATACCTGTGACCACCGACCCCCTTCAGTTTGCCTACCGGGCAAACAGATCGGTGGATGATGCTGTGGCCCTCGCTCTTCACTCAGCTCTTGAACATCTGGACAACCCCAACACCTACACCAGCATGCTCTTTCTGGACTACAGTTCAGCTTTTAACACTGTCCAGCCCACTAAGTTAGTAGCAAAACTGGCAGATCTGGGGCTGCCCACTCATACCTGCAACATTTTCCTCAAGATGCATATTATCATATTATCGAATCCAAGATGGCAGCATATCAGTCTTTGTCTGAGTTTGCAGCCCAGTGTTCGTAAGTGTTTTGTAAGTTTGTAAGTTAATTGTACTCATTTTTCACACCAATTATTTTTTTAATTATAGGCGGAAGAATAGGTTTTATTTTATTTTATTTTTAATATGTTGAAAAGTTCGTCTTGATCCATTATTTTTGGCTTGCTGCCCAAACTTGAAAACAGGACCACCAAACAAGGCCTAGCAAAAGGGCCCTTGAAGTCTGCAAAAGAAAAGTTCGTGGATTATATGATTCAAAATGCCAGCGTAAGTGGCATAAGAGTGGCTTCAGCGCCTCTCCCTGGAGTTGTTCTGATCAGCTAGACCACCATCTCCCAGCCCCTGTTCCATGGTCAACATTCTCCATGGCTGCCTACTGATGTTGTCTATGAAGGAAGCTGGCCTGCACATCAGTAGAAGTTTTTTTTCCTGGTCAGCTGAATCTTCTTTCTACCTGTACTTCACAGCTATTTGTGAGCAACAAGCAATCCTGTCCTTGTGCACCTGGCAACCCACACAGTGTCTCTCTGTGATCAAAGACTATGCCTATCTGGCAGCTCGTATAGTGCACACCACAGCCTGGAAATCCGCTTTGAGCGCATCTGGCAATCCTGGTGTTTGAGCTCACAACACAAATCAGTGGGTCGAAGTACAGTCAAGATGAAAGCTCTCCTGGTAATAATATACTATCTACTCATCATCCGTAGCGAGCAGAATGTGGTGAGTAATTCCAATCACAAGCGTTTTTCACGGATGATCTTCCCTTTGACTGCCACAGACTCAGTATTTCATTTTGATCATGCCCTGTCTGTAGCCAACAAAAAATTCGGAAATCCTACATCATCTTCATAGTTTGTTGCTTTTGAATGACTACTTTGCTGTATCGAAAAACTCCGTTTTGGATTTTGTGGACAAATTAAATGCCGAAAAAGTGATGTTTAAGCACACTAAACTGAGAAGCTTAATTGTTCTATTGTTGCTTTTATCCAGAAATGTTCAACCAAACCCTGGCCCAGACTTAAGTCTAAAATGTTTGGAAACTTCGTCAGATTTTAAAAGTACATCGGGTCTGGGTATAGTACATTTTAATGTTCGTAGTTTAGTTCCGAAAATAGACCTGATAAGGATTTGGGTTGAATCAACGGATGCTGATATAATAGGGACGGAGTGTGGCACAGTGGGTAAGGAACTAGACTTGTAACCGAAAGGTCGCAGGTTCGATTCCCGGGTACTGTTGTACCCTTGAGCAAGGTACTTAACCTGCATTGCTTCAGTATATATCCAGCTGTATAAATGGATACAATGTAAAATGCTATGTAAAAGTTGTGTAAGTCACTCTGGATAAGAGCGTCTGCTAAATGCCTGTAATGTAATGTAATAATTGTGATATCTGAAACTTGGTTGAGCAAGTCGGTTCCTGATAAAGATATTCATATAAATGGCTACAACGTGTTCCGCACTGATGGACCCAAAAGGGGAGGTGGTGTAGCTATTTATTCCAAAAGCAATTTCCGTACGAGTGTACTGCTGTCAGAGTTCAAACAATTTGAAAAGTTTGCTCTAAGAGTAGAGGTGTCGAAAGACGTCTTCATTACTGTGGTTGGTTGTTACAGACCTCCATCTGCTCCATGTAATCTGCTCCATGTAATATGCTGTCTTCTTTCACAAAATGCATGGTGAAACTGAACTACAGTGAGGTTGTCATTGTCGGAGATCTAAATTGAGATTGGTTAAAACCGATCTCTGATGATTTAAAAGGCTTACTGCGACTATGAATTTAACGCAATTAGTAAGTGGCCTAACACGTCCAAATCAGAAATGTCCAGAGAAATCGACCCTTATTGATATTTTCCTGACAAATGTTCCACACAAATATATTGCAACTGTTATTTTTGTTAATGATCTGAGTGACCACTGTGCCATTGCAGCTATACGCAACACTAAGATCCCTAAAACCAACCCCCGTTTTCTTCAAAAACGTAATTTTAAACATTTTTCGGAACAATCGTTTTTACACGACCTGCACTATTGTGATTGGAGCAGGATCAGTCTTATTCCAGATGTTGAAATGGCTTGGACTTTGTTATGTTCTGAGTAAGGACCCACACGCAGACCAGGGAAATCCAAAAAAACATTGTCTTTATTCAGTCCGAGGTTCGAAGCCAGGTAATCAGAGAGAGGACGGTGCCGAATCGAGTTTCCAAAAGGATAGTGAAAAGACAGGCAAAAAATCAAAAACCAGGAGATCAGAATGGCGAAGGTACAAAGGGACAGGCAAAAGAGAAGTCAAGGCAAAGCGAAGGTCGAACCAGAAGCAAACAAAACCAAAAGGGGCAGGCAAACTCGAAGTCGGGCAAAGGGGTGTTGCAGGAATCTCGATAGACAAAGGCTTACAAATAATCGGCACAATGAATACGATCAACGTTCTGACTCTGAGCTGGTGGAAAAGACTGACATTTATACACTGGGGAAGGTAACAATCAAGGAGGGGTTAAGTGAGTGAGGGAGGAGTAACAAACAACATCCAGGTGAAGAACATTAGGAAAACTAATTCAATGACAGGGGACTGACAAAACGCGGACTGGAATCACAGACAACAATGATAATAGACGGCCTGGGTGAAGCAGGTAAACACGTGCAGAGAGAGAGAGGTGCAGTTAGAGCAAGAGACAGGTGCAGGCAATTGCAGAACTCAGCGTTAGAGCAGGCTAGAAAGAAAAGGGGTGGAGCTACAGCGCAGCATGGAAAAGGGGAGACTGGTTAATGTATTAGTATAGTGATCTAAACTATCAAAAACCCAAAACTAGTGTGTGTTAGTCCATTAGTAATATTCACATGTTAGTATATTAGTGAGGTTACTACTTTACAATCTATAAGTTAGTAGGGATTAGTAGAAATTAGTAAAACTAGAAATAAGCAGGAAGTAAAGCGAGACTGGAAAGAAGGGGGGAAACCACGAAAACCCGGAACCACCCGAATAGTGAAATCACACAAGTACAGGGGAGTGAAGCAGCTCAGGGAACACAGACACAGAGACAGTACTGGGGAGACAAGTGACCGGAAATACAGACTACAACACTTTCTTTAGGGACAATTTCTTGAAAATCTCAAACAAACATGCTCCTTTTAGAATTTATAGGATTAAAGGTAGGGAAAATCCTTGGTTTTCTGACCAGTTGTCTAAGCAATTACACATGAGAAACCAAGCTTGGGCTACTGCTAGGAGAACAGGTTCAGAGTCAGATTGGCTAATATTTAGGTTTCTGAGGAATAAGTGTACATTTTTAGTTAGGAAGCTAAAATCTGACTACTTTGTATCAACCACAACTAAAAATTTAAAAGGGCGTCTGTATGATAACAGCTCGTGAAGTTAATCATCCAAATAGAAAGAGGGTTAAACAATATTGGCAAACACGTGTCAAATGTCAGTTTTCATTTTCATGCAGATGCCACAGTCATCTACTCTTATGCAGAAACAGTAAAAAAGACTTTTGAAGACCTACAGTATTTGACAGAAAGATCTCAGGTGGTTAGGGTGGGGAATATGATATCAGCAGCGCTGAACATCAGCACTGGAATCCCCCAGGGCTGCTGCCTCAGCCCTAGACTCTTTTCCCTTTATACCCATGACTGCTTGTCTTCCCATAAACTCAGCTACATTTTCAAATTTGCAGATGACACAACCATCCTAGGACTTAAAGGGAAATAATGAATTACACTACAGGCAGCTGGTGGATGAGACACTTGCCTATGGGGAGGAAAACAGTCTTGTACTCAACTCAACATCGACAAGACTAAGGAGTTAATCCTGGATTTCAGGAAGAAAGCTCCCCCTCTGCAACCTCTGTGGATTAAAGGTACTGAGGTGGAACGTGTCGACAGCATCAGGTTTCTGGGCTTGCACATCTCCAACAACCTGAGTTGGACAAAAAACACCTCAGCCACTGTCAAGAAGGCACAGCAGCGGCTCTATTTCTTCACGTCACTGAAGAAAGCTGGCCTGAGTCGTCAGCCTCTCACCCAGGCCTACAGAGGCCTTGTGGAGAGTGTCCTCACCAGAGGCATCATTGTGTGGTATGGCAACACCACACTAAAGGGAGAGGAAGGCCCCCAGAGGACCATTAAAACTGCAGAGAGGATCATTGGAACACAGCTCCCCTCCATGGACACTTTGTTCAACCAACGCTGCAGGAACAAACTGCGGGCCATTCTCAGAGACCCACATCACCCTGGACACTCTGTTTAGGTTGAGAAGCTCCAGACACCAGCTAAGATACCACCGACCAGAGAGTATCAAAACAGGAAGCGCTTTCACAACAGTTTCTTCCCAGCGGCTGTCACATTACTTGCAAGAGACATTCAGGCTGGAATGCAAATACCCTGCTCCCAGTTAAAACTCCTCTGACATTGTGATAACAGACTGAAAGCACACCCCCTTTCCTACACACACACACTCACCCCCCACCTCCACACACACATACACTGTGAACTCTCTCAGCCAACGGGGGGTTGAGTGGCGGATGCCCAGAAGAACCAGCATGGTGAGACAGAGGTAGTGGTTAACAAAAAAGGTCTTTAATAATTGTAATGAGTGGGGGTAGGGGTAGGGGGTGCCAAAAACAACTAAAAAGTCTTCCCGGTTGGGGTATCAGTGCTCCGCTCCAGGTCTTCACACACTCTTCTGGAGAGAAACGAAAAAGAAGTGGGTTAAGGGGGGGGACAGGGCGTTTTAGCCCGATCCGGATCCAGTTCCTTGCTCCGGCCGCCGGCTGGTGATCCTCCGGTTCCAAGGGTGTGGGGGAGAAGGCCTCCCTCCCAATGCGGTAGCACTCCCCTCTTCTCCAGCTTAAGTTCTCGGCTGTTCCTGTCGTTGCCCCCTGCCACACGGTCTACAGGAATCACGATTACTCTGTATCCTTTACTCTTTATCACAGATTATCACAAGTATTCCTCAGTTTCAAGAGAGTTGGCCCACGGCCGCTTACAGTCTCTTCCCGGGGTGGAGAGTCGTCCGGCGTAGCTGCGACGGAAGCCCCAGCAACTCTCCCATTCCTTGGGTTGTGCTGGTCTTTAAAAGCCTGCATGCTCATCAGTGCAAGCAGGTTCAGGTGGGCGCCGGCAGCCAATCCAGCAAGCAGCTTCAGGTGTGCGCAGAGTGGAAAATTCCACCTACCTTCCCTCTGCTGCAGCCCTGTCCATGGTGCTGCCGGGTGTCACCTCAGTTAGTCTGAATGGGGCTGTCCAGGGTCCTGAATGTCTCTAGACTGTGGTTTGCCAGGTACCGCCCACTCACCACTTTTCCTAGCGGCCGCCGGTGTCGATGTGCTCGGCCGTCCTGGTGGTCTTGTGGGGAGCACCGATGAGGGATCGGGGCGCCACGTACCCCTTCCCTCAGCTCCATGCCGTTACCTGGAGCGCCCGTCCATAGGCATTCCTCCCGTCTGGACAGGGCGTCAGCATTCCCGTGGAGCTTCCCGGCTCGATGTTCCACCCTGAAGCGAAAAGACTGTAGCCCCAAAAACCACCTAGTAACACGGGCGTTGCTATCTTTATTCACTGCCATCCATTTGAGTGGGGCATGGTCAGTGATCAGTACAAACTCCCTACCCAGTAAGTAGTACCGCAATTTGTCCATCGCCCACTTGACAGCTAAACATTCTCTCTCAACTGTGGTGTAGTTCCGCTCATGCTTTAAGAGTTTACGGCTGATGTACGTTACCGGATGCTCGGCCCCCTCCCGGATCTGTGAGAGAACGGCTCCTATCCCCACGATGGAAGCGTCCGTTTGGAGTACGAAGGTCTGATCGAAGACCGGAGTCACCAGAACCGGTTCGCTGTTCGTCGCAGGGTTTCGAAGGCACCGTCAGCTTCCTCCGTCCAGCCGACTCGGTTGCTTCGACTCTTGGAAGTCAAGTCATGCAGGGGGGCTGCTATGGCGGCAAAATTTGGAATGAATTGACTAGGCCCAGGAAGGTTCTCACCTGCTTTTGCGTCTGGGGCTTGGGCCACGTCGCGATGGCTTCCACCTTGGTGGATTGGGGTTTCACACACCCTCTTCCGACGGTGTATCCTAAGTAATCCGCCTCCTCCAATCCCAGGCGGCATTTGGTTGCGTTGGCCGTCAGGCCGGCCTCCCGGAGGGCCCCCAGCACCGCCTCTAGCCTGCCCAAGTGGGTTTTCCAATCTGCACTGTGGACCACGATGTCATCCAGGTACGCCGCCGCATACTCCTGATGAGGCCGGAGGATCTGATTCATGAGCCGCTGGAAGGTTGCCGGGGCTCCGTGGATCCCAAACGGTAGGACCCGGTATTAGAAGAGACCATCCGGTGTCACGAAGGCCGTCTTCTCCTTGGCCTGGGGGGAAAGGGGAACCTGCCAATACCCACGGGTGAGATCCAACGTGCTGAGGAATCGAGCCGGTCCCAGCCTCTCGATCAGCTCATCGACCCTGGGCATGGGGTAAGCATCAAAACGTGAGATCTCGTTTAGCTTCCTAAAGTCATTGCAAAACCGCAGGCTCCCGTCGGGATTGGGTACAATGACTATTGGGCTGCTCCACGAGCTGCGGGACTCTTCAATGATCCCCATCTCTAACATTTGCCTGACCTCTTCCCGGATGGTATCACGCTGGGCCTCGGGGATCCGGTACGGCCTCAGCCTAACCTTCTTTCCGGGTTCTGTGGCGATGTGGTGGGCTATGATGGAGGTCCGGCCTGGGAGCTTCGAGAACACATCCCGATTCCGTTCCAGAAGTTCTCTGAGATCTTGGATCTGGTGGCCCGTCAGCTGCTTTCCCATCGTTACCTCAGGGGTGCCCTGTGGGGAGACGTGAGCAGAGGGGGCCTGTGCCGGCGGTTGTTCAGTTTCATACCAACGTTTTAACAAGTTTGTGGTATATTTGGGTGTGACGGCGGCGTCCCGGTTGGCTGACTTTATAGTTGACAGGCCCGGTTTTCTCAACCACTTCGTATGGCCCGTGCCATTTAGCCAAAAATTTACACTCGTGGGTGGGGACTAAGACCATCACTTTATCGCCCGGCAGGAATTCTCTCACCTGTGCTCCGCGATTGTATACCCGGGCCTGGGCCTGCTGTGCCTGCTGCATGTTTTCCCGGACTATGGGCCAGATCTGGGCCATCCGTCGGTGCATCTGCTCCACGTGCTCGATGACCGTGCTATGTCGCGAAGGTTGGCGCTCCCATGTTTCCTTGGCCAGGTCCAACAATCCTCGGGGTCGCGCCCATACAGCAGCTCAAATGGTGAAAACCTTGTGACGCCTGAGGTACTTCACGAATGGCAAACATGAGGTAGGGTAACAGTTGGTCCCAGTCTTTACCATCTATTTCGATCATTTTTCTCATCATCTGTTTCAAGGTATGGTTAAACCGCTCTACCAACCCGTCGGTCTGCGGGTGATAGACGGAAGTCCTCACCTGCTTCACCTTCAGCAGGTGGCACATCGCCTTCATTACGGTGGACATGAAGCAGGACCCCTGGTCGGTGAGTATCTCCGACGCGATACCCACCCGGCTGAACAGCAGGAACAGTTCTCGGGCTACAGCTTTCCCAGTGGCCGTCCACAACGGAATGACTTCTGGGAACCGGGTAGCGTAGTCCATGATGACCAGGATATATTTGTGCCCCCGGCTGGACCTTGGAAGGGGGCCCACGATGTCCATGGCGATGCGGTGGAAGGGGCCCTCTATGATGGGCAGAGGGATCAGGGGGTTTTTATACTTCACCTTGGGGCTGTGGAGCTGGCACTCAGCACAGTGGTGACAGTACTCCTCGACGGCCCTCTTCACTCCGGGCCAGTAGAACCGTGCGATTATGCGCTCATATGTCTTCTCCGCTCCCAAGTGGGCCCCCAGGAGGTGGGTGTGGGCGAGGTACAGGACCTTTGAAATGTAAGTCTTGGGGACTAACAGCTGGTTAACCATCTCTTCCTTGACCCGGGATACTTTATATAACAACCCCTGCTCACTCATAAAATATGGGTAGGTTGTTTCACTCACCCCCGGTAGTAACTGCCCATCGATCTCCTGGACGTCCCTCCAGGCCTGTGTCAGGTTGGGATCCTGCAGCTGCGCGGTTCCAAAGCGACCCTGCTCCTCGGTCTGGCTCCCCGGCTGTGGTGCAAACTCAGTGAAGGTCTCACCCGAGCCCACCTCCTCCAGGCCGACGGGGTTCTCGGCTACGGCCTCTGATGCGGTGGTGGTGGTCTCCTTAGTACGGCCGGTTTGCGGCCTCGCCTGACCCACAGTATCCGTCGGTCCTGCCTGGTTTTCCCCAGAGAGCCCTGCCCAGGCCGGTTGAGCACCCCCTTCGGTGTGCTGGGGCCGCCTCTTCTGGGGTCTGCGCCTGCCCTCTGGTTCGAGGTTCGCCGGAGACTCCTTCCAGTACCTACCAAGGCTTAGTGTTCCCGTGAATACAGGCCACGGCAATTGCCTTACCTCGGGAGTCCCCCGCAAACTCCGGCCGGATGAGGGTCACCATACTGCCTGAGTCAAGTAGGGCCTTGGTATCCCGTCCGCCGATTGTTACCGGAAATGTTGGGGCTCTGGCTCCCTCATGTGCCCAGCAGGTGGTGATGTACCGGCATGGGAACACCGGGGGCTCCGACGTATCTGCGGTGGGCATGGGCTCATCCCGGTCGGGGCAATCCCGGGCAAGGTGACCTTCTCTTCCACAGGTATAGCACCTGCGTCTTTCCGAGGGTCCCCTAGGGGGCGCTGTAGGGCGCCAAAGCAGTCGCGGCTCCAGGGGTTCAGCCATTCTCCGGGCGGGGCCTTTCTCCAGCCTGGATCCCCCGGCTGTCCCTCTTACCGTGTCGGGTCGGCTGGTCCGCAGCATCTCCTGCGTGACCTGGTGATTTTCCAACAGGGCAATTAATAGTTCTAGTGTTCGGGGGCCCTGTTGGGCAACATACCTCTTCGCATCCGGGGGCAGGGCCCGGATGCACCGGTCCAGCACCACTCGATCCAATAGGGCGGGACCATCTCCTTCCACCAGCCAGCTCCGGGTGATGCGGCTCAGGGCTGTCACTTAGGCTCTCGCTGGCTGGCTGGGGCTATAGGCCCACTGGTGGAACCGCTGGGCTTTGGCTGGCAAGCTATAGCCATACTGCGCCAGAATGGCTGCTTTGAGGTGGTTGTAGTTGGCGGCCTCTGCATCGGTCAGGTCCCGGCAGGCTTTCTGGGCCTCCCCGATCAGAAACGGTGCCAAGATGCCCCCCCAGTCTCCCCGGGCCCAGCCTTCTCGGTGGGCGGTGCGTTCAAACAACTCGAGGTAGGCTTCTACGTCATCCTCAGGAGTCATTTTTGTCAGTACATCCCGCGGCGTCAGTTTATTCTCTGACGGGCGGGTGACCAGGGCCGCCATGGCTGCCTCCAGTGTCTTCTGCGTCTGCAGCACAGCCTTAATAGCCTCCTCCATTAAAAAACTTTTTAAAATTTATTTATTTATTTATTTTTTTAAGAGCTGGTTTCTGTCCGGTTCCGTCACCCCGTAGCGTGGAGTTAGCATGCCCGCGTTCTCCACCATTTGTGAACTCTCTCAGCCAACGGGGGGTTGAGTGACGGATGCCCAGAAGAACCAGCACGGTGAGACAGAGGTAGTGGTTAACAAAAAAGGTCTTTAATAATTGTAATGAGTGGGGGTAGGGGTAGGGGTAGGGGGAGCCAAAAACAACTAAAAAGTCTTCCCGGTTGGGGTATCAGTGCTCCGCTCCAGGTCTTCACACACTCTTCTGGAGAGAAACGAAAAAGAAGTGGGTTAAGGGGGGGGGACAGGGCGTGGTCAGCCCGATCCGGATCCGGTTCCTTGCTCCGGCCGCCGGCTGGTGATCCTCCGGTTCCAAGGGTGTGGGGGAGAAGGCCTCCCTCCCAATGCGGTAGCACTCCCCTCTTCTCCAGCCTAAGTTCTCGGCTGTTCCTGTCGTTGCCCCCTGCCACACGGTCTACAGGAATCACGATTACTCTGTATCCTTTACTCTTTATCACAGATTATCACAAGTATTCCTCAGTTTCAAGAGAGTTGGCCCACGGCTGCTTACAGTCTCTTCCCGGGGTGGAGAGTCGTCCGGCGTAGCTGCGACGGAAGCCCCAGCAACTCTCCCATTCCTTGGGTTGTGCTGGTCTTTAAAAGCCTGCATGCTCATCAGTGCAAGCAGGTTCAGGTGGGCGCCGGCAGCCAATCCAGCAAGCAGCTTCAGGTGTGCGCAGAGTGGAAAATTCCACCTACCTTCCCTCTGCTGCAGCCCTGTCCATGGTGCTGCCGGGTGTCACCTCAGTTAGTCTGAATGGGGCTGTCCAGGGTCCTGAATGTCTCTAGACTGTGGTTTGCCAGGTACCGCCCACTCACCACTTTTCCTAGCGGCCGCCGGTGTCGATGTGCTCGGCCGTCCTGGTGGTCTCGTGGGGAGCACCGATGAGGGATCGGGGCGCCACAACACACATTAGCAGAGTCTATTTATACTTTTTATATTTATACTTTTAAAAAAAGATATATTTATTACTATGTGTATCTTTTACTACTACTATTATTATTCTATTGTTGTTTTGTATGCATAATTTACTGAAAGATCCGCACAAGAATTCCAATGCCCTTGTACACCTGTAACTGAGCAAATGGCAAATAAAAGTTGTATGTCTTATGTCTTAAAGAGACAGTGTCTGCCTTATCACATGTATCTCTGGAAATAATGTGCAGAATGTCACCAAATTTGGACTGGATGTTCACAGACAGTTATTGCATACAATAAAGCAAAGCATTTCATCAATACCTTTGTCCATCTTTGAAATTTATACACTTAAACACACATCAATTATAGGCAGAAATTTAATAGGAAATTAAAAATCTGTATATATGTCTGTCATTATTAAAGTAAGGAGACCAATCACCAAAAATGTCATTTATATGTACCAAAGACTATTATCTTATCATAAAAGTAGGTTATTTGACTATTCACTTTACCCTCTGATGTCACCAGCCCCTAACAGGTAACTAGTGCAGCCAGAACTTCAAACAGACAAATACAATGGGGCCCTATTGTTGTGAATGTGTGAAGAAAAGGACACAAACCACAGATTATGCCAAAAAACAAGATATAATATAACTATATATTAGAATATATATAATAATAAGCATTTCTTTATCATTCTAAATACATTCTTTCTTTATATTTTATGTTATCTTTGAATAACATATGATATGAAGATACTATGAGCCATCAGGCTGCATGACACAACATTTTCACATGATTTAATTGAAAATTTTGACTGACTGAATTGGAAAAAATCAAAGATTAATCATGAATTGAATCATCAATTAATAATAAATTATATACAGTATAGAAATACTGGGGTCATCCATATTATATATAGCCTAATGTTGTTTTTCTATTCAAATCAGTGATATAAAGATGACATTTAGCCTACTATTTATCATTCCTACATTTAATGTTGACTATTTTCGGTTTTGGGGAGGATCCAAACATCAACCAAAAAAACAAATTTTGCAGTAAAATATTTTTATACAACCATCCATTTCAAAACTAGACATATTAAATTTATGAAAAAACATGGTTGTGCTTTGTTCTACCTCGGGTAGTGGTAACTTTTAGGGGCCTTTGTTCCTCTACTAATAGTGTTGGATTATTCTTTTACCAAAGAATTACGCTTATTTTCAATCCCATGAATACGTTGTGTTGTATAAGAGAACCATTTCTTTTCTAAAAAGGGGAAAATGTTGTGTTCAATGGATTAATGCAATATTACTATTGAACTACAGGAAGTGTAGATATTAAAAATATGTACGAATGTATGTATAAATATGTACAATATGCAGGATGTATATGAGAGATGGTTACTGCTTCCGGGTTAATGTTACCGTGTTGGGATGATGCCCTGCTGAATAAAATGTTTCTAGTACTCGTCATTCCTGACTTACGAACATAACTCCAGGTTTCCACCTTACACGTGACCTTACACAAGAAAATTGCCAACAAATGCTGCACAGCCTACAGAAAATCAAGATTGGCTGAAAAAGGTTTCTTTACTTTCCCCTATTGACATGACTTCATAGACAAAATAAGTGTATATGTAACATAACAAAACCACAACTCATCTAATCCCAAATATGTACCATTTTTGGCATTAAACAAAAAAAAACATGACATTCCTAATTGGTATCTAGTTTAAACACCCATGCACAAATATGCTCTTTCGAACCAACTGTGCAATAAATTCTACAGATATTATTGATTTGTGCAGTCATTTTTGATCGTTACAATAGTACTGCACCTGTATTACAACTGTCCCATACATACTTCACAGTTGTAACTTTGGACTGCGTTAGCATTTGTTTAAATTGTACACAAACCATTTAATGATCACCTCAAACTTAATTTTGCCGATAAGTGTACCCTCTTTGTAGTGAAATTTCACAGGTTTGTATCACATTACTTCTAAGTAATTCAGTAAAAAGTGAAAAGTGTCAATTCTGCCGGTTCTCCCCTATTCAAAATCACTGCTGGCTTTTCAGTAGCTTGATGACATTTTTGGCATACACCTTGGGTATGGTGTCATACACCTTGCTATTGTATTCACAAATCTACTTGAATTTAAGTGTTATGTAAACTATCTGTTATTAAAACTAACTTGATATAGATGCTCCCTTTCAATTTGAATGCTTGAGGTGCTGCTGAGTGGGGGAGGGCCTTGTCTGTGAAAAGCCTGTAAGCCAATCAGGAAGTGATCATTTAAACTGCCTTCCTTTTCAATCAAACTACCCTCCGTTTCTCAGTCAAACTCTCTCACACATACTACTATTCTTTTGCATTCAGACAATCATACTCTGTCACACATACTACTATTCTCTATGATGGCATGTGTGAGAGTATAATGGTGTATGTGAGAGAGTATGATGGTGTGTGTGAGAGCACAATGGTGTGTGTGAGAATAGTGATGCATGTAAGAGAGCATGATGTGAGAGAGTATAATGGTGTGTGTGTGAGAGGAAGTATGATTTATGGCCTAAATGGCCTCTCACACATAAAGACTGTTCAAATTGGAATTCACCCCTCCAATAGTTCCTGGTAGTTCCATCAGTAGTGATTCAGGCATGATTTCCTTTGTTTAAAAGACTGCTGCTGTCAGCATTCCCTAAAGAACCACATCTTTATTTGCAGGATCTGGGAAAACCTCCTCACTCTTGACCATTATCATCACTGCGGCAATTATTGTGGCCATTATTGCTGTTATTATTGTGGCATGGAAAAGAGGTAAATTTAAATTTTCACTCATTTGACAATTTTAAGCCAAAGATTAAAAAAACTATTTTTTATAATGCGATAAATTTACATCTCATCATGAACACATGTACACTGAAAAAAATATAAATGCAACACTTTTATTTTTGCAGCCATTTTTAATGTGTTTAAATAATGCCTCAAAGATTTGCTCTATGTGCACAAATATCTTTTTTCTCAAATTTTGCTCACAAATTTGTTTATATCACTGTTAGCTAGCATTTCTCCTTTGTCAAAATAATCAATCTCCTGCACAGTTTAGCACATCAAGATGCTGATTAAAAGCCATGATCACTACACAGGTGTTCCTTATGATGGGGTCACCCTAAAATGTTTTTCGTTGTTCAACACCATGTCACAGATGCCTCAAGAGTTAAGAGATCATGCAATTAGCATGCTGACTGCAGGAATGTCCTGTAGAGCTGTTGGCAGAGTAATGGGTGCTCCTCCATAAACTGCCTCCAGGACCGTTTCAGAGATTTTGGAAGTTTGTCCAACAGGCCTCACAACCGATGACCACGTGTAACCACGCCAGCCCAGGACCGCAACATCCGACTTCTTCACCTGCAGGATCGTCTGAGGCCAGCCACACGGACAGCTACTGAAACAGTTGGTTTACACAACCGTATAATTTCTGCACAAACTGTCAGAAATCACCTCAGGGAAGCTCATCTGCATGCTTGACGTCCTCACCGGGGTCTTGATTTGTCTGCAGTTCAGCGTCACAATCGATGTAAGTGGGCAGGTGCTCACCTTCCTTCGATGGCCACTGGCATGCTGGAGAATGGTCCTCTTCACTGATGAATCACGGTTTCAGCTGTACAGAGCAGATGGCAGGCAGCATGTATGGCGTCAGGTGGGTGAGCGGTTTGCTGATGTCAACGTTGTGAACAGAGTGGCCCATGGTGGTGGTGAGGTGTTGGTACGGGTAGGCATATTCTATGGACAGAGAACTCAAGTGCATTTTATCCATGGCAATTTGAATGCATGGAGATATCCTGAGGTCCATTGCTGTGCCATTGATCCACCGCCATCACCTCATGTTTCAGCATGACAATGCACAGCCCCATGTTGCAAGGATCTGTACACAATTCCTCAAAGCTGAAAATGTCCCAGTTCTTCCATGGCCTGCATACTTACCAGACATGTCACCCATTGAGCATGTTTGGGATGCTCTGGACCGGCACATACGACAGCGTGTTCCAGTTCCCACCAATATCCAACAACTTCGTACAGTTATTGAAGAGGAGTGGGACACTTTTCCACAGGTTACAATCAACAATTTGATTAATTCAATGCGAAGGAGATGTGTTGCATTGCATGAGGTAAATGGTGGTCACACAAGATACTGATCTGTATTCTGTCCATTTCATGGTATCTTTATTTTTGGGGAATCTGTGACTAACAAATGTATCCCCAATCGCATTAAATCAATAGATATGTGCTTAATGAATCTATTTCAGTTGAATGATTTACTTTTAGTACCTTTGAACTCAATAAAATCTTCAAAATTGATGTTGCATTTATATTTTTGTTCAGTATACATTTCATCTTTTCTACCCAGAAACACTTGATGTCAGGAAGAATAATAGAAATCACAACAAAGGAGGGTGAAAGTAGACAGAAGCAGATTTTATTTTTTGGAAAGGGTGTACAAAGCATGGATCTGAGGAAGTAAAGTTGACAGTGAATCAAAAAAAGATCTTTAAAAAATAATTGCACCACACTAACTACAGAATGCAGAGAGCATTAAAACTTGAAAGCAGCTTTCTAAACTTAAACAACAAAGGAAACAGGCAATGGTGCACAGCTGTTTTGAAAATAAATCAGACTAATGACTGGCTTACTTCAAGCTATTTTGTCTTGCCCAATGAAATCACAATGGACACACACCAAAAAATGACTGCACCGCTCTTTGCTGATGCCAAGGAACTGGGCAGTGTTGGGAACTAATTATGTAGTTGGACAGTAGTGTCGCTAGCTGAATAACACTTACAAATAGTGAGTGTGTTGCAAAACTGCTTCTGAAATCGCTTCGTGAAGTTGTGAAGCTTTTTTATTGATCAAGTTGTGTGCTCATGAACACATGTTTTCATTTTTCAAAGTATTTCCAATATTTCTGATATGTGTTGATAAGCATGAATGGGTGGCAACAAAGCATAATGGTTAGGGAACTAGTCTTGTAACTCAAATGCCAAAATGCCATCTGTGTAGGCTGCTCTGCATAATAGTATCTGGCAAAAAGCTGTAATAAAATGCTGAAAATGAACTTTAAAATGTATCTATTCAGAAGTACAGCCTCTAAAAATATAACATTATGGAACAACTGGTTTTGAAGCCTATATTCTTGCCTTAGACCACAGATCACCAAATGCCATATACCTGCCATTAGTGGCACCTTGCCCGTTCAACATGAAGGGGCCGCATGCCCCCTGAGATTTTTGAATTTTGGCCTCTCTCAAATATAAAATAAATATATTTTAATATTTTTTTGAATTAGTCATTTGTAATATTTATGATGACTTCGGGAATATATGAGTCAAAAGTATTCTTCTAAATAATGCACTGAACATACTATGGTAAAACCTAATCCGCTTTCCCCTGTCTTGCAACAGTTGAGGCAAAAGTTTACCTAGGCTAAAAACATGCAAACTCTATTTTTCACAACTTTTTCACACATTTCATGTTATCATACATTTCCTGTGTTAAGTCAATTAGGGTATCTACTTTATTTCCATAAGAGGCAATTTAAAAATAATAGCTAAGAGACAGATTTATTTCAGCTTTTATGTACTATATCAGATTTTCAGTGGGTCAAAAGTTTACATTTGAATCAAATTTACACTTGAATCAAACACTTAGGGTAGCCTTCCACAAGCTTCTCACAATACTTTGCGAGAATTATTGTCCATTCCTCCTGATAGTGTTATGTTCCTGCTGTCACTTCACTTTCTAGTTGGTTATCTGTTTCTCTCCTGCACAATCTTTGCTTCGGTTTGCAGTAAGGGCGTGGTTTCCACTAACTCTCTCTCCCCTCAGCTGATCATTTTCACCTGTTCTGGTCACATTCTCACGCACTGGTTGATCACTCGCATTTCATTCACCTGTTCCCTGTTTGCATTCTCACGCTCTGTTCAATTATCTCTCAATTCACTCACCTGGTTCACATAGTATATATTCTCTGTTCTCCTACTCTTTAGTGTCAGATTGTGCCTCTGTTTACAGTGCCTTTCCAGTGTTTACGCCTGTCAGTTTGTCTTGTGCTTGATCTTGCCTGTTTCCCAACCACTGTTTTCTGCCTGCTGTCTTTGCTTTGTTGATTTCCTGTTTTTGACCTTCGCTTGTTTTTCGATTTTGATTTTGCCTACAGTTTTGTATTTTTGCCCCGGTGAATTTTTCTGGTTTTGATCTTTTGCACGAACAGACTATGAGACTGCCTGCTGTATTGTGTGCTGTTACATTAAACCTCTCTTACGGGAGTTTTGCCACTCCGCTGTCTGAGTCTGCATTTGGGTTCACCAAACTTCGACTTGTGACAGAGAGCTGGTGTAACTCAGTCAGGTTTGTGGGCCTCCATTGCTCGAACATGCTTTTTCAGTTCAGTCCACAAATTTTCAATGGGATTCAGGTCAGGGCTTTCTGATAGCCACTCCAATACTTTCACTTTGTTGTCTTTAAGCCATTTTGTTACAACTTTGTTTATGCTTGATCATTGTTCTGCTGGAAGACCCACTTGCGACCAAGTTTTAACTTTCTAGCTGATGCCTTGGTGTTGCTTCAGTATTTCTAGATAATCCTCCTTCCTCATGATGCCATCCATTTTCTGATGTGCACAAGTCCCTTTTCCAGCAACACACCCACAACATGATGTTGCCACTCCCATGTTTGATAATAGCCAAACAGTTCAATTTGTTTAATCTGACCAGAGAACACGCCTCCTAAAGGCTAGGTCTTCGTCCTGGTGATCACCTGCAAACTTCATTCTGGATTTTTTATGCCGGTCTTGAAGTAGGGGCTTCTTCCTTGCCCGACAGCCTTTCTGACCATGGCGATGTAGGATTCTCTTAATGGTGGATGTAGATATTTTGGTATCTGATGCCTCCAACTCCTTCACCAGTTCCTTTGTCTTGGGGTTCAATCGAACCTTTCGGACCAAAGTTCGTTCAGCCCTGGGAGTTCATTTGTGCCTCTTTCCTGAATGATGCAGTGTCTGCGTGGTCCCAAGATCTTTATATTTGCATACAGTTGTTTGTACAGGTGCTTGTGGTACCTTCAGTTTAGAAGTTGCTCCTAAGGAGGAACTAGACTTGTGGAGGTCCACAATTTTTTTTTCTGAGGTCTTAGCTTAGTTGCTCAGATTTTCCCATGGTATCAAGGGCAAAAAGGCAGTGGCTCTAAAGGTAGACCCCTAAATGCAGCCACAGGTACCAATTAACTCCCAATGAACTAATTATGACAATGGGCCAATCAGAAGCTTCTAAAGTCATTAAATCAATTTCTGGAATCCTCCAGACTTTTGACCCACTGGAATTGATATAGTGAATTAAAGCTCTTATAAAGCTCTGTCTCCAATCGATTGTTTTAATATTACCTCTGATGCGAACAAAGTAAATGCCCTAATTGATCTGCCAAAATAAATGTATGGTAACATGAAATGTGCAGAGATGTGAAAAACTGAGTTTGAATATCTTCAGCCTAGGTGTATGTAAACTTTTGGCCTCAAATTTAGAAATCTGTAGAATGACTTCAGAAATCTGTAGAACGAATTGAAAAAATCTCTAAATAGTTTCAGAAATCTGTACAATGGATTCACAAATGTTTCAGATAAAATAAAATTTATACAATAAAAAACACATTTTATTATCTTTTGGTTCCTTTTGCAAAATATTTAGTTAGTAAATTAGCTTTCTGGTGGCTTCTACTGTCCATTCGGCCAGGTGGTTTACTAGCTTGGGGCTAATACTATATGCTGAAATATTTAGGGTGTTTAAGGCAGTGTGATGTTACTGTTAGAAGATGAATACTGTCACTCTAAGGAATGAAACAGGGGGAAACAAATGAAGAAAATGTTTGTATTGTGAATTTAAACATTCCACATTTAGTTTGAGTTTGTGCCCCCTCTGAAGGTTTGGGTGCACTATGCCCCTGCCTGCCATTGTAAAGCCGGGAGATTTCAGAAGCTTCTCAAAATATCAAAAAATATAATTAATTTCACATAAAACCTGTTTGAGTCAATTGGAAACACGCACTAAAACAATGGGTGTTTCCAATTTTGGGAACATTCAGGGGTGGGAAGTTTCCATGGGACTTAATGGGAATATACTGTAACAGGAATATATTGGAATTAACTGGAATAAAAGGGGAAAGTGCCAAACTCACGGTGCTGTATAGGTGTAACTTGGCGGGATGGCATACCTGCCATCCCAATTCTTTCTGATGGGAGAATGCACTGTATGTTGCATTTCTACTGAATTGCCATTAAACAAGATGCTGACAATTAACTGCACGAGATCAGAGTGTACTGGACTAGAAGAATTCAGTTTCCATTAATTTCTGAATTTCCATGTATTAACTAAAATATGGCAATGTCTAGAATGACCTTTTTATATATATTTTCCGTAAAAAATGTATTCACCATTCTAAGCTAACATTTTACATTAAAATTGGACAAAAGTTAAAAAATTCCCAAGCATAACTTCCCATAGAAAGTTTCCAGGAATTTACTGGCAATTTTCCAACCCTTTGCAACCCTAACTAAAACTGAAATAACGTCAAAAAACCACAGAAAGTGAACTGTCCCTTTAACATTACATTATATGAATATAGCAGACACTCTTATCTAGGGCGACTTGCAATATAGGAGAAACAGAAGTGTATTCACCTGATTAATATGAGCAATAGTGCAAGACCTGGCTAACAACATACCCAGACCAGCAAGATGCAACATCAATAAAGTATTAGTGCAAGTCAACTGTGCTAACCAAGAACAAAAGTGCAAATTCAAAATACACACATATTATATCCATAATAAGCACTAAGAAGAGAAAATATAAATACAAAATAACCTAAACCATAAAAATATCCTGAGAATCACAGGTTTTTCATGCTAACAAAACCAGTCAAATCTTGCTTGCAGTTCAAGGCACAAAATGTAAATGGAGACTGAGCAGCAGATGACCTCATGGCAAACCACAACAAGTGGTTTAAGGTTTTTTGCAGTTGCCCCCACTAGTTTTGAGTCTTAACTATGTCATTCATTAAATACAATTCTATTTTATTTGTGCAGTGCTTTTTAAAGTTACAGGGAAATATTCAACCTCTTACATGCAGATGACCACTGGATTTGACCCTGAGCTCTCTATTCCACAGGACTGCTACAGAGATGCCGCCAACCCCATAATGGTAACATTTTGTAGCACAACTGACTAGCACATTCTCATTGTACAAACACAAAAGTAAATTCTCACCATGATATGAATGAAGAAATAATTTATGATAAAATAACATAGTAAAGGTAAAATCAAGCATATTTAATACATACAGTTAACAGTGGCACATTTTTTATTGATTTGAAATAAAACAATAAATATGAGGTTAAAATGCAGACTATCAGCTGTAGGGAAATACACATCTACGAATTGTAGAACAGTGAGGATAAGTAATTAAAACATGTCCGTTTTAACAAACCTCACAAGCACCACGGAATGCACAAGGTATAAATATATTACCTTGTGTGATGATCAAAATGGTGCAAAAGTATAATGAGTATCATAATTAATCAGTCTCATGAAATTTATGAAATCATGATTATGAATTTCAATATTAAATAATTAAAGCAATAACCAATGAACTTGCATAAGTTCTTTGAGGTGGGAGGCTCAAGCATTTATATGAATAATAATCAGACCGATGGTTTAATAAAATACAATTTATTAAACAAGCCACAAACATCTAAACTAAAATCATTAAAGGTTAAACAGAAAGTGAAATAAAAGCAGAACTATACTGTTCTGCATGTGTCTAGTCATGTGTGTGTTCGCCAGCACACGTGGGACAGGAAACAAAAGCTCCTCTGTTGGATTCAAACTTATGAATCAGCTTTTATGCTGCTTTCATGCTGCTAAAAGCTGGCCTGGAGTTCAGGGGAACGGCGTAGACAAAAGGGCTACTGAAGTCAGCTACGTCTAGCTAATTTCAGCGTACCTTTGAATTCTAAATATATGAGACCATATACCGATTGAGTATGTTAGTGCATGAGAGATCATATGCACAGATCTCGGTTAGAAGGAAGGCGGACTGTAAGCTAATGTTGGTAGAGACACAATCTAAACCCAACATTACATACAATCAATGATACAATCCCTTAAAAACAAAGAACAAAAAGTTTTCTAAGCTAGTTGATGCCTGGATGTTTGCACGCAGATGGTTCCACGTGGTGCTGGCTTGTCCAAGGGAACTCTTACTTGGGCATTGGCATTGTCAGTAGAAAAGCCGGTCCTCGTCTTGGTTCTCTTTGTCCAGGAGCTGGAAGTTACTTTGCTTGCCGTCGCAGAAAAGGACATGGGTTACACGCATTTAAACTTGTTGCTATGTTGCAGAACGATTGCAAGAATAAAGTTTAGTAAGCAAATTGATCCCTTGATGGATCCGTTTCTTTAGTTTACCTGCAGTATAGCTAACACATTTGCTTTGAGTTATAAACGCCGGTCGTGGCTATAACCCAAGAGAGAAAGTGCATCTCTCCACATGATCCTGTACAGGCAGGCCTTACCTTTATTGAGGCCTGTGTCCTTAGAGAATGCCTTGTGCATGTCTCTTCAGTTGAGCAGCAAAGAGCAGAAGGGATGACAAGAGACAGGAACACACATTTTACAGCCCAGTCCATGTGATCAGTGTCTGTGATCCTGACATGACATAATTGCACCAAAATGGCACCCAGTCCTTACACAGCTTTAATTAGAGGGTATTTACATCCATATTGGGTGATCCATGTAGGAATTGCATCCTTTCTTTCTTTCTTTTTATTAAGATAGAGATTCACATTTGGGTAAGAATATTGGACGAATGGCTGCAGGTTCGATTGGGAGCTGCGTCTGTATCATTAGTGATGGTATTAATATTGATTCTATAGATCTGAGTTTTCCAACATAAGGAAAAAGTGTCAATAAAGTAGGCTTATGGTAAAATCAGAAAAAGATCAACAAGCAAACAGGATAAAATATGATGTAATTGTTGGAAAAACGCACTAGAGTGACCACAGCAATGTAAAACTGTAGACTTGAACCTGTAATGGATGAGGGTGGTAGAGATGGTGCCGTGCTGGTGTGAGGCAAGACAAAAGGGTAGAGAAATAAAGGAACTGCTCATGATCCAAAGCACCCCCACCCTCATCTGTGAAACATGGTGGAGGTAGTGTTATGGTTTAGTGTTATGGCTGCCACAGAAACTGGCTCATTTGTCTTCACTGATGATGCAGGATGAATTCTGAAGTGTACAGAAAGTTCTGCTCAGATCCAACCAAATGCCTCAGAACTCATTGGGCAGTGCTTCACCTTGCAGCAGGACAATGATCTTAAAGGCAACCAAGGAGTTTTTCAGGGCCAAAAAGAGTTATTGACTGTCCAAGTTAATCACCCGACATGAATCCAACTCAACATGAGTTTGACTTGCTGAAGACAAGACTGAAGGCTAAACGTGCCAGAAACAAACTGGAACTGAAGATGACTGCAGTACAGGCCTGTCCAAGCATCACCAGAGACGATATCCAGCTGGTGATGAATATGGCTCACAGACTTCAGGCAGTCATTGAAAATAAATTATTAAAATTTAAAACACATTTTAAATGATGCTCATTTGTCCAATTACATTTGCTCCCTTAAAATGGGTGGACCGTATAAAAAAGCACTGTAATTCCTGCACAGATCACCCAATATGGATGTAAATACCCTCAAATTAAAGCTGTACTGACCTAATATTCACTATTTCAAATCCAAAGTGTTGGACTACAGTCAAAACAATAAAAATTGTGTCACTCTCACAATACTTTTGCATATAATTCTAACTCATCTGGGTTGGACATATGGTTAATTAGTTTGGAATGAAGCCTTGTATACCAGGCAGATATCTGTATATATGATTGGTAAATGAATAATTGGGTACTGGGGATTCTCTTACAGTATTTTCTCATACCAACTTATAAAAATGAGGGCAGCAAGCCACTCCAGATTACAGGCTGAACAACATCATTGCTTTTCCATAGAGCTCTGGGTGTTACGTATGCATTCTGTCTTTAATGTTCCCTTCTTCACAGCTGACAATCCAACTGAAATACAGCTTCAGGGATACAGAACAGGTGGAGGAGAGACTGAAGGAAGAGGAGAGTTGGAGGATGAGAGGAGGGACATGCTGGAATCCTCGGACACCGTCTGACAGGGAGGAATGCGCACATGGGGGACGATGATCCAAACATCATGTGGCCATCAAAATCCTTACACGTTTGATGGTACTGTAGTATCTTGCAGCATTGCCTTTTATGTTTGTAACATTTCTTTTTGAAATGGTTTGTTCATCATATTTTTTCCTTTAAACTCTTTCATTGTTTCGTTTTAAAACCAATGTGCTGGACTACTGAACCAAACCAACAGAAATTGTGTCATTGTCCAAATGTATACTAACTGCACTGTATATTACAAAAAACATTTAAATTGTTTAAAGTGCAGATTGTCAGCATATTTAGATCCATATCCAGTTATCCATGTAGGAATTACAGCGTTTTTATACAGTCCCCCCATTTCACCTTTCACATACTTACAAACTGCACTGTATTTGTGCCAGCTGTTACCAGTAGCCCCAAAAGATAAAGCATAATTGACAGCGTATCACATACCCTGCTGTTGGCGTCAGGACGATCCAGGATGAATATGCATAATTTAATGCACTTATAAATTGCAGTAGATAACAACTTAGTAACACTAACAGTAAATAAGGGGGGCAGAATATCACAGAATTTTACAAATGGGAAATTGTCCTTTCTCTCACTGCTCTTTAGTAATATCTCACCCACTGACCAAAAGTTCATCTTTTGGATGCTGTCTCAGTAATTAATAAATACTCATAGACCAAAAGGAAAAACCTGAGGTAAAAGTTTTCCATACAAAGGAAAAGTAGCTAGCTAATGTTAGCCATTTGTTAGCTTTTATAGCCAATTAGTTACCCAATTTAGCATATCTTCGTATTTCCATATCTTAAAGATATCAAGACAATGAAAGTGCTGCCATTGTTTTCACTGAGATTTTAACAATATTTTAAACAGATAGTATACAGTTCACTAGCAGGCTGCTATATTTGCAGCCAGTAAACAGGCTCAAATCATTTTACCTACACTATTAACTAATATCTATACATCTAGTTCTTTGAATTCCCAAATAAATGTCACATTTGATACCATTTTCATCGGCTCTTTGGTGCTATATCCAGCACACAGACTCCCACTCACTTTTGGTGACGTTTGCTGCGGTCAAATCTCCCTTTCTGTTCTTTACTTTGTGTTCTTCAACTGAGGGCAAAATCCATGTTTTGATTAACATATCACATCAGTCAAACATCAATTCTAAGCCAAATCATTTATTAAAGGAAACAACAAAAATAAAAAATATAAAGCGCACAGATATTGAAGTGAATTCAGATTATATATAATTCTTTTTTAAAAATATCTGTCATATAATAATCATGAACATTTAAAATCTGCATATCACCACAGGCAATGCTTTCACAATGCCAAGTATTTTTAACTATTCAACCATCTTGCTGAAAGAAAGGATGCTACAATAATTTAATTTATTTTATATAAAAGTAGCTTTTTGCTTGTAAAAACTATTTCTAAAAATGTTTTGCAAACAAGTTTGCTCATGACAAAAACACTATGTGCACCTACACCAGGATAGCTTGACTGTGTGTTATGTTTTGTGGGGTTACTCATTGGGACAAGCTGATCGTATGAGCATGCGTCTGTGCATATGTACATGCGTATGCGTGTGCGTGTTACAGGGACAGGTTGACGGTTTCATTCTTCAGCTTGCCACTGCTCAAGCTGTGGATCATAGCAATCATCTGAGTGTGTTTACTCAGCTCCTCTTCCTTCTTCTGCAGCTTGGCCTCCAGCTGCGACTTCTGCAGCTCCAGGGAAGAGGCCTGTGAAGCAGACACAGTGGCAGGAAACACCCAGGTTCAGTCTGTGGCTAATGGCTCTGCCATGGTCCATTACCCCAAACACAGCTCACTCACTCATTCCCATCCTGTAAGCTGCTGCACAGGGCAGTAACAAAGGTTGTTTTTAGGCAGTATGTGTAGAATTAATAATACTTTTAAATAATGAATAATCTGCAAATCATTTTCATGGTATGGGGGTTGCTAGCTAAAAACCCAGTCATCCCGCAATACTGGATTACAGAGGTTTTGGACTAAACAACCCAGATAACTACAGCTCAGAATAATGGCAACAAACACTACAACACAATTCTAACTCACTTGGTAGCCTGTTACCAAGATACTATCTTATACTAAATATAATTTCATAATTTAGGAATAAATAATAAATAAACAAACTTGACTTTAGCAACACTCCATTACCTGTCAAATGCTTCATGAAAAATAATTTCCCATTGATGAGTTTATTTTCATTATTATTTTCAAAAATGTATTGTCACTGACAAAAGAGTAGTTTGAGGAGGTGGTCCTCTGCTGGTGTTTAGTAGAGATGGTGCCCTGCCGGTGTGAGGGCGGTAGAGATGGTGCCTTGCTGGTGTGAGGGTGGTAGAGATGGTGCCCTGCTGGTGTGAGGGTGGTAGAGATGGTGCCCTGCTGGTGTGAGGGCAGTAGAGATGGTGCCCTGCTGGTGTGAGCGTGGTAGAGATGGTGCCCTGCTGGTGTGAGGTCTCACCTTGATGCTGGCATCTTTCTTGGCCAGCTCAGTCTTGCTGAGCTCCTTCCTCAGCATGTCCATGGTGTCCTCCATGTCTTTCCTCTCCGTCTCCCTCTCCCTGGAGTGTTCATCCTGCCGTTTAAGCTCCTGCTGCAGGTCTGAGCCAGCACAAAGAGACGAGATTCACTCTCACAGACTCAAGCATTGCTGCCCTCAGCAAACACACAGGTACTCTAACCCTCAGACAAGCAGAGGGGAAAACCTAAACAGAGAAATACTAAACTCTTGTGCGCATGCAAGCATGTATCAACAGTATCCTGAACAAACAGCGTGAGATGTGCGTTTACCCAAGATCTCTGCCCTTCTCTCCTGAAGGCCTGAATCCAGGCCTTTGATCTGCTCTTCCTGTTCTGCCAGCTGGGTAAGAAGTCTGAGGGAGAGATAGAACTGTCATCACCCCAAACGCAAAAGATCAAGACAACAGCCCCTCCTTGTCAATCTCACAATGCCTTATTTTACCCATGAGTGTCCTCTGTCCTGACCCCTCCCCACTCTGCTGTGACCCTCACCGGTCCTGACCCCCCACTGTGCTGTGACCCTGACCTGTCCTGACCCCCCTACTCTGCTGTGACCCTCACCGATCCTGACGCCCGCTCTCTGCTGTGAGTCTCCTCTGTCCCGACCCCCCAACTCAGCCGTGAGTCTCCTCTGTCCTGACCCCCCAATCTGCAGTCTCACCTGTCCTAACCACCCAAATCATTAGTTTCACCCGTCCTGACTCCATCCCCCAAAAAATCTGCTGACTCACCTGTCCTGATGTACTTTTAGACTCTCGTTCTGCTTCCTCAGAGTATCGGTCTGTTTGTTCAGGGAGATGTGGGCAGCCTGCAGCTCCTTCAGCATCCTCTCACACTCATTATACCTACAGGACACAGAAAGAGAGCACAGAGGGGTGTAGAGTACTGACACAGTGGCGATACCCTGTGCTCAAGCACACACATTCCAGTTGTATTCCTTTACGAGAGCTTTACATGACGGCCACGTCAAAAAAAAAAAAATTTGTTTATTTTGTACTTGTTTTCATTTCTCTGAACAGCAGGGATGCAGTCCCTTTGGAAACCAGTTGGTTTCTGGTATGAGGGACCAAAATCTGTTACCTTGAGGTGTGAGCTTCCACTTACCTGGGCAGGAAACTTGTACAGATACAGGTGTGGTTGTTTATGGTACACATACAGATGGAGGTGTAAGGTACTTGTCCAGGTGCAGGAGCAGGGTACTTGTACAGATGAAGCTATAGGGTAGATATACTCAAGGCCAGTAGTACTGCTGGTTTTAATTTGTCCCCTCTAATCAGAACTGATTTAAATTTGAGACCATGTGAGTTAACTTTCAGGCCAATCAGTGGCATGAACCAATCAGATAACCATCAGGTAGAAAAGAAACCAACAGTACTGTGGGCCTCAAGGGCCAGATCGAAGTAATACTACTGTATGGTACATGTACCTGTACATGTGCAGGGTGCCTATGCAGGTGCAAACATAGGGAACCCGTGCAGGTGAAAGGTATCTGTGCAGATGCAGGGTGCCTGTGCAGATTAAAACGCAGTGCACCTGTGCAGGTACAGGGTGTCTCTGCAGATGCAGGTGTATGGGTACCTGTGCAGAAGCTCATTGTAGGAGCCCTTTAGACTCTGGTGCTCCTGGGATTCAGTCTGCAGACGGGTGTTGTGCTGCAGCAGCTGCTGGATGTCAGCCTTGGCTCGCTCCGCCTCCAGCATCTGAGTGCTTAGCTCCCCCTGCAGCTCTTCCTTCCTCCTCTCCGCCTCCTTCAGCAGTGATGCCAGCTTCCGCGCCTGTCAATAACCATACTCACGTGCTGCCACCTGGCCTTCTGTACATGTGTCTGCATCTGACTCTATAGACGCTTGTGAATGTGTGTTGTGTATGGATATAATCATGTGCGTGTGCATATACAGTGCCTTCATAATGTTTTCACCCCCCATTTTTAGCTTTGTGCTGTTGCAAAGTAAGATTAAAAAATAATATGAATAGTTTTTTCCTAATCCAATATATCAAATTGAAACAAAGTGTTTAGATAACACGAGAATTATCTTTATTATATATTTTAGATTATATAATATACCATACAATATGACTATATGTAATTAAAAACTGGAAAGCCACGTAAGTTGATAATACAAAGGGGGTGAATACTTATCAATTAAATAGGTCCAGGTGAATTATATTTTCTTGAGAGATTGGGAGATTTAGCGTTCTCTTTTCTTGAGGAGAACACCAAATATATTAACAACATCCATTCAGCTGCATGCTCGCTGAATATCACCAACTTCCTGAGGTCTCACTACACAGCAGATCAGATCAGTTGCGCTGTAATGAAGACCAAGGAATTGCACAAGGATCTTCAAAATTACATTCTTGGGAAAACGGAATATGGCACAACTCTGACGCAACAAAAATCAGGCCATTCTACCAAACTGAGTGTCCAGACAAGAAGGCCAACTCAGAGTGACCAGGAGGCCAGCTACAACACTGACAGAGTTGCAGATGTAGAGCAGACTGGCAGAACTGGGATCTCTTCAGCACTTAACATACAGTATACTGCCTTGCAAATGTATTGAGCCCCTTGAAGTGTCCTACTGAATTACAAATCACACACTGAAATTTTGTTCTGTGTGATATCTTCATAAAAACACTGAAACTCAAATGATTTTAATGTAGCATTAAGTATATGTTAAAAAATATTTTTATAGAAAAATAAAGAACTACTCAAAGTATTGAACCCCTGTGCTCGCAAAGCTCCAAGTTCACACATGAAAAGAAATTACCCTTACAAGGACACAATTGCATGGGCCATTGAAAGAGTTCAGTAGCTGAGTAAAGGTGCACCAATCAGCAATATCAAGAGCTTTTTGGCCAAAATTCAAATGCTGGTGAAAAGTACTGGTACTGAGAACTGCGTACTGGTCAGAAGTATTTAATAAAATATTTAATGAACTGCAACACCAATCATGATATTTACATATTGAAATGTATCTGCTCCAGGATTTACATTGTTCAAACAAAAAGAGCCTTCAAACTTAAAAAAACAAGAGGGCTACGCACAGGAAAAATAGGGACTGTGCAATTGTCACCATTTTGCAGAAGCCAACCATAAGTTGGCTGTCACTTGAACTTGTCCATGGTTAACCCACAGACTCCGCTAGCAAGGCCACTGCATACGAGACTTGACCCAGGTACTCCTCACACACATCAGGGTGTTAACAAAAAAGTTGAGTAAAATTTCAATTAATTTTTTGATAAATGTATTTGCTTGTGTTCTTACTTATAAACGTTAAGGAAAGGTTCACTTATTTGCATTCATTTATTGCAATTTTTTGTTGCTGTTCTAAAGGATGCATCTGCAGGGAAACACAACCTTTGCGTGTCTTTAGTGGAGTACAGGTAGAAGTATGCGTGGGTCTGAAATACATCTGCAGTACTACCAGTTTGACTGGCAGTTGAAAAGCTTAAATAGCAAACTGTTCCAAGAAATACCATCTTTTGATCATTAAACTAGTCTTACCTGTGGCTCAGCAGTTCTGGCACAATTATTTTTGTGCTCAAATTTAAGTTAATCCCTTCTAAAATTACAGGAAAAAATAGGTGTGTTCAAAACCAGGCTTTTATTTGATAAAGACTTGTTTTTGAGTTAAAAAAAAAAAAAACTGAGCTCAGACAACTGAAACTGAAGTGCAGCCTCAAATCAAAAGTAATTCAGCACAGCTGAAGACTCTTGGCATGACTCTTGCACAAAAAAATAATGAAAGCTGATCGGACGGCTGAAACATCTTTCACAACTAAAAACGTGACATTATTGTACTTGTGAACTGCAGTTGAAAACTATTTTGGCATGGCTGCACTTTACACCCGTACTAACGAGGCAGACTATGCAAGATTTTTTACTTGAAAATATTCTAAAATAACCATGCCATGCTAAGGCATATCTACGGTGCACTGGCAATCTATGTCCTTACTTAGTTTTGCTGAATTCGCATACCTTTTACCTGTATTAGATATTCTAAAATGTATTCGGGACGTTTCTGGGTGTGGTGCTCTTTTCTGTGTGGGGAAGGGTGGACGTGGTTACATAGTTGGAATCTGATCCCAAACTACAGGCTAAGTGTTTGTTGCTAGTTTACTGCAGTGGCAGATGCTAAGAAGCCTAGATACAGTGAAGCAAAAAGACAATCTGACAGGGCTCGTTCAAAAACTAGAGTCAACCTTGAATTACTTTTCTTCAACGGCGTTAACAAAGTTCGCCAAAAGGTTGAAAAGTGACTTTGAGTTGGCCTGTACAGTGGTCACTGGTTTCAGATGATGCATTTGCTGCCACGGCAGCAGTTCTGCCAGCCAGAAGGAAATGGTTATGGGGTTCTGACAGTAGAGGGCAGCAGAGTGTAATATTTCCTCATAAGGACAGCTTCCACTATCCTGCATTGTACTTGACGTCACACCGCGTTGCATTTTGGGGTGATTCACAATCTTAAAATGAGTTTAGCTCTGTGATTTTAAAATAACCTGGGAAACTTGGGAAAAATAAAGCCCTAATACCAGCTGATATTGTGCTGGTATCAGCATAGAAGGCATTCAAATATTTTTATGGATCTGCTAACTCTTTTTTTTTTTAATTATTGCAACAGTTCGCAACATTTAAAACTCGTAAGACCCTAACAGGGACATCAAATCCATTTTGGCGATTTTTCAGCAAACAAACCGTTTATATTTCACAAGTTCATAAATGCTACTCAAATAGCAACATATAAATACCTAACTTATCAGAAAATGATAACAGCTGTTTTCTTTAATACGATTTAATGCGAACTGAAGTCAACTGGGTAATTATAAAAAAATCGAACCTTTTTGTTATAATAAAAACCGAACATAATACCATAAACTTTAAAATCGAGAGCTAGTTCAGTTTATGTAATTGTATGTTTAATATCGGTCAGAAACACAAATAACCAATTGATTCTCGTTTTTCGATTTAAGTTATAAAATGAATATCGAACACCCATTAATTTCTTGCTTTTTAATTTCTGTTCCTGAAACAGAAAACGATTGGCCAAAAACCACACAGATCCTTTCTCTCCAATGATAGTTATTACTTGCCAAGGGAAGCAGCTAATTTTTTAACATCGTATTAAAGGAAACAACTATTTTCTTATGTTCTGAAAAGTCAGCGATTTATATATTATTATTTGATTATACTGTAGCATTTATGCTATTATGGATTAAAAATAAACTGTCAAACTCTGTTTTCTGAAAAATCAGTTTGACCTCCCTAGGGGTATGCATCATCTCACACTGGCAGCTGGTTGGGAACTGGGGAACGAAAATACGCGTCTCCTTTTCACCGTAATTAAAAAATAAAAATAAAAAACACCCATTTGTAAAACTAAAATGCTTTACACTGCAGACATGATCTTAAGCCTACGTAATGACCATGACCGATAGATGGCCTAATGTAACTCTTCATCAATTTCTTTGATGACAGACTGTCCGATTCACGCCTCTAATTACTCATTTGCGAAATAGAAGGAACCTGCCGGATGAATAGAGATTTAACTTGCTTTCTTACAAATCTTCGAGCAAATAGAACATAAAAAATGTTTCTATAGGTTTTTACATAAATATGTGGTTGTTAAACATTTAAAAGGCTGTGTTTTTATTACTTCGGTTACTTCCCACAACAAGTTCATGCATATTATAAAACAATAGTCAATGTTGCAAAACTATTTTCTTGAAATAAAGTAGACAGCTGGATCAATTACAATAGTTGTATTTCTGAAATATAGCGTTTTTGTTATATAGGCGATAAGGCAGGTATTATCCTTTTAAAATCACTCCACACGTGAAAACATGTTTTCTTTAACCACTGCCCAGTGGCAGAGCTTGGATATTAGGACAGGCGCGTATTGGCACAACACACTTTGTTACAGAAATCTAACTCAAAGGCTATGACCACAGCAATCGCGCTGCAAGGCTATATCAGGAACAAGGCAGGCTACAGTGAAAATGGAGACTTCATAGTTAATACTTGTTTGTGATCGTTAATACTTGCCAGCTAGCCTACTAATTAAAACGTTTTCATTTTTTTAAGGAGTTGGGTGAACGTATGGGTGTTAAACAAACTCAATAATATAAGCCAAGTCTGACAGGATGACTTTAAATTTGAGGGCAGTTTACTGGAGTTTGGCTTGTCTTCACACCCCCATTTCCTGACAATAGCCAGGTGTTGATGCGGAATGCGGATGTGCAAATGTGTCTGTCTCTCCTCTGGCAGGCTATTTAGCAACTGAACGATCAAACATCAAACATTATCAGTGGAATAAACTATATTCACACTGTAGGCTACTGTAGGATGCTACCGAGGATAAATTGACGATAAATTTGCACAAGCCAATATATTTGAGGAAAAATGATTTCAATGATATTGAAACGGTAACACCAGACCACAGATAGTGGGATGAAATTTGCTCCAATGAAATTGCTAGGCTACATTCCAGTTGGTCCACCTTGCAATTCCACAACTTGGCACAACAATTTGCTCAGATGATCAATGTATCTGTTGCAGAGCTCTGTGTGTTGATACGGAATGCGGATGTGCGAATGTGTCTGAACGATCCAACATCAAACATTATCAGTGGAATAAACTATATTCCACTGATAATGTTTGTGGGCGACATAGCTCAGGAGGTAAGAGCGGTTGTCTGGCAGTCAGAGGGTTGCCGGTTCGATCCCCGCCCTGGGCGTGTCGAAGTGTCCCTAGACACCTCACCCCTAACTTCTCTGGTGAATGAGAGGCATCAATTTTAAAGCGCTTTGGATGAAAGCGCTATATAAATGCAGTCCATTTACCATTTACATTCACACTTTAAGCTACTGTAGGATGCAGTGCTACCGAGGATAAATTGACAATACATTTTCCCAAGACTTCTGGACCACAACAAGCATGGTTTCAGAAACTGCTGCACATAATGGAATTTATAATGGTGGTCTGCACACATCTTCGCCGTTCTCTCTCTCAAGAAAAAAAAAAAAAAACATCAGACAAAACAAATCACGGGAATGCCGAGGTAGAGACAGTGGTAATGAACTGACATTATCTACACTTGCTTCCTTCATTTCCCCTTTAATCATGAGCAAATACTCAAATGTTAAACAATATTGGTTTATTTAAATGATTCAGTAATTTCAATAATTGTCCATTCTCCTATTCGGTAAACGAGGAACTAGACGCTGGCAGGAGAGAAACGACTACGGGAAATTTGCCTTGAATACATTCTAATTTAAAACAATTAACACAAAACCAAATAGCCAAAACAGACCAATTTGGTGTGTGCTTATAATAAATGTGTGATAAATGCTGTTTCTTTTCCATTAATCATTTGGTACAGGACTGAATTGTGCATATACAATTCTCAAATGACAACTAGCAGCAGTGAACAAAAAGTTATTTACCGTGTTACATTTATGATGCGTTACATTTACACAAACTCTACCCTATATCCTAAGTGAAACTAACATGGATGACTTTAGACTGTGCTCAAAATTATCTGACTATTATTAAGTTTCACAGTCTGACCACGAAGTTCGTTGAATAACCGTTTATAGACGTAAATGTCACTCAAATACACACAAACATGTAATGGGTAACAAGCATGTCCCTATTTTCAGCTTATCTTTAAAATGTATTATCTTTTCCACTCATTTCCTATTAAAATAAGAGCGGCGAGAACACTGTTCTAATTTGCTCGTGAGTGCCACAGTTTTGAGTGCTCACATTTGCCACCTGGTGGTGGTTTTGCAAACAAAAGTAGTTCCTGTAGAAATACAAAGAAAATATATGCAAATTTGCCGCTGCCGGGAAAATATCTTGCGGCAGAAGCGTCATCTGAAACCAGTGACCACTGTAAGTAACATTCATTTGAGCTAGTTACCTTATGCAGCTAGATGCCAAGGTTTGGTAGTTTTTGTACTGCATTCTGTTCTTGTATCTAGATGGCTCGCCCCACTCCCTTTGGGAACTACTGTCACTGTTTATAATAGCAACTGAGCTAGCTTGATAATTCACTAGCATTTATTATTTCAATCAAGGGACATGAATTTGATACTGCATGTATGTTAATGTGTAGCTAACATCACTTACAAAGCTAACAACTTTGAAAAGGCTACAAATAACTTAATAAAAAATCATTCACTTTACAAGTATATAAGCTAGCTATAATAGACCTATGGCCTGCCAATGTTACATATTCCACATGCGATTCTGTTTTTACATCCTAATTTTAACTAAATGACCAGGGGGGTATTTCAGGAAGCAGGATTACAGAGGTAGCGAGATAATTGAATGGAGTAACACCCAGAACAGCTTTTTTTCCATCCATGTTCCAGATTTGGGAGGGTTCCCAGTTTTACACAGTGCAGTTATCCAGCTAACTCAGTTATCGTGCTTCACGAAACAGGGCTTAGAATAGCTAAACACCAAACGAAGAAAAACACAAAATAGCTGCACCGGCACTACGAAGTAGCTACCGTACAACATTCCCACACGCTAACGTGTGCACTCAGTGTAAAAATCGTTATAACACTGTCTAATTACTGTTACCATCTATATGGAATGATTCATGTTGCTAAAAATGCTATTTTCAATATCTTTGATTACTGCACCTCTTCGCTTGACATTTTGCTTGTAGCGCTCAAGGGTGTGTCCTCAACGGAGGTGTGGGTCGGGTTTACAAACAACAAGTCTACAAGGGCCACTAAATCCTACATAGTAAACCTTTAATCAATTGTTAATTTTGGGTGGATAGTGTTCCTGGCTGTGGTGCCCAAACTGTGATTAGTATTTTTCTTAAGTGGATCAAGCAGTAAACGTGCCCAAGTAGACACTTAATTTATTGTTAATCAAGTGTCAGTGTTGACTGTCAGACCCAAGAGTTTTAAGGCTACCATCTTATCCATTCAGGCTGCAAAGAACTTATTAGTGAATGTGCATACATGTACATGCCTGTGTGTACATGTGTTGATGTGCATGTATATACATGTTTGCGTGTGTATTTATGTGTCGGTGTGCATGTGTATGTTTATGTGAAGGTGTAAGTGTGTGTGTGCACGTGTGGGAATGCAATTCCTTACCTCGGCCTCAGCCTGTGCTCTCTGGCAGCGGTACTGGGCAATGAGTCGGTCAGCCTGAGACAGCGCCAGAGCTTTTGCCTCCAGCAGGTCCTGCAGACGGCCCTCCTTAGACTAAGACAGAGAGAAGTGCAGAGTGGTCGGTATGCATACACTAACAGAGGCATTGACTGAGTGAGAGCACACTCCAGCAGAGAGTGTGCACGGTAGGACAGCAGTGATAGTGATACAGTGAGCGTGCACTGTAAAACAGCAGTGAAGCAGTGAGTGTACACTGTAGGACAGCAGTGATGCAGTGAGTCTGCAATGTAAAACACCAGTGAAGCAGTGAGTGTACACTGTAGGACAGCAGTGAAGCAGTGAGTGTACACTGTAAAACACCAGTGAAGCAGTACTAAGCATGAGACAGGTAGATACCGCCAGGGCACAGATCTTCTGCTCGTACACATCCATGATCTCAGACACTCGCACGTCCTTCACCTGTTCCTGTAACTAAAACGTCATTCAGTGTTAACTTCCATACACATTCTTTACCTTTACCTGTTACATTCTGTAACAACCCACCCCCCCCACCCAAAACAAAAACACACATGCACGCACAAAAAAAAATACATACATCCTTCCTCTGTGCCTTCAGCTAAAACACACCTCCATGCTGCTCTGAAGCTTCTCGATGAGGTTGTGTATGCTCTGTGAGGAGGTGGGAGGGTGAGCAGTCAGGGGGGCTAAGCTCCTCCCTAAATTGGGTGGGGACTGCATGGACAGCTCCATCTCCCGATGTCGGTATGCGTTGTTGGCGGCAATACATTCTCCCAGGCTGAGAAAAAGTGATAAAGTTGAAAGAGCCAAATAGAGGGAAAAAGAGCAAGAAAAAGGAGAATCAGAGCAGGGATATTTCATATTCATAATCTTGTTTTGGCACCAATTTATGTTTTGGAGACAAGGCAATAAAGACGCAAAAGTTGAAAAAAGGGGGAGGGGGAAGTACAGTGTCGGGAAAAAGTATTTGACAAAATGTAGACAAAATGTACTATTTAGATTTGACACAAATACAATATTAGACAAAGGTCAACTGAGTAAACACAAAACACATTTTTAAAATTATCATTTCATTTATTTAATGAAGTCATTAAACATCCGAATCACCCATGTGACAACGTAATTGCCCCCTTAAGTAGGCAGTATACTTCGTAAGAAGTAGAACTTTTTGAGCAAAAAGACGCAATGAGAACTGAAGAACAAAAAGACGCGGTGTTGTGTGTTCTCACGGTGCAGTGTGCGACAGCCTCCAGGGAGAACTTTTAGAAAATGTCTTCCTTGTTCTCTGACCTCCCCTTCTCAGCTATTGGTCCAAATATCACATGGTTGGTTACGTCACGGTTGAGAGTTCAGAGGGCAGACTTCACATGCTAATGTACGGAGAGTCAATGCCAATCTCTCTTCTGTAGAGATGGGAATTCTGTGAGTTCCCGCATGTTTGATGAATGGTGCTACCTGTTTCAGCAAGTTATCAAAACCGCTAGCACACATTCGGAAATAAGAGAAAGTGGACCCCCTCGTCTAAACTCCGCATTTGCCGAATGTACAGACAAAACTCTCCATTCTCCGTCCTACTCTGATTTGAGGGCGAACGTACCATCTCCTTCGCCTTTTTTTCTTCTTTAGCATAGCTAGATAAACTAAAGCCACTTTAAACACTTTAAACTTTTTGTTTTGTGTTGTGATCTCGCGTAGCCCTTCTCTTTATACATCCATGGCGTAGCCGCAAGACGGAGGTCTGGGCGAGATTCCAGCCCCGGTTAATAGATGCCTCGTAATTATTCGCGCCCCAGCGGCTTGGAGTGACTTTAAACGGTGCTGTGTTCTCACTGAGTATACCGACAACAATGCTCGTGGACATGTTCGCCGGTGGTTCTCAATCCTGATGTTCTTTCTTCGTACTGAGTATACTTCCAGCTTTAGCTTCTCAATCAACCAATTAACCAAAATGATAATTAGATTCAGCTAATTGAACATGGTCAGGCTTGATTGCAGCCAGCCCTTTTGAATCTAAAGCTACTCATATTGAACCATACCATCAGATTAAAGAAGTCACCACAACGTTTCTATAAGCTATGCCACAATCAAAGGAAATTCCAAAAGAGATGAGAAGAAAGCTGTTGAAATATGTCAGCCTGGAAAGGTTTGCAAAGCCATTTTTAAGGCTCAGGGAGTCCACCAAACTACAGTAAGAGCCATTAACTCCAAATGGAGAACACTCGGAACAGTGTTGAATCTTCCCAGGAGGGGCCAATTTCTCCAAGGGCACAACGACCACTCGTCCAGGAAGTCAAAAAACCTGCCAGAAGAACATTCAAAAAACATCAAAGCCTCTCTAGCCTATGCTAAGGCCAGTGTTCATGACTTTACAGTAAGAAAGAGACAAGGCAAAAATGGGATTCATGCGAGACTATCAAGGAGTAAACCACTGCTAAAAAAAGAAAAACATCAGTTCTCCTCTCATATTTGCAAAAAAGCCCCTGGATGATTTCCAAGCCATTTGGGATAATGTTCTATGGACAAATGAGTCAAAAGCGGAACTTTTTGTCAAGCATAAAGCAAATACAGCATTTCACAGTACGACCAACAGCAAAACATTGCGGTGGTAGTCCGATGGTGCAGGGATGCTTTGCTGTCTCGGGAGCTGAACGACTTTCCATTATTGTAGGAGCCATGAATTCAGTTCTGTACCAGAAAATATTTAAGGAGAATGTCCGGTTATCAGTCTAGGAACCAAAGCTGAAGCATAATTGGGTTATGCAACAAGACAATGATCCAAAACACAAAAGCAAGTTCACATCTCACTGGATGAAAAAACTAAATTAAAGTTTTGGAGTGGCCTAGTCAAAGTCCTGAATTGAACCCAACAGAGATTCTGTGGCAGGACCTGAAACAAGTATGCTCAAAAATCTACAAATTTGTCTTAATTAAAGCAGTTCTGCAAAGAGTGGGCTAAAATTACTCCACAGCAATGTGAAAGACTGACATCAAACTACAGGAAGTGTTGGTTTGCAGTTATCGCTGCTATAGGTGGTGCAACCACTTGTTACGTTTGAGGGGGCAATTATTTTTTCACATGGGTGTTTGATAACTTTTATCATTAAATAAATGAAACAATTTTAAGAATGTGCTTTGTGTTTACTTTGGTTCCCTTACTTTGGTCTAATATTATATTATGTCTAAAAATCTGCAACCATACAGTGTGAAAAATAGGCAATAATAGAGGAAATCGGGAAGAGGGAAAATACCTTTTAACACCACTGCAAGGGAAATTTGGGGAGGGTGCAAGAGCAGAGACTGGCTGAATTTGGATCCAAAGAGAGCAAGGGAGGGGAATGTGCTAAAATGGAACCACATTTATCCAATGACAGGGGGAAATGACAGAGGAAAATTAAGCAAGGAGGAGAGACGGGGCAGCGGGAGAGCATTCCATGGCGGCAGGGACAGTTACATGACGGCAGGGAAATCAGGGAGGGGTGCAGCTTCCAGTAGGATCCGCAGTGCAGTTTGCACATGTTCCCTGTGGTCTGATGCCAGGGCCAGGGACAGGGGTGTCACCATCCGCTGGTCCTGGAGGGGTGAGAGAGAAGGCCCAGCCAATTAAAAAAAAGCCACTGAACCCCAAATTTGACCAGCCATTGAGCCATGGCAGGGTTCCAACAGTAATTCAGCATAAAAACTCAAAAGCTTTTCATATTAAACTCAAAAGCTTTCTATATCAAGCCATGGAAACCAACAAACATGTTCAGGTTTTACAAACCCATGTTTTGGACGTTTGTTTTTAAGTGGACATATCAAGAAATTCACACATTTCAATGTTTTTCAAGGGTTGTAGACTCAGCTGTGGTACTGTAATATCGTGAGATTTGGGAATTTATTTGATGAGAGATTTTAGGTATAGCAGAGATTTTAAGCAATTTCCCTCTTGAAATTACCAAAGCTAAACAACGAGGTTTTTCAACATAGAAAACTGACTTTGCTTGAGTCAACCAACCATCCTTTTACCTACTAATTTAATATCCCCACCCCTGCACAAGTGGGGACTACCCACTCTTTAACGTAAACATTGGAGCAATGACTATGAAGAAGGGTGCTAGTTGTTCAGTTTCAGACCATAAACTTAAAAACTCTACACTGGCTGCCTATGGATCCTGACGTAAACCATCACCTTGCGGTTAAAACGAGCCATACCTGCAAAATCCTGTAGAAGCTGGTCTCCATGTCCCGGACCAGCTGTTTTAACCGGCTCATCAGCTGCAGTACTTTCAGGATCACCTCTGCACCCACCTGGCTTTGGGTCATAGTAATTAACAGCTATGATTTTACCTGTGATAACACTGAATCCTGCAAATCAGGAAGCCTGTAACCTAGCGCTGTCACTTTTTATTCAAAATTCTAATTCTTGTTCGAATCTGGTGAAATATGAAAAGTTTGAACTGTAATAATGCATTCAAATTCTAAATTGGGGAATGCAATTAATGTAACTGCCTGGTTCTATTTTTTCTCATGTCGTGGATTGATGTAATGAGCCTTGTCTTCTGAAAAGTGGCATTCCGCTGCCATGCACAACCAACGGCGGATGTTTCATTCATTCAAGATGGCGGAATCTAGCGAGCCTACTCAGAGCTAGCCGAGCGAGTCCATGAGAACAATTACAACATCAGCGCACCTCAGAAGCGATGTTCTCAGAAGAAGTATTTTGCGTCCGATACGCTCGGCTCTCACTGCTCGCTCTCTCACAAATACATGCACGTGCCTGGAACTGTGCGATCCGAAAAAGTGTTGTCTGCCGGCAATATTGTAAATAAAAAGCGAGCCGCACTACATTCAGATCAAGTTGACAGACTTGTTTTTCTGTCCAACAACCTGTAGGTGTTTCTCATCCAGATGTCAAATGATGTCAGTAAGTCCATCAGCAAACATATGGCTTAGCTATGCTCAGAAGTCCTCAATAATAATAGTATTTTCCAAGAATTTACGAAAAATCGTTTACAACGTTTCGTCACGTGCAGTGCCTTTCACTGCTACCATAGAGTGAATGCGTAAGTGAATGCGATGATGAGAAAACTTTTGGTTATGCTGAGATATAAAACGCTATTCCAAAAGCAAAATTAGACATGTTATACATTGTTAGATAGCTTATACTCTCACCTACTGAATAAATAAATTGTTAATGAATGTTTGTTTGCGATTGTGAAATGGGATGAGATTGCAAAAGGAGAGGGAGACAAGGCATGTTCATTTAGGGTATTATTCGCATCCGTTCCGCTAGAGTATCAGATTACATAAGATTTGAATTTATTAGAACGAATTCCATCTTAATTGGAATTCATTCGAATGTCATTTTGGGGAAAAAGTGACAGCCCTACTGTAAACTCAATGATGCTATTAGGCCAATGCAAGTGGCACCTGTAAGTTCAATTTTGCTAGCAAAGTTGCAGGGTGGCAATTTTCTGGGAAAATAAAATTCTTACATCATGTGTGACATAAACATAACGAATGTTCCCAACTCTCAGCTGCCTGTGTCTTACCTGCAGTACCTGTCTCCCATATGCATCTCACCTAGAGGGCATGTATTTTATGTGCATCTCACCTGGAATACCTGTCTCAGGTGTAGCTCACCTGGAATACCTGTCCCGGGTATAGCTAACCTGGGAATACCTGTTTCGGGTGTAGCTCAACTGGGAATACCTGTCTCGGGTGTAGCTCACCTGGAATAACTGACTCGAGTGTAGCTCACCTGGGAATACCTGTCTCGGGTGTAGCTCACCTGTGAATAACTGTCTCGGGTGTAGCTCACCTGGGAATACCTGTCTTGGGTGTAGCTCACCTGTGAATACCTGTCTCAGGTGTAGCTCACCTGGAATACCTGTCTCGGGTGTAGCTCACCTGTGAATACCTGTCTCGGGTGTAGCTCACCTGGAATACCTGTCGCATGTGTCTCACACCAGGAATACCTGTCTCAGGTCTATCTCACCTGGAGTACCTCTCTCTGATGTCTCACATGGATTGCTGCCTTACATTCATTTCCATCTCACCAGCATTTCCAGTATCTCAATTCTTTTCTCATGAAGAGTACCATCTCTGCCCTCTCCCTCACCCCGAGTCTCACCTGAGGTCAGAGCTGGTGGCTGGGCAGCTGAAGCCCATGTCCATATGGCTGCTGGAGAGCAGGAGTTCCACCTGCAACACGCAGAGCTGGGAACTGAGCTGCTGGGACACCTGCATCTTCATCGCATCATCTGAGCTGAGCAGTTAGCACATCAAGGACCATACACACCACCATGTTTATTTCAAAGTTGCACACAGCTAATACGAGCGCAGCACTAACTTAGACACAGCAGATGCTAGAGAGGCACTAATCTGTACACAGGTAATGTTAGAAAGGCACTCACTTGCACAGGTAATGCTAGAGAGGCACTAACTTGCACAGGTAATGCTAGAGAGGCACTCACTTGCACAGGTAATGCTAGAGAGGCACTAACTTGCACAGGTAATGCTAGAGAGGCACTAGCTTGCATACATGTAATGCTAGAGAGGCACTAACTTGAATACATGTAATGCTAGAGAGGCACTAACTTGCACAGGTAATGCTAGAGAGGCACTAACTTGAATACATGTAATGCTAGAGAGGCACTAACTTGCACACAGGTAATGCTAGAGAGGCACTAACTTGCACACAGGTAATGCTAGTGAGGCATTAACTTGCACAGGTAATGCTAGTGAGGCATTAACTTGCACACAGGTAATGCTAGAGAGGCACTAACTTGCACAGGTAATGCTAGAGAGGCACTAACTTGAATACATGTAATGCTAGAGAGGCACTAACTTGCACACAGGTAATATGGACTGCATTTTATATTGCACTTTTATCCAAAGCGCTTTACAATTGATGCCTCTCATTTACCCATTCACATATACACTCACTCACCAACGGTGAAAGGCTGCCATGTAAGTTATCAGCTCGTTGGGAGCAATTAGGGGTTAGGTGTCTTGCTCAGGGACACTTTGACACGCCCAGGGCGGGGGATCGAACCAGCAACTCTCTGCCTGCCAGACAACCGCATTTACCTCCTGAGCAATGTCGCCCCTATCTAATGCCCCTGTGTAACGCTAATGCAGAATTAACTTGCACACAGGTAATGCTAGAGCAACACTAAGATACCATCATCTCAGTCTAATACAGATTGCCCTAAACCAAAGGTAGGATATCAAGCAGCAGGTCCATCACACGGGCAGCCCTAACACAATGTTTCTTCAGCTGCAGTTCACTGAGTGGTATGCTCGGACCATGAAGCAGGCCAAGCAGCACCGGCAGCAGGAGATCCAGGAAGGCTTGAGCTGACCCAGATGGGACAGAGACAGTCACCTCCTGGGGGGTGAAAAAGGGAGGAGTGAAGAATGAAGTGGAGAGCAAGTACAGTCGAATACACAAGGGTGTCCTATGAAACGTGCTCTCCAGCCTGATGACGCACCTCAAACAGCTCTGCAAACAGCGACAGAGCCTGCAGGTAGCAGGCCTCGGGTCCATCCAAGGGCAGGCTGGCCCACTGCAGCAATGCCAGCCCGGGGTCTGGCTCCACCCACTGCCCCCGCCCCTCCTTCTTGGCCAAAGCCTGCAGACGGGGGCCTTGGGCACGCAACACCGTCTGGCACAGCTGCCTGCGCAGGCCTGGCACTGAGCACAGAGCCACCAGCAGCTCCAAAACCTGCAGTGGCACAGCAAACAGGATCAGACCCTGAGCATAGATTCAGGGCCACAAATGAGCACAGGGCAAAGGTACAGGAAAAGCAATAAAGGCTCTGCAGAAAGTTGACTTTGGACTTCTTACTGTATGCAAGGAATATACATGAAAAGGGAAGTTTAGGCTATACAATATTCCTAAAATGTTAATGGCAGTAGTACTAACAACATTATGCTTAATGTGCAAGAGTAATGGTATAGACCATTAGGCCAATATCAATATGTTTGTTTGTTCGTTCCTTTGTTCAAAACACGTTTAACAGGATTAAAACACTGATGGAAAATGTCTCGCAACGGCACATTTTAATACATCCTATATTTTCTTCTCATTTAATCATTATAAAGATTTTCCTTTGGGTTTAGCAGGTATCTTAACTTTTAGTGGTTACACGTTTAAAAGGAACACACCTAATAATAATAATAATAATGGAGCCCTAGGTTCACCGAGAATTGTCTTAAAATGATAGTTCACTTTCTGAGGTTCTTTAGTACGATTTCAACTTTTGTGCAAGTACATGATTAGCATACACAGATAAATACCACAAAGAATGTTTTACATTCTTAAAAAAAAATTCTGATGACTAGCAAGTTTTCCAATGGCTGGTATAAGGCCATTCAGGGTCAGTTTTTCACAACTCTGCACATTCATTATGGCCTAAAGAACTCAAAAACAGTTTGGAGAACAATATTATGCTTCCACAGACTTTAACAAGGAACATTAATTTTATATATTATATATTCTTTCCACAATTATAGCCAACATGGTTTTTTCAAGGGAAGGTCATGCCTGACAAACCTTTTGACATTCTTTGAGGAAGCTGCCAAGTGTCTGGAAGGGAGCAGGGCTTATGATATTATATACTTAGATTTCCAAAAAGCATTTGCTAAGGTACCACATGACAAACTCATTATCAAAATGAGGACAGCAGGAATTACAGGAGGCATTTCAGAGTGGGTTCAGAAGTGGTTACGGGATAGAACACAAGGGGTGGTAGTAGTAGGAGGGATATTATCTGAGCAGGTATTGTGGGAAGTGGAGTTCCACAGGGATCTGTGCTGGGTTCACTGCTCTTCCTCATTTACATAAATGACCGTGACACGAACATTGAAAGTACACTAGTTAACCTCTTAGCGCACAGCCCCTAGTGGTGGGCACGCCCGCGTGCCTAGATTACTAAAGTCAAACATTCGGTGCTACTGCAACCAACGTGTGAGATGAAAACAGAAACGCGTTGTTTCAGTTTCATTAGTAGACGATACATGACAACTATGCCGAAAACGGAGTTTCATACAGCAGTGAAAACGCTGCTCACTGAATAACGAAATAAACGAGAAAAGGTTTTTAAAAAGGATACCATGTCATTCTACAGTCAATATCTGGGACTAAATATTGAATAAATATAAAAGCTTACTGTTGGTTTTACGTGTAGAGATGTCCCTTTTGAGACCGCGTGGTCATATATCGTCTTGGACAATCCGTTTGGGAAATATAGGCGCATCTGTGACGCCTGGGTATCTTCCAAAATAGCTGTGCGTAACACCACACCTGTTGTTTACGGCGTCGTCGCCCTTTTTAGTACAGTCTGACTTGATTGACAATTCATTTATTCAGTAGGCGAGAGTATAAGCTTTCTAACGATGTATAACATGTCTAATTCTGCTTTTGGAATAGCGTTTTATAGGTCAGCGTAACAGAAAATATTCTTAGCATCATATTCACTTACGCATTCACCCTGTTAGCAGACAAATACGATGCACCTAACGAAACGTGTTCAAGGATATTTCGTAATTTCTTGGAAAATACTATTATTATTGACGACTTCTGAACATAGCTAAGCCATATGTTTGCTGATAGACCTAGCTGACATCGTTTTCTGGAGCAAAACAGAAGCGAATAGAACAATATCATTGATACTGTCTCTGTCTCTATCTACTGAACATAGAGGAGATTTCATCATTGCTATGTAAGTATTACCGTTCAAAATATTTCGGTTATATACGTTATTTTTGAAATTGAGTATCTTTAAATAGGTTAGTGGTGTTATATAATGTAAATATTTCACACTGTAATGTAAGCGTTAGACGGAAGTGTAATAGTTTTTGTGAAGCATGCAACAGTGATGATGTCAGAGCTGGAACATTGCCAAAACGTGGTGGACGGGTAAAAATTGTTTTCATGTTGTCTCATCCCCATACAAGAAAACATACGAGAGTACAGAGTATAGAAATACACACGAGTTAATTATTACACATTTAGGTACTGTACCGCATTGTGTGACAATGTTTTTGCATTATTTTTTTAATCTGATAGCAATGTTTCATCTTAAACCCTCATAAGGGGCTCATTTATATACTTTATAATGGACAAAAAGCATTTTATTCAATTTTGGAGAGATTTTGGATATGTTTCTGGACACCTAGCTATTTTAGACCACTGTACTGACTGAAAGCTTGTAATTCCCATTTGAAAATTATGCAAAACAGTCAAAACAGTTGATTTGTAGTGAAATACATGGATATGTTATGATTTACAGCAGGCATGTCAAACATACGGCCCGCGGGCCGGACCCGGCCCGTTGGATGATTTAATCCGGCCCGGCATAAATTTCTGAGTATGTCAAAAAAAGAAGCGAGTCTCTAGCTTATTTCTATCAAAAGTTATGATTTTTTAAAATAAATACAAACCAAATGCTCCCTCCGGCCGCGGGAGGGCAGTAAATGTGTAAAAGAGCTCACGTCCAGCATGCGGCATTGACACGAGTTAGTACTAAAATAAACCGGCAATCTTGCTTCACAATTCACCACTACTAAACAAGTTATCGGTCAACACACCCTTCCCAAAATGGCACTGTCAAAAAAAAGAAAAGTGGACACGGAGTGCTTCTTTGAGCTACGAGGGGAAATTAGACAGTTCATGGAGAAGAAGGGACGCCCAGTAAAGGAACTTAAATGCAAGGAATGGGTGCAGGATCTTGCGTTTATGGTTGATATTACACAACACTTGAATACACTTAACACTACATTGCAGGGCCGTAACAGAGTTGTCACTCAATATTACGACAGCATAAGTGCGTTCAAGATGAAACTGTCACTGTGGGAGACGCAGCTATCCAACGGTGACACCGCGCATGTCTCTTGTCTCACAGCTGTGCGTCCGGAGGCACCAGACCGTCCCGATAATGATTTGGAAAAATATAAAGACAACATAACAGATTTGCTGCGAGAGTTTGAGCAGAGGTTTCAGGTATTCAGTGAACTTGAGAACAAATTTGGCTTTTTTCGCTCGCCATTTACAGTGAAGCCTTCTGATATGCCAGCTGACATTCAACTCGAGCTTATTGACTTGCAGTGCGATTCCGCTATGAAGGATAAATTTGGGTCCGTGGGATTGGATACGTTTTATCAATATCTCGTGCCAGGTTACCCCAAAATAACAGCCATGGCTGCAAAGGTTCTATCCATGTTTGGGACTACTTATCTTTGTGAACAGGTGTTCTCCGTAATGAACAATAATAAAACAAGCAGCGCTCAAGGTTAACAAATAAACACTTGAATGACATTGTTAAATGTGCTGCTACTCAGGATTTGACACCTAATATCGATACACTTGTGAAGGCAAAAAGATCCCAAGTTTCAGGAGCCAGCAGCAGCAAGTAGACTGCAGGAGTGCAGTAAGAGAGAAAAAAAGTGTGATGACACGAAATTTGTTTGCACTCATGAATACAGATCATTAAAAATAAGATTAATCTGGTTTCATATTAAAGACAATTAATATTGTGCAGTATATTCTCAGCTTCAGTAGGCCCAGCCTAGTAGTTTGATCTGATGTAGTCTAATCTTATTGCCCATGCACAGCTATAACTTTTATTTTGTATTTCTTTTTTTATTTATTTCAAAGCAGTATGACAATTAAGGCGAAAATATTTTTTTCATAGCTCCCACTTGAGTTTGTTTAGTGTGGTGAGTTGGTTCAGGTGTAAAACTGCATTCACTTAACTGTTAAAATAAACCAGTTGTTAACACATTCACCGCCTAACATGAAAGAATTTTTTTTTTCCATTGTTGGTGAATAAATGTGTTGTGCTTAGAAAAGATCCCTTGTCATCCGTGATTATAATATGTAGGGTAGGCTACAAATGTAGGCTGAATGATAAAGCATAGTACTGAAAAACAAAGCTAAATATTTGGAGTTGACATTCTTTTACTGATCCGGCCCACCCGAGAACAGAAAGTCTGGATCCGGCCCCAGAGCCAAACTGAGTTTGACATGCCTGATTTACAGCAATGCATAATTTAGACATTTTGGATAGATTTGGAGATGCTGGGTACACTGCTTAGTTTTTGCTTCATACATCTATAGTAGTTCTACATATCCACCCTTAGATTTTATGAACTTGTGGTCAAGAAGTTTTTGACCTAGCACATGTATAGTTTAACCTCCTGCATATATTCAATCTCGCAGTATTTCATTGCAAACTTAAAAAGTGCTAATTTATTTAGGATTTTTTGTCAAAACAATTGCATTTGTGGCACTTTATTTCTTCCAAAATTATGAATATAAACTAATCTGTGTTAGTATTGTAAATTGTACAAATGTCTTGCTTCATTTAAGCCATTTTTCAAGTCTCTGTGGTGTTCACGTCTGGAGTTATAAAGCTTTAAATAGGGTACCCCCTAAATGGGCAAGGACTGGCAAAATTTGGCTTGTGCCTTAAGAGGTTAAATTTGCAGATGATACAAAACTGGGAGGTTTAGCCAACAGTTTGGAATCTACTAAAGTAATCCAAGAAGATTTAAACAGAATTCAGAAGTGGGCAGAAACCTGGCAAATGAAATTCAATATAACTTAATGTAAAGTTCTACATGTGGAGAATAAAAACATAGGGCAGGATTACTTTATGGGTGGTACTAAATTAGAACGTGCACATGTAGAAAAAGACTTGGGAGTAATAGTTGATCAAAGTCTATCAGGGTCTGGTCAATGTGCTGTAGCAGTAAAAAAAAGCCAACAGGATGCTGGGATACATAGCTAGGAGTATTGAGTATAAATCTAAGGAGATCATACTCACCCTATACAATACCCTGTCAAACCACACTTAGAGTATTGTGTGCAGTTCTGGGGACCGTACCACAAGAAAGAGAGAGGCGCTGGAAAAGGTCCAAAGATGGGCAACCATTCCGATGTACAAAAGATAAGTGTTATGAGGAAAAGCTTGAGATGCTTGGACTTTTCAAGCTTAGTAAAAGGAGACTTAGGGGTGATATGATTGAGACTTTTAAATATATTAAAGGGATTAACAAAGTGAACTACAGTAAATTATTCAAGTTGAGTTCGGTTAGCAGAACGAGGGGGCGTAAATGGAAACTGGCAAAGGGTAAATTTCACAGACATTAGGAAATATTTTTTCACACAGAGAGTGGTCAATGTGTGGAACAGCTTGCCTGGACATGTAGTGGAGGCAGAAACACTGGGGGTATTCAAGGCCTGGCTTGATACAGTGTTAGATACTATCTAGCTTTCAGGTAAACTAAGCATTAAGTACAGTTTAGTGGTAGGAATAGACGAGCAGTGTTGGGCTGAATGGCCTGTTCTCGTCTTACGTTACGTTATGTTATGTTATAAGCACAAGAATTTGTTTTTAAAATGTGCCAGTACTTCTTCCTTCCTTCCTTCTCAGTTCTCAAGGGGTGCACCAATTTTCCTGAGTGTAACAGTGTCAGGTTGCGTGTGCCAAGGAAATTGTTCCAAAGAAAATAAAAAATAAAAATAAAAAAAAGAACATTTTATCTTAAGAGAAATATCAGGTAGTACACACACATCTGGGGACAAAACCTGGCTGTTTAAACTGATTTAGATTGACTCAAAGTGCATTTTCTTGCATTGCCCCTCAAACCCCTGAATTCCCAATACCAGGCGTTGTAAAGCTGGAAGGTTGTCACAAACATTTGTAAACGTCTAAAATATCCTCCATTGCACACAAAAACTGAAATAATATTAAAATCCCGGAAAGTGAACTATCCCATTGAGAGCATAAAAGAAGTTGGCAGTATCAAGTAGACAGCAATTTATAATTTCAAGCTGGCCAGTCAAGAAAATTGGTCAAGTCTGTGAAATGCTGTGTGACAATTTTGTTTAAAATGGTACTATACGAAAATAAAGACAGACTCGTTGATTAGAGGGACCAATCTTCCTGAACACAGAAACCTGATGTACTGGTGATACATGCGGTGCTGAATCTTGGCCATACACGATTCTTCCCGCAGGCAGGGGTTTGATCACCAGCATGGCACGTTCATAGCTACTGGCCCTTCTCTATCCATTACCCTCTCTGCTTTTTACCCGTCTGAATAAAGCAAAAAAATTTAAATGAGGGCAGAATGTCCCACTGATGTAATAACTTCACTTATATTGATAGATAGTACTAATAACCCACACAATGTACTGCATTACAACTCTGAAAACCCTTCCCAGCATGTATCATGAGCAGCTTACCATGGCGGCAGAGTCTGGGTCCTTGCCCTGCAGCAGGCCAAGCACCTGGGACAGACAGAGCGAGAAGTGTTCGTACCTGCAGAAAAAAACACACACCACTGAAGCTTTCATGCCACAGTTTGTGACAATTGGCTAACAGCATTGACCACCAACTCTGAGGCACATTAATCTTGTTACAGGGCATCACAGTCTGCAAAGTTTGTGCAGATACACTGATACTGTATCTATATCATCGGTACAGCCAATTCCAATCACTCTACAGAGCACCAACCAGTTAGCAAAGTCGATGCTGTGTGGCAACCTCAAATACCATCATTATGGTGTTAACCTCACAGGGGTAAGGTGTGCTTGGGTTATGCGCAGTGAGGTGTGTGTCATGCGTGCAGGTCTCACCTGGTGAGGTAATCTGCGATCTTGGGATTCTTCAGCAGATCCACTAGGAGATCCACAGCATACTTGCAGGTCAAAGTTCCATCACCATTGACAATGATGTTGAATATGAGCTGGAAGGTCTGGTGTATGTTCTTTGCATGAAACAGCTGAAGAAACAGATCTCCAATTGAGACACCCACTGCAAAACTGAATGCTATTCAGCCCCTCACTACACTGCTCACTATTCAACACAAAACTGTTCACTGCACTCTTTTCGTCATACACTGTTGACTATTTAGCCCCATACAGCACAATGCATTTACACGTATCCAGGGTGCAAGTAGATTTTCCATAAATCGCACATAGGTATATGCAGTTGAGGCCAAAAGTCTACATACACCTAGTTCAAAGATATTCAAACTCAGTTTTTCACAACTACGCACATTTCATGTTACCATACATTTCTTTTGGCAAGTCAATTAGGGCATCTACTTCACATCAGAGGTAATTTTAAAAGAATTGATTAGAGACATATTTATTTCAGCTTTAATTCACTATGTCAGAATTCCAGTGGGTCAAAAGTTTACATGCACCAAGTTGACTGTCTCTTTAAACAGTCTGGAAGATTTCAGAAATTGATGTAATGAATTTTTAGAAGCTTATGATTGGCCAATTATCATAATTAGGAGTTAATTGGCACCTGTGGCTGTATTTAAGGGCCTACCTTTAGAGCCACTGCCTTTTTGCCCTTGATACCATAGGAAAATCCAAGCAACTCAGGAAAGAAAAGTCAGGTTCCTCCTTAGGAGCAATTTCCAAACAACTGAAGGTACCACAAGCATCTGTACAAACAATTGTATGCAAATATAAAAATCTTGGGACCACACTGACATTCATTCAGGAAGGATGCACAAATTAACTGCCAGGGCTGAATGAACTTTGGTCCGAAAGGTTCAACTGAACCCCAAGACAACAACAAAGGAACTGGTGAAGGAGTTGGAGGCATCAGGTACCAAAGTATCTACATCCACCATTAAGAGAATCATACATCACCATGGCCTGAAAGGCTGTTGTGCAAAGAAGAAGCCCCCACTTCACAACCAGCATAAAAAGGCCAAAATGAAGTTTGCAGGTGATCACCAGGACAAAGACCTAGCCTTTTGGAGGAGTGTTCTCTGGCCAGATGAAACAAAAATTGAACGGTTTGGCTAATGATCAGCGCTATCTATGGAGGAAAAAGGGTGAGGCTTTTAATCCGAAGAACAGCATCCAAACTGTGAAGAATGGAGGTGGCAGCATAATGTTGTGGGGGTGTTTTCCTGGAAAAGGGACCGGTGCACTCCAGAAAATAGATGGCATTATGAGGAAGGAGGATTATCTAGAAATACTCAAGCAACAGCTCAAGACATCAGCTAGAATGCTAAAACTTGGTCACAACTGGGTCTTCCAGCAGGACAATGATCCTAAGAATACCTCCACAGTTGTAACAAAATGGCTTAAAGACAACAAAGTGAAAGTATTGGAGTGGCCATCACAAAGCCCTGACCTGAATCCCATAGAAAATTTGTCGACTGAACTGAAAAAGCACGTCCGAGCAAGGAGGCCCACAAACCTGACCGAGTTACACCAGATCTGTCAGGAGGAATGGGCAAAGATTCTGCCAAATTATTGGGGAAGGCTACCCCAAGTGTTTGATTCAAGTTAAGCAATTAAAAGGCAATGCCACTAAATACTAACAGCGTATGTAAACTTTGGACCCACTGAAAATCAGATATAGTACATAAAAGCTGAAATAATTAGCTATTATTTTGAAATTACGCCGTATGGGAATAAAGTAGATACCCTAATTGACTTAACACAGTAAAAGTATGGTAACAAGAAATTAGTGGTGTAGTGCAAAATTGAGTTTGAATGTCTTTAGCCTAGGTGTATGTAAACGTTTGGCCTCAACTGTAAGTTCATATACACTCACCGGCCACTTCATTAGGTCATTAGGTTCAACTGCAAACTGTACCCGTTAACGCAAATATCTAATCAGCCAATCACGTGGCAGCAACTCAATGCAATTAGGCATGTAAACATGGTCAAGACGATCTGCTGAAGTTCAAACCAATCATCAGAATGGGGAAGAAAGGTGATTTAAGTGACTTTGAACGTGGCATGGTTGTTGGTGCCAGACAGGCTGGTTTGAGTATTTCAGAAACTGCTGATCTACTGGGATTTTCACGCACAACCACCTCTAGGGTTTACAGAGAATGGTCCGAAAAAGAGAAAATATCCAGTGAGTGGCAATTCTCTGGGCGAAAATGCCTTGTTGTTGGCAGAGGTCAGAGGAGAATGGCCAGACTGGTTTGAGCTGATAGAAAGGCAACAGTAACTCCAATAACCACTTGTTACAACCGAGGTATGCAGAAGAGCATCTCTGAACGCACACCACGTCAAACCTTGAAGCAGATGGGCTACAGCAGCAGAAGACCACACCGGGTGCCACTCCTGTCACCGAATGAAGTGGCTGGTGAGTGTACACATACATGCTTGTTATCAACATCGTATCAGTTGTTGAACAACATGCTGAGTTGTCATGTTCTCACATTGATTTAAGATATTTTTTTATGCTGATTTTAAGTCTGAGTAACTCAACATTAAAGGAAAAGTCAATGATGGGAGAGTGAGGTTTAATGAAATCAAAAATGGGAGGGGCCACCATATACTATCAATGACACCCTATATTTTGAACCAATCTGTGAGCTTTCCTGTGGAGAGCACAATATAATTTTTCCATGCAAATCAATGAATGGAAAGTCATTGTAGGTCCACACATTGTTGGGTTAATGAAATCGCTCCACTAATCTGTAAGACAATCAGAGATCATAAAATAGGAATACAAACAACGTGTTACCCCTTTTTACGTATAAACCCGTATGGAGTACTCAACCAATCACAAAACAAATTAACAACTAGAACAACATCCAGCATAACTGGTGTAAACTTTTTGATCATACTCCCTCAATACCATAGGGGATCCAGAAAGTATTCCCAGGCAGCATCAACCAAACACAACTGGCATCTTTCAGTTTATTAGCAATGCACACTGTGACTGGTGGAGTTCCACCAAAAGTGATTACATGTGATTCCTTTGCCAATTTTATTATTCCTGATGGCAGTAAGGCTGTGAATGGGGGAGTGATGTATTGTGGCATGCTGGTCTTACCTTTTCCCCAACTCCTTCATTCAGGGTGAGGCTGGCCAATATGGACAGCGCAAACACCACCACTGTCAGGCTGCTATGAGCCAGAAAGTTAATGAGCGTCCTGTAGAAAGCTTTAACATGGCTCTACAAGAGAAAGCAGAATCCCAGACAAGATCATAATTAAATCAGTAAGTTTATGAGGTTCCTGTAGAAATCTGTAACATGACACTACATCCTTAACATAGGAGACTCCTGCCAGGTGACAGAACACTGAAACAGTTTGGTATCCTAGTGCTTTGTTGCGCTTCCTATGAATTCTGAAATTTTGAATTTTAAATTCTGTGCAAAAGTAACTTGTTACAGCTCAGAGCCCATGGGGCTCAAAATTGAAGTAGCTTACAGCATTTAATGAGAAACAGAGTCAGCTAAAACTAGCTGAAACCATTAAAATTCAACTTACTTTTTAAATTATATTTTAAACCAAACAATAAATGACAGTAAATGTTGTCATTGACATTAACTTCACAGACTTGCATAGGTTCTCCCATATTTTTATCAATTTGGGATCTTAAGGAAACTTTTTTAAATTACAGATATCCCTGGTCCTGCGGTGGCTGCACAGTGGTCAGACCAGCATTCAAGCACACACAATTCACTGCATAAGTTTTTCAACATTGTGGACTAATATCAAATGGAATAAGGCTCTGATAGGTAGTCCAGTCAAGAAGTGTGCAAATATAGGCCTATATTATAAAACTAAGTTACAAACAATGGTGATTTTCCACAACACCTGCAAATTTACTGTTGGCGGACAAGCGTGATTGTATTTACACATTCACAAAGAGTATGTGTTAAAAATGCAAGGAAATCAGTCACACTGTACAGCCCTGCTAAAAGAGAACTGGTCTACTAGGCCAAAAAATTGCCTACACCTGCCATAAACGACAAATACACATACACAGCCTTCATACAGTTGAGGCCAAAAGTTTACATGCACCTAGACTAAAGATATTCAAACTCAGTTTTTCACAACTACGCACATTTCATGTTACCATACATTTCTTTTGGAAGGCAATTAGGGCATCTACTTTGTTCACATCAGAGGTCATTTTAAAACAATCGATCAGAGACAGATTTATTTCAGCTTTACTTCACTATGTCAGAATTCCAGTGGGTCAAAAGTTTACATACACCAAGTTGACTGTCTCTTTAAACAGTCTGGAAGATTCCAGAAATTGATGTAATGACTTTTTTGAAGCTTCTGATTGGCCAGCTGTCATAATTAGGAGTTAATTGGGAGTTAAAGGGGAATTTCACTTTCTAACACTTCTGGGGTCATTTTCACACCTACCTGGGCTTTAGTGTGCACCCAGACAGTTTTTAGGTTCCTTGCGTCAATATTTAGATATGTGATACCCGTGTGAGCAAACCCCCCCCCCCATCCAATATAAGCCCATTCAACATCAAACTCCACATTAGACTCATTGTAAACAGACGTCCGTGCTTCTCATGACTGATACTGTCCTTCTAATGGATGTGTCACCCTTCATTTTTCGATTAGTTATTTCATTTTAAATGTCTAACGTTAGAAACAAAGACCTATTTTTTTTAACGCAAGTCCACATAGTAGTACTGTTTCCAAATTTTTTCATCTTCGATTTTGTTTCATGGCAAAATCGAGAAGAAGCGAAGCAAAACATTCAGTTAACTTAACGTTGAAATCGAACAAACTACATCAGAAAAAAATTTGTGGACCTCCACAACTTCGGTTCCTCGTTAGGAGCAATTTCCAAACAACTGAAGGTACCACAAGCATCTGTACAAACAATTGTATGCAAATATAAAAGTCTTGGGACCACACAGACATTGCATTGTTCAGGAAGGAGGCACAAATTAACTCCCAGGGCTGAATGAACTTTGGTCCGAAAGATTCAACTGAACCCCAAGATAACAACAAAGGAATTGGTGAAAAGGTTGGAGGCATCAGGTACCAAAGTATCTATATCCACCATTAAGAGAATCCTACATTGCCATGGCCTGAAAGGCTGTTGCGCAAGGAAGAAGCTCCTATTCCAAGACCGGCATAAAAAAGCCAGAATGAGGTTTGAAGGTGATCACCAGGATGAAGATCTAGCTTTTTGGAGGAGTGTTCTCTGGTCAGATGAATTATGAACAAAAATTGAACTGTTTAATCATGATCAGCACTATGAATGAAGGGAAAATTCGGCGCTGTGAGAGACGGCAGCCTTTCCAGTTGCTCCACAGCACCGTGTTTGTTTGGTTCAGTTTTTGCTATTATTGCTATTTCTTTTTATTTTAAAATTGTATCGTAAGTTTTCTGTTATCTTTGCTATTCCTGCTCGTCTGTGTAGTGTGTTTTTTTCTATATCCTGTGGATATGTGTAACCTATCAACACATCCAAGAACCAGCTCGCTTGTGTATTCAAGAGAGGAACTGCTGGCTCTGAAGATGTCGCAAGCCGGAGTAAGACATCACATTCCGGCAGAACTAAGGAGGAAATACCGAGGCTGCAAGGCTGGCGCTAAGGTTAAGGCTAGGCTAACGGACAAGCGAAGGCGTTTTAAACCATCGATACCCTCCATAATGATGGGGAATGTTAACGCACTGGCGAATAAGATGGACGAGTTGTCAGCGCTCATCAACCACCAGCGGATTTATCGGGAGAGCAGCTTGTTTCTCTTCACGGAGACGTGGCTAACCTGCTGCACACCAGATACTAATGTGGACTTGCCGGGTTTCAGCTCAGTGAGAGCCGATAGAGACACGAAAGCCTGCGGAAAAAGCAAAGGTGGGGGTCTCATTTTATACATTAACAACCGATGGTGTAACCCAGGACATGTTAATACGAAGGTGATCTTATGTTGCCGGGATCTAGAGCTGCTAGCCGTTAGCCTGCGGCCATACCATCTACCGAGGGAGTTCAGTCACGTGATTGCGTCTGTGTTTACATTCCTCCGAGAGCTGACGCAGCCACTGCCTGTGAGAAGATACATTCAATCACAGCTAGGCTGCAGACACAACATCCAGAGGCGTTTATCGCCATTTCAGGTGACTTTAATCATGTCACCCTGGAATCCACACTGACTGCATTCCACCAGTTTGTGGATTGTCCCACAAGGAACAACAGGACAATAGACCTACTTTATGCTAATGTGAGAGAGGCATACAGGGCCACCCCCCTCCCCCCACTGGGGAAATCTGACCACAACCTGGTTTACCTGCAGCCACAGTACACCCCCCTGGTGAAAAGACAACCAGCCACAAAACACACTTTTAGGAGATGGTCTCCTGAAGTGGAGGATGCCCTAAGAGACTGTTTTGAAACCACGGACGGGAGTGTGCTACAGAGTTCGCATGGAGAGGACATAGAGGGACTGACACACTGCCTGGCGGATTACCTTAATTTCTGTATGGATGTGGTTGCCCCTGCTAAAGCTGTGCGTTGTTTCCCTAATAATAAACCTTGGGTAACACGTGAGGTGAAAACGGTCCTCAACAAGAAGAAGGTGGCCTTCAAAAATGGGGACAAGGAGGCAATAAAGTCAGCACAACGCGAACTGAAGCTGTGCCTGAGGGAGGCGAAAGAGAGCTACAGAGGGAAGGTGGAGCAGAGACTGCAGGCAAACAACATGAGGGAGGTCTGGGATGGTGTGAGAACCCTCACAGGCTACAAAGCGAAGAGCAGTGTAGAGGGGGGGACAGTGGAGAAGGCGAACGAGCTCAACAATTTTTTCAACCGGTTCGACCGGTCCCCTCCACCCATCCCCCACCCCCCTCTAACCAACTCCAGAGCTGACCCCTCTTCCCTGCCCACCTCCCATCCCCCTCCCTGCATCACTGCGGACCAGGTCAGGAGTGAACTGAGGAAGGTTCGCCCCAGGAAAGCAGCTGGCCCGGACAAGGTGTGTCCCAGGCTGTTAAAGACCTGCGCCGCTGAACTGGGGGAGCCTCTACAGTACGTCTTCAACCTCAGTTTACAACTAGGGAGAGTGCCCACCCTGTGGAAGACATCCTGCATCGTTCCGGTTCCGAAAAAGAACCGGCCAAGTGAGATGAATGACTACAGACCGGTGGCACTCACATCACACATCATGAAGACACTGGAGAGGCTCCTCCTCAACCTCCTCAGGCCTCAGGTGCAGCATGCTCAGGACCCGCTACAGTTTGCATATCGGACAGAAGTTGGGGTGGAGGATGCTATCCTCTACCTCCTGCATCGGGCCCACTCGCATCTGGACAAGGGAAGTGGCACGGTCAGGATTTTGTTTCTGGACTTCTCGAGTGCCTTCAATACCATCCAGCCCCTTTTGCTTCAAGACAAACTGGCTAGGATACGAGTGGACCCCCGCTTGGTGTCATGGATTACCAACTACCTCACAGACCGGTCACAGTATGTCAGGTTGAAGGACATCACATCTGACACTGTGGTCAGCAGCACAGGAGCACCCCAAGGGACTGTGCTGGCTCCTCTACTCTTCACCCTATACACTTCGGACTTCAGCTATAACTCTGAGTTGTGTCACATTCAGAAGTTTGCTGATGACACGGCCATCATGGGGTGTATTAGGGGGAACGGGAGGAGGAGTATAGGAGTCTGGTGAGGGACTTTGTCATCTGGTGCCACACTAATCACCTGCAGCTCAACACCTCAAAAACAAAAGAACTGGTCATAGACTTTGGAAAGTCCAGACCACGCCCCCAACCAGTCCAAATTGAGGGGGTTGAAGTTGAGGCTGTGGGCAGCTACAGGTACCTAGGGCTGGTGCTGGATGACAAGTTGGACTGGTCCAACAACACTGACAATCTCTATAAGAAGGGCCAAAGCAGACTGTACTTCCTGAGGAGGCTGCGATCGTTTAACATCTGCAGGAAACTCCTGTGGATGTTTTACGAGTCGGTAATAGCCAGCGTCCTGTTCTATGCTGTAGTGTGCTGGGGGGGCAGCACATCAAAGAGGGACTCCTCCAGGCTGGACAAGCTGATCAGGCGGGCCGGCTCTGTGGTTGGCGTGAAGCTGGACTCCCTGGTGACAGTGGCGGAAAAGAGGACACTAGAAAAACTGCTGGCAATTCTGGACAATACCAGCCATCCCCTGCACACTGTCATCAGCAACCAGAGAAGTATGTTCAGCGACAGGCTGCTGCTCCCGAGGATCAACACGAACAGACTGAAAAATTCCTTTGTTCCCCGTGCCATCAGACTGCACAACTCCAAAGTTGGAAGGGAGAGGAGGGGGTGGGGGAGGATAGGTTAGGTCTGAGGTCTGAGGAAGTAGAGTTGGGCCTGATCACCTGAACATCATCATCATCACACTGAACAGTCTCATTATTTATTGTTTACTTCCTATTTAATTAAACTGGAACAACCGCTGCTATTTTATATAACCGCTGCTACTTTATTCTTTATTTATTTTCTGTATATTGTTACTATCTCTATGTTTGGTGTGTGATGTTTAACTTGTTAACTTTTTAACTTATGGTGCTGTACTCACTGGAAACCTGAATTTCCCTAAGGGAACTTCCCTACGGGATCAATAAAGTTTCTATCTATCTATCTATCTAAAAGGGTGAGGCTTTTAATACGTAGAACACCATTCCAACTGTGAAGCATGGGAGTGGCAGCATCATGTTGTGGGGGTGTTTTGCTGGAAAAGGGACTGGTGCACGTCAGAAAATAGATGGCATCATGAGGAAAGAGGATCTAGAAATACTGAAGCAACACCTCAAGATATCAGCTAGAAAGTTAAAACTTGGTCACAACCGCATCTTCCAGCAGGAAACCTGACTGAGTTATACCAGTTCTGTTAGGAGGAATGGGCAAAAATTCCGGAAAAGTATTGTGAGAAGCTTGTGGAAGGCTACCCCAAGCTTTTGATTCAAGTTAAGTAATTAAAAAGCAATGCTACCAAACACTAAAAAAGTGGATGTAAACTTTTTACCCACTGAAAACCTGATATAGTACATAAAAACTGAAATAAATCTGTCTGAGATATTATTTTGAAATGACCTCACATGGAAATAAAGTAGATACCCTAATTGACTTGGCACAAGAACTGTATGGTAACATGAAACGTGTGGAGTTGTGAAAAACTGAGTTTGAATGTCGTTAGCCTCAGTGTATGTAAACTTTTGGCCTCAACTATACTTGTAACCCACCGTAGCCTCCACTGACACAGCAGCAGCATGGTCTAGAGCAGGATTTAAGCCCGGGACACCAGGTGAATTAAATCTCTGGTCATCAGTGGCAAAAACCACTCAATTAACTACCAGGTAGAGAAGAAAACCAGCAGTACTACTGGCCCAGTATATCTCTCACCAAAGACTTGACGTGGGTCTGCACAAACAGATTACTCCGACACAGGTTTGCCAGCACACCCAGGCAGGGCATTGTGATGTCTTCATTGGGAGACTGGCTGAAAGACCAAAGGGACAGAGAAAGGCTTAAATTAGCTCAATGAAGGAAGGGGGAGAGAGGATGCAGGCGGAAGACAGGGTTTCTAAAAGAGGATGAGTGGTAGGCAAGAGTCAGTGTTTCTCAGACAGGAGGTGCAGAAGGTAGAAGGCAGGGTATCTGAGAGAGATGGAGCTGGAGGAGCTGGGTGTGGGAGTCGGGTCTCAAAGAGAGGCAGGGCTGCAGGTAAGAGGCAGTTTTTCTAGAAGAGAGGCTGAAGACGGGAAATGAGATATGCTTACACATGCTGTATGAGGAAGGCTATGAGCTCATCCATGTAAGGGGTACAGTGGGGTATCCTCATGCTGTAGGTGAGCTTCTGTAAGACCTGCAGGCACTGAGATGGAGAGAGACACTGAGGGGGAGGGGTGCAACAATATCAGAATTTCCACACCTTTTCAGAAGTAAAATTCAAGGACTTTTCAGGCGTTTTTAAAGATAATAATCATGAATCTTTTAGCACCTCATGGCTATTAATGGTTGAAATATTTAAACTGTTTCAACAGATTGCCAAGTTGTGATCATACTACAATTGAAAGCAAAGAAATCCAAGCATTTTCAAGCATTTTATTCAAAATGCAAGTGCCTTCAGGACCCTGAATATGCCATTTCAAAAATTCAAGTATTTCTAGCACCTGTGTGAACGTAGCAGTCAAACAATACATTACAGTCACTTAGCAGACATTCTTATCCAACGCTCTTATCCAGAGTGACTTACACAACTTTTTTTTACATAGCATTTACATTGCATGTATTTATACAGCTGGATATAGCCTATACTGAACCAATGCAGGTTAAGTACCTCGTAGCGTCCTACCTGGCAGCGTCCTACCCGGGAATCAAATCTGTGACCATCTGGTCACAAGACCTGTACCATACCCATTATACTACACTGCCGCCCTCAAACTTTCGAGCAACTACAGAAACATGGTCATAAAATCTGGGATTTATAAATAAATAATATGACCAAATGAGAGAGCGATGTGTCAAAAAAAGTGCTTGTGTGGCATTATATGAGTCGGGGCTTTTCCTGTGCGTGTTACCTGCAGTACAACAGGCTCCCTGGGGGTGGCACTGTTGCAGTGGATAACAGAGGCCAAAGTGCCAGTGAGGTTATATCTGCTGTGGAGGGCTTCTCTGCTCTCATCGTCAGCAGCTGCTTCAAAAAAAATGTTTTAATTACAATAGTAAAACATGATGGAAAGGTAAGAAGCTACTCTAGAACGCCATCAAGACACTGGTGAAGTTGAGAAAGAATCAAGATACATGAGATACACATTTTATATATACACATACACACTTTGACTCAGACACTAATGACAGACAAATTATGAGAGTAAATAAGGCAAAAATACTCAGGATGCAGAAGACCGGTAGGGCATACAGAGAGAGCAGACATACAAACACAAGAGACAGCCAGGAAAAACATGGAGACTGACTGACAGACAGCCAGGCTAATACCAAGCTGGGCCAGCAGAGAGATGATGGTTCCAGTGAGGGCAGGGCAGGTGTTGGGGTCCCCCACCAGCTCCACCAATCCACTCAGGCACTCACTGGGCAGAACCTGGCCAGACACCAGCAACCTGCCACACTTCACACCAGACAAGTCCTACACAACCAGCACAGGACACAAGACAAACCCAGTCTGAGAGCTGCACAAGAAAGAAACATTGGGGCTGTCAAACCACAATTCAACAAACAATACAAAACTCATAAATAAATAACAAAACAACAGATAAAAAAATGACAATATAAATGAACAAAACATGCAACGTATGCTTACATTAAGACCAGAAACCATCAAAGTGCTTAATTTAGTACACAAAAAAATGAAGTGTCAATTCTCTACCGTAGGTTTTCAAAATCAGACGCAGAAATGTGTGCTATAGCCACAATACCATACAGCAGCAAAGGTAAGGATAGTCACTCTTAACAAGCTCAGCCACACTTTGGTGAGATAATGACCTGTCAGTGCGTTACATTTAGTAAGAGGGCCGACATTGGTTCACCTTGAAGTTTACATTATCCGTATATAATGTGCAGTGAGGACGTGTAAATAATGACACTTAAGTTACCTATCAGACCGAAACATGTTGTCCCTCTGCTGCAACATGTTTATTTGATGAATAAAAACTAAATCTGGCTGACAGACGGTTGGAGGGCAACATAGCGGGCAACCAAGCATGTAAGTTAGCTTAAAAAAAAAATACTACGATATACGCGGTCATACAGACAGCCAGGTAAAGTAGTCTACGAGTAACACGTTAACGCGAAAATAAAATTGACAGGCCATCTCCAATAAGTTAAAAAAATCTCCGCCTCACGTCGATCTGTGTCTTGAGCTGTGAAGCATTGGTCGCCGATCTGTTGTTTCTGTACTGACTGATGGCCAGCAACAGTGACTTCAGACACGTAGTTGCGTCCATCCTACAAAATGCAAGAGGTGAACATTACCAGTGATGTAGCTGGTTGTACGCACATCGCTAACAAACTGGCTAATGCTATTCAGTAGCAATTCCATTGTCTTACCAACTAGCAGGCTCACGTCAATGCTTGTTGTAGCCTATATTTATGATATGCATCCGTAACTATAGATCTAGTTCAGCTATATAATCGAATCGGAAGGAGAGAGCTAACTAGGTAGTTGGTAAGCAATCTTAACAAAGCAAAGCTTAATGACGTTAATTAAACTGTCTGATCTCGTTTTGCGAATCGACTCACCTCTGCATAACAGGGATACTACGACAATTGTTTGATGATGTCAAAATGAATCGTATATGTTATCAAATGCATATAAAATTGTTGACCTACGATATAGCAGTACAATGCTCTCATTCCGAACAACTTAACTTCCTCCCGCTTTCCACTTTGAACAACCGGAAGAGTCCATAATCTTTATGGGGTACAAACAGGCAAAGCGATAACATATAAACAAAATAAACACTTCCAGGTTCTTACGTTTGTTTGTAAAATCATACAAAAACTGTTATTGTACAACAATAAAAGCCCACAACCTTTAAACAAGTCCACAATTAGAAAATATATTTCGCACGTCTAATGTACGTAGCCTTTTTCATTCGTCACACAGTAGTCAAGGTGCTGCGAGGGCTTACGTCTTTCCGGTTTATGATACGAAACTGAATCTCAAAAGTGACCCTCCCACTACCCTTGCAGCGACATCTCCCTCATAAATGCCCAACAACAACACATTTTCTTACCCACCCTCAGTCCCACAGTCAACATTCCTAGCCACAGCGTTACGATATCAATACTTTTGATGGAAGGTATATATTTGAATTAATTTGAATGAATGATAGTGCTTTGTATGTGTGAGTAACTTGGCATTTTTGTACGTCGAAAACGTGTTTTTCATCAGATCAGGATTACGCAAGTGATGTGTTTTAATGTTGAACCCTATTGTAATCTTCGTATACTATTATATAAATAAATGCATACTATTTATATAAATATAATATTTGAACAATTATAACACTGAGTTGACTTTTTATTTAGTCAAATAATTTCATTATTTCAAAATCAAAAGATGAATGAATGGAATAATAAAAGCACAAACACGCAAAACAAGCTTTACAACCGTGTTTTTTTTTTCTTTTCATTTATGCACACAATACAAACAGTTTAGGGCACTCATGAAATCCGCTTGCTTCCTACGAACAAACTGATAGGAACAATTTAAATTAAAGCCACAAGTGGCATTGGGAGGGGTCCCAGCATTGGCACTATTGCGCCCCCTATAGAGCGATTTTAAAATGGTTTTGTCCTCGTGATCATATACCTTCACCCAACATATCTACTGAATATCATGAAGATTGTATAAAATATTGATGACTTACGGCCAATTTTGTGCTAAGAGACGCTGTCGGATTACTTAAGCCGCGTTTCCACCCAAAGTACCCGGAACTTTTAGTCCCAGGAACTACTTTTCAAGGAACTAAAAGGTTCCTTCCATAGACATTGGGATGGCAGGTATGCCATCCCGCCAAGTTACGCCTTGGCGGGGGCATGCCCCATACCTATACAGCACTGAGAGTTTGGCACTTTTCAGGGTTCCCCACAGAAATAACCACAACAGCCACAGACACTCAGCCCTTAAAAACATTAAATTCTGTACATTCTGACCCCATTTCAACAGACAGATTTCATAAACAACTTCACATGTCCACACAATAAAGCCCCAAACTAAGGGGATTTTGCGTTTTCTCCTCCTTCTTCTCTTTCCTCTTCTTCTTCTTCTTCTTCTTCTTCCTCTTCTCATTCTTATTTTTCCTGCCGCCTATCCCACTAACATGTCTTCCCATTGGACATTTCACCGATATCAACCAAATCTTCATCTACACGACCCAATCAAAAACTTGCATACACACGCAAAATACCCATACCTTTTTACTCTGAAACATTTCCAGTTTAAACAGCTAGTCTGCCTGTGGCCCGCGGGCGCCAGCCGTGTATAGGTGTAACACGCTTACATAAGAACAAAGGTTCGAATCCACCCATGGGCAAATAAATAATCGTTTAAAATTGATTTGTTTTTCACAGAAGTGTCTCAGATATCGCTTCTTCTTTTTTAGGTTTGATATTAACATGATATTTGTTCTCCACCTCCATTTTATTATGGAGAGGATCAGGAAATCTTTTCTGCCAAATCAATACACATAAAGTTATCAAAGTATTTACATCAGATCAATTATTGCAACAGTACAAATAGGATTACAACATTACATATTACAATTTTTAATAAATATATAAGCACAACAACAGCCAAGTACAGATGTAAAGCTATATTTGTATTTTTGTTCGTAACAGTATTAGCAGGGTTGATATGCACAAGCATGAAATGGGATTGGGGCTGGGACTGGAGCAGGTGGATTTACCAAGGCTGCAAGGTGACAACTGGCACACATGCAGTCAGACTCCCTGCAGTCACATGCTGCCACGGCTGCTGGGTCTCCTGAAGCTCCTTTCATACACTCATTTCAAATCTGTTGACTGCAACACGCTCCAAAAAAGTTGGGACAGTCGAGTGTTTACCACTGTGTAACATCACCATTTCTTTTAATAACGCTTATTAAATTTGGGCAATATTTTTCAAGTCAAAGCAAATTTAAAAATGACTGCTTTCTGTTTTATTTGCATTTCATTTACCGTCTCGACTTTTTTAGAATTGGGGATGTACATACATATTTTCAGGGTGCCATAATGTTCAGGACAAATGGTTTCACATGTGTTTCTGATTAGTCAGGTGTGTTCAATTGCTTCTTCAGTACAATTATAAGGTATGCCAATGGAAGGAAGCCATTATGAGGCTGGGATATATGAAAAAACAGTCAGAGACAAAGGCCAAACCTTAAGCTTACCAAAGTCAACGCTTGGAACATCATTAAGAACGAGAGCACTGGTGAGCTCAGTAATCATAAAGGGCCTGGTAGGCCAAGGTGGACCTATACAGTTGATGACCAAAGAATTCTCGCTATAATGAAATAACATTAACTCTAAAACAGAGACCTGGACAGTAAAATTTGGGGAGGGTTTATATTTTCATGGGAACTGTACATCATGATGCTGTATAAATGGTAGGTTCTTTATGCCCTTGACCTTATGTTTTGCTATTTTGATACACAACCTTGTGTAGCTCTATCACCCAGTATTATCAAATTCTCAACATGATTTTCCACTGATCTCCCTTTTTTGTGTGCTGTCAATTCAGGGGATAGGGTGGGAGGGGTAGTTAATATGAATTGCATTACACCAATTCTGTATTGTCTGAAGGTGGAGGCAGCAATATTTGTACTGTGTCCTATTGTATATTTAATAGTTAAACTGACTAATAATGATAATAATAATAATAATAATAATAATAATAATAATAATGGTAAGTATAGAAACATATAGATAGGAAAGCGTTTGTTAAGATGGCTGAATGACAGTACTGACAATGAACAATTAGAGATGGCATTACTTATTGCCTTGACAGCAATAGTGTAATAAGTAATAATAATTTAAAAAATGTATGTCTAGACCGTGACGTGTTACACAAGACACATGTAAAGGGGGCAATACCAATAATGATGATGATACCAGCAATAATATAGTGAGGGGGAAATGAAACATATTGTAAACTAAACCCTAATATGATTGCAGGGCCATGTTAATAATAGCTGATGTATTGAGACACAAACGTGCACATATACACATGTCCCATTTACCTGCAATATTCTCACTTAGAAGTGTTATTATGTACGGACAAGCCAACGAACGGGACGTGAAAACCAATAATGAAGTCAAGTAGGAAAAATGAAACTACTGATCTTCTAGCTGAAATAATGGGGGGGGGGGGGGGAGGGGGCAAGGTTACAGTCTTGGGAACATGGGGTCCTAGGTTCAAGCCCAGCTAGGAACACGTTTCTTTAACCTGCTTTTACCCTCACTAGTAATTGTCTACTACTTCTCAATTATTGCTTTTGCACCATATCTACCCGCCGTTCACCGAACGTATACACTGCATTATGACGTACCGTCTGCACGTTCAGTTATTAACCGGCTACAATATTGCAAAGCCATATGGATTCAACTTCTGTGCTTACTGGCCTGTGTTCTTTTTTAAAACCACGGACAGGTTTGCTAATGATATTTCACGCATTGCATAGCTATGTTATGGTGCTGCACTAACAAAGTCACAGACTGGTAAACTGGTTGAAGGATTGAATCCCGCCTCGCCCTCAGGCAGATAATTTCCTCTTTTACACTAACGTTTTCTTACGCTTATATTTGCTTTACCAAAACTCACGCATGGCCATCCATATGCATCTCATGACGGCAAATGTATTCCTTTTATTAACAAGTTACACCAGTTCACCACTGTGCCATTTCTACTAACTATATTTCTTCACTTGGCGGTAGCGGTACAAAACCTTCTTATCAGCAAACGCCACGTTTCTACATTCATGTTACCTCGCCCTGTTGTCTATCTAGCCACATACAAACAATTACTACGTACATACGTTCTGCAACTCCCCATTGAAACATTACATTTAAAATCATGACTCACTCATTATTATAACTACAACTACTGAACGTGAGAAAAGCACATCAATGCAATAGATTTCACACATTACTTAATCCTCCACTTTAACAACTAATGCTTTATACAGACTGTTATATATACCGTTCGATCAGGAAACTAAGCTCGCTCATGGTCACTTCATTTATTTCGCACTATAGTCTGTGATCATGTCAACCTTCACCTACATGCCCATTCTGCTAAAAACATATTGTTTCAACTACGCAATTTCATAATTTCTCCGAATTTCTCTCAAACTGTTGTTATTTTCTCATATGCAAAGCCTACTGGGACATATGCGTCTGCTCCTATTCGCCACTATCAAGTTTTCTGGTTCTAGCTTAGCAAAACAGAGAAGAGGATTCCTACTTGCAGATAAGCCTATCAAAATGCCTTATAAACCTTACAAACACTAAAAGTGCATCTCCACGAATTAACAGACAACGGAGCAGGACATAAGGGTACACAAGTTGCAACCTAGGGAGCTCTAATTCTATGGGCTTGCTGATTCTTTTGTCAATCAAGGCTCGTTGGATGGCCATCAAATCCGTGAGTACATACACTGGCCATATTTCACCTGCGTTTCTGATGCGTTTACACTTACGCCACCGCACCCTTTGTCGCAGCCACTGTTTCACATATATAGCAAACCAAAACTGCTAAACGGTACACGTTCATCAGACTGTACAAATTCACACAAGGATAGCCATAATCCACAACCGTTTCTTACAGGGTCACTTCGCATTTCTCACTCTCATAATAAAACGCTTTGCAAAAAGAAATTATATCTAAAAAAAACATGTTTTCAACATACAAAAATGCCAAGTTACTCACACATAGAAGACATACACCGTCTATAACTCATTCATTCAGACTGCCAAAATCCAGGCCTGCCATTAAAAGTATTGATATCAAAATGACGCCAAGTTATGGTACTACAAACAATATAGGCTATCTTGCCTCACCAAAATTAAATAAGATGTATTCCAAAGCAATGCTACCCAATATTTCCTCAATTCTTTCAAGTCACTTGAAAGACGTCAGTGTCGTATCTATTTAAGTTCCCTTCTCCTTGACTCAGGTGCTGGATCCTTGTTTGTTTGTGTGTGCCTCTGATTGTGTTTCTGCCCCGCATGTTTCCTCCTGAGAGTAGCTTCCTGTGTTTTTGCCCACGTTCCATTTTTACGTGCTTTTGGATTTTCTTTGTTTCCTTAGTTTTGAAAATTTACTTTGTTTTTTAGGAGTTGCCCTGCGAGGCCTTTTGTTCCCTTTTGTTCCAGATTTGTTTGTTCTGTTTCTTGTTAAGTAAAGTCTTTGTTTCTTACCATTTGGAGTTTTGAGTTTTTTCCCCTCACTGTGTTTGGGTCCTAACCCCCCACTACTTCCTGACACAAGGTTACTGATGCTTTTCCATATAGGCTAATCGCAAAATGACAAGAATGAATAGAACGAAAACTCGGACTTGCGTGAAAATTCAAATTAATATTGCAGTGGTACAGCCACCGTTTGCTTTCCTAAAGTTACTGCTAACGGAGCAGCGAAGTGTGCCCTCCAGATGCCCACCACAAATTAGTCCATAGTCTTCCTGGTCTTTTTGTGGAATTGAAGAATCGCAGAGTAAAATTATGGCTGTCTGAAAAAGCAAAAGGGACGATTACTAGAATTAACCTGTTATTTCACCATGACAAAAAGTGCGGAAGGTGATTTCCAGTTTGCTTTTACTGTATCACCAATGTAAATTACGCAGAACTACCGCATACCTCACATAACTGTATCAAACATTTTGAGTCAATTATAACGGGCTAACAGAAAATCCGGAAGAAAATATTCAGCAACCGAATTAAACCGTTTGAATGTTTTGGTACGTAATATGCTGTCCCAGCACAAATGCTTATCATTTTATAAAACGAATACTAAAGCAAGAAAAGAACAGAAGAGCACACGTTATAATTCCAAGACGTTGGCAGGCTATAACCAAAACTAGGCTGCTGTGCTGTGCATACAAGTTTGATTTGAAGTTATTATGAAAATAAATCGGTTTGGCCTTGACATTGCGGCTCCGACTCATCGTCCACGGTCCACCTGTGCAAAGTCAGAAAATGCTGGCATCCCATTTCATAGTGATTTCATTATGGCGTGTGCTATTTACAGCTGCACTAGACGACCATAAAATAATCCTCCTCTGAAGCTTTTTCGGTAAAGTCATTTTTACTATTTCCTTTAGCCTACTTAACCAAATACATGTCTACCTGGGCCATGCTTCACAGATGTGACAAAGCCACTATAATCCAGATTTTGGGGTAAACACTGCAAACTTTTCAGTTTCACGAAGCGAATTAAGAGTCTTAAGGTTTATTTGCTGGATAACATACAACACACAATGAAATCACACACACAGTATTTAACAAAATTGACCATCAATTGTAAGACTGGCATTTAGAAAGGAACATGTTTTTAGCATTTAAGAGACCGACAAGAGCATTTAAGCCAGTGGTTCTCAGAATCGGTCCTGGGGGCTCCTTGCGTATATTGGCTTTTCTCCATTGGTTTGATGATCTACAAGAAAATAATAATAATAATAAAAAATAGAAATTCAATGTACATTATTTTTGTCTTCATGCACCAGGTGGAAAACTTGTTCTACAAAGTGCGTTGTCATATTTACACGCCTGCAGATCAGTTATTAAAATACTTGGTAGATTTGTTAATCACCGCTGACAGTGTTAATTTTTATTAGTTTAAAAGTGACTTGCGAACGATCGGTCAGCTAGCATCACCCAGCAAGTGAACACCACAAACGGCGATGGAGTAGCAGTTACTAGCTCAACTGTGGCAAAAACCTATGGTGATAACTTGCTCGATTAACAGCAGGTCTACCAGACAGTTATATGAAAATTAGCCTAGTCAAAAATCACCAGTAGGCTACACATCTCTGATTGATTGACCATCAGTGTAGTCTATGTTCTTCCCCTGTGGTTCATATTGCTAATGCGTGAGCAAACCACGGATAGCCTACCTAGCTCACTGGCAAGCTATGCTAGCTAAGCATATTCGTTTTGCTGAGAAACATAAATTGAAGATAACTGAATATAATTTTATTATTAATGTCATACATATAATGACATATATATAATGTGATTACATGACACAGTACAGTCATAGATGGAAATTAAACTCCTTAAACATTTGATAATATATTTTAAAACATAACGGCAGACAGTCAGCCAGCCTCGAGTTCGTTCTGCAATCGTTCGTTCAGGTTGATGGGTTTTTCCGCACCGGACTGTCAATCACATTGTAAAAACCACATAACCGCTTAACAATATGGTTTTGGCTCCAAATCGACAACATGGCCGCGCCCGCCATTGAGCTTCAAAACGTGTTTTAGAGACCCACGGAGAGTCAATGGGTGACATCACAGTAGCTTTGTCCATATTTTTTACAGTCTCTGGGAGGAATCCAAGTATTTCACATACAGTAATTCAAGAGTCTTGTGTTTTAAACACACATTTTGTAAGGTTTCCTTTCATAACTTAATGATATTGAATGTCATACTGAATATTCACTGAATGGAAATTTGTGATACATTGATGTAAATATGTATGATTGAAGACAATATATTTTTCAATACAGAAAATTACAAAAACAAGAGAGAACAAGTAAAAATCCTCTGGATCCTCTCCAGCCTCAGCCATCCAGGGGAGCGGAGTGATATCTGAACTTTGGGGACAACGTGACCTGACCAAAGCCGAGAAGCCTGCCAGTGGGTGTCCAAGGAGGAAGGAGACCAGAGAGAATCCTAGCCTAAGGGAGCAGCACTGCAGACACATCGGAAGAACACACCATGGCCACAGCGAGGAAAGACTTAATCTGGGGCATTAAAAAGAATCTTCACAGACTGCCAGCTGCTGAAGTCTACAAGATCGCAAAGGACATTGGGCCCCGTCAACAATCAAGACCCAGATGAACTATTTCAGGGTGATGCGTTGGAGGGTTGCGTTGATCATATTTGTAGCTTCATGCAGTCTGAGTTCCACTTAGAATCTGAAGATGAAAGTATGACCCAGCTGTTAATACTGAATGATTTTTTGAGTAATGCCATATATAAATGTGACAGGGAGAATGTTACATCAGTCTTACCCTCACATGATGTTGAGCAGACACAGTGCACACCTAGCATGCCCGCTGACACTGCAGCCATCCAAAACATAGAACAGTTAATAGTAATGAATGAGGAACTAGGCAGGAAATTACAGGAGTGTAAAGTTACTGCCACCACATCCTCTAGCCTGAAAGCTACACATACAGTAGCTGACACACACCTGAACAACCATGAGGTAGATGACCCATTAATGACGCCAAACACAGCCCAAGGTGGCAGCATGCCACGGCACCATAGTCATGTTGATTTCACCCCACACCACACCCCCGAGAGATTGGTCTCCTTACGAGATCTCTCCTATTTCCAGCGAAAAGATTTTCAGATACATGGGGGGCAGATTGGTGACCACAACTCTGACATTAGCTATAACAGTATTTGTAAACAAATTGATGAGGGGGTCAGGGAGGGATTCACAGAGGCAGAATTGGTTTGGGGTCTACTGCGGATCATCAGACCAGGCAGCTTCAAGGATATGCTGGTAAATAAATATGAAATGGCCATCACTGACATCAAGGGATTCCTCCAGTCACACCTAGGGGAAAAGAGAAGTACAGAGCTGTTTCAGGAACTAATGTGCACCAAGTAAGGTGATCAGAAACCACCACAACAGTTTCTCTATTGCATGATTGATTTGAAACAGAAAATCCTGTTCCAGTCAAAACAGACCAGTACTACCATACGGTATGATGCCAAGACCATTCAAGAAGTGTTCCTGCACTCTATTTATCAGGGCCTGGGGCCAAAACACACAGACATCCATCTCCAGCTGAATCCCCTTCTCTCAGGCAACCGGTGTCTGATGAGGAGATTCACAGACATGTTTGCTAACGTTAGCTGTCTGAATGGGTAGCTGGGTGGCTGGATAGCTAGCAGGTGGGCTGGATGGCTAAATGATTGGCTGAATATTTGTCATAAAAATCCTTCCGCTTAACAGTGACAACATAACTAACTGAACTTTGGTTGATGTGAACAGGTTGTCGCCCGATGACCAATCCCGGGCATGCTCACATGGACAATTTCAGCTCTGAGGACGAGACTGGTGATGGGCCATCTGGTAAGATAAACTAAAATACTTCATCATTGTTCTTTCAATGATCTTTTTTACAAATAGTGAGTAGATGTATACTACTACTACAACGACTGTATTACTACTACAACTACTATTTTTACAAATAGTGAGTAGACTAGATCACGTATACTACTACTAGTAATAATAATAATAATATTGTGGCAAACACGCCTGCCACAGGCCACCGAAGTGGCTTTCCTTGGGGCCCTCCAGCACAGAGACACAGGGAGATGTTAAAACAGTCCACATTTATTCACGAGGGTTTGGCAAGATGGTAACGCCAAATGAGCAGATGTAAACCAGTCATGACCGAAGCTCCCTGGTGTGGGTGGGGATGGCAGATTTAACCTGTGCGCAGTGATTACCTCACTACGCACAGGTGCAGCCACTCCTGTTCCTGGGTCCAATTAGCCTGGCCAATTATCTAATTCTTAACCAATTATCCAATTGGCCAGGTCTAATTAGCTTGACCCAGGGCAGGTGTGGCTGCTTAATCCAGCCATCCCCACACCACATACCCCCAACGCCAAACTGAGGCCAGGGAGAATCACTGGCCGAAGCCTACCCCCCCCCACTCCCAACAAAGCAAAAGACAAATAAAAATAAAAACACTCTAAACACGCGAAAAAAAAAAAAGTCAGGGTGGGTGGCCCCGGAACAGTCCAGTACATGCTGTGACCCTCCCCCGGACGACAAGGCAGCCCTTCCTCCTCCCTCCCAGAGCACGGGAAGTCCTGGGCTGCTCTGCTGGCTGGTGGGGGCGTCACCGGCTTGGGCTGTTCCAGGGGCTGTGGTGGGGTGGCTGGGCTGGTGGGCTGGTGGGCTGGCCTTCTTGTGGCGCTGGGGACCAGGAACCCTCGTGGCTGTGGTGGCCGCCAGTCGGCTCTGCTGGTGGGCGGCTGCAGGCTTATCCCCTCATGGGCTCCGGGCAAACCAACCAGGCCAAACAAAGAACTAAAAACAACCAAATGGACAAGAAAGGAAGCAAAACGGCGCGGCCACCGCTCGTGCGCCACCCGTAGCTGACCCGCCTTCCCGGCCAAGTCCAGCTCACGGCGCGACCACCTCTCGTGCACCGCCCGTCGCTGACCTGCCTTCTCGGCCAGGTGCAGCTCCTCAGCGTCCCAGCTGAGGATCGCTTCCTTCCCCTCCCTGGTCATCTTCCGCTCCCTGTCTTTGGCCCGGAGGATCCACCCGAAGCCCTGTCGGGAACACCTCAGCCGCCCCTCCTCCAGTGTGCTTCCTGGCTGGCCCTCCTGTGCCTCTTTGCTGTGCCGGAGGAGCCCCACGTTGGGCGCCACTGTGGCAAACACGCCTGCCACAGGCCACCGAAGTGGCTTTCCTTGGGGCCCTCCAGCACAGAGACACAGGGAGATGATGTTGAAACAGTCCACATTTATTCACGAGGGTTTGGCAAGATGGTAACGCCAAATGAGCAGATGTAAACCAGTCATGACCGAAGCTCCCTGGTGTGGGTGGGGATGGCAGATTTAACCTGTGCGCAATGATTACCTCACTACGCACAGGTGCAGCCACTCCTGTTCCTGGGTCCAATTAGCCTGGCCAATTATCTAATTCTTAACCAATTATCCAATTGGCCAGGTCTAATTAGCTTGACCCAGGGCAGGTGTGGCTGCTTAAACCAGCCATCCCCACACCACAAATATTATTAATAATTGGCTGGTGGCTGGTGTTAATTTCAGAACCTGATTGTTAATTATCTCTGCAACTCCATGACAAAAAAACTGTTTACACTGTGCTTCATGGAATTGCCTTTTCTTTTAAGGTCCTATTTCAGAATCGTCAGCTGAACCCCCTGATGATAGTGCATCTGACTGCAGCAGAAGAGCCGCTGATGGAGATGAAAATGAGAGTCCCAGCACAAGCAAACCATCTAATGGCACTCCCCAAGGTAATAGTTCTACTGATATGCATACTTACCAAATTAGGAATTCATTCCCATTTTAGAAGTCTGTTTCAAATACCTCTATCTCATGGATGCAATTGTCAGAATGTAATTACCAATTACGTCAGAAATTAGTTGTGGTTGAGTAGGCTGTTTTTTGTTGACAGTTGCACGTAAAAGGAAAGGCCAAAAAACCAAAATGATGGAAGCTATGGATAAAGGACTCGACCGACTCCTTGAACACGACAAGGAAAGTGGTTCTCTCAGCCATGAGAAAGAGAGATTCGCATGGGAGCGGGAGGTGGAATGCAGTCGACTCGATCTGGAGAAGGCACACCTCGACTTCGAGATGAAATGATTGGAGGCTGAAGAGAGGCGTTCTCGTGAGAATCGCCAAATGATGATGCAGTTTATGCAGTGCATGAGGCCTCCTATGTATGGGCCTCCACCAGTCTTTCAATTTGGACAACAACTAGGTAATCCAGGTTCTTTGGCTGACCCAACCATTTTTTTTCAGGTTGGACGGCAAGTTTTTGAATGCAGCGTAGTAGTAGTTTGTGCGCGGTAAGCAGAGCAAACATTTAAAACAATATGAATCTTTTTGAATTTCACAAATTTCAAACCTGGACTTGAGATATGGCCATGGGTGCTCTGGTGGCGAAGAATCATCCTTATCTTCTGCCGTCGCCGTAATTACTGCCGCGGCGCCGCAAAGTTCAAAATTGAACTGCTCAACCACTGGTACAACAAGCAAGCACTTTGAACTTGACCGCGTATTAGGAGTAGGCTACTGTGATTGGTTTTTCTCCTGTGAGGAACACAGCGTGTGGCCAATCGCACTTTAGAAAACAAAAAATTATTCAACTGTTGACTTCAAAGCTATGCTTCAAAGTAACGAGTAACGACAACCTTCACAGAAATGTAGTGGAGTCAAAAGTACAATATTTATCTTTCAAATGTAGTGGAGTAAAAGTCACAAGTTTCCAAAAAAAGAAATACTCAAGTAGAGTACAGATACTTGAAAAATGTACTTAAGTACTGTACTCAATTAAATGTACTTCGTTACTGTCCACCCCTGCCCGTAGTATAGTTTAAGGAACTGTGTAGTGCTTTGTCACCTGTCAGCAACCAAAAAAGTAAAAAATCTTGAACTAAAGATACATTTTTGACAACAATTCATCCTACTGCCTGTCTGTAATGTGTGCGTCTAGAGCTTCACGGATCTGATCAGCAGTGGTAAGTGCAGGGGGGTTTCCCTCCTCAGGTTCTTCATCCTCAGGCTGCTCAGGTGTGTCGTCCTGTTCTGGGAGCATTGGGGTGTTGACAAAGTTGAGATTCTGCATCTCACAAAAGTTATGCAAAACAATGCAGGCTGCTACAATGTATTTCACATTTTATGTTTATAAGTCATTCCTCTTCATAATGGCACGCCAGCGTCCTTTCAGTCGCCCAAAAGCATGCTCAACATGAATGCGAGCACTGCTGAAGCATTCGTTGAACTGTTTTTGAGGTCCCCTTGCTGTACCGTCTGGGAATGGTTTTATGATGTTTGTTGTGAGGCTGTAGGCTGAGTCAGCAAGAATTAGCACTGGTATGTCAACACCTTGTATGTTCTTGGTGATAGGGGGGAAGAAAGTGCCATTCTCAAGTTTTTGGCAAGACAAGAGTTTTCAAAAACAAAAGAATCATGGCACTTTCCTGGCCAGCCAACGTCAAAGTCCATGAATTTATACTTGTGGTCAACAAGCCCCTGCAGCAGCACATTGTACCAGCCTTTACGGTTGTGGTAGTCCGTATGGTCAGCAGATGGAGCTACAATAGGTATATGAGTGCTATCCAAGGCATTAACACACATTGGAAAGCCAGTTTTCCTCTCAAATCCCTCAAGGATGGATTTCACTTCAGGTGGAGTTGTAGGTCTTCTAACATACACTCTCTTCAATTTGCAGAGTGCCTCACACACCTCCCAGAAGATGCCACATGCAGTGCTTTTTCCAATTCCAAACAGGTTGGCCACATCATGGAATTCAAGATTGCTTGCAAGCTTGTACAGAGTGACTGCCACTCTTTTTTCCAGGGAGACTGGGACTTTCATCGCAGTGATTTTCGGGTTGACATCCTGGCGAAGCTGGTCACAAAGGTTTTGGAATGTTGTTTGTGGCATTCTGAAATTACGGTACCACTCATTATCATCAAAGTTTTGCAGGACGTCACATTCCCAAAACATACTTCTCCGCCCCCTTGGTGCGCTTATTGTGGGATACCAACAGCTAACTGTAATATAGAATGCAGAGAAAGGTGGTCCTTAAAAAACAGGTAGGATCAAACTGGTGGCCCTACTCATGATAGATCTATTTTATTTTTTAATACAGTAACTAAAAAGACTTGTGCATGCACAGGTCTATTCATTATATCAGCAATTGATATTAACTATTGACCACAAGCTAACATGTCTTGACACAATTGATTTAGCTAAATAATAATAATAATAATGTAGCTAAATTACATCAATCAAAACATACAGTGCACTCCAAATGTATTTATGACTGACACATTTCTAAACCTATCACCTAATATGGATGAAAATACTCAAATTACAGCTGACAGTCTTATCTCTAACCTCATAATTACTGTAGCCTTCATATCCCAAAGTTCTGTACATAACCAAAATAACAAAAGTTATTTTATAGTTCATATAGTTAAGTTATAGTTCATACGAGGCGAATACACAAGCTATGCATATGAGCATGCCTTACATATGAGACGTAGCATACTGTACAGTGAACTCCAAAAGTATTTGGTCAGTTAAATTTTGTCTGATTTGTCTGATACTGTCTGATTTTGCTGTTTGGATTTGAAATGATATAATATAGGTTGTTAAATTGGTGTATGCAAGCTTTAATCGTTTAGAAGCACATAAAAAAAAAGTGCCACTGACGCCATACATTTTTGGAGCACACTGTAGGCTATTAATGTTAGCGATTAGCAGTTCAGAGCGAGCTTACCCAAAACTGCCATAAATGTGGCCCATCTCAGCAGCTTGCGAGACCTGGCTTTTCTGATCGATTTGATCGTACTTCTTATTATTGGTCTCCATGAGGGGATGAAAGAAGTTGATAAATCATTGTAATCCGCATCAAATACTGACATGTCCATCCGGACGGTAATAAAATTATCAGAGGACCTCGGATTTAGCTGAAAAACAGTAGGTTATTTCAGCCGGAATTATTATTCGCGTGCCCGGTCAAAATCACTGACATAGTCGTTCCGGACGTGAATAAAATTACTGAATTACCCTGGTGAAAATTACATTACCTGACCTCCCCTGGTGAAACTAATCCCATCCGGACAGGGCTATAGAAACTCAAAAAGTCAAAACACTGGGAACACATAGCGAGGGCAGAAAACAGTGAACAGAAACAGTCAGGCAGAATACAGGCAGGGCAGAACACAGGCAGGCGGAAACACAAGCAGACAAGCTGGCAGAAATACAAGGGACCAGCACCGAGTCAGGCAAACCAAGGACTTAAATAGACAGGGGCTAACAAGACACAGGAGAACATAATGCATAATTAACACAGAAGTGAGGGATGACGAGAGGCAGGTGGGAACATTGATTAAATTAACGAGACAGAAAATAATTGAATAATGAGACATACCCAGGCATACCAAACTAAGGGACGTGAGACAGGACGAAAACTACAGGGGGGCGGGAACAGAGAAGGCACAACCATGACACATGTAATGACAATAATCAGTGAGCGGTAGCGCAGGTTGGGCCAAACCTCCCTTCATAAATTCACTCATGCACACAGCGCACAGGTGAGTGCAGGAGGTGAGAACAATTTTAACAGCCACAGAAAAGAAAGACCACTCAATCTTACAGCAACTCAGTGCACAAGTAAAGACATTAACCAGCATGGTAGCCTCCTTGAGAGATCAGCAGGCAGCATCCACTCGCGCAACTCCAACAACACCTGTCCCCGCTCAATCACCATCATATCTATATCCATACCATATCAGCCACCCCACAACCAGCCGTACCCTCCAAATCAGCCACCCTTCAACCAGCTGTACCCTCCAAATCAACCACCCCTCAACCAGCTACCCACACTAGCACAAAACCAGGCACTGAGGGGCCAGTCACTTATCCCCAGGAGAAGTAAACAATACAGCTGTCCCAAATGTATGGAGTAGGGCTTAGCTAATTGTAGCCATTGCTTTGTGTGTGGAGAGACAGGACACCGGGCAGTTGGATGTTTGAGAAGAACCAAACACCAGGGAAACGGGAGCCAGTCCCTGAACAGGGACAACCAGTGACCGGTCCTCATCCACAATCCCATCTAGTATCCCACCCCATAGACAATCACACAAAGAGCCCCATGAAGAGAGGCGAAACAAGTGGTACCAATGCTCACCTCACTGATTCTCAGTCCTCCAGTATCGAACCTCAACTCAAAGCACCTCTGGTTGGTAAAAAGTGCTTACTACAGTGTTTCATCGGTGGATATGCTGTGAATGCCTTCCTCGACACAGGATCACAGGTGAGCATCATTGACAGAGCCTGGAGAAAAAAATACACACCCAGTTACACTGTAAGACCTTTGGTGGAGCTCCTCGGTCCAGAAGAGACACTTGATGTCTATGCAGTTAATGGAGATGCCATCCCCTACAATGGATGGGTCGAGTTGACAGTTAATCTCCCAGGGAATGACAACGCCAATCTATCTGTCCAGGTCCCATTCCTCCAGCCAGATGAAACTCCCACAGCCCCTCGTTGGGTTTAACCTCTTAGCGCACAGCCCCTAGTGGTCGGCACGCCGGCGTGCAGAGATTACTAAACTCAAACATTCGGTGCTACTGCAACCAAAGTGTGAGTTAGAAACAGAAACACGTTGTTTTAGTTTCATTAGTAGAGGATACACGACAACTATGCCGAAAACGGAGTTTCGCAGCCCCACCATTGTCGCTCTGGTCGTTCATTTAACACGCACCCCCTCCCTTCAGTCTCATCTAGAAAACACCCCCCACCCTTGACATAATGGACAATATTGCCTATCTTGGCATTCATAAAAATATTCTTTCACCACTAAAAAATCATATTCCGTCATAGCAACAATATAAACCCGACAATAGCCCTAAGATATGCCTATACAGCAGTGAAAACGCTGCTCACTGAACAACAAAATAAACTGAAAAAAGTTTTAAAAAATGATACCATGTCATTCTACAGTCAATGTCTGGGAGTAAATATTGAATAAATATAGGCTACAACCTTACTGTTGGTTTTACGTGTAGAGATGTCCCTTTTGAGGCTGCGTGGTCATATATTATCTTGGACAATCCGTTTGGGAAATATACGTGCATTTGTGACGTCTGGGTATCTTCAAAAATAGCTGTGCGTAGTACCACACCTGTTGTTTACGGCGTCGTCGCCCTTTTTAGTACAGCCTGGCTTGATTGACAATTCATTTTTTCAGTAGAGAGTAGGCTATAAGCTTTCTAACGATGTATAACATGTCTAATTCTGCTTTTGGAATAGCGTTTTATAGGTCAGCGTAACAGAAAATATTCTTAGCATCGCATTCACTTACGCATTCACTCTATGTTAGCAGAAAAATATGATGCACCTAACGAAACGTGGTCAACAATATTTTGTACTTTCTTGGAAAATACTACTATTATTGAGGACTTCTGGACATATCTAAGCCATATGTTTGCTGATAGACCTAGCTGACACCGTTTTCTGGAGCAAAACAGAAGCGAATAGACGTTGATACTGTCTCTGTCTCCATCTACTGAACATAGATGAGATTTCATCATTGCTATGTAAGTATTACTGCTCAAAATATTTTGGTTATATACGTTATTTTTGAAATTGAGTATCTTTAAATGGGTTAGTGGTGTTACATAATGTGGATATTTCACACTGTAATGTAAGCGTTAGATGGTAAGGTAATAGTTTTTGTGAAACGTGATGACGTGAGAGTTGGAACATTGCCAAAACGTGGTGGACGGTTGAAAATTGTTTTCATGTCGTCCCATCCCCATGCAAGAAAACATGCGAGAGTACAGAGTATAGAAATACACACAAGAGTTAATTATTACACATTTAGGTACTGTACGGCATTGTGTGACAATATTTCTGCATTATTTTTTTTATCTGATAGCAATGTTTCATCTTAAACCTTCATTTATATGCTTTATAATGGACAAAAAACATTTTATTCAATTTTGGAGAGATTTTGGATATGTTTCTGGACCCCTAGATATTTTAGACCACTGTACTGACGGTTTTTTTGCCTAGACAATTGCATTTGTGGCACTTTATTTCCTCCAAAATTATGAATATAAACTAATCTAAGTTAGTATTGAATATGCAGTGGTGGACGAAGTACACATATCATGTACTTGAGTGAAAGTACAGATAACCTTGCAAAATATTACTCCACTAAAAGTAGAAGTCTTCAAATTAAATTTCTATTTGAGTCAAAGTACAAAAGTACCTGCTTTTAAAAATATTTAAGTATCAAAAGTAAAAAGTACTATCATTTAGTATGGTTATGTTTGTCAGGGGTTGCTGACATGACAAACCATTTTAAAATACAGAAGGCAAACTAAATTGTTCACCTCCTAACATAGTGTATGTAAGAGTGAAAACTATGGTATAAATACAAATTGACAGTTTAATAAAAAAAATGGAACAAAGGCACCATCAATTCCAATATTTCACTATCAAATATCAAAATACACTGGGGTACGTTTAACACTCTTAAAGGAGTACCATGGTGATTTTCACACTTTCTCGGTTTTATGTGCTATTTGCACAAGAGGCATTGAAGAAACACAATGAGTAAAGTATTAAATATGTCCGTTCTGTATTTTTGGAGAAATATGCATTTTAAATTTATCGTCCTATTTTCAACCGGTTGAGAAAGTTGTCAACTTGGTGCGTCACGAACACAGTAACCACTCCACTTTCCATGCCCCGTAAACCCATGGATAACTCGAGATCCATAGTTTGCGCTGCTGGCTTACAGGCAAGACAATGCAAATATTTGACTAACGTTAGGTTCACTTAAATTAGAGTGTCTTTTAAGGACTATTAGATTATTTCTGGTTATATTCATTTAGCTAGCTAGCTAACGTTAGCTAGCTAGCTATGTAGTTTGCTTTCATAAGGCAATGTTATTGATAACGTTAGCTGGCTAGTTTGCTTTTATGAGGACGTTATAGTTGTGCTTTTATCTTAACTTGGCTAGCTAGATAGCAAAAATTATAATTGGATATAAGTCAATGTCCTTACCATAGCTATCTATCGATACTTAATATACTACTAAGCTAGCTAGCTTGTGAAAAGTCTCCCAAAAAGAGCGCGGATCATGGGGGTAGCTATGGTAACGGGGCACGGTCTGTCAATCATAGCTAACTGACAGTTCTCATTACCACGCCCAGACGGTTCGGGTGAACTTTTATAGTGGGAAATTTAGACTTAGAAAAATATGTTTTAAAGTACATTGAAATGACTGAATAATAAAAACATTATGCACATGTTTTGTTGTTGTCTAAAGACAACTGGGAAGTGTCACGTTCAACCACCATGTTACTCCTTTAAACTAGGGTACATTTGCTCTTCTGCTGCTGAGAGGACACATGTGTGTGTCTATGTGTTTCACTATGTGAGTGTGTGTGGATGTGTATGGGCATGTATGTGTGTGTGTCTCTGCAGGAGTGTTAACAATATTTGACCTTTGCGTAATTCTTTGAGCAAATCAGGCTACTACTTATTTATTCATTTATTTAGGATCCCCATTAGCAGCACACAGTGTGCAGCTAATCTTCCTGGGGTCCGAACATAAAAATACATACAACGGACAATCACGCATTCAAGATTGTGTAGTGAGACAAAGTCAGACAAAACAGACAAAATAATAAGAAAACAGTAACATTAGAAAGAATAAAAATATTCTACTTATTTAGTATGGACCTTGAGTTTTAGGCAAAGCTACAGAATTTTTTGTTCAACTTAAGGAGCTGGTTCTCAACGTTTCTTGGGAGATAAAATAAGTCTGTCACGGTAAGGGTAGGGGGGACCCAAACGCAGAGGGGGGAAAAAAAACGCAAACTCAAAAAGGGAAAATTAACAGACTTTACTAACGACAGGCAAACAAACAGGGAACAGACAAGGCCACAATGGGCAAAAACACAAACTCAAAAAATAATCTAATGAAACAGAAAACAACAGGAACTCAAAAACACAGGCAGGGCAAAACACTGGAAAGCAGAGCACAAGGGAAGGTCAAACAAAACAAGTCAGGAACAAAATACAGGCAGGTACATACGGTTTGCAACAAACAGAATTCGGGAACAAACACAAGGAACCAGCACCCGAGTCAAGGGAACAGAGAACTTAAATAGACAAGGGGTAACAAGACACAGGTGAACTCAAAAAACAATCAAACCAAAATAGGAGGGGATAACAAGACACAGGTGAACTCAAAAAACAATCAAACCAGAAGGAGGGGATAAAAAGACACAGGTGGGAACAATGATGGAATAACGAGACAAACAATAATACAATTAACAGGGGGGAACAGGACACAAAACAGAAGTGCCGCCATCTGGCGGCCCAACAGGGAAAACGCAGACAGGAACACCGGAACATGACAAAGTCATGCTGTGCTAAACAGCCTCTCACAAGCAGCTGAAGCTGGCAAAGCAGTATTCAGCCTAAGAGACAGCTTGCACACTGCTGGGAAGTTTTTAAGAATGTCCTCTGATCAAGTTTGCTGGCAAGGTAGCCATCTAACTGTCCAATGTTATCCTGATCGTGATGGCTTCATGCTTGCAAAGAAGTCCTCTTCATCAGAGGCGGTGGATCCATCACCCGCTGAGTGATGCTGATGCAAGGTCTCTGTCTGTATCTACTGAACACAGATAAGATTTCATCGTGTCAGCAGTGTTACTGCTCAAAATATTTGGTTATATACGTTATTTTTGCAATTGAATGTCTTTAATTAGGTTAATTAAGTCGACTTTACATTGGTGGCAACCACACTTCACAATTTCTGGAGGAATTGTCTAGTCATTGACTTATTCTAATTCCATACACAGTGAAAGATCTTGCTGTTGCAAGCTAACGTTAGAATTGCAAACGTTAGCTAACTTGCCTATCAAAATGTTAGCTCGCAACCTGAGATTAAAAAATTGACTTGCCTCCATGTGTTTTCTTAAGTTTGACGGCGAGTTCTTGAATGCAGAGAGAGTGCGTACTGCAGGCAGGCATATCAGGCATTTAAAAAAAAATGCTGCTTCCTTCTCTTCCAATATTTGAAAAAATGATTTGAGATATGGCCAAGGGTGTTGCAGTGCCCCGACCTCCGGTACTGGCAAGAGAGAATCTACAGGAATATTAAGATGTACTTGGACTGTTAAGCTGTCTCTGTGTTCCAAATCGCCTGTCTCTACTCGCCTTCCCGCCTAGCTAACGTCTTTGGTTCAAAGTGTCATGAGCCGATCTAAATGTGTGCTGCGCCCTGATTGGTAGGCTTCAGTATGAAAGTGATGTCGTATTATTATTCTATAGGATCTTTCAGACAATCCATTTTCTCCACATCAAAGTAACGAGTGACAGACAGATATCGCACAAAAGTAGTTGATTAAAATGAGTGGAGTGGAGTGAAATAGTGGAATGAAAGTAAAAAGTCTCCCAAAATGGAAACACTTGAGTAAAGTACTTGTAAGTACAGTAATGAAGTATTTCATTACTGTCTACCACTGTGAATATGCTACAAATGTCTTGCTTCATTTAAGCCATTTTTCAAGTCTCTGTGGTGTTCACATCTGGAGTTATAAAGCTTTAAATAGCGTACCCCCTAAATGGGCAAGGATTGTCCAGATTTGGCATCTGCGCTAAGGGGTTAACCTAATGTGGAAAGATGGTATCACTTCAGTCCCTGGATTCAAAGCCTGTTGATTGCTTTAGTTTTCTAATGGCACTTTTATATATAATCACGACTGTAGCAGCGTATATAGGTCTGTCTTTTTATTCCCTTTAGTTAGATCTCTTTGTAGTGATGGTAGGAGGGGGAGGGCGGGGATAATCGTGGGACTCTCTCGACCAACGGGTTTAAAACTGAAGCCTAGGATAATTAGTGGAATTTACGACTAAGATGATTAACTTCATTAGCCAAAGCGTCTGCTCCCCGACCGTGCGAGAAACGGGATTCTTAATTGTTCGCTCTAAGCAAGCATGAGGTCTCTCGAAGTCCGAGGACATCTTCAGGATGAAACCAAGGGGTGTGAGTGAGTCAGGGCTCGCGTGGATATTGACGACAAATGCTACAGATTTAGAATATTTTTGTATGTAAGTTGGAGTCATGAAAACGTGCCCCGATGGAAATGGCAGCCTGAACGCCGACTGGATGGGTGCGCTCAGCCCCACGCTTACCCCATTGCCTCTGAAGTATCTAGCGGTGCCAGGTAAGTAATCCTGCACTGGTCTGGACCAGGGTGCTTAAAATGATGGACTGCCTGAATATGACAATCGTAAAGTCTATATTCATCCTAGTTTTCCACTGTTTCATCATACAAAATGTTTATAAAATTTACATTTAAAATATACAATGCTAGATGTAGGCTACTATGATTTTACAAGATGTAAATGCACAGGAAACATTCGTTTTGTATCCTAGTTTATCAATACCTTAATTGTTTTTTAAAATAACTTTTATATTCAAACAAGATCATAATGAGGACCACTATGACCTTGATTTTGAACGGTTGGTACTTTTTTGCTCTTATTGTAGAATGCACACTGGTAACCTCACTAATATTATTTATTCAATTTTTCCAGAAAATGATTTTATCAGTTATTATTCAGATCAGTTACTTTGTTTTTCCCCATAAAAGTGCTAGCTTTTCTTACCTACATCTCTTCATTCATCTCTGAACAGCATTTGAAGCACTGTGTGGCAACCCAGGTAATAAACAGTGCTATGTAGGCTTTGTAAAAATAAAAGTTGGTTATTTATTTTTTGAAAGAATGTCTACATAAAGAGAGACACTTAAACAGGCTAAAATGTCAATTTTCTCCTTCCAGAACAGTACCCAGCAGGTAAAAAAAAAAAACTCCCTCACTACTCCTTCACTGCTAATATCACCGACCGTATTTCTTCTCTCTTGATCCCTAACTGGCCCACAGCAACAGAGCGTACTGTAGGGGTCAGAGTGCTGGACTCGTTGAACACATTTCTGTATTGCAGCACAGAACTGTGATTTACAACAAGTATAAAACTAAGTGAGGAGGTCCCCAGCACATTGCCTCATGCAGAACTACTAAATAAGAGATAAATAATGCAGACTTGTTCAGATTCAACTTTTTTTTTTTTTTTTTACCAGAGAACCAGATAGTTTTGAGTTTCAGGCGTTCAGGTTTATGTGTAAGGATGTGTAGGAATGTGTGCGATCTGTGTGTGTATGTGCGTGTGTGTGGGGGAGGGGGTGTGTTTGTGTTTGACTTTATGTGTGTGTGTGTGTGTGTGTGTGGGCATATCTGTGTGCATGTGTTGATATTTTACTGACCGGGTGCTGACCTGATTCCACAGTCTGCTGTGCTCTGTGTGTATGCCGAGGGTCAAACAGACAGACCTGCCAACCTGCACGCATTTTGTGTACCAACCACGCAATTCTTGTTCAAAATACGCATGTACGAAATGCCAACTGTATATATATATATAATATATATAAAATACATTTTATTCTAATTTAATTACGGAAAACAATCAATCAATACAAAACAATACCGTACATTTATTCGGTATTTAAACTACATCCCTCGGATTGGACCAGATGCGACCTTGTGCTTGTGGTTCTGTAACTCCTCCCCGACCCACTCAACATCCCCTGATACGCAGCGGTACGTTATTATCCACCGAGGAGTAACGCTGCATTGCTGAGGTAAAATGAGAAGTGCGAGAGTAATAATCAAGCACAAAAATGTGACCGTAATGTTAACATATAAAACGTTAAAACATGTTCGGTAACTTTACGTGATGATGCATTTCAAGGGGTGTATCCTAACGAGATAAATGTATGTATATAGTTAGCCGTAGTAGTAGCTCGCATACGATTTAGCCTCGTTACGAGACGGCTACGGTGTGAATAACTGATGGAATTATTTAGTTGCAGTAACTCAAACGCCACGGAGACTCCCTGTTCTAAATTTAAATCGCGCACACACTGTTGGAGCAAAATATCAGGAACAATGGCCGTACCTCCGCCCCTCAAAACTTCCGCACCATGCATTTTAAACATTGTGCATAAATTTATGATTTTGACATTAGCCACCAAGAAGCTTCATGTAATAATTTAGCTAAACCTCTAGTTACAAAGGCCTACATTCCTAGATAATTTTTCAATTGAATACTTTTTTTTCATTAGCCCTATATAAGCTGATTCAATAATTTAATTATTAAATAAAAATGGAAATCATGAACAGAAACTTAGTTTTATTCATAAAGGACAGTGTTTTACATTACAACACAAGTAAACACTTGAAAATGAAAACATATGTTACAATATACAAACATATATACATTTTTGTATTTTTATTAAATAATTAAATGCAATTCATTAATGGTTATCAGTTTGTATAAGCACACATATCATATAATGAAATATTAATCATGAAAAAAATGGTTTTAAGCAGGTGTACTCAAACGTTTGACTTGCAAGTATATCATAATATAGCCCAGTGCAGTGCAAGTGATATTTTAGAATCAGGTCAAATTATACAATTTTGCCTGATCACTTCTACAGTCAAAACTAGAATTATGAAGAAAGGCTTGTGTGTGTGTGTGTGTGTGTCTTGCAGACTTTCGTGTGCAAAGTGAAGTGGTGCGAAAGCATGTGAACTAAGCATTACACTCACTATTGTGGTACAAGGTTGGCAGGTCTGAACAGACTATATTTGGTTCTATGTTGAACTCTGCAACTCAGTGTGTGTACATGCATGTACACATCTGATTGATTGTAATGTGTGTATGTGTATCTTTACACGTGTATTTTCATGTGTATGTGTACATTTTGCATATGTGTGTCTGTCTCTTTGTGTGTTCGTCCGTGCATGCAAGTGTGTACATATGTGTGTGTGTGCAAGCCTGTGCGAGTGTTGATATATTACTGGCCAGTCATGCCAGTCTGACTACTAGTGAAGCCAAAGATAAGAGGATCCAGTTATTCCAATCATTCAGTTAACAGGACTAGAGAGAGAGAGAGAGAGAGAGAGATGAGTGGAAGGATGAATGGGTGGATGAATATTGCGTGTGCTACTCGAAATTAGCTCAACAATACCGGGCAATTAAACACCAACCCCCACACACAGTTTCACTAACGCCTTTAACTAACTAACAACAGCGAGTCAGCTACAGAGATTCTGAGCTAACGCACAACTAAGCTTGCTGACTAGCAACAGTTGAGACAAGTTTTTTTTTAAAAGATTACCTAAATTACACACAACTATGTTCTCTAACTACCAACAGCAGAAACAAATCAAGTTAAGATACGCTTATCTGAATCGCGGGGTACGGCAGAAGCGACGACACAATCAGATGCACACTAATGAACCACAGATGAACACCACTTAAATAGCACCAGGTGAAGCTACTCGAAATTAGCTCAACAATACCGGGCAATTAAACACCAACCCCCACACACAGTTTCACTAACGCCTTTAACTAACTAACAACAGCGAGTCAACTACAGAGATTCTGAGCTAACGCACAACTAAGCTTGCTGACTAGCAACAGTTGAGACAAGTTTTTTTAAAAAGATTACCTAAATTACACACAACTATTTTCTCTAACTAGCAACAGCAGAAACAAATCAAGTTAAGATACGCTTATCTGAATCGCGGGGTACGGCAGAAGCAACGACACAATCAGATGCACACAAATTCACTTAAATATTGCACTTATTGTGTGTAACAAGATAAATAAAGGCAAATAACACAATAAAACAAACCAAACTAAACATTAAACAGATATTATGCACTTATACCTTTGGATAAAACTGTCTGCCAAATAAATGTAATGTAATGGAAACAGATTAAGAAATGATTATTATTTTTATTGTTATTATAATTGTTATTATTTTTGTCAAGTAAGGTTTATTGGAGATTCAAGGTTCACATGAGGATGACAGTACAAGTAGTATAGGAATCAACAAGTTTTTCAGTATGCATAAAGAAACATTTAACATTCAAAAGAAAACTAAAAACATCAACAACAACAACAAAAAAAGAAAGGAAAAACAAAATAAATACATAAATAAAAAAAAATAAAATAAAAGTCTATTCCAATTTACCACCCACCCCCGTCCCACCGCCCAACCCCCAACCCCACCCAACCGATCTCACCTGCTGATTATGAGAAAAGGGAAAGACAGGGGGAAAAGAACGAGGACCGAGTAATTAAGCAGGGCGCTGTATGGAATGAATCTAGTTAAGGTTCACCTTGTATATTTTGTCTAACGTCCTGTCTTCCCAAGATAACAGATGAAGGGGTACCAAATCTTATCGAAATGGGGCCCTCTGTCCCTTAATAAGAATCGTATCCGCTCAAGATGTAAGGTGTTTGTGAGCTCACTGAGCCCACAGCTTTGGAGTTGGTACTTCCTCCTTTTTCCAAAAAATTATCTTTTTGGCTATTATTAACCCATACGAAATGAATTGCTGCTGAGCCTTACGTAGCCTGATCGATTGTTCTGAAACCCCAAAAACTATTAAAAGTCTGGTTCTATGTGAAGCTCAAGAACTTCTGAGAACACTTTAAAGATTTCACCCCAGTAACCATGCAGGTTGAGGCATAGCGCATAGCTGTGGAGTACAGTGGCCTCAGTTGCATTACATTTTTCACAAATTGGTGAGACATTTGGGAATAGCCTGTGTAATCTGGTCTTGGAATAATGGAGTCTATGGATAAATGGAGCATCGCGTAGTTCTGGCAGACCGCGAGAGTCAAGCACTCCGGCTGAATCAGCTGATGGCTCAGCTGAGTGATGTTCGCCTATCACAGTACATTCACTAACAGGGTGGTCTACTTAAACAGCCTCCCTCTACTCATTCGGCTGCTCCTCCTGCATGCAAGCACTGCACGTTGCTTCGTAAATTGGCGCTGCTTGCTGCAATCCAGCTACGGCATGCTGCCAGTCTAAACCATGTCTGCTTGCTACATGTTAGCTGCTAGTCTAGCTCACAGCCTAGGCACTATGAGGAAGTCTTGCTATTTATTAGCATTGCTCCTTACCTCAAAGCTCTATAGCTGCAGCAGGCAGGCGATCTATTTGGGGCCAGCCACGCAAAGCGTTGTTTAAGCGGCATATTCCAGATATTGAGGATACCGGTGCACTGTCTTCACTGCTAACTGGCCAGGGAGCTTCATTCAAGGAGTGCTGCTTTGCGGCGGCCGCCGCCCCTCCATGGAGGACGCCATGTTCAAGCCTGGAAGCTGCTGCCACGTCCATATTTGCTAGCTGCAGATTCTTGCCGGGTAATGTCATCAAACTTATTTCAATTCTGCTGAGCTCTGAGTCTACCGGTAAACGCATAATATACACAGTGTTGCCAACTCTTTCTATAGAAAGTAGCTATGCCCTCCTCTAAAAGTCGCTAAATTGACAACACCGAATATACACATTCGATTGCGGGGATGTCTCACAGAGGAGCTGGTTTCACGAATATCGCATTAAAATCATATTGGTGTTAAATCTGCGAGGATACAATTTGGTTGGCTATCTAATTTAGCTGTCAGATCACGATCCTGAATGTTTAGGGATTGTTAATGTCCATTTTAATGAGACAAATTAGGCTTAACGTTGTCTCGTCCAACTGGTTCTCTCAATATCGTGCTGTTGCAAGACGCGAATGCATAGGCTACGTTCCGCATTCATAAGTGTATCGTCGTATTCCATGACACTTAAACGGGCGTTTAGGCTTCACAGCGGAGAATGGATTTGATGTAGCCTTCTCCACGCCATTGCTCTGACCTCTTCACCGTGCATGTGATCAGGCTTGTGACCACACGACTGAGCACATATGTCAAGGAAAAAATTATACCTCCTGCTACGGACATACTCCGCATAGCCTAGGTATTGGCCTCGCTGTCTCTACAATTGCATGCTCACGCGAATGGCGTTGCGCGTCATCGATTGCTCCTGCTCCCGGTTATGGCTGGTTCCAGGCAGCTTTGTAGCATGTGCTTTCGCAACTTTGTCATAGTTTCTTTAATCGTATATTGCATTTTGTCTAGCTATATTTTGTATACACCTCAAGCTTTTAATAACTGCATTTCCTTATGCTTCGTGGTTCTTTGTGATCTCACCATGGCAAATATGCTTAAATTAGCTATATTTTGTATACACCTCAAGCTTTCAATCTGAGAAAATGAAGGAACTCATTATTGCATACTAGCACTGTTTTCCATCCTCTCCTTCATGACCCGGTACCTGTGGTGGCGCCCCCATGCGAGCCCTGAGGAGCCTTCATTGGGAAATGCCATGACGATATCTGGTTGCTGTCCGCCTCCGTCTCATTGGCAATGTGGTCCCCATTCCGGAGTTCTACACCACCACTCCTGCTCCAGTGCGGTAACGACAGCAGTGATGGTTCCCGGCATCCTCAGTGAAGCTACGGGGCTTTGGACATGTGCTTCTTTGATCTGTTGGCATTGCCATAATTTCCGTTCAAAAGCTATGAGCTTTGCAGTATAGGAGCACGGCTGCTACTGTCTACTGGCAAGTACCGGTGTCGCAGCCGCCAACGTTTCCTCTATAATCAGTTTACTGCTGCTGGGTGCTACTGCTGCGTTACTGTTGATGTTACTGCTACTGCTGTTTATTGCTGCTGCTGCTGCTACTACCGAACAAGGATTCATTACACTAATATGAGTAGTATATTTCCCTCTAATTGGTGTAAATCTCTGTGCTGGGGGGAAATACCAACAAGCTGTTGGTACACATAGCGTAATAATATTTGGTGATTAGTTGAATGGCCTTGGGCCTACGAGGTAGCTAAGCCAATGACTGGCATGCTTGTCACAATCAACAACCTGAGCCGACCAGAGGAGGATGGGTTTCCCCCTTGAGCCTGGTTCCTTCCGAGGTTTCTTCCTATCTACCACAGGGAGTTTTTCCTTGCCACTGTCGCCTTAGGCTTGCTCCTGTGGGGGTTCAGGCCAGGGTTGTCCGTAAAGCACATTGTGACAACTGCCATAAAATACACTATACAAATAAATTTGATTGATAGAAGCCAAGGCCATACACGTAGGCATAGCCTTCAGCATTACAAATAGTATTTTCCCCTGGTTTAATTTTACTCTTGCTTCAGGGGAAAGGCCAAAAAAAAAAAAAAAAGCTTGGTACACATAGCCACTGACCCACAATGTTAGAACGGCCTCGAGCTGACCGGATGAAGGGCCCTTCCGGTAGCCGAATGGCGTTTCACATAGTCATCACTTTAGCCGGAGACTAAGTACGAACAACATTTCGGCGTATGGTTGTTTTGGGGGGTTTTTGCTGCATCTCACATAGTATGTTCCCCAGGTTTATTAATTAATAATTAATCTAACTATTGGCCTCAGGGGAACGTTCCAACATGCTGTTGGTACACATAACCAACAGATCCACGTAAAAAATAGACGGCCTCAAGCCGAAGGGCTTGACTGGACGAAGGGCTTCCTCCAGGTGGTCGTACACAGTCATCACATCATCGTCGAACATGTGCTTCACTGCTCATACTACTGCTGCTAAGGCTCCTATGCTGCTGTGTTACTGCCACCGCGCTCCTGCTGCTGCTACTACCGTCTCCTCCGGTAGGCCTATTTACACTGACGTAGTCGATAGTATATTTCCCCCGGTTAGTTCAAATCTCGGCGGTCGAGGGGAAATACCGACAAGCTGTCGGTACACATAGCCTAATAATTACATCTCACATAGTATGTTCCCCTGGTTTATTAATTAATAATTAATCTAACTATTGGCCTCAGGGGAACGTCCAACATGCTGTTGGTACACATAACCACTGATCCACGTAAAAAATAGACGGCCTCAAGCCGAAAGGCTCGACTGGACGAAGGGCTTCCTCCAGGTGGTCGTACACAGTCATCACATCAGCCGGAGACACTTATTAATAGCATGTCGGCATATGGTTGTTTTGGGGTTTGGCTGCTGGCCTCCCGGCCTTATCCACGCGGGCTGCATGGTTGGCGGGAGAGCTCCAGAACAGAGCCATATCGCCAAACATAACTGTATTGCCTTTATTGTCAATAAAGTTCTACTTTAATGACAGTGGTCCTGACAGAAATGGAACATCGCGTAGTTCTGGCAGGCCACGAGAGTCAAGCGCTCCGGCTGAATCAGCTGATGGCTCAGCTGAGTGATGTTCGCCTATCACAGTATATTCACTAACAGGGTGGTCTACTTAAACAGCCTCCCTCTACTCATTCGGCTGCTCCTCCTGCATGCAAGCGCTGCACGTTGCTTCGTAAATCCCCTCCACCACCCCAGCTCCATCCCCATGCATCAAGAATTTGCATTCTCCATTGCTATGTGTTAAGAATTTGTATTGCTCCATCCCCATGTGTTAAGAACTTGCTTTGCTGCTGGATCTGTTCTGTGTGTACCCCTCTAGGGGGGTTTGGCTGCTGGCCTCCCGACCTTATCCACACGGGCTGCGTGGTTGGCGGGAGAGCTCCAAAACAGAGCCATACCGCCAAACATAACTGTATTGCCTTTATTGTCAATAAAGTTCTACTTTGATGACAGTGGTCCTGACAGAACTTTAAATTGAATAAGACGGTGTCTAGAATTAATGAAACATTGGTGGATCTCCTCCAGACCCTTTTCCCAGATCTAATCAGGGATCTCTACCCCTAGCTACTTCTCCCAGTCTACTCTAATCGAAGTTGTTGTAGGTGGATTTATAGACTGTAAAGTGTCATATAAACGGGATATGATTTTGTCTTTGCCAGCTAAGTCTCTAAGGCAATCGTCCATACAAGAGGGCAGAGCAGCAGCAAATCCATGCGAGTACATAGCTTCTGACTTGCAGAAACCTAAAAAAATTACTCCTATGGAGATAATTGTTATTATAATTGTTATTATTATTATTATTATTATTAATAATAATAATAATAATAATAATAATAATAATAATAATAATAATAATAATAGTAACAATAATAATAATAATAATAATAATAATAAATATAGCTGCAATCAGCGATTACGGGGGCCAAGCAGCAAGCACAACATGCCAATGCAACATTTGAGCTACAATGTGGTCACTCAGTGACTTTGGAGTGACCTTCAATCATTATGCAAAGTTTTGTGACACCAGAATGGGCGGTTACGTAGTGTTATCAAATCATACAGGATTGGTAGCATTTGAAGCATTTTTCAAAAAAAGTCTAATTTGCGGAAGATCTAATGGGTGGAGCTTATGGGTCCTTATAGGAAACGTATTACGCTTGACGAGTTGCACATATGTCCAAAATTTCATGACTGTAGCTCAAGTGAGCCACGAGATATGCTTGTTCAAAGTTTTCCAAAAACCACACCTATTAGCTCATGATAGCGCCACCTTATGGCCAATCGGCTTCATACTTGCTCCCTGTCCATTTGGAGTACCCCTATACCAAATCGGCATAGTGGTTATGCCTAAACCAGAAATGAGCTCTCTAGCGCCACCATTTTGTTTAATCAGGCCAACAATGGAGGGTGACTAACAGATCACATAGTTTTGATATAGCATACTAGCTTGCTGGAATTGCTAGCCAGGCAAATGTGCAGACACCCCCCCATGGGGTTAAATTGACCAGGGTTGTTAGCCTGTTGTCAGTAGACAATTAATTAACCAATTTAACTCAAGTTTAATTTTAGTCAAGGTAGTGACATGTGACATGGACTGATAGCTACAGCTGTTTGGATCGAACACACATTAGAAGGGAACCAGAGAATAATGTCTTGTGATAGATTTTCAGCAATATAGGTAGGCCACAAAAACATGTAAATGTAATTAAACAATAAATTAAAGACACTTTCTATCTTACAACATGGAATTATATTGAATTGCCTTACTTTGAGTTAACCATTAGAGCTATTAAGACGGTTAGGTGTAGGCTACCCTAAGAAGCGTTAGTTTTCACCCCAACCTCAGGGTTAAATGTAACATTTCACTCTCTGTACTTTCAGTCTAGCTAGTGAATGGTATGTCCAAGAAAATTCATTGTGCTGTATAATCATATCCAAGGGATGTAGGTTGTTTATTCATCTCTCGTAATATTTTCATAATATCATTATATTATCATTCATTACAAATTGTAGGCTACCAATACATGCACTGACCATTTCTAATAGTTTTACAGTTTTTTTTTGTTTTTGTACCATTTCTTAGGCTTAGGTGATTTTAAAAACAATTAGGTTGCCTGCCAATGCAGATAAAGCCCTGGACTTGGAGAATATTTATGGCAAAGATTTGCATTGCACAGATTTTGTGATTTTAACAATCTTAAAGTACATGTTTTTAAAAAAATTGCCTTTATTGCTGCTTATGCTGAAAGTTAACATGGTGGTTAAGACTGGTGTATAATTGTTTTATTAAGTGTAGGTGACTTAGTGATTAAAACAGATTTTTTACACTCACACACAGACACACACACACGCACACATATCATGAGAGTTTACTCTGATTGGATAATTGCAGTGGTTTCTTTTCAAATAAAATGTCTCACATAATACATGTCTTGCATTAATAAGAATGGTTGTTTTAATATTTTTAATATGTAAAAAAAAACTATATATATATATATATATATACAGTCCCCTCAAAGTATTGAAACAGCAAGGTCAATTCCTTTGTTTTTGCTATACACTGAAGACAATTGAGTTTGAGGTCAAAAGATGTACATGAGATGACAGATCCAAATTTCAGCTTTTATTTCCTGGTATTTTTATCTAGATTTGTTAAACAACTTAGAACATATCACCTTTTGTATCAGACAACCCAATTTTTAGGTGAGCAAAAGTATTGGAACATGTGAAAGGTGTTTCTTGTTGCCCAGATGTGTCCTGTTAGATTGATTGGTTAAACAATAAATAGTTCTGAATGTCTACTCTTGGTTTTAGCCTTGGGTTTTGCCTGTGAAAACTGCATTTGTGTTATAAAAGATAAACTAACATGAAGACCAGAGAACTGTCTTTGGGAGAAAAGCAAGCCATTTTGAAGCTTAGAAAAGAGGGGAAATCGATCAGAGCCATTGCACAAGCACTGGGGATAGCTTGTACAACCACTTGGAATGTCATGAAAAAGAAAGAAACCACTGGCGTACTGAGCAACAGACATCGAACAGATCGACCAAGGAAAACAACAGCAGTTGATGACAGAAACATTGTGAGAGCTGTGAAGAAAAACCCCAAACATCAGTCAGTGACATCACAAACAATCTCCACAAAACAGGGGTGAAGGTATCTCAATCAACCGTTCGAAGAAGACTTAGAGAACAGCAATATAGAGGCTATACCACAAGATGCAAACCACTCATCAGTAGTAAGAATCAGAAGGCTAGATTACAATTTGCAAAGAAGTACAGAGATGAGCCACAAAAGTTGTGGAACAAAGTTTTATGGACTGATGAGACCAAGATTAACCTCTACCAAAGTGACGGAAAGGCCAAAGTGTGGAGAAAGAAGGGATCTGCTCATGATCCAAAACATACGAGCTCATCTGTGAAGCACGGTGGAGGAAGTGTCATGGCTTGGGCTTGCATGGCTGCTTCTGGAGTGGGCTCACAAATCTTTATTGATGATGTAACTCATGATGGTAGCAGCAGGATGAATTCAGAAGTCTACAAAAACATTCTGTCTGACAACTTACGGAGAAATGCGTCCAAACTAATTGGGAGGAACTTCATCATGCAGCAAGACAATGACCCAAAACACACTGCCAACACAACAAAGGACTTCATTAGTGAGAAAAAGTGGAAGGTTTTAGACTGGCCAAGTCAATCACCAGACCTTAACCTAATTGAGCATGCATTTCACCTCCTGAAGAGGAGATTGAAAGGAAGAACCCCCCAAAACAAACATCAACTGAAAGAGGCTGCAGTAAAAGCCTGGAAAAGCATCACAAAAGAAGAATGCAACAGTTTGGTGATGTCAATGGGTCGCAGGCTTGATGCAGTTATTGCAAGCAAGGGATATGCTACCAAATATTAAGTGTTATTTACTTTCATTTACTTAAATACTCTCTGTTCCAATACTTTTGCTCACCTAAAAATTGGGTGGTCTGATACCAAAAGGTGCTATGTTCTAAGTACTTTAACACATCTAGGTGTAAATACCAGGAAATAAAAGCTGAAATTCTGAACTCTTGTCTCATGTTCATCTTTTTTTTCTCAACCCCAAATGTATTGAATGTATTGCAAAAACAAAGGAATTGGCCTTGCTGTTCCAATACTTTTGGAGGGGACTGTATATATAATATATATATATATATATATATATATATATTATATATTCTAACCCTTTAAGGACTTAGAAGCAAAACCGCAGTTAGGTTGGAAGCTATGAAGAGGTATCAGGACAGTTGCACTTAGCTAATCGCAGAAATTAATGAATTTTGAGCATGTTTTAAGCCTAAAAGATAACGTAAATGAGGTTGTAATAATATAATGAAATGTGTGTGTATGAAGTTGATTACTTTTCATTTAGACAGTATATTATGTGTATGTACTTTTACTGAACTTATTCATACATTTTAATGGGTAATGCCATTCAGTCTTCTCAAATAAATATGAAATAAATATGTTAACCTTTGAGATGTTAACATATTTAACATCCCCCCCCCCCCCCCACTGCCCAAAGCCGCTTGAGTTTCATGAAACTTCAACTCAGTATCACATCATCAACAAGTAATGTAGTCTGTCAATGATGAACTGCATTTGATCTACCTGTACAAGCCCGTGCCAACACTCCATCTCTCTCAGGCCAGCACTGCAGTCATTCTATTACTACGAGCATCACAGGTCGACCAGGCACTGGTTTATTTATAAATGAAAGGGACACATCGGACATCACTTTCGCAGACATTTAAAAGTAGATGAGGAGTCAGATAAATTCATCAAAAAAGTGTTTCATTTTCTTTGGCACCCCTTCCAGCTGGTGGTGCTCTACGCAACTGTCTAGTTTACCTATGCCTAAAAACAGCCATTAAGTCAAAGTTTCACAAGTACACAGGAATAAACAATGAGTGTGATGAAATATGATGATTCTGTTGTTCCCAGGGTCCCATGACTCTTTCACTTTCTGGGTGGATGTGAAGGCCCCCGTGGGGCCTGATCAGATAGCAGTGGTGAAGTACCTGGCAATGGTGTTCCGACTGCCGGCTAAGAAGGTGATGAAGAAGTGGTCCATGACACAGAACCTGACGTTCCGTCAGCAGCTGGAAGGTGGCATCCGCTACTTCGACCTGAGGGTGTCATCTAAGCCGGGCGAGCCAGGCCTTGAGATCTATTTCATTCATGGCCTGTTTGGTCATCGGGTGCGGGATGGGCTGGCCGATATCAACAGATTCCTGGATAGCCACCCTAAAGAGGTGGTTTTCCTTGACTTCAATCATCACTATGCCATGGGGCATGAGCACCACTGCTACTTGATTGGCATGCTGCAGGAGGCGTTTGGTCACAAGCTGTGTCCTCCTCAGGTGGTGGAGGACATCACTCTCAACTACCTGTGGGAGAAGAAGTATCAGGTGAGTAGAGAGGGCGAGTCCAGAGACAGGTGTTCCAGCCAGGTGTGTATGCTCAATGTGTGGATGGATGGGCTAGAGAGAGTGTACTTTCCAGGCGTGTGTGTGTGTTTGTCTGGGTACATGTGTGGGTATATGTGTGTAGGAGGGTGGTAGTAGACTAATCTGAGGTGCAATTTATTTCTGAAATGGCATGGTTGATTCATGTCCTGGGGTCATGTACTCAGGGGACATTGATCTGTGAGAATCTCTTTCGGGATTCCCACATGCGAGAAAAAATGAAATAGCACCTCTGCATTAGTCTTACCCAATATATTTCAGAGGGGAACCGCTTCCAGTTGTCACATTACATATTCCACTTGGACTGATACAAAGCAATAGCCTTTGGCACTATGTTTTAATAGCCCAACCTGGTCTATACCAATTCTTTCAAAGTGGACCTGAATTTATGGAAGCGGACATAAGGGAGCTTTTGGAATGGCCACAGGGTTTACTTTCTGACTTTCGGGGCGCAAAGTACACCACCAGTGGACATGACCATGTATGCCTGGCTAATAGAATTGAGCCATTATATAGTTGAGTGGCTTAACCTGTCCCTAATGACCTGCCATTGGATTACTGTGAGCCACCTGAAAAAAAATTTCCCAATGGCTTTTTAGCATTAAAAGTTAGCTGACATTCTCATTTTTTATGTGGTTCCTGACTCATTTGATATGATACAAAACTAGGGGTGTGTCATTGCCCTCTGCTGATCAGGCAGCCTACCATCAATTTCGATCACATAGTTGTCGACTCAACTCAGGGTCTCATTTCGAGACTGCTCGAGGCCAATGTCGGTCACTCTGGAGAGCACAGGTGGGCCATCCATCTTCGTACCTGAACCCAGATGAAACATTTCTGCCTCATCTGGTACAGGGGCATGGCTACTATATGGCCCCTCCCTTGGACCACTGCACGCCTGGCAGCAGCAAAATATAAATGAACACATGAAAATGAACACTGGTGGAAGGGGCCCTGTTGTTGGGCCCCTTCCACACTGCTGGTCTGCCCTCACACACACATACACACACACACACAGGTATGGACTATTTGTGTCCTTAATCACAAGAGCTAACAGAGTAAAGGACTTAGAGCTTTGGAGGATTAGTGCGACTCCGGATGCTGTCAGTGTTGATGCTCCAGTCCAGATGGCATTTATATTAAAACACTGCTTACTCCTGAGTATGTTTTATATCTACACATGCACTACCCTTTTGTTTATTTACTTTCTTGTGAAAACAGCCATCAAATGCAAGGTATTTATTATTCAGTGTCAGAAATAATGCTGAAAACTTTTCACCCCCCTCATCTGTAAAACATGGTGGTGGAGGTATTATGGTTTGAGCATATATGGCTGCTACAGGTGCTGGCTCACTTGCTTTCTTAAATAATGTAACTGCTGATAGCAGCAGCAGAAGGATTTCTGATGTGTACAGAACCATCCTATCTGCTCAAGTTCAAGAAAATGCCTCCAAACTCACTTGTCAGCATGTCATCCTTCACCAAGACAATGATCCCTAGCACACTGCTATTGCAACAAAACTAAAGCTAAAAACTGTAAAATTCTTGACTGGCCAAATCGTTCATCTGATCTAAATACAATTGAACATGCATTTCTTATGCTGAAGATAAAAATTAAGGAAACTAGCTACTGAAACAAGCAGGAGCTGAAGATGGTTGCAGTATAGCCCTGGCAGTGCATCACCAGAGAAGATACTCAGCACCTGATAATGTCTATGGGTCACAGACTTCAAGCAGTCATTACATGCAAAAGATATATGACAAAGTACAAAACATGACTACTTTCATGTACATACCATTAATATTTCACAAACGTTATAGTGCCATGAAATGGGGGACTGTTAAAGTGCTCTAATTCCTACATGGTGGAACCAAAATGTATGAAAATACCCTTAAAATAAAGCTGAGAATAGACCATAGAAAAGGCTATGACTGTATATTTACAGCTTGGCCATCTAAAGATTGCAGTCAGAGTTCAACAGGAAATGCCATGGTATTAAACCCTGGTCATGCCAATGAAGACTGTGGCCAGCAGCCCCATATTTTTTTTGCCATAGTGCCCCATAGTGGCCAGCTGGCATGTCCTGGTCCTATTCACAAAAGGGACTCCTTCCACCAAGCAGGTTCCTGTAGTCTGCCTGTGCCAGCTTTTTAACAAAAAGATGTTAAAAAGTCATTTATTATGAAAATGATTGTCTGCACAGCAATATGATTTTACAAGTGAATTAACCATGAATTGAATTAATACCACAGGGTTTTATAGACCTACCAAATGGTCACATCTGTATTCTTAACAGTGAATATCTGCTGAAGCTGAAATCATTTTATGAATATTCCTAAAAGGATGCGACCAGGGACAATATTGTACCATGAATATGCATGACCTGTAATATAATCAAATGTAAATGATTATCATCCTCTATCAACCTCCTCCTGGAGGGAAGTAGGGATGACAGGAGGGATGCAGGAGTTGGTCATCTGGGTAGTCATCTGGTAAAGAGTCATCTAAGCTGAGTTTTCCACCAGATTCACTTCATTTAAGGGTGTGTGTCTTTGACTACCATTAACATGTTTGCACAGAACACACAGATTCATAATTGGAGCCCACCTAAAGACTAAAGTCTGTGACAACTATTAACAACCATTCTAACGTTGTATATCCTGAAAATTAGTTTAGGCATTTTTTTTGTTCACTTTACATAATGTGACTTATTTAGTGTGACAACAGTTATACAATATGGTCAAAGCACCCTACGTTTGCTTTTCTAATCCAAATATCCACCCCCCAGGTCCTGGTGTTCTACCACCACTCCACGGCTGTGCAAGAGTGTACTCTCCTGTGGCCGGGCAGTAAGATCCCTGCCCCCTGGGCCAATACCACAGATGCTTCCAAGTTGACCCAGTTCCTGGAGACCACACTGGGGGAGCGGGCCAAGTACGGAGCCTTCCACGTCTCCCAGGCCATTCTCACCCCCCGAGTGAGCACTATAGCCTGCGGACTCATCAAGGGCCTACGCAACCACCTGGTGGAGAGGTGTGTGTGCACATGGTGGTGTATACAGAAGTGCACTCTGTGTGTCCTTGTGTATGTACCTGTGTTTGAACAGTGTGCTGTGTATCCAGTGGGGCCCAACAGGTTGCAGGTATGACTGCAGCTCATGAGCTGTGATGGGCAGCCTCACTCTCTGCTCCCTCAGCAGCAGGCTGGCATGCCCAGCCCTGAGATCATATTACCGCGTGGAACGCAGTTTCCATTTACAATCAGAACACAGTGGAACGCAGTTCCCATTTACAATCAGATCCCCTGCTATGTGTGTTTCTCAATCATTGTTCCATTTAACCACAGTGGCTTCCCTGTTTAACCCCACAACCCCTGAAAAGAGTAATGAGCTGTACCCCTCTTCATCCTACCCATCTTCTTCCTGCCTTTAGCAAGTGGTTAAGTTGAATACAGCCCTCTCCCTATAGCCTGGTCATCTGTTCCTCTTGCTCCACTGTTACCTGGCAGCTTTTCCGCATTTGTAGGATGTTTCTGTAATATACTTGTGGGCCTCACTTTTAAAGGACAGCAGTTGAGCAATAAACTTCAGCAGTTCTGAGTGAGGTGGGGGGTAGGGGAGCAAGAAGGAGAGGGTAGAAGGAAAGGAGGGAAAGAGGTAGAGAATGACAGATAGAGAGAATGGAGAAAGAGGAGGAAGAGAAACATTTAAGTGTACTCACCCTTGCTCTTGCCTATAGGGTACTCTAATCTAGGTAAGTTAGACAGAAGGGAAGGTACCATATGTATTACCATGTAATTGCCCTGCCTGCAAGAATTAAAGTGGTGGTGAACACAGGAATGAGAGAATTTCTTTCTTGCATTTTTTCTGTATATGTTCATTTCATATTTGCCCTGTTTATAATGTAATGTTTTGAATGTGTATTTTCAAAAACATACTGTTATTGATTGTTTCTGTAAAGTTCTTACAATGTATGCATATGTCATACCAATAAAGATTTTTTAATTGAACTGATAAGGGAAAGGAAGAGAGGGAGCAAGAGAGAGCAAGAGAAAGGGAGGAGAATAGTGAGAGGGAGTGAGTGTGATGAGATGGGGATAGAAAAGGGAGAATAATGAAGAGGCAGATCTTGTGTTAAACTACCCCATAGGTGCAGTATTGTGATCTTTTCTGTTTCTCCCCATAGATAGCTTTCAGCAGACACTCCTTGCTCAACATCACACATCTCATTTTTCTTTCTCCCCTACCCACCTCCCTCTCTCTTCTTTTATTCAAATTAAAAATTCAAATCAGCCTATTTGTATGACAAATACAAGATATTGTATTGCCAAAGCAAAAGTGGCAGAATCAATAACGAGTTATAACAATAATAACAGGTTATGGGCGAGGAGCATTATTTATCAATCCATCCATTCATTATTTATACCTGCTTATCCTGAGCAGGGTCACGGGGGGTGCTGGAGCCTATCCCAGCATGCATTGGGCGAGAGGCAGGAATACACCCTGGACAGGCTTCCAATCAATCGCAAGGCAGAATTATTTATTATTATTATTATTATTATTATTATTATTATTATTTTATTTATTTATTATTATTATTATTATTATTATAACCACAATATAACCTTGCCTATCCTAGAGACAGGGGATTGTGTAGTTGTCTGTGGTCAATATGTAGCCATGATTTAGGTCCCAAAAGTAAACAATAATCAATAGTTTAGCTAATTCTTCCCTTTATGCTATTTGTAAATTGCTTTTGCTAAAAACCTGCATGGTTTTGATTTGGAATAGCCATTGTTTTGTGGATGACATCAGACTGTGGTCCCCTGAATAGAGTTCTGTGTTGTGTTGTGTGATGCTAAGGGCTGTTCTAACTGTGCCACTGAATCATTAGTATCAATACTGAACAGTTTTAGACTCAGACTGCAGCCCTGTCGCAGCCCACAGCCCAGTCCCTCAGGGTTTGTGGTGTAACTGAACAATGATCTGAGGCCTAGATGGCCCTTTCAGAGTCCTTTGTTCTTTATTAAAGGCAGGAAACAGAAATGTGTTTGTACCTTGACGTCTGACTTCCTTAATTAATGGTACCAATGCCCATTACCTGATAGTCATTGGTCATTGGGGGTTCTGATGCTCAGTCATCTATCTAACAGTCTATTGTGCTCATTTGTCTGATTGAGTGAATGAGTGAATGGAGCTGAGATAGAATGGTGTTGTATGTGTTAGGGGTGGTACTTCAAGTGTCTGTCCCTTTCAATCTGGTGTCTCTGATATCTCACAAAGGAAACAAAATCATGGAGAGTGTCATTGTGTGTTCCCATAGAATGCTGCCTAGTAAGGTACCTTAATTTGGTCGATTTTGAGTCAACATCATGGTATCCACAGCAAGGACGTAGCTAGAAACTATGGAACAAGACTACTAGGCTAATAGGAGCTGACAAGCTAGGCATCATTACAATGGGAAAAAACGTACCGTAACGTTAGTAAGGTTTAAAAATGTATGTATGTATATGTGCCTCCCATTTCCCGAAGGCGGTAGTAATTTGTTTTAACATTTTCATGGCCTGTTAACTGAGCCTGGGCAGTTAAACAAGTAGCCCACTCAGTGGCTTTTAAGCAGTTATCGATAACGCACTTTACCATCCAAGTTCTACTGAGTAAGCAGCCTTCCACATTTTGATTTGAAGAGTTACTTAAGACTTTCAAAATTATCCTGTGAGGAATGGTGACATAATACACAAGGGCCTTTGAACAGAAGCTTACTTTTAGACATTTGCGTTTTGTTTACAAGCCTGATCTTTGAAAAATACATGCCATATGTTGAAAAGGCATGCTTTTTCTTACCAAACGACTTTATATTTTGCATTGTTCTCGTGATGTTCCTGTGTTAGAGGACGTTTATGACTTAAGTGACTCGTTCTTTGGGAAGCTGGAGCATGGAGTGCAGTCACCCCCTACTGGGGTAGACGGGGATGACAAAGCGTTTGCAGTTGTGGACACAAAGGTTGATTGTGTCGACGCGCTCGAGAAGCTGTCTCTGGCGCAAGATCTGTTGATCGTAGAGCAGAAGAGAGACATAGATATATCTGCTCTCTTTGAGACTGCAATTCCCGAGGTGGAAATTGAATCAGTGGCCTGGTTACTTTGTCAGGGGCGGAGTACTGATGCGTAAATGGACACCAGTTGACCCTTCAGTTCTGGACGACTGGCGCACTGTCCATCAGATTGTGGTTCCGTCTGCTTATCACAAGGAGATACTTGGCCTTGCTCACGATAGCTGCCTTGCTGGACATTTAGGCGTGAATAAGACATATAACCGTGTGCTGAAGCACTTCTTTTGGCCTGGGTTGAAGAAGGACGTTGCCAGATATTGTCAGACCTGTCCGGTGTGCCAGGTTACGGGGAAACCGAATCAGAAAATTCCCCCAGCCCCGTTGTACCCCATTCCGGCAATCGGAGAACCGTTTGAAAGGGTACTTATCGATTGCGTTGGTCCATTACCACGGACTAAGAGGGGTAACCAATACCTCCTCACTGTAATGTGCGCGTCTACCCGTTTTCCCGAGGCGATTCCATTGCGGAAAATAACGGCGCCAGTTGTCGTTAAAGCACTCGTTAAGTTCTTTTCCTTGTTTGGGCTTCCTAAGACTATTCAGTCTGATCAGGGATCAAACTTCATGTCTAAGGTCTTTGCTCAAGTTCTTGAGCAGCTTGCGATTAAGCATTGTACTTCGAGTGCTTATCATCCCGAGTCACAGGGTGCACTTGAGCGTTTTCACCAGACACTCAAGAACATGTTGCGTACGTACTGCCTGGAGTTTGAAAAGGACTGGGACGAAGGCGTTCATTTAATGCTTTTCGCAGTGCGGGAGGTTGTTCAGGAATCCCTTGGCTTCAGCCCTGCTGAATTAGTTTTCGGACACACGGTACGCGGTCCTTTGAAGCTACTTAAGGAAAAGTGGTTAGCTGACGGAAGTGCCACGAATCTGCTAGATTATGTGTGCAATTTCCGTTTTAAACTGCATCGGGCTGGTGAGCTTGCTAGGGCAAATCTCGAGTCCTCACAAAGGAAGATGAAATTGTGGTTTGATCGGCGCGCCACACTGCGTACTTTCTCGCCAGGTGATAAAGTGTTGGTGTTATTGCCCGTCCCGGGGTCCGCGTTACAGGCTCGCTATACGGGGTCATACATAATAGAATGCCGGGTGGGTGACCGTGACTACCTCATTACCACTCCTGATCGCAGGAAGAGGAACCGTCTTTGTCACGTTAACATGCTTAAGTTTTAAACGCATGAGGTGAGGGGCGTGGTGTTGTCTTGCGTTCCTGCATCTCCCTCCGATGAACATGAGGGAGACGGGGATTTGGTTATGCCTCCAAAGAGTGTAACAGAAGGGAGGTTGCGGAATTCGGAGTTTCTGGAAAATTTGGAGGTGCATTTGTCTCATTTGTCAGAATCTGAAAGAGCCGACATTACTAAACTTATTCTTGCGCACATGTCCCTGTTCTCTGATGTGCCCAGTCGCACTCACCTGATAGAACACGACATTGACGTGGGTGTTTATCTTCCAATTAAGCAACACCCTTATCGCGTGAACCCAGAGAAACGTGCGCAGTTGAAGAAGGAGGTAGCTTACATGTTGGAGAATAACATTGCTGAACTCAGTTCGAGCGATTGGAGTTCTCCCTGTCTGTTAGTTAACAAACCTGACGGAACTTTTCGTTTTTGCACGGACTATAGGAAGGTTAACACAGTCACAAAGCCTGACTGTTATCCTCTCCCGAGAATGGACGACTGTGTGGATCGCGTGGGTTCTGCTGCCTTTGTTAGCAAATTCGACCTGCTTAAGGGTTATTGGCAAGTTCCCCTATCTGAGCGTGCTAAGGAAATCTCTGCGTTTGTGACACCGGATGACTTCCTGCAGTACACCGTTATGCCGTTCGGGATGAGAAACGCCCCTGCCACTTTCCAGAGGTTGGTAAATCTCGTGGTGTCTGGGTTGCCAGGTTGTGAGGCTTACCTAGATGATCTTGTGATTTACAGTGAGTCTTGGTCCCAGCATGTGGAGCAGATCGAAGCTCTTCTTGATCGTTTGTCTGCTGCTGGCTTAACGGTGAATCTGGCTAAGTGTGAATTCGGCCAAGCCACTGTCACCTATTTAGGGAAAGTTGTGGGGCGGGGACAAGTACGTCCAGTGGATGCAAAGGTGGAGGCGATCTATCAATTTCCGATCCCCAGGTCCCGGCGCGACCTGCGGAGATTTCTGGGGATGGTAGGCTACTATCGCAATTTCTGCAGAAACTTTTCCGCAGTTGCCTCTCCGATGACAGACCTCCTCAGTCCTAAAAACACCTTCTGTTGGACGGAGACATGTCAAAGGGCATTTGACAATGTTAAAGCTCTGCTGGTCAGCACGCCTGTTCTCTCTGCACCTGACTTTACACGGCCATTTAAACTTGCCGTCGATGCAAGTGAGTGCAGTGCCGGTGCTGTCCTCTTTCAGGAAGACACTTTTGGGGTTGATCATCCCGTTTGCTACTTCTCGAAGAAATTTAATCGACATCAACGAGTATACTCCACAATTGAGAAGGAGACACTAGCTCTGGTTCTTGCGTTACAGCACTTTGATGTGTACGTAGGCTCCACTTTTCGTCCCTTAGTGGTGTTGACTGATCATAACCCACTTGTTTATCTTAACCGCATGCGAAACAACAATCAGCGTCTCATGCGGTGGAGTTTATTTCTGCAGGGTTATGATCTAGATATTCGACACATCCGCCGGCGTGATAACGTTGTCGCGGATGCCTTGTCCCGGACGTACGAATGTTACAATAAATAAATTATCACGTTCAGATTGATTGTAAATATGTTCATATACACATACAGTATGGGTTTAAGAGACCGGAGGTGTTTAATTTATTTATTGTCTTAAGGGTGGGAGTGTTACGTCCCTCTATTTTGTATTAGCACTGCTTCCTTTTTCCTTTTGGTTTTGCGTGCTGCCGTGCCTCTTTGTGTGTCCCCTTTAAGTGGAGATGACGTCACGGCCCTGCTAGAGCGAGACACGTGGTTTCCAGGGGAACCCTGCTGTCTACGTGACGCGATGAGGACATCGCTAGGCAACGTCACTGCGGAGACACATGTTTACAGATTCTGACTACTGTCGCCGAGGAGAAGCTTTTAGGAGATGCCGGACTATATATAGCTGTTGCCATCTGAATGCCATCAGTTCCCTTTACGACATTGTTAATTACAGCTTTGTTAATGCGTTACTTTGTTCGACCGCCTAGTTGTTAATTAACTATTATAATTAATTATTATTATTACTAATCGTAATTAATTTGGGAACTCCGAGGAGAAGACCTCCCCTGTCATCTTCGAGGGTCTGGAACTGCTAGCTGGCTGCCCGGTGAGACCTCGCAGCCTACTACTGTCTTTTAAAGGACTTTAGTTATAGATAGAGAGAACTAATCATTAAATGTGTACATATTAATAAATATACATTTAATCATTTCTATAATACTGATTCACTGGTACTCCTTTCGGGTTGTGGTTGTTGATTAAGTGGCTTAGTGTTACGTCTGATATTGTACGCCTGGTTATCGCAACGCAGGTATATTTCATTCCGTAACATAGATACATAAAGATGCTATTAAACATGTAATTTCATTTTAATTATACTTATTTCTGTGTTTCAGTAACCTTTATAATGTAATTTACTGGGGTTCGCTTGAGCAAATATTTTCATTGTAATTAATTGTAATTAGTTAATTGATTTCAATCATTTGACAGTCCTAACACAAACACAAAAATAACTAAAAACCTCCGCTTGCATCTCTCTCCTTTGACATTGTGGCTGTTCTTACGACCTTGTGTGTCTCTACAATGTTGTGTCATCTCTTACACCTGGGATATGCACAAAAACAAAAGTCTGCATGTGTCATGAATCCCATATTGTTTTTTTGTAGGAACATATTTAAGAACAAAAGTAAGAATTTTTTAAAAAGTTTTTTGAATGAGGCCTTATATTCAAAATAAAAGTATTTAAAGTGACAATCTCGAAGATTTCAAGTTCGTTCTCTATGGCGGTGCCAATGGCGAGAAGCGGTAATTGCAGGTGTGTTTTTGGACCTCACTTCCCATAGATCCAACCAGATCCAACCAGTGTCACCTGTGTGATGTCAGTCAGTTGGCACGCCAACTATAACACTTACTATTTACTGAATAAAAAACGGTTGTTATAAAAGTAACGTTATGTACATACTCATTTGTTGTCTAACATTAGGCTAACTCAAGATGTCTTTGCACTGCCAAGCCGGGTTAAAATGCCGTAGCAAACCTGGGGTAGAATTAGTGATGATCAATTTCTGCAAACGTTCTTTATCCACCTTTTGCCCGGTATGAACATCTTTACACTGCAGAGAAGAATTTGCGGAATTCGCTGTGGCTCGTGCAATTATGTATCTCGTGCACAATAAGCAGTCTTTTTCGTGAATGATTGTTGTGTGGTATTTTTGAAACAACTGCTTTGCAAAATGTTACCCCTGGTGTTTCTGGTTTTGCTAGCTAAACTGTTCGAGAATAAAGCTAAGCTGGGTGTTAAATTAGCAATCAGAACAAGAAGAATAAAACAAAAACAAAGGAGATTTCATCAAAAAGGGCATAAAGGCTGAAGGAACATATGAGGAAGCGTAATAAAATAATAACAATGCTAATCCATACTGCCGTATTCTTTTAATTAGTTTTCTCCTGCATCAGCCGGGTCTTCAGAAATCAGACCCGGCTCTGCTCCACATACCCCGGCTTTATTCCGATCATTATAATATATTGATGAACTCGATGGCAATGTAAATAACGGTAACGTTAAGGCCAGTTCAGATCAATGATTCGCAACGAGGCGAAACGGTTTTAAAATGTTGCAGAGAAAACTGCAGCGGTGTGAACTGGCTAGTAGCAGAGCCGTTGCCTGCCCTGAGGTTTTAAAAGACCGTTCTTGTCAAATCGCCAAGTGACAGACATCTTGGAATTTTGCAAGTTGCACCCAGTCTCGTTGCGAATCATTGATCTGAACTGGCCTTAAGTTAGCTACACTGCAACGTTGCAACAAGGTAGCATTGCATTCGAGAGATGGTTTGCAAGGTCGGTACCGGTCGGTAGCGTTAGCTAGCGTTTTTTTCTAATTGTTAGCCGACATTAGATTGTGTTAATTACATTAGCTAGCTAGCTAACGCAACATTACCTGGTATGAGAGATGGATACTGTGCGCAACGTTGTCTAAACTAATGTTGTCTTTCTTGACATGGTCCGGTAGCTAGCGTTAGCTGTGCAAATAGCTATGTAATTTAGTAAAGTTACATTGTCAGTAAATGTAATACGAAATCTACATCAACAAATAATATGATCTCTCATGTTACACAAAAACTTTTTAGGGTTTCATAACTCCCCCAACCTCCCCTTTCTCTGTTATTGTAACGCATGCAGACACCGCAAAAAACAGTACGCCGCTAACACACAAGTGAGTTGAAGAGCGAGCCTGTTGCGTTAGTTCCGCCTACCCTCTCTGGCGGACCAACCACTGATGGGTGATGAAAAATGTGTCACTAACGTGCGCCGCTTGTGATTTTTTCCCGGGAATGTCGCCACAGATTTTTAATCATGAATTATGATAATAATAATAGTATAAATTAATATAAAAATAGGCTCAATCACCATTGTGTTACCCAATGCAGCGATAGATAGTGACTTAAAAGACATTTATTTTAATGAAAATCTTCGGGATTATTACTTTAAAGGTCTTCAGAATTTAATTAAAACTAAAAAGCTGAATATTACTTATTTGGTACGTATTCACCTTTGTACAAACAAAATAAATGTGTATTCCATCCTGAGAGATCACACTAAGCTATCAGTTAGTCTGTGTTGTGATTGGGCATCCCTGCATCATTGCTTATCGCAAATTTGAGTGTTTAGAAGAGACAGTGGCAATGACAGTGTGTTCAGCTTTTCATTGTGCTTTTCAAGGAGTATTTTCCAGTGAATATTTCATTTCTTTTAAGTGTGCTTAATTTGTTAGCTTTTTTATTACACAATTGTCTCAGTTACTAAATGCAACATCAACCTGGCTATGTTACTAAATGTGAAGCATGTTTTAAGGGAAACAGGATGAAGAGCTTAACAGCAGGCTAATAGCATCTGGTTTGTGCAACTACAAGAGTTATCTGCTTAATTATTTAACAGATCTTGGCCATGTGTTTTTCATCTCCATGAGAATGGTTAAAAGAGCATTTAGCACAGAATCACTGGTCAAACATACTTACATACATGCAAAATCATTGGGACAGTTGTGGCAAATTGGTTGTTTTTCCTCTGTACTAATCACACGACACACTTCAAACAATGACTTTGAGGCAAAATTTAGAATGTGTACATTTATTTCATGACTTTTGTTTAACATGTATTGAACTATACTATAACACTGTCATTCAATGAGTCAAGTCCACCTATTCCAAGTCAATATAAGTATAGGAACAAAGTCAATTTTGACATGTTTAATGACCTGTGAGGTCAATACGTAGTGGCATACCTGTTACATTTGAGAACTGCATCAAGTCTGTGACTCATGGACATCACAAGGTTCATAATGTGATCCTTAGAGATGCTATGCCAAGCTTTTATCAATGCCTCTTTCAGTTACTGTATGTTTGCTGGGGTTTTGGATTTCAGTTTCCTTTTGAGAAAGTTAAAACCATGATCAATGGGGGTTAAATCTGGTGACTGACTGGACCATGTCAAACATTCCATTCATGTCTTGCTAATAAGCTCCTTGGTTAAGTCTGCTGTATATTTTGGGTTGTTATCTTGATGCATGATAAGCATGTTCAATGAATTTGGTGGCATTTCTCTGAATATTGATGGACAATATGTTTCTGTACACTTCAGCTGCCATTGTTGGTAACATCATCGATAAAAACCAATGCAGCCATACAGGCCCAAGCTATTGCACTGCCTCCTCCATGCTTGACAATGAACTAGTATGCCAAGGGTTCACTTTTACATCACTTTGCTAAAGGTTTATCTTTGTCTCATCTGTCCATAAACTTTATTTCCAAAACTCATCAAATTCATTGCTGTATTTTTATTTTTTTTAAATTGTGAATTCCAATGTCGCCTTTTTGTTCTGATGAGATGAGATGAGAGGGTTACATCTGAAAGCATTATCTCTTGTAATGTGCCACTCTCAGTCTTCTGCACAAAGTGTCCTATGATTCTTTCACCCCCAATGTATGGAGATCATAAACAATTACTCAAGTTTTTTAGGCTTTATTTTCACAGTACTTATAATTGTCTTCTCATCACTTTCTGATGTTTTCCCCAGATGGTCTGATTCCTCCAGTAGTTTTTTCTCTTGGACATTCCAAGCGGTTGACTTTTGGAATGCATGAACATTCTGCAATAGCACTTTCCATTAGCACTTCTAAATGACATAAAGCATACCTGGACAGTCACAGCTTTCCATTTAAAAATGATTAAGAGTAATATGGTAAACCAGTGAAATTTGAAATTTTTTAAAACATGAAATGCAGACCTTGTGGATTTTGTCTCATAGTCATTTTTTATTTGAAATACAAATATGATTAATACAAAGGAGAAACACCCAATTTGACACTACTCTCCAAATATTCTTAATCTTGCAAACTGTATATGCTGACATCAGTACATTTATGTACAGTCACCAGGTGTCTGTGAGCATGTCTTTCAGTTTGCCCATGAGATCTCAGAGCTGATTGCAGGCTGTTGTCATCTGCTTTGGCAGCTGCCCATTAGCTAATAAAATCCTTTTATGTAGGTATTTGCTCCAACTATGCACTACACCACCATATTTCACTTATTATTTTACATCCTTGTTCCAGGAAATACGCTCAAGCTCATTAGTGAAATCAGGTGGTGTAGTGCATGGTTGGAGAAAATACCTGTGGATACTGTGGCCCACAAGACCTGGAGTTGAGCTGACCGGATATACTGTAGGATATGACTATACAGTGCTGTGACTGTGACTGTTTTAAGACTGTGGACAATTTGTGTGACTGTTCTCCTGACCTCTCTCCGGCAGGAATATTCCCACTATCATGGCCTGGGTGGAGGCGCAGAAGCCAGGGGTCAACGGGGTCAACATAATCACATCCGACTTTGTGGACCTGGTGGACTTTGCCAACACGGTCATTAGGCTCAATGACCTGCTTCTTCCTAGCCATGCAGTCACCTGATCACGGAAGCCATAACTATCCAAAGATCACCAAACCATAAAGGTCATATAACCATCACAGAGATGAGCAATTATATGACCATCTCAGAAATTAATGATCACCAGACCATCACAGAGACAAAAGACTGTGATCTGAAAGGGACAGTTACACAGCTCCCAGACTAGGCACTGGGCTTATTTCACTTCCTGGGTTTTGTTAAAACAAAAAAGAGAACTGAGACCTCCAGTTTCACTTGAAAAGGTGTGAAGTCCCTTAACCTTTGTACAGAGGTGGTCGGGCTGTTGCAGTGGTGCAGTTCCGAGGCTGGTAGCAGTGGGGCCATCTTCAGGGGAAAGAGGAGCTGGACCAACAACTGTGAGGCACTAGCACCGAGGAGCTGTAGAGCAGAGAGGAGCTGAAGATCAGTGAGGAGCTGCAGTGATTAACTCTCATGTTTGATTTGGGTCAAATTCACCCATTAAACTTCCAGTAAAAGAGGAATGACACTTCTGAGAGATGTATGCAATAATAATTGATTAAACCAGCGTACATTTGGTTCTTGTTTTCTGTTACTATTGGCTATCATCTGTATTTGATTATATCTTTTTGTCTGTATGCATTCTTTAAATGTAATAAGGTAATGATGAAAAATAATTAAATAAAAATCAATAATCCACTGCATGAAAATCTTGTTTCATTTCATTTTTTCACATATAAACATGATTTATGCCCCCTTGCCTTCATTATGGTGGATTTTTTAATATACTGTATAAATCACACCTGCTCTGTCTTATCTCCAGGCTATGCTGGCCAAGTACTTTGGAGCTTCCTATTGGTGAGAACAATCAAATGGTGAATTACATGTCTGACATGTTTGTAGCTGAAACAAAGCTAATATAAACTGAGTATTTTGTAATACTCAGTAATGTCCAGGGCATACCATGCCCTCCACTGTATAGCAGATTTTTTCATTTTTTCTATATACTCAAGGCATTTGGATTAGTGATCAATAGATAAAAATGAGACAAAGTACAGTTAAAGTAAAGATGAACAGCTTTCATTTCATGGCATTTACATGCATACTGTATATGTTTTACTATTTTCTACATGCATATATGTTTAACCATGTTTTACCATTTACAGAAACAGCTGTGCAATGTTAGCAAATGAACTACAAAGTAAATCAAAACAATAAAGTCTAATGTTTGGTTGTGTAACATGGTTAATAATGATTACACTTGCCATTGTACCAGAGGTGTATGTGTGTATTTTGGGTCTAGTGTTCTGTCACTTTAAAATACTTGTGTAGTTGCCTTTAAGGGAATGACGCACGTTACGTTCTTCCCAGTTTAACTTGCCCATGCAAGCGGTAGGTCACGTTTTAACATTGTGCCAATTATTTTAAGAGATTGTTCATATTTGTTCACAATTATATCGTTATATCAATGCATATGTACCTAAAGGAGTTTAGATATGGACAAAGGCTTTTGTGCATTTGTAGATTTGTATATCCACTATATCTGTTCTACGAACTGCAGCGAATGGCATGTAGGCTATGTTGCTAGCTAAGTTAGCCACTTACCAGGCCGCGTGTGTGTGTGGTAACATGAGGGTTTCTACATTTTTAGATCACCATTGCTGAAGATACATGTTGAGAACAGTCCAGTGATCGCACTGTTTGTCTATTATCAGGTACATATGTATGCTGTAATTGATATTGTTGGTTATACTGCTGAGTTTAACTTGCCCATGCAAGCGATCACCATTGCTGAAGATACATGTTGAGAACAGTCCAGTGATCGCACTGTTTGTCTATTATCAGAATAAATCAGCTCAACTGGGAATCCTGGTTTGTGGTGCTTTTACACAACACAACGCAAGATCACGCCTGTTACAGTTGCATAGCCCCCAAATCTATGACACACTAATATCACCAAACATTTGGTCCGCTAAGATCACCATACATTTGGTATCTTCTTTGGAAATGCCTTTCCAGGCCTCTGCAGCTGCTTTCAATTGATCTTTGTTTCAGGGGTTTTCTGTCTTCATTCTCCTCTTCAGCATGTAAAATGCACGCTCAACTGGATTTAAGGCAGGTGACTGTTCTGGCCAGTCCAAAATTTTCTACTTTTCCCCTTTGATAAATACCTTGGTTGCACAAACATTTTCAGGGGTCATTGTCTTGCTGCAGAATCAAGTGCCAGTCAATTTGGAGTTTGGAAGAATTTCTTTGTACATAGCTGGACAAAATCTGTCAGTAAACTTCTGAATTTATCCTACTGCTGCCATACTCTGTTGCATCATAAATAAAGTGTATTAAATATTAGTGAGCCTGTTCCAGAAGCAGCCATACATGTCATAACACTATCTCCTCCATATTTCAAAGATGAGGGGGGTGCTTTGGTTCCTGTCTTTCTCCACACTTTTGGTAGTCTTATCGCTTTGGTAAAGGTTTATTTTGGTGTCGTCTGTCCATACGTTGTTTCAGAACTCTAATGGCTCATGTCTGTACTGTTTGTGTTTTGATTCTTGCTGCGAATGAGATGTTTGCATCTTGCAGTGTAACCTCTATAATTCTGCTCTCAAAGTCAAAGTGGCTTGGGATATTTTCACCCTTGCCCTCTGTTGTCTTCCTTTGCCAACCTGTAGAGTGTTTGTTTCTGATTCCACTAGTGGTTTCTTTTTTGTTGAAGATTTTCAAGAAAGAAACTGTCATGGTTCTGGGGTGTAGTGGCCTTGTGCTGCCACTAGAAGGCACCCGGCCTTTGAGAATTTCTTAATTTGTTCCAGGTGTCTGATTCCCAATTATTTTCACCTGGGGAGGTGCCTTTATAAGCACTGACAGAACAGCTATCAGCGCTTCTGTGTAAAACCCCTTTATCACAAAGCCGGTACGGTATAGGTATAGGTGCTCGGTGGACGGTGTATAGAATTGTGTTTGTGGTTGGTTCTGTGTCCTCTTTTAAGGCGATTCAGTCTCTTAGCGCAGTGAGCGCATTCTGACGCCTTAAGAGTGTTTGTACTTTTATTTTGAGCTCGTGTGAGCCGTTGGGTACTGGGACGTTGTCCCTGGTAATGTATTTTGTTTGTGTTTTTCTGAGCTGCGTCTCAGGTTTTTCTTTTCGCTGAGTAATTTTTGCTACTCAGTTGTCTATTTTCTTTTAAGACCAGTTTTGGGTTTGGTACCAGAGCTTCGCCTCTGTACCACTGGTCCCCTTCTTTTTCGCCCTGGTTTTCACGGGTCGTTTTTGGTTTCGCGAGCCAGTTTTACGGCTGGACAAGGTGGTCCTTCGGAGTGTCTTTTTACTCCGTGTTTTTTTTGTTGTTTATGATCCTTTGTGTGCGGGAGTTGCTCTCCCAAGGATCTTATTTTTTTTGTGTTTTACTTTCGGGTGTTCCTTTTCCTTTGTCCTTCGGGACTTAGTGGTTAACGCTTCCTGTAGCGTTAGCTTTTCGTTCCCCTATTAGTCGCTTCTGGTTCTCCAACACCCCCACACCATTATAGAAACACAGAGAGGACACACGAAGAACGAGGACACACGAAGAACAAAAGAAGCAGATCATGGCGGCTGCGGAGGGGGGATGCATCTGTGACCGCGAGATCTGACGAGACCGGTGCGAGATTCATGATGGCAGCCCCCAGCTGCTAGATTGCAAACAACTAATTTCTCCCATGAAATATACCCTTTTTTATTACCCTAATATTTGGAATAATTCAACCGTTCGATCTGGAAGACCTTGAGGACTACATCGATCAATATTACAACCGACTCTGCACCATGAGCGACACCAAAAAAAGCCAGAGAGAAGGACAATTCCGCCTCCACACTAACGTCCAAGAGATGCCGGCCATTCGACTCCATTCATAGCTCTCCGAGCAATTCATGCTGTACCGAGATCAGTGACATTTGACTTTCAATTGACAATAAACTCTCTGGACTGGATGCAAGTATTGCGCTTATCGAAGTGCTTCATAAGGAATTCCAGCAGCTACGCTACAGCCTGGAATTCAGCCAAGAACAAATTACTACACTGGCTGAAGAAAATAAATCCCTCCAACACTCCGTCACCTCCCTCACAACCCAGTTCGCCTCTTTTACTAAAGAAAACAAGGACATGAAAGAAACCATACTCGATCTACAATCACGCAGCATGAGAGACAACCTCGTTTTTTCCGGTATCCCAGAGCAAATGCATAATGACAATCCAGAACAATTAATACAGGAATTTATGATTACTCACCTCAAAATATCCCCGGACACAGTAAGCGGCACTACATTCCACCGAGTACACCGCATAGGAGCAAAAAACCCCACAAACGCCCACGACCCATAGTAGCAAAATTTGAACATTTCAAACAAAAACAACTGGTACAACGTCACGGCAGACAACTGAAAGGCATGGACTATGGACTTAATGACCAATTCCCCCGAGAAATCATGGACAGACACAATACTACTCCCAATCAGAAAACAGAATATGCAAGAAGGAAAAAAAGCAGTAATTTCAGTCGACAAGTTATACATTGATGGCAAACTATTCCGTGACAAAAAAACAACCCCCTCACTACTAATAAAAAACTACTATCCAAATTCTACAAGACAATTTCCACATCCGATTTAACAATATCCATCCCTTCAAATAAATGGGAACAAGACCTACAGATCATCCCAGGTGCCGACTTCTGGACTCAAATCTGTAAAAACATCTTCTCTATATCCACCAACACAAACATACAACTCATAAAATACAAGATTATTCATAGAGTACATTACACAGGGAAAAGTGTTATGTTCTGAGTAAGGACCCACACGCAGACCAGGGAAATCCAAAAAACGTTGTCTTTATTCAGTCCGAGGTTCGAAGCCAGGTAATCAGAGAGAGGACGGTGCCGAATCGAGTTTCCAAAAGGATAGTGAAAAGACAGGCAAAAAATCAAAAACCAGGAGATCAGAATGGCGAAGGTACAAAGGGACAGGCAAAAGAGAAGTCAAGGCAAAGCGAAGGTCGAACCAGAAGCAAACAAAACCAAAAGGGGCAGGCAAACTCGAAGTCGGGCAAAGGGGTGTCGCAGGAATCTCGATAGACAAAGGCTTACAAATAATCGGCACAATGAATACGATCAACGTTCTGACTCTGAGCTGGTGGAAAAGACTGACATTTATACACTGGGGAAGGTAACAATCAAGGAGGGGTTAAGTGAGTGAGGGAGGAGTAACAAACAACATCCAGGTGAAGAACATTAGGAAAACTAATTCAATGACAGGGGACTGACAAAACGCGGACTGGAATCACATAGACAACAATGATAATAGACGGCCTGGGTGAAGCAGGTAAAACATGTGCAGAGAGAGAGAGGTGCAGTCAGAGCAAGAGACAGGTGCAGGCAATTGCAGAACTCGGTGTTAGAGCAGGCTAGAAAGAAAAGGGGCGGAGCTACAGCGCAGCATGGAAAAGGGGAGACTGGTTAATGTATTAGTATAGTGATCTAAACTATCAAAAACCCAAAACTAGTGTGTGTTAGTCCATTAGTAATATTCACATGTTAGTATATTAGTGAGGTTAGTACTTTACAATCTATAAGTTAGTAGGGATTAGTAGAAATTAGTAAAACTAGAAATAGGCAGGAAGTAAGTAAAGACTGGAGAGACTGGAAAGAAGGGGGGAAACCACGAAAACCCGGAACCACCCGAATAGTGAAATCACACAAGTACAGGGGAGTGAAGCAGCTCAGGGAACACAGACACAGAGACAGTACTGGGGAGACAAGTGACCGGAAATACAGACTACAACAGAAAAGGATGTTTAAAATGGGCTTTATAGATTCTGAAATTTGTCCGCACTGCACACAGAACACCACAGACGGCTATATGCATGCCACATGGGACTGCACACCAATCAAACAATTCTGGCGGGACATCACTGACAACCTCTCTCTTCTTTTAGGCTGCCACATCCCACTATCCCCTCCACTCTGCTTACTAGGAGACATATCCAACATCAACCTAAACAACATCCAGTAGAATACTCCCCATAGCCCTAATCATTGCCAAGAAAACTATCCTCATGAACTGGAAATCAAGGAAAAAAATCAATATTGCACTTTGGAAAAATCTACTAATCGAATACATATCAATGGAAAAATGATCTGCCTCCATTAAAAAACAAACCACTGACTGTGACATAATCTGGAATCCATTCATTAATACCCTACATTCTTAATTCCCGCACTGACTTCACTCATCACCCCTTTTTGACTGTCCACCATCCACAATAAACATGCTCACCGTCACTCACATACACATATCCACCATTATACCTACACCACAATCCCTACCAAATTTAGAATCTGACATACACTTGCACACACACAGGCATCACACACCTACACCCAACAAACATACACTCATTCAGACCCCTCCCAGCATTCTCTAATCTATCACTTCCCTCTTTCTTTTTTTTTCTTTTTTTATTTTGTTGTCCTCATGCGCTCTCCCTACTGTTTTGTTCTGGTTTGATTAGGTCATTTTATTGTATGACTTTGTTACCTCCTTTGCCCTTTTGTTTTGTTTGCTTTTGCTTACTTAATGAAAAAAAAAAAAGAATATTTTCCAAACAGCTGTATTTAATAAACACAGTTTCAGTGCTATCCTTCTGTTATCTGATCTGAAAGATTAGTTGTTTTTCAGCCATAATCAGTTCTCTGGTGTACACAATGGTGTATGTATTCTGACTCCAAATGTAATCTCCACAGAAGAAAACAAAAGCTAAAACCAAGACTAGACACTCAATGCTCAATCAAGAGTCCCTGCAAAAGGAAACACCTCAGCAACAGTTAACACCTGTCTGTGATCCATTAAAGTACTTTTTCCACAGGTGAAAAATCAGGGGACTCAACACAAAAACATCTGATTCTGTAAACAGGTGAATGCATGTGAACATGAATGCATGCAAATACCATACAAATTAAAATACTGATTGTCTGTACATTTGTATCATATTCATCTTTTGATGTCAAATCCAAAATCCTTAAGAGTATAGCAAAAATGACATGTTCCCTACGATGAACATACTTTTGGAGGGCACTGTATTTGACCCAGGCAAAGAGTCTCGGGGGAAAAAAATCAGTAAATAGAACACAATGATTAAAAGCAGTGAGGGCCTGCAGTGATTAAGGTAGTGAGTAGCTGCAGTGATTAAGAGCAGTGAGGAGCTGCAGTGATTAAGAGCAGTGAGGAGTGGGAGGGAGGGAGAGGGAGACAGAGATTGTGCAGGGTGGGGGATGGAAAGAGAAAGAGACTTCAAGGTGATGCTATGAGCACAGCTGCTCTCCCAGCTGCTCTCCTAGCTGTACGAACAGCCAATGCAGCTTAAGATCTGTGGGATAAGAGAATTGTTTTTCTTTCATTAATTTTTTCCCCCTGCTGTTTTACAAATATGTCTTAAATGGAAACAGTGTCATTTCTCTGGCCCTCCCCCCCAGAGGCCAGAGAGAGGGCATGGTGCGTGTGGAGGGGGATTTGACCCAGCCTTTGACTCCAAAACACACATCATGATTCACAGCCAGGTGGCTCCCTGTACCTCACCTGAATGTGTCACATCCAGCCCATTATGGGGGAACGTTCATGACCAATCACTCACGCACTCACAGCAGGATTTCTTTGAACATTGTTTTTTGGGTGGGGGTGGCTGCAGAAACTGTAGGGATCAAATCACAGGATGGTAACCTGAAGAATATTGGCTTGAATCTCAGGTGGAATGTTGCTGTTTGCAGCCTTTATCTGAGTGGTTCCCGTCCAGCAGCATGGGCTCAATTTCGATTTGTATCTGAGACCACACATATAGGCTGAGGGGCAGATGAGGTGAGTAGTGTTACGTGGTGTCTCTGAGCACAGATATAGGCGAGGCCAAACATGGAGAGGAAATGTGGGTGGCGCCTGTGGGATTTGCAGGTGTGCCTCCCTCCTTCCCTTTCTTTCTCTGGAGTCTCTGGAAACAATTTGCACTGGTTCCAGACCACAGCCAGGCCAAACGTTACAGCTTTGTTTATGCGTGCAGCCCCTGGGCCTCCTGGCCATTTGACTCCCAACCTGCACACGCCTACACACGAGATACCCCGCCCTAGTTTCACCACCCTTGGTTTTGGTCCGTCCCGCCATGACCCTTCTGTGAAAGTCCTGCAACAGCACACTGACACTGCTGTGTGGAGGCGGTGAGGCAGTAACTTAGATAAAGACAGCCTAATTACACGGCAATTACACCTTTACTACTCAGTTTGTGTGGCTTGGAGCGGCATGAAGTTTCACATGCAGATGTCTGTCTCTCTTTTTTGTCCTCCTCATGGATTCCTCCCTTCCTCGTATTTATGGATCCCAGCCAATCCACTGTCTGCCTCAGCCTCTAAGGGAGAGTGGGGCGCTTACAGTTTCTCCCTTGGGCACATTGTGTGTGCTTCATATCACTGTTTGCCCTGCTGATCGGTCAGGCTCGTAAAGGGAAATTACCTATCACCAAACAGGTCGATAGAAGGCTGTCCCTACACGAAGAGAGAGGAATACCGCGCTGCCCACTCATTGGGCCCTAACCACACCATACCAGCACAGAGTAAACAGCTTGGTCTCATCAGCATATAGTAATGACGATGAAGCATGGGGGTGTTGCTTTGAAGCTCTGCACTTGACCAGGTAGTAAAATGGCTACCAACAAAACCCAAAAGAATATGGGGCAACATAGCTCAGGAGGTAAGAGCGGTTGTCTGGCAGTCAGGAGGGTTGCCGGTTCAATCCCCCGCCCTGGGCCTGTCGAAGTGTCCCTGAGCAAGACACCTAACCCCTAATTGCTCCCAACAAGCTGATTGGTACCTTGCATGGCAGCCTTTCACCGTTGGTGTGTGCGCGTGTGTGTGTGAATGGGTGAATGAGAGGCATCAATTGTAAAGCGCTTTGGATAAAAGCGCTATATAAATGCAGTCCATTTAGTGTGTTGCCTATTGTTTTTAACTAATTGACAGTGAGCAAAAGAGACCTGTCCCCTGGAATGCCTGCTCTGATCCACTCTGACTTGGATGAGTGGAGCTACCCCACAGCCTCTTGCTCCCCATGTGACTGGAGGCAATACCATACCAAAGAATATCTCATGGTGATAAAGTAAGAGCTCATACACTTTAAGAGCTTCCTAGACCTATACATTTTAACCACCCCTCCCTCCTCGACCCTCAGTCATAACGCTCTCCAGGTGTGCCACTAACTACATAGGGCTACTCATGGCAAGGGGTTAGTTTTCCAAGCAGAGGACAAAATTTGTCATATAGGCCATTTTCTGCCCCATTGCCCCCTCCCTGCACTGTGTTTCAGCGCAGATCAACTGGATTTGTCTGAGTAAATTGACCTTGCACCTCTGATTTCTTCCCAGAATGTGCAGAGCATTCCTGGGCTGCCAGCTTCCTATTATGAAGTGGTAAGAAATTTGGAAGCTTACACATAAATCGTGGAACTTGAACAAACCAAGAAGAACCACCTTTGTGATTTATATTTTTTATTTTACCTGCTATGGTCTGTGTTAGCCATAACTGTGTATTATTTAGTGAAAATTACAGGTCTGTACAAGCTAATGTACCTGTGACACACTTTCAAGAGCTTTATTTTTGAGCATATAATATTGTGGAAATTAAAACCTGTAACTTTACTAAAATAAATGAATAAATTCAAACTAAACTTTTGTACCAATTTTAAAAATTATTATAGGTATATTATAGTATGTAGGATTTTGTGGCCACTCACACCTTCTTCGTCCTCAACCCCACCCACACCTCTGGTCCAGATCTTGCATTTGATATACATATTAAAAACATCTCTAGGGTTGCTTTTTATCATTTGAGGAATATCTCTAAAATTCAGAAAATACTGTCCTTACATGATGCAGAAAAGCTAGTTCATGCCTTTGTTACTTCAAGATTAGATTACTGCAATGCTCTTTTAGAGGGATGTGCTAATTCCTCTCTGTTAGCATCGCTTCACTGGATGCCAGTTAAATTCCGACTATACTATAAGATACTACATCTTACCTTTAAAGCCTTACGTGGGCTTGCCCCTTTGTACTTAAATGATTTACTTCTTCCTTATATTCCCTCACAAATGCTCTGTTCGCAGGGTGCAGGCCTCCTTGTTATTCCTAGAATAGCTAAAACTACCATAGGTGGTAGAGCCTTCTCCTATCGTGCTCCCCTCCTATGGAACAAGTTGCCTGCCCATGTCCGGGGTGCAGACACTATCACCTTATTTAAAGCTAGGCTCAAAACGTATCTTTTTAGCCTCTCCTATATTTGAGGGGCAGGAGTGGGTGGCGGGCATAGCTATAGAGTCTCTGGTGGACTGAGCGGTTAGTGCTGTCACTGGATCATCATTGGTAATGATGTGTTAAGCTGAACCGATCATGGTCTGGTGATGACTGTCTCAAGCCTGCCCTCATGGCTGCGTTGGCCCCTGCCTCTGTTTCCCTTAGCTATGCTACCATAGCCTTGTTCTGCCAGGGTTTTCCTTATTGCACGCAGGCACCTCTGTCTCTTCTGCTCTGCTTGCCAATCTACCATTTGAACCCCCTAACAATGTTTTTGTTTTTTTTGGTCTTCCTCGGCTCTGGGCACCTGCCCAGAGCTCTAGCCCAAGTTTGCTGAGCACCCCGCCCTGCCCCGGAGCTCCAGCCCTAGACCAGCTAGACCAGCTGGGCACCCCTGCCTCCTGCCACTGTTGATTCAGGTGTAGCACCAAGCCTGTCCCCCTGTCTGACCCTGCCACCCATTGGTGTTCCTGCCCATCTCTATACGTGACCGGAGTCACCTTTGCTTGGACTTAATTAATACTGGATTGGCTGTTTATGTATTATAATTTATCTGTTTTCATGTAAGCCATTTCCATAACAAACCGGTGCCTGCCCGCGGCAGATGGGTTCCCCCTCTGAGTCCGGTTCTGCTCAAGGTTTCTTCCTGTTATCAGTCAGGGAGTTTTTCCTTGCCACTGTTGCCCTAAGCTTACTCTTTGGGGGCTGGTTCTCTGTAAAGCTGCTTTGTGACAAAGCTCCTTTGTTAAAAGCGCTATACAAATAAAAATTGATTTATTGATTGATTGAATTCTGAATAGGTTACAGAACGGCCATTGCATAGCACACGCTCCCAGGCTTTTATCATTCATGTTACATTTCAAATAGCTGACGTTAAGCTACTGGTAAAGGTGTGCATACATTTGGGGGTGATAGCCAATGTTCTATAGATAACGTTAACAACAAAAATAGATTACTATGTGTTCGTTAATGGTTTGTGTTATTTTTCTTGAAAATGCATTTACGACAGAGGGTTTCAAATGAAATTAACAAAGCAGCAGGAAACAAACTGTAACGTTAAGTTAGTTAACGTTAGGCTAACATTATGAGCATCAGGGTGCAGCCTGTCCAATAATAGATTTGCCATTCTCCTATAGCCTAAATAAGTTGTACGGTAGAAAGACTGTTTTCTACTGTCAATCAGATAAAAACTGGCATCAGGGCATCAATGGCAACACACAGACTGACCTCTTTGTCCCTGCTCTCCTTTGAGTGAGAACTGACTGAATTGCTGGACTATAATGACATTATTTCAGTGTTCAACAGCAAGCCCCATCGTCTCATGATGTAGGTTAATCATCAAAGGTAGGCTAATTACAATTGCAGACTGTAGTAATGTCTATTTCATTGTATATTTATTTTGCTTAGTTTTTGTTTGAAGCTTTGCAATTGGATTTGATGCTGCTGTTGCAGTGTCTGCTGTGTGTCTGTAGGGTCATGGATCAAAATATTGTACAAAATATATTTACTGTACTTTTTGTGGTAGCAGCACTACTATCTAATTTGAGTAATAATATTACCGTTACTACTAAAAAATAAATAAAACGTTATTTACGTTACTATGTTAGACTATTTTTCCCTCTAATCGTTGAATGTTTGTGATTATTCTCTCTCTGATGGCTTTGGAAAGCAAGTCTGCTGCATAACACTAGTGCAATATGGCACAATATTTCAAAATATATTCCACTATGGATTATTTTCGTCAGCCTCTGAACGTTCAGAGCGCATGCAGATATTCCAGCTGCTCTATGTATAGCCTATGTTATATGATTATTCTGCTGCTGTTGTATCGCTATACACATACGGACTGTGCCCATCTGTCTTTTGTCTGTGCCCATCCACAATCAGATTTCTGGCTACGCGCCTGGTAGTATCTACTGCATATCTGGCAGTTATCACTCTGCTCCTGCTGACTGGCTGAAGCTAAGCAAGTGTGGGCTTGGTTAGTACTTGTATGGGAGACCACCAGGGAATACTGAGTTGCTGCTGGAAGTGGTGTTGGTGGGCCAGCAGGGGGCAATCTTCCCTCTGGTCAAATAAACTCCAATGCCCCAGTGCAGTGATGGGGACACTGTGCTGTAGGAGATGCCGTCTTTCGGATTAGATGTTAAACCGAGGTCCTGACTCACTGTGGTCATTAAAGATGTTCTCTACCTCCAGTGGATCTGTTCAGTTGCCAACAATAGAGGATTGTGGTTGTACTGGGCAGCTCCCAGGTGTGAATGTGTATGAGTGTGAAGCAGGGCGTTCCTGCAAAAGAGAATCTGTGCTCAGCGAACCTACCCTGGGTAAATAAAGGTTAAATAAAAAATAAAATAAATAACTTTATTGACCATATTTATATTAGCAGGTTACACAAATTCTGTGTTCTGTGTTCCATCAAATCACCATGACGGTCATAAAATCAAATTTTAGGAAATGAATCGCATCAGTAATTTATCTGACAGTTTCTCGGTAAACAGTGGAATGCTACATGGTAATTTAAACAACTTAGGTGATTGGCCGCTGCAGCGTGACGTCAGGTTGCGTTCCGGCAAAAGTTGATGGGGCAACAACTCGCCTCTATGAGTGAAGCCTTTTACCCCAGTGGCTACTGTGTGAACTGCAACGCCTGGTTGCAAAAAGAACTTGAAACCCCGCCCACCCAATGTTAAGTCAATGAGAAAAGCCTGAAAAGAGGCAAATTTTCTCTGATGAAATATAAAGTCAATAAATTTTTTACACAAGAAATGATGGTTTAACTAGTTAATCCCATCCCTTGTAATGTCTCCCCTGGGTCTGATTTTTAAAAATAATTCCTCCAAAATTCCCAAATCTGGGTTAATTTCAGTGCGTGCAATGTGGCTTGTCCTACTAACGTATGACCATAAGGATTTCCCCATCCTCGCAGCCAGGCAGAGTGCTTCGGCAGCAGGTGTGATGCTGTGTCGTTTTATTCCAATTGGCTAGCTACATACGTCCAAGGTCCAAGGTCCAAAAATATTGTGTGCTGCGTTCAACTGCACTAACCGCTATTCTAGGGATACTTCTCTCCAGTTCTTTCAGTTAATACATTTGAGACATTTTCAGATAAACAAGGTTCTATGTCAAAATGCGATTTCTGACCATTTCGGGGTTTCAGTTGATTCTCATAAAGTCTCAACTTTTATAATTTGTATGTTGTTGGTAAAATCAGATTTGTACGCAGTTTTGAAGCTTCTTTAAGAAAACTGTAGGAGAATTTTGAGACTCCCCATGAGTGTGATGACGTCACATGTTAAAGTCAAGGTATTCCCATCAATGTTGATCAGACTGTTTCCTCCAAACTCTCGATGCTGCATGATAAAAATATATCACATGTATAACTATATACTAATATAATCAATATGTAATCCAATAACTCTATATCAGTAGTTGCAGCAAAGCTTATGGTAACGCAAGAAACCACAGTATCCACTGTAGAAAAAAGGCAAACGCAGAAGGCTTAAAAAAAACCATACTTACTCAGCAGAAAATTAGTGCCAAATAGACATGCTAGAAAACTAATACTTTACAGTGACCCCTGTGTAACCTGAATACAGTAGAAAATGACAGGAGGCTATAAATCCTGTAACTTGTATGCTTAAAGAAACATTACAGAATAAAGACTAACATTTGTTTAAAGGAAAGCTGGGGTAACATTCCACAATAACGTTATCATATAAAGAACAGAAAATCATTGAAGTTGGGGTAACATTCCACAATAACGTTATCATCTAAAGAACAGAAAATCATTGTGGTGCCAAGAAGGTCAGGCCGACCCAAGAGCAGGAAATCAAAATCATTGTGGTGCCAAGAAGACCAGATGGCTGGTATTTTTAGAAATGTGTTAAGGGGAGTTGTGGGGTACATTTGTGTATAAAATGTATGTGAAACTGACAATCAAGGTTCAATTCCCCTGAATTGATCCGGCTTTGTGCACCTGTGCAATAAAGTCTAAACTTTCTGAAGAGCTTGCTGCTGTTGTGTCTTTTCCCTCGTGAAATTGTTTTCTACAGATTGGCGATTGGCGTGGAAGTCTGTTGGTTCCTAGACACGACAAAACAAGCTAGGGAGAGCAAGCTTATGATACAAGCTTAAGCTATCGATCTATATGTATATCCAGCTAACTTGCTAGCTAGTTATCTCGTAATATATTTGTCTAGCTAGAGTTCTGTTATCTAGTAAGCTAGCTAGTGATCTATTTTATCTATTTTTCTATGTAAATATCTTAACACTAAACGTATCTTGCACAATTAACTTTTTTGAAATGTTATGACAGTACGGTTCTATGGTTGCAAGGCCACGTTTGTCGTCCAGACGCGGGCGTGTCTAATTAGGGGTCCAAGCAGCGAAGCTGGTGGAACCCTATTGTATTTGTTAGGATTATTAGGGGTCCAAGCAGCGAAGCTGGTGGAACCCTATTGTATCTGTTAGGATTATTATTAGGGGCCAAGCACCAAAGGTGCAGGGCACCTATTGTAATCGTTAGTATTATTATTAGGGGCCAAGCACCGAAGGTGCAGGGCACCTATTGTAATCGTTAGTATTATTATTATTTCTGCAATGCGAGTCTATGGCAGCCCATAGAACCCATTGGTGGATTTTTATGAAATTTCGCACATTGATAAAGGACAGCCCAATGTATCCAGGCATCGAATTTGGGGTCAATCCATCCAACTCTGTAAACTTCAAGGTACATTTTTGCTTATAACTTTTGAACCGTTTGGCCTAGAGTTGTGGGGATTGTTCCCCTGAATCCTTGGGTCATGCCGATGCTAATGCATCCATTGCCGTTAAAATGCATCATAATAGATTTTCCGCCATTTTGAATTATTCGAAAAACCTACTTTTGCGAACAAGTCTTAGGGCGTTGATCCGATCACCACCAAATTCGGCACGTATGATCTACAGATGGTGCTGACCAAAAGTTATTCACAGAATTTTGATAAAGCTATTTATATGGCCACAAAGAGCCAATGAAAATTGAGGATGGCGTGGATTGTAACATGAAGGTGTGTAAATTCTGGACGGTTTCTCCGAACACCATGAAACTTGGTAGGCACATCGGCAGCCATGAGTGGAGGCTAACCCTCCATTTTCGGCCCGATCAAGCAAAGTGGTGGCGCTAGAGAGCTCATTTTCTGTTTAGGCATAACCGCTAGGCCGATGTTTTCGAAACTCGGCACACATATATTGGGACACTCCAAATGGACAGGGAGCAAATATGAAGCCGATTGGCCAAAAGGTGGCGCTGTCATGAGCAAAAAGGTGTTTTTCTTAGATAAACTTGATCAAGCGTATCTCCGGCCCCATTTGAACTACAGTCATGAAATTTTGCACATATGTGCAACTCGTCAAGGACCCATCGTCCAATTAGGACCCATTAGATCTTCTGCTAATTAGACATTTTGTGTCCTAGAGCTGTGATCTTCCACAAATTAAACTTTTTTGACAAATGCTTCAATTGCTTTCTGCCATGGAAGTCTACGGCGGCCCGTATAACCGACTGGTCTATTTTTACAAAACTTGCAGAATGGTTGTGCCGTTCTCCCTGTGATGGACTGGTGTCGTCTTCAGGGGATCTTCCGGTTTCTTGTCGGCCTGGTGCTCGATTCGTGCTTGGCCCCTTCATTGCTGCTCGCAGCTATATTTATTTCTGCAATGCGAGTCTATGGCAGCCCATAGACCCCATTGGTGGTTTTTTATGAAATTTGGCACATTGATAAAGGACAGTCCAATGAATCCAGGCATCAAATTTCGGGTCAGTCCATCCAACTCTGTAGCGCAACCAACAGGCCAAACTTCAAGGTACATTTTTGCTTATAACTTTTGAACCGTTTGGCCTAGAGTTGTGGTGATTGTTTCCTCAGAATCCTTGGGTCATGCCGATTCCAATGCACCATTCCATTGCCTTTAATGTGTCATAATAGATTTTCCGCCATTTTGAATTTGAATTAACCTACTTTTGTGAACTAGTCCTAGGGCGTTGATCCGATCACCACCAAATTCGGCACGTATGATCTACAGATGGTGCTGACCAAAAGTTATTCACAGAATTTTGATAAAGCTATTTATATGGTCAAAATGAGCCAATGAATATTGAGATGGGCGTGGCTTGTAACATGCAGGTGTGTAAGTTCTGAACGGTTTCTCCTAACACCATGAAATTTGGTAGGCCCATCAGCAGACATAAGTGGAGGCTAACTTTCCATTTTCGGCTCAATCAAGCAAAGTGGTGGCGCTAGAGAGCTCATTTTCTGTTTTGGCATAACCGTTATGCCAATGTTTTCGAAACTCGCCACACATGTATGGGGGCACTCTGTATGGATAGGGAGGAAATATGAAGCCAATTGGCAAAAAGGTGGCGCTGTCATGAGCAAAAAGGTGTTTTTCTTAGCAACTAAGGTTGTCAAGTGAGGTGACTTGTGCACTCAGCTCCTTGATACAGCGCAAGCTTTGACTCAGTTCACTTCAGTAGCAATATTGGATTTGGAATTTGGAAATATTTTATTATAGATAGATGTTGATTTGTTATTAAAATATGCTGTTTTAAAATCTATTTAAAGGTGAAAGACCTGTTTTAAAGATTATTTAGTTTACAACTGTTTAATTTTTGAAATATATTTAACATATTTTTCTATTGTTCAGTGTTAATATGTTGAAGAGGCTTCAACTTAAAGGTTGTTAATGAACCAGGTTGTTAATAAACCATGAATTCGAAAATGAGGTCAACCCTTGTGGACATTACGTTTCTGATCTATTAAGGTAATTTCAGTATCGTTAGGTACCGAGTATCGAATTAGCATCGTTTAAGTTTCAAGTATCATTTCAGTATTGAGTATCGTAATACTAAACCTGGTATCAGAATCAAAGTCAAAATTTTGGTATCGTGACAACACTAGTGTGACGCCTTTTTTAGTTGCGGCGCAGAAACACTGCAGCTGTGCATACACGCCGGGCCATCTAAGTGTTACGACATGCCATCTAAGTGTTACGACATGCCATCTAAGTGTTATGACATAGTAAAGGCCTTTACCGGAAGCGGCCAGGACACATGCATGGCGACGCAAGTAAGTCATCCGACAGCGTCTCTTCGCACAAAATTGGCCATAAGTCATCAACATTTTATACAATCATCATGATATTCAGTAGATATGTTTGGTGAAGGCATATGATCATGACGAAAAAGCCATTTCAAAATCGCTCCATAGGGGGCGCGATGGTGCCAATGCTTGGACTCCTCCCAACGCCGCTTGCGGCTTAAATTACAGTTTAATTTGTTCAAAATCAAAACACGACTTGCAAGAAAACATTGGTAGGTAGCTAACAAGCAAAGCTAGTCTCACAATCAAGGTTATTTGATGCTTACAGTCCTACTCAAGTTAACTAGCAATGCATTTATTACTTTCTAGCCAGCTTGCCAGGTTAAAATTAACTGTGGAAATTCCTTATGACAATGAATTATTTTCCACCATGTAAGTAATTCAGTTAATGTAAACCTAACGTTGATACCAAGCGGCCAAAACCAGACTTCGTTTTTGAAGCTCATGTCCTGGTCTTATTGTTCCTGGTTGCTCACTAGCGCCACTACGGTTGGCTCCAGTATAGGTGTTTTCATATCCGGTTTCCATGTAAGTCTACGGTACAAATGCGGTCAAAATACAGTCAATAATTTTTCCTCATGAGAACAAATAGTCACAATATGTGTATTTTATTCGTCTTATGACTGTCCATGGGTTGATTTCATGATTTATTGTGTCATTTTGGCACTGTTATAATATTTTTTGTGGACCAATGAGGTACAGTTTGCCTCACTTCCTGATTACTGCGGAGCACTAAACTGCAGTAGGGGCTACAGTCTATGGTCACTGGGGTGGGGCGGTGTGCCTCTTGGCCTTGACATTGCGGCTCCGACCACGGTCCACCTGTGCGAAGTCAGAAAATGCAGGCATCCCATTTCGTAGTGATTTCATTATGGCGTGTGCTATTTACACCTGCACTAGACGACCATAAAATAGTCCTCCTCTGAAGATTTTCGGTAGCCGAGTCATTTTTACTATTTCCTTTAGCCTACTTAACCAAATAATTAGTTGGCAGAAAGCGTAATCAGCTTGCTATATTTGGTAGTCCAGTAGCCTATGCTAAAACAGTTTGCAACTTCAGCTACCAAGCCATTTGACTAGCTAGCTAACCCTAACCGGCAAATATTCAATCTGTCAAATGTGTTTGACGGCTTGTCAGTCGTGTACATTCCGTAAATGTCTACCTGGGCCATGCTTCACGCATGTGACAAAGCTACTATAATCCTGACTTTGGGATAAACACTGCTAAATTTTCAGTTTCATGAAGCGAATTAAGAGTCTCAAGGTTTATTTGGTGGATAACAGGCTACAACACACGATGAAAGCACACACACAGAATTTAACAAAATTAACCATCTTTGTAAGACTGGCATTTAGAAAGGAACATATTCTTAGCATTTAAGAGACCGACAAGAGCATTTAAGACAATTGTTCTCAGAATCAGTCCTGGGGGCTCCTTGCGTATATTGGCTTTTCTCCATTGGTTTTGATGATCTACAAGAAACAAAAAAAATAATAGCCTAATAATAATTAGAAATTCAATGTACATTATTTTTGTCTTCATGCACCAGGTGGAAAACTTGCTGTACAAAGTGCGTTGTCATATTTACACGCCTGCAGATCAGTTATTAAAATACTTGGTAGATTTGTTAATCACCGCTGACAGTGTTAATTTTTATTCGGTAAAAAGTGACTTGCGAACGATCGGTCAGCTAGCGTCACCCAGCAAGTGAACACCACAAACGGCGATGGAGTAGTAGCAGTTACTGGCTCATTAACTGACTGTGGCGAAAACCTACGACGATAACTTGCTCGGTTAACAGCAGGTCTACCAGACAGTTATATGAAAATTAGCCTAGTCAAATCACCAGTAGCCTACACATCTCTGATTGATTGACCATCAGTGTAGTCAATGTTCTTCCCCTGTGGTTCATATTGCTAATGCGTGAGCTAACCACGGACAGCCTACCTAGCTCACTGGCAAGCTGATATGCTAGCTAAGCATATTCGTTTTGCTGAGAAACATGAATTGAAGATAACTGAACATAATTGTATTATTAATGTCATACATATAACGTGATTACATGACACAGTACAGTCACGGATGGAAATTAAACTCCGTAAACATTTGATAATATATTTTAAAACATAACGGCAGACAGTCAGCTAGCCTCAAGTTCGTTCTGCAATCGTTCGTTCAGGTTGATGGGTTTTTCCGCACCGGACTGTCAATCACATTGTAAAAATCACAGAACCGCTTAACTCTATGGTTTTGGCTCCAAATCGACAACATGGCCGCGCCCGCCATAGGCCTATTTCAAAAGATGGCGACCAAAACCGGATGTAGGGATACTTTGTTTCTGGTTAGCGTTGCTACGGACGCAAGTCCATTTCTGACAGTGAAAAATTGAGCCTAAACAGCGACGTGTTCTCACAGTCCCTAATAGCTCTGCCAAAGTTCACTATGTCCGATGTTATCCGCATTGTCAAAGCATTGCCAATTAACAAGGGCTATAAATTCTTTTATATTTTATATTCGGTCATGAAGGTAAGTATAACGTTAGCTCTGGTTCGCCAGAAAGCTAAATAGCTAGCTTGCTAACCACAGAAAATGAGCCGATTAAAGAGATATTTCACTTCGACATAACATAAATTATTTTCTGGAGGTGACTCCATTGTGTTTTCGTAGCGTGAAGCAACATCTGCTTTCCGTTAACAGCGTCTCTGTTCCTCTCGGTTGTCCCGAAAATGAATGAATTCAGGGAGCCTGACAGCTGTTAGGAAAAGCGATTCTGTTAACGTTGACGGTCAGCAGGGGAGGCAAAGCTGTGTAAGTACAATGTCTTAGGCTCCACAAAATTACTTATGTTATACCGAAGTGAAATATCTCTGAACTAAGTTTTGTACTACCGTTACTATTTTGTGACATGTTGTTTGTGCTGTACTTGTTCCAATAAAGATTTATATTGCTTGTCAAATCGCCTGTGTAATGCCGGTGTTCAGTTCACTACCGAGCTGTTTGTTTTCATCGCTGATAAAAACTACCCACACATTTTTAAATCAGCTGATATATCTTAAGTAGGCTTGTCGCTACATCCGTCAATACATTTTGTAATTGCAATTAACAACTAAAATAAACGTGCATCTGCAGTTTCAACATTGAACATCCAAATATGTGCTTGCTAACAAGCTAGCTGGCTAAAACGTAATTTGCTAATCATAACATAAAATATAGCTAGCTAACTGATTTTATGACATTCTTGAGTAACAAGTACCACATGACTGAAACTGCGTTAGTTCTCAATGAATGATAAAAAATAAAATAAAAAAATAAAAAACAACGGAGTTGGTAGGGGACTCAGACATTTAGACCCAAATGTATGTGAGGAGAAAAGTTTAATATCGAGTGTAATCTTATTCACAAAGCAGTAGCTAACTAGCTAGCTATCGTAATGGGTTAGTTTATGTTAGTTTGCAACATTATGACAGTCATGCTACCTAGCAAGTTTTTTTCTTATTTTGGAGTACATCTGTGGAAAAGCTGTGAAAGGGCAAATAAATTATTTTTCGAATTGATACACAGAGGAACGCTACAAAACAAAAAAGCTCTTCGTCGCTGCCATTGTTTTGGTGGCTGTTAAGATAACCGGACATGAGAGACCCCTACATACCCGGACATACCCGGAAATGTGAAATAGGCCTATTGAGCTTCAAAACGTGTTTTAGAGACCCACGGAGAGGGTCTCTATCGCTATCGCTGCGATGAGCCAGGAAACCGCTGTCCCAAGAACCCATCCTCAATCAGGAGCAGCCTGCTGCGCCTGAAACCAGTTCGGCCCCACTCGCGAAAGCAAATATTCCATCTGCCTTTGTGAAGGCAGGAACCCAGCAAAGTCCTTCCATTACTAGAGCTGAAAGCAAATTCCAGCCCGCCCTTTTCAGGGCAGGAGAGCAGCCTGCCCTTTTGAGGGCAGAAGAGCAAACCATCCAACAGCGAGTGGGCCGACTGGGGGAGGCGGGCGGGCTATACCTGCATTGTAGGCTGGGCACTGGTCGACACGGGGGCCACCATCTCCCTGGTGCGACCAGGAACGCTCCCCAACACTGCCTGGTCCCCAACAACCACTCAGCTGCTTTCAGTGACGGGACAGAGGCTCGGCATGCGGGGCAAGAAGATGGTGAGCATGGAGGTCGGAAATCGAGAGGCGGTGACGCACGAGTTCTGGCTGGCCGACATCAGCGCATAATCGGCCTGGATCTGCTGGTCCACTGGGGTGCCACGGTGGACATCGCCAACGCCAGGCTCTCCATCGGTGCCACCACCCTCGCCCTCCACACCACCCCCAAGAGGAAACGCAGGTCCAGGAGGACCCGTCACCGAGCAGCCTCAGCCCACCCTCACCAGCCGCCGCCCCAGCTAACCAACACAGAGCGTGGCTCGCCTGCCCCACTGTCACAACCTGCCCCCCCCTCTGTCGAGACGGTGGGTGCTGTCCGCGAGCTGTGGCGACACAGCTACAGCGGCCTCAACCCTCACCAATGCCAACAGCTTGAACGCTTGCTGGAGGACAATGCAGACCTCTTTGCTGCCCGCGATGAGGAATGCACGCAGACCGAGCTAGTGCAGCACACCATTGACACTGGTGACGCTGCACCGGTTCGTCTGCGCCCTCACCGGTTGTCACTCGCAAAGCGGCTGGGGACAGGGGAGAAGGTTAGAGAGATGGCCGCTGCAGGCGTCATTGAGCCCTCCAACAGCCCGTGGGCGGCCCCTGCTGTCCTAGTGCGGAAGAAGAACGGAGAGTGGCGTTTTTGCGTGGACTATCGGCGCCTCAACGCCGTAACGCACAAAGATGCCTACCCTCTCCCCCGCATCGACGAGGCGCTAGACCACATCGCGGGGTCCAGTTGGTTCTGCTCGCTGGACCTCCGGAGTGGCTACTGGCAGGTCAAAATGGCCGAGGATGCGAAAGCTAAGACCGCTTTCACCATCGGGCAAGGGTTGTGGCAGTTCCGCGTGATGCCGTTCGGACTGTGCAATGCCCCTGCCACGTTCAAGCGGCTGATGGAAAGGGTGCTGTCAGCCGTCCCCCGAAGCTGCTGCGTAGTGTACCTGGACGACCTCCTAGTACATGCCAGTAGCTTCGAGCACGACCTCGCTAACCTCCACAACGTGCTCGCGGCGATTCGCGGGGCTGGGCTACGGTTGAATCCCCGGAAGTGCCAGCTGCTCCGGAGGGAGACGGCCTTCCTGGGGCACGTTGTGAGTGAGCGAGGGGTAGCCACCGACCCAGCTAAGGTGACTGCTGTGCGGGATTGGCCGACCCCAGCAAATGTAGACGAGCTGCGCAGCTTCCTGGGGTCGGCGAGCTACTATCGGCGGTTCGTGCAGGGTTTTGCCTCCATTGCCAGTCCCCTCCATCGCCTCACCGACAAGTACCAGCCGTTTGTCTGGACCACTGAATGCGCAGAAGCCTTTGCCCGGCTCAGAACGGCTCTCACGGAGGCCCCCGTACTGGCGTATCCCGATGTGCACCGCCCATTCATCGTCGACACCGGCGCCAGTAACGTGGTGGTGGGAGCCGTCCTCTCTCAGGAGGACAGCGACGGAGAGAGAGCTGTCGCCTACTACAGCGGTGCCCTGAGCCGGGCAGAGCGGAACTACTGCGTGACCCGTCGAGAGCTGCTGGCTGAGGTCTGCAGTCGGCTCGGAGTAGCGAAGACCCGCACAACTCCACTCCATCCCCAGAGCGACGGACTGGTTGAACGGTTCAACAAGACCCTGACTGCACAACTCGCCATCCTCGCCAGCCAGCACCAACGAGACTGGGACCGCCACCTGCCCCTGGTCCTGTGGTCCTACCGAACTGCCGTGCAGGAGTCCAGCCTCTGCACGCCCGCCGCCCTGATGTTCGGACGGGAGCTCCGGACGCCTGTGGATTTGGTGTCCGGGGCCCCGCCCGAAAGCTGGGAACCAGCCCGTACAGAGGCCTGCTACTTCCGCCAGCTGCTGGAACGACTGCGAGTGGCACACGACTTCTCTCGCCAGGCCCAGGACACTGCGGGACTGCGGCAGAAGCGCGCCTACGACCAGCGCTGCAAGGGGCAGGCCTTCAAGCCAGGTGATAAAGTGTGGGTCCACTGCCCAGTGCGCAAGAAGGGCCTGTCTCCTAAGCTGCAGTCACATTGGCGTGGGCCTGGCGAGATCTTGGAGCGGCTGAGTGAGGTGACGTATCGCCTGCGCATGCCAAATCGAGGGCGCCTGGTGGTGCTCCACCAAGACCGACTCGCACCTTACCAACCACTCGCCATCGAAGACGCAGCTGGCGGACAAGGTAGCAGCCCTGTCCTCTCTACACCACCGGCAGCAGAGGAAACGGCACAGCCCACCACGAGCCGACCTACTCGGAAGCGACGGCTACCGAATTATTTAATCGACTACGAGGTAAATCGCGTAGAAATTGTGGGTCGTCGGGGACTAGCGACCCTTTAGGTGGGGGCTGTGTGGCGATCTTGCCTGTGTGTAACTAAATAATTGTTAGCTTGTTAGCGGTTAACTTGTCCCGCTCCGCGATCGTGTAAATACTCGTTATTTTAAATGTGTGTAGCCTGCTAGGAATCGCTTACGTAGCGCTAGCAGCCCCTCCGGTTTATGATTTGCACCGTCATGTTTCTGTCATTAGTCAACTAGCCAATATTGTCGTTGTATTCCCTGCCTGTCTCTGTTTTGCGTGTCTCGTGCTGCTGTTTCCCGCTGTATGTAAATTATCCGACCTTTGTGTGATGTGACGTTAAGGCTGTGTGATTGGTTAGTCCCCGTTGCGCCGGGGCAGCCAATCACGGCGAACGGGGTTTGACAAATGCAGGCTTCGCTCAGCTATGATGGTCAGTCTACGAATTACCGTTTTGAAGAGATGTCACAAATAAAGCGAAGCTGCCCGGGAGCGATTCGAAAACAGCCAAGCCAGTCTCCGTCTCTGCTTCTTACATATGTAGCATATAATATGGGTTTATTTACGGTTTGATTATTGTAAACAAATTAACGTGTAATGTGAAACGAAAGGTGTGTCATTTGTAGCCTTTAGTGTTTAAATTATGGACCTTTTATTTGTTCAACTATATGTATTTATTTAACTATGTACAACTACAAATAATGTGTGTGGACTACACAGCAGAAAGCCTATATTGGGCTACATAAACACAGCCTTTGTTGTGGTTTAGCACTTCAGCACAGCCTGGAATTACAGCGCTAGGGTGTAATTAGACAGTGAACTGCAGTTACACACACCGCTTCACTTTGACATGGAGTTTCGGCTTCATATCTCATTGGCGCTTGGAATTATAACGCGTGGGCATCTTCCGTTCAATCGTTTTTACATTTTCCAGTTATGAACAGTGTTTATGGGTATTCAACAGTCAGTTTACATGTGCACCTGCTTATTACTATCGTTAATTCTCGAGTGTCTATCGGCGTAGCCAATTTGACGTTCCGTTCCACCTTCTGTAAGCAAAAGGCAGAAACTTCCTTCGTCCCATTTCCAGCTGTTGCGCATTCCAGGGCACAGGGTTGCTGCTGACGGAGAAGACAGAGGGCAGCGCCGTCAGTGTCAAAACTCGCTTTTGTGAACACTGTGGTTTGACTGTCGGTGGCAGCAGTGATGTCCACAAATCTGTAGCCAGAGGCTATCCAACGCTACCGACAGTTTATTATTTAAACTGGACGAGAGCAGTTGCCTGAGCTTGCGTCTGGATACAATTTGTTTTGGCAGACTTTTCATGACCGACACCGACCGCTCACTCTCAACCATGGTAAGTCTTGCTTATTTTAAAAGTGGAAGTTACCCGCACTCTATGTGTTCAACTGAATGTGTTTGCATTTGTACGCTATCTGTTTTTTTTTTTTTTTTTTGAGTATTATTAAATATAAGTCTAAGATTAATGTTAACGGTCTTAAATTGCTGCCGTTGATGGCACAGGCGGTTATAATTCCTGAGTTATTTTCGGGGTACATAAAAACTGAGTGATTAAGGCGTAGTAATCCATTTTAGATTGCACCTTTAGCCTTCACATAACAAAACAAAGACTGCGTTGTTTATTTTTTATGCCGTTGTACACTGCATACCAATCCACTCCGCGGACCGTGTCGCTCGTGCGAGCCCGTACAAGCTGAAAGCCTTGTTGAGTCTGCTGCGGCAATCACGTGAGCTGGAGCGTAGTTATTCAGTCCCACGGACTGCACGGCACCTCAGTACAGAGCGAAGCAGGTAACACACAGAACGCACAGATGATTCAATCATCTACATTATTTTGACCTTTGTGGACCGAACAAATATGGTTTAATTGATTTTGACTATACATAAATACGTGTGTGCTTTAGAGAAACATTGTACCTCGATGCATGGTTTCATTACCCACCGGTGTTATCAGTTGTAATTATAGGTAAGAAGCCTTGACCTGTTACATCTACAGGGGAGCTTAGGCCCTAACAGCTCATTTTTAACCACTGCACATCATTCTTTGTGTGTGTGTGTGTGTGTGTGTGCGAATGTGCGTACACTCTGGTGCACAATTGCGTGTTTTTGTCAGAGACAGATAGATGCGCCCATTCGTTTTTGTGCAGCACTGATTTGCCTGAGACAGCAAGCATGCTTACTGCCAGAGAGAGAGAGCACCCCACCATCCAACCTGTGATAACAGATGGAGGGCTTTAGAACTGTATCCATTTAGACAGTGCTTTAAACTCCCAGCTAGAGAGATAAAAGACTGAAGCTATTTCATATGCTTGAAAAAGGCTTCCTATTCATTGAGGACAATGATTTTCATAGGTCTGCAGACTTCCCAAGCAGTGACACCACATCTGAAAAGTTTAAAGAATGGAGAGTGAATGGAATTTTTTTATAATCACATCGTGTGATACCAGTTTCCTTGGAGAAATTAAACACAAATTTTGGATTTAATGGCTTTCCCTATGTACATACAGTGAGCACCATAATTCATTGGACAGTGACACATTTTTTGTTATTTTGGTTCTGTACTCTAGCACTTTGAGTTTGAAAGGATACAAAAGGATACAACCTCAATGAGGTTGAAGTGCAGACTGTCAGCTTTAATTTGAGGGTATTTTCATCCATATCGGATGAACCATTTAGAAATTATAGAACCTTTTGTACATACTCCCCCCCATTTTTGGGCATCAAAAAATATTGGACAGTTTAACATAATGTAGAATAAAGTAATAATTTTTAATATTTGGTCGCATATCCTTTGCATCCAATGACTGCTTGAAGTCTGCGACGCATAGACATCACCAGACGCTGAGTATCTTCCCTGGTGCTGCTCTGCCAGGCCTGTACTGCAGCCATCTTCAGTTCCTGCTTGTTTCGGGGGCTTTTTGCCTTCAGACTCCTCTTCAGCATGTAAAATGCATGTTCAGTTGGATTCAGATCCAGTGATTGACTCGGCCAGTCAAGGATTTTCCACTTCTTGGCCATCAAAAACCCCTTCATTGCTCTCGCAGTATGTTTCGGGTCATTGTCTTGTTGCATGATGAAGTGCCGTCCAATAAGTTTGGAGGCATTTGGTTTTATCTGAGCAGACAAAATATTTCTGTAGACTTCAGAATTCATTGTTCTACTTCTGTCTGCAGTCACATCATCGATGAATACAAGTGAGCCCATTCCACTGGTAGCCATACAGGCCCAAGCCACAACACCCCCTCCACCATGTTTGCTTTGGATCATGGGCATTTCCTTTTTTCTCCACACTTTCCTCTTTCCATCACTCTGGTACATGTTAATCTTTGTCTCATCTGTCCACAAGACTTTGTTCCAGAACTCATGGGGCTCTTTTAGGTGCTTCTTAACAAACTGTAATCTCGCCTTTCTGTTCTTCAGGCTTATCAGTGGTTTGCATCTTGTAGTGTACCCTCTGTAGTCCTGCTGGTGTAGTCTTCTTCGTATGGTTGACTTTGACACATCTACACCTGCATCCAGGAGTGTTTTTGATCTGTTGGACTGTTGTCAGGGGGGTTTTCTTCACCATAGAGAGTATTCTCCGGTCATCCACTACAGTGGTCTTCCTCGGTCTACCGGGTCTTTTGACGTAATTGAGTTCACCAGTTGTTTTTTTCTTGTTAATGATGAACCAAGCTGTTGACTTGGGCATGCCCAGGGTTTTTGCAATGTTCCTGATTGATTGATTTTCATTTCTGAGCCTTATGACGGCCAGCTTAATTTGCATCGACACTGCTGTATTCCTCATGTTGTCACACCCCAACAACAATCTCCAAAGACAATTGAAAAGTCTAGAATCAAGACTAGACATCAACAGCTCTCTTCTGCATTCACTAACGACACAAATGAATACACCTGCCTAATGAAACACATCTCTGAAGCCAATTCAACAAATACTTGTAGTACCTTAAAATGGGGGGACCATGTACAAAAGGTGTTGTCATTTCTAAACGGTTCATCCGATATGGATGAAAATACCCTCAAATTAAAGCTGACAGTCTGCACTTCAATTGTCATTGTATCCTTTCAAACTCAAAGTGCTAGTGTACAGAACCAAAATAACAAAAAATGTTTCACTGTCCAATGAATTGTGGTGCTCACTGTACATGTACATTCATACATAATTTTTAGCTGTGACCGCAGCTCTATAGCTCTGTCTGTAGGTCAGTCAGTCGGTTGGTTGGTCCACAAAAGTGTCTCACCCCGTAGTGGCCACAGTTTTCGCCCCAGGAGGCTGAAATTTGGCATAGAGGTTGGTCATGACTGAAGGTAGAGCTGAGTAACTTTCAGGCCTATTGATCGAGAGGGGGCACGGCGATGGGCGTGGCCTATCACAAAAAGTCGCATAACTCCCGAATGGATTCACAGATTTGCACAAGATTTTGTGGAAAGGTTGGTCATGAGCCAAAGAAGAGGTCACCTGTTTGTGTGAGGGTGTGTGCGTGGGTGCATGCATACATGAATGCATGCGTGTGTGCGGTCGCAGCTATTGGGGATTTGCGCTTGTTTTCATATATACTTGCACTTATTTATTCATACATGTTTATATACATAAACATCTGTACATACCCATGTATAAATATAGGGGGGTTAATTCCTATACTTCGATTCTGGAAAACACAACCCCAATTCAGTATTCCCCCTGCAAGAATTACGTAAATCCAGTCCCCACTCTGGAGCAACCATATTCCCTTAATTAAGTTGCGTTAAATCCCACAACTCAATCACCATAATTTGGAGGTATTACTAAATTGTTTTAAATATAGTGATAATGATTTGTAATAATGAATGTGCTTCTTCACAGGTGTTGTTCCTAAGTTAATTAAACAATTAAATTAACATACCAGAATGCCCAGGGCTGTGTACAATAAAGCTGACCAGGCCCTGTTGCCTATAATTATGGCCAGTGTGACTAGTAGATTAAACCTTTGTGAGTTTGAAAGAATGATTGTTGTGGCATTTTTGGAAGGAGCTTCAGTGATTAAGACAGCTCAGCTAATGTTTCAAGAGGAAGAGTGTCTAAGATAATGTTGGCAGGGAAAGACATGGACAGACACGCATATTTCTGGATCATGATGTCCATGCATTAGTTTGAGGTGTAAGGCTAAACAAGCTGGCGATTTTAAGTCACTTGACTGGAAAGCAAATTTCTGTGTATTGCATGAGCCAGTCAGTTTAATCAAGAGCAGTTTGTCAAGAACTCTACAGCACGATACCTTTGTTGGGTTTCAGTACACAAACTCATTACACCTGGCCTACAGGCCTGAGTGCCTGGTTCCAACAGTGTAAGGTTCTGCTGGTTCCACAATGGTGTGGTGTGCTTTTTATTGGTATGGTTTGGGTGTACTTATTCTCTTAGAAGGAAAGCTCAATGATAATCACTGCTTATTGTTTCTCAGCGGTCACCTTCATCCCATGTGTGCAACAGGCTGGGAGGGGTGTCTTCCAGGATGACAAGGCCCTATCCACAGAGCATGTGTGGCCACCAAAAGGTTTGGTGCGCATGATAATGGTGTTATTCATTTTCCATGGCCTTCTCAGTTACCTGATCTGAACCCAGTAGAACCTTTATCTGAGACCATGGAACAACATCTCAGACAAAATTTTCCACTTCCATTAACAAGACAATTCTAGCAGCATTCAGAAATTCATTCATCAGTCCTGCTCCCCAGTCCTGGATCCCGCTCTGCTCAGTTCCTTCTTGGATTCTGCTCTGGATCTGCTCGGCTCGGCCCCCCAGCTCTAGATCCTGCTCTGCTCTGCTCCTCCTTGGATTCCGCTCTGGATCTGTCTGGTTCGGCCCCCCAGCTCTCCCTCTGCATTCTCCCCTGCTTCCACTGCCAGCCCGGCTCCCCATTCACCCAGCCATTTTCCCAGCTCCGCCCACTTCCTGGCTTTCCATTCCCTGTTCCCTCTACCCCAAATAAATACACTGCGTAACCATAGCTCAGTCTCCCCGCCTCTGTGTCTTGCACTTGGGTTCACCAGTCTAGCTCCACGTAACATTTCTACCACTGTATGTTTACTTATTTATCTGTACTGCTATCTGTACCACTCTAATTTTACCACAGTACATGTACTGCTCCTGGCACCACTCTACCTTTATGACACTACCTGTTCTTTGCTCCCTACCGCTGTACTTTTACTTATACCAGTACTTCTCTCTCTACCTCTCTACCTTTTTATTCTACCTATACTGCTCTCTGTACCACTCATCTATGTGAAAACACCTCATTATGTTTGTGGATATGGGCTGTCAGAAATCCACATTCAAAGTTCCCTTTGGTGTTTCAGATGACAAGAAATACAAGGTCAAGGCCTATATTGTGAAGTTGTAGCAGTTCAAACGTACAGACAGCTGACAAATTAATGGTAAAATCAACATAAAATGTCTTAGTAAAGTGTTGGGCCACCACAAGCTGTCAAACAGCTTCAGTGTGCCTTGGCATAGATTCTACAAGTCTCTAGAACTCTACTGGAGGGATTGAACATTCTTCCAAAAAATATTCACTCATTTGGTGTTTTGATGATGGTGGAGAGCGCTGTCTAATACATTGGTTCAGAATGTCCGATAGGTGTTCAATTGGATTGAGATCTGGTGACTGAAGGCCATAGCATATAATTTACATCATTTTCATACTCATCAAACCATTCAGTGACACCTTGTGCCCTGTGAATAGGGGCATTGTCATCCTGGAAGAGGCCACTCCCATCAGTATAGAAATATTTTATCATAGGATAAAGGTGATTACTCAGAATAACTTTGTATTGAAGGGAACCCAAACCATGTCAGGAAAATGCCCCCACAGCATAACAGAGCCACCAGGCCCCCTCAATGTAGCATTGAGGCCTATACCTTTCTCTTGGTGTACATCACACATGCAATCACCACTTGTTGAGAATATGGTGAAGGATGACTCATCTGACCATATCACTTTTTTCCAAATCTCTGTAGACCAGTGCTTATGGTTTTTACACCACTGAACTCTCGAATGTGCATTCATCTTTGTAATGAGGGGTCTATACACTGCAACTCTACTATAATATCCCTTTCTTTATAGCTGTCGATAGACTGTTTTTGCTGATGCAGTCTGATCATGTCCTGCATTGACATTCTCAGTCACCTGTACAGTTGCTCTTTTTTCCTACATATCGCACTAATGCAAGAGCATCATGGTCATCGAATATGTGCTCTCAACCACAATTTCCGATCCTACGTAATGAGGTGTTTCCCATAGATCTAAATGCAGATGTCACTTTAGTCACTGTTCCTATTGAAACAGTAGCCAGTTGACCAGTCTTTGTAGCTGAAGCTCCTGCCATCCGTGCCCCAATAAAGAACCCTTTTTTAAAGTCACTTAGATCTTTTCCTCTTGCCCTCTTTATCCAAAATCAAGGTTAACTTGGCTTGCTCAGCATTTTTATACATGCCACAGAACATGATAGGATGTTAATTGCTTAATTGCATCATGCAGTACACCTGTATGGAAGCATCTATATTTGTTATGTTTCTCCATTAATTTATTCAGGTTTTTCCTTTAATTTGTCACCCATCTGTATTTGTTTCCTCTGGTGCCACACTTATTTTACAAAAAAAAAAAGTTTCCTTGACGGAATATTTTATATGGACAGAAGAAATAATTTACTATAGCTAAGCTCAGTTACACTGTGAAATTATGGATATGTGCTTCATGATGGAAAATGGCTCAGTGCACTTTCGGGCGATATGATCGAATGAGAGGCAGTCAGGAATGCAGTCAGCCATGGTATTCGTGTCTCAGGGGGCGGCCTGCAGGTGAGTAGCATCCTGCAGGTACATGCCAGTAAAGCAAGCCCCTCCCCTATGCATTCTAAAATCCTACAGCTTAACCTGACTGCCCTGGAGGGAAGAGGAGGGGGGAGGAAAATCACTCTGTATTTTGTTATTAGGTTATTATTTTCCACAGTATGTGCCATGTCTGTGTGAGCATAGATCCATTTTTCTGTCTGCATAGAAAACCTGACATGGCCTATCCTACTCCACTCAAAGAATTCAAAAATCTTGACAACCATGTTGGAATGGTCCTTCTCTTGGAAGGTGGAGTGGTGGTGGTTTGATGGCATGTTTAATGTGTTCTCCTGGGAATCCCATAGAGGCATCCTTTCCTATTAGTTAGCCAATTAAACAAACAGTCAGTCTACAAATTACTGAAAAAATTTGAGATACGACAAATACATTTGACACTTTGACTTGAAAAGGTATAGCAAATACCATTGCAAGCCTATGGTTAGCCTGATAAGCTGCACATGTTGCTACAATGCACATCTGGTCAATTTTAGGTGTTTGTGAGATGGAATATTTATGGACATTTTGCCCATTTCATTCATACACAAATTTGAAGACTATTCCAGTGCCTTGCTGATGCTTTCTTGTCCCAGCTTATCAAAGACACACAGACAAAATCTTGTGTGTAATGGATGGTTTTTTTTTTTGAGAACACTGTCATTTACTTGAAATTTGGCACACATATTTGGTCATGAAGCCTAAATTTACACAAAGTTTATTTTTATTTTTCTTTAATTTATTGAAATGTGTTCTTATACCATTCACAAATTTTCCTGAGATATTACAAGATCTGGAGTTTAGATTTGCACTCACTAGGTCCCAGTCCATGCCCTTGCCATGCCTAAAATGATTAAAAAACTCTGTTCTTTTTTCATGAGTTTTCACTTTTGAAATGTTTGTCATTCATAATTTACAAATGTACATGCTTTCTGTTGCTCAGACCTGTAAGACACAGCCATCACGGCTACCAAATTAATTCATCACATGAATTCAAACCCATTTCAGCCCTGGCTTATTAAAAATTGTTGTTGAAAATTATGTGCTAGCAAGCTTTTTATGTGCAAGCATGTTTTCAATCCTGGACATCTCCAATATACTAAATGCTTTAGTTTTCTTCAGCTATGCATATGTTAATTATTGTTCAGAGAGATAAAGAGATAGAGAGTACATTGACAAAAATAGCAAAGTACTACTCTTAACCTGAGTATGAACATTACGAGTTTACAATAATTGAGAAATATGGAGTCTTACCATTCAGTCCCTGTTATCCCTTTTCGTTTTCCAATATTCACAATTATAGATTTTTAAAAACTATGTACAGTGTAAGTGGGAGATGTACTGTATAAGAGGGTTGAGAAAGATATTTGAGTAATGGGTGGGTGGTGACCTAGCAGAACCAATGACAAGTTTCATGAAACAGCTAAATTATTTAAAACAACAAATAATCAAGTTTTTGGGGCTTCTAGTGGACATTTTAGAGTAATCCAGCTGTATTAATTAAAGCAGAAGAACAGATGTGCAACCCTTCATGAAAGTGTTGCCAGTGCAAAGAAACAGTGTGAGTTACAGTACATACACCCAGCTAAGCAGAGAACAGGAAAGGGAACAGGAGCAGGAAGATCAGCTAGTGATCACATAGAGAATATAGATAGAGAAATGTGTACAAACAGTGATGAGATGCCCCTAAATGTGTACAAACAGTGATGAGATCCCCTACAAGCAATAGATTCCGTACAGCTTTTTACATTTAGATACGGATATACTGTCCCCAAGGGCAAACAAACCATCTATTAATAAAGCCCTCCCAAAATCAATAAACATCCACAGACCATTGTTTAAGACTGCAGGGAAAAAGGTTCCTCTGGTGGGAGAGCTGTTCTTAGGACGTGTTTGTGTCCTGTGGGGCGACGGCTCCGACTTCACACGGGAAGCCCTGCTGATTGAGAGGAAGTGTGAGCACTCATCTGTGATCTGAACTTCCTCCCCGGCCCTGCCCCTGGCCTGCTTGGAGCATGTGGCCACTCAGGGTTTTTTCCTGGTTTTTCTCGATGCTCTAATAATCTCTGCCCAGTGCATTCTGGGTGGTGCGTAGAGGGGTGGTGGATCTTGGCATAAGATCTGAGTCCACACAGGCCTCATTTGTGGTCTCTGTTCTAGCCTCTGCTGTCTGTTTATCTTTTCTTCATCTAGTATTTCCTTCTGTCCTGCCATTCTCTCATCACACCATCCTGCCACTGAGGAGGAGCACCTGTCACAAGCTGCATGGTTTACCAGACATAATTTGCTTGCTCATAACTTGATCACTTGTGCTCTTACTCAATCATTCACTCACGTGCTCCCACTCATACCTACACTCATCCACTCATTCGTTCACTGAAGAACATACTTAGGGCCTTGGCTTTTCTAGCCTTTTAAAACCTTTAGTTTCCTCCTTCTTTTCCTGACTTCTTCAACTTTTATTTCTGTCTTTCAAACCCAAGAGGGTGATACAGTAGTTGTTTAGTAATACACACATCGTGGTACCTTAATAATCACTTCAGTTGATCATTTAGTTTCAACATTGTGTCCAATCTGAAAAGGTCCATTGTGGGTTTTAGTTTTAACCAAGCACTGTGCTATCTGATTCAAACAATTAACTAGTCATGGTCTTCAAACAAGCAGATTGATTTTAAGAGTTTTAATGCTGTTCTAGAACAAAAAACTGCACAGATGACAATGTTTTTTGGCTAAGACTGGGCACCCCTAATTTAGAGACTTGCACCCATGGGCCAGCAAGCTGTTCAGTGGGTCCTTAGTTGTATAATTGGTCATGTTCCTTTGACCACTTACCACTGGATAATGAAATTGCAGTGCCTACAGTGGCACCTTGAGGGCAGGGGCTGAAATACAGAATTTCTTCCATGTCACATTCATGCCCAATCACATTCATACATTTACAGAGTCATAAATACACTCCTTCACTCACACACTCAATACACAGACTCATGTATACTCATTCACTCCCATACTCAATACACATTCATATCTATACTCACACACTCATTCATACTGATGCTCAGTTTCAGTTGTGCACTCACAGTCACTCATTCACATGCACACTCTGGTGCACTTGTACAGTATGATCGTACTATCATGCTTTCTTACAGTCTCTCAGTCTGGTGGACCAGAGTGTTGGGGTCAGAAGTAGCACAATGGTCCCCTGAGCAATATTGTTTGTACCAGTGTCACAGGTCAGATGGTCAAAAGGGCTTATGAGAAATCCTCCCACACCAAACATTCCTCCTCAACATTCCTTCTTCCGCTCTGCTGAAACACTGTCTTCCCCAGGGAATTGTCACATTCAGACTGCTCTGTGTGTGCATGTTTGTGAATGCTGCATTTGTGTGTTTGTGCTCTCGGTTCTGTGCGTGTGTCTGTACATGAGTTTACTGTGATCAGTGGTAGCCCATCTGCGCCTGTTTATTACGGTCAGAGGGAAACTTTACAACTAATTAGAGATAAATACAGGTCAGTATTCTAACCAAGACTCCACTCCCTCTACTATAACTCTATGAAACACACTCGTGCGCACACACACACTGCTCTAACAAGCCTATTTCAGTTTTGAGTGAAAGGTCTGTGGAATCTGGAGCTGTAGGCAGCTCTCAAGGAGCTTTATTTAAAAGTTAATTAAAGGAGAGCATGTACATCCTTCAAAGAGACATTCCTACACACATCTCCCATCCCTGCCATTTTACACAACCCACTGCGACTAGGGCTGTGTACATGCTGCAACATGTTCCTCATGATACCACATGTGTCATGATACTATGCAAGTCACAATTCACAAAATTATACACAGATGAGTACAAAAACCCACTTAGCCTGTGTGTCGGTGCACGCGTGCATGTGTGTCTGTGTTTGTGCATGCTTCAAAAATGCATCATTTTGTGTATTCAGCATTTGATGTGTGTCTGTCTTAACAACTCATATTGTTCCCCTCACATAGGACACAGGCAACTGCCTGGAGGACCCATCCCAACCAGGGACTGAACAACATAGCCATGTCCATCACACAGTCAATCCTGCCTCACCCACCATTAACCCCACCTCCTCTACAGTAAGCCCTGCCCCTCCGATGGTCAGCCCCACTTCCCAGAGTCTGCTGACCTGTCCTGTCCTCTTGTTGGAAGCTGTGCTGTCTCTGCATTAGAGAGCAAGTGGTGCTTTTGAATGCAGCCCAGGGACATAGCCTCGCTGAGTAAAATAGGGATAGCACATTGCTGTCATCATCTTTCACATAGAAACTAGAGAGGAGCTCCCAGCAATCTTGGAGACCATTCATAACAACTAACAGAAGAAGAGCAAAGCTGAATGGAGAATACATTCTTTCTGTACTACATACTGTCAGGGACCCCAGAAGAATAGGTAAAAAGTATCCACCAATCACCATCAGTGTTTCTTATTACCAACATACCCCTTGATTGGTGGAGCTCTTAAATGCAAAAGGTGATGAAAACAATATCCTTTCTCTATTTTATTATACCTAGTGCAGCCTATGCTCTGAACCAGAGGCTTCTGCTTTCTGGCTTTCATCAGAGTGCTTATCCTCAGAATTATGACTGCAACTGGGTCTGTTCATACAAATCCATGTTGCAGGAAGCCTTTGCGCAGTTATTTGTAATGGATTGCTTGGCATGAGAGCTTTCCTCAAGCAGCAAGCGTACACCTTTTTTTCACATAATATACAGCTGGATAGTAATTGAGGGACCATGATATTTAATGGGGCTATTGGGTGGCACATCCTGCTAAGTCCCTGTATAAGTGTGTGGATGGTCCCCATGGCCCGGTATTCAATCACGCCCTCCCAATTGTGGTTGGCAGCTTAGCTGGCCAGAGCACTGTCCAAGGAGGGTTAACAAGACTATCCATACGTTATCACATCTGCAACAACCTCCTATTGTCAGTCAGCCAAGTGCAGATCATCTGAGATGACCAGAATGCAGAGTAAACACAATTGGCCGAGCACATATTATGTCTGAACTCTCCCGAATTGACATACGATACTCCAGTGAGTTGGGACTTTAAACTGAAAAAAACAATTGGACATTAACATTTTGGGTGGGGGGTGGGGGGGATTGGAGTTATAAATAATTTGATATCTAAACTAGAGCCCGACCGATTCCAGATTTTTGGGTCCAATGCCGATCCCGATTTTGGAGAGTCCTATCCCACCGATTACCGATGTTTTGACCGATATTTTGTCAAAAGTGCAACATTTTCAAATCAATTTGAAAAACCTATATTTTCTTAAAGTTTCTATATTTAAGAACATTTAACTTATAAGCAAACAAATAAAAATAAACACACAAAGAACTTTTTAGATAAAAAAAATGTAAAAGATGATATTAAATTAAATATATATATTAACCATCTTTGTGTGAAATCAAAATAACTCCACTCCTTTCTTTTCCAGCCATCTATAAAAAAAATAATTTAAAAAAATCAGTTTTCCAGTTTCAAACATGTATTTTTATGAATATTATTATTATTATTGTTGTTGTTATTCATTTGTTATCATTATTTCTTAGTATCTATTCTCAGTAAATTGATTATATTTTCTTATTTTATTCCTACTACATGATCTCAAAGAGTAAGACTTTATCTAGCGAGCTTCCCTGTCCATAAGAATTCGGTGGTGAAAATAACTACAATGCGCTCTGACGCGTGACCAAATGACACACTTGCTCGCAATAACGCATTAGCATATTGACACAGCCTCATTATTTCTTATTATATATTTTCAGTAAGTTAAATGAATTATATTTTCTTATTTTATTTCTACTACATGATCTCAAAGAGTAAGACATTATCTAGCGGAGCTAATGAGTGAATCAAGTGTTACGTTGGATGAAATTAAATTGACTGGATGAAATACGTGAAAAAAACCACAATGCGCTTTCGTGCAGGTTACCCGCACTTGGTTGATTCACTTCTCCAACTGCAATCCTTCTCTCGTGTTATCAGGACAAAGCTAGATAACATGGTTTAAAATGATCCACGTTAGAAGTGTTTTATCGGCGTTTTTACTGTCTGGTTAGCTTGCTACGATGACGCGTGACTAGATGACACACTCGCTTGCAATAACGCGTTGTCTATTGACACAGCATCATATAGTAGCTAATATCATTATCTCAGATTTAAAAAATGCATTCAATCACCATTTTATTTTGGTTGGTTATTTATTTGAGAATACAGCGATGTCCTCTGGAAATGTAGATCCTACGCTGCTTATGTGCTCACTGCCACTTCATAAAGGCTTGCTAGCCAGCTAGCTTGCTAAAGTGAACCAAATATGTTAGCTAGCTCGCTCGCTTGCTCGCTTGATAATGAGGATGGATAAACATAGTGGTCCTATAAACGCATTTAATTAAAAACTTTCACTAAATATACATACCTTTATTGCTGCAATCGAATCTGTGCAGACAAGTCTTGCAGTGGAGAATATTGGATGAGGCAGGAGTGACAAACGTCTTATTACAGAAGTAGCGGGTCAGCTGCTGCAGTTCACGCTTGTATTAGAGCTCCCTCTACTGGATAATTCTAGTAAATAGCAATTACAACGTTCGAACAGACAAGTACAGATAAATAATCAATGTTTTTTTGTTTATTATACTTATTTAAAAATCGGGACACATCGGCTGCATAACTGCCGATCCCGATGTTGTCAAAAAAGTCAAATAATGGCCGATATATCGGCCAAACGGATATATCGGTCGGGCTCTAATCTAAACATTTAATTTATTTGATTAATTTAATGCCCCTCTCCCAGGACACAGAGCAGAGACAGTAAGGTTCTAGGAACTACTACAGGTTTTACCCTGGCACTGCATGCGAAAAATGATTAGCTCTCTGCGATTCACTGTGAACTGATGAACTGAAGGTGAGGGTGACTGAGAGAGGAGGGAGTCAGATCTGCTTTTTACACTGACTGCCCTGTCTCACAGACTGTGCTCCTGACCCCGCCCCTCAGTCCGCCCCTGGACTTGATTGACACAGGAAAGGGACTGAAGATGCAGACGGCCATGCCCCACCTGGTCAGCCTGGGGAGTGGCCGTCTGAGTGTGGCCATCACTGTGCTGCCCCTCAACGAAGGTACATACACACAAATACATGACATCATCACAGACATTTATACACATACACTAATGCACCAGCTGAGTAAACATACCAGTGCACACTAACACATTACATCATCATAGAGCATTTATATATGTGCATTAAAGCACTGTGTCCCAATGAGTACATGTATCAGCTCACACAAATACATGTATATACTGTATGTATCTATGTATTTATGTGAGGCCGCAAAGCAAAGCTGTGAAAACAAATTTCCCGAGGGACAATAAAGTATTGTATGACATCATCACGGACATTTATACACATGCACTAATGCACAGTGTCCTAGCTGAGTAAACATATCAATGCACACTAACACAAACATGTGACAATGTGACAATGTCATTACAGACTTATCATACACATACACACAAACACAGTCCATCATTAAAAGTATTTGTATGCTTATGCAGACTATGTACGCGCATGACTGGATGTGAACATGGAGAGGAAAGAGGGAGAGATTTGACGCAGAAAGAAAGATGAGATGATGGCATGATTCTCTCTGTGAACCTGAGCTCTGTCTGTACTGGGACAGTAGAATGGAAAAGCTGTGACAGAAAAATGTACTTGCACATCACATCTCGTTCAACAGCTAGAGCAGTGGTTCCCAAACTCTGTCCTGGGGGAACACTGTGGATGATGGTTTTTGTGCCAAACAAAAAGAACAATTCCAGAGATTTAACAAGCTGTTCATTTTTCTTAATTAGGAGCTTTTCATGTTTAAAGGGATTATTTGCCTTCTTAAACCACATTATGTCAGAAACAGCGTTGCATGTCATGAAATATAAAAGTTTCAAGTTCACATTGTGGTATATTGCAAAATGTTGCATTAACCATTTAGCGCAAAGCCACTAGTGGTTGGCACGCCGGCATGCCGAGATTGCTGAACTCAGACATTCAGTGCTACTGCAAGTATGAGTTAAAAACAGAAACACTTTGTTTTTGTTTCATTAGTAGATGATACACAACAACTATGCTGAATACAGAGTTTCACAGCGCCACCATTGTTGCTCTGGTCGTTCATTTAACACGCACCCCCTCCCTGCAGTCTCATCTGCAACTAGATCCCCCACCCATGACATAATGGACAATATTGTCAATCTGGGCATTCAAAAAAATATTCTTTCAGGACTCAAAAATCGTATTCCATCAAAGCAACAAGATAAACCCGACAATAGCCCTAAAATATGCCAATACAGCAGTGAAAACGCAGCTCACTGAATAACGAAATAAAATAAAAATGATACCGTCATTCTACAGTCAATATCTGGGACTAAATATTGAATAAATATTAAATTATAATAAATAATTAAAATAAATAAATAAAAACCTTACCATTGGTTTTACGTGTAGAGATGTCCCTTTTGAGACTGAGTGGTCATATATTTCCTTTGACAATCCGTTTGTGAAATATACACGCATTTGTGACGCCTGGGTACCTTCCAAAATAGCTATGCATAATACCACACGTGTTGTTTACGGTGTTGTCGCCCTTTTTAGTAGTCTGGCTTGATTGACAATTCATGTATTCAGTAGGTCAGAGTACAAGCTTTCTAATGATGTATAACATGTCTAAGTTTGCGTGGAATTGCGTTTTATATCTCAGCGTAACCAAAAATTTTCTCATCATCGCATTCACCTACGCATTCACTCTATGGTAGCAGTAATAGATGCTGCACCTGATGAAACGTTGTCAACGATTTTTCATAATTTCTTGGAAAATACTATTATTATTGAGGACTTCTGGGCATAGCTAAGCCATATATTTGCTGATAGACCTAACTGACATCATTTTCTGGAGTAAGACTGAAGAACTGTATCATTGATTTACCGTCTCTGTCTCTATCTACTGAACACAGATAAGATTTCATCATTGCTATGTAAGTATTACTGCTCAAAATATTTTGGTTATATATGTTATTTTTGAAATTGAGTGTCTCTAAATAGGTTAGTGGTATTTTATAATGAGGATATTTCACACTGTAAAGTTAAGCGTTCGTTGGTAGTTTAGTAGTTTTTGTGATACATGCAACAGTGATGACGTGAGAGTTGGAACATTGCCAAAATGTGGTGGACGGTTGAAAATTGTTTTCATGTCGTCCCATCCCCATTCAAGAAAACATAGGAGAGTACGGAGTATAGAAATACATACAATTTAGTTAATTATTACACATTTAGGTAGTGTACTGCATTGTGTGACAACATTTTTGCATTATTTTTAAATCTGATATCAATGTTTCATTTTAAATCTTCATAAGGGGCTCATTTATATGCTTTATAATAGACAAAAAGCATTTTATTCATTTTTGGAGAGATTTTGGATATGTTTCTCGACCCCTAGCTATTTTAGACCACTGTACTGACGGAAAGCTTGTAATTCCCACTTGAAAATTATGCAACAGTGAGTTTCTTGAATCAAAACTGTTGATTTTAGTGAAATGCGTGAATATGTTGTTATTTACAACAATGCATAATTTAGACATTTTGGATAGATTTGTAAATGCTGGGTACACTGCTTAGTTTTTGCTTCATAGAGCTTTAGTAGTTCTAAATATACACCCTTAGATTTTATGAACTTGTGCTCAAGAAGGTTTTGACCCAGGACATGTATAGTTTAACTTGCTGTATATATGCAATCTCTCAGTATTTCATGGCAAACTAAAAAAATCATTTTTTGCCTAGACAATTGCATTTGTGCCACTTAATTTCTTCCAAAATTATGAATATAAACTAATGTAAGTTAGTATTGTAAATAGTACAAATGTCTTGCTTCATTTAAACCATTTTTCAAGTCTCTGTGGTGTTCACATCCGGAGTATTAAGATTTAAATAGGGTACCAATGAAGCCATCAAATCTGTTCAGTTTTGGGCAGTGCATCACCACGCATCCGTGGCAAGAGGTGTACGATGCCAAAGATGTAACATCTAAAACCAGCGCTTTCTACAACACCCTGTCAGCTGCGTGCAATAACCACCTCCCTGTTTTCACTGTAAAACTCCATCCTACAGACCAGCCATGGATGACCCCTGAAATCAAAAACTTAATACTACGCAGACAGAGGGCTCACCAAAAAGGACGAAACTCACCACTCGCAAAACTCTATCGTAACAAAGTCCAACAAGTCATTAAAAAGCTAAACAAACATTCTACTCAACCAAGATTACAAAGCTCAAAAAAGAAAACCCTAGGCTATGGCATCGGGAAGTTAAATCTATGGCTGGAAGCTCATAATTTACAAATTAAAAAATTAATTAAAAGCTCCTTTGAGGCTTTATGTGGATGGCTATGAACCAAACAACACCACTGGAATCGCCAATGAAATAACTGTTTTTCATTGGTTAGCCAAACCCTCTCCCCGCTCGACAGAAAAGCCCGCCCTGCTTTCCTACCTGCCCCTCAGCCGCTCCCCAAAATACAGGTCTGGGAAGTTTACGATAAGCTACGAAAGGTCAAAACCAACAAAGCGGCGGGCCCTGACGCCATACTGCAGCGGATTCTGAGAGAATTTGCCTGTGAGCTCAGTCAACCAATATGTTACATCCTGAACGAGTCCTTCCAGCAGGGCGAATTCCCCCCACAGTGGAAGGATGCCACTGTGGTGCCAATACCCAAATGCCACCCTCCATCTCTCAAACAACTCCGGCCCATATCACTCACTCCCCAACTGGCAAAACTACCATGGGTAAAGCGGGAAATTACACCTAATCCTGATCTGCTCCAGCTTGGAAGCAGACCAGATAGATCAGCCACTCATGCTCTCATCAACATTATGGATTACTTGAACAAAGAATCAGACATTTCTTCCACAATAACCACACTCATCACCACAGATTTTTCAAAAGCTTTTGATAACGTTGACCATACGATTGCAATTGAGCGCCTGTTACAGCTGGGCTTAAGGCCCGCTCTGGTAACCTGGGTTGGCAGCTTCATCAGTCCGCTACCAAGACACAGTATCAGACTGGCAGGAATTGACAGGGGGCGTGGCCCAAGGGACCCTGCTCGGCCCTCTTATTTTCCTAACCGTCATTGACAGTGCTGCTAGAGATGTTGACAACAGGTGGAAATACATTGACGATCTGAATTTGGCCCGCTCTTGTAAAACCAACAACTGGAGCTCGCCGCAAGGATACTTGACGGCTTTGATGAGTGGGTCTAGTCAAGCAAAATGTCGCTTAACCCAGGTCATCTCCATCACTTTCCAATGGAACCCACCTGTGCCTATTCCTCTTCGGATTCAGGGACAGGTGCAAATCCAAGATCTGGAGCGGCTTCAAAAGCGTGCGTGCCACATTATTCTCGGGCGAGAGTATGACGGCTACCAAAAAGCCTCCCAGTTCAAGTCCTGGCTACCGCCTACTAGGGCCGCGGTAATGGGAAGGCAGACAAGGAATCAAAACAAACTTTTAATCCCATCAGCACGAACTTAACAATACAAAAGATCCCCAATCCCTTTCCTCACGTCCCTCATCAACAATTGCGAGTGAAAATGGACTGATGCACTGCAGGTTCCTCTTTTAAACAGTTTTAAAACTCCTTTTAACTATTGATACAGTGTCTTAAAATTAGGAATTGTTTGACTGTTATTTATTTATTTATTATTTTATATATTTAGACTTTTAAGATGCTTTCGTTGCTTGTTTTCTTTTTATTATTGTAATGCCCATGTAATTCAGTGTACCTCTGCCATGTGGGTAATAATAAACTTGAACTTGACCTTTTGGTACCAAATTAGGGTTGAAGTGAAAGCCTACAGGACAGTAGATCTCCAGGAACAGGGTTGGGCAACCCTGCCCGACGTTGATCCTCAAAGTTCACTGTCCCGACAAATAATGGGCCATAAACGAGGTGCCATGAACTCAGACAGACAAACACATGTGCACACATACAAAAACATGAACAGACTCACATGCATGCATACACACAACCACACACACACACAGCTAATTGTCTGAGGACTGGCCTGTGTCCATGCCTTGTCTGGTTTTTAACAACGAGCTTCAACTTGCTAATTCATTTTTCAGGCCCAGCAGCCAATTCCATATTTAAACATTTAATGTTCAGTCATGGGAAAAGCAAGGCATTTTGACATAATATATGTCACATGTGTCAGTATAAGTGTTAACTGGCTGGTTGTTCAGTTGCACCAATAAGTAGACAATGGGTTGTAAATGTTGTAAAAGACATTGCTAGTGTAAATAAGGAGCAGGGTAGAGATAAGCAGTGAGATGCACAGGCAGGAAAGACAGACATAAAGCCATGTTGTGTTTATAGTCCGCTCATCTTTTCCAGGAATCACCCGGATTGGTCGAGAGGATGCACCCGTTCCCCAGGACATCACCATCGAAGGCCCTGGGATTGAGGTGGAGCACTGCCAAATCGAGAACCGGGATGGCATCATCACCCTGGACCCCTGCGGCAACCTGTGTGCGCTGGATGGAGTACCTGTTACTGAGCCCACCCCGCTAACGCAAGGTACTGGGCCCATGCACACGCACACACACACACACCCACACGTGTACACACACACACACAGTTACCAAGCCCACCTAGCAAACACAAGGTACCACATATATATGCACACATGTGCAAGCACACACAGATATGTATAACAGGTATTGCATACACACACACAATAACACTGTGACCAAGCCTCCCAGCTGGTGCCAGTCAAGGTATATACACGTGCACACACACACACACACACACGTGTATGAGTCTTTCAAATACAGACACAGTGCCTTCTATACTTGTAAAGTGAATTACTTTTTCATGTCATCCTTAGCCTTTTCAAAGTTGTTAGCAACTTTGTTAGCTTTGTTAGTGAAGTTGGCTTCACGTAACATTAGCTAGATAGCAAGCATGCTGTATTGAATTAATTTCCCCTTATTGAAATAAATGCTGGTGAATTACCGAGCTAGCTAATTTGCAACAATAAACAGTAACAGCAGTTCCCATAGGGGGGAAAGACATCTTGATGGAAGAACAGAATTCGATACAAAAACTAACCAACCTCAGGCATCTCGCTGTATAAGGTAGACTAACTAGCTAAAAGTAACATTACTTACAGGTCTTAACAGAAAACAGGTCAACTCCCCATCGCTTTTCATCCCCTCGGCGAACTTTAGCTGAGCCACTGAAGAAAAGTAATTCCAAGCTTGACTCTAGTTTTTGAATGAGCCCTGTCGGCTTGTCTTTTTGCTTCACTGTATCTAGGCTTCTTAGCGTCAGCCATTGCAGCAGCTGACTAGCAACAAACACTTTGTTGGAATCTGATCCCAAACCACAGGCTCTGTAGCCACGCCTACCCTTCCACACACAGAAAAGAGCGCCACATAACTGAAAATGATGTGGGTGTGTAAGAACGGTCTAATAGCCACAAAATGGCCATGTACCAGAGCCGACATACAGCTCACTACAGACAGCGTGGCTGGCAGATATCTGCCACCTTCCTGACAATGCACAATTAGGATTCATTACTAACGGCTTATGTAAACGTTTATACAAATATGTAAATGATTCCATAAAATCTGTAAATGGAGTTTTACAAATATCTAAATGGCTTCACAAATATGTTAATGTTTCAACAAATCTGTAAACTGTGTCAGCCCAGTTTCTTGAAGAAAATTCACTGAGTGATCAACAGCATATTATTGCTGTACTGTAACACAATTAAGTTAGTTACCTGCTGGTAGCCTAATGCTCCTGATATATTTTAAAATTATGAGACAGAGTAGTCGCCTATTAGCATATGATCATAGATATTTTTACAAAACGAACACTATATGAAACTTGAGATTACTCCCTTAACCACCAAGTGGCAGCACCAAGTGGCAGCATGCCCGTTATTAAGGAATATTCTTTGTATTTTCGGGTATGGCTTGGGATGAGGGGTCTCATCATGCACCCAAACATATGACAGGCCATCACCCCTCAGTGCACACAATCTCCCTTCATTCCTCATTGAATAGGATCTCCCATAATCCCATATTAATGGTGGGCATTTCAGTTTCTTTCAGGGACACAAATCCTTTAGTTCCCTAATAGGATTTGTTCCTGGATTCGTTCACCAGTTCCTTCAGAGTTCTCCAGTGGCGGACGAAGTACACAAATCCTGTACTTGAGTGAAAGTACAGATACTCTTGCCAAATATTACTCCACTAAAAGTAGAAGTCTTCAATTTAAAATTCTACTTGAGTCTGCTTTTAATGTACTTGCTTTTAAAAATACTTAATTATCAAAAGTAAAAAGTACAATTATTTAGTATGGTTATGTTTGTCAGGGGTTGCTGACATGACAAACAATTTTAAAATACAGAAGGCAAACTAAATTGTTCACCTCCTAACATAGTGTATGTGAGAGTGAAAACTATGGTATAAATACAAATTCACAGTTTAATAAAAAAAAATGGAACAAAGGCACCATCAATTCCAATATTTCACTATCAAATATCAAAATACATTGAGGTTTCCTGGCGACTTAGCCACCAGATAGGATATAGCAAAGGCAACAGGCCATAGCTTAATGCGGAAATGAATGTGATAAAACACTATGCATAATGCAAAATTACAAATGAAAACGATGTCAGCTAGATATATCAACATATGGCCTAGGCATACCCAGAGGTCCTCAATAATAATAGTATTTCCCAAGAAATTACGAAAAATCGTTGACAACGTTTCATCAGGTGCAGCGTCTTTGACTGCTAACACAGAGTGAATGCGATGATGAGGAAACTTTCGGTTGACCTATAAAACAATATTCCAAAATCAAAATTAGACATGTTATACATGGTTAGAAAGCATATATTCTCACCTACTGAATAAATGAATTCTCAATCAAGCCAGACTGTACTAACAAGGGCAACAACGCTGTCAACAACACGTGTGCAGCAGCTTCTGGTCCGGTCTTACTCCAGAAAACGACGTCAGCTTGTAATATCACTGTCGGACAAGCAAGGATTAATTAAAAATATGTTTATTTTCTGAATCCAGCGGTTCCAACAGTCATTGTCCTTGTTAAAATGTTCAGCACCCTGAATACTGAACCAAGTGAATTGCATGCTAGTACCCTTCACTTAACCTACATGTAAAATATACTTTATTAGAGTTAATTTAATAATTATGTTTAAAATTAAATCGCCAAATTCTTTGATAGGTCAGTCTACAGAAAACTGGTGGAATCAACCAACAAGTCAAAACAAGCTGTATATCAGGTTTTCAGATTAAATAATTGAATTCAATAAGAAGCAGTCAATTATATTAATGAATTGAAAACATACATTCTTTATTGAATGCAGGCACACTACTTCTAAATTACACAACCGAAGACATACAGCAAGACATTAAACAACTAACCTAGAAATACCAGAAAATAGAGAGACGAAGAGAGAGAGAGAGAGAGAGAGAGAGAGAGAGAGAGAGAGAGAGAGAGAGAAACTGATTGGCCAGACCATGCCAAAGTATCGCCCACTTCCAGTATAAGCGCCACAAGGAGACCAGCTAAAAACACACAACCTAGGAACCACCACCAAAATAAAAAGAGGAAACCTCTTCTTCATCCAGGCTCCGAAACCAAACGCAACACAAAAACTTTTTCCTGTGGCCATCTTAAATACCTTACCCAACATGGCTTTAGGATGTTTTCACTTATTGGGTGATGCCGAGTTAAGGTTTAGGAGAAAAGGGAAGGGGGGTCAGACTAATTTATGGCAAGGACTGGCCTACCTAAAGATTGCATTCAAACTAAAAGTAATGGGAAATGTTAGGCATGCAGGGTCTCCAACCCCCGATATGGTGTCCTGTGTCATATGGTTTGTCTCTTCTGAGGAGGTGAGACCCATAGATTGTCAGCCTAGATTAGGGTATCAGTGGAATTTGAAAATTGCCCAAATCACATTTGCTTTTATGCTTGTGATGGGGGGCCAGACCACATTCTTATTCCCCGTTTCCCTCTCTAAGGCCAAAATCTAAACACCACACATTTTGCTTTCGGTGTTGTCATCCTTTGTAGTACAATCTGGCTTTATCTACAGTTAATCGATCCAATAGGTGACAGAATAAGCTTTCTAACGATGTATAATATGTCTAAATTTACTTTTGTAATACCATTTTATATCCCAGCGTATTCAAAAGTTTTGTCTCATTATGGCTGCATTACACATTCAGTCTGTGGTAGCAGTGAAAGCAAAGCTTTATCACCTCTACTTGTAGGTAAAAGACACTGCACCTAGCAAAATTTTATCGATGACTTTCGTTGTTTCTTAGAAAATACTGTTATTCTTGAGAAATTCTGAGCGTGGCTGAGGCATATGTTTGCTGATAGACCGAGCTGATATACTGTTATAAGATATACTTGGACTGTTAAGCTGTCTCTCTGTGTTCCAAATCGCCTGTCTCTACTCGCCTTCCCGCCTAGCTAACGTCTTTGGTTCTAAGTGTCATGAGCCGATCGAAACGCGCGCTGCGCCCTGATTGGTAGGCTTCAGTATGAAAGTGATGTCGTATTATTATTCTATAGGATCTTTTAGACAATCCATTTTCTCCACATCAAAGTAACGAGTAACAGACAGATATCGCACAAAAGTAGTGGATTAAAAGTAGGATATTTCATTTGAAATGTAGTGGATTGAAAGTAAAAAGTCTCCCAAAATGGAAACACTTGAGTAAAGTACAGATACTTGAAAAGGGTACTTAAGTACAGTAATGAAGTACATGTACATCTTTACTGACCACCACTGCAGTTCTCATCCCGACTCCTGCGAATGAGAACAAGAGTCATGCAGTGACTGATTTCGACTTCAGACTCTAATTCCCAGCGAACAAAGTGTCACAAATGCTGTGCTTTCTATACGAATTCCTACAAGAACCGACACTGTTTTTTAGCAAGGAAATACAGGCAGTCCCCGGGTTAAAGTCTGTCTTTAAGTCAAATTTGTAGTTAAGTCGGAATAGGTACATACAGTTCTTATTTAGCGTCAGTTAGTCAAATGTTTGTCTTAGTATATAGTATATATTTTACCTTTCTATGCATTTAAAATTGTTCCGATTGTTGACTGACTATAGCCTACCGCTTTTCCAATGACCAATGGCGTTTCACCTCTTTCCCATCGCGTTATTATTTCCACTTTATTTTCTTTTGTTTTCCTTTTCTTTGATGCATAACCAGCACTTGCATCGGATTTACCCTTTGGAGGCATGGTTAGGGTAAATAAGAGAAAAATTTAAGTCAAATACAAAGTTACACATTCAACACAGTGTTAATGGCAACATGATCCGACTTAAAATGGCAGACGGCGTTCTCCTTCCTCAAGCCGACAAACCGCTGAAGCCGCGCAATGTTTTCATGAGCGTCACAAAGTAGTGCGTGCGTTCGTTATTAGGAAGCATTGTATTTAACTCAAATTTTTTATATAATAGGCTTTATGGCAGTCCGTTCGTAAGTACAAGTTGTCCGTAAATCGGACTTTCGTAACCCGGGGACTGCCTGTATACAAAATCGGAGTAGATAGAGCAATTAAATAGTTTAAAAAGTGCACTGACCGTTTTGTTACTTTTTTACTTTAGTCAGAAAGTCAGAAATTATAATGCGAACTTGACTCTGTTTACAAGCATTTGTGCCTGCACTTAACGCTTCACCAAAATGAGTGGGGTCATTATAAAAAATCTAACCACATATATTTTTTTGATTGAGTCTACTAGGGACGTAACGTATGAAAATTTCACGGTATGATAATCGTACTACTCAATATCACGATTTTTGGTATATCACGGTATCAGGTTTTAAGCTAAACAAAAAAAAAATCACACAAAGTTTACAACTCGATCTGTTTATTTACGGAAATCTGCAGATTTTTAAAACCATTTTAATTGAAAAATAAAACAAAAAATGCAACTGAATAGTTCACTCCTTCTAGCCTAACTGTAGGCTATATTTAAAATAACAAAAATCCTTTTTCCTGAATCCAGTGAGCCCACACGGATGAATGAGTTCACTTTTGGGGGGGATATAATTCTTCATTATGGTCGGTATCAGAATCAGCGTCAGACATCGCAGTGTTGTAAGGGACTGCAAACGGAGATGCCGTGTAGCTGTATAACAGCTAGCTAGCCAGCGTTGCCAGGTGGGAAATATTAAACTATCGTACTGGAGGCTTAAAATGATCGTATTTTAAAGAAAATTATCGTACACAGCCGAAAAAGAGAAATCATACGTGTAAATATGTAATTTCATAAAAATAGCATATTTATTGTAAGCCTTGTTTGACACTCCTGCTCACATAGGCTACTTCAGCCAATGAGTGCAATACCTACAGCCACAAAGGGGAGAAAAACATTTGTGCACCACATACGCTGCGTGGAACCAGGCAACTTCCTGGACCCTACTCCAAAGGAATGAGATTCACACTAAAAAGCCTGGTCTACGGAGAATGTCAAATAGCCTACAATTAAATCGCAATCGCTCAAACATGTAATCGTTATAATTGAGAGCTGTAACATTGCAATTCATCAGCATGAAAACAACAGTTGTATAAGTCATCAGTGTAGAATTATAACGTTATGCTGTGTCAATGTATTTAATATGATGTATCAATATTTGTTTGTTCTTGTGAAAGCATGTCTCTTTTCAAAACGTACAAAAAGTATCTCAGTGCATAACTGGCCTTATACCTAGTCTGTGAGTTCAACTTCAACCTCAGTTCTTCCGACGACTTTCTCTTTGCTTCCCCCCTGCCTTCCCCTGACTAACTCGCTTTTTACATGAATGAAAAAAATTACATCGCTGGTAATTTGTAGGTAGCAAGCTAGCTTACATTTTACATTCAGAAAGAACGAGCGGGAGAACGGCAGCCATGTAGCTGCTCGCTCCCGTGGGGGCACGCACGTCATGCATCAAGCATAATGATTGGCTGGAAGGACGCGACGTGTTTTTAAGTGACTTTGCCTCTAAATACAGATCTAGGATCAGATTTCATTATCTCTATTCAGGTCCAATATATTATTTAATATGGGTTATTTAGATATTTTACTAGGGTAATGGTTGGAAAAAAATTCCTCGCATGAAAAGAGCTTTTGTCACGTGATTTACTATCATGGTATTACCATATGTTTATGATAGTACTATTTCATAATTGAATTTTACGGTATACCGTCATACCAGTATACCGTCACATCCCTAGTGTCTACAGTATGACATGATGGATTTTAGTTTTACGAATGGGTGTTTTTTTATTAGGGTGAAAAGGGGGACATGAGCCTTGTCAATTCCAGTCCCCAGCTGCAATGGAATTTTAAAGCTGCGGTTTGAAACTGAGACATTTTGGCACGTTGCATTTTGAGAGTACACCTTTCATTAAATGTTGCATCCCATGGCAGCACATAACAGTAAATGTGTACAGTATATTCGTTTTACTGTGGGAATACCACAAAATATTTGTTTTTTGGACTTTTTTGGGGGTAAAATAAAGTCCCCGGAACTTAATTTAGACCCTGGTTCCTGCGGTGGGAACGCACTGAGTTCCTCAAAAGGTTCCTAGTTCCTGGGGAAAATTTGTGCGGTGGAAACGCGGCTTTAAAGTCAACCCGGATCCGGACCCGGACCCGGACCGAAGGAATCAGACTATCCAATTCCTTCCTGGATTTGATCCCCACCGCTTTAAGTTCAGGAACTGAAATACTGTTGCTTTGGTCTGGGAAGCATGCCCCGTTCAAGTGGATCAATGCTGTCGTTGGCTAATGGCTACCAACAACCGAGCTCAATGATGAAAATGGTTAAATAGGAGGAGTAGCTGTAGCTCCAGTGAATGGCATGTTCCCAATTTAACTTAGCTTTGCGCTAAGAGGTTAAGTACAGTTTAGTGGTAGGAATAGACAAGCACTGTGTTGGGCTGAATGGCCTGTTCTCGTCTTATGTTATGTATTCTGTCTTTATGAGAACCCTGGCTGCAAAATAAATTTCCCCTAGTGGGACAATAAAGATAACATTGAACAAGCCATCATTGTAAGAAGAGCATTTAGAAGGCAGTGTGTTTCTAGTGGTCGGCACGCCGGCGTGCCAAGATTACTGAACTCAGACATTCAGTGCTACTGCAACCAAAGTATGAGTTAAAAACAGAAACATGTTTTTTTTTTAGTTTTATTAGTAGACGATACATTACGACATAGCTCAGGAAGTAAGACCGATTGTCTGGCAGTCGGAGGGTTGCTGGTTCAAACCCCGCCCTGGGCATGTCGAAGTGTCCTTGAGCAAGACACCTAACCCCTAACCCCTAACTGCTCTGGCGAATGAGAGGCATCAATTGTAAAGCGCTTTGGATAAAAGCACTATATAAATGCAGTCCATTTACTATTTACATTACATTACAGGCATTTAGCAGACGCTCTTATCCAGAGCGACTTACACAACTTTTACATAGCATTTTACATTGTATCCATTTATACAGCTGGATATATACTGAAGCAATTCTGGTTAAGTACCTTGCTCAAGGGTACAACGGCAGTGTCCTTACCCGGGAATCGAAACTGCGATCTTTCGGTTGCAAGCCCAGTTCCTTACCCACTGTGCTACACTCCGTCCTACACAACAACTATGCCGAATACGGAGTTTCGCAGCGCCACCATTGTCGCTCTGGTCTTTCATTTAACACGCACCCCCTCCCTGCAGTCTCATCTACAACTACACCTCCCACCCATGACATAATGGACAATATTGTCTATCTTGGCATTCATAAAAATATTCTTTCACCACTCAAAAAATCGTATTCTCTCCTAGTTTTTTGTTCTTTCTCTCTCTCTCTGTGGTTTGGGTCCTCGGTCCTAGTGTCTTGTGGGTATGATTCCTCACTACTGGTATCTGCCTCACTGCATGAGCCCTCTCTCCAGGTTCCTGACTCTTCTTCTGCCTCACCACTGCTATCTGGGTCCTCTGTCCCTGCGGCTTGTGGGTATGATTCCTCAGTACTGGTATCTGCCTCACTGCATGAGCCCTCTCTCCAGGTTCCTGACTCTTCTTCTGCCTCACCACTGCTATCTGGGTCCTCTGTCCCTGTGGCTTGTGGGTATGATTCCTCATTAATGGTATCTGCGTCACTGCATGGGCCCTCTCTCCTGTTTCCTGACTCTTCTTCTGCCTCACTACTGCTGCTTGCTTCCTCTCTACCCAATATTTCCTCAATTCTCTGACTCTTCTTCTGCCTCACCACAGCTGTCTGGGTACTCTGTCCCTGTGGCTTGTCGGTGTGATTCCTCACTAATTGTATCTGCGTCACTGCATGGGCCCTCTCGCCTATTTCCTGACTCTTCTTCTGCCTCACTACTGCTGCTTGCTTCCTCTCTCCTTGTTTCTTCCTCTTCTTCTGCCTCACCACTGCTATCCGTGTCCTCTGTCCTTGTGGCTTGTGGTTCTGCTGCCTTAGTTCGGTCTAGGAATTTCAACAATGCTCCTGCAAGTGATTGTATATTTGCTACGTACAATAAATACTGCATGTAAAATACATATTGTACGCACATACATAAGGAACTTCTTTGTCCCCACGGGGACATTTCCCTCGCAACATGTTACATTCACATTTACGAACAGACATTTATACCAAGAAACATACAATCATTCACACAACAGAAAGCCTGGGCAGCGAAATAAGTACATACCAATACAAATTGGACATATAGACGCCAATTCAATCAATCATGACTGTGAGAAAGCCATCCACACATATGTTTGGCCTGTCCATGTACTGCATGCTTATACACACAGGGCCAAGTGACTTGAAAGAATTGAGGAAATATTGGGGAGCATTGCTTTGGAATACATCTTATTTAATTTCGGTGATGCAAGATAGCCTATATTGTTTGCAGTACCTTAACTTGGATAAAAGCACTATATAAATGCAGTCCATTTACTATTTACATTACATTACAGGCATTTAGCAGACGCTCTTATCCAGAGCGACTTACACAACTTTTACATAGCATTTTACATTGTATCCATTTATACAGCTGGATATATACTGAAGCAATTCTGGTTAAGTACCTTGCTCAAGGGTACAACGGCAGTGTCCTTACCCGGGAATCGAAACTGCGATCTTTCGGTTGCAAGCCCAGTTCCTTACCCACTGTGCTACACTCCGTCCTACACAACAACTATGCCGAATACGGAGTTTCGCAGCGCCACCATTGTCGCTCTGGTCTTTCATTTAACACGCACCCCCTCCCTGCAGTCTCATCTACAACTACACCTCCCACCCATGACATAATGGACAATATTGTCTATCTTGGCATTCATAAAAATATTCTTTCACCACTCAAAAAATCGTATTCCCTCATAGCAACAAGATAAACCCGACAATAGCCCTAAGATATGCCAATACAGCAGTGAAAACGCTGCTGACTGAATAACGAAATAAATGAGAAAATGTTTTTTAAAAATTATACCATGTCATTCTACAGTCAATATCTGGGACTAAATACTGAATAAATATACAACCTTACCATTGGTTTTACGCGTAGAGATGTCCGTTTTGAGACTGTGTGGTCATATATTGTCTTGGACGCGCATTTGTGATGCCTGGGTACCTTCCAAAATAGCTGTGCGTAATACCATACGTGTTGTTCATGGCGTTGTCACCCTTTTTAGTACAGTCTGGCTTTATTGACAATTCATTTATTCAGTAGGTGAGAGTATAAGCTTTCTAACGATGTATAATGGGTAATGGTTGAAAAAAAATGTCTAATTTTACTTTTAGAATAGCGTTTTATAGGTCAGCATAACCAAAGTTTTTATAATCATCGCATTTACTTATGCATTCACTCTGTGGTAGCAGTAAAAGACGCTGCACCTAACGAAACGTTGTCAACGATTTTTCGTAATTTCTTGGAAAATACTATTATTATTGAGGACTTCTGGGCATAGCTAAGCCATATGTTTGCTGATAGACCTAGCTGAAATCGTTTTCTGGTGTAAGACAGAAGCGGATAGAACTGTCATTGATTTACTCTCTCTGTCTCTATCTACTGAAAACAGATACGATTTCATCATTGCTATGTAAGTATTACTGCTAAAAATATTTCAGTTATATACGTTATTTTTTAAATTGAGTGTCTTTAAATAGGTTAGTGGTATTTTATAATGAGGATATTTCACACTGTAATGTAAGCGTTCGTTGGTAATATAGTAGTTTTTGTGATGAATGCTACAGTGATGACGAGAGTGTTGGAACATTTCCAAAACGTGATGGATGGTTGAAAATTTCATTCATTCAATTTTCATGTCGTCCCATCCCCATACAAGAAAACACACGAGAGTACAGAGTATAGAAATACATACAAGGGTTTATTATTACGCATTTAGGTACTGTACAGCTTTGTGTGACAATATTTTTACATTATTTTTAAATCTGATATCAAGGTTTCATCTTAAACCTTCATAAGGGGCTCGTTTATATCTAGACTTTTGGAGGCCCTAGGCAAAATTTTCTATGGAGGCCCCCTTTTGAGATAAATCCTTCTCACCATCAAGCAATAAAGACTGAGTGAAAATGTAGGGTTTAAAGCATTGTATTTTTTATTAACTCTTATAAGATACAGCACATAAATATGGCAAAAAAACTCCTCTTGGCTGAAGAACTGTGGACACAGAACACAGAACAGAACATAGATGTCACTTCCCTTGGCTAATATTGGCCCTTTTTTGTCATTGCAATACAAATTCTATGCTATATGAAAATTATATAGGCTGTGAATTATAATTAGGGCTAAATATGGGGAGTTTTACTGACCAATCTAAATAACAAATATACAAACATTTTTATCAGTGCCTTTACCATTGGTTTTACATTGGAAAAACATAACTGTCTCTAACCTCAAATGGCCCTCTTCTCACCATTTCTGTTCTGAAGCTGTCTGTAATGATATTGGGCCACAGATCAGGATCAATAGGTTGAGCTGCAGGTATCTGGCTTACCAAATCTCCACCAGTTGACGGTCCAGGGACAGGAGGTGTATAATCCCATCTCGCCTCTCTGCTGGATTCTGGGTCCTCTCTCACTCTGTCTTCCTCTTCTTCCTCACTACTGATGTCAGAGCTCAATGTGTCAGGTGGTGGTTCTGCCTTGCTACCGCTGTCTGTGTTCTCTCTCCTAGTTTTTTGTTCTTTCTCTCTCTCTCTGTGGTTTGGGTCCTCGGTCCTAGTGTCTTGTGGGTATGATTCCTCACTACTGGTATCTGCCTCACTGCATGAGCCCTCTCTCCAGGTTCCTGACTCTTCTTCTGCCTCACCACTGCTATCTGGGTCCTCTGTCCCTGCGGCTTGTGGGTATGATTCCTCAGTACTGGTATCTGCCTCACTGCATGAGCCCTCTCTCCAGGTTCCTGACTCTTCTTCTGCCTCACCACTGCTATCTGGGTCCTCTGTCCCTGTGGCTTGTGGGTATGATTCCTCATTAATGGTATCTGCGTCACTGCATGGGCCCTCTCTCCTGTTTCCTGACTCTTCTTCTGCCTCACTACTGCTGCTTGCTTCCTCTCTACCCAATATTTCCTCAATTCTCTGACTCTTCTTCTGCCTCACCACAGCTGTCTGGGTACTCTGTCCCTGTGGCTTGTGGGTGTGATTCCTCACTAATGGTATCTGCGTCACTGCATGGGCCCTCTCGCCTATTTCCTGACTCTTCTTCTGCCTCACTACTGCTGCTTGCTTCCTCTCTCCTTGTTTCTTCCTCTTCTTCTGCCTCACCACTGCTATCCGTGTCCTCTGTCCTTGTGGCTTGTGGTTCTGCTGCCTTAGTTCGGTCTAGGAATTTCAACAATGCTCCTGCAAGTGATTGTATATTTGCTACGTACAATAAATACTGCATGTAAAATACATATTGTACGCACATACATAAGGAACTTCTTTGTCCCCACGGGGACATTTCCCTCGCAACATGTTACATTCACATTTACGAACAGACATTTATACCAAGAAACATACAATCATTCACACAACAGAAAGCCTGGGCAGCGAAATAAGTACATACCAATACAAATTGGACATATAGACGCCAATTCAATCAATCATGACTGTGAGAAAGCCATCCACACATATGTTTGGCCTGTCCATGTACTGCATGCTTATACACACAGGGCCAAGTGACTTGAAAGAATTGAGGAAATATTGGGGAGCATTGCTTTGGAATACATCTTATTTAATTTCGGTGATGCAAGATAGCCTATATTGTTTGCAGTACCTTAACTTGGCGTCATTTTGATATCAATACTTTTAATGGCAGGCCTGGATTTTGGCAGTCTGAATGAATGAGTTATAGATGGTGTATGTCTTTTATGTGTGAGTAACTTGCCATTTTTGTACGTTGAAATGTGTTTTTTATGAGATATCATTTCTTTTTGCAAAGCGTTTTATTATGAGAGTGAGAAATGCGAAGTGACCCTGTAAGAAACGGTTGTGGATTATGGCTATCCTTGTGTGAATTTATACAGTCACCACCCCGTGTACCGTTTAGCAGTTTCTGTTTGCTATACATGTAAAACAGTGGCTGTGACAAAGGGTGCGGTGGTGTAAGCGTAAACGCATCAGAAACGCAGGTGAAATATGGGCAGTGTATGTACTCACGGATTTGACGGCCATCCAACGAGCCTTGATTGAGAAAAGAATCAGCAAGCCCGTAGAATTAGAGCTCCCTAGGTCGCAACTTGTGTACTCTTCTGTCCTGCTCCGTTGTCTGTTATTTCGTGGAGATGCACTTTTCGTGTTTGTAAGGTTTATAAGGCATTTTGATAGGCTTATCTGCAGGTAGGAATCCTCTTCGCTGTTTTGCTAAAAGCTAGAACCGGAAATCTTGATAGTGGAGAATATGAGCAGACGCATATGTCCCAGCAGGCTTTGCATATGAGAAAATAACAACAGTGTGAGAGAAATTAGGGGAAATGATGAAATTGCGTAGTTGAAACAATATATTTTTAGCAGAATGGGCATGTAGGTGAAGGTTGACATGATCACAGACTATAGTGCTAAGTAAATGAAGTGACCATGAGCGAGCCTAGTTTCCTTATCGAACGGTATATATAACAGTCGGTATAAAGCATTAGTTGTCAAAGTGGTGGGTTAAGTAACGTGTGAAATCTATTGCACTGATGTGCTTTTCTCATGTTCAATACTAGTAGTTATAACTAGACAATTCCTGCAGAAATTGTGATGTGTGGTTGCCGCCAACGCAAAGTCAACTTTGTGCTGAACGGAGCGAACAGTTTCTGTAGCATGAGCAGAGACATAGTATGGTATACATGATATAACATCACGGCAACGAGTTCATTTGCAACACACGTATTCAGAGCTAAATTAACCCTTCATCAATACTTGAGATCAGCGATTTACTCACGGTATGCTGTGACGAGTGACGGCGAATCATAAAGCTAGCTGGCCACTTCAGAGGGTCTTGGAAAAACGTTATATCTGCACTGCACAACCGCTCCATTTTAAAAAGCAAGACAGGGCTAGGGAGATTAATGTGATTGATTTATGGTTTTACGTTAAGTTCAGCTCATTTTTACCATTCAAATAAAAACATTTAACTGTGCTGCAATTCAGAGTTTAATCTGTTACCTTAGATACGAACTCATAGACACAGGATAGCCTACTACGTGTTAGCCGACGCAAATTTCTGGAGTTAGACTGGACCTGAAGCTGCTGCACACGTGCTGTTGACGGCGTTGTTGTACTTTTTAGTAAAGTCTGGCTTGTTCGAAAATTCGTTTATTCAGTAGCTGAGAGCATAAGCTTTCTAACCAGGTATAACAGCACGTCTATTTTTGTTTTTTTAATATCGTTTTTTAGGTCAACCGAAAGCTATGTCATCATGTCATAGAACGTATTCGCTCTTTGTTAGCACTAGCATGCAAATACGCAAAGTCTGGCTTGTTTGAAAATTCGTTTATTCAGTAGCTGAGAGCATAAGCTTTCTAACCAGGTATAACAGCACGTCTATTTTTGGTTTTTTAATATCGTTTTTTTAGGTCAACCGAAAGTGTTCTCATTATCACATTAAAGCCGTTCACTGTTTGTTAGCACTAGCATTCTAAGACGCTGCATGTGACGAAACGTCGTCAACGAATTAGCGTAATGTCTCGTGAAATACTATTATTATTGAGGATTCTGGGTATGCCTAAGCCATATGTTTGTTGATATACCTAGCTGACAGCGTTTTCATTTGTAATTTTTCATTTTGAATATCGTTCTTTCACTTCCGCAATCAGCTATTTCCTATCCTGCCTGCTGAGACCGTAGAGCTGACCGCATCACGTGTGCAAAGCCGACCAATGCTGTAACTTCACCGTTCGCATATGAATGACGTCACCTTCTCCATTCATCTCTATGGGGAAAAATTGGGCATAAAAATTAATATTTCTCAAAAACCGTGCAGCGAAACTTTCCACAAAGTAATAGCACACGATTCCCAAAGAAGCCGGTCATTTTGACATATGGCACGTGTATGTGGTGTGAAAACTCTGGGAGGAGTAGCGGTCCAAAAAATGGGTGGAATAATAATAATAATAAATATGTGCGATAATAATAGTGTAGTTGCCTGAGGCAACCACACTAATTATGAGTGAGTCATGATTTTAAATGTAATGTTTTAATGGTGAGTTGCAGAACGTACATACGTAGTAATTGTTTGTATGTGGCTAGATAGAGAACAAGGCGAGGTAACATGAATGTAGAAACGTGGCATTTGCTGATAAGAAGGTTTTGTACGGTAGCCAAGTGAAGAAATATAGTTAGTGGAAATGGCACAGTGGTGAACTGGTGCAACTTTTTAATAAAAGGAATACATTTGCCGTCATGAAATGCATATGGGTGGCCGTGAGTGAGTTTTGGTAAAGGAAATATAGTTAGTGGAAAAGAGGAAATTATCTGCCTGAGGGCGAGGCGGGATTCAATCCTTCAACCGGAGGTTTACCAGTCTGTGACTTTGTTAGTGCAGCACCATGACATAGCTATGCAATGCGTGAAATATCATTAGCAAACCTGTCCGTGGTTTTAAAGAAGAACACAGGCAAGTAAGCACAGAAGAGCCCCCGTTGAATCCATATGGTAGAAGAGGGGGAGGTGCTAGGCGTCCTGAGGTAGCAGAACGGAGGGATCTGGCTGGCATGTAGGGTTTGAATATCTTGTGGAGTTATGCTGGGGCTGATCCCTTGACTGCCTGGTATGCTAGGACCAATGTTTTAAATTTGATGCGAGCTATAACAGGCAGCCAGTGGTGGGTAGTGAGCAGGGGAGTGACGTGGGAGTGTCTGGGGAGGTTGAAGACCAGACGAGCCGCAGCATTCTGAATGAGTTGCAGGGGTCTGGTGGCAGATGCCGGTAGTCCAGCCAGAAGAGAGTTGCAGTAGTCCAGGCGTGATAGAACCATTGCTTGGACCAGGAGCTGGGTTGAGTAGGTGGTGAGAAAGGGGCGGATTCTGCGGATGTTATACAGGAAAAATCTGCATGCCCGGCTTACTGCTGCGATGTTCTTGGAGAGGGATAGCCTGTTGTCCATCACCACTCCGAGATTCTTGGCACAGGGTGATGATGTCACTAAGTTGTCCCCTAGGGAAATGGAAAAGTCGAGGAGGGGAGAGGATAGAGCAGGAATAAAGATTAGCTCCGTCTTTCCCGGGTTGAGCTTCAGGTGGTGATTGTCCATCCAGCTCTGTATGTCCCTCAGGCAAGCGGAGATGCGGGCAGGGACCTGTGTGTCCGATGGGGAGAAGGAGAGAAAGAGTTGCGTGTCGTCGGCATAGGAGTGATAGGACAAGCCATGGGCAGATATTACAGGGCCAAGGGATCTGGTGTACAAGGAGAAGAGAAGGGGACCGAGGACTGAGCCCTGGGGAATTCCGGTGGCGAGGGGACAGGGTGGTGATACCTTACCCGCCCAGGCAACCTGGAAGGAACGGTCAGAGAGGTAAGACTCAATCCAGTCAAGGACTGTGCCGCAGATCCCTGTTGCTGCCAGGGAGGACAGGAGGATAGAGTGCTCCACAGTGTCAAATGCAGCGGAGAGGTCTAGAAGAATCAGGACAGAGGAGAGGGAGGCTGCTCGTGCGGCATGGAGTGACTCACTGACCGAGAGGAGTGCAGTCTCGGTCGAGTGGCCAGGCCTGATGCCAGACTGGTGGGGATCAAGCAGGTTGTTGTGAGAGAAGAAAGCAGAGAGTTGGTTAGATGCAGCACGTTCAAGTGTTTTGGATAGGAAAGGGAGGAGAGATACCGGGCGGTAGTTCTGAATGACTGAAGGATCTAGTGTGGGTTTCTTCAGCAGCGGGGTGATGTGGGCCCTCTTGAAGGATGAGGGGAAACATCCAGAAGATAGGGAGGAGTTCACGAGGGAGGTGACAAAAGGGAGGATGTCAGGTGTGATTGCCTGGAGGAGAGATGAGGGGATAGGGTCGAGGGCGCAGGTGGTAGGGCGGTGGGTGAGCAGAAGCTGGGAAACTTCAGAGTCTGAGAGGAGAGAATATGTGGAGCAACAGGGGGCGGAGGGCGCAGAGGGGGCAGAGGGCGCAGAGGGGGCGGAGGGCGCAAAGGAGCTGCGGATATCTGCAATCTTTTTGTCAAAGAATGCTGCAAAGTCATCTGCAGTGAAGGAAGACTGGGGTGGAGGAGGTGGCACGCTGAGGAGAGAAGAGAAAATAGAGAAAAGTTGACGAGGGTTAGAAATGGAGTTATGAATTTTAGTTTGGTAGAATTTTGCCTTAGCGGCAGTGACAGCAGAAGAAAACTCTGTCAGGAGAGACTGATAGGCTGAGAGGTCAGATGGGTCCCTGGATTTGGCCCACTTCCTCTCAGCAGCGCGGAGGCTGGCCCTGGTGGTGCGTAGGATGTCAGACATCCATGGACTGGGAGGGGATGAACGTGCTGGCCTAGGGACGAAGAAGCACAGGGAGTCGAGTGCTGAGGAGAGAGATGAAGTTAGGGTGGAGGATGCAGAGTTAGTGGGGAGCTTGGAAAATGATTGAAGAGGGGGGAGGGAAGCAGTCACTCTGGGAGCAAGAGAAGAGGGTGATAGGGAGCGGAGGTTACGGCGAACAGTGACAGTGGGGATGGGAGGAGGAGAGGGAGGATGTGAAGAGAGGGGGAGGGAACCCTGAAAAGTGCCAAACTCTCTGTGCTGTATAGGTAGGGAGGGCAAAACGAAGCTTTAGAATGTCGCCAGCAGTGTATGCGCGTGAGCTTGACAATACATTTCTCACAGAAAAGGTCTTTTGTTACCTTATTTTAGTTCATTACAGTGGTGATAGAAGTTACTAGAATTAAGTGGTACTGTGCTGTTAGCCTTTATTGATCACCGTACAAGGTTAATGTGAAGTAGCTAGCACAATCTGACAGTACTAACCCATATAAATGTACTTTGAATGGTACTTGGTCAATCGCACGGTAAATGTGAAAAATATTCGATTATAGTCAGCGGCACCAAAATTTTCTGTCACACCCTCGATAAACGGCAAAAGTCCCAGTAGAAGATTGAATTAAATCTTTAAAAGTTATATATTTTCTGAAACCTTATCGATTCCTCTTGCCCGTAGTGAGTGAAACTAGGCGATCTGATCATATAGTCGCTATGTAAATTACGTCAGAAGGATTCAGCCTTGTTGTTTGCTACCTAAACTTCACAGCACACTCAAATCCCTTAGCATGCTTGTAGCATGAAGTGTCTACTTTCAAAATCCATTTAAACCATTCACAAATGACTTGGGACTTTGAAGTTATAAATCGGGATGCATCAAGTGTCCCGTGAAAATACTGACCTGGCTATCAGTCAGAATTCTGAGAGAACCAACTGCCATAAATGACCGCGTAAAATCAACCAGTAAGAGTTATTATGATGTCACTGGTTCAGAACCCCATAAATGTAAACAGTCGAATGAAATCAGTGAAATCTATCGGTTTTCGGTGCCGTCGGAATCCCGATCTTATCATTGATGGAATTTTGGGAAAGTGCGAGCTAAAAGGCCACAAAAACAGCCGATATATCACATTATTATTCCATATATGTACGATCGCTGTTCACAATACGTTAATTTAAGGCTAAACTGGTATTTTAATCACAATACTTGTGTTAATTTCCGGAAATAAATTTTTCGATTGTCCTCTCTAGTATAGGTATGGGGCATGCCCCCGCCAAGGCGTAACTTGGCAATTACAATACCCTGTTTCCAGTCATTCGGTATTTCTCCAGTTTCTAAAGACTGTCTAAAAATACTTGCCAGTGGTTTAAAAATGATCTCACTTAACTATTTTAGTACCCTTAGGTATATGCCATTGGGGCCTGCTGCTTTATTTGTCTTTAGTTTATGTAATTTATCTAATATTTCTATATCCCCTGTTTCAATATCTGCCAAGACAGAGTATTGAATATGCCTTCCGGCCTATAAGTAACCTCTTCTCTGGTAAAACTCTCAACAAAATAGCCATTTAGGGCATCAGCAATATCTTTATTTTTATAAAGCAGTGCTCCGTCATTATTTTTAATGCCCTTAACCTCCTCTTTAACTTTCCTTTTCCTACTACAGTATTGAAAGAAACACTTAGGATAACTTTTAGCATCTTCTGCAATTTGCCTTTCATAGAGCCTTTTGGCTACCCTTAGTTCTTTTTTAACCTTAACATGCATACTACAATATTCAGCCTTATTACTCTCAGTACTGTCATTTTTTATATATCTTAAACAGTTTATTCTTTTTCCTCAAACTCTTCCGTATAGCTTTACTCATCCACTGTGGAGACAGCTTTTTCAACTTACCTTTCCGCACCTTTGGAATGAATTTACACTGTGCATCAAGTATAACCCTTTTCATTCACAGTCAAGAAGTTGCACCCAGTCTACCTTACTTAAGTCTGATCGCATCTTTTTAAAGTTGGCACGCCTAAAATTTTAAATCCTCGAGTTAGATGGGGCCCTCTTAGTTTGCCAAAATACATCAAACCTATTGTGGAATGATCACTTGTCCCAAGTGGTTCCATTACCTCTATACTACAAATTCTGTCAGAGTCATTACATAACACCAGATCTAGAACTGATTGTCCCTCTTGTAGGCTGTCTGACATACTGTGCTAAAAAAATGTCATTTATGACATCAAAAAATTCCTCCTCCCTTTTTCCTTGTCCTGTCACCAATTCCCAATTAATACTGGGGTAATTGAAGTCGCCCATGATAATCGTCTCAGCTCCTCTGCAAGCTTGTTTTATATTTTCAAAGAGCATTGTATTCACACTATTGTCTGAAGCTGGCGGTCGGTAACACACTCCTATGTTAAGCCCCTACTCATGTTCCCCTATGAGCTTAATCCAGATATCCTCACTAGGCATGAGCTGGTCAATTTCTGGAATTTCTTGCACATTAAGATTATCTTTCACATGTAGAGTCACACCCCCACCTCTCTTACTGGATATATCCTTCCTAATAAGTTTATATCCTTCTATATTATATTCATAGCCCTTACTATTAATATCAGCCTCAATTTCCAAAAATTTGTTTTTTATACTTCTAGCATTTAAACAAAGACGTTTCAGACTATTGCTTCTACACATCTTCTCCTATTCCCTCACTCCCCACCATCCCAAGCCACCCTCACTAAAATTTTGTGTAGGAGCCTAAATGCAGTTTGTTGATAGACAGTAAATGATTTGACTAATTAGCACACAGTAATTTAAGTTTGTATGTAAAACAACAGTAATTTACATGATTGGTTGATTCAGAAGATATTTTTGATTGAGTATTTACAACATTTACACGTTGATGTATTTACACAGTTCATATTTACAATGATGCAATAAGTTAATTTGATTTATTGTGCTTATAATGTGTGTGGATAATTTCAAATGCATAAAAGCTCATTTACAATTACTTTTGGAAATAGGATATTGTGACAATTGCTTCCAAGTAGCTATTTGCATATTTCATTTTATTCATTTTTGGAGAGATTTTGGATATGTTTCTGGACCCCTAGATATTTTAGACCACTGTACTGATGGAAAGCTTGTAATTGCCACTTGAAAATGATGCAACATTGAGTTTCTTGAGACAAAACAGTTGATTTGCAGTGAAATACGTGAATATGTTGTGATTTACAGCAATGCATAATTTAGACATTTTGGATAGATTTGGAGACGCTGGGTACACCGTGTACCCCCAGATCTCTAGTTTAAATAATCCTGTGCTAACCTGAGCATACGCTGGCCCAGTGCAAAGGTACCCCTCCGGTTCAGGTGCAGCCCATCATGTTTGTACAGCTCACTCCTGTCCCAAAAGGTATCCCAGTGCCCCATAAACCTGTATCCCTCTTTCCTACAAAAGGATTGTAGCCACGTGTTAAACCTCCAGGTAAAGTTCTGCTTCCCTCTTCTTGCACGTGGTGCAGGTAGAATTCCAGAGAAGACTACCGTGGAGGTTTTGCTCCTAATCTTCTCTGCTAATTCCACAAATTTGTCCTGCAGGACCTCAAACCTACTCTTACCTATGTCATCGGTCCCTATGTGGACCATGATAACTGAATCCCTTTCTTCTCTGGCCAGGAGCTTCTCCTACCTGGGCACCAGGCAGGCAACACACCGTGCGAGACTCCTTGTCACGCGAAAAGACTATGCTGTCAACCCCTCTAATAATTGAGTCCCCTACTATCAATAACTCCCTTTTCCTGGAGGATGTGGCCATCTGGCTACCACAAAGCTCATCAGTCCCCCCACTCTCAGGGTCAAGGGCCAGGTCCAATTCCTGCAAGGGCTGGAATCGGTTGGACACCACAACCTCTGGAGATGCCGCCCCTATGTGGTGTGCAAGCCCTTTCCTGCGCTTACGCCCTACTGTCACCCAACTGTCTCTCCCTGCCTGCTCTGAAGACTTCCCCCCTCCCGGCCTAGTCTTTAAAGGACATACTATTTAGTTCTGGGAACGCTTCCAATTGAAAACTATGTGATGGTTCAGCCAATTGGCCCTCGAGGACACAAATCTTGCTCTCAAAATGCTCAGTAAGCTGACAACGGTGACAGACAAACAGCCCAAGGAAATTGCTTTCCAGCAGAGCGATCATTCTACACCTCTCACATAGTTTTGGCCACATTTTAACCCCTAACTATATCCCTATCTCTCCCTAAGTTAAGATAAAGTTACTGCCAAAACGGAGTCAGCAACACCACACTTAATAACACGCTAGGTGGCACCGGACAGCAAGCAGTAGAAACTGGAGCGGAATAAAGCCTCTTTTAGCCAACTTCCCAGGTAATGTTAGCTAAGCTTTTAGTTTATACACAAAAGAATGACCAGGTATGGAATCAATCTGATTTATAATCAGCTAACTTAGCTTTTGCTAGATACCAGTAACTCAAAGAAAAGAAACCCTTGTAGTTAGCTAGCTAGGTAATAATTTGTCACAGGCGAAAATACACCCCAAATTTATCTGGAATCCATTTATAATACTAGACTAACTATTATATTTAACATTAGTACTTAACTATGGAGGCAAATTATTTAGCTAACGGTAGAAACCGGAGAGGAGAAAAGCCTCTTTTAACTTTCTAACGTAAAGAGCTTAGTTTATAATAGACTACAGTTAACATTACCACTTAGCTAACACGGGAGGCAGCTAGGATTTGCTTCCAAGAGGGCGAACAACCCCCCCAAAAAAACCTTGTTAGCTTGAGTGTGCCAAATGTATTAACCAGCTTGCTAGCCGAGTGCTAACAGAGGAAAAAAGCAGGGTAAAAGTCCCTCTCTGTTCCTTTAACGGCAACAAGGGTTTTCACCTTAGGAGCAAGGCTCGCTTATAATAATGTGTTTTAAGGGGAGGTACCACCGTCAAAAACAATGATTTTGGTTCCATATGTCAATTTTGATATTTTTGATATTTTGCTATAACTTCTATAGTTTCATAAAATGAACAAATTAAAGGTAAATAATTGTTATAAATAGTTAATTTAGATGATAATATAACACCATCGTCAAGAACATGAAGCATAAAATGAGCTTATGATAGCATCTTTTATGATTGAATGCCTCTGCGGTTTTAAAACTGACCTGGTTGAATCATATATCGTTAAAAAGCTTGTTTCCTGGAGCGTATAAGCCAGTATGACCATATGTTTTTCCTTTGCTGTCACTGTGAGGATGGACGAAAAAAAATCAGAACTCTTCGATTTCATTTACATTAGCAAATGTAACAGCCATTTCCTCAAAACTGTATTTTGCCCATAGGGTATTCAATTTCTCAACTTTAACAATAGATACAGCTATATAATTTTACATACTGCTTCTTAAATGTTATAGCTAGGTCAGAGGCTTTATTTGATATGTTTTGTCATTTTCATTTTATGTGGCATTTTATCAGTAAAAATAGGTAAACTTTTTTTCAGTATGTACATATTGTTTTTGGAATAATTAATTTAACCCTCCTGTTATCTTCAAATTTACTAACATATTTTATCCTTGGGGTCAATTTGACCCCAGCAATTTAAACCTCCAGAAAATGATTATAATTGAAATTGTTACTACAAGTTTGTGTCAGGTACTTTATGTTTCTTTGTTGACTGCCTAAATAGCCCTTTAAATTAAAAATAACCCCCCCCCCACCCCCCCTTATACATCCAGAATACCTATTACCCGACTATGAAAAAATATGCAAATCACCATAAAATCTCACTGATTGACCTAAAATTGGAAAGAAAGATATTTTTGGTGTTTTAATGTTTTTTCACACTGTCCCCAACATGGTAACTTTCCTTTTCAGCAGTTCCTCACCTAGGGCGTACAATGTGAAAAAATTATCACATGTAATGTTATGACCATTCAGTCCTTCAACCATGTCTAGTGCCACCCTCATGCCCTGATTTTTTTCAGGTGCTTCCCCAGGGGATTTACCAGTGTACATCTGCATATTCCAGGCATAGCTGGACTGTGCATCACATGCTGCTCATATTTTGATACCGTATTTGGCCAGTTTGCTTGGTATGTATTGTCTGAAGGGACAGCGCCCACGAAACGCAACCAGACATTCATCCACAGTCACGTGGGGGCCTGGATTGTAAAGAAAGGGTAATTGCTGAACCCACTTGTCCCATACATCCCGTATTGCTGCAAGTTTGTCACGCTCTCATCGGCCCTGCCTTGTTTCTCTGTCATCAAAGCGTATGACATTCCAAAACATGGAATGTCTTTAGAGACATGGTGGCTGGAAATATTGCCCTTCCAGTGTCAGCATTCCAAAGGCTTGCTGTTGCTTCGCCTTTTGACTTGTAGACTCCTGCCAAAATGAGCAACCCAATGTAGGCTTGCAATTGGGTCACATCCAAGTCTTACCAACTGCCCCCATACACGCGCCTCCCCTCTAAGTTTGTCATCTCAAGTATATTCTTTTCGATTGATGGTGTTACGAAGAGCTCAAATGCTGATTTTATGTCTTGGACATGGCTGACAGCATATCTGGTGGGGCCTGGAACCATTTTGATGACATTAGCAGCATTAAGTCTACCCTATCGTTCAAGTGGGGGAGGGACCATAATAACTTTCCATTTTTGGAAGGTAACGTGTCTGCTGGTGGTTGAGAGACAACAGGAGGGTCAACACTAAGGGTCTCATTCTCATCAGAGGAGGATGCCTCATAATCAGGGTCCTCCCCAACATTATCCTCTGTCTCAGATACATTCTCCTCTATGTCGCTTTCAAAGAGCTGTGACAAAACATCATTGACAGAAAACCTTTTCTTAGAGGTTATTATTATTATTATTATTATTATTAACCTTTATTTAACCAGGTAAAAAAAGTTTTTCAAGAGTGACCTGGCCAAAATAGGCAGCAGTAAACACAGGAGTTACTAACAATACAACATAAAACAAAAGTACCTGATAAAAAGGAGCAATCAAACCCGTAAGATCAATAAAAATAAACAAAAACAATTGGGGAGTCAGAGTAAATAAAATCATACAGAAATTTTCAATTGAGAGAGAGCATAAAGAGAGAGCACACAGAGCACCAAGAGAAATGGTTTAGAAGGCTGCTGTGCAAGCTTTTATATGTTTGCTCCTCCCCTATGTTGTGTGAACTCTCAGTGGTTCTAGCACTACTACAGGTATGGTTATGTTAGGGCCCTAAAGCAGAGGGAAGTTTTTTGAAGATTATAAAATTGCATGTTATAGTGAGTAAAATGTTCATATTTCTTATATGTTTTATACAGCTAAAACAGCCTGGGGTCAAATTGACCCCAAAGAACACTGATGCATACAAAATGTGTACAGGACATTGAAAACATATCATCATGTTTATTTTATGTTTACCCAGTTGTCCCCATTAAATTAGGAAAGGTCATAAAATATGAAGCAAAAAATTTTTTAGTTAAACATTGAATGGGGTAAAATTGACCCCAAAGATAATAGGAGGGTTAAAAAACAATTTTTTGACAAAAGCCTCTGACAAGCACTAAATATTGAGTTATGGATCACATTTAAAAAAAAATCAGTTCAGATTTTATCTGTAGAGCTTAAATATTGAATACCTTATATGCAAATTAGCACATATTTAATGAGCAAATAGCTCATTTGCATATTTAAAAAATTTTAAAAATGAAAAGTCATAATACAAAAAAACCTTTTATTTGTGTGTTTATTCAAGTGGTAAAATTTCATTTTGATATGAGTAAAGGATTTTTTTTAAAGGGGTGGTGCCTTAACGCGAACTAGTATCAGAACTCCAAACTCCACAGAAAACTCCAGTCCAGTATTTAATTTAATAATTATGTTTAAAATTAGAATTATCAATTAAATCACCGAATTAATTGATAGGTCAGTCTACAGTGCACTGGTGGAATCAATCAACAAATCAAAACAAGCTCTATACCAGGTTTTAAGATTAAATAATTGAATTCAATAAGAAGCAGTCAATTATATTAATGAATTGAAAACATACATTCTTTATTGAATGCAGACACTCTACTTCTAAATTACACAACAGAAGACATACAGCAAAACGTTAAACAACTAACCTAGAAATACCAGAAAATAGAGAGAGAGAGACGGATAAGAGAGAGAGACAGAGAAACAGATCAGCCAGACCTTGCCAAAGTATCACCCACTTCCAGTATAAGCGCCACAAGGAAACCAGCTAAAAGCACAAAAGAGGAAAACTTCTTCTTCAAGCCTCCGACACCAACGCAACACACTAACTTTTTTTCCTGTGGCAATCTTAAATACCTTACCCAGCATGGCTTGAGGATGTTTGCCCTGATTGGGTGATGCCAGGTTAAGGTTTAGGAGAAAAGGGAAGGGGGGTCAGACTAATTTATGGCAAGGACTGACCTACCTAAAACTGCATTCAAACTTAAAGAAGACATGGGAAAGGGAAATGTTAGGCATGTAGGGTCTCCGACCCCCGATATGGTGTCCTGTGTCATGTGGTTTGTCTCTTCAGAGGGGGTGAGACCCATACATTGTCTGCCTAGATTAGGGTATCAGTGGATTTTATATTGCCCCAATCACATTTGCTTTGATGCTTGTGACGGAGAGGCCAGGCCACATTCTTATTCACTGATTCCCTCTCTAAGGCCAAAATATAAACATTACGTATCCTACATAACCAATATGAACACAAATAGGAAGGGACTCATCACTAATGATGATCTGCAAAAAGCCAATGAACTGAATGATTTTTATCTTAGGTTCGAAACGCAGGACTTTTCTTTGGAGTGTAATGTGCTGGAGACCATTTCAACTACTGATTCGAGTTTCAGGTTGGTAGTTTACCCACACAAGATTTAGTCACTTTTTTGACATGTATGCACAAAGAAATCCATAGGCCCAGATGGCATCTCTGCTCTTCTCTTAAAGACCTGTGCAGAAGAGCTCACCCCAGCATGGTGCCTCGTTTTCCAGCGGTCTGTGGACTCACACACTATCCCTGCCCTCTGGAAAAAATCCATCATTATTCTAGTTCCAAAGAAATCTTGTCCAACTGAAAATAATGATTATAGACCTGTGGCTCTGACTTTGATTGTGATGAAATGCTTTGAAAAATACATGGTGTCTGTTCTCAAGGCAGAGATCAATTCTGTACTAGATCCATTCCGATTTGCCTACAGGCAAGGGCGGGGCACAGATGATGCCATTAACAATATCACCCATTTGACTATTAAGCGCTTGGAAAACCCCAAGCCCTATGCACGCCTGCTATTTGTTGATTTTAGCTCTGCTTTTAATACGCTTCAGCCCCATCTGCTGATCTCAAAACTGAAACAGATGAGTGTCAATCCTTTCACAATTAAGTGGTATTTTTCCTTTTTGATTAATCAAATCCAGCATGTCAGGGTTTAACAATACCCTTTCAGAATCCAGATCAATCAGCACAGGTGCCCCACAGGGTTGTGTCAGCTCGCCAGTTCTTTTTACATTATACAAAAATGAGTGTACGAACAGCCACCCTAGGAACTGCATTTTTAAATTTTCAGATGACACTGCTATCCTCAGCCTACTGCACAAGGACACAAGTCCTTCAGCCTATTTCACTGAAATAGAGAGTTTTATGCAGTGATGGTGATACAAGTTTATTAAATAGGATAAACCCCTTGAGATGAGCCATCTCGTTTTCGAGGGGGTCCTACCAAACTATACAAGCAAAAGACAAGAAACAGATCAAATATATTAAAGTAATAAGAGAGACAAAAACAATAAACAATTCCACAGTCACACTACAACTAAGACAATTTACACCAAACATCAGATAAATGAGTACGTTGGTGAATACAACCACTTGATGGCCACAAAGAGGCCGTTAACAAGTATTTGCCCAGCAAAGATATAATAATGAAAAAGCAGTATAGAATATGCAGTGAATTGTATATTATTACAGGTATAGCAACATCTGAAACATGAACAATAACTGAAAATAGGAAGACAAACCTTTTTTAAACATGTGAAGTGAAGTCAAGGATCGTATGTTTGAAGGTTATTCCAGTTTGAAGGAGCCTTAAATATGAATGCTCTCTTTCCAAATACTTTTCTAACTGTAGGAATGGAAAAGAAGTATTGTGTAGAATGCCTCAAATGATATATTGAGGAATATGGTACCAAAAACGGTTGTAGGTAATGAGGATAGTTGAAATGTACACATTTAAAGATGAGTTGCAGCCCAGTGAATGTGTCTTCTTATATTGAGTGGAGGCCATTTGAGTGAGTTATACATTATACAGTGATGAGTACTAAAGGAACAACCAAGAGCAAATCTACATAAATTATTGTATGCTGTATTGAGGGGTAGAAGGTTAGTTTCGGATGCATTTTGATAAACAACATCGGCATAATCAAAAAATGGTAATATAAGTTGTGAGGCCAGTTTCTTTCGGGCACTAAGTATAAAAAAGTGTCTAGATCGAAATAAGACACTGGTTCCAAAATTAATTTTGTGGAGAACGTGATGAATGTGATGTTTGAATGTAAGTTCAGCGTCAAGCCATAAACCCAAATATTTAATTTTATCAACTCTATGCAGAGAAGACCCATCATTACACATTATTCTTAGATCATTAGATTTTGTTTTAAGGCCCTGTCTTGTTCCAAATACCATAGTGTAAGATTTTGTTTTATTGAGCAGTAGTTTATTAGCTAAAAGCCAGTTTTGTAAGGTATTGAAAACTGTTTGAAGGGCAGTTTGGATTTGCAGTAAATGAGGTTTGGAAGTATAAATAACAGTATCATCTGCATATAGTTGAACAGAAGAATTAGAACAGATTAATGGAAGATCATTAATAAAAATAGAGAAAAGAAGTGGACCCAGCATCAAACCCTGTCGTACACCTCTTTAGCCGCGTTTCCACCGCAGGAACTATACCCCGGAACTAGGAACCTTTTGAGGAACTCAGTGCGTTTCCACTGCAGGAACTAGGGTCTAAATTTAGTTCTGGGGGCTTTGTTTTACCCCCCAAAACGTTCCTGCTCGGGGGGTAGTACTTTCCGAAAGTACAGGAACCTTTTGGATGGAGCTTGCAGCGCTGAACATTTCTGATTGGTCGAGTACTCGCAGCATTTGTGTTGTATTTATTTTCCGCCATTACCCGCCATGTTTGAAAATATGCAGCGGCAAACCAATTTATTTTCATAACTTCAAATCAAACTTGTATGTTATGCGGCGCAGTAGCCTAGTTTTGGTTATAGCCTGTCAACGTCTTGGAATTATAACGTGTGCTCTTCTGTTCTTTTCTTGCTTTAGTATTCGTTTTATAAAATGCTAAGCATTCATGCTGGGACAGCATATTACGTAGGCTACCAAAACATTCAAACGGATTAATTCGGTTGCTGAATATTTTCTTCCGGATTTTCTTTGTTAGCCCGTTGTAATTGACTCAAAACGTTTGATACAGTTATGTGAGGTTCGTTCGTTCTATTCTTGTCATTTTGCCATTAGCCTATATGGAATTGACGACGAGAAAGTAATCAAACAGCAAATTGTTTACAACGTGTGCATGTTTTCTGCTGTTGTTGCCAGTTATACATATAAATGTGAATGCATTCTGTCGCTTTGAATGTCAAGACATGAAAGCGAATGTTCGCATAAAAACATAATGAATGTGTTTGAGAGGATATATGAAAATCAATAAATACAAAAGTAACCATATATAGTCATTGTTGGTAACCCGTTGTATATAAGTGAAATAAACCCCTCCGGGCTGTCCCGGTTATGAGGAAATAATGTAGGCTACTTCGGTGGTAGTATGGGGTTACAGAAGAAATCATATGACAGATGGACCGACGACAACGTCGCTTTTTCATGTCAGTGGGCTAATTTGCCTAATCTTCGCGGTACTTTAGACCCCGGTGGAAACGCAGACAACCATTGGCTGAAGGAACCTTTTAGTTCCTGGTAAAGTAGTTCCTGGGACTGAAAGTTCCGGGTAATTTTGGTGGAAACGCGGCTTTTGTTGAACAAATAGATCAGACTTACTCCCTTGAAGAACAACACATTGTTTTCTATTATGTAAATAAGAGTTAAACCATAATAATGCATTTTGAGATAGACCAACAGCATATAATGAATCTCAGAGTAGGTAATGATCAACCAAATCAAAAGCCTTCTTGAGATCAATAAAAATAGCCCCTGTAAGATTACCATTATCGGATGCTGAAAACACATCATTAGTAAGTCTTAAGAGAGCAGTAGATGTTGAATGATTATGTCTAAATCCAGATTAAAATGGCGATAGGATACTATTAGTCTTAAGATACTGTGATAACTGGTTAAAGATTAGTTTTTCAAATATTTTAGCAATAGAACAGATTGTAGATATAGGTCTATAATTATTTGGGTCAAGACTGTCACCCCATTTGTAAAGTGGAGTAATACGTGAATATTTCCAGATATCTGGTAACTCACAGGTAGATAATGACATGTTGAACAAGTCAGCGAGTGGAAACATGAGAATATGAGAGGCTAGCGTAATATATCTAAATTCAATCCCATCAAGTCCAGCACCACTGTTCAAACTTTGTTGTTTGATAGCTTCAAGTGGTGTGATGCCAACCATCATAGTCCAGTGGTCATACATGATGAACCAATTAATCAGGTCTGCTCTAGTCTGGACGAACGCATGTACTTTCTGGGGCAAAAGCGAGGTGCCTCTGCTGCTGGGAGCCAGCGGTGGCTTCCTTATTGGTTAATCAAACTGTCTGTCTCAGGTTGCCGGTTCTCCCTCCCTTCCGACACTCTTTCTGTTTCATGTGTGCTGCAATCCAAGTCCCGACTGAAACACACCAGCAAAACAGACAAAGCTATCGCGCTAACCCAAATTATCTGCTAAAAACAGAATTATGGACAAATTCGAAGATTTTAATTCTGTTATATCAAAGATTTGCCAAATACATGGTGTGACTTTGTTGAAGGACCTTTAGCGCGTATGTTTGGATACGATGTTATCGAACAGAGATGTACTCGCATGCTGCCTACAGGATTTGGCAAAAGTTTAATTTTTCAAGCGTGGCCTACAGTATGCAGTCTGCTATCAAATAAATACCCAGAAAAATGGCCAGAAGAAGCAGTGGTTTTGATTGTTTGCCCGTTACAATCAATAATAGAGGAGCAAGTGGAATTGTTGAACCAAAAAGGAATTAAATAAAAAAATTTATCACTGATATATAAATTGTGTTTGTTTTATTATCGAACCTCGAACCGCAGACTCTACATCTCGGTGATAAACTTCGATGGTGTGGTCGGTGCTCTGATGTTAACGTTAGCCATTTTTCCCAAATAGTGGCGAACTGATGCGGTTCTGTGGAAAAGTTTGCCTCCAGTAATGTTTTTCCACTGTACGTTTCAGACCACGCCTGGCCAAAATCGTCACCACATTTGGAGCGCTGCCCCTCTGCACTCTGATTGGTTGGGAAAATACAACTATCCCAGGAAGGTTGCCACCTTCAGTTATGCCTAGAACGTCAAGGCATCGACCAGGTTCTGTTGAACAAAGTGAAAAAAGAGACTGGCTCGTGAGGCTAGGTCTGCTCCTACAAGTACCTTGGCATTAACTTGGACAACACCCTTAGCTGGATGGCCCATGTTGAAAGTTTGTGTTCTCGTTTACAGCAGAAATTATACTTTTTATGCCGACTCAGGGTGCATGGGGTGGATCAGAGGATTATGTTTTTATTCTACCAGGCTGTATTAGAGAGCATAGTCAGGTATGGGATGTCAGCATTTACATTTACATTTACATTACAGGCATTTGGCAGACGCTCTTATCCAGAGCGACGTACAACAAAGTGTATAACCATAACCAGGAACAAGTATGACGAAACCCCTAGAGAGAAGTACCGGTCCAAATACAGGGAACAACCGCATAGTTCAACCTGGACCCTGGTGGTTAAACTGATTAACACTAACAACGAGAACGGCAACAACGCAATCTATGGAAAAATAAAAATAAATAAAAATACAAGTAGTTGTTAAGACTGGCGCATCAACTAAGTCACCTATTAAACAGCTGCCTAGTTACAACCCTAAGTTTAGTCATTTACAGGGGGGGAAGGGAGGGATGGGGAGAGGTGCAGCCTGAAGAGGTGGGTCTTCAGTCGTCGTTTGAAATGGGTCACAGTCTCAGCTGTTCTGACCTCCACAGGGAGGTCATTCCACCATCGTGGGGCCAGAACAGACAGGAGACGTGTTCTGGAAGTGTAGGTGCGAAGAGGTGGAGGTGCTAGGCGTCCTGAGGTAGCAGAACGGAGGGATCTGGCTGGCATGTAGGGTTTGAATATCTTGTGAAGGTATGCTGGGGCTGATCCCTTGACTGCCTGGTATGCTAGAACCAATGTTTTGAATTTGATGCGAGCATGGTATGGCAATGTCACTGTACAGTTAAAATCTTAGCTTGCTCATCTGGTATAGACTGCCATGAAGGTTATGGGGAGGAATGAATACCAGGCCCTCCAGTCAATATATGAGCAGTCTGTTCTCAGACAAGCACAGAGAATATTGTCTGACCCATCTCATATTCTCCACGCCGAGTATGAGCTCTTACCCTCTGGCAGACGATATAGAGTACCCCAATGTAAACTCAACCATTTTAAAAACTCATTTGTGCCTATCAAACACACAACGCCCAACAAACAATTATCTAGCACCACTCATTCGTCTCGGTCCAACACAGGAAGTGCGTATCTGGTTCGTAATCAGTAGAGCACAGTACAGCAACGCCAACCAACGACAACATCACAATTAAATCACGGAGCTAATGCAGGGAAATGTAAATTCATACAAAAGTACAAATGTGCAAGTGTGCAAATGTGCAGGGGTAGTGCAAGTAATGCGGCCAGAGTGCTATTTGCCATTAAGCATATCAATAGCACTTGGGATCAAGGAGACATGGAATCATTTAGTCCTCCAAACAGGTGCCCTGAAACAACGGCCTGAGGGCTAAAGCTCAAACTCCGTCTGGAGTGGATGGTCCTGGCGGACCAATATAGCATTAGCCCTCCTAAGGACCTGCCTGTTATAAATGTCGAAAAGCCTGGCCTGACTCCCTGCTGAGATCCTACTGGTCACCTTAACCTTAAGACCTCCAAGTCTGTTCCTATTGGACAGATTTAGGTTTCCAAACCAAGCAGTAATACAAAAGGTTAAAACAGATTCAATAAAACTTCTGTGAAGGACAATCATCACAATAGAAATGTTTAAAGAGTTCATTTTCTCAGGAAAAAAAGTCTTTGCTGGACCTTTTTAGAGGTAGTGTCAACATAGGATTCGAAACACGGGGTTCCGCGCAAGAACCTCTCGTTCATTGCTGCTGTTAGTGTGTGTGTGGGATTTCACAGTGTGGCTTATAGGCTATGCTCATGTTATTCAGCTAATTTAAGCATAAACCTATGGGTTTGCAGGTTTTTTCCCTCTTCTGCCTTCCGGGTCCAGCCCGCCCTTCGCCGGCCTCCCAGAACAGCTCCTTCTGCCAGTCCAGCCCTGCCCGGTCCTGCCAGTCCAGCCCTGCCCAGTCCTGCCAGTCCAGTCCTGCCCAGTCTTGCCAATCCAGCCCTGCCCGGGCTTGCCAGTCAATCAATCAATCAATTTTATTTGTATAGCGCTTTTAACAAAGGAGCTTTGTCACAAAGCAGCTTTACAGAGAACCAGCCCCCAAAGAGTAAGCCTAGGGCAGCAGTGGCAAGGAAAAACTCCCTGAGTGATAGCAGGAAGAAACCTTGAGCAGAACCGGACTCAGAGGGTGAACCCATCTGCCACGGGCAGGCACCGGTTTGTCATGGAAAGTTAATAGTAGCAGGAGGCGGTGGTGCCCAGCTGGTCTAGCTGGTGTAGGGCTGGAGCTCCGGGCCAGGGGGGGTGCTCAGCAAACTTGGGCTAGAGCTCCGGGCAAGTGCCCAGAGCCGAGGAAGACAAAAAAAAAGAAAACATTGTTAGGGGGTTCAAGTGGTAGATTAGCAAGCAGAGCAGAAGAGACAGAGGTGCCTGTGTGCGATAAGGAAAACCCCAGCAGAATAAGGCTATAGCAGCATAGCTAAAGGAAACAGAGGCAGGGGCCAACGCAGCTATGAGGGCAGGCTTGAGACAGTCATCACCAGACCATGACCGGCTCAGCTTTACACAGCACTACCAATGATGATCCAGTGACAGCACTAACCGCTCAGTCCACCAGAGACTCTATAGCTATGCCCGCCACCCACTCCTGCTCCTCAAATATAGGAGAAACTAAAAAGATATGTTTTGAGCCTAGCTTTAAATAAGGTGATAGTGTCTGCGCCCCGAACATGGGCAGGCAACTTGTTCCAAAGGAGGGGAGCACGATAGGAGAAGGCTCTACCACCTATGGTAATTTTAGCTAATCTAGGAATAACAAGGAGGCCTGCAACATTTCCAGCCCTGCCTGGTTTTGCCAGTCCAATTCAGCCCTATCCAGGCAGCCTGACCCGCTTTAGCTCCTGTTCCAGCCTTCCTGTCCACGTCTGTCTGAATCTGCATCGCCATCTACATTTCTCCTGCCTGTCTTCTCCAATAAACCACTCAGTTTGCATTCCCAGAATTTCCTGTGTCTGAGTCCTGCATTTGGGTCCACCTGATCAGTATCTCACAACAATAAATTAAAATCTAGCAGCAAGGCAGTTGTGGGGTTTTAATTTCTGTTGTAGAAGGAACTGATCTTTTATTATAGGCAGAAACGTGCTTGTAACTACTCAAGTCTTTGTGTACATTGGCCTGCAATGTTTTAAAAGTAGAATTCTGAATGAATCTGAATGAATGAGGGAGCAGCATGATTATGATGGCAGATACTGGGCTTGTTCCTTCTGTGTCGTCACTCTCCCATTTGGGACTTTGATTGTGCCTCCAGGTGGGGGGTGGGGGGGTTTGGAAGGGGTGGTGTTTGGGGGCAGGGTTTAGAGGGCCATAAGGATCTGACTGAACTAGGTTGACAGTGGATAGTTGGGTTAATGTAATGGATGTTTTCAGAAGAAAATTTCAGAAACTTGTCACATACCTTGCTATTATTCTTGATGATGCTGGCCAGTGAGAACAAAGAAAGGCTTATGTTAAAGTCTATAAATGAATGATAAAGGTTACTTCATGTGAGCAAGTTACCATCATGAGTGCATGGTGAAATGAACATGAAATATGGACCATGAAATGAGGCAAATAAATATAGCATTAGTCATAATGCTACATAAACACACTGTGTATATGAGAATACTTATAAATGCATAGATGAAATGACATACTTTCTCATTGTAAATGCAAATACCTTCTCAGTTCACATATTTTCATTATATTGAATTCAAACAACCTTGTGTTGGTAAATAACATTTTGAAATACTGTACTTTTATGAAAGATCTAACTGAACATTTCTGAAAAAGTATTTGACCCTGGTCTGTTCTGGGGATGACCTGATATTGTCTCTTGGTTTTTCGGTTAAGTGTGCCTGAAGTAGGTGTACCTGATGGAGTGGTGCCTGATGTAGGTGCTGTAATGTACTAATGAAGTGTAATATAATGTAGGTGTGTGGTGAGCATGGCATTCATGTGTTCTCCTGTTGGGTTTCTGAGTGAGCTAAGGGAGTGGAGTGGCAGTGTTGTGTTTAACAATGCCCTCAACTGAAGGGAGTCAGTCACCCTCCTCTTGAGCATAGAGCATCTGCATTTCAGAGACATGAATAGGATTATACTGTCTCACCTTTGTGTGTTTGTGTGTGTGTGCATTTCTCCTGCAGGGTATGCTCTGTGTCTGGGTAAATCCTATTTCTTCCGCTTTAACCACCCAGAGGAAGCCAGCCGAATGAAGAGCATGCTGCCCAAGAAAAACCCTGTGTCCTTGCTGGCCTACGGCTCAGGTAGACCAAACCAACCCAGACGTCTTTTATCATATTTGGCATCCTCCCTAGTTTGGAATGTCCAAGTAGCTGTTTGCAACTGCAGCTGCGATCGTGTGTGATCTCCACTGCAGATTTAGGAGAGTCCAGACATCTGCTGTTCTCTGAAATGGGTTGTCAACAGCCAGGCTCACACAGAGTGGAGTCGGAGGAAGACCTTTTGTGTGCAACTTTGGCATGCAGTCCACAGGCACCTGATCGACAAGTGGGAGTCAGTAGAGAGCGGGGAAATCCCTCTCGTACCAATCAAAAGGCTCCTAATTGGATTGGATCTCTAATTCGATCTACCAAACCATTTGGTAGATAATCGAAGGTAGAATAATCTGAAGGCAAAGAAAATTACAGCAATGCATACATGCATTGTGTTCATAAGTTTAAGGAAAAAATAAGAAGTTAAATGCATGTGTTCCACAACCTATTTAGGAGCCTTTTGGTTCATCTCAGTTTTTAAGTTGATCAGTTAAAATTTGTACCCTCTTTTTATGTCATTGTTTTCAATATAGCAATAAGCACAATGTGAGCATGGGACTTTTGTCCTTCATGGCATGCACAGCTATTTCTGACATAATTTGGCTTAAGAGGGTAAATAATCCCTCTAAACATGAAAAACACCTAATAAGGAAAAGTTAACAGCTTGTAAAAATTCCAGGATTGCAATTGCGGTTGGAACTGACACCAGCTCACTGGTCTCCCAGGACTGAGTTTGAGAAACACTGCCCTAAGTGAATTAGCCATCTGGCAACCCCCCCCCCCAACCCCCCCAACCCAACTCCTGACATCTGACTCCTCACAGTCACGCCCTTTCTCACTCCTGCTTCCTCAGACACTAAAACATGCTGCCAGTGAATCAACACTCTCCTGTATTCTCATATTATAGACAGCCCAGTCAGGCTTTCCTTCTATCATATAGCATTACAGTCACAGGTGTGCATCTCTCCCCCCTACAGTCCTGCGGTATATACACACACGCACATGCACGCACGCACTTTCTCATCCATTACACTAGTTACCCACATGCACTCATTGGGCCTCATTCACAAAACGTGTATGATTAGTTCTGAAATCGTGTGTAAGAACCTTTCCACAAACATTTAAGCAATCATAATTTTTCTTATCTGCTTTTGTTCTTTGGTACAATCAAAAACTATATATGGATTTGGGCACATGCATAAAGGCATATGCACAGTTGAGATTTCTATTTAGAATGCTTTAATATTTATGCAAAGTTAATTTAACTAGGTACAGACCTCATATATTAATAACATGCTCATCAAAATATTAGGCATAAATATGCTATTGATTAGAACTACAACTAGTAAAATATTCCATTTTAAATCAACTGTTACAGAGTTTATATGGCTCCACTGCGGCTGGAGTGGGCACATATAATCTCTGTTAGAGTTGAATTAACACTGGACATTTTACTGCATACATTAAATTCATAAGCTCAAATCCTTTGTTATTTTTATTTAGTTTTGATTTAAATTTCAGTTTAGTTTTAGTTTTAAGAGTTGGTTGGTTAGTTTAGTTTTTTGAAAGATTTTCATTAAAATAAATGCCTGTTAAGTCACTATCTATCGCCGAATTAGGTAACACAATGGTGATTGAGCCTATTATATTAATTTATATTATTATTATTATTATTATTATTATTATTATTATTTATGATTAAAGAACTGGGTGCCTGTGGCGACATTCCCGGGAAAAAACACAAGCGGCGCATAGTTAATGACGCGTTTTCCATCACCTATCAGTGGTTGGTCCGCCAGAGAGGGTAGACGGAGCTAACGCAACAGGCTCGCTCTTCAACTCACTTGTGTGTGAGCGGCGTACTGTTTTTTCCGGTGTCTGCTAGCATTACAATAACAGAGGAAGGGGGGGGTTATGGAACCCTAAAAGGTTTTTGTGTAACATGAGAGGTCATATTATTTGTGGATGTAGATTTCGTATTACATTTGATGACAATATAATGTTACTACATTACATAGCCTAGCTATTTGCACAGCTAACGCTAGCTACCGGACCATGACAAGAAAGGCAACATTAGTTTAGACAAAGTTGCGCACAGTAGCCATCTCTCATATCAGGTAACGTTGCGTTAGCTAGCTAGCTAATGTACGTAATTAACACAATCTAATGTCAGCTAACAATTAGAAAAAACGCTAAACGCTACCGACTGGTACCGACCTCGGAAAACGTCTCTCAAATGCAATGCTACCTTGTTGCAGCGTTGCAATGTAGCTAACTAAAGGTCAGTTCAGATCAATGATCCGCAACGAGACGTGCAAAATTCCAAGACGTCTGATTGTAAACATTCTAACTGCACTTGGCGATTTGACAAGCTGGGTCTTTTGAAACCCCAGGCAAAGGCTTCAGACGCTGTGCAACTATAACCAGTTCACACCGCTGCTATTTTCTCTGCAACATTCTAAAACCGTTTAGTCTCGTTGCGAATCATTGATCTGAACTGGCCTTAATGTTACCGTTATTTACATCATCAGTTCATCAGTATATTATAATGATCGGAATAAAGCCGTCTTTACACAGAGCATTAACCTGGGGTATAGGTGGAGCAGAGCCGGTCTGATTTCAGTGTAAAGATGTCAAGCCGGAGAAAACTAAATAAAAAATATGGCAGTATGGATTCGCGTTGTTATTATTTTATTACGTTTCCTCATATGTTCCTTCAGCCTTGATGCCCTTTTTTGATGAAATCTCCTTTGTTTTTGTTTTATTCTTGTTCTGATTGCTAATTTAACACCCAGTTCAGCTTTATTCTCAAACAGTTTAGCTAGCAAAACTAGAAACACCAGGGGTAACATTTTGCAAGGCGGGGTTTCAAAAATATCACACAATCATTCACGAGAACGACAGTGTTTATTGTGCACGAGATACATAATTGCACGAGCCACAGCGAATCCGGCGGATTCTTCTTTGTAGTGTAAAAATGTTCATATCGGGCAAAAGGTGGATAAAGAACGTCTGTGGAAATTGATCATCACTAATTCTACCCCAGGTCTGCTATAGCATTTTAACCCGGCTCGGCAGTGTAAAGACAGCTTAAGTTAGCCTAATGTTAGACAATGAATGAGTATGTACATTACGTTACTTTTATAACAACCTTTTTTTTTCAGTAAATAGTAAGTGTTATAATTGGCGTGGCCCAGGACGTCACGCAGGCGACACTGGTTGGATCCGGTTGGATCTCTGGGAAGTGAGGTCCAAAAACACACCTGCAATTACTGCTTTTCGCCAATGGTACCGCCAAAGAGAACGAAATGGAAATCTTCGAGATTGTAACTTTAAATAGGTTAGTGGTATTTTATAATGAGGATATTTCACACTGTAAAGTTAAGCGTTAGTTGGTAGTTTAGTAGTTTTTGTGATACATGCAACAGTGATGACGTGAGGGATGGAACATTGCCATAATGTGGTGGACGGTTGAAAATTGTTTTCATGTCGTCCCATCCCCATACAAGAAAACATAGGAGAGTACAGAGTATAGAAATACATACAAGAGTTAATTATTACACATTTAGGTAGTGTACTGCATTGTGTGACAATATTTTTGCATTATTTTTTAATCTGGTATCAATGTGTCATCTTAAACCTTCATAAGGGACTCATTTATATGCTTTATAATGGACAAAAAGCATTTTATTCATTTTTGGATATGTTTCTCCCTAGCTATTTTAGACCTCTGTACTGACAGAAGCTTGTAATTCCCACTTGAAAATGATGCAACAGTGAGTTTCTTGAATTAAAACAGTTGATTTGTAGTGAAATACGTGAATATGTTGTGATTTACTCAATGCATAATTTAGACATTTTGGATAGATTCGGAGATGCTGGTTACACTGCTTAGTTTTTAGTAGTTCTACATATCCACCCTTGGATTTTATGAACTTGTGGTCAAGACGTTTTTGATCCAGGACATGTATAGTTTAACCTGCTGTATATATGCAATCTCTCAGTATTTCATTGCAAACTAAAAAAAGAGCAAATTCATTTTTCAATTTTTTTTTTGCCTAGACAATTACATTTTTGGCACTTTATTACTTCCAAAGTTATGAATATAATCTAATCTAAACATTGTAAATGGTTCAAATGTCTTCATTTAAGCCATTTTTCAGGTCTCTGTGGTGTTCACATCTGGAGTTATAAAGCTTTAAATAGGATACCCGCTAAATGGGCAAGGATTTGGCATGTGCGCTAAGCAGTTACTTTCCACGTGGAGGACTGTTGAGCACAATGCTTAATCAGAACTGCTTCAGTAATCATCCAGTTATATAAATGCATAGCATATAAAAATGTAAATTGTGTAATGCCTCCCATGCATTACACAAGTTTCAATTGACAGTCTTTTCAAAATCACAGCTCTTTCAGTGCCCTGCTCAAGCTAAAAATGTAGTGATTTTTATGATATTGGAAATTGGTCTGTGACAGCAAATCAAATCAGAATCAAATCACAGAAACAAATCGTGTAGTGTATGGTTGGTGCAAATGGCATGTGCCAACTGCGAAAGGTTTTATAATGTAATGTGTCATGGGTTTGGGGTGCAGTCCCATCTTTGGCCACGTGAGGGCTCCCCCGGCCTGATTACTACCTCATTGGATACACCTGTTTCCATTTATTCCTCCCTATGCCGTGATTTCGGCCACCTGCATCTTGCAAAACTATTTACGATGCGGTCTGACTTTCAGTCCTTGCTTCAGTGTCAACTTACATTCTCATTGAGCTGGTAAGGTATTTCAGAGCCTGTTAAAAAAAAAAAAAACCTCCTGTTCTCTCGCTTCTCAAGAAGTGTTTCCCCTTAGAAGGTTTGTATATCGGTCTGTGTTTCTGGGATTCACGCCGGCAGACCGTTAGGGCTTTACCTTTTCTTTTTTGTTTCCTAAGCTGTCTTAGGTTCTTGGGTTTCTCGGTGTTCGACCCCAAGTTTTCGTTTTCTTATTTCAGGTCTGAGCTGCGACTCAGTGTTTTCTTTCTCTGTTTTTCACCCTTGTTTTTACAGGGTTGTTTTCTGTTTGGCCGTTTTTTTAAGGCTTGACAGGGAGTTTGAGTTTTTACTCCAGTCGTTCTGTTTTATTTTTCCCCTTCCTCGTTTCCTCTAGCCTCTGTGGCTTATCACCTCGGTGATAAGCTTTTCGAGTCCCTGTACAGTTGCTTATGGTCCTCCGACACTCCCCCCTCCCTCACAGTAATGTAATGGTTGGCTGAGAGTTCAAAGATTCTTCACTGATTTCTGCTATGTGTACATATCAATACATATCTCTCTGTGTATGGATGTGGAAGCTTCTGCAATTGTTGGCTGTCTTCAATCCCAAAAATTTGGCATAATTCCTAGGACTTCACTGTGGGAGACCTTCCATATTTAGAAGAACATTTCACATTTCATTTTATTCTGAATTCAAATACTGCAAAAGCTTTCAGGTTTGCTTGTAGCTTTTGTTGTTTTTTTGTTTGTTTGTTTGTTTGTTTTAGTTTTTTCCAGACCTCCCAAAGCACAGGTTAAAGACGCATGTAAATAATTACAGAGAGTTTACATTAGTTATTAATATTCTATTTCAGACATGCTATGCTACACCACTTGGATTCTGGTTCAGAGCATGCATGGATTTTCTGTCTGCGCACTGTGTGTCTGCTGTAAACGGCAATCCAAATGTGTAGCGGCCATTACACATTGTTCAAGAAGCATGGTAGTGTGTGGAGGGTAATCTGCATATTGGTCACATTTTAAATCTGTAACCTTAATCACAGAAACATGCATCTAGTAACTCCTGGACCTGTGTTGTGAAATCAAAAGTAGTTCAATATCAATTTACAATTTTCATTATATTTCGGATTTGTGTTTTACGAAGATTTTATAATTGAATGAACAATTTGAATATGTGTTTTACAAAGAATTAGAATTTCACATTTGCATTTTAACTTGTACTTTCAATTTATCCTCTTGTCATCAAATTTATCAAATGTATATTTTACAAGTGCTGCAACTCAGGGTTTGTAACTGAAATTAAAGTGATAATTTATATTACGAAAGTATTGAACATCTTGCCCATCAAATAACCAATTTTTCCACTTTCACATTTTGAGCCATCATAGTTCGGCTCAGTGATTGACTAGCATGAGGCTGGTGTTGTCTTTTTCAGGTTTTCAGTTGACAGTGAATACCTGAATCTGAAAAGAGTTTGGGGTGGCATGGTCGTGCAGTGGGTAGCAGTGTCGCCTCACAGCAAGAAGGTCCTGGGTTGGAATCCCGACCTGGGCCTTTATGTGTGGAGTTTGCATGTTCTCCTTGTGTCTGCGTGGGTTTCCTCCCACAGTCCAAAGACATGTAGGTAGGCTAATTGGAGACTCTAAATTGCCCATAGGAATTTTGCCCAATGCACGGTGAGATAGGCTTCATCCCTGACCAGGATAAGCGGGAATTGATAATGGATGGATGAAAAGAGTTTGTGCAATTGAATCAATAAACCTGAATTGCACAACTTAAAATGCTCAAATTAAAAACTGAAGATAAATTACAAGTATAACATGAAAATTCGGTTTGTAAAGTACATATTTAATGCGTCTATCCTTAATTTTTTAAGGTGGATTTGGTGACTTCTTTGGTGACTGGTGTTACCAAAAGATAGTTTTCACACTCCAAATACCAGAGTTAAATTCAAAATAAAGCTATTACTATGTGCACACGTTTGTTTATTTTTTTGTATATTTGTGCTTATTGTTCTTAGAAGATAATCCAGTAGTATAGTATTTTGGAGAAAGAAGGCCGCTCAACATACCTTCCCCCTCTTCTTCCTCTCACTCCCAACAGACTATCTGAAGTTTGGCATGGACTACAGCCATGGAGTGGACAGGGCTAAGGGCCAGACAGGGCAGTCAGAGGCGGAGCTACAGGACCTGATGAAGACGCTGCAGCACAGGAAAGTAGCAGTGGAGCGCAACAAGCAAGCCAATGGGGACTGCAGCCCCTCCTACTTTAGTCTGACAAAGTCCCCGCCCACTAGCCCCACCCCAGGCTCGCCTCAGGCCACAGGCCTCCACCAGGAGCAGGGGGACTCCTGGGAGCGAATCCCTCCCTACACCTGCTCCAATGCACGGAATCTGTCCCAGGACAGCCTGTTGACTCCTCTCATTGCAGAAAGGGAGATCCCCCTCTTCCCCGTGCGAAACAGTTCCTCTGTAGGCAAACCACCCCCCTCAGCACCAGCCAGCATGCCTTCCAGCCCCCACCTCTCCCGCTGGCTCCACCCCCAGGAGGTGAGGCAGGAAGGGGGCAGCGGGGCCCGGGACCTGGGCCCAGACCTGGACCCCAGACGGAGGAAGTACTCAGCGGGGTCCCTGAGAGGGATGATGGGTAACCACAGCCGCTCGTTACCCCGCCTCTACAGAGCGGCCGACACTCCACTCACCCTGCTCCCCCGTCGTGACCCCGAGCCCTCCCGAAATGGCCAGGTAGAGGTGGTCTCAATCTCCCTCTCCTCCAAGGGCTCCACCTCCTGGAGATCCACCTCCGACAATGTCACTGCGGCGACCAGTGTCTCCGCCAGCCCTCGCGTGGCCAAGAAGATGAACCTAACAAGCTGCTACTCGCCCGAGCAGTGGGCCGACCTACAGGGGTCCTTGTCCCGGCTGGACCTGGGGCTGAGTGAGAGGAGGCCATCCTTTGGGAAGGCGGGGCTGGGGCCGGGCACAGGTCAGGGGGCCTTCCGGGAGAGGAGGGGCAGCATCAGCTCCCTAAGTGGGAAGGAGGAGCTGCAGGACTACCACCAGTGGCAGAGAGATGAGAGGCTGCGTGAGCAAGAGGTGGAGAGGCTGGTGAGCACCCGCTGATTTTACATTACATTACATTTATTTAGCAGACGCTTTCATCCAAAGCGACGTACAAGTGCATATCATGGCCATATGATTTCTCTCTCACACACAAATACACGCACAGACACACACACACACATGACGAACACACACACACACACACAGACACACACAGACACACACACACGCACACACTAGGGCTTTCACTTTTTTGTTTGATAAGAATTTTTAATATGTAATTACAGGTTCTAATGTGTTGCCTAGTCAAAATTAGGATCCTAGTTGTGCTCTTTGCTCATTCAAGTTTCGCTCATGCTAGCACTCAATATCAAAAAGACTAATTAACAACAAGCCATGTTATCGTTTTGTCTGAAGTGTAACCCTAACCCTAACCCTTAGGTAGCTTAAAAATAAAATTCAGGCATGGGTCATCCTACACTATATGACCAAAAGTATCTGGACACTCCTTGGTCTGGGGCATGGTTTGGGCTAGGCCCCTTATTTCCAGTGAAGGCAACTCTGTGAGGAAGAACTTACCCTCACAGTGCTCTGGCCTCAACCCCATCCAACACCTTTGGGATCAGTTGGAAAGCAAACTGTGAGTCAGACCTAAATGCCCGATCAGTGCCTGATTTCGCTAATGCTCTTCTGGCTGAATTGTAGCACATCCCTGCATAAAGCCTTCTCATGTCAGGGCACCATAATGTTTGGGACACAGTATTTATGTTATGTAAATGGAAGTAGTCATGTACATATAGTACTCTGTTACATATCCTTTTCATGCAATACCTGCTTGAAGTCTGCGACTCATAGACATCACCAGGTGCTGAGTATCTTCTGTGATGATGCTATGCCAGGCCTGTACTGCAGCTGTCTTGAGCTCTTGCTTATTTTCTGGGTAGTTGCCTTAAGTTTTCTCTTTGGCATATGAAACGCATGTTCAGTTGGATTCAGATCGGGTGAATGAATTTTCCAGTTTTTGGTTTTCAAAAACATATTTATTGCATTAGCAGTATGATTGGGACCATTATCTTACTGTTGGATGAAATGCTGTCCACTGATTTTGGAGGCATTTACTTGAACTTCAGCAGATAACATGCTTCCGTACACTTCAGAATCCATTCTGCTGCTGATATCAACAGTTATGTCACTAATGAAGGGAAGTGAACCAGTACCTGGGGTAGCCATACATGCCCTTGGGCAGATCCTTTTGGCACTTTTCCACACTTTTCTCTTGCCATCACTCTGATACAAGTGAATCTTGGTTTCATCTGTCCACAAGACCTTTTTCCAGAACTCTGCCTGCTCTTTTAGGTATTTCTTAGCAAACTGTAACCTGGCCATCCTGTTTTTAATTAATGTTTTGCATCTTGTAGTGTACCCTCTGTAGTTCTGTTTGTGAAGTCTTCTGCAGACAGTAGTCACTGACTCATCCATGCCTGCCAGTCTGATCTGTCAGACTGGTTTTTTTCTTCATAATGTTTAGAATTCTTCTTAATGATGTTCCAAACAGTTGATTTTAGTAAGCTTAAGGTTTGGCCTCTGTCTCTGTTTTTTTGTTTTTTCTTATTTCTCAGCCTTATATTGGCTTCTTTTTACTTTCATTGGCACAACTGTGGTCTTCATGTTGACAAAGGCCAATAGCAAACTCCAAAGGCAATCAAAGGCCTAGAATCTACACTAGAGACTGAAAGCTGTCTTATATTGCACTAAACATACAATTGAACACACCTGGCTAATCAAAAACACATGAAGCCATTTCTCCCAAACATTACGTTGCCCTGAAATGTATTTTAAAAATGCTAATACGTGGTGAAACCAAAATGTTCCCCCGGGGCCCCTGGGAAGCTTCCTGGATGAGCTAGACACCCTGCTCAGCTCCTTCCCTGAGGACGGAACCCCGCTGATCCTCCTTGGAGATTTTAACATCCACCTAGAAGCCTCCCAGTCTGCTGCCTTCCTACCACTACTTCACTCCTTTGACCTCTCCCTACAACACTCTCCTCCAACCCACAAGGCAGGCAACCTCCTAGACCTGATCTTCCTGAGGACCTGCTCCAGCTCCAATCTTACGGTTACCCCCCTGCATACGTCTGACCATCATTTAATCTCCTTCTCCCTCTCCCTCTCTCCACACCCTCCCTCTCCCCCTCCCATCCCCACTGTCACTGTCCGCCGTAACCTCCGCTCCCTATCACCCTCTTCTCTTGCTCCCAGAGTGACTGCTTCCCTCCCCCCTCTTCAATCATTTTCCAAGCTCCCCACTAACTCTGCATCCTCCACCCTGACGTCATCTCTCTCCTCAGCACTCGACTCCCTATGCCCCTTCGTCCCTAGGCCAGCACGTTCATCCCCTCCCAGTCCATGGATGTCTGACATCCTACACACCTCCAGGGCCACCCTCCGCGCTGCTGAGAGGAAGTTGGCCAAATCCAGGGACCCATCTGACCTCTCAGCCTATCAGTCTCTCCTGACAGAGTTCTCTTCTGCTGTCACTGCCGCTAAGGCAAAATTCTACCAAACCAAAATTCATAACTCCATTTCTAACCCTCGTCAACTTTTCTCTATTTTCTCTTCTCTCCTCAGCGTGCCACCTCCTCCACCCCAGTCTTCCTTCACTGCAGATGACTTTGCAGCATTCTTTGACGAAAAGATTTCAGACATCCGCAGCTCCTTTGCCCCCTCTGCGTCCTCCGCCCCCTCTGCGTCCTCCGCCCCCTGTTTCTCCACATTTTCTCTCCTCTCAGACACTGAAGTCTCCCAGCTTCTGCTCACCCACCGCCCTACCACCTGCGCCCTCGACCCTATCCCCTCATCTCTCCTTCAAGCAATCACACCAGACATCCTCCCTTTTGTCGCCTCCCTCGTGAACTCCTCCCTATCTTCTGGACGTTTCCCCTCATCCTTCAAGAAGGCCCACATCACCCCGCTGCTAAAGAAACCCACACTAGATCCTTCAGTCATTCAGAACTACCGCCCGGTATCTCTCCTCCCTTTCCTATCCAAAACACTTGAACGTGCTACATCTAACCAGCTCTCTGCTTTCTTCTCTGAGAACAACCTGCTTGATCCCCACCAGTCTGGCTTCAGGCCTGGCCACTCGACCGAGACTGCACTCCTCTCGGTCAGTGAGTCACTCCATGCCGCACGAGCAGCCTCCCTCTCCTCTGTCCTGATTCTTCTAGACCTCTCCGCTGCATTTGACACTGTGGACCACTCTACCCTCCTGTCCTCCCTGGCAGCAACAGGGATCCGCGGCACAGTCCTTGACTGGATTGAGTCCTACCTCTCTGACCGTTCCTTCCAGGTTGCCTGGGCGGGTAAGGTATCACCACCCCGTCCCCTCACCACCGGAGTTCCCCAGGGCTCAGTCCTTGGTCCCCTTCTCTTCTCCATGTACACCAGATCCCTTGGCCCTGTAATATCTGCCCATGGCTTGTCCTATCACTCCTATGCCGACGACACGCAACTCTTTCTCTCCTTCTCCCCATCGGACACACAGGTCCCTGCCCGCATCTCCGCTTGCCTGAGGGACATACAGAGCTGGATGGACAATCACCACCTGAAGCTCAACCCGGGAAAGACGGAGCTAATCTTTATTCCTGCTCTATCCTCTCCCCTCCTCGACTTTTCCATTTCCTTAGGGGACACCGTAGTGACATCATCACCCTGTGCCAAGAATCTCGGAGTGGTGATGGACAACAGGCTGTCCCTCTCCAACAACATTGCAGCAGTAACCCGGGCATGCAGATTTTTCCTATACAACATCCGCAGAATCCGCCCCTTTCTCACCACCTACTCAACCCAGCTCCTGGTCCAAGCAATGGTTCTATCCCGCCTGGACTACTGCAACTCTCTTCTGGCTGGACTACCGGCATCTGCCACCAGACCCCTGCAGCTCATTCAGAATGCTGCGGCTCGTCTGGTCTTCAACCTCCCCAGACACTCCCACGTAACTCCCCTGCTCACTACCCTCCACTGGCTGCCTGTTATAGCTCGCATCAAATTTAAATTGGTCCTAGCATACCAGGCAGTCAAGGGATCACCCCCAGCATACCTCCACAAGATAATCAAACCCTACATGCCAGCCAGATCCCTCCGTTCTGCTACCTCAGGACGCCTAGCACCTCCCCCTCTTCGCACCTGCACTTCCAGAACACGTCTCCTGTCTGTTCTGGCCCCACGATGGTGGAACGACCTCCCTGTGGAGGTCAGAACAGCTGAGACTGTGATCCATTTCAAACGACGACTGAAGACCCACCTCTTCAGGCTGCACCTCTCCCCATCCCTCCCTTCCCCCCCGTAAATGACTAAACTTAGGGTTGTAACTAGGCAGCTGTTTCATAGGTGACTTAGGCGCTTCAACTGTCTTAACGACTACTTGTATTTTTATTTATTTTTATTTTTATTTTTCCATAGATTGCGTTGTTGCCGTTCTCGTTGTTAGTGTTAATCAGTTTAACCATCAGGGTCCAAGTTGAACTATGCGGTTGTTCCCTGTACTTGGACCGGTACTTCTCTCTAGGGGTTTCGTCATACTTGTTCCTGGTTATGGTTATACACTTTGTTGTACGTCGCTCTGGATAAGAGCGTCTGCCAAATGCCTGTAATGTAATGTAATGTAATGTAATGTATAAAAATGCATTTTAATAAATGCTGAGTATGTGCACTTTAACCACATATGAATTGTTTGATTACAAATCTAAAATTGTGGAATAAAGAGTCAAATCAATAAAAAAATGTATTTGTCCCAAATATTATGGAACTTACTTTGGGCCAGTAAAATGCATGACAAGATCAAGGGTCGGTCAGCTAACCATGCTGTGTAGAATAAGCCCCCTCTCTTACCGAAGCCGAGCCATGTTGAACCCACGTAAATCCGAGGTCATGAGAAGGGTTGCCAAGCCAGGTTGGGTAAGGCAGGTTGACCCTTTCACACAAAAAACAGGTTTTACCCGGGTCATTGCTTTGGTGTGAAAGGGGTATAAGTAAGCCACCTGATTGTTGTGAGTTAATAATGGACTCCTGTGTTTTTCTTTTATCTGAGCAACAGTTGATCTACCTAGTCATTTTTTGCTGTTAATGGCATTGTTATGATCTTCCCTGGTATTATTTTAATTGTCATTATTTCTTAGTTACAGCATAGTGCATTTAAGCTATTTAGCTACTGGTTTAATGGGAAATTCAATCTGGGCCATAATTATACATTTAGGCAACATTTTACTGAATTTTTAACAAACTCAGTTTTTGTAAAAAGTGACATCCCTAATGCACGCACACACACGTGCACACTTCTGTTCTACTCCCTGTTCCACAGCTGTATCACTATGCCGGTGGCTTCTTTAAACATGGCTTCAGTCTGCCTCCACACAAATTTCCACTCATTGCATATGCTCTCCAACAGTTGACCCGCCTTTCCCCACTCAGACAGTTGCTGTGTTAAGCTTGTGTGGGGGCAGAGACGGGACCCATGGGGCTGGGGCATTTTTGATTTTGGTGGTAGTAACGAGACTGTGATTTCCTTCGTTGCTTGCGGTTGCCCACATAGAGGTTCACCTTCTGTAAACAGTGCGGCGCTGGGGTGTGGGGGGTGGGGGAGTGTGGGGTTAGATGGGCAATGTGCAACTTGTGTTTGGGGCTTGCAGGCCCATGGGGAGCGGAAGGATTAAATCACTTCCTGCTCCTATATTTGTATATCCTGTTCAATTGAATGCCAGGCACCGTTCTCGATCAGCTCCAGTTTCAAAGCAGGACGGGGTGTGTTTTTCACCACCCCCCAGTCCCCTCTCTTTCAGTCCCACTCGCCCTGTCACCGTAGTCCCAGCATCAGCCCCCATCCCACACTCTGACCTGACTGCATCTCGTCCTGTCCCGAGCATCCGGCCCCCTCGCTCCTCTCTGGAACCCTGGGGGATCCTTGCCTGCTCATCCAAATCGTGATAAACTCTTGTGGAGAGGTGCTCACCATGTGCTTCCACCCGGTCATACCCGGGTCAGACAGCCTGGTGAGTTTACCTGTTTGCTGTGCTCAACTGAAATCACTGGCATGCTTTGTAAGGAGTAAAGTTTTTAGTTTCTTCAGATCAGTGGCTTTGATGACAGCTTCCATGGCTTAGATTGCTGCCGATTTCCTTGTGATTTCATAGAGATCATGGTTTCTCTGTTGGGAAGTGAACACGGCCAGGTTTAATGGTGTAGTAATGTTGGTGTAGAAGTCAGTCAGTGTATTTGTTTCTTGCAAGGTGAACACAGCCAGGCTTAATGATGTGTAGTAATATTGGTGTAGAAGCTAGTCAGTGTGTTCATGTTGGTGTGCAGGTGTGTAGTAATGTTGTCAGATGTACACAGCCAGATTTACTGTAGCAGCAATTGGTGCAGCTTCCTCCCAGCAGAGCTTTTTTTGGATGGTTACATTCTGTCCATGGTTACCCCCCTTACCCCCCTCTCTCTTTCTGTCAGAGCTCACTGCAGTCAAAGTATTGTACTCACATGATTTTTGATTTGAAACGGGTGCATTGGTTAAACTGTGAATTGGTTCTGTGTTTTTAGACGCGTAGTATAGAGTTGTGTGGGTGCTCTGCTCACACATGATTACAGATTATTCAGACCGGCCATACTCTGTTATATAGCCCCTTTCTGCTGAGCTGATTAGATGATCCTGACCTCTGACCCGATTGGTGCACTTTCTTGTGACCACAGTCAGGTTGGAATGGTCCTACTCTCAGAGGTCGTAGTCGTCATAGATTAGGGTTCTTGGAAAAGAGAGAGGAATTCTTTTTGACGCAGTGTACAGTATGTGTAACTTGCCGTGTTTATGTACACAAGTGCACGTGTGCTTGTGTAAGTGTTTGTGGATATGTTCATGTATGTGTGCTTGCATGTGGGTTTTCAGGTACACTGGTGTACATGAGTATTCCAGTGTGTTTCCTTGCCTGTGCCGCATGTCAGTGGTATGTTTAATGCGAATGCTACCTGTATGCACACAGTGTGAGTTTTTTTGGAGAGTGTGCATATAAAACGTTCCTTCTGTTCCCTGCGTTGCAGGAGAGGCAGCGTCTGCAGACGATCCTCAACCTGTGCTCCAAGCTGAACCCTACAGAGAAAGGCCAGGGCGGCTCGGTGGCAGCCAATCTGTGCAGGATCAACAAGGAGCTGGAGAAGCTGCAGGTGTCTGACGATGAAGCCGCATTCTCTGATGAGCCCGGGGCCGTGCCTGAAGGCGGCTGCGAGCTCCCGGACTGCCAGAATGGGAGCAGCTCCTCTCCCTCCCTGCAGCCCCTCGCAACCCCCATGGTGAGTACTGTGCTCATTGGCTGAGAAGGTCACCTGACCTCACATTCCCAAAGGCATTCCCACTAGCCTATATGAGCATGGTTAATTTTTAATTCTGAAAATCGCACACATTGTATGTGCACAGGCAGGTGTGCAGTTGTGTTGGGCAGGTTTTTCGGCAGGTGGGATGCTAGGCCTTGATAATGAAAGGAGAGAGAGAGCGAGGGAGAGAGGGCAGAAGAGCAAAAGAGCAGGAGCGAGATTGCTGACTGAAACAGTTATAACTGTGCTTGCAGTGATGCTGATATAACTTACAGAGAGAAATGGAGAGAGAAAGAATAGACTAAGAAAGATAGAGGCACCCCTCTATCTTTCTTAGTCTATTCTTTCTCTCTCCATTTCTCTCTGTAAGTTATATCAGCATCACTGCAAGCACAGAGGAAGGAAAATGAGCTTGGGCAGGGAAGGTACAGAGGAATGGATGGATGGAGGGAGGGAGAGCCATGAAAGTCATGCCCAGAATGCCCAGGAGGAGAAATCTGTTGCATTTACACACTTCAAACATACAGTTTTTGCACACTTTATTTTACACATACCATGCATAGTCATCAAACTTTGTACACACTGGAATTTAGAAGTCATATATTCTGAATATATTTAACACATTTCATGCACATTTTACACACATTTTAGGTGAAAATGTGTGAATTGAAAGTCTCCTACTCTCATAACATAATTGTGTGTGTGTGTGTGTGTGTGTGTGTGTGTGTCAGATCAGAGAGGTGCAAATCCGGTTGCAAGGTCAGGCACTCTGGTGGGGTGAATTGGATACCTGCATGCTTGACTTTTCACCCAGTATGTTATGAGTTAAGTTAAGTTTAAGTGTGTGCATTCATTATTGTGCAGGGCATCGTTTAACTTAAAGTTCATATTGATTTATGCTAAATATTTATTTTTAAAATAACATTGCGACTGTGCCAGTGTAAACAAGTGGTTTATGGCACTGTTATTTTAACCCTCAGACTTACCAGACACCTTTAAAATCAGCAGCACCATTCAGCTCTAAATGCAGGTACAGGACAGACCTTCAGATACACCACAAACCTTCCAAATATACAAAGGACCTTCAAATATATCTATACCTTCCTCTCTCTCTGTATTTATGTTGTGGTTATAGTTGTTAATCGCTTTTTTCTTTCTTTTTGTGGTGTAGTTAACCACAGGTTCTACCAGCTATTTTTGGCCATAAGATACTTTGGTCCAAACCCCATTGAGCAAACACTGCCTCCTCTCTCTTCCCTCTAATCCTGATTGACAAGAAGGACTCCACTCCACTATAGTTGCCAATGGTCAACTGCCAATTGCTGGTTCACATTGCACATTACACATGGCTTGTTCTACCCATTGAGCTCTGTATAGTGGTTCTCCCCATGTGCAAAAAGAAGGTATTGTTCACACATGCATCATGTCTGGGGAACTTGATGATATCTATCTACATTTCTCTTTAGGATAGCTTGGCTGTTGTTCAACTACTTTCAGTTTGAAATAGTTGGTTGTACAACTAAACTTTCAGAGTATTTTCCCCTTCCCTGACAGTCACACACTCATTTCTATTATAAATCTAAATAAAAAAGTAAAGTGTTACAGTATAAAAGCAATGGCACAACTAAACAGAGGGATTACAGTGCATTCCAATGTCCTTACACAGAGACATCTGTGGTATTAGCTTTACTTGCATCTGTAGTGGCTTAATGCCGAGAATGCTGCAGGATTTAATGATTAAAGGTTACCTGCTGAAAACACCCCCTCCTCCCCTTTTTGGCTCCTCTTCAGAGGCCAGTAAATCCATGCAGTGGAAAGGTCTGTGATTTATGCAGTATATGTACGGCGAGTATATTTTACTAATAAGCAGGGTGTATATCTCGGTCAGCCAGTACAATTTTGTGGTGAGAGGGCACAACATAGCAAAGCCTGAAGGAAGGAATGGTATGTTGTGCACCTCTAGAATTTTAAAAAATTCAAAGTAAATTCAGAAAACATTCATAGAGCCAGTATTCCATCCTGTGTCATGGTAGACAAAGAATTATGAGGCATGTCTGATAAATATACATGTCCCCCATAATTACTTTAATACAGGTTTCTCATCTAATGTTGAAGAATAATATGAAGTGGACACCTTAATAAAAACCTGTGATTTAGAATCTAGAAGAAAGGTTTCATTATGTCCAAACATTTTACTGCTCTGAAGCAACATCGAAAGTTGGATAGCTGTCCACTGAGTTGCATACAGTGCATGCAGTCTATTAAATCTTTCCTTTGGGGAATATTTGTTTTTGGACATGGCCCTTCTGGATGTTTTTTGAGCCTGGTATGAGAAAACGGGCTGTTGTCCCTAGTGGTGGGCAGAAAATAAAACTGGAGGTCCCTGACTTCTTTAACTGTGATAAATTTGCTCAGCAGATGCCATGCAGTTGGGCCAAGATTCTACACCCTCCATTATTGTTGTTGTGATGTTGCTGAAACAATTCAGGGCATAAACTGAGTCTTACGATTGAAGATTGATTCTGGCAGCCCCATAATCATATCAAATTTAAAACATTGGTCCTAGCATACCAGGCAGTCAACGGATCAGCCCCAGCATACCTCCACAAGATATTCAAACCCTACATGCCAGCCAGATCCCTCCGTTCTGCTACCTCAGGACGCCTAGCACCTCCCCCTCTTCGCACCTGCACTTCCAGAACACGTCTCCTGTCTGTTCTGGCCCCACGATGGTGGAATGACCTCCCCGTGGAGGTCAGAACAGCTGAGACACTGACCCATTTCAAACGACGACTGAAGACTCACCTCTTCAGGCTGCACCTCTCCCCCATCCCTCCCTACCCCCCTGTAAATGACTGTAAGCTTAGGGTTGTAACTAGGCAGCTGTTTCGTAGGTGACGTAGGTGACTTAGGTGCATTAACTGTCTTAACTACTGTCTTAACTACTGCTTGTATTTTTTCCATAGACTGCGTTGTTGCCGTTCTCGTTGTGTTAGTGTTAATCAGTTTAACCTTCAGGGTTGAACTATGCGGTTGTTCCCTGCACTTGGACCGGTACTTCTCTCTAGGGGTTTCGTCATACTTGTTCCTGGTTATGGTTATACACTTTGTTGTAGGTCGCTCTGGATAAGAGCGTCTGCCAAATGCCTGTAATGTAATGTAATAATGTCCTGTGCGTAGCCTGACCATTTATGATGTCATCAGCAGAGGACGGCAGAGACTCCAGATGATGGGCAGCTGAAGCAGGAGGTGGCCCGCATTGAGGAGGAGAGAATCCAAGTGCTGAACAACATGGAGGAGCTAGAGCAGAAGATCAAAGACCTGGACAACCAGATGGAGGAGTCTGTACAGGAGGTGTGTGTGTGTGTGTGTGTGTGTGCGTGAATGTGTATGTGTGTGTATGTGCGTGTGTGTGTCTTTGCGAATGTGTCTGTGTGTGTGCGTGTGTGTGTATGTGTGTGTGTGTGTCTTTGTGTATGCGTGTGTATGTGCTCGTGTGTATGTGTCTGTGTGTGTATTTGTGTGCATGTGTTTCTGACCAACACATTTGTTGGCTAAATGGCTTTAAGTCATCAAGGGTCCAAGGTATCAAATGAGCCTCAAACCACCATGCTGCTGCCAGATTTAATTTTCCTGTTGAACTCAACAGAAAAAATATTCAGGAGAAACAATGCTTGTAGTATCTACTGCTTATCTGGCAGCAGCATGGTGGTTTGAGGCTCATTTAATACCTTGGACCCTTGATGACTTAAAGCCATTTAGCCAACAAATGTGTTCCATACTGTATCAGCATAATTTGCAGCTGAATCTAGTCCCACCCCCCAAATCCCATAGAGAGTTTTTGTATCGCTTGTAGGACAACCTGAAAATAAGATATCCAGACTCTGATGATGTTGATAGGTCACAGATATCAGGAAGTCATGGCATGCAAATTATATGCAACCAAATACAAAACATGACTATTTTATTTGACATTATGTTAATGTGTCTACTGTATAAGTGAATTTCCCTGTTTCTAGCTTTTCCCCAAACAGTTCACTGCAGCAAAAGTAAATGAGCAAATGGTGGCACAGGAGGTCTCAGGAGTGCATTTGTTTAATTCTTGCTAATTTTCTGACCAATGCTTTGTTGTTAAGACCATTAAAAGCTTAATATTTTGCCATTTTGGGTTTGGCCCTTTTTTCCCAGGAGTGTATGTGTGTGTGCATGTATGTGAGTGTGTGTATTTGTGTCCATGTATGTGTGTGTGTGTGTTTTAGAAAAATTAGGGTGGCCCCTGGCTGTGGCAGAGCCCCAAGCAGCTGTTTATGTCACATATTGAGTCAGGCTCTGTCCATACCATTTCTCAATTAAAAATGAATGTAGGTCAGTAGACAGGGATTAAGGAGCATATGGTTGTCTGCATGGAGCGCTCCTAATGACACTCTGGTCCTCCCCTCAGATGGAGGTGGAGCATGCTCTGCTGGAGGGGGAGCAGCAGGCAGAGGCCTCACAGCTGCAGCAGGCGAAGGAGGTGCTGGAGCAACTCAGCGAAAAACTGGCAAACCTGAAGAAAACCGTTCAGGTGGAGAAATCCCAGGTACTACATAAAGAGGCCCCATATTATATCAAATTTCGGCACGGCTAGGAGATTGCCGGATGCAGTTTCGCATCATGCCTTATGATACTCGCTAGCAATGTAGATATTCATAAATGTAACACTGTGGTATTATTCTATATTGCAGTAGATCAATAGTTCATTTTTTGAACAACCTCCATTCTTTATACTTTCGTAGAATCTCAGAGATACAAATGTGTCAGGAATGGAGTTTGGCAGACCCACTGGGCTTTATCATACAGTTGGTATGGTATTTACAAACAGAGCTTTCTAGCTAATGGAATGTTTGCTTCAACCATTTCAAATACCCGCCATTTAAAGATGACACATTTTGCAGTGAAGTGTTTATGTGCTGATCAGGGTGCAACTCTGGTTTGGAGCAGATTCATTTCCCTGTGGAACGGTATGCAATGTGGCTTTCCATTCACATGGTATCAAGGCTAAATATAGAGTAGTCTTGGAAAAGATTGGGCATTGGTAAGCAGGGGATTCTTCAAGGTAGCATTGACCTGAGGGGTTGTGTGTAATTAGGGTGGCTGCTCTATTTCTAGACAGAGTAGTAGTAATGGATTAATGACATTGGGACGATGGGAGGCATCATGTTCAGGCCAGTTTTCAGCCTCTTGTTAACACCAGCAGCTGTGCGACATGAGAGAGCCAGCTGCACTGGCACCCTCCTCGGAAGAGGGCGAGTCGGGTCAAGGAGGCGTCTGATCTTTGTATCCCGGAGCCTTGTGGTGTCAGTGGGGTATGAGTGGGTGGGAGGGACCAAAGGCCATACGCATATGTTTCTCTGAGAATCTCCTCTGACTCAAACCTTTAAAAAGGATAGCAAGGTGGGTGACTGAAACATGGCTTCAGTTGCATTGGTGACAAAACACATCCACACACTTGCGAGAAAAGTGGATGTTTATGTCCCAGACACTCCGTTTTGTGTAGGGATGTGCTGAGTCCAGGATTTGGTTTTAGTTTTTTATCAAAATTTGAATTTACATGGCATTTGATGAACTGACCCCAAATCCACATTTTCAGGTTTTCCTATTGACCAAGTGACCATGTGTGTTGCTGTATATTGGTGGTTGAGTATTGTAGCCTTGTGGCTGTCACAGTCAGAGCATTGCAATATCTAATATTGCAATATTTCAGAGTGGTGACAAGGATGCTAAGGCAGCAAGACATTGTGCATGTAGTTGCCATGATACAAAACCCCTCCCCAAGTTGGCAACAGAAGGGGGAGAACACCTTGAATAGAAATAAATTCAATTTGTATCCTTGCCAGGAAAAAAACCTGCAGGAAAAGGATGGAGGAGGAAGGAGGGTCTTGAGATGTTTTTATTGGTGCTCATCTTGGCATTAGCATGACCAACTGGGTTCAGAGATTTATAGAAAATTTGAAGCTCTCCAAACCTGGTGGTTAAGGGAGTTATAGCAGCTCTGAAGAAATGATTCCTTATTAAAGCCAATTGTAAAATGCAGAGATACACTTTTAGACATTTCTTTCTACTGTACCAAGTCTTCTTCCAGGGATCATTTTTTTCTTCCTTTTCTCTTTTCAAATCTCACAGGGTGGTGCACATGCTCACACATTTGCATGTATGTACAGTGGGGTGCAAGAATGTGGGCATCCCTGGTCAAAATGCCTTTTACAATTAATATCTAAGTGAAGAGAAGCTAACCTGATCTCTAAATGGTACAAAGTTAAATGTGACACATTTCTTATTTCTTTTAAAGCAAGATTACTTTTCATTTTAATTTTTTACACTTTCAATAAAAATAATAAAAAAGGGAAAAAGGCTCTGTTCAAAAGTTTGGGAACCCAGTTAGTTAGTACTTTCTAACTCTTCCTCGGGCAACTATAACAGCTTGCAAACACTTCCTGTAGCCAGCTAAGAGTCCTTTGATTCTTGCTTTTGGAATTTTTCTCCATTCCTCCTGGCAGAACACTTCTAGCTCAGAAATATTCTTCAGCCTCCTTGCATGCATGGCATGTTCAAGATCTCTCCACAGATTTTCAATAATATTTAAGTTTGGGGACTGTGGTGGCCATTCCAAAACCTTCATCCATCTTTACTGGAGGTACTTCATTATTGATTTCGAGGTATGCTTTGGATCATTGTCTTGCTGGAATACCCAACCTCTCTAAAGCTTCAATGTCTGGACTGACTTTCGAACATTAGCCTCTTAGAGAATTTCTTGATATTTGGTAGAATTCATTCTTCCTTCCACCCGCACAATATTTCCTGTGCCGCCAGCTGCCACACAACCCCAAAGCATAATGGATCCACCTCCATGCTTAACAGTTGGCAAAGTCTTCTTCTCTACAAATGCTACACCCTTTTTTCTCCAAATATAGATGCTTTCAACGGTAACAACATAAACAAACGTTACTGCGCATGTGCGTTGTTCTGGCCCTAACTTAACTTCCGGCAGACTTCAGCAAACAATCAATAACAACAGAGTCCCTTTAGACTATTTCTGATAACAAGCAAAATAAATAACAAGTAAATAATGTTAGCTAGCTAGTTAAAACTATGTCAAGCCAGTATTATTTGGGGTTATCAGTCGAAGAAAAGAACCGTTACTTGGCCAAACTCAAATGCGATAACGTTACACTACCAGAAAAACAAGCGACAGAAACAGATAACTGTTGACAGTATTGCACCTTGCAAAGCATCATAAGCCGCGTTTCCACCAAAATTACCCGGAACTTTCAGTCCCAGGAACTACTTTACCAGGAACTAAAAGGTTCCTTCAGCCAATGGTTGTCTGCGTTTCCACCGGGGTCTAAAGTACCGCGAAGATTAGGCAAATTAGCCCACTGACGTTGTCGTCGGTCCATCTGTCATATGATTTCTTCTGTAACCCCATACTACCACCGAAGTAGCCTACATTATTTTCTAATAACCGGGACAGCCCGGAGGGGTTTATTCCACTTATATACAACGGGTTACCAACAATGACTATATATGGTTACTTTTGTATTTATTGATTTTCATATATCCTCTCAAACACATTCATTAAAAGCAGAAAACATGTACACGTTGTAAACAATTTGCTGTTTTATTACTTTCCGTCGTCAATTCCATATAGGCTAATCGCAAAATGACAAGAATAGAACGAAAACTCGGACTTGCGTGAAAATGTAAATTAGTAGTGGTACAGCCACCGTTTGCTTTCCTTCGAAGTTACTGCTAGCCGAGCAGCGAAGTGTGCCCTCCAGATGCGAACCATGCACCATAAATGAGTCCATAGTCTTCCTGGTCTTTTCGTGGAATTGAAAAATGGCAGTAAAATTGAGTAAAATTACGGCAGTCTGAAAAAGCTAAAGGGAAGATTACTAGAATTAACCTGTTATTTTACCCGGATAAAAAGTGCGGAAGGTGATTTCCAGTTTGCTTGTACTGTATCACCAATGTTAATTATGCAGAACTACCGCATACCTCACATAACTGTATCAAACGTTTTGAGTCAATTACAACGGGCTAACAAAGAAAATCCGGAAGAAAATATTCAGCAACCGAATTAATCCGTTTGAATGTTTTGGTAGCCTACGTAATATGCTGTCCCAGCACGAATGCTTAGCATTTTATAAAACGAATACTAAAGCAAGAAAAGAACAGAAGAGCACACGTTATAATTCCAAGACGTTGACAGGCTATAACCAAAAGTAGGCTACTGCGCCGCATGACATACAAGTTTGATTTGAAGTTATTATGAAAATAAATTGGTTTGCCGCTGCATATTTTCAAACATGGCGGGTAATGGCGGAAAATAAATACAACACAAATGCTACGAGTACTCGACCAATCAGAAATGTTCAGCGCTGCAAGCTCCACCCAAAAGGTTCCTGTACTTTCGGAAAGTACTACCCCCCGAGCAGGAACGTTTTGGGGGGTAAAACAAAGCCCCCAGAACTAAATTTAGACCCTAGTTCCTGCGGTGGAAACGCACTGAGTTCCTCAAAAGGTTCCTAGTTCCGGGGTATAGTTCCTGCAGTGGAAACGCGGCTATACATTCCTTGCATAATCCATAACTATTCTGGTTACATGCACATTCTTGTTTAAAAAGTGCACTCTTTCTATTACATTGCTTAAAAATGATGATTACATGAGACAAAAAATGGGGCTAGTGCTGGGCAGCATGTGTAGCCAATGCAATTACTATAGGTATTTATTTGTATATCATGCATTGATGGAAAAACATTGTGGCTCTAATAGTTTGGGTCATCTTGCTAGGTTACCACAACAAAAAATGATCAGGCAATGTAACATTGTCAAGTCATTGGAAACAGGTATCATAACGTTTGTTCAAAACATAGCTATAGCGTATCAACTACTAGCATTGATCTAACGTTTCTGTGTATAATTTATATGATGTTAGCTACGTTTAGCTAGCTAGCTAGCTACAATCAATTTAGTTAGCTAATTGTTCATAGCTATGGAAGGCTTGTTACTGGTCAGCTAGCTATCGCTTATCATGAGTTTGTTACCTGAAACAAAGTCAGTGCTACAGTGAGAGCACCTATTCGACCACCTTCGTTCGACAGACAGGAAAACGTAAACTGATTTGCAACTATATATGAAATAGGTGAAATATCGGTAACAACCTGTAACAACCTTTGTAAGTAGGAAAAAATGTCCTTGTTATCCTCCCGTGGTTATTTTTTCAACACTTTCACAATTTTTTTTCTGTGCCGGCAAATAAGTCAGAGGTGGTCCAGCGCTAGCTTTTGGTTGCTAAGGGGACGTGTATCCACGACCCTATATATAAATGAATGGAACTTAACATAAATTTGCTAGAATACTGTATAAGTGTCCTGTCTTGCGTATTTCAGGTTAATATGAGAAAGGGTGGTTGCTATCAGCACGTCTAGGAATCCGTACATATTCACTGTTGTAACTCAAGTCGCAGGACGCAAAATAGCCGTTGGGAAAGCAGTTTGAAAGTATGAAGCAACGTCTGCGCCATTGGCTTTAATGGGTCACGGTGAGATAATTACGAGCGTGTTGCTTGTCTTAAAGTTGATATAGTAAATAAGGCTGTATTAGTATTACTAAATGTGTATGTATGAAGTTGGTTTATTTATTTAAACAGTTTATTATGTGTATTTTTACAGGACTTACATTTTAACAGGTAACGATGTCCAGTTATTTCTCAAAAATACGAAGTAACAATGGGCAAGCACCAGCTATAATAATCACAGGGATTCAAGCAATTCCTTTCACAATTCCCCACAATTCCCCCCCACTTAGCAGCAGAGAGGAAGATGACCATATGGGGCTAATGAACAACCAACAAGAAAAAAACAAAATGCACGCAATGGCGAGGCAGCACACCGATGGAGACGAGTTGGCAGGTGTTTCTGAAAGTGTCCTAACCAAAATAGCTTACAAGGGGAGCTACCCCTCCAAAAGGCCCACCAAGTCTCTAATTTCATGACACCTTTTCTTGAACAGTGCAATACAAACTAAACACAATATGCCTCCTCAGCTCCGTCCGTTCGGTTCTTCTTTTTGCTGCCAAAACTCAGTACCCTGCCCCTTCCTGACAGATGGTCTTTTAAACCTTTTGGTAAGGGGAGGGACTGCTGCACGTTGTTAATGATGTAGTCCGTGTCCAATCAAAGAAACAAAATATAAACAAAACGTGTGTTTGAAGTGAGTAGGTGACCCTATCCTAACACTAAACAATTACATTCAGATTATTTGAATAAATGTGTCTGTCCGTGAGGTCATGGACCTCATATCAGTCAAGTCTGGCTCATGATTCAACATGTGCGATACCATTCGGTATTTCTCATTAGAATGCATTTATGACGTAGGACTTGGCTGTCTCCAGACAAATAAAGGGTGAAATTGAGAGCCTTGATTTGATTGACATGACATTACGTTGAGGAATTTAACAGATGCTCTTATCTAGAGTGACAGCTTTGGTATGCCGCTATACTACTCTACCACCCTGTATACAGGCTGGGTGCCGTAATGGGTAGGGGGCGGGGGGAACGATTCCATGGGCCCTGACTGACAGGGGACCTCAAATAACATTATTAGAACCCAGGGTTTCTTGAGGTGATCGGGCCCAATGTGAGATTTTTTAACGTGGCCCAAAATCCCTGGTGGCACCCCTGAATACAGGTACTTCTGAAGCAGTCTCAGATTTTTAGTGTAAATTGAAAAGTTTGGGGGAACTGATTCATAAAGAGTACATGTAGGCCCTTGGAGAAGGATGGAGTTTTTCTGATTACCTGGCTCTCATCTAAGCCCCGTTTCCCCACTCTGATGTGCCTTCTGTCACTAACACCCGCCGGCATTATGCCTAATCCCTCCAGCCCTGCCCCCCTTCTCCGGCTGTGTCACTAAAGCTCTCTCCCCTATAGGTTTGTGTCCATCCTGGCTGGCTTTCTCAGTTCAGGGCCCAGCTGGCTGCAGAGATGACCAAGGTGGAGAGGCTGGCCGGGCTGGTCTCCAAGCAGAAGATCCAGCTATACACCTGCCCTGAGGCCCAGAAGGAGCAGCTCCAGCTCCAGCTGTCCAGGGTCAGTCAGCTCCTGACTCCTCCTCTTCTTCCTCCTACATCTTGCCATCTATACCCTTCTCTTCCTGTCACCTCTTTTTTAACTTTGCTTTATTAACTTAGCTATTCTCTTACAGTGCCACTAGATTCTGCTGTCTGGTACAGACCCTGCATCAGGAGTGATGGGAGAATGAGGGATCCTGAATCTATATTAAGATATAGATGTAGCATTGATCTGCTAACATGGTGGTTTTGTTTGGATAGTGGAGTCTGACTGGTTCCTATGAGTCAGCACGCTATGCAGAAGGTCCACCCAATACAGGGTTTGTAAAAGTTGACTTTGTGATTGCTACTGACCCATTGTCAAGTTTTGACAATGGGTCAGTAGCAAATTTTAAAATAATGGCTATGGTATATACAATAATAATAGTCATCATCATTATCGTCATCATCATTTGAGGGGGCATGGGAGTTTGCAGTCTACATGTGTTTTGTGGATTTGAAGGCATATGACTGTGTGTCCTGGGGTATCTTTAGCTCTCTGTCTCTTTCTGTCTGTGCAGTAGTATCCTGCAGAACCACAACATATAATGAAGTCTACTACTAAGCCTGTTGTGTAAACTAGTTGTGAGACGTATGACGTTAAGGGTCATGTCGGGGTTAAAGGGTGACACACAAGGAAGTTACAGAGATCCATATAAAAGACGTGAGTTCAGTAAAGCGTAAGAACTTTATTCATCTTTGTAGCCGTGTTATCATTCCTTCACCAACTTAACATGGTGTCAGAAGTGGGCGCAATACCACATGAGTGAGTGCAGCCATCGGGAGTGGTTTTTTTTTTGGTGGAGAGAGCGAACGTTAGAAGTGCTGTTTTCAAAGTGTGACCTGCTAACACATAGCCAGCCAGCTAGTCCCAAGCGCCATCATGAGCACAGCAGGGAGAGGATCTGAGCAAGGCAACGAGCGGGCACCTGCAGCACCACAGCCTCAACCTACCACTGACCGCCGCTTTCACTATCCAACCACCCAAACCATTTAACTTTGCAAAACCGCAGGAGTGAGAGAAATGGATAAGACGTTTCGAAAGATTCCGACCGGCTAGCAACTTCCATCTCTCGTCTGAAGCTAATCAGGTAAATACCCTCTTAACTTAACAAAGCCCACCTAAAAATGTCAGAAATTTTTCACGTATATTGTCACATTTTTTGTAGTATTTCTTTTTTTATAAAATTTTTAGAAATTCTTTAATTTGTAAAGTATCATGTATGTACGTGTGTGTACGCCCACTTTAAACATTTTTTGTGTCAATATATTCAAGTCAAAAAAAATTGAAAATAATAGTATAGCTGTTGGAAAAAAGTAGGCTGCAGCACTGTGCAGCAGTATCGATTATTTTTACAGGTATGTGTGTATATATATTTGCATTCTACATGACTGCTGATTTTGAACGATTAATCTCAAACTTTTAAACAGATAAAAGTCAATATTTGTTTTATGGGTGTGTATGGGTGCCTAATGTTTTCCACAAATATAAATAAGGTACACATACACTTGTATATAATTTTGTATTTTTTTAAATAGCGGAATCGTTGATTACTACATTTTAAAAAATTCTTATAATTTGTGTGGTGATTTTAAGAATTTAATTATGGATTCTTATTGCCATTTTGGCAATGGAGGAGTGGTGATGGGGCTGTTTTGGGGGTGTTTTCCCACTGCTCTTCAGGTTGTGGCAAGCTGACACTGTTTTTTAGATTTTGATATGAAGGGGAATAGTTCTGATGCTCCTGTTGAGACATATATACAGTGAGCTCCAGAATTATTGGCACGCTTAATAAAAATGAAGACAAAAGGCATATAATAAATGACACAGATAATAATCTTTATAAAACTGATAGTTCTGGTCCTTGATTCTGATTGGCTGAGCCGCGTTCGAAGCCGTTGTAAAACACTCTATGAACACACACCTGTGACCGCATTACAATTTCAGTATTACTGCACCAATTAGTCACCCATACAATGTGGCCCGTTCGCTGTTTTCATGTCTGTGTGTTGTTTGGCAACCATTCTGCTAAATGTCGCTGAAGAACTACATTGCTTGGCGGAAGAATGATTATTTGTTATCAATAAATTATTGCATTTTTTGTTGCTGTGTGTTTATTTTATGAAACCGTGCCAGGTATATGTAGTAACCGTTTTCTAAAAGCAATAAGCCACGTGAGGCCGTGGTTTACAGTGATTTTACAACGCTCCGCGTCGTGCCTTACAATGCCCCTTAGCTGTTGTAAAATCACTAAGGCTCTTGTGGCTTATTGCTTTAATATGTTAAATATGTTACGTTCAAACATATGGGAAAACTATATACTTTTATTTCAATACATTTACTCTCATGCTTCAATGTTTTTTTATTAAGTAATCTAATTTTTTCTGAAAACCATAGGAGCCATAATTATTGGCACCCCTAACAATTATTGTAAGTAAAATCAAACAAAATGAAATTGGCAAAACAATTTTACTTAATTTAGTTCATCTCAGTCTAAAGGAACTATATTGTGTCATTCCATCACTTACAGTTTCACTAGAGAATAAAAATGAGGTAACAAGGATACAAAATCCCTTTGTCATCCATCAGCATGGGAAAAGCCGAATAACTGTCAATTCAGAAGAGACCGATGGTAATTTACCGTCACAAGTCTGGTAATGGGTACAAAAAAAGACATAAACGGTTAAACATACCACTTAGCACTGTAAGAGCAATAATGAAAAGGTGTAACACATATGGAATGGTTGCAAATTTGCCAGGAAGAGAAAGTAAGTCCATGTTGTCCCCACCGACGGTGAGGAAGATGGTGAGGGAGGCCATTAATAACCCAAGGATTACTGTTTAAGAATTGCAGAGATTGGTTTGTTTTTGCGGTCAACAAGTCTAAAAAAAAGCATAAAATGGCACCTCCATACCAACTAACTCTTTGGAAGTCCTTATTGAGCACAATAAACAAAACCAAGAATCTGGAGCTTGCCAAACCTCATTGGAATTATGACTGGAAGAGAGTGCTATTGTCAGACGAGACCAAAATTGAACGTTTTGGCCATACACACCATCGACATAGTTGGCGGCAAAAGAGGAATGCATACAGGAGAAGCACCTCATACCTACTGTCAAATATGGAGGTGGGTCATTGATATTTTGGAGATGATTTGCTGGCAGTGGTCCCGGGGCACTATTTTAGATCAATGGCACAATGAATTCAACAAAGTACCAGGAAGTACTTGAGTTGTCTCTGCTAAGAAGCTAGGACTTGGTCATAGGTAGATTGTCCAGCAGGAGAATGACTCCAAGCATACATCAAAATCTAAGCAGAAATGCTTAATTGAAATGAACATCCATGTTTTCCAATGGCCATCTCAGTCTCCAGACTTAAATTCCATCAAAAACCTGTGGTCTGAACTGAAGGGGGGGGCGGGGTCCATAAGCGCAAACCCAAAGATATCAATGATTCTGAAAAGTTCTACATGGAGCAATGGTAAAAAAATCCTCTAACCTTATCACAAATTATAGGAAAAGACTCACGGCTGTCATCTTTGCCAAGGGTGTTTTCACAAAGTATTAAACCAGGGGTCCCAATAATGGGGAAAATTCTTTTTTTTTTTTTATTTAAGACTTTGGTTGATTCCAATGAATCATTAGCACACTAGTTTACACATGTTGGAAAATAAAGCTTATGTCAATAACTATTTTTAGTTTAGCATTTTTTGTGCATATTTATCAAGGGTACCAATAATTCTGGAGCTCACTGTATATGTAAATGGCATACAGATTATGATATTATTAAGCCGTTTGTTTTAGTCCTCAGGATGTGATGTGGAATGTGTTGGAAAACATGGGAGCCACAGTTTACCCTTCTGAGGTGTCTCACATTGTAGTGGGCCAGTTACAGATAACATTGATTGTTTACCACCACACTCATTTAAATTAACCTTCTAATCACACCCTTTGTGCTACATCCTCTACCCCCTTGCCCAGTCAAATTGTCTCACTTTGATATGCAGTACCATTGTGTGATATCCTCTACCCCCTACTTCAGTCCAACTCCCCCACACCTTGTTTCTTCCCCCCCAATGTCTGATTACCTCCCCCCCCCCTTTCCCCGTGATGTGTTTAAGATAACCATTTGGCCCTTTGTTTCCTTGAAGGAACAGGGTATACGTATTCACTGTCTCCGTCATTTGTTGGTTCTGTGTTTATCTGTACTTGGGTAACAGACCCACTAGTTCCTTTGCTACATTAAACAACCTATTTTGAAACGAAGACGTGCCTGCATTTATTTTTCTACTTACAAAAGTACGGCGGAATAAATTGAACTCTTAAAAATTCCACAGAATGGTGTTGAATTTGTTCTTCAGATTATGTCATTTTGCATTGGCAAATTTTTCCTTTCTATTTTTGAAGGCTTAATTTTTATATATAATTACCTAACAGCAGTTTTAGTGAGTTACATTTTAGCTGAGAGGTGAACCTCCCAATCAAACAACATAAACACACACACACACGCACACACACCTTATCTGACTCAGGTGTGTCTTCCCCCTATACAGGATACAGATGCATTGGAGGTGGCAAAGAAGAGGTTTGAGGACCTGGAGTTCCAGCAGCTGGAGTGTGAGAGCCATCAGGATGAGAATGAGATAGTGAGCCAGCAACTGCTGAGAGAGATCGCAGACTACCAGCACAGCACCGTCACATGCAAGGTATGGCTCTGGCTTTACTTTTCCTTCTGACTCAAAGTGTGATATACTTCAGTTCAATATCTAATTAAAGACTATTTTGCTCTCATTGGATGAACATCAGCGGTTGCATGTCTAGTTAAAGCATGTTCTGTATGTAGCCAATCACATTAATTCTTTAAAGGCATACTATGCTGGATTTTCACCTTGAAAATATCATAAAACAACCATGCTCAGTCTTTACTATGATGTACTGGCAATCTGTGCCTGTGTACAGTTCTGCGCAGTCCTTGCTTGTCTGCTTCTATTTGTTATTCTAAAAAGAGTTTGTGATGTTTCTGAACGTGACCCTTTTCTCTTTGTGGGTTATATCTGAAAAACATGTGGCTAATAGAAGAAAAAGGAGAAGAAGAAGAGGAAATGTGTGAGTTGGCTACAGTAGTGTGTTTTCAGCTGGGTTAGTGGTGCAGAGATAGGGTCACCTAGGTGGCTAACCTAACGCTAAGTGGCTGGTCAGCATTCAGTAAGGTTGGTTAGCTGCTGTTATTACTATAGCTAACTAAATTCAGTTATGTTTGGCAACATAAGCCGCGTTTCCACCGCAGGAACTATACCCCGGAACTAGGAACCTTTTGAGGAACTCAGTGCGTTTCCACTGCAGGAACTAGGGTCTAAATTTAGTTCTGGGGGCTTTGTTTTACCCCCCAAAACGTTCCTGCTCGGGGGGTAGTACTTTCCGAAAGTACAGGAACCTTTTGGGTGGAGCTTGCAGTGCTGAACATTTCTTATTAGTCGAGTACTCGTAGCATTTGTGTTGTATTTATTTTCCGCCATTACCCGCCATGTTTGAAAATATGCAGCGGCAAACCAATTTATTTTCATAATAACTTCAAATCAAACTTGTATGTTATGCGGCGCAGTAGCCTACTTTTGGTTATAGCCTGTCAACGTCTTGGAATTATAACGTGTGCTCTTCTGTTCTTTTCTTGCTTTAGTATTTGTTTTATAAAATGCTAAGCATTCGTGCTGGGACAGCATATTACGTAGGCTACCAAAACATTCAAACGGATTAATTCGGTTGCTTTTCTTCCGGATTTTCTTTGTTAGCCCGTTTAATTGACTCAAAACGTTTGATACAGTTATGTGAGGTATGCGGTAGTTCTGCATAATTAACATTGGTGATACAGTACAAGCAAACTGGAAATCACCTTCCGCACTTTTTACCGGGTAAAATAACAGGTTAATTCTAGTAATCTTCCCTTTAGCTTTTTCAGACTTCCGTAATTTTACTCAACTTTACTGCCATTTTTCAATTCCACGAAAAGACCAGGAAGACTATGGACTCATTTATGGTGCATGGTTCGCATCTGGAGGGCACACTTCGCTGCTCGGCTAGCAGTAACTTCGAAGGAAAGCAAACGGTGGCTGTACCACTACTAATTTACATTTTCACGCAAGTCCGAGTTTTCGTTCTATTCTTGTCATTTTGCGATTAGCCTATATGGAATTGACGACGAGAAAGTAATAAAACAGCAAATTGTTTACAACGTGTGCATGTTTTCTGCTGTTAATGAATGTGTTTGAGAGGATATATGAAAATCAATAAATACAAAAGTAACCATATATAGTCATTGTTGGTAACCCGTTGTATATATGTGGAATAAACCCCCCCGGGCTGTCCCGGTTATTAGAAAATAATGTAGGCTACTTCGGTGGTAGTATGGGGTTACAGAAGAAATCATATGACAGATGGACCGACGACAACGTCAGTGGGCTAATTTGCCTAATCTTCGCGGTACTTTAGACCCCGGTGGAAACGCAGACAACCATTGGCTGAAGGAACCTTTTAGTTCCTGTTAAAGTAGTTCCTGGGACTGAAAGTTCCGGGTAATTTTGGTGGAAACGCGGCTATAAGCTGTTTGGCCATGATGGCCCAGGAATTTGCTATTATTTCACAAAGTGGCAACTTAAGGCTGGAGAATAAGATTCCAATTCACTTTTCTCAGCTTATATGGGCTAGCTAGCTAGTTAGCTGGGTAATAGGGGTGAGACCACCAGTTGGAAAATCCTACTATCTCTGTTATGTTCCAAGGTGTCACTCGTTTAATAACACTATATCACTCGGGGAGACAGCTATGTATTATTACGTGCTTTTTAATGGTGCGTTACATTCCATTCATTTCTTATATACTCCATTTACCACAACACCCCGCGCCCCAACTACGGTAAGCAATGTATGACAAAATACACAACATCTCCTCCGCACTTATAACAGATGTCCATATCAGGTTTTTACCTCGTATAGCTTACCAAAGTTCTCCAACTCTAAATGCTTTAACTTTAAACTTCAAATGCTTATGAACTTATGATCTTTCAGTATAAGAGACTGCTAGAATTAACATAACCCAAAACAACAAGTTTTTTTCTTTTTGTATTTTCATATAGATATAACTAAGAACACTTAATTCTGGGTAGGTCTCTTACTGGATACCGGCGGTCAGCTGGATTTTCGGTCTTACTGTCACTGGGAGGTGACATCTTACTGTCACTGGGAGGTGTGATGGCCTCTGGCCCATAGCCTGGCCTATGTGGGTGTGTGTGTCTCTCTCTCTCTCTCCTTGCTCGTTTGGGAGTGACTTTCTTGCTCTCTCTCTCCTAGCCTTGCCCCTCCCATTCAGAATTGTGCTTGCCCTTGCCTAACTCTCATTAGCAGGTTGGATTCACCTGGAGAGGAGGCCACAAAGCATAGCTTCACGGCTGGTTCAGTCTCTCTCCACTCCTGCCTGGATGGCAGCTGCCGGGCCTGTTTAGTTTCTCTTTTTGCACTTTACAACACCAGCTCACTTCATTCCACTGTCCTTGCATCCAACACCCTCCACTCACCCTGATGTTTTTTTTTTGATTATTTAAATTAAAATTATTGTTTAACCAAGTCCTTTACCGCGTGGTCTCCCCTTTTTTGTTATGACTTTAACGAGCGGTCATAACAGAGGTGACATCGGAACAGAGGCTGATGCAGTAGCATGCGTCACAGTCTCTCTCACCGGCGAATCAGGAGCTGAGACCTCTGCCTCGGGGGTAGGTGAACTCCTGGTTTGTGAAGGTGGGTGAATGGATGAGTCAACAAATGGCTCATCTGAGCAATCCACAGAAGACAGTAATGCTGCTGCCTGTAGAAGTTGGTCGGTATGTCTTTTCCAGACATGGTCTGCAACAGTCTGCGCAGTATAGGATACTGGTAAGTCCGCGTGATGATGATCACAGGAACCCACCTAGGTCCTCTACTGTAGTTTCTTGCCAACACTGGCTCTTGCCAACCTGGAGAGAAGGCTCTTTCCTTAGCTCTCTGCTTCCTTCGCTCGATCTGCTTTTCCTGATCATGCTGCACGGTGTCTTTCACTGATGTAGGCTTTAGCAGGTTGAAGTTGGTTCGAAGATTTCTTTTTAACAGCAGATTAGCTGGTGAAGCCTTTGTGGTTGCATGCGGCATGTTGCGATAGGTCAACAGGAACCTGTGCAGCCATTGATGAAGTGTCCCTTGTTCTTGAGATGCCTTCAGCGCATGTTTCATTGTCTGAACAAAGCGCTCAGCTAAACCATTTGTGGCAGGATGAAATGGTGCTGATTTGATGTGGTGTATGCTATTTGCTTGTAGAAATATGGCTATTTCCTGTGACACCAGCTGTGGACCATTGTCTGAAACCAGTTGCAGGGGAGATCCGAAGCAGCTGGAAATCTCACCCAGCTTCTCGATTGTTTTCTTAGTAGTGGTGGATTTCATTATGGCCACTTCCGGCCACTTACTGTGTGCGGCAACAGCAATCAGGAACATTTCTCAAAAGGCCCTGCAAAGTCAATGTGTACACGCTGCCATGGTTCCCCTGGGAAGTCCCAGGGGTGCAGAGGAGCTAACTGAGGAGTGTTCCTGACCTTCTGACATGAGGAACAGGTTTTAGCTGTGTCAGGCCACCAGAAGTTGCTTCTTGCTATTTCTTTCATTCTGACTATTCCACTGTGTCTGGCATGAAGTTGTTGCAAAACTTGTTTATGTAGTGACGGCGGAATAATCACCCTCCTCCCCCACAGCAAACACCCAGATTGCACAGACAGTTCCGCCCTCCTTAAGAGAAACAGTTTTGGGCCGGGGTCGGTGCTGGCTGGTTGGCCCCGTACAACAATGTCCATGACAATCGACAAGACTCGGTCGATGCGGGTGGTTCTTTTCATTTGAGCAGCTGAAACTGGTGCGTTATCCAGCTGACTGAAGTAACAGATGTCTGCAGTGTGTGACTCTGGCTTGGTGACAGGCAGCGACAACCTGGATAAGCAATCTGCATTGCAATGTAAATCAGACCTGCGGTACTTTGTCATATGAGTGTCCAGACAACAGTAAAGCCCACCTCCGCATATGACTTGCAGCAAGTGATGGAATGCCAGTGTGTGGCCCAAGGATGGTCGTGAGGGGTTGGTGGTCAGTAAGTAGTGTGAATTTTCATCCATACAGGTACTGATGGAACTTCCGTACCCCGTAAACAATGCTTAATATCTGAGCATAGTTAGTCTCAGCTTTGTTCAGGGTCCTCGATGCAAAGGCTATTGCCCTCTCTTCTCCATTCGACATTACGTGGGAAATCACGGCCCCTACGCCATATGGGGATGCATCACAGGCAAGCTGAATGGGAAGGGATGGGTCAAAGTGAGTCAGGGCCCCTGACTTCACCAACATGTCTTTTGCTTTCTGAAAAGCCTCCTGACATGCTTTGCTCCAGCTCCATGTCTCATCCTGACAAAGTAAGCTGTGTAGCAGCTTTAGCATTGATGCTAAGTTCGGTATGAACCGCCCATAATAATTATGTAACCCTAAAAAAGAAACTGGTCGACATTCTGTGGTGGTGGGGCATCCACAATCACTTTGGTCTTGGATGGGGCTGTGTGCAAACTCTGAGCCCTTATTTCTTCATCCGTTGAAGTGCACCATCCAAGTTCTGTAGGTGGTCCTCATCAGTGGCTCCCGTACACAGGATATCATCCAGATAGTACTGGATGCTGGGCAGACCACTCAGGATTTAGTCCATAGCGCGTTGGAAAAGTGCAGGCACTGACATAATCCCGAAAGGAAGGCGGCAGTACCTGAAAAGACCTTTGTGCGTGGTAACAGTGAGACATTCATGTTCATGAACGTGCATTTGCAGATATGCTTGGTTAAGGTCTATCTTGCTAATTTTTTGCCCCTTACAAAGTTCCACAAACAAGTCGTCGATGCGGGGAAGTGGATACTGTTCGGCGAACAGCACAGGGATAATTGTCACCTTAAAATCCCCGCAGGTCCGGAAGCATCTCTACTTGACCATTATGCTTAACTGTGACCTCAGTCATCCCTTTCATACTGGTTCCCCACTGAATGTTCTAAACACTGTATCAGAAAATCTCATTGGAAGATGGCTCAGAAATTCTTTATAAACTCTGTCTGTGATAATTCGTGTTTGATCCAGTGTCTATTTGCATGCTCACTGAATGTCCCTCTAACATGGGTGTGACCCAATAACCCTCTGAGCCCTCATCTACTTTAAATATTCACAGTGTATTTCTTGTTTTCAGACTTAGGTGTTCTCTCTGTGCTCTTTTTGTTTCGACACACCCGCTCTACATGCCCCCTTTTTCCAAAACTGTGACAGTCCATGTTTCTACACCAGCATGCAGAGGCGGGATGTCTGGGTTTGCCACACCGGAAACATGGACCTTGGCTATTTTGTCTCTCCATGTTAACTGAGTACACTTTGCCTGATGCATGTACCTGCTGAGCCTCCTTTGATGCCATTTCCATAAAGACAGTGCTATTAATGGCTCTCTCTAGAGTCAAGTCACTCTCAGTCAGTAGTTTCTTCTGTGCTGCCACATTTCTTAAGCCACACACCAGTCTGTCTCTCACCGTGTCATTCAGCACATCCCTAAACTCACAATGCACAGCTAATGTCCGTAGTGCTACAACAAACATATTAACAGACTCACCTTCCTCCTGATTGTATCTGCGAAATCTAAATCGCTCTGCGATTACTAAGGGTTTAGGTGAAAAACGTTGTGTCAGCATGTCTACTGAAACCATTTCTCTTAAGGAGGGCGGAACTGTCTGTGCAATCTGGGTGTTTGCTATGGGGGAGAAGGGTGATTTTTCTGTGCTTTTAAATGGTGCGTTACATTCTATTCATTTCTTATATACTCCATTTACCACAATACACCACACCCCAACTACGGTAAGCAATGTATGACAAAATACACAATCTGTTTGTTGATAAGTTAAATAAAGGCGAGAATTCATTGATGTGTTTGTGAATATGCATGCTTATGTTACAAAATTATGCCGTGCTTCCAGGCAGGCTAGTAGACTGAAATCCACTGGTGCTGTGCTAGCAGTGTCTAGCATAGGTCCATTCCATCACCACTAAGCTAAAGATAGCTACCCCATAGCTTTGCTGCATATGACAGCGAAGTGGGAGTTTTTTCTATCAGATATGCTTTCATGCAGACTACAATTGAATTTTGAAAGAGGCATGATTACTACAGTACGTTATATGATGTTGTAAAGCTGCTGACACAGCTATGCAGAGAAAAGTATCTTGCTATTTTGTTGGTGCGTGAACTTCGTCATCTTGGGGGTGAAGACGACGTAGAGAACGCAGGAGATGTTTTTGATTGTAAACACAAGAGCAAACAAGGAAAGAAAAGTCCTGCATAGTATGCTTTTAAATTTATTCATGCATTTATTCAATGGTTTGTTGGTTTAATGTGGGGTGTGCATTTTTTCGTGCCAGGAAAGGCTTCTGGCCTTAAAGAAACAGTCCAGCCAGATTACCCAGCAGGCCCAGTGGGAGAAGGACACATTCCAGAAGGAAAAGAACAACCTTCTGATCATGCTGCAGAGGGTACAATCACTGAACACCCTTTATTTAATTTTGTCAAAAGATCATCCATAGGCATGAACAGGCCTGGAGCACATTTCGAATCTGAATGTGATATAGGGCACATATAGACCATTTCTAGCAAGGTGAGGGCAGTGATGCTGGATAGTACAGTTGTTCCTGGCCTGCTAATCACAGCTACCAGCAAGAGGAGAATGTGACCAGCCCGAGCCTCTGTCTCACAGGGTAAGGAGAACCTGGCTGCCCTGGAGAAGAGGTACACTCAGCTGACTGGCGGGAAGAGGCTCCCCCTCAGTTCCATGAGCTTGAATGAGGTACGACCAACCCATCTGTCTCACCTCAACTTGCAACTCCACCACCTCTCTGAACCTTGAGCATCGCTGTCTCACAACTCAAAGGCGTGGCATCTCTCCTAGGGGTGTGATGTGCAGTTTCTGTATCTGTTTAACCACTAAAAGTGCACTAATGTACATTGGGCTAGAAACCTGCATTTTCTGTGTTTACGCAACTTCCTGTTTATGTTTCACCCACTTCCAGGTTCCTATCAGAATACAAGTACAGATAATTTTGTTGGTTGGGCAGACACATATACAAATACTGCACTACTTCACACCTCTAATCCTTTGCATGACCTGCAAGTCCCATTCATATCTGTGCGGTGAGTGCAGATGTGTTTATGACAATACAGTGCCATGGAGATAAAGCAGGGGTGGTGTAGTACAGATGTAGCATTTACAGTATAGTACCATGGAGATTAAGCATTGGCAGTGTAGTACATACAAGGTGTGTGTGGCAAGTGAGTGCCACCCCTCTTAGTTAAAACACACTCACGGGAGACTGACCGTTTCTGTAACCCGCACTTCCGTGCTATTTTATTAAGAGATACAGGTTTTACAGACAGCTCATTTTCAGACTGTGTATCACAATTCCGTAGCCGTCTTGTCATTGGCGATTCTCCTCTCTCCGGCTTCCGGTCTGGCTTTTAAAAACCCCAGGCTCACTGTTGAAAGCAATCAGAGGCAATCAGCGCAATAAAACAATTAACAATTATCGGCGCTGATTACCTCCAGCTGACAGTTGTGACGAAGGATCCGAGAGCCGCTCCTCTCACACTCTCTCTCTCTGCAGCCGACGCTCAAACCACGCCCACCCCACCACATACCCCCACTGCCCGACTTCGGCCGGGGAGCCATCCGGCCGATGACCAACCCCCCCCCTCTCCCCCCCTCCTCCTCCTGGGGGCGAGAGAGGAAGTCCGCCACGACCATCCGTGCACCCGGTCTATGAATCACATTGAAGTTAAAAGGCTGCAAAGCCAGATACCACCGAGTGATCCGGGCGTTGGTATCCTTCATGCGGTGGAGCCATTGGAGGGGGGCATGGTCCGAACAGAGGGTGAATGGGCGACCCAGAAGGTAATAACGGAGGGCTCCGACCGCCCACCGAATGGCGAGGCACTCTTTCTCCACCGTGCTGTACTTCGCCTCCCGTTGTGACAGTTTCCGGCTAATGTACAGAACGGGGCGGTCAACTCCCTCCACCTGCTGGGTCAAAACAGCCCCCAGCCCTCTGTCCGACGCATCGGTCTGCAAAACAAAAGGGAGAGAGAAGTTAGGTGTGAACAAGAGCGGCTCCCCACAGAGAGCTTCTTTTACCCTCTCAAACGCCCGCTGGCACGGTTCCGTCCACTGGACCGGATCTGAGGCACCTTTTCGGGTTAAGTCAGTTAGGGGGCTGGTTAGCTCCGAAAATGCCGGGATGAACCTCCTGTAATAGCCGGCCAGCCCCAAGAACCTCCTTACCTCTTTTTTTGACTTGGGTCGGGGACAGGCTGCAATCGCAGCGGTTTTGTCCACTAGAGGCCGCGCCTGTCCACTTCCCAAGTGGTACCCCAAATACCGTACCTCCGCTCGGCCAATAGCACACTTCTTTGGGTTAGCCGTGAGCCCTGCCTGCCTTAAGGATTCGAGCACTGCCCCCACATGCTGCAAATGCTGCTCCCAACTGCTGCTATGGATGATTACATCATCCAGATAGGCAGCAGCATAACCAGCATGCGGACGCAATACCCGATCCATCAGGCGCTGGAATGTGGCAGGGGCTCCGAATAACCCAAACGGAAGTGTCCTGAATTGGTACAAACCATCCGGAGCGGAGAAAGCCGTTTTTTCCTTAGATTTGGCAGATAAGGGAATCTGCCAGTAACCCTTAGTTAAATCCAGCGTCTAAAAAAATCAAGCCGTGCCAAGCCGATCCAAGAGCTCGTCGACCCGAGGCATTGGATAAGCATCAAACCGTGACACTTCATTTACCTTTCTATAATCCACACAGAAGCGAATAGACCCATCAGGCTTACCGACCAGCACAATGGGGCTACTCCAGGGACTGTGGGATTCCTCTATTACCCCCAGCTCTAGCATTGCCTTTATCTCTGCCTGAACCAATTTCTTTTTGTGTTCCGGCAATCTATAGGGGCGGGTCCGCACCGTCACCCCCGGGGAAGTCTCAATGTGGTGGTGTATGAGGTGCGTGCGTCCTGGTATGGGGGAAAACACATCAGCAAAACGCTTTTGCAACAAGGCAAGGTCTGCTCTCTGATTCGGTGAGAGATGGTCATCTGAAAGGGTTGAGATCTGATTGGATGAATTTGGTACCCCAGCTCATCTCTCTCCTTATCCACCGTAACCAGAGAGACAGCCACCACCTCCTTCCACGCTTTCAGGAGATTGAGGTGATAAATCTGTTTTGCCCCCTCTCTATCAGTACGCTCTACCTCATAGTCAACCTCCCCCACTCGCCGTGTGACCGCAAAGGGCCCTTGCCACTTGGCGAGTAATTTAGAACTAGAGGTAGGGAGTAACACAAGAACTTTATCTCCCGGTGAAAATTGCCGTAGTTTAGCTCCTCTGTCGTAGTGCTGTTGTTGGCGTGCCTGCGCCTCGAGCAAATTCTCCCGTGACAACTTACCCAGTGTATGGAGTTTTGCTCGCAGGTCCAGCACGTATTGCAATTCATTTTTACTAGGACTCGGACCCTCCTCCCAGTTTTCTTTAACTAGGTCCAATATCCCCCGGGGTTTCCTACTGAACAGTAGTTCAAAGGGAGAAAATCCCGTGGAGGCCTGGGGAACCTCCCGCACTGCAAACACCAGAGGAGATAACCACTTATCCCAATTACAGCTATCCTCATGAACGAACTTCCGGATCATCGACTTCAACGTTCTATTAAAACGCTGAACCAGCCCATCCGTTTGGGGATGGTACACGCTGGTTCTAATAGAATGAATGCCCAATAACCCGTACAGCTCGCGTAGTGTGCGTGACATAAATTGTGTGCCCTGGTCAGTCAGAATCTCTTTTGGGATTCCGACTCGGGAGATTATTTGAAACAATGCCTGCGCAACACTTTTTGCCGAAATGCTGCGCAAAGGAACTGCTTCGGGATACCTTGTCGCATAATCCACCAGAACTAACACGAAACGGTATCCCTGCGTGCTCCGATCAAACGGCCCGATGAGGTCCATCCCCACTCTCTCAAAAGGGACCTCCATTAGGGGAAGGGGGCGCAACGGCGCTTTTGGTATAGCCGGGGAATTTACTAGTTGGCATTCAGGGCACGACGCACACCACCGACGCACGTCGGCCCAAATGCCCGGCCAATAGAAACGGGCCATTATCCGGTTCAGTGTTTTCTCATACCCTAAATGACCAGCCATGGGGTTAAAATGAGCCGTCTGAAAAACCATTTCCCGAGAGTTTTTAGGCACCAGCAATTGGGTGATTTCCACATTAGTCTGAGTGTCACGACACACTCGGTATAATCTATCCCGAATTATTACAAAATACGGGTGAGTGAGTGTTGCATCAGGGCGCACCTGTTGACCATCAATAGACATCACGCGGTCAAAGGCAAAGCGTAGGGTGTCATCACGAGACTGCTCGAGTGGGAAATCCTCCATGGGGCGAAACACCGGTACCTGCGGAGTCTCCCCCGGAGGCTCCACTGGTGCCGGCTCCCCCTCTGCCGCGTCGGACGACCCCGCATCACCGCTGACAGCAGCACACACATCACACAGCCCTACCTGTCGTGAACGCAACCCCCCTACCTTACCAGCTGCCTGGCGGAACCCCGGCCAATCAGTGCCTAAAATCAGAGGGTGCGAGAGGCGGGAGCTAACCGCAGCCTTTATTTTATGTTTTTTTCCTTGACACCGAATTTCCACTGAAACGATAGGGTACGCGTGTAAATCCCCATGCACACACCTTATAGATACCATTGATGCTTCTAACAACGCCTCGGGTCGAACCAGGCCTGAGTCCAACAGCGCCTGGTGTTCACTCCCTTGAATCCTTACCGGAATACAGTACGCTCCGTCTGGGTCGGGAGCGGAGGTGGGCGGGCCGACAACACGAACCACCTGCCCCACCTCCATGAGCGGGCACTCGCGGCGCAGGTGACCCGGTTGTCCGCACCGCCAACACCCCGGTCCGGGCGTCTGAGGAGCTCTCTGTGGGTCGCACCCCGCCGCCACTGAGCCTGGGGCTGGGGAAACAGGAACAAAAGGGTTGTTACGGGAAAATGAGGGGGTTTGGGCACGGGGAAGGGAGGAAGAAAGGGGGGAAGGATGGGAACGAGGAAGGGCTCTCCTGCGCAGAGCCGGGTCTGCCCGTCCTTGCTGCTGCTGCTGCTGCTGCTGTAACTGGCCACGGGGGTAGAGCGCCAGGTGGTCCTCCGCCAGGCTGACGGTGGCCGCCAACCCGGTCGGGCGATGGTACCTCACCCAATTCGCCGTCTCCCCCGGGAGGCCATCAATAAAACGTTCTAGGGTCACCAGCTCCACCACTCCGTCGGCTGACCGGAGTTCCGGTCGGAGCCACCGACGCGCCATGTCCAGCAGTCTCTGGGCGTATGCGAACGGTCGGTCCGCTCCTGCCAGGGCCATCTCCCTGAACCGTCGCCGGTGCTCTTCAGGGCTGTATCCCAGGCGGTCCAGGACCGCCTTCTTTAGGTTGGCGTAGACCGCCCGCGCTGGGGGGGGTAGGCTGTGTGCCGCTTGTTGTGCCTCCCCAGTTAAGAGGGGCAGGAGGTGGACTCTTCCTCTGGCCATTTACTCGCCCTCGCTGCCACCTCAAACCCCTCGAGGAAAGCCTCCGCGTCGTCCTCCGGGGTCATTTTGGGCAGATGGAGAGCTACGGGGGGTCCGGTCTGTCGCTCTCGGGAGCTGGTTTCTCCCGCAGCCGCCAGCTGCAGTAGAGCCTGGGTTTGGAGGGAGGTCTGTGCCCGCAGAGCCTCCAGTTGTTCGGCGTGCATCACCGCCTGCCTCTCCTGCATCGCCGCCATCCCCTCCAGCATCCTCGCCAGCGCTACCACCGGTTGTGCCGTTTCCCCTGGCTCCTGGCTGTGGTCCATGTTTGTCTCCTCGGTGTAATGTGTTTTACTATGTTGCTGTGTTCCCTCGCACGGGCCACCACTGTGGCAAGTGAGTGCCACCCCTCTTAGTTAAAACACACTCACGGGAGACTGACCGTTTCCGTAACCCGCACTTCCGTGCTATTTTATTAAGAGATACAGGTTTTACAGACAGCTCATTTTCAGACTGTGTATCACAATTCCGTAGCCGTCTTGTCATTGGCGATTCTCCTCTCTCCGGCTTCCGGTCTGGCTTTTAAAAACCCCAGGCTCACTGTTGAAAGCAATCAGAGGCAATCAGCGCAATAAAACAATTAACAATTATCGGCGCTGATTACCTCCAGTTGACAGTTGTGACGAAGGATCCGAGAGCCGCTCCTCTCACACTCTCTCTCTCTGCAGCCGACGCTCAAACCACGCCCACCCCACCACAGTGTGGTATTAAATAATGAGACTAATACTGTAATTCAACTTTAATGAAGAATACTTACATTTCAATTCCTTTCCCCTTCAATATATTCCCCTTCTGCAACTACACACCGCTGCATTCTGGTCTTCCACTAATCAAAGCAGTGCAGTCGGTCTTCTTCCGTTAGTTGTCTCAGAAGTAGGGGTGGGTCGATTTCCGGTTTTGCTGGTCCGGTCCGGTGTACAAGCTTAAACTGGTTTGATTTTATGTGAACCGACTGAACCTGTATTTGTCATTATGAGACGCTCTGGCAAATTAAAAAGAAGCCTACATCAGCAACCTGTGCCGACAGCGCTAAATCCAACTTGTATCGCATGAGTAATAAGCAATATGACAACGTGATTAACATAATATTATGTTTGTTTATAAACGGAGCCACTAGTGTCTGAGTGCAAAAAAAAAAAAAAGATTGACAGGTCACGCGCAATTTAGTGGCCGGCAACAAGGAGATCAAATTTCAGTAGACCACAACATTTATTTTGCCTTTTTGTATAGCCATTTCCGTGGATAAAATCGCATGTATTATTATTATTTTCTGTTAAAAATATTTAATTTATATCCAGGGAGATAGCCAACTCCTTGCAAGTTAGATGACGTGTGTAGCCATTTACTAATATGATTGCATTTCAGGCTAGAAAAACCGTTAAACCAGAGAAATTGCTGAGTTGTCTTAGAATATTTATCGCAACAGAATGTATCAAGGCTGGCAGTCGGCAACGGAGGCTGTAACGAAACGTTAACTACGTCACAATGGGTATAACAGCTGTTTTAGAATGTCATTGTGTTACCCAGATCATTTTTGTTCCAGTCAGGAGCAGCTGAGTCACATGCAACACCTAGTGGTAAAATTCAGTATTACCGGTCCGGTTTGGTATTTTGCTTAATATCAAACTGGTTTGAAATTTTTTACATCGGGCCAACCCTACTCAGAAGCTCCGTCATTTTGTTCTTCACTTCTGGAACAGACTCGACACGGGTTCCCTTGATTGCAGACTTGATTTTAGGGAAAAGAAAAAAGTTGATGGTGCTAGATCAGGTGAATAGGGAGTGTGGTCAAGTACTGCGATGCATTTCTCGGCCAAAAACTGCTTCACTGAGAGCGCTGAGTGTGCTGGCGCGTTGTCCTGATGAAGGATGAAACCATTTTCCCACAGCTGTGGCCTCTTTCTTCTAACCCTTTCTTGCAAAGTTTCTAGAACGTGTTTGTAATAGTTTTGGTTCACGGTTGCTCTATCTGGAACCCAATTCTCCATAATTACGCCCTTACTGTCAAAGAAAACAATCAACTGGCTGTGGGAAAATGGTTTCATCCTTGGTTTCATGCACACTCAGCGCTCTCAGTGAAGCAGTTTTTGGCCAAAAAACGCATTGTAGTACTTGACCACACTCCCTATTCACCTGATCTAGCACCATACAACTTTTTTCTTTTCCCTAAAATCAAGTCTGCACTCAAGGGAACTCATTTTGAGTCTGTTCCAGAAGTGAAGAAGAAAACGACATAGCTTCTGAAACAACTAACAGAAGAACACCTACTGCACTGGTTTGAACAGTGGAAGACCAGAATGCAGCGGTGTGTAGTTGCAGAAGGGGAATATATTGAAGGGGAAAGGAATTGAAATGTAAGTTTTCTTCATTAAAATTGAATTACAGCATTAGTCTCATTATTTAATAGCCACACCTCATGTTTAGCAGGATATTACCATCAACATGTAGAATTTGCAATGTAGTACAGATGTTTAATTCATAGTGTAGTACCATGGAGATGTAGCATTGAAAATGTAGTACAGATGTAGCATTCACAATATAGTACAGTGGAGATGTAGCATTGATAATGTTGTACAGATGTAGCATTCATAGTGTAGTACCATGGAGATATATCATTGATAATGTAGTATAGATGTAGCATTCACAACATAGTACTGTGGAGATGTTGCATTGGTAGTGCAATACAGATGTACACTATATCAGTGGTTCCCAACCTCAGTCCTGGAGTTCCCCTGTGTATGCTGGTTTTCGTTCCAACCACAATTGCAATACCAGAATTTTAACAAGTTGTTCATTTTTCTTAATTAGGTGCTTTTCATGTTTAGAGGGATTATTAACCCACTTAAGCCAGATCATGTCAAAAATAACCATAAACAATAACAATTACCACGTTCATATTGTGCTTTATTGTAAACAATTACATACAAGAGGTAACAAACTTTTTGGACCAATTGAAAGACTGGGATTAATCAATAGACACCTGAACATGTAGCGGAACATGTTTAGTTTCCTTAAATTTATTGACGCAATGCAGGTTCGGCTCATTATCATTTGCTTTGTCTTTAAACTCTTCATTATCTTCCAGATGGTTAGTTTTAGTGGCCAGGTGTCCACACCAATGTTCCCTCTAAGCTGCGCGCGTGCGCAATCGCGCACTGCCCGCACATTCTCAGCGCACAAGAAAATCTATCCAGCGCATAAACAACATCAACATAACGTATTAATTCATATCTAATATTAGACCTAATCTAATCTAATTAATTCGCCCAATAATATTGTTTTTTTGTTTCTCACTCAGTGAGTGACAGGTGTCCAGCCAATGATACGATACGGTTCACTTACGGTACGAAGCCAATCATGGCATTGACGGTGCTTGCGTCTGGGCCCTGCCTATATGCGCCGTGCAGGTTAGCTAGCAGGTTAATAGATGCTAATACAAACCCCGCATCATGGCGAAACGAACAGGCAGCGACACATTCACTCAGCAAGCCACAGTAAAAAAGAAATGCAGTTCTTTTAAGATGGAATGGCTGTCGGAGTATGTGCAAATTGAAGAAAAAGCGGTGAAATTGGGTGAGATTTTTTCTTTTTCAAGTGAGAAAGGTCTACTCTGCAAAACATGCAGCGATGCCAAAGTAGCAAGTGAGTTTTCAGAGGGAAAAATGTGGACTGAATGGAAGCTGGACTATCTCAAGCGTCACGTTCAGCATAAAAGTCATTTAAAAGCTGTCGAAACTGTACGAAGACTCAAGATGGGACAGGGGATTGGTACATTATTGCGGGAGAGCGCAATGTGCTACATTTCAAGCTTCCAGTGCCGACTGTGAAAGAGGATTTAGTTTAATGAATCATATCAAAACAAAATCCAGAAATCGTCTTGAAGTGACACATTTGGACCAGCTGATGCGCATAAAGTCAAAGCAAGAAGCAGACGAAGCCATCAACCTGGACAAAGTGTACAACCATTGGAGAAGTGAGAAGGACAGACGTGAAAAATAAGGTAAAATTTAAGTCAGATTTGTGCATATTCTAGTGACGGTTATTAAGATTTTGTCTTTATGGATATTAATCATTAAATGTTGTTACTATTAGATCATTTATGCGTAGTAGAAATGCCAAGAAAAACTGTGTAATTAGATATTTTACAGACAAAGTGTTACAGGAATTTGCACTGTATCACAAGCTACAGCACAAGTCATTGTGCAAAATGTGAATGTTTTAATGTAAGCAAAATGTTATGTCTGAAAGGTGTATATGTCTCATATCTTCCAGAACAGGACCCTCAGCCAGGCAAAGCAGGACTCTTCCCATGGCCAAAGCAGGACTCTCACATACTGTATAACATCTACACATCCCATTTTTCAGATTTTTGTCTTTTTTTAAGTGGACCAAATTAATTATTTAAAAATAAAGCGTGCATATCTAATGTTGCTCACAGTAGTCCTCAGTTTGCTCAGGGAGCTTGTGTGTATGCCCAGATACATGAAAAATTAGAGGGAACATTGGTCCACACTTTGACCAATTAGAAGCCTATTGACTCACTTCAGTCTTGATCCGTTAAAAATAATTTACCTTTTAATGTAATTGTTTGCAATGTAGCACAATAAGCACAGTGTGAACATGGGAATTTTATTCTTCATGGAATGCTTAGCTATTTATGACATAATGTGGTTGAAGAGGGTAAATAATCCCTCTAAACATGAAGAGCACCTAATTAAGAAAAATTTACAACTTGTTATAATTCTGGAATTGCATTTGTGGTTGGAACAAAAACCAGCATACACAAGGGTACTCCAGGACCGAGGTTGGGACCCACTGCACTATATGACGAAATGTATCTGGACACCCCTTGGTCTGGGGCTGTTTTTCATGGTTTGGGCTAGGCTCCTTAGTTCCAGTGTAGGCAAATCTTAATGTTACAGCATACAGTGACATTCTAGACGATTCTGTGCTTCCACAACAGTTTCTGAGTTGCACTACTCTGTGCTTCAGACTATACTGTGTGTGTGTGTGTGTGTTTGTATGTATCACTGTCTATGTGGGATTTACAGTGTGAGATATACAGTGGTTTTGTGGGGCCACACTGTGGAGTGTCAGTGTCTGGTGTGTGTGTGTGTGTGTGTGTGTCTGGTGTAGTTCATTCCTGCCTTCTGTCTAATAGCCGCCCACCACCCTGCCCTCCATGTGATCACCTGTGGAGATGTGTGTGGGTGTGCCCAGGTGTGTGTGGCTGTGCAGTGGGTTGGGGAGTGGTCACGCCCACTCTCTGTGTCTCAGGAGACACCCACATTGGCTGTCTGCCAGTCTCATGTGGTGGTAGCCCGCCCCCACGTCCCTATGGCCCCGCCTCTTGTTGACCCGCTCACTTTCTCCTCTCTCCTGTCCTCTCTTTCTGTGAAGAATTCTGAGGTATCGCGTCCCACTGCAATGATGCATCTGCTTCTGCTGCTGAGCTGAGAACACAGGGACCCTCACACACTCTGGCGTAGAGCATAACACCACAGTTGCTCATGGACAGACCTACAGACAGTAAAAATAATGTAATAATAAACTTTATTTATAAACCACTTATCCATAAAGTTAAAATTGTTTCACAAAAAGTTAAAAACAAACAAAAGACAATAAATTAATGGTAAAACTGGTTAAATACAAAATAAAAGGTAATCACGTAGCCCTGAGTTAAATTTAGCAAAAAAGAAAGACACTGGCATACAGCAAGCCTGAAAAACTGAGAAACATACTGAGACTGGTACCTGTTGCACAGAGACTGACTTGCATGTTGACACACACAAAACATGTTGCTCGGTGCCTGATTGCTTGGTGCCTTTTTGTAATGTTTGTAATGTCCCAAACTCAGTGACAAACGGACCGAAAGATGTACTAGTGACGAATGCTAAATTCACATTGGCACGCTAACCACACTGATGCCATGTGACCTCTGAGCTTCAGCTGAGAACATGGCTGCCCTGCTAACACTGATGTGAGCTGACAAATGTGTGTGAAGAGTCTCTCCTCTCTGCTCTGTGTGAAGAGCATCTCCTCTCTGCTCCGTGTGAAGAGCATCTCCTCTCTGCTCCGTGTGAAGAGTCTCTCCTCTCTGCTCCGTGTGAAGAGTCTCTCCTCTCTGCTCCATGTGAAGAGTCTCTCTTCTCTGCTCCATGTGAAGAGTGTCTCCTGTTTGCTTCACGTGAAGAGTCTCTCTTCTCTGCTCCGTGTGAAGTCTCTCCTGTCTGCTCCATGTGAAGAGTCTTTCCTCTTTGCTCCGTGTGAAGAGTCTTTCCTCTCTGCTCTGTGTGAAGAGCATCTCCTCTCTTCTCCATATGAAGAGTCTCTTCTCTCTGCTTCACGTGAAGAGTCTCTCTTCTCTGCTCCATGTGAGTCTCTCTTCTCTGCTCTGTGTGAAGAGTCTCTCCTCTGCTCTGTGTGAAGAGTCTCTCTTCTCTGCTCTATGTGAAGTCTCTCCTCTCTGCTCCGTGTAAAGTGTCTCTCCTCTCTTCTCTGCACTGTTTTATGAGTATGTATTTGTTTTGGTTTTTCTATTAACTTTCTAAAGTGCTGAAATGTTGCACACAGTGTGTGGAATAATGTCTAACATGGCGACTAAAGATCTCCACAAGATTTCTTTTTTCTCTCCCAGTTAAGTACTTTATTGATACCTAAAAATGGTTCTCCCTCTTCCCCTTGCTCTCCCTGTCTCTTGCTCCCTCTCTGTCCCTAACCCCTGTCCTTGTCTTCCGATTTCTAAACCCTTCTCTTCCCCTTCCTGCTTTCTTCCCCCACATGCCCCCCTCCCCCCTTCAACTGGATTCATTCTGTAGGGTTATGTCACACTCAATGAGATCAATGAGCTCTATTGGCAGACTGGGTTTAACCGCACCCCTCAAGGCCAGGGCACGCCCTGCCCTGACAGGCTCTCCTCTGGGCCTGAGCCCAGCCTCTGCCCTGATGAGACCAACCTCCAGCAAGACAGCATCCCTCCACAGGAAAAGGTGGACAAGGACAAGGTGTGTGTGCATGCATATGATTGAGATGGAGAGAGTCAGTGTGTGAGAGAAGGGATTTCAGTAGACCGGCTCTCTACAGTGTGAATCTGATATTGCACCTCCTAAATAAGTGTGTGCTGTATGTGTGTGTGTGTGTGTGTGATATTTCCAGTGTTAACTCTCCTTTTCCTCTGAAGCTCAGTCTCTTGTTCTTTGGTGGGTGGTGAGCACACTTCCCCACTGTCCTCCTGTCACCCTCTCTCTCCTCGCTTGGTCCTCAAGACCCCCTGTGTACACTGGCCTGGACACATGGTGACCTATGTTGACCCTTCACCTTCCCCTGAATCGCCTTCTCCTCTTCCTGTCAAAAAACACCGCCGACAGGTAAAGAGCATAGACACATACTTGCATACATCCTTACCTATACACTGAACACAAATGTAAAAATACTCATACATAATTGCACACTAAACATACACTTGTGTACGTTTTTACCTGTACACTGAACACATACAGTGCCCTACAAATTATTGCCACATTTGATAAAGATAACAAACAGAACACATACAGTACAAGGGTTTGTTAGATGGAGAGATGGAGTTTGAGGTGTGTGTGTTAGATGGAGAAATGATGGAGTTTGAGGTTTGTGTGTTAGATGGCGACAAGGTGGAGTTTTAGGTTTGTGTGTTAGATGGAGAGATGGTGGAGGTTGAGGGGTGTGTGTTAGATGGAGAGATGATGGAGTTTGAGGTGTGTGTGTTAGATGGGAGTGATGATGGAGTTTGAGGTGTGTGTCCCTGCAGCATTTTCGTGCGCTGGAAGAGAGGAAGAGGGCAGAGAAGGAAGGGCTGCCTCACTTGAGTGACACTCTTCCTTGCAAGAAGAGCCAAATGGCCACCTCCACACCTTTTAGCAGTGCCACCCTGGGCCGCAGCACCACCCCCAAGGTCAGGAACACAGATGTGTGTTTGTGTTTTCATGTGTATGCATATGTGCATGTTCGTGTGTGTGTGTTTGCACGTGTGTGTGCGCGCGCACTTGTCTTATAGAACAAGGGAGAGATGTGAGAGATTGTGCGTGTGTGTGTGGGTATGTGTGTGTGTGCATTTTTATGGCTCCTTTCTCCCTCAGGCTCACCTCCCACTTGTGCAGAGCTCCAGTTGTGGCAGTATTCTCCCCTGCTCTCTGGCCATCCCTTCCAAAGACGCGGAGCCCCGCCGCTTGCACAAGGGTGAGACTTCACCCCCTCAGACCCACAGCCACATGTTCAGCTATTTGGCCATTTGGTGATGGGCTAGATGTGAATAGATGGGCTCTCATCTCTCCCCCTCCTCCTTTTACACCTCTTTTCTCACATTCTCATCTCCTCGTCTCTCTTAATTTACCCCCTCCCTCTTTTTCCTCCTCTCTCTCCCCTCAGGAAAAGCCAAAAAAGGTATGTAATGCCACTTCCTTAACTAACATGGCATTGGCTGTGATGCGAATATCACTGCCATTGGTCTATTTAACACAGTATGTACAGTGTGAGTCTTTCGTTCCTTGTGACAGAGTGGGTCATCTCTCTTTGCAATGGGAGGTTCAGAAACCTAGTTCATAAGTTTGGTAACATGGTCTGAAACTTGTTTGATGACAGCTGTTCTAAATTGCGATCTCAACAAAAACACATTTTCAGTGTACAAAAATTCCAAGTTACTCATGCATACAAAGCACTGTGTAAGTTATTTCAAACTTGCAAAATCTAGGCCTGCCATTAAGGTATTGATATCAAAATTACAAGTTACAACAAACAATATTGGCTATCTTACAGAAATTAAACAAGCTCTATTCCAAAACAATGCTACCCAATGTTTCCTAAATTATTTCATATAAGTTGGCCCTGTGTTTTTCCTCTTACCATCTGAACAGAATGTAGTCATTAAAGTGTCAAATGGCAGTCACTCATAGTTTAAATGATCTGCAATTCAGGTGTTACACCTATATATTTTTTTAAATGGCTACACTATATATATCATAATTGTCTGCATCCAGTCCATTGGTGCCCACTGATTGGGCAGGATAATTAACCCAACCCTTCTAATTGCTTGTTCATATTAGCTAAATTACTGGGATGGCAGGTACGCCTTGGTGGGGCATGCCCCATGTCTATACAACAGAGAGATTAGCACTTTTCAGGGTTTCCTACAGAAATAACTGTAATGACCACAGGCTCTCCGCCCTTAAGATCATTAACTTCTGTACTTTCTGTAGCCCCAAAGTTGGACAATTTTTTTTTTTTTTTTTTTTTTTTTTTTTACATAATCACATATGCTTCAGTATCACAATCAATAATTCTCCCCATTGGAAAGTCACAAATCTTGAACCACTCTTCATCTGAAATGACAGTTACCTTCTTTTACCCCATTTATTTTTATTTACTCTGTGCAATATGATTTTTTTGTTATTAAGCATTTATGAAATCCGGATACAATACCTTTACTAGATTCTGATAGGTTCCAATTATTGAACCCTGGGTCATCCGTGTCTGACATTTTATTTTAAACAATGTGGTGAAAATAGTGGCGTTATTGTATATATCTATAGAAATCTTGGTTTTCTCATGTATTTATCTCCTCTCAGAATTTGAAAGTCTTTTAATAGCCTTTTTTCTGTTGTGAAATATGTGGTCCTTCTCATTGGGTTTGAAATCAGAATCATAAATAAACCAAATTATTTTAAATGTATCATGCAATTTATATTTTCCCTAACCATGTTCCAGATTTTTAGTTGGAACTTCATCCGCTGGTTATGTACACCGTCTCAGGACCTACCTAATCTCTGTTACCTAATACTTGCCTGACTTGGAGGGTCATTCGTTATGGACATTTCAACGTCTGTCCATCTGGTGTGATAGTCCATGTTACACAAATTAATCAGGAGTCTGATTTGAGCTGCATAAAATTAGTTCTGTCAGGACCACTGTCATCAAAGTAAGATCTTTATTAACAGTAAAGGCAATACAGTTACGTTCGGCCGTATGGCTCTGTACTGGGAGCTCTCCCGCCAACCACGCAGCCCACGTGGATAAGGCCAGGAGGCCAGCATCCAAACCCCCCTAGAGGGGTGAACACAGAACAGATCCAGCAGCAATGGATTTACAAAGCAATGTGCAGCAAGCTTGCATGCAGGAGGAGCAGCCGAATGAGTAGAGGGAGGCTGTTTAAGTAGACCGCCCTGTTATGTGAATGTACTGTGATAGGTGAACATCACTCAGCTGATTCAGCTGGAGCAGCTTGACTCTCGTGGCCTGCCAGAACTAACGCGATGCTCCATTTCTTGAAGTGTATACCCGTTATTAATTCTCCAGTGGATTACAGTCATTTTGCTGCAATAGAAAACAATGTCAGGTACGTCTACATAAAGTATCAAATTCTGTACCACGCTGGCATAGTATTGCTGTAAAATTAGAGTTGGTATACCGTCGAATACCACTGTTGCTATCTCTATGTTACACTGGATTGGTTTTCTGTGGGATTTTGGATGGGTTTTCTGACACTGGATCAGTTCACTGTATGATGTTGGGGTGGTTTCTGTGACACTGGGTTGATTCAGTGTGTGATGCTCATTGTTTTAGCTATGTGTGGCTTGGAGACTGGATTAGTTTTCCATAATGCCATAATGTGGTTTCTGTGTGACACTGGCTTGTGTTTTTATGGTGCTGGGTGCTTTTTCCCTGTGTGTTGCTGGATTTGATTTACATGGCGGCATGTTTTTTGTTATGCTGGCTGGGTTCTGTGCATGACGCTGGCTGGTTTCTCTGTGTGATCTTGGCTGGTTTCTCTGTGTGATGCTGGCCGATCTCTCTGTGTGATGCTGGCTGGTTTCTCTGTGTGATGTTGGCTGGTTTCTCTGTGTGATCTTGGCTAGTTTCTCTGTGTGACACTGGCCGGTTTCTCTGTGGGATCTTGGCTAGTTTCTCTGTGTGACACTGACCGGTTTCTATGTGCGATCTTGGCTAGTTTCTCTGTGTGACGCTGGCTGGTTTTCCTGCTCAGGACACAGTCAGCACCACGTGAACGAGGAGCGCAAGCAGAGGCTGAACGAGCTGTGCGGGCACACACCCTCCCAGTCCAACGTCTACGTGGACTCCTTCCACTACGGAGACAACAGGCACGACTTTGACACCATGAGCATCAACAGCTCTGACAGCATGGAGACCAGCATCTCCGCCTGCTCCCCTGACAACATATCCAGGTGAGGTGGCTGCTGCCTGTTTTAAGGAACAATTGTTTTATAATGGTGGCTTCTGTACATGCTTGTGAGCTGAACTGTGCTGTAGTGTTGTCTAGCAGGGGTTATTTACTGCATGTAAATTTCACTCATGGTGCTGATTGCTCTCACTGGATGTAGGGTCCATAGGGCTCCAGTCAGTATTAATTTGTTAATATGAGTCATCACTGTTGTACGTTCAATTCTGGGCGGTGCTTGTCTGCTGGTGTTAGGAGATGCAGGGCGGTGTTATGTGGGGCAGGGTGGTGTTAGGAGAGTCAGGGTGATGTTATGTGGAGCAGGGTGGTGTTAGGAGAGTCAGGGTGATGTTATGTGGGGCAGGGTGGTGTTAGGAGATGCAGGGTGGTGTTATGTGGGGCAGGGTGGTGTTAGGAGAGTCAGGGTGATGTTATGTGGGGCAGGGTGGTGTTAGGAGAGTCAGGGTGATGTTATGTGGGGCAGGGTGGTGTTAGGAGATGCAGGGTGGTGTTATGTGGGGCAGGGTGGTGTTAGGAGAGTCAGGGTGATGTTATGTGGGGCAGGGTGGTGTTAGGAGATGCAGGGTGGTGTTATGTGGGGCAGGGTGGTGTTAGGAGAGTCAGGGTGGTGTTATGTGGGGCAGTGTGGTGTTAGGAGAGTCAGGGTGATGTTATGTGGGGCAGGGTGGTGTTAGGAGAGTCGGGTGATTTTATGTGGGGCAGGGTGGTGTTAGGAGAGTCAGGGTGATGTTATGTGGGGCAGGGTGGTGTTAGGAGTTGCAGGTGGTGTTATGTGGGCAGGGGTGGTGTTAGGAGATCAGGGTGATGTTATGTGGGGCAGGGTGTCGTTTAGGAGAGTCAGGTGATGTTATGGGGGCTGGTGGTGTTAGGAGATGCAGGGGGTGTTATGTGGGGCAGGGTGGTGTTAGGAGAGTCAGGGTGATGTTATGTGGAGCAGGGTGGTGTTAGGAGAGTCAGGGTGATGTTATGTGGGGCAGGGTGGTGTTAGGAGATGCAGGGTGGTGTTATGTGGGGCAGGGTGGTGTTAGGAGAGTCAGGGTGATGTTATGTGGGGCAGGGTGGTGTTAGGAGAGTCAGGGTGATGTTATGTGGGGCAGGGTGGTGTTAGGAGATGCAGGGTGGTGTTATGTGGGGCAGGGTGGTGTTAGGAGAGTCAGGGTGATGTTATGTGGGGCAGGGTGGTGTTAGGAGATGCAGGGTGGTGTTATGTGGGGCAGGGTGGTGTTAGGAGAGTCAGGGTGGTGTTATGTGGGGCAGTGTGGTGTTAGGAGAGTCAGGGTGATGTTATGTGGGGCAGGGTGGTGTTAGGAGAGTCGGGTGATTTTATGTGGGGCAGGGTGGTGTTAGGAGACGCAGGGTGGTGTTAGGAGAGCCAGGGTGATGTAATGTTTGGCACGGTGGTGTTAGGAGATGCAGAGTGGTGTTATGTGGGGCAGGATGGTGTTGGATGCTGCGGGGAGGTGCAGGGGGAATCTGGGAAGTGAAATGTGTGTGAAGGGAATTTGACACATGAGATCTACTGGAAGGAGAGGAAATGTGTGTGTGTATGTGTACTGTACGTGCACGACTGAGTACACATTTGTGGGTGCTCGCTGTTGGGTGGCTGAGTGGGTAAGAGCACCTTCTTCATCTCATACCCTGCATGTGTTTTTGTGCGTGTTTGTGTGTGCGTGTATTTTTGTGCGTGAGTGTGCGTGCGTTTGCGTGCGCGCGCGTGTGTGCGTGTGTATCTGTATATCTGCGCAACCTGCAGGCAGTCGTATGGTTATAATGAGACAGGCATGCGGGATTAATAGGAAGTGTCTGTTGGGTTCTGGGTCTCTCCACTCACTGAGTTAGGTAAATATAGGCTCTCTCCCAGCAGTCTGAGAGTCCGGTTACACACCAGCAACATCCTCTCTCTCTTTACCTCTCTCGTTCCCTTCCTTTCTTTCCCTCTCTCTGCTCTCCAAGTCCTGCCATGTACACCTCACAGGCCACACCACGCTGGTAAGAACTGTGTGGATCTCTACCTACAGATAAGGAGGGAGGGACAGGGGGTGGAGGGGAAGAAAGAGACAGGGAAAAGAGGAGGTGAAAATGGAGAGAATGTGCAAGAACGAATAGATGTGCTCATTGATGTGCTATCATTGCAGTGTCTCAGACATGTAGCTGCATGTGTTTTTGTTTGTTGCATGTGTCTTTGCAGGTTTGTGTTTTTGTTTGTGTGCGTGTGCAATTGTGTGTGCATAAATACATTTTTGTATGAGTGTGTGTGTGTGCATGTGTCTGTCTGTCCGTGTGTGTGAGTGTACCTACATACGTATATGTCTATTGATGTGTGTGTTGGTCGTCACAGTATTTTCACAGTAACCAGTCCACACAAGCTCAGAATATAACATTATGTAACAATGATGTAGGTTACTCTGCACGCACGCACACACACACACACACACACACACACACTCATGAAATTACCAATTTAAATGCCATGCACAGAGTTGGACAGTAGGATAGTGAGTTTGGTATGTGTAGGACGGCTGTTTCCCAGACGGTTTTATAAAAATGGGAAGTGTGTTCTCAGAGTTGGTGCCTGATTAATGGACTCAGTATTATGGAGTAAGAGCACTCGGACCACACTTTGGACTAGTTTCGGTCATAATGTGCACTGTTTTTAGACCCGCTCAACCAGCTAGCTATTGTCATCATGAACACAGTTTAGAGACTCTGAACCAGCTGTGGATTTATCAATCCAGGCCATTTGTCACTTTCTGGACACATGTTATGTTACGCATCGTAGCGTAACTTTGATTCAAATTCTGGAGGGACAAGGTTCTGCAGATCCACCACCCCCATACCTCCTTGAGCAAATGTTAATGAGACCTCATTTGTTGCATTTCTGTGACTTTTGGGTGGTTAAACAACCGGAAGATTTCTGGCTATGAAAGAACTATATATCCACATTCAGTCTTCAGTATATCTGAAGTGAAAATGGCTTTGCTCTCATTAGTTAAGCATGTGAGGTTGCACATCAAATTACAACACATCAGTATCTTGAAAATTATGCCTTGTGCTAAGTAGCAGTGGTAATACAATATCATTACCCAGTGAAACAGTAATGTTAATCAAAGAGAGAAGAGTGTAGTGTTAGGGCAAGACTCAGCCAGTTGTGAGGAGAAGGTAACTAGTTAGCCAAACTACCAACAGAAAATCATTCATAGTCACTCCTCCTGAAGTTTCAGTATGGGCAATATATGAACACTGTGGCTAACTTTAGGATATTCTCAGAAAGCAGAATTTACCATCACAAATGTGACTGTCTGCTATCTAGTTCAAAGCAAGCTACTGTTAACTGATGCCATTAGCTGGTAACCTACTACTGTTAACAAAATACTTCAACCATCTTAAGCTAGGTTTTTTTCATAAGTGCAGCTTCTCTCAACTTAGTTAGCCATTGACCTTTTTTGACAGAAAATATATACTTTTCTGACTTTTACTGTTCTGAGTAAAAATGACACCTATGGCTTGTAAAAGTGACACCTATGGCTAGTACATGATTTGAGGTAGGAGGGCATGTTCCTCCAGAACAGAAGGTTACGGAAATGCAGGGCAACGTGAGGAACGCATAGAAGTGCAGGGCTCTGTGTGGAGCCCTGGAGTGTGTGTGCATGCATGTGTCTGTGTGTTTATGCTTGTGGGTTCTGATCATGTCTCTCTCACACTACTTTAGCACCAGCATGTCCAACATGGCCAAGATTGTGGAAATGGAACGGCTGCTGAGGGAGGCCAAGCTTGAGAAGAACCGGCTCCTGGAGCACCGGGTACCACAGCCAGGCTAAACCGGGCTGAGCACACCTACACTGAGTACCACAACCCGGCCAAACTGGGCCAAGCACACCTACACTGAGTACCACAAACTGGCCAAACTGGGCCAAGCACACCTACACTGAGTACCACAACCGGCAAAGGCCAAGCAACACACTGAGTACCAATCAGGCCAACTGTGCAGCAGACCCAGAGTACCACAACCAGGCCAAACTGGGCCAAGCACACCTACACTGAGTACCACAACCAGGCCAAACTGGGCCAAGCACACCTACACTGAGTACCACAACCAGGCCAAACTGGGCCAATCACACCTACACTGAGTACCACAACCAGGCCAAACTGGGCCAATCACACCTACACTGAGTACCACAACCAGGCCAAACTGGGACAAGTACACCTACACTGAGTACAACAACTGGGCCAAACTGGGCCAATCACACCTACACTGAGTACCACAACCAGGCCAAACTGGGCCAAGCACACCTACACTGAGTACCACAACTGGGCCAAACTGGGCCAAGCACACCTACACTCAGTACCACAACCAGGCCAAACTGGGCCAAGCACACCTACACTGAGTACCACAACCAGGTCAAACTGCACCATGCACACCTACACTGAGTACCACAACCATGCCAAACTGGCCAATCACACCTACACTGAGTACCACAACCAGGCCAAACTGGGCCAATCACACCTACACTGAGTACCACAACCAGGCCAAACTGGGACAAGCACACCTACACTGAGTACAACAACTGGGCCAAACTGGGCCAATCACACCTACACTGAGTACCACAACCGGCCAAACTGGGCCAATCACACCTACACTGAGTACCACAACTGGGCCAAACTGGGCCAAGCACACCTACACTCAGTACCACAACCATGGCCAAACTGGGCCAAGCACACCTACACTGAGTACCACAACAGGTCAAACTGCACCATGCACACCTACACTGAGTACCACAACGGGCCAAACTGGCCAGCACACCTACACTGAGTACCACAACCAGGCCAAACTGGGCCAAGCACACCTACACTGAGTACCACAACCAGGTCAAACTGCACCATGCACACCTACACTGAGTACCACAACCATGCCAAACTGGGCCAATCACACCTACACTGAGTACCACAACCAGGCCAAACTGGGCCAATCACACCTACACTGAGTACCACAACCAGGCCAAACTGGGACAAGCACACCTACACTGAGTACAACAACTGGGCCAAACTGGGCCAATCACACCTACACTGAGTACCACAACCAGGCCAAACTGGGCCAAGCACACCTACACTGAGTACCACAACTGGGCCAAACTGGGCCAAGCACACCTACACTCAGTACCACAACCAGGCCAAACTGGGCCAAGCACACCTACACTGAGTACCACAACCAGGTCAAACTGCACCATGCACACCTACACTGAGTACCACAACCATGCCAAACTGGGCCAATCACACCTACACTGAGTAACACAACCAGGCCAAACTGGGCAACATAGCTCAGGAGGTAAGAGCGGTTGTCTGGCAGTCGGAGGGTTGCCAGTTCGAACCCAGCCATGGGCATGTCGAAGTGTCCCTGAGCAAGACACCTAACCCCTAACTGCTCTGGTGAATGAGAGGCATCAATTGTAAAGCGCTTTGGATAAAAGCGCTATATAAATTCAGTCCATTTACTATTTACCAAACTGGGCCAAGCACACCTACACTGAGTACCAAAACCAGATCAAACTGCACCAAGCACACCTACACTCAGTACCACAACCAGGTCAAACCAAGCCTAACACACATACAGTTGAGGTCAAAAGTTTACATACACCTAGGATAAAGACATTCAAACACAATTTTTCACAACTCCACACATTTAATACATTACCATACATGTCCTGTGTTAAGACAATTAGGGTGTCTACTTTATTTCCATAAGAGGTCATTTCAAAATAATAGCTAAGAAACAGATTTATTTCAGGTGTTATGTACTATATCAAATTTTCACTGGGTCAGAAGTTTATATACATTTTGTTAGGATTTGGTGGCATTTCCTTTTAATTGCTTAACTTGAATCAAACACTTGGGGTAGCCTTCCACAAGCTTCTTACAATACCTTGCCAGAATTTTTGCCCATTCCTCCTGACAGAACTGGTGTAACTCAGTCAGTTTTGTGGGCCTCCTTGCTCGGACACACTTTTCCAGTTTAGTCCACAATTCAGTCTATGGGATTCAGGTCAGGGCTTTGTGATGGCCACTCCAATACTTTCACTCTGTTGTCTTTAAGCCATTTTGTTACAACTTTGGAGGTATGCTTGTCCTGCTGGAAGCCCCAGTTGAGTCCAAGTTTTAACTTTCTAGCTGATGTCTTGAGGTGTTCCTTCAGGTTTTCTAGATAATCCTCCTTCCTCATGATGCCATTTTCTGAAGTGCACCAGTCCCTTTTCCAGCAAAACACCCCCACAACATTATGCTGCCGCCCCCATACTTCACAGTTGGGATGGTTTTCTTCAGATTAAAAGCCTCACCCTTTTCCCTCTGTACATAGCACCAAACAGTTAAATTTTTGTTTCATCTGACCAGAGAACACTCCTCCAGAAGGCTAGGTCTTCATCCTTGTGATCACTTGCAAACTTCATTCTGGCTTTTTTATGCCAGTCGCGCAAGGAAGGGGCTTCTTCCTTGCACGACAGCCTTTCAGGCCATGGCAATGTAGGATTCTCTTAATGGTGGGTGTAGATACATTGGTACCTGATGCTTCCAACTCCTTCACCAGTTCATTTGTAGTTGTCTTGGGGTTCAGTTGAACCTTTCGGACCAAAGTTCATTCAGCCCTGGGAGTTGATTTGTGCCTCCTTCCTGAACAATGCAGTGTCTGTGTGGTCCTGAGATTTTCTATTTGCATATAATTGTTTGTACAGATGCTTGTGGTACCTTCAGTTATTTGGAAATTGCTCCTAAGGAAGAACGGGACTTGCGGAGGTACACAATTCTTTTTTCTGAGCTCTTGGCTGAGTTGCTTGGATTTTCCCATGGTATCAAGGGCAAACAGGCATTGGCTCTGAAGGTGGGCCCTTAAATACAGCCACAGGTGCCAATTAGCTCCCAATTAACTTTTAATTGTGACAATTGGCCAATCAGAAGCTTCTAAAAAGTCATTACATCAATTTCTGGAATCTTCCAGTCTATTTAAAGAGACAGTATACTTGGTGTATGTAAAGTTTTGACCCACTAGATGCCCTAATTGACTTGCCAAAAGAAATGTATGGTAACATGAAATGTGCAGAGTTGTGAAAAACTGAGTTTGAATATCTTTAGCTTAGGTGTATGTAAACTTTTGTCCTCAACTGTACACACACACCAGAGCAGAGCCAGGTACATACTTACATTCACACATACATGCAGAAAAGAATGAAGTCAGACATAAGCAGTTGGAAACTTTCTCACTGTTACAGTGCAGACAAACATACAATATCAAAGTCTGCCAAACACCCTCACCCCACGCGCAGGTCATTAGGTCAAACCAGAGCTGCCTTCAACAAGGTGTCCATTTGTGTCAAACTACAGTACTGGAAACACTGTGCTTAACAAAGCATTTTAGTACTCTTTAAACTTTTATCTGTGCCTTATCTTTTGTTGTTTCTCGGACCTATTTTAATTTGTAAAAATGTATTCCAAACAGTTATCTTCATGACCACGAGTGGTAATGAAATTATATGACTTTTGGCTTGTATATATCAGTAAGTAATAAGTAATTTGATATATACAAGCCAAAAAAATAATAAACAGTTCTATTCCCATGAATACTATTATTTTATGCAGAGAAATACTGGACAAAAAAGTGTATGTTCAAGCTTATTTTACAATTTCCAACAGAAAGATACATTAGGCTGCTCAGTTATGTAGACATGAACTAAAACATATAGGAAATCAAAACAAATAAGCCACATTCTGAAGCACCAATCTCATTCTGCTGCCTTTCTGAACTTGCTTTCTGATCATGCATATAGTGTTGTATTTGTTGTGTGTGTGTGCGTATATGTGCATGTGTGTGCGCGTGGGCATGTGTGCACATGTCCATATGCTTATGTGTGTGTATGTATATGTGCGTGTGTGTGCATATAACACTGCTGCTGGCTGACCTGTGTCCTCCTCCACAGGAGCATGAGATGGAGGTGCGCAAGCAGGCTCTGGATGAAGAGCGGAGGCGCAGGGAGGACCTAGAGAAGCGTCTGCAGGAGGAAACCAGCAAGAGGCAGAAACTCATTGAGAGGGAGGTGAAGCTCCGTGAGAAACAGAGAGCTCAGGTGAGTTTTGAAACTCCTACTCCTTGGTTCATGCGGCGCTATGACAGAGAAATAATATATTTTTATCAGCAGAACCTGGATTTGCTGGAAGAATGCTTTCAGAAATGGGCCTTGGCAGTAAATAGGACCTAAACTCAGCTTCAGTGTGTTATAAACTGAAAGAAAGCTGGCAGTCCCTAGTTGAAAAAGCAGCTTGGAGCAGCTTAAGTTTCAAGTTGATTAATGCTGGACTATGACTGTTCCAAGATGAGCAGTGCTGGTCGTATGCTGGTGAAGCTGGTAGACCAGCTTGGTCAACCTGATAATGAAAATAACTGTGCTGGCAGACCAGTTTAATCAAGCTGGTAATGTGATGGTCATGCTGGTAAACCATTGTGGTCATGGAAGACAACGGCAACAAAACCATCTTTACTCATCTGTGCTGGGGTTTTCAGCCTTTGAGTCATGAGCTCAATGCCAATGGGTACATGAACAAATTAGAGTACCCCTAAAAATACGGTTTAAATGTATTAGAGTCAGATTGTCTGTCGTGCTATGTTGTTCTCAGAATGCTGAGTTCTAAATAACTGTCTTGCATGTTTAGAGGAAACAATACACACAGGATGAAAATGCACTGCTTATAGGACAAATGAACAGAATGCAAAATTGCTTGCTATCTGGCTGTAAAAAGAGAAGGCACAATGACAGAATATCTGTCAGCATTTTCTTCCATTTGTCTTTTTTCACTGTGAGTGAAACCGTAAGTATGAGGTAAAAATGCAGACTGTCAGCTTTAGTTTGAGGGTATTTGCATCCAGTTTGGTTGAACCGTGTTGGAATTACAGCCTTTTCCAGACATAGTTTCCGCCATGGTCTAAATACAGTCTGTATGAGCAGGACTGGACACCTTTCAGTTCAAATGCAGAGCTGCTTTTCTGATGTGAAAAATACAGAAAGACAAGGACTCTGTCAAATAAGGAAAATCTGCTCTGAATTTGAAAGCCTCAGAAGTAGCGAAGCTTCAATTCTTTTAAGAGAGAGGAAGGAATGTGTGGCTTTGGCAGCGCAATATGTTCCCACTTACCATAGCCTGAGAGGCAGCGATGCAAAAATGAAAATAAAATGTCTGCCTCCCATTTCTGCTCCTACCAAAGTTTTGTATTCTTTTCTCTATTAAGGAACATTTAAAAACTGCAGCTAACGAGGAGTTTTTGATGTGTTAAGTGCTGTCTTTGTCCTTGAGGAAATTCATGACAGATTTTCCCACCCATGCCTGTGCCCCCACCCCCACACGTATACACACAGTCACGGCCTCTCACCCGTTACCTGCCAGTCAGGAAGGGTGACTTTGACTTGCGCGCCCACATTGAGTCGGCCGGCCACAGCACAGAAACATGCTACCACATGTCCCTGACGGAGAAGACCTGCCGCGGCTTCCTGGTCAAGATGGGCGGCAAGATCAAGACCTGGAAGAAGCGCTGGTTCGTTTTTGACCGCAACCGCCGGACCCTGTCCTACTATGCAGGTGAGACCATCTCCTAATCCACACTTGAGAGAGAGGCCAGGCCGCAAGATCAGCCAAAGGCAATTGGCAATGAGAATTTTAACAGACAAAAAAGGGGTTTAAATTCTGCTGGTTTTGACATGGCATTAGATGTGGAAAAGGTGGGCGGGAGTCTTCTTGAAGCTGGGAGGCTGATGTGCTGTGTGTGAGCAGGCCTCTCTGGTGTGTCTGAATTACAGATAAGCATGAAGCCAAGCTGAAAGGAGTCATCTACTTCCAGGCCATTGAGGAGGTGTATTACGACCACTTAAAGAACGCTCATAAGGTAAAGGCTTGTTCCTCATGGCCCTACGACCAGGATCCTGTCTGCGATCCCTTCCCTTACTGTGTCCTGCTTCACCGGAAATGCGTCTGCACACTGTAACAGCTTTCATTTTCCATTTTATATTTCCCCTGCTAAAGAAAACAGATATGTATCATGTGTTTCTTCAGTGAGAGAAAGCAAGAAATTTCCCCATTACTGTTAATGTGGCCATTTTCCTGGAAACAGGGAGAAATGTGAGAGGTTCCCAGTGCTCGTTTGTCACAGGGAAGGCTGATTCTCTTTCCCCTGTGGACTGTTCCATCTGGAGAACTGCAGCGAGACTGTCTGTGGGACAGTAACACAATAAATTAACAAAATAAATGTGCTGCTTTCTTTGTGTGTGAATGTGCACTGCGGTACTTGCGAAATGACCGCTGTCTTTGTTGCACGGAATATTGTTATATCTCTCTGCTGCCCTCTGGTGGCCTGATTGTGTAGTTTCCCTGTTGCAGAGCCCCAACCCATCACTGACATTCAGCATTAAGACGCACGACCGTGTTTACTACTTGGTGGCGCCCTCCCCAGAGGCCATGCGGATCTGGATGGACGTGATAGTCACCGGGGCTGAGGGCTACACCCAGTTCATGGTGTAGCTGCGGAACCTTCCAGACCAGACCGGACTGCCAGAACTTCTCAGGGCCGGACACTGGTCCTCTAAAGACTACAGTGTCCTCTTTAGGGGCTTTGTTTTTGTTTTGTTTTATTTTTGATATATATTTTTTTATATCAGGGGGCTCCAATCTTGAGCCTTGTTCAATGGAATATGCTAGTGCCTTAGTCATTATTATTATTATTATTATTTTATGGACTTCTGTTGGAGGCCAAGGATTGAGGTCGAGGAAGTGGTGCAAGGGCAGGGGCGATCCAGGATTTTTAAAATGAGGTGGCACAGGGGGAACCAAGAAGCAGCCCATAGGAAATCAGAAAATTCTATCATAAATAAATACAGTGTTGAAAATTGGCTTAGAAAACACTGGGCACGATTTTCAGGCTCTTGTGCAGTGCCATGTGCCCTAATACAGGAGGTATTACATGAAAAGTGGCACTGCACAAGAGCCTGAAAATCGTTGTGTATTGAATAACTGTTTTGCATGGATAGGACAACACAATTTTGTTCTACTAAATAAACAACATCACATAGGCATTAATAATTCATTTAACTTGTTTTGTTTTCAATACAAACATTGCAGTGTGTGTGTGTGTGTGTGTTCTCTGTACTCCATGTTCTGAGCTTGAAATCTGTGTCTGTTCATGTGGGTTATCTGCACCGTCACACATGTAGACTATGCTCTGCCTCAGAACAGCTGTGTTCTGTGGTTTTTGTGCTGGCTACTAAATAGTTGGATAAACTCGTACTGTATATTTCAAAATCTATAATTGAGTGTGTACATACCATGAACAGAGACATGGTGTTGTTAATTTGCCGAAAAAGTCTTGAGTCGTGTCTCTCCTCCTATTTGACGGTAAAAACGTGGTACTGTGATTTCGCATCGCAAATCAAGCAGCTATTGACAGCGCACTGATCCAGTGGCGTTGAGGGGGCACCGGGGGGCGGCGATCATATTTCGGGGGGGGGCACCCCGGGGCACCCGTGCCACCCGTGCCACCCCTTTAGACACGCCAGTGTGCAAGGGTTGCACAGTGAAGCCGTACACACACATGGGCCTGTGTGAAAGACCAGGTCCCCACCTGTGTTTGAAGACCTATGGGAGAGGTTGGTTCCTTTGACTGAGACCTGTGCAGTTATTATAATAATAATAATAATTACTATTATTATTATTATTATTTTATTGTTGTTGTTGTTTTAGGGTTTTTTTTTTTTTTTTGCTTTTATTTTTATTTTTTTGTTCCAGGAATATCAGCTTACTGTTTTCTATTGGAGTGGCTATAATGGTTGGTGCTCTGAGAGTGTTTAGCAGGGGACATTGTTATTCTGGTTGAACTCAGTTTGTCATTCAGTATCGATAGGCCTTTACATTGACCTTTACTGTGTATGTACTGGGAATGTTTGGAAGGAGGAAGTTTATGCTTTTTTGCATTTAATACTGCTCCATTCCCACCAGCAGATAGTGATAGCTATCATGACGTTACAGGTAACTTGGTGACAGGTGTGTGCTGTGTAAATGTAAACTAGGCAACAGAGCTTCAGGAGGTGATTGTCACAGCTCAGTTTCAGAGGGAAACTGGAGCCTGTCATTTGCCTGTTAAAATGACCAACAGACATTTGATTTGTTCCCCAAATGACTTTATGTTAAGGGTTATTTATAATGAATCAAATGTCTCTTTCTGTGTTTTTGGTTTTTATCTTGCATGTTTATTTTTGCATACAGCCTGAATTTCTCTTGGTTTTATCTTGCTGTTTAGCCTTATGTTCAGTAAGTCTGGAGTATACCTCCCTCATGAGAACAACCTTGTGATGCTGTACAATGGGTTTTGTGTGTGAACTCAAGCAAAGCCTGATCTAAACCAGCTCTAAGCTCACTGGAACACAGACAGCTCTTCTCGAATGAGGGCTGTACTACTCTACAGTGCTGGTTCTCTGTAGTTCTCAGTACGGCCTCCATTCCACCACTGCAGCTGTACACGGTAGTGTAGCACAGCCACTGTGCGATCACTGTAACTATACCATTGAGAGTGCTTCTCAACCTGATCTGCTTCATCAAATATAAATCAATTCGATTTAAAGGCCATCCCCTCAATATTATGTAACTCAGCAGCTGTACCACCTGACAACATGGTAAGCTCTAATTGGGAGATTGTGGGGTTTCTGAGATCCCTTCATGCCTCCACACAGCATTTGAAGGTTTCCCTCTGCCTCAGGCTCTGTTCATTGATCCTGGCTTGTAAAAGCAGGCTCACCAATGGGTATGCACGTGTACACACAAGCAATCCATGTTCATGCACGCATGAACACAGAAAGTACACAGGACTGATGTACATGCAGAAATGCATGAACACAAACATATGCACAGATGTGCTGTCATGTTTGTTCATGCACACGTGGCCAGCTATTCAGCCAGATAGCATTGTCCAAATGGTTTCTTTCTTTTCCCGATTTTCTTCTTTTCCTTAATTGTGATTGGCTTTCGGCAGGCTTCCTGGCTGGAAAATTAGTGTTCTCTGCAGGACGCAGAGGATGTCATTATTGGACCTTCCTTTTATCCTATTTTTGCTTTTAAAAGTAATTCACTGCATCTGACACACACCCACTGATCTCCTGGTTAGAGCTGGAAAATCCAGGTTCAGAAAGTCCTTTGCAGTATTTTGTTCCAATCACCTGGATTTGCTAATTAGCACAATTATTCAGCCAGGAGGTAAAACGAATTAGTGAAATAAATCAATCAAATTTATGTTGCGCAATTCACAGTGATCGTCACAATACGCTTCACAGACAACCCTGGCCTGAACCCTCACAAGTGCAAGCCTAAAGCAACATTGGCAAGCAAAAACTTCCTGTGGCATATGGGAAGAAACCTTGGAAGGAACCAGGATGAAGGGGGAAACCCATCCACCTCTGGTCAGCTCAGGGTGTAGATTGGTGACCAACATGGTCAGTCAGTCAATGTTTACATCAATCAAACTGCAGCTCAGATGATGGGCGGGGCCAGATGGCAGTGGTTGGGAGCAGCAGGTGACAATGGAAGTGGGCGGGGTGGAGACGGAGATTAAATCAGCTGGCTGAGTTCATGAGCGGTAGAAACACATGGCAGGACTTTTATTTCTGACACTTGTACATTCCACCTCTGTACCTGGTTCCATCGCTTAAATCTCCAATAAATTGATTTGAAAGTGCAGAACCCTGAAATATTATCCAATGCGCCAAAATATATTTTAGCCATTAGGAATGACGTAACCTTCTCATGAAGCATGATTCACATTTGTAGAGAATTTGGCATACATTATCTACAGGCTCAACTCGGCTGTTTAATTTTTATGGAAATGGACAGGACCAAGTGTCCACGCTTTCAGTATTTAAAGCTTCACCAATTTAAGCTGTAGGTCTATCAATTAATCAAGAAAAATGTTTTTAAAGCATTTTTCTACTCTATTATGTGGAATTTTTCCCACAGGGCATTACAGAAAAGGAAAAAATAAAAACTATTCATCTGAGAACTGTGACTGATTAAAAATCTTTTAAAAATATATAAAATATGTGTAGCTGACATAATATAGGAAATCGTCCCTCATTAGACATTAAATGTGTCTAATTAAAAATAATTAACAGCTCTTTATACTTCGGGAATTGCAATTTAGGTTGGAATAAAGCCTAGTATACACGGGGGGGGGGGGCCCTAGGACCACCTTGGGAAGTGCATGAGACATTTTAGAAATGTACATGTTTCTTTTGAAATGAGAAGTGTCATGTTTCAGTTTTAATGGAGGAGCCAGATTTGATTACATCAGGTGTAATTCTTAAAGATGCTAAGCCTCATTTGACCGACAGGCATGTTCTCCTTGGTTAAAAGTTTTAAAGTACACTGCTCTTATGATCATCCCACAGTCACACTTGTGGTGTGGTGACGTTTGAATAATTTAGGCAGCTGTGCAAAGATTGGGCTACTCTCTGCATCATGTGGTGGAACATGTAGAGACTCCATCTTCTTTGGATGAGGTGTTTGCCTCTGTGGGGATTTAGGGAATTTGCCGAGTGTGTGGGAGCATGTTTGCATGTTTGTATGCATGATTGTGTGTTTGTGTGGGAGTAAATGTTAACATTTGTGTTTGTGTACATGTGTTTGTGTGTGTATGTGTGTGATTCTGCCAGTCACACACCCATTCACAATTCCAGTTTTCCTGCACCACCCAAAGCCTGACATTTAAAAATAATCTGCCATGTGTGTATGTGTGAGTGTGTGTGAGAGAGAAAGAGAATATGTGAGTGTTCATGCTAGACTCTCAAAGTACAGTAACAAATCTTGTTTTTATTAGTGCAGTGATCATTAGTCATCCATATTTCTATTAATTTATACTCTGTGGGCCAATAAAGCATCCCCCAACACACATACACACACATGCTCTGGCAACAGAGTGAGGAGGGCTGTGTTTCGTTCTGGGAGTGGGCAGGGGGGTGTTTCTGGCCAGGGACTTGGCCGGGGGGGGGTGGGGGGGGGGGGGGGGGGTGGGTTTGGGGCCTGTGGAGATATGCGATATGACAGCCCTTGACATAGACAGGTTACTTTCTTCAGTGGATTCGTCCTCAGAAAAGAGCAGGAAAAAAAACAGGCCGTTGTGGCGTTACCGTTCACACATACCACCTGCCTGTCAACAACAGCCGTGACCTCTTACCACAAGCACTGCAGGAGTGCAGGGGTGTCATTGCAGTCCCTTGGTGGGGGCTGAAGCAGCCTGTTTTTGTGTGTTGTGCGCACTGCATTAATGTGACAGCACACTGCTGTCACTGTCCTGAGGTGGCATTTTGGTGCGATAATACAGCACCCTGTCTGTGCTGTGGACACTGCTGTCTTATATATGAACAGTGAGACTGGGCTGACGTTATCCCCTTTCACAATAAGCACTGTGGTGACATTATTTAGACACACTGCAGCCTTGTTTACTGAAGACGCCCCCTCTCTGTTGGTGATCGTTTGGCTCTTCTACACAGATCTGTAAGTGAGAAAGAATAGACAGAGAGGGTGGAGAGATGGAAGGAGAAAGAGAGGGTGTGTGAGATTGAGAGAGAGGGAGGTGTGAAATATTTCAGACAGAATGTGTGTGTATGTTCATGAGAGAAAGAGAGAGTGAATGGAGATTGTGCCTTCTTCTGCTTGTGTGTGTGTGTGTGTGTGTGTGCATATCCATCCATAAGGGTATTAGTCTCCAGCCATGAATGAGGAATCATGATCCCAGATATCAGACTGGGTGTGATGATGGTGTAAATTTATTATATTAATCTGGAGAGTGACTTTGCCCCATTGACTTCTTCAACCACAACTCCGTCCCGAAGCTCTGCTGGCAGATGTTTCACTGATGTTCCCACCGTAATGGTCATAAGAAACACACCAAACCAAAGATCAGCGCATGTACATGAATGATGACCTTGGAGATCAAACTGTTTCGTTTTCTTTTTTGCTGCTTGACTGGCGATTCCCTCCTCCTAGGAGTCATGCATGCCATCACAGTCCTTAAATTTCAGAACCATCCCGCCGCTGAAAGGTGCTATGTCAATTAGTAGATGGGAACCAGGGCACGAACGGAGATCGGAGGAGAATGTGTGTGTGTGTGACAGGGAGAGCATGGTTCTGCATGAATTGATTTTACAAAATATGTATAATAGAAATATAGGTACATACAAAATTGTGTATTTGTGGGAGGAATGTCCGTCAGTGGATTATCATTTGTCAGTGGATTATAGAGATTGAGAAAGAGCACACTTTGGTATACTGCCAATAACCATATATTATCTCTTTCTATCACACACTCACTCTTCACACAAATGCCTACTCTGTCTCAAGCACACATACTTTTTGTTTCTCTCTTACAAACACACACACACACACATACATACATACATGCACACACACACTTACACACACATTGTGAGTGCATTCCATTGCCCAGAGAAGGAAAACCCAGTTCTGACTGGGTATCATTGATATTTTTTTAATGTTGTTGCCTTTGTTTTATCAGCATTGTCACAATGTTGTTCTAAGGTTGCCGTTACTTTGTGTGTCAGTGCAGAGGTTTGAGACCACCTGTTCAAAACCAGTAAATAATGTGTCCCTGACCTCTGAAATGCATCACTGCCACGGGGTGCGTTACATGCATGCAGGACATGTACGGATGCATGTGAATCAGAATCAGGTCAGTCCTGACTACAGCCACCTGTCCAGTGAATAAATTGTGGAATAATGCAGTGTTCCTGCTGCCATATCACCCTGAGCTGTATACATTATTTATGTTGAAACAATGCCCAGGCTGTAACCACCACAGGAAAGAGAGGCATATGGCCAGGCCATGAGAGGAGGAAGTGACACAACAGGGCTTAAAGGCTCATGGATTATCTGAGGTAAGTGTGATCTCCCTGGATAGCCATTTCGTAATGATGCAATATCAAAAACTGATGATAGCGTCAATGCCAGTGTCCACAGCAAGAACTTTTTGAACTGAACTTCTATTCAGAGAAGGAGGGACAGAGGGACCATCACAGGGTGATGCTTATGCAGATTATCCCATAAATCTATCTGGAATGCTGCCAAGGCCTAGGATTGTGCATGAGTGTACATGTGCGTGTGTTTGCGTGACAGAGCCTTGGCTCTACAGCTCAGTACACATTCTGCACTCTGGTCACACACAGCACCACCACCGCCCCCCCCATCCCACCCCCCCCTCCTCAAAAAAAACCACCGCGCCTCCATCCCTCATTGGCTGACCTACTGGGGTTGCCATGGAGACTTCAGAAAGGAGGCAGGCGTGCAAAATTGAGAACGAGCATCTCCTCTCAGTGAAGGCATGGAGAGGTGTGGCTGTCGCATAAAGATAGAGTGTGTGTGTGTGTGTGTGTGTCCAGGGAGCTGGGGGGGTGGTGGTTTCCAGCCCAGTTTCACATTCCTCAGGCCTTTCTCAAAGCATCCTGGGAAAATGTTGGAGCAGCTATGATATGTTGTTTCCAGTGACTGTCAGAGAGAATGGGGTCTGCAGAGAGTGTTAGAAACCTCATACCATAAATGCCTGTTAACACCCTCTCATTCCCTACATGAGGAGATGGGCTCTGCCTGACAGAGCCATGGGGGACATGTTAATGAACTCCACTGGGGAAAAAACTAAAATATGTGGTTGGTATAGAAAGAGGGAGAGAGGGAGTAAGAGAATATCCCTAAGGGATTTTTCAGCATTTTCATACAGTAGATGTTGCATGCAAAATAATGCTTCTCATTTGGGAGTGGGATAAGAGACACAGTAGTAAATCACAGGGAGGTTATTCATGGTCGTTTGACTATAACTGACTGTTCTCTTTTTCAATTATTTTTATCTCTCCCCTTTACATTTATTTTGTTGCCATTCACACTCTTATCAGAAGCAATTTGCACAGCATACCCTTTCCCAGAATTCATTTCTACAGCTCAATGCTTATTCAAGTAATTTGGGTTAAGCACATTGCTCAAGGGTGCGATGCCAGTCATTCCTCTGGGCTGTCTATTGTCCTAGTCAATATACTGTACTTCACTGCTTCTGATTTGAGCGCTTCCATTACGCACACATACAGGAACGACCTAGTGCTCATTAGCATTACATTAAATGGCAGACAGATGTTCTTAGCTCAGCAAATGAATGGATATTTGGTGTGTTTAGATCATGTATGAAGTCTATAAATTATGCTCAGCAGGGAGCACCATGTGGCTTCCCTGCTCCCTGTTGTCAACTGACACTAACAATTCACAGACTTTGCTTCTCTATGTCATAATTTCTGCATCCTTCCACCACATCTCCAACTTTTCCATGTATTCAGGTTTGTTGGGTTGGAAGATTGGCCAACTGAAAGGTGCAGAGCATTAACCCGAGACACAGGTCTGTGCCATTTACCATCCTTAAATCTCCCACTATGCACTAACCGTTTATTTGGTCACAATAATTGTTACTGAAATTCATTCTGCCTTGATGTGATCCACACTGGTTATTTGGAAATAAAATCAAATGATAATTTTGAACTGAGATTAATTAATTATCTATTAATCAATCATTTTTCCTTCAGCATAAAGCAAAATGGAAACAGTCAATTCTTGCCCACTGACTGACAAAACAGCTACACAAACACATAAACACATATCTATTCTAAACTGCAGTACTTTCATGTAAAAAGCTCATTTGCTACATTATCAGATTAACTATAATGGAGGTGTACAGACTTAATGCAAGCTCATCATAAGCTAATGCCTGACTGTCTCCGGAACAAATGCTGGTACTTAAAATGCGAAATAAATTCTCCACTATCAGTTTGCTCTTGACAGTGGAAAAAAATTAAAAATGTTTATAAACAAGGAATTTTGCATGTCTATCTTTGACATGGAAAACAGAAATGAAAACGACACAACAGACATTAGCACTGCTAATGTCTTTTTCTGTGTCACAGCAAAGAGAGTGAAGCTGTGGTACAGCACAGTGATGAAAGCAAAACACAGAATCTGTCCCTTTTTCACAGATCCACTAAGGTGCATGAAAACAAGGAGGTAACATAAAAGAAACATAAAGAGAAATTTGCAGTTTTAAGAAAAAGGAATGTTCAGAGAACTTTGACTGACAGACACACCAAAAACTTTTCACAATACAAATTGTTATTTTTTCAAGAGTGGCAAACTGTTTGCTATTGCATTCGACATTAGAAGCCACAGGATGAGGTAGGGCACATTTTAAAGTGGAACAAGGTAGCGCGTGATCCTTAATTATGGGTTACCAGGTATGTTCATTGAGCATTGAAATAAGTTTCACGTTATTAATTTCTTGCCACCAAATGGCACAATGTCACTATACCATTTCATCCAGAAATGAATATTCTTATGTGGCGACATAGCTCAGGAGGTAAGAGCGGTTGTCTGGCTGTCGGAGGGTTGCCGGTTCGATCCCCCACCCTGGGCATGTCGAAGTGTCCCTGAGCAAGACACCTAACCCCTAATTGCTCCCAAAGAGCTGATTGTTACCTTGCATGGCAGCCTTTGCATGGCAGCCTTTCACCGTTGGTGTGTGAGTGTGTGTGTGAATGGATGAATGAGAGGCATCAATTGTAAAGCGCTTTGGATAAAAGCGCTATATAAATGCAGTCCATTTACCATTTATACATACATGTGGCTTATGCAGGTTGCAGAGCGCTGACAGCACAATAATATGGGTCAGTGGATCTGGAGCTCATTAAACAGGGCTCCCTCCCCCTGTTTCCCCCTTCATCCTACCCCTCAGGGATACCCCAGTGAGACAGAGGTGCCCCAGGCTGCACCCAAGTGGAATTAGGGGCTAATGAGAGCAGGAGCTCACCATCACCCCAAACAGCGCTCCCCACACCTACAGCTGTCACTTTCTCTCTCTATCACTCTATCTCTCATTCTCTCACATGCACAATCACACACACACACACACACACACTGCATACATATATAGCCAGACTCACACATACTGCACATTTATACAGACATGCACAAATTCACATACATATTGCGAAAATATAAACAGACACTTACATGGACACACAAAATCAAAACAGGCATGCAAACACACTTTTCACACAGATATTCTCTCGATTTCTCTCTCTCTCTCTCTCTCTCTCTCTCTCTCTCTCTCACACACATAATCTCAGCAGCACAGTGCTCATAACCTTTCAAAGTGAAGAAGGTATGAGGAATCTTTTCTTACTGTTTATTCTGCGGTAATGTAGTGTCAACAAATTGCTTTGTTTTGATTAAAATAAATTTTTCTCTCATTCTCTTGTGGCGGAGGTTAGATAACCAGCACGTTAACCTCCTCTAGAGTACTGGGCCATGTCCTAATGCCAGAGTAATTTAATCAGCACTCAGTGTCCAGTACCATGCATTCCGTCACCTGACACATCTCCTGATGGTTCCAGTTCAAACCAGTAGATTACAGTTTGGAGGGAGGAGGGACATGCACAGAAACATTTTGACAAAGGTGTTTATCCTGTTACACTAATAAAGAGCAAAGGAGCAGTCAGATGTGACTCAGAAATCCGGGAGCAGATCAGCAGAAAAAAATGCAGCTCCTCCAAAGCGCAGCGCTACCCTGGCATGATGTCATACCTCTAACCACATGGATCACCTGTAAAACTGGGGAACTTCCATAGCAACACACAGCTTTACGCACACTCACACACGCACATACAAACACACATGCTTGCACAAACTCACATGCACACACACTCTGTCCCTTCTGTTCTGTCCCAGAGAAGTATGCTTGTGTTATATAACACCTTTATAAAAAAAACTCTGCTGCAGAGCTTGCTCAGAAACAAACTTTACTATCACATTACCCCACCCCCCACCCATTGATCCCCTGCACACTCACACATACATGCTCACAGGAGCATATGCATGTACACACACACACACACACACAGTTACTTATGCCCATAGTGTATCTTAATCTCAGCTCTCGTAACAGCCCCTCCTTCCTACAGTTCATAAATATGTACAACAAACTGCCTCCATCTATTACAAACACAGCAGGGACCAGCAGCCTTCACACTCCCACAGTAATGCGCAAAAAATGGATGCTCTTTCACAAATATGCAGTGCATGTCATTTTATTAATTAAATAGGAAACAAAACAACATTTAGTTTACACAAGCAACAGAGATAAAATTTACCCCCTGGCTTCTTCTGAGCATGTACAAACTCAAAGGTACCTAATAACTGACAACAACCCAAACAGATTCCTCACAAAGACTGTGAGTTTCACCATAAGTGAATGGACCATTGTGAAAGGATGGAGGAACAGAAGCAAAACAGAACAGGAGCTGATTCCCTTGAACCCCACCCACCACCCCACCCACCAACTGTGTGATCAATGCTGACCTAACGACCCCCTGTTATCTTTTACAAACCCACAAATAAACAGACCGGCAGTCAGGCCTACAGTGTGAGGCATGCTCCCTGCTATAGACATTCAAAGATGCTGACAAAATATACGGTCAGGAATAGAATGAAAGTACCAGTATTTTTGGGGTAAATCCAATCCTGACCCCCTCCTGGGATGGGGTGCAGGGGGTGTCCCAAAAAAGGTATGTCCATAGCAAGTGAGTGAATGTGGGGATTTGTGCATATTCTACAAAAAGAAGTAGTAATAAAGGTGATTAAAAAGTAGATATTTCTCTTAGAAAAAGCTGTTTTTACATTGGAATGAAGTCACCTAGAGAGCCGTAAGAGTTGAGTGTGAAATATACGAGCGTTCCCTGATTATTGAGCTTTGAATAGTGGCTGAGGCTGTTGGGACTAGGGTGGGCTGGGGTTCCAGGATACCATTAAATCCTGCTGTTTGTGGCCAACTCTGTACCAGTCCAGCACCCCCTCCCCCCAGCATTGTAAATCCCAAAAGAACAAACTCTTCAGCATGCACCCCTATCCCTCCCATGTTTGCTTTCATGTGATCCTGAATGGTACCAGCTGAGGAGTGCAAAGTGAGAGTGGAGGCCTGTCTTCCTGCTTCAGTAACTCATCAATGCCATGTTCTATGCGTCCGTTAAACGCCACGTCAAATATTGTGTCGAGGTCTCTGCTCTTGGCCTCAAGATTTGTTTTGTCTTATTGCATTCCGTCATGGTGATTCTTGTCCTGGCGAGTCTAATACAGGTGAGAATGAGGATGAAACTGTTTGTTTTTTTCGCTCAGTGTTACTTATTGGTTACGTTTGACTGATGTTTTTGGAACTTTTCTTGATGTACAGATGAAGAGAAACAGAAAAGAGAGACGGTCATAAGCAGTCTTCCTGTGTATGTTCATCTAGTGAAGATGGTGAAGATGCATTCCACTGCAGTGGTAATCAAAAAAGCAGGTTTTGGACAACAGTCTTGTAGTTTTGAACTATAGATGGTTGGGTCAGGTGAGTCCAGAAAGTTCTATTTCTTGTGTGGAGCCTGACTGGGGGCATGACGTGTGTTGACGGGCTTGTTGCCAGCCCGGCGGACAGGCACCTTGGAGATGGGGATTTTGGTGCGGGTGGGGGCGTCAGCCTTGCCTGCGGATGCGTGGGAGACAGGCGTTGTAGGCGAGGTGGGCGTCATAGCAGTGGCGGCTACAGGCGCCAGTGACCCCTGGCTGGCAGAGTGGGAGGGGGGTGTCTGCTTGACACTGATGGGGATCCGGGAGTCCCGGGGAAGGCTGGTGCTGCCCTTCAACGAGCGGAAGGAAGTGGCCTGGGATGGTGGGGTGAGCTTCGACTTGCCCAAAGTAGAGGAGGAGGATGAGGAGGAGGCAGGCGGGGTCATCTCCTCATCGGAGGCCACACCCCCTTCGGGCGGGTCCACAAACAAGTCGTAGAGGGCGTCACCACTGCAGCTGTCCCGAGGGAGCCCGTCCTGTGACAGGAACCGGGCACTCTCCTCCTCCTCTGGCCCGGGCGTGGTCGAGTCCCAGTAACCCTCGTCGCTGTTGGCGGGGGCATCCTGCAGGTCCTTGCCCCGCCCGTTCTCGAGCGGAGCCTCTCGCAGGTGCTTCCCTGCCCTGCTGCCACTCCCACCCACGGGAATCTTGCTGAGTCCCAGCGTCTTCACCGGAGGGAGCCGTTTCTGAGCCCGTGAGGGGGCGTGGTGGGCGAGGTCTGCTCGGGGCAAGGCAGGAGAGTCCTCCCCCTTCCGGGGCAGCATGTGCCACAGGCCCTGCATGTCAGCGTCGTCTACCTCATCCGGGCTGGCCATCTCCTCACCGCCACCCATGTATGCCACAACCCCGCTTCCCTGCGGCTTCCCTGCGGCCGCCCGCACCTTCAGAACCGCCGTGGCGGGGGGCAGGGCCACGGAAGGCAGCGCAGCCGCTTGGATGAGAGGAGCAGCTGGGGTAGCAGCGGCAGGAGGCGGAGGGGCAGGAGCACGGATAGGGGAGGGTCTCTCCGTGGACAGAGCCACAACCCCCGCTCCCCGCGTCCCGCCCCCTGTCCCACCACTGCTGCTCCCTGTCCCGCTGCTGCTGCCGCTGGCGCTGGCCCCCTCCTCCTCTGTGTCAGCGATGATGTCACCGCAGCCTGTCAGCGAGTCAAAGCTCTTGAGGGAGGTGACGTCGGTGAACATGGAGCAGAGGCGGTCCATGGAGGGCTCTGAGACCGACGGTTCAGGCGGGGTGACGGTCATGGTGGGGGTGTGGGGGAGCAACCGCACCTCATGGCTGCCGCTGTGCTTTGGCCGGGATGCTGCGCTGGTGGCCTTCAGGGGCGACAGCGTTGAGGACTCCTGAGAGAGCGGTGACAGCCCAGGGGCAGGGCTATGGGAGGCGGGGCTCTGCTCCTGCCCATGGCAAGTTCCAGCTGCTGCCTCCTGAGACTCCTGGAATCTCTGATCGCCCGAGGTGGAGGCACCGCTCCCAGTGTCACCCGCATCGCCAGGTTGGTCAGTAGGCTTAGCCGACCCCTCGCCCGTCTCCAGGGCGACGGTGTCCAGAACGTGGGGCTGGGGCTCCAGGCTGAGGGCGACGTCCTCCTTCACGATCTCTACGCTGTTGGTACGGGAGGCTAGCAGCACAGCGCCCAGCTCCGCCCCCCTGGTGCTCTTGTCGCGGCGGTTCCAGCGCATGCTGCTGAAGAGCCCCCGCAGCCCCTTCCTCTGCCTGGGGGGCCGAGCCTCTGCCCCTGCCATCCCCCTGCCGCCCCTCCGCAGCAGGGAGAAGAAGCTGAGTGACTTTGAGACAGAGGAGTGGGGGACGGTCACTGCAGGCTCGCCGGCTGCATTCAGCTGTTCGCCGCTGGCCGACACCTCCTTCCTGCCCCCCTCCAGCACGCTGGTGTCTGCCAGCCCATCGTGGGTCTTGCTCCTGACGAGCGGCAGCTTGGCTGGCCCCTTGACCGCCTCCCCTTTGCTCCCGATGGAGAAGATGCTGGGCACCGTCCTTCCGGACTTACGCTTCCCAAACAGCTTGAAGGCCGCCTTGTTGATCTTGCCGGACGGCTGGGGGTCGCACGGCGGGAGACTGCTGCTCTCCGACTGTAGGTCCATCTCTGCTGCTGCCACTCTCTCTTTCGCTGTCTTGCTCCCTCAATCCCTCTCTCCACAGCTATGCCGCTCTGTCCTTTCCTCCCTGCCTCTTTCTCTCAATGGCTCACTGAATCGCTCTCTTTCACTGGCTTCCTTTTCCTAGCACATTGTATTTTCTCCCTCTCTGTCTCCAGACCCTCCTCTCTCTCTCTCTCTCTCCCCCTCCCGCCCTCTTCTTCTTTCTCTCTTCCCTCCCTCGTGCTCTCTTCCTCTTTACCGTGCTTTTTCTTTCTCTCTCTCTCTCTCTCTCTCTCTCTCCCTCCCTCCCTCTCTCTGCTGCTCCTGCTGATCTCCATGGCAACCGGGGGACTAAGCCGATTTAGTCAGCGCTGGAGTGGAGCCCAACCCCTCGTCCTCCCCCCAGCAGAGGCTCTTTTTTCTCCTTACATTATTTATTTCCCCGTCCCAGATTTATTCCCTCCATCACTCCCTCCCTTCCACTGCATTCTGTGCTTATATTCTGGATTGTTCTAACCTTGCACTAATGTGATTAGGTTCCACAGGAAATAACTAATTTAAGAGTGAACTGGTACTGATTGCAAAACTTCAGTACCATCAACAGGATGGCAAGTGGGGCACAAGCACGAGGAGGGAGAGAACAAACAAAAAAACGAAACAAACAAAGAAAAGTCAGGTGGTTATTTGTGTGTAATCCGAAATCCGTCGCTGAGATTTGGGAAAATCTGCACTTTCTTAAAGAAGATTTGCAAAATATTCCAGACTTAACTGACATAAGCAGCACATGTACACTGCACACACGCACAAACACAAACCAAAGCATTTGTCTTTCCCGCACATGTACACACACAATAATTCTTTCACACACATGCATACACACATACATACAATGCACACACAACAGGAAATTAAACCTGCATGGAAACGGGTTAGTAGAGGGAATGGTGGCTGAATCCAATGTGACTCAACATAACCATCACAGCTAGCGTGCTGTACTGAGCAGCCCCTGTGTGTGCCCTCATGTGTATGTGTGTGTGTGCACGTGTATGAGGAAAATCAAAAGTGCGAATAATGGCACAGTGCTCTGACAGCACATATCCAGCAGTATGTGGCTTAAGGCTTAGCCCCCCCACCCCCATATCTAAGGTGGCCTGAGGAGGCCTGTTGTGGATGCTGAGGATTTGGAGTAGTAAGTGGAGAGGTCCCCATGTCTGTGAAGAAGCGCCTGTTGAGGAGCATGCGCACTTGCTGCTGGGTCAATAATGGGTGGTGCCTCATTCATGAGCCCCCACTCCTCCCTTTCTTTCCCTCCAACCCCTCCCTTTTATGTCAGCATCCCATATGCACCGTGGAGAGCCCCCTCCCTGGCACACACCCTCCTCACTGCCTCCACTTCCACCTCACTGCAGTCAAACAATGTCCACATTGACAGCATGGAGTTGGACTGCTCTGTGCTGCTTTATCTGGTCTGCCTCCACTTTCAAAACCATCCCTCCCTGAAACTGGCTTCACCAGGCATGGAGGACCAGGGACAAAATCACCCACCTGCTATAACAGACATACCACCCTCACCCCCCAACATGGATGATGCTCCATCTGTTCTCTATCTCTCTTTCTCTCCACTTAAATTCAGTTTTCCTTATTGGCATGAAATACAAACACAGTATTATATACAGGGAGCTCCATAATGTTTGGGACAAATACATATTTTTTCTTTATTTGGCTCTGTACTCCATAATTTTAGATTAATACTCAAGCAATTCATGTGGTTAAAGTGCAGATTCTCAGCTTTTATTAAAGGGTATGTTAATACCCTTGGTATCATCGTGTAGAAATAACAGCACTTATACATAGCACCCGCATTTTAGGGTGCCATAATGGTTGGGACAAATGGATTCACAGGTGTTTCTGAATATTCAAATTCTTTGCTGCAAGTATAAGACAGCTTTCAGTATCTAGTCTTGGCATCTGTCAGCATAAAGATGAGTGTTGTGCCAATGAAAGTCAAGGAAGCCATTATGAGGCTGAGAAATATGAAAAATCTAGGGGAACAGATTGAGGGGGGCATGTCTATAGGCTTGTTTTACTCATGTTTCTTTAGCAATATCACATTAGTTCAAAACCAGAAAACCTGAGTGATCTTAGAGAGACAGAGAAAGAAAAAAGACAGCAAACGAGAGAGGTGTTTGAGTGCATGAGAGAGACCCTGTATATGTGGTCAGTACATATTATCTAATTTCCGATAACTTTTCTTTCTGGACAAATGATGAAAGGCAGTAAACCCACTGGGTTTCCACCTAAATATAGATTACTATTAATCCTATATGAAAATTATAGTAATCTTTTCAAGAATGTCCCTTTCTTTGTGTTCAATTCTTCTTCTTTAATGTCATAATCTGTACACCATTACTGTGAAATTCATTATCACTTGGGGTTACTATCACAATCATTGCGGTTGCACAGGATCTAAAATTAATCTGTTCATTTATAAAGGAGAACAGACAGTACAACTGATTTGTTTTTATGTTATTCAGACAGGGGAAAGCAGAGAGTACAGAAGAGATCACAGAGCATCAAATGCATCTCTCCATCTGGTTCATTTTTAAGTTATTTATATCTACTTTGGCCATATTAACAAACAATTCCTGGTAATGATGCATCTTGACTGTGGATTTTATAGAGATGGGTTTCCCATGTGTTGACGGATCGATCAGAAGATAACAAGACCGCAATGCGTAAACAAGCTCCGCTCTTTTCCCGCCTCCTGATGATGTTATAAAGCATGAATTCATCTGTATGAAATATCAGAAACCGCTCAACGCTGTACTCCTTACAGTGCTTAAATGGGACATTTGAAAGACAACAGGGAATGGGTTTGTGCGTGCGTGCGAGTGAGTGAGAGTGAGAAAGTGAGAGAGAGAGAGAGAATTTGTGTGAATACACATCCAGCCTTGATCACCATGGTCAGCACTTTACACAATATAATAGTCTAATCAGTCTGTGCAATGGATCTTAAAATACCACCACTTCAGTAATCCCAATATGCGTGAGTCTTGTGCTTGTGCTTATTACAGTAATGAACTGAGAAAGCAAATTATAACGGAGAGACATTACTAGGCATCAGAGTTGGGTTCAGTTCTGGAAATTGAATAAAATGTGATTAATTAATTGAAAATCCTCTTAGAACATTGACATATTTTTCAATGAATGAACAATAGAAGGAAGAGGAGGAGGCAAACAGGGTCATCTTTATACAGAAGGCAACGCCCCCTTCTGGCAGGTCCACATACAAGTTGAATGCCGTCTGACAACAATTCCTCTGCTGAGGATGTAGTCAGACCTGGCAGTAAATATACATGCTCCGGCAGTAAATCAAAAGAAGAACTGGATCACAGGGAACCAGACTTATGTTATTCCTCAGAAATGGGAACTTGTAAACACTCATTATCCAACACATTAACTGGGATAGTTAAAAAGGCAAAATAATCTTGGCAGAAAAAGACCAGAAACAGACTGTATGGATTTATATTCCATAAATAATTAACACACAAATCAAACTTCTCGATAAAGCTAAAATCCTTTAAAATCAGTTGTCCAACCAAATACTCAATGTATAAGTGACTATTCCACTATTCTTACTTGACTTGTTTTTGTTCAATTTGACAAACACCCAACAGATGCCCTGTGTGCTGAACACCCTACAAGTACAAGTTCACGGAAAACTCCAAACAATGTGTTCAGGCCAATAAGGCCACTGGCCATCATTAGCTCACATTAAAGACGTGAAAGTAAGCTTTGCATCCATTTCAAACATTGTGGGTTGTGAGTACAAGTACCATCTCAACACAGAAAATTCACAATGAAAGCAAATGACATCACCCATTGGGGTACGTGCACAAGAGCACAAATCAAACTTATGTGGTGCCGGCCCTAAAAAGACTACACTGTAGCAGAACTCGCCAACGGTAGCAGGTATGTAGAACAGACATACAAATGCATGGATTCCTCACAGACTGAATCACCACGTACATATGCAAACACACACTTCTAACTGATCCAGCTCAGGCAAATACACACACATATACACACACACCTCTTACTAACACTGATTTACGTCATTAACCCGACGACACACACTCCCACACAAATAATGTTGCTCAAACATACTCATCAAACAATCAGTCCCACACACACACACAAACAGACAGACCCTTGTCTGACCCCCCCCCCCCATTGTTGTTGTAATTAGAGTGACCAGCTTTAACCCTCCTAGCAAGAATATATATCCTTACATTTATATAGCACTTTTCCGAATGCTCAAAGTGATTTACAGTGAAGGGGAACTCACCTCACCCACCACCAATGTGTAGCACCCACCTGGGTGATGCACGGCAGCCATTTTGCACCAGAAAGCTCACCACACGAAGGTGGAGAGGGAGAGAACGAAGGTTTACAGCAATGGCTGCCATGTCTTCCATGTAAATGCAGTCACAACCAGGACCTCCTGGTCTTTTAAACCGAGTCACAGCCAGGACCTGCTGTTCATTTCGCCTTACCCAGAGCCTATATGTCAGTTGTATGAGTCCGTCATACGTGTGCTTTAGGTATTTTTTCAATTTATTTTGGGTTAAACAGCTTTGCCATTAGCAGTGCTTTTCTCTGAGGCAGGGAGCATACCTCTGTTTCAGAAAAGACAGCATAACACCGATAAGACCAAGAGATTGTCATCACCAGTCAAAATAAATATTTTTTCTACTTATGAGTAGATTTGTAGTCGTGTTAATTTGTACACATGTATGCATCAATTTGTACCCGTGTAAGTGTATTAGCAGAAGTCGCCACCTCAGGATAGTGAGACGCAGGTCAGAAAGTCGTGGTTAATAACATTTTTTATAACCAAGTGTCACATCAGTCCTGTTCTAAAATTTAGTACCATCTACCTGTAATGTTATGTCAGGACTGTTCAAAACTCTAAAACCATGAACCTGTAAAATTACATCAGACCTTTTCTCACCTCAAGAAACACATTTATGGAAAGTCTTGTAGCCTGTAGAACCATGAGCATGAGCAGTGGGATATCTTGCTTACCAAAATAACCTCAAGCACAAACACAGTACAGAATACCGTCTCTGATTATACCTGTACATTACAGGGAAAGTGGGCTATTCTGAACAATGTGATCGATCAGCAGGGGGCCAGAAATAAGGAAACGCCCAGTTTATTTACATGCCAGAAATAGAATTCTGTAGCGCTTTATGCCAGAGTGCTGTAACTGCATTGATGTAAACACAAACATTCAGAGCAAAGGTTGGCCACGGGATCACTTCAGAGCAGTGACAATACTTATCTTGGTCTGACTCTCACCTGCTCATGAATATTCATGGTTTGGATAGTCTCCTTAGGAACTTAACAGGGACTCATAGGAGCTGGGCATTTTCATTGTTTGAAAATTAAAAAAAGTCACTCTTGCTTCCATTTCCGGTTCTAGCCACATATATGAAAGGAGAGGTGGGAGGGAGAGATAGAGAGGTCTAATACCAATCACTCATTTTATCCGTCATTGTCTTCTCAGCCCCTGCCTGACCTGGAAACCGATTGAGGTCTGGCATCTTCAAGGAAATTGCAACCTGATAAGAGAGAGAGAGAGAGAGAGAGAGAGAGAGATAATACTCTCACAGTCACCAGCTAATGTGCCGGATCATTGCTCTGAGTGAGAAGGTTCTTGAGAGGTACATCTCAAAACATCAACCATCTTAGCAGAGATGCTGGATTCTAGAACAGGTGATTTGTGCAAAATGCTTGCTGGTGCATATGGCATGCACAAAGCCCATGTTGCCCCCTAAACTAAAGCCAATACAATTCAGCAAGGAAACGCAAGTATGTTACTGGGGCCTGGAAATGATTCACAGTCTCAGATTCACAGTCTGTATCCAGACTGCAGCCCTCCTGAATCTTGATATATCACACACACACATACCTATACACATTTACATATATACAAATTAACACACACATATTCACACTTACCCATACAAACCATTACACAAGCCCACATTTACATGCTACCTTATGAATGCAAACATATGTGCACATACAAACGTACATATGCATATGCACAGAAACGTAACACTATTAAGCAGACGCACATACAACCTGTCACCTGGTCTCTCCCTCTCACACACACACACACACACACACACACATTTTCACAAAGTTGCATACACACATACACTTGTATACAAAAGTACATAAACAGTCACACACACACAATCACCTCTTGATCAGCATAAACTTTTCTCAACTCATTTGTCAAGCTCTGTGTGTGCTTGCATATGTATATGTACGAGTGTGTGTGTGTGTGTGTGCGTACCATGTTCCCAGCGTGGGTTTTAGAGAGATCATTGAATATCCCAGCAGTGCCATTCTTCAGACCTCCTCCTGCTAACCAAGAAGTTCTGTAACTGCACACACTCTCAGCAGATCAGTCTGAAGAGGTGTGCGATGGAATATATCAATGTGCCTACACACAAGCGTGTTCTCTTACCCCCACCACCCCTGGACACCCACACCCCGCAAAACACAACCAACTCTGGAATGGTAGCTGCAACCCTGGTAACCCCACCAATGGGTTTATTCATCTGCTGATTTATCCATTGATTTGTTCATTCATCCATTCACTGAGCGCTATTGACAGTCTTTACAAAATAAGAGCCGCACTGGGACAAGTTAATGCCAGTGATGTTTCGTATTTTCTCATTCAGGTACTGATTATGGGACGGGTGGCTCCACCCTGTACATGTATGACACATGCCAGCATAGTGGGGGATCGCTGGGGGGTGTGGCTCCTCCGGTGCCAGACCGACTCCACCTCTCCAGCTATCCCACAATGCTCAGCAGGTCATGCGGGCCACACCAAACTCCAGGCTGACAACCGCGAGCTCAGGTTTAGTGCTGAAAGAGTCCTGCAGCTCTGCATAGCCGTTGTCGGTGGCACTGCTGCCCTCTACTGTCCGTTCTCTGCCACCGCAGTCCGGCTCTGCCTCCCTCCCCTCCTCCTCCTCCTCCTCCTCCGCCTCTTTACAGCTGAAGGGCGCCCCCAAGATGAGAGACTGGGGCCTTGCAGGTGGGGCAATGTGGCTAGGTGGAGCACGGATGTCCAGGGGTGGGGCGCTCACGCCCAGGCTCCGCAACTTCTGCAGGAAGAACACATGGAGGGACAAGGCTCAGGAAGCAAGAAAACAGGAAGTACACACAGGGTCAAATAGCATCAAATACAGGAAGTACATTGATGATTGGATAGGAAAGAAATAAGATATTTTCCTCTGCCCACCACTGTGAAAATTATTGTCAGGCTAGAGACACAAGAGGGACTGGAGCGAAAGTCAGTATTTGACAAGATTATTTCTTGAATTCAACTTTTTATTGCTTACATGTTGGCAATACTAATTCACCGGCCACTTTATAAGGTACACCTGCTCAACTGTTCGTTAAAGCAAATATCTAATCAGCCAATCGTGTGGCAGCAACTCAATGCATTTAGACATGTAGACATGGTCAAGCCAATCTGCTGAAGTTCAAACCAAGCATCAGAATGGGGAAGAAAGGTGATTTAAGTGACTTTGAACGTGGAATGGTTGTTGGTGCCAGACGGGCTTGGTTTGAGTATTTCAGAAACTGCTGATCTACTGGGATTTTCACGCACAACCATCTCTAGGGTTTACAGAGAATGGTTCGAAAAAGAGAAAGTATCCAGTGGGTGGCAACAATGCCTTGTTGATGGCTGAGGTCAGAGGAGAATGGCCAGACCGGTTCGAGCTGATAGAAAGGCAACAGTAACTCAAATAACCACTCGTTACAACTGAGGTATGCAGAAGAGCATCTCTGAACGCACAACACGACGAACATTGAAGCAGATGGGCTACAGCAGCAGAAGACAACCCGGTACTAGCAAGGTGTACCTAATGAAGTGGCCGGTGAGTGTATACCAACAGTGTCAATAAAGCCCTGGAATTGAAAATTAAATAAGTTACAGAGAGAGGGAGATTGAGACAAGAGAGAGACAGGGACAGCAAGATTATATGATTCTATGAACATTCCTCCAATTACAATTATTTAGAATAAAAAATCAGTTCTACAAGAAATTTCAACATTGCAGTGAATTTACTAAGGGAGAAAGCACATGGGGTCATCTATGTCGTAACAGGACAAATTCCAATCTGAGATTCCAATTAGAATTTGGCTTAAAATCTACCCTTCTTATATGGGGAAAACAAAGATTGCAGCATACTAACAGCACAATTTGTGTTTTCTTGCCACACTAAGGGAGAATGAGTGACCCTGTCATACATGCAAGCACACACACAAACAGACAGACACAGGCAGACTCACTTAAACACATGCGTGTGCATGCACACACACCTAGCATTACTTACTGCCATTTTTTTACATCTATTATCCATAATCTATTATCCATATTGCACATAGTTTTCTTAAGTAACCTCTGCTTTGGCAACACACATGCCTGCATTTGCCATGCCAATATAACATCTTTAAATGTAAAAATTTGAAATTTGACAGAGAGACAGACAGAGAGAGAGAGAGACAGAAACAGCAAGAGAGAGACAGAGACAGAAACAGAGAGGGGTGTGTTCTCACAGTCTCCAGCTGCTGGGCTGTGTTCTCCAGATCTTTGCTCTGCGCTCTCAGAGTGAGCAGGTTCTTAAGGACGGACTGGCGAGGGTGCATTGTCCGGTCATACTGGTGGTACATGTTTCTCCAGAACCTGGGTCACAGGTCAGAACAACGTCAGAACCCAAACGTTTGCTGCCATTCACACCGCACCTATGTTAGAACACAAAACCCTAGCTGTACAGCTCAGAATTCGCAAAACCAATGATGACGATGACAGTGAGGTGGCGTACACTCACTTGAAGTGGCAGGGCAAAGTGCTGGGCTCCAGGACTGGCTGTGACTCAGCCAGGCTTGGGTTGTAGAGAGGGTTCAGGTAGTTCTGCTGCTCGTTCAACAGGGAGGACCACAAAGAATGAGTCTTTTCTTTCACCCTGAGAGATGGAGGAAAGGCAGAGGAGGGAGAATAGGAGGTGAGACTGTTAAAATGTCATTCACTCTCTGAAGTCAGCCACTCGACAAAGTCAGTCTTGGTTGCCCAGCTGCACAGCCAGGCACTGAGTTTTGGTGCAAAGCTGACCACTTCAGTGTAGTTTGAACTAATTGAATCCACTCCGGTTTGAGTTGTGTTTTTCATCCAGTGACGGGATGCCCGTGGGGACTGCAGTTGGCTGCCTCCCTGCAGAAGGGATAGCCTACCATGGTTGTTCTCTCCCTCACACTGCCCTCTAGTGACCTCTGCTGGCAATGTAGCCTCTGTGGGAGTTCTGACTGTAACAGGCGTAATGGCACTCTCCACCAAGTGTGTCAAATTGTCTGGTGACGGTCACAAACCAGGCTGAAAAAAAGAGGCAGCTGGTTTCATTAGCATCAAAGGAGACTAATGCTAGTCTTCACCCTCCAGGCTCGTGGAGCATGTCATAGATGAGAAGGACATCCACTGCAATGAGTAGGAGAGGGAATTGGCTACAACTAAAACTGGGGAAATGGGCAAATGGGTTAAGACCCCCCCCCCCCACCACAAAAAAATGAGGAAAAAAATTGTTTCCCTGTTTCCCATCAGCTCCTGCTGTTTACATCCCTTGACACAGGTCATCACACTGCCACAATCCAAACTCCATCCAAACCTTCCGATTATGTCTGTCAATCAATGAAACACCACCCTCAATCACTAAAGCCTCTATCTCAATAAGACACTTCCTGCAGTGTTTTTTAACAAACCCTCTGCATTTCACTCAAGCCCCTTCCTCCCTTGCCTTTCATTGGACCTCCTCCACCTTGCCTCCTCACAGGGAAGCTCCTCCTATCCACCTCGTCTCTCGCTGCCACAGAGGCTCCACCCTCATTTCTGTGACTCACTGTAACTCCTCCCTCTGGCGCTGGCTGTTGCCCAGGAAATTGCCAAACTGGCAGGAGTGTACATGCTCGTGGATCTGGATCAGGAACCACTCGCTGAACTCGAAGGCCTGAGGGAACTGTTCAGTCAGTTGCCACACGCACTCCAGGAACTGTGTGAAGACCGGGGACACCTCCTTAGGATCTCCATCCAGCTGGTCACACCTGAGGGGAACGGAGTCAGATCAGAGAGGGTCAGAAAGAATAGGCCACACACCCCACCCCCCCCCAGTCCCACCCGTTCAGCCAGGTGGGTACCTGTCTCCGAACTTGTGCCCAAATGAGATCCAGTCTTTCTCGATCAGGACCTTGGCGAGAGAGAGAGAGAGAGAGAGAGAGAGAGAGAGAGAGAGTTTAAGAGTTCTTTATTGCACAATACGCAGACATAGATAAAATAAGATAACATATTTACATTTATATTATATTGCAAGCATACCGAAAAATATCCAGACAATGACACTCGGGGAAAGGAAATAAAAAAGGATAAAACAGAAATATTAAATAGACTAACAAGGGGGTAGGGGAAAAACAAAAGGAAACACTAATACATTGACTAACTTGAAAGACAAGCACAGAATGAAAAAAAACGAACACCATTACAGTAAATGGTTTACCTTTCGCAAGACATAAAACAAATAAAGAAACAAAGAAGAAACAAAGGATTTATGATAACTGAAATCCACTTTAATACGGGCTGCAAGGAGTCCCTTTATCATATATTCTGGGTCAACCAACCCCTGACCCTCAGCATGGTGCTTTCTGGTTTACCAAATTGAAAGCTTTGACAGCCTAAACAACAGGTTCATTAAAACATGAAGCAACCTTTATTTAGCATTATACCAAGGCCCAAAAATAAACAATTCAAAAGAAAACGGTACCCCTGAAACCACTTCTCCAATAAACTATATAAACCCCTCAACCTGTGACAATGTACAAATAGATGATATAACGTTTCCCTTTGTGCGCAAGAAGTCCAACCCTCCCCAACACTAGGATCTAGGTGTGCCTGTTTGTGTTTGTATATTGCCCCATGCACAATCCTCCACTGGAGGTCGCCGGTCCATTTGTCAACAGGTGGCTCGTACAGCGGCCGCCAACAGCCTTTTGGAGAAGAAACCGGACCAAAAAACTCAGTCCACCCCTTTAACCCTGCCAGAGAGCATAAGTGTAACACTTTAACACAGATGTGATAAAGGGTTTTCTTCCCTCAAATCTCAAACTGCCCCAGCTTGGGGGTTGTGAGACACAGGAAACTTCCCTATTCCTCCTGCCATTCCCCCTCAGCAGGAGACACAGTCAGAGAGGGGAAAGCATACTCACACTCATCATCCCATTGGTCAGATAGAGTATGGTTCCCTGCATACGCTCTGAGGGGCCCTGGCAGGGAAGCACAAACCTCCACCACCAACCTGTGTGGCAGCCTAGAAGACCAGATACCAGTCAACTCCCCCAGTCTTGCCACAGATGTTCCCATCAAATGCCCTAGTTTGACACAGCCTGCCTGCCGCAGACTAGCCCGCAAGCTGGGAGAGGACAAACAGTTAGTTCTTATAAAATTGCTGAAGTGCAATGGCTCCTCAAAGAGCCACATGCCTGGTTCTACAGTAGGGTCTTGTTTGTCACTAAAGATCTGCCACACCTGTAAAACTGACTGGTAGAATGGTGTCAACTCTGATCAGTCAAACTCTTCATTCTGCAGTAGAAACAGCGGCTTGTCATAGCCGAGGCCTGCCGCCCTCCTCAGCAGCAGTCGAGCTGTATCCAGCCAGTTGAGACCGCAGGAGTAGAGCAGCCTCTGTGCAGCCTGTAGCCTGAATGCCATAATCCTGGCTGGGATGTCCATGAGGCCTTGCCCTCCCTCCTGCACTGGTAGATATAATGCAGGTGCCCTTACCCAGTGCTGTCCAGACCAGAAGGTCACAATCATTTGCTGCACCTGATTGACTAGGCCCCTTGGTGGAGGTTGAATAGTTAGTCTTTGCCCTTATGTTGAGGCGACCAAGTTATTGGCGACCAGTACTCTTCCCCTATACGACAACTGAGGTTGCAGCCATTTCCATTTAGACAACCTGGCGGACACCTTCTCCACTACACCCTCCCAATTCTGCTTCTGGTATTCCTTATTCCCTAAAAAAACACCCAGAACTTTCATCCCCCCTGTCCCCCACCTCAGATCCCCTGGCAGACTGGGAGCTGTCCGCACCCACCCCTGCCTGAACTGCAAGGCCTCACTTTTCTCCCAGTGCACTTTAGCACAGGAGGCCTTCTTCATAAACCCCCAAACTGTCCTTTAAAACCTTTACATTACCCTGATTTTGAATAAAAACATTAATGTCATCTGCATAAGCTGATAGTGCTAAAGGTGATTCCTGTAGAAGCCCTGGTAGGGATACCCCAATTAGCTTTGTCCTGAGTCTGCATAAAAGTGGCTCAAGAGCCAATGAGTATAATAGTCCAGATAAGAGACAGCCCTGTCTAATCCCTCTACTAACAGGAAACGGACTACTGGGCCCACCCCACACCTTCACCATGCATGAAGCCCCCTCGTACAGTACTCTTACACATGATAAAAAACCTTCCCCAAAACCATAGGCCCTCAAAGTGGAAAACAAAAAACCATGATCAACCCCGGGCAAAAGCTTTTTCCTGATCTAAGGATAAAATGTCAATATTAAGATTGTAAACATTGCAAACATCAACCAGGTCTCTCATTATCTACAAATTGTCCGTTATGCTCCTTCCTGGAATACAGAAGGACTGGTCTTTATGGACAAGTAGCTCCAGATAATTGTTTAGCCTATTTGCAAGAACTTTGGACAGAAGCTTATAGTCAGCACATAAAAGAGTGACAGGTCTCCAATTTTTTAAGAGAGTCAAGACCCCTTTCTTTGGCAGTAGGGAGAGAGCAGCACGTTGACAGGAAGCTGGTAGTGAGCCACGTCCAACACAGTCCACCAGTACTTGTCGTAAATCAGGCCCTAAATGATTTCAGAAATGTTTATAGTCTACTGGTAAGCCGTCAATGCCTGGCGCGTTACCTGGTGCCAGCTCTCTTACCGCTACAGTCAGCTCACCCAGGCTGAGCTCAGAGTCCAAGGCTGCACACTCTGTTGCCCCCAACTGAGGTAGGCCCTGGATTAGTATGAAAAACTACTGACTACTACATCTCTACAGGCTCATCAGTCATCCTGTCATCTGGGAGGCAAAGACAGGCAATTTACTTCCTTTGAGAGACAGACTTCTCCAGATTAAAAAAGAAAGCACTAAGTGCATCAAGATCCCTAATAATTGTGAACAGTGCCCTCAGCATGGCCCCTTCCTCTTTTCATGTAACAGAAGACTCAGGTCATTCCTTTTCCCCAGCAGCAGTTTCTCTTGAGAAGGAATGCCAGGAGTCACCAAGTTGCCCTGTATATCCTGAATTCCCTGCTCTAGCCTCTCCACTGCTGCTCTTACCCTGGCTATTGAGTGGGAAGTGTACTGTTGACAAAAAATGTGAATCTGTGTCTTTCCAACCTCCTACCACTGCCTCAAAGAGTCAAACTCTGCCCTCCTGCTCCTCCATACTTCCCCACCCCCCACACCAGGTATAAAAGTTAGGGACAGTAATCGCCCTCCCTCTTCCTGCACTCTCTCTTTGCCCCCTTACTGCAGGGTCTCTTCCTGCTACTGTCCTTTGAGTTCCCACGTACTGTGGAACTCCTATGGGCCTAACTCGAGTTATCACAACTCTGTAGAACTCCAATTCAAAGGGGTTTGCAGAACGCCTAAGATCACTGCAGTCACCGATTTATCTAACGCACAGATAAAGTCGCTGTACACAGCAACCAGGCTCTGCCAATTTAGCTCGCCTGCGGTGACTAAGCCTGATCCATCCCGCGTGAAAACCAGCGCACAGCCGACGCTGCACCGACTAACCACGACGAGTTCCAGGAAGAAGAACTTTGCTGACGACCAACCCGGGGGGAAGAACCACATTGCCGTTGCTATCGAAAAACGACTCGCGCCCCACATCTGGAAACCTCCACAATTTCACCAATTTCACAACGCCAATACTGTTCCCTCCAGGACCCCACAGAGACCACCGGAGGCCGCTATCTGCGTGAATGGATGGACAGTAAGACTGAGCAAACTTTCCAGGCAATAGAAGTTTAGTCTGCACTGAGTTTAATGTGACATTGTGTCTTTCAATTTTGTCTTCTACAATAATTTGCGCTGGCTATGTAATCTTTGGGAAACAATATCACGCATGGTCTTTCTCTTTCTCCCCGACTAACTTTACAACCCTAACGACACCACACTCGTTGTATAGTCGTTAGGGGGCGAATAACTAGCTTGGTTGCATGTATTGCTTAAGAACTGAAGTTCCGCTTCACTCTCTGGCACTACCAGGAGCAATACTCCTTCGTATCTGAGCTAAGTTATTCAGTCACGCCGGTTACACGGTACCCCACACATACGCAACCAACCCGCCGTTTACCCTTCCCCCTTTCGTCCACAAACAAAGGGACACGTGTGCACACGCAACCGCACACACGCATACGCACCCCTACCTTCCCGTATTTAGCAGTTTCCCCATTTAGATTAGTTTGTGTATGTTCTGTTTGTACAATTGTTTAATAAATAATTGTATTAAACCCGTGTCTGTTTTGATGTTGCTGGAACGTGAGAATCAAACGAGTCAAAATAGCCTATATAGACCTATATTCTTCAGGTTATCATAAATCTTTGATTTAATTATTGTATTCTTAATATTTGTCATTTTGATTACTAATTGAGTTCCAAATTTATGGTTGAATAGTCTAGATAACTGTAATTTTATGAGACTGATTTTTAATTGTGCGGTTATACCGCTTGGCCTACATAAGTGGTGCCCAATGTGAGAATATAGAAATATAATCCTGACATAAGTGGTGCCCCGTGTAAGGCTATATTGTCATTTCCCTGACTCAGTTTAAGATTAAAACACCAGTATGAGTAGTACCTCATACTGGTAGAAAGACATATCAGTGGTGACTAGATGGTGATCTGGAAAATCAACAGGATGGATGAAACTCTTTGCTAACCTGGTGCCAAAAGCTTGTGATATGTAAAGCCTATCTAACCTTGCACCAGTGATCCTACCATCTAATACCCTAACATGTATTGTCTGACCTGTGAGTGTTTAGCCCTCCATGTGTCTACTAAGTATAACTGAGTTAGTATTCTGGACAAAATAATGGATGACTGTAAATGTGGTTCCTCACTTGTTCTGTGCAAACTCCACAATGCAATTAAAGTCACCCCCTAAAACAATACTTTCCCTGTGCTAATATGTCCCTCAACCACTTAAAAACCTCCACCCGCTCTGATCCCTCATTTGAAGCATAGATGTTTACAAAACAAAAAATTATCTGAGCCCTTACCATGTGTACCCTACCCTGCACTACCTCTGTAGCAGATAAAATATTTACACTAAAACCGGGAGCAAAAAGAATGGCTACCCCTGCGCTAACATTGGTTCCCTGCGTTAACATTGGCAAAGAAAGTGCTGACCCCTCCACCACAAGCCCAGGTCTACCTCATTATTTAAGTCAGAGTGAGTTTCCTGAAGTAAAACAACATTTAAGCCCTTCTGCTTAAAGAGTTCTGACCCTAGAGCCCTCTTCTACCCATCCCTTCCACCGTCGACCCAACTCTCTAAACTTGCATAAAGAAAATAAAGAGTGGAGTCAGAAAAAGAGAAAGAAAAAACAGATAAAAGAGCAAGACACCCTGTGATTCACACTCATTTGTATTATTTAATGTTTCTCATCCGTTTTCCATTTTTTCCATTTTTAGGCAAAGCCTCTTTCCTCAAGGCGGTCACATGCTTTCTTAATCAGTAATGTTTTTTGTCGTCTAGTACATCGAGGCCTGCAGATTTATGAAGAACTGAAACAATTTTAATAAATTTCTCAGTGTTAGGGAAAAAATCTTTTACTTTAACGGATTTTCCAAATGTCTCGTCAAGAAAATCGTTAATCTCATTTAACGTTTCTAAGTCACCAGAACAAGACACTGACTCAGCTACTGAAGTGCCATCCGAATCACAATCATATTCCATTTCACCATCGTCTTCGTTTCTCTGGCTCTTCGTAACAAGCTGCTCGGACCCCACCTCCTCTAAGCTAGCCTGTTCATACTGTCCAGATTCAGAAACTTCTGGGACCAGAGATGCGGTGCTTACAGCCCCACTACCAACAAAGTCCTCGCTTGAGGCTGCAGCGCTAAAGATTGCCGTGCCCTGGATTAGATCTGCTTGCTCTTCACCAGGCTGTTGTTCTGCACTTACTACCTCTGGGGAGGGTGCATTTTGAGGCTTTCTGTCTCCCTGACCACTTGTACCTTCCCCTGCTCCGGGCTCCGCCGGCTTCACCTTCCTCCGTAACCCGATGTCTGTGCGGGCAAGCAAAGCGTTTATGGCCTACATCACCACACTCAAAACATTTAAAGTTACCAGAGCTTGCATATACCATGTAAAAACCAGATGTGAGCATCACAGAGACATGAAAAATGGCTTAAATGAAGCAGGACATTTAAAAGTTGTCCTGCTTCAATCTAAAAGTTTTTAGTTTGCAATGAAATACTGAGAGATTCCATATATAAAACATGTTAAACTATACATGTCCAGGATCAAAAACTCCTGGACCTCAAGTGTGTAAAATCTAAAGGTGGATATGCAGAACTACTAAAGATGAATAGCAAAGAGTAAGCAGTGTACCCAGTGTCTCCAAATCTATCCAAAATGTCTAAATTATGCATTTCTGTAAATCACAACATAATCATGTATTCCACTACAAATCAACTGTTTTGACTCAAGAAACTCAGTTTTGCATCATTTTCAAGTGGGAATTACAGGCTTTCCATCAATGGTCTAAAATATCTAGGGGTCCAGAAACAACCAAAATCTCTCCAAAAATGAATAAAATGCTTTTTGTCCATTATAAAGCATATACATGGGCCCCTTATGAAGGTTTAAGATGAAACATTGATATGAGATTAAAAAAAAGAATGCAAAAACATTAGCACACAATGTGGTACAGTACCTAAATGTGTAATCATTAACTGTCGTATGTTTTTCTGTACTCTACTGTATGTAAAGTTTTCTTGTATGGGGATGGGACGACATTAAAACAACATACAACCACCCACCACATTTTGCCAATGTTCCAGTTAGGATACATCTGCATTTAACAAAAAAAACTACTTATCTACCAAGGAATACTTATTTTAGTGTGAAATACCCTCATTATAAAATACCACTAACCTATTTAAAGACACCCAATTTCAAAATTAACGTATATAACAGGAATATTTTCAGCAGTAACACTTACATTTGGACGATGAAATCTTATCTGTGTAGAGTAGTTAGAGACAGAGACAGAGAATCAATGCTGTCGTTCCCCTCTTCTGACTTAGTTCAAAAAACAGTATATCAGCTAGGCCTGAAAACATATGCCTTAGCTATGCTCAGAAGCACATAATTTAGGTGCACCCAAAATTTTTCACAGTGCCTTTTGGCGCAGCAATAATACATTTTAAGCGTTACCTTTTTTTGTCAGTTCCCATAGGCCTACACATTGGTCATTTCTTAACACATTATGTAAATAATTGTAAACAGGAATAAAGGTGCAGATAAATGTTTTTCTTTATTTAAATCACAGCACAAACCAGAAATCACAATAACCTCAATTGTTTAAAAAATAAACTTAAAAAGTGCTGATGTTTAAAGTGCTTGACAAACTCAAATAAATAAATTAAGTTCAAATAACTCAAACAAAAGTGTGCGCTGCTCCCGGAGGTACGGTGGCTCTGAAGTGCAAAACACAAAAACAAAAAGAAAACTTTCGGCCCTGAGGTGCAGATGCAACATACGAAAACAAAAAGGAGTGGCCCTGAGGTGCAGATGCAATGTACAAAAACAAAAAGGAGTGGTCCTGAGGTGCAGATGCAACATACAAAAACAAAAATGTGCAGCCCTGAAGAACAGCCCTGAGGTGCAAATGTTTTGCACTTCTGGACCACTCCTTTTTGTTTTTGTATGTTGCATCTGCACCTCAGGGCTGCTCGTTTTTGTTTGTTCGAGAGGACAGTCTAATGGCAGCCTGAGCCTGCAATTTCCTCCAAGTCCATGTGGTTCTTTCTTCGGAACAGACAGTTTCTTGCACAACTTTTTCAATGTCTTGATACTTATGATAATGTGGTGCTGATGTGCCAAAAGATTTTTTTTGTTATTTGTAAAACCTATACTGAAGTATAACTTCACAAGATGCTCCACCTTCCTCATTTTAACGCAGGCGGCAGGCTGATATTTCCCCTCTAAAATAACACGTAGCCTAAAATTACGACTTTATTCTCGTAATATTATGACTTTTTTCTCGTAAAATTATGACTTTATTCTCGTAATATTGTGACCTTATTCTCGAAATCTCCAAATTTTTTTTCCCCTCAATGTGGCCCTAATACTCCGTCGTAACACACACAGACAGACCTGCTAAATGTCAGGCGCACCGGTGCGATCAATGAAAATGTCTAGTCGCACTTGACAGGTTTTTGGTCACGCTCTGGAGCCCTGTCACCTATCAGATAGATGAACTGTCAATCAAGCCAGTTGTACTACAAAGGGCGACGACACCGTGAACAACGTGTGGTATTACGCACAACTATTTTGGAAGGTACCCAGGCGTCACAAATGAGCGCATATTTCACAAACAAAATGTCCAAGACAATATATGATCACTCAGTCTCGAAATGGACATCTCTCCGCGTAAAACCAATGGTAAGGCTGGATATTTATTCCATATTTAGTCCCAGATATTGACAGTAGAATGACATGGTATTGAAAAATTCCTTGTTTGTTTCAGTGTTCAGTTTTTCATAGCTGTACTGGCAATGCCTTCAGCTATTATTGGCCTTATTTTGTTGTTATGACGGAATACAAATTTTTAGTGATAAAAGAATGTTTAATGTATGCCCAGATAGACACTATTGTCCAGTGTGTTATGCATGGGGGGGTATAGTTGGAGAAGAGATTGCAGGGAGTGGGTGCTTGGTAAATGGACGACCAGCGCTTAGAAACTCCATCTTCAGCATAGTTGTCCTTGGGTGTCAGTGTAGTATAATGGATAAGTAGTTTGTCTTGTAACCTAAAGGTCGCAGGTTTGATTCCCCGGTAGGACACTGCCGTTGTACCCTTGAGCAAGGTACTTAACCGAAATTGCTTCAGTATATATCCAGCTGTATAACTGGATACAATGTAAGTCGCTCTGGATAAGAGCGTCTGTTGAATGCCTGTAATGTAATGTAATGTAATGTAATGAATCGTCTACTAATAAATAAATAACACAGAGTTTGTGTTTTCAATAATTTGGTTGCAGGAGCACAGAATGTCTGAGTTGAGCAAACTCAGGACACCGGCATCATGACCGCTAAGTGATTGCACCAACAAGTAAAACCTGTGCATAAATTGCTTATGTTTCCATGTTTTTCTGCTCTCTCTGATATTGAGGCACTTGACAGCATAAAAGTTGTGCTTCTGAGATGGCACCATGAAAGAAAGAATTTAAGGAGCATGCGAGCCCACACTCAATGCCGCACTCAGGCCTCAATCTTTTTTACAATGAATAAGTACCGCTATGTTCCCATGAACATCGGAGACAGTGGGACATACCATGAAGTCCTTTTAAAAGAGGGAGAGTTCTAGAAGTACCAGGTGGGCCTTCAAAGTGATGGAGACATTGGAACGTACCATAAAGCCCTTGATGGTGCGGTAGTAAGGATCCATCAGCAGCGCCCCCAGAGAGCACACCTGAGCTGTGCGGTCCCACCCGTCTGAGCAGTGAACGAGCACACTGGCACCATCGACCGTCACAGCCTGGAACAACACAGCACACCAAGACCTGAGCTGTGTGACACTCCAGCTAATTAACGGTATCATAGCAACAACATCCATCGCCAGATCTGTACCAAAACGCAGATTACCTTCATGACTCCATTATCTTGTCCGTGCAATCTCATGTTATCATGTGTGCAAAATGAACATGTACACACACGCGCACACACACACACACACACAATGTTCTTAGGAATAACAGAAACTTACCTTGGCTAGGAAGATGGCAGCATCTACAATTGCCTTAATGTGTCTCAGCCAGCCACAGCTCTCTAGCCCCAACAGGTACTCTGAGATGGATAGAGAGCGTGTTCCCACCACTGACGGAAAGAGAGTGAGGGCAGAAAAGAAGAAAAGACAGAAAGAGAGATATTGAGATGGATGGAGGGGTGGAGCAAGCCACATTCAGGGACAGTAGGTTTTTAACAAGTCCCATTGTTAGTGCCTTTGCTTCATCTTGTGGGCAAACAATGTTACTGTTATTACTTTGGAAGATATGCTCAGCCAATGAGAGTGAAGGTTGCTCCAATTTCTAGGGGTACATACTGTAGTGACAACTAAAGCCATAATTTCCAGAAGTCACCCTGGAAACACAAATAACCTATACTATATTTATGAACCCAAACATCTTTCATGTCCTTAACCCATTATTATTTGGGGAAAATTATTTATTTGTACCATAGGAGCTGTGACATTTCAGCTGAAATCACAGGCTCCTCAGAGAGGGCCTCCAATGCAAAGTAACAGATAAAATTATGAGTGTGTATTATTCTTTTCAGGAAACAGTAGTGAGTTTTTGGAGAGGGAATATACGCTGAGGAGAATGTGTTCAGTGTAGCAGGAGTGATGAGGAGTGCTGAGGAGCAGTGTGTTAGAAGCTACGTGATGCCAGTGTCTCCACCTCCCCTCCCCCCCGAAACGGATACCACATCTCTGACCTTCCAGCAGTTTCTGCAGGCTCGCTCTCATGACGTGGATGTTCTCGATGCCCACGAACTGGAAGCGGATGTTGGAGTAGTTGTCCTCGTTCTCGTAGCCCTTTCCGGCTGCCCGATTTGCCAGAGCATTCAGCTGTGGCAAAGCCAGGGGAGGGGCACTGGTTACTCAAACACCCAACAACCACACACTGTATCCATTCAACCCAGACAGCCAAGACAGCTCACCTTCCACACAAATAGCAATAGCTCCCATAGACAGTGAGGAATGACACTGGCTACTGTTTCCTATACAGTCAGCTTTAAAAGCTTCTATAATCACACCAGCACTATCTTTAGTTACTCCCCTTAATGAATATTCATAAGATGCATACAATTTGAATGTTTTCGCTCCAGGTGTATGTTGAGAATACAGAGCCGCGTTATCTGGTCGGTTTTTAGAAATGCAAGCTGCACTTCTCACTTCCCTACAGAATGCTGACTCGCACAAGGAGTGCCTGGCAGACAGGAAGCGGTGGGTTAGCATGGTACCTTGGGCCGTGTGTCCATGACATAGATGAAGCGGCTGTTATGATTGGCTTTGCTGATGGCCTGCAGCATGTACTCGTCTTCCAGGCAGCGCGCGCTGAAGCCAGAGAGGGGCTGGCTGCACCGACACACCGCCGCCTGTAGGGGGCAGGAAAAAACTCAGACTGAGGAAAAATGGTCATTACCATCAGTGCTCTCATTGGAGAATTCTTAATGTGGATCAGGGGTGTCAGACCCATTTCCCAGATATTTCTCAAATATTTTCTTCAGACATGGATTCAAGCAATATTGATTTAGCGACCTTGAGCTCTGGAAAGCCACAATATAAATAAAATGTATTATTATTATTATTGATGCTCGTTTTCCTTTTCTTTTTTTTTAAAGGAGAGCGGGACAGTCAGCTATTCTTAAATATTTTTTTGCTTTATTCAGACAGAAAGAAAGCAGCCAGGGTGGCCGATAGAGAAGAGACCACAGCTGAGAAAGTGCCAGGGTTCCAATCCTTGGACTGAGCCACAGCTCTTGACAACTATAATAGTGCTATTTAAAAAAGTAAAACACAACCAGAAATGGAAACTTCTTCCCATTGCAAATGAGGAATGTCTATGGATTTGAGATTTTATGGTGATGCTAGCAGCATGGTCTATAACGTGGGAATGACAGAGACAGAGAGGTTGTGGCAGTACCACCAAGTCAGCACACAGCTCGTGATGGGAGTGTGCATTATTTTACTGATGCTACATAAATAACAAGCACTGAGAAAAATCTGCTTACTGTCAGCAGACTGGTGATTGTTTTGTTTATAAAGATGCAAACTAACATTGGCACATTTCTTTACATGCATTAAAAATATGGCTGGCTGATATACTATGAAGATAATTACCAAATATTTGGCATGGAATACAGGTTTTTTCCTGCACAGAGAAATCTTTGGTGTGCACCAGAGCAAACATTGTGAGGACCAAAGCAGAAAAAAGGTTAACTACAGGTAAGAGTGTTATTTATCTGGTGGCACAATGCAGCCCTCTGATAATCGGAGAAAAGCAGAGAGAGAGAGAAACACAACAGCAAGACAGCACACGCATGGGCTCTGTGGGTGGGACTATCACATGCAGGGATGCTCAGTTCCAGTTCCATTACCACAGAGTGAATGCACAAGTGAATGCGATGATAAGAAATTTTTGGTTACGCTGACCTATAAAACGCTATTCCAAAGCAAAATTAGACATGATATACATCGTTAGAAAGCTTATACTCTCACCTACTGAATAAATGAATTGTCAATCAAGCCAGACTGTACTAAAAAGGGCGACAACGCCGTAAACAACAGGTGTGGTATTACGCACAGCTATTTTTGGAGGTACCCAGGCATCACAAATGCATGTGTATTTCACAAACGGATTGTCCAAGACCACTCAGTCTACACCATGCGTAAAACCAATGGGAAGGTTGTATATTTATTCAATATTTAGTCCCAGATATTGACTGTAGAATGACATGGTATCATTTTTTAAAACTTTGTCTTGTTTATTTCATTATTCAGTCAGCAGCGTTTTCACTGCTGTATTGGCATATCTTAGGGCTATTGTCGGGTTTATCTTGTTGCTATGACGGAATACGATTTTTGAGCGGTGAAAGAATATTTTTATGAATGCCCAGATAGACAATATAAATGTGGGTAATGGCGGATCTCCTCGCACAACTCTCTTCAAAACAAGCATCCATTAAATTTTGTTATCTGGAGCATGCCCAGTCGGCGCGCTTACTAGGCTTGGTCACAAATTTTGGGCTGCGCGCGGACGTCCGCATAGGGGTCCGCGCGGACCCTCCGGACATGGGCGGATGACGACATTTACGTCACAAGGACCAAAGCGGACCCTCGCGGACACGCGGACGCGGAAAGTATGAAGCAGCCTTAAAGGAGTACCATGGTGGTTGAACGTGACACTTCCCAGTTGTCTTCAGGCAACAACAAAACAAATGTGCATAATTTTTTTATTCTTCGGTCATTTTAATGCGCTTTAAAACGTATTTTTCTAAGCCTAAATTTCCCAAGATAAAAATTCACCCGAACCGTCTGGGCGTGGTAATGAGAACTGTCAGTTAGCTATGATTGACAGACCGTGCCCCGTTTCCATAGCTATACCCATGATACGCGCTCTCTTTGGGAGACTGAATTTTCACAAGCTAGCTAGCTTAGTAGGGCTAGTATATCAAGTTTCGGTAGATAGCTAAGGTAAGGACGTTGACTTATATCCAATTATAATTTTTATATCTATTTAGCCAAGTTAAGATAAAAGCACAACTATAACGTCCTCATAAAAGCAAACTAGCAAGCTAACGTTATCGATAACATTGTCTTATGAAAGCAAACCTCCTAGCTAGCTAACGTTAGCTAGCTAGCTAAATGAATATAACCAGAAATAATCTAAAGGCACTCTAATTTGAGTGAACCTAACGTTAGTCAAATATTTGCATTGTCTGAACAGCAGGACGGTGTGTGCTGTCAGATTTCTTTACGGGGCGTGGAAATGGGAGTAGTTACTGTATTAGTGACGTAGCAAAATGACAACTTTCTCAACCGGTTGAAAATAGGACGATGAATTTAAAACGCATATTTCTCCAAAAATACAGAACGGACATATTTAATACTTTGCTCATTGTGTTTCTTCAATGCCTCTTGTGCAAATAGCACATAAAACCGAGAAAGTGTGAAAATCACCATGGTACTCCTTTAAAGCAAGATTCCCTAACCTGCTCAGGATTTGTTTCTTTTTGCGTCCAAGCCTATCACAAGTATCTCTGTTTTATCTTTGTTTAGTTTAAGGTAGTTCTCATTCATCCACTTTATAACACTGGTCAGACAGTTAGTTAATTGATTTAAGCTCTGAGGGTCATCAGGCTTTTAAGGCTGCACTCACATCAGATCAGGCAATGCGGCACCTTGCCGAAGGGTTGTGCGGCGGTGTGGGCGTGTCACGACATGGCCCATTTGTGTAAACGTCATGTTGTGAGCTTTACCCGCCCCCCCATTTCATGTCCGCTAACTCAAAAAAAAAAAAAAAAAAAAAAAAGGACACAAACACAAACCGAAGGAAGCTTCTTGCTAGCGTTATTTTGCAGCGTAGACTGCCAGTCAGACGCAGACGCAGTCGAAGCTGGGTACGCAAAATAAACCAAGCGAGGACACAACTGGGACAATATCATAGTTTGGCTCATGAGCTCCATAGTGCTAGGTACAATAAACTAACATACAAGAACTGCTGAATAGCGAATCTTCTATACAGCTTCATTTCGGACGTTCGGAATTGATATTTAGCTAGTAATTATTGTTTCGTTACTCATCCCATTACCCGGTACTGTCAAATCACGGTGACAATCATAAAATCAAATCTTGAAGAAATGAATTGCGTCAGTAATTCATCTGACAGTTGCTCGGTAAACAGCAGACTGCTCCATGGTAATTTAAACAACTTACGTGATTGGCCACTACAGCGTGACGTCGGATTGCGTTCCAGCAAAAGTTGATTCTGATTTCTTGCCACAGGCCGCTGCGTTTTTTTCGGCACCCCATGCGGTCCCCACTGCCGCAGCCTAAACACACTACCCCCATTCAAATGAATGGGAAGACTGCCGTTTTTGCTGCACTACCCTGCGGCAAGCTGATCTGGTGTGAATGCAGCCTAAGAGAAACATACAACTGAGTATCGTCCGCGTAACTATGGAAATTGACTCCATGCGTTCTAATTACTTCACCAAGTGGCAGCATGTACAAAGAGAACAACAAAGGACCAAGTACGGAGTCTTGTGGCACACCATAAAGAATATCATGTTTTTTGGATGCATGTTCCCCTGGCTAACAAAAAAGTGTCTATTAGTTAAGTATGTCTTAAACCAATTTAGAACAGTGCCCAACATAATTTTCAAGGCAGTTTATGAGAATCCTGTGGTCAATGATATTAAAGGCTGCACTTAGATCAAGTAGTACAGGAATGGACACATTGTTCTCATCGGCATTGACTCTGAGGTCATTAACAATTTTAACAAGGGCAGTTTCAGTGCTATGATTCTGTCTAAAACCAGACTGATATGTCTCATAGATATTATTTCCACAGCGGAACTGATTGATCTGTGTAGATACTACTTTCTCAAGGATTTTACTTTAAAAAGGCAGATTTGAAATTGGTCTAAAATTACTTAAGTCAGAGAGGTCCAGGTTATTTTTCTTCAGAAATGGTCTGACAACAGCTGTTTTAAGAGGATCAAGAAAAATGCCGGTCTTCAAGAACAGGTTCAGTATTTCCAGTACACTGGCAGAGAGGCAACTTGTAACTTCTTTGAAAAAGACTGTAGGGATAGGATCTAAGGAGCATGTGGAGGATTTCAGTTGCAATAATTTTTTTTTAGCTCTGCTTCATTTAGTATTTTGAAGTTATCCATGGTATTCCTTGGGCAGCGAGTAGTACATTCAGTTGGTGACACTCTAGAATATGTTATACCTGATCTAACTGTTCTGGGCTGCGTTTCCGAGTTTCGATGTACCTTAACGTTTTACGAAGGTTCTTAAGGCTTAAGGGAAACCGCTTTTTTACGAGTGTTTCCCAGACTATACCTTAAGTACAACTTAAAGGTACATCGTAAGTTGGAGCTGGCCTTCAATGTGGTGCTGAAAAGTTTATCAATCGATGCCAAGCGAATCGATTGTCTCACTTGTAAAGGCTTGTGAATGACGTTTTAATATTACACGTGTTGTCATAATCATTTTACATCAATCTAATATTGCAGAAGAGGAAGCTATGCCTACTAGAGATTATCTGCTAATCTCTTTAAGAGTCCGTTAAGATGAGATCTTGTGATAGTTTCAATAAATACGTACATATAGGCTACAATGGATAAAATAAAAAGCGTCAATCGGGACATATAAGCCATAGTCTGGGACTTCGTGAAAGCCCAGGGGAAAGGATATAGGCTACATATGGGTGAATTATTTAGTTCTTATTGAAACAAAGGTCTAATGTTAATTTGTTTTTGTCACACAATATATAGGCAACTGTAGCAGCATATCACTGCACTGCACTGATTCCCGCGAACTTTTCTCTGCAATGCAAAAATGGTCGTAGATGAAAGGCAAAAGCGCGTCTGTGGAAATTGATCATGATGAATTATATACCGGGTGCCTTATGAATAGGTCTACCTGTTAAAGTGATTTGTTCATCCACCTTAATTTGCTGTTGGATAATCTTAAATTTAACCAAGAATATCATTATTGGGTTGTTTACCGAAAATCGTAAAACAACATGGTAAGAAAAATGTTCTGTAATGTTGATATTTACCCAGTGCTATTTTGTTTTATATAGGAGGTGTGAGCTAAAGGAAGGGGATGTAGATCATTTGGCTATGTTTGTCCATTATGAGCCACTGTACCTGTATGTGTGTTTATGGTTAGCCAATCAGCGTGTTCTAGTTCGGTCATGCAAGTGGACTCACTCAACGTTGTTTTTGCACACACAGGTTTTACATTCTTAATAAACCGGCGGTTTGTTCTAAGTCAGTGTGATCATTGACTCACACACAAACGAACTAATTTCTACAGGGTATGCAGTCAGAAAAGCCATATCCTAAGTTAGCACCACTACGTATAAATTAAAAAAAACTTTTTATTTTTATTTTCACAAATTGGATTATTATCATGGATAGGCCCTATACTTAATTACCATCATGATGGGGATAGACAGGTAAAACGACAACATTCTCACGACGTGCTATGCACAGACACGTTGATTGGATAATTACTTTTCGTAAAGTAAATATTAAACTCATTTTCGCATGCCGATGTGCTACTAGATGCGCACTGTAGTACAACTGTCGATTTGAAAAGCAAAATGTTGGCATAATAAGGCTGAAACCGCGGAGCGCATCGCTAAGGGACAGCTTACGAGTGCCTCAGACCACCCATTTAAAGGTATACCTTAATTAAGGTATACCTTAGCTAAGGAGACGCTGGGAAACAGCTCGAGAGCTAAAGGAAGAGCTTAAGGGATACCTTACGACGCACGTAGCGCTAAGGAGACTCTGGGAAACGCAGCCCTGATCTTTTGATCAAAGAACTGGGCAAATTCCTGGCATCTTGATGGCGATGCCTGAAAGAGTAGGTCTGGTGGGGCCGAGGGATTGAGAAATCTACCAATAGTAAAGAAAAGTCGTTTAGGATTTTTTTCCATTTTCACTAATTATTTTAGAGAAGTGAGATTGCCTCTCCGTTCGAATAGTGTTATTATAAATGACAATGCACTCATTTAATATGTTGCGGTGGGCAGTTAACTTGCTTTTTCGCCACATGCGTTCAGCTTTGCGGCACAGACTCTATAAGTGAAGATTTTGTTCATTCTTCCAGGGAGCCACTTTCATATTACACCTCTTCTTGATTTTTTCGGGAACCACTGTGTTAAGAACCGATTTTAACTTATAGTTGAAGTTATCAAACATCTCATGGATGCTAAGAGAGTCGTTAAACATGCAGTCTTGTTGATCACACAGGAACATATCAGTGAACACACCTGCTGATAAATTATTAAAGTATCGTTTTATAAAAGTTTGTTGGACAACGTTTTTGACAGTGGGTAAAATAGTATTTTAAAAAAGCAGTTGTGATCTTAGACAGCGATATCAATAACTTGACCTATTTTTATGTTTAGGTCATGAGAAATTACTAGATCAAGGGTATGTTCCCTATTGTGCGTGGGTACCGTAATATGCTGAACTAAGTTGAAGGAGAGCAACATTTTCATAAATTCTGCTGCTTTGCTGTCAGTAGTGTTGTCAACATGAAAGTTAAAATCACCAGTTACAAGAATATGGTCATAATTTGTAGTGCAGTTTGATGGCAGTTCAGAGAATTCAGGAAAGAAGGTTGCGTTATGCTTGGGTGGACGATACACATTTAGCAACAGTATTGGTTTTTTGCCCATTACTACAACTGCAAGATATTCGAACGTCGTGAACTTTCCAAAAGCAATATTTTTGAAACAAATATTTTCTGCATAGACAGAGGCTAGTCTGCCTCGTTTCTTTCCTTCCATGATTGAATAAAAATAATTGTACCCCGGAGGACACGTTTCGTTCATCACGGCTGTACCATCCACACTTAACCAAGTTTCAGTTAGAAACATAAAATCAAGATTATGCTCAGAAATAATATCATTAATAAAAAATGTCTTATTAGTTAATGCTCTGACATTAAAAATTAAAAGAGTTGGGGAGACAAGTTGGGCTAGTGCACCTAGAGGTTGCTTGAGAGATACAAGATTTTGCCGATTTACCCCACAAGATGCACAAGCACAAACAGCAAGCTTACCAAGGAAATACCTAATAATAATATGAGTATGGAATCTTTTAATAGCAGTATAGGTGATTTAAGTCCACCATGCTACCCAGGGGAACCATCGGGACTGCGTGGCAATTATATGACGGTTTAGACACAGGTGAACATTTCCAATTTGTCACTAGTGTTTTGTCGAGACATGTGCACTTGGACAAAGAGGCTAGTCAGATGCGAGGGGTATTATTAACAGAGTAAAATATGTTGTTTGCTAAAATTCGAGCACCCAGCGCACTAGGGTGAAGCCATCAATTTTGTAAAAGGACGAGCGGTTCCAAAAAAAGGTTAAAGTTATCAGTGAAAACAAAATTATCATTGTAGGATACACAGGTGGACTGTAACCAGGTGTGGAGGGCTAATATCCTGCTAAAACGATTTACACCCCTCCCAAGAGGAGGGATAGGACCAGAAATAAACACACATTTTACACTTTTCCAAAATCTTTGAGTGTGTTAAAAAGGCAGGTAAAGTCGCGTTTTAGAATTTCTGACTTCTGAGCAGAAATATCATTGCAACCAATATGAACTATTAGATTACGGGTGAGAGGGTATTTAACCAACAAGCTAGGACTGCACTCAAAGAGGTCACCAACCTTTGCACCGGGAAAGCCAAGAGTCACCGCGGAATTCCTCATTTCGTTTCTGATAACGGAGTCACCAATTACCAGGGTAGAGGGAGGAGGTGGGAGCAGCGAGGGCTCCGCCATTGAATCAGGCGAAGAAGGAGAGTGAGCACGGACCAAGGGTTCAGCCATGGGCCAAGGAGTGGATCCAGGCCCTGTCGGGCTGAGAGGGAGTTTGGCTTTGGGCGACGAGGTGCAGCCAGATGGGAAGGCTGCCTGGCATCCGTTGCAGAGTGGACCGTGGGAGATGGAGAACGCCGGAACTCACCAGAAGAGGATGCAGGAGGTGGAACGTGAAGACAGGAACTCTCGCTCATAAATGGAAACTCTTGCTCATCTAGGATTTCAAATCTGTTTATGGGTTTGATGCCTTGTGATGGGGGGGCATGAGAAGAGCATCTCCCCCTACGATTTCCTGCTACGGTCCAAGGCTCTAGGAGTGGAGTGGAATTGGCTAGGGCTTTGGGTTTAGCACCTAGCTCGTTCCACGTGACTCCAGGTTGGGTTGAGGCAGAGACCGCACATGGGACAGTCATAGTAGGTGCAGGGCAAAACGACACCATGGAGTCAATGGTCTTCTCATCTTCCCTGATCTGATAAATAACTGATATTCTCCCTTCCAACTCTGAGATCTTCTGGGTGAGGTGAGAGCAGCTTTCACAGCCAGACTGAGAGGTAAGAGGTGGCATAACTCACGAGACCGTACAGATGCCTTAAATTCACGCCGGTGATCTTCGGCGTCCCCCGGCTAGCTCCGGCAGATCATCCTAATTGGACGGACAGCCCCGTCAGCTGTTCAGTTAGTTCAAGTTTTAAGTTTATTTAATAAAACTTTTCTCCGGCAGCGCTCCTTCTTCAGATCACAGGTTGCAGAAGCTTGCTAGTCGTAGCCATCTTGCATAGACAAGCAGATGAAATCCCATTGTGTCCTTTAATCAGTGATTAACACATTTATAATATTTCAGTCCATATCATTAGGTGTTGTTGTTTTCAGTCTCCTTCCAAGTCGCCTGGGCTGGTGCAGTATCGGCACCTCGCCCCCTTGCCACAGGAGTTCCCCAGGGCTCAGTCCTTGGTCCCCTCCTATTCTCCCTGTACACCCAATCTCTTGGTCCTGTAATCTCTGCCCATGGTTTGTCTTATCATTGTTATGCCGACGACACCCAACTCTTTCTCTCCTTTCCCCCCTCTGACACACAGGTCTCCGCTCGCATCTCTGCTTGCCTGAGGGACATCCAGAGCTGGATGGATAACCACCATCTTAAGCTGAACCCAGGTAAAACAGAGATGATCTTCATCCCTGCTCCATCCTCTAACCTCCTTGACTCTTCCATTTCCCTAGGGGACACCGTGGTGTCATCATCACCCACTGCAAAAAACCTCAGAGTGATGATGGACAACAGACTGTCCCTCTCCCAGAACATCACGGCGGTGAGTCGAACATGCAGGTTCTTCCTGTACAACATCCGGAGAATCCGCCCCTTCCTCACCACCTACGCAACCCAGCTCCTGGTTCAAGCGATGGTCCTGTCCCGCCTGGACTACTGCAACTCGCTGCTGGCTGGTCTGCCAGCATCCGCCATCAGACCCCTGCAGCTCATCCAGAATGCTGCAGCGCGTCTGGTCTTCAACCTCCCCAGACATTCCCATGTCACCCCCCTGCTCACTGACCTCCACTGTCTGCCTGTTATAGCTCGCATCAAATTTAAGACTTTGGTGCTTGCATACCAGGCAGCTAAGGGGTCAGCACCAGGATACATCCAGAGGATCATCAGACCCTACACACCAGCCAGACCTCTCCATTCTGCCACCTCTGGACACTTGGCACCTCCCCCTCTTTGTGTCTGTACTTCCCGCTCGCGTCTGCTGTCTGTCCTGGCCCCTCGCTGGTGGAATGACCTCCCCATGGCGGTCAGAACAGCAGAGAATCTGACTACCTTCAAGCGCAGACTAAAGACTCGTCTCTTCAGGCTGCACCTCTCCCCACCCCTCCCTAGCCTCTAGTTTAGCTCAATGTACCTAGTTAGGCTAATGCGATCACGTTAGTTTTTATTTGGCAGGATTGTTTTTTGTCTGATTCTGATTAGGCAAATGTGATTTCAGTGCTAGTTTGTACTTGGCAGGATTGTTTGTTTGTTTGCTGAACAGGTTACCCTACAGGGTTGGAGTCCTGATCTATGTGGTCACTTCTGGCACTACGATCTTTACTTCACTCTAGTGTGTTTTTTCTGCACCTCTGCACCTTGAACTGATGCACTTGTTGTACGTCGCTCTGGATAAGAGTGTCTGCTAAATGCCTGTAATGTAATGAGTCAGAAGTTGCAACAGCTTGTTGTTGTTTGTACAGAAATGTTATCTTTGTCAAATTAGACACATCAGACACAAAACTGTTGAATGGCGTGGCATTTTTTCTCAAAAACATGCTTTGGTTACAGTTATGATTTGAATTGGTGTATATTGCAGAATATTTGAAGGAAGTTGAAATTCTCCTGTTCAAAGCCATATATAAAACCCAAAATGACTCAAAATGAGCCGGTCATGCCACACCTGATAAAAAATGTTAGCTGTTTAATGAGTGGGATGACAGCAAGTTAGTGCTGTGCGATATGGCCTAAAATGACATTAACCCTGATGGGGAGCATTAATGACCCTTTTCATTCCAGCAAAACCCTGGATTATCATATGCCATGGTTTTCATTTTGTCTTTTATTTTTCTCATAAAAAACACTTGTATCTGTTGAACACTGGTGACAGCATTCAACAGCAAGGCGTTGCAGCTTCTGTGTGATCATGGCAATCCATTGTTTTTATTGATCAGATGGAAGCAGCATGGTCGTGCTGCTGATAGGCTGTCAACGGTGGTGTTGCAACTGATAATGTTGGTGCAACTGTAAATGACTAAAAAGGGGTGGGGCCTGTTAGCACATACCGGCTGCTTTGTCAATAGAATTATTTGCGCAATGCAGAAGTAAACTGGTCTATCTGAAAATGTTTTTGTGTCTGTACATACCAATATGTGGATGAGAATGCATGTTTATGTGTGAGTGTATGCGTGTACATATGTTGTGGATACTGCGTGTTTTGTATGTGAGGGTGTGTGTTGTACAGGTACTGTGCATGTTGCACATAAGATTCCTTTATAATCGGCCTCTCTCGGTACCAGCATACCTTCTTGTCCTGGTAGAAGTATGTCAGGACAGGGAAGCGGCCTTTGCTTCTGAATTTGGAGCTCCCCACAATGATGGGTTTACTGGCAGTGATAGGCACGTACAGGTCCCGAGGGTATGTCTCACACACCTGCACAAACAGGTATATAGCGGTAAATGTAAATTCTCAACAGACAGGTAAATCTACATGTGTAGGTTTGCATAGTGTGTGGAACGCGTGTTCAGTGTGTACACTGAGTAGAGCATGTGGAACAAGTGTTCAGTGTGTACAGCAGGAGTAGCATGTGTGGAATGTGTGTTCAGTGTGTACACTGTGAGTAGAGTGTGTGAAATGCATGTTCAGTGTGTACAGCAGGAGTAGAGTGTGCGGACCGTGTGTTCAGTGTGTACAACCAGAGAAGAATGTGTGGAACAAGTGTTAAGTGTGTACAGCAAAATTACAGTGTGCGGAGCGTGTGTTCAGTTTGTACGCTGCAAGTAGAGTGTGTGTAACACGTGTTCAGTGTGTACAGCAAAATTACAGTGTGTGGAGCGTGTGTTCAGTTTGTACGCTGCAAGTAGAGTGTGTGAAACATGTGTTCAGTGTGAACAGCAAAAGTACAGTGTGCGGAGTGTGTGTTCAGTGAGTACAGAAGGAGTATAGTGTGTGGAACGCGTGTTCAGTGAGTACAGCAAGAGTACAGTGTGTGGAACATGTGTTCAGTGTGTACACTGCAAGTAGAGTGTGTAGAACGTGTGTTCAGTGTGTACAGCAAAAGTACAGTGTGCGGAGTGTGTGTATAGTGTGTGAAACGCGTGTTCAATGAGTACAGCAAGAGTAGAGTGTGTGGAACTTGTATTCAGTGTGTACACTGTGAGTAGACCATGTGAAACGTGTGTTCAGTGTGTACAGCCTGACTAGAGTGGCGGAACATGTGTTCAGTGTGTACAGCATGAGTAGAGTGTGTGGAACGCGTGTTCAGTGTGTACAGCCTGAGTAGAGTGTGCGGAATGTGTGTTCAGTGTGTACAGCCTGAGTAGAGTGTGTGGAACGCGTGTTCAGTGTGTACAGCCTGAGTAGAGTGTGTGGAACGCATGTTCAGTGTGTACAGCCTGAGTAGAGTGTGTGGAACATGTGTTCAGTGTGTACAGCCTGAGTAGAGTGTGTGAAATGCGTGTTCAGTGATTACAGCAGGAGTAGAGTGTGTGGAACTCGTATTCAGTGTGTACAGCCTGAGTAGAGTGTGTGGAATGCGTGTTCAGTGTGTACAGCCTGAGTGGAGTGTGTGGAACGCGTGTTCAGTGTGTGCAGTGTGAGTAGAGTGTGTCGAACGTGTGTTCAGTGTGTACAGCCCGAGTAGAGTGTGTGGAACACATGTTCAGTGTGTACAGCCCCAGTAGAGTGTGTGGAATGCTTGTTCATTGTGTACAGCTTGAGTAGAGTGTGTGGAATGCGTGTTCAGTGTGTTCAGCCCGAGTAGAGTGTGTGGAACGCATGTTCAGTGTGTACAGCCTGAGCAGAGTGTGTGGAATCCGTGTTCAGGGTGTACAGCCCGAGTAGAGTGTGTGGAACGCATGTTCAGTGTGTACAGCCCGGGTAGAGGGTGTGGTACAGTGCGAGTAGAATGCATGGACAATGTTTTGTGTATAACCATAAAGAACAGGCAAAGCACAAGGCAAGTCAGGTCTGTGTCACAGCCTGCCGAGTAGCCCTCCTGATGCCATGCCCACCTTGTAGTCCCTGTTGACGTCGGTCAGCTGCCACTGGTCGCAGGGCACGCCCATGCGCTCAAACTCCGCAGCAAGGTCAATCACCTGCCAGCCCTCCTCGCGCTGCTGGTCGTTCTGCTTGGGGTTGTAGGAGAAGGCGTACAGCTCGTCGTACGACACTGTGGACAGGGAGAGGGCATTGCAGAGGACCGACTCACAGCTGAGTCACACGCAAGCATTCCTCTCAGCTTCATAGAGTCGGGCCTTAACAGAAACAGGCTGAAATGTGCCAGAACCAAATCGAGCCAGAAGCAAGCAGTGTCACCTGACAAAACCTCAGCCTGTACAAGGGAGACATAGTACGCAAGAAAAACAGTTCAAACTAAAAACAGTGCAAACTAATATTATAAATGGTCTAGCACTCCGTCAACTGCTAATTATACATTTTTGCAAAATGCTGAGCACAGATCTATTTATAGCGTCACAACAGCCTTCGCATAAACCTGTTCCCCTCACTACACTGTTTTCCAACCAGCCTCCAGGGCAGCCAGTGTAGTCACTGATAGGAGGTTATAACCAGACCAGCACCAGACAGGCCACTGGTAAAGCTGGAAAACAGGCACTTGACAGGATATTTTGCTGACCTATCACTTCCTCTGCATGGCTGCCAGGCTGACCAATCATATCATAGAGGGAAGAACAAAAAAGCTGCAGACCTCACTAAAAACTGCTTGTTGGTAACAAGTGATTTACCAATTTACCAATATTTAAATATTTTACATTTCACTCCCACTAGTCACCAAGGCACTTGCATAATTAGCTTAAAATGTTACATTTAAAACTGCATGATCCTTTAAACTGAAGATGATTGAGACTGTTTTTAGGCATTTATTGCCCAATAAGAGTTCACGGAGGATCATGTTAATCTCATGAAAAACATGTTTTCAATGTAAAAAAAAAAAGCCTAATTACTCACACATACAAAGCACTGTCTATAGGCCTAAGTCATTCAAACTGGCAAAATCTAGGCCTGCCATTAAAAGTATTGATATCGAAATGACGCCATGTTACTGTACTACAAACAATATAGGCTATCTTGCCTCACCAAAATTAAAGAAGCTGTAATCCAAAGCAACGCTACCCAATGTTTCCTAAATTGTTTCAAGTCACTTGGCCCTGTGTTTTTATGAGTCATGTAAACAGTTCCAAAAGGCAAAGGCACTAGGCTACGAGGGAAGTAGACATCAGAGCTGCAAAGTTGTACTGTTTTAAACATGTGGACTTGTATACATGTTCATTTTGTGTTTGCATCAAATGTTTTTATTGGTTGATATATGTACAATGACCAATCTAGAGACATATTCTTTGTGGGCTAGGAGCATTTGTGGCAGGAAAAAGAAGAAGAAGAATAAGTAGAAGGAGAAAATGCTAAATCCCCTTAATTTGGGGCTTTATTGTGTGGATATGTGAAGTTGTTTATGAATTCTGTCTGTTGAAATGGGGTCAGAATGTGGCATACTATAAGCTCAAGTTGGCAATGGACCAATGCAGAAGCAGGAGGAGGCTCACACGGCAGTGCCTTTGTCAGAGCACCAAAGCAGGCGCACACACTATTAAATCAAATTAGGCACATCGCCATTGCCCCCCCCCCCCCCCCCCGGCATCTCCATCAGCACCTGGCAGGACGGGGCGCGACTCACCTGGCCGCAGCAGCTGGAGCAGCGAGCTGTAGACGTCATGGCAGTCCCTCTCCCGCGGCACCACAAAGTGCACCACCCGAAAATTCCGGCACTGGATGACCAGGGGGCAGCCACTGGCGGTGAGAGGCAGCTTCTCCACCGAGGTGATGTGGTGGTGCAGGATCTACAAGGAAGGGGAGGAGGTAGGGATTTTAGATGCTGGGCATGCCATATTCACCATCACATCCATGCAAAGCTGCACATGATATCCATCATGCTACTTTCACATAATTGTCCACACACTGCAACTACATCACACCCAGACAGCATATACACAGTATACATTAGATTACAATCACAAGAAATGCTCTTATGTGACTTCTAGAAGTGGGGAAAATCAGTGCAAAACTCAGTCATACAAAACAGACACAGAAGGCCAATTTATTATCAATAAGTTATAACAAACAATTTGTTTTTAACAAAAACATGAAACATTGGCACTGCATCCACAAAACATCCACACTGCATCAACAAAAAGTTCGCCCTGCATCTACAAAACAAACATCCGCACTGCATCCACAAAACAAACATCCGCACTGCATCCACAAAACAAATATCTGCATTGTATCCACAGAACAAACATCCGCACTGCATCCACAAAACAAATATCCGCACTGCATCCACAGAACAAACATCCGCACTGCATCTAGGCTACAAAACAAACATCCGCCCTGCATCTACAAAACCAACATCTGCCCTGCATCCACAAAACCAACATCTGCCCTGCATCCACAAAACAAACATCCGCACTGCTTCCACAAAACAAACATCCGCACTGCATCCACAAAACATCAGCACTGCATCTACAAAACAAACATCCGCACTGCTTCCATAAAACATCAGCACTGCATCTACAAAACAAACATCCGCACTTCCACAAAACAAACATCCGCCCTGCATACACAAAGCATCCGCACTGCTTCCACAAAACCAATATCTGCCCTGCATCCACAAAACCAACATCTGCACTACATCCACAAAACAAACATCCTCACTGCATCCACAAAACCAATATCTGCCCTGCATCCACAAAACCAACATCTGCACTACATCCACAAAACAAGCATCCGCACTGCATCTACAAAACAAACATCCTCACTGCATCCAAAAAACAAACATACGCACTGCATCCACAGCATGTCTACTGTCACCACACACATCAGTGTGCTCAAGCCAATGACACCCCACCCACGCAAAAAAAAAACTAATTAGGCCTACATACAACTATGCAAACATGCACGTCATATCAATATCACAAGAACGCCGCAACTACACATTCACATCACATTTATATCCAGCCTGAATAGAGACATCACATTTGTGTCATTTGTGCCAGGTAAGTTTCTAATCTATGACCCAAAATAATGACAATTGGCATCTACAAAGCACTTTTCTTCCAGGACCCTAAAAATCTGTAAACTTATCTAATCACTACAGAAGCAGGGTGAAACACACCTCTTCTCTTCAAACGCCATTTTTAAAAATCTGCAGCCGCAAACCAATTTAATTTCATATTAACTTGAATTCAAACCTGTATGTTATGCGGCGCAGTAGCCTACTTTTGGTTATAGCCTGCCAACGTCTTGGAATTATAACGTGTGCTCTTCTGTCCTTTTCTTGCTTTAGTAGGCTATTCGTTTTATAAAATGTTAAGCATTCGTGCTGGGACAGCATATTACATACCAAAACATTCAAACGGTTTAATTCGGTTGCTGAATATTTTCTTCCGAATTTTCTTTGTTAGCCCGCTATAATTGACTCAAAACGTTTGATACAGTTATGTCAGGTATGCGGTAATTCTGCGTAATTTACATTGGTGATACAGTAAAAGCAAACTGGAAATCACCTTCCGCACTTTGTCAGGGAAAAATAACAGGTTAATTCTAGTAATCGTCGCTTTTGCTTTTTCAGACTGCCATAATTTTACTCTGTGATTCTTCAATTCCATAAAAAGACCAGGAAGACTATGGACTAATTTATGGTGCATGGTTCGCATCTGGAGAGGGCACACTTCGCTGCTCCGCTAGCAGCAACTGTGAAAGAAATCAAACGGTGGCTGTACCATTGCTAATTTAAATTTTCACGCAAGTCCGAGTTTTCATTCTATTTATTCTCGCTGTTTTGCGATTAGCCTATATGGAATTGACGATGAGAATTGAAGTAATCAATTCAACAGCAAATTGTTTACGACATGTGCATGTTTTCTTCTGTTGCCAGTTATTTGTGGAATGTGAATGCATTCTGTCACCTCGGATGTCAAGACATGAAAGTGAATGTTCGCATAAAAACATAATGAATGGGTTTGAGAGGATATATAAAACAGTTACAATCTGACTGTTGGCCTGTTATATCCTATTTGTTGCATAACAACGGTCCAAGTCGAACTACTAACGAGAGTTTTGCTTGACAACAGTAAAATATGCCCAAACGGCCAATTTCAGGTGATTAAGTCGATAAAAGTCAATAAATACTAAAGTAACCATATATAGTCAGTAACCCGTTGTATAAGTGGAATAAACCCCTCCGGGCTGTCCTGGTTATTAGAAAATAATGTAGGCTTCTTCGGTGGTAGTAGCTTAGGCTATAGGGTTACAGAAGAAATCATACGACAGATGGACCGACGACGATGTCGCTTTTTCATACGTCAATGGACTAATTTGCCTAATCTTTGCGGGACTTTAGACCGCGGTGGAAACGCAGACAACAATGGGCTGAAAGAACCTTTTAGTTCCTTGAAAAGTAGTTCCTGGGACTAAAAGTTCCGGGTACTTTGGGTGGAAACGCGGCTTTAGCTGGATTATGCAGGAACCACAGAGTCACATGAAAATCTGGGCTTTATGTAACTATGTACCTCCTCCACTCAACCAGCGCTGATGCAATTACTGCGGCCTTTCATGAAAACAAGCATGTGTGCAAAGCTTCACCTGACCTACATTTTCCAAACTGCCTGCCAAACCTGGTTGTTTTGTAGAGCAGTGTGGCATAATAGGCACAAGATAAGAAACTATGTCTCCCAGCAACCTTTGCATTGTTTACACACCATAGGTGTGTGCCTGTGGAGGATTTAAACAGCTATGGCGCAATCTTAGTTCAACTAAACAGCAACAGATGAGAAAAAATGGCAGAAAAAAAAATCTGAAAAAATCTAAAATTGGGGAGTGGGGGGGGGGGGGGTGAAGAAATTTTCAAGGGACTGCTTGTGTCCTAGGAGAGAGGGGTCCATAGGAAATAACTTACCCACTAATTTTACCGACTTGTGAAACGTTTCACTTATTACCTCAAAATGTTTCTCTGTAGACATGCTGAATAACTGTCACACTATCGAATTTAAATGAATTCTGCACGTCAGTAGATGTGCGAGTAGCTAAAAAAGAAAAACTGAAACAAAAATGAAAAAGATAGAAATAAAAAAAAGATAAAAACAGGAATGGTGGTGGAACGGGGTGAAAAGTAATAAACTGAGATAGGCCGCTCTGCTTAAAGGAATTAGCCCTTTCTAAAAAGAAAGAAGCGGCAGCGCTCCGCCCCGTAGTCTGGAGTTACCCAGAAGACCTTTCCCAGAATCTCAGGCCCTGAGGAGAGGGCTCTAGCGTAGCACTACTGTGGAGCAGACACTGAAACCAGCATCATACCTGCACCTGTCAGTCAGCCACAGCGTACGCTCGCACGACACAATATTTTTCTCCAGTTTATATCACGCCCAAGCATCCGCAGAAATTCCTTTAGTATGGCAGTGCGGAAAATGCCAACAAACAATGGCACGTGACCCGAATAACAGAAGCCACCATCTGCATACCAAATGAGCTCTGTCCTTTCATGGAACTCTTGGCGACACCTCTAAGCACAAATTTGCATGTGTAATGCCATGGCCTGAGTGATTTGTGGTCAGCTAATCCCAGAAGCGTGAAGCTCTCCCACACCCCAGGAACCAGAGTTTTGGGCATGGTCTCGTGACCTGAATACCAGCGGTGGCTGGTGAACTGAAAATTGGTGGGGCAAAAAACTTCCCTTTGAATTGATCATTGGTCTCATCCTTTTTTCATTAATTTTCCTTGATTAACAAGCCTCCCAGTGATGTGACTAACCAATTGGCAAGTAACACACCGCTTCATCACATTGTGTTAGGGAGATTATATGATAATTCAATTTAGAAAAATCAATTTTTTTGTTTTCATCACATTCAGCAAATAAGATACACCACGCTGTTAACTACCACATTAGCTTTCAGCATAACCATAACAAAACCTGTCCTTCAAGATTGTTTAAAATCTGAGAATTGCAGATTTTTGCCACAAATATTCTCTTAGTGTGAGTGTAGAGAAGGAAGAGGTTTACATGTATCCACATATAAGGTTGATAAAATAAGTTGATAATAATAATTTTGTTACTCACTAAACGGCCTCATTTCGGAGAGCTGGCAATATCTGATGGAACTGAGTATTTTGTGAATTAATCACTGTATTGATAATCAAGGAAAATGTCTGAAAACAGGTTGAGACCAATAAGTTTTCCGTTCCACAATTGTCAGCTCACTGCTGAACACCCACCATAAGCCGCGTTTCCACCAAAAGTACCCGGGACTAAAAGTTCCAGGAACTACTTTTCAAGGAACTAAAAGCTTCCTTCAGCCCATTGTTGTCTACGTTTCCACCACGGTCTAAAGTCCCACGAAGATTAGGCAAATTAGCCCACTGACGTATGAAAAAGCAACGTTGTCGTCGGTCCATCTGTCCTATGATTTCTTCTGTAACCCCATACTACCACCGAAGTAGCCTAAATTATTTTCTAATAACCGGGACAGCCCGGAGGGGTTTATTCCACTTATATACAACGGGTTACCAACAATGACTATATATGGTTACTTTTGTATTTATTGATTTTTATCGAAATATTATTATTGAAATATTCTTCTGCAGCCGTTTGGGCATATTTTACCGTTGTCAAGCAAAACAGTCATTGGTAGTTGAACTTGGACCGTTGTTATGCAACAAATAGGATATAACAGGCCAACAGTCAGATTGTAACTGTTTCATATATCCTCTCAAACACATTCATTATGTTTTTATGCGAACATTCACTTTCATGTCTTGACAACCGAGGCTGTCAGGGTTCTGTGTCTTCCCCCTGTCATTCCTGGTTGGGCCGCCAGATGGCGGCACCTCTGCTTTGTGTCTTGTTTAATCGCCCGAGTCCTGCCCAGCCCTGAGTCTCCTGTCGCCCGAGTCCTGTCAAGCCCTGAGTCTCCTGTCGCCCGAGTTCTGTCCAGCCCTGAGTCCTGTCCTGAGTTCCTGAGTTCTGTCCAGTCCTGAGTCCTGTTTCTGTCGGTGCTCCTGTCCTGAGTTCTGTTCCCTGCCCCCACCCTCCAGTTCACCCCCTCCCAGGGTCGGCCTCCTGGGACGTCAGGGTTCTGTGTCTTCCCCCTGTCATTCCTGGTTGGGCCGCCAGATGGCGGCACCTCTGATTTGTGTCTTGTTTAATTGTTTTATTGTTTCCCATTATTCCATTATTAGTTGCTTATTGTCTCGTGTTCCTTTCCCTCTCTGTGGCCTGATTGTTCATTGTGCCCTCCTGTGTCTCGTCTGCGTCAGTTCTATTTAAGTCTCCATTTTCCCTGACTCAGGTGCTGGATCCTTGCGTGTTTGTTGCCTGCCTGTTGCCTGCCTGCTTGTTTTTTGCTTACTTGCTTGTTGCCGGTTTCCTTGCCTTCCCGTTGCCTGTTGCCTGTTCCCTGTTCCCTGCCAGCTCGGTTCTCTACGTTTTTTGGAATTTTTGTATTTTTGTTTTCCCGCTTTTTTGAGGATTTTCGTTGTGTTTGTTAAACCGTTCTGTTCCCTTTGTTCCCCTTCTAAGTAAAGCCTTTGTTCTTTCTACCCGTTGGAGTTTTGTTTTTTGCACTCTGCGTTTGGGTCCATTCCCGCGCCCTACCCTGACAGAGGCGACAGAATGCATTCACATTCCACAAATAACTGGCAACAACAGCAGAAAACATGCACACGTTGTAAACAATTTGCTGTTGAATTGATTACTTTCTCATCGTCAATTCCATATAGGCTAATCGCAAAATGACAAGAATAGAACGAAAACTCGGACTTGCGCGAAAATTTAAATTAGCAGTGGTACAGCCACCGTTTGCTTTCCTTCAAAGTTACTGCTAGCCGAACAGCGAAGTGTGCCCTCCAGATGCGAACCATGCACCATAAATTAGTCCATAGTCTTCCTGGTCTTTTTGTGGAATTGAAGAATGGCAGAGTAAAATTACGGCAGTCTGAAAAAGCAAAAGGGACGATTACTAGAATTAACCTGTTATTTTACCCTGACAAAAAGTTCGGAAGGTGATTTCCAGTTTGCTTTTACTGTATCACCAATGTAAATTACGCATAACTACCGCATACCTTACATAACTGTATCAAATGTTTTGAGTCAATTACAACGGGCTAACAAAGAAAATCCGAATTAAACCGTTTGAATGTTTTGGTACTTAATACGCTGTCCCAGCACGAATGCTTAGCATTTTATAAAATGAATACTAAAGCAAGAAAAGAACAGAAGAGCACATGTTATAATTCCAAGACGTTGGCAGGCTATAACCAAAAGTAGGCTACTGCGCCGCAAAACATACAAGTTTGAATTCAAGTTATTATGAAAACAAACTGGTTTGCGGCTGCAGGTTTTTTTAAAATGGCGGTTGAAATAAACAAAAAGAAATGCTGCGAGTACTCGACCAATCAGAAATGTTCAGCGCTGCAAGCTCCACCCCAAAGGTTCCTGTACTTTTGGAAAGTACTACCCCCCGAGCAGGAACTTTTTTGGGGGTAAAATAAAGCCCCCGGAACTAAATTTAGACCCTAGTTCCTGCGGTCGAACGCACTGAGTTCCTCAAAAGGTTCCTAGTTCCGGGGTAAAGTTCCTGCGGTGGAAACGCGGCTTTAGGTGCACTTCATGCAAAGGGAAAAAAGGGTAAGTATGAGCTGGACCTATTTACAGCACAGCAGAAAAGTTGTGGTTGGAAGGAGTTGGCAGAAAAAAGAACAATGTTATTCGCCACAACCTGAAGACCTTCCTGCAACATTGTAAGAGTTTGCAATATTTTGGGCTAGCTGGGTTGCATTTAACTTAACCCAACCATGAAAGGTGTGTGTTTGAGTACTTTGCTCTCTCAGGGCAATATTACACTATATAGCAGTAAATCACCAATTGTCCTCAATTGACAGCTAGCAGAGCCTGTTTTCAACACCCTGGATGAATACCTGCAGCACTTCCTATTATAAGTCTCATTCCTCCCGACTGTAGCAGGACATGAGTGAACAAAATGCATTCAGATAGCACCAGGAATGATGCCACTGTAAATTCACCGGTCGCCCTCTGTTGTGAACACCTAAACCAGTGATTCCCAACCCTGTTCCTGGAGATCTACCATCCTGTAGATTGTCACTGTAACCCTAACAAAGCCCATCTCATTCAACAGCAAGATATCTTGATGAGCTGCTAATTAGTAGAATTAGGTGTGCCAAATTAGGGATGAACTGAAAACCTACAGGACAGTAGATCTCCAGGAACAGGGTTGGGGTACCACTAACAAACAAACACCAGACAGCTGACCCTGAAGGACTACCATGGTGGGGGACAGGCCCGGCAGTCACTGGGGGAAAATCCCTGACCAGAAATCAGGGCGGAGACATCATATATAAGTTGAAGGGCGAATAATGTCTCTGTGTGTGCAGAAGTGTGTGTGTGTGCGTGTGCGTGTGCGTGTGCGTGGGGGAGCTGGGAAGTACCAGCTGAGTGGCTATAGTCCCAGGAAAAAAATAGAAAAATGAGAGAATAATTAGGGCATGAGCCATTCTAAACGGGGAGGGGGGTAGAGGGAACAACAGCTTCACTCTCCGGTGACCTTCCCCATAAAAGGGTGAAGCTGCTGCACCAAGGAGCAGGGCTATTGTTGATGACAAGACACCAGCCTGACCTTTTAGGTCCTCTTCTCTCCAGCTATCAGAAGTCAATTTGGTTGTCTTAACATTACCATGGCAACCCTGCCAACTGGCAGCCACAGGCTGAGGCTATCACTGTGCGGCACCAATAACCCCTGTTCCCATGGTTTACAGCCTCTTTGGAGGCAGAGCATCTGCTTACAAGGGGGACCTATCTCTGAGTCTGTGTTGCATTCTACATTAAAACGTCATAACTGCACCAGTCAAAAACCAGGTCATCCCAGCCCAGCTTTTGTTCAGAGAGCCTCCTCTCTCTGAAACCATAGCACTGTGAAGGCACATTTTCTCTTTCAATCACACTCAAACACATATGCACACACACACTTACCCAAATCTCCTGTGCATTTGCTGATGTGCTCTCCACGAAGATGAGGTGGGTGGCAGTCAGGTGTAGGTCTCCTGTGGTGCACTTATTACTGAACCTGTCCTGGAGCTTCACCTGCTCAACCTGAAAGAGCAAACAGTACCAGTTGTCAATCATCAGCATACCTGGGGACAAAGGGCACCTGTTGGCCCGGCAATGTCAGTCAAACAGACTCTTAGCAACGCCACACACTGCGGCCTCTGCTTAAGCTGCGTTGTGTCATATTATCCTCTCATTCTTACAGTGCACTTCCTCATTAATAGCACAGACTAGGCAAGTATCGCATCACATCACATATTACAATCTAGCAACGTAAAAAAAACCTGCAATGGTCACTGGTACAGGTGCAGGAGGTTCTTTCCTTTGATACACAGGCTGAGGTTGTGCTTGGCTGTAAGACCCTAATAAAAGTGTTATTGTTATTAAATTTAGTTTATGAAAGTGACTGCAAGTACAGTTGTGTGGGTACAAGAGATTCTGACCAATCACCACCCTCTGCTCCTGACATTACTCCTGTACCGACAAAAAAAAAAAGATAGTGCTGTCAAATTTATATTCGATATTTGAATACATTTTGAATAGGGAAAAAAAACAACTTTTTGCTTTTGACAGCCCTCGTGCTACCTTTTTTATATGTAATCACTAGGGGTGCACCGAAATTTTGGTCACCGAAAATATTCGGCCGAAAATAGCAAAAAATTACACATTTGGAATTTGACCGAAAGAGTGAAAATGCCGAAAATTTTGACTGAATGTGTGTGTGTTTTTAAAAAAAATTTTTATTGTAACAAAGGTATATAAATAAATGTGATACTGTTTCATTGCTCTCCTGCGGCTATTGATGATGCGTTCAAACAGTGCTGATGTTGTAGCAAATTCAGTATCCTTGAAGCAAACTGATTCCCCTGTCCGTGCACGCACGTCTCGCGTGCACTTTCATTTTGACTTTCATTTCAAACAGCGCCTTTTTTGTGCATTTAGAATGGCTAATACTCTCAGCATGCAGCTAGTAGCCTATTTGTACAGTTATTAGGTATTTTACATTTCCCTTGATTCGTCAACAGTTGGCACTGACTTATCTTTTGAAATTACATTTGGTAGAAATGAAATATATATTCCACAGGCTACAGGTGAACATTTGTTGTTGGAAATCATGTTGGTTGAATGATGCGTGTTTTCTCCGTTTATTTGATTTTTTAGTTATTGTATTCTTGTATTGTACAAAGGAAAATAATAAAGATCTTGAATTACCTCCCAAAAAGATTTTTACTGAATATTATACTAGTATATCAGCTTTCTGTGGAACACTCCCTGCCCTCTATGTTCATTACCCCAGTTATTGTGCTTTTTTAGTATAATGTCTGCTGGAAAGGACTGAAATAGACTAATAAAAGTTTTTTCATCACCATGTCGTTTTGTAATTTAGTTTTGTCGTCGAAAAGCTGAAATCAAAAGCAAAACTGATTAAATTTAAGCAATGGTACAAATGGGAAAATAAATGAGAAAATACCGGTATTCGGTATTCAGCCAAGTATTTCCTTATTTTCGGTTTCGGCCAAGAATTTTCATTTCGGTGCATCCATAGTAATCACGTGTGTGCTGAAAATCTAACTTATTCCCCATTTTGAAATGTTAACTCTTGCTTCTGAATGAGCCTGTTTTTACACTTGTGCATAGAGCTCATACACTATCATACAATATGGCCAAAATCTTGGGCCACATCTTTTGGCTCTGTCCATTCAAAATATTTGTTCATTTGGCTCTCTCTCTACTTGCGAAAAGACCAAAATGTTGCTCAGCTAATCGTTCGCTGGCTACATTCTACTGCTCTCAATGCCAGGTGTCCACTCGGTCTAATGCTGTTAACAGGCTGATTGTTTAAACTGACAAAAATGACTTTAGAAGTTAAATAGGAGGAAGAGGAAAGTAAGGAGCAGAGGGAAAGAGGAGGATAATAACAGATGGGCGGAGCAGAGGGAGTTCAGAAGATGGTGATAACAGGGACAGGAATGAGGAAAGGAGTGGGCTGGCACAGAGAAATCGGGGGAAGATCGAGAGAATTGAACTGAATGAGGAAGGGGAAGAAGATGAGGGGACACTGCTTTACACATCCCCAAAACAAATCAAAAGGTGACAACAATATTTCAACAGACAATGTCCTCTGTCAGGTGCAAAGCTATCTAGCTCCGGACAAAGACCGTTGTAGGTGCCATTACGTTTGTTTTGGGGGCATGTAATACAGTGTACAGGTATTCCCTTCATCCTGATCAGGTGTAGTGGGATGAGTGTGACAGAGAGCTCTGTCATCAGCGGCCGCACTCCTATTTAACGCATACTCTATCAACAAACACTTTTCCTGAATTACAGGAAAAAGTATAATATGGGCAACGACAACCTTTCGATATGATTTACTATACTGTAATGTTGTTAGTCATGCTATCCTGAACTCGGGTACTGACAATCTAAGCAGTACAATTTAAAAATTATTCAAGATGTCTTTGCCTAGTGCTGATAAATGTACCCAATCACTTATAAACCATCCCAGTTAATTGTGCTTTGTGTCTGTGTGCTTTTTAAAATCATATAATACACACTAATATATGGCAAATCCACTGAAAAATTAATGTTCATATCCTTAGAAAAGCAATGAGTAGTAGCCTACAATTAAAAGGGAACTGCGAAGTGAATTCAAAAACAGTGGTATTCTACAAAAAGCTGTAGCCACTGACGTGATGGTCGGTTTATCTCAGCACACAGGCAAACTTTCGTAACATACTGAGCGCATTGAACTATGAGTTAGACAAGAAATAATAAATAAATGGGAAAAATGCAAAGATTTACGTAAAATCAGTCAAATGTCAAATTAGGCTTATGTATTATATTCATACAATCGTCATCTTTGTAAATGACATGTTTATTATCTTCAACACCACTTCATCTTAATTAGATGAATTCTTAAGATAATTTAAGAGAAAATATATAGCTATTCTCATTTTTTAATTTATGTTGGCCTATTTATTTTTCATGTGATTACATTGTCATCATCAGCACCATCAGCACCATCATCATGCAAAGAAAGAAATACTACAACTAATAACATTTTAATGGTATTAGGCTATTAGTAGAAATATCAAAATGAGAATGTAGTCAAAATAATATTGTGAAATCAGCATAATAGAATCTCAATTTAAGAGCCACATATGCCTAGCTTTATTAGCTACTAAATATTTATTTGTCACGAGTCATCACCATGAACAATGGACACAAGAAAATTATGGCAGGTAACATTACTATTAGTAATATTAACATATCAAAATAACAATATAATCAAAACAATAATGGCAGTGGATTCATGTTATTCTAGGTCACGGTTTAATACTCTGCGTATTCTCATATATTGGTTCTGTGCAAGCAACTCTGAATTCAACCCTTTTCTGCATCGATGAGTCAGTAACAGTCTCATATTCGTTCATGTATGAGACGAGCAGGTGTGCTCGATTAAGCAGTTACGAGCACTGTGACGTAAAACTATGTGGACCAAATTGGAATTAAATAAATCTTATATCTTCTTCTGTGGGAATCAGAACAAAAATCAGTGCCTGGAGTGTAATTAGTTCAATGTGACAAAATTTTAGAGATAATAAGTTCTGTTCAAAATAATTTAATTTGGTCAGGGCAAATTCATAGTTTTGAATGGACTTCAATGGGAAAATTTGTTTTTTGGCACGAGCCTTACAAAACTGCAATACCTCGAGTAACCACTGGAGTTTATGAGCTTCACAGAGAATGCCAATCCCTGGTCCCCTGGGACTTGTAATTTTGAGCACTGTAAATAAAAACAACACCTTGCACTAAAGTGCTATTGCGGCGGAGCCAATTTTTCTAAAAGAAAACAAAGAACTAAAGAGCCCATCAAATCCACATATGACATGGGGCCATATCTGGCGCCAAATGGCACCCATGCATCACCCAGGTGCTTGCTTCACATTTCTGGTGTCTGTAAAGTACTTTGAGTGTGACAAAAGCACCACACAAATGCAAGTCATTATTATTATTCATCAATCCTGCTTTATCCTCCCGGCACCAGTGAACTTGGTCTGACATAAGCACACTATCCAACTTACTGAGCAGAACAGGACAGACAGGTGAAGAAGTGGAGAAGGAGGAGTAGGAGGAGATCAGAGAGGATGAGGGCCTTGAGGCAGAGAGAGCCCATCATATTTGTCAAGCACCATCTGTGTGGTTAATCCTTTTTGTAATTCACAATGTACATTTCTCTCCTTCTCTGCAAATCTCCCTCAGCAAAGACACTTCAGCCTAAGTTGACCCCCCGCCGGGCCTAAGCATCGGGGAATTTATTTCTTTTTTAAATGTATTTTTAAGATGTTTTTAAACTACAGTTACAGTGGGGCGGCTCGGTTGAAAAGCTCACCAGCGACATCTGTTGGGTAAAACGTGAACGCAATAGGAAAACACCAGGTCTGAGATCAGTGTTCTTTACCCTCATTGTGTGTAGAGTGACATTCAACCTTTTCACAGTCTCTGCATTCAACACTTGACGCTTCCAACTATCACAAGCTAACATTACCAAGCAAGCCACCATTTCTTATTTAGTTGGCTAACTAACCTCGATAACTGCGTTATCACTTCATCTCGATGGTAAGTAGGCCTACATTCTTTTTATATTAACTTAAGCAGTGTGTAGGTAACGTTAAACTAGTAGCATGAATGTAATGTTCACATATAGATTGTAACATTACATGACTTAATCGCCAACGAAATAACAACTTCACTTGTTTATTAATAACGTTAGCTTGATGACATTGATGTGCACGCCAACGGTGTCATAAAAATGCCTAACTTGTTTACATTCTGGACAGATGTGGCTACAGAGTAAATCCATCGTTGTTTCCGTCCCAGCACTTTCGACACAATTTTGGGAAAATCCTAAAATTTCTTCTAACGGTGAAGAGTGCCTGACCTGCAACCGTAGAAATGTATTAACACAGCGGGAAAATTAGGCTATATCTAGAAATACCATCTTTGGGGAAAAACGCTACGGTTGAGGGTCAGGCACTCTTCACGGTAAGAAGAAATTTCAGGATGTTTTCGATATTGCTTGTGTCTAAAGTGCTGCGACGGAAACAACAAGAGATTTATTCAGGAGCCACATCTGTACAAAGTGTAAACAAGTCAGGCAGTTTTCACGGTCGGGAAAAATTTTATGACAATGTGGTCATGTAGCTAACTTAGCTAGCTAGCCAAACAGTCAGTAACACAGATACTTCCTTGGTGCCATTTAGGGATAATGTCAAGGAGGAAAGGTAGCCTACTGCAAAAGCCAAAAAACCTAAGACAGTTTTTTAAATGTTTAAATGTGCCCAGCATTCCAAGGCTTGTTGTAAGATTCAGTAGCCAATCAGTACTTGAATACAATTTTTTGGTAGAGTCCAAAAACCTTGATATTATTTATTTTAATTTAATTTCTTTTGTTGTTGTTGAAAACACAGCATTCCAAGACTGTACATTGTTGTCAGATTCTTTGCAAGACTCTGCTATGCTGTAAATAATTGTTGATTTTTTAGAATGTGTGTTGAATAAATTACTTATTTATAACAACATTCACATTACGTAGTCATATTTTCAACTCTCCAGTCAGCTTTTAGCACTGACTTAATGTACGGCCCTATGGAATCTGTGTTATAGCTTTTTTAAATTATCAATTCCGTGATTCCGTCCGTGATTCTGTTATCACAGAAACTATAGGGCCCTACCTTAATGCTGCCATCAGTCTGTCGCTGCCCCCGTCAAAAAAGACACTTGGCTGCCGGCCCGCACCGGGCCCTGTCAAAAGATAGGCCTACTTGCCACCAGGCCTAACAACTTTTCTGGGGGAAACCCTGCACTTGATTATGTATCCAGGAACCAGTCTGCAACTAAGCAACCACGGACTGCACTCTGCCAAGGCTGGCCCCACTCTTGGCCTCGAGAACTGGAGGACAGACCACTAAGCGACAGGCCCTGTAGGGACAGCCAGGATGACCCATTCAAGACATTAAGGTTTCTCTCACCCTAAATGCCACCGCTCATCCTAGATGAGCACTCAGTTAATCAGCTCTGATTAAGCCATTGACTTACCAATGGTCTGGTTTAATGTCTGAAACAACGAGTAACAGCAGTTTGCTATTAGTCATGATTAAAGGTCACAGGGAATGCATTTGTTCTTGCAGAAGTGTGCAAGTATGCATGTTTCCATGTCTCCAAATCATCAGTGCAGCTAAAGCATCAATGCAGAGATGTGGCCCACCTCCGCACAGATCGCATCCTGGCTACGCAGCGCCATCAATGCATTCAGGAGTTTTGCAGGGGGGGCCAGATCAACAGCCTCAGTACATTGAGGCAGCACCTGTAAAAGCCATGTGGTATTTGTGCAAAAACTTTAAGCACACTGTCATCAACATCTAAATCCAAAGATACCACTAACATGTGGAATCATCTGAAATAAAATCATCCACAAGCCTGTAGTAAAGAATTAAAGAAATACACAGATTTTTCAGTCAACAGGCTAAATGGCAGGATTCAGACCAAAGCGTAAAGGCCACATGCAACCAGCCGCTCACAGTTACTGGTCTTCAGCAGTTGATGGGTCTCTCTAAACCCAGGTACAGGGTCAAAGAAAATATATTCTTCTGCAAAGAGATGCTAAAAAAAACGGCACTACATGAGCCCAAATTGAGCTTCCCTGAAACTGACTGGACCAGGTTGTGCTGAATGGCAAGGCTATGAGTATATCACATAAAGGTGACTACTACATCAGTAAGACGCTTCAGGTCATGTTAGGGCACTAGGGTATCAGCACTAGCCGTGTGGTGCTTTCAGGAACAGTAGCTGCTAAGCAGGCAACAGCTAATGTAGATCCACATAAATAAATAGGGGGCCTAATATGTTCCAAGGCATGAGACCAGCAGAGATACCAGACTTCAGCTGCAAGGTCCACACACTGCAGCTTGTCATCAACAATAGCCTCTTGAGTCAGTCATCCTTGACATTCCGGTTCAGCATCTCAGTTTGAGCACTCTTCTCCCGGTCAAACAGATGAAGGCCTCTTCAGGGCAGATTAACCTCCCTATCACAATATGCTGGAGCTCTACACTTCATGTGTTGCAGAGGATGATTAAACAGAAATGTGCATTCTGCGTTTGAAGGCAAAGATGATATTTGACCGCAGCACAGTGGGACATTACCTCAAAACTTACTGAGACACTGGCACCACTGGAAAAAATTATCAACTGGCAAGACCAGGCTTCGTTTTTGAAGCTCACTTTCTGGTCTTAATAAGAGATGGTGCTCTCTAGTGCCAGTGCAGGTGACTCCAGTATAGATCTTTCAGGCACTTGTTTCAGTGTAAATCAATGGTACCAATGTGCGGTTGAAATAGTCATTCATTGAAAGTCATTCATTTTTTCTCACAAAAACATGCATTTGCAATAGGGTCTCCCCATCATGTGCTGATTTATTTTAAGTTCATATTTTATGGAAAAGTCAGTGGGTGATGTCACAGTAACTTTGTCCATATATATATATATATATATATATACAGTGGGGTCCAAAAGTCTGAGACCACTAGTCAAGATATTTCTATTTTGTATTTGTTTTGAATGTAATACTAATTCTTTCATTACAAATGATAATATCAGCTTAACAATTTGAGTGAAAAGTTGAATTTTTGAAAAATGTACATGAACTTCAGAATATCTTCGTATTTGCTATGTACCCCTTTTGCTTTAATGACAGCATGCACTCAAGCTGGCATGGACTCCACACGTTTGTGCATAACCTGATGACCCATGTTATCCCAACATGATTTGACAATGTTCCAAAGAGCTTCTTGTGATGTCACAGAATGCGTGGCTTTCTCAGTCTTCAAGTGCCCCCATAAATGTTCAATGGGGTTGAGGTCAGGTGTCTGTGGAGGAAAGTCCATGACAGTCAGGACTCCTTGGACTTCTTTGGTCTTCAAGTAGTTCTTGCAAAGCTTTGAGGTGTGTTTGGGGTCATTATCCTGCTGCAGTATGAATCCTTCTCCACAAAGATGCAAACCAGAGGGTATAGCATGTCTCTGAAGAATGGAGTGGTACTTCTCCTTGGTCAGGGTGTAGTCAATTCGGTGCAGGTGTCCAACTCCAGAGTAGGCAAAACACCCCCAGACTTGAATATTCCCACCACCATGTTTCACTGTGAGTTTGATACACTGCGGTATCATTCTCTCTCCTGTTCTTCTCCTTACATACACCCTTCTGTTACTGCCATAAATCTCAAACTTGGATTCATCAGTAAATAGGACTTTTTTCCAGTCATCCACTGTGAAATGCTGGTATTTATTAGCCCACCCCAAGCGTTTGGCCCTGTTTCCCCTCCTGAGAAGTGATTTAGAAACTGCTACTCGTCCTCTGAGACCACTACAAGACAGCCTTCTTTTGACAGTACTTTTGCTGATTGGAGTCTTGCGTTCTTTATTTAGGACGGAGTGTAGCACAGTGGGTAAGGAACTGGGCTTGTAACCGAAAGGTCGCAGGTGCGATTCCCGGGTAAGGACACTGCCGTTGTACCCTTGAGCAAGGTACTTTACCTGCATTGCTTCAGTATAAATGGATACAATGTAAAATGCTATGTAAAAAGTTGTGTAAGTCGCTCTGGATAAGAGCGTCTGCTAAATGCCTCTAATGTAATGTAATGTAATTTTGTATCTGTGATGAAGTTGCTTTTCTATCTCTCAGGGAACTAAGCTTGATGTATTGATCTTCTGATGGTGTGGTCATTTTTGGTCTTCCTGATCGTTTTTTGGATACAACTGATACAAGTTCTGCAAAGCGTTTTAGAGTTCCATGCACTGCCCTCTTAGAAACCTTTAGTCTAGCCATGATTTGACGCTGAGAAAGCCCCTCTTTGCTTAGAATAACAATTTGACTTCTGACACTTTCACTTAGTTCTGATGCCATGTTTCCCACTATCACAATGCTACTTAGTAAGCAATGATTTGCTGGAAACTTGAGGCACAGCCATATTTATAACAGGTGAACACTGGCTGCAAGTTGAGTTACTTGAACGAGCCTCTGATGAGTAGATCAAATCCACCTGTCATCTGAACGCATGCTTCAATGGAAGGGATACAACTCAAGGAAATCTGACCTTTTGTACAAAGTATAGTATAATAGTATAAGTATAAATTTGCTTAAATTTGATTGCTGACCTAGAAATAGTGCATAATTTTAAATATTTCTTCTTAATTTTACATGTAATAACTTCTTGTGTTTTTAAATGTTTCTGAATCCTCAAACTTTCTGATTATTTCCAGGTTTACGTGAAAATATTATAGATTTTCAATGTGGTCTCAGACTTTTGGACCCCACTGTATATATATATATATTTTTTTTTTTTTTAAATTACAGTCCATGAAAGTGACAATAGGACATCATCCTCAATGTGGGCTGCGGAAGGAGGGGGATTAAATGGCCAAATGGTTCTACAAGGCAGAGCAGACAAAGTATCTTGTGCCTGCAACTCTCCTTGAACCCTGTTAGAAGATCAGCCCCTCCAAGTCTTGCAGACAGCCAATGCACAGGGCTTTTGGGTCCCGTGAAGACACAGCTAAACTCCAGGCCAGCTTTGACAATGAGCTTAACCACTACCTCAGTCTCTACTTCACAAAGGAAATGTTGCCATTGCAGTGGTGGAAGCAATGCAAGATGAGACTTAAAAACACTTACTCTGCTAGCAAATAAGTTTCTGTCTCTTCTTTCTCCAATGGAAGAGTGTTTAGTGAGGTGGGGGGTTATTTATGACAAATGGAGAAGCCAGCAGACATGGGACAATTCATAAAATCTTTCGTTTCTGTATTCAATCTAATGCAAATAATCCGGGACTAGAACTGTACTTCTACAATACAGAAGCAACCAGCCTTCTCAGAAAAGCTGAACATCCTATTACGCTCCACGTTCCAAAGCTTGTCTGAAGTTCTATGTTCTAGGTAAAACAAAAAAGCCATCTAATTAAATACTGAATTTAGCTTTAATTGTACTATTTCATAGATAATAACACTGCACCAACCATAATTTTGTGACATTTGGATAAAGAAAGGTGCCTGGAATTAAGAAGGACCTGTCTTGTTTGGATTCAATGATGCTTTTAAATCCTCAGGTGAATTGTATTTGTATTACTGTTCTATAGGCCACACAGGCCCAATTAATTATTCTGTAAAGTTGTAGAAGATTTAAGTTCAGCAATCTAGCATGTTAACTTATAACACTGGCCAGCATGCTATCCAGAACAGTATTTACCCAGCTAGATGTGTAGTAAACAGTATTAATGTAAGTGCCCATACCAAACACAATACCAAGCTGGAAAGCTAGCAGGGTCAACATTTAATGCTATGCTTACTAGATAATTCTTAATATTAACTCTGCAAGAGTTCTTGAATGATTAACAGGACATCAACCAGTAGACTAAAAAAGTTGAGTTAACAAATACTAGGCCTAACTGCTTTGACCACAGCATTTGATTGCTTCCAGCCACTTCTTCCCCCTCTCTTGTTCAGTAGGCTCATTTGGTCGTATATAAAGGTGCATTTCTGTTTATTCATTTATTTATTGTTCATTTAATGTTTTAGCTGACAGCATATCCTCCATTTCACCAATGAGGGAATTATGTTTTTCATCTGGATGTCCTGCATTCTGTAAACATCCAGTATGCATGAGTTTCCATTCGGATCTGCCACCAGTTTAGTGGGTACCTTCTGTGATGCCTTCACACACAAGGAAATGCCCACATATTGACTTTCCAATGCTACCAGAGAGACAGTCCACATCCAAATGGGCTTTTTTCACAGATCAGACACTTGTTACCTAGCTACCTAGAAATACTGGTTTTGCAATGCCTGTCACTTATACCCTGGAAATGATATTTTACAGCACAGCATCACATTTAGTCTTTCCGCTTGAAAAATGTATTAACAGTAAGTGTATTCGAAATCTAGTTCTTGAGGCTGCGGATATGAAATGAAAGACTATGTGTGTGAATTAATCTGATAGTCGCATGGTCCTTTTATTTTACATTTAGAAAGCAGACTAACATTACTTTGTCGTTTTTAGGGAAGCCATGACTAACTGGGAACCAGCAATAGTCTGAAACTAGGTTATTGCGTGTGCCAACAGAAAGGCAGATCGTATGGCACACCGCTACACCGCTGTCCAGTTAACGTTAGCTACGTTCTCGGACTCTTAATGTTAGCTGTCGATAGCTGCGGCCGATTTGCACAATAATTGCAGGTACCAACGAATCAATAGCTACTGCTAGTGTCTTCATCCTAGAGATTTGAGTGCGGATGCTGGTTGTTCATGTCCACACCCTGTTCTGCAACCACACTGACGGCTACGATTTGATCATGTTTCCTAACCTTAACTTCACTTGGCACGTCAGTGTTTGCTAATCAGTTAGGTTGGCGAACTTGGATAACTATGATAGCAAGCACGTTTGGGCCGACTGTGATAAAAGATCCGGTATAATTAAAAAAATAATGAAATCAGACCACCTAAGCTAGAGATCTTAACGTAATTGCTAACTGGCAATGTCTGATTAAAGAAGCTGTCAGCAAAACACCGTAGGCTACTTTTCACACTGTTGTGTAAAAGTTTCCTGCTCCAAAAGCAGCATCGAAATCCTCGAACCGGATCGGATGCTGAGGCTGGTCACTACCAGTTGACACAGGCAGCAAGCGAACGAATTAATTTCCACCCTACCTTTGGAGTTCGGATGTGCTCCATATTCTAATGTCGACTGTCAGTTTACGCAGCAGTCGAAAGCGATTTCCGGAGAGCTACGCGTCCACTCATGAGACGATTTTGATAATGGTGCAAGCTGCAACTACGATGCGTCTCTTTTCTGTGTTCGTTTACTAGCTGATTAGCTACATACGCTATTCATTTAGCGAACAAAAAGAACAATAGCTAGTAGCTTCAGGGATCGGCAGCCAGCTACCTTCTTCGTCAATAAATTTTGCCTGGTACTTCCGATTTGGGCGTGGCTCCGTTACGTCACTGTCAGCTAAACGCATCCTGGGACATCAGATAGATATCATGTAAAGTTGAACATAAACCATCCGTACTATCTTGACATGAAACTTTTAAGTTTTTCATTGTCCTAGTGACTCATTATTCTCGTGTACAGATGATTGGTAAACGCTAATAGAATGTACTTACAGAAAAAGGTTAAGTACAATTTACAATGTATTGCTATTATGACTTAAAAATGTGAGCATTTGCTGTTATCCATTAGTGTAATAAATTATACTTTAAAATTGGTTTTTGTTCAGTTGTATGTATCAGTGTAAATATATTTGTTGTTATTGTTGCTGTTTTTGTTGTAATTTCTTTTAGTTATTTGAGCACTTTCTTTAAAAATGTATTTGCTGGCAAATGGTAGCTTTAAAATTGAAATCAGACTGACCGGGATGATTATGTATGGGAGACACCTAGTCATTATCTCTATAGAGGAATTATGCTTTGATTTGGATATCCATATATGGGTGGAGGCTTTTCTCTGCGTTAAATCAGATGCCCATTTCCACTGTAATTTATTGCCATTTGATACTTCCATATGACACATAAACTTTGAAAGACCACATTCTCTTCAGATGATAAGATGAAAAAACACAGGGCCAAGTTACTTGAAATTATTTAGAAAACATTGGGTACCACTGCTTTGGAATACAGCTTGTTTAATTTGTGTGACCTAGATCAGAAAAACAATCAGTCTCTGGAAAGCAATTAGTCTGGTATGAAGAAATCTTAAATTTTTAAAGTACTGTCCATATAGTATAATTTGGCCAAGGTAAATTCATGGTTTTTTAACGGACTTCAATATGGAAATGAGCTTTTCGCCACCAGCTGCTTACTGAATTGCAATACCTCAGGTAACCACTGGAGTTTGCGAGTTTCAGAGGGTGAACGTCAATCCCTGATCCGCCTGGGACTGAAAATCAACGAAGTCGCGTCTCTCATAGTTCGATTCTCCACTATCCCAGCACCGTCTGCGAAGCTGCGTCACCGGAAATACCGGGGAACTGATGTCTGACCGTAGGCGCGCAATCAAACCATTGCTGTGAACTGTGTAACTTTTGGTGAATTAACGACGATTTTAAACCGACATCTAACGATATTTGCGTGCAGGGCCTTTTCGTTTTAGTGTACAGTCTGCGTTATAGTTATGGCCTGTACGATATGACTGCAACTTTATAAATGTTGGGCCTCCACGAGGTCTCACGACCTGTGACTCGATAGCCTTTAAAGCTAGCCGGACACTTTTGTGTGGGTTAGATAACATTTGCAGTTTTTGTTCTGTACAAAGACATTTGTGTAAAATATTACAAATGTCTGGGTTTAATTTTGGGACGGGGACCACTGGTGGCGGATTTTCATTCGGAGCAACAGCAAGGTAAGAACCTGACATTATCTTTGCTAGCTTGGCGAGCGTTAGCCGCGGTTATTATCGCTGAAAATGCTAGGTGATTTAGGTGGTGATTTCTAACAGATTAAGTAAGCTAAAAGAATCGCTGACTAACCAATGGCCTGTATTTTACTAGTAATAGTTACAAGTAATGATGGAAAGTCGACGTAGTCTCCTGAAATTAGCGAGCCAGTGAAGTAAGTGAATAGAAAATTTTAACCTGGCACACAAAACGTGGCAGTCTTACTCTGCGCGGTGTGGCCCATTGTTTTCAATGGTAGGCGACGGCTCTTGTGCCCAAAAATGACAGTTGTCAGATACCTGGGGAATTTGGTCTTAATTTGAGAATGGATTCCAGAGCTTATTCTCAGTTTTGGAGGGAGGCGATTTCCAATCTGCTCTAAATATTATCTAATGTTTTAAACAGTAGGCCTATGTGATTGCTGTATTATTGAGTTCATTTGCAGTGAAAGGCTAGATTGTACATATATATTGGTCAGTTTATTAGGTACAACAATATAGTATTGAGCAGGACCCCCCTTTTGCCTCCAGAACAGCCTGAATTTTATGCACCATGGATTCAACAGGGTGTTCAAAACATTCCTTAGGGATTTTTGGATTTTTCCATGTGGACCCAATAGCATCACACCATCCATACAGTTCTTTAGCCGCACATTCATGCTGCATCTTTCCATCTCATCCCAGAAGTGCTGTGTTGGATTGAGGTCAGGGGACTGTGCAGACCTCCTGAAGTATCTGTCATGTTCATGGAACCAGCTTGAGATGATGCGTGCTTTGTGACATGGTGCATTATCCTGGTGGAAGTATCCATTTGAAAAAGGCTACACTGTGCCCATAAAGGGATACACATGATCAGTAACAATTCCTTGCCATAGTATAGCATTCAAATGGTGCTCATTTGGTGTTAAGGGTCTAATGTGTGGCAAGAAATCATTCCTCACACCATTTCACCACCACCAGCAGCCTGCGCCACTGACACAATGGCTCTATGGGTTCATGCTGTTCACGTCAAATTCTGACCCTGCCATCTGCATTTCGCAGCAGAAATTGAGATTCATCAGACCAATTTTCATTTGTGCAGCTTTTGCTTGCCCACTGTAGTCTTATCTTCTGGTTCTTAGCTGACAGGAGTGCAGCCCGGCATGTTCTTATATTGCTGTAGCCCATCCGCTTCATGGCATGACGCGTTGTGCATTCTAAGATGCCCTTCTGCATACCGCTGTTATTTGAGCATTTCTGGCCTTTCTATAGTTACTTAATTAGTCCTAACATTTATGCCATCTGGCATTTTAGTTATATTTCTTGAGAAATGTGTGAATGACAGCCGATGACTGTTCTTTTGTCCTTATATGAAACATTTGCTGGGATTTAATCTACAAGTGAATCAGTGTTCATGTGTACAGCCAGGTGGCTCATTTAGCCAGGGTAATTGGTGGTAACAAAATCCTGCATACATCATGGCCCTCCAGGACTAGAATTATCCACCCCTCCTCTAGGCTGTAGTGCACAAAAATCCTAGAAGGGAAGCTGTTTCTGAGGTGCTGAAACCACCATGCCTGGCACTAACAATCATACCAGTCAAAGCTGCTGGAAAAGAAATGTGTATTATACTGTAAAGGCATCAATGATATCAGCTTTACTTCATATTACGTTTCAGTTCACCTTTAATACCACATTACTTTTCTGTGATGGTATGACAGTGTGGGAAAGGACTGGATACCACTCAACCTTAGCTGTTATGTAGAGTTACTCATTTTTTTACTAGAAATATTAGAAACTACAAATTAGGTTTTAATGTGTGATGCAATATGTGCATCTATAGATGGTGGAAAGGAAACCTGCTGAGTGTTGTAAGCATAACGCTGGTAGGAGAAGTCATGGGGGCCATTTTATTTAGCCATGGAAGTGTACATTGGAGGCAGTAGAGGGCTGAGAATGGTCCTGAGGGACTCCTGTGGTAAGTTGATGGGCCTTTTGCGACATGCCATATCCCCTTATAGAAGTGGTCAGGAGGATGTGATTGAGTTTGTGGACATAGCCTGCGATAACCTTTATGTTAGGATGGCCAAAGTCACCTGACAGTTAGCTGGCAGCAATGGAGCTTAGAGAGCAAATAGGAATAAGACGGTGGACAAAGGATTCTGCTTTTGTTGTATTAAATGGTTTGTTACAGAGAGGAGATTTGTATCTGTTAAGTGGTTTGCTTTGAAGCCAGCCTGCTTGGGGTCAAGAAGGTTGTTCTGAGTCTGGTAAGGTGCTGTCTCAGTAGATATAGCCTAATCTGTTTAATGATTTTTTGATAGGAAAGTGATGCTACTCGGAGTTTTGATGGCAGATGAATCTTTGGGTCCACATTACTTGGACCTACTTATTTCACGGGGGACACAGCCAGTGCTCAGGGAGGAGTTGACCAGTAAGGAGATGATTGGCAGCAGTGCAGAAAAAGATGACTGTGGAAGGGGTGAGGGTGTGGGGTAGTCAGGCTAGTTGTCAAAAGTTGTGAGCGCTTGCTTCTCAGTAGGCGCAGGAGATCAGCACTGTAAATACTAAAATTAAAGTCATTAAAAAAAACTTACATTTCTGTAAAACAGGTGAAATTATTCAGTAAGATTATTCCCACTATAAATGATTGCCATCTCACACTTCCGTATGACACATACACCGATCAGCCACAACATTAAAACCACCTGCGTTTTTCTGCTTTTTTTCTGATCTAATAGTTTATTTTCTCTGTTTGTAATCAAACAATTCACACATGTTCAGAGCGCAGACTCAGAACTTTTATTAAAGGGTATTCTTATACATTTTGGTTTCACCATATAGGCTAGTAATTACAGCACTTTTTATACGTAGTCCCCCATTTCAGTGTTTTACACAAATTAACTTAATGTCAAATAAAATAGTCATGTTTTGTATTTGGTTGCATATCCTTTGCATGCCATGACTTCCTGATGTCTGTGACCTATCAACATCATCAGAGTCTGGATATCATATTGTAAGGTTGTCCTACAAGTAGAGCCCGACCAATATGGCATTTTTGAGACCGATACTGATTTTAGAGGGGAAAAATTCACAGATTACCGATATGGTGGCCGATATAGTGAATTTTTGGAATGAAAATAGATCTTTTCTATGTGGATTGTGCACCAATTTTGCACCGATATGACTATGAAAAGGTACTCGGATGACTGCTTTCTTAACCTCTTAAGGCACAAGCCAAATCTTGCCAATCCTTGCCCATTTAGGGGGTTCCCTATTTAAAGCTTTATAACTCCAGACGTGAACACCACAGAGACTTTAAAAATGGCTTAAATGAAGCAAGACATTTGTACAATACTAACGCAGATTAGTTTATATTCATAATTTTGGAAGAAATTGTGCCACAAATGCAATTGTTTGCAAAAAAATAAATAAATTTGCACTTCTTAAGTTTGCAATGAAATACTGAGAGATTGCATATATACAGGAGGTTAAACTATACATGTGCTAGGTCAAAAACTTCTTGACCACAAGTTCATAAAATCTAAGGGTGGATATGTAGAACTACTATAGATGTATGAAGCAAAAACTAAGCAGTGTACCCAGCGTCTCCAAATCTATCCAAAATGTCTAAATTATGCATTGCTGTAAATCACAACATATTCACGTATTTCACTACAAATCAACGGTTTTGACTCAAGAAAATCACTGTTGCATAATTTTCAAATGGGAATTACAAGCTTTCGGTCAGTACAGTGGTCTAAAATAGCTAGGTGTCCAGAAACATATCCAAAATCTCTCCAAAATTGAATAAAATGCTTTTTGTCCATTATAAAGCATATAAATGAGCCCCTTATGAGGGTTTAAGATGAAACATTGCTATCACATTAAAAAAAAAAAGCAAAAATATTGTCACACAATGCGGTACAGTACCTAAATGTGTAATAATTAACTCGTGTGTATATCTATACTCTACTCTTGTATGTTTTCTTGTATGGGGATGAGACAACATGAAAACAATTTTCAACCATCCACCACGTTTTGGCAATGTTACAACTCTGACGTCATCACTGTTGCATGCTTCACAAAAACTATTACACTTCCATCTAACGCTTATATTACAGTGTGAAATATTCACATTATATAACACCAATAACCTATTTAAAGATACTCAATTTCAAAAATAACGTATATAACCGAAATATTTTGAGCGGTAATACTTACATAGCAATGATGAAATCTCCTCTATGTTCAGTAGATGGAGACAGAGACAGTATCAATGATACTGTTCTATTCGCTTCTGTTTTTCTCCAGAAAACGATGTCAGCTAGGTCTATCAGCAAACATATGGCTTAGCTATGTTCAGAAGTCCTCAATAATAATAGTATTTTCCAAGAAATTACGAAATATCCTTGAACACGTTTCGTTAGGTGCAGTGTATTTGTCTGCTAGCAGAGTGAATGCGTAAGTGAATGCGATGCTAAGAATATTTTCTGTTACGCTGACCTATAAAACGCTACTCCGAAAGCAGAATTAGACATGTTATAGGCCTACATCGTTAGAAAGCTTATACTCTCGCCTACTGAATAAATGAATTATCAATCAAGCCAGACTGTGCTAAAAAGGGCGACGACGCCGTAAACAACAGGTGTGGTATTACGTACAGATATTTTGGAAGATACCCAGGGGTCAAAGATGCGCGTATATTTCCCAAACGGATTATCCAAGACAGTATATGACCACGCAGTCTCAAAAGGGACATCTCTACACGTAAAACCAACAGTAAGGATTTATATTTATTCAATATTTAGTCCCAGATATTGACTGTAGAATGACATGGTATCATTTTTAAAAACTTTTTCTCGTTTATTTCGTTATTCAGTGAGCAGCGTTTTCACTGCTGTATAGGCATATCTTAGGGCTATTGTCGGGTTTATCTTGTTGCTATGACGGAATACAATTTTTTAGTGGTGAAATAATATTTTTATGAATGCCAAGATAGATAATATTGTCCATTATGTCAAGGGTAGGGGGTGTTTTTTAGATGAGACTGCAGGGAGGGGGTGCGTGTTAAATGAACGACCGGAGCGACAATGGTGGGGCTGCGAAACTCCGTTTTCGGCATAGTTGTCGTGTATCGTCTACTAATGAAACTGAAACAACGCGTTTCTGTTTTCATCTCACACTTTGGTTGCAGTAGCACCAAATGTTTGAGTTTAGTAGTCTCGGCACGCTGGTGTGCCGAGGGGCTTTGCGCTAAGTGGTTAAACAAATAACTTTATTAAAGAATATTTAACATTATTATATTATTATTAATATAATATTCACATTATTAACATTGTCAACCAATTTTAGAAATGGACACTGAGGAAAATAGTTCCAGGTCACATGAACCTTGTTGATGTTTTGGGCAGCGAGAAACACTGGATGGAGTGCTAGGAGCGCCCATGTGTCAGTGTTAAAAAAAAAAAAATTAATTAAAGCCGCAAGCGGCGTTGGGAGGGGTCCAAGCATTGGCACTATTGCGCCCCCTATTCAGTGATTTTAAAATGGTTTTGTCCTCATGATCATATACCTTCACCCAAAATATCTACTGAATATCATCGTGATTGTATAAAATATTGATGACTTACGGCCAAGGCTCCAGAGTGCGACCATTTTGGCACTCTGGAGCAGCAGTAATAGAAAACCGCACCCGACGAAACGTTATCAATAATTTCCGTAATTTCTTGGAAAATACCATTATTATTATTGAGGACCTCTGGGCATAGCTAAGCCATATGTTTGCTGATAGACCTAGCCGACATCGTTTTCTGAAGTAAGACAGAAGAGGAGAGAACTACAACATTGATTTACTGTCTCTGTCTCTATCTACTGAACACAGATAACATTTCATCATCGTTATGTAAGTATTACTGCTCAAATATTTCGGTTATGTACGTTATTTTTTTTAATTGAGTGTCTTTAAATAGGTTATTATATAATGTGGATATTTCACACTGTAATGTAAGCGTTAGTTAGTTGTGTAATAGTTTTTGTGATGCATGCAACAGTGATGACGAGAGTGTTGGAACATTGCCAAAACGTGGTGGACGGGCGAAAATTGTTTTCATATCGTCCCATCCCCATACAAGAAAACATACGAGAGTAGAGTATAGAAATACATACAAAAGTAAATTATTACACATTTAGGATGCTTTACTCCTCCCATGGGTCTGTTGTGTAATGGAGAAGCGCAACAGGCAACACGGCACGGGTAGGATACGAATGCTTGCTGTCCTGTACCGTGCTGTGCTGGTCAATGGAGAAGTGCCATAACAGTGATATAAACAAATTTGTGGGCAAAATTTGAGAGAAATAATATCTTTGTGCACATAGAACAAATCTTTGATATCTTTAATACGTTTATTATTTAAACATATTAAAAATGGCTGCAAAAATAAAAGTGTTGCATGTATATTTTTGTTCAGTATAAATTAATGGTGATTGCCTGGGATGTGTGTGTATTATTTTATATATACAGCTGACTGTGGAGTAGCATCTGCAAAAGTTCAATTGTCATTCTAAATTAATATGTTTAAAAATATGTTTGCTTTATTCTGTTTGTATTAGATGAAGAAATAGCCTATTCTCTATTTAAACGTGTTTACTGTTTCTTTTTTATAGGCTAGTGTATGATAAACTAATAAATGGAACCACACTCCAACACATAGTTGTACATGCATAGCCTTTATTAGAAAATAAAAAAGATCGAGTTGGCACGTATCCGATGAGTAATCGATCAGTCCATTACTCGTACCCATCCCTAGTAATTACAGGTGGTTGCTAGGTGATTGATTGGATGTTACCAGGTGGTTAATGTTGTAATTACTATATGGGTACTGTTGTAATTACTAGATGGTTGCTAGGGGATTACGAGGTGATTACAGGTGGTTGCTAGGGTGTTGGTGGGTGGTTGCCTAGTGTGTAGTAATTAGCTAATGTGTCGCTAGTAGTGTTGTCATGATACCAAAATTTTGACTTCGATACCAATACCAGGTTTAGTATCACGATACTCTATACTGAAACGATACTTGAAACTAAAACGATACTGATTCGATATTCGGTACCTAACGATACTGAAATTACCTTAATAGATCAGAAATGTAATGTCCACAAGGGTTGACCTCATTTTCGAATGCACAGTTTATTAACAATAGAGCCCAACCGATATATCGGCCATTATTTGACTTTTTTGACGACATCGGGATCGGCGGTTATGCAGCCGATGTGTCCCGATTTTTAAATAAGTATAATAAACATTGATTATTTATCTGTACTTGTCTGTTCGAACGTTGTAATTGCTATTTACTAGAATTATCCAGTAGAGGGAGCTCTAATACAAGTGTGAACTGCAGCAGCTGACGCGCTACTTTTGTAATAAGACGTTTGTCACTCGTGCCTCATCCAATATTCTCCACTGCAAGACTTGTCTGCACAGATTCGATTGCCGCAATAAAGGTGTGTATATTTAGTGAAAGTTTTTAATTAAATGCGTTTATAAGACCACTATGTTTATCAATCCTCATTATCAAGCGAGCGATCTAGCTAACATATTTGGTTCACTTTAGCAAGCTAGCTGGCTAGCAAGCCTTTATGAAGTGGCAGTGAGCACATGAGCAGCGTAGGATCTACATTTCCAGAGGACATCGCTGTATTCTCAAATAAATAACCAACCAAAATAAAATGGTGATTGAATGCATCACACATTTTTTAAAAATCTGAGATAATGATATTAGCTACTATATGGTGCTGTGTCAATAGACAACGCGTTATTGCAAGCGAGTGTGTCATCTAGTCACGCGTCATCGTAGCAAGCTAAACAGACAGTAAAAACGCTGATAAAACACTTCTAACGTGGATCGTTTTAAACCGTGTTATCTAGCTTTGTCCTGATAACACGAGAGAAGGATTCAAGTTGGAGAAGTGAATCAACCAACAGTTGGGTAACAGCGTGGGTAACCTGCACGAAAGCGCATTGTGGTTTTTTTCACGTGTTTCATCCAGTCAATTTAATTTCATCTAACGTAACACTTGATTCACTCATTAGCTCCGCTAGATAATGTCTTACTCTTTGAGATCATGTAATAGAAATAAAATAAGAAAATATAATTCATTTAACTTACTGAGAATATATGATAAGAAATAATGAGGCTGTGTCAATATGCTAATGCGTTATTGTGAGCGAGTGTGTCATCTAGTCACGCGTCAGAGCGCATTGTAGTTATTTTCACCACCGAATTCTTATGGACAGGGAAGCTCGCTAGATAAAGTCTTACTCTTTGAGATCATGTAGTAGGAATAAAATAAGAAAATATAATTAATTTACTGAGAATAGATACTAAGAAATAATAATAACAAATGAATAACAACAACAACAATAATAATATTCATAAAAATACATGTTTGAAACTGGAAAACTAATTTTTTTAAATAATTTTTTTTATAGATGGCTGGAAAAGAAAGGAGTGGAGTTATTTTGATTTCACACAAAGATGGTGTTAATATATATATTTAATTTAATATCATCTTTTACATTTTTTTATCTAAAAAGTTCTTTGTGCGTTTATTTTTATTTGTTTGCTTATAAGTTAAATGTTCTTAAATATAGAAACTTTAATAAAATATAGGTTTTTCAAATTGATTTGAAAATGTTGCACTTTTTGACAAAATATCGGTCAAAACATCGGTAATCGGTGGGCTAGGACTCTCCAAAATCGGGATCGGCATCGGACCCAAAAATCTGGCATCGGTCGGGCTCTAATTAACAACCTGGTTTATTAACAACCTTTAAGTTGAAGCCTCTTCAACATATTAATAAGCATAGCCCTATAGTGTTAGAACACTAAACAATAGAAAAATATATTAAATATATTTCAAAAATTAAACAATTGTAAACTAAAGAATTTTTAAACAAGTCTTTTACTTTAAAATACAGTACCAGTCAAAAGTTTGGACACACCTGCCTAAACCAGTTTTTTCATGATTAAAAATGCTTTAAACTGTATAAATTTGTCTATAAAAACTTTATATTTCATTATATGATATATGTACTTATATAAGCAGATAATCTTAAGTGGATTGCATTCGAAAGTTTGATTTTTAAATGAAAATGGAAATCTTGTAAGCTCATTGGGGGAAGGGGTGCATTGTTTTGTTATTTAAATATCTTGGTACGTATTGGTGTTCACGATCACATCTGTCTTAACAGGTGCTCCAGGACTTTTCAAGAATTTTTCATATTTAAAAAAAAAGGAAGACCAACTGCCATATTTCAAAATGCATGGGGTATATTCCTACATCATTTTCACCACATGCAGTACCATATATTTCCAATGGAGGGTAGAAGGGTGAAACATAGATAGACGTCATCTTGAACACCAGTACGTACTAAGATATTTAAATAACAAAATTCACCCCCCCAATGAGCTTACAAGATTTCCATTTTCATTTAAAAATCAAACTTTTGAATGCAATTCACTTATAGAAGTACAGATATCATATAATGAAATATTAAGTGTTTATACAGTTTAAAGCATTTTTCATCATGAAAAAACCGGTTTAAGCAGGTGTGTCCAAACTTTTGACTGGTACTGTAGATATAAAAACAGCATATTTTAATAACAATACAGCATCTTCCTATAATACAATATTTCCAAATTAGAACACCTATAGTGTTAGAACAACACCATATTAAGTAACAGAAATAAAAATAGTTGCTACTGAAGTGAACTGAGTCAGCTTGCGCTGTATCAACAAGGATGAATGCACAAGCGCACGGCTCCTGACTTGGCTACCTTAGTTGCTACTGCCATCTAGCAAAGATTCAGACAAATTGCACCTTTCATCCTCTCAATCAGTAATGCGGGAGACACATTTCCCTGGCTTTTACATTTGACCTAAAAGTACTGCACGTCGGAAAATTCTAATACTGTACAGTTTTTTTTTAAGCACTGAAAAAGTACAGAAGTTTCAGTATACCGTGCAACACTAATCACTAGGTAGTTGCTGTGGTGTTGGCCTGAGAGCATAGGGCTCATAATTGGTGGGGAAATCCTTTGAGGGGAACATAGGCCTGAGGAACATTGTGCTCTAAATTTGGGAAATTGCTCTGAGGGAATGTAGGGACAATACCCTAACAAACATCTCATAACTTTTGTTCTGCTGTGCAATTGAATAACACTAAGACTTAGAATTGAATTAGCAAATAATTTGAATTATTGATTACTAATAATTAACTGAGTGGGTTGGTGTGCATTCTAAAGCACGCAAGTTTACACTTATGGGCAAGGCTTGTGGCTTGAAAACGTGACTGCTCTATATGTATTTTTCCCACGGCGTGCAGGAACTGGCGCTGTGGGCTATGCGAGGCAAATTGTGGCCACTCACTCACTCACGGACAACCTTTGATGATGGTTTGGTGGGATGCATGCGCAGGTGGTGCTTCGTTTAGTAGAATGCATGCGCAGGTGGTACGGCATGACATTTTTGAGCACAGCTTTATCGCCTAACTTCATTTTAGCTAACCCTAACATGTTCACGTTTCGCCTACTTTAGCTAACCTAGTTAGCGCGTATGGATCGCCTACTTTAGTTAACCTAGCCTAATTAGCGCATACGGATGCTATCCTGCACGCATGAGTAGGAGCTAAGGAGACACAGCTACAACCACCAATACAGATGTATGGACACACGAAGGACAACAAATAACGTTACAGAGGTGAGGACGTGCCATAGCTAGCTAGCTATATAGTACAGAGGGCAAAATGGAGCTTTAGAATGTCGCCAGTAGTGTATTTGCGTGAGCTCGACAACACATTTCTCATAGAAAAGGTAGTTTGTAGCCTTTTTGGCTGGACCGCAAGAGCAGGGCCAGCCCTACAAACGCGAATGTCTGTGACTGACTGAGTGATGAAGTTACACCATTGGCCGGCGGGATCACATGTGTTAGGTCCAGCCCTATACTAGGTTTTAGGGGGTCGGGGAAGCAATGGAAGACAGTGCCAGAGTGCATGCTACTAAAAGTTTGTTAGTAAAAGCTTTTTGAGAGGATGAATAATTACTGTTCTTTGGCATGGATCCATTTGAAGACAATATCGGGTGAGTTTGTTTAATCTTTGATCTCTGTCATTATGCTGAGAAATAGCTAAACCATTTTTCTTAATAGTATTTCAGTTTCTCTGCAAACGCACAAAAACATGCTGGTATAATAAAACAATGATGGTAAATATATATATATAGTCTCAGGGTTTTTCCTGGCTCAAAATTAGGCGGAGGGGCACATTAAGCGGGGGGTCCTCCTCCAGGAAATTGTGAGCATCAAACACTTAATTTCCTGCATTCTGGTGAATTTTTATGCACCAATTTGTGCCTTTTCTGCATCAATTTATGGTGTAAATGTCTTTATGTAAAGGAATACACAAAATAGAGGGATTCATTTTATGTTCTAAATATAAATTCTAAATCTTGAGGGGGACGCATCCCCTACGTCTCCCCAAAATCTACGCCTATGCGTGCACACACGTGCATGTGTACCATGCCTTCAACTGGCTCAAGCAAACACTTTTTACTAGCAACATATTTTACGAGTTCTAATAATTATGATTGAAGAAAATGACAATTATCATGTTAAAGCATATTTTATTAAAATAAATAAAGGTCCCCTGTTCAACATTAAATACAACATAAAAGCTAATGTGTTAATTTACACAGTTAATAAACAAAGTTGTTTAGAATCAAATCAAATATAACAAGTTATTGTTTTCATTTACAGTTCACAGGGGCCTTCTTGGGGTTGTGCACTAATTTCAGACCAGATAAATTTACCGCATCTCGTCAGTAACATGAATTATTAAAGCAATAAGCCACAAGAGGCCGTGGTTTACAGTGATTTTGCAACAGCTAAGGGGCGTTGTTAGCTGTTGTAAAATCACTGTAAACCACGGCCTCGCGTGGCTTATTGCTTTTATGAAACAGTTACTACATATACCTGGCACGGTTTCATAAAATAAACACACAGCAACAAAAAATGCAATAATTTATTGATAACAAACAATCATTCTTCCGCCAAGCAATGTAGTTCTTCAGCGACATTTAGCAGAATGTTTGCCAAGCAACACACAGAAATGAAAACAGCGAACGGACCACATTGTATGGGTGACTAATTGGCGCAGTAATACTGAAATTGTAATGCGGTCACAGGTGTGCGTTTATAGAGTATTTTACAACGGCTTCGAACACGGCTCAGCCAATCAGAATCAAGGACTGGAACTATCCGTTTTATAATACTTTTTATACAATGGCTTAGCTGAATACTCGATTCTGATTGGTCCAAAGGGTGGGCATTATTTCTCAGTAAAGGGACACCTCAGGCCTTTTAACAGTTCTAAAATCAATGCGCTACAAAATCCAGCATTTAAAGCAGTTAAAACAGCAACATTATTCTTTTGATTTTGAATTGTTGTTACGTCCCCTCCCCTTTTCAATGTCCAATTTCGCAATAGATGGCAACGTTGAATCACGGTTCTAGTTCCTTCATTTAGGGATACCAACCATCCCACAAAATGTGGAATCGTCCCTTATTTGGACAGTAGAATAGGCGTTCCGTATTTAACTCATGACTATGGGATGCATTTTCATCCGTATCTTTGTGAACTATTCCGTTTGTAGTAACCGCTGTTTTGAATACAATTCAATAGTTAGCTAGCTAGTTAGCCGGCATAATAAGCATGCTGTGAGATCATTCTGACCCAAAACCCAGAATTTTAATATTGGCTAGGTGACAAGTGACGGCGAACCTATCAAAGCTAACTGGCATTCAAACCTGGTTTCAGAGTGCCTTGGAAAAACGCAGTGTCTACACTGCTAGACCGCAACATTTTAAAAAAGCAAGACAGTGGGTGCTAACGTTAGGTAGCTATTTACATCCTGTTCTTACCTGTCCTTATCAGTTCTCATTATGCATAGACATTAGGGCACAACCTGTCTACATTAGTTTATCATTACTGTGCACCTGCTACTATATTTTCTTACCACTGTATTATATGTAAGGAATAAACCATGACGGGCTGTCCCGTTATTGGAAAATAATGGTGGTTCTACTAGCCTATATGCACCGTTAAGCAAAAACCTCTGGTCGTTAATTCTATGAAACCAACGATTCTGTCTGTTTTTGCTTAACAACGGTGCAAATAGTAGAACTACCATTATTTTCCAATAACGGGACAGCCCGTCGTGGTTTACTCCTTACATATAATACAGTGGTAAGAATATATGATTGCAGGTGTACGGTAATGATAAACTGTAATGTAGACAGGTTGTGCACTAATGCATAATGAGAACTGATAAGGACAGGTAAGAACAGGATGTAAACAGCTACCTAACGTTAGCACCCACTGGCGCCAAACTTTGTTTTTCTTCATTTAGTTTAAGAATTAACTGCAGCCATTTCCTCTTCTCTTTCTCATTGCAAGAAAAGCAGTAGAATGACAATTGAATAGTTTTTTTGGACTCCAATCTATTCAAACAATAAGGGACACAGCACTGCGGCACGTTGAAAAGACGAGAGCCTCAGCCAACACAGCAGAGGCTTGGACCCGGAAACAGGATTATCGGAAGGTCGATACGTCACTGCTTAAAATATATTATCAAATGTTTAATTTCCATCCGTGACTGTACTGTGTCATGTAATCACGTTATGTATGATATTAATAATACAATTATGTTCAGTTATCTTCAATTTATGTTTCTCAGCAAAACGAATATGCTTAGCTAGCATATCAGCTTGCCAGTGAGCTAGGTAGGCTATCCGTGGTTAGCTCACGCATTAGCAATATGAACCACAGGGGAAGAACATCGACTACACTGATGGTTAATCAATCAGAGATGTGTAGGCTACTGGTGATTTGACTAGGCTAATTTTCATATAACTGTCTGGTAGACCTGCAAGTTATCGTCGTAGGTTTTCGCCACAGTCAGTTAATGAGCCAGTAACTGCTACTAGCTACTCCATCACCGTTTGTGGTGTTCATTTGCTGTGTGACGATAGCTGGCCGATCGTTCGCAAGTCCCTTTCTACCGAATAAAAATGAACACTGTCAGCGGTGATTAACAAATCTACCAAGTATTTTAATAACTGATCTGCAGGCGTGTAAATATGACAACGCACTTTGAACAGCAAGTTTTCCACCTGGTGCATGAAGACAAAAATAATGTACATTGAAATTCTAATTATTATTAGACTATTTTTTTTTTCTTGTAAATCATCAAAACCAATGGAGAAGCGAATATAGCCTACGCAAGGAGCCCCCAGGACCGATTCTGAGAACCACTGTCTTAAATGCTCTTGTCGGTCTCTTAAATGCTAAAAACGTTCCTTTCTAAATGCCAGTCTTACAAAGATGGTTAATTTTGTTAAATTCTGTGTGTGTGCTTTCATCGTGTGTTGTATGTTATTCAGCAAATAAACCTTAAGACTCTTCGTAAAGAGTCGCTTCGTAAAACTGAAAATTTAGCAGTGTTTATCCCAAAATCGGGATTATAGTAGCTTTGTCACATGCGTGAAGCATGGCCCAGGTAGACATTTACGGAATGTACATGACTGACAAGCCGTCAAACACGTTTGACAGATTGAATATTTGCAGCTTAGGGTTAGCTAGCTAGTCAAATGGCTTGGTAGCCGAAGTTGCGAACTGTTTTAGCATAGGCTACTGGACTACCAAATATAGCAAGCTGATTACACTTTCTGCCAACTAATTATTTGGTTAAGTAGGCTAAAGGAAATAGTAAAAATGACTCGGCTACCAAAAAACGTAAGAGGAGGATTATTTTATGGTTGTCTAGTGCAGCTGTAAATAGCACACGCCATAATGAAATCACTACGAAATGGGATGCCTGCGTTTTCTGACTTCGCACAGGTGGACTGTGGTCGGAGCCGCAATGTCAAGGCCAAGAGGTGCCACCTCCCACCCCAGTGACCATAGACTGTAGCCCCTACTGTAGCTTAGTCCTCCGCAGTAATCAGGAAGTGACGCAAACTGTACCTCATTGGTCCACAACAAATATTATAACAGTGCCCAAATGACACAATAAATCATGAAATCGACCCATGGACAGTCATAAGACGAATAAAATACACATATTGTGACTATTTGTTCTCATGAGAAAAAATTATTGACTTTGTATTTTGACCGCATTTGTACCGTAGACTTACATGGAAACCAGACATGAAAACACCTATACTGGAGCCAACCGTAGTGGCGCTAGTGAGCAACCAGGAACAACAAGACCAGGAAATGAGCTTCAAAAACAAAGTCTGGTTTTGGCCGCTTGATTTTACCAGTGATGCTTGAGATAATGCTCAGTTGTGGCCACATCAGGGACGGTTTGAGTCTCCGCACACTTAGCACATCAGAATGTGGCTCAATGGCGTACTCGGCGTCAGACTGAGCATCATGTGGTAGCTGCATTTCAAGGAACTCCCCAGGCCAGACGGTCTTTGAGTGGATTGGAGCGCGAAGCACAAACGCACAACGTGCAGCAGCGCTGGACCCAGCTGGTACAGAGGAGCCATACTTGTAGGTCGTACCGCCTCCTAGGATCACCTCTCACTTAGCGGGACGAACGGCAGCATCATTCGCCTCCATGAAGGGCGTGCCAGTGAGTATGTCGACATCGAGGTTCTCCACAACGAGGCCCTCAAACTGGAACACTGTCGCCCCGGGTGAGGGAGAGCCACGTCTCACCAACTACCTGCAGCTGCAAGGACCCATCAGCTTGGTGAACAGACTGTGCACTGGACAGGACTCCGAACCCGAGGCGTTCTACAGTAGAATGGCGTATCATATTACCAGTCGAGCCGCTGTCGACGGCGATTTGGATGACGTGGTAGCCAGGGAGCGCGTCAAAGTATGGAGACTGGAGAGTCTGGACACGGTAGGTCACAGCACCTAGAGCGGCTGCTTTGTTGTCTGCGTCATCAGTAGTGGTGCTGTTCCCTGGGTCGTCAGCATCTGACTCCTCATCGGCGCTGCCAATTGTCTGCCGTGCTTTGACGATGTAGCGGCGGTCACTGTCAGGGAGGTAGCTGCACTCGCTCAGAAAATTACATTACATTACATTATAGGTTCTTAGCAGACGCTCTTATCCAGAGCGACTTACAACAAGTGCATTACAAAACTCAGAGACAAGCGCTTTACAACATTCCTGCAAGAGAGCTACAATAGGTATAACTTTGCAAAAAGTGTGAATTGTACACCCTTTTTTTTTTTTTTTTTTTTTTTTTTTTTTTAAAAAGAAAATGTTAGAGGGTAGTGGGGGGTGATGAGGTGAGATGTAGCTTGAAGAGGTGAGTCTTCAGTCTACGTTTGAAGACGGCCAGGGTCTCTGCTGTTCTGACTTGCACAGGAAGGTCATTCCACCACCGTGGGGCTAGAACAGACAGGAGGCGTGACCGGGTGCTGGTGCGAGCCGGGGCAGGGACCAGGCGACATGTGGCAGCAGAACGGAGAGGTCTAGCTGGGGTGTAGGGTCTGATGAGTTGACGTAGATAGGGAGGGGCTGACCCCTGGCTGCTTTGAAGGCAAGCACTAATGTTTTAAATTTGATGCGAGCCATCACGGGGAGCCAGTGGAGGGTGGTGAGCAGGGGGTAACGTGGGAATGTCTGGGGAGGTTGAAGACCAGACGCGCTGCTGCGTTCTGGATGAGTTGCAGGGGTCTGATAGATGATGCTGGGAGGCCAGCAAGCAGGGAGTTACAGTAGTCCAGGCGGGACAGGACCACTGCCTGGACGAGGAGTTGGGTCGAGTAAGTTGTGAGGAAGGGGCGGATCCTCCGGATGTTATACAGGAAGAACCTGCATGAACGTGTCACTGCTGAAATGTGCTCGGTGAGGGACAGTCTGTTGTCCATCACCACGCCAAGGTTTCTAGTTGAGGGTGATGGTGTGAGGATGGTATTACCTAGGGAGATAGAGAGATCAGAGAGAGGGGAGTTAAGAGCCGGAATATAAATGAGCTCTGTCTTACCTGGATTGAGCTTGAGATGGTGGCGGACCATCCAGCTCTGAATATCACTCAGGCAGGCAGTGATGCGGGCTGAGACCTGTGTGTCAGAGGGTGGGAAGGAGAGAAACAGTTGTGTGTCATCAGCATAGCAATGGTAAGACATACCATGAGCTGTGATGACAGGGCCAAGGGACTGGGTGTAGAGAGAGAAGAGGAGAGGACCAAGGACCGAGCCCTGTGGGACTCCGGTGATGAGGGGGTGTGGCGCAGATACTTTACCAGCCCAGGCTACCTGGAAGGAGCGATCTGAGAGGTAAGACTCAATCCAATTGAGGACTGTGCCACAGATCCCATTGCAGATAGGGAGGACAGGAGGGTGGGGTGGTCGACTGTGTCGAAGGCTGCCGATAGGTCCAGAAGTAATAAGACGGAGGAGAGGGAGGCTGCTCGGGCTGCGTGGAGAGCTTCGTTGACAGAGAGGAGTGCGGTCTCTGTCGAGTGGCCTGGTCTGAATCCAGACTGATGGGGATCGAGGAGCTCATTCTGTGAAAGAAACACAGAGAGTTGATTTGATGCAGCACGTTCAATGGTTTTTGACAGAAATGGAAGGAGAGATACCGGTCTGTAGTTCCCAATGATGGAGGGGTCTAGTGTAGTCTTTTTCAGGAGGGGGGAGATGAGGGCCTTCTTGAAGGTTGACGGGAAGCAGCCGGATGTCAGGGAGGAGTTAACCAGGGAGGTGATGAATGGGAGAATCTCGGGTGAGATTGCCTGGAGGAGTGGTGAGGGAATGGGGTCAAGGGCACAGGTTGTGGGGCGATGGGAAAGTAGGAGTTGTGAAACCTCAGAATCGGTGAGGGGAGAGAAGTCGGAGAAACAAGGGGAAATGGTGAGGGAGGGGAGAGTACAGGTTGAGGGGTGGGGAGTTGGGAGCCAGTGACCGTAAGCAGAGGAGTGGAGAGACAAGGGAGGGGAGCATAGGGTGAGGTGGAGTGCAGAAGGAGTTGCGGATGACTGCAATCTTCTCGTCAAAGAAGGTTGCAAAGTCGTCAGCAGTGAGCGAGGACTGAGGGCGTGCAGATGGCTGGCTGAGGAGAGAGGAAAAGACAGAAAACAGTTGCCGAGGGTTAGAACGGTAGTTATGGATTTTGGTTTGATAGTAGTTTACCTTGGCAGCAGTCACCGTGGAGGAGAACGCTGCAAGGAGGGATTGGTAGGCAGAGAGGTCTGAAGCATCTCTGGATGTCCTCCACTTCCTCTCTGCTGTACGGAGTCCAACCCTGGAGGTGCGTATGGCATTGGACATCCACGGGCGGGGAGGAGATGGACGTGTTGGCCTAGAGACAGTGGGGCAGAGGGAGTCAAGAGCAGATGTAAGGGAGGAAAGTAGGGAGGTGGATGCAGAATCAGTGGGGAGGGTAGTGAAGGATTCGAGAGGAGGGAGGGCAGCAGTGACAGATGAAGCAAGAGAGGAGGTTGAGAGGGAGCAGAGATTGCGGCGGACAGATACACTGGGTGTGGGAGGAGAAGGTGGGTGAGAGGGAGCAAGGGGGAGGGAGAAGGAAACGAAGTGGTGGTCAGAGGTGTGCAGAGGGGTTACAGTGATATCGGTGCAAGGGCTATTCCTCAGAAAAACCAGGTCGAGGAGGTTGCCCGCCTTGTGGGTAGGGGGAGATGACTGTAGGGAGAGGTCAAAGGAGTGGAGGAGATGTAGGACAGCTGAAGACTGGGATGTTTCCAGGTGGAGGTTGAAATCTCCAAGCAGGATCAGTGGGGTGCCGTCCTCAGGGAAAGAGCTGAGTAGGATATCCAGCTCATCGATGAAGTTTCCCAGTGGACCTGGGGGGCGATAAATGACAACAATGTATAGATTAGTTGGACAGGTGATTGAAACAGAATGGTATTCAAAACTGAATCGGGGTAGGTCAGAGAGAGGTAGGGCTGAGTATTTCCAGGAGGGAGAGATTAGAAGACCAGTGCCACCACCACGGCCTGATGGTCGGGGAGTGTGGGAGAATGAAAAGAAAGAGGAGAGGGCAGCAGGGGTTGCAGTGTTCTCTGGGGTGATCCATGTCTCAGTGAGGGCAAGGAAATCAAGGGAGAGCAGGGAGGCATAGGCTGAGATGAAATCAGCCTTCTTTGAAGCAGACTGGCAGTTCCAAAGTCCTCCAGCAACTGTGCAGTTATTGCAGGGAGACAGCTGGGGGTAGGAGAGGTTAGCTGGGTTCCGTCGCTTAGGGGGGCCACGTCTTTGGAACCGGGTGCTGTAGGGCAGAGAGCAGACAGAGATGGGAAGAGCTTGCATAAAACTGAGGAGGAGCGACGCTAGCGTCGCTCAGAAACACTATTTGAAGTGCCGCGTAATTACTCAAATAATGTAGCGATAAGCGGCTCTAAACGGATCAAATACAAGCAATTTACAATACCTTGAACCAAAACAGCTGCGCAGATAAAACGGGGATGAAACAAAGTTACCGATCAAAGACTTACGCGATACTAATTACTACCAATATTGCACAGCTGACAATCAATCAAGACTAGGAGTTTAACCGGTAAAAACAGCTGGCTACAAATCACTAATATGACGACGCAACAAGCAAAGACGACTAATTTAAAGAAACTAAGGCAAATTAAGGCCACAAGACACAACTAACAAGCAAAACAATACTTAGACTAGCTACTCAGAGGGACGGAAGTGAAGCTCTAGTCACGCCGAGGAGAATGCACTTTCTGAAGAAGTTCTAGAAAGCAGCAGTTTTAAACTAGCGTCGCTCAGAAACACTATTTGAAGTGCCGCGTAATTACTCAAATAATGTAGCGATAAGCGGCTCTAAACGGATCAAATACAAGCAATTTACAATACCTTGAACCAAAACAGCTGCGCAGATAAAACGGGGATGAAACAAAGTTACCGATCAAAGACTTAAATGGGGCGTCTCTGGGCTGCCCGCTTGCTTGCACTGGGGACAGACTCTGTCCTGGCGGGGTTTTCTGGAGGGTGCCTTGAATGTAGCTTTGAACCCTGCGTAGGACGGCGTGACTTCGTTGTGATGGCTGAGCGCAAAATTGTTGCATCATCAGACACACGGATTTCATCGAGGAGGGAACACGGGCTGTGATATTTCTGGCTTAATGGATGCCAGAGTGCGAGATCTCAGCTCTGTGCCATATCTTTGTTTGACAAGTCTGGGTAGGCCAGGGTGAATGAGCCTTAACCATGTGAAGACCACCATGTTTTCTAGCGTGGGTAAAAGCTCCTCCTGTTCTGTCATAACCTCACCATGGTGGCTGAGGCCATCAGGGCGTAACATTGAGACCTTCACAAAGGCCATCAGTCGCTGGTAAAGGGCTTCTGGACGCTCATCTCCCTCAAGATGTATATCTGATAAGTCAATAAACTGAGCGCCGGAGACTTGAAAACCAAGGTGTTGCCTTATTGTTTGCCATATGAATCCCAGTGATGTAAAATTTTTAACTATGGTGCTTCTTGAAATAATAGGGCAATAGGTAGCACTCAGTTCAAGCGAGTTAACTTTCTGCTGTGCAGTGCGTCACCTAGCAATGGGAACGCCCTCACCTTCATTCTGAAATCCTCTCAGCGGCTGGGCTTTGGTTTTCTTCAGCCACGTGACTCCTTCGGCCAGAAAAGGAGCAAAGTTCTTGTCCAATGACAAAGTGTATAATAAATTCTGCTTCCAGTTTTCAAAGGTATTTATGGTTTCAGTCTTTGAAAGGCACCGCTGCTTCGGTGCACGGTGAGTAGCACCTGTTTGAATATGCGGACGTGCTTTCACAGTGGCGGCTACACTTTTGGCTTCAGTAAAATATTCTCCACTGTCGGGCGGCTCCACGTGAAAGTGAAAGTGAAAGTAAATACAGTATGCGAGTGATAATCCCACCTCTGCCACCACGCCAGTTGAGGCTGTATTATTAACAGAAAGCCGAGACACGGCCAGACAAGGTAAACTGGCTTGTACTCGCACAACAGGAAGTGACATCGCCACGTACAGCCAATGTGAAATAGCCAACAACACTCACGATAACTTAAAATGACCATGTACCGCTGGTCGGTACTGGCGCTGTATAAAGATTCTACTTCACCGGTTTGCATGTCTTTATCACTAACTCATAACAAAAAGAGTACAAAAATACATGATATCTGATGAAAAACACATTTTCAACCTACAAAAATTTCAAGTTACTTACACATACCGTATAAAGCACTGTCTATAAGTCATTCATTCAAATCTAGGCCTGCCATTAAAAGTATTGATATCAAAATTGTGCCAAGTTACATGCAACAATATTGTCTGTCTTAGCTCAGATAAACTGAATATGCTGTATTCCAAAGCAATGCTACCCAATGTTTCCTAAATTCTTTCAAGTAACTTGGCCCTGTGTTCTTAAAATCTTACCATCTGAAGACAATGCGGTCATTCAAAGTTTGTGTCACATCAAAGTGTCTAAAAACAAAAATAGGCTCATGCAAGGCTTTTCAGTGAATGTATGAAACTGCTGGTCAATACTTAAAGAAAGGATATTCCTCCAGAAAGGATATGTTTATAGTTTCTTCTCAGGTTCATTTTACAAAATGTACAAGGCCTTCTATATTTGCTACATGAAATAAATGCTGGTTGTAAAATAATACTGTACATACATACATACACACACACATACATGGAATACTTCATTATCCCCATGGCGACATTTCCCAAGCAGCATGTAGGGCCTAACATTCCCATTTATAAACAGATAGAGTAAACGTCCCTATTAAGCCCACGTACCATATAAGCCCACTTGCAACTTCTGAGTCAAATCAAAAAAAACGACATCATTTTTTGCTGTGTGATGTTTTTTCGAATGAAGCTGCTTGTTACGTAAATGACACTTTTTATTGTAAGTCAATCACATTTGTCGATATTGAGTTATCGAAGCATATGTGTGGCATGTGCCTGCTGATCCCAGAAGAAGTTGCAAAAAAACTTAGGTGATTTTGGTACCCTCAGAAAATAACATTTTTTGTATATTTCTACTCCTGTTTCTGGAAAGTACTCACTTGTTATCAAAATTTAAGTGATTAGTGTTTTGAATGAGACATATGTTAGAATATTATCTGAATTAGAAATATTGTGTCTTTTGAAATCAAAATATGAGTTTTAGCACACTAGCAAACAGACCACATGCTGCATCAATACAGTAGCTACATAGTATGGTTCATTGCAATGACATAAAGCATGATAAGCATGTATAGTTTATATTTTTGTATGCAGTTTATATTATTATACTGTTAAATAGACAATAAATGTTTATCTTTATTTATTTTTTAATTAACATTTTTACCTGGTGGGCTTAAAGGGGACTCTAGCAAAAGAATCACACTGACTGAGGTGGATGTAAATGAGTATAGCTAATTACTTATCTACATGATCAATTTATACTTTTCAAATTATGTTAGTGCACCATATATAGATTTATTTCATACAGTTGTTTTTTTAATGTCATGTGAGTAGAATAAAATATTCTGTCTTTAACCATAAATTCACTGATGTTCCCTTTAAGCCCACCTGTTCCCATTAAGCCCACTTTACTGTGTTTCAATGGGGATTTTCTCCCTTTTGACCTCTGAACCATTTTCCTCCCTAATTTTGACCTCATCTGAATCAGCTCCATAATTCAGATAATTAATACCCATATTTAAATATCAGTGATATTGCATACGTCAATTCATTCTGGATAGGCCTGTGTTCTATCTTAACATTAGCAATAATTTTTTAATCTTTACTTTTCAGATGAGTTTTAGTTTAAGATGACTAAAACACGAAAGAACTACAGTTCATGCCCACGCATGATAGAAGCGCAAGTTCATCCTCTGCAAAGCAGGGCTGTAGGGACCTGGACCATTCTATTTGCGCAATCATGAGGTCATTGAAAATCTACAAAAATAAGATGAAAGCCATGAACGACTTGCTAGCGTAAGACAAAGACAACCACAACGTGGGCTAAAGATTGAAGCAAACAAATAAAATAAAGCTTAGACCACCCTATAACCTGTTATGTTACACTACTAAGATGGAGCATGGAGCAAATGATAGCCTTACTAAAACGATACAATCACCTCAAAGAGCATAGGCCTACGTTTAGTCTAGGAGAAAGTAGAAATTGCAGAAATGTTGACATCTTTCTTGTTTATTTTGTTTAAGTTATAGGCTAATGATACATGAGCTTCAATATGTTATGACTGATGTCTCCTCATAATGAACTGTATGTTTTAATGTTACTCCACAATGAACTGAATGGTTTTAAAATGTGTTTTTACAATGTTTTCAAACTACTATCCTAAATCTGTTTAACATTTAAAAATGTATTGTTTAATTGTAAATCCTGAAATTGACTCATTTACTATCCTTAGAACATTAGTATTGAACTTGAAATTGTTTTTCATTCAGTCAGTCGGTCTTCAGAAATCTTCATAAAAACACCTGCACTTTCAACCAGCTGACTGAACCAGAAATTTTGGCCAATTTCAAATGCCAACAGCACACCATAGGATAGAGATACAGACAAAATGACAACACATATTGAAAGATGAAGTATTGAAGAGTAATTTCCACTATAGTTTTGATTTTGTTCGTAAATATTTTTTTGGCTACATTCCAAAGAAGACATGTTGTAAGTTTAACTTTTTCTGTGTTGACAACACAGCAAAAAGGCTGGTCATGCCTATTTCAAATGCCATTTACAGGCCATAGGATAGGAGTGGAGACAAAATGAAAATAGCTATTGAGAGCTAAGAGATTACAGATTTGAATAGAACAAGTTTGTATTGTTAGGATTTTTTAAATATATATTTATTTATCAACAAATAATGAAGTGGGCTTATTTGGGACACCCATGGGCTTAAAGGGTACGTTAGGTACCCATTAAGCCCATGCCAGACTTTTGACATATTTTGACAAATTAAACAATAAAAACATTAGAAATTGGTATAAATTACTTATTGACACTTCAAATGAGAGATTAGACTTTCATTATAACTAAAATGTTCTCACTTAAATTGGGGCAGTATACATGAAAAATGTCTGAAAAGCGGATTTGGTGGGCTTAATAGGGACGTTTACCCTATTTAAACCAAGAGACATGCAGACATCCACACACGTTTGCCCCATTAATGGACTATATGCTTGTACACGCAGGGCCAAGCTCCTTGAAAGAATTTAGGAAACATTGGGTAGCATTGCTTTGCAATACAGCGTGTTTAGTTTGTCTGAGCTAAGACAGACAATATTGTTGCATGTAACTTGACACAATTTTGATATCAATACTTTTAATGGCAGGCCTAGATTTGAATGAATGACTTATAGACAGTGCTTTGTATGTGTGAGTAACTTGGCATTTTATACATTAAAAATGTCTTTTTCATCAGTTATGAATAAATGTAGACTAACTGGCCAACTTATGTTATCACTAGCTTTGAGTCATGTAAACAAGTTGTGGCAGTGTTTCCCACAGGTTGAGAATTTATTTGTGGTGGTTGTGTAAGGTATGTGGTCGGGGCGGGGGGGGATTTGTTTGTTTGTGCTGTTTATTAAATTGTGTTGTAACTATTAAGAGGTTATGAAATTTTGCTGCATAGACAAAGTTAACATTTTCAAAGTTACAAACAAAGTTAACATGCCGGCTACGAGACAGAGGAGGGAGGGCCAGCTCACGCTGCGAAACAAGAGTTGGCTGTATGTCACTTTGACATTTGAAAGAAAAAATAATGAACACAAAATTATAACGTGTTTCTTATAAAAATAAGCAACTAATTACTGGGAACTCTTTTTGAGCAGCAGGCTGCACAAAGAAATTAACTGTATGAAACACTGTTTTTTCAAGTGGTAGGCTATGTGTATACATATGATAAATTAACCTCGTTACGCATAGGCTAATAAATTCATGTGCTGAACACTCCAAAATGTTGAATTAGTTTTTATTTAAGACTAAGTGGCAACATACAGTGCATGAGGACCAAAAGTCTGACCACACTACCAAGTGTGATTGTTTCCATAGTTTATAATGGGCTTGTATAATTATGATACTTTGTTTATACTTATTCAAGAATATATTCTTTTTAATAATGTAAGTTTAAAAAGTGTGTTGCTGTGCAACAGACAACAAGCTAAACCCTTAGTTTAGGGTAGGTTTCAGTTGTGAACAGCCCAGATATTTGAATATTTGAGCTTTAGGAACACACATTGAATGGAGTAAACAAGGAGTGACGAAGAATAGAGAAACGCTTAGCTTATGGTGGACGAAACGGATGTCCACATAGCTTCCCATTTCAAGAGTTTGAGCATCTCATACATTGTGGTGGTCAGATTATTTTTTAGAAAGTTGTATTGATTGTTGGCAGTAATCACAATTAAAATTAAAGCCGCAAGCGGCTTTGGGAGGGGTCCAAGCATTGGCACTATTGCGCCCCCTATGGAGCGATTTTTAAATGGTTTTGTCCTCATGATCGTATACCTTCACCCAACATATCTACTGAACATCATGATGATTGTATAAAATCAATCTGGCCGCTTGCCGTAAAGGCCTTTTCGATGTCGTAACACTTAGATGGGATGTCGTAACACATATATGGCCCGGCGTGTATGTACAGCTGCAGCGCTTCCATGCTGTAACTGAAAAAGGCGTCACACTAGTGTTGTCACGATACCAAAATTTTAGCCGCGTTTCCACCAAAAGTACCCAGAACTTTTAGTCCCAGGAACTAATTTTCAAGGAACTAAAAGGTTCCTTCAGCCCATTGTTGTCTGCGTTTCCACCGCGGTCTAAAGTCCCGCGAAGATTAGGCAAAAAGCAACGTTGTTGTCGGTCCATCTGTCCTGTCTTCTGTAACCCCATACTACCACCGAAGTAGCCTACATTATTTTCTAATAATCGGGACAGCCCGGAGGGGTTTATTCCACTTGTATACAATGGGTTACCAACAATGGCTATATATGGTTACTTTTGTATTTATTGATTTTTATCGATTTAATCACCTGAAATTGAAATATTCTTCCGGGGTCGTTTGGGCATATTTTACCGTTGTCAAGCAAAACTGTCGTTGGTAGTTGAACTTGGACCATTGTTATGCAACAAATAGGATATAACAGGCCAATAGTCAGATTGTAACTGTTTTATATATCCTCTCAAACACATTCATTATGTTTTTATGCGCACTTTCACATGAACATTCATGTCTTGACATCCGAGGCAACAGAATGCATTCACATTCCACAAATAACTGGCAACAACAGCAGAAAACATGCACATCTTGTAAACAATTTGCTGTTGAATTGATTGCTTTCTCGTGGTTAATTCCATATAGGCTAATCGCAAAATGACAAGAATAGAACTAAAACTCGGACTTGCGTGAACATTTAAATTAGCAGTGGTACAGCCACCGTTTGCTTTCCTTCAAAGTTACTGCTAGCCGAGCAGCGAAGTGTGCCCTCCAGATGCGAACCATGCACCATAAATTAGTCCATAGTCTTCCTGGTCTTTTTGTGGAATTGAAGTAAAATTACGGCAGTCTGAAAAAGCAAAAGGGACGAGTACTAGAATTAACCTGTTATTTTACCCTGACAAAAAGTGCGGAAGGTGATTTCCAGTTTGCTTTTACTGTATCACCATTGTAAGTTATGCAGAACTACCGCATACCTCACATAACTGTATCAAACGTTTTGAGTCAATTACAATGGGCTAACAGAAAATCCGGAAGAAAATATTCAGCAACCGAATTAAACCGTTTGAATTTTTTGGTACGTAATATGCTGTCCCAGCACGAATGCTTAGCATTTTATAAAACGAATACTAAAGCAAGAAAAGAGCAGAAGAGCGCACGTATAATTCCAAGACGTTGGCAGGCTATAACCAAAAGTAGGCTACTGCGCCGCATAACATACAAGTTTGATTTCAGGTTATTATGAAAATATATCGGTTTGCGGCTGCAGATTTTTAAAAATGGCGGTTGAAATAAAACACTGCAAGTAGTCGACCAGTCAGAAATTTTCAGCGCTTGCGCTCCACCCCAAAGGTTCCGGTACTTTTGGAAAGTACTACCCCCCGAGCAGGGACTTTTTTTGGGGGTAAAATAAAGTCCCCGGAACTTAATTTAGACCCTAGTTCCTGCGGTCGAAACGCACCGAGTTCCTCAAAAGGTTCCTAGTTCCGGGGTAAAGTTCCTGCGGTGGAAACGCGGCTTTTGATACCGATACCAGGTTTAGTATCACGATACTCGATACTGAAACAATATTGATTCAATACTCGGTACCTAACAATACTGAAAATACCTTCATAGATCAGAAACCTAATGTCCAAAAGGGTTGACCTCATTTTCAAATTCAGTTTAATAAAAACCTGGTTTATTAACAACCTTTAAGTTGAAGCCTGTTCAACATATTAATAAGCATAGGCCTATAGTGTTACAACACTAAACAACAGAAAAATATATTAAATATATTTAAAAAATTAAACAATTGTAAACTAAATAATCTTTAAACAGGTCTTTCACTTTTAAATAGTTCTAAAAACAGCATATTTTAATAACAATACAGCATCTTCCTATAATAAAATATTTCCAAATTAGAACACCTATTACTACTGAAGTGAGCTGAGTCGAAGCTTACGCTGTATCAACAAGTCAGTGCACAAGCGCAACGTCACCTCACTTGGCAACCTTAGTTGCTACTGCCATCTAGTGAAGATTCTGATAAATTACACCTTTCATCCTCTCAATCAGTAATGTGGAAGACACATTTCCCTGGCTTTTATATTTGACACAAAACTACTAAACCGTTTCTTTTTAAGTACCGAAAAAGTGCTGAAGTTTCGGTATACCGTGCAACACTACGTCAGACACATATTCTTATCCATTGCTCAGCTTAGCAGAGAATGCACATTTCAGAGCGCCTCAGAGACAGATAGAATAATAATACACATTTAAAATAATAGATAGGACATTGAGAAAAAACGAAACAAAAGACGAAATATCAACTCGCGGCCTGCGTGCAGCTCGCAGCGTAGCCTACCATATTATTTATTCAGACACTGGCATATAAGAAAATTTTCGGTTACGCTGACCGATAAAACGCTATTCCAAAGCAAAATCAGACATGTTATACATCGTTAGAAAGCTTATACTCTCACCTACTGAGTAAATTAATTGTCAATCAAGCCAAATTGTACTAAAAACAGCGACAACGCCGTATGCAACAGGTGTGGTATTATGCACAGCTATTGTTGAAGGTAGCCGACCCAGGCGTCACAAATGCGCATATATTTCACAAACGGATTGTCCAAGACAATATATGGCCACTCAGTCGCAAAAGGGACATCTCTACGCGTAAAACCAATGGTAAGATTGTATGTTTATTCAATGTTTAGTCCTAGATATTGACTGTAGAATGACATGGTATAATTTAAAAAAACTTTGTTTCGTTTATTTCGTTATTCAGTGAGCAGCGTTTTCACTGCTGTATTGGCATATTTCAGGGCTAATGTCGGGTTTATCTTGTTGCTACGGAATATTACATTGCATTACAGGCATTTGGCAGACGCTGTTATCCAGAGTGATGTACAACAAAGTGTATAACCATAATCAGGAACAAGTGTGTCGAAAACTCTAGAGAGAAGTACAAGTGCAGGGAACAACCACATAGTTCAACTTGGACCCTGTAGGTTAAACTGATTAACACTAACACAAACAAGAACAGCAACAACGCAGTCTATGCAAAAATACAAGCAATAGTTAAGACGAGTGCATTAGCTAAGTCACCTACGAAACAGCTACCTAGTTACAACCCTAACCTTACAGTCAATTTAGAGATTAAATTGAGAATACAATTTTTCTCAGCATAATGACGGATTTAAAGACTAAACGAACTCACCCAATATTGTCTTCAAATGGATCCATGCCAAAGAAAAGTAATTATTCATCCTCTCAAAAAACTTTTACTAACAAACTTTTAGTAGAGTAGCATGCACTCTGGCTGGCACTGTCTTCCATTGCTTCGCCGACGTTCAGACCCTCCCCTTACTGACAAAAACTAGGCCCTACGGTGTCGGATTACTTGTGTCGCTATGGATGTCTTCTAGCCGAATGCCGTAAAGAAGTTTACTAGATGTCGAAACACTTTAGATGTGGAACTACAGGTCTTCCGCACCACAACTCAAAAAAAGTCCAAATGACGGGCAAACAATATGGCAGACATAGGTGGTCCCAATAGCAAAGTTGTAGAGCACATTCAGATGCATCGATGAAGTTTTGTGTTGATCTGACTTATGGTGTGGGAGTTATGGCCTTTTAAAGTATGACCCTTTGTTATAGCGCCACCATCTCGCCAACATAGGTGATTTGTAGTGCCTGAGTAGTGGGGGGCCATAGGAACCCACCTACCAAATTTGGTTGGTCTACAACTTATGGTTGCTGAGCCTCAGACACTTTTAGCGGAGAAAAATAATAAGAATAATAATAATAATAATCCTAACAGATACAATAGGGTTCCACCAGCTTCGCTGCTTGGACCCCTAATAATAATAATCCTAACAGATACAATAGGGTTCCACCAGCTTCGCTGCTTGGACCCCTAATAAGAATAATAATAATCCTAACAGATACAATAGGGTTCCACCAGCTGCGCTGCTTGGACCCCTAATAATCCTAACAGATACAATAGGGTTCCACCAGCTTCGCTGCTTGGACCCCTAATAATAATAATCCTAACAGATACAATAGGGTTCCACCAGCTTCGCTGCTTGGACCCCTAATAATCCTAACAAATACAATAGGGTTCCACCAGCTTCGCTGCTTGGACCCCTAATAATCCTAACAGATACAATTGGGTTCCACCAGCTTCGCTGCTTGGACCCCTAATAATCCTAACAGATACAATTGGGTTCCACCAGCTTCGCTGCTTAGACCCCTAATAATAATAATCCTAACAGATACAATAGGGTTCCACCAGCTTCGCTGCTTGGACCCCTAATAATCCTAACAAATACAATAGGGTTCCACCAGCTTCGCTGCTTGGACCCCTAATAATCCTAACAGATACAATTGGGTTCCACCAGCTTCGCTGCTTGGACCCCTAATAATCCTAACAAATACAATAGGGTTCCACCAGCTTCGCTGCTTGGACCCCTAATAATCCTAACAGATACAATTGGGTTCCACCAGCTTCGCTGCTTAGACCCCTAATTACTCGATTTCAGGGGTTTTATGTTACTGTGTCATGCTAAATCTTGCTAGGGCGCAGCACCACGACTGATTATTACCAGCGGAAATGCAGAAGCCAATATAACCTAATTATTGCCTAATGGCATATACTCATTTCAGTGACTAGGCTAGTAATTAATACTGCAAATTGCAAAAGTGACATGTTCATGAAAAACCCATGCCCCCCACCCCACCGACCGATTCATCAACGATCCCTGAGGTTAACTTTCAGCGAGTCTAAACATACAGACAATTTCCCATCTCTAGCTTGCCATGTGTTTCATATAGAAATCAGTGTGTGCCTATCTTGGTCTCTCCGTGTTTGTAGTACCCCAGCTGCCAGCTCTGGAGGGTTCACGATGGGAAACCTGGGCACGGCTACCACCACCACAACCACCTCCTCCCTCGGCCTGGGGAGCAGCCTGTTTGCACAGAAACCTGCCAGTGGATTCTCCTTTGGCGCTCCAGCAGCAGGTACCACATGTACACCTACACTGCACCACCACGCCAAACATGTACACCTACACTGCACCACCGTGCCAAACATGTACACCTACACTGCACCACCGTGCCAAACATGTACACCTACACTGCACCACCGTGCCAAACATGTACACCTACACTGCACCACCGTGCCAAACATGTACTCCTACACTGCACCACCGTGCCAAACATGTACTCCTACACTGCACCACCACCCCAAACATGTACACCTACACTGCACCACCACGCCAAACATGTACACCTACACTGCACCACCACGCCAAACATGTACACCTACACTGCACCACCACGCCAAACATGTACACCTACACTGCACCACCACGCCAAACATGTACACCTACACTGCACCACCACGCCAAACATGTACACCTACACTGCACCACCACCCCAAACATGTACACCTACACTGCACCACCACCCCAAACATGTACACCTACACTGCACCACCACCACAAACATCTACACCGCACCACCACCCCAAACATGTACACCTACACTACACCACCACGCCAAACATGTACACCTACACTGCACCACCATGCCAAACATGTACTCCTACACTGCACCACCACCCCAAACATGTACACCTACACTGCACCACCACGCCAAACATGTACACCTACACTGCACCACCACGCCAAACATGTACACTTACACTGCACCACCACCCCAAACATGTACACCTACACTGCACCACCACCCCAAACATGTACACCTACACTGCACCACCACCCCAAACATGTACACCTACACTACACCACCACGCCAAACATGTACACCTACACTGCACCACCACGCCAAACATGTACACCTACACTGCACCACCACGCCAAACATGTACACCTACACTGCACCACCGTGCCAAACATGTACACCTACACTGCACCACCATGCCAAACATGTACTCCTACACTGCACCACCACCCCAAACATGTACACCTACACTGCACCACCAAGCCAAACATGTACACCTACACTGCACCACCGTGCCAAACATGTACACCTACACTGCACCACCGTGCCAAACATGTACACCTACACTGCACCACCGTGCCAAACATGTACTCCTACACTGCACCACCGTGCCAAACATGTACCCTACACTGCCACCACCGCCAAACATGTACACCTACACTGCACCACCACTGCCAAACATGTACACCTACACTGCACCACCACCACACAACTCTACACGCACCACCACCCCAAACATGTACACCTACACTGCACCACCACGCCAAACATGTACACCTACACTGCACCACCACGCCAAACATGTACACCTACACTGCACCACCACGCCAAACATGTACACCTACACTGCACCACCACCCAAACATGTACACCTACACTGCACCACCACCAAACATTACACCACACCACCCCAAACATGTACACCTACACTACACCACCACGCCAAACATGTACACCTACACTGCACCACCATGCCAAACATGTACACCTACACTGCACCACCATGCCAAACATGTACTCCTACACTGCACCACCACGCCAAACATGTACACCAACACTGCACCACCACGCCAAACATGTACACCTACACTGCACCACCACCCCAAACATGTACACCAACACTGCACCACCACCCCAAACATGTACACCAACACTGCACCACCACCCCAAACATGTACACCAACACTGCACCACCACCGCAAACATTTACACCTGCACTGCACCACCACTGCAAACATGTACACCTACACTGCACCACCACCCCAAACATCTACACCTACACTAGGGTCTGTTTGCTAGTGGGTGAAATGAAATCACTGCTACTCAGATCTGTATTTTGTTGCAGAGAATGCAAATATCCATTCTTCGCAATGGCCTTAATGCATACATTTTTATTAGGGATGTAGGATACCACTGATAAAAACAAGCCTCTACTAGAATCAGTGCTGATCATGAGATTAAAACAGCGTTGCTATATTTTTTCCAGTATGAATGTATCCTTCTTCGCTAATTGCACAGGTTAATGCATAGCCTAACCCAATCTTCTATGAAGTGCCAAATTTTAGTCACGTAAGGCTCAATAGTTAGTACCGTTTGGCATATCCGCACGTAGATGGTTATCATTGCATTGTCGGGATTGGATAAAATGGTAGCCTACAGATAGACGGCTGTTTCACTCCACTCAAGTCGAGCTGTGATGGTCTTTCGCAGGAAGTTCCGAAAACCTTTGCCCTTTACCTTGCTTACGGAGAACATGTCTTTTAAATCTGTTGTGGTTTCAGCTGGACAGCTGTCACACTGATGAGATCTCACTAGGAAGTTGAGTGCTTATTTGCTGTTATCCCTTGGCCTCAGATGTTTGGTTCTTAGGTCGGTTATGGTATGTGAATTTGGCAGTACATATTTTGCATTGAACAGTGTTTTCATTCAGCTTTTCAAAATCATTCCACGCAATCATTCTTTATCTTTTCAACTTACAGTAATTAAAGTGAATGAGTTCCCCAAATTCAGAAGCCCCCCCCCCATATTACTCGTTTAGAGCAGTAGCCTTCTTAACATTTGATGATCTTTTATTTTGAATGGTTTGTTTTTTTTTTGTTTTTTTTTAAAGAAAACCAAAAAGATTTTTAAAATTAACATTTGACGTGCATGCTCACGACTGACAATCGACGAATTGACTAAAATGATTCACATCCCTAATTCTTACAGTTAATAACCATGATTGCATCAGCAAGCTTTGATTTGATTTTACAACTAACAATACAAGTCAGCAGTAGTGCAGGCTACTTAAATGAAACATTACTATCTATTTACCATGTTTTATAATTTTGTGCATAATGTGCTGCATTGACTTTTAGCAGAGTGACACAAGCTTGATATACTGCAGGGTATACGCTGAAAATCATAATTATCTCATGAGAAGTTCAACAGTTACATTGATGTCTACAGGACAGCTAAAATATCTTTCCATCCAATGTAAAAGACTATTTCACAACAAGGGAGGTTTAACCTGCATTTGTGTGATCATGGGTGTTGATCTTCAGACTGTCTTATGCGCATTTACTTCAAATTACAGGAACTGCTGCACCTGCCACAGGCCTTACTCTTGGTAAGTTGCGTCCGGGTGTCCGTGGGTGTGTCCATGTGTCCGTCCGCCATGTCTGTGTGTGTGCGCGTGCGTGCATGCATGCATGCACGTGCCATTTGTCTGTGTGTGCATATGTTTGTTGTGTTTTACTGTATGTTCATTCAACCCAGAGGGCAGTTTACAGTGCCCTAATATGGTCAGTCACAAACTCATTGGGCCTCATTCACAAAACATTTTTTGCATTGGACATGATTTTGTGCGTCTCCATGCTGTGAGATGAATGCCACTTGTTCGTAAATGAAATGCTCATGCCTGCTCATGTTGATTTGCATAAGGAAACACCCTAACAATCTCATAAAAGGCATGCCCTTTTCAGGGTGGTGTGCAAACATCAGCCATTCATTGTTCTCTGCAAACATATCTTCGCCTCATATTATATGATGTTCCTAAATAAAAATCTCCCTGAGGCACAATTTGACTAGTAATCCAAAAGCAACAAATACGCCATTGTTGGATTTTACTACAGTTGAGGCCAAAAGTTTACATACACCTAGGCTAAAGATATTCAAACTCAATTTTTCACAACTCCACACATTTAATGTTACCATACATTTCCTGTGTTGAGTCAATTAGGGTATTTACTTTATTTCCATAAGAGGTTATTTCAAAATAATAGCTGAGAGATTTATTTCAACTTTTATGTACTATATCAGATTTTCAGTGGGTCAAAAGTTTACATACACTTTGTTAGTATTTGGTGGCATTGCCTTTTAATTGCTTAATTTGAATCAAACGCTTGGGGTAGCCATCCACAAGCTTCTCACAATACTTTGCCGGAATTTTTGCCCATTCCTCCTGACAGAACTGGTGTATCTCAGTCAGGTTTGTCGTCCTCCTTGCTCGGGCACGCTTTTTCAGTTCAGTCCACAAATTTTCTATGGGATTCAAGTCGGGACTTTGTGATGGCCACTCCAATACTTTCACTTTGTTGTCTTTAAGCCATTTTATTACAACTTTGGCGGTATGTTTAGGATCATTGTCCTGCAGGAAAATCCAGTTGCAACCTAGTTTTAACTTTCTAGCTGATGTCCTGAGGCGTTGCTTCGGTATTTCTAGATAATCCTCCTTCCTCATGATGCCATCTGTTTTCTGAAGTGCAGCAGTCCCTTTTACAGTTAAACATCCCCACAACATGATGCTGCCAACCCCATGCTTCACAGTTGGGATGGCATTCTTCAGATTAAAAGCCTTACCCTTCTTCCTCCGTACATAGTGCTGATTATTATGGCCAAACAGTTCAATTTTTTGTTTCATCTGACCAGAGAACACTCCTCCAAAAGGCTAGGTCTTTGTCCTGTGATCACCTGCAAACTTCATTCTGTCTTTTTTATACCGGTCTTCTTCCTTGCGCAACAGCCTTTCAGGCCATGGCGATGTAGGATTCTCCTAATGGTGGATGTAGATACTTTGGTACCTGATGCCTCAAACTCCTTTACCAGTTTCTTTGTTGTTGTCTTGGGATTCATTTGAACGTGTCAGACCAAAGTTTGTTCAGCCCTGAGAGTTAATTTGCATCGTTCCTGAACGATGCAATGTGTGGTCTCAAGATTTTTATATTCTAATCCAATTGTTTGTATAGATGCTCGTGGTACCTTCAGTTTTTGGAAATTGCTCCTAAGGAGGAACCGGACTAGTGGAGGTCCACTATTTTTTTTCGGAGGTCTTGGCTGAGTTGCTTTGATTTTCCCATGGTATCAAGGGCAAAAAGGCGGTGGCTCTAAAGGTAGGCCCGTAAGTACAGCCGCAGGTGCCAATTAACTCCTAATTATGGCAATTGGCCAATCAGAAGCTTCTAAATGTCATTACATCAATTTCTGGAATCTTCCAGACTTTTAAAGAGACAGTCAAGTTATGTAAACCTTTGACCCACTGGAATTCTGATATAGTGAATTAAAGCTGAAATAAATCTGTCTCTAATCGATTGTTTTAAAATTACCTCTGATATTAACAAAGTAGATGCCCTAATTGATTTGCCATAAGAAATGTATGGTAACATGAAATGTGCGGCGTTGTGAAGAACTGAGTTTGAATATTTTTAGCCTTGGTGTATGTAAACTAAAATCAAGACTAGCTACTAAAAGTTTTTATACCTGTACTAAGGAAGCAATTGAACGCACCCGACTAAGCAGAACCCTGTGACAACACACACACACACACGTAAAACCATTTGACCCAAACATTATGGTACCCTGAAATGAAGGGTTAAAAGTTCTGTAAGTTCTACATTGTGAAACCAAAATGTATAAAAATACCCTTTAACAAGCTGGGAATCTGCACTTCAACCACATGTTAATTGTTTGATTACAAATCTAAAATTGTGGAGTACAGAGCCTAATCAAGAAGAAAATGTCTTTGTCCCAAAAATTATGGAGGGCACTGTAGATAATTAGATATCATGTCTAGTTAACTAACATTAGTGAACTAAATTCTCCAGGCTATTTAGCTCGGTAACATGCTCAAGCATGTTCTGTGCGTTTTTCATTTCAGTGCTGATACACACATACACACAGTCAATAGTAATTTCTCTCCATTATTTTTTTACATAAAATAAATTAAATTGTTCAGTAAATCCAGTAAGTATAAAAATAGTATTAGTACTATATGTTATTACTAAGGCACACTCATTTGTGCAACAAATCAATCTCATTACAGATGTAGGTTATATTAACATGTCTTTATTTTTGTGAAAATAAGAATTTGTGAATCTTCTGCATCACAACCTGGACTGAGAGAGAGAGCTTTTTGGGGCATGTGCCCAGACCTTGGTGTGACTTTTTTGTATTTAAGATAAGACGAGACGTCAGTTATTTCAGGGCTGACAATACCATTTATTTTAACTTTTGTTTAAAAACGCATTATTTTCAACTAAAATAATTCAAATCTTAAATTGCTTCATTTGTTAATTTATTCTTTTACATGTTTGAGTAGATGTATAGGCCTATATTAGGCTTCTTATATTTAAAGAGAAATAAAGAAGTAGCCAGGGCCCCTATTCTGTTGAAGAAGATATGTCAGTTATTTAAAAGCGGACAATGCCGTGAATGTATTTAAACTGCTTAATTTGTTTGTTCATTTTTAATGTTTAAAGCAAAATAAAGAAGTTATAAGAGCTAGGTTAACCAGAAATACCTGTGTACTGTCTCATTATTCCGACACATGATTCCAACAAATCTGCACGCAGGCTAATGCATTGCAATTCAAATCAGCCAGCTGGCATCATATGCAGTTGTGTTAACGGATTTATTGATTTTAAATGCTCAAAAAAATGTTTATATGACTCTGTTGCATTTGACTATGTTAACGTGGTCTAAATCCCCACTGAAATGCATGCCAATGTACTATTTTGCCAGAAAGTCTTATAACCCTTAATATATAAAATGAATCGTCGAATCGTCATATTGAACTGCCAAATCCAATTCAACTAAGAAAATTTTGAGTCAGGCACAGCCCTACTCTCTACTTTTCCTTCTGTTTTCCATGTTCAATGTGATGCACACAGTGACACAAAACAGCAGAGTGAGTAATTTTCTCCTTTTAAACTGGCTGCATAAGTGATTATAAGATTGAAAACACCTGTGATACTAATTAAAACACAATAGTCTGCTTAAAGTATCACTATGAATCAATTATTTCTTATAACTTCTAAAGGGTATCAATAATTTTGTCCAAGCTATTTTAGAATGTCTTTGTAGAATAAGCATGAATTCAGTTATTTTCACAACTTTTTTGTTTTGTTCCACTGCAAACCAAGCATAGACATGCATTGATAATAAAATATCTTTTAATTTCACTGTTCAGGGCGAATGTTGCATTATTTTAATAAAATCAATGTATTTTAATTTTATTTAGAAGTGTTTTATTTGCAGTTCAGTAAACAATTCATTTATGTTCTAATTATCAATATATAATGGCCATTAATGTTCTTAATGTTCTATATATTCTTTGAAAATAAAATGCATTTTGTTCAACGGGGAAGACAGATTTCGATTTTATTTTTTGCCTGTTGATTTTACAGTAACACATTTTAAAGATGTGCTGTACTCTGAAACCATGATATTTTTGGCCAAGGCTACCATTATGTCGGAATCTCATACTGGCCCAAGCCTGCTTTCAAGGATGGTGAATAAGAATTTTTGCATTCATTGAACTACTGTACCTTCTGTATGCAGGTCTGATTGTAAAGCTTCAGAGCTGGTTGATGCATTAAAACATGCTCTTTCTAAAGGCCACCTTGTAATGGAGACATTTTCAGTTGTCAGGAAAACTAAATTAACTGTAAAGAAGCCTTGTGTTATATAGACACTCACCGGCCACTTTATTAGGTACACCTTGCTACTGGGTTGTCTTCTGCTGCTGTAGCCCATCTGCTTCAAGGTTTGACGTGTTGTGCGTTCAGAGATGCACTTCTGCGTACCTTGGTTGTAACGAGCGGTTATTTCAGTTACTGTTGCCTTTCTATCAGCTCAAACCAGTCTGGCCATTCTCCTCTGACCTCTGCCATCAACAAGGCATTTTCGCCCAGAGAACTGCCGCTCATTGGATATTTTCTCTTTTTCGGACCATTCTCTGTAAACCCTAGAGATAGTTGTGCGTGAAAATCCCAGTAGATCAGCAGTTTCTGAAATATTCAAACCAGCCCGTCTGGCACCAACAACCATGCCACGTTCAAAGTCACTTAAATCACCTTTCTTCTCCATTCTGATGCTTGGTTTGAACTTCAGCAGATCGTATTGACCATGTCTACATGCCTAAATGCACTGAGTTGCAGCCACGATTGGCTGATTAGATATTTGCATTAATGAGCAGTTGAACAGGTGTACCTAATAAAGTGAGTGTTTATGTTTTGTTTTGTTTTGTTGTGTTTCATTGTTTCCAGATAGGATGATTTACTGTCAGAACATGCTCTCAGGGGCTTTTTCTCTAAAATAGGTGTGATTGGGCAGGTAGCTTCATTAAACCCAAAATGGTGGTAGGTGGTAAATGCTCACGGATGTCAACAAACCCATTGCGCTTTGTTGAGGATAGAAAATTGTTTGTATTCGGTGATTGGCAGCTCATTGTAGCTTCACCCATTCTGTAGTCTAAAGTAGTTTTGACTGTGCACAATAGTTGACTGTTTATGAATTCAAAGAGGTTCATGTATTGTCTATACATCAGGGGCTCCAGCTGCGACTACCACCGCCAGCAACAGCTTCCTGGGTTTCGGAAAACCAGCTGCTTCAGCTACGCCCTTCTCACTCACCGCCTCCTCTGCTCCCACGGGTCTGACCCTCGGTACCGCTCTCACCTCCATTGCCCCAGCTCCCCAGGCTGGCTCTATCGGCTTCTCGCTCTCCCTGGGGGCCACGCCCGCCACTTCTGCCACCGCCCCCTCTGGGCTCATGCTGGGCTCCACCTCTGGAATGGGCTCCAACCTCTTTAACACAGCTAATGCTAGTGAGGAACTATTACTCATTACACTTACACATGTGTGTGTGTGCGTGTGTGTGTGTGTTTCTGATGTCTCGCTGCTCTTTGTTGCAGCTTTGGGACAGCCAGCTCTTGGAGGGCTAGGTATGGGATCTTTTATCTCCACTTCCACCTCTACTGCCCCTCCAGCTTCCACCAGTGTGGGTCTTGGTGGTATTGACTTAAGCTCCTCAGAGAAGAATAACAAATCCTCTGGCGCCAGACCAGAGTAAGTACTGCCCATGCCGAGTACCACACGTAGTCCGTACCATGCACACCCACAATGGGCATGCATACACTGTCTGTGCCACACGCACCCATATTCAGAACCCCGCATACCCACAGAATTAGAACCCAACGCACCCACAGATTGAGAACACCACACACCCTCAGATTCAGAACCCCACACAGCCACAGAATCAAAACCCCAAGCACCCACAGAATGAGAACCCCAGGTACTCACAGAATCAGAACCCTACACAGCCATAGATTCAGAACCCCGCACACCCACAGAACAAGCACTTACACTGAGTGCTCGTTCTGACACTCCATATTTCCCCTCCCTTTTTTTCCTCCTTTCTCTCTCTTTCTGTTTCCCTTCCTGTGTTTCTTCCCTCAGGGACAGCAAGGCTCTGAAGGATGACAATCTCCCAACCCTCATTTGCCAGGATGTTGAAAATTTCCAGTAAGTGTCCAGTGAAACTACAGTATGTGGTCGAGAGGCTGGCTTTGGCTGGTAAGCTGTATGACTGTGTTTTTTGTGGTTTACAGGAAGTTTGTAAAGGAGCAGAAGCAGGTTGAGGAGGAGATCAGCAGGATGTCCTCAAAGGCCATGCTAAAGGTGCAGGATGACATTAAGAGTCTGAAGCAGCTTTTGTCTGTCAGTGCCAGCACCCTGCAGAGAAACAGCCTTGCCATCAACAAACTGAAGATGGAGACTGCTCAGGTACTGAACACTGTTACATACAAACTGATGAGGGCCTTCATAAACTCCTGACCTGTTTGTAACTAGTAGCTCCTTCCTGTTGCTAGCTAAATTGTATGGACCATAGACTGTAAAAAAATATATGGGTAAAGTGGCTTACTAGAGTTTTTAACTTTCACCTGAGCCTGATAAACTTCGACCAAAACCTGACAGTTTGGGTCGCTTCTGGACCGAATTCTGTCATTTTATATTGGGCTTGGGGGTGGGGCTAATAGCTAAATTAATAAGCTGTAGCAGTTGTCAAAGATCTGTGCTGATACACCTTGATGGAGAGCCGGCTGATGTTAGCATTAGGGCTGATCATTTTCATTTTCTGTCTTTTGAGGCTTTCAGCAAATGTGAACATTTCACTTAAAACAGTTTTTGTGATTAATACTCGTTTTTGACCGACTGTTTTTTAACAGGGGCAAAGGCTGTAGTGTTCCTCTTTAGTTTGTATGTGAATGCATCAACAGTTCAAGCTTGTATTGTAGAAATTGTGAAAGTCTGCTTTACTTTCCCTCTCTACCCAGGAGCTGAAAAATGCAGATATTGCCATACGCACACAGAAAACCCCCCCAGGACTCCAGCATGAAAACACTGCACCCTCAGAGTGAGTGACTACCCTGTGGCCTTTCTTTCTTCCCTTCCTCACTTCTCTCTCCTCCTTCTTTGTGCTATTGTTATTTCAGACCCCTGTTTGTTTGTGCTGTAGTTATTTCAGAGCCCTGTTTGTTTGTGCTGTAGTTATTTCAGAGCCCTGATTGGTCAGTTTGAGGTGCAGCTGCAACAGTATCGCCAGCAAATTGAGGAGCTGGAGAATCACCTGACAACTCAGGGCAATGGCCCCAACATCACACCTCAAGGTACAGCATGACCACATACACACCACCAGCATATCAAAAGTTACATATTGTGTTCTGCGTATGGGTAGTGAACACATAATGGAAACGGCAACATAAAGTTTTTTTCTGTGGGGGGGGGGGAGCAACCTTGAATGACCAGTAGTACCTGTATGTGCCATTGAATAGTTTACCACACTGGCACTACACCGGATTTCCTGTGCATGGCTGTTTTAGATCAGTGAAATGTATTCTTGGATTTTTAGCAATTTCAATTAAGCAGCTGTTCTGTGTGGATATATAAGGGGAGTATGTGTTGCTTCCCGGACACATGTGTAGGTTGCACAGTGCCAGATCTTAGTAAAGAAAACATGCATAGCAAGCACATGCGGCCTCTTTGTGTCTTCTTTATGAATGCTTAACACAACTGCAGCAACAACCACTGCACATGGATTTTTGTTTAGGGCATCTTAACCCATCATATCCAGCCTTCCAACATAATATTTAGGGGTCCAAGCAGCGAAGCTGGTGGAACCCTATTGTATCTGTTTGGATTATTATTATTATTATTATTATTATTATTATTATTATTATTATTCTTATTTTTATCCGCTAAAAGTGTCTGAGGCTCAGCAACCATAAGTCCTAAAGTGACCGAATTTGGCAGGTTGGTTCCTATGGCCCCCCACTACTCAGGCACTAAAAATCACCTATGTCGGCCAGATGGTGGCCTTATAACAAAGGGTTTTGCGTAAAAGGCCATAACTCCTACACCATAAGTCCGATCAACTCAGAACTTCATTTACATATGCATCTGAACGTGCTGTACAACTTTGTCATTGGGACTACCTATGTCCGCCATATTGTTTGCCCGCCATTTTCACTTTTCAGTTGGGGCGTGGCAGTTTTCTCCGCTAAAATGTCTGAGGCTCAGTAATCATAAGTTATAGACCAACCAAATTTGGTAGGAGGGTTCCTATGACCCCCCACTACTCAGGCACTAAAAATCACCTATGTCGGCCAGATGGTGGCGCTATAACAAAGGGTCATGTTTAAAAGGCCATAACTGCCACACCATAAGTCCGATCAACACAAAACTTCATCGACCGATGCATCTGAATGTGCTCTACAACTTTGCTATTGGGACCACCTATGTCCGCCATATTATTTGACCGCCATTTGGCCGTTTGTATTAGGTGGGGTGCGGAAGAGCTGTGGCTCCAAATCTAAACGGTTACGACATCTAGTAAACTTCTTTACGGCAAGCGACATCCATGGCGATGCAAGTAATCCGACACCGTAGGGTCTAGTTTTTATCAGTGAGGGGACGGTCTGACTGTCGGGGAAGCAATAGAAGACAGTGCCAACCAGAGTGCATGCTAGGCTACCAAGGCTACCAAATAAAAGCTTTTTGTGAGGATTAATAATTACTTTTCTTGAGCCTGCATCCATTTCAAGACCGTATCGGGTGAGTTCGTTTAGTCTTTGAACCTGTCATTATGCTGAGAAATAGCTAAACCATTTTATTGATAGGTTCTGAGTTTCTGTGCAAACGCGCGAAAACACGCTGATATAATGAAACAATGACGGTAGCCCTATACATATATAGTCCGCTTCGTTCCATTGCTTCCATAACATAACGACCTACAGCTGCAGTTTCTCGCTGCAATTACTAATATTGAATATAAACAAAAGACGCAATTTATGCTGTAGTCTGCCAATGTCTAAATAAATAATACGGTCCATTTGAAGACAATATCGGGTGAGTTCGTTTAGTCTTTAAATCCGTCATTATGCTGAGAGAAATCGTATTCTCAATTTAATCTCTAAATTGACTGTAAGCTTAGGGTTGTATCTAGGTAGTTGTTTTGTAGGTGACTTAGTCTTAACTATTGCTTGTATTTTTGCATAGACTGCGTTGTTGCTGTTCTTGTTTGTGATCGTGTTAATCAGTTTAACCTACAGGGTCCAAGTTGAACTATGCGGTTGTTCCCTGCACTTAGAACGGTACTTCTCTCTAGGGTTTTCGACACACTTGTTCCTGATTATGATTATACACTTTGTTGTACGTCGCTCTGGATAAGGGCGTCTGCCAAATGCCTGTAATGTCATGTAATATTCCGTAGCAACAAGATAAACCCGACATTAGCCCTAAAATATGCCAATACAGCAGTGAAAACGCTGCTCACTGAATAACGAAATAAACGAGACAAAGTTTTTTAAAATTATGCCATGTCATTCTACATTCAATATCTGGGACTAAACATTGAATAAATATACAATCTTACCACTGGTTTTACGCGTAGAGATGTCCCTTTTGCGAATGAGTGGTCATATATTGTCTTGGACAATCCGTTTGTGAAATATAGGCTACGCGCTTTTGTGACGCCTGGGCTATCTTCAAAAATAGCTGTGCATAATACCACACCTGTTGCTTACGGCGTTGTCGCCCTTTTTAGTGCAATTTGGCTTAATTGACAATTAATTTATTAGGTTTTTTTAGTAGGTGAGAGTATAAGCTTTCTAACGATGTATAACATGTCTGATTTCGCTTTTGGAATAGCGTTTTATATGTCAGCGTAACCTAAAAAATTTTTATATGCCAGTGTCTACATGAATAAAACGGTAGGCTGCTCTGCGCGTAGGTCGCGACTTGATATCTCGTCTTTTGTTTCGTTTTTTCTCAATGTCGTATTTATTCTTGAAATGTGTATTCATGTGTTATTATTCTATCTGTCTCTGAGGCGCTCTGAAATGTGCATTCTCTGCTAAGCTGAGCCATGGATTTGCATAGGTTTGTGTCTGATGTAGTGTTGCACAGTACGCCGACACTTCAGCATTTTTTCGGTACTTCAAAAAAAAAAAAAAAAGAAACGGTTTGGTATTAGAATTTCCCGACGTTCGGTAGTTTTGCGTCAAATGTAAAAGCCAGGGAAAATTGTCTCCCGCATTACTGATTGAGAAGATGAAAAGTGTAATTTGTCAGAATCTTCGCTAGAAGGCAGTAGCAACGAAGGTTGCCAAGTGAGGTGACTTGCGCTTGTGCACTCAGCTCCTTGATACAGGGCAAGCTTTGACTCAGTTCACTTCAGTAGCAATAGGTGTTCCAATTTGGAAATACTTTATTATAGATAGATGCTGTATTGTTATTAAAATATGCTGTTTTTAAATCTATTTAAAGGTGAAAGACCTGTTTTAAAGATTATTTAGTTTACAACTGTTTAATTTTTGAAATATATTTAACATATTTCTCTATTGTTCAGTGTTGTAGCACTATAGGCCTATGCATATTAAATATGTTGAAGAGGCTTCAACTTAAAGGTTGTTAATGAACCCGGTTGTTAATAAACCATGAATTCGAAAATGAGGTCAACCCTTGTGGACATTACGTTTCTCATCTATTAAGGTAATTTCAGTATCGTTAGGTACCGAGTATTGAATCTGTATCGTTTCAGTATCAATTATTGTGATACTAAACCTGGTATTGGTATCAAAGTCAAAATTTTGGTATCGTAACAACACTAGTGTGACACCTTTTTTAGTTGCGGCATGGAACCGCTGCAACTGTACATACACGCCGGGCCATATATGTGTTACGACATCCCATCTAAGTGTTACATCTCATCTAAGTGTTACGACATAGTAAAGGCCTTTACGGGAAGCGACCAGGACACATCCATGGCGATGCAACTAAGTCATTCGACAGCGTCTCTTAGCACAAAATTGGCCATAAGTCATCCATTTTCTATACAATCATCATGATGTTCAGTAGATATATTGGGTGAAGGTATATGATCATGAGGACAAAGCCATTTTAAAATCGCTCAATAGGGGGTGCGATGGTGCCAATGCTTGGACCCCTCCCAACGCCGCTTGCGGCTTTAATTCCAGTTACCATTGGTGTGCGAGGTGGGCCCATATACAGTTGCAAGAATTACCTGAATTTTTGCATTAACCTCTTAGCACAAAGCCCCTAGTGGTCGGCACCCCGGCGTGCCGAGATTACTGAACTGCAACCAAAGTATGAGTTAAAAACAGAAACGCTTTGTTTTAGTTTCATTAGTTGACGATACATGACAACTATGCCGAATACGGAGTTTCGCAGCGCCACTTGTCGCTCTGGTCGTTCATTTAACACGCACCCACTCCCTGCTGTCTCATCTGCAACTACACCCCCCACCCATGACATAATGGACAATATTGTCTATCTGGGCATTCATAAAAATATTCTTTCACCACTCAAAAATTTGTATTCCGTCGTAGCAACAGGATAAAGACAACACTAGCCAAAGGTGTGCCAGTACTGCTGTGAAAAACGCTGCTCACTGAATAACAAAATAAAAATGATACCATGACTGTAGGATGACATGGTATCTTTTTAATTTCGTTATTCAGTGAGCAGCGTTTTTCACAGCAGTACTGGCACACCTTTGGCTATTGTTGGCTTTATCACAACCTTAGAGATGTCCCTTTTGAGACTGAGTGGTCATATATTGTCTTGGACAATCCGTTTGTGAAATATATGTGCATTTGTGATGCCTGGGTACCTTCCTAAATAGCTGTGCGTAATACCACGTGTCGTTTACGGTGTTGTCACCCTTTTTAATACAGTGTGGCTTGATTGACAATTCATTTATTCTGTATGTGAAAGTATAAGCTTTCTAACGATGTATAACATGTCTAAATTTGCTTTTGGAATAGCATTTTATAGGTCAGCGTAACCGAAAATCTTCTTATCATCGCATTCACTCTGTGGTAGCAGTAAAAGACGCTGCACCTAACGAAACGTTGTCAACGATTTTTCGTAATTTCTTGAAAAATACTATTATTATTGAGGACTTCTGGGCATAGCTAAGCCATATGTTTGCTGATAGACCTATCTGACATCGTTTGCTGGAGTAAAACAGAAGCGGATTGAACTGTATCGTTGATTTACTGTCTCTGTCTCTATCTACGGAACACAGATAAAATTTCATCATTGCTATGTAAGTACTGCTAAAATATTTTGGTTATACACATTATTTTTGAAATTGAGTGTCTTTAAATACGTTAGTGGTATTATATAATGTGGATATTTCACACTGTAATGTAACCGTTAGTTAGTAGTGTAATAGTTTTTGTGATGCATGCAACAGTGATGACAAGAGTGTTGGAACATTGCCAAAATGTGGTGGACAGTTGAAAATTGTTTTCATATCGTCCCATCCCCATACAAGAAAACATACGAGAGTACAGAGTATAGAAATACATTCAAGAGTTAATTATTACACATTTAGGCACTGTACAGCAGGGTGTGACAATATTTTTGCATTATTTTTAAATCTGGTATCAATGTTTCATCTTGAACCTTCATTTATATGCTTTACTATGGACAAAAAGCATTATATTCCTTTTTGGAGATATTTTGGATATGTTTCTGGACCCCTAGCTGTTTTAGACCACTGTACTGACAGAAAGCTTGTAATTACCACTTGGAAATGATGCAACAGTGAGTTTCTTGAGTATTGTTGTGAAATACTTGAATACTTGTTATGATTTACAGCAGTGCATAATTTAGACATTTTAGGTAGCTTTGGAGATGCTGGGTACACTGCTTAAGCTTTACTCAGCTTTTATCTTTCATACCAGGAATCAAATTGGTTGCTCTTCTTTGAACCTTTTCCAGAGCTTCTATATCTTTCTTGTAGTACAGTCCCAAAAACTGCACACAATACTCCAAGTTTGGTCTAACAAATGTATTGTGTAAGATAAGTATAACTTCCTTGGATTTATGTTCAATACTTCTGGCTATATATCATAGCATCCTGTTGGCCTTTTTTACTGCTACAGCACAGTGCCTTGAACCTGGAAGGATTTGATCAACCATTACTCCCAGATAGTTTTCAAATTGAGCACCCTCCAATTTTGTTTCTCCCATCAAGTAATCCTGCTTAATGTTTTCAGTTCCCACATGCAGAACTACATTTGGCTGTATTGAATTTCATTTGCCAGGTTTCCGCCCACTTCTGAATTTTGTTTAAATCTGCTTGAGTTACTTTAGTATATTTAAAACTATTAGCTGGGCCTCCCAGTTTTGTATCATCTGCAAAACTGACTATATACTTTGTGCGTCCCTGTCAAGGTCATTGATATAAATGAGGAAAAGCAGTGGTCCCAGCACCGATCCTTGTGGGACTTCACTTTTCACAGTTCCCTTGCTTAGATAATATCCCTCCTTCTACTACTCTTTGTGTTCTACCCTGTGTCCTGTTCTGAATCCACTGCGAAATACTTCCTATAATTCCTACTGTCTTTGTTTTACTAACAAGTCTCATGTGGGACCTTATCAAATGGTTTTTGGAAATTTAAGTATATCATATCGTAAGTTGCACACAGCCAATATTACTTAAATTTGCTTGCATCTTGTTAAAATTGGCTTATCTAGAATTAAAAATTCTGGCCATTACATAGAGACCTACACCCCCACCTCTCTTTCTGGACCTATCCTTACTAATTAGTTTGTACCCCTCTACATTATATCCATCCCCATCCTTCTCCCCAAGCCATGTCTCTGTAATCCTAACTGTGTTATAGCCTCCACTATCCATAGCAGCCTCAAGTTCCAAAAATGTGACCAAATACATTTCAGAATAGTACTTGTACACATCCTCTCCTGTTCCCTCACCCCTTGCCATCCCAAGCCACCCTTACTACCATTTTGCCTAAAAAAGATTTAATTGGTGTTCACAATATTCTTAGAACTTGACAGCTTCCATCCGGACAGTCTGCACCTCCCTACCCTTTTTACTCTGACCTCCCTGCCCCCCAAGTCCCTAGTTTAAATAATCTTGTGCTACCCTAAGCATACGCTGGCCCAGTGCAGCAGTAGCCCTCCAGTTCAGGTGCAGCCCATGATGCTTATACCGGTCACCACTGTTCTAGAAGGCGTTCCAGTGCCCCATAAACCTGAAGCCTTCTTTCCTACAGGTTTGTAACCATGTGTTAAGCCTCCAAATGAAACTTTGCTTCCCTCTGCTTGCATGTGGTAACTGTAGTATTCCAGAAAAAAACTACTGTGAAGGTTCTGCTCCTAATCTTTTCTGCTAGCTCCACAAATTTGTCCTGCAGGACCTCAAACCGGCCCTTACCTATTTCATTGGTTCCTACGTGAACCATGACCACTCAGTCTTTTCCCACTCTAGCCAGGAGCTTGTCTGCACGCTCCCACACTCAGGGTCAAGGGCAAGATCCAATTCCTGCAAGGGTTGGAAATCTCCTACCTGGGTACCAGGCAGGCAACACCATACGGGATTATTTTTTTGCAAACCGACTATGTTGTCTACCCCGCTAGTAATAGAGCCCCCCGCTATCACCTACTCCCTCTTTTTGGTTCAGATGTGGGGCCAGTTTTTCAAAACTTCTCTGACAGGTTAACAGTAATCAAATTGGATTAAATCTGAAAATTGGGTTTTTCCCAAACTGCTAAATGAAGTTCTGATCCCCCAGAGGCAATGCTCATAGGCCATATCTTCATGATACTAAACAAACCTTGCCTGTTAATTTCAGGATGTTTCTTCATGATACAGAATGGTTTCATTTTAGCAGGAGACATGTACCAGGACTGGCATTTATTCCAATGTAATTAAGAATGCCACTAACTATTGTTCTGTGTTACCTTCATTGCAGTTACGCAGTAATAACCTCCTGTTACCAAATTAGTTACAATTTAACTATGTGGGTAAAGCTGCTAACTAAATGTAAAGTTTTACTGGGGAATATTGTTTGGATTGATTTCCCCATTCAAGGAGACATTGATTTTTGTCTTTAACCCCTTCACACATGTCCCCTAGTGGCCGGGATGCAAACTGAGACATGCAGTGCATCTGCAACCAAACTATGAGTGTAAACAACAAGCTCTGTGTCCTAGCTTTATTAGTAGATGATACTTGGAAACTACGCCAAATACAGAGTTTATAAATGCTACCATTGTCGTGTACGTCATCACTTGAACAAGCACCCCCTCCCTGCAGTCTCATCTGCAACTGTAGCCCCCAAGTATGACACACTGGACAGTAGAGTTTATCTGGGAGTTCATAAAAACATTTGTATTTTGTTATAGCAAGATAAAGCCAACAGTAGACTGAAGGTATGTCAATACAACGGTGAAAAGCACTGCCCCGCTGAATAGCAAAATAAATAAAAGCAGTTCTTCTGTAATTATACCATGCCATTCTACTATCAGTATCCACAACTAATTATGGAATGTACAATATTACCATTCATTTTACATGTAGGGATGTCCCTTTTAAGATTCAGAAGTCATTGTCTTGAACAATCAGTTTAAAAAATAAACACATCTAAAAACAACCCACTTGCTTGTTATGCCATTGTAGCTCTTTTCAGTTAATTCTGGTCTGATTGATAAAGCTTTCCGGTGGTATGTCTGGAACTGGTTCCCTTGTATGTATTGATGATGTGACTGCTGACAAAAGCAGCAGGATGAGTTCTGAAGTGTATAGGGCTATATTATCTGCTCAGACTCAGCCAAATGCTTCAAAACTTATTGGACGGCGCTTCACAGTGCAGATGGACAGTGACCTGAAGCATACTGTGAAAGCAACCCAAGACTTTTTTAAGGCAAAGAAGTGGAATGTAGTAGTCAATCATAGTCAATCATAATCTTACGCAATAATATACTAGCACTCATTGAGGCATAATTGGTTTTTTTTGTAGAATTTGACTGATTTTGCCACATCTGCGTGGCGAGACAAAATTCTCGCCATGCTGGCATGAATTTTGTGGAGTGGGACAGAAGAGGAGGAGAAAGCATGATGTCTAGCGAGGATACATACAAACGTGGCGAAGATGTACTGTACTTGGACAGTGACACAATTTTCATCATTTTGGCTCTGTACGCCACCACAATGGATTTGAAATGAAACAATCAAGATGTGATTTAAGTGTAGACTTTCAGCTTTAATTTAAGGGTTTTGTCAAAAATATTGTATGAGCAATGTAGGAATTGCAACCATTTTTATACATAGCCCCCACCCCCCCCACCCCAATTTTAGGGGCTCAAAAGTAATTGGACAAACTAATATAATCATAAATTAAATCGTCATTTTTAATACTTGGTTGCAAATCCTTTGCAGTCAATGACTGCCTGAAGTCTTGAACCCATACTCATCACCAGATGCTGGGTTTCTTCCCTGGTGATGCTCTACCAGGCCTCTACTGCAGCTGTCTTCAGTTCCTGCTTGTTCTTGGGGCGTTTTGCCTTCGGCAAGTGAAATGCATGGTCAGGTGATTGACTTGGCCATTGCAGAACATTCCACTTCTTTGCCTTAAAAAAGTCTTGGGTTACTTTCACAGTATGCTTCAGGTCACTGTCCATCTGCACTGTGAAGCGCCGTCCAATAAGTTTTGAAGCATTTCTGAGTCTGAGCAGATAATATAGCCCTATACACTTCAGAATTCATCCAGCTGCTTTTGTCAGCAGTCACATCATCAATACATACAAGGGAACCAGTTCCAGTGGCAGCCATACATGCCCACGCCATAACACTACCTCCACAATGCTTCACACATGAGGTGGTATGCTTTGGATAATGAGCACTTCCTTCCCTTTTCCATACTCTTCTCTTCCCATCATTCTGGTACAAGTTGACCTTTGTCTCATCTGTCCATAGGATGTTGTTCCAGAACTGTACAGGCTTTGTAGATGTTTTTTTGGCAAATTTGAATCTGGTCTTCCTGTTTTTGAGGCTTACCAACGGTTTACATCCCAGGGGTTAAATTGGGATTTGGGAGGTGGGTGGACCCTGAGATCCGGTGGGAGGTGGGTGAAATAAGGTACAAACCAAAGAATGTCTCAACTCAAAATAGTTGTATCTTTAATGTGTTGTGCACATAATTGTAATTAAGGAAAACAGTGTTTTAAAAAGAATATACTATTGATGCAAGCTTTTACTTAAAATATTTCAAGCTTATTGAGTGTCATTAATGCTGAGAATTTTTTTACCCACGGAAATAATCGGTCATCCTCCTCTTTTGTCCTCCCTTTCTTCCTCCTTTATCCATCTTTCTTAAACTGTCGAATTTAAACAAAATAAAACCAGCGGCAACCGGTGAGCTGAAAATGGGTGATGCACAAAACTTTCCTTTAAACTAATCATTGATCTCAAACTGTTTTAATTAATTTTCAGTGATTAACAAGCATGCAAACGATCTGACTAAGCAATTGGAAAGGGACACACAGCTTCTTTGCATTTATTTTGTGTTAGGGAGATTAAATGATAAATGCGATTTAGAAAAATCCATTTTAATCACTAAGCAGTGGCGGAATCTTCCCGATTTTCCTTGAGTATCTGTGCAATTAATCCACAAAATAGGCTACTCAATAGCAATACTATCATATATAGCCAGCTCTCCCCAAATAGGCAGTTTTAGCGAATAGCCTAGGCCTTGTAGCCTACATTTATGTTCATTTACAGTACGAAATTGTGCACATTTTAATCAACATTATTTGTGGTTACGTACTTCTTTCTCTGCACTCGAATTCATGGCAAATATCTGCAATGCGTAGACTGTAAACAAAATTGAAGTGCAGGTTTTGTTTTCGCTGGTTATTCTGAAAGCTAACACGGTAGATTGGTGTATCTTGTTTGTTAAATGTAGACTACTTGGTGATTAAAACGGATTTTTAATGGATAAATAGAATTTATCATTTAATCCCCCTAACACGGTATGAAGATGCTGTGTGTTAGGCTACTTGCCAGTTGATTAGTCCGATCGTTGGCACGCTTGATAATAAAGGAAAAATTACTAATGAAAACAGGTTGAGATAAATGATTCGTTTAAAGGAAAGTTTTGCGCCCCACCAATTTCAGCTCACCATTCGCTGCTGAATAAAACGTTATATATGTGAGAAATATTCAATCCTAGCTTAGCTACTGACCAGCAACCTGCTGATTTTGCTCAAGCAATAAAAGTTGCCGTTAATGATAGCCGGCATTCGTGGGGGCTGTTTATCTCTCTTTAAAATGTTGTGTAGATGAAATTACATGTTAATGAAATTACCTACCGCGTCCGCTTCCAACAATCAAGACAATCAACGATATTTTTCTTTCTGTGCCTGCTATATAAACGACTGTTCCTCCTGAGTTTTTTTCTTCGGATTTTTGATTGGTTGAGCAAGTAACTGGCTAGAGGGAAGACATGGACTGGAGAATACGAAAAATGGACTGGATTGTCATAGTTATTTGTAAAACTGCCAGTCAAAATTATTTATTTATGGTGGGGCGCAAAACTTTCCTTTAAACTAATCATTTATCTCAACCTGTTTTCATTAGTAATTTTGGTTGTAACTAGGCAGCTGTTTCGTAGGTGACTTAGGTGCATTAACTGTCTTAACTACTGCTTGTATTTTCTCCATAGACTGCGTTGTTGCCGTTCTCGTTGTTAGTGTTAATCAGTTTAACCTTCAGGGTCCAATTTGAACTATGCGGTTGTTCCCTGCACTTGGACCGGTACTTCTCTCTAGGGGTTTCGTCATACTTGTTCCTGGTTATGGTTATACACTTTGTTGTACGACGCTCTGAATAAGAGCGTCTGCCAAATGCCTGTAATGTAATGTAATATTTATTTATTTACCAAAGGTGGGTGGACACCGTCCACCCACAATTTAACCCCTGGGTAAACCCTCTGTATTTACTCTGGTGAAGTCTTCTCTTGATTGTTGACTTTGACACAGATACGCCTGCCTCCTGGAGGGTGTTCTTGATCTGGCCAACTGTTGTGAAGGGGTTTTTCTTCACCAGGGAAAGTATTCTTCTGTCATCCACCACAGTTGTTTTCCGTGGTCTTCTGGGCCTTTTGGTGTTCCTGAGCTCACCAGTGCATTCTTTCTTTTTAAGAATATACCAAATAGTTGATTTGGCCACACCTAATGTTTTTGCTATCTCTCTGATGGGGTTTTTTGTTTTTTTTCAGTCTAATGATGGCTTGCTTCACCGACAGTGACAGCCCTTTGGACTTCATATTGAGAGTTAACAGCAACAGATTCCAAGTGCAAATGCCACAATTGAAAGCAGTTCTAGACCTTTTATCTGCTTACTTGTAAATGAAATAATGAGGGAATAACACACCTGGCCATGGAACAGCGGAGCAGCCAATTGTCCAATTATCTTTGGTCCCTTAAAAGGGGGGGGACCACAGGTAAACGTCCCTATTAAGCCCACGTACCATATAAGCCCACTTGCAACTTCTGAGTCAAATCAAAAAAAACTACATCATCATTTTGTGCTGTTGATGTTTTTTCAAATGAAGCTGCTTGTTACGTAAATGACACTTTTTATTGTAAGTCAATCACATTTTGTGATATTGAGTTATCGAAGCACGTGTGGCATGTGCCTGCTGATCCCAGAAGAAGTTGCAAAAAAACTTAGGTGATTTTGGTACCCTCAGAAAATAACATTTTTTGTATATTTCTACTCCTGTTTTTGGAAAGTACTCACTTGTTATCAAAATTTAAGTGATTAGTGTTTTGAATGAGACATATGTTAGAATATTACCTGAATTAGAAATATTGTGTCTTTTGAAATCAAAATATGAGTTTTAGCACGCTAGCAAACAGACCACATGCTGCATCAATACAGTAGCTACATAGTATTGTTCATTGCAATGACATAAAGCATGATAAGCATGTATAGTTTATATTTTTGTATGCAGTTTATATTATTATACTGTTAAATAGACAATACATGTGTATGTTTATCTTTATTTATTTTTTAATTAACATTTTTACCTGGTGGGCTTAAAGGGGACTCTAGCAAAAAAATCACACTGTCTGAGGTGGATGTAAATGAGTATAGCTAATTACTTCTCTACATGATCAATTTATATTTTTCATATTATGTTAGTGCACCATATTGATTTATTTCATATAGTTGTTTTTTTAATGTCATGTGAGTAGAATTCCGTCTTTAACCATAAATTCACTGATGTTCCCTTTAAGTCCACCTGTTCCCATTAAGCCCACTTTACTGTGTTTCAATGGGGATTTTCTCCCTTTTGACCTTTGAACCATTTTCCTCCCTAATTTTGACCTCACCTGATGAATCAGCTCCATAATTCAGATAATTAATACCCATATTTAAATATCAGTGATATTGCATACGTCAATTCATTCTGGATAAGCCTGTATTCTATCTTAACATTAACAATAATTTTTTAATCTTTACTTTTCAGATGAGTTTTAGTTTAAGATGGCTATAACACGAAAGAACTACAGTTCATGCCCACGCATGATAGAAGCGCAAGTTCATCCTCTGCAAAGCAGGGCTGTAGGGACCTGGACCATTCTATTTGCGCAATCATGAGGTCATTGAAAATCTACAAAAACAAGATGAAAGCCATGAAAGACTTGTTAGCATAAGACAAAGACAACCACAACGTGGGCAAAAGATTGAAACAAACAAATAAAATAAAGCTTAGACCACCCTATAACCTATGTTATGTTACACTACTAAGATGGAGCATGGAGCAAATGATAGCCTTACTAAAACGATACAATCACCTCAAAGAGCATAGGCCTACGTTTAGTCTGGGAGAAAGTAGAAATTGCAGAAATATTGACATCTTTCTTGTTTATTTTGTTTCAGTTATAGGCTAATGATACATGAGGTTCAATATGTTATGACTGATGTCTCCTCATAATGAACTGTATGTTTTAATGTTACTCCACAATGAACTGAATGGTTTTAAAATGTGTTTTTACAATGTTTTCAAACTACTATCCTTAATGTGATTAACATTTGAAAAGTTATTGTTTAATTGTAAATCCTGAAATTGACTCATTTACTATCCTTAGAACATTAGTATTCAGCCTGAAATTGTTTTTCGTTCAGTCAGTCGGTCTTCAGAAATCTTCATAAAAACACCTGCACTTTCAACCAGCTGACTGGACCAGAAATTTTGGCCAATTTCAAATGCCAACAGCACACCATAGGATAGAGATACAGACAAAATGACAACACATATTGAAAGATGAAGTATTGAAGAGTAATTTCCACTATAGTTTTGATTTTGTTCGTAAATAGTTTTTTGGCTACATTCCAAAGAAGACATTCCAAAGAAGTAAGTTTAACTTTTTCTGTATTGTTAAGATTTTTAAAATATATATTTATTTATCAACAAATCATGAAGTGGGCTTAAAGGGTACGTTAGGTACCCATTAAGCCCATGCCAGACTTTTGACATATTTTGACAAATTAAAAAATAAAAACATTAGAAATTGGTATAAATGAATTACTGACACTCCAAATGAGAGATTAGACTTTCATTTTAACTAAAATGTTCTCACTTAAATTGGGGCAGTATACATTAAAAATGTCTGAAAAGCGGATTTGGTGGGCTTAATAGGGACGTTTACCCTATAAAAAGTGCTGTAATTCCTACACCGTTCACCCGCTTTGGATGTAAATACCTTCAAATTAAAGCTGAAGGTCTGCACTTTAAGCTCATATTCATTATTTAATTTCAACTCCAATATGCTGTGGTAGACAGCTAAAATAACAATAACTTTGTCAATGTCCAAATATTTATGGACCTGCCTGTATATATTATTGCTTGTAACATTTCAGTTATTTAGGTTATTTTTTTTTTTTTGTTACTGCTTTTTAAGACAACTGTTAAACTTTGCTAATAATGCTCAGCATATTTGTACTGGGGCTGGATAACAACTGTTAGTATTGGGGCATTGTTACCCTGAGCAGTGTTAGCATAGTGGCTTGTAGTGGCCTGCTTTGTTTGAATTCATATAACTCACAGTGAAATTGAGTGTCTTTCAAGAGGAATTGGCTGTTCCCTAATTTTGGCATTTCACATATTGTACTGTAAGCGCTCTTATGTGGCTCAGTCATTTTATGTATGTACCAGTTTACTGTGAAGCAAGAACATCGCCAACATTTTTCTGATGGTGTAATATTATTCTGTTGTGATCATATTGTATCCAATATGGGGTATTGGTATCTCCATTGGCTGTCCTTTCACTTACGGCATGGGAAATACTCAAATTTATTGTGTTGATATGTGCAGGATGAACATAAAATTTCTCTTGGATTGATCATAAATAGTGACATTAGTAAAATGTAGCCCCATCCCTATGCAACAAAAGATTACTTACTGTAGAGTACAAAAGAACATACAAGAGTGATTACATATTTAGGTATGTCTGCCACAGTGTCACAATGTTTTTGCATTATTTTTCAATATGATTGTTTTTTTAAATTTTTTAATTTGGACAATTTATTATGTGTATTTATACGAGACTTAGATTTTAAAAGCTAACTACGTTCATCCCTATTGAAGAGATATTTTTAAAATTTAGGGTTTGAGGTGGTCATTACTCTAACCCCCCCGGTTGATAATAGATGTTCCAGAGCTAACGATGTTTACAGGAGCGCATTACTCATACCGCGCATCTGAGGTAAATAGAGACACTAGGCTTGCTAATGACAACTGCGCCTTCATGCAGTTCCGTATTTTCCAACCTGTGCCTTGGTAGGCAAGGAGACACAGCTGGCAAACATACTGCGGGTTGCAAATTAAGACAGGCTACAACGTCAATTAATTTGCTGATACATTACTGATTTTTTTATTACATTGATTTTATATGTGTTCGATCGGACAACTGCAAAACACATTCCACTTTTCCCATCATAAAGTTTGCTTGTGCCTGACGAGCAATAATGCTGAACCCTGGAAAACTGTGTTTCTTGAGTCCCAATTGATTTGCAGTGAAATATATGAGTATGTTATGATTTACAGCAATGCTTTATTTGGTAATTTTGTATAAATTTGGAGACACTAAGAGACACCACAGTACAGTGCTTACATTTTGCTTTATATGGGTTTAGTAGCATATCACGCAATTTAATTGCATTTGTGGCACTTTATTTCTATCTGAATTATGAATTTAATCTATGTTACTTAAGTATTACAAATGGTGCAAGTGTCTTGTTTTTCCAAGCCTCTGTGATGCCCACGTCTGGCCTTTAAAGCCTTAAATAGAACACTTCCTAAATGGGAGAGGGTTGGCCAAATTTAGCATCTGCACAAAGGGGTTAAATTTCTCTGCTGTATACTTGTGCAAATAAATAGATGATAAAAGAACATTTTTAAGTGGTTCTTTCATTTTCCCTTGAAAAATCATGCTGTTATTATTTGTTCCAATAGATGGCAACATAGAGGTTGATTAAATGAAATCTTGATTTTGAATCTTGATCTGGATCAGAATTATCTTTTTGGAAAAAGCTTTGGAAAAACTTCCTCAAAATCAGTTGGATCAATCCGATCCTGGATTGCAAAAAACGGTATTTTATTATTTGTGCGTTTGTGATCCAGATTAAGTTTTTTTAAAACGGACCCTGGTTATTGCAGAGATCATTCTCACATTAGTCCCCATGACATCTGAATAGAATAACATCAATGTTGTGTTCCTCTACCCACTGGGTGACTGCTAATGCTGTTGATGGGTCCATTGACATCTTGTAAGACACTCCTCTATTACTGCTTTTGCTGTTGCTCCACTCCAGGCTAACAAGGACATTTTGAGGCATCAACTCAAAATTCACTTTTGAAATACAGACTGAGCAGCTTTTTTATCTGCAGTAGAAGACAATTGGTACTAATTTAGCCATTTAGTTTCTAAACCTTGTCTGCCTTACTAGTAATGTGGACCCTCAATTGGTGTGGCTTGCTATTCGGTATCACTGACTTGCCGGTTTGTCGACTGTCCTGGACACTTGAGAGGACGACACCTGATTGTCTAGCTTATATAGAAGCCACCTAGCAAGGTAGAAAGGTTAATGAATTTCTGTTGTGGCAAAATTGTATGTCAACAGTCAAAAAAGAACATTCATATATGCACATCTTTGAATCCAATTTGGTGTATAATATCAAAATGCACCAGATATGGTCATATTTATATTTATTTTTTAGGACTTATGGGAAAAAAAATATTTTGCAGCTTAAATACATTACTGTACTGCCAATTAGCAGATTTATCAAGAGTGATTTACAGTGCAAAATAAGATCCGGGATTAAATTGCAGTAATTTCCTAGAGGAAGAAAGTATATTCGCAAGAGACAGCTAGTGCAAAATGTGCAGACTTGATTGACAGCTTGTCTACTGCCCTCTTGAACATTAAACTTTAAATCTACACAAACAAGAAAAAAGTCTCTGAATGAGCATTGAACTACATTATGTCAACAACACCAAAGAACCATAGGCTCTGACGATTGAGAAAGAATATGCACAAAATCAGGTGTCATGGCTGGGTAAAAGTTCTACTGAGGGTCAGGGTGAAAGAGCCCAGATGGAGTCTGAGGAGGTGGGTCTTCTGTTTGCATCAGAAGATGGACAAAATCTCTGCTGTTCTACCTGCTGAGAAAAGTTAATTCCACCACCAATAGACCAGAACCAGACAGCTGAGGTGCGTTCAAGTTCAGCGAACAAGGCAAACGTTTGCAAACTTTTTTCCGTTAGCTTTGTGTTCGTCGCGAACGGTCTGAAAAGGTAGATTGCAGCAAACAAAAATGAATGCTGGACTGAGGGAAATGTTCCCAGATGGGTATTTCAATTGAAGATGCCGCAGTGTGATCAGTTTTTTCAATAATGTTATTGCTAACGCTAGCCAATGTTATTATTGTTTGCTAGCTAGCTATTTTTTTTATCATCGGTGATCACAGAAGCGGCTGTGAGTACAAATACCCTCGTCGCCATGTCTGTTCATGTTTAATGCAAACAATTTGGAATGTTCGTTAAAAAGCTGTTCAAATTGAACTGTTCAAAGAAAACCTGTTCGCTAAACTTGAACGCACCTCTGATGTGGCAAAGTACAGGCTTAGAGAGGGAGAGGAGTCAGAGTCCCGAGATTGTAGCGTGGTGGGTCAGGCTGGCATCCGATGATTTTTTGAAGGTGTGGGGTAGTCCCATTGGTGGTAGGGTGGCATTAAGGTTTTAAAATTGATGTAAGCAAACATGGATAAACAGCGGAGGGTAATGAGGAGGGGATTAACGTGGAGTGTTCAGTAGGTTGTAAACCTGGGGAACAACGCCATTCTGGATGAGGTCAGCAAGGCGAGAGTGAGTTATAGTAGTCCAGGTGTAAAAGGACCAGAGCCTTAAACAGAAGCTGGGTTGAGTAGGGGGTGAGATTGATTCTCCTGATATTTTACAGAAATAATCTGCAGGCCTGACCCAGTGCTGCTGCATTCGCAGTGTTGCATTCATCATCTCCTAGGTTCTTGGCACTAGATTAATTTGACATAGTGGTGTAGCCTAGGATGAGAGAAACGTTCTGTCGGGGGAAATACACGGCAGCATCTCAATTTGGAGCTAGAACCAGAGTTCGAAGGTGGTGATTTTCCATCCAGCTGAAGATGTCAGTTAAACTGGCTGAGATGTGTTCAAGAGACCTATAGGTCCAACAGTAGGGAGGAAGTAGAGTTAAAGAGTCCATTGCCACAGCAAAGATAAAAGCTGTGAGCTTGACGGCACCAAGAGATTTGTCATTGACGGAGAAGAGGTGTGGACCAAGGACAGAGCCTTGGGGGATGCCCCTGTGGAGAGTCTACAGGGTGCTGATACTGTGACACCCTACTGTGACCTGGAAAGAATGTCCAGCAGGATAGGATATGCAGTCCAGATAAGGGCCGTACCGCAGATCCCCATTGCAGACCTCATTGACAGAGAGGATTGCCAGCCGGTCCCCATGTAATACTGAAAGGAATCGCGCAGGTTGTTCTGTGTGAGAAAAATAGAAATTTGAATTTTGAAAATGACATGCTCAAGTTTCTTCCCTAGAAATGCGAGCAGAGAAACTGGTCTATAGTTGTGGATGGCAGGTGGCATTATTGGACTTTTCCCGCTTCATGCAAAACTAATGTAGGAGATTGTTCTAAATATATGGTAAATGGTAAATGGACTGCATTTATATAGCGCTTTTATCCAAAGCGCTTTACAATTGATGCCTCTCATTCGCCAGAGCAGTTAGGGGTTAGGGGTTAGGTGTCTTGCTCAAGGACACTTCGACATGCCCACGGCGGGGTTTGAACCGGCAACCCTCCGACTGCCAGACAATCGGTCTTACCTCCTGAGCTATGTCGCCCCAACTCCAAATATATTTGCAGTTACAGTCCTGTGTCGGAATTCCCGCCATGTACGCACACACACCAGCCCCCACACATTCCCCAGTACCCACCTCATCTGCCATATCCCAGCCCCTCTGCCCTCACATGTTCCAAAGTAGTACCCACCCCTTTACTGACTCTGTTATTGTGTGTTTACACAGATCTGTCCCTGGCCATGCAAAAACTTTACCAGACATTTGTGGCTCTGGCTGCACAGCTCCAGTCGGTGCATGAAAATGTGAAGGTGAGTCCCACTAAAAAGTAGACATGAGCAGGGATGAGACCAAACATAACAGATTTAGTACAGATTTAGAACTTTCGTAGAGGTTGAGACTGCCCTCTGGTTTAGACTGCCCTCAGGGGTGGTTTAGTCTGCCCTCAGGGGCGGTTTAGACTGCCCTAAAGGGGCGGTTTAGACTGCCCTGAGGGGCAGTATAGATTGTGACTAAATGGTGACTTTGGATTCAATCAACAGTTGTCCTAAACCTTGGCTTAGAAGTAAATTAAATTGTTAGTTTTCCTTCTCAAACTGTTTTAGTAACTGCAAAACTAAATCTATCTGTGAAAAAAAATCTTACTTCTAAATATTTGTTAAAGTTGAGGGCCAATGTTGATTATATTTAGGCCTTGGACTGTTTACAGTAGATATTTAAATTTTCCACAGCATTGAATTTAGACTTTTTGTGGTTGATGAGAGAATTTTGTGTTGTGTGGCCCTTAGTAAGTGAATTGGCAGCCTGGGTTTGTGTGCATCCATGTGTTTGAGCTCTGAGGGGTTGCCATTGATGGTGTTTCGTAATAATTTTTGTTTAATGTTCTATTCTCTCAATGCACCCCACAGATCCTTAAACACCAGTACTTGGGCTACAGGAAGGCTTTCCTGGAGGACTCCACTGACGTTTTCCAGTCCAAACGTGCCGCCGGCCAGAAGTGGCAGAGCGCCCCTCGCGTCACCACTGGCCCCACCCCCTTCAGCAGTGTTCCGAACGCTGCGGCTGTTGCCATGGCTGCCACGCTAACACAGCAGCAACAGCCCGCTCCAGGTCTGACCTCATTCAAGTTATAGAATGCCCGTAGTTTGTGGAGGGGAGAGGGGAGGTGGAAGTAAAGGACAGTTCAGCCTGTGCCAACCTCGCCTGAAACTATGCCCCTTTCTGCTCCTCTGTATGTGCTGAAGGGGTTTCAGCCCCTCTGCTCCAGGGGCTCTGGGCCCCCCACACTCACCTGCTGTGGTCTGTCCGCGGAAACTCCTACTCTGAAATGTCCTGCCGGTATGTGGCGGCACGGACTCCTGGCCCTTCTCCTCGTACCTCTCTCTCCCTCTTCCTCTACCTTGGTTCCTCCCTCTGTCTTCTCTCACTGTGAGAAAAAGCACCTAAATCTCATTCTCTGTCTTATGTGGAGGATGAGAAACAGTCCCCTATGAAGTAATTGAACATCCATCAGGATGCACTTCTAGACTTTTATTCAATTTTTTTGTTTCTTGTCTCTCTTATGCTGATGCCACACCTTTCTCACCAGGTTTCTACTCAGAACCAGACTCCCCTGAACTCTCACCGCTTGCTGCTCCAATACTTTTCTTTTAGAATAGATTAATGTTAATATGTTCTTACAAATATGTTTCTCCTGCCTCGTTTTCAAGATATTTGGGTTTCACTGACACAAACTGTGAAAGGCGATTGATGTTTCAGGAAATTTTAATTGTTTTAAAGGTAGAATTCGCTGCACTTAGTTCGGTCCACATTCAGGTTATCATAGTCTCACCTAACCAACTATGGCTTGTTGCATTTTCTTTGTTGCTAGTTGTAACTTTTAAAAATTCTCTGGTGCTGAGCAATACCGTTCTTCCGATTTGGCGTTGTAAAGTAATTACCAACAAGTATTTACCAATATATGGAACATGGAAGTAGCTGGTTATACTCTCCAGACAAAGATAAAAATGTTCTGACTTGCCAAACTGATGGGTTGGCTGAGCGCTTGTACTTGCTTGTTTATTGACTGATTTCATAGATAACAATTATCCTAAGGCAGTATTGCCAATGTACATGTACTCTTATTCAACAGGTCAGGAGTTCCTGAGCTACTACATTGGGATTAATTTGTCTAAATCTTAGGAGTGCCATCTTCACATGTGGGGTATTACACATATCATGCTCTGGGTGTTTGTATTATGGTTTGCAGTGCTGGTTATAAAATGCATTAATTTCTGGATTAATGTCAATTCTTTTCATTTAACACATTTTGCCAGCTGCCAGAGTAGCATTGCCCATCCCTATTAAGAATGTGGGGTCCGTATTGTTTGAAACGGCTGCAGCAGCAGTAGACGGTGGGAGAGCTAAAGGGCTTTTGCACTGCTTTTATATTGGAGTGCTCTGATTATACGCATACACACAAACACACTACCACACACAATAACCACATAACATTCCATTCTTTTAACAGTCATGCATTTGTCCAGAGCGACTTGCAGTGTAAGAGGTCATAACTGCATACACCTGCGTAACAGAAGCAGCAGTGCTAGATCCGGCTAGCGCTCCCAGATTACTGTGCATATATGCATATATCACTAAAGCATACAATTTACCGATGTTGGCCAAGAATCTCAATGCAGGCCACCACACATGCATACAGGTAAACCTAATGACCATTAAACCATGAAATATAGTAATAGCTTAATTAATTGCATATGGTAGGTGTGCTTGGACATGGTGATTGCAGGGGAGTCTAGTTGCAGTCTGAAAAGGTGTCTTGTCAGTCTGCATGATACACAGACGTTCCTCACACACAGACGTTCTACATGCTCGCACATACATACACTGTCACACACCATGTCCCAGTTTGGCCTGCAGCATGCAATTGCAGCCATCATGGCCATCGGCATGCACAGCACATGCATGAGAGAGACTGGCTAACAGAAAGTTGTAATGTTGTAATGACATGTTACTGAGCAGTTTGGCGATCATAACCTTTTGGATTTGAAGGGTCAGTTTTAGGTAAGAGTGGAGCACGGGACAAAATCAGTCCCTTCCCTTAGTGTAATGTGTATAAGTTAAGTTGGCTTGTCTCCAACTAAGGTGGATGTAAAATGATCAGGGTTTGATAGAACTGTTGTAGGTTCTGATTGACTAAAATAAACTATATGCACAATTAAAATGTTACTACAATATTTGTGAAGAATAAGTGCACTCTTCCTTCAAAGGAGAAAAATGTGCTTTATTGTCGCTTTATTCTGAAGATTACACACAAATAGATTAGACTATGCAAAACGGTGCGGCCCTGGGGCCTGAGTGTAGCATTACATCATTTACATGAATGAACAAGTAGACATGGATAAGAATGCTAAATGAGATGGGGCAAAAATATAGCGTTCTGTCTTATTACTCCATAAAATGTGATTTTTAACAGGGGGTGCATTATGAGCTCGCCCCAAACACAACTTAATGTGCCTGTTGAGTGTCTGGGAGCAAAGCGTTAGTGTGAAGTGCCAATTAGATGTGCCAATCGGAGCCCGATGGTGGGTGGAAGGTTCCGACCCCCCCTGCTGTGGTGACTGCACCATGCTGCAGGGCTCAGAGCTGGGGGCAACACTGTGCTGTGTGCATTCAGCCTTTCCTAGTGTTTTACACCTTTCTCCTCTGCTCAGACGTGGAGGTTATTTTGCATTCATGATTTGAGGGATTTGATGCCCAGGGCTGAGTGAATTTTGAGTGAGCTGTTTCGAAGGAAGGGTCTTTAAATTTTAGAGAAATTTAGTTCAGTGTTATTTTAAGTTGAGATTTGCGGAGGGAGTCACAAAGTCACAGGCTTCAGCTGCTGTTGGGAGTATTACTGTTTTCAGGGACCTAGCAGGCTTTTCCTGTACTGAAGGACATGCTCATAGGTAGATGATCACATCCTATAGTTTATAATTCTCTGTGATACTTATGGGCGCCCGGTCGAGCTGTCGAGTTGCCGGTGTATAATGAGGTGTGGTTCTGACTTCCAGCTGAACCCCTCCCACACACGTGGCTAATCGCGGACCGCCTAGCGGGCCTCCCAGCCGCTGCCAGCACTGGAGCGATCAGCGCTCATTCCAGACCCAAAAGGCCATTCAGTGCATTAGGTCTTCAGTTTGATACCCCACTTGGGAGCCCCATAGTAGTTCTGTCAGTGCTATGGCCAGCTTGTGGACTCCACATCACTACAGAGTTTTAAAAACGGTAAACAGTCCCAAAAGCAGCTACCACATGAAGAGGGTTGTGAGCTTTGCTTTACTTTCTGATCTGGTGCCCTGTGTGATGATGTTGGCTTCATTGGCACTTGATATTGATTTTAAATGCTGTGGTAGAAAAGCATTGCTGTTTGAAGACTGCAGTTATTTTTTTAACGGACTGTACATACCCCTGTCCATAGGAGCTCTAGATTAAAGCTTTGTAATGAGTTATATGGACATCCTTATCAATTTCATGTGGGGTTGTATGCTCAAAGCCCACTTAACCATTTCAATGTTTAATAAATTTATTGGTTTTAGTATATTCTTGAACATTGTTTTGAAGACCTCGGTATAGTGTGGTTACAGATTTTTTAAAATGCTCAAATGGTTCCCTTGAAAGATTTTATATTGTTAACTACTGAGTCATTATTTGCTTTAACATATAATTTCTAATTATTCTATGACAGGTATTGGTAAAATATTAAAGGTGTTGCTTGCTGTTGAGGCTTAAAAGTTTAAAACTTGAATAACCATTCCTTCACCCATGACAATAGTAAAATCACATCATGTGATCTATTGGTGGAGGGTGTACTTGATGGTATTAATGCAGTAATACTGGGTACCAGTATAAAAATGGTCCATTTTTGATGGTGAATATGTTTTCAAGACTGTTGCCTTGTGTACATGGATTTGCTCGGAGACACTTATGCGGACACTTACTTGTGCATGTGAGTGTTAGTGCTTGGAGGGCACAAGTGCATATATGCATTTTGTTGAATGTTGGTGTGAACACCTGTGTGTGTGTGTGTATTTTAAGGTTTGTTGGGAGTGCATGCATATTTTCTTTTGGAGAGGACATATTTATCTATGCTTGTTAGTTAATGGTTGGAATGTACATGTACATACCTCTACTTGTGTTATTGTATGCAGTTGAAGGACAGTATTATGTTCCTGTATATATGCTGTTGTCTTGGATTCACTTTTAACAGTAGGACATGTAGTCTAGTGCTATCCTGCAGTGTCCCCTAACCAGCCCCATCCTTCTGGCCCATTGTCTCTCTCCGTTCTCTTTCTTTCTCTGTTCTCTCTCTCTCTATTTTTCTCGCTCCCTTCCCTGGACTTATTACCGGAGGGACACCATCTCTTACTGTATCATTACATAATACACTTTATATTTCTGTACTGTTCATGTCTCTTGAGCAGGGTTACTTGTACACATTGCCATGGTACCAAAAGAAATTCTGAACAAATTAGTTTTTGAATTTTAAAGTGTCATTAGCTAAATGTATCTCCAAGCTAGTTACGTTAATTAATGTCATCTCTCTCTCTCTCTCTCTCTCTCATAACATCTTTATCAAGTTACTTTCTGTTACATAGTTCAGTTTGTATGACAATCAAACATTCATTTTATGTGTGTGTGTGTGTGTGTATATATACACACACACGTGAAGATAATGTATGCATCTCTGTACACAAATAATGATAGCAAAATGGGGCTGCTGGGCTGCTCATCCTGTTAAAGTACCTTTCTAATGCATTGATGGGCCCCACTGTGTCTGAATGTTCACCCTATAGGGTGCCACACAGTTGCTGCTAACATTACCCACGCTCACGGAGGGGAGGGTGTGTAGGTCCCCCGTGCAGACCGTTCCATTGCTCTCTACTGACTCCCACTGGTTAACCGGGTGCCCCGGAGTCTGACTGTTATGCTGCACATGAGACATCTTCCGACTCATGTCTGCGTGAGCTTGACTTAAGAACTGCTGTATGTACAGAAGCAATGGATGGCATCACATGCTTTGGAGGAGAGCACATGATTGGCTGTATATGTAGTCTATATATCTAACCAGTTTAACTGTTTATCTCCTTACTGCATGTCTTCTCTTCCTTTGCGCTTTCCTTCCAAAAATTCTTCCCATCTCCTTTTCTCCTTTCCCCATCCCCCCCCCTCCTCCATTCCTCATCACTGTTTCTCTTCCATTTCTTTCACACTCATCCATCCTCTTTCTCTCATTAATACTGGTCCTGTGTTCTCTGCAGGGTCCATGTGAATGAATGTTCTTGGATAGGCATTGCTGCGTTTTTAGTATTACCGCACATTACAATGTGAAATTTAAACCCTTTAATGACATCTCCGTCACCAGATATTAATTTTTGCATCTTCTATCCCTTACCGTGGAAATCTTTTCTTGTCTTTAATATTCTGCCCTTTCCCCTGGTGTCTCATAAATACCAGACTACTGAATTGCTGAACTTTCACTATACATTATTTTATCTCTGTACAGTCAACCCGTTTGAAAGTTCTCAAATTACATCATTGATATGCAGATTTCATCTTTCGATGAAGGATTTCTGTTTGACTGGATATGCAGGAGGTTGAGTATCAATCCATTCTGGTGCAGTGAATGAACTGTGAGAAATACACTAGATTCTTTTTATTGATTGGATTAGCAGTGTTGGTTCTGGTCTCGTTATTGTAGAATCCAGGTCACTGTGCTTGTGTGCAAGCCAGGTTGCGGCTAAGTTTAATAAATTGTTTCAGTGCAGTCCACACTGATGAAGTGATCATTTGTGACCTCTCATTGCTTCACATCAGTGTGGCTTCCAAGTGTTCTGGGCTATCTGAAGCCCTGCTTAGCCTGTCACCATTCTGTGGCTCTGCGCTGGGAACAGGCGAATGCTTGCGAAAGGTTTAGCACGAAGACGGACTTAAATGACACAATGTCTCTTTTTTTTTCTTCTTTATTTTAAGGGCTAGTGCATTTCTTTGCTTGTGAGTTTTCACAGAGAGTCGGTTTGCTCCCTGTGGTTGCTGGGAATGCCAGCAATGTAGGCCTCCCAGTGGAAAATATGTTTCCATAAACAGTGCTATGGCAGTCTAATTCTCCAGAACATGGCGTGTTAGTTAAACTGCTGATATGGACTGGTCAGTCCAGCCCTGGTTTCAAGAATGCTATTGTTATCCATCTTATTGAAAATTATTTCAGTAATCTTCTGATTCTGATTTTAATCCATTTGGTTCTCTGATTCCTCTAGAATCCATTTTGGCTCTGTAATCCTTGTAGAGCTCATATTAGTCAATGACCCTTAACCCCTTTGTGTTCTGTGATGCCTCTATAATTCAAGTGGTTCTAGAGTGGTCTTTGTAGAACTGTTTGACTCTAGAATGTCAGCTGGAGTATTTGCTTTTGAATTAATTTGGGTTTGTGCTTTGAAAAGGAGGCAGCTTTTTGGGCCTCAGTTGTTGGGACTCACAATCCTGTCAGGTACATAATGCTTTAGCCCATTTGCATAGCATTGTGCAATTTATGGCAACGACGAAATAAGATTTGAGCAGCCTTGATCTTAAAATATCATTACTGAGTTTATTAGTGACCAGGTATGGTCATTGAAGTGTACTGGTTGAGGTAGGCTTTAACAGAACCATAGGCATCACTGGGCACTGAATCACTCCAGACTAGAATGTGCAATGTGGGGCCATGTCTTAAAATGCATTACATCCACGGATCAGAACGTCCCATTTTTGAAAAGTTTACACAGGAATAATATGAAGCGGTAGTTTTGATCTAACATTAACTCACCGTTTGTTTTTCTTTAGACGAGTGTGTGTGTTTGTAAAGCACTGCTTGTTGGTGCATTAGCTATGGTGTGCCTTTAAATTGTAGATATAACCATATAACCAGTGTGTTGCATCATGGCTTCCACATACCCCAGAAATCTTAAACAGAACGGAATGATGTAACATAAGAGTAGCAACTAGGAACCTTCTGATTGGTTTTGTCTCCAATTGTCTGTCATGTTTCATGTAAGTGATCTGCTTTTAAATTGACAATAAATCTATTAAAAAAGCCCTTGTCTTGTTTCTTTTTGACTGATAAGTTATTTACACCAAATTGGATGAGGGGGGAAAAACTAATTGGTGATGCAACTTGGCATACCTCTAAGTTGTACATCTTAAATGAGACATCCAAACCCTTTATGCATTAACATCTAAAAAGGGGATGTTTCTACCTAACAGCAAAAAGGAAACATGAGACTTGAGACTTTTAAGTTAATTTGCACTAAGAAAAAGTAGTGTCAGCAATGAAGGGACTGTTTCAGTGATGCATGATCTTAATGAATTGGCACATGCTACACTGCAAGGAAAGGGGAAGATGACTGTGAGAACAGTAAGGTAAAGTATGTTAAGGAACAGTATAGTGTGTTACGGAATAGTACAGAAATGTAAAGTTGTTACGTAATACAGTATGACACGTTAAGGATCAGTGCAGTAAAAGCATGTGTTAAGGAACCGTACAGTAGGATGGCATGTGTTAAGGAACAGTACAATATAAAATGTGTTAAGGAACAATACATCAATGTAAAGTGTATTATGTAATGATACAGTAAGATGGTGTGCAAGGAAAAGTACAATGGAATAGCATGTTAAGGAACAGTACAGCAAGATGGCATGTTTTCAGGAACAGTAACGTGTGTTAAGGAACAGTACAGAAATATAAAGTGTGTTGCATAACAGTACAGTAAGATTGTGTGTTAAGGAACAGTAATAAGACCACGTATTAATGAACAGTGCGGTAAGAAAGCATGCGTTAAGGAACTGTACTGTACATTACATTACATTACATTATAGGCATTTAGCTGACGCTCTTATCCAGAGCGACTTACAACAGTGTAACCAAACTCAGGATCAAGTCCACTTAAGTCCATTGAATAAAATGTAGATAAAAAGCCTTTACTATAGTAGCATACAGTAAGGAGAAACAAGATAGTCTGAACCAAAAAAATTTTTTTTTTTTTTTTTTTTTTTTTTTTTTTAGTTATGGGAGAGGGTTTAGGGAAGAGGAGAGAGGTATACAGAGAAGAGGTGCGTCTTGAGTTTCCGTTTGAAGGTGCTCAGACACTCTGCTGTTCTGACCTCCACTGGAAGATCGTTCCACCATCGTGGGGCCAGAACTGCAAAGAGTCGAGACCTTGTTGCTGCTCGTGTAGGGGGAGGAATCAGCCGCCCTGTAGTAGCCGATCGGAGCGATCTGGCCGGCTTGTAGGGTCTGATTATCTTCTGCAGATAACCAGGAGCTGACCCCTTGACTGCTTGGAAAGCAAGCACCAGTGTCTTAAACCGGATGCGAGCTTGCACTGGTAGCCAGTGGAGGGAGATGAGGAGGGGAGTGACGTGGGAGTCACGAGGGAGGTTGTAAACCAGACGTGCTGCTGCATTCTGGATGAGCTGAAGGGGTCTGGTGGCTGATGCTGGGAGGCCAGCCAGGAGGGAGTTGCAGTAGTCCAGACGTGACAGTATCATGGCCTGGACCAGGAGCTGTGTGGAATAATTGGTGAGGAGTGGTCTTATTCTGCGGATATTGTACAGGATGAACCTGCACGACCGGGTAGTTGCCGCGATATTCTCAGAGAGTGCCAGCCTGTTGTCCAGCACAACTCCAAGATTTCGGGCACTCTGCGAAGGGTGTAGGGGAGTGTCTCCTAAAGAAATGGGCAGATGAGAAGTGGGAGAGGTAAGAGAAGGAATATGGAGAAGTTCCGTTTTGCTTGTGTTGAGCTTGAGCTGGTGTTTGGTCATCCAGCTCTGGATGTCACTCAGGCAGGCGGATACTGTACTGTACTGTGTTGGAGAAGAGTGCATTAAGGCAAAGTGTGTCAGAGAACAGTACACTTATATTTTGATTGGGACCATACTCAGACCTGCTCATCAGTAGTGTGGAGAGTGAGAGTGGGTCTTGCGGCAGGCCATCACAGCTCTGACACCACGTTTTGCAGACAGATAGGTTTGATACACACGCATGAGGTGACCAACTGTTGCATCATGGACAATTGAAGCTGTTTAAGAAGGGACCAGAGTCATTTTTCTGCATGTTTGCTGCATTTTGAACAAATAATTCTGACCTTTTATCTACCCAGAATGCAACACTGAATGGGTTGGAAGTTCATTTGTGGGGTGAGGGAAAAGTCTTGGTAATTTTTGCATTTTTAAACAGCAGTCACATTTGGTCTTGTGGTAGACATTTCTTTCCAAATCTTGCACTACATGTAATGTTGAAAGGGCAGTTTGCGCTATGGGTAACATTGAAGACCAAGTGGTGCACTATAGGTAACCCAAGGCAATGTGGACTGTGGGATGCACTGAAGACTCGGCATTGCTTGCTTTTTCCCTCCATTGGACATGGTGGCGTTAGTGAAGCCCCCCCCCCCAGAGGCATGCAGTATTGCTGGTTTCCAGGAGAGTAAGCCCCTTCTTTGCTCTCTTTCTGTCCCAGGACCACAGCCGCCCCTGGGCGTGGGACTGGCGGCCCCTCTCGCCCCGGGCCTGGGTGCTGGTTTGGGCTCTGGCCTCGGAGGTACCTTTTTATTTTCACTCAGATCACCCTGCCCCTCCCTCCCCCTCCCCCAGCCAATGCGTTGCAGAGAATATAGTGTGATGTCTGGTCTGAAACACTGGCAGCACTATGCAGATACCCCCACTCTGTACTGCACAGGTCTCCACATATAAGAGCTCTACACATAAAGTATGTCTGCTGTGCGTAGTTCTGCACTTGTGACTCCTTTACTGTACACAGAAGTCTGCATATGCAGACTTACCGCACACCTGTCTCCTGACTTGCTGAATCAATCAGGACAGGTACTTGTGCATAATGTATCTGAGGAAAAAGTATTGCAGCGTTCATTTTGATTTAACACATATTAAGTATGTTCTTGGGTTTTCAACGGCCAAACGGTCATTCAGAGCACCAAAATCCTCAGTCCTCGTTGCGTGTTGGTATATGTATATAAATTAATGGGACGGGGATTCCACACACGTGTTTTTGAAGTAGCGACCTCGAACCTAGCGGTGACAGGAAGGGAGGAAGATTGAGGGATCTCGCTAATGCTTTCTTCTGGCCTCCACCTCCATTCACATGCTCCTTTCACCCAGACCCTCCAACCCCCTCCTCGAAATCATAAGCAGCATTCATATGTTACACTTTACACCTTAACTAACACCTTAAAGGTAAGCAGCAGAGGTGAAAGCTGCTGGATGATTTTCCAATGGCAGCAGTCCCATTGGAACATGCGGACACATGGCACACGTGTAAGTGGTGGTATTCTAATGTCTAGTGATGATAAATGGTGCTGTTTCTGCCAGCATCTTCCCAGATCAGTGAGGTTTTTGTTGCAAGGGAACACAGGACACACACATGAAATTGGAGCTAAGCAGAAATGCTTCTCGCAGCTGTAAATCTGCAATCGCTCCTCTCCATGTTGCCCATGTGCTCTGCTGCAATGTCTCTCCTGTCACGAGCGTACATACGGGTGGCAGAGCACACTGGTAGACGGGCTAAGGTGCCAGAGCAGACACGCGACCTATCACTTACCCGATCTGTGCTTTCTAGAAATGGTAATGGTAAATGGACTGCATTTATATAGCGCTTTTATCCAAAGCGCTTTACAATAGATGCCTCTCATTCGCCAGAGCAGTTAGGGGTTAGGTGTCTTGCTCAAGGACACTTCGACATGCCCAGGGCGGGGTTTGAACTGGCAACCCTCCGACTGCCAAACAATCGCTCTTACCTCCTGAGCTATGTCGCCCCAAAAAATGTCTGTTCTCTCAACTTGCATGCTCAGGTGTGGGATGCACACGTGCGTGCATGTAAAGTAGATGCAGTGCTGCAAATTTGGCTCCAGGTGGCGCTGCAGTCTGTTACACTGAGTAGAGGTCTGAAGGAGAGGGAAATGCTTCCTGCAGATATAGCCTTTCGTCAAACCACAGCTGGGGAAACTTGCTGCACACGGTACTACACATGTACACTGACATTATAAACCGGGGTGTCCAACTGAAGTCCTGGAGGGCTGCACTTGGCAGGTATTTGTGGTGTCCTTTCAATCGGCAGCCAGTTAAAGTCCATGAGAACAAGGTGTGTAGATTCTTTAGTCAATTAAATTGAATCACTGGTGTTGGAGTGCACCAAAAAACCAGTAGACACTGCAGCCCTTCTGGACTGGGTTCTTATGTCCCAGGTTTGAAAAACTCGCTCCACACTTGCATATTAATTTCCTACACATTCATAAGTCACCCTTACTTGTGACATGGGCAGTTTTCTCCAAATCCATGTACAGCACATCCATATATGCACATTATCCTGCCATCCATAATCACACCTATACAAATCTACTCACCCTGCATGGATATCATCATCTTTAAATGCGTTCCACATGCTCCTTCATACATGAAATTTGCTGAATCTTGGTTTTTTATTTTTCCTTTGCTTTTTGTGTATTTTTGTTTTTATATTAGTGGTATCCACGTGCATATTAATGGACAGTACAGTATTTCTAGTGGCTTTTGGAGTGTGTTAATAGTTTCTGTAGTGCAGGTTAATGGTTAATTCAGTGTGTGTTTATAGTTAATGTAGTGTGTTTTTAGTGGTCTGTGCTGTTTTTGTGGAAATGTCTGATTATACAGCCTGTCCAGTGTCAGATCTTCCTGGTGTTTTTGTTGTATGTTTGTAATTTGTTATGTTTTCTTGGTTTGTGTAGTGACAGTGTGTGTGTCGATTGGTAAGCAGTACATGTATGTGTTTTGGGTGCTTGTACAGCGTTGTGCAAATGTTTTGTTGACAGTTTTCTTCCTGTCTCCTGGCAGCCTTCGGCAGCGGTCCTGGTTTTGGCGGAGTGACCGCAGGTGGCTCGTCTTTTGGCTTTGCCTCTTCCAGCAAACCATCCGGAGGGAGCCTGAGTGCAGGTGTGTCCACTTTGACTTTCTCTGACATCATTTCCTGTCTAATTACAGTAGCTGCTGACCTGAAACATAGGTAGATTTGTTCTTGCCCTTTGCCACTTACGGACACTGCTGTGCTAAACTTGCTATCTTACCTGTCAACTGCACATGCACCCAAGCAAGTTAAACTGAAGGTTAATTGCAAAGTATAGGAGTCTAAACTTCCGAATGTTCCAAAACTCATATTTAAAACACATAGGCCCAACTTCTATTTCAGTATGATTTATGTTGCTCTTTAATTACTCGTTAATACCTTTCATGGTTCTTGTGTTCTTAATTTTTTTTGCAAAAATTTCATTTGTGTATTATGATATTGTCGTCACCAAATGACAGCACACTGGATCTCGGAATGTTCGTCAGGTATAAACAGTTGCCTTTGGTTGTCGCTAAGCAACTTCAGACACAATTACAAGAGAATGCAAAGCATCTTTGCTATCATTAGTTTGATAATGTTGTGATGCTGCTTTAGCTATATTCTGGCTACACAGTTTTTTATTTTGGCTAGTTAGCTAATGTTTGTTAACATTTGTTGACCTAGAAGCCGAAGAGCGCAGCTATATCCAACATGGATAAGTAGTATGGCAAGGTTAGCTTGTTAACAGAAATCTACTCGCCTGTAGCTAGCATTGAAGTTTATCTGGATGGACTTAATACGTATGTTGTTTTAAATATTTAATCTTTAGATTTCCCCCTAGCTAGCCACAGAGGCAGGTCACGCCAATCATGTTTGATGCCTCCAACTAGAGCCCCATTTTTTTCAGATATAAAAAAAAATACTTTCTTATTTAGCAAGGCACATCCTGTAAATTGGGCAGACTTTTCTCACTTCAGAGTCTCGGTCTTGCTCATATATTAATGGCTTATTAGCCTGACAAGTGAGGCTGAGGTTTAAAGACTATTTTTTTCTTGTTAAATAATTCTCTCTTCGTGGCCTCTCCTTTCTTCCCTCATTATCTGTGGCTCTATTCGTTTCTCCAGGTTTTGGCACTTCCAGTACCTCTGGCTTTAATTTCAGCAATCCTGGGATCAATGCATCAGCAGGGCTCACATTTGGTGTCTCCAATCCGCCAGCGGCCGGGTTTGGGGCCAGCCCACCGCTGCTGCAGCTTAAGAAGCCCCCGGCAGGCAACAAACGAGGCAAAAGATAGAGAAAGCTGAGCAAAGGATGGAGCACACAGGGGAAGAAGAGGAACAGGCAGGCAAAGGGAATAGGACGGGAAGAGCGGGGAGATCTATTTTTATATTTTGTTTGGGGGAGGGCTGTTGTGTACAAATTAATGAGCACATTGAAGTCTTTTGTGTTGTTAAGTCGGTTTTTATCTTTTTGTTTTGTGTTGCCATTTGTTTTGTGTTGTTTCTATAATGTCCTACGAGGCAGGGAGCAGATTGAGTAAAGAGGGAGAGAGGGGTTTAAGAGTCAAAGGTCAGGGGTCAGCATTGGCTGTGGTTAATGGGTACTTAAACTGTTTTAACTGACTCAGGGGTGAAGGTCTTTTTGTTCTCAAAGATGAGGGCAGCCAAGCCCCCGTTATATGTAATCAAGACTGGATTTGGCTCCCCGATTGGTTGATTTAAGATCGTACAGATGATGCCTCCGAGTGGCTGCAAGATGTGACGATCATAACGTGTACGTGCGCCTGCACATGTATGCACATAGGTGTGTTCTGTGCATGTATGAGTGCACTGACTCCACTTTCCACTAATATCCCTAGATGAGGCTCAGTTGTGATGTTCCATAAAGCTCAGCGGTAATATTGCATGAGGTTCAACTGTAATATTGCGTGAGACTTGTCTTATTTAGTCATCTTTCAGTCACAGTGTCTTAGCTTACTGACCTGCCCAGCTCAAAAGAGCAAACTTCCTGACTACATGCAGGCTTATGGAGGGAGATTTTTTTTTCTTTTTTATTCGTTTTCCCGATTGTCAATTGCGCTTTTGTTACCAAATAGTGAAGAGATTTTTTTCTATACTTGTACCAGAATCTATGTGGAAATGTGTATTTTCTGACTTGAAAGAGCAAAGCAAATTTAATAATAAAAATAATCAAAGGTGAAATGGTTCTGTCTTCCTGTGTATGAGTTGTCTGCTAGAGGCGCCTGCATTACATACGGGTTTCTGGTGTGTTGTGAAGCAGGGAAGTCCTTAGGTACCTATGACCCTGTGACATGATGGCATACTTGGTCCCCGGATCTTCTGGCCACCCTGAGCACCCTCCAGGAGGTAGGCGTATCTGTGGCAATGTCAACAATCAAGAGAAGACTTCACCAGAGGAAATACAGAGGGTTTACCACAAGATGTAAGCCATTGGTAAGCCTCAAAGACAAGAAGACCAGATTAGAGTTTGCCAAAAAACATCTAAAAAAGCCTGTACAGTTCTGGAACAACATCCTATGGACAGATGAGACAACTTGTTCCAGAATGATGGGAAGAGAAGAGTATGGAGAAGGGAAGGAACTGCTCATTATCCAAAGCATACCACCTCATCTGTGAAGCATTGTGGAGGTAGTGTTATGGCGTGGGCATGTATGGCTGCCACTGGAACTGGTTCCTTTGTATTTATTGATAATGTGACTGCTGACAAAAGCAGCAGGATGAATCCTGAAGTGTATAGGGCTATATTATCAGCTCAGATTCAGCCAAATGCTTCAAAACTCATTTCACAGTGCAAATGAACAGTGACCAGAAGCATACTGTGAAAGCAACCCAAGACTTTTTTAAGGCAAAGAAGTGGAATGTTCTGCAATGGCCAAATCAATCACCTGATCTGAATCCAATTGGGCATGCATTTCACTTGCTGAAGGCAAAACTGAAGGCAAAACTCCCCAAGAACAAGCAGTGACTGAAGACAGCTGCAGTAGAGGCCTGGCAGAGCATCACCAGGGAAGAAACACAACATCAGGTGATGTGTATGGATTCAAGGCTTCAGGCGGTCATTGACTGCAAACGATTTGCAACCAAGTATTAAAAATGACAATTTAATTTATGATTATGTTAGATTGGCCAATTACTTTTGAGCCCCTAAAATTGGGGGGCTATGTATAAAAACGGTGGTAATTCCTACATTGTTCATACAATAGTTTTGACAAAACCCTTAAATTAAAGCTGAAAGTCTATACTTAAATCACATTTTGATTGTTTCATTTCAAATCCATTGTGGTGGCGTACAGAGCCAAAATGATGAAAATTGTGTCACTGTCCAAATACTTATGGACCTGACTGTATACATGTGTTACGGCTGGCTCGAAGGGCCGAAACAAACAAAATGTCCAAATCACCAAAAATCAATCCAAAAACTGATTTAAAAACACAAACTCAGACATTTATTAAATCTAAAACACAAACTAAAACAAACAAAAACTCAAAGTTCACAAAACAATGGGGCTTCACAAAAACCTACCAAACACAAACCACACAAAAGATACCCCAAAGAAGAATCTCCCCAGCCTCATACTGCAGGGCTTATATTGGGCCACAGGCAGGTGGAGGCAATCAAGCAATTAAGCAATTGGGTATTACCTCCACCTGCACTACCCAGGCAAGCAGAGGCTGGGGACGTAACAACATGGATAGGTTTGTAAGATTCTATATTTATTTAATAGGCCTCAATATGTGTAATTTTTATCTGTATGTTTCTTGGTATAAATGTCTGTTTATAAATGTGAATGTTACATGCTGCTAGGGAAATGTTGCCATGGGGATAATGAAGTATTGCATGTATGCGTGTCTGCATGTATGTACAGTATTATTTTACAATCAGTATTTATTTGTTTATAAGTTGCAAATATACGAGGACTTGTACATTTTGTAAAACAAACTTGACAACAAAGTATAAACATATGCTTTCTGGAGGACTATATATTCTTTGGGTATTGACCAGCAGTTTCATACATTCATTTAAAAGCCTTGCTCATGAGGCAATTTTTGACACTTTGATGTGACACAAACTTTGAATGACGGCATTGTCTTCAGATGGTAAGATTTCAGAAACACAGGGCCAAGTTACTTGAAAAAATTTAGGAAACATTGGGTAGAATTACTTTGGAATATCACTTGTTTAACCTCTTTGTGCACATGCCAAATCTGGTCAATCCTTGCCCATTTAGGGGGTACCCTATTTAAATCTTTATAACTCCAGATGTGAGCATCACATAGACTTGAAAAATGCCTTAAATGAAGCAAGACATTTGTACCATTTACAATACTAACTTAGATTAGTTTATATTCATAATTTATGAAGAAATAAAGTGCCACAAATGCAATTGTCTAGGCAAAAAATCAAAAATGAATTTGCTCTTTTTTAGTTTGCAATGAAATACTGAGAGATTGCATATACACAGCAGATTAAACTATGTCCTGGATCAAAAACTTCTCAACCACAAGTGTGTAAAATCTAAAGGTGGATACGCAGAACTACTAAAGATATATGAAGCAAAAAGTAAGCAGTGTACCCAGTGTCTCCAAAACTATCCAACATGTCTAAATTATGCATTGCTGTAAATCTCAACATAATCATGTATTTCACTACAAATCAACTGTTTTAACTAAACTCACTGTTGCATCATTGTCAAGTGGGAATGACAAGCTGTCCATCAATACTGTGGTCTAAAATATCTAGGAGTCCAGAAACATATCCAAAATCTCTCCAAAAATGAATCAAATGCTTTTTGTCCATTATAAAGCGTGTGCCCCTTATGAAGGTTGAAGATGAAACATTGATATAAGATAAAAAAGAATACAAAAACATGATCACACAATGTGGTACAGTACCTAAATGTGTAATCATTAACTCTCGTATGTATTTCTGTACTCTACAGTATGTGATGTTTTCTCATATGGGAATGGGACATTAAAACAATATTCAACCGTCCACCACGTTTTGGCAATGTTCCAGTTCAGGTCACATCAGTTGCATTTAACACAAACACTACTTAGTAAACCAGTGAATGCTTACGTTACAATATCATCATTATAAAATACCTGAAAACACTCAATTAACTCAAAAATAACGTATATATTGGACGATGAAATCTTATCTGTGTTCAGTAGATTGAGACAGAGACAGAATCAATGTTCTCGTTCCCCAGTTCTAATTTAGTCTAGAAAACAGTATATCAGCTCGGTCTATCAGCAAACATATGCCTTAGCCATGCACAGAATTTCTCAATAATAATAATATTTTCCAGGAAATGACAAAAGTCATTGATAAAATTTCACCAGGTGCTATAATGAGACAAAACATTACGTTATGCTGAGCTATAAAACACTATTCCACAAGTAAAATTAGACATATTATTAATTGTTAGAAAGCTTATTCTGCCATCTATTGGATCGATTAATTGTCAATCAAGCCAGATTGTACTACAAAGGACGACAACACCATAAACAACGTGTGGTATTACACACAGCTATTTTGGAATGCACCCAGGCGTCACAAATGAGCATATATTTCACAAACGGATTGTCTAAGACAAAAGGGACATCTACACGTAAAACCAATGGTAAGGTTGTATATTTATTCCATATTTAGTTGACAATATTGATGGTAGAATGACATGGTATAATTTTTGGAAAAATTCATGGAAAAATTCATTGTTTATTTCAGTGTTCAGTTTTCTCAGCTGTACTGGCATACCTTTGGCTATTGTTGGCTTTATCTTATTGCTACGACGGAATACAAATTTTTATTGGTAAAAGAATGTTTTCATGTATGCCCTGGTAGACACTATTGTCCAGTGTGTCATGCATGGGGTGTCTAGTTACAGATTAGACTGCAGGAAGGGGGTGCTCTGTAAATGGACGACCAGTGCGACAATGGTGGCGCTTAGAAACTCTGTGTTTGGCATAGTTGTCTTGAATCGTCTACTAATGAAGCCAGAACACCAAGTTTGTGTTTTCAACACATAATTTGGTTGCAGGAGCAGCAAATGGTGTGCCGACCACTTGGGGCATTGGGCAAAGTAGTTAATTTGTGTGAGCTGAGATAGCCAATATTGTTTCATGTAACTTATAGACAGTGCTTTGTATGTGTAAGTTACTTTACACTTTGCCTTTGACTAAGATAGCTATTCATGGTCACCGGGTTTGCCCTGGCACCACTCTAGTTCACCCTTATTTTTCTATTATTAAAGATAGGCTATACCGAGTGAGTTGTGACACTCAAACCGGAGAGGAGAACACCCAGTTCTTGGTACCAATGCTTTTCCAGGCGGCTCACCATAATCCAATGACTGGTCACCTGGGTGTTGATAAAACACTGAGATGGCTAATGGCCCAATTCTATTGGTCAGGCATTTGGGCAAAGTGCAGAGGTGGTGTGCATCTTGTCCCAAGTATCAGTTAGTTAATCCCACAGCCACTCCAAAGGCGCCCTTGCGTCCGTTAGCGTTAATGGAGGTCCCTTTTGAACGGATGGGGATGTACCTCATCAAGCCATTAGACCGAAGTGCACACGGGCATCGCTTTGTGTTAGTTTTAGTGGACTATGCAAAGCGATACCCAAAAGCAGTACCACTGTGTATCATGTCATCTAAGAGTGTTGCACAAGCATTGTTTTAAACAATCTGTCGGGTTGAGATCCCGAAAGAGATGGTAACTGATCAAGGTTTTGCACGTTACGCGGAATATACAAATTAAATCAATCAGAACATCGGTCTACCATGCCCAAACGGACAGTTTGGTAGAAAGATTTTATAAAACCTTAAAAACAATGATTTGCAAGTTTGTGCATGAAGATTATCATAATGGGATAAGTGGCTGAACCATGTTTGCAATGCGTGAGGTTCCCCAGTCCTCCACGGGATTTTCTCCCTTTGAATTTGTGTGTTGGATCTAATTAAGGAAACGGGGAAGAAGATCCAAGCACCCGTAAAAATGAAATTCGGTGCGTTCTGGACCTGAAAGCAAAGCTCCACACACTAGGGAAATTTTCACGGGAGCATTTGCTTCAGGCACAAGACAACGGTGCGCATACAACAAAGGTATTCAGTTCAGACAATTTGCACCGTGAGATAAAGAGCTTGTATTACCTTCTTCTACCTCCAAATGTCTTGCCAGGTGGCAAGGGCCCTTTGTGGTAATACGGCTAGTGGGGGATGTTGACTATGAACTTGTACGGTCTGACAGGGGTGGCGCAACATAGATATACCTCCTCAATCTCCTAAAAGCGTGGAGAGAGGTGGCTCCTGTTTCTCTGGTTACCACAGTGAGAGAGATGAGTTGGGTCCGGACGTGATGAAACCGGCTAATTCTACCCCAACCCTTTGTGATGACCATCTTTCACTGTGTCAGAGAGCAGATGTGGCCCAGTTGCAGAAGCACTTTTTGGATGTGTTCTCCCCCCTCCCTGGGTGCACATACCTCATCCTCCACCACCACATTGAAACCTCTCAAGGGGTGACAGTGCGTTCTCTGCCCTATAGATTGCCTGAACACAAAAGGATAACTGTACAGGCAGAACTGCAGTCTATGTTAGAGATGGGAGTGATAGAACTATCAAACAGTACGTGGAGCAGCCCCATTGTGCTTGTGCCTCAGCAGGATGGGTCTGTGCGATTCTGTGTTGATTATCGCAAGGTGAATGAGATCTCACGTTTCAATGCTTATCCCATGCCTAGGGTCGACTACCTCCTGGACCGGCTGGGCACTGCTCGTTTTTTCACGACGCTGGATTTAACTAAGGGCTACTGGCAGATTCCCTTGTCGCCAGAGTCAAAATAATAAACAGCCTTCTCCACTCCGTATGGGTTTACAGCCAACCTGAAGAAGTGTGCAGTTGGTGGTACAGCATCTGGGGTACCACTTGGGCGGTGGGAAGGTGCATCCCCAGTTTGATAAGACAGCAGCTATTGCGGGCCAAGACAAAAAAGAGGTTAGACGGTTCTTGGGACTGGCAGGCTACTATAGGAGATTTATTCCAGCATTCTCTGACCTAACCAGTCCCCTGACCGATCTGACCTGAAAGGGTGCCTCAGATCTGGTCTAGTGGATGGAGTGGTGCCAGCAGGCATTTGAGAAGGTTAAACAGGCTCTCTGTGGTGAACTGCTTGTTTATACACCTAACTTTGCTCTCCCATTTTGTCTGGAGATGGATGCATCAAACAGCGGGCTGGGGGCCATTTTGCCCCAGGAGGTTGAGGGGGTCGACCGCCCGGTGCTGTACATTAGCTGGAAGGTGTCACAGTGGGAGGCGAATTACAGCACAGTGGAGAAGGAGTGTCTGGCTATCAAGTGGGCGGTTGGCGCTTTCTGCTATTGTGTCCTGGGATGCCATTTATTACATTACATTACAGGCATTTAGCAGACGCTCTTATCCAGAGCGACGTACAACAAGTGCAACAAATTTACCCCTCTGTTCAGACCATGCGCCCCTTCAGTGGTTCCACCGCATGAAAGATGCCAACGCGCAGATCACTTGTTGGTATCTGGCATTACGGCTGTATAGGTTCAAGATGATCCATGGGCCGGGGGCTCAGATGGTGGTTACTGACTTCCTCTCCCACTTGGAGAAGGGGGGGTGTTAGCTGGTGCCCAGATGGCTCCCTGGCCTAAGTCGGGCAGTGGGAGTATGTGGAGGGGTGGTGTGGTTAGGGCACCATCTGCAGGTGGAGAGGTAGTTTAGCTGAACTGTTACCACACCTGTTGGCATTTTTCAGTAATTGTTAACTGTTTATATGCTCTGCCTGCAGTGAGACCGGGGCGTTGGAATGAGAGATGCATGCAGGAGCGACGTGCCGTTTAATCCCCTTCCTTACTGTGTGTGTTTTGTTTGTATATCTGTGTTTTGTAACAAGCGCACAATAAAGCCTGTGTGTGTCCAAGAAAGACAGATTGTGTGGTTTGTGGGGAGAAGGGCTGCAAAACCTGTTACACGTTTTTCATCAGATTCAGTTTACTGTACGAATACCACTAAATATTGGTCCATGCTGTTGAAGAAAAAATAACCCCACCTTAAAAGTCGCACTGGGATGATGCGTTTCCCTCCAACACATAGTGATCACATGCCGATGGAAGTGGCTAATTTTTAACATCGTATTAAAGCAAACAGCCATTATATTCTGGTAAGTTAATTTATATGTTATTTCATTATACTGTAGAATTTATGACATTATGCATGAAAAGTAAACTGTCAATATACAGTATGTTATCTGAAAGATTTCCAGAAGAGGTTTGTCCTCAGTATACTTGGTGGCACTAGGCCTATAGCAATTAATTTAATTTTTAATATTTATACAGCCATACCTCTTGTCCTATTGTCCACATTGCCATACAGAAATGAGGCTAATGCCGTTACATTCCTCTCCTCAAAAAGAACAAGGCTTTTGGATCTTTGCACTGAGTTTAGATCATTTTAGCTCATTTGAATAAATAAAACATCTTGATCGATTTGCATGAAACTTCCACAAAGTTGTCCACTGCTCTGTTGTCCTAAAGTTCTATAAAGAAATTGTCTATGTGAAAAATCATGGCTGTAGTATTAAATTGCATTTTTGTTCTGATGCAGAAACTATTCTGTTTTACTGTAATTAATTACAGACTTGGTTTATTGCTTTGAAAATTGTACAGATTAGTAGTACACATGGGTCTGAGCAGAGCAATATTCATATGGTGTTGATCAGGGATGAGCAAGGAGGGCCATATATGTTTCTGGATTTAATGCCAACTTCTGCTCTTAATTGTTTCATTAGCCCAGCCCATTTGTTTAGTAAATCATATTTTATCTGCATTTCTTGATAAGTTCTCAATGGAACAGCTGAATACTGTGTCTGTGTCTCAAATTAAAAATCGAATTGTTGTCTAATCTACGGTTTAACGCATTCAGGTAATTCACTAATTTGTCCAATATTATTTGTGACAACAAAGACTTGCATACACATCCGCCTTGCTAGAATGGATTTGACCACCCCCGGTGTTGATTGTGTGCTTGGACTCCATGCTTGCAGCTATATTAATAATAATAATAATAACATGTATTATTACTATTATTCATATTATTGTTATTATTATGATTATTATTATTATTAGTAGTAGTAGAATACTATCAATAATTATTATTATAAATGTATACAATTTTACAGATATCAATGTGACTTCAAGAATGGGTTTAGACCATTTTAAACACTCAACTTTTAAGCTCTTTTTCAGTTTCTTAAATCTTGGATTGTTGCCAAAAGAACCTTTACTATTTAATTGATTTTGATGTCACCTACTCTCATCTTGGCAAAATCTCTTTTTGAAACTCCTCTGTGAAAGCTTAACATCTTTACATTTCTCAGGGAGTGGGGAAGGTGCGACTAAAGCCAAAAGAAAATGTGAAAGTAAAGAGAAATAATGACTGTTTTCAAATATGGGAAAGGGGGAAAGACTTGATAAAGGTTGGAATGTAGTGAGTATAAGAAGGGAGAGCTAGAGATGGGAGTTTGTGAGTTTCCGTGTCTAGATTGCTGTTTGCCGGACTCTGCGGGTCAGCCAGGAACCATGAATGTCTCTTACTGAGGGGCTGGCTGAGTCGCTGACTCCCCATTGTTCAAATGTGCGCGGGTGGTGGCGTGCAGTAGGTGGCGATATTAATCCATTGTTTAAACATGCGCAAGTGGCCGTGACATGCAGTTGGTTTATCTTCAATGACTAACTACAGCAGTTCAGTACAATAATTTTGAAGGGCAGAAAAACAGCTCAGCTGTGAATTTGAAGTGGTGTATGTGCTCTAGGTAGCTAGCTATTTTGTTAATAACATGCAGCATGTTTTTATATTTGTTGGATACTGTAAGTTCAGAGCGCCCAAAATTTGCTTGCTAGCTAACTAGTTTCTGTATTATGTCTCAATGGCTAGTTACAAGTATCTAACATTTAATGGTATGCTAAAAGTTTTCAGATGGCTAACTAGCTCCTTATCATAGCTAATGTCTATTAATAGCGAAGCTCCTTTAGTTGCCCATACTTTTTTGTCATTTAGAAGAGATGTAATTTTTAAATAAAGAGGAAGTATTTTTTGTGAAAAGAAGGTCCTGTACTATTTATGGACAAAACTTGATGGGTCAGTGGTTTCTGACAATGTTTTCCACAGGCTGTATCCAGGGTCCCGCTGCGCTTGCCTAGTTATGTTAAAAGAGGGAGAGTGAAAGGAAGGGTAGATGGGAATATCATAGTTTGTGTATATTTTTCTGTATTAATGACAGGGGAAGTAAAAGAGAGAGAAGGGAAGGGAGGAAGAGATTGGGATGGGAATGTGTGTGTCTCCAGTTTGCTGTGTAAACTGAGAGCAGAGTTTCCCTGACCCCAGCCTGACCCTGGCCCTCAGATGAGTGTGACACAACGGTCTTTCCTCTGTCCTGTGTGTGTCTGATGCAAGGATTGCAAAGAGCAAGGTGAGGCCTTCTAATTGGGCCACCAAAACCACCACCCCTCCTTCCTCACTTCTTCCTTAGTGAAGTGTGAGAAAGCCAGCTGGCCATGGCGCAGAAACATGTAATGGCAAATTGTTGGGTTTGGCAAGTAATTGAGTCAGTTTCCTGTGGGGATAGACCGTAACAAACATACACATAGGTACATCAGGCTCCTCATAGTCTTGATAATTTATCTCTCCAATATGCTATAAACCTTTCGACTCTGAGATGCATGTTGTTAAACCAGTGATTAGTTACCATTTCCGAATAATCACAATCTTGTGTAAGCAAGATTACAATTGCAGGTGGTGATTAAAAGCTGGAACATTTTCCAGTGATGCTCCCTTAAATTATGTCACAGGCTCATGACTATTCAACTACAGCAATAATGTTTGGCCCAAACAGTAGGATTATCTAGTTACTTAGGAATGATGAATGGAGGCTAACCATTTAATCAAATGAGACCACTGAACAACAGTGTGAACATTGTACTTTTCATCCAGTTTTACCAGATTCAAAGGTCTCTGGTGATACAGGACAATTTAAAAGTGCTCGTTAATATCTAAACCTGTCACGCTTATGAGTGGTGTATGCAGCTGATAAACTCTTTTCCTTTCAAACATTTCACTTGTTCTTTCATGATGAAAATAATGGCCACATAAGCAAATAAGGGCAAGCCTGATTAAACAGACCCATATTGCTACCTCAGCCAGGCGAGATGTCTCTATTATAAACAACAGTGTTCAAAGACATCAATATGGCTTCACTGCAACGGTCGACTTGAAAAACATCTGAAATCTCCACATTGGTAAAGTACAAGGTTATTATGTATCGATGCTAATTTTTCCAAGTGGGAAAGAACAATACAGAAGTACAGTGGGGCACATGAGTCTTGTGAGTGCATGCAATTGTACTGTAAGAAGGAAAGGAACATCTCAAACGTCACGAAACTGATGTTTATTTACAGGAATGGCAATAGTTGGAGATACAGGAAATGCATGCTGGATTCAGCGGAGTTGAGCTGAATCCTGATCCTCTCCTGTGCCTTCTTTTTATACATTCCCCAAGCTTTAATCCAGACTGATAAGAAAGACAAATACACAGGATGGAGTGAATCCGTGATCCCTCTCAGTCTGGCCATGAACCACATCCTGCTGAAAGAATTAGCAAGTCTTATGACTTGAGTAGTTCCTGATCATTCATTCTCAGTTGCTTTTCTACTATTAATCAATTTGTACCAGCTGTGTTGTAATCATGGTAAGGTCAAGTGAATATGTGGCCAGCAGAAATAATGGCATCAAAGACCTGTATTACAAATGAAAACCACCACAGCCAAACAAATCTATTATAAGATACCAGCCTACCAATCATACTAAAGCCTGTTCCAGAAAAGTTAACTTTGCCCTCAATAAGAGATTGACCATATGGGATCAAGACTAGGCTTTGAGTAGTGCTGAGATAATAGATTTACTGTGTTATCTTGTCCTGTTTGCATGTGTGTGTATGCATGTATATGTGCACATGTGTGTTGAGAGCACAGGAAGTACATGAAGCACAGAGTACCACACAGTAGTGCTGCTCCTTCTCTGAAAAGCACAGTCATCAACAGGAACATTGCAGTACATTTATTTATTTATTTAATGTTTATTTGATAGGGACAGATACATTTAAACATAGTGTATTGATAAACAATAACCAATGCAATGTACCACAGCATTTATAGCATATCCTAATTTCCGATATAGACATAGCCCATACTGGGCAGGTTTCAAGTCTCTCTTTACCAGGAATTCCCACTGAAATTAAAAATCTCTTTTTCAAAGGAGACTTGGTCCAGAGTGTCTGTAATAGAGCTCCTGTGATTATGTGTGTCCAGCAGGGAGTCTTCACCCTCTGAGATGAGTATACTGGAATAATAATCAATGTACCTCATACAGCTTCAGTTCTGGGACCAAACCAAAGATGGCCTGAGAACTTGAAGAAGTTATTAAAAGGGCTTATCCCATTATTTCTGTGGGTCTTGATATGGGCCAGGATTTTACTTTTTTTTGGGGGGAGGTGTGTTACATTCTCTATTTTTCATGTTCACCATAAGAAACCCAATCATAATCGCACAGTAAGTAATCCATTGCATTCACAGGTTGCAACACACATTGTCCTTCAGAAAGCCAATCGCTTCAACATGAATATGCTCAGGCCTTGGGCCATAGATGTTTTATAATGCAGTTTGCCAAGCTGCTGCATTTGTGCACCCTCAGGGAACTTCCCCACTAGTCAGTACTATGTGGCACACATCATGTCCTGTAGCAGTGTTTTTGGCATCAGGCATGAGGCATGTCTTCACATGGGCTCAACTGTTGTGTTGAGTGAGCATTCACACCAGATCAGACTTGTCCAAATCCAATTAGTCAAGAATAACCCACTTCCTCTGAAGGAGAGGAATATGACTGGATTGTAATGGGTGTGCCTGGTGCTGGAAGCTGGCCCGCATAAAAACATAGTAACGGTAATGTGGATTACATCCAGGCTATTGGAGCAAAAACAATAACCACACCCCAAAGAATGCTCCTAAAAAGTTATCAATGATGAGTATTTCAACCTGCTTGAAGTGTTATCAGGTGCTGAAATGTTGTTCACCATAAAACACTTTTCTTGGAATGTTCAATACTGTGTGCTTATCTCCTATATTTTATACATGTGCACACACATGCACGAAGATACACACACGCTCACCCATACGCTATCATATACGTACATCCATTTTTGTTTTTCTTTAGTGTGGGGGTCTTTCACAGGAATGCAGTTCAGGGTTTCCCCCAGAAAAGTTGTTAGGCCCCGTGGCAAGTATCTTTTGACAGGGCCCGGTGCGGGCCGGCAGCCAAGTGTCTTTTTTGACGGGGGCAGCGACAGACTGATGGCAGCATTAAGGTAGGGCCCTATAGTTTCTGTGATAACAGAATCACGGACGGAATCACGGAATTGAGAATTTAAAAAAGCTATAACACAGATTCCATAGGGCCCTACATTAAGTTAGTGCTAAAAGCTGACTGGAGAGTTGAAAATATGACTACGTAATGTGAATGTTGTTATAAATAAGTCATTTATTCAACGCACATTCTAAAAAATCAACAATTATTTACAGCATAGCAGAGTCTTACAAAGAATCTGACAACAATGTACAGTCTTGGAATGCTGTGTTTTCAACAACAACAAAAGAAATTAAATTAAAATAAATAATATCAAAGTTTTTGCACTCTACAAAAAACTTGAAAAAAGTCCTGACTGGCTACTGATTCTTACAGCCTTGGAATGCTGGGCACATTTCAACAACAACAAAAGAAATTAAATTAAAATAAATAATATCAAGGTTTTTGCACTCTACCAAAAAATTGTATTCAAGTAGGCTACTGATTGGCTACTGAATCTTACAACAAGCCTTGGAATGCTGGGCACATTTAAACATTTAAAAAACTGTCTTAGGTTTTTTGGCTTTTACAGTAGGCTACCTTTCCTCCTTGACATTATCCCTAAATGGCACCAAGGAAGTATCTGTGTTACTGACTGTTTGGCTAGCTAGCTAAGTTAGCTACATGACCACGTTGTCATAAAATTTTTCCCGACCGTGAAAACTGCCTGACTTGTTTACACTTTGTACAGATGTGGCTCCTGAATAAATCTCTCGTTGTTTCCGTCGCAGCACTTTAGACACAAGCAATATCGAAAACATCCTGAAATTTCTTCTTACCGTGAAGAGTGCCTGACCCTCAACCGTAGCGTTTTTCCCCCAAAGATGGTATTTCTAGATATAGCCTAATTTTGCCGCTGTGTTAACACATCTACGGTTGCCGGTCAGGCACTCTTCCCCGTAAGAAGAATTTTTTACGAAAGTGCTGAGACGGAAACAACGATGGTTTTACTCCGTAGCCACATCTGTCCAGAATGTAAACAAGTCAGACAGTTTTCACGGTCGGGAAAATTTTTTATGACACCGTTGGCGTGCACATCAATGTCATCAAGCTAACGTTATTAATAAACAAGTGAAGTTGTTATTTCGTTGGCGATTAATAAGTCATGTAATGTTACAATATATGAGAACATTACATTCATGTTACTAGTTTAACGTTACCTACACACTGCTTAAGTTAATATAAAAAGAATGTAGGCCTACTTACCGTCGAGATGAAGTGATAACGCAGTTTGTAACGAGGTTAGTTAGCCTACTAAATAAGAAATGGTGGTAACGTTAGCTTGTGATAGTTGGAAGCGTCAAGTGTTGAATGCAGAGACTGTGAAAAGGTTGAATGTCACTCTACACACAATGAGGGTAAAGAACACTGATCTCAGACCTGGTGTTTTCCTATTGCGTTCACGTTTTAACCAACAGATGTCGCTGGTGAGCTTTTCAACCGAGCCCCCCACTGTAACTGTAGTTCAAAACATCTTAAAAATACATTTAAAAAAGAAATAAATTCCCTGATGCTTAGGCCCGGCGGGCCGCCGGGCTTGCAATACACCGGCGGAAACCCTGCAGTTGCTCATGTTGGGACAGGATCCTGGCTATGTGAAAGTTGTCATATCTAAAGTATGCATCCAACTGTCTCTGCAGGTATCTGCATTCACTTCCAATAACATTATTGGTTCTTTGTGAAAAACCAAATGTGATGTGTTGAAACCTGAAAAGAAAGGTGGTTGAGGGAACAAAGAAAAACAAAAAGATCTTTACGTACATGTCTTTGCATGGGGGAATGGCAAACTCAGACTTCTTGATAAGCGACTTGCCAATTTATTTGTACCCATGCAATATTTTTAAAGTTAGTGCTCTTTTACTGTATTTCCTCCTTTTTTTCTGTTGTCAGAGTGTTCAACAGCCATATCTACAGTTCCATATTTTACATTTAGTAAGGTTAGACACTGATAAAATAGAGTGCAGATTCACTACCAATTAACAATGGAAATTGGTACAATTGGGCTGGGGCCATCAACAGTCACTTAGTGCATTCTCATCAAAATACTGTCCTCTAATTATACAAAACTCTCAACTTTCAGAGCTGATAAGTTCTCGCATATCCAGTGATAATTTTACTGCTAACTGATGTGAATTATGTGAAATCAATAGTGGAGTTAGATTTTTCCGTACATTGTGAGAACATTATGTGAATCAATTTTAACACACTTCCTAAGTTGTTATATATAGTCTTGATGGTATACTTCTGCCCTTAAAATAGCTGCAAATAGCCTTTTTAAGTGCTTGGGGTGAAGGGTTTAAAGGGACTATGTGATCTTCAGAGTGCTGGAAAGGTGCTTAAGAATTAGAGGCAGCCCCACCATTGCAATATAAAATACCTTAAAGCAGTAACATGTTTTATGATGAATGTCACATCTATAGTACTCCAGTTAGTCCAAACAGTCAAAGAGAAAACCATAATCTGCACACTGCACATCTCTGCCACAACACGCCATGAAGTAGTACCAGCATGTAGTATAACTGAAAAGTGTCCTTCATGCTGCACAGCATACAGTGGCCAGTTTAAAACAACTACTTTAGCAGCACAAAAATAACAAGCAAAGTCACAATACATCTATGACATAGAGGGCTGCATTGCCAATGTGAATTTTGGTCTGTTGCTGTAGCCAAGATTTTGCTGCATGACTTGTTAAGTCATATGTCTCTCACTTTCGGCCAGAAATATGCAATAGATTTTTAATGGATGTCCAAGGTTGCATTCCTTCAATTAATAATGAATTTAGACTCATTCGTGATGATGAAATATCTCAGAGTGAAATCAGAGAATCTTTAAAATCAATGAAAAAAGGAAAGTCTTATTTAATTTATTTATTTATTTAGTTTATTTAAACAGGGACAGTGTACAAAGAACATTAACCTTATATAAAACAAGGAAAGATGTAAAAAGATGTAATGTACCGGGTTATAGCAATTTGCTAATTTCCACCCGTAGTCCCTGGGCAGCTAAGTAAGACAGTAAAATATAAAGGACATTAAAAAACACAGTACAAAATACAAAAATAGTAACAACATACAAAACGCAATCATCCCCACATCCCAACCCTAAAAAAAGCACCCCCCCCCCCCCCGCCCACAATACTAATTTACTAATGTCTGCAAGTTTGTTGTGTAAGGATCCAATGCTTTGTCATACGGGAGAAAGAGTGAAAATCTGTAGATGTTATTAGTTCTGTTGGAAGATTATTCCATTGTTTTATGGCCATAAAAGTGAAGGATGATTTTCCAAAGGAGGTCTTGCAGTGTGGAATTCTGCACATTTAGGTATGATTTAATCCAGTTTTGTGTTGTTATGGAAAGGTCATAGTTAGTCAGCTTGTTGAGTAATGTTTGATGATTTACCGTGTCAAAAGCCTTACGCAGGTCGAGGAAGACTGCTCCCACCACCCCTCCTTTATCTAGGTTTGCTTTAAGGACTTCAAGGAAGTAGCAGCATGCCGTTTCAGTTGAATGTTTTTTTCTGAATCCAAATTACATAGGGTGTAAAAGGGCCTTGGAATCAAGGTGTGCAATCAGTTGTTCTGCTACTACCTTTTCAGTGACCTTGGAGATGGCGGGGAGTATGCTGATAGGTCTATAATTACTTTCCTCCTGTTTATCTCCGGATTTGAATACAGGGTTATCATAGCCAGTTTCAAGGCACTAGGAAAAGTGCTCTCATTAATTGACTTGTTTATTATTTGAGTTATAGGAGTGGTTAAATTTTCTTTATATTTTTTTTAGAAATGCAGTATCAAGACCATATATATCCTTTGCTTTGCTGTTTGATAGAGTTGAGAGGATTTTGTTTACCTTTGTTTCATTTGTAGGTGTCAAAATGAATGCAGATCTGTGATAAACTGAAGCTTGAGAAAGGTGTGTTTGTATAAAAATCTGACCCAATTCCAGGACAGAATTGATAAAATAATCGTAAAAATTTGTTGCGACAGCTATTCTGGACCTGATAGTCTGGCAGTTGAGTTTTATTGACATTTTTTGGATATTTAAAAAAAAATATTATTTTGTATGTTAAAGTAATAATCGCGAAGATTTTCATTAAAATAAATGTCTTTTAAGTCACTATCTATCGCTGCATTAGGTAACACAATGGTGATTGAGCCTATTTTTATATTAATTTATACTATTATTATTATCATAATTCATGATTAAAAAACTTGGTGTCTGTGGCGACATTCCCGGGAAAAAATCACAAGCAGCGCAGTTAGTGACGCGTTTTCCATCACCCATCGGTGGTTGGTCCGCCAGAGAGGGTAGGCGGAAGTAATGCAATAGACTCGCTCTTCAACTCACTTGTGTGTGAGCGGCCTACTGTTTTTTCCGGTGTCTGCATGCGTTACAATCTGCATGCGTTACAATAACAGAGAAAGGGGGGGTTGGGGGAGTTATGGAACCCTAAAAAGTTTTTGTGTAGCATGAGAGATCATATTATTTGTTGATGTAGATTTCGTATTACATTTAATGACAATGTAACTTTACTAAATTACATAGCTATTTGCACAGCTAACGCTAGCTACCGGACCATGTCAAGAAAGACAACATTAGTATAGACAATGTTGCGCACAGTATCCATCTCTCATATCAGGTAACGTTGCGTTAGCTAGCTAGCTAATGTAATTAACGCAATCTAGTGTCGGCTAACAATTAGAAAAAAATGCTAGCTAACGCTACCAACCGGTACCGACCTCGCAAACTGTCTCTCGAATGCAATGCTACCTTGTTGCAATGTTGCAGTGTAGGTGTAGCTAACTTAAGGCTGGTTCAGATCAATGATTCGCAACGAGACTGGGTACAACTTGCAAAATCCAAGACGTCTGATTGTAAACGTTCTAAAACTGCACTTGGCGATTTGACAAGGACGGTCTTTTAAAACCTAATGGCAGGCAACGGCTCTGCTACTAGCCAGTTCACACCGCTGCAATTTTCTCTGCAACATTCTAAAACCATTTCGCCTCATTGCGAATCATTGATCTGAACTGGCCTTAATGTTACCGTTATTTACAGTGCCATCGAGTTCATCAATATATTATAATGATCGGAATAAAGCCGGGGTATGTGGAGCAGAGCCGGGTCTGATTTCTGAAGACGTCATGCAGAAGAAAACTAAATAAAAGAATACGGCAGTATGGATTAGCATTGTTATTATTTTATTACGCTTCCTCATGTGTTCCTTCAGCCTTTATGGCCTTTTTGATGAAATCTCCTTTGTTTTTGTTTTATTCTTCTTGTTCTGATTGCTAATTTAACACCCAGCTCAGCTTTATTCTCGAACAGTTTAGCTAGCAAAACCAGAAACACCAGGGGTAACGTTTTGCAAGGCAGTTGTTTCAAAAATACTACACAACAATCATTTACGAAAAAGACTGCTTATTGTGCACGAGATACATAATTGCACGAGCCACAGCGAATCCTGCAAATTATTCTCTGCAGTGTAAAGATGTTCATACCGGGCAAAAGGTGGATAAAGAACATTTGCAGAAATTGATCATCACTAATTCTACCCCAGGTTTGCTATGGCATTTTAACCCGGCTCGGCACTGTAAAGACATCTTGAGTTAGACTAATGTTAGACAACGAATGAGTATGTACATAATGTTACTTTTATAACAACCATTTTTTATTCAGTAAATAGTAAGTGTTATAGTTGGCGTGCCAACTGACACAGGCGACACTGGTTGGATCCGGTTGGATCTATGGGAAGTGAGGTCCAAATACACACCTGCAATTACTGCTTCTCGCCATTGGCACCGCCATAGAGAACGAAACTGAAATCTTCAAGATTGTCACTTTAAGGACTGCCTATGAAAGGGAGAAAAGACCCTTGTATAATTGATAGCTGGCAGCCGATTACTTTATTAAGCATCACTTATCAATTGATTGCTCTGGTTTATACTAAAAGTCGAGTCTGAAAGGTAGGCACAGAAGCTCTAATATTAGACTTATTTTGGATTTAATTGGTTACTCTGATTATTTTTATTACAATCCTGAGAGTTTATTTTTAGATTTTTATAAACAGTCAGATTGTATTAAACATGAGTTTCTGTTGCAATCACTTAGACATTTTGGATTTGTTACTAATTTTATCAACGTGGTAAGCATGCTTCATAAAAATATTAACAGTTCTGTATAAGACAACTTGTATACATCTAAAAAATTTTACATAAACCGAGGTGTCCATCAGGGTTGCCCAATAACTCCTTTGTTATTCTTTTTTGCGATGTAACTTCGTTTTGCAATTTTTGTGAAGTGGTGAATAACTTGGAAATGAAAAGCATCTCAATTTTTGGAAATTAAATTTAAAAAATTCTCAACTGGTAGATGACACCACTCTATTTTTAGAGAATAAAGATCAGGTTTTCTTGTGCTCAATGTTATTAATTTGTTTTATCTTGCTTCTGGACTGACTCTTAATCTAGCCAAGTGTGAAATATCATGTCATGATGATACAGATTTTTTTTTTCCTATTAAGGGGTGGTGCCTCCCCTTAAACTATTCAACATGTGCACATGAATGTTGCACAGCCATTGGTTTATTCATAACAGTGTTTGAATATTTTAAACAAATTTAGTTATGGATTTTAACTTTCAATTTCAATAGCTCCTAGACAAAAGGACCTCGAAACTTCAAACTCACCGAGTATTGACACATGCTGCACAGCCTTTGCTTTTTCCATTTTCATCTCATACTATTTTATATGAATTTTTCAAATTTTGGAATTTCAATAGCTTTTTGGTCACATGACCTAGACACCCCAAATCACTATTGGATTGCTCACCGAGTACTGATACATATTGCACAGCCTTTGCTTTGTCCGTTTTCTTCTCATGCTATTTTATATGCATTTTTCAAAGTTTGGAAATTCAATAGCTTTTTGGTCACGGTGCCTTACGGAGAGTTCAGTTCTGATATCACGGCTGTCCCCTCCGTTTTCAGGAAAACACCAAAGCTTTCATTTAGGGGAATTCAGTTACGAGATGAAAAGTGTAACAACAATCACATTAGAGATTTTCTGCACGATATGATTAAAACCTCTCCTAAAGGCATTTTTGTTGGCTCTTATTTCCTTGATGCTATTTGGAAAATAACTTGGTTGATACTTTATAGATATTGTGCCCTAAAAAGGGGGAAATGTTTATTTAAAACAGCAAGATATACCCATGTACTGTAATTCTATGGTATCAACATTTACTGATGTCAACAATACTTGCAGGTTTTGTCAAAAAGAAGAAACTATTCCACATTTGTTTTACAATTGCTGTGCTATAATATCCTTTTGGAAAGATGTGTTTTTATTTATCTTGCTCTTGAAATGTGATATAATTCTTACTGTACAATAGGAATATTATAGTTTACTTTTTTTCCATAATCGTTACTAAATGTGTACTTTATTCGTTTTCAGAAGCACCTACACTATCCTCCAAACTCTATTTTTGAAATAATTTTCCTAAATGCGATGAAAAGATTAGCCAAATTGCAAAACGAACCACACAATTTTAGTCTAATTTGTGTTTGTGATCCACAAACACGAAGTAGGCCAATCGGGGGTAAAGCCTATAAATCGCTTGTTTAGCGTAATTTTTGAGCACAGCCATGAACCCATTTTCAGTGCGATAAGTTACCGCGGGAGCCACAAGCTCACGGGCATTCACGCATTTGTGCAAATAGACTAGTTTTCAGATCGATAGACTGCGAAGACAGACTTTGCTGTGATTTGTCAATAACACAACGCATTGTCCCTAGAAGGAGGCGGCGCTATAGGCTACAGTTTGCAATGCAACACACCGGTGTCTGCAAATTCTCTCCGCCGCGACTAACTTCGCTTCTTTCCTGGTTAAAGAAGCTAAGGTCGATTCAGTTTTTGCATCCGTAAAAAGGAATTAAAGTCGGCTACATCATTTCCTCTACTTACAGTACCACCCGAGGATAACAGGCTAAACTTTTCTCAACCATCGCAATGAACGACTCCAACAACATCTTCGATCCGCGGTGTCGTCAGACACCTCCTCTGGCAATTAACATCATAAACCGTGAGTTCTGCGCCATTGAGATCTATTTAATTAAACTGGCCTACTTCTCAAATCGCGGGAGAATTTAAAATAGGCCTACTTATAGTGATACCAGAACCGGATGACGATGGGAATCTGAAATGAGCTTCTTGATTTTTGTGGAGTTCAGAACTCTGTATAAAATTCAGCTACTGTCACCCAAAATAAATGTAGCCTATGTCATAGATGATAGAAGTTGCACCAAACTTGTGATGGTTCCAGTCAAACTAATTGCAGCCGCACTGATTGAAAGTAATGCACTAAACGGGTAGTTTGGAGGTGCTGACGACGTCGAAATTATGATTTATGATCTTATCCTCACACAGCGCAATTACAGTAGGCCTCTGTGTTTGGGGATTTTTTAATCAGCCTATATAACGACTATATATCCACGGTGCAGTCCGTAAGTGTATGAACAGTGGCACAATTTTTGTTGTTTTGGCTTTGTACTACAGCACATTTGATTAAAAATGCAACAGTGAATATGAAGTTTAAGTGCGCTGTCAGTACAACCAAAAAGATGTGGGAAAAGATGCTAGTATCTTTCCTATTTATTAGATCATCATTGCTTGACAGAAACTCACGAGTAGCCTAACTTATTCGTTTGAGAAAAAAAGTGAAGTGTTCGCCAGACAAATGTATGAATGTTGGACAACTCTTAACCTTTATGCATTAAGGTCAAACAAGTTTTCGGGATACTGACAATGGTACATGGGCTACTGTATTATGACTTACTGTTTTGCCGAATAAATATCAAAACAGTTCTCTCAGAGATAAATTACGCTAGCAATCAACAGATGCATCCGCGTGTTTTAAAATATTTTTTTTGTATTATCATATGACGATCGCGAAACGAAGGACAATAAAGTAGGCTACTCAAACATTTAATTTCAAAGTAAATGTAAATTTTAGTAGATGTACATTTTATTAAATATCATTAGCTATATTCCAGTGTTTATTCAAAGTGGTTCTGGAATTCCTATGCATAGAGATAAGGCCCTGATAAATATTTTTGGTTTGGGCAGATGAGGCTTTTGCGAGTTTTGAAAGAACAACATCATATTTTAACGGAACAAACACGTTTTCATTTTCTTTTGAACAACTGAAATTGCAAGATATTAGTAAAATGAACGTAGGCCTATTCTCTTACAGCTTATCACTCAGACCTTAACATGCAAATGTTTTTTTGTTTTTTTAACATTTTGTATACTGTAAATTGTCAATATTTTTTGGACAATTATCTGTGTTTTTCTAGTTTTGACCTAATTCCAGTACAGTATAAACGATGTTTACTTCAGTTACAGACAGCTTTATCCTTGACATTATGCATTTATATCTTGACACATCTGTAACAGTCTCTGTAGTATAGAGATCATCAAAACAATCAATACCCTATGTTGTAGTGATAATATAAAATATATTAATATCAGAATATTGTTAATCGATTATTTGTGTAGGCTACAAGTTTTCGGGATACTGACAATGGTACATGGGCTACTGTATTATGACTTACTGTTTTGCCGAATAAATATCAAAACAGTTCTCTCAGAGATAAATTACGCTAGCAATCAACAGATGCATCCGCGTGTTTTAAAATATTTATCCTTGACATTATGCATTTATATCTTGAACATTGAACATTTTGCAAAACATCCAAAGCAACGCAGCATTATCTTTATCATTCAGCAAGATGAATTCAAATCAGAAAACACATTAACAGATAACAAAACACAAATACAAATATGAAAACACATATTACATATAAGAATAGGAATCAAAGTGTGATTTTACTTGACATGATTCGATAAAGTTATAGTCGAGTTGTTTTACTCAGTGGAGAGGTCATCACTAAGCTCTCATTGGTTGTACTGAATAGGCTACACGATGATGACTAACTGATGGATGGACTACAAAGACCCTCATGAAGAGGTTGAACAAAATGTAATTACAACACCACATGAAGTAGTTGGAGCGAGCAGTGATTTTCTCAATGACTTGTGTTTTCGTATTTGTTTTTGTTTATGTGTTTTGCAATTTGAATTTGTGTTGTGATAATGTTGCGTTGCTTTTGTTGTCTTTGCCACCATTAAATTCAGATGATAGTGTCTGCAGTGCAGAGTAAACAGTGACTGTTGACACAACATGGGAACTTTTATGACTTTTTTCTTTATTTCAATGGAGTTTCCAGTCTTTTTTTAGCTGTTTAATTGGAGCATTACGGAAGGTTTTCTTGCAGAAATCTGCAGCTGAGTTTACATAAAAATATCTTCAGGATGTAGGAACCTAGTTTAAAATAACAGAAACTGAACAAAAGCCTTTTTGCATTCCGGGTTTTCTGACTTCAAACTTTGAAACTTTGACCATGGGTGTTCCGGATGACCAGTCAACTAGAGAAAAGGCACCCTGGCTTTTCCTTGCCTGCTCTCTCCCTGTCCCATTACCTCCTGGACAGATGTGTTTGATAAAACAAATGAATTATGTCAAAGAAAGCAGATCACTGAAAAGATGAGGTATAGTTCAAAAAACCAACATAGAAAAAAAATGTAAGGAATATTTAAGTGAGACTCCAGTTACCTCAGACTGTATTGGTTCTTCACAAAGGGCTGTGGCCTCAAAATTAGAGTACACTCATTTTGGGGACACTCTCTGTATTTTCCCCAATTGAGATCCGCCCCTGTGGGCCCTGCTAATTTGACTGGGGAACAGAGGCATGCAGTTGTTTTTAATTCCACAGTTTCCTCTTGCATTGTTCTTCCTCCTGAACCTTGGAATGTGGCTAGCTACAATGCAAGTGGACGGACACCCCCCGCACACATAAACACACAGGCACACATGTCCTCATCCTGTCCCATTAAACCATTTTGCTTCACTATGAGAAACTGCAGGCAGAGCCGGCCTAACCCAGTAAGTGACAAATGTGGCTGCTTAGGCCCCCACAACTGCTAGGTGGTCCTGTGGTGGAAATTCTATCTGCATCCACCGTTGGTGAGAAGTGTCAAGAGACTTACGCACAATATTCAGTTCAGACTTTAATGTTTGCAAACAAAAGCATACATGAGAACGCTCTTACCCCGTGTCCCGAGTTGCAGCGTAGGGACTTTCTCTGTTATGGGGGTTTGGGTCTTGTAAAACAGATCATTCATGCTAGGTGATTTGAAGCTGATAAGCAAAAGGCTATCTAAGATGTTGCAGCTGTGTGCATCAAGGATACATTTTTGTGGTTGGGGGGTACAACCCTGGGCGGCTGAGGAAGGACAAACAAACACGTCCTCAGGCACACAAGGTTCTGTACCTGTTCTTCTTTCTCAACCAGCAATTTTCCATTAATATATGCAAGCATAATTTTTCTATCACAGTCCCCCCTTTTATCATTTTATGATAACTACATAAGCAAAAGAAAATTTAAACAACATTGGCAGGTTCACACAGTATAAGCATTATACATGAGTATCTTCTTTATCCGAGTCATATTCACTTGGAGACAGTGGTGTAGGTACCATGGCCTACAAAAGACAGTGAACTACAAAGCCCATTTGTCTACCTCAGAGTGACTCACTTAACCATGCCCCCTTCCACAGCTTTCCTGTAACAGTATTGGCCTACTGTAAATTTGAAACGTGCAGCCTTCAATAAAACGGAGGTTACTGTTCGCACTCTCTTTCCCATTCCGCTCTTTTCCATTTTCCTCTCCCTGGACTCGCCACCCTTCTCCTGTCGCCTCTTGTGTGAGGCCACATGCCAGGAAGAGTTCGCAAGGCCTGCAGCGGAGGCTCGAATATCCTTGGCTACCGGCTGCTGGAGGAACGAGGCGCCCGAAGCGCTCCTATGATTAGAGGTGGTCGAAGAACCAGGAGAGCCACGCACGACCGACGCATTCTGCAGAGCGAATCCCAAGAAACAAGCAACTAGCGGAGGATCCGGTTGCATGTTTTGGAATAGAATGGGCGACCACTTTCCCCTTTCCACCACAACCTCCACAGACTTCGCAGTGGAACCCAGGAAACATTTCTAAGAACCAACCCAAAGCAAAGGACACTGAAGTAAGACTGTAACTCTGGGCTTAGTATAATTAGCGATGGACCAAATGTAGCCACGTTTATTATTGGATGTACGTAACTGTGACTGTAATTGTGTTTTAATGATAAATGTAAACGTTCCGTATGTTCGGTTGGCTCTAAGCCATCCACCGTGCTGCATTAGTTTTGATATATGTCACGCACAGAACTTATCTTGCATGTGATCTATTTTAATTACTAACCAGTCATAACACGGCATGTTGATCTCTATCAACCACACATAGATAGCTATTCAGTTACCCTGTGTCTGTTTGGTATGCTTCATACGCCATTGTTTCTCACTAGCTTTGTGTAGATTAAAAAACCCCTCCTTTCATACTCCATCTTGTTCCTTTGATCTCCGTGAACACATGTCCACGGTATACAACCCCCACCTAGGAGAACATCCAACACTCCTCACTCACATAGGCTACTCACACGCACACACATGCACACACACCTACACACGCATGCACTCATAGTTTGTTATACATCATTGTAGAGAATCGTGATTTGCCTTTTTAGTACTTTGTGTTTAATAAACTTTATTATATTTACACGGTTCTCTGTATTTATATTACCCTTGTGTTGAATTGAGTCAGCCACTGCTAATCCAAAGAACTTAATAGAATACCTTCACCCCTTAGCGGCATGTCCCCTACAGTGGAGTGGGGACCCAAGTGGGTCTGGGGTTCAAGTCAGGTCAATGGTGAGGATTGTCATCATCATATACCGGATTCCCTGGAAGGGACTCCAGAGCTTTTATGTCTGGGTCCTCAGGGTCTTTTTCTAGCAATTACATATACTGACCTTGTACAGCACTGTTAATCATCTTAGAAACCAAGGATAGCACACGGGATAATATTATCCTACACATTTTCACAAAAACTTTTTGAGTAATTTGAGAACCCCTGTGTTGCCCAGTGCTGTTGTATTGTTGCTACCATCCCCCCTTTTGACACATGATCCTTTCCATGTGACAACCAAATGCATATCTGCTGTCGGTATAAATGGTAACTGTGCAGCCTTTTGCTAAGATGCATGCACGGGTAAGTGCAAACAGCTCACCTGCCTGTGCTGAGAGATGGCTTGGCAGATGGGCTGATTCTAGGCACGTGTGCTGTGTTACTGCTGTATAGCCAACCTCTGGGGCCTCTGTATCAGGACCTCTTTTAGCTGATCCATCCACGAATAAGATCAGGTCGGGGTTGGTGAGAGGTTGTGCTTGTAGATCGGGTCTTGGTGTCCGAATTTGGTCTACAGCCACCACACAGTCATGGGGTTCACCGTCCTTCTCGGTAGGAAAAAGAGTAGCAGGGTTAATGCCAGAACTAAACTTCACAGTTACATTGGGTAGCGATAACAAGTTGGTAGTGGAGCATGCGTGCAGTAGACAAGTGCGATGTCTTCTGTTTAAGTAAAATCTCAGCTATAGTATGAGTAGCCCAAACTGTGAGCGGCCTATAAGCCACAAGCTATTACAGCTGCTGAGGCTGCTGCTACCGCCCTAAGACAGGGAGGCAGCGCTCTAGTGACTGAGTCTAGCTGCTGAAAATAGTAAGCGACAGGCCTTTGTTCTATTTCATTTCAGTCAACACGCCACTGTATGGGTCATCCTCGCCGAGAGGGTGAGCTACTAGGAGACTGAATAGCAAATTAACCACCACTACGGGGAGGACATGACGTCACGCAATAAGTATTGCTTCATGTCCGCCGCCCTCTTTTTGCCTCCTACGAGAGCTCGAGAGACTGATTTAAAATCATAATTTGCATGGTTTATCGTGCCTTTACGTTGCTTGTTGAATTGAAACTAACCTTCTGTATTTCGTTTCATGAGAGCTTCGTTATTTTTGTTTTTATCCGCAAATTCGCGGCTCCAACTTTGCCCTCTCCCGTCTGCCAAACGGAGCCTCTTCTCCTTAAAAAGGAATACGCTACCCGAGGCAGCTTCACTCCCATGCAGCGTGCTGCGTTATGTTTTGTGTTTGGTACTGCTGATTGCATGTCTGCACATTTCTGGTAAGAATGCATTTTGTTAGTAAGGTTGTTTAAGCAGCTCACTGCTGTTACCTTTTGAATTATTAGTTTTACTACTGATATTTTTTTGATTATAGTAACCTATATTGAATTTAATTGGTTTTGCATTTTTGCACACATTTCTGTTGTATGCATATATACATGCACTATTTTGCTACTTACACATTATATCATTGATATATTGGTGTACTTTGCCCTGAACACAAACAGTCAACGCCGAAAGGAGCCTCTGCGTCCGTGAGGTCGTACGCCACCTTAGGCTCCTCCACCCCCTCATGTCCCTGCAGTATTACTGTTCAGGTCCGTGGTTTATTGGTGGTGTGTGCACTGCTGCATTCATTATGTTGGAGGGTGCACAGGATTCTGGAGATGGTGGCTCTCCCACGGATGGCGTCCCACCTGGGCAACCAGTTTGTATGGAGCGTGATGGGGAGGGATTGCACACGCAGAGGCCTGCGGCCAGGAAGCGTGCTGTGAAGCGCCGGCATCAGGAGCCTGAGCTCCTTCAGCTGCAGCTGCACATGCGGACAATACAGCAGACCTTGCAAGGGCTAGTAGCGTCGCAACAGCAGCCACCTAGGCCCCACGACTCTTGGGAGCCTGTGGCTAGTCACCCCGCTGTCACTCTGATGAGCTGTCCACTGCAGCATCGGACAGGCTGGACCGTCCGCTTGACCCCCAACAGTCAGAGACTGAGGAGGGGTCTGTGTCTGATCATCTGGGCCCCCTGCCCTGGATCCCTCTGACCGGGCTGTGATTTTCAGGGCGGCTAAGCGTGCTTGCCTCCCCCCCTCCAGCCTCTGCTCCTGTTCCTTCAGTTTTTGATCGTAGCCCCCAGTGGCTCAAGCCGGAGGGTTTGCCGCTTTCGCTCTTGCCTGTCTTCATGATTGTGTTACAATTGTCCTGGAAGTCTCCTGGGATGTCTGCACTCCGCAGGACCCAGCTTGCCAATCTGGCTGGTGCTGCGTCCTATGGGGTGGCTGCTGTTCCTCAGGTTGGGCCTACATTTGCAATGGACGCTGGGGCTGCTTGCAAGGCTGGACGTGATTCCCAGCATCCCAATAAGTGCTGCCGGGCTACTGACAGTCAGCTGCTCAAGGCCTACTAGGCCTCTGCCTTGTCAGCTTGGCTGGCCAGCACCAACGCGCTACTGTTGGTGTACTTGGAGGGGTTGCTGCAGGACCTGTCCTCTGCTGCCCCCAGTGACTCAGTGGTGGTTGACATCATGATGCGTGGGGCTAGTGCTCATGCCCAAGCCTTGGGGAATTCCATGGCCTCGGTTGTTCAGGCCCGTCGCCAGGTGTGGCTGTCCCAGTCCAGTCTGGCAGACCAGGACTGCATGGCAGTCCTCGCGGCCCCTGTAGTCCCTGGGGAGGTGTTTGGGCCACCTGCAGAGGCTGCGCTGGAGCAGTCTCGTGGGATGAGGGAGCTGGCGCGCTCCGTGAGGCAGGTTCCGACACCAAGGCCCCCAGTACGCAGTGCGTTTTGAAGGCATGCTGGTCGCAGAGCACCTCCATCTTTTGGCCCCACCCACTCTGGTAGACGCCAGGTCTTTTTTGGGCCCTCGCCCAGCTCCTCGGGCCCTCGGCCTTCCTTTCGGGACCAGGGTCGATCCCGTAGACCCCCCAGCAAGCCTGCACCTGATAGCCAGTCCCGTCGCTGACGGTTGGCAGCCTCCAGCCCCGCGTTTCTCCCTTCTCCATCTCACCCAATGGCGCCTGTGCACCCAGTGCCCATGGGTGCGCAGCAGGGTACAGGCTCCAGTTCAAGACCAAGCCCCCCCGCTTTCGTGGGATTATTTCAACTTGAGTGAGGGACGGGGATGCTGCACAGGTTCTCTCCAACGAAATCGTAGCACTGTTGGAGAAAGGAACGATAACACCCGTGCCCTCGGTGGCAGTAGGACGGGGTTTTATTCAACCTATTTTCTCACACCAAATAAGGATGGAGGCTTCCGCCCCATCCTAAACCTGAAAGGGTTCAATCATTTTCTAAGACGCCTGCCTTTCCACATGCTCCGCCTGTCCCGCCTCCTCCCATTGGTGAGGGACGGCGACTGGTTCACCTTGGTGGACCTGCGGGATGCATACTTCCATACATCGGGATCACCGGAAGTACCTCCGTTTTTCGTTTCTGGGCAGGGAGTACGAGTACTGGGTCCTCCCGTTTGGCTTGGCCCTAGCTCCACGCACTTTCACAAAGTGCATGGATGCCGTGCTGATCCCGCTCCGTCGGCAAGGAATTCGCATTGCGAATTACCTAGACGATTGGTTGATCTGTGCCCCAACAGAAGAGCAAGCCGGAAGGGACACAGAGTCCCTGCTAGCCCATTTAGTTGGCCTGGGCCTGACCCTAAACAGAAAAAAGAGCCACCTCCAGAGAGAGGGTCTTTCTAGACCTGATCTAGAAAGTCCAGCCAGCCGCCGCACAGGAGGCAGGATGTGCCTGCCTCCCAGTAATCCGGGGCAGGCACATCCTGATTAGAACAGACAGCTCCACTGTTGTCTCCTATATCAACCGACAGGGTGGTGTACAGTCTCCGACCCTGCATGCTAAGGCACGCTAACTACTGCTCTGGACACACGCTCAAGGCGTGTCTGTGAGGGCAGTCCACCTGCCAGGCACGGCCAATGTGGCAGCCGATCTGCTGTCCAGGTGGGGCCCCAGGCCAAGGGAACATTGTGCAGGCCATTTGGTCTCGCTTCGGGGTGGCTCAGGTGGACCTTTTTGCATCCTTGGAGAATGCTCATTGCCCCCTATGGTACTCCATGGTGGGGCCAGTGTGGACGCTAGGTGTGGACGCTTTGGCGAACCAGTGGCCTCCAGTGCGGCTTTATGCCTTTCCACCTTTTCCTCTCCTGCCTGTGATTCTGGTGAGGATCAGGGAGTCAAGGGCAATAGTTCTGTTGATTGCCCCCGACTGGCCCCATCGGACCTGGATGGCGGACTTGAGGGAGCTGCTGGTGGGTGCCCCATGGCGCCTCCCGACGAGGGTGGATATGCTGTCGCAGGCCCAGGGCCTGCTATGGCATCCGAACCCGGGGATTTACAGCCTGCACGTTTGGCCCCTGGATGGTGGTCGTTACGGGACCTAGATCCAGCGGTGCTAGGGACACTTCAGGCATCAAAAGCACCCTCTACGAGGGCACTTTATGCCGGGAAGTGGGGCAGGTTCAGCCGCTGGTGCCGGGAAAAAGGGTCTGACCCAGTCTTTTGTGACATTCCAGTTGTCTTAGCGTTCCTTCAGTCCCTCTTTGAAGAGGGGTTGGCGGAGTCTATGCTGAGAGGTTACCTGGCTGCCATCTCTGACTGCCATGAGCGTATCGATGGCCTGACGGTAGGTTCACACCCTCTCGCCAGCCAGTTCCTCCGAGGAGCCAGACGGCTTCGCCCACGTAGGTCGACCTCTCTCCCCTCTTGGGACTTACAAGTGGTTTTGAATGCCCTCACTGAGCTGCCCTTTGAGCCCTTAGCAAGTCTCCTCTCCCTAAAAACTGCTTTCCTGCTCACCATTGCCTCTACGAGGCATGTGAGTGAGCTGCATGCGCTGTCCGTACACCCCTCCTGTTTAAGGCTGGGTGACGGTGGCTCTGCGGCTTATCTGCTCCCTAATCCTGCTTTTCGGCCCAAGGTCCTCTCGCGGTCGTACGTTTCTTGGCCTTTGGTTTTGGAGGTCTTTCATCCTCCCCCTCATGACTCCCCTGAGGAGGCCAGACTTCACTCACAGTGCCCTGTCTGGGCCCTGCGGTATTATGTTTCCCGCACAGGGGCTGTGAGAAAAACGAATCATCTATTTATTTGCTATGGAGGGGCTGCGCAGGGCCAAGCCTTATCTAAACAGCGTTTGGCCCACTAGATTGTAGATGCAATTTCCATGTCATACAGCAGCGCTGGTGTGCCCCCTCCCACAGGTGTGGTGGCTCACTCCACTCTGGGTGTGGCTGCCTCTTGGGCTTTATTTCGTGGAGCCCTGCTATCTGACATATGTGCGGCGGCTGGCTGGGCTTCATCCCTCATGTTTGCCAGGTTTTATCGCCTGGACGTGACGTTGTCTACATCAGTTGCCTCCTCTGTCCTCGGGGCAACCTTGAATATAATTTAAGATTCAGGGTGTTTTTATCACCCAGTAGTTATTTTTACATTTGCTCCTTCCGAAGAAGGGCATCTAAATAACGCGTTCATTACCCCACTACATCCCCCTCCTGACTGATTTGCTATACTGTTGACCCATACAGTGGCGTGTTGACCATAATGAAATAGAACGAATGGTTACGTAGGTAACCTTGGTTCTGTGAATAAAGGTCAACACGCCACTCGGCGGCGTCACTCGGGGAATTCCACGGCCTTCAGCCGGCAAAAGAGAATGAGCGGCGGACATGAAGTAATACTTATTGCGTGACATCATGTCCTCCCCGTAGTGGTGGTTAATTTGCTATTCAGTCTCCTAGTAGCTCACCCTCTCGGCGAGGATGACCCATATAGTGGCGTGTTGACCTTTATTCATAGACCCGAGGTTACCTACGTAACCATTCGTTTTCCCCCATGTTCTTGCAAAAGGGCTGCAGTCATATACCCGTTTTTTTAATCTACTGCAAGTGAGAATGGCTTTGACATATCAGGAAGTCCTAATGTTGATGTGCTGGCCAGCTGTTGTTTAATTGATTCAAAATTGTTAAGGGCTTCCTCATCCATTGGACCTTATCATTAGCTGCTAACCCATGGCCGTGTGCTAGGTTTTGCAATGGTTGTGTAAGTTTGGCATAGTTGGGTATCCACTGTCTGCAGTAGCCTGCCATGCATACTCTGTACTCTCGTATGTTTTCTTGTATGGGGATGAGACAACATGAAAACAATTTTCGCCCGTCCACCACATTTTGGCAATGTTCCAGCTCTGACGTCATCACTGTTGCATGCTTCACAAAAACTCTTACACTTCCATCTAACGCTTACATTACAGTGTGAAATATTTACATTATATAACACCAATAACCTATTTAAAGATACTCAATTTAAAAAATAACGTATATAACCGAAATATTTTGAGCGGTAATACTTACATAGCAATGATGAAATCTCCTCTATGTTCAGTAGATGGAGACAGAGACAGTATCAATTATATTGTTCTATTCGCTTCTGTTTTGCTCCAGAAAACGATGTCAGCTAGGTCTATCAGCAAACATATGGCTTAGCTATGTTCAGAAGTCCTCAATAATAATAGTATTTTCCAAGAAATTACGAAATATCCTTGAACACGTTTCGTTAGGTGCATCGTATTTGTCTGCTAACAGAGTGATTGCGTAAGTGAATGCTATGCTAAGAATATTTTCTGTTACGCTGACCTATAAAACGCTATTCCAAAAGCAGAATTAGACATGTTATACATCGTTAGAAAGCTTATACTCTCGCCTACCGAATAAATGAATTGTAAATCAAGTCAGACTGTACTAAAAAGGGCGACGACGCCGTAAACAACAGGTGTGGTGTTACGCACAGCTATTTTGGAAGATACCCAGGCGTCACAGATGCGCCTATATTTCCCAAACGGATTGTCCAAGACAATATATGACCACGCAGTCTCAAAAGGGACATCTCTACACGTAAAACCAACAGTAAGGTTTTATATTTATTCAATATTTAGTCCCAGATATTGACTGTAGAATGACATGGTATCATTTTTAAAAACTTTTTCTCGTTTATTTCGTTATTCAGTGAGCAGCGTTTTCACTGCTGTATAGGCATATCTTAGGGCTATTGTCAGGTTTATCTTGTTGCTATGACGGAATACGATTTTTTAGTGGTGAAAGAATTTTTTTATGAATGCCAAGATAGACAATATTGTCCATTATGTCAAGGGTGGGGGGTGTTTTTTAGATGAGACTGCAGGGAGGGGGTGTGTGTTAAATGAACGACGGGAGCGACAATGGTGGGGCTGCGAAACTCCGTTTTCGGCATAGTTGTCATGTATCGTCTACTAATGAAACTGAAACAACGCGTTTCTGTTTTCATCTCACACTTTGGTTGCAGTAGCACCGAATGTTTGAGTTTAGTAATTTAGGCACGCGGGCATGCCCACCACTAGGGGTTGTGCACTAAGAGGTTAAGAATCAAGAAGTGCATACATACAAGTGAACTGGCACTAAACGGCCACTAGGGGGAAGCATTTAAATGTAAAAGGAAAGTAATTTTAATACATTACATTACAGGCATTTGGCAGACGCTCTTATCCAGAGCGACGTACAACAAAGTGTATAACCATAACCAGGAACAGGTATGACGAAACCCCTAGAGAGAAGTACCGGTCCAAGTGCAGGGAACAACCGCATAGTTCAACTTGGACCCTGAAGGTTAAACTGATTAACACTAACACAACGAGAACGGCACCAACGCAGTCTATGGAAAAAATACAAGCAGTAGTTATGACAGTTAATGCACCTAAGTCACCTACGAAACAGCTGCCTAGTTACAACCCTAAGCTTACAGTCATTTACAGGGGGGTAGGGAGGGATGGGGAGAGGTGCAGCCTGAAGAGGTGAGTCTTCAGTCGTCGTTTGAAATGGGTCAGTGTCTCAGCTGTTCTGACCCCCACAGGGAGGTCATTCTACCATCGTGGGGCCAGAACAGACAGGAGACGTGTTCTGGAAGTGCAGGTGCGAAGAGGGGGAGGTGCTAGGCGTCCTGAGGTAGCAGAACGGAGGGATCTGGCTGGCATGTAGGGTTTGAATATCTTGTGGAGGTATGCTGGGGCTGATCCCTTGACTGCCTGGTATGCTAGGACCAATGTTTTAAATTTGATGCGAGCTATAACAGGCAGCCAGTGGAGGGTAGTGAGCAGGGGAGTGACATGGGAGTGTCTGGGAAGGTTGAAGACCAGACGAGCCGCAGCATTCTGAATGAGTTGCAGGGGTCTGGTGGCAGATGCCGGTAGTCCAGCCAGAAGAGAGTTGCAGTAGTCCAGGCGGGATAGAACCATTGCTTGGACCAGGAGCTGGGTTGAGTAGGTGGTGAGAAAGGGGCAGATTCTCCGGATGTTATACAGGAAAAATCTGCATTCCCGGCTTACTGCTGCGATGTTCTTGGAGAGGGACAGCTTGTTGTCCATCACCACTCCGAGATTCTTGGCACAGGGTGATGATGTCACTAAGGTGTCCCCTAGGGAAATGGAAAAGTCGAGGAGGGGAGAGGATAGAGCAGGAATAAAGATTAGCTCCGTCTTTCCCGGGTTGAGCTTCAGGTGGTGATTGTCCATCCAGCTCTGTATGTCCCTCAGGCAAGCGGAGATGCGGGCAGGGACCTGTGTGTCCGATGGGGAGAAGGAGAGAAAGAGTTGCGTGTCGTCGGCATAGGAGTGATAGGACAAGCCATAGGCAGATATTACAGGGTCAAGGGATCTGGTGTATAAGGAGAAGAGAAGGGGACTGAGGACTGAGCCCTGGGGAACTCCGGTGGCGAGGGGACGGGGTGGTGATACCTTACCCGCCCAGGCAACCTGGAAGGAATAGTCAGAGAGGTAAGACTCAATCCAGTCAAGGACTGTGCCGCAGATCCCTGTTGCTGCCAGGGAGGACAGGAGGATAGAGTGCTCCACAGTGTCAAATGCAGCGGAGAGGTCTAGAAGAATCAGGACAGAGGAGAGGGAGGCTGCTCGTGCGGCATGGAGTGACTCACTGACCGAGAGGAGTGCAGTCTTGGTCGAGTGGCCAGGCCTGAAGCCAGACTGGTGGGGGTCAAGCAGGTTGTTCTGAGAGAAGAAAGCAGAGAGTTGGTTAGATGCAGCACGTTCAAGTGTTTTGGATAGGAAAGGGAGGAGCGATACCGGGCGGTAGTTCTGAATGACTGAAGGATCTAGTGTGGGTTTCTTCAGCAGCGGGATGATGTGGGCCCTCTTGAAGGATGAGGGGAAACATCCATGCATTGCCTATGCATGGACAGTGGGGCCATGACACTCCTGGTGACACCTGGTGTCATGTATGATACCATAACTAACTTTCTAAGTAAATTACTTAATTTGTGACCTGTGGAGACTGGGACACTACCAGGTCTGTGATAGGTCTGATAAGACCTTAGAAGTCTCTTCTCTGATGATCTTCACATCCAGCTTTTTTACAAGCCCATATCTGCTGGGAAATGTCTTGGTGACTATACCCATTGGTCATAGGTTCCTTTTTGCCTGACGGTCTTTCATAAGGACCATATCTCTTATCTTTAGGTTAGGCCTTTCACAGTGCCACTTCCTTCTGCTCTGAAGTGTGCAGAGATACTCCCGACGCCATCTGTCCAAAAAGGTGTCCGCAAGACGCTGGACCTGTTTCCACTGTTGTCTGAGGAGGTCTGCTTTTCAAAACTCCCCCGGAGGAGGAGAAAGGGTACCTGTCTTCTGCGTCAACAACATAGCTGGTGTGAGTATCAGGGTATGAGTGACTCAGGATCAGAAGAACAGGAATGAGGGGTCTCCCGTTCATGATGGTGCGCACCTCTGCCATCAGAGTAGTCAGAACCTCGTGGGTAAGTCGAGAGGACCTGTTTTCCAGCAACATGGAGTCCGATATGCGGGCGCTATCTCGATAAGGTGCTCCCATGCTCCACCCATATGGGATAAATGGGGTGGGTTGAACACCCAGGTGAATCCATGCTCATGAAGATAACTTTCCATGACTGCAGTCGAGTCGGTGAGCCCCAATTCCTTACAGTCATTGATAAAATTTTTACCCCAATCTGACCTGATCTGTTTTGCTGGACCTCTATTCAGAAAAATCTTCTAACTGCATTGATAAAACTTGAGGTTACCATGGATTCAATCACCTCGATATGCACTGCTCTCACGCACATGTACATGAAAAACACAGTCCACCTACCTCTTACTATTTACTTGGCCTCCCCTAGTGCAACGAGATGTGACCTCCCTGGGGCCAAAGACGTCAAGGCCAACGTAGGTAAAAGGGTGTGCTGTTTGAAGATGTTCAGCTGGTAATTCAGACATTTGCTGTTGCTCTACTCGGCCTCTGAGTTTCCTGCTGATCACACACTTGAAGATGATACTTCCCAGACATTTTTTGCCCCAAACCAGCCAGAGCCCTTCCTCTCCCATTGCGCCCTCGGTAAAATGACAACCTTGATGCTTCACCTTCTCGTGATAATGGCGAGCAAGCAGGGATGATGACCAGGAATCATGAGAGGATTTGTATCGTTTCTCTCAAGCTTGCTTTGAGAAATACGTCCTCCTATATGCAGAAGGCCATCGCTGTCAATGAATGGAAGCAGTTTTCTGAGTCTGCTGTATGTAGGCGCGGTCTCTCTTATCTGTTAATCACTGAAATTAGCTTTCATTTGGACACTTTTTATCACTAATCTTTTTGCCTTTTCCAGTCCCTCTATTGTAATGGCCTGGTTACAAAGATGCTAACCTTTGCAGTCACTGACTTGAGTCGAAGGGATGTAGGAGTGGACAACATGAGTTAAACGTGATCAGCTGGGTTCTGCTCAGAGGGAACATATCTCCATTGATCTGGGTGTGCTGACTGCCTAATTCTCTGCCTGTGGTTGCTGACGTACATGTAGAATCGCCTTGATTCATTGTGTATATAGCCAAGTACATCTTTGCAGTCTGAAAAAAATGTGAGTGTAGTTGCAGATGTATCTCGCTGACAATGAGCTCTGCAATTTCTACTGCAAGGACGGCGGCACAGAGTTTGAGTCTGGAGGGTCAAAACGCTAGACGGTCACGTGATTCATGTAGGCTTCAGATAGTTTCAAACAATCCTGGCGGGCGATTATTTTCAATAGGAAAGATAACACCAATAGAGAGAACAGCGATTTATGGTAACTAGTAAACAATATATGCATTAATTTACAATATATATGGCATATATTGTATGTGTGTGTGGTTACATGAATATGTTTTTTTTTTTTTTTTTTAATGAAGATAAAATTTACCTCAAATTAGAGGATTAGTGTGACCAGCTAGCTTCCTTGTTGACACATCCCTTAGCTAACCAACGTGTTGCTTGCTACACACCTAAATTTCATCTCAGCACCCCTAAAAAATAATTATTATTAATTATTATTTTCTGAAATCATTTTTAGCCCTTTCTAACGTTAGATTTAGCGAACTTGTCTGAGGGCTTAAATGCTGCTAAATTGAAAATCAGCACTGCTACACTTCCTGCCCCCCCCACCCCTAGTTTCAAACTGAGCTCACAAGATGTAGCTATAGTGAATTTAGGATTTCATGGCGCAGAAAAACACAAGGAAGTTGAAACAAATTAAATTACTGAATGTTCTGACAGAGAACGTTGGGTCAAATCAATATTACTTTGCAACTGATTCGATGTGTTTGGCGATGTATCAACGTAATTTTAGCGAGCTCACAAGCTAGCTAGCTAGCTAACGGTGTGAAACTCGTGTTACTTGTAATTCATTAAAAGTATTGTTGAAAATTAAAATATCATATATAGAAAAATATTAATGTATTAATTGTTATCCAATGAAATGAGTGATTTAGCAGGGGAGCTAAACACTTTTGCAAGTCACTGTAGGCTTGTGCATGTCACATTCTCATTAGGGGCTGACCCTCCCCTAAAAGGTCTGATCCTAGAATTGCCTCTGCTGTATTGCATTGATTTTTTATATTATGTTCTTAAACTTCTATGGTAGTCACGAGTAGTCATATCCTAATGTAATCTTTATGACTTTCAGATATGACAGAATCAGGCAGCGAGCACTATATATACAGGTTCCTATGTAGTTATCCCTTTTGCTCCCTAATGTTAGGATTGTGATTCTGTTGTATGTAGTGTTGGAGGACCACAATGAAAATAAGCCTTTTTCGGCTTTGTGTTGTTTTTTATCCTCAATGATTTTTAATGTATGTAACAATTGCAGTGCAGTTTTATATGTGTTTTAATTGTCAAATAAATTCAATTAAATTCAATATGGGCTGTAATAAGTACTCCTTAATAGGAAGATCCTTACACCAAGAACATATCTGTTGCTATAAGTACCTTATTCAAGAAACACTATGTAGGGGTTAGGTAGAAGCAGTCTATTCAGTTCATGACCTCCAATATAAAAGGATTTCATTGACTACAACAACAAAAAATCATCCTCATTTCACCAACTCTGATTCAATCAAATTTCTAAAGTAATGCTTCCACTACAAAATGTGTGAAAAATGATGACATTTATTTGGCAGACAAAAAAGGGTCAGATAACAACCTAAATACAAAGAAGGGCCATTACCAACAAATACCATAACAATGGTACCTTTACATCTTCATATAGTAGACTGACATAAGTAAATCATATACAATTATATACAGCGAGTGTACAAAACACTTATAACACATTATATATAGATAGATAGATATACAGCGTGTTAAATTTGAGCCGGGTGTGTTGAGGGAGGTCTTTGACTTCCTAAAATTGAAGGCAGATGGATTGACAGAGCTGGAAAGGGAGTGTGTGCTGACCCTGGACGAGATGGCCATCACACCAAGCATGGAGCTGCACATGGGGACAGGCAAATTATATGGTGATGTGACCTTACCAGGTCACTAAGGAGTTGTTTATGTTGGCGGGAAACACAACCCTCTCTCTCTGCCACCAACCCCGACATCAGAGCTTCAGTGCGGCTGCAACATAACACATTAACCTAATACAGACAGGTAATAGCTAGAATAACTAGGCCTACAACAAACACTCACCACATATACTATTCTGTTTTTACTAACTATGTTTAAAAGTCTCACATCTTCAAACCTGCACTCTCCTATCCATATCAACGGCCATGCATCACAAAAATAGCCTAAACAACAGCTTTAACCCTTCCTTATTATTCTTTATTATTTCAGATAACTCATAGTCCAAATCATTGGATATCCTCATTTCACCACCACTACCCACCAGACTACAAAGCACATGCTCCAATGTTATATTTAACTAATAAATACAATGTATTAGTAATTTGTTTAGAAGCCTTTGTCTCTAATTTAGTAATGTTATGCATGAAATGGCATTAACAGAACGTAACTTGCAATTAATATAGATTGTTATATTGCTAACTTTATCAATTATCCTAAGCTAACGTTCTGTTATCGTTAGCTAAATCTACTACTTTGGTGGAAAATAATGAGCTAACATGCTTTAACTCATTGTTAATTCGATTCAAATGTGCAAATAAGATCAAAGTATCAAAAATGCTGTTGATTTTAACTTCTTACTTTTTAAAAGTGCATCACAGACAGTCAAAAACACTGCTACTCTACGGCGCTGCTGCTACTAGCTCCCAATGTTTGGAACTATTCAGACTCTCCACGATCCGCCATTGCTGTAAAATAATTGGCCCGTTGGAGTGAACGGAGTTGACGGGACTCTCTCTTTCTGTGGCTCTGATTGTAGCTACAAAAACAATGCCAAATAGCTTATGTTGCGCTATTTGACTTTGACTGACTGACTGACCACCAGCAGTAGGTGACGGTCTCACTTTATGATAGCGTTACGATTATGTTATCTTATACAACGGCTTGGCTGAATACTCGATTCTGATTGGTCCAAGGGTGGGTATTATTTCTCAGTAAAGGGACACATTGGCCTTTTAACAGTTCTAAAATCAATGCGCTACAAAATCCAGCATTCTAAAGCAGTTTTTCTTTAGCAACATTATTTTATCGCTTTTGAATTGTTGTTACGTCCCCTTCCCTTTTCAATGTCCAATTTCGCAATAGATGGCAATGTTGAATCACAGTTCTAGTTACTGGCTTCATTTAGGGATGCCAACCATCCCTCAAAATATGGAATCGTCCCTTATTTGGACAGTAAAATAGGCGTTCCGTATTTAACTCATGGCTATGGGACGCATTTTCATCCGTATCTTTGTGAACGATTTTGTTTGTAGTAACCGCTGTTTTGAATACAATTAAATCGTTAGCTAGCTAGCTATAATAAGCATGCTGTGAGACCATTCTGACCTAAAACCCAGAATTTTAATATTGGCTAGGTGACAAGTGACGGCGAACCTAAAAGCTAACTGGCATTCAAACCCGGTTTCAGAGTGAAAAACGCAATGTCTACACTGCGAGACCGCAAGACAAAGCTAGGGAGATTAATTTGATTGAGTTATGGTTTCATGTTGTCTTCTTAAATAATGTAATAACAAAAATGACCACAATTGGTGTTAATTGTATGGTATAAAACAAGAAGGAACAATTTTTTCTTGATAGAATCATTGTTTTCATAGAATTAGCGACCAGAGTTTTTGAATAACAACGGTCCAAATAGAACTACCAACCACAGTTTTGCTTGACAACGGTAAAATAATGTGCCCAAACGGCCGTGGAAGAATATTTCACTTTCAGGTGATTAAGTTGATAAAAATCAATAAATATTAAAGTAAACATATATAGTCATTGTTGGTATAAGTGGAATAAACCCCTTTGGGCTGTCCCGTTATTGGAAAATAATGTACTTCGGTGGTGGTTAAGCGAACTTGGCTTCGCCTCGGCCGCATCACCACCCCCGTTGTACATTATTTTCCGATAATGGGACAGCCCGTCGTAGTTTATTCCTTACTTGTTATCATCAACATTAATTGAATTAATCATCGTCATCGTCATCATGGCATGGCACACACACTACCTCCCTGCGAGTCCCTGTTAATCATGAAGCTACTACATGCTTACCGCTTGAACACTGTCCTCCTGCTCCTGCTCACTCTGTCCCTCCTCGGCTTCCCTGTCACACGCCTGCTCCTCTGCCTGCTTCTCTGGCTGGCAGTGGCCATGGCCAGCCACCTCTCCTCCTTCAAGTTCCACCTATTGCTACACAATGTCGGGTACTGTAGATGTTGAAGCTACTGCAGCCCCTGCAGCAAACATGTCTGTTATTTTTGCACATTTGCATCCGCTTGTAGATTTTACATTTTTTTGGCCCTCAACTCCTCCACACCCCCCTTGCGCTTTTGTTTATCCATTTTGACACCCTCATCCATCCACAGATTTTTGGCTCTGAGCCACGGCATCTGACACGAGAAACAGAGGGTGAGGGGTGGGGCCTAGTAAGAGATGTGATTTGGCCAGCCCTGTGTCAGTATAGAAAATGAACCAATGGGCCGCTGTCCCTGCTTTATGGGCCCATCGTTGGCCAAATTATTATTCTTTTTTAAAAATTAAAAATGACAAATTAAATTATATCGGCCCCAAGGTGCGTCCATGATCCGTTGGCCTACCGGGAAAATGCCCAGTATGCCAGATTTCCAGTCCAGCGCTGCCTACCATGTATGGTCACAGGTGCTAGAATTCCAAAGGGGTCGAAGAGCCTATTTACTGTGGATAGTATGCCCCTACGTGTGAATGGCTTCTTATCATCTAGAGCTTGCAATGTAAATGTGTCTGTGGTAATTTTCCAACATACCCCTAGACTGTGCTGTATGGGAAATTCACCATCAGAGAGGTTGAAGTCTTTTACACCATTGCCACAGTCATCAGAAAGGAAGGGTTCCATCACAGCTGTTCTATTTGAGGCTATTTTGTGCAGTCTGAAGTTAGACTGTGCTAGCATGTCCTGTGCCTGTTTGAGAACACTGATGGCTTCCTCCTCTGTGGCAAATGACTTCAGGGCGTCGTCCATGAAACAATCTGTTTTGATGAACTTCTAGATATCACTGCCGTAGTTTTCCTCTCCCTCTTTTGCTGCCCTGCGCAGACCATCAATTGCCACAGCAGGAGAGGGTCTATTCCCAAAAACATGGACTCTCATCCTATAATCCACAATGCCACTGCTCATGTCATTATTGCGGAACCACAGGAAACGCAGTTAGTCTCTGTGTTCCTTTTTGTGTTTTGACTACAAAACAATGGAACGTGCTGAATGTCTGCTGTAACTTCAACCTGCTTCTTTCTGAATCTCATCAGAACCCCGAGTAAGCTGTTATTTAGGTCCGGCCCTGTGAGAAGAACCTCATTCAGTGAGACCCCTTCATACTGGCCACTTGAATCAAAAACTATGCAAATTTGATTGGGCTTTTTGGGGTGATAAATTCTGAAAGATGGGAGGTACCAGCACTCTTTGCCATCATGAAGTTCCAGTGCCACCTCCGCGCATGATTTTTTTGAATGAATTCCAAAAAATGTTCTTTCCTCTCAGGTTGTGGCAGAGTGAGCTAGGGTGCTTGTAGGCATGCTCTCTATTATTAGGCAGTTGCCTTCTTGGTGAGCAGAACGGTAGAGGGGCAACCCAACTATTTGTGTGGTCTAGAGAGACTTCTCTATCCATAATCTGCATGAACCTTTGATCGTCGATGGATAGGGCAAATTTATTATCATTCTCAGCACATAGAAAGACTGGCTTCTGTATGGAGTCACCAGCAGGGGTCTTGGCTGAATTAATCATATGTGACTGTACTAAGGGGAGCAGGCAGAGGGCTGGCTGCCCAAAGTTAACTTTATTTCATACATGAGTGTTACATGGAGTAAGGTAGCTTTGTCAGCCATTCTCAAGGATGCACAGAAGAGGGTTTATGGGTTGTGCCAATACATCTCTGATTACTACCCAGCCTAGATTTAACCTTTGGGACAGTGGAGCATTGTGGGAGCCGTTTATCTGCTTCCACACTTTATGTACTCTTAAGATGTCTCTGCCAAGCAACAACAAAATGTTTGCATTGTGGTCTAAAAGGGGGTATCTCACCTGCTATAGCCTTCAGATCCCTGTGGTGGCGAGCTGCACTTTGCGTGGGTATTTCTGACCTATTGTCAGGGATATCATTACACTCAATCAAGGTTGGGAGGGGGAGATTGACATTCTTGTCTATTGACTCAACCATGTAGCCATAATCTGTCATTCCAGCTGTCTCTGTGGTACCCACACAAGTCTTGAGTGTGTAGGGAGACGGAGGGCTTTGATCATTGAAGATATCAAAGAATTCGGACCTCGCAAGAGATTTGTTGCTCTGTTCGTCGAGGATAATGTACATTCTTTTTGCGAGCTTCTGACACCCTTCTGGGTAAACATCCACAAGACATATCTTTGAGCATGCTCTTGCTCCCTCACCACACACCTCTGTGCACTTGGATGTCACTGCTAAATGTTAAATTTATAAATGTTATTGCTAGATGTAAATGAGTTTCGCCAAAGACACATGCTCTTTTAAGCTAACGTGGATTACATTCTCATTTGCGCATTTTACCAGACATCCTTCATAAACACTCACCTTCTTAACATTGCTACAATGAAGTTCATAACGATAAATGAACAATAGACTTATGGACATGGCTTTCTGTAAGCCCCGTAATGAGGGAATACATGAGTGGAGCATTACAACCATCGAAATATACAAGAACTTGAGACAGTTTCCGTTTACTGGTTTCTTGGATTCCTATGGGAGCTGCTCAAACTCATTGGATGGCACTTCATCATGTCACAAGACAATGACCCGAAACATACTGCTAGAGCAATGAAGGGGTTTTTGACGGCCAAAAAGTGGAAAATCCTTGATTGGCTGAGTCAATCACCGGATCTGAATCCAATTGAACATGCATTTTACATGCTGAAGAGGATACTGAAGGCAAAAAGTCCCAAAATAAGCAGGAACTGAAGATGGCTGCAGTACAGGCCTGGCAGAGCATCACCAGGGAAGATACCCAGCGTCTGGTGATGTCCATGCGCCGCAGACTTCAAGCAGTCATTGCATGCAAAGGATATGTGACCAAATATTTAAAATGATTACTTTATTCTACATTATGTTAAACTGTCCAATATTTTTTGATGCCCGAAAATGGGGGGGACTATGTACAAAAGGTTCTATAATTTCTAAATGGTTCATCTGATATGTATGAAAATACCCTAAAAATAAAGCTGACAGTCTGCACTTCAACCTACATACATTGTCATTGTATCCTTTCAAACTAAAAGTGCTAGAGTACAGAACCAAAATAACAAAAAATGTGTCACTGTCCAGTGAATTATGGTGCTCACTGTATGTCTGTGTAACCAGTTATGAGCACTGTCTGTGATGTAAATTCCAATTTTGTCCACATAGTTTAATAAATCTTATTCTTCTGTGGGACTCTGAACAAAAATCGGTGCTTGGAGCATAATTAGTTCATTGTGAAGAAATTTGAGAGATAAAAAGTTCTGTCCAAAATAATTTAATTTGGCCAGCGTAAATTCATAATTTTGAATTTAAATTGACTTCAATGGGGAAGTTTGCTTTTTGGCACCAGAGTCTTACTAAACTGTAATGCCTCGAGTAGCCACTGGAGTTTATGAGCTTCACCGTGAATGGCAATCCCTGGTCCTTTGCTTACAACACTAACAAATGGTAGCTTCAAAACCGGATATTTTGAACTGGCAATAAACGGCCACTAGTGGCATTTACCCATAAATGTAAAAGGAAAGTAACTTTAATGAACTGCCAGTGCATAGCACATTGGGGCCATGACAGCTGTAGTACCTGATCTGTCAATGTGTATTCTGGGTGTTATATCTTGAATTCAAGGCTATTTTAATATAAATGATAAATGTTGCTTTGTTCTAAAAAATTAATTTTCTGCTTGAGATATTACCTTATTGATATATTTATACATTCATTTCTAAAGAAATTAATTTACCGTTGAACTCATCCTAGGCAGTAATGTTTCATTATTTTTTACATTTTTTGGTATTATATGTATGAAGCAGACACATTTCTGGCCTCCCAGTGCTGTTGGTTTGAGGAGATTTGCTGAGTTTTAAGAATAATCTTCACAATCTATGGAAGCTATATAATGACTTACTACTTACTAATGGTCTACTGTTAATGAATATCCCCACTCCACTTTTTCTTTCTTTCCCCCTGTCATTGTGAATCTGTTGTAATTAAAATGTCTGGCTGCTGTGTTGTTAATCCACAGAGCTGGATATCTTTGGGATCATCCTGTACTCTGTCCTGACACTGATGGCAGCTTTGTCCATACTGGTTTACATTGAGGAGTGCATCTACATCTACAGAAAAGTCTCGACTCCAAAGAAAACCACCATCAACTGGGTGAATGGTGCAGCTCCGGTGTGTGCTCTTATCACTACTCTACCATCCTCTGCCACAGTGTAGCTGTCACAGTTTGACTGAGAGCAGTAGTCTTTGGTCTTGTCTGTCTCTTGTGTCTGTGATGTAAGAGTATCTCAGTCTTCTCTCTAAAGGTGCCAGTATTTTCAAATTGAAACAGAACTTTGTTGTTCAAAACAACGCATTGTGTACAAGAGACAAACAAAAAGATGCAGTGTTGTGAGTTTATGCGACACAGTGCGTCTTCTCCCTGGCGCGTCTTCGGATCAGGACCTGCAGTGGGACCGTGATGTCTTTTTCTCCACCTGTTGGGGAGACAGACAGAAACAAACGGGGCAGCAACAAAACCAGGGCCAGATCCCCAGCCTTGACCCCTGCCCGCCCGCAAAATAGATGTTATAGTTAGTGTAAAAGTTAATTGGTTCCACCAGAGCCAACTATGGGTATTAAACATGCAGACACATGCTAGCCTCATCCATTCTCATCTGCATGAGCTGGCTTTGTTGTTTCTTTATTTTTCTGTATGTATATGAGATATCTCCTAGTCAGTAAATACATCACAAATGATCTGTTTTTAGACACATAACTAAATGCACACAAAATAAATGCGTGGGGTGCAGATGAGGCATGCCAACTGAACACCTCAACGCCACCTCCCCTTCACCTCTCTACCCATCCAAACCCTCTACTGTCACAAATGGAATCTATCAAAGCATTATGTAAGGAATAAACCACGACGGGCTGTCCCGTTATTGGAAAATAATGTACGACGGGGGTGGTGATGTGGCCGAGGCGAAGCCGAGGTTTCTTAACCATCCACGGAGTAGGCCTACATTATTTTTCAATAACGGGACAGTCCGGAGGGGTTTATTCCACTTATATAACGGGTTACCAACAATGATCATACAATATATGGTTACTTTTATATTTATGGATTTTTATCGACTTAATCAGCTGAAAGTGAAATATTCTTCCACAGCCGTTTGGGCATATTATTTTACCGTTGTCAAGCAAAACTCTTGACAATGGTAAAACACAATGATAATTCTATTTGGACCATTGTTATTCAAAAACTCTGGTTGTTAATTCTATGAAAACAATGATTCCTTCTCGTTTTATACCATACAATTAGCACCAGCTGTGCTCATTTTTGTTATTACATTATTTAAGAAAACTGCATGAAACCATAACTCAATCAAATGAATGTCCCTAGCACTGTCTTGCTTTTTAAATTAGTGCGGTCGGGCAGTGTAGACATAGTGTTTTTCTAAGACCCTCTGAAACCAGGTTTGAATGTGAGCTAGCTTTATGATAGGTTCGCCTTCACTTGTCACCTAGCCAATATTAAAATTTTGGGTTTTAGGTCAGAATGGTCTCATGGCATGCTTGCTATCCCGGCTAATTTGCTAACTAACCATTGAATTGTATTCAAAACAGCGGTTACTACAAACGCAGTTGTTCACAAAGATACGGACGAAAATGCGTCCCGTAGCCACGAGTTAAATACGGAGCCTAGTCTACTGTCCAAATAAGGGACAATTCCGTATTTTGCGGGATGGTTGGCAACCCTAAATAAAGCTAGCGACAGTAACTTGCTATCAATTGTGAAATTAGACATTGAAAAGGGGAGGGGATGTAACAACCATTCAAAATTGAAAGAATTAGGTTGCTGTTTTAACTGCTTTAGAATGCTGGATTTTAGCACATTGATTTTAAAACTGATAAAAGGCCAAGATGTCCCTTTGCTGAGAAATAATGCCCACCCTTGGACCAATCAGAATTGAGTATTCAGCCAAGCCATTGTATAACTAAGAATGACAGAGAGAAAAACAGAAAGATAAGATACAGTTGAGGCCAAAAGTTCACATACACCTAGGCTAAAGATATTTAAACTCAGTTTTTCACAACTCCGCACGTTTCATGTTACCATACATTTCTTTTGGCAAGTCAATTAGAGCATATGCTTCACATTAAAGGTCATTTTAAAACAATGGATTGGAGACAGCCTTGGATTGGAGACAGATTTATTTCAGCTTTAATTCGCTATATCAGAATTCCAGTGGGTCAAAAGTTTTTTTTTTTTTTGTTTTTTTTCCCTTGATTATGTTTTTTAAATTTTTTTATTTATTGTGCTACCAAACAAGTGGAGACGAGTACAGGGTACAGGGACACCTAAACAAATGAAAGGGATTGTACAAAGTAAGACAAAGAAAAACAACAAAGACAAAAGGGGCAAAAGCAAACTGAGGAATAAAATATGGGTTCAAACTAGTGGTATGTAGTAAGAGTGAAGAATCGAGAAGGAGAGAAAAAATAAAATAAAATAATAATAATAAAAGTCAAGAAAAAAATTAAATTAAAATAAATAAATAAATAAAAACAATAATAAACAAAACTATTTTAAGCAGTTTGGTATGAATGTGGTTAGTATCGGGGTTGTGAAGGATGACTGTGTCTGTGTGTGTGGGTATGTGTGTGTGTTTATGTGTGTCTATGGATTGAGTGTGGGGGAAAGAAGGATAGAAAAAAAAGGAATGAGTGGGTGAATGAGTAAGTAAGTATAGTGAGTGTTTTCAAACTATGGGTGGTAGACAGGCAAGAAAAACAACAAGTTAGAGGAATCAGGTTTGCAAGAAATCCATGAGGGATGACCAGATTAGGTGGGGTTCTATTGCGGTGTTATTGATGGAAGTGGATAACTTTTCCATGGAGATGTAATCTATGAGTAAGTTTTTCCAGTGTGCCATATTTATGGTGCTCCTCGATTTCCAGTTCATGAGGATAGTTTTCTTGGCGATAGTTAGGGCCACGAGGAGTAATCTAATGTTTGTTTTGTTCAAATTGATTGTTGAAATATCTCCTAACAAGCAGAGTGAGGGTGGATACTGTGATGTGGCAGCCCAGGAAGCAGGATAGTGACTCAGTGATTTCTTTCCAGAAGTGTTTAATGGGTGTGCAGTGCCAGGTGGTGCAGTGCATAGCTATCCGGGTTGTTTTGCGTGCAGTGTGAACAAATTTCTGATGCGTATCCCATTTTAAACATTTTTTGCCCAGTGAAGTGAAATCTGTGGAGTATCTTGAACTGTATAAGTTGTAGGTTGGCATTTTTGGTCATGAAGTAGATGTTTTTGCAAATTTGGTTCCAGAAGCCGGGATCAGAGGTAAAAGAAAGGTCTATTTCCCATTTCCTTGACGGAATGGCTAGTGTTTTATCAGACTGTGATATTATTTTATATATTTTGGAAAGGAGTTTCTTCGGGGAAGGGATGTTAGTTAAATCTGAAGCCGAGGGAGGAAGATCTAGATTGGTGGCCATAATGTTAAATTTGGATTGAATGGATGATTTTAGTTGCAAATATTACAAAAGTTGTTTGTTTCCGATGCCGTAATTTTGGACCAATTGGGAGAATGAAGCCAGGGAATTATTATAGAAGATATGTTTAAGATGTGTGATGCCTTTTTCAGTCCATGTGCGGAAATTGAGTGGTTTCTTGTTACTTAGAAAATCAGGATTGTTCCATATGGGAGTAAAATTTGAAAGTGAAAAGGTGATGTTCGTGATTTTGTGGAAATTCCACCAGGCTGTCAGAGCTATTGTTACCGTTTTGAAACAAGAATGGTGTTTGATAGTTTGACTAAGAAATGGTATATCTGAGATCTGGATGTCTTTACATACTGTTTGTTCTATATCTAACCATATGTTATCAAATTGATTGGGGTGGATCCATTTGTATATATACTGAAGCTGATTTGCCAGAGAATAATGGTAAAAATGTGGAGCTTCCAATCCTCCTTGTGTTTTGGGTTTTTGCAGAGTGGCCAGTTTAATTCTTGGTGTCTTGTTTTTCCAGTAGAATTTGGAGATGATTGAATCTAGAGACTTGAACCAGGTGAGGGTGGGTTGAGTTGGAATCATTGAAAATACGTAATTTATTTTAGGACGTATTGTCATTTTAACAGTAGCTATTCTGCCCAAAATAGATAGTGGTAGGTTCATCCAACGGTGGAGGTCATCATTTATTTTTTTGAGTACTGGGGTGAAATTGAGTCCAAACAGCTCTGACAGCCTGGGGGAAACATTAATACCTAGATATGTAGTGTAATCTGTGCATAATGGGATGGGTCAAAAGTTTACATACACCAAGTTGACTGTCTCTTTAAACAGTCTGGAAGATTCCAGAAATTGATGTAATTACATTTTAGAAGCTTCTGATTGGCCAATTGTCATAATTAGGGGTTAATTGGGAGTTAATTGGCACCTGTAGCTGTATTTAAGGGCCTACCTTTAGAGACACTGCCTTTTTGCCCTTGATACCATGGGAAAATCCAAGAAACTCAGCCAAGACCTCAGAAAAAAATTGTGGACCTCCAGAAGTCTGGTTCCTCCTTAGGAACTATTTCCAAATAAGTGAAGGTACCACAAGCATTTGTACAAACAATTGTATGCAAATATAAAAATCTTGCGACCACACAGACACTGCATCGTTCAGGAAGGATGCACAAATTAACTGCCAGGGCTGAATGAACTTTGGTCCGAAAGGTTCAACTGAACCCCAAGACAACAACAAAGGAACTGGTGAAGGAGTTGGAGGCATCAGGTACCAAAGTATCTACATCCACCATTAAGAGAATCATACATCACCATGGCCTGAAAGGCTGTTGTGCAAAGAAGAAGCCCCCACTTCACAACCAGCATAAAAAGGCCAAAATGAAGTTTGCAGGTGATCACCAGGACGAAGACCTAGCATTTTGGAAGAGATTTCTTTGGTCAGATGAAACAAAAATTGAACTGTTTGGCCATAATGATCAGTGCTATGTATGGAGGAAAAAGGGTGAGGCTTTTAATCTGAAGAACACCAATCCCCTCAACTGTGAAGCATGGGGGTGGCAGCGTCATGTTGTGGAGGTGTTTTGTTTGAAATGGGACTGGTGCATTTCAGAAAATAGATGGCATCATGAGGAAGGAGGATTATCTAGAAATACTGAAGCAACACCTCAAGACATCAGCTGGAAAGTTAAAACTTGGTCACAACTCTGGTCTTCCAGTAAGACAATGATCCTAAGCATACCTCCAAGGTTTTAACAAAATGTCTGAAAGACAACAACGTGAAAGGATTGGAGTGGCCATCTAAGCCCTGACCCGAATCCCCTAAAAAATTTGTGGACCGAAATGAAAAAGCATGTCTGAGCGAGGAGGCCCACAAACCTGACTGAGTTATACCAGTTCTTTCAGGAGGAATGGGCAAAAATTTCAAGTATTGTGAGAAGCTTGTGGAAGGCTACCTCAAGCGTTTGATTCAAGTTAAGCAATTGAAAGGCAATGCCACCAAATACTAACAAAGTGTATGTAAACACTATTGGCACCAGTTGGATAAGTGTACCAATGACTTAACGAGTGTACAATGTGAGTGTGAAAATGATTTTAATGGCGTTAATTGCGGACTTCAACTGATGAAGTTCTTGTACAAGTCCTGTTCTTCTGAACTGTTAAATATATGGCATATTTAACGGCCCAAGTTCTGGTCCAAAATAAGAATGCAAAGAAGCAAAAACGGTTAAAGATCCTGGAAGTGTTCTTGATTACTTCAAAATATTGAGTGTGCATCTGATGCATCCTTGCCTAAAAACTAAAATTTTAGTTCTCTCACATCATACATGACTAAAATCTTTCTAAGAATGAAAAAAAGGCAAGAAGTAAGTGTTACAATTGCTGAGTTTTAGCTCTTTTTTTAAATGTCATGTATGGTACAGCATGCAATTTTAATGAGAAACAGCCCTCCAAAGGTTGCTGGTGCTAGTTTGACTGCATTGAGTTATTGTGAATGATGTCTGAGCTGTAAGGTTATCTTTGTCTGTGCTGTATGTGTATGTCTGTGCTGTAAGGTTCTCTTTGTCTTTGCTGTATGTGTATGTCTGTGCTGTAAGGTTCTCTTTGTCTGTGCTGTATGTGTGTGTCTGTGCTGTAAGATTCTCTCTGTCTGCTGTATGTGTATGTCTGTGCTGTAAGGTTCTCTCTGTCTCAGGTCATCGCCACCATGTCCTGTCTAGGGATGTGGATCCCAAGGGCCACCATGTTCACTGATATGACCTCAGGATCGTAAGTCACACTCCTCTCTCTCTCACATCCTCACACCCAGACACTCTTGTAACTGGCTCTTACACCCTTAAATTCTGTCTGGCTCTTGGTGACATTTCACCTCTTGCCATATTTCCCATAAAAAACAGCTGTTTTTGACCTTTCCAGCTGTTGCACATGAATGTCTGCACACTGTTTGCCATGTAGACAATGAAAATTTGAATAGAGGAAACACCCACAGGGTTTAGTTACCCCACTTTAACTGGCCCATCTTGTGATAATAAATAGCATGATTAATGCCATATACCACTGTGAACATGGACCAACGGCCGTTTGTGTGCATGGTGTTTAAGTTCTCTCTCACTCCCTCTAGGTATTTTAGTGGTAGTGTTTAATTTCTCTCTTTCTGTAAGTGTTTTGCAGTGGTAATGTTTTAGTCTCTCTCTCTCCGAGAGAGAGAGTGCAGTGGTGTCTTACAGTCATTTCTCTCTAGGTATTTTGCAATGTTGTAAGTTCCTTTTTGTCTCTGTCTCTCTGCAGGTACTTTGCAATCGTGGTGTATAAGTTTCTAATCATGATGGTGGAGGAGTGTGGGGGAGATGAAGAGTTTCTGAAGCGCTGTGGGAAGAACACTCTCCGGATCAGCACCGGGCCCTGCTGCTGCTGCTGTCCCTGCCTACCACGTGTGGCCATCACACGGTATACAGGGGTCACACTGGGGTCACAACAGTTATGCTGAGGTCAAATGCATATTGCTAGTATTTTAGCCAACTAGAAGAGTATGCCAGCATGCAGAACAAATCATATATTCAGACTAAAAGTTTTTTTTTTTTTCATTTCTTTGCTGTTTTTTTATGTATTTAAATAAAACATATTTTGTATGAGAAAACCATATGGGTTGACAGGTATGTGGTAGTACTGTATGCACATGGAGGACAGAGGTCTATGCTGATAACACTGCTCTGCTCCTCTCCAACCTTCAAAGGGCTGATAAAGGAGGTCACTGAACCAGAGGACAAACAGCATAGATTAGTCATATTGACTGTGTGTGAATGCTAGCCAAACCTTAAAATCATATTACTCCCCCCCCCCCCACCCCCCCATTTTATCCCCAATTTGGAATGCCCAGTGTTATCATGTCCTCTAAATTATGTCCCAAGCTGCTTTTTTTCACACCAGTTCATCAGCTAAGCTTGAACCAATATGGTTTGGAGGACACTTCATGTGCACCACGGGCATCTGATAGACCAAAAGCATGGACCAAAAGAGAGCGATGACCACAAAATCCCTTCTGATTGAATACTCACTAACTGTAGGTGTCTTTACTGCCAGAGATGGGGGAGGGAGTGACTGGATAGGTGAAGCTGCTAGTAGAAATTTAACTGCCTGGTCAAACTGAGCTGAGAGTTGTTTGTCTGATTAAATGGACCTTTGGGTCATTCAACCCAGTGTATGTGTTGGCATTACGTAAACCATTCCACAGTTCTGTTTCAGAAGGGTCTCCCTACAATTTAGTTTTACCATGGAACTCGAAAACCTCTGGAGCCCAAAACTTCAAGAAACTTAACCTTGTTTCACTGACCTCTGTTCATATGCATGACATTGGTCCACACTGGAGTTATTGCTCAACATTGGTAACGTACTGCTACACTTTTACAACTGCATTGTCAGAAGATCAGAAGATTAGATATGGATATAAGACATAAGACTCTATGCATCCTGAAGTAGAGGAGAAATGGTGTATTTTAATGAAGCATAATTTGCGGCTACTGGGTGGCTCATCCAGTTAAGGCACCAGCCTTAGTGCCTTGTGTATTAATGGGCCCCATGGGGCTCGATCTAAATGCCAACTGTGCAAGTACCCACTGTGAATAGCAACCCCAACGCACAATGTGCTACTGACACATAAATTAAAATAGCATCGCTCAGGGTTAGGGAGGGCTCAGTTAGGAACCGCATCTCATTGATCTCTAGCGACCTCCGCTGGCAGATCGAGTGCTTGCAAGTCCACCTGTTCAATTCACCTGTTCAACAATTCATGCTGAGATATGCGATTGGGCATCTACATCTGTGGAGAAAGGGAGTGGGGAGCATTTAAAACAAAACTTAATGTACTATTTCCATGCTTCATATATAAAGGAAATCTAACAATTGTGCCATTAAACTATTGTCTAACTGTTTTATTGTATTTACATATACAGTATGCCATTGAATATTAATGTCTGTGGAGCTGTCACGTTTTCAATTGATCTTTTTTTTTACTGTGGATAGATTGGTTTGTCTAATTAATACATTTGAATATGTGTGTAAATTAAAAGGGGCTGGACATCCCAAATCCTATACACTTCAGTAAAGAAAAAGTAAACATACATGCCTATAATTAATGAATCAATTAATCATTAATAAATACATGAATAGATTAACTGTTCAATAATATATCAATGCATTTGTTCATGATATTGTGAATTCATTTGTATGAACTGGCCTGCCTCAATGTGGTTGGTGGTAATGATAAAGTTTTTCTTTTTCTCTTTCCTCTCAGACGGACCCTCTTCCTGTTGAAGCTGGGCTCCTTCCAGTTTGCTCTGCTTAAGACGGTTCTCAGCATCCTGTCCATTATTCTGTGGACCAATGGAAACTTTGATGTAGCTGATGTTAGTACTGCCTGACTGCCAATAATGGGGCTTCTGTTTTTACATGGGTGGGGGGAGCAATTTGATTCTTGACTGCGCTGAGAAAGAGCTTATTTCAAAATAATATGCATGACTATGTGCACAATTATTGATCTCAATCTGTATTGATCTCAAATGATGGTTTACTGAACTGAATACACAGGGAGTTTGCATTATTGTTTTCACAGTTCTTTTATGAAAATAGATTTGGTAATGGGGGTATTCAAAAAAGTTCAAAAGAGCTCAGTCAACAGCAGTAGCTGAACCCCTGGGACAAGGCTTTGAAGAATAGCAGTATCCAGGAAGTTTGGGTCCCTCAGGTATTAATGCATACCCAGTCCCAAGGCATTAACCTGGATCTAGGCAGACCCAAACAAGGCAGGACTCAGGTATTTGGATTTTGGTATGGGGCAACCCATAACCTAATAACTGCTCATTATGTAATAAAGTAATTTTATAAAAACTCATAATGTAATAATTTGCCTATATTGTGATGAAAATTTTGAGCACATAACATTTTAACTTTTGAGTGTATTGTAAAGTGCAGATGGCCAGTCCTGCTCCTGGACAGTCATGAGGTTGAATAACTTTGCGTCCAATGTTTGGAGCCTGGACTGAAACGTCATCCCTTATCCTGCTCTCCAGGATTACGTGCTATTCCTTATGGGTGGTTTTGTGTCATTGACTGATGAGCCTGGTTTTCAAAGACCAGTGTCCTTGTGCAGGGCTTTGAAATGGGCTGTACTGACGTGCCACTGTACACTATTTTGTTGAAGTCTGACCTCATGACAGGTGTGATATTGTGGACATACAACCCAGTTTTCCTGTGGAAGGAGTGACCTTCATTTTGGGAAATAACTTAGCTGGGGGCAGACTTTTAGATAGCCCTGTTACTCGTGTCATGTTTAAATGACTTGTGACTTTCCCAGATGCTGCAAAGGCTTGTGATCGCGTACAGTCTCCCTTACTCAGATTCCGCTTTGGTGATTCGCTCATCTTAAAGCTTGATCCTGACATATAGTCTCCCCTTATTGCTGCAGACGGGAATTCAGATTACGTTTATGAGGTCAGTGATTCGGTCATCTTAAAAGCATCTGCCAAATATATGTAATGTAATGGGTTAAAACCATGCTTGCGGGGGAGGACAGTAAGGCAATGTGTCAAGGGTTTGAGAGGCTGTCTCGGGGGGCAGCTGATTGCTCAGCAGAAGAAAGACTCATATTTATTCTCTCTTAGAAAGCACAGTTCCCGAGGAGGAAATTGCTTCAGTGCCAAGAAGGGTACATTGAATCGTACGAAACACAAATGAGCTAATGGAGACCCATTGACACTTGAGTTCAGGATGACTGGAACATTGTTCTAACAGTTCTACAGTCCTTCTCCCCACAAACCACAAAATCTGTCGTTCTTACACTGCGAGCAAACACTGGTTTTATTGTGCGCTCGATACAAAAACATGGATACACAAACAAAAAAAAAACACTATAAGGAAGGGGATTAAACGCCACGTTGCTCCCACGTGCATCTCATTCCAGCGCCCCAGTCTCACTGCAGGCAGAGCATATAAATTATTACCAATTAATCGCAATCACAAACAGCTGTGGTTGTAGGCCAGCTAAACCGCTCCATCTCCGTCTGCAGATGGTGCCCTAATCACACCACCCCTCCACATACCCCCACCGCTCGACTTAGGCCGAGGAGCCATCTGGCCGCCAGCTAACACCCCCCCTTCTCCAAGTGGGAGAGGAAGTCAGTAACCACCATCTGAGCCCCCGGCCCATGGATCATCTTGAACCAATACAGCCGTAATGCCAGATACCAACAAGTGATCTGCGCGTTGGCATCTTTCATGCGGTGGAACCACTGAAGGGGCATGTGGTCCAAACAGAGAGTGAAATGGAATCCCAGGTGATAATAGCAGAAAGCGCCGAGCGCCCACTTGATAGCCGGACACTCTCCACTTCTCCACTGTGCTGTACTTTGCCTCCCTGCTGTGACAGCTTCCGGCTAATGTACAGCACCGGGCGATCGACCCCCTCCACCTCCTGGGACAAAATGGCCCCCGGCCCACTGTTCGATGTGTCTGTCTGCAGACAAAATGGGAGAGCAAAGTTAGGTGTATAAAGGAACGGTTCACCATGAAGAGCCTGTTTAACCATCTCAAATGCCTGCTGACACCCCTTCATCAACTGGACCGGATCTGAGGCACCCTTTCGGGTCAGATCGGTCAGGGGACTGGTCAGCTCAGAGAATGCTGGAATAATTCTCCTGGAAATGTTTCAATGTGGTGGTGGATGAGGTTTGTGCGCCCTGGCAGTGGGGAGAACACATCTGTAAAGCAACTGGGCCACATCTGCTCTCTGGTACAGTGAGAGATGGTCATCACAAAGGGTTGGGGTAAAATTGGCCGGTTTTGTCACCTCTGGACCCAACTCATATCTCATATCTCTCACTTCACGCTTTTAGGAAGTTGAGGTGGTATATCTGTGTTGCCCCACCCCTGTCAGACCGTACAACTTCATAATCAACATCCCCCACTTGCTGTGTGACCACAAAGGGCCCTTGCCCCCTGGCAAGTAATTTGGAGGTAGAAGAAGGGAGTAATACAAGCACTTTATCTCCCAGTACAAATTGTCTCAGCTGAACGCCTTTATTTATGCGCACCGTTGTTGTTCTTGCGCCTGCAGCAAATGCTCCTGTGACAATTGCCTTAGTGTGAGGAGCTTTGCTCTTAGGTCCAGAACATACTGAATTTCATTTTTACTGGTGCTTGGACCTTCCTCCCAGCTTTTTTAATGAGATCTAATACACCACGTGGCCGCCTGCCAAAAAGTAATTTGAAGGGAGAAAATCCCGTGGAGGCCTGGGGAACCTCATGCACTGCAAACAATAAAGGGTTCAGCCACTTATTCCAATTATGAAAACCTTTGTGCATGAGCTTGCGAATCATTGTTTTCAAGGTTTTATTAAATCTTTCTACCAAACCGTCTGTTTGGGGATGGTAGCCAGATGTTCTGATTGATTTTATTCCCAATAATTTGTATAGCTCACGTAACGTGTGACAAGAACAAAGTGCCTTTATCGGTTAGAATCTCTTTCGGGATCCCAACCCGGGAGATTATTTGAAACAATGCTTGTGCAACACTCTTAGCCAACATGCTACACATTGGCACTGCTTCCAGGTATCGCGTTGCGTAGTCTACTAAAACTAACAAAAAGCGATGCCTGTGTGCACTTCAGTCTAATAGCCCGATGAGGTCCATCCCTACCCTTTCAAACGGGACCTGCATTAACAGTAATGGACACAAGGGTGCCTTTGGAATGGCCACAGGATTAACTAACTGACACTCGGGACAAGATGCACACCTCCTCTGCACTTCGCCCTCAATGCCCGGCAAATCATGCCATTAGCCTACTCAGTGTTTTATGAACACCCAGGTGACCAGCCATCAGATTATGGTGAGCCACCTGGAAAAGCATTTCCAGATGGATCTTCTGTACCAATAACTGGGTGTTTTCCTCTCCAGTTTGAGTGTCACGACCAAGGGGCAATAACTCGCCTCTATGAGTGAAACCTTTTACCCCAGTGGCTACTGCGTGAACTGCAACGCCTGGTTGCAAAAAGAACTTGAAACCCCGCCCACCCAATGTTAAGTCAATGGGGAGAGCCTGAAAAGAGGCCAGTTTTCTCTGAAGAAATATAAATTTTTTACACAAGAAATGATAACTAGTTAATCCAATCCCTTGTAATGTCTCCACTGGGTCTGATTTTTAAAAAATAATTCCGCCAAAATTCCCAAATCTGGGTTAATTTCAGTGCGTGCAATGTGGTTTGTCCTATTACCGTATGACCATATAAGGATTTCCCCATCCTTGCAGCCAGGCAGAGTGCTTCAGCAACAGGTGTGATGCTATGTCATTTTATTCCGATTAGCTAGCTACATACGATCTCACCATTCCAAGGTCCAAAAATGTTGCGTGCTGCATTCAACTGTAATAACCGCTATTCTAAGGATTCTTCTCTCCAGTTCTATCGGTTAATACATTTGAGACGTTTTCAGAAAAGGTTCTATGTCAAAACGCGATTTCTGACCATCTCGGGGTTTCAGTTGATTCTCATAAAGTCTCGTCTTTTATCATTTGTATATGTTGCTGGTGAAATCATATTTGTAAGCAGTTTTGAAGCTTCTTTAAGAAGTCAAGCTAGTGGGATTTACTTAGCTAGGGGGAGCAAGCTTACTGTCTAGATATCGATCTATCTGTCTATCTGTCTATCAAGCTAACTTGCTAGCTAGCTATCTCGTGATATATCTGTCTAGCTATCTAGAGTTATTTTATCTATCTGTCTATATAACTAGCTAGCTAGTTAGCTAGTGATCTATTTTATCTATGGAAATATCTTAACACTAAACGTATCTTGCACAATTAACTTTTTTGAAATGTTATAACAGTACGGTTCTGTGGTTGCAAGGCCACGCTTGTTGTCCAGGCGTGGGCGTGTCTAATTACCATGTAAGGTAGTCGGGGTGGATTTTCTTGTAGTCGTGGACTCTTTCGCTCCACTGCGCTTGCGTTGGTTTCAGCGGGCAATGTGGCTGCGCCCTAGTTTGGGCTTCATGCGCCAGTGAGCACTAACCATAGCAAATCAGTGGGTGACATCATGAAGCACTTCGTGCATATTTTTATACGGTCTATGGTTACGACTCACTCGGCATATCTTTAATAATAGAAAAATAAGGGTGAACTAGAGTGGTGCCAGGGTGCACCGGGTGACCATCGATAGCTATCCTCTGGTCAAAGGCAAAACGTAAAGTATCATCCCGAAACTGCTCAAGCGGAAAGTCCTCCTGGGGATGTATGCCGGAAGTCGGGGAAGCTCTCATGAGAGCTTCTCCCGACCCCGCCTCTCCCTCAGCAGCGTCGGACGACCACTGAGCACATCACAGAGCTCACAGATTCCTATCAGTCATGATCGCTTCCCCATGTAACCTTTCATTACATTAGTAAACCCTGGGTCAATCAGTACCCAATAAAAGGGGATTTGACTGGCGGAATCCAACTGCAGCCTTTACTCTATGCTTTTTGCCCCCGTGTCAAATTTCCACTGGCACCACTGGGTAATCGTGAATATCCCCACGTACACACCTTATTGACACCCACGATGCTTTGACCAATGCATCGGGCCGAACCAAGCTTTGGTGAATCATGGTTTGTTTACACCCTTAATCCAGAAAAGCCTGCCGTGTACCCCCTTGGATCCTTACCGGTATCCGGTACATCCCCTCCTGACCAGGGGAGGGGGCTGGCAAGCCCGCAACCCGTACCACTTCCCCCACTTCCATCAGGGCACAGTCCCTGCGGAAGTGGTTGGGATTCCCACAACGCCAGCACTTCTGCCCAGGTGTCTGTGGAGGTCTCTGGGTGCCCGGCGCTGCGACCACTGAGACCGGGAGCTGTGGGGGAACAGGGAAGGGGTTGTGGGGAGATAGGGTATTGTGGAGAGAAGAGCCATTTTTCCCGCTGCCGACGAGGGTCCCACTGGAACCGGATGCTAGAACCTCTCCTTAGTGCTGGAGAACGGGGGTTCCCTCAGGGCGGGGCCAGGTGCTGGAGGGCGATGTTGTAGGGCGCCGAGGTGATCCTCCGCCAGGGCAACAGCAACATCCAGCGAGGTTGGTCTATGGCAGCACACCCAGTCGGCAGTGGCTGTTGGCAGGCTTAGCACAAACGTCACCTACTTAACAACCTCCACCGCCGAGTGCACTGCTGACTGGAGCCACCAGTTAGCGGCGTCTCAAAGCTGCTGAGCCAGAGCAGGGGCGGCTGGCGTCCTTGTAACGAAGAGCCCTGAAGCGGCGACGGTGATCTTCCTCTGTTCGACCCACTCGGTCTAAAATCACCCGCTTCAAGTCCTCATACTTGGTTCTCAAGGACGCCGGCAGGCTGTGTGCAGCTTGTTGAGCTTCCCCGGCGAGAAGGGGATGCAAATGCACAGCCCAACTCCTCTGTAGCCCACCCACTGGCAGCTGCTATACCCTAGAACGTGGCCAGGTACGCCTCTATGTCTTCAGCCTCTGCCATTGGTGGCGTCTGTAGTCCGGCATATCTGCCAATTGGGGTGGTCAGCATGCTTCGCAGGAGAACCCGATCCTCCGCCTGCCCCTAGATGTTTCAGGGCTTGCCCCTGCAGCGATTCCATCACCCGCACTCCTGCTTGTTTTTCCAGCTTGTTCTTGCCTCCTCTTCCTCCCCCCTTACGGGACACCACGGTAACAGTTCTGCAGTCCTTCTCCCTACAAACCACACAATCTGTCATTCTTAGACGCACACAGGCATTATTGTGTGCTCGATACAAAAACACAGAATCACAAACAAAACAAAACGCACAATAAGGAAGGGGATTAAATGGCACGTCGCTCCCGCATGTGTCTCTCATTCCAGCGCACTGGTCGCACTGCAGGCAGAGTATATAAACAATTACCAATTAATCGCAATTGCAAGCAGCTGTGGTTGTAGGCCAGCTAAACCACTCCCTCTCCGCCTGCAGATGGCACCCTAACCACAGTTGTTTATCAGATTGTGGTTCCATCTGTGCACTGCCATGAGATACATAGTCTAGCTCATGGTAATTAGCCTAGCTGGTCATTTAGGTGCGAATAAAAACATATGACCTGTTTTCAAACACTTCTTTTGGCATGGTTTGAGGTATGATGGTGAAAGAATGCTCGTGGATCACGTTGGTCCATTGCTGCAAATTAGAGCGGGTAATCAGTACTTGCTCAAAATAAAGTGCATATTTATTCCTTTTTCAGACTGACCATAACCCACTTGTTTATTTCATGGCATGCAATTGCATGTAGTATAATAAGTTATTATACAGAAAAAGTTATTACGTTATGCACTCAACATTTTTATTACATTATAGGCTGATTATTCCATTATGAGTTTGATTACGTTTTATAGCAGTTATTACATTATGAGCTGTTAATACTTTATGAGTTGTTACAAGGTAGATCCGTTGCAGACCCATGCAGACCCATATTCTCACCCATTAATGAATATTTACACTATATACTCTCTATGGACTCTATGGTCTTTTGAAAGAAAAAGCACAAAAATAAGTCGGAGCTTTGGCTGATGTCAGGGGTGCTGTAGGGGGAACGTTAAGACAATTATAAGGGCCCTGACTGATTGGGGCCCTTAAAAATATTATAACAAAGGATTTTCTGGGGTGGTGGTGCCCCATGTGGGATCTTATCTTGGGGCCCAAAATGCCTGGCGGCGCCCCTGGCTGAAGTGGTTCTTTAATACAGGCTGTGACATGTTCATGTATTGCTGCCAAACTGGAATTGAACCAGGCATTAAAGCAAATGATGCTACTTTACTCCACAGTCATAACCCAGTTATATCAACCCTGCAGTCTCCTGCATCTCATTTCTCAAGTTTTCTGTAGATAACAGGAGGATGCATTGTCCTGTGAATTGCTATGCTAGCAATGAATGTTCTCACCTCACCCACACCCATTCATTGACATTCAGCAATGATGGCAGAGAGAGGTTTCAATGTTAGGAATACAGAGTTGAATACCCAGTGAGCAAAAGGGAATATCTGCTTGTTATGAGGCAGCAACACTGCTTTACTTCCTATTCAGTGCTGTCGAAGCCAGGAAGAGACAGGTGACGGTGTTGTTTTTGCAGATGGCAATTACTGGAGCGGCTATTTGGATTAACCCTTTTATAGGGATCCTGACCATCATCGCTCTCTGGCCTGTGGCCATCATGTTTATGCACCTGCGCCTCACTCTCCGAAGCCTGAGAATCATCCCCAAATACGCCATGTACCAGGTGAGTCCGTCAGTATACTTCTCTTCTAATCACTGCACAGGCAGATGGGTGATTCCACCAACGGTTGCATTTATGGTACTCGTGTAGCTTTTCCTTTTTACTTGTAAGTTTTTTTTTTTCCTCTCTCTCATTTTTAGACCAGATGTCTATTGACAGCAGTTGGCTTTGCCTCAAAACCGTTCCTGCTTATGTGAATTGTGATGGAAGCTCTGTTGTCCCAAATGTCCAAATGACAACTTTCTCTGAATTTGCCCCTTTACCATGTTCTCTGATTCTGAGAGTGGCTCAAAAACTCTATTGAGAAAATACAATTGATGTTCCCCATTGTAATCAAGGGGCCAGCTTTCAGTTCTCAACCTCAGCCTCAGCACTGGATGTAATGTCGCCCCATGCCGATATCTATGATTTTCGCTCAAAAAGCCAGTTTCTCCATTCATTTTTGACAGCAAAAATAAAATACTTCCACTCAAATATTCATGTTAACTTGGTGCATTATATTAGCAAGAAAAATCACTTATTATTTTTTCACGGTAAAATAGTTTTTCCTACCACACACAAAGATTAATTTTTTATTTATTGTTTATTTTAGCCTATGTCTGCGTGATCCTCGTTTTACATATGATTAGGCATGTGACCAAGGACACAACTGAGCATGTCTGTTGAGTGGAGAAATGATACTTCCTGGTTCTGATGTGCTCCCCGTAGGTTTCTACTGGCATCGCTGTCTCTACATATTATATACTTTAAGACTGTAATGTCCTCTGACTGCCTGTTGATGTAATAACCTGGCCGCACACATGGTGCTGACACTATGTTGTCCTGGAACTTCTGTTGCCCAGTGATAGTTTTATGACATGATGCCCAATGGTGGCTGTGACTTCATTTGGAATGTTCATCTGATGCCCTTGCACAACTCTTCCACCTCCGAGCAAACCATTCTGTAGTTCGATTGTTTTTGCCTTGACAAACACTGCCCCTCTGTCTCTTCACACATGAATTAGCACTGATTGATCAATAAAAACATTTTGCTACTTTTATAATTAATAAAATAAGAAATAATAATTAATCAATCACAAATGTATAAGAATTTGTGCTCAGATCTTGGTGAGGTGAATCTGGTGTCATTATTGTACGAGACTGGAAAATGAGTTTGGAAATTAGAGCACTTCTGCTATACTTTAGATGTCTTAGACCAAATGAGTTAGTGGTCAGGAAAAACTGTAAACTGAGCCTTCACATGTTCTCACAGTTCCTAGAATGTCACATGTATGTCCGCTTTCCCCACAATCCCTGCATGTGTGCCCTCAGCTGGTCCTTGTCTTGAGTCAGCTGCAGTCAGCCATTATCAACATACTGGCGATGAACGGCACTATTGCTTGTGCCCCACCCTACTCTTCTCAGGCTCGTGGATACTGTGAGTGTGCCTGCCATTTCCCAGCGTCTCACTCTTTCTCTGAATTCAGTTCAGTTCAAATGTTCTTTCAATGGCATGACCGCACATAGGTACAATACTGCCATCACAATTGTTTTCTTAAATATTTTACATATTATAAATATATTAAATATTTAGATATTTTATACATTTATATCCAAGTGAGGTGGGCACAGTGATGCAGTGGGTAGCACTGTGGAGATTGCATGTTCTCCCCATGTCCGCGTGGGTTTCCTTCGGGTACTCCGGTTTCCTCCCACAGTCCAAAGACATACAGGTAGACTAATTGGAGACTCTAAATTGCCCATAGGTATGAGTGTGTGTGTGAATGTTATGTGTGCCCTGCGATAGATTGGTGGCCTATCCAGGGTGTATTCCTGCCTCTCGCCCAATGCACGACATAGCTCAGGAGGTAAGACCGATTGTCTGGCAGTCAGAGGGTTGCCGGTTCAAACCCCGCCCTGGGCGTGTCGAAGTGTCCTTCAGCAAGACACCTAACCCCTAACCCCTAACTGCTCTGGCGAATGAGAGGCATCAATTGTAAAGCGCTTTGGATAAAAGCGCTATATAAATGCAGTCCATTTACCATTTGCACGCTGGGATAGGCTCCAGCACCCCCCGTGACCCTGCTCAGGATAAGCAGGTATAGATAATGGATGGATGGATGGATGGATGGATATCCAAGTGAACTTGTGTTGCTTAAGTATTAACATCCCCCCCATCCACAACCAAGAAAGAAGGCAGAAAAAAAGTATTTTTTATTTGGGCTTAAACCCGTGTGTGTTTCCTCTTCAGTGATGAACCAGCAGTTGCTGATCCTGGAGATGTTTATCATCACGCTGGTGAACCGATTACTATACCGTCGCCACTATGACCCCCTGCCTCTTGTCGACCCACACGAAAATGACAACGACCAGAACGCCAAGACTATCCTGCAGTCTGAGTCTGGGGATAATGTACTGTGAAACTATACTGTGCTTTAATGTACTGTGTGTGTGTCTGTGTGTGTGTGTGTGCGCGCCATTCCTTTGTCCCAGAACTGTTAAAATGACTGATGAAAACTTGGCTGGTTTTCAAATACCTGCTGTTGTATTCATTAAATGATGGAACCAAGATTCGGCTCATTCTTTTCGAATGTTTATTTCTGTTATGACAAATCTACTTGTCAGGCTACTCAAATAATAATAACAGATCTACTTGTCAGTGTGTACACTCCTGGGCAAAAAAAATGGGCCAAGCCCATTTACATTGAGTGTAATGTCAACGAGTCAGTTATGTGCTGGTTACAATGCCAGTTTTTTGGCCAAAACGTCTTGCTCCTATCTGGAGTGAATGATTCAAATGATCTTTAAAAGAGCCGCTGGACCAGTAGATACAAAACGTTATAACATCAAAGATCTACTACCATATTTCACTATAGGCATAATGCCCTTTTTCACATAAGTGTCTTTCTGATGCCAAACCCACTACTGAGGTGCATGGCCAAAAAGTTCAATGCCTCACGTGTTCATAACTCCTGGTTCCAATCCAGCTGTGTATTTAATTTAAATTTCATTTAAGTAACTACCATTGTAGTTCGATAATTTCTCACACATGACTGACGTATAATTTATTTATTTTATTTTTTTGTGGACAACCTTACTATTTAGAGATTGGGGTATAGTCCCGTGCTAATGTTTTTGTATGCAGTAGTACATGATGTCCACTGGATGGCAGTACGCTCCTATTTATAGGACAATAAGTGAATGGTGAGCAAAACAGCACAAGTGTACTGAACAGTAATTGTTTGTGCTTGTCTGAACTGTGGCAACGTGCAGGCTGTGTATGACACGTTGTAAAACTATATTGATGTGCAGTATGCCCGAAATGTCCAAAAGGGAATAATCATAGTCATTGTCTCCAAAACATGATGTCGTTGTTAAAAATAATAGCCTAGTTATTTTTTTTTTTTTTGGTTTGTTTTTTTTATTTATTCTGGGATAGTTGATTTAAAAGTATACAATGCAGAATTTTTACTTTGAAAATATTATAAAATAACCAATGCATGCACTGACAATATCTGTCCTTACGTGTTTTCGCCAAATTCGTGCAACTTCGTTATTCTAAAATGCGTGAATGATGTTTGTAAAAAATTGTACAATTAGGCCAGGGTAAATTCGTCGTTTTGAATGAGCTTAAACGGGGAAATTAGCTTTTTGTCCCAGATGCGTATTAAACTGCAATACCTCGGGTGACCACTGGAGTTTGAGAGCTTCGCGGAGAGTGCCAGTCCCCGGTCCCCTTTCTACGTATGAAAGATGCGAATAGGCAAAACCCGTTCAACGATATGACAAGCATGTCTTAGCTGATTTACCAGACCTATAAGAAGTGACGAACAAGGCAAGTTCCCATAAACAAAGGCAAGCTGGCCAATCGCAATGCCGTATTTCTCTTTTCTGCGTTTTGGGGAATAGCGCTATCAGCCAATAAGCATCCAGTCCTGTGGCTCGTTAGCAAGAGTTGTCATGTGCGGTTGACTAGGAACTCGTGTGCGCACAGGCGCCCGTGGAAAAATAGATTTTATTGTATTACCAAGTTAAATGTATTTAGATGTTTTACAATGGTGCCGCTACAATATGCCGTTTGGATGCAATAGCCTGTACATTCTGTAAATGTTATTTTACGCCTTAGTTCTTAGTGATGTGACTTTCACCAGTAAGTGGGAAATAAATGCATCATTCATCATGAGAATATTTACATTTCTATCGAAAAACACAACCCCGAAGATAGAATATTACTCAAAATTTTCACCTTCGCCGCTTTCTATAAAACAATTTTTGGATTTCGGTGAGTATGAATAAGCTATATATTTTGAAGACCGAATATATCAGTGGTGTCATTAGGCTACTGCGAAAACCATTATTGCAAAATGACGTCATGTGGTAGGTAGAACGTGTGAAAATTGATTTTACGGCTATTTGTTATAGTGCACCAACTGACGTAAGCCCACAGCAGTTTTAACTTAGTGATTAGGTTGTAATATAACAGTTTTAAAAGGAAAATCATCCTGCTATAGAGTTCGCTTTAAGGGAGGATTCTACTTTTCAATACTGAAAAAAATAAAACCTAGGAAAAAGGGGAAGCCTGTCTAATTATTCTGTTTCTGATTTTTATTGATTCGCAAAACTTGCGCACTACTGTAACATTTAACTGATCAAATTAAAGACCAAGGTTGGTGAATAGGCTCCCTTTTGTTGAAAGTGTGGACGCACGGCAGCTAAAACTAACGTAGCTAATGAGGAATTCCAAGGCGAAGTAAGTGACAGCGAGCCAAACCTGCATTGGGTTAATAAGTTTAAGGTGAAAAAATATTTTAAAACACGTGTTCGACAGCCTAATTAGGAGCCTATTGATTCATCTGAAGTCTTTAATTTGATTTAATTTTTTACAATTTTTTGTTACCTTTTGTGATGTAATTTCAATATAGCACGATAAGCACAAGGTGAACATCGAACTTTTATTCTTCATGACATGCACATCTATTTCTAATATAATGTGGCTTAAAAGGGTAAATGACTCCTTTAATAACATGAAATGCACCAAATTACATTTAATTCTGGGATTGCAATTGTGGTTGGAACAAAATCACCATACTCAGTGGTACCCCAGGACTGGGAACCACTGGACTACAGTTCCTTATTTGTCGCATTCAAGACTTTGAAGTGTTAAATTGTCTTGTGCCACTAATTTTGAACCTGATATGTGAAGACGCAGATATATTCTCTCAGATAAATATAAATTTAGCTTGGCCCAAAAGTATTGTCCATTTCATCATGGTGACTAAATAGTTACCCATGGCAGTTATTACAGGCATGCAAACATTGTTAAGGACATCATTAAATCACCTTGGGTCCCTAATATTCAACCTGCAATGAAGGAAGTGAGGCATGGACTCAGATGCATTTGAATTTAGACTGGACCAAAATTATTTTCCATTTCAAATTTGAAACTAAATCTGTTACCAGTGGCAGTTTATTTGAAGATTGCCATTAGACTTTTTAAAATGGAAAATAATTTTAGGCCAATTCATGTTTATCTGAGAGCTTATCTCCCTGCGTTCTCGTATCAGGTTGAAAACGTTACGCAATTGTGACATGACTGAGTTTACAAGCTAGTTTGTGTTGTGAGAACACATGTGTAAGCTTTTTTAGTTCATGTTAAATTGCATGCAATGGTATTTGCAGTATAGGCCTGTGGACCCTCAAAAACTACATTTTAAGTTAGAGATAATGGTGGCCAGAAACCAACAAAGACAGGAAACTTAGACAATCACTTTGCCATTGTGTTGAACCCTGCACTAAAAAAGCTTACAACAGAAATTTATTTGATATCCTCACCACTGGATAGGCTGTTTCGAGGATTCAATTAAGCATCCTCTTTGAATCAACAACCAGATAAATTGGGGAATGCAGGATTGGAGAGTTGATTCCTTTTTAGAAAACAATTCCTTTCTAGAAAACACACCCACATACAAACACATACCATATGTGTACAAGCAAATTGCACATACATAGAAGTAAACGCAGACACATACATACAGAACATGTACACAGACATTCACACATGTAGCCGCATGTACAGAATCAGGCACACAAACTCTCATTCCCACAGATCGCTGTTTTTCAGTACAGTGTCAAGTTTCAGCTGGGTTGAATAGTAGTCCCTTAATCTTGTCATTGTGTCTGAGTGAAATTGATGCCCTTTGGGGAGCTTGAGCCCTCTCTGTATGGCTGTCCCATATGCACAGATATGATCGCCACCTCACATTCTAGCTGTGCTCTTTTGAGATGTGGTTCTCCAAAGGCTCATTTTGGTCATTCTCTCAATAAGAATGTTTTAGAATGTTTTCAGAAAACATTTTTCCACTGTGTACGGCATAGCTTTAGAACATCTCCTGATGGTTCCTGTATTCAGCCATCATATGTTTCTTTGACTGTAGATAATATGCAGGCTGTCTACTCTTAAACTGTATAACATATCAGATCTTGAGTTCAGTACACCAACTTATAACTTACTGATATGGAAACAGTCAAGCAATTTGTTAAGCATTATTTTGATTTGGACAGTATAGTCCATACTCTGTAAATTTATAAACTGTTTTATGAAAACTCACCATTTTCAGGGATTTAGAGGATGGACTGCTGTGAAATGGCTAGTGGTAATTCATTAACCATACTTATAATAAGTGATCAACAAGGCAAGGCATGTTCTCATAAATACAGACAAGCTGCCTAAACTTAATGTTGTATTTCACTCTTTCTCTCTAAATTTGCACTGCTCATTGTGCTGTACACTTACAGTGCAGGCCAACAGTATTAGGCCACCTGTAGCTTTTTATTTTTATTTTTTTTTAAACCTTTGGTAGAACTGAATTCAGTTAATATATGCACATTTATTAAATAACAAACCAAAGTACAAACATTTTTTAAAAATTATTTCTACCTACAAAAAGATGACTTTTATTTAAAAATAATCGTAGACACAGATTTCCTCAAAATAGACTCCTTTGGCTTTAATTACAATTAAACAAATTATTGGATGTCGATCCAATCATTTTGCAAATGGGGGGTGGGAGGGAGGTGGAGGGGTAGTTAAATTGACTGAAATCTTATCTACCTTAAGTTTTTTTAAAACCACAGGTAGCCGAACACTATTTACATCTAGTGTAAGTAAAATAATGACTATAGCTGCAAGAATTTTGTCAAGGAAAAAGGCATTAAGCTTAGAAGTGTGGGGCGAAGTAAACATTGTGGCAAGGTTATTCCCTGTGACAAATTGCAAAGAACCTGCAAAGATTTCCAGGTCCAGGTCCAGTGTTCAGTACACACTCAGAAGGGTCCAGCTTATGGGCAGTAATGTTAACAGGAGAAGATCAGGAAGATCAAGCGTGGTGTTTAGAAAAATAAACTGTTGTAAAATTCCACCACAACTACAGGAAAAATAAAATTCATCTGTAATCACAGCTGTTGAAAATGTCAGTGACTGCTAACTGTTTATCTGCTTCTGTCGGCAGTGAGACGGGAGCTGGAATGAGACGAACGTGGGAATTATACAGTGTGTCTCTTCTGGAAACGTGTGTTGTTTGTTTGTTTGTTTGTTGCTTTGTATAGTTTCTGAATGCACAGTGAAGCCTGTGTACGTCTGAACCAGAGAACTGTGTGGTTGGTGGGAGAGGAACAGTCAAACTTGTTGCAACATACTTTCAGACCAGCAGATCATAGTTGCATTTCACTGTAGTCTGGGGAAACCAAGGATTTCTTTCTAGTTACACTGAGTTATTCCTGTAGTTCTGGTGCTGTTGTGTGACAGTTTCTCTTGCTAGATAACACATGATTATTTGCCTCTTGATCTTCCTGGTCTTCTCCTGTTAACATTACTGCCCATCAGCTGGAACCTTCTGAGCGTGTACTGAACATTGTACCTGGAAATCTGAAATTTCTCACTGCGAATAAGCTTATTGCCACAATGTTTACTTGGCCCTGCACATCTAAGCCTAACTCCTTCTTTGTCATATTTCTTGCGACTTCTGTGCCTATTTTACCTGCACTACAGGCTAAAGGTATTAGGGGTTTAAAAAAACACTACCTGGGGTTTAAAAAAATCTTAACGTAGATTAGATTTTACTCAATTTAATTACCCCTATACCACCCTCCCACCCCTCTACCCCACTTTTCAAAATGATTGGATAGACTTCCAGTAATTAATTTAATTGTAATTAAAGCCAAAGAAGGCTATTTTGAGGAAAGTTGTGTTATATTGCTTTTATGCAATACTCATCTTTTTGTGTTATTGTAGGTAGCAATGGAAAAACAAGGTTGTACTTTGATGTGTTATTCAATAAATGTGCATATAAACTCCTCAAAAAAAGTTTGGAAATTTGTGTTTGGTCGATCATATCTCTGTTGTCACTGTATTTTTAACATTGTATGTTATATCATTGGAAAGCCTGTTCATTTCCCTTTACAATGATGTCCCTTTTGTAAGGATCATGCATATGTGGGATGAGCAGCACAGCTGATTATATGGGTGGGGTCCTAAGTGAAATGTGGAAAATTTGCCAATGTCAAACAGTGTATTCTCCTGTTGGTATTGACTCTATTGTTTTGAGTTGTTTGGGGGATTGGATGATTTAAGTCTCTATCAGTAACAAGGAACAAACAAGACAAGTTGGTAATTTTATGCTTTATTCATTGAACAAACAGTCAGGAGCCTCAGTGGCTGGTGGAAGAACCATATGCAGCCACAACAGCCTGGCACCTCCTCCTCATGTTGGTCACCAGCCTGGTCACGCGTTGCTGTGCGATGGCATTCCATTCCTCAACCAGGATTCGGCTCAGGTCAGCCAACATGGTTGCGTTGGTCACTCTAGCACGTACAGCACGCACAAGCTGATCCCACAAGTGTTCAATTGGGTTGAGGTCTGGGCTGTTGGCAGGCCATTCCATTCAACCACGTTGGCTGACCTGCGACGAATCCTGGTTCAAATCACACCATGCAGGTTTATGCTTGATACATGAGAAACTCTGCATATACGTACGAGCAGCCAGGATGCAGTACATCTGAGAGGTGATTTTGCTACATGGTTCAATAGGTATTCTCTCAAATATGTATTAGAGTATAATACTTGATAATCTGTTTTTCAAAATGGGGTTTGTGTTACAAGGTCGTTTCATTTATCTACATAGGAAATATTACAACCATACAGGTAATTCAAATAATCCAGTACCTGTATTACTGATAACAGACAACTTACATTGTTTAATTTCACATTCCACATTCTATACACATCCTCAGATATTCAACAATGTCCCATTATGAGGTATGAAGCCAGCTTAGTACCTAGGCAGAGGAGCTGCAGCACACATAATGGCCTGACTGAGGCTAGTTTTATGCATAATGTGGGCATGTTTGTTCAGGACATTTATGACCTTTGAAAAGTAGCCACTAATGCTGCCTCTGAGGACACAAAACATGGTTCTATGAAATAAGCCCCATGAAGAAGCCCAATACAGCTTCATTTGAGTAACTAAAGCGTCCAACAATAACATTATTATAAATTATTGCTTTTATATTGATTCAGGTTACAGGGCTATAACCCGTATACTTTTGTCCAGCTTCGACTCTGCGCTTTGATGCTCAAAATCCTGTCTTGATCAGTAAAACCGCTAGTGTAACAAGAAATAACAAGGCAGTCCTCCCTCCCAAAGGAGGGCTGAAGTTGACACCCCAGGTTGATTATTACGATATTTTATAATACAAAAAACAAGACAATTAGCTGTTAATTATTCTCTACTGGGATTTAGCCTATGTAAACAAATTACCCCCTGAGCCAAAACAAATGAATCAACTCTTTGTACATAGGCTAGGAAAAGTCTATTAATTATTTTCCATTGAGCTGAAAGCCTTTTGAGGAAAACCTGTAAATGAGTAAAATACAGCAAATAAAATTTCAAACGCAAAGTGGCATCTTTCTAAATAAGCAGTGAAGAAATTCTCTCAGTCAGACATTCCAGTTCTGAGTAAATTATCTGAAATCAAGCTCCTACCTGGAAGGATCCTTCGCCCTATAAGATCTACCCACCATAAGTCTAGCCTTTGCTGGAAACCCCATTGTGTGTTGCAGTCAACTGACAGTCTTATATTCTTCAAGATCATTTCCACAACTTTTGAAATTAGTTTATAGCTTCCTTCTAGCTGAAATAATCACTGAGATATTCTATTGCGTAACCAGAAATTTGCAGGAAGGTACAGCTTTGCAACACGCACCATCTATTTGTGGGGGGGGGGGTTCAGAGAACCAGACGCGACTGAACGGGAATCCACACAGGGTGGAGTAACCACAAGGTCTGAGAATGCTAGAGGAAGGGGACAAAGGAAACAAACAGAAAAATAAATACTCCTAAGGGAGAATATCCCAGGTATACAGGACTAAGTTAGATTACCCGTGAAAGGGGTGTAAAGAACTAAGGCCAAGGAGTATATAAAACTACATAGAAAATTCCTAGGGGAGATCCCAGTCGAACAGGTCTAACAGTAGGTATGAACTAAGGAAAGGAGAAAAAACTAGACAGAACAGAGTAATATACTCCCCTGGGCGATAAGCCCTGCTGTTCAATACCAACAAAAATCTACCCAGAGAAAAGGACAAAACTGAACAGAAAAAGGAGTAATGAAGCTGTCTCAAACAGAACAGAGTGTAAAGGGTGAAAACTAAAGATAACAGCCCTAGTACCGAGGACTCCCAAAATGTAACGCAGAGTTAAAGATTATTGTGCAACCTTAGCAAATAATCCTTTAAATCTCAGCATTCAGTACAACAGAGATCTCTTCACAAAGGGAAGAAGAGAGACTGTTACAGCACTGAATAGTTACAAAACCACACTGACAGAATTACCTTAGCGGGTAACAAGAGTTGACACAAAAGCACTGACTGCAGGCCAGCAAGAGCTTAAATAGGAACTACAGCAGGTGAACCCAATTAGCCCAATCAGGGGAAAGAAGTGACAAGGATACCCTCCAGTGGCCAAGGATAGCCACTACCACCCAGAACCGTGACACTATTGTTTATAAGGGCTTTGTTAATTAGCTTGTGCACGCAAAAGCCAAATAATGGCAGGCAAGCATAATAGGAAGACTTTGAAGGAAGTATTGAAGGAATTGGAGGGTGACAGTAGCAACAGTGTTTCTCTGGGCTAGAGTGCTTTGACTCAGTAAAAGCAGCAGTATACAAAGACGGCTTTGGTCCTCTTCTGGACCTGTGTGTTTAAACTGTTCATATTAACTGTTTACGTGTGTCATTATTAGTTGTGTTACTATGTTATATATTATATAATTTCATTTGTATTAGTATTTCAGTCAGCTTCCAGGTTTTAGGCTCACAAAGTCGGCTCTTTAATTATTGTGATTATTCTTGATATGTTTATTTAGCTTCTGTATGCACAAGTAGTAAATGTATGTAAACCATGACTTCTGGTTATATTGCAGTGTTAAGTGGCAGAGAATCTGAGCTCTTTAGTGATTTCTTGAAAATTATTTTAAGAATCATCCACAGCTGTTCCTAAGAAGTCTCTCAACTGTTTAAACTACCTCAAGAAGAAGAAAGTCTGATTCAGATTTTGGATCAGACTGTGCTAGCCTGGCTTAGCAGGAAAATGGCGAGTATCATGAGAGTGCAAGTCCAAGCAACGTGACATGAGGGCTATCAAGGCCATGGAAAATCGTGTTTCCATTAAAATTGATGGTGGGTTAGCAGCCATCAAAGAAGTGAACGAACAAATTATGGAGGCCGAGGAGTATATCTCTGGCACAGAAGACAATATCGATAAACTATGGTCCCAGGCAAGTGCATGGGGTCACAAGTTAAAATACTTCAAGCCTGGTAGATGTCTTGGAATGCCGGAGCCATAGAAACAACCTCAGAGTGGTGGGCATACCTGATGGCCAAGATACCTGTGCATCCCTGGAGAATTGCCAAAAATCCTGGAATTGGAACCACTCTATTCTCCATTGTCAATTGAAAGAGCACATCGCATCTCAGGTCCTAGGCAAGGCATGGATTTCCCTACTCTGAGAGAGATGATCATGTGATTTGTGGATTACAGACAGAAAGAACTTGACCTGAAGGCAGCCAAAGTAAAAGAAAAGGTGATGTACAGGGACAAGCACATTCGATTCTACCCAGATCTGTCTGCTGAAACCCAAAGAAAGCGAAGAAGCTATGATGGTGTATGCCAGACGCTGTGTGAAAAAGGAATCAGTAGGCACAGAATTCTGTTCCCAGCTCGGCTACTTGTTACACAAAGGGACTGATCCTACATTGTCAACACACCTGCCGAGGTGTTTTAGTAATACTGTGAATCAAGCATGGACATTTCCGTCAGGTCACAGACCTAATTGTCACCCTGCAAACAAAGTTTTTTGTTCTTCTGTTGGATTTCTTGTTAATGCTTTGTTAGACTGTGTTGGTTAATGTAGTCTAAAAACCCTAAACAGGACAGTCACATAAGTGACTGTAACAGGTTTTGCAGTCCTTCTCCCCACAAACCACACAATCCATCATTCTGGGATGCACATGGCCTTTATTGTGCGCTCATTACAAAACACGAATATACAAACAAAATGAAACACATACAGTTAGGAAGGGGATAACATGGCACATCGCCCCCGCGTGCGTCTCTCATTCCAGCGCCCCAGTCTCACTGCAGGCAGATCATATGAACAGTTACCAATCACTGAAAAATGCCAACAGGTGTGGTTACAGGCCAGCTAAACCGCTCCCTCTCCACCTGCAGGTGTCCTAACCACACCACCCCTCCACAGTGACTTTGAAAGAGGGTTCATTATTGGGGCACAGATGGCTGGAGCTTCAGTCAAAAAGACTGCTCAACTGGCTAGTATTTCAATAGGAACAGTTATTGAAGTGATATCTGAATTTAGATTTATGGGAAAGACCAGTAAATAGGATCGGAAATTGTGGTGAAAATTGCACATTCGATGACTATGATGCGCATGCATTAGTTTGATATGTAAGGAAAAACAGAAGAGCAACTCTTCCTCAGGTGACTGAGAATGTCAATGCAGGACATTATCAGACTGTGACCTGCATGAGCAGTCAATCAAGAACAACATAGAGAGGGATATTATAGTAGGGTTGAAGTGCATAAACCTCTCACTTTATTAGGTATACCTTGCTAGTACCGGGTTGGACCCCCTTTTGTCTTCAGAACTGCCTTAATTCTTCATGGTATAGATTCAACAAGGTGCTGGAAACATTTCTCAGAGATTTTGGTCCATTTTGACATGATAGCATCACGCAATTGCTGCGGATTTGTCGGCTGCACATCCATAATGCAAATCTCCCATTCCATCACATCCCAAAGGTGCTCTATTGGATTGAGATCTGGTGACTGTGGAGGCCATTTGAGTACAGTGAACTCATTGTCATGTTTAAGAAACCAGTTTGAGATGATTTGAGCTTTGTGACATGGCGCGTTATCCTGCTGGATGTAGCCATTAGAAGATGGGTACACTGTGGTCATAAAGGGATGGACATGGTCAGCAACAATACTCAGGTAGGCTGTGGCGGTTAAACAATGCTCAATTGGTACTAAGGGGCCCAAAGTGTGCCAAGAAAATATCCTCCACACCATTACACCACCACCACCAGCCTGAACCGTTGATACAAGGTAGGATCCATGCTTTCATGTTGTTTACGCCAAATTCTGACCCTACCATCTGAATGTTGCAGCAGAAATTGAGACTTATCAGCCCAGGCAACGTTTTTCCAATCAATTTTGGTGAGCCCATGCCAGTTGTAGCCTCAGTTTCCTGTTCTTAGCTGACAGGAGTAGCACCCGGTGTGGTCTTCTGCTGCTCTAGCCCATCTGCTTCATGGTTCAACGTGTTGTGCGTTCAGAGATGCTCTTCTGCATACCTCGGTTGTAACGAGTGGTTATTTGAGTTACTATTGCCTTTCTATCAGTTCGAAGCAGTCTGGCCATTCTCCTCTGCCCAGAGAACTGCTACTCGCTGGATATTTTCTCTTTTTCTGACCATTCTCTGTAAACCCTAGAGATGGTTGTGCGTGAAAATACCAGTAGATCAGCAGTTTCTGAAATACTCAAACCAGCCCGTCTGGCACCAACAACCATGCCACGTTCAAAGTCACTTAAATCACCCTTCTTGTGTTAACGAGCAGTTGAACAGGTGTACCTAATAAAGTGGCCGGTGAGTGTATATTAAACATTTACAAATATATTGTATTGCGCCACTGAATTAGCTGTAACAATTGTGGGGGTAGACTGGGGGAGGAAACAAAAGGTGTGGGGAATTGCATGGAGTGAAAGCCAGACGTGAATGGCACTGAAGTCTAGATTGTTGCTAGTGGTATTTGATAAAGGTTAGCTTTGTTAACCCCAACTATGTGGCAGTCCCATCAGAGAACCTGAATGAGGGATTGTAGCAGAACCATAGATAATACAGGTAGTGTTCAAATTAAGATGGAACTGTGTATCCAGACCAAAGATTTCAGACATTGACACAGCCATGGGTAGTGAAGCACTGCCAGTTCTCTAGTCAGTGATAAGACAGAAGCCTTCTACCTTTGAATATGAGTCAATCACTGGAAACATGACAAGAAAGGGGCTTTCTTAGCATTGGCAACTAGTTTAAAGGGGGAAGCGCTGAATATCTTAGCCTTATTCGCTCCACAGCAGCACTAATATCTGAGCACTGTCAGACATTTGTGTTCCGATTTCAAATCATACGGAGTGTTGTCATTGCTAGGATGCAGTTCTGAGTTAGGAAGGAAACTGCAGAAACACTGCCAGCTTTTGAGCATTTGTTTGGGAAATGCATACCCTGGATTTGGTTAAGGCACTCATTATAGTGCATGGATAACTGCATTCTCCACATCCCAACCTTGCACCGCAGGCACACAAGAGTCACATCTCCTGTCTCATCTGCCTCCCAGTGGTGGAATTACATTACATTACATTACAGGCATTTGGCAGACGCTCTTATCCAGAGCGATGTACAACAAAGTGTATAACCATAATCAGGAACAAGTGTGTTGAAAACCCTAGAGAGAAGTACCGTTCCAAGTGCTGGGAACAACCGCATAGTTCAACTTGGACCCTGTAGGTAAAACTGATTAACACTAACACAAACGAGAACAGCAACAACGCAGTCTATGCAAAAATACAAGCAGTAGTTAAGACAAGTGCATTAACTAAGTCACCTACGAAATAGCTACCTAGTTACAACCCTAAGCTTACAGTCAATTTATGGACTGCATTTATATAGCGCTTTTATCCAAAGCGCTTTACAATTGATGCCTCTCATTCGCCAGAGCAGTTAGGGGTTAGGGGTCTTGCTCAAGGACACTTCGACACGCCCAGGGCGGGGTTTGAATCGGCAACCCTCCGACTGCCCGACAATCGCTCTTACCTCCTGAGCTATGTTGCCTGTAATTTAGAGATTACAGGGAGGTAGGGAGGGATGGGGAGAGGTGCAGCCTGAAGAGGTGAGTCTTCAGTTGTCACTTGAAGTGGGTCAGTGTCTCAGCTATTCTGACCTCCACGGGGAGGTCATTCCACTATTGTGGGGCCAGGACAGACAGGAGACGTGTTCGGGAAGCGCAGGTGCAAAGAGGGAGAGGTGCCAGGCGTCCTGAGGTAGCGGAACGGAGGGGTCTGGCTGGCATGTAGGGTTTGAAGATCTTATGAGGAATGAGGACAGAAGAAACCCTACCCTGTGATGTTCTGTGTAAGGACCCACATGCAGACCAGGGAAATCCAAAAAACGTTGTCTTTAATCAGTCCGAGGTTCGAAGCCAGGTAATCAGAGAGAGGACGGTGCCGAATCGAGTTTCCAAAAGAATAGTGAAAAGACAGGCAAAAAATCAAAAACCAGGAGATCAGAATGGCGAAGGTACAAAGGGACAGGCAAAAGAGAAGTCAAGGCGAAGCGAAGGTCAAACCAGAAGCAAACAAAACCAAAAGGGGCAGGCAAACTCGAAGTCGGGCAAAGGGGTGTCGCAGGAATCTCGATAGACAAAGGCTTACTAACAATCGGCACAATGAATACGATCAACGTTCTGACTCTGAGCTGGTGGAAAAGACTGACATTTATACACTGGGGAAGGTAACAATCAAGGAGGGGTTAAGTGAGTGAGGGAGGAGTAACAAACAACATCCAGGTGAAGAACATTAGGAAAACTAATTCAATGACAGGGGACTGACAAAACGTGGACTGGAATCACATAGACAACAATGATAAAAGACGGCCTGGGTGAAGCAGGTAAAACACGTGCAGAGAGAGAGAGGTGCAGTCAGAGCAAGAGACAGGTGCAGGCAATTGCAGAACTCAGCGTTAGAGCAGGCTAGAAAGAAAAGGGGCGGAGCTACAGCGCAGCATGGAAAAGGGGAGACTGGTTAATGTATTAGTATAGTGATCTAAACTATCAAAAACCCAAAACTAGTGTGTGTTAGTCCATTAGTAATATTCACATGTTAGTATATTAGTGAGGTTAGTACTTTACAATCTATAAATTAGTAGGGATTAGTAGAAATTAGTAAAACTAGAAATAGGCAGGAAGTAAGTAAAGCGAGACTGGAAAGAAGGGGGGAAACCACGAAAACCCGGAACCACCCGAATAGTGAAATCACACAAGTACAGGGGAGTGAAGCAGCTCAGGGAACACAGACACAGACAGTACTGGGGAGACAAGTGACCGGGAATCCAGACTACAACATACCCACCTTCTGATCCAGATTGAAGGCTCTTCTCTTCAGATTGCACCATGACTTCCCTGACCCCTTTAGATGTTCTTTTTCAGTTTCTTTATCTGCATTTTCTTTAGTCAAGTCAAGTTTATTTATAGCACATTTACAACAACCACAGTTGACCAAAGTGCTTGAACAGACTTAAAATACCAAAAACAAATATAAAAGTAATAAAAAAAATAAGAATAAAAGGAAACAATAAACATGGTAATAAAATAATTATATAAAAGATAAAAACAAGGTGACAAGCTCAGCTCAAATTGAATGCCAACGAAAAGAGGTGGGTCTTCAGCAGCGACTTAAAAGATTCTAGGGTCTGAGCAGTTCTTAAATGAAAAGGTAGGCTGTTCCAGAGATTAGGGGCAGCTACCGCAAAGGCTCGGTTTCCTCTATTTTTGTGCCTGGATCTCAGAACATCCAAGAGCATCTGGTTGGCCGACCTTAGTGCTCTAACTGGAGTATGATGCTGCAAAAGTTCTGCAAGATAAAATGGTGCCAGCCCATTTAAAACCTTAAAAACAAGCAATAGAATCTTAAAATCAATCCTGAAGTGGACAGGCAGCCAGTGGAGGTAGGCCAATACAGGTGTTATATGATCACGCTTTCTTTTCCCAGTTAGAAGATGAGCGGCTGCATTTTGCACTAACTGCAGACGACGCAGAGACGACTGATCTACACCCACATACAAAGAGTTACAATAATTTAACTGAGAGGTAATACAAGCATGAATAACTCTCAAAATTTTTGGGAGTGAGATAAGACTTTTGGCCAAGGTAAAGCCCTATGTCATAGCCATCTTGTTTCTCATGTTTTCTGTTAGCCTCGTGTATCTTGTCTTTGTTCGTACAATCTTTGTTCTCTGTTCTTTCCCTGCAGTGTAGGCAGGTCCTCGCCATCAGCTCCACCCCGTTAGCAGCTGATTTCCCTCACCTGCTCTCCGCATTCCGCACGCCTTTGCCAGAGCATTCACTGATTGTTCACAGCATATATTCTCGGTTTTCCAGCACCTCCTTGCCAGAACGTTTTTCAGTCTGATGCGTTACTTCGGCTCCAGTCCTAGTGATTATTTAAAATGACTTTTTTCCGTTTGTGTTCTTTTTTTCTTCTCTTCGGTTCGCCTACCTGCTTCCCCCCGTGTTTGTTCAATACCCTGTTAATTGTATCTGTCTTGTTGGTCTAGTGTGTCCAGTCTCCATGGTCGTTCTGTCTTGTCTTTCGTCCTGTCTTGTTTTCATGTTTGTAGTTTGCCAGTTCCAGCTCCCTCCCCTTCCGCCGACCTTCCTGTCCAGCCCTGTGCCTGCTCTCTGCTGCTGTCCAGCCCTGTGCCTGCTCCCTGGACGCTATCCAGCCTGTGCCATCTCCTGTTCATCATTCAAACCACACCTGCCTTGTCCCTCTGGTTCCCAGCCTGGTTCCCTGTACCTGGAAATAAATCACATCTGGTTTCTCCCTGCATTATCTGTGTCTGCGTCTTGCATTTGGGTCCACCTGCACTGCTCCCCGTGACATCTTAACTGAAAAAAGCTTGCTTTGACAACTGAACTAATCTGTTTATCAAACTTGAGGGAGCTGTCAAGAATCACGCCAAGATTCTTAACAAAAGATCGATTATAAGAAGCTACGGGGCCAAGAGTACCATCAGGGTCATCCAGTAGGTCAGGTCGTCCAAACATAATGATCTCAGTCTTATTTTCATTAAGATTGAGGAAATTTAAATCCATCCAAGTTTTGATGTCTTTTAAGCAGTTCAATAAAAGCTGCATTGAATCTTTATTTTTTGTTTTTATAGGCAGATAAATTTGTATATCATCGGCAAAACAATGAAAGGGAATATTATGTTTCTTAAAAATGGACCCCAAGGGCAGCATATACAAAGAAAAGAGGATGGGGCCCAAAATGCAGCCTTGGGGAACCCCACAATAAGTGGGGCCGCAATTGAAGAATATTCGCCTAGGTGAACCGAAAAACTCCTGTCTGTCAGGTATGACTGAAACCATTTGAGGGCAGTACCTTTGATGCCTACGTACTGTTCCAGACATGATGAAAGGATCTTATGATGCACAGTGTCGAAGGCAGCAGTGAGGTCTAGAAGCACCAGAATAGTAGAGCTCCCTGAATGAACAGTTAAGAGAAGATCGTTAAAAACTAAAACTAAAAAAAACTATTAAAAAAAGAGCTGTTTCAGTACTATGGCATGATTTAAAACCACACTGAAACTTCTCACAGATGCCATGGTTATCTAAAAAAAACGTTTGTAGTTGAATAAAAACTACTCTCTCCAGAGCTTTAGACAGAAAAGGTAGCTTGGAAATTGGCCTGAAGTTAGATAAAACAGAAGGGTCAAGATTATTATTTTTGATAAGAGGCTGCACTACAGCATGTTTAAAAGGATATTATAGGCATAGCTGTGTAAAAATTGGTTATCTAGTCATACATTCTTTTGTTGAGATAGGTTAATCAATTATACTAACAAACGCTTTCTAATTGATTGTAAATGGGCCTCTGTGCCTTCTTGGTGGTGCCACATTTTGTGTATTCCTGGCAGTAATCCATGATGTTGTCCACAAGGGTATGTCACTCTGGATTAGAGTGTCTGCCAAGCGATTGTAATGTAATGATATCAGTGGTTGCACTGGAGCCTGTGGGGCAGTGGGCTCAAAACAGATACATTTGTTGACAAGATGACCACTGGTGTATTAGGTATCTAGTTTTTAAATGATCCCCTTGGATGGATTGGATTGCATTTATATAGCGCTTCTATCCACAGCGCTTTACAATTGATGCCCCTCATTCACCCATTCACACACACACACCAACGGTGAAATGCTGCCATGCAAGGTACCAATCAGCTCGTTGGGAGCAATTAGGGGTTAGGTGTCTTGCTCAGGGACACTTCGACACGCCCAGGGCGGGGGATTGAACCGGCAACCCTCTGACTGCCAGACAACCACTCTTACCTCCTGAGCTATGTTGCCCCCAATATAATTTGATATGGCAAACTAGCTTATATTCCATGCAATATTTCATTGTATTTCACCTGATTGTAGGAACAGTGCATGTTTCTGTCTCCATGCCCATTCAGGCGGTACCCTATGTAAAGCTTTATAACTCCAGGTGTGAGCATCACAGAGACATGTAATGGCTTAAATGAAGCAGGACATTTGTACCATTTAAAATACTAAATACTTAGTTTAATATACACTACTGGTCAAATGTTTTAGAACACCTCCATTTTTCCTGTTTTTATTGAAATTTACACAGTTGTCTCAATGTACTCTGAAATTAAAGCATAGAACAAATAAACAATTGGAAATAAAAAAATAAATCATGGAATCATTCTGTTCAACATAATTTATTCTAATTTTTTGACTCAAAGTAGCCACCTTTTGCAGATATAACAGCTGAACACACTTGTGGCATTCGTTCTACAATGGAAATCAAATATTGTTCGAAAGATCTTCCCAACACTGTTGCAGAAGTTCCCACAAATGCGTTGCACTCGTAGGTTGCTTTGCTTTCACCCTTTTGTCCAGTTCAACCCAAACCAGCTCGATGGGGTTTAAGTCTGGAGACTGTGCTGGCCATTCCATGATTTGAAGCCTACCGTCTTGTTCTTTTCTTCTAAGATAGTTCTGACATAGCCTGGAGGTATGTCCTGGGTCATTATCTTGCTGTAGGATGAACCTTTGACCAACCAGGCATTGACCAGAGGGTATTGGATGGCACTGAAAAATGCTGTGGTAACCCTTTTGGTTCAGGGTGCCAGTCACTCTGTGCAAGTCGCCAACTCTGGATCCAGCAAAAGAGCCCCAGACCATCACGCTAACTCCTCCATGTTTGACAGTTGGGGTCACACACCGAAAAACCATCTTTTCACCTACTTGACGGCATACAAAAACCCTGTGTGATGAACCGAAGATTTCAAATTTTGATTCATCGATCCATAAGACCTTCTTACAGTCTTCAGTAGTTCACTGCCGGTGCTTCATGGCCCAGGCAAGCCTCTTTTTCTTATTTAGCCATTTTAGCAATGGCTTTTGTACTGCCACTCAACCTGTCAGACCTGCAACTTGATGTCTTCTCGTCTTGTTGAAACTGAGACTTGCTTACTTCGACCACTGTTAAGCTGTGCTTGAATATGTTGTCCTATGAGCTGCCTATCACGCAAGCTGTTGGCTCTCAGAAACTTGTCTTCTGATTCTGTTGTGGCTTTGGGTCTGCCGGACCTCTTCTTGTCAGAGTTTCCAAGTGCATTTTGATGGTGTAGGAAACTGTACTCACTGACACCTTGGCTTTCTTTGCAATTTCTCTAAAGGAAAGACCTACACTTTTAAGGGTTATAATGGTTTGTCTGTCTTCCTTTGTTAATTTCCTTTTTCTCGCCATTATGATAGCAATATAATACTTCCTGCAGTGCAATATTGTCCAAATCATGCTTCAGAGGGTGTAGTAATACAGTCTGTTCCAACACTGATTTTATACAGACAAGAGGGTTTATAAGTGATCAACAAAAGCTGGGACACCTGTTGGAATTGTTTGCATCAACTGTCAAGGCTTAATTTACTTCCATTGCTGCAGAAAAGCTGTATGTTGTTAATCCATTACTTGTCCCCCTTTTTTTATAACTCTGAAATTTACATTATTTTTCAGTTTTTGGTAACCTAAACTTTTTTTTAACCTCAGTTACAGTGGCAGTTTACCACTTACCTTTGTACCATTTCAGGTCATTCACTGGACTTGAACTGCTTAAATTTAAATAAAACTTGGAAAAATGAGGGTGTTCTAAAACTTTTGACCGGCAGTGTATATTCATAATTTAGAAAGAATTAAAGTGCCACAAAGCAATTGTCTGGGAAAAAAGGCAAAAATGGATTTGCTCTTTTTAGTTTGCAATGAAATACTGAGAGATCCCATATATACAACAGGTTAAACTATACATGTCCTGGATCAAAACCTCCTTAACCACAACTTCATAAAATCTAAGAGTGGATATGTAGAATTACTAAAGATCTATGAAGCTTTTGTCCACTTTAAAGCATAAATGAGCCCATTATGAAGGTTTAAGATTAGACATTGATATCAGATTAAAAAGTAATGCAAAAACATTGTCACACAATGCGGTACAGTGCCTAAATGGGTAATAATTAACTATTTTATGTATTTATGTATTCTACAGTATGTAATGTTTTCTTGTTTGTGGATGAGACAATATGAAAACATTATTCAACCATCCACGTTTTGACGATGTTTCACGTCATATCTGGTGCCTGAAATACAAAAACTACTAAGCTACCAACGAACGCTTACATTACAGTGTAAAATATCGGCATTATAAAATACCACTAACCTATTTAAAGACACTCAATTTAAAAAATAATGTATATAACCGAAATATGTTGACCGGTATTACTTACATAGCGATAATGAAATGTTATCTGTGTTCAGAAGATAGAGACAGAGACAGTAAATCAATTCAGTCCTTCTCTCCGCTTCTGTCTTACTCCAGCTAGGTCTCTTAACTATGTCAGTTATGTCTATATGTATGCCTTAGCCATGCTCAGAAGTTCTCAAGAATAAAAATATCTTTCAAGAAATGACGAAAGTCATCAATAAAGTTTTGCCAGGTGCAATGTCTTTTACTGCTACCTCAGACTGAATGGTTAATGCACTGATAATGAGACAAAACTTTAGTTTACGCTGAGCTATAAAACGCTATTCCAAAAGTAAAATTAGACATATTATACATTGTTAGAAAGCTTATTCTGTCTCCTATTAGATAGATTAATTGTTGATTAAGCCAGATTGTACTACAAAGGGCGACAACACCGTAAACAGCATGTGTGGTATTACGCACATTTGTTTTGGAAGGTGGTGTATATTTCATAAACGGATTATCCAAGACAATATATGACCACTCAGTCTCGAAAGGGACATCTCTACATGTAAAACCAATGATAAGGTTATGTGGGGAGTATAGTTACAGATAAGACTGCATGGAGGGGTAAATGGACAACCAGCATGACAATGATGGTGCTTAGAAACTTCGTCTTCGGCATGGTTCCCCTGAATCGCCGACTAATAAAGCTAGAACACAGAGTTTGTGTTTTCAACTCATAATTTGGTTGCAGGAGCACAGTATGTCTGAATTGAACAATCTAGGCATGCCAGCGTGCTGACCACTAGGGGCATTGCGTGAAGGGGTTAACCAACAAATATTACAGACATGGACAGGTTCAGTCACAAAAGAAATGAGTGAAGGAAAATACCAAACCACAGCCTGTTTCTCCCAAAATAGTCCCACGAAAAACCAGGACCAAAGTTCCACAAACCAAAAGACATTTGAATATTCCAAAATGATAGGGAGGAAAATGTAAAAATGCCTGATGAGGTGTAAGACAAAAATATCAGACACTACGCACATCAAACACCAAGAAACATCAGGCCCAGATGCTAGATTCAGATTTCTCAAATGGCAACAGTAGATATCAACCCCTGAATGTCCACCGCAACAGATGTTAACTGGCTGTAGTTAAGCACCCAAAAACCCTCAGAAAACACCTCAAAGTAAAGGGATTGGTAGTGGAGAACAGGTACCTGGCAGCACGTTGGAGGGAGGGAGGGAGGGAGGGGGAGAGAGAGAGAGAGAGAGAGAGAGAGAGAGAGAGAGAGAGAGAGAGAGAGAGAGAGAGAGAGAGAGAGAGAGAGAGAGAGAGAGAGAGAGAGAGAGATTGCGAAATATCAAATATCTGATTGAAGTACTGTTGTGACCTGGACTGCCTGACTACCCGCTTGTGTATCGACTCGTTTTGTTGAGAACCCGGCTTTGGATTTGGACTTTGGAATACGGATACGGATTGTGGAATTGGACTGGTTGCCTGATTTCCCCCCTTCCCCTTTGTGAGTTTCCCCCAATAAACTTTCCTTGTTTAATTATACTTCGTTTGTGTGTTTTAGTTATTCAACTTGTGACGTGGAAACCCCACACCCCTGGTTCTGCTACACAGTCCTTGTCTGACCCCCCTTTCCACACCTTAACTTGGCCTCAATCTATCAGGCCAAGCATCCTCCCCTGATGATTCGTTAAATATACATAGGCCAGGAGAAGACTGGATGTCCTTCGCCCTCTTTCAACTACACAAATGTGGACCTGTTTTTAATTTTTTGCGGTTGCCTTCTGGAGGATTTGAGTCTTGCATCGGGATCTGGTGTTTGGTGTGTGTGGGATCTTGCATTCTTGGTCTTACTCTCTTTTGTTAATTTCTTTTGTGACTAACTCTTCTATGTCTGCAATATTTTTGTTTAAGTTAGTTTGAGCCTTTGTCTTTAGATTAGACATTGAATTCATGTAACTATCCATTTTAATTTGGTTGTGAGTTGTACATTTTAATAAAAGTTGATCCAACAGATTTCTCTGCCTATCAACTAATTTGGCGATTTAACTGATAATCGATATTTTTGATAATGACTATATGAAATCTAAAATCTATTTCATGTGTTGGGTAAGTGAGGAGTTTTTCCTCGGATCAGACTGCACATTATTTTATTTCTTTCTCTGAAAAGAAAAAGCAAAGCAGGAATGGTGTTATTCTGTTTATTATCCCTGGAGGTGATAGAAATACTCAGTGCTGAAGTTACTTAATTAGTAATAAATAATTGCTTATTGGCTAAAGGTTAGGATTTCTGAATCCAGCGGTTTTAACGGCTAATGCTCCTGTTTAAGTTTTGGGAAAAAATTGAGGCCTAAATTTGCTATATACAGTTAGCCAGATTAGGCCTGCATTTTTCCACCCTCAGTTGTATCTGAGAGCACAACTTTGTCTGTAGACTGTGGTATGCTTTTGCCATCTGTCAATACCCAGATGAGTATCATGGAACATGGACCATAGCCTATTGTCAGATTGAGATTTTTGGGGTGGGTTGCAAACAGAAAAATTAGGAACAAAATTTTTTATTCTGCTGGTGTCCCTTTTGAGATACCTATAAGCTGTCAAAAACTTTGCACTCAAGTTACTGTGCACTTGCATTTTCTTCACTCTCATTCTTCCCTATTTCATCCAGGGCGGGACAATGCATGTGAAAAGACGTCCTACATGTTTCTGCGGAAGGAACTGCCGGTGCGATTGGCCAACACCATGCGAGAGGTCAACTTGCTGCCTGACAACCTGCTCAGCCAGCCATCTGTCAAACTGGTGCAGAAATGGTGAGGTGGCATGTCTTATCTCCCAGCATACTCTGTGCCATATCCCTTCAAAAGCATATTTGCTTCATATCCCCTCTGAGTATTATATATTCAGTTGTATGGGTGGAATACAAAGATGTAAACTGTATACATAATTGTATAACTTAGTTGGATAATGTGTTGACTGAGCAGACTTAGATATTAACTACAGTGTGGTTTGTGCATGTGTTTTGTGACCCACAGGTATATGCAGAGTTTTGTGGAACTTTTGGGTTATGAGAACAAGAGTCCAGAAGACCCACGCGCCCTAAATGAGTGAGTGGAAAGAGAGTGTATTTTCTTGAAAGGCTTTTTTTTTTCTTTTTAAAACACATTAAATGATATTGCATGACTTGGAATACTTTCTTATCCAGATAACTTCAGTGAAGTGCTAAAGAGATTGTTGATCTTTGGGAAAATTCTCTCATTTCAACCAAGAACCTCTGCAAGCTGCAGTGTTGTGGCTGGCCTTTTGGTCACTTCTCTGACAATTGGTCTTGTCTATTTTCTCAGTTTGGCAGAACAGCCTGTTCTTGGTAGTGTCTGATTGGTGGCGTATTTTTTGTTACAATGGACTTATCAGTGCTCCTGGGAAAGTTCAAAGCTTTTCATGAAAGTGTGACTGATCTGATCTGCTGTTTCAGTTGTGGGATCTCACAAAGTTGGTTCTATCCCTAGTTTTAGCCTTTAGTACTACTACTTAAACAGGACCTCCTTAAACAGCACTACTAAAAGGTAATTGAACATTGCAGCTGTGAAGGCTTTCTTCCACTCAGCAGCACCACCACTTGATTAATAAACACCACTGCTATGGTTACTAAAACAGAACTGTTATGGGAACATGCTGTGAGGGCGTGGGGGTTTTGGGAGACCAACAGTGACCGAACAGGGGTTCTTTAAGCTATTCACCAGAGGTAGAATAACTACTAAGTCTCAAGAGACAAAAGGACAGGGGAAAAGGAACAAAAAGAAAAACAATACTCCTTAGGGAGAGTATCCCAAAGAAAAGCTCTAAACAACCCGCGTACTGGGTAACAAACAAAAGCTTAAAGGAGTACCACGGTGATTTTCACACTTTCTCAGGTTTATGTGCTATTTGCACAAGAGGCATTGAAGAAACACAATGAGTAAAGTATTAAATATGTCCGTTCTGTATTTTTGGAGAAATATGCATTTTAAATTTATCGTCCTATTTTCAACCGGTTGAGAAAGTTGTCAACTTGGTGCGTCACGAACACAGTAACCACTCCCCTTTCCACGCCCCGTAAACCCATGGATAACTTGAGACCCATAGTTTGCGCCGCTGGCTTACAGGCAAGACAATACAAATATTTGACTAACGTTAGGTTCACTTAAATTAGAGTGCCTTTTAAGGACTATTAGATTATTTCTGGTTATATTCATTTAGCTAGCTAGCTAACGTTAGCTAGCTAGGTAGTTTGCTTTCATAAGGCAATGTTATCGATAACGTTAGCTAGCTAGTTTTCTTTTATGAGGACATTATAGTTGTGCTTTTATCTTAACTTGGCTAGCTAGATAGCAAAAATTATAATTGGATATAAGTCAACGTCCTTACCTTAGCTATATATCGATACTTGATATACTACTAAGCTAGCTAGTTTGTGAAAAGTCTCCCAAAAAGAGCGCGTATCATGGGGGTAGCTATGGTAATGGAGCACGGTCTGTCAATCATAGCTAACTGACAGTTCTCATTACCACGCCCAGACGGTTCGGGTGAACTTTTATAGTGGGAAATTTAGGCTTAGAAAAATACGTTTTAAAGTACGTTGAAATGACTGAATAATAAAAAAATTATGCACATTTGTTTTGTTGTTGCCTAAAGACAACTGGGAAGTGTCACGTTCAACCACCATGGTACTCCTTTAAGGAGTATGAACCTACTGAAAATAAAACAAAACTGCCTGTGCAGAAAACGGGGTAACTTAAAGAAAACAGACCTTGAACCAAGGCTGAAAAAGTAACACCAATGAAGAATTCCGAGTTTTAGGTTGTGGCACTAACTTGTTGCCAACAACCCATAAAGCTAAAGATTGTTGTGCTAACTTTGTAGCCACAAAAATCCACTACCACAAACTCTCAATCTTCTACCTTACCACACTTGACAGAATACCGGCTCTAGTGCAACGTAAGTGACACTGAAGCAAAGCTTTTCGGCTTGCTAAGGGTTTAAATAGAGAGCCAACAGGTGCAAATAGTTAAAGGGGATTTGCACGTGTATAATTCAATCAAGGAAAAGAAGAAAACCAAACGGCTGTAATAACTGAAGAAAAGGCGCAGGAAAAAACCAATGGCCGTAATAACTGAAGAAAAGGCGCAGGCAGGAAAAGAAATGGTGGTATCAGCCAAAACCATGACACATGCAAAACATTATGTGTGCTCAATATTGTAGTGTTACCTCATTTGGAGTGTGTGAGGTGCATGCTGGGCACTTGAAGAAGTGTTTATGCGAGTGAACTCCTTTTTGGTTGCTGTAGTGGAGTGCTGGGGTACACTGCCCCGTGCTCATATTGAATGCTGTCTTTTCTGTTATTAAATTGAAAATGACTAAAACCATTTTGTATATCAGCAGTTAGTGAAAGAACATTCAAGTTTGAGGTTTATTGATCTATACATATCATTAAGCATCCATTTAATTTGCTCTAATTTCCAGAAACAACACTACATTTCCAAAGGTATGTGGACACTCCCTCTAATTAGTGGTTAATCAAGCATACAGCCATGCAATCTCCATTGACAAACATTGGCAGTAGAATGTGTTGTATTGAAGAGCTCAGTGACTTTCAATGTGACACTGTCATAGGATGTCACTTTTCCGACAAGTTAGTTCATCAACTTTCTGCCCTGGTAGAGCTGCCCCAGTCAACTGTAAGTGCTGTTATTGCGAAGTGGAAACATATAGGAGCAACAACAGCTCAGTCACGAAGCGGAAGGCCACACATTCTCACAGAGTGGGACCGCCAGGTTCTGAAGCTTGTATTGAAGCATGCGTAAAAATAATTTGTCCTTGATTGAAACATTCACTATAGAGTTCCAAACTACCTCTGGAAACAATGTCAGTACAAGAACTGTTTGTTAAGAGCTTCATGAAATGGAACTTGACTGGCCTGCACAGAGCCCTGGCCTCTACCCCATCAAGCACCTTTGGGATGAATTGGAAGACGAACTGCGGGCAAGGCCTTATACCCAACATGATTGTCCAACCTCACAAATGCTCTTATGGTTGAATGGAACAAATCCCCACAGCCATGTTCCAAAATCCAGTGGAAAGCCTTCCAGTAGAGTTGAGGCTGCTATAGCAGCAAAGGGGAGTCCAAGTCCATGTTAACGCCCATGGATTTGGAATGAGATGTTCAACAAGTACATACTGGTGTCCACATAATTTTGGAAATGTACTGTATTTTATTATTATACATGTTTTGTTTTCACTGTCATCGCTGCTAAATTTTGTGTGTTTCTCAGAAATCATTTGAGCATGCCTAGTTGCATAAAATAATTTTTCATTGTGTATATATGGATGTCTGTATAGCTCCATTGTTAGATCCTAAATGCAAACACTCTGAAGAACACGGAGGAGAGTGGAAACATTGTGATATTGTGTATTGTTTCTGTGATATTGTGTGTTGTTTCTGAGATAAGCCTGTTTATGGCTTGTTACAAAACTTCTTCTTTCCAAGTTGCCCAATAAACTGACTGACCAAAAAAAGCTGCATAATGTATTGAAAATTAATTGATTTTAAAAAGAGGAGGGGGCATGGACACCACCTCTGACACACACACATGCAGACATACACATTCACACCTCAGATATTGACCCCCAAGTTCCTGCTCTGTCTTATCTTCAGGCTAGGCTGGCTGAGGACATTGAAGCTTCCTATAGCTGAGAATGGCCAAATGGTGAATTACATGCCTGACATTATGTTATGTTATGTTTTGTTATGTTCAGAATATAACATAAAACTTAACATAATATAATGACGAGAACAGGCCATTCAGCCCAGCGATGCTCACCATTTTCCTAACTAAATTAGTGCTCTGATTACCTACAGACTTGGTAGTATCTAACATGGTATCAAGCCTAGTCATGAAAATCCCCAGAGTTTCTGCCTCTACTACGTGACCTGGCAGGCTATTCCACACATTGACTACTCTCTGTATGATATGTTATGTAGCCTCATAATACAAGTAATTAGGTCACCATGGGTTGTATTTGGCGACGCTGCTCAATTTTGTGTTATTGGCAGTGGCGACTGGTGAGCTGAAAATTGGTGGGGCGCAAAACTTTCCTTTAAACCAATAATTTATCTCAACCTGTTTTCATTAATTTTCCTTTATTATCAAGTGTGCCAACGATCGGACTAATCAAATGGCAAGTAGCCTAACACATAGCGTCTTCATACCGTGTTAGGGGGATTAAATCATAAATTCAATTTATCTGTTAAAAATCAGTTTTAATCACCAAGTAGTCTACATTTAACAAACAAGATACATCAGTCTGTTATCTACCATGTTAGCTTTCAGAATAACCAGCAAAAACAAAACCTGCACTTAAAGATTGTTTACAATCTATGCATTGCACATATTTTCCATGAATATGAGTGCGGAGAAAGAAGTATGTATCCGCAAATAATGTTGATTAAAAATAATGTTGATTAAAAACATCCAGTATTTCCTGGACCGGTTCTACACCAACCGCATCTCATTCCGCATGCTCATCAATCAGCACAGTAAGCAATAGCATTGGCTGCAGTGTAACTGCAACAAAAACTCAAACAAAAAGGTGACCACTACCACTCTGTATGTTTCTTCAGCATTCTGGTATATTTCATTGTACACTGGATGGAGAATGATTCCTTCACAAAGCTTTAAATCATCATTGTGTGATGTGTTCTCTCTTCTTTGTTTTAACCATAACCGAGACGAGAGAACACCCCAGTGTAATCGGAACTACAGTGTTATCATCACCACCTCCTCAACGGAGTGACTCAGTCATTTATTACCTGTAGTTAGTCAGGTAATATGTGAGCTTATGTGTGTCTCAGATCTAATGTGGTGTTCTGTATTGCAGCTCTCCTGTTTGGGAATGACACAAATCCCGCTCACCCCAAACATATTGGCAGCATTGATCCACACTGCAGCGTGGCAGAGGTGGTGACAGGTGAGTGGACACGGGCAGTGAAAGGGTGGAGATGGAGATGTTAATAGCTAAGGTTGTGGAGATGAAGGCAGGTGAGAGGATGCATGTGGTGATAGATGTGCGAGCAGAGGTGGACATGGTGACAGGTGAGTGGGTGGAGGTAGACTCAGGTAAGAGGCTCTGCTTGCTTGTATAGGCCAGTGTTTATTAGCGTTTTTTCTGTATTCTGTGCTTTGTTTATATCCTGAATGTTATTGTAAATGCAAAAAGGTCACAACTGACCTTCCTGGTTAAGAGTGGTTAAATAATAAAAATGTAGAGTATGGTGGCAAGTGAGGGCATAGGTTGCTAGAGCAGGTGAAATGTGTATGTCACTTCAGGTCTCTGTTGATTGAAAGAATTTTGTGTTGTTATATGCAGCACAGCTTTAATAATAACAGCATACAGAATATTCAGTCTCTACAGTACAAAACTTTATCATACTCTCTTAGTGGTTTGAAACCTTTATCGAAAAATTAAAAAAGAAAAGGGCTCTCCTGATTTCTTTATGGAGCAGCTGAATTAACCAGTTGGTGTTCCAAAGCATTTTAAAGAATAGACAAATGAGCATGCACATATAAAGAAAGTATATTTATGCATATGCAAAATACGATAAGTGTTATTGCAACCGGCTCACCTTTACAGGTACTCGGCCCTGCGCCATCTGTGAGCCAGTGGCATCGCTCTCTCCTTCTTTGGCTCTGCCACTGCTCATTCCACTTTATCCAGATCCACCAGGATGCTGCCTCTGCCTGCTTGGTGATGTTGGCTACCAACCACTTCCTAGTCAGGCCTTCAATCCCAAGCAGTCCAAGAGCTCTCCAGAGCGGCTGCCCTGCGAAGCCCCTGCAGCCGACTTCCACCGGCAGGTTCCAGGCCTTCCATACATTCTGTTGGCTCTTGAAGACGAGGGCCTGATATTTCTTTAGCTTGCGCTTATGTGCCTCCTCCATCCTCTCTTCCCAGGGTACTGTAAGCTTGATAAGAACCACCTGCTTGGTACCTTTAGACCAGAGGACAATATCAGGTCTGAGGCTAGTGTGGGTTATGTCCTCTGGGAATTTTAGCTGCTTCTTAAGGTCCTCCCGCATCTCCCAGTCGTTTGCCATGGCCTGACCCCTTTGCTCCTCATCTCTGCTGCCGCACTCTCCCCTGACCTGAGAAAGTGGATGAAACAAGGGCCATTAGGATGTTGTTTTGGCTTCTTTCTTGCCTGCTTCACACCAGCATCCAACTGTGTTAGAATCTGGTCGTGTCGCCACCGGAATTTCCCATCCGCCAGACTTGACCGACACGAGGAGAGGGCATGCTCAAGGTTGGCTGGCCTTCCGCAGAGCGTGCAGCTGGGGCTCTCTGCCAACCCCCATGTGTGGAGGTTTGATGGAGTAGGCAGGATATCATACATGGAACACAACAGAAATTTGATCCGGTGTCCTTCCATGCTCCAGATGTCCTGCCAGGTTAGTGCCCTCTCTCGCACGCTCTCCCACCTCGTCCAGCTGCCCTGCTTATTCATGGCTACAGCCTTGACATGTCGGCTTAGCTCCTCTGCCTTGCGGACCTCCCTCTGCACCATGCCACGCCGCTCCTTCGGGTTAGCCTTATTCCAGCTTGCCCTGGTGGAGCAACTCAGACCTAGCCTGCGCTGGGCTACTGACCCGATGATGTCGGCATGATGCAGGCAATCCTCCGCCTCCCTCAGTGCTCTGCTGGCTGACCACTTGCAACCTCTTCTGACCTCAATGTCTGCCTGGCGTATTCTTGCATCTTTACAGTCTCGCAGCATCATGGTCTGGTGTATTTTTGTTGCCTTGTACTCCTCGACATCGGATGTTACTGGCAGCTGCAGCTTGCTGCCTGTGCTGTACAGGCCAATGGAGTAGAAGCTTCTTGGGATGCCCAGCTATCTCCTCGGGTCGGTGTTCATCTTCCTCTCCAGCCCCTCAACAGTGGTACCGGGTACCTCGTAAACGAGCAGTGACCAGAGCAGTCTGGGAAGCACCCCATGTTGGTATCCCCAGGCCTTATACTTGCCGGGTAGGCCGCTCTTCTCTAGAGATGTCATCCAGGTTTCAGCTTGAATGAGCATCTCCTTCACACTCTGTTTGTCGTTGAGGTCCGCCCTGTACCATTTCCCCAAGCACTTCACCGGTTTCTCTTGGACCGTTGGGATGATGTCCTCTCCAATCTTAAAGCGAAACTGATCCTGGATATGCCCCCTCCTCAGTACCAAGATTCTGGATTTTGCAGGTTTGAACTCCATCCTTGTCCAATTGGTGAGCTCGACCAAGTCCTCCAAAATCTATCTCCCTTCAGGTACTGAATTTGCTGTGATGGTGAGGTCATCCATGAATGCCCTGATGGGCGCCTGTTGAATGCCACTTGCCAGTACTGCACCCCAACGTAACTTCTCTGCTGACTTGATGAGAAGGTTCATCGCTGTAGAAAACAGAATCACTGAGATTCAGTGACAATGCCCACCTCCAGTCTCTGTTGTCAGTGGTGAAGTTCCCGCAGGTGAAACGCATGTTGAACTTGTCGAAGTAGCACTGCAAGAGCTACTGGAATCGCTCCGGGACATGGTAGGTCATCAGTGTTAATTCCACTAGCTTGTGGGGTATCGTTCTGTACGCATTGCTTACATCACAGTACTGTCAGGTCACCGTGGTTCCTTTTCACATCCTCAGTGATCTTAGATATTACACTGGTGTGCTCAAGACAGCCAAGTACCCCCAGAACTCCACCTTTCTGAACTGAAGTGTCATGGGCGATATAGCTCAGGAGGTAAGACCGATTGTCTGGCAGTCGGAGGGTTGCCGGTTCAAACCCCGCCCTGGGCATGTCGAAGTGTCCTTGAGCAAGACACCTAACCCCTAATCTCTAACTGCTCTGGCGAATGAGAGGCATCAATTGTAAAGCGCTTTGGATAAAAGCGCTATATAAAATGCAGTCCATTTACCATATACTTGTTGTCCAACATGAAAGTGGTCAGAATCCCAAAGAAGATTTTGCCTTCCACATTGAGGAGTGAGATAGTATGGAATTGTTTGATCTCTGTGGAGTTTTCTTCCTTAGGGGTGAAGCATCCCTCAGCAACCAACCAACTGTCAGCAAGGAAGTTCTTCCTCCATGCCACCCTCAGTAACTTCGAGTCATCTCCTGAGCCTTTCGCAATACTTGTACGCCTTGTACGGAATACCATTTGGCCCTGGGGCTGATTTTCTTCTGGCCTTCTTGAAAAAGTTGTTGACTTCCTGCCAGCTTGATTCCTCTACTCCAAAGGGGATAGTTGGTTCCGCTGGTTTGATGAGTTTCTCCATCTCCTCCAAGCTGTCCTCCCTCTGGGGTCACTGTGGACTTGATGAAGGTGCTCCTCCACCTCCTCCTTTGTTGCTTTCAACTCCCCTGATCTTTCGTCGCCCAGAAGTTTCGACAGGTATGTGAATGGGTTCTTAGTGAAGTCTACCCTTTCTTTCATCCATCACTTCCTCTCCCTGCGGTGGCACTCAGCTCGGCGCAAGATGTTGTTGTCTCGGATTTCAGTGAGTGCTGGTTTCTCATCCTCTGCCACTTCACGAAAAGCCTTCTTCAGCCTCCGCAGATCGCCTCTTAGGATTGCTATCTCCTTCAGAAAATTGCTGTTTTCCTTTGGCTGGGTGTTTGATCTGGCTTTCAGCTCCTTCTTTCTGAAGCGATCAGCCCCTATGCTCCAGATGATTGAAGACATGTGCCCGGTTGCATAAAACACCTTAAGTGAAATTTCCCCTTAAGTTTTCCCTTAAATGTCCCTTAAACTTAAGGGTGTTGCATAAAAAACCCATAAGTGTTATTTAAGGGTTTCCTTAAGTGAAATGATAAAAAAACCCTTAAGATTTCCTTTAAGTATTCCGTTTTCCCTTAAGTAATCCCTTAAAATCCTTTAAGTGTTGCATAAAATACCTCAACGACAATTTCCCTTAGTTTAATTTAAGGTTAGCAACACATTGTCTTAAGTCATTGGAGGAGGAAAATGTGCCTTGACAAATTTTTAGAGACAGGGACAACCCATATGAATGACGGCGCTGTCATGGTTCTGCGTTCCTGTCTGTGTTTCCCTTGTTGGGTCGCCAGATGGTGGCACTTCTGTTTTGTGTCCTGCTTGTACCCTGTGTAATTGTATGATTGTCTTCAATTGTTCAATTATTGGTTCCTGGTTGTCTCGTTTTCCCTTCCCTCTCTGTGGCCTGATTGTTCATGGTGCCCTCCTGTGTCTCGTCAGTGTCCTTTCTATTTAAGTTCCTTCTTCCTTGACTCAGGTGCTGGATCCTTGTTGGTTGTGTTGTTAGTGTGTGCTTCTGGCCATGTTTCTGCCCATGTTCTATTGTTACGGGTTTTTGATTCTTGGAGTTTCTTTGTGTTCTGTGTTTTGAAGTTTTTCTTTGTTTGTGAAGAGTTGCCCTGCGAGGCCTTTTGTTCCCTTTTGTTCCTTTTTTTAAGTAAAGTCTTTTGTTCTTACCTTTTTGGAGTTTGAGTTTTTCCCCCTCTGCATTTGGGTCCTAACCCTCCACTGCACCCTGACAGGCGCCGCTTAAACAGAACCGTGCAATCTCGCACCGAACAAGAAGTCATCAAGAGGGAATTTTTTAGGCAGCATGGCTTTCCATGGACCTGTGGCGTTATTGACGGCATGCACATCAGGATTCCGGCACCTCGATATGCGTGCCATCAATAACGCCAATTTGGGTTTCTTCGTTTACAGTTCATTTCAAAATTTGGTTCGCTACCTAGTTGATTATTATTATTATTATTATTAGGTAACTAGTTAGACTATGTTAGTTATTTTACTATTTAATTAGTTAAAATTGCCGTTAAACGGATTCACAAGCTACTGTATCTCTAACGTAACCTCCTCAACAAGGGACATCCGAGCCATCTCCATGGTAACATGGGGATTCCCCTGTTTTTACCATGAGGCGATACACCAATATACAGTAAAAGACTTAAGAATTACCCTTACCTAAGGAAAACATTTGAGGGGGTTTATGCAACACACTTACAAGATCCCCTTAGGCAAGGGAAAATAATCCCTTAAGTAAAACATTTAAGGGAAAAATTTAAGGTGTTTTATGCAACCGGCCAATGGCCCTGAGCTTCTTCCCCAAGTCTCCTGCAATTGCTGCTTCCAGCACCTGGTCCACATCGTGATCAAACATCTCCCATTCCTTCTTTGCTGCTGCGGCAGGCCAATTCACTGGCTCTTTCCAGGCATCTCCTGTGCAGGTGTTCTGCACAGGTCGTCTTGTGTCCTGAGTGTCTTCACTCTCCCTCTGGTGCCTTGTCTCCTCTGATACATCAGCGATGCTGTTCCTGCCACCCTCTTTGTCACATGCCTGGAGATTCTGGGGACTGTGGTTTGACTCCTGCCCTGGCCTCTCCTCCGTCTCATGAGGTTGTCCTGTACATTGCATGAAGTGCACTTCATCTTTGTCTGGTATATCTTCAGACCCCTCCCGTTCATATCTTCCCACATCTGCAGACCCGGGATACATCGCTTAGCTGTTATGTAGTCGATTGTCCGTCTTGGGTGGTCATAACAATGGTCTGTCCTGAGGGTTGATCATCCTCCCCCGCTCTCATCCGACCCCGAGGGTATCTTGTAATATATCTTTCCATAGCGATTAATGATGGGTTAGGCGTGTGCTAGGCATTTTGATGACTTGCTGACATGAGTAGCATCATTCACTAAACATGCGGGAAGTCACAGAATTCCCATCTCTACAGAAGAGAGATTGGCGTTGACTCTCCGTGAAGTCTGCCCTCTGAACTCTCAACTGTGACGTGACCAACCATGTGATATTTGGACCAATTGCCAAGAGGGGGGGGGGGGGGTCAGAGAACAAGAAAGACATTTTCTAAAAGTTCTCCCTGGAGGCCATCGCACACTGCACCGTGAGAACACACAACACCGCGTTTTTTGTTCTTCAGTGTTCTCATTGCATCTTTTTGCTCAAAAAGTTCTACTTCTTACAAAGTATACTGCCTACTTAATGCATCCATGCAGTTTTTGCAGAGTGTAGTTTTATATTGTAAAGTATAGTTATGTTATGGGTCTGGAGGTATTTTTCAGAGAGAGAGAGCTGTTAAAGAATGGAATAGCTTCGAGAGCTGGGATATTGATAGCAGCAGACTTGTGGGATGATCAGACGGGGTACTCTAGGTAACATGGCAAGTATAGAGTGGTATGTTCTAGTGACCAACATTCTCATGTTCTTAAATTTTGTTTTGACCACTGTTGTGTAAGGTGATGCATATAATAGGTATTTGGGGAACAAGGTTTAAAGACACAGTTCAAATTCATACTGGTGATGCACCCTGGAACAAGCAACTGCTTCAGTAAATACCCATTTTTGCAAATTGAGCATATGCAAGAATATAAGTTACAGTGTGGTGATGTGACCTGTTCTCTGGTTGTCTGAATGTGCTTCCTGTTTCAGATGCCTATGAGACAGCCAAAATGCTGTGTGAGCAGTACTACATGGTAGCCCCCAAGCTGGAGATCACTGAGTTCAATGGTAATAATAATAATAATAATAATTATTATATTTTTATGTGCTCAAAGGACTGTATGTAAATTAAGCAAATAAGTACAACCACCATTTATAAAAACGAAACCTCAGAAAATCACAAATATCAAATCAAATCTAAAATAAAAAAAATATTAAAAACCTTATGCTTATGCTTATATTAATAACTGTGTGAATTAAAGCATGCAAAAGACACAGAATCACTGTGAAAAGATTGGGGTCAAAATGTGAGGTAAATACCAGGAGAGCCTGTCACTGATTTGAGAACAGTTCTGTAAATGGCCTGTGATAATCATGCACATGACTGACATGCATGGCTGTAGACAATAGTGTTTCTTAGGGAGGGAAGGTTCGATCAGGAGGAATGTCATCTCATCATGTATGAGCAACTCTTCTGGTCCATTGGGCACCAGTATCAGCCGTGCTTGAATTCTACTTGTTACACACTGTGACACACCCCTTTCTGAACAGAAGAGTTGGACACAGGGAGATACGTGAATCCGGGAATATTCCGGTCTTTATTTACGCACTTTAGGGAGAGAGAATCCAGTCTAATACAAAACAAACAAAACAGCTTTGCCCTTCACCCTTCATCAGGGATCAGGGTAAAAATAATAAAGCGAAACAACAAACTAAAATAACAAAGACAAAATAATGAAACTATGACACTTTCCAGCCTTTTCTCGTGTTGGCATGTTCGTCTCTCTCTCTCTCTTGGCTCGCGTTTTCCTTGGTCACAGACGCCTGCTGGGAAGAAAGCACACTTTAAATACCTGGATTAATTACTGATGCACTCAAGGTGCATGTGCCTACTTAACCAGTAGGCATGGTCCTCAGACTGCCCCAAACTTCTCCCACAAACCGAGCCCTGCCACAGTACTCCTTTGACACAAGCACTATTCAGCTCAGTTGGTGAACTGCAGAATGAGAAGAAGCTGTGGCTGTCAGCACACTCTTTAGGAGACTGTATGCTCATGTGCACTCTCCTGAATTGAAGGAGAATGTAGTATCAGTGTGATGAGCCTATGTGATTACCTGTTCCAAGTTTGTGGCTAAAAAAGAAAGACAGATTCTCTGTGATTATACTGCGACTTAGCATGCTGGGTACATCTGATGCAGTCACTGGAAACGGGCATGGTAGCTGCATAACTGATCCAGTCAGTGTTGTGATTGCTGTGTAAATATCTGTACCAGTAATGCTCACTATGAATTTCTCACCTCTCCTTCCCAGCAAAGGCCCCTGGCAAACCCATCCAGGTGGTGTACGTGCCCTCCCACCTGCTGCATATGCTGTTTGAGCTCTTTAAGGTGAGTCCTGCACCAGGGGACTGAGGGGCACTGTGTATGCGTTCAACAGGAGAAAAAAGCACAGCTCTGAGTGTCATAAAGAGTAGGTGTTATTCAAGAGTCAAGATCCAGTGACAGAGGGGCATGAAAGTGCAATACACACTCTGGGTACTCTGCTGTTCTTCCGAACCCCCAACTAAGGCTGCTTTTCTGTCTTCAGGGCCCAGGAGTTCAAAAGTGATCTGATCAGATTTTGACTATCGGATTGGATTAAATCCTGCAAATGGGTAGTTCAAAACCAAAAAAATAGGATTGGGATCACTTTGGAATCCGATCAGATCAGTTGAATCCTAGCTTTAATCTGGATCAAATCTTCAAAATGCGTAGTTAAAAACTTTAACAAAGGATTCGGATCATTTTGATCCAAAAAAATCAGGATTACCTTGATCCCAGTAGAAGGGTGGATTTAGAGTGGATTACCAGAACAAAATATAGTATATAATTCATTTAAAAGTACATTTTAATATAAAAAGATGGTAGAGTTTGTAAATTAAAATAACACATTGTTTGTAGGCTCAATGGTTGCAAAAATTTTGTTTACTTTTTTCTGTCACATTGGCCTTTAGCCTACCTCTCAGAACAGTGCATTCATCCAAGTAGTAAGTTTATCAAAATACAAGCCTGTTTTGCTTTAATGTTTACAAACAAACCTTTTATGGCTTTTAAATCAAATACAAAAATGTTAGCACTTGCAAACTGCTAAAACTATTGTATCAAGAGCTGTCAAAACTAGTTTTAGATGTAAAAATAAAAAAAATAAAAGGTTGTTTACATTTGTAGGGCCATAAAAATTGACACTCAAAAAGTTACATTTTACACCTTTAAAGCCCTCCGAATATTATGTATAATTTGAAGGTTAGAAAATCGTAATCTTTCTCAGTAATGTCCCAGTGCTTTAAAGCACTGATAATCAGGATCTGACAAGTCTGAATCTGGATCAGGGTGATCCTTCTTTGAAATACTGGGACAAAATCTGGCTGTGTTGTCTGATCCTGGATCACAAAATATGGGATTTCAAAATCTGATCGGATCTGATTGAGATAAAAAGTTTTGAACTCTTGGGGCCAGGTAAGTCCAGACAAAACATCAAAAACTGTGTCACTGTTCAGATACTTGGACTGCACTGTATGTGGCCATCTTTTAGACTGTGTTAGCATTTCTTCTAGTTGTTGAGCTTAATATTCTATCAGACCTGATTCCTTGCAGTGCAGCAGGGTGTGTAATAACTTATGGACTATTTAACACGTCCACATTATCATGTGTTGGATGTTAGCGACACCCACACTGGACTATTTATATTCAAACCTGATATTGGTGGATTCCGACCAACAGTTCATCCTCATACATATCCAATTTCTTTTGTTTTTAGACTGCTATCATCAAATGTGGGACAAATTTTTCCAAAAGTTGGATATACAAATACATATTACATTCCAGAAAGATATTAAAAGACAAGTGTAAGCAAGGCCCTTTTTCTCTCTAGATCCTGTTATCCCATTATTTAATGTGACAGTGTAATTGGGATTGTGTAACTGTAATGAGTGGATTATACAGGTTCCAGACCACTGGCTCATCTCTTTAAACATTGATTCAGCCAATGATCAGGCCCTCATCTCTGGTTCATTCTTGCCCATTAAACGTTCTTCTAGATAGAGACTGTTTCTGATGCCAAATATATTGAGAGCAGGGAGCAACCCCCCCCCCCCATCCCCCATCCCCCTACAATGAACAGACTCATTAGAATCTTTCAGTGTGTCTACAGTATCTCTGTATATAATATTTGATGTCCATGTGCATGTAGAACCCAATGCGAGCTTCAGTGGAGCTGTATGAGAACAGATTAGAGGAGTTACCCCCCATCACAACACTGGTGTCCCTGGGGAAGGAGGATCTCTCTATAAAGGTACACATGCGTATATACACGCACACACACGCTCACACATATACACACACATATTCACACACACCTGTACAGGATTGAAACACATATACTGACCTTCTGACCTTCTGACAACTCTTTCTCCCTCAGATCAGTGACAGTGGAGGTGGCGTGCCCTTCCGGAAGATTGACCGCCTTTTTAACTACATGTACTCCACAGCACCCACCCCAAGTCTCGGAGCCACACAAGCTGTCCCCCTAGTAACTCCCCCTCACCCTCCACCCCTGCATTCAAACCCAAACCCATACCTCTACCTCAGCCCCAAACCTAACCCAACCCAACCCTGTCCAGATCAAACTCCAACCCAAGCCAATCCCCAACTCAAAACCTCTACCCAGAAACAAAGCCAGATGCTATTCACTCAGGATCCGTCAGTTAATGTGCTGCATGGATATTGTGTGTATGTTTCTGTGTTTACACATTCATATGTATCTGTGTATATGTCAGTCTATCTAAATATTGTTTCATTTGCATATTCTATGTGGTGGTTTGTGCACATCTTGTTCTATGTGTGTGTCCACTTGTGGTGGATTGTGGTTATCTGTGTTTGTGTGGTCTTGCTTGCCAAAATAATTTTATGTCGTGTAATGCTAAATTAAGTACAGTTAACCCTTTGCTGTCCATGCCTTGAGCTGGTTTGGAGTGGTTTAATGTCTTGTTCTTTGTGTCCAGGCAGGGTTTGGGCATGGCCTGCCCATATCCAGACTTTATGCTCGGTATTTTCAGGGGGACCTTAAGCTGTACTCCATGGAGGGGGTGGGGACAGATGCTGTCATCTACCTGAAGGTGGGAGTGTACAACGTACTCGTGTTTATGCTTCCCCTCCTTTTTTAAAATTTCTTAATCATACTTTTATCAGTGCTCACTGCTGCTACCTCACCTATTGTTTGCAAGTGTGTGGCTCAACAGACAGACTTAGGGGTGCCTAGTCGGGGGCTGGTGCGTGATGAGATGCTGGCATTCCTGCTACTATTCCTGCTACTATTCCTTCTACTTTGTTCTAAGGGCTGCGTCGTTATGACATCACACATTTATCATGACCAGAGTTTTGGCTTGTATTGTAAAGTGAAATTAATCTCACTAAAGCCCTGTTTATTCTGCATTCACATGCATCACAGTGGATGGTAGGCAGCAGAACTGAACTTTGGGGATGGTGGGGGAAAAAATAGGCAGGACGACACAACGGGTAACTGGGATGGCAGGTATGCCATCCTGCCGAGTTACGCATTGGCGGGGCGGCATGCCCCATACCTATTCAGCACCGAGAGTTTGGCACTTTTCAGGGTTCCCCACAGAAATAACCACAACAGCCACAGACCCTCAGCCATTAAAAACATTAATTTCTGTACCCCATTTCAACAGACAGAATTCATAAACAACTTCACATGTCCACACAATAAAGCCCCAAACTAAGGGGATTTTGCATTCTTCTTCTTCTTCTTCTTCTTCTTCTTCTTCTTCTTCTTCTTCTTCTTCTTCTTCTTCTTCTTCTTCTTCTTCTTCTTCTTCTTCTTCTTCTTCTTCTTCTTCTTCTTCTTCTTCTTCTTCTTCTTCTTCTTCTTCTTCTTCTTCTTCTTCTTCTTCTTCTTCCTGCCGCCTAGCCCACAAACAAATTGTCTCCCCATTGGACATTTTACAGACACCATCCAATCCTTCACCTACATGAGCCAATCAAAGTCTCACATACACACGCAAAATACACATATTTTTTTATCCTAAGACATTTCCAGTCTCAACAGCTAGTCTGTTTGTGGCTCATTGGTCAATGTTACAATCTATGGACCATGGGGTCCCAGGTTCAAGCCCCACCAGAAGCAAGTTTCTTTAACCTGCTCTATTCCTCACTAATAATTGTCTGGTACTTCTCAATTATTGCTTTTGCACCGAACGTATACACCGCATTATGATGTACCATCTACGCGTTTAGTTAACCGGCTACAATATCGCCAGTCCATATGGATTAACATGGAGCTCAGCTGTGCTTACTGGCCTGTGATCTTCTTTAAACCCACGGACACGTTTGACCAAAAGATTTCACACATTGAACCGCTATGTCATGGTGGCGTACTGCCAGAGTTATGGACTGGACAGCGTGACATCGAAGGATCAAACGCCTGCCTCGCCCTCAGGCAAATACTTTCATATTTTACACTAACGTTTTCTTACACTTATATTTCCTTTACCAAAAGTCACTCACGGCCAGCCATATGCATTTCATGACAGCAAATGTATTGATTTTTTAAAAAAGTTACCAGCTGACCATTGTGGCATTTCTACTAACTATATTTCTTCACTTGGCTACTGTAGAAAATGTTTTTATCAGCAAACGCCACATTTCTACATTCATGTTACCTTGCCCTGTTCTCTACCTACCCACATACAAACAATTACTTCGTATGTACTCTCTGCAACTCCCCATTAAAACATTACATTTAAAATCATGATTTAATAATAATTATAACTACTAGTACTGAACATGACAAAAGTACTAGTAACAGTGCAATAGATTTCCTACGCAATATCACATGTTATTTCACCCACTACTTTAACGAGTGATTCCTTATACCGTTTGTTATATATACCATTTGTTTACTTTGCACTTATAGTCTGTGATCATGTCAAACTTCACCTACATGCCCATTCTGATGAAAACATATTGTTTCAACTACTCAGTTTCATCATTTGTCCTTATTTCTCGTACTATTGTCATTTTATAATATACAAAGATTGCTGGGATATATGCGTCTGCTCCTATTCTCTACTATCAAGTGTTCCGGTTCTACTACTTCTAATTCTCACATAAGGTCACTGATCTACCTAAGGAAAACAGCGAAGAGGACTCCTACCTGCAGATAAGTGTATGAAAATGCCTTATAAACTTTACAAACACTAAAAGTGCACGAAATAACAGAAAACAGACAGAAGGGTACACAAGTTACGACCTAGGGAGCTCTAATTCTACAAGCTTGCTGATAATTTTGTCAATCAAGGCTCATTGGATGGCTGTCAAATCCGTGAGTACGTACACTGGACATATTTCAGCTGCGTTTCTGATGCGTTTATACTTATGCCACCGCACCCTTTGTCACAGCCACTGTTTTACATATAGCAAAGCGAAAGTGCTAAACAAAACACGCTCCTCAGACAGAGGAAACATTGGGTAGCATTGCTTTGGAATACAGCTTATTTAATTTCAGTGAGGCAAGATAGCCTATATTGTTTGTAGTACAGTAACTTTGCGTCATTTTGATAACAATATTTTTAATGGCAGGCGTAGATTTTGCCAGTTTGAATGAATGAGTTATACACAGTGTTTTGTATGTGTGAGTGACTTGTCATTTTTGTACGTTAAAAACATGTTTTTTATGAGATACTATATACCTTGCTATGGTGATAGGAAAAGGATGGTTTCACTTGGTACATCTCTTTATCTGTGTTAAAGAGAAAGGCAATGAAAATTCATTTCTGGTTTTCCGTGCGTTGTGTTGTTGTGTCACATCTGGTTTGGAATTCCGTTTAATATAACAGCAAGAAGTTAAATCATTTTTGCCATTATAATCCATCGATGGCATTCTTTATCATCATAATCAAATGTAATTGTTGTGCTCTCGTCCACTGCAATGATCTGGTTGCTGATAAACCATTTACCATGATCTATATTAATGCAACGTTACTTTACTTCACTTTTTTACAGTATGAGCTATATATACAATTTTTTGACAAATCCAATCACACTTGATAAGTGTAGTCTAAACATAATAAATTGGATATTGATGGGATTTTACAAAAATTAGAAATGCATCTGAAAGTAGTCTGCATCTCATCAGATCGCCATTGCCACTAAATGTGAAAACTCGAATCAGCGTGTGTCTTCTCCAGTCACCAGCATTTTACAGACAAAAACATTCCGTAGGCACGAGCAGGATAATAAACCAGGGATAAGGCAGATGTCACAGTCATCATTTTTCACAGACAAACTAGAGAGGAGGTCCTCCAATCAACACCTATGTTCATAATAAGAAACGGATACTTTGTGACGAAATGTATTCAGTTTGATGTCAGTTTGTACTCCATCATTGGTCTCAAGTTCACATGCGATGACATGTTTGTTCTACCCCTATTTTCGAGTTGCTTGACAGGTGAGATGGAACATTGAGAACCACAGCTTGGACTAAAATGTGATCTTAATATAAATGCACAGAATCAGATATATAAGACTTGAAATATCTAGTCTATGTAGATGATCACATTCTGTGGATATTCCCATTTTGTCAGCTATATCGGGTATGAGTGTAAATAGGACCTGCTGTCAGTCTGCAGTCAGTAAGATGTTGATTTAATCAGGAGAAACATACTGTAACATTAGCTGTGAGAGGCGGGTCTTACTGTGATGTGAGTCTGTTCTTACTTGCTTGACTGATCTCTGTCTCCAGGCTCTCTCCAGTGAGTCCTTTGAGCGTCTCCCTGTGTTCAACAAATCCGCATGGCGACACTACCAGACCAGTGCAGAGGCAGATGACTGGAGCAATCCCAGCAGCGAACCACGCGATGCTTCCAAATACAAGGCCAACCCATAACCCCTCCCCCCTCACCTGCCCTCCTCTACCTTGTTCCTTAGCTCAACTTTAGTCAACAGTGTGACCATGTACAACATTTGTCGTCATCAGCATCTCCAAGGCAACTGACTAGACCTTTGCACAGTGATGGCAATGAGACTTTGTGACAGACTCCATCTCCCCCCAATTCTAGCATCCTGCAAATCGTGACTTCTGATTCTAGAACTTCATATATTATCCTCCTGAAAGCAGCACCACTATTCCTGTTGCTTAATATGGAATGATAATTGTGTATTTGGTGGATTGTGTGGTTTCCCTTGCTGTGATTAGTTTCTGTGGTTGACCACATCCTAGGAAGGGGGATGTGTCTAAACCAGGGCTGCCCAACCCTGGTCTACCATCCTGTTGGTTTTTAGTCCAACCCTAACAAAGCACACTTCATTCAGCAACTAGAGATCTCATTGAACATCTTTAGTAGAATCAAGTGTGCCAAATTAGAGTTGAACTGAAAACAGGACAGTAGATCTCCAGGAACAGGGTTGGGCAGCCCTGGTCGACGCAATAGCTTCTCTACTGCCAACAAAAATGCTTCTATAGCTCAAACACCTTATAAAACACTAGATACATATGAATATATCTATATATAGAGAGAATATATGAGATTATATTTGCTTAATATATTTATGATAAAATCTGTATTTATCTGCATTGATTTGAAATCGGAAGGAGACCTATAGACATTTGAGGGAGGGAATTATGAAGGTTTGAGTGGCAGTTTGTGTACTGTTCACCTGTGAGGGATCATAGGAAAGCAGAAGCCTAAATGTGCATTCACCCTCATGCTCTGGGTCACACAGGTGGACTTTACATCAGTTGGTATCACCCTTTCAATCCAACCCCCACCCCCCTTCCTTGCCTTCAGAAACAGGTTTGTATTGTAGGTGCTGAGCCTGAGCACCAGATGGCTTCCATATCATAACTCCAGGAGTCCCAGGCCCCATTACTGGAGATCGTGTGCTGCCTTTTCCCCTCCATGTTGTGCAAATTGAGATCCTGCATCGATTCCATTTGTCAGTTCTCAGAATTTTTCAAGTGAAATGAAAGGCTTACTTTCGTGCAACAGTGGTTCCCAAACTTGCTGATCACCACAGTCCATTTGATGAGTGAATTTATTTCCTGTGATCAACCTTGTGTTAAAGTATAAACTTGGGGCTGCTGGATGGCTCATCCTGCTAAGGCACTGCTCCGATGTATGGATGGGCCCTGATCAGTAAATGCAGTGGAACATGTATTATGTACAATAAGTAGGGCCACCAGTTTGTCTCCCCTTGTTTTCTCGTATTGTACGTCAGTCCTCCGCCAGCTAGGGGTTACGATAGACTCTTTGTCAAGCCCCTTCTCAAACAATTATCCCATTTGCAGCACCTCAATCTAAGTTTAAAAAAAGTTATTGCCACTAATTAAGCACAGATGATGATTTACAGTGATGTTTACAAGCCACACTTGGATGTTAAATTCAGTTAGATTATTTACTACCGTGGACATGCTGCCTGTATTTTTTTATTTGGTACAGGGACATGATGACTCTTCCCATATTAGCTCAACTAATTGTTTTTATAAATGTCTCAATTAGAAACTGCTATGATTAGTCACTTGACTGTGCAGTTGGAGTGCCTATGGAGACCTTTGAAATACAAGTTCAAATTCCCAAATTCACATGGTGGAGACAAACTGGTGGCAATAATAATAAATTATTCCAGACTCAGAGTTTGGGAACCACTGCTGTATAACATGAGAGAGCACTGGAGTAAATGCACGGTTAAGGCATGTTCTTACTGCACCTCTGCACTCTTTCTGTACCTCTTATGACACTATATTACTATGTAGGGGGTTTAATATAGTGTAAAATGGTCCTAGATATAGGACCACTTGCACTACAGCTTATGTACCTGCACTGACGTTTTTCTTGGATATTGAGCAGGTGGAGGTACTTGAGAAGGCTTGAGTGAGACTAAGACCAGCCCAGTGGGTTTATACTGTATATGCTTAGTCTTGCCTTTGCCATGCAGTCCTAAGAGAATGTTCAAAGGGATTTTCACCCCCTAGCCTCTTCTCACCTTCTCCACTGAATCTTGTCACGGTTTCTTGCTTATTCCAAGTATAAGCACAAAATTAACCCAATGTTGTCATACTCCAATGTGAGTGTGCATTGCACCAGTCAGCCATATTGCAATAGAACCACACAACATACCAGGTAGAATATGCTTTGACTAGGGCGCATATTGAACCAGGTCTTTTATACTCGCAGTAGGGCCCAACTGGCTTGGACGTAGCCTGGTTTGACTATGCGATTGAAGCAGCATTGGCAGGAAACACTGTGGTTTAGTAAAAATGAAAACCAAAATAAGTGCTTTACGAGTCTAGAGCAGGAGATGAAGCACTTTGGTGTATGGCTGGTTAACAGTTTCACTATTCTGGCTATTACATCTGACATCACTCCTGTTATGATTATCAAGTATAGACTGTATGTCTGCAAGAAATTTGAAATTGATGAGAAACTTAAATTAGCAATAATGCACATGTGCAGTGTGCCTCAAGGGTGGCTTTGACTCTGTTATCTGAAATGTGCCCTTGATCCGAAGAACTAGGATGTTGACAGAAAGTTGTGAGCCAGGAGACAAGAAATTGTTGCAGCCCGGTAAATGAATTCTCTGTGCTGTCACACTGCCATTCATAAAGATGTGTTTGTGTGGTCCCTAGAAGTGTTCTGAACATTCCTAGTCATGAAGCTACAAATTGTTGACCTAACATATATATAACTTTGTGACTCTAAAATGTCTCATTCATTGTCTTTTATATGTCCTAGCAGTGGAAAAGAAGTGTGTCTTAATCATCAGTGACATCAGAGTTCCAAAAAACTTGCTTAGTCTGTATCAGTGTTTCATACTCTAAGGGCACATGTAGCAGATTTACATGCATAGCACATGGATAAGCTCTAATTTATTTCTGTTTATGGGTGGGATCCCCCGGATGGAGGGCAGTGTCTGTGCTATTTTTGTTGCTGGAATTTGAAAATATTTTGAGCCCACCCTAAACAATTGATTGGTATACTGCTACTGAGTTCAACTCGGTAACAATGCATTGCCCTCATTGGCAAACACTAACCTAAGCTGTGGTTCTACATATTGCATTTCAATGAAGGGTGACAAATAACTAGTGCTAGCGTTGCCCAGAAAGGGAGGGATGGAGGAAGGGAGGCTTCAGCCAGCTGGGATGAGAGTGCCTCATCGTGCATCAGTGACCTTGGCTGGTTGATTGGATGATATCAGCTCACCTGTTGAGCTGGACATTAAGTGTCTTCCTCTGAAACATTATGTGCTGAAGAAGAGAGCCAGTTCTTGTCTTTGGCCTTTTGAATGGATAACAGCACCTTTTGCCCCCAAGGAGGGGCAAACCCAGTGCCACATTCAGTTATAAAACCAACTGTAGGGTTCTAATTCTGTATAGCAGGGTCCTTATAAGGACTATCATGTCTTTGGTTTCTAGGCATTTGACAACATAGTATGTTAATTAGGTTACATATGCTAATTAGAGGCTTTGAATTGTATTTGAATTTAGGACCCCCTGCCATTCTCCAACATTTGCATTATGCAGGTTGCAACATAATATAATTTTATGGTTGGTGATTGAATTATGACATCATACAGTATTATATGATTTTGCATTGAATTCACTGCCCCACCCCATTACACACATTACATGTGTTTGTCTATCTTAGTATTGGATGAAAAATACAATGGCTGCTAGGCAGCAGTTAGAAGAAAGGTAAAAGTGGCGTGACTAGCCTGTGTGATTGTATGTAGCAGTTGATTACACACTCAATTGGTAACTCATTTAAAGCCGAAAACAAAAATCAGCAGACACTGCATCTCTCCAGGACCAGCTTGGCAGACCTCTGGCCTAGATCCTGCAAGGCTGATTAAAAGAAGTAAGTTAATGGAAGTAGAAGGACCTCACTTCCTCATGAAAGCTACCTCTCCCAACAGTTGCAGATAAACCTATTCACCTCTACTTCATTGTTGTTGTGGGAGAAAATCATACTACAAAACCTGTTACAGTGGTCTCTCCGATTAACAGAAATTCAACCAATTCCGATGCTTTCCTTTTTTTGTGCACTTTATTTTGAGTTGATGAGTTTTTAAGTATAAAAGAAGATGATACATCTAAAAAGTAACAAAGAAAAACATTTTTCTAACAACACGCAAGACATTAAGTTTCTAGGGAGGGCCTGGGTGTGCAAAGTGTGGAGCTCTCAGAAACTGGACAGAGGAGTGGGTGTTGAACCCAAGACTTGGATGGTCATTTGCAAGCCACTAAAGCTTTCACTCAAACCTGTGCTCTTAATCAGTTCATCTGTCCAGTCGTTTACTCCAAGTAACCTTTCCAAACTTGAAACACTATATTCTAGCATGTGGTTGTTCTTAACAGTATGTTTGATACACATTTTAGGGCAGTGGCATTTAGGGACATACCGAGCTGTGAATGAGTTTGGAAATGGGAGTGAACAAGTGATGTGTCCATTACAAAATCTAGCACCCCTCCAGAGCTTCAACTAGAGCATAACGAGTTCCTTTGGGGATTGGGGACATTTGAGGACTGGGAGTAACCTGGTGGACTGGTGGATGTAACCTGTTGATTGTGAATTAATGACTGCAGATCTGAATGTGATGCATGATTTAGATGGAGACACGAGTGAAAGTGGGCGTGAATATGCTCAACACATCTTTGAGAGTTACTTGCAAGAGCATATATCCCTGCCATCACAAAGAGTTGTCACACTGTTCCATGTTCTTTGGGCAACAACTATACCATGTTTCATCGAAAATTCAGCCTGCATTCTCAGCAACCACAGACAGACCATACAACCCAAAAAGCTAAAGAAAAACCACTGACTACAGACAAACACTCAAGTCTTAAGTTTCAGGCTGATTGGTGTTTCTAGAATACAAAACATCGACTCTCTGGACAACAGATATTTCTGTGACACTGAACTAACATTGAATGGGAACAATGCACAGTTGTGAATGTTGTGCTGGCTGGGTCATTGCATATATCCCTGTTACAGGTCTACAGTATCTAATCTTCAAAAGGGCATGATTCAATCACAGCTTCTCTAAGAAGTCAGCCAGTTCAGCCCTCTCTAGTTAAGAGCCTTCAGATTTGTTTCCTGCATAGATCGGTGAGGCTTCTCAAACTTTCTGTTCTGCTCTTCATTCTTGTATTTATTATTGTTTTTGTTGTTATTTAGTTTGAAAAGTGCCATGGAAAAATTAACCCATTCTAATATCCCTGAGGCACATCAATTTTCTTATACCAAAATATGGAAGATGATAGGACCAAAACAGGACCATTTTTTAACCTCTTTCACTTTTTCATGCTATCAGCAGAGGGAGGCTTTGCATTATACTGAAACTCAACAAGACAAAAACAATGCAAATAGAATGCAAAGAGAAGGATTTTTTCATTTTAATTATATTTTTATCGATGCATAAGTGTAATGGATGCGTGCAAGCAAACAAAAGATGGTGCACGGAGCAGAACACTGAGCACCAAAAAAAGCAGGAGACGACACCATGCATTCAAGCTTCCAGGAGGTTCTGGTGTAATATAATTTGGTTATGACACTACAGACGCATTACAGAAGAGAATTCTAACCCCCTACTGGCAACAACTAGTCTTTTGCCCCCACTACACACGCAAGATTGTCTTTACTGTGTTATACTAAAGATGTATAAAAGTGCCAGATCAACCACAATACAGCCTCACTCAGCAGATTGATGTATAATTCGCAATATAATCCACCTTACACACAGAGGATATTTACAGGAGCAGTTTAGCACCTTGAGCATAAACTGACTGTGCCTCACCCCAGGAATGTCACCTGCAAACCCTGTCATTACAGCCAAAGTCCTTAACTGTCATGACACCACACTGCCAGCAAAGCGGCAAGGCCATATAACTCTTACAGTATTTCTACAATCACAAAACAATCACATTGTCCTGGAGGGAGAAGTAAACAAACATTAGACTACCAGAAACAACTGAAACAGTGCAAAGAAAAGAGCCACACTGATGCGCGTACCACAAGGTCAAAATTTACTGTTTGATGATCAGCCTGAAACTGGCTGACTGTGCTGTAGAACCTCACACCACAGCCCCACCCCTCAGTCTACAGCCTACTTTCAGTTTCATGCCCTTCAGAATAATTTTAACTCTAAAAGCCTGAGTCAATTTAAAAAAGACTAAAAACAAAGGAAATGTAAAAGTGTAAGATGGCTCTGAAGACATGATCTGTTTCTCTGCAACTCTCGTTTTCTCTCATTTCACCTTCCTCTCCATGGTCAAGTCACCTGATTACAGTCACCTGGTTAATGCAAAATCTCACAAGTTCTCTGACAGGAACTGAAGAGGTGCTAGCACAGCCTCAATTAAATGTTCCATGATCTCCCACTGCCTTTCATACCCACAGTTCCCCACACTGAGCAAGTCTGAGCATCCAATCACTGCTGGTGTGTTATCCAGCGTGGAGGACAAGTCAAGATCTGTGTAATTGTGTGTGTGTGTGTGTGTGTGTGTGAGAGAGAGAGAGAGGAAGAAACCTTGTAATGACTGCGTATGTGTCTGTATTTATAAGTGCAAGTGCAATTGTGTTTGTGTAGTTGTCTATGCGAGTGTGTGTGTTTAAGCATTTCTCTACTTTTCGTCCTCGTCCCCCTCACTCATGCTGCTGAAGGAGGCAGAGGCTCCTTTTGGAGGGGATGTGGGTGAAGCTGGAGAGGGGGGTGAGGGCCCACAGAAAAGCCAGGGGCGGGGGGGTGAGGGAGAACGGGAGGACGAGCGCTCCCTGGGGGGGCTGCTGCCAGGGGACCCGTGGGGTGACTGCTGTGGTGACATTGCCTGCAGCATCCGACCACTACGCTCCTGAAACATCTGCTTCTGGAAAGAGAGAGAGAAATGCATTTCAATATAATACAATTTTATTTATATATCGCTTTTTACAAAGAGGCTATCACAACATGCTTTTTTAGAAAATAGGAAAACCAAGAGAGGAAAACCAAGCCTGAAGAAGACTCATTTGACTTGAAACAGCGATGATTTGATTATAGCAGTTAAATGGGAGCATTTTTCATTAGCAACAGTGTGATGTTTTTTCCTATTGATTTAGACTCTGCCTAGCACCTGCAGCTATGTTTTATTGGATGTGCATGTTCTAACTCAGATCACTGAAGTTCCAAAGGACCTGCAAGTTAGGAAAAAACCCAGTGGAACCCAGCCTAGCACTTTCAGCTGTTAGTAAAGGTTAGGCCAAGTGGTAAAAAGATGGTAATTGGAATCTACAGAATAAATAATCACAGTGATTAAACAGATTACAGCCCACAGTATTACGCCGGGCACCCACCGCACGCGTAGCGTAAGCGGCGCGTAAGCAGCACGGCGAAGCAGCACGGCGCGGCGCGTAGCGTGTCTCCACTGGTTCCGTTTGTGTCGCGCAAAGGCTTGCTTAAAGCTCTATATTCCTAGTAGCTCTCGCAGTCTGCAGTGGGATTACATTGTGTATTTCACGTTTGTTCACGACTGTTGATTATGGGTAAGTGAATACTTGGTGAGAGACCTTTTTCAGTCTGTTACTATGGTAATAGGACGGAGTGTAGCACAGTGGGTAAGGAACTGGGCTTGTAACCGAAAGGTCGTAAGTTTGATTCCCGGGTAGGACACTGCCGTTGTACCCTTGAGCAAGGTACTTAACCAAAATTGCTTCAGTATATATCCAGCTGTATAAACGCTTTAAATAATTACCATAAGCTTAAATCGAAACGTAGCCTACATAATAATCAATCTCAAACTGCATTAATTTATTTGCTTGGTTAACAAGCATGCCAACTTTATGAATAATATGTAATGATCATCATAATAATAATAATAATAATAATAATAATAATAATAATAAATAATCCGTAATCAACCATTGGGAATTGCCGTGTCGTCTTGTCATTCACGTCAAAACGTGTATAGGATCAGATTTAGTAAAATCAGCTAATCATCGAAAAGATAGCGTAACAGTTTAATCTTGAAGGGATATGAACACCACAACGCCATGAACACCGTAAGCTTTGAAGTACAAGTGCAATAAAGGCTTGCTTACAACTTCATTTATAAAATAGGTGCATTTTCATCGGCAAGACCACTAAACAATCTGATTTTTTAAAGCTCTGTGGATTATCTGATTTTTATTAACAAGCCCTTTTTGAAAGCACGGCGAATGAAGACATCGGAGAAGTCAAATAGACTGAGCAACGGTTGGTTAAAAACTACCTTCCAACACTCGAGCTAACAAACCACTGCTCGGTGCATTCACTTCTACATCATTCAATAGGCTACGTCTTTCTGTGGTGTATTTTCAAATTTACCCCACCCCCTCCGCAAAATAAGATAGCGAAACTAAGTTTGCCTTTTCCCCAGGTTCCAGTTTTTTTGTTTTTTTTTTCTTCTGCAAGGACAATACAAAAATGAAAAGGCTTGTATTTTTTAGCTGCTTATAAAATATCTGGTGTTTATCTGGTTTTATCTTGTTCTCCACTACTGCAAGAGGGAACTAGGGACACACCCCCAGTAATATAAGGATGAAATATAAATCAGAGCATGTATACCTAGCATTTTAGAGCATATTTCTGTGTATAAACAGGCCATCGTGACGCGTGACAAGCCGAAAAAATAGAACAGAAGCAAAAAACGCGCGAGATTCGCAGCCGGTTCGCGACGCGTTCGCATCTGGTGGAGACGACGTCGCCCGCTGCCGTTGTAATAACAGTACTTCAACTACGCTTCAGTTACGCGCGTAATACGCACGTAGTGCGCTCGCGGTCGATACGCGTGCGGTGGGTGCCCGGCTTTAGACCAGATTGTGAAGACAGCCCAACAAAGACAAGGCAAACATGAACAAAGAAATACATTTACTTTTCGGTGTGACATTTCTTTCCACTCACGAAACGAGTCACATAAACAATGCAATGTCGTCATACAGTGGCAATGAGAGGTCATCAAGTTTTGTTGTTTTTTCTTCTTATTGTAATGTCATCCGGTTCTGTTTCCCTTGAGTAATACCATGAATGCATTTCTTTCTAATGAAACCACACCCAGCAGAGTCAAATTCATATGGGGACTCGCAGGCACCTAATAGGGAAATATTCTTATATAAGAAATATTCTTAAAGTTAAAATTCTCTAAGGCAGGGGTGTCAAACTGAATCCCTAGGGGGCCGCAGTGTCTGCAGGTTTTTGTGGTTTCCTTTAAATCGGCTACCAATTAAGGCCTTAAAAACAAGGTGGATTCCTTAGCAAAGCAATAACTTAAATGAAACACTTGTTCCGAGAGCACCCCAAAAACCAGCAGACACTGCGGCCCTCCAGGACCAGAGGTTGCCACCTGTATTCTAAGGGGAAGACAGTTTCATAATAGAACACACAGCACTCTTAAGTGGCAGCCTAGGGCATGGTTCTGCTCTTCACTGCAGTACTGTACACTATGGTGCGATGGGTAACTTGCTCATGTGTGCAACAGCAGCATTGCATCTGTAATTGAAACCCGAAATCATCTTAGTCTCTCCTCCACCCCACATTGCCACCCATCATTATGGATCATTATTGTAAAATGGTGACATTAGAGGCTAACTTTGGACACATCATTATACAAAAACCAGTGTGAACACAAACCTTCTCATGAACTCAAAGGGACAAACTGACTTCTACAACACCAACTCAAATTCCCTCATATGTTCTGTATCACCAACCTCAAACAAGCAACCTTATAGATTATTGACTGTTCAGCACAGCTGTTATTATGGGTAGGGCCACCAGTTTGTCTCCACCATGTGACCTGCAGGAATTTAAACTTGTATTTCAGTGGTTGTCCTCCAGGGGTCCCCAAAGGCACTCCAACGGTACAGTCAACCGACTAATCATACAATTCGGTTTCTAATGGAGACACTAACCCCTTTGCGCAAAAGCCAAATCTGCACAATCCTTGCCCATTTAGGGGGTACCTTATTTAAAGATGTATGACTACAGTTGGGAGCATCACAGATACTTGAAAAATGATATAAATGAAGAAGGACATTTGTACAATTTACAATAATTTAGGAAGAAATAAAGTGCCACAAATGCAATTGTCTAGGCAAAAAAGCAAAAATGAATTTGCTCTTTTTTAGTTTGCAATGAAATACTGAGAGATTCCATACATTGAACAGGTTAAACTATACATGTCCTGGATCAAAAAATCCTTGACCACAAGTGCGTAAAATCTAAGGGTGGATATGTAGAATTACTAAAGATCTATGAAGCAAAAAGTAAGCAGCTTACCCAGTGTCTCCAAATCTATCCAAAATGTCTAAATTATGCATTGCTGTAAATAAAAACAAACTGTAATCATGTATTTTACAACAAATCAACTGTTTTGACTCAAGAAACTCACTTTTGCATAATTTTCTATTGGGAATTACAAGCTTTCCATCAGTACAGTGGTCTAAAATATCTAGGGGTCCAGAAACATATCCAAAATCTCTCCAAAAATGAATAAAATCTTTTTTGTCCATTATAAAGCATATAAATGTGCCCCTTATGAAAGTTTAAGATGAAACATTGATATCAGATAAAAAAATTATGCAAAATCATTGTCAAACAATGCAGTACAGTACCTAAATGTGTAATCATTAACCCTCATATGTTTTTCTGTACTCTACAGTATGTAACGTCTTATGGTATGGGGATAGGACGACATTAAAACAATACTCAACCGTACACCACGTTTTGCTGATACTCCAGGTAACATCCGGTGCTTGAATCAGAAACCCTACTCAGCTACCAACAAACAGTTGGGTTACTGTGTCAAATATCCTCATTATAAAATACCACTAACGTATTTAAAGACACTCAATTTCAAAAATAATGTATATAACCAAAATATTTTGAGCAGTAATACTTGCATAGTGATGATGAAATGTTATCTGTGTTCAGTAGATAGAGGCACAGACAGTAAATCAATTCAGTCATTCTCTCCTCTTTTGTCTTACTCCAGCTAGGTCTCTTAACTATGCCAGCTAGGTCTATCAGCAAACATATGCCTTAGCCATGCTCGAAAGTTCTCAAGAATAATATTTTCCAAGAAACGATGGAAGTCATTGATAAAGTTTTGCCAGGTGCAGTGTCTTTTACTGCTACCACAGAGTGAATGCGTAAGGAGGCGATGATAAGAGCAAACCTTTGGTTACGCTGGGCTATAAAACGCTATTCCAAAAGTAAAATTAGACATCTTATACAGTTAGAAAGCTTATATAGTCACCTATTGGATAAATTAATTGTCAATCAAGCCAAATTGTACTACCAAGGGCGACAACACCGCAAACAGCATTTGTGGTATTACGCACAGCTATTTTGGAAGATGCCCAGGCGTCACAAATGAGCGTGTATTTCACAATCGGATTGTCCAAGACAATATATGACCACTCAGTCTCGAAAGGGACATGTCTATGCGTAAAAACAATGGTAAGGTGGTATATTTATTCCATATTTAGTCCCAGATATTGACATTTGAATGACATAGTATAATTTTAGAAAAATTGTCAGTGAGCAGCGTTTCCACTGCTGTATTGGCATATCTTAGGGCTATTGCTGGGTTTATCTTGTTGCTATGATGGAATACAAATTTTTAGTGGTGATAGAATATTTTTATGAACGCCCAGATCGACACTATTGTACAGTGTGTCGTGGGTGGGTGTAGTTGCAGACTGCAGGGAGGGGATGTTTGGTAAATGGATGACCCGTGCGACAATGGTGACGCTTAGAAACTCTGTCTTGAGTATAGTTGTCCTGAATTGTCTACTAATAAAGCCCGAACACAGAGTTTGTGTTTTCAACTCATAGTATGGTTGCAGGAGCACTGAAAATATGAGTTGAAAAATCTCAGGATGCCGGCGTCATGGCCACTCGGGGATTGCACCAACAAGCTGTAAAAGCATGTCTTTGAGCGAATGGTGTCACTCCTTGTCCTGGAGAGCTTCTAGGTCTAGGTTGGCTTTCATTGTTACTGACTAGCACAGAAAATGATAAGTTAAAGGGGGCTGATTATACAGTTAATTCAGGTCACCTGGTTTCTTGGGTTTGAAAAAACAAAAAACAGCACTCTGTGGCTCTCCAGGACCAGGATTGAGTATCACTGCTGTAGAAAAATGCATCAATATACAGTAAAGCAGGTTTTTGTTTTAGCCCAGAACTAAGACACCTGATTCTACGTAAGGTCTTGTTTGAAGACCAAGATTAGTTAATTATCTTTATGATTAATTATTTTTTATTTATTTAACTTTTTGTGCAATTTTGTGCAAATGTTATATAATATAACATGCTTTCATTTTATATTTTGGAATTTCCCACTGCTTCTAACAAAACATGCCCCTCTACAACATTTTAGAATACTGTAATATGTCCACGGTAGTAAGTAATCAAACTGAATTTAACATGTAAGTGTTGCTTGTACTGAGGTGGAGAAAATGAGATAATTGTTTGAGAAGTGACTTGACAAAGAGGCTATCGTGACCTCTAATACCATGTGAGAAAACAAAGGGAGACAAATGGGTTACATTTTTGTTTTTCTGTGTATCTTTTCATGGAATCATCATTCACTGGGGGTTACACCCTTGCAAGTTCGACCAAACCCCAATGATTGGTACATTCCTGTAAGAATGCTCATGTCCATGACAAAAACCAAACACATGAATATGGCTCCATGCCCTGTAAGAATGGCCACACTTCCTGATAATGGTTCCATCCCCTGTAACAATGGCCCTGCTCTGCAAGAATGACCACACCCCAGAGAATGATCCTTCGCTCTGTAAGAATGGCCATGCCCCACAAGAATGGCCACACCCCAGAGAAAGGTTCGCCCCCCTGTAAAGTTGGCAGTATACTTCGTAAGAAGTATACCTTTTTGAGCAAAATGAAGCAATGAGAACAACTGAAGAACAAAAAGACGCGGTGTTGTGTGTTCGTACGGTGCAGTGTGCGACGGCCTCCAGGGAGAACTTTTGGAAAACTTCTTTCTTGTTCTCCGACCTCCCCCTCTCAGCTATTGGTCCAAATATCACATGGTTGGTCACGTCACGGTTGAGAGTTCAGAGGGCAGACTTCCAGACTTCACATGCTAATGTACAGAGAGTCAATGCCAATCTCTCTTCTGTAGAGATGGGAATTCTGTGAGTTCCCGCATGTTTGATGAATGGTGCTACTCGTTTCAGCAAGTCATCAAAACGCCTAGCACACATTCAGAAATAAGAGAAAGTGGGCCCCCTCGTCTAAACTCCGCATTTGCCGAATGTACAGACAAAACTCTCCATTCTCCGTCCTACTCTGATTTAGAGGGTGAACGTACCATCTCCTTCGCCTTTTTTCTTTTGCATAGCTAGATAAACTAAAGCCACTTTAAACACTTTAAACTTTTTGTTTTTTGTTGTGATCTAACGTAGCCCTTCTCTTTATACATCCGTGGCGTAGCCGCGAGATGGAGGTCTGGGCGAGATTCCTGCCCTGGTTAATAGCTAATTATTCGTAATTATTCACGCCCCAGCGGCGTGGAGTGACTTTAAACGGAGCGGTGTTCTCACCGACAATAGTGTTCATGGACATGTTCGCCGGTGGTTCTCAATCCTGAAGTTCTTTCTTCTTACTGAGTATACTGCCAGCTTAAGAATGGCCATGCCACACAAGAATGACCACACCCCCTTACGGTCTTACCCAGGCTCCATCCGGTCCAAACAGCTCCAAGAAGTTTCCAATGAATTCCCGAGACTTCTCCTCCCACTTCAGGATAAGGTCATGGCTCTTCTCCTCTACTTTGTACACAAAGTGCTTGGACTTCTCCTCTACAGTCTTCACTCTCTCCTTCATTCTGTCCACCTGGTTCTGCAGTCTATATTTTTTCTCCTGCCTCAGCAAACACCAGGGACATGACATGTGAGCACTGGACACATTTTGGTTTTACATTGAAAAAATAATTCAACCCTATTTCTTGGATTATTTAGTATCAATGCCTCCTCATATGATTTGTTGCCTCAGGGCAATGCTATGCCATTAGGGTACCAAACACCAAGAAAAGTCATGCATTTCCTGGACATGTATTTAAATTTTGTATTTTGTAATAAGCACTTTATCCATTCTTTATCATTCTAGCAATGGCAAGAATGGCACAGCTATGGTTCAATTTGAGATACTGAATGCATATATTCAGCAGCCACTTTATTACGTACACATACTCATTAACGGAAATAGACTGGTCCTCCAAACAGCAAATCATGTGGCTGCAGCTCAATGGCGAAGACATTTATTTGTTGTTCAACCAAATATTAGAACAGCTTGATCTGAATGGCAGTTCTGTGAGCAAAAACACATTGTTAATCAGAGAGGTCAGAGGGTTGCTTGAAAGCAAGAAAATGTGGAAATTGCGCAAAGATCTGAACTTTGCAAGGCAAATGTATAAAAAGGACTGTAATTCCTACATGGATCACAATATGGAGGTAAATACACCTCACACATTAACCTCCTATTCATTGTTACATTTTAAATCCAATGTGCTGGACTACAGAGCCACAAAACAACACTTTTCAAATACTTACGTAATGCACTGTATATGGATGCCTATATATGCAGATCTACACACACATGCCTCCAGAGCTGTGCCACAGAGCACAGTGTTTGTGCACTGGAGCAGCGCACTGTGTGCATTATACATGAGAATATGTCCTGTATTCTGGCACACACATGCCTGCTGCCCTTCAGCTGCAGGTACACACTCCCTCTTCTTCAAGCTGCATCCGTCCTTCCCTCTCCACCATTCATCCTCCTTTTTCCTCTTGTACTTTACCATATTCCTCTTTTACGCTATTCAATCTATGAACCGCTCTTTTGCCATGACTATAACCAGCACTGTGTTGCCACTGCATTTTTAATACAAAATGACAAATTATAGAATATCCCTCTTTAAAATCAGCAGAAAAAGAGCCTGAACAAGCACTAAAATATTGACAACACAGATATAAGAATACTTTTTTGACATTACCCAAATAGTAAATAACAATATTCTGATGATCACCGATGCTAACATAATGTTTTCTAGGATTGATCCATTGATTTTATAGCATTGATGATGCAGAGAAAACTCAGCGCTACTTTGCCAGTTCAGCACTACTGTAAATACAGGTTTGTTTTATGTCAGTGTTACGTTATTGGAACGTTTCTCTTACATTGATGTAGCTGACATTCAACTCCTTGGCAGTGTAGCCCCTCTGCAGGTTGCGTCTGGCATAGACATCATAGTCCCGCACAATACGAGTGATGATGTCTGATGTGGAAATACCCTCTGTCCTCTGAGTGGGAACAAACATGCCTGAAACACACATACATGCTGCATAGGTTAAAATTCCCCTGAAATGCACAAATACATAAACACACACAGGTAAGAGCCCATATTGGTGACACACACAGACACATGCTCTCAGGGCTCTTATACCCAAACACAAGTGTCTTTGCTAGTTTTAGCCCAAAGCAGTTGACATTTTTCAGACCAGCATCCATGCAGTTTAAATAGCTAATGACCTTGTGCCGATGTGGGTGGGTTGGTCTAAAAATGAGGTGTAGTCATGGTAATTGTTGGCATTATTGCTATTTTGATGCAGCTTAAAGCATTTGCATTATGGCCAACCAAAACCTGGTCTTAATTCATATCGTAGTTTCATTCTTATTTTAAGGGCAAATTATTAAGATAGAAATGTGCACCTCCAATGTGCACAATGTGCGTAAACCCTACTGTCTGTTATACACACAGGGACACACAAAACCTTCCATAAAAATATCAAGATTACAATGTGAAATATTATTATTATGTATATCATGTCATAATGGGGGGGTCATAATGTTGATCTGAATTAGACAATCGCAGTGGAGGGGTGGCTATGCTAAATCTGCCGTTATATAGCAATCTGCAGAGGTGCAAATAGCCATCAGTATCTGACCGTGTATTAGTGATCCCCGCTAGCTGATAGTGTGCCCTCAGATGCTGAGCTGCATGTGGGGCTCTATTTTAATGATCTTTGTGGTCACTTGTGGGCGTGTTTACTATTTATAAAACAGTGTTCCTTAAATGCATATTGATTGTATATTTTGGGAATCCTCACAGCAATAATTAAGGAGTCCTCCATAACAGAACTATATGGTATGGAAAAATGAAATATTTGAAATCAGAGAGTTTACACTTGAGGCCAAAGTTTACATACACCTAGGCTAAAGACATTCAAACTCAATTTTTCACAAATGTGGAGTTGTGAAAAATTCATGTTTCCATACATTTCCTGTCTTAAGTAAATTCGGGTATCTGCTTTATTTCCATAAGAGGTCATTTCAAAATAATAGCTAAGAGACAGATTTATTTCAGCTTTTATGTACTATATCAGATTTTCAGTGGGTCAAAGGTTTACATACATTTTGTTAGTATTTGGTGGCATTGCCTTTTAATTCCTTAACTTGAATCAAATGCTTGGGGTAGCCATCCACAAGCTTCTCACAATACTTTGCCGGAATTTTTGCCCATTCTTCCTGACAGAACTGGTGTAACTCAGTCAGGTTTGTCGGCCTCCTTGCTCAGACACGCTTTTTCAGTTCGGTCCACAAATTTTCTATGGGATTCAGGTAAGGACTTTGTGATGCCCTCACTCTGTTGTCTTTAAGCCATTTTGTTACAACTTCGGAGGTTTGCTTAGGATCATTGTCCTGCTGGAAGATCCAGTTGCGACCAAGTTTTAACTTTCTCGCTGATGTCTTGAGGTGTTGCTTCAGTATTTCTAGATAATCCTCCTTCCTCATGATGCCATCTATTTTCTGAAGTGCAGCAGTCCCTTTCACAGTAAAACATCCCCACATGATGCTGCCACCCCCATGCTTCACAGTTGGGATGGCATTCTTCAGATTAAAAGCCTCACCCTTTTTCCTCCGTACATAGCGCTGATCATTATGGCCAAACAGTTCAATTTTTGTTTCATCTGACCAGCGAGCACTCCTCCAAAAGGCTAGGTCTTTGTCCTGATGATCACCTGCAAACAGCAAACTTCATTGTGGATTTTTTTATGCCATTTCTTTTTGCAAAGTGTTTGTTATGAGTAAGTGAGAAATGCAAAGTAACCCTTTAGGAAATGGTTGAGGATTATGGCTGTCCTTGTGTGAATTTGTACAGTTTGATGAGCTTGTACCGTGTAGCACTTTCGCTTTGCTATATATGTAAAGTGGCTGTGACAAAGGGTGCGGTGGCTTAAGTATAAACGCATCTGAAAATGCCCAGTGTATGTACTCACGGATTTGCCGGCCATCCAACGAGCCTTGATTGACAAAATTATCAGCAAGATCGAAAAATTAGAGCTCCCTAGGTCGCAACTTGTGTACCCTTCTGTCCTGTTCCATTTTCTGTCGTCGATATGCACTTTTAGTGTTCGTAGGGTTTATAAGGCATTTTGATAGGCTTATCTGCAGGCAGGAGTCCTCTTTGCTGTTTTGCTTAGGTAGATCAGTGACCTTACGTGAGAATTAGAAGTAGTAGAACCGGAACACTTGATAGTGGAGAATAGGAGCAGATGCATATGTCCCAGCAATCTTTGCATATTATAAAATAACAATAGTATGAGAAATGGGGACAAATGATGAAATTGAGTAGTTGAAACAATATGTTTTTATCAGAATGGGCATGTAGGTGAAGTTTGACATGATCACAGACTATAGTGCGAAGTAAATGAAGTGACCATGAGCGAGCTTAGTTTCCTTATCAAATGGTATATATAACAGCCTGTATTAAATGTTAGTTGTTGAAGTGGAGGGTTAAATAACGTGTGCAATCTATTGCACTAATGTGTTTTTCTCATGTTCAGTGCTAGTAGTTATATTTATGAGTGAATCATGATTTTAAATGTAGGCTAATGTTTTAATGCGGAGTTGCAGAACGTACATACGTAGTAATTGTTTGTATGTGGCTAGATAGAGAACAGGGCGAGGTAACATGAATGTAGTAACGTGGCGTTTGCTGATAAGAAGGTTTTGTACGGTAGCCAAGTGAAGAAATATAGTTAGTAGAAATGGCACAGTGGTGAACTGGTTAATAAAATTAATACATTTGCCGTCATGAAATGCATATGGGTGGCCGTGAGTGAGTTTTGGTAAAGCAAATATAAGCGTAAGAAAATGTTAGTGTAAAAGAGAAAATGATCTGCCTTAAGCCTTAAACCGGAGGTTTACCAGTCTGTGACTTCGTTAGTGCAGCACCATGCCATAGCTATGCAATGCGTGAAATATCATTAGGAAACCTGCCGCCAGTAAGCACAGAAGAGCTCCCGTTGAATCCATATGGCTTAGCAATATTGTAGCCGGTTAATAACTGAACGTACAGGCGGTACGTCATAATGCATATGGCTTAGCAATATTGTAGCCGGTTAATAACTGAACGGTGAACGGCGGGTAGATATGGTGCAAAAGCAATAATTGATAAGTAGTAGACAATTATTAGTGAGGGTCGAAGCAGGTTAAAGAAACGTGTTCCTAGCTGGGCTTGAACCTACGACCCCTTGTTCCCAAGACTGTAACCTTGGCCACTAGGCCACAGGCGGACTAGCTGTTTAAACTGGAAATGTTTCAGAGTAAAAAGGTATGGGTATTTTGCGTGTGTATGCGCTTTTTTGATTGGGTCGTGTAGGTGAAGATTTGGCTGGTGTCAGTGAAATGTCCAATGGGGAGACATGTTGTTAGTGGGATAGGCGGCAGGAAAAATAAGAATGAGAAGAAGAAGAAGAAGAAGAAGAAGAAGAAAGAGAAGAAGAAGAAGAAGAAGGAGAAAACGCAAAATCCCCTTAGTTTGGGGCTTTATTGTGTGGACATGTGAAGTTGTCTATGAATTCTGTCTGTTGAAATGGGGTCAGAATGTACAGAATTTACATTACATTACATTACAGGCATTTAGCAGACGCTCTTATCCAGAGCGACTTACACAACTTTTTACATAGCATATTTACATTGTATCCATTTATACAGCTGGATATATACTGAAGCAATTTCGGTTAAGTACCTTGCTCAACAAGGTACAACGGCAGTGCCCTACCCGGGAATCGAACCTGCGACCTTTCGGTTACAAGCCAAGCCCAGTTCCTTCCCCACTGTGCTACACTCCGTCCTGCAAAATTGAATGTTTTTAAGGGCTGAGTGTCTGTGGCTGTTGTGGTTATTTCTGTGGGGAACCCTGAAAAGTGCCAAACTCTTGGTGCTGTATAAGTATGGGGCATGCCCCCGCCAAGGCGTAACTTGGCGGGATGGCATACCTGCCATCCCAATTCAAAATAACGACAGAAGGGATTTTGTTTTGCTGAAATGAAATGTTATTCAAATTGTAGCCAATCCCTGTCTTGACATCATCCTGACTGTTCTGGCACGATGTTTTAATATGTACGTCTTCGTCAAGGTCTATACACTGTGGTATAAAGCATTTGAGTTTTACGAATGGGTGTTTTTTGTAATTAAGGTGGAAAGGAGACATGCGCAACCCTCTGGAATGCGAATCCCCTGCTGATAGAATAGTATTCCATAGCCAGCTATAACGTGCTGCTAGTGTATTATCTCTGGTGGCCAAGTCACCGGGAAAACTCGTTTGAACAACAAGATTCTTACATGTATGTCTTTGCCAAGGTCTTATCTACAGACTGGTATAAAGTATTTTAGTTTTACAAATGGGTGTTTTTTGCAATTATGATGAATAGAGACATGCGCGTCTCTGGATTCTGAATCCTCTGCAGATAAAAAAAAACGTATTCCATAGCCAGCATAACCTGCTGCTAGTGTATTATTTCTGATGGCTAAGTCATCAGGAAAGCTCGTTTGAACAACAATATTTTTACATATATTTTTAATCCAAGATCGTGTCTACAGTATGGTATAAAGGATTTTAGTTTTACGAATGGGTGTTTTTTTTTTATTAGGGTGAAAATGGGGACATGAGCCTGGTCGATCCCATTCCCCAACTGCAATGGAATTGTGAAGCCATGGGGCCGCTATTGAAACTGAGATATTTTGGCAGGTATTGCTTTTTGAGAGTACACTTTTCATTAAATGACGCATCCCATAACAACACATACCAGTAAATGCATACAGTATATTTGTTTTACTGTACGAATTCCATAGAATATTGGTTCATGTTGAAGGAAAACAGATAAAAGTCGCACAGGTGATGATGTGTTTCTCTCCAACGACAGTGACATGATACTCTTTAAAGTCCCTCGTCCCTCTACTGAATTCGGTAAGATGGGTTTCAGATATTTTGCACCTTACAGCTGGAACAATCTGCAAAATAATTTTAAACTTGACACACAGGCCACACAGGTCAATGATAAGATATCTTCCTGCCTGGCTGACATCTCCACCTGGATGGCCAGCCACCATCTGAAGCTCAACCTCAACAAAACTGAGCTGCTCTTCTTCCCGTGCAAGACCTCCTTACTTCGTGAGCTCTCAATCACGGTTGATGGCACCACAATGACTGCCTCTCACTCTGCCAAGAGCTTGGGGGTGGTCCTGGATGACCAACTGGACCTCAAGGAGCACATAAAGGCAACATCACGGTCCTGCAGATTCCTCCTGTACAACATCAGAAGGATTCAACCATACCTGACGACGCACTCAGCTGCTCGTCCAGGCTACGGTGACCTCTCGCCTTGATTACTGTCACTCTCTCCTTGCAAGCCTGCCAGCTTGTGCCATACAGCCACTACAGATGATTCAGAATGCCGCTGCCCGACTCATCTACAACCTTCCCAAGTGGTGGAACGAACTCCCCGTCCCTCTCCGAACCTCCCCCTCACTACCCATCTTCCACCGTGGCCTGAAGACTCATCTCTTCAGACTATACCTAGACTAACCACCACCACGCTGTATATTTCACTCTAAATCCACCCCCCCCCCCCTTTTTTCATGACACTTGTTACATGTTGCCCCATCCCAGCACTTTTTGGTAATTTGTATTTGTCCTAATACTGTAGCTTATTCTGCCTAGTTGGCTTTGCAGAAGTTGGGTTAGGTCTGAATAGTGTTCACTGAGTGAACTAAACTGTGTTCTTGGCTAGAAATAGCTGTACAAAATAAGTATTGTACCTTACTGAACCTGTGTTTAGCAGTTGTCTATGACCATGAAATGCACTTTTTTGTACGTCGCTTTGGATGAAAGCGTCTGCCAATAAATGTAATGTAATGTAATGTAACAAATTAATTTCAGTTGTGGACTTTAAACATGCAATTTATGACTCTGTAACCGAAGTATGCGCCTGCTTTTAACCTCTTTTAACCTCTTCTCTACTTTTAATTATTGTTACAGCTCTCTCTCATTCCCCATTTGATGTTTGTACATTTTGTTAGGTGTAAGTCTTGTTGGGTAACTTTGTGTTTCATGTCAAGTCCCCCTTGCAAAAGAGATTTCAATCTCAATGGGGTTTTCCTGGTTAAATAGTGGTTTAATAAAAAATAAAATAAAATAACATGCGGACGAAGCGGCTAATTTTTAAAAATCGTATTATAGGAAACAACAGTTATATTTTGGCAAATTAGCGATTTATATGTTGTTATTTCACTATACTGTAGCATTTATGACATTATGCATGAAGAATAAACTGTCAAAATATGTTTTCTGAAAGATCGCCAAAAAGATCGGTCAAAAGGTTTGACCTCCCTACTAATAGTTATAATTATGATTGAGTCATGATTTTAAATGTTTTAATGGGGAGTTGCAGACAGTACATACGTAGTAATTGTTTGTATGTGGGTAGATAGAGAACAGGGCGAGGTAACATGAATGTAGAAATGTGGTGTTTGCTGATAAGAACGTTTTCTACAGTAGCCAGGTGAATAAATATAGTTAGTAGGCACAGTGGTCAGCTGGTATAACTTTTTAAGAAAATCAATACATTTGCCATCATGAAATGCATATGGCTGGCCACTGGAGGGGGGGGGGTGCCCTCTAGGGTGCCCCTTCATGCAATAAATTATGATGATGTGCCCTCTAGAGCAAGAAAATTTCATAATGTGTCTTAATGAGTGCCCTTCTAGTGGAGAAAACGTGATGCAGAGCTCTATAAGGTGCCCTTACAATGGTCTAAACTTGACATACCCTATGGGTGCCCTTCCAATGGAAAAGGGTGCCATTATGAAGTGCCCTCTATGCCGCCCCTACATGACAGTGTCCCAAAGGGTGCCCTTTCCAGTAGAGAAAATGGGATGCAGTGCTGTATAGGGTACCCCTACAGGTGAGAAAACATCATGAAGTGCCCAATTAGGTGCTCCTCTAATGGAGAAGTGCCCCTCCAGTGGATAAAATGTGATGCAGTGCTGTAAAAGGTGTCCCTACATGCGTGAGAATGTGGGGAGTTTCCTAATGGATGCCCCTCCAGTGGAGAAAATGTGATGTGGTGCCATATAGGTGTCCTTACAATGGGATAAACTTGAGGTTCCCTACAGGTGCCTTTCTGATGAAAAACTCATGAAGTGCCCTCTTAGATGCCCTTCCAAGTGAGAAAACACAATGCATCATAGCTTTTTGCACGCTGGTAAAGAAAATATATAAGAAAACGTTAGTGTAAAATATGAAAATATCTGCTTGAATATCCTTCGACCTCAGTCTTTCCAGTCCGTAACTTTGGCAGTGCGCCACCATGACATAGCTGTTCAATGCGTGAAATTTTTTGGTCAAACGTTTCCAGAGTTCTAAAGAACACAGGCCAGTAAGCACAGCTCTGGTTGAATCCATATGGCCTGGCAATATTGTAGCTGGTTAAGTGAACGTGCAGATGGTATGTCATAATGCAGTGTGTACGTTCGGTGAACGCCGGGTAGATATGGTGTAAAAGCAATGAGAAGTAATAGATAATTATTAGTAAGGAAAAAAGCATGTTTAAGAATCTTGCTTCCGGCAGGGCTAGAACCGGGGACCCTATGATCCACAGACCGTCACATTGACCACTCAGCTACGAACGGAGTAGCTGTTGAGACTGGAAATGTTTTAGGATAAAAAGATGTGTCTATTTTGCGTGTGTATGTGAGATTTTGATTGGCTCGTGTAATAATGTAATAATGAACTGCGCTATGACTTAATACAAGATTTTGGTAGGTCATAATGTAAACGCTTTCAGCTGCATCAAAATAGCAATACGCCAACAATTACCATGACCACACATTACGCTGGACTGGGAAATGACGGCTGCATCAGTCGGAAACTAGCCAATACATTCGCGTTTGGGTGTAAGACCAGTGTCTCCTTTCAGCTCATGTCTGTTTGAGCCAAACTTGTGGTCTGTGTTGTGATAAGAGATATCTGCACCGTCCTGTATCGACAGTGGAAGTTGCAGCATTGAGAGCAGATAATGAATATGATCTGGCATTCCAAAATGGGAGAAAGAAGGGAAAAGGCATAAAACACAGACACAGTCATACACACACTGATTATAATTTCATATTAAGATACCTAACCACACCACTCAGGTGAGAATTCCCTGCCTGAAACACACCTGTCCTACTGATACATGTATCTGGTACATCATGGTTTCTGTTAGTGTCACAGATGCTCAATGCAATCTACAGTTCACTGGCTCACCTGCTTCCTTGATGTGCTTGTAGACATCTTCAGAGCCAGCAGAAGAGTATGGGATGTCGTCATGAGCCACAAAGTCAATCTGGACAAAATAAAGGTAAATTTATCCAGAACAGAGTGTACTCCCTTTTTCGACAAAATCAATATAAAGTCAAAGCTGGTACACAGAGGACAGAATGCACTGGGTAAAATGGTGTCATGCCTGCTCAGCAGGACATTTCTTTTTAGCTAGTTTAGTTAGTTTAGTGTCTTTATTATCTCCATGGGACAATTTGTTCAGCAGCATGCGATATAAACCACATAACAATGAATATACCCATGACAACAGATAAAACCTCATAAACACAAAAAAGAATAAATGCATAAATAAATCAATATTAAAAAGTAATGCGTGCAAAGAAATTCAACCTGAAAAACACAGATGATAATAGATCTTTTGATATTTAAAATCAGTGTGCTCTGACAGGAGTGGGAGTAGAGGGGTGTGGCCAGATTTGGGGGACAGCTCAGGCTTCAGTAGGTGTGACTACAATCAGGGCAGTACTAACCTTGTGTTTCTCAAGGAATTCAGGGCTGAGTGTCCAGGGTGCGTCCCGCACCACCTCATCCACGTAGCGACAGTGGCGCAGCGCCTCATACCGCTCGTCCTCCGTCATTACAGTGAAGCCCTTATACCGGTGAGTCAGCTTGTCACTGCACACTGACACATACAGAGGCACAGACAGGGCAGAGATTGCCTTAGCCACTAATTGCCCTTTGTTGGCTGGTAAAAATGGTCAAAGGCCAGGAAATCTAAAGCCTTCCAAACATTCTGGGGAATAAATATGGACAGACTTGAGCAGTGGTGCCCTATCATCTGCCATGGAGGGCCAAGAGTATACAAGTTTTCATTCCAACCAATCATTATACCTGCTGCTTTAACTAATTAACTCGCCTTCAGCAAGAGGAGGGAACTAATTGGTGAGATTAGGTAAAGTGATAAGGAACGAAAAACCTACCCTCAGTGGCACTTGATTGGACACCACAGGACTAGCGTTTAAATAATGGCTCTTAAAATTTCAAATACAAATTGCACTTAATTTCAAAAGCACAGCAACGTATCATTGTTTTCACACCCAAATCACCCTCTTTCAGGCTGGTAGACCATGCAGGCACAAAGCAATGATTCCTTTTGAATCAAAACTGTACCGAGAAGTTGTCTTGAGCAATGTTTTTTAAGGTGGATGTCATGAGATCCTTCTTGGGGTGCCATGAAATTTAAGTTTAAGCATTCGTAAACTCGACTGATTTAATTTCATAATGGAGCATTTGTAAGCTCAACGGATTGCAATTAAAATTGGAGTACATGTAAACTCATACTGCAAATATTAGAACCTGGTTTAACTTGGCCCTCTGCGCATTCAACCTCTGTCTGTGCAGAGTCAAACGGATCTCCTGTGGGGATATAAATACAGTATGTTTTTTCATATTCTACGAAACTACCCATTTTTATTTTGGCCACCATAGTAAGTAAGATTAATAAATAAGAGTGAGACATTTTTTTAAATTAAGATTCCTTTCCCACAGTCCTTTCAGTGTAACTCAATTTGATTTAATAATTCTGTGATGTAGCTTGTCATATTTATGCCAAGCAGCATGATCTGTTATTGTATACATGTTTTTTTAATGAAACAAAGTGAAAGAGCAGGAATCAGTGCGAGTGGCTGTCATGCTAACCACTGTGCTAAACTTGCAGAGTGGTTAAGTCATTAGTTATTTCCAATGCTAGTGAAAATTACCTAAATATGCAGTTTATAAAAATGTAATTTGTTGAATTAAACATTTAATATTTTGACATGTTCATCTATTTTTGTCTTAATACATATTTACACGATTTCCCACCAATTCATAGTGTGAGCATGTTTTTATCACTGAAAAACATGGATAATGTGCAAATGTCATTTTGGGATGCTGCAGAAATAGAGATTATTTACAGCAGTGCTTTGGGCCTGAAGAGTTTGGGAATCACTGGTCTAGAGGAACACAGTTAAATTCAATGTTTGACTGCACTAATACTTACAATTAAAATTTTCTATTGTAATGCTGAAATATCTATGTCTATAATTTCTGTGATAGACAACAGAAATGACTGGAGCAGTCATTTCTGTGACTGGCCCCAGTCATGTGAGTGGCCTTCAAAGTGATGTCAGCGAGCTATAATACTGAGGGCACTCCAGGGGAACTACTAGGGGCTAGGGTTGAATTTGCAAGGGTAGCCTACGCTGGCAATTTTAAACAACCCATGCACTGCCTCTACCAGACAGTAGCCTAAATGCCCGTACATATCTTTGCATGGGTGGATGGCAAACTCAGACTTCTTGATAAGCTACTTGCCAGTTTATTTGTACCCATGCAATCTTTTTAACATTAGTGGCCTTTTACTGTACTTCCTCTTTTTTTCTGTTGTCACACCATTTGACAGACCTATGTATCATCTTTTACCTTTTGCAAGGTTAGGCATGGATAAAATAGAATTCAGCTGTGCATATTCACTACCAGTTAACAATGGAAATCGGTACAATTGGACTGGGGCCGTCAGCAGTCACTTGACGTGTTTGCATCAAAATACTGTCCTCTAACTAGACAAAATGCTCAACTCTCAGAGTTGATATCCAGTGCTTTTCAAGTCTTTCAACAGCTTGGTGCAATTTCACATGTTGCACCACTGGCCTTATGTTATGAAAGTATTTTCAAATAATTCCATTAAATCAAACACTTTGTATTTGAAAATTCTGTATTTCAAATGTTTTTTTTTTTTTTAAGTAATAGCAAATACATGAAAATCCTCCTTAAATGTATTTTCAAATACAATTTGTAATTTAAATACTCAGTATTTGTAAATGTTGGACTTCAAATAATTTCTAAAAAAGTATTTAAATGTAATTAAAATACTTTAAATATGTATTTGACCTAGGTCTGATATGTATTAGGGGTGTAATGAAAAATTGAAGCATCATGATGCAAACAAGTTAATAGACACACTTGTTAACTTAAAAAGTTATACTATTTGCTATTTCAGTAATCTCTTAGATTGTCAGTGGGGAGGGAATCTGTCAAATTTAATGGTCACATTCACATCACAGCTAATCGTATCATATCATGCTAAATCATTATAAATCATATCATTATAAATTAAGAGAAATTGTATTGCACTGTATCTTTGTTCAGAGTATCACTGTCTTATTGTATCATCATCAAGTTACATCGTTACACCCCTAATATGTGTGTCAATGTGTGTGAGTATGTGTGTTTCAGCCATACCTCCCACTATCAGGTAAGTGTTGGGGAACAGGTTCTTGGCCTGCATCAGAGCGCGAGCATGACCCGCGTGGAAGAGATCAAAAATGCCATCAGCGTAGACTCGTACCGGTCGGTCCACTGCAGGAACAAAAGCCCTGTATAATTATCTTTTGCCCTTAATGCGCTTAACCCCCTTTTCTCCAATATGGTATGGCCAGTTGTATTCACCTGTGATCAAATGGTGCAACCTCCACTATTTGTGCAGACAAGCTTGTGCCCTTCTCCAAAGAAAGTGATGTCATCTGCAGCTTATCATTAAAGGTGGGACATTTTATGATTTTCTCTACACGATGACTAGCTGATTTATCCTTGTGATTGCGTAGTTTTCTTTGGGTGCCTAAAACAACTATGTATAAAAAGGGCGGTTTTTCCTCTATTTATCTGATACCCTCATATTAAAGCTGTCAGTCTGCACTTTAATCTCATATTCAGTGTTTTATTTTAAATCCAGTGTGCCGGAGCACAGAGCCAAAACAACAATAAACGTGTCACTGCCCCAATACTTTTGCATTTAACTGTATATGAGTGGTGAAATATACATAAAAACCTGTGCCACACTCACACACACACAAGGTTATGAGCACGACGAGGCACTCAGCAGCCCCTCTGTTGCGCTCTGCCTCTCTCTTTCACTGCCCCTAACATTCTCCCTCCCTCCCTCTGTCCCTCTCTCTCACTTTTTCACTGCCCCTAACATTCTCCCTCCCTCCATCCATCCCTCTCTCCGTCCCTCTCTCTCACTCTCTCTGATTGCCCCTCACATTCTCCCTCCCTCCCTCCGTCCATCCCTCTGTTTCTCACTCTCTCATTGCCCCTCAAATTCTCCCTCCTTCCATCCATCCCTCTCTCGCTTTCTCACTGCCCCTCACATTCTCCCTCCCTCCCTCCATCCCTCTGTCTCTCTCTTTCTCTTTCACTGACCTGGTGTGCCACAGCGGGCCTGTGCGGCAGTCAGTTTCTCATGAGGTGCGCAACACTCGCAGCTTGTCTCCCTGGCAAAAATGGCTGGCTCCCTTAGTGTCTGCAACAGAGAAAAGGGAAAAGAGTAAGATAATGATTATTCTCATCACTGTTCACACCTTCAACACACAGCACAGCTCAATCTCAAAGAGAAAGCACAGACTTACATCAAATATACAGGTCTGATCAGAAAAAACTGAAATCTCATCTCCGCATAAACACAGCCTGATCTGCAAAACACAATCCGATCATCTACACAGCAGACATCCCTTAAAAACAGACGCCATACTCATCTAAACTACACACGCTTGATTTCACAAATACAGCACAGCCCGGCCTCCAAAACAATCTGATATCAAACAAAGTTTGGTCAGAAACTGTGAAATTTCATGTCAGCCATGCAGCCTAACATGAATTTCCACCCTCTGATCTCAGCTACATAGTAGAGTTTGCCTCCAGCAACAGTAAAAATGTGAGAAGGCTATTGTTCCAATAAGAGTAAAAGGTAATATAAATAAAACTTAAATTTCAAAACTAGTTTTGGTAGAGTAAGTTCTCAAATACATACCGGTAGCCTAAAACCAGTAGTCTTATTGTGGCTCATTGTCATTAACTCACATAACTGCTAGCTTCGCAAAATTTTTACAGCCTGCCACAGAACTGTTAGTTGACAGTTTCATGACATCAACAGTAGCCTTCTTCATCATCATCACCTTGTCCCCAAGATGTGTTTGAGCTGATTTTGCAGCAGTACCACTCTGCATGTTCAAATGATAGTAATATCAAAGCTTTTAAAATGGGCTTTATTACTGCGGACACCAGTCACATTTTTATCAAGAAGAGCATGGAAAATGATCTGTATGGGTTAGAACAGGGTTTGTGGAAGGTTTTGCATGTGCCTGTACAACTACTTTTTTCTTGCTTTCTGGTTTAGAGTTTTGAGGAGATTTTGGACAGTTGCCTGAAGAGGAAGAGGAATGTACATTCCCATGGAAACAGAGATGAGAGGAGAGTTGCGATTGCAGTCTCCCTGTCATGAGGGTAGGAACGCAGAGTTAACCCACTGTGTGCAACACTGGGCCCCGGGGCTGGCAGTAGATGAATCACCACACTGGAACCAAAGTCATGCGCAGGGGATAACTCCAAAAACAGACTCATCACTATAGCAACAGCAAAGCTCTTGGAGGGGTTGATGGATGAATTCCCACAGAAACAGAAATGGGGCAGATCATAAGGTTTGGGGATGGGGCAGGGGGGTGAATGGGGTGCACTGGCTGTGGAAATGATGTTTCCACACAAGGTGAAGAGATAGGAACGTGTGTAGCAGTATATGAATTCATTAAGTATGTGCTTGATAGGGTGTGTACTATGCAGTATCTGTTCACGCATTTGTGTGTATAGATATACAAGTATTCTTGGTAAGATTTATGGTGTGTGTGGGGGAGGGGGGGTGATGTTGGTACTATATCTTGCTGACAGCAGTTTATGTCCTGAAAAATGGTGAACTGTGGGTGTTAGGAGTGATGGGGCATATGAAGAGCATTTGGGGGTGTATGAAGTGTGGCAAGCAAGTAAACGAACACACTGATAAGCAAATTAACAGGGTACACAGCAATTTTACGGCAGTATTCCTCCTATAACTGCATCTGCTGCAGAGTTATGCCAAAAACACGATGACCACCATAGAGGAGGACACTGGCAGCGCTACTCACAGCAACCTTCTGCCCCTCACCCCAGACCCCCTCCCCAACAGCATCACCACTCCAAAACTGTGAGAGGAAGACAACACTTTTATAACTCCTATTTCTGCTATACATGCAAAATACAGCAGGATAAAGGTACAGATGCAAATGTTCATACACACACACAAACACAAAAACACATACAGTAACAGTGACAGACAAAAATAAAACACACAGACACAGTTGCACACAAAGACAGTTGCCACAAATACATATACATCCACCCAATGCACCCACACACAAAGATACAGCCAAACACAGACGTTCACTAAGACATAGCTGCATGAATGTACACACACACATACGTGTGAGGTTCCTCACCGTTCGAGGCAGAGGACAGGTATGCTCGATTTCCTCCATGTGTCCTGTAGAGGGCTCATGGGACAAGGCCGTGGATCCACCCGTCTGTGACTCAGCATCAGCCCAGAGCTGACACTCCCTCAGTCGAAACAGAGACGTACAACCCTGCAAACCCTTCTCCCCACTGTGCTTACCCTCCTCTCGCCTCTGCCCTGCCCCACCCCTGAATCACCTACCCTCCCCGAACACCCTCCTGCCCCTGCAGGAAAGATGACTGTGTGATCCACGGTCAACACAGAAGAGCTGCCGGCTTCAGGCATTCACCACGACAACAATGGAGGCAGGGAATAATAAAGGAAGGAGACAGGCAAAGAGGCATCCAATCAGTGGGCAGGTCATCATCTCAGATTTGCATGGGGAGTTCTGATTGGCCAAGCCAGCTGCCGCATTGCCCTATACTAGGCTTTGGATACCTTTGCCTCACTAGACAGGAGGAAGTGTCCTCCGATGTTTGATCGCATCAAGTAGGAGGCAGAGAAGTTGCTAGGAGACAGCAGGTCACAGCTTCCCAGTTAAATCCACCCCTTACAATAATGTTCTTTTTTTTGGCCCTGTGTCTTAAGTGTATAATCTACAGGTACATAAATATGTGTTCATGTCTGTGTGTGGGTGTACGTGTCTGTGTGTAAAGATACATTATGTATTATTCATAGTGTGTGGTGTGCATGTGTGTATTAAATGTTTGATTTTCTGTGTCATGTTTGCGTATATGTTATGTATAAAATATATATTATTTCTGTAAGTTTGATAGTGTATGTAGTATCTGTGTGTGAAAAGATGAATGGCTCTTCTGTGGTGTAGTTATATGCTTAACTGTGTGTATATAAATATGTGGGTATGCTGGATATAGTGTGTGTGTGTGTGTGTCTGACTGTGCTTTTGTGTGAGTCAGTGTACATGCTTGACAGGGTGTGTAGTAGCATGCCACATGTATCTGGTGCGTGCGTGTAGATATGAGTATGCTTGATTGGAAGTATGGTGTGTGTGAAGGTTTGGGTAGGGCTGGTACTGTGCCTTGCTGACAGCAGTTTATATCCTGAAAAATGGTGAATTAAAAAGGGATGTCATACACTAAACCTGGGCTATCTGAGAAAAAAGCCTGTGATTTGAAGAGAACCTATCAGATGACTTGTCATGTACACTGTACATTATGCACACATGCTCCAAAATTATAGAGCATTTTATCACAAAAAAATAAGAGAAGCCTTCTCCATTATTAATTTTCAGCTAAAAACAGTGGGTCCAAAGATCAAAATATATCTTAAAAACATGGCCACCTTCAGCCAATCAGATATCAGTAGCCTTTTGACAAGCCTAGCAATGGATGATCATCATTAAACTTGGCGAGTATGTTGATGTCTTCACTTGGTACTATCATGTAAAATGGGGGATCAGTCAGCCATTAGAGGCACTATAACAAATATGCAGATTGACTTTCTATACCCTTTTGAATTTTTGACAAAACCTACTTTTGCAAACTAGTCCTAAGCCATTAGGCTGCCTGTGACCAATTAGCTTGTTTTATTCTTGTTTTATTGAGTCTGTTCTAACCTTCTCTTTTATTTGCTGGTTTGGGTCACTTACCTTGAAAAACAGGAACAGGTTAGAAGGAATTGTTAGAATGTGCAGTTAAATTGCAGGCACAAATTTAAATGACCTCTCCCAACTGCATAAAATCAGAGCCACAAAGAAGGCCCAGTCAATCCTTGTTGACCCTAGATACCCCTTGTTCAGTGAGTTCAGGTTGCTTCCATCTGGTCGCAGATATTATCTGCCAAGATGCAGGACCAATAGATTTAAGAACTCATTTGTCCCTGCTGCTATTGGCCTTTTGAATAACATTATGTAATTCTATGTTTTTTGTGTGAATTGTTTGTGTGTTGATTGTTGATGATGATTGTATTTACTGCTGGCAACAAAAAAGGTAAAGGAATCAGGGTTGTGGATTAAATGGACTGCATTTATATAGTGCTTTTATCCAAAGCGCTTTACAATTGATGCCTCTCATTCGCCAGAGCAGTTGGGGGTTAGGTGTCTTGCTCAAGGACATTTCGACACGCCCAGGGCGGGGTTTGAACCGGCAACCCTCCGACTACCAGACAATCGGTCTTACCTCCTGAGCTATGTCGCCCCCCATTACACAGTCTGCCATCCTCGGTGTGTCCCCAGATGGCATTGTGCACCTTCGTACATCTGTTCTGTCAGAAGTCAAATGCCCATGCACATTTTAGACATTTTGGATAGATTTGGATTGCTGCAAATCTTAACATTTTTTTTGTTTTGACACTTTTGAATCATTTTCAAGTGGTAATTATCTCTCCACAAATGAATAAAATGCTTTTTATCCCTTATGAAGCACATACAGTTGCCCCTTACAATGGTTTAAGATGAAACATTGATATCACATTGCAACATATAATGCAAACACACACATATGTAAATGTGTAATAATTCACTGTGGTATGTTTTTCTATACTCTACAGTACATAATCTTATTGCATGGGGATGGGATAACGTTTTCCAAATGTTACCGTCACACGCCAGTGTGACACCCCTGGGAGGGGCATGCGGCAGTGCCGTGGAACGCCGATGGTTGCCGCATGGAGAGAGAGAGTGCACCCACACAAATGTGAAATTAAATAAACGACCCTCTTCACCCTTCCCCTTCATGGGTTCAGTGCGATAATAATAAACAAAAACAACAAGCTAAAATAACAAAGACAAAAGAAAGTAAAACGGAGCAACCACTTTCCTGTGCACTGCCAGTAGCTGGCCCGCTTCCCAGCCAGCGGCAGCTCCTCCAGCATCCCAGCTGAGGATTACACAATTCCAAAAATAAAGCAAAACAAAAATCATAATTGGGCTCTCGGTGTGAGCTCCCGGTCTCAACCCTGAACTGTGGAGAGCAGCACACCTTTAAGCAGCTGGACTGATTAGCCAACACAACCCAGGTGTGTGTGCTCTCTCCACCAGCCGGCACAGCCAAGACCAATCCTCCTCTCCGGCGGACTGAATTCCAGTTACAATTCATGATCACTCCAACAGATATTTTACGTTCATCTAGCACATATCAGCACAGAGTAAATTTGAATGAGTATTTTCCATGCTCTAAGTAACAAGTAAAGCCCATGGAGATACCAATACCCCACATTATTTACTATAAGATTACAATAAAATAATATTCCATCATCAGAAATATGGTCTAGCTTCATGCTAAACTGGTGCATCAAACATAACACATGACTGAGCCACATATGAATGCTTACACTACAGTACGTGAAATGCCTACATTAGAGAATAGCACAAATCTGTTGAAAGACATTCAATTAACTTGTGAGTGATAGGAATTCTAACAAAGTAGGCCACTTAGAGCGACTAAGCTAATACTGCCCAGGGGATGCTAACAATGTCTCCAATACTAACAGCTAGGCCTAACAGCTAAGTTAGCCCCCAATACATATATTCTGAGAATTAGTTGCAGAGGCTGACAGTGGCCTCTTCTGACCAATGCGAATACGTACATCTTCACCATGTTCGTATGTATGCTCGCTAGACTTCATGCTTTCTCCTCCTCTTCTGACCCACTCCCCAGAAAATTTGCTTTAGGTATGCTGATGAGTTGGCAAAAATAGTATAATCTTCCAAAAACCAAAGGAATAAAGCAATTACACCTCAACAAGTTCTCGTATATTACTGTAATGTTACGTTTGACTGTGCCATGCTACAATGAAGCCATTCTTGATGTCTGTGCAATGCTCTCAGTTGTTGTTATAAATTTCAAATTTAACAAGTTATACATCGTTGGAAAGCTTATACTGTCCACTACTAGATAAAGGATTCATCAATCAAACCAGAACAAACTGAAATGAGTTCTATGTTTTAAAAAGCTAGTGGGGTTTTGCGTGTGGTCGGTATAAATGTCAAACCCGGCTTTCTATTTTTCATGAAAACTGATTATTCAAGACCTCTAAATCTTGAAAGAGACATCTTTATGTGTACAACCAATGGTGAGATTGTATACTTATTCCATATTTAGTTGCACATACTGATAGTGGAATGATGTTGAATAATTGTTGAAGAATATAAAAAGGCTATATAAAGTTTGTTTTTGTAAAAATGAAAGGCAGTGCTGAAGTAGCCACCTCAAACCACAACAAACAATTATTTTGCTGTGCACCAACATAGGGTCAATATCGCCACCGACCTAAATGCAACTATACAAATAAATAGTACCTTACTAATTTGTGTGGCATAGTCTATGGGAGGCTTCAGGCTAGCATGTGCAAGAAGCATAAATGTTTTTCAAACTCTGCCTTGCAAAATCCAACAGAGTTTTCCCTAATGCAAAAGAATTATTGCTGTCTATCAATAATGAGAAACCACCTGGTATTGACAACTTAGATGGTAAGCTACTGAGGATGGTAGCAGACCATATTGCCGCTCCTATTTGCCATATTTTCAATCTGAGCCTTGTGAGTAATGTTTGTCCCCAAACCTGGAGAGAAGCTAAAGTCATTCCACTACCCGAGAATGCTAGGGCTGCCTTTACTGGCTCTAACAGCCAACCAATCAGTTTGTCATCTGTTCTTAGCAAACTCTTGGAAAAATTGTATTTGACCAGATACAATGCTATTACTCTGTTAACAATTTGACAAGTGACTACCAGCACGTTCATGAAGGTCACTCAACATGCACAGCGCTTACACAAATGACAGATGATTGGCTGAAAGAAATTGATCAAAAGAATATTGTGGGAGCAGTACAGTTAGATTTCAGTGCTGCCTTTGATGTGATTGATCACAAATTATTATTGAAATAACTATGTGCTATGGTTTTGCTCCATCTGCCTTATCATGGATAGAAAGCTATCTCTCCAATAGACACAAAGAGTTTTCTGTAATGGAAGCTTTTCAGATGCAAGACATGTAGAGTGTGGAATTCCACAAGGAGGTTCGCTTAGCCCTTTAATTTTCTGTTTTTACTAATGATCTTCCACTTGCTTTAAAAAAATCCTGTGTGTCCATGTATGCAGATGATGCAACAATATACATGTATGCACCCACAGTTAGTGAAATCACTGCAACCCTCAACAAAGAGCTGCAGACAGTACTAGAATGGGCTACTAGCAATAAACTAGTCTTAAACATATCAAAGACTAAGAGCATTGTATTTGGTACAAATCAATCCTTGACCTCTAGCTGAATCTGATGCTGAACAATGTAGCTGTTGAGCAAGTAGAGGAAACAAAGCTTCTTGGAGTTATTTTAGATTGTAAACTGTCGTGGACAAGGCATATAGATTCTCTTGTTGTAAAGATTGGGAGGAATATATCTGTTATAAAGAGGTGCTCTGCTTTTCTAACACCACACTTGACCAAACAAGTCCTGCAGACTCTAGATTTATCACATCTAGACTATTGCCCAATGATATGGTCAGGTGCTGCAAAGAAGGATCTAGGAAAACTGCAGCTGGCTCAGAACAAAGCAGCTTGTCTTGCCCTTCGATGCACACTAAGGTCTAATGTAAACAACATGGATATCAATCTCTCCTGGTTGGAAGTTGAGGAGAGGCTGACAGCATCACTCCCTGTTTTTGTTAGAAACATTAATGTATTTAAAATTCCTAATTGTTAGTCAACTCACATTCAGCTCTAACACACATACCTACCCCACCAGACATGCCACCAGAGGTCTCTACACAGTTCCTAAATCTAGAACACAATCAAAGCAACGCACAGTACTGTATCGAGCCATGGTTGTATGGAACTCACTTCCAGCTCAGATTGCTAAAGCACACAATAAAGCAAGCTTTAAAAAACAAGTGAAGCAACACCTAATGGCCCTATGCCTGAAAACACATTTTGTACATTTTTTATGTGTAGGAATATCAATATGTATATGAATATGTTGTAAGATTTCACTTGTATGTATATTCAGTGCTTATGAATTTAGTGTATATTAATATATAAATGTATATGAATAAGAGTATGTATAGTAATATTTTTCAGAGAAAGAATATTGTTTGTTATACTTTTCAGATTTTTATTTCATGTGGTTGTTTTGTCTGTAAGTGTCTTATCTGCTGTCATGTTCTTGTGTTTTGTGTGGACCCCAGGAAGAGTAGCTGATGTTCTGCATCAGCTAATGGGGATCCTAATAAAATTCTAAATCCTAAATGTAAGGTCATCGGCTGGATTTTGCTTTGACTCCACATAACACCATGAGTCAGCATCTGTCATGTCTATCATTTCAGCCAGTCTGGTGCTGACAAGTACCTTGAACTGACAGGTCTTTGACTGTAGCCATATCAGCACTGTGGTTGAGTCAGTCCACAGGGTTATACAGCTGATGGGCAGTGAGAACATTTGCTAGCTGTGCCCCGTCAGTGCAGCACAATGTTCAAGTAGTGGTATTGACTACTGCCTTTTTGGCACAACTCTGGATCTGGCTGCCAAGAAAGCTATCTGAACATGCCCTCGGCGATCTTCAGTGCGAAACTATGAGACAGAACCATACACATGTTCAGAAGCATTGCAGAAGACATGAATTTCCCAAAGACTACTCTCTTTATCCATGTCGGGGTTTACATAACATCTAGGCAGGGTAACCCTCTGAAAATTAGGAAGCTTGCTCTCCCAGATCCTCTGCTGCCCTCTTCCTGATCCGTAAGTGTTGCAAAATGATCTTAGCTCTAGTGGAGGAGTCATATTGACTGGCAAGAATTCTATATTGCGCATGGTGGTGGTAGCACAATCAATAGGTCGGTACCTGTATGACAGTGTGTCAGATTGACAGTGCCAATGCAGCCCAAGAGCCAGCTCTTGAAAATCAACACAATTTTGACTGAGCCATAAGTCACAGCTTTCTGACCTGAGGTCCTTGGGAAGGTGGTGAATAACTTCTGGCCTATTGCTCGCTTGGTGTGGTGAAGATGTGTGCCAGCGAGGCGACGAGCGTCAGCGTGGAGAGGGAGTTCACCAATGGGGCACACATTTGTCAGATTTCTCTGCTGAGCTAGAACAAATGTCCACCTGCTTAAAATCTTGATTCAGTAGCTTGACATCACCTGCCCTCTCATCTTTGGCATGACGAAGACTGACCTTTGTCCAGGGTGAAGGTACTGGCACAGCTGGCTGTGGATGTCCATCACTTTCTGGTGGGGTGCACTGGTACATGGCGATGGTGTAGGAGACAGAGAGGTCTGTGTCTGTGGAGACTTTGGCATAATGGGGAGTGTGTTTATCAGCTGTTTCAGTTGATGATGCAGATTTTCATTCTCCTGCTTCATTTTCTGTAACACAGTTACCATGTCAGGAAGCTCACTTACTTTACAGCGCAGTTAGTCATTCTCCTGCCTCAACTCACTAAATACAGTGTTCCACTGGTCCAGCACCGTCTGCCCATGGGGACTGGCAAAGCTCTGACTAAGAGGAGAACTACAAGGGGTCAGGTGCGCATCGTCTGGAAGTGGCTCCTCTTGGTCTCTGCCGCTGTAGTGCGGGGTAGCACGTGAGGTGGGGGGTGAGGAAGGACATCTAGTGGCACTAGGAAGAGTAAGGTTGTAGTCTTCAAAACATGCTGGAGGACGGATCTGACGTTGGGGCCGGACAACTGGGGATGTTGGCTCTTCTCCCTCTTTGGTTCTGAACATCATGTATTCACTGCAGTAATGCCTTCATCTGGCTCGAAGAACCATTTTTTTAATAGATGGGATTATGATGCTGGTTTAATGAACTAGGGTGTTGGTTCAGGGGAGTTGAATCGCTACAGGATTGTCCGATGAGAACAACAGTTTTTTTTCCCCCAGAACTTAATCTTTAATCAGAAGAAGAGAGGGTGTGTGGTTCTACAAAAATATAAAGAAGAAACATAGCCAGCTTATTACAGCTAGGTACAGTGGGATCCAGTATTATTGGCACACTTCATAAAAATGAAGAAAAAAGGCTGCATATAATAAATGACACAGATAATAATCTATATGTTATGTTCAAACAAATGGGAAAACTATATACTTTTATTTCAATACATTTACTCTCATGCTTCAATGTTTTTTTAAGTAATCTATTTTTTTCTGAAAATCATAGGTGCCATAATTATTGGCACCCCTAACAATTATTGTAAGTAAAATCAAACAAAATGAAATTGGCAAAACAATTTTACTTAATTTAGTTCATCTCAGTCTAAAGGAACTAATTTGTCATTCCATCACTTCCAGTTTCACTAAAGAATAAAAATGAGGTAACAAGCATACAAAATCCTTTTGTCATCCATCAGCATGGGAAAAGCCAAATAACTGTCAATTCAGAAGAGACCGATGGTAATTTACCATCACAAGTCTGGTAATGGGTACAAAAAAAGACAAATGGTTAAACATACCACTTAGCACTGTAAGGGCAATAATAAAAAAGTGTAAAACATACGGAATGGTAGCAGATTTTCCCGGAAGAGGAAGAAAGTGCATGTTGTCCCCACGGATGGTGAGGAAGATGGTGAGGGAAGCCATCAATAACCCAAGGATCACTGTTTAAGAATTGCAGAGACTGGTTTGTTTCTTGCGGTCAACAAGTCTAAAAAAAAAAAAAAAAAAAACATAAAATGGCACCTCCATACTAACTAACTCTTTGGAAGGGTGGCACAAAGACAGCCCTTACTGAGCACAATAAACAAAACCAAGAATCTGGAGCTTTCCAAACCTCATTGGAATTATGATTGGAGAGTGCTATTGTCAGATGAGACCAAAATTGAACGTTTTGGCCATACACACCATCAACATGTTTGGCGGCAAAAGAGGAGTGCATACAGGAGAAGCACCTCATACCTACTGTCAAATATGGAGATGGGTCATTAATATTTTGGAGATGTTTTGCTGGAAGTGGTCCCAGGGCACTATTTTAGATCAATGGCACAGTGAATTCAACAAAGTACCAGGAAATTCTGGCAGAAAATTTGGTTGTCTCTGCTAAGAAGCTAGGACTTAGTCATAGGTAGATTGTCCAGCAGGACAATGACTCCAAGCATACATCAAAATCTAAACAGAAATGCTTAAGTGAAATCAACATCCATGTTTTCCAATGGCCATCTCAGTCTCCAGACTTAAATTGCATCAAAAACCCGTGGTCTGAACAGAAGGGGGGGGGGGGGGGCGTCCATAAGTGCAAACCAAAAGATATCAATGATTCTGAAAAGTTCTACATGGAGCAATGGTCAAAAATCCCTTCAAATGTGTTCTCTAACTTTATCACAAATTATAGGAAAAGACTCATGGCTGTCATCTTTGCCACAGGTGTTTTCACAAAGGATTAAACCAGGGGTGCCAATAATTGTGGAACCTGTTTTTTGGGGAAATATTTTTTTAATTTAAAAAATTTAACTTTGGTTGATTCCAATGAATCATTAATCAAGCACACTAGTTTACACGGTGGAAAATAAAGCGTATGTCAATAACTGTATTATTTTTTAGTTTAGCATTTTTTGTGCATATTTATCAAGGGTGCCAATAATTCTGGAGCCCACTGTACATAATACAATTTTTTATAAAATACAACAACTGAGCATATGGAATGATAGCCTATTCACAAACTCTTTAGGTAAACAAACCCCATTATAATAGCAGGCTTACTTAAAGGAGTAACATGGTGGTTGAATGTGACACTTGCCAGTTGTCTTTAGGCTAAAACAAAACAAATGTGCATAATTTTTTTTATTATTCAGTCATTTAAATTTATTTTAAAACGTATTTTTCTAAGCCTAAATTTCCCACTATAAAAGTTCACCCGAACTGTCTGGGCGTGGTAATGAGAACTGTCAGTTAGCTATGATTGACAGACCGTGCCCCGTTACCATAGCTACCTCCATGACACGCACTCATCTTGGGAGACTGAATTTTCACAAGCTAGCTAACTTAGTATATCAAGTATCGATAGCTAAGGACATTGACTTATATCCAATAATATTTGCTAGCTAGCTAGTCAAGTTAAGATAAAACCACAACTATAACGTCCTTATGAAAGCAAACTAGCTAGCTAACATTATCGATAACATTACATTATGAAAGCAAACTACATAGCTAGCTAACCTTAGCTAGCTAGCTAGCTATAAATGAATGTAACCAACCAGAGATAGTCTAACAGTCCTTAAAAGGCACTCTAATAAGTGAACCTAACGTTAGTCAAATATTTCCATTGTCTTGACTGTAAGCCAGCGGCACAAACTATGGGTCACAAGTTATCTATAGGTCCCCCAAATGATTTAGAATGAGCTATCACAGCAATCTGACTGACAGTAGGGAGGGTAAAACAGAGCTTTAGAATGTCGCCTGCAGTGTATGCGCATGAGCTCTACAATACATTTCTCACAGAAAAGGTAGTTCGTCGCCTTTTTTAGTTCATTACAGTGGTGATAGAAGTGACGATAATTAAGTGGTGCTGTGCTGTTAGCCTTTACTGATCACCATACAAGGTTAATGTGAAGTAGCTAGCACAATCGGACAGCACTAACCCATACAAATGTACTTTGAATGATACTTCGAATGGTAAATCTGAAAAAACATTCGATTATAGTCAGCGGCACCAAAATTTTCTTTCACACCCTCAATAAACAGCAAAAGTCCCAGTAGAAGATTGAATTAAACCTTTTAAAGTTACATATTTTCTGAAACGTTATTGATTCTGCTTGGCCACAGTGAGTGAAACTAGGCAATCTGAGCGTATAGTTTCTATGTAAATTACGTCAGAAGGATTCAGCCTTGTTTTTTGCTAAACTTCACAGCACACTTGTAGCAGGACGGTGTGTCCAGTCATATTTCTTTACGGGGCGTGGAAAGGGGAGAGGTTACTGTACTTGTGACGCACTAAGTCGCATTCTCAACCGGTTGAAAATACGACGATAAATTTAAAATATATTTCATATATATTTCTCCAAAAATAAAGAACGGACATATTTAATACTTTATTCATCGAGTGTCTTCAATGCCTCTTGTGCAAATAGCACATCAAACCGAGAAAGAGTGAAAACCACCATGTTACTCCTTTAAATTACTGTGGTAAAAACACAGCATATCAAAACAAATAATGAACAAGCGTTGAACTGGATATGAACACAAGGTAGTTAAATACACTAGAAGTTTGCTAACAAATCTGCATAATTCACCCAGTTAACAGCTTTGAATTAGTGAAACTTGGGCAAATAAGTGAGAGGTAAAATTAGAGCCTTGATCTGACTGAATAACTTTGGCCAAACAGTGAAAAAAAACTTTGTCAAAGCTTTAACTATTACTGGGGTTGTGATCTTATGTAAGGGAATAGCTTCAAGAAACCAAGCAGATACACACATAACAGTCAGTAGATACTGATTTCCTGACTTAGTACGAGGAAGAGGACCAACACAATGGCAAGACCTGCAATACCGTGCCACATCAGTTTTCAAACCAGGCCAAAAGAAAAAGGTCTACTTAATTCCCAGATGACCAGCAAGGCAGTGATCATGAGCAAGGTGCAAAATTTCAGGGCGGTAGACAGATGGAACCACAACCTGAAACACACTGCTCCAGTTATCTTGAGTTGACCTATCATGCCTACAAAGCTTTTTCCAAAAGCTTTGACAAGAACACTAGAACCCAAGACTACTCTGAAAAGGGTAAAACATTCAAGAATAAGGGACTGAAAAGCCCAAGTATCTCTCCAAATATTTACAGAAACTTTTAATTCAGGTTCAAATATCAAAGAGACAAAACCTTCAATTAAAAAAGATAAACAGCCAGGCAAATCACTACTACTCTCACTGATGGAAACGTCACCTTGGCTTTCAGCATTTCTGTATGGGGTTTCTCTACTGTTTTTACAAGAGCCACATGTTTAACAGGGTTTTGTCTTCTGAGGACAGGGTGGTCAGCAACAAGATGATCAGGCTTCCTAAAGTAGAAATAAGCTTTCCTGTGACAGAAATCCCAGAACCATCAGACTTCCCAGTTGGGGAATCTTGAGCTGAGCTATGGGAAACAGTCTTTACATATGCCCCACAAGAAGAGTCTCTACCCTAATGTTCAAAATGCTGCTTATGCTCAAAATGAACTGTGCATCAACACATATTCATCTTCCAATTGAGCAGCTTCCAGCAATTTTGTGACCCTTTGCTCATTTAGGAAAGTGGCAACAGATTGAGGCAATTTTTAAACTCTTCAAGAAGAATCAAGTGTCTGATCTGTTCTTAAGATTCTGCTGTTTGAGAGGAGCACCAACAATCAAACAAGTTATTCTTTTCTTTGGCAAACTCAACATAGGTTTGCTTGTCCAACTTTCGGTAGCTCCTAAACCACTGCCGATAAGCCTCTGGAACTAGCTCATAAGCCCTCAAGATGACATTCTTAACAAGGTCATAATCAGCACTCTGTTCAAGAGTCAAAGATGAATAGACCTCCTGAGCCTTTCCAACAAGGACACACTGCAAAAGGAGTGTCTAAACATTGCTAGGACAAGCTAAAGTGGTGGCCATCCTTCAAAGTGAGGGAAATACTTCAACATCCTTTTCAATGAAAGGAGGAATCATTTTAATATTCCTACCAACATCAAACCCTGAGGGAGAAAACACAGAAGACAGATTGTGAAGCCCTAGATTCATGTTTTAGTTGGATTTCTTTCAGACCTAATTCATGCTCCAAGAACTGTTTTTCCTTCAAACAAATTTCATGTTCTTCTAGACTAGAGCCATCTTTTTCATGAGCCTCTCATGCTCTCACTATTTTTGCCTATCCTCAAGTTCTTTCATCCTAAACTCAATCTCAGTTTGAGAGAGTTGTGTAAAAGTTGGCATTATTGCAGTAGGTTCCTCCGCTTTCATTTCAAGAATACCACTATCAACAAGAATAGCCTTAAGAGTCTCTTTCACATTGCCCTTGAGACATTTTTCACTACTTGGGAGTTCAATCTGGTAATGATCAGCAAGTTTCAATAGCTGTTCCTTAGTAAACATTTCCAACAGCTCTTCAGAGGGATCACTAATAAAGTCCCTCAATACTGGCTGCCAACTAAAGTTAGCTTGAAATACAATGCAATCTTAAATTCCAAGTCACATGCAGCAAAAATAACCAGAAATGACAAAACTCCCCTATGACACAGCATTGCTTGCTGCTCCAAAAGGAATTACGCTAGTCCAATTTGCAAAAAACAGAAACTACCAAGATGCCTATGCATCACACATACAAGAGCTAGCCACAGCTAATGTGTCCATCACAAAATATAGCACACAGCTACCTTCACTACAATGGCACCACACACTAAATGCTCTCAAAGTTACACCAAAAAAAACCTCACACAGCATTCCCCGCTCCAAAGGGTACTAAAATGTTATTTTGCCACAAAACAAGTTCAAGTTCCAGTGAACCTGTAGGCAACCCACCAATAGTAGCATCAATTGATTTACTTTCAAACTAAAGTCCCAAAAGTCTAAAAAGGAACTTTACAAGTAATCCTCCACCCTTGTAGCCCTCAAGCAACTAGATACAAAAAGATGGGACATACCAACACAAAAAAAAAAAAAAAAAAAAAAAAAAAAAAAAAACAAAAACCACCACTCAAACTGTTGTAAGCTGACAAACAATACAACACTATATTCAACTTAGTTAATATATCAACTTACTACTGACTGTGAGAAAGTCCTAAAAATGCCAACTCTAACAAAGAGCACCCTGGTTCCTAACTGCCTACCAAAAACCTTACTAATGCCTAACAATCTTCTTTGAGGTGTGCCAGGCTCGAGGCCACTTGAAAGGGTTAATTCAGAAACCTTAGGCCTACAAGACTGAGACCAAAAGAACTGAACGCGTACCCCCACCAGGGGCTTAAGTCCCCACCCAGGATTACCTCAAAATAAAAAGGCAAAATAATAAAGTAGTGGACTGATGGAAAATCAAGCTGGCCCACTTGGCGCCTACCTACCAGGGTTATTCAAAACAAAAGGCACTCAGGAACACACCACAAACTAAGAGTACACAAGCCTTAACCAACAGACTACAAACTAAACAGGCTAAATAAAAACATTCCAGTGTCCTCGTGGTTGAGAGAGGAGGGGGAGAGAGAGCGATTGGTGCAGAACAAGCTCTTTTACAAGGCACCCACCAGGTGTTTCTGATCAGCAATCACAGCTGATTGGCCACACCCACATATTACATTACATTACATTACAGGCATTTGGCAGACGCTCTTATCCAGAGCGACGTACAACAAAGTGTATAACCATAACCAGGAACAAGTATGACGAAACCCCTAGAGAGAAGTACCGGTCCAAGTACAGGGAACAACCGCATAGTTCAACCTGGACCCTGGTGGTTAAACTGATTAACACTAACAACGAGAACGGCAACAACGCAATCTATGGAAAAATAAAAATAAATAAAAATACAAAATACATATGCACACCTGAAACCTGAAACATAGCAAATTGAGTAAGACAAGCATCCCCACATCCAGCTGTGTATGTTGCTCAGTTTTTCATCCATCCATTATCTATTCCTGCTTATTCCTGGTCAGGGTCCAGTGCTGGAGCCTATCCCCATGTATGAGGTACCAGCGTGCATTGGGCAAGACTGCAGGAATACACCCTGGACAGGTCGGCAATCTATCACAGTAGTCTGGTTTTGACAAATTAAAAAATGCTAAATGATCAGTTTATCTGAAAATAAACAGTAGCCATTAGCTTACTAAAAGAAAATTAAGCTAATGAATTTAAGGCTATTGTTATGCATTTACTATGAGAAAATAACTATGATATGAAATGATGGCTGTGTTTAGCCAGAGTTGTTCGTGCAAAAAAAGGTTTGTTTCACTTTTACTCATTTTGAATGATAGTGGGCCAAATGCCAGGTGACTTCAGGTGGACTGGGACACTTAAATTTCTGGCTACTTTACAGTGTAAATTTTGCAAGCTGTAGCATTATATCCCACCAGAGCCAGGAAGAAAATTTTGTTTGGGCGCCAGGCCTAGCCAAGGAGGCTAAGCCAGAAACACGGAAGGCTGCTACAAGACTGCTGTATTAGTACTATAGGACAGGAAACCCCATCCATACATTAAAATTACAAGTTACCTGTATCAACTTTTAGATTGAGGGCCGACAAAAAATAAATAAAATAAAATAAATAATAATAAATAAAGTCTGAATGGCAAAAGTTTTCATTTCTTAGTTTCTTTTAAGTATGTGCTTTGTTACCTCATGTACCTGCTATTTGAGGGTTCAGGCCTGGTGTTTGCTCTGTTCGCTCTTTTTGCTTTGTCTCTTGCCTTGCTACTCTGTAAAGTGTCTTTGTGACAGTTCTCTGTAAAAATCGCTATACAAGTAAAATTTAATTGAATTCTACTCAAAACAAATTCAAGGCTTCAGGCCTGTAACACAAACACACACACACCGATAGCCGAAAGAACAGAATGCACGAAGATCCACAGCCATATATACGATGTAAAGAATTACCGCACAAAACCTTTATGAAGCCCGTGATTCCATCTGGAATTGACACTTGCAAATGGAGATGCAGGATTTGTGTATACTATTTTTAAGCACAGAGTTGAAGGCAATAAGTATCTCTTTCTCACTCAGCTCTCGTCTCTCTCTGATTTGATCTCTTGTTCTTCTGATTTCACACAAACTTTAAATTGAATGCATCAGGTGCATCGCCGCATTTAAAAAGACAGTGCAATATTTTGCTACAATGGACACATTAAATTGGATGACACGCACAAATTTTTAATTGTATGACAAGCCTCTCATCAGGTGCGTTCCCGCATTTAAAGAGCGCTTTATTTCGCTACAAAGCGAATCACAAAAATAATTTTGTATTGTTGCTGAATGTCTACTTGACATGAAATAAATGTTTTGATTGGTGTGACATCATTGAAGTGGGTGTATATTTACTTTTCAAATTGCCTGGCACATGAAAGTTCTGGGTAAGCATGCTGACAAATGAAATATTGTTGTAGAATGTTATGGGTGACATTCTGTCAATTATTATGTGACAGTCTAACTTATAGCGTTAAAATGAATTACTATTGGTAAAGTATTAAAATAGAGTGAAAATTAGAACAGATTCTTATCTGATTTTATGAAAATCAAGTTTACAGTTCAGTCCCACTTACTGTAACCTGACAGTGTTAAATAAAGTGACACGGGGGTTTCAGGTAAAGTGGGACACTACTTGTAAATAAATAAAAAAACAACTAAAAGCAAACATTCCACAAATAAAAATTTAAATAAAACATTATTATGAAAGTGTTATTAAGGTGAATAAATAGATGAATATGTACAGAAAGATGCGGCACCCACACATAGCAAGGAAAAAATGAAAGGAGGAATTATATAAAAACACTCCAAAATTATGGACGTTAATATGGAGTAGGTCCATGCTTTGCTGATATAACAACCTCCAGTGTTCTGGGAAGGCGTTACAATTGATGTTGGAGCACTGCTGCAGGGATTTGCTTCCAATCAGCCAGAAGAGCATTTGTGACGTCAGTAGGCTTTACAATCCCCAAGGTGGAGAATGGGGTTAGGGTCAGGGCTCACTGCAGGCCAGGCAAGTTTTTCCTCACTGTTCTCGACAAAACCATTTGTATATGGACCTCGCTGTGCGCCCAGGGACATTGTCATGCTGAAACAAGAAAGTGTGTGTGTGTGTGTGTGTAGTGGTTTGATGTTTTGATGCAATTTGAATGCATTGTTATTGAATTACATGAATAAACATTTTGAATAAACATTGTTTTTTATCACATGCACAATAATGAGTTCTTGATGAGAAAATAGTGTCCCACTTTGTCTACAAAAGTGTCCCACTCAACCTGCTTCTGCAACTTGGGACACAACCCCCTCTTCCTGGCTTTATTGCGGACCCAGACTAGCTCACCCTCTGAATAATATTGGATGTTAGCCCGAAAGTCAAATGCAGCCTTCTGCTGACCTGAAGCTTTAGCTTGGTGCTTATTAACTGCCTGTACCACTGTGGAGTCTCAGCTACTTTTCCGACATATTCACTTGCCAAGGAAAACCTTTCGCTGACTTCTAAGTTAAGCACAATGTCAACAGGGAGTACCATTTCTTGTCCAAACACCTTGTAGGGGGTAAACCCTGTGCTTGCATGAACACTGCTCCGATAAGCCATCACGACATATGGAAGCAGTGTATCCCAATTTAACTGGTTATCCTGCACAAACAAGGATAGCATAGAGAGTAGGGTCCTATTGAACCTTTCAATTAAGCCATCGGACTGGGGATGGTAAGCTGATGTACGTGATTTATGAATGCTTAACAGACGGCACAATTCTTGAAACAAGTGGGACTCAAAATGATGGCCTTGATCGGAATGAAGGCTCCGCGGGGTCCCAAGGGGATATGCCTCCGTCCATTTAGAAAAGTAATCCCCCACCACTAGGATATACTTATTTTTTTTGTGTGTCTCAGGAAATGGTCCCAGCACATCCAATGCCACCCGCTCGTAAGGCCTCAATACAAATGACTGCTGGAGGGGGGCGCAAGGGGGCCGACCATGCGTCTTGCGGGAGGTCCACACACTCCCTGCACCATGGTTTCACATCTCTGAACCATCCTAGCCAATAAAACCTATCTTTGATTTTCCCCTGCAATTTTTGCACTCTTAGATGACCCCCAGTCACTGTGTTATGTAGCTGGGCTAACACTTTGGGGACCAGGACCTGTGGGAGAACTACCTGAACCTGAGAGGCAGCACCTAAATTTGCTGGGGGCACTCGCACTAATCTTGGGCCCTGCACCTGTAACTGAGCCCATACAGGGGCATACTTTTGTATGGCAGGGTCACTGGGCACTTCTACCTGCTGTCCTCTCTTCAACTCAACTATCTGCTGTATCTCCACATCTTCTTTTTGAGCCTGGGCTATCTCATCGATACAATCCCCAGTCTGGTCTGACTGTGATGGCTGCCCCCCCTCCCGTACTGCTCCTATGACAGAATTTTTCACAGGTTGCTGGGCAGTGTGGACACCAGATGTACTCATGACTAAGGCATCTGCCATAAACGCCGGTAACCTAGAGAGGGCATCTGCATTAGCATGGGATTTTCCTGGTCTATGCACAATGGTGTATTGAAAATTGGCCAGATGTTCTACCCACCGAGCTACCTGACCCTCCAAACCCTGGAAATTATGGAGCCACTGCAGGGAATTATGATCCGTCCTCAGAATGAATTCTATCCCTAACAGGTAATGCTTGAAATATTTGGTGAACGTCACCATACTCAAAAGCTCTTCTTTTGTAGTAGCATACTTCCACTCCTGCTTTGTCAAGGCTCTGCTTGCATATGCTATAACTAGGGCTGCCCCTTAATAGTCGACCAAACAGTTAGTCGATGAGAAGAGTCTTAGTCGACCAAGTTTTCATTGGTCGGTTAGTCGCAGGAAAAAAAACCCCTCAAACTCCATACAGAAGCTGCGCCTTGTCATTAAAAAGTTATTAGACTACCTCAGGCAGGAAATCATCCAAAGTGTGGGATAATTTCGAGCGTGTAAAGGATGACCCCAAGAAGGTGACATGCAAACTGCATGCAAATATGTGTTTGCAACGTAGGTGTTTTTACTCTCTGTCTCGTAGCTTTAGTTCGGTCCCTGGAGTCCGGTTTGCTTGTGGACGTACGTCCACTCGCCATTTACCAAGCATGCGTGCGTTTAACGTGGTAGTAGAACGAATTGAAAATGCTGTGATCTTCTGCACAGTCGTCTATTCCACAAATGACACGGAAGTTAGGGCTACGACCATGTACTCTAGCTATTTATCTGACTCGATAGCCATTTCAAAGTCAGGGCCATAAACATGAAACGAATCATACACAGCCAACTCATTACTGCCGTTAAATGTGTTAATGTTACATTTTTGTTTACATTCTGACCTCAGAAAAAATGTAAAGTTTTCATTCCATGTGGAGGCTACTGCTCCGTAGCCCTGTTTATTTTTGCACTGATATTTCTCTTTTAAGTGTTTCAGTTTGCTGTTTATTTATTTATTCGTTTGTTAATATAGCCTAATTTATATTTAGGCTATTTACATTTTAAAAAGAAACGAAAATATTTTTCAATTTTGTTTTTTAACAAAAGGCTGTTTTTTATTTATCGTTTGTTTTATAAGTTATACTTATTATTATAAGTTCATAAGCTGCGTGATGTTATACTGTGTTGAAATACATAAAATGTTCAATCTCCTTGCTGGTTGTTCCGACGCATTCAGAATCATTACCGCTTTTGCCGTTAGCATTGTCGTTAACAGGCGGCTCGCTTCGTGCTTGCGCTTGTAAAGTTTACACTTTAAAGGCTCATTATTACGGTTGTATAAAAATATGGACGAAGTGCTTCATGACGTCACCCACTGATTTGCTATGGTTAGCGCTCACTGGCGCATGAAGCCCAAACTAGGGCGCAGCCATTGCCCGTTGCAACCAACGCAAGCGCACTGGAGCGAAAGAGTGGAGTCCACCACTACAGGAAAATCCACCCCCACTACCTTAGCCTACATGGTAATTAGACACGCCGCCGTCTGGACAAGAAGCGTGGCCTTGCAACCACAGAACCGTACTGTCATAACATTTCAAAAAAGTTAATTGCGCAAGATACGTTTAGTGTTAAGATATTTACATAGAAAAATAGATATTAAAAAATAGAGTTATACAGACAGATAGATAACAGAACTCTAGATAGCTAGACAGATATATCACGAGAGAACTAGCTAGCAAGTTAGCTAGATAGATCGATAGCAAGTAAGCGGTAAGCTTGCTCCCCCTAGCTAAGTAAATCCCCCTAGCGTGTCTTCTTAAGTTAAAGAAGCTTCAGAACTGCTTACAAATCTGATTTCACCAACAACATATACAAATTATAAAAGACGAGACTTCATGAGAATCAACTGAACCCCCGAAATGGTCTGAAATCGCGTTTTGACAGAACCGTTTATTTGAAAATGTCTCAAATGTATTAACCGAAAGAACTGGAAAGAAGAATCCTTAGAATAGTGGTTAGTACAGTTGAACGCAGCACACAACATTTTTGGACCTTTGGTTTAAAATGGTGAGATCGTATGTAGCTAGCTAAAACGACACACCATCACCTGCCGCTGAAGCACTCTGCCTGGCTGCGAGGATTGGGAAATCCTATATGATCATACGGTAGTAGGACAAGCCACATTGCACGCACTGAAATTAACCCCGATTTGGGGATTTTGGCGGAATTATTTTTAAAAATCAGACCCAGGGGAGACATTACAAGGGATGGGATTCACTAGTTAAACTATCATTTATTGTGTAAAAAATGTATTGACTTTATATTTCCTCAGAGAAAATTGGCCTTTTTTCAGGCTCTATTGAGCTTGTAAGTCAAATTGCCTCCAGGGGCGTCTGGTTCGTGACGTCACAGCTCAATGTTAAAATCCTATTGACTTTTTAAAAATCATTGATTGTAAAATATCTATAGATATCTATATCTAAAAACGGATTTATGTCGATTTACGATGTGCTGGTGGTCCTGAACTACACTAAATCAATCAGTCGCACGGATACACGTCACAACCACGTGTGCTTGTAAGTCTACCCGCCAAGTGCGGTGCCTTGGCTGCCCCTAACTGCTGGTCTGGGATCAAATTTCCCTACCCAGGTCCTAACTTTAACCATTAGTAGGAGAAGAAAATAACTGACTCTGAATGCGTAATCAGCTTGCTATATTTGGTAGTCTAGTAGCCTATTTTTTACAGTCTCTGCCTCCGCCCAACATAATTTGCGGGAGGTTTTCCCTGCTTACGCAGATCACGCTCACGTTGTTCCCCTGGCAACGATGGGGCAGAGTGCTCCGCTGCCCCACAGCAGAGAGATAGGACAGCGCGAGCACACACATACACACAAAGGAAATTACTCCAAAACAGCACTATAAGGATTGTGAGTCAAGTTTATAATATTTATACACGCCAATTTCACCACTGAATCACTATTGTGTCTTAAATATAAAATACATTATGCCATGCCACAACGTTCCGATGTTACGAGAATCTTGCACCACAGCGCTATCTTTGGTGGGGCACTGCCCCACATGCCCTAATGTGAAAACGCCCCTGTGAATCGTGTGTTTATTTTAAAAAGAACCAAACACCAGAACAGCTTGTGGCTCTCCAGGACCACGGCAGCAGACGCCTGAGCTAACCTAAACTTGTGAAGTAAACCTAGGCTTCAGCGAATACTGACGGCAAAACACTAGACCATTAAAGTGAATGGGGAATATCAGACTTTTGAAGGCAAAATAAAACGTACCTGATGGTATTTTGAAACTCAATTAACGGTCGTTGAGTTTCACATGAAAGGCAGATTGTGAAAATATGTAATATGTTATAAAATATGCAAATTTTTCATAAATATTTATTATAAGACTTCCATACCAAAACACCTATTGTTTCACAAACTACATAATGAAATTTCTAATCACAAAAAAACTTACCGATGAGGTTTTTGGTTGTTAAATAGCTTTAGTTTTCTACGTTGAAATCAATCATAGAGCGTACATAGGAATAAATATCATGTCTATGAATTCAATTGGCAGCAGCAATGAACTGCCGGCAGCAAGCTCTTTTGCCCTCAACATGCGCAGTAGAGGCTGTTTCCCGTTACTTCCTAGGCTTCACCACCTGGCCTCTCCTACTCTCTGCAGTTGCTATGCAGGCGCCTCTGCTCTTCAAGAAACTAGCGTTAAATATCTCCAATCATTTACTCGGAGAAATAATGTAGACATAATTTGAAAATCGGAAATGCAATGACAATATGTGAAATATGAATCAACCAGGGAAAGGACAGCTGACTTTCTCGAACTGACAGCGCCATCATGTGGATTCAATGAACTCAAAGCTGGTTTTAGGAGTCGGGCAAGCAATTCCTATTGGCTGCGATTTTCAATCGTCATTTCCTGTAAACGACTTTCCCCGGGAAGCAGAAATTGGCGCGAGATCTGTTGTTTCGGCAGGTCTATTCTTATTGTGTAGAGTAGAAGTACTGCAGATTCTAAATAGATATGGCTCCAGTTTCCACAGACAAAGACTTTGACAACCTTGATGGCGGTGAGTGTGGTATTTCAGTCTCCGTAATAATCTAGCTACGTTAATTCGAATGCGAGGCTGCCGAATTTACTAACGAGTGTCTTAACTATCATCAAGGCGCGAGCTCAATGAGAAATGTCGGTAACACTGTAGCGGTTAACGCTTCTTATCTATTTGGAATCGTATAATCTCTGCTATACTTGATTGCATCTACACTTAGTCGAGGGCGAAATGTTGCTTAGCTTCCTTTTGTTGGATGGCATTTATGTGAAAATCAACTTTATTACGGCGAGAGGAACATTGTATAATGGCATTGTGCCGGCCTATAGCTATACCTAGTTAGCTGTCTCTTGAAAATGGTATCGTAGCAGGGGAACGCTGTTGTGTCAGACTGTCACCTTTGGAGGGTACAAATTGTCAACTTTAGTTCATCTAACCAGTAGTTCAGCTTGCCATCCTTATGAACTGGTTTCTAGTTAACGTTAGATTATTTTACGTTGCAGTGGCAGGAAAAGATGGTACTTGTACTAGCTAATGTCAGTCGGAAATTGTAGCTGGTAATATTTTGTGATTCGGTCTCGTCATAATAGTTTTGGCGATCTTTCAGAAAACATATTTTAACAGTTTATTATTCATGCATAATGTCATAAATGCTACAATATAGTCAAATAGCAACATATAAATCGCTAATTTGCCAGAATATAACTGTTGTTTCCTGTAATACGATTTAAAAAAATTAGCCGATTCGCTCCGCATGTTATCACTGTCGTTGGAGAGAAACCCATCATCACCTGTGCGACTTTGAGGGTGGAGTTATCTGTTTTCCTTCAACAACATGAACCAATATTCTGTGGTATTCGTACAGTAAAACGAATATACTGTATGCATTTACTGGTATGTGTTGTTATGGGATGCGTCATTTAATGAAAAGTGTAGTGATTCCTGAGGGTTGCGCCTGTCTCCTTATCACCATAATTACAAAGAACACCCATTCGTAAAACTCAAATGCTTTATACCATACTGTAGACACGATCTTGGAGAAAAAATATATGTAAAAATATTGTTGTTCAAACGAGTTTTCCCGGTGACTTAGCCATCAGAAATAATACACTAGCAGCAGGTTAAGCTGGCTATGGAATACTTTTTTTTTATTTGCTGGGGATTCAGAATCCAGAGACGCGCATGTCTCTATTCATCATAATTGAAAAAAATACCCATTTGTAAAACTAAAACACTCTGTAGATAAGACCTTGGCAAAGGGGTGAAAGACGTTCTTGGTTTTGGCTTTTCAAAAAAAAAAAAGTGATTACAAGATAACATTATTTAGGTAAATTAAAGTGTTAATTTGGCAATTGCATATGTGCCCCTCAAGAAAAAAAGCAAATTAGGTAATTTTTTGTGTTGCATCAGATGTCACCCCTCCAAAATGTCATTCAGCATCTTTTTCCAAATAAAATCAATTTCATAATAATGTCATATAATAACACATAGTGACACTGTCAATGTCACACTATTTAAAAATAATACCTATTGAGAAAATTCAATCTTAAAGGAGTACCATGGTGGTTCACCCGAACCGTCTGGGCGTGGTAATGAGAACTGTCAGTTAGCTATGATTGACAGACCGTGCCCCGTTACCATAGCTACTCTCATGATACGCTCTCTTTGGGAGACTGAATTTTCACAAGCTAGCTAGCTTAGTAGGCCTAGTATATCAAGTATCGGTAGATAGCTAAGGTAAGGACGTTGACTTATATCCAATTATAATTTTTGCTATCTAGCTAGCCAAGTTAAGATAAAAGCACAACTCTAACGTCCTCATAAAAGCAAACTAGCAAGCTAACGTTATCGATAACATTGCCTTATGAAAGCAAACCTCCTAGCTAGCTAACGTTAGCTAGCTAGCTAAATGAATATAACCAGAAATAATCTAAAGGCACTCTAATTTAAGTGAACCTAACGTTAGTCAAATATTTGCATGTCTGAACAGCAGAACGGTGTGTCCTGTCAGATTTCTTTACGGGGCGTGGAAATGGGAGTGGTTACTGTATTCGTGACGTAGCAAAATGACAACTTTCTCAACCGGTTGAAAATAGGACGATGAATTTAAAACGCATATTTCTCCAAAAATACAGAACGGACATATTTAATACTTTGCTCATTGTGTTTCTTCAATGCCTCTTGTGCAAATAGCACATAAAACCGAGAAAGTGTGAAAATCACCATGGTACTCCTTTAAAACCTATATATGAAATATTTAGCATTTTACTGTTACTGTCTCCAATATGGCAGCAATTTTCCAATGCAATTCTTATAAAAAGTTCAAAAATGAGAGAGAATTTCCCAAAAATCAATTTCTTTGTTAAAGTTAAGTTTCATAATGAGTGTTGTGGTAAAGCCATTAAATGTTTTATATTTTTTAACTAATTATGACTGTTACCGTATGACGGATTTTGTTTTTCTGAATGACACATTGTCATTTAGGACAGAATTATCTGTAATATAACTATCAATAGTTGTGTAAGCCTACACTTTAATCAATGGGGGGTGTAGGCCTAAATATAAAGATACACATCTCCCATATTTGTTGAACTGTGAATGGTTGAATGACATTTAAAAATCAGATGATTTTGAGGATTTCACAATACATTGGAGTCTCAGAACATCAATTCGTTAAAACGTTAAAAACTTGAAATGATTGTCATAAACAGGTGAGTCTCTGAACCTCTTAATTTTGATCCATGCAATTGAATGACAATAAAAACAAATGCTGCTTTTCTGTAACTTTTAGCTGCATATAACAAGGTGTGTATGAACATAGTTTCAATTTCATATAAACAGGTGAGCCTCTGAACCTGTTCATTTTGATCTTGCTTCCTCCGTTGATAGCTACAAATCAATAACAACATGTATCTATTTATTTTTCTATCTATCCATCCATTCATTCATTTATAGCAGTAATAGTAGTGATCATTCTTCATCTTTATTGTAAATTATGCTCCCAATGCAGTTATGTAGTGGTACTCTACGCATTTGGACCAAAATACAGGGTTATACATATGGCAGGCCCCAGGGGAGCCATAAGAGGGGGAGGGGGGGAACCTAGGATGATTCCAAGGGCCCCTGAAGAGACAGGAGCCCTCAAAAATATTGTATCATTGAAACATATAGGAGGGGTGGCCCAATATAATACCATTTCATGGGGCCCACAATTTCTAGCCATGCCCCTGATGACTGCTACTTATACATGGTATACCTGGCCCTTCTCCTTGCTAGCCTCTCTTCCCTTGCAACAGGATCTGCCCTCATCTTTGCACAATAGTGTGCGCACACCTGTTTGTTGAAGGCATCTGTTAAAATGTTAAAAAAATATTTTAAAAATGGGAAAAAATTGCATAATATGCTAAAGAAATAAATTGACACCAGAGAAAAGTAAGCTAAATCCATGGAGTCATTCAGCAACATCGATGACATTTTGGCGAAATTATTTTGCTGAATGACGAAATCCATTTCGCTGAATGACAAATTTCATACATTTCCATTCCTAACAGGTAGTTGCTTGGCCACCTATTTACAACCATGACCTTGACCTTCACTGTTAAATTCATTTTTTCACATGGAACTAAGTGTTTTAAAAATATATAACTATGTAGGCTACACTTTCTTGACATGTTACTGAATGACATGCAAAGTTGTGACAAGTGGTACCACAGAGGAAAAAGGTGAAATTATCTAAAACTGAGGAGTACAATTTTGAACTTACCTCCACATTTCGTGGTCCTCAGGGGTACTCTGAGTGATCACATGGCATGTCACATGACTAGCATCATGTGATTTAAGTTCAAAATGGCTTTTTATGATTATGCTGCCGAAGGACATTGAGGAATATTTGTATTTGGGGACAAAAGTATTTTAGATATTTAATGCTGTTAAAGGGTTATCTTGTCAATACTTTAATATATTTATCGGGACACTTATAGCATTATGCCAAATGGTATAGTTTATGATTTATTTCTCTCTCTTTTTTTGTGTTTTACAAAGAGTTTTCTATATTGATGTTAGGTGGAGAGCATGCTGAATGACATTTTTGCACTTTAGTGTTTAAAAAATCACTGAATTTATTATTGTAAAATACAGTTATGTATTGGGGTCTACAAAGGGGTCAGAGGTGAATGACTTAAAACAATATTCAAACAAATTTTTAAAAACATATGAGAGTAACTGCTTGGGGACACAGAAATTGAGGCGTCTCGTCTTTGAACCAAAGACATAGGCTGCATGTAAGAATCTTGTTGTTTAAACGAGTTTTCCCGGTGACTTGGCCACCAGAATTAATACACTAGCAGCATGTTATAGCTGGCTATGGAATACTATTCTATCAGCAGGGGATTCGGATTCCAGGGGGTTGCCCATGTCTCCTTTCCACCTTAATTACAAACAAGACCAGGTTAAAACCTAGTGTATGGCTGAACCTAACACACATGATCCGGCCGACCAATGGTGTAACTTCGTCACTCAGTCACAGACCTTCACATTCGTAGGGCTGGCCCCGCTGTCACGGTCTGGCCAAAAACACCCATTCGTAAAACTCAAATGCTTTATACCACAATGTAGATAAGACCTTGACGAAGACGTACATATTAAAATATCATTATTCCTTCGAGGTTTAGCTGTCTAAACATGCCAGAAATCATTTTATAGGGCCTCATCATTGGCATAATTTGGACGAATTGGAATTGAACAGTCAGGATGAAGTCAATACAGGGATTGGCTACAATTTGAATAACATTTAATTTCAGCAAAACAAAATGCCTTTTGGGGTTATTTTGAATAACATAGCGAGTGCCAGTCCGTCAAGACGCTGGCAGCTATAACGTTTTTAGGACACCGAAATATAGGAAAGTATGAATAAATATTAGCCGGTTAACTTATGATTCATTTCTCAGTGAGTTTTTCTTGTAATAAAATGTGTAATAATGCCTTCAGTGCATTTAGATTTTTTATAATGACCAACTGATTTTGATGCAGCGTTAAGTGCATTCACAAGTGCTTGTAAACAAGGCCAAATTAGCATAATAATTTCTGACTTCCTAAAGAAAAAAGTGCCATCAATGAACTGCCAGTGAACTTTTGAAATGATTTAATAGTATCGACTCTAATTTTGTATATTCCCTTGTTAAATTACCTGTTAAAGTGAGCCCAGATGCCAGTTTTGTTTTATGTTTGTGCGTGGAACGCTCATTGTGATTACATTGCGGGCAGAATGTTCGACCTCCCTAGCCATAACTCGTCAGATCGGCGTTTGTGAAGGCTCCTGTCTACGAAGTCCTGTTTACGAAGCAACAGGGGCAGTAAGGCTGTTTTTGGACAGGTGCAGATGATGCCTGTGGCCTTGCTGTGTCTCGCTCCAGGAGGGAGAAGAAGGAAAAGGTGGGGCGTAAGTCGGCCCTGGAGCAGCTGAAAGCGGCCAAGAGGGGTGAGAAGCTGAAATACGAGGTAAGCAATAGCTACCCTGGTCCAAGCAAGCCACAGTGGCTGAAGGGCTACTCAAACCATCCCAGTGAACTGTGACATGTTTGTGTGTTTGTAGTATGAGATCATGCTGTGTGTGTGTGCGCGCGCGCAAGTAACAAACCAGGCCATTACCTTCTGTGGAAAAGTAAACACTTCTCACCTTAAGTGACCCAGCCCTACTCAGTGAGAGGTTGCTACCCAGCAGGGCAGCCACAGCACAACCCATGCCTTCCTCTGAACTGAATTTGATTGTGAAGATAGCTTCAAGCACACACCTGTGTTTCTGCCTAGTTATGAATGTTTACACAGGAATTTCCATCAATTCCTCCCCAATACCCAGTTTCTGTCGTCTACAGGAAAGCCAAAAAATGTGGTAGAACATCAATTGGATTGATCAGTTGGACTTGTGATAAAGATTATGTTGATGGTGCATGTAAGGGAGTGAGACAGACACTGATTAAAGTGTTTTTGTGTGATAGACTTTGGCTGCTGTGTGTGTGCACGTGCGTGTGTGCTTATACAGTGGGCTCCATAATGTTTGAGACAAAGATTAATTTTTATTTTTTCTTGATTTGACTCATTTGTTAAAGTGCACATTCTCAGCTTTTATTAAAGATTATATTTATAGCCCCCCATTTCAAGGCACCATAATTGTTGCGACATATTAGTGTTATGAACGTAGTAATGTTTAGTACTTTGTCGCATATCAATTGGATTTAGATTGGACTTGGCCAGTCAAGAATGTTCTCGTTTTTTAGCAAAATTTTCTTTTTTTAGCAAAAAACATTTTCAATGTTTTTTGCTAAAAAAACTTATGTTGCTTTAGCAGTATGTTTGATATCTTGCTGTGCCTTATGTACCCCCACCACCATGTTTCTCAGGTGAGTGTAAACACCTCACAGCTAGACCAATGAGGGTTTGTAGCTGGAGGGGAAGGTATCGCGTGTTCTCCCTTGGCTGGTGTGATTCAAAACCGGAGATGTTAGTTATTTTCCTCTGTTCGTAAGAACAGGGTACAATTATAATTAAGAATGCACTGGTTCCGTTGCCACGGGTTAGATATGAAGGCGCTGCTTCATATCCCGCTTAAAGCTGGCCTGAAACGGATCAGTAGCATTCAGGTTACTCTCCGTTCGTAAACGGGGCTATGTTGTCATCAGAGATATATCAGATCTGTCGCCGGACTGTCAATATTCCAATGGGAGCATCAGAATATTCACAAATACGCGGAACAACACACCCGATCTATCCGTGACTACAGCAAGAAAGCGTAACAGTTACTATGTTTTACTCTCGTGTTAATCTGACTCCATTTTACATGATAATTTAAAATTTGGGTTTAACTATACGTGGAACTTGGGAGTGGTTACACTCGACTCTATCTTGTGCCATTATTCCTCAATATATGCTCCCGGGTTTAGCATTATTGTTAAATCTCAGTTCGGTGAAGAATCCAGAGGGTAGGAGGCTGACCACCATAATACATGCCTTCCATGCCTGGCTTACATGGATAGTGCATAGACAGTTATGAGCCCAGGACGGTGAAGAATCTATCGGGCTCCTTAAGGCGAATTTGGGGAGAACCGGCGTACAACGCCCATGGGTTCTCTTATGCCAAACAACACCAGAACCGATCCCACCAATCCCTTAGCGGGCAGATCGTGGTCACCTATCTAACTTGAAGACCCCACTAAAGACGTTTACTGTACTAGACCCCTGATCAGTAGGTCCTAGTCATAATTGCCCCCATGAGTATTTAAACGGAATTTCGACTGAAAAGAAGATAAAATGGATTAGAGTCATGAAGACCACGCAAGTTAAAATCAGAAGAATTTATTTAACAGGCAGGTAGGTTGTTATCTTTAAATTCAAATCAATTATAAGGTTTAAAAAACATAAATACAGAGTAAAAGAGGTCTTACCCAGCCTGTTTAGCTACACACAGAACACAGAGTATGCGCAGTGCGGGAAGTCGATTGCGATCTTCCTTGTTTGTCTACACACAGCGCACATAGTATGTGCACGGTGGGAAGTCGATTACGATCTTCCCCGATTGCTTTGTCTCCCTTCCTTTTAAGCCAAATCCCGCGTTTGGTCTAGGCATTACCATAAATTAACCTGGCCGAATCATAAATCTCGAATTCCGGCCCCCACCTTTTGGAGGCAGTTGTTAAAACAATTGGTGGGGAAATGGGGAAAAGGAGATGATTACCAGAGAGGACATTCCATTGTGTTAGTTTTTTCCTGAGTTATTGAAACTATGTTTTTTTAAATTCTATTTGGTATGAAACATATTTCATTCAATGGCTTGAATTATTGTGAACATGTACATACCAAACGTGCCAAGTGGATGTAATATTATGGTGCAGTTGTCATGAAAATACCCTTTTGTTTAACCATTGCACATGCAATCCATGTTATTATTACATAATGCATAATACAATAATACAATGAAAACATGTGCATGGTTTGTACGGTTTTCTGGGGTTTGTAAATAGGATAAACAGATGATTTAAAGTCCAGATCCAGAAAAGAAATAAAAAGTCTAATGTCAGAGGGGTCCATATGTGGGCAGTGTGGTACTGTCCCGTGTAGTGCCCCCACCAGGTGCCGGTCGCTTCACCCTTTACGACCCCAAAACACCCACACCCACATCCACAGACAAAGAGACTAGTTCCCCTTATCTTGGTTGTGTCCAGGTGGTAACATTCCAGAGAGCCAAATGGCCTGCCCATTCAGAGGAAGTCCGAGTGACTTATTGTTTTACCACAAGGCTCTCGGGTCCTTTGAAGTACACGCTGCGTCCCAGCATGCTGGCTCGTTCAAATGTCAGCCTTTTCTGGGTCCCAGTTTAATTTCCCTCTTACATGAGGGGTGCTCTGGATCTTGGGTTGTTCCTTTTGGCCTCCACACTTTGGTCTTCCCTTAATTTTGATACAAGTGAATGTTGCTCTCATCTGTCCACAAGACGTTTTTCCAGAACTTTGCAGAGCATGTCACCTATTATTTGACAGGCGGTTGTGTTCGTTAAATGTTGAACGGGTTTAATGTTGTGTTTCATGTTATCAGTGTCCAGTTTGGGGAAAAAAATAAATACATTTATGAAAATGTAAGATTGCATTTTGTGTTTTAATTATTATGCTAGACTAGGCTCCCTATTTAATTTAGTGATTTAAATTTAATATCAAATAGGATCCATTGTACAGCACTGTATGAATAGAAGTAGGAGTATTGGTTTTTGTCATTATTAGGGGTCCAAACAGCGAAGCTGGTGGAACCCTATTGTATCTTTTAGGATTATTATTAGGGGTCCAAGTAGCGAAGATGGTGGAACCCTATTTTATCTGTTAGGATTATTAATATTATTGTTATTAGGGGTCCAAGCAGCGAAGCTGGCGGAACCCTATTCTGTCTGTTAGGAATATTAGGGGTCCAAGCAGGGAAGCTGGTGGAACCCTATTGTATTTGTTAGGATTATTATTATTATTATTATTATTCTCTGCTAAAAGTGTCTGAGGCTCAGCAACCATAAGTCCTAGAGCAAACAAATTTGGCAGGTGGGTTCCTATGGCCCCCCACTACTCAGGCACTAAAAATCACCTATGTCGGCCAGATGGTGGCGCCATTGGCACCACCTATGTCCGCCATATTGTTTGCCTGCCATTTTGACTTTTTCGTTGGGGCGTGGAAGCTTTCTCCGCTAAAATGTCTGAGGCTCAGCAACCATAAGTTATAGACCAACCAAATTTGGTAGGTGGGTTCCTATGGCCCCTTACTACTCAGGCACTACAAATCACTTATGTTGGCCAGATGGTGGCGCTATAACAAAGGGTCATGTTTAAAAGGTCATAACTCCCACACCGTAAGTCAGATCAACACAAAACTTAATCGACCGATGCATCTGAATGTGCTCTACAACTTTGTTATTGTACCACCTATGTCCACCATATTGTTTGCCCGCCATTTAGACTTTTCTATTAGGGTGCGGAAGAGCTGTAGCTCCACATCTAAAGTGTTGCGACATCTAGTAAACCTCTTTACGGCAAGCGGCTAGAAGACATGCATGGCGACGCAAGTAATCCGACACCGTAGGGTCTAGGTTTTATCAGTGAGGGGAGGGTCTGAACGTCGGGGAAGCAATGGAAGACAGTGCCAGCCAGAGTGCATGCTAGGCTACTAAAAGTTTGTTAGTAAAAGCTTTTTGAGAGGATGAATAATTACTTTTCTTTGGCATGGATCCATTTCAAGACAGTATTGGGTGAATTTGTTTAGACCATTTTATTGATAGTATTTTAGTTTCTGTGCAAACGCGCGAAAACACGCTGGTATAATAAAACAATGACGGTAATACATATATAGTCCGCTTCGTTCCGTTGCTACCATAACATAACAAACTATCTTGTGTCTACAGCTGCAGTTTCTCGTTGCAATTACTAATATTGAATATAAACAAAAGACGCAATTTATGCTGTAGAAAATAATACTACTTAAATAAATAATACGGTAGCCTACCCAGGTAGCAAGGATGGCGAGTTGATATTTCGTTTTTTGCTACTAAAATTTGTTAGTAAAAGCTTTTTGAGAGGATGAATCATTACTTTTCTTTGGCATGGATCCATTTGAAGACAATATCGGGTGAGTTAGTTTTGTCTTTGAATCCGTCATTATGCTGAGAGAAATCGTATTCTCAATTTAATCTCTAAATTGACTGTAAGCTTAGGGTTGTAACTAGGTAGCTGTTTCATAGGTGATTTAGTTAATGCACTCGTCTTAACTATTGCTTGTATTTTTGCATAGACTGTGTTTTTGCTGTTCTTGTTTGTGTTAGTTTTAATCAGTTTAACCTACAGGTCCAAGTTGAGCTACACAGTTGTTCCCTGCACTTGGAACGGTACTTCTCTCTAGGGTTTTCGACACACTTGTTTCTGGTTATGGTTATACACTTTGTTGTACGTTGCTCTGGATAAGAGCGTCTGCCAAATGCCTGTAATGTAATGTAATATTCCGTAGCAACAAGATAAACCTGACATTAGCCCTAACATATGCCAATACAGCAGTGAAAACGCTGTTCACTGAATAACGAAATAAACGAGACAAAGTTTTTAAAAATTATACTATGTCATTCCACAGTCAATATCTGGGACTAAACATTGAATAAATATACAATCTTACCATTGGTTTTACGCGTAGAGATGTCCCTTTTGCGACTGAGTGGTCATATATTGTTGGATAATCCGTTTGTGAAATATACATGCATTTGTGATCCCTGGGTAGGCTACCATCAAAAATAGCTGTGCGTAATGCCACACCTGTTGCTTACGGCGTTGTCGCCGTTTTTAGTACAATTTGGCCTGATTGACAATTCATTTATTCAGTTGGTGAGGGTATAAGCTTTCTAACGATGTATAACATGCCTGATTTTGCTTTTGGAATAGCGTTTTATACCAGGTCAGCGTAACCGAAAATTTTCTTATTTGCCAATGTCTAAATAAATAATACGGTAGGCTACACTGCGCGCAGCACGCAGGTCGCGCTTTCATATTTCGTCTTTTGTTTCGTTTTTTCTCAATGTCGTATTTATTATTTGAAATGTGTATTATTATTCTATCTGTCTCTGGGCCACTCTGAAATGTGCATTCTCTGCTAAGCTGAGCAATGGATTGGAATATGTGTTTGACGTAGTGTTGCACGGTATTCCGAAACTTCAGCACTTTTTCGGTACTTAAAAAAAGAGAAACGGTTCGGTATTAGAATTTTCCGACGTTCGGTAGTTTTATGTCAAATGTAAAAGCCAGGGAAATGTGTCTCCCACATTACCCATTGAGAGGACAAAAAGTGTAATTTGTCAGAATCTTCGCTAGATGGCAGTAGCAACTAAGGTTGCCAGGTGAGGTGACGTTGCGCTTCTGCACTCAGCTCCTTAATACAGCGCAAGCTTTGACTCAGTTCATTTGGAAATATTTTATTATAGGAAGATGCTGTATTGTTATTCAAATATGCTGTTTTTAGATCTATTTAAAAGTGAAAGACCTGTTTAAAGATTATTTAGTTTACGACTGTTTAATTTTTGAAATATATTTAATATATTTTTCTATTGTTTAGTGTTGTAACACTATAGGCCTAAGCTTATTAATATATATCAACTTAAACGTTGTTAATAAACCTCAAAATTCGAAAATGAGGTCAACCCTTGGGGACATTACATTTCTGTTCTCTTAAGGTAATTTCAGTTTCATTAGACACCGAGTATCCAATCAGTATCATTTAAGTTTCAAGTATCATTTCAGTATCGAGTATCGTGATACTAAACCTGGTATCGGTATCAAAGTCAAAATTTTGGTATTGTGACAAAACTAGTCTCACGCCTTTTTTAGTTGCGGTACGCAAGCGCTGCAGCTCTACATACACGCCAGGCCATCTAAGTGTTACGACGTAGTAAAGGCCTTTACGGCAAGCGGCCAGGACACATCCATGGCGACCCAAGTAATCCGACAGTGTCTCTTAGCACAAAATTGGCCATAAGTCATCAGTATTTTATACAATCATCATGATATTCAGTAGATATGTTGGGCGAAGGTATATGATCATGAGGACAAAACCATTTTAAAATCGCTCCATAGGGTGCACAAGAGTACCAATGCTTGGACCCCTCCCAACGCTGCTTGCGGCTTCAATCTAAAATTGGATTAGCCAGCTGATGTCATAAAAGTTAGATCTGGATAGCTGGCTAGGTGGCTGGAAGAAACAAACAACAAACAACTATCAATTAATACATTGTTAGTTTTATGGTCACCTTTATTTAACTTAGTCTCTCTCTCTTTATTTAACTTAAGTTTCTCTCACAATAAGACCAGTCTGTGCTTCATTGTCATTTGATAAATGTTATTGTTCAGAATCAACAGTTACTTGGGTAAAACGTTTGCGCTGCTATTATTTATTTTTGTATTTTTGTATTTTTAAATAGAATTGTTTGCAGTTTAGCACAATATACATTCATGGGCATTCATGCAGACAAACGTTCATTAGCTTTTCTGACATAGACTAAACCGCCATTAGCTCATCAGCAGCATTGCATCTACTGTGAAATCTACACTGTACACAGCCTAATGGCATACCAGAGACACCGACAATTTCAGAGACTTTCCTCCACGCTGCGTTCCTCTTGTCGGTGTCTCTGTAGGAGGGCAGCGTAGGATTGTATAAAGATTGGAAACCCGACACGGCAATTATCGAGTCCTCCACTGTCCAACTATAGAATGTGGAACTAAAATTTAAAAAGGAGGACAATTTACTTGACTGATCTTTAGATCAAATCTGATTGGTTACCGTGATGCACAATTGTACCACCTGGGACTTGACGATAAACTTTGACCATTCCCTCCACCACTTTGCCACCTTGCCCTGTGCAGCCTGCAATCCTAACATGCCTTGCGGAGTAAGGCCGTCAAAAGTGCCATGTGAGTTTGAATATTAGCTTTTGTAATTAGTTAGAGTTTGAATATATTCGAATATCATTTGCCTATAATTCACAAAAATAAACTTCTTATTGTCGGGCACAATATGCACGTGACGCTCCCTCTAAACTGGCCTGCGTGTTATTTTCCACAAGTGGGCAGTAGAATAGAGGACAACTTTCATACTAGGTTACTACATCTGGGGCCTCATTTATAAAACGTAATTTAGACCAACTGTGTGGCGCGTACATAGAAAATCACGTCAAAGTAGTGATTTATAAAATTTCAACATGATTCGATTTGACCGTGGAAACGGTTGTGGCTCCACGTCAGGTCTTCACTGGCGTATGCACGCAAGTTCATTTTATAAATAAGCCCCCTGCAGTTTCTATAGCCTAATGCGCAAATGAATAAAGCACTTTCTCGTGGATGTAATTTGCCACAACTCTGCATTTATTAATCACAATAATAGGGAATAATAATAATAATAATAAGGAAATGATTGTTTATAGGAAATCCCTGGTTATTTCTTAACACAAACTATTCAAACGGCTAATACTTGTAGCCTAAAACAACAAATTACTTACTCTGTTTAGTTTGTTTAACTTCTTTCATCATCCATTTTTATCAAAATCTTCAGAACAGAAAGAAAACGTAGACTGCCATGGGAACATTATTTAGCCTAAATTGTTAGCTGACCAGATCTGTTGAACGAAGTGAAAAAAGAGACTGGCTCGCGAGGCTAGCTGACCAGTAACGTTAGGTGTCCATGAGCTGAAAGTATCACCGGAGGTTAGTTGCCAGGAAAACCAGACGATCCACTTGCTCTGGGTCCAGGGAAGAATGTTTTTTGTTGACAGAGGAAGTAACGTTAGCACAGGAAATGAACTTTGCGTGCATGAACATGATTCGCCGCATGAAATTAAAGCCTGTATATTCATGTTAATTACAAAACGCTGGATCCAAAACTAATATTCAAATGCTCAAATTTATGTTTGAACTTTAAAAAAAGAAAAGATTTTTTAATAGTTTTTGAACTTGGAATATTTTTTGACAGCTCTATTGCGGAGGTATGCTGCCATCTCATGTAAAACGAATGGAGGTGTGTTGCCACCCGGCATTACTGCGTACAGTGTGGCTTCACTGTAAGGAAGCAATTGAACACACTTGACTAATCAGAAGCACTTTTGAAGCCATTTGTCCCAAACATTATGGTTCCCTGAAAAGTACTCTTACTTTCTACATGATGAAACCAAAGCGTATAAAATGCCTTTTAATAGAATGTGTACTTTAACCACAATTGTGGTTACAAATCTAAAATTGTAGAGCCATATCAAGAAAAAAAAAAAAATCTTTGTCCCAGTTATTATGGAGCTCACTAAGAGCTAGATATTCGGTAACATTGCCTGTATATATATATGTGTTGGAAACCTTGATTGAGGTGTGTTTTTGTGTGGGATGGACATTACAGTATGTGTGTTTGTGCATGTTGTGTCCAGGTGGAGGACCTGACCAGTGTATACGAGGAGGTGGATGAGGAACAGTACTCCCGCATTGTCCGTGAGCGACAGGACGACGACTGGATCATTGATGACGGTTAGTGTGTCAACAGCCATTCAGAGATCTGCTCATTATAGGGAGCAGAGATGCAGCCAATCGGAGAACTGTAATTAGGGTTGTGCCGAAAGCCCAACCACTCATTTATTTATTCATTATATTTCTGTTGTTTTGGGTGGTATGACAGTGTTAAAATCTGCATAATCCCCCAACCCTACTCCACATGATGGCGAGTGGTCAAAGACAGCAAATACGAAAGGAGCCTCCAATGGGGTGTATAAAGAGAGTGCCTGTGGCTTCTGTGTACATAATAGATTATTTTCACTCTTGTTGTTTCTTCCTTCTTTCCATGTAATTCCTCCCTACTTCCAACTTTCATTCTTTGTAGCCCTCTCTTTCACTTAATTTCTTACCTTTTCTTTACTCTGTTCTTCCCCACCTCTTGCCCTCTGCATGACAAGAAGTATTTGCTCTTTTTTTCCCTCTTCCCCTACCTCCTTCTTGTCTTTCTGTCAGTTCAATGCAATGTCTTTCAACTTTCAGTGTCTTAACCCTTTGAAGAGTAGGTTTCCTTGGAATGTTATTTTTCTTCAGAATTATAGGTCTGTGTTCTAGACCTCCAATGTCCTTCAATTACCAGTCGTGATTGTTACATCAGCATTAAGATGTTCAGTTAAGAATATCCTAATCATTTATTTGTAATCTCACACCATAAAGGTTTAATGTTAAACTGGTGTTTTTTTCAAGGGAAAGGTTACTGGATGTAATTAAAGGGGAATTGCACTTTATAACACTTCTGGGCTCATTTTCACACCTACCCGGAGTATGGTGTGCATCCTAGACGGTTTTTAGGTTGCTTGCTTCAATATTTAGATATTTGTAGATATGTGATACCCGTGTGAGCAAACCTCCCCCCCATCCAATAGAAGCCCATTCAACATCAAACTCCACGTTAGACTCATTGTAAACACACATCCCTGCTTCTCATGACTGATATTGTCCTTCTAATGAATTTGTCGCCCTTCATTTTTCGATTAGTTATTTCATTATGTTAATATTTTACGCTGTTTTGTTGTTTTCCTTCACAAATGCAGGAAGTAGATCCAGGCAGTTTAGTGTGGAACTCGAGGATGCATATCATTGCGCGACTTCTGATGTGAGCGTACCTGCAGACAATAACACTAGGTTGGTCGTAGAAGTAGTGTTGTATTACTACTAGCTAGCGAAACCGAAAATGTCTGAGGACGAAGGAGATTTTGTTTTTGATCATGGGATTGTTGTTCCCTATCGATTTGAGCCGGAATACACGGAAGAAGAGCTGGCTAATTTGCAGGCTGAAATTTTTTTTCACCCGGTGCGCACTTGCAGACATCGTGAAAATATAAAAAACAGTGAGGCACTTCACTTCCCGATAGGGTGACCAGACAACCCCGTTTTACAGGGACAGCCCCCGTTTTTGGTGGTCTGTCCCTAGCTGGAGCTGTCCCCGGAAATGTCCCCCTTTTTAACTGTGCGTTAAAAACAAACCGCAAAGTGAAATAATATTTTACGTGGCAAGAAAGACCGGGCAGCAGAGCCTACCGGTTGACATCTCAATCGCGTTGTGCTTGTTTTGGCTAACAGAGGGGACTGCTCGCTAATCCACAACATCACCACTAACGTCTTTTCAAGACCATAGTTTATTACAGTGCAGCAGTTACCTTGGTCAAAATACATGAAACTGGAATTGTCCCCCTTTATTTCATAGATAATAACATTGGATAATTTAATGATATATTGACCGCCAAACTGGAAATGTCCCCGGTTTTCATTTCAGAAATCTGGTCACCTTACTTCCCGAGGCAATCAGTGAGGTGGCGATGATGACACTGACGTAACATGCACTCTCGCGCAACAGCGTGCAGAGGCTGAGCCTATCTGTCTGGAGCTCACAGTCACCACCAGTAAAATTACACTTCTCAACTCCGCTTGTAAAACTGGTTTGAATGTTATTCTCAGCACGTTGAAGGCCTAGTGTTATATGTGAAACGACGTGCACGAAAATACAAGGCAAACTGCGTCCCGTGTTGAATCAATATGGGATGTAGCATTTTGAAATCTGGGACGATCCCGTATTATACGGGACGTGTGGCAACCCTAGTGACAGGACACTCCGATTTCTCGGCTGTCAGCAACCCCGGAGTCTTGGAGACTTTGTTCCGAATGCCAAGGATCAATTTGAAACGACATTCCACACCGGATGCTCCAAATGGGACTCTCTCGGAAATGTGTGTTGGCTATATACCGCAGTGATGTCAGTGGAGAGCATAACGTTATTGTTAGCTAATGGAAATCCTAGTTTTGACGACTGGTGTTCATGTGTGGTAGTCTATGCATGTGTCTCGCTGAGAGTAACGTTACCGTAAAATCCTGTTTTGAACACAGCAGTATAGGGCTTGGCGCATCAGCTAAACTACAAGACTGTAACGTTACATCTCTGACACATGAATGAAGTTAGCAAGAGTGACAATCGCAATGATGCCTAGAACTTTTATGACATAGTCTGCCAATATCTGCATGAGACTTAATGGAATGTTTTGCTTCGCTTCTTCTCGATTTTGCTGCGAAACGAAATCGAAGAACAAGAAAAAACCGGAAACCGTATCTACTACTATGTGGACTTCCACTAAAAAAATAGGTCTTTGTTTCTAATGTTAGAAATTTGAAATGAAATAACTAATCGAAAAATGAAGGATGACTAATTCATTAGAAGGACAATATCAGTCATGAGAAGCAGGGACGTGTGTTTACAATGAGTCTAACGTAGAGTTTGATGTTGAATGGGCTTCTATTGGATGGGGGGGGGGTTTGCTCACACGGGAATCAAAAATCTCCAAATATCTAAATATTGAAGCAAGCAACCTAAAAACCGTCTGGGATGCAAACCAAACTCCGGGTAGGTATGAAAATGAGCCCAGAAGTGTTATAAAGTGCAATTCCCCTTTAATTTCAGATAATTTATATCACCCTCTTTCCCTGTTTTTTTTCCCCCCTCATTTCTCTTCCTCTCAGATGGAATTGGCTATGTGGAGGATGGGAGGGAGATCTTTGATGAGGACTTGGAGTATGACGCCCTGGACAAAGGTCCCTCAGGTGTGGAGAGAGCAGCCTTCCTATGGGAGACTGGACTGTTGGGGGGGACAGTGAAGGGATGCCAGTAATGCTGCACTGTGGTTTTATTCCTGTATTTTAGTGTGTTTTTCTCTGTTCCTGGCTATCTGATTTGTGTGTGTGAAGGTAAAGCTGGCTCTAAAGTGGTGGGTTCGAAGGACAAGAAGAATGTGAAGAAAGTGGCCGTGACAAAGCCCAACAGCATAAAGAGCCTGTTCATGGCCAGCAATGTGAAGAAGCCTGCAGAGGTCTGTTCATGAATCTGCAACAACCCTTTCCAACTAATGTCACAGCCAGCAGGCCAAAGCCACACCTCTCTTTTGTGCACTTGTGTGCATGTGTGTTTGTGCGTGCATGCGTGTGTGTCTGTGGGTCTGTTTGTCTGTTGCATAAATGCTGCTGAGAGGTGGGGATCTGTGCTTGTGTCTGCATGTGCATTTACAGATAGTTTGATACCTCCTCCTGTGTGTTGTAGAGGGACGTTGATCTGTCTAAAGATGACCTGCTCGGAGACCTGCTGCAGGACCTTCACTCTGAGGTAGAAATATCTCCTCATTACCGGAGGTGGAAAATCCAGGTTGAGAAAGTAGAAGTCCTCCCCAGTATTTTATTCCAATCACCTGGAGGTAGAACTAGAATGTAAAATTTATGAATAAATTAGCATGGTTGCTTCAGGAGTTGTTCAGCTTTTACCAGATGTAAAAGTTAGAGCTATATCATCTTAGGACTTAATGGGATTAGTTTGTAACTAATGAGGTTACATTAGTTACAAACTAATGGGATTTTGTAGACTACTAGTCTAGTAGTCTACAAAATAGTAGCGCTATGTCACCAAACTGTGCTTTTTTTTTTTTTTTTTGACCACTTCCAAACATCCAGAATAAAACACCCAAATTAAATGTTGAATATTTCAGCCATTGATTGGTGTACAGAAATGGCAGACCACTGAAAGTAAAGTTTTATATAAGCAATGTACTCTGAACCAAGGTGAATATTGTAGTTTGAATGGCATGTCTATCTTAAAAGCTGTAGGAGTTCAGTACTGTGTACTGTGCTGAAGTTTGAAATAGGCAACTTTCTCAACTGTAGCAATTTTGACAGACACCTTTTGGCCCTGCCCACAAGGGGAGACACTGCTTCTCCACACACCTAATCGTGAACGCACATCGACATTTATAGCTAGGACTGGACCCCTGGATTAAAGGGGAAAAAATCTTTTGACTGCAACTTTGTCTCCCACAAAGTTATTATTATTAGTGCTATGTATGTACTCTATAAGGGAGGGGAAATACTTTACCCTAGGGAAAGTTTATGGGTGAGATATTTTCAGATGTACCCACTCCTTCGTTTTAGCCCCACATTACGTGCATGTGTATTTGTTGTAATCTATTTGTGACTGTATAAAAACATTTTTGCTACATTTCCCCAAAGTTTTCGATATTATCCTTGGTATGAAAGGAAAATACAAGCATCAGGTAACAGTGTTTTGATAAAGTGCTTTTGCACGCATTCGTGAGATTTTGCTGCACCATTTTTTTCATGATATGCTTTTTGCCTCTGAGAAAACTAAAAAGTTTCACGTATGGGGCGATGCCATGCACACGTTTGATGCTTGCGCATTAGACACAGTCAGTCATGCCAGCGCATGCAGTAATTTTCTTAATTAAATTCACCAAAGGTTCTGCGATTTTGAAGGACAAGTCATGTTCCGACTATCAATGTGGAAATATCCGTCCTGCGCCCAGTTCCTTGTTTTTTTACACCAAAATCCAAACTGTTTTCCATCAGCTCCCATCCCCTGAAAGTCAGGGCCAAATGAACTGGTTAAAAACTCACATCCGAAACATTGAACTCACGTCTAACAAAAGCGTCGGAGGCCAGTAGATACATTAGCTTTTGTTAGATCCGGAAGGCAAGTGCCTAAATTTGGTTTAGCTTGTTTTGGACGTGGAGGATAAATGCCTAAATTGGGTTTGAGTGCTCCTCCTCTTCTGCTGCAAGGCAGCATGGGTGAACTGGTCCTCTCCCTCCTTACAGAAACCCTCCCTGCTTGCTGCTCCACCGGTTGTCTCCCTGAAGAAGAAGAAGCCCTCGGGAGTGCCCCTGAACCCATTCTCCATCCAACACCAGGCCCCCAAGGTAAAGCAGCCCTGCACCCATCTCCCCCATAGTGCTGAGGGTAAGGGTGCAGATCTTATTGGGCAGTGTGAATTTGCTATTGTGGCTATTAATGGTGTTTTGGGACATTCTACCATGTTTCACAAAGCTCATTATGCATAAACAAAAGCAAACCCCTACATTTTAAACAGGTGAAGCTTTTCTGACTACTAGCAAAAGGATGGGAATATAATTTAATTTTCTGAAATACACTTTATGCTGTTCAAGCGTTTTATTTATGTTTAAGGCTGTATAGTAATCTGTGTAGCAAGGCTTGATTTACCAATGAGCAGAAAGTCAGATATCTATTTAGTTCATTTTTTTTCTTTTTTGTGACTTTGTTTCAAGAGGAACAGTTTGTAGCACAGCCTCGTGCTGGGGACATTTTAGTTAGCTGGATTAGATTTTGCAATTTGTTGAATTTCTAAATGTTTTCTGAATGGGAGGGCACTCAGATTAAAAATGTCTGATCTCATTTTATTTTAACATCTATAGTTTAATAGTGCTGTTCACACAGTGTTATTTAGTCACAGTTAATTTTGTTTAATTGAATGTTTTGCCTTTACTGTTTACTGGGTCTCTGGAATGAATACAGGATTCCCCCTCTTCTGTTGGGTCAGGTCAGGGTGGGTGGTGAAGTAGCCAGACCAACTCCAACTGCCCCAGTACCCAGGGCTCACCCCCCTTCCTCTCCAGCACCCCCAACCACTCAGAATAAGAGAGTGAAGGTGGAGGAAACAGCAGACGGTAAATGCACCGCAGAGCTGTGTGTGTGTTTGACAGTAGAGAGGCTGTGTAATGTGTGTAAGAGAGCGATTGACAGTGGTGGAGGTCTTGTGGCAGTAAGTGAAGGCGTGCGTGTGTTTACAACAGATGAGGTGGCTCTGCAGTTTGATGATGGGGACTTTGACGAGCCCATGGATGTGGGAGGTGAGGAGGAGGCGGTAAAAGAGGAGATGCAGCCTGAGCCCCAAACATCTGTGAAAGAGGAGCCCGAGACTGAAATCCAGAGGCCCCTGCTTCAGTGAGTGTGGATCCGCTCCACCCTGGAGCCCCATACATCTGTGCTCTTTAACGCAAACTGTGTGTAGGTATGTCCATGATGCTCTCTGTCAGCCTGCTTTAACACTGGAAACTCCCCCACACCCCTCCCCCCTTTCCCCAGCTTGGGTGTGTTCAGTGAACCAGGTTTGTCGTGCTGGGAGGGCGAGACCAGCGAGCCCGTGGTGGAGGTGCAGGTGGACTCCAGCCAGCTTCCCCTGGTGGAGGGCCCTGATGGCAATCTGGCCTTCCGCTTCTACTGGCTGGACGCCTTTGAGGACCAGTTTAACCAGCCAGGTCAGGGACCAGCTCTGTGGCATGTGCCTCCTTTTACTCTTTTACTCTGTTACTCAACGCCTCTGCTCTACTTCAGGTGTGGTCTACCTGTTCGGGAAGGTGTGGATTGAGTCGGCGAAGGCGCACGTGAGCTGTTGCGTGGCTGTGAAGAATATTGAGAGGACCATGTACTTCCTGCCCCGTGAGCGTGTGAGTTCCCTTCTCGCTCCATGTGACCTGTGCTTCACCCCGAAGCCCCAGTGTAATAGTAATTAAATAGAGTCATTTGACTACTCCAGTTGATTGGCTGATCTATTTGCTTTCCAATTGGTGTATTGATTCTTTTATCTTTATGCATTGGTCAATTGAATGATTCTTGGACTAACTGATCAACTGATTGAAAGTTTGGCTCATTTAGCAAATGGCGGATTGATTGATTGGTGGAGTTAATTGAGTGACTGGTGGATTGATTATTACAGGGTTCACCAACCCTGTTTGTGATGGGTCACGGCGTGTGCTGGGTTTTTTTCACCTCAGCAGTTACAATCAACAACCAATTCAGACCCAGGAAAGCAATTGAGATTAAATAACTGAAATCACCTGCTTTGAAAAATCAAATAAATGCTGAGAAACAACAAAAACCAGCACACCTAGTGTTTTTCCTGGCTCAAAATAGGGCTTATGTGCTGACTTAGTCTGACAGTGACTGCAATCAGCTTTATTATCACCATCAATTTCTCAAATTTTCCAGACTGTTTAAAGAGACAGTAAATTTGGTGTATGTAAAATTTTGACCCTCTGGAATTCTGATATAGTGAATTAAAGCTGAAATAAATCTGTCTCTTAGCTATTATTTTGAAATGACCTCTTCTGCAAATAAAGTAGATACCCTAATTGACTTAACACAGGAAATGTATGGTAACATGAAATGTGCGGAGTTGTGAAAAACTGAGTTTGAATATCTTTAGCCTTGGTGTGTGTAAACTTTTGACTTTAAATGTAGCCTATACTGAAGGATATAAACATTGTAAGGGGGTTATTCTACAGGAATATTAGTATTTGTAATTGTGATTTGTCTTGAAATGAGTTTCTTGTTTGCCACTCGAAACAATCCACGCACATGCCAGCTTACTGAATTGAAATTATTTTTATACATTCATTCAAAGAATGCTTGCACCATTCTTTTTGTCACTGGTGTTACTTATACCTTAACATTAAAGGCTTTTCAGAATTTTGTTTCTCAGTTCAATCGGCACAGATGGGCAAAAACAGCGTAGGTGAATACAGTATAATTCACTTAATTGCATAATGGATTATCGCATAATTTTGGGTATTTGCTTAAAATTGCCAAATCCTGAACCATTTCCCATTCATTCCATTGTGAAGAGATTGCATATTTGCATAAACCATTAGGGCATGTTTTGGATATTTTCATGGAATTATGCTCAATTTCATTGCATAATGATCTATAAGTGTACATTTAAAATTGGCAGATGTGGCATAAATAAAGCGACAATTGCCCTATAATACGGAAAGTCGAAAGGGTCAGTTTTCCCTGAAGTCTCAAGTCTTAAAATATGTCGGCCGCCGTTAATAAAAAGGCCACTAGACGTAAATAAATGGCGAATAAAACACCACCACACATAAATAAACGCACCGAGTCCTGAGCTTGCATGACAGGCTGGTTACATAGCAAGCACGAAACCATCCAGACTAAGGCTGAACGATATATCGCAGTGATAATTATCGCGTGCAGTAATGGTCGTCGCCACCGTGTGGCGTACCGCCTTTCTTTTTGTCTTTTTCTCTTATTAATTATACCTGACGGGGTAGCAAACAACCACACTTTTGGAGGCCGTGTGAAACGCTTTCCGGAGAAAAAACATCACCTATTGCGTGGCGACTGGTGAGCTGAAAATTGGTGGGGCGCAAAACTTTCCTTTAAACTAATCATTGATCTCAAACTGTTTTAATTAATTTTCAGTGATTAACAAGCATGCAAACGATCTGACTAATCAATTGGAAAGTGACACACAGCTTCTTTGCATTGTGTTAGGGAGATTAAATGATACATGCGATTAAAAAAAAAAAAAATCCGTTTTAATCACTAAGCAGTGGCGGAAACTTCCCCTGATTTTCCTTGAATATCAATACAATATCAATACAATTAATCCAGAAAATAGGCTACTCAATACTATCATATATAGCCAGCTCTCCCCAAATAGGCAGTTTTAGCGAGTAGCCTATGCCTTATAGCCTACATTTATTTCCATTTGCAGTATGAAATTGTGCACATTTTTAATCAACATTATTTGTGGATACATGCATTTCTTTCTCCGCATTCGTATTCATGGCAAATATCCGCAATGCGTAGATTGTAAACAAAAAGTGCAGGTTTTGTTTTTGCTGGTTATTTTGAAAGCTAACACGTAAATAACAGACTGGTGTATCTTGTTTGTTAAGTGTAGAGTACTTGGTGATTAAAACAGATTTTTTAACAGATAAATTGAATTTATGATTTAATCCCCCTAACACGGTATGAAGACGCTGTGTGTTAGGTTACTTGCCATTTGATTAGTCCGATCGTTGGCACGCTTGATAATAAAGGAAAATTAATGAAAACAGATTGAGATCAATGATTAGTTTAAAGGGAAGTTTTGCGCCCCACCAAGCTGCAGTGCAACCTTGCTGCTGATTGGCTGTCTTGGCTGTCAACACCCAGTAGGTAACAGCGGTTACGTTTTTCTTCGGAAGCATTTTACCCAGCCTCTTTAGTTGTTTAGTAACGCTTCAGGTATAATTAAAAAGAAGACAAAAGAAAGGTGATACGCCATACGGTGGCAATGACCATTATTGCATGCGATAATTATCGCTGCGATATGTCGCCCAGCCCTAATCCAGACCCACGGCGTATGCGTCCTACAAAGGTTGTCTGTGAGTGAGTGAGTGAGCACAATTTGCGATGCATAGCCCACGGCGGCATCCTGCGCGGCGCCGTGGGAAAAATTTAACTCGGAAAATACTGTAACTGCATCTTAGGTAATTGTACAAGAAAACATACAATTCCATGTTCGCTGATTATGGAAGTTCAAACTACTTTTGGTCATGCTCCTTGTAGGCTATTCATTGTAAGCGTTCTGCGAATCAGTCATGTTGAGTGATATGTTGACCAACCAGAGTGTAGTATTGACTGTGATCAGTGAAACAACTATGACTTAGTTATCGACCCGTGTCAAGTAAAATCACGCAAAGATTCTTATTATATTTATTACGAATATAACTGGATTGAAAATACGACTGTAAACCCTTTATTTGGTAGAAAGTAGTTTCTCCATTATAGGCTATATGTTGGTGCAACTACGAGCTACTCCTGCCCTCTCCACTACTTCATTGCCTATATAACCTATGCTGTACGGGTTAACAGTGTGCTACTTACTCTTCTTTACCTGTTAAAGGGACCATGGGATGGGGGTGAGGCCATGTGTAACTTAACACCTCCAGGCATGTATTAACATGACCCACTGAGTGGCGTGCATTTACATGTGGTGCCTTTTTTTCAACATTTATTTACATTTTATTAACCGCGGCTGATGTATTATAAGAGCCTTCTGGGAAAACCAGGAGAATTGTGACGCTTTTGGCGTTCCATACTATAACGACACAAAGCCGCCAAAATTTACAAAGGTAAGTGGTTTCTGTTGAAAACCACGTTGATAGCGGATGCGGAGTCTTCAACACTCTGTCTGATTCTTTTACGCAATTCAGCCGATTCTACTGTGACTAATTTAATATGTGTAAGGTTTCATTTTAACTTGAAATGCAGAATCATTCACACTTTTTTTTGTTGCATAATTTCTCCTATTGGCTGCTTGAAAAAACTTGGCCCACCTAATGCATTTCAATGCAAATAAAACCCTGCATGCCTTTTGGCTTTCTAGAACCAGGGTTGGGGAACCCTGGGTTAGTGGTTTGGTTTGTTGTTTGGCTTTGGGAATTGGGGAATTGGTGGTTAACCTAATGGTATGTTCCTTGATTGGCAGAAAGTTAACTTGGCAACGGGTGAGGAGACTGACTCGGTGGTGGGCATCATGGACGTGTACCAGGAGTTCAGCCAGCTCTCAGAGAAGTTCAAGATCATGAAGTTCAAGTCTAAGGTCAGTAGATCTGTCTCTTCATCCACTAGGGCTGTAGCTATTGATTTCTTTGTAATTGAATACTCTGTCAATTCAGAAAATCTGTAATGAACATTCAGTCTTTTGAAACTGCACTTAACAGTTTATTGATAAAGTGAAGGATTGGGAAAAATACTCTGGCCATTCCTGTCTCACAGCCATTTTATTGACTTTTTATGTCCCCGGCCTCCGTAGGAGGCAGGAGGGGCATTATGTCGAGGCCCTGTCTGTCGTCCGTTGTCCGTCAGCAATTTGGTTTCCGCTCATTTAACTGAAAATGCCTTTGTTGATTGGGCTGATTTTTTGGTGGTAAATTGGACTTGACCACACAAAGGCTGGTTTCGATCGGTGATGCCACCGCTCATTCAATATGGCCGCCATGGCGCCATCTTGAATTTGGTTTCCGCTCATTTAACAGAAAACGCCTTTGTCGATCAGGCAGATTTCTTGGTGTTGAATTGGACTTGACCACACGAAGGCTGGTTTTGATCGGTGACGCCACTGCTTATTTAATATGGCCACCACGGCCGCCATCTTGAATTTGGTTTCCGCTCATTTAACAGAAAACGCCTTTGTCGATCAGGCAGATTTCTTGGTGTTGAATTGGACTTGACCACACGAAGGCTGGTTTTGATCGGTGACGCCACTGCTTATTTAATATGGCCACCACGGCCGCCATCTTGAATTTGGTTTCCGCTCATTTAACAGAAAACTCCTTTGTTGATCAGGCTGATTTTTTGGTGGTGAAGTGGACTTGACCACACGAAGACTGGTTTCCATCGGTGATGCCACCGCTCATTCAATATGGCCGCCACTGCCACCATCTTGAATGAGCGGTGGCGTCACTGAAACCAGCCTTTGTGTGGTCAAGTCCAATGTGGTAATTATGTGGTTCACAACATAGGGTCGGGGGCATATGCCACGCTCTGCGATGGCCTTGTTATTAAGAAGTAAATTCTATTAGATGCCCGTCTGTCTCGAAAACATTGAGAACTTGTGTTCAGAGAAGGGAAAGCATTTGTAAGAGTAACAGCTGTGCTATTCCAGTCATTTCCTCAAAGCAATCAGCAACACTCTGCTGACACTTTGAGGAAATTATTAAATTATTATAGCAAATAATCACTGTCATAATTTGACTAGGTTATTTCTGTAATCGATTAAATCCTTAGGGCAGATTAAATTACTCTCTGTTGACCAACACCCCCCAAGCCCTCCACACCATGTACCACTGCTAACCCCACTGCTGCTCCACTCCCTCACAGAAGGTGGAGAAGAACTATGCCTTTGAGATCCCAGACGTTCCTACCCAGTCCGATTATCTGGAAGTGAGATATTCTGTGAGTAAGAGCTGCATTCATTCTATCACTCAGCTAATCACATTCATCCTCTCATTCACTATCCTGCTCTTTCACATTCATCCTCTCATTCACCATTCATCACTTTATCATCTGCTTTATGTGTTAGGCTACATATTAGCAAGAAATGTTTAGGAAGCATCATTCATCTTAGTCGGAAAACGTGTCCTTGCACCTTTGTATGTTTGTGTGTGTCTGAGTGCATGTGTGTAATGTCTTTTTTTCTTTTCCGGGGGTTAACTTTCAGGCGGAGATGCCCCCACTTCCCTCTGACCTGAAGGGGGCGACATTCTCCCACGTTTTTGGCACCAGCACCTCCAGCCTAGAGCACTTCCTGCTCAGCAGGAAGATCCGAGGGCCCTGCTGGCTGGATATCAGCTCCCCCCGTGAGTCATGCAGCCAGTCGCACAGGGCTGCTGTTTAACTCTGAGCCAATCACCGTTCTCCAGTGTCTGTCACTCCAGTCGCTGTTATTGTGTTACAGAAAATAGGTCCCAATCCTAGGTAGGCTTTAGGGTTCTCAGAACTTGGTTCAGAACCCATTCCAGAAGCTCTGGAACGGGCTGTGCTCTTGTGCCTGCCGGCAGTGTGCCACAGTGGAACTTCTTCGAATGGCTTGTCTAAAGTCTTAAGAGCAAGTGGCACCTGCTTAATTAATATTAATAGTGGTCATGCCCACAATCCAGAGGCTGCCCAGTCCAACCCTGACTTTGCTTAATGACCCCCACTCCCCACTTCTTAGATAGGCAACTGCAGGCCAAACTAGCAACTAGCTTCTTCCCTGGCCCTCTTGTGTTTGTAACTCTCTGCATTTAAACCCTTGACTCGCTTTGGCAGAGTTGAACAGCCAGCCAGTCAGCTGGTGTAAGGTGGAGGCTGTGGCCCCGAGGAGTGACCTGGTAGCTGTTGTGAAGGACCTGCCCCCGCCACCACTTGTGGTGATGTCCATCAGCATGAAGACTGTGCAGAATGCCAAGACACATCACAATGAGGTCAGCATTCTACTGGACAGCTCATATGTAAATGAAATATACAGTGCAGGCCGAAAGATTACATACACCTAGGCTAAAGACATTCAAACTTAATTTTTCACCGCTCCACATATTTCATGTTACCATACATTTCCTGTGTTAAGTCAATTAGGGTATCTACTTTATTTCCATAAGAGGTCATTTCAGAATAATAGCTAAGAGACAGAATTATGTCAGCTTTTATGTACAATATCAAATTTTCAGTGGGTCAAAAGTTTACATAGTGTTTGTTAGTATTTGGTGGCATTGCCTTTTAATTGCTCAACTTGAATCAAATGCTTGTGGGAAGCCTTCCACAAGTTTCTCACAAATACTTTGCCAGAATTTTTTCTCCTGACAGAACTGGTGTAACTCAGTCAGGTTTGTGGGCCTCCTTGCTCGGACATGCTTTTTCAGTTCGGTCCACAAATTTTCTATGGGATTCAGGTCAGGGCTTTGTGATAGCCAGTCCAATACTTTCACTTTGTTGTCTTTAAGCCATTTTGTTACAACTTTGGAGGTATGCTTAGGATCATTGTCCTGCTGGAAGACCCAGTTGCGACCAAGTTTTAACTTTCTAGCTGATGTCTTGAGGTGTTGCTTCAGTATTTCTAGATGATCCTCCTTCCTCATGATGCCATCTATTTTCTGAAGTGCACCAGTCCCTTTTCCAGCAAAACACCCCCCAACATGATGCTGCCACCCCCATGCTTCACAGTTGGGATGGTGTTCTTTGCATTAAAAGCCTCACCCTTTTTCCTCCATACATAGCACTGATCATTATGGCCAAACAGTTCAATTTTTGCTTCACAGAGAACTCTCCTACAAAAGGCTAGGTCTTAGTCCTGGTGATCACCTGCAAACTTCATTCTGGATTTTTTATGCTGGTCTTGGAGTAGGGGCTTCTTCCTTGCACGATAGCCTTTCAGGCCATGGTGATGTAGGATTCTCTTAATGGTGGATGTACATACTTTGGTACCTGATGCCTCCAACTCCTTCACCAGTTCCTTTGTTGTTGTCTTGGGGTTCAGTTGAACCTTTTGGACCAAAAGCCCTGGGAGTTGATTTGTGCCTCCTTTCTGAACGATGCAGTGTCTGTGTGGTCCCAATATTTTTATATTTGCATACAATTGTTTGTGCAGATGCTTGTGGTGCCTTCAGTTGTTTGGAAATTACTCCTAAGGAGGGAACTGGACTTGTGGAGGTCCACAATTTCTTTTTCTGAGGTCTTTGCTGAGTTGCTTGGTTTTTTTCCCAAGCATTTTTTTAGAATCTCCATATTTGGTATAGTTGTTGTATATCATCTACTAATAAGGCTATAAGAGTTTTTTGTGGGTTTATTTTTTGTTTAGTTGTAGGAGCACTGAATGCCTGAGTTGAGCAATCTCAGGACACTAGTGTCCTGGCCACTATGGGGCTTGCAGGGGAGGCTAACAAAATCATGCCTTGTGCAGATTGGTTTGGGTCATGAAATTGATGCTTTAATTCCTGTCATCCAGATTGTGTCCATAGCTGCGCTCATCCACCATCAGTTCGCCCTGGATAAGGCTGCCCCATCCCCACCCTTCCAGTCACACTTTTGTGGTGAGTATTCCCCCTCCCTGTTATAAAATGAATGTGCAGAGTGCCCATTTTATTGTGCGGTGTCACCATTTTGCCTTTTGCAATGATTAACACCACATGTGAGTGTCTTCTTGACCATGGTTCCTGCTGTGAATTACTTAAATGATTCTCTCTGCTAAAATTAAGGTTAAACAAAAAGTGTTTGCAGGGGCTGGGCCATATTGCTAGATTTGATGTGCCTGCTAAATAAATGTTATCATGTGGTATATTATGTGAACAGCTAAGGGTCTTGTACCCCATGATGTCAAGCCAGCATGCAGAGGAGGCATGTTAATGGGGAGCATGAGGTCTGATTCAGTATTATTATATAATTGATTTAAGAGATTAAAATTAAACTTTAAGTGAATGAATTGGCACTCTTCTTGAGTACTTAAGCTGCCATCGCAAAGTTTAAGCCTTGTACAATCGTCGGCAGACTACACCTGGAAATCTGTCATTGTGATCGTATGTAATTCTGTCATTAAATTTGATTAATTTGTTCTGTATCAGTGGTCAGCAAGCCCTGTGACTGCATCTTTCCCTATGACTTCAAAGAGGCTGTGAGGAGGAAGGTGAGTGGCACTCTCTCTCCTTGTACATCCTCTACAGCTTTTACAGCTGCAGGCTGTGCCTGCACAGAGTAGGCCTGTGGTGAAAGTTGTGAAAGTTTGCAAACTCTCATTATCATTGGGATCGTAACCATTTTAATCTCTCCTACTTCCCACTTCTTTCTTTCATGACATTTTCTTGAATTGAGGGTATGTTGTCGTCACAATTTTTCTCTCCCTTCCTCCCTTGATTTCAGAATGTGAAGGTGGAAATTGCTGGCACAGAGCGCATGTTACTGGGCTTCTTCCTGGCCAAGATGCACAAAATTGATCCGGACGTGGTGGTGGTGAGTTGCAGGGGCTTCCGGGATTTGGAGTTGGCTGGGGGAAGTGTGTGCAGTTTTTTTCAGGGCCTGGCTTGGCAGAGAGCTAAGCCAGGCCTGTCATAGAAGTCCCTGTGGGTGGTGTGCAGGCCAGTCTGACTCTCTGAGAACAGTGAAGTTCGGCTCAGTGAGAATGAGCTGAGAGCCGCCTGAGCGTTTAAGGCCCTGAAGGGCCCCTTACATTTCACTGTGGATGAATAACCATTGGCTTTGCAGATTTCTCTGAACTGATAGGTCTCCTCCCTACTGTTGAATCCAAAGCATTCAGATTTGATATATTGTTAATATTAAAGTACAAACTGCGCGTTGTTTTATTATGTAACCTCTGTTTTTGCAATACAGATGCCTTTAATTTTCATGCCAATAAAACACACTGAAATTTAAAGGGATACCAGTGACAACGTCCTCTCATGCAAGCTCATAAACTTGAATAGTCCTGTTACCAACCAGAAATCTCACATAAGCAAAGAGGCTAGAGGGAACACAGCGCTTGAGCATCTCGTTTGTATAGAGAATCTGGATGTACCTGGTCTGCTTGCCACTTCCTAACCCACTTTCTGTCTCTCAGGGTCACGACATTTATGGGTTTGACCTGGATGTGCTCCTGCAGAGGATCAGCACGTGCAAGGTCCCACATTGGTCAAAGCTGGGCCGCTTGCGCCGCGCTAACATGCCCAAACTAGGGGTAAGATGGTGTTTCCCACTTAAAGGAGTACCATGGTGATTTTCACACTTTCTCTATTTTATGTGCTATTTGCACAAGAGGCATTGAAGAAACACAATGAGCAAAGTATTAAATATGTCCGTTCTGTATTTTTGGAGAAATATGCGTTTTAAATTCATCGTCCCATTTTCAACCGGTTGAGAAAGTTGTCATTTTTCTACGTCACGAATACAGTAACCACTCCTATTTCCACGCCCCGTAAAGCAATCTGACAGGACACACTGTCCTGCTGTCCAGACAATGCAAATATTTGACTAACGTTAGGTTCACTTAAATTAGAGTTCCTTTAGATTATTTCTGGTTATATTCATTTAGCTAGCTAGCTAACGTTAGCTAGCTAGGAGGTTTGCTTTCATAAGGCAATGTTATCGATAACGTTAGCTTGCTAGTTCGCTTTTATGAGGACGTTAGAGTTGTGCTTTTATCTTAACTTGGCTAGCTAGATAGCAAAAATTGTAACTGGATACAAGTCAACGTCCTTACCTTAGCTATCTATCGATACTTGATATACTACTAAGCTAGCTAGCTTGTGAAAATTCAGTCTCCCAAAGAGAGCGCGTATCATGGGGGTAGCTATGGTAACGGGGAACGGTCTGTCAATCATAGCTAACTGACAGTTCTCATTACCACGCCCAGACGGTTCGGGTGAATTTTTATAGTGGGAAATTTAGGCTTAGAAAAATACGTTTTAAAGTACATTGAAATGACTGAAGAATAAAAAAATTATGCACATTTGTTTTGTTGTTGCCTGAAGACAACTGGGAAGTGTCACGTTCAACCACCATGGTACTCCTTTAAGCACTGTGTCGGGGTTTATGGGGCATTAAGGGTAAGACAGGTTAGGGGACAGGTTTGCAGTCTGTCAGAACTTTTTTAAAAGTGAAGCAGTATAGGACTAGGTGTCTAATTATTTGTTAATTAAATTCAGAGGAATCAGGCTGGATCTGTACAGTATAAATTATGCATACAAGTGCATGCGCACACACGTACATGAGCACACTCGCATGCATGCGCACAAACAGTTTTTCTCACACACATAAGCACAAACACGCACACAAAATCAAACAAGTACACTTACCATTACTGTGACGTTCCAGGGCCGCAGCAGTTTTGCAGAGAAGAGCGCCACCTGTGGCAGGATGGTGTGTGATGTGGAAATTTCAGCCAAGGAGCTGATCCGCTGTAAAAGCTACCACCTAACTGAGCTTGTGGCCCAGGTGCTGAAGGCCGAAAGAGTCAACATTCCTCAGGAGAACCTCAAGAACTTATACAGGTGAGGGTGTATATTCCCCAGGTCAGTGTGTTTACAGGTGAGGGTGTATATTCCCCAGGTCAGTGTGTTTACAGGTGAGGGCATATGTTCCCCAGGTGAATGTGTTTACAGGTGAGGGCAAATATTCCCCGGCTGAGTATGTCTATAGGTGAGGGCATATATTCCCTATATGAAGCAGTGTTCACAGGTATAAGAAGGATGAAGAACATATTTTTGATACCTCTGTTGTTCTTACTGTGCCAGGCATTTACTTGTCATGTGCCAAATGATGCCAGCTTGTGATTGGTTATCCTGTCTGATTGACTGTATTTCTCTACCTCCCCCACAGTGACTCTCCTCACCTGCTGCACCTGTTGGAGCTCAACTGGATGGATGCCAAGTTCATCCTGCAGATCATGTGTGAGCTCAATGTGTTGCCACTGGCACTACAGATCACGAACATCGCTGGCAATGTTATGGTGAGTGCTACAGCTGTCCTGCATACACCTTTTCAACTCGCCTGTCCTTCTTCTTGCCTACATCTGTACCTGCCCCACACCTGAGCTATATCTGTACCTGCTTCATACCTAAACTATACCTGTAATTTGCTCACACCCTAGCTACACCTGCACCTGTCCATCACCTGAATTGTACCTTCCAAGCTTTATTTAAACCTTGGAGAAGCATTCAGGGAGAGCCCCTCATTTACAGTACTGTAGTTACAACAAAAAGAATAAAGAGAAGAACACCAGGTAAGACTATAATCAAAGAACAAATACTTAAAACATTACATTACATTACAGGCATTTAGCAGACGCTCTTATCCAGAACGACTTACACAACTTTTACATAGCATTTTACATTGTATCTATTTATATAGCTGGATATATACTGAAGCAATTCCGGTTAAGTACCTTGCTCAAGGGTACAACGGCAGTGTCCTTACCCGGGCATCGAACCTGCGACCTTCCGGTTACAAGCCCAGTTCCTTACACACTGTGCTACACTCCGTCCTACATTAGTTAAAAAGAAATTAAAAATCTTTGTTAAAAAGATTGCACAATAAATAAATATAAAGCAGTAATAAAACATCATTAATTAATGAAAACAATTACAAGTAAAATCAATAAGATTCAATATTAGGCTCTAGAAGTGTCTTAAAATCTGCAAGTAGTCCAATTGAATTGATTGCATACATCTTTCGATGCTCCTGAACACAACATCAGTGATAGAACCTGGGGTCATTGGGTGTTTCGGGTCTTTCAACATCAGACACCCTCTTCTAGGTGACCCAGCCATGGTTGGTCAGACCACGACTTGTGTTCAGGTGGACCCTCCCCATGGACCCTCCTCTCCTGATCCAGAGCCATCTCGAGGCCTTCTCCACTGCCTCTGTGATGTTCTTGATTCTTCTCCTCCCCATTCCAGTGATGCCCAGTGCACTCAAGGCTTTGTAGAGTGATTGCCCCACAAAACCTCTACAGCCAACCTTAATAGATATACACTTAGCCCTCCAGCCCTGCTTACGGCAGTCGATGACAAGGTCTTCGTACTTGGCCCTTTTCCTCTCATGGGCTTCCTCCAGGCGGTCGTACCACGGCACTGTTGGCTCCAAAAGAATGATGTTTTTGATCGCTTCTGACACCAGGAGGATGTCTGGCCTTAGGGTGATTGTGGCAATGTGCCGTGGAAACTTCAGCTGTTTCTCCAGGTCCACCGAAAGCTGCCAATCTTGCGCAGTTGCCAGGATTCCTACAGGCTTCTTAGTTCTGGTGGGCAGCCGCTCTCCAGCCTTCACAAAGGTGATCGTCTGGGTGGTTGAGCGTGCTCGTCTGCAGCTGCTGAATCCCATGCTGATGGCTTCCACAATAGGTTTCAGCACCTGGTCCTGGCGCCAGGTGTACCAGCCCTGCCCTAGAGATTTTGGACAGCAGCTCAAGATGTGCTCCAAGTTCCCTCTGCCTGGGCATTGCGGGCAGTCCGGAGACTCCACTTTGCCCTAGCTAAAGAGGTTCGATGGGCTGGGCAGGACGTCGCACACCGCCTGGATTAGGAACTTGAAATGTTTGTTGTTGTTTTTCCCCCCAAATCCTTTCAAGTATGAGGGGCATAAAAACAAAAAGCAGTGTGTCTTAGGATAGACTTGGTCTTGGGGACCTGGAAAACAGGCCAGTCTTGTGAGTGTGTGTGTGACAATTGCCAGTGTTCCAATTCAAAAGTGAAGAGAAATAAGTTTTCATCTATAAAGCCTGCCAGCATATATGAAAACAGTGCTGATCATGCCTGACATAAGGAGAGGGCCATAAAAATGTTTCAGACTGATGTGTACCACATTTATCATCTGTAATGAATGTTATTGCTGAGTGGTAAATTACATCGAAAGGTTTAAGGGTGGCAATGATTGCATGCCTGTAAATAATGTCTCCATAGTCTCAAACAGAAAAATTGCTTGAGTTACTTTTTCTGCAAAATTCTGGAATGGATATTATATTTCTATATGGAAAGCCCAATTTTAACCTCAATTTCCTTGCAAGATTATTATCCATGGACTTTTAAGTTAAGTTTGTCATCTATCCAAATGCCTAGATATTTATAATGGGGGACATTTATAATAGGAAACATTTTATCTTATAGTTCCATCTAAAGAGTAAATGTGGAAATTATCTTTTTTTTCTCTCAGGAGTACCACATATGTTTTGTTTTCTCTGTATTCAGAGAAAGTTTAAGATTTTCAAGATGCTCTTGAAGAGTAATGAAAGAATGTTGTAACTTGCTGGCAGTAGACTGTATGGATTCAGCACCACAAAATAGAACATCATCCGCATATAAATGAGTTTTACAGAAAGTCAGGGCTGGCAGTGTCATTGATATCAACAATAAACAATACAGGCCCCAAGTCTGATCCCTGTGGTACAGCTTTAGTGATATGTAAAAACAGGGATTTTACTGAAATTAGTTAGAGAGGTAGCTTTGGAACCATAAGCAAGCCTCAGCGTTTAAGCCAATGCAGTGTACCTGCACCTGGTCCTATGAACCGTATCCATAAAGGTCCCTTCCTGAGATAAAATGTTACATGGTCCTATCCACAGTCCCGCACCCTAATGGGAGGTCGCTCTGAGAGGAATGAGTACCTGCTGCTCCATGCCTTCCATGAGAAGAACTACATTGTGCCTGACAAGCAGTTCTTCAAGAAGCCCCAACAAGACCTGGTACAGTCTGCTAGTATACGCTGATATTTGGTCACCCCTGAGGCTCCTACAGCACCCTATGACACACCTAACACTTGTGCAGCACATTCACTGACACACCTGAGGCTTATTCAGCACACTAACTGACACTTGAGGCTCTTTCAGTACACTCACTGACACAGCTGAGGCTTATTCAGCATCTAACTGACACACTTGAGGCTCTTTCAGTACACTCACTGACACAGCTGAGGCTTATTCAGCACACTAACTGATACATTTGAGGGTCTTTCAGTATACTCACTAACATCTGAGACACATTCCGTACCCTCGCTGACACACCTAAGGCTCCTCATTCATTATACTCACTGAAACACCTGAGGCTTATTCAGTACATTGACTGACACGCCTGACACACAGAACAAGCACTAACGTGTGTCTATTTTAATACAGTAGGCCACTGATATATCACACATGGTCAGCATCAAGCTCACACAGGATAAATAAGTGTTGTTGCAAGCATACACAGATCTTTGCAGAGCAGGTAGCAGTCAAACGTTTTAAAATAAATACATTTTTACATTGTAGTCATTTATTAGATGCTCCTATCCAGAGCAATACTGCATACATGCTTTAGATAGCATGAATTTATGCAGCTGTATATTTACTGAAGCGATTCACGGTGTGCCTCACTCAGGGGAACAATGGCTCCCCCCCCACCCCCGGGAACCAAACAACTTTGGACTCATAAGTCCAGTTCCCTAACCAATATACTACACAGCCACCCATGAAAGTACTCTTTGTGCACCAGGGTGAGGATGAGGAGGACATGGACATGGGGAAGGGAAAGTCCCGGAAAGTGCGGAGGAAGGCGGCCTACGCTGGGGGACTGGTTCTGGACCCTAAAGTTGGTAAGTGGAGTGTGTGAGAAGGTGGGGTTTCACATGAATACAGAGAGGTCTCTTGGCACACTGGCAGCTGAATTGAGTTCTTGCCTTACCTGTCTGCATAGTCATGTGTCTAGTTTCAGGCTGTGTCTGTAGTTGTTGACTGTACCCTTAGTTCTGGGCGTTGCCTGTAGTTGCAGGCTGTCTGTAAGAGATGTCTGTGCCCCCCCCCCCCCAGGTTTCTATGATAAGTTCATCCTGCTGCTGGACTTCAACAGTCTGTACCCCTCAATCATTCAAGAGTTTAACATCTGCTTTACAACCGTGCAACGAGAAGTGCCAGGGACAAGAAAGCAAACCACGGTACATGTGCGTCTGTGGAAGTGTGCATGCGTGGGTATATGTGTGACTGTGCATGTGTGTGAGTGTGTATGCCTCTATCCCAGCTATGATTGGGGTCCTGCATGTGTGTGTATTACCAGGAGGAAAACTCTGAGGAGATCCCAGAGCTACCAGATCCAGACCTGGAGATGGGGATTCTGCCCAGAGAGATCCGCAAACTTGTGGAGAGGAGGAGACAAGTCAAACAGCTGATGAAGCAGCCGGACCTGCATCCTGATCTCTACCTGCAGGTAAACACACATGCACTCTGACCTCTACCTGCAGGTAAACCCACCTGCACCCTGTCAACTACCTGCAGGTAAACAGGACAACTTCCTGCAGATAAACCCACCTGCACCCTGAACACTACCTGCAGGTAAACACACATGCACCCTGACCTCTGCCTGTAGGTAAACACACGTGCACCCTGACCTCTGCCTGTAGGTAAACATATACTACATGACCAAAAGTATCTGGACACCCCTTGGTCTGGGGCTGTTTTTCATGGTTTGGGCTAGGCTCGTTAGTTCCTGTGAAGGCAAATCTTAATGCTACAGCATACAATCACATTCTAGATGATTTTTTTCTTCCCCAACAGTTTGGGGAAGGTCTTTTCCTGTTTCAGCATTCAGTGCTGCCGGGCACACAGTGTGATTCATATAGAAATGCTTTTGTCGAGAACGATGTAGAAGAACATGACTGGTCTGCACAGAGTCCTGACCTTAAGCCCATCTACCACCTTTGGAATCAATTGGAAAGCCAACTGTGAGCCAGGCCTAATCACCCAATCAGTGCCTGACCTAACTTTTGCTATTCTGGTTGTATGGAAGAAAATCCCTGCAGCAATGCTCCAACAATTATTATGAAGCCTTCCCAGAAACATAGAATTGTAGAAGAGTTGGAGCAGCAAAGGGTGGACAACTCCATATTAATGGCCAAAATTTTGGATATGATCGTGGATGTCAGGTGTCCACATACTTTTGGCCATATGGTGTACCCGCATGCAACATGCATCTACATCAGCATTTCCCAACCGGTGTGCTGCGGCACTCTGGTGTGCCGTCAGGCGAGGTCAGGTGTGCCGTGTGAAAAGTCCTTCAAAAATAATTTTTATGCTCAAATGAATTAAAAAACTTAAATGAACAAATCCCATTCACAAAAGCCAAAATAAATGTAATTAAAATGCTTATCGCTTAATTAAAACCAACAGAACATCGAGGCCTACGTGCGTGTGTGTGTGGAGGGGGGCAGCAGGGTGTTTATTTTTTATGCTTTTGAGAGTGGTGTGCCATGAGATTCTGTAAATTTGGAAAGTGTGCCACGGACGGAAAAAGGTTGGGAAAAACTGATCTACATGTAACTGCTAAACACGCCTCTACATGCTTTTACACGTAGCACTACACACAGTATCTGCCGGATAAACTTGTGTGCACTTGAGCCCATGGACAACACCTATACATTTATCTGCATACGCTTGTCAGTGCAAGAAAGCACAGCTTGTGAACACTGGCTGCCTCCGTGATGTGTTGCCTCCCTATCGTCCCTTGCAGTATGACATCAGGCAGAAGGCTCTGAAGCTGACAGCTAACAGCATGTACGGCTGCCTGGGGTTCTCTTTCAGCCGTTTCTACGCCAAACCACTCGCTGCGCTGGTCACCCACAAGGGCCGAGAGGTACTCGTGCGCACATGTCCTTTACATCACATGCACGTACAGTTGAGGCCAAAGTTTTTTTTTTTCATTGTCATAATTAGGAGTTAATTGTCTCCTGTGGCTGTTTAAGGGCCTGCCTTTAGAGCCATTGCCTTTTTGCCCTTGATACCATGGGGAAAATCCTAGCAACTCAGCCAAGAGCTCAGATAAAAAATTGTGGACCTCCACAAGAACGGTTCCTCCTTAGGAGCAATTTCCAAACAACTGAAGGTACCACAAGTAGCTGTTCCATCAATTGTATGCAAATATAAAAATCTTGGGACCACACACACTGCATCGATGGAATCATGAGGAAGGAGGATTATCTAGAAATACTGAAGCAGCACCTCATGACATGAGCTATAAAGTTAAAACTTGGTTGCAAATGGGTCTTCCAACAGGACAATGATCCTAATCATACCCCTGAAGTTGTAACAAAATGGCTTAAAGAAAACAAAGTGAAAGTATTGGAGTGGCTATCACAAAGCCCTGACCTGAATCCCATAGACCATTTGTGGACTGAGCTGAAAAAGTGTCCAAGCAAGGAGGCCCACAAACCTGACTGAGTTGCACCAGTTCTTTCAGGAGGAATGGGCAAAAATTCTGGCAAAGTATTGTGAGAAGCAATATAAAATATATATAAAATATATTGAGTTTTTAGCCTAGGTGTATGTAAACATTTGGCCTCAACTTTATGCACTGAACTGCACATGACCCATAGAGTACCACCTACTCGCACGCACACAGGCACACACACATGCGCATACACACGCGCACACTGCCTGCATGGAACACACCCACCCTCAGAACACACATGTACACTCCAGGATAAAAATGTAGTGATAGAATGTGGAGGAACAGCTGTGATCTCAGCTGACGGGCATGTTTGGGGGTTGGAGCGGTCTTAGTGATTTGATTAATGGGGGTGTGTGATATCTTGGTGCAGTTGTTGGATATTATTGAAGAGGTCATGCTGCTCTCAAAAATTACATCAGAACCTATTTTGGGTTGGAACAGGTTGTCTACCATCACAGCCAATAGATGGCAGCACAGCACCGTCGTTGTCCAGAGCAAAAGCTCAAGGCTCCGTTTCAGCCTGTGGCACACTGGGTTTGCATAGCAGAACAGGATTTTCCTTTTTACACACACACACACGGAAATTAGGATGCTGATCTGCCTTTAATTATCAGTGATTGCCTGATTGTCACTGAGTGCCATATGCATCATAGTGGTCTATGTTTTAGGCTTAATTGATTGACCAATTGTTAATTGACTGATTGTTCATTTATTCATGCTGCACCTGTAGATCATCTGTGCTGACCTGTTTATACATTTTTCATGGCACTCTGTGCTATAATTACGGAAGGACTGTTTAGTTGAGGGAATGAGTACTCGGCAGTAGATTCTTGAACATTTAGAATTGTTTTTCATTTTTCAAAATATAATTGCCATAGTAGTGGATCAAATCATGTATAGCCTGCAAGTGCTTAATATACACCCTCCCCCCACCCACCTACACATTCACTCCCAACGTTGTGTGTATGTGTGTGTCGCTGATATGATGTGAGGCAAGGCCCAGTCACAATAGGCCACATGGACCAATGAGCCGTGAGATCCTTTAGCAGGTAGCCCTCCTCTCGCTCTGCAATAGAAGGTGACATAGCCACCCCACAGAGATTAGTTTAAAGTTGTGCCTGCACCCTCGTGGAAAACGTGCTCTGCATTCTGGCCTTTTACAGCTGCCCATCCACAACTGCAGTGACCTGCCTGTAGGTGTGTGTGCTAGGATCTGTGAATTTTCACACATTCGCTGGGCCTGGGAGGTGGGAATGACAGTTAGTTTGTCGGGTTACGCTGCAGTGGAACTCCAGCTGACAGTGATAATGGACCGATTGAGTGGTCTTTGCAGCTCTGTCTTGTGTTTTGCTTAGCTTTGCTTTCAAGCAGTCTTTAGTGTTTGTTGGTAGGACAGATCAAGCCTAAATACACCACAGCCACAGGAGAAGTTTGCCTTCATCCCCCTCCTAGGTGTATTCGGCCAGTGATACGCCCACACACTTTCTTGACAAAAGGGTGAAAAGGTTTAACAGTATGATTTCCATTTATTGGTGTAGCCAGGTGATCTACCTAGCCAGCTGGCAAGCTGGCAAGCTAAGGTTAATTAATGTTGCGAACCCGCTACAAGACTACAACTACTGATTAATCACTTTCTCAAAACTTGTTCGCCCTGAACTGAAATATTTAATTTGTATCATCAAAGAAAGAGAAACATGATTTATCGAACATTCATCACGATTTACCGGATGGAGAAATAACTCCTTTGTGACACCTCTGCGAGGGAGGTGCGGCAGTCTCCGGAAACACCATTGTTTGCCTCATGGAAAGAGAGAGGGAGCATCCACACCTACGCAACAACAAACTAAAACAATGACAAAAGAAAGCAAAACCCAGTGATAGCTTTTCAGCTTGCCACTGGCCTCAACTGACTAAATTTTCAGCTGACCAGGTACTTTCTCTTATAGTGCTTTAATAAACGAAACGCAGACACTCTCTTGTTGTGTGCTCCCGGTCATAGCCCCAAATGATGGAGAGAAACACACCTTTAAGTATCTGGGCTGATTAGTTAGTGCAACCCAGGTGCATGTGCTCTCTCCGCCTGTCTGTTTTTCTGAGACCAATCCGCTTCCCTGGCGGACTGAATGCAGCAGACTGATTTCAATTCCATAGCATTTTATCAGCTAGCCTGCAAAGGCTATGGTGGCACAAGCAATTCTTATCAGACCTTCTGTATGGGGCTATTATTGTAGCAGAATTATTTGCAAATGCGTACATAAATCTGTAAATGCATACACAGATCTGTAAATGCGTACAGAATTATTTGCAAATGCGTACATCTGTAAATGCATACACAGATCTGTAAATGCGCACGTAAATCTGTAAATGTGTACACAGATCTGTAAATGCGTACATAATTCTGTAAATGCGTACACAGATCTGTAAATGTGTACATGAATCTGTAAATGCGTACACAGATCTGTAAATGCGTACACAGATCTGTAAATGCGTACGTAAATCTGTAAATGCGTACACAGAACTGTAAATGCGTACATAGATCTGTAAATGTCTATCATCAGTTACAACTCAGGCGGGCCTCTCAATCACGTGTTTTTTTACACGTGATTTTTGCTACATTTCTGCCACGGCAGAGATCTGCAAATGCTTGTGGCAATTTACAAATGTGTGTGGAGATTTCTAGGTTAACTACGACTCCCATGGTGCACTTCAACATGAAACATCCAATCGCAGAGTTTAAAATTATGTAACATGAACCGGTAACTGCGGGCAAGAGAGTTTATGGTGTTGCAAAAACTGAAAACAGAGTGGTCAATTGCACGCAAGGTTGAGTAATTAATTTCTTCTACTTAAGGGTAACGGATATTCTTAATTTGGCAATGAAGTCTAAAAATAAGGCTGAACCTATAGTTTCACCTGGGTTATGATGGCTGCTACATTGTTACATTATATCATATGTTATTATATTATAATATGTTATATTATGTTATATTATATGTTACATTGACATTGACAGGCCAGCTGTTTGGATCTTCGAACAACCCATGGGTAACGTTTGTTGTTTTTTTTTTTGTTTTTTTTTAAAATAAACGCAAGGTAACAAATTGATAATAGTGTATGTAAGCAATAGTATATATACACATTTGCAAATAATTCTGCTACAATAATAGCCCCATACTTCTGCATATGGGAAAGCCTACCTGCTGTTAATGGGTTGCTGAAGTGTTTCAAGAATTACATTTTTCAACGACAGCAAAGACGCCTGCGACAAATCATACTGCAGTTCAGTCCTATCTGAACTGAAGAGATCAAAATTTGCTTTGCGACAACTGACTCCATCACTGTAGGCATAGCTGTAGCCTATGCCACAGGTGCACCAGTTGATATTGCCCAGCCTATCCTGTCCTCGGTCAAGTTCTAGGCCTACATTGTCATCATTGTCAGATTCTGACAATGCCACTCATATGAATAAGCAGTTGTATTACCTGGTGCCTCGGTACTGTCAAATTCATCGGAATCATAGGGATTTGCAGCTATCACAACACGGGCGGGTAACGGGAACAAAACCTGTGACATCATGAAGAGCTAACCAATATGGCTGTGGACACTACACAAATTACAATACAAATTTTGGGAAAGTGTGCACAAATATAGACGACCTGAAATTGTCCATACATTACAGTTTCCCTGTAAGATTTCTAATGTTAATTAATCGTTTTATTGATGTTATGCTTCTTCCATAAGTTACTAGGTTGCCCAGTTGATTAAATAAAGAATGAACTGTCAGATAGTGTTACGCTAGCTTACCACAGGGTATTTCTCCAGAATCCTTCTTGTCAGTTGTCATTAATGTGTCTGTCAGTGTCTTGATAGAGTGCATGCTCAGTATTTCATTCTAGTTTGAAAGCTTGCTCTTGGCAATGCAGTTCAGTTTAGTTTGCCAGTTTCAAATGAGAGCTACAGAATGAAATGCATATAATGCTACATATGAGGGTTTATTTTAAGGTGCATATTGATTATTAGCCCCTGAATCACGGAGAGGCGGTGCACTGCTTTTGTTTTAATGCCTGTGGCAGGCATTCAACTGTTGTAATAATTCAAAATGGCGACCATTCGATAGTGACTCATAGGGCACAAGTATGTGTTCTAATGAACGGATCATGCACTTCAGCAAATTTTGCATCTCGGGAAAGTAAGTGATTTTATGTGAATTTCAGATATTTGTAATATTTTTAAAACTCTATTTTTAACATCTACTTGTTTTCATTGCGCCGGTACCATATGACTAACATGGTAACTCCTTTAATAATGACAGTCCATTTAACAAATTTGTAAAGGCTACATATCCATATATCAGGCAGTCCGGAGAGATGTTTTCCTTTTTATTTGAAGTGGCTACAAATTTATGTGATTATGTCAGACAGTTTAGGATTTATACCCATTTTTTATGAGAAATAGGGTATAGATTTGGGTAATGGGGCACAATGCTGCATGAGAGGATTGAAAGTTAACTTGTTTTTCAGCTTTCAATGCTGGACAAAGTCTTCCAAAGCTTGAGAATCCTGAAACCAAACACTGGTTTTAGAATTATTAAAATTTTGACCACAGCGTTACAAGTTATTTGGTATTCTGTAGGGTTGCTTTCAGCAAGCAACAAGTTAATTCGCCATGGGCCACACTATATGTCTGTGGTTAGCTGGTTAGTGTGGTTAGACGAGTCTTTAAGGGTGAGAACAGCCTGTCCTTAATTGGTATGATCACCAGGCTGCGTGCTTGTGGTCACAGTTGCTAGACTTGGCCGTTGGGATAGCGATTGAAGTATGAAGCATTTGGTTAATGGATATCGTCCTTGGTCTGCGGCCCTGCTGGAGCCATGACTGGCTGCTGTGGGCTTGTTTGATGTCTGGGTGGGACAGGCACATCTTTTGGTGCTCCTGTTTGCCCTTTACCCTCCCTCTCCTGGATCCCTGGGTGCTGACACTGTGGCTGCACAATATATCACCCTTCCAATGTCCCGTTTATAAATAGAGCTGGCAGCGCCTTTCTGAGAAGGGTGCTAAACACCTCGCAGCCTTGGCGTAAATGAAACGAGCAGGCGCTTGGCCGGATGGCGCTTTAGGGGAAGTGGCGAAGGACGCAGAGGGGGTACTGGTGAGCGCGTGTGAGCTTCATACAGGGGTATGAGCAGAATCTCCCTTTATTTGCTATTGGCACTGAACCTGTCTGTGATCTCAAAGGTTGTCTTCACCCAAAAAGCTCATTTTCCATTCTGTCTCCCTTTCCATAAGCAGTGCACAAAACATTCTCTCAAATTGACAGATTGCTTAAAGCAGTCCTGGAAGAGATGCAGACATGCATGCATAACATTCTGCATTAGAGTTTTATTTTGCTCATTTGGGTTGAGCTGGTTACAATTCAGTGAGTTTGGTCATCTTGAGGGGTAGAACAGTTAGACCACTGAGTGGTAGGCCAGTTAAACCACTGTGGCTTCAGACGGGTAGACCACTGTGGAGTAGGCCAATTAGAACATTGCTTACTGGGCAAAGATGCCCTTAGAACTGACAGACCCGGGTTCAAATACACCCTAAGACTGAAGTACATCTCTAACTCATTACGCTGCTTGCTGGCCAACTAAAAATACAACATTTAAACTATTACTTTTGCATCCGTAAAATCTTTGTGGGAAACTAATTTTCTTTTCTGAAATCCAAGTACACGCACACTTTTCACAGTTCTGCTTTCTGCATTTTCATTGTGTTTTATGTTAGCTACCTTGCTGATGAGACAACACATCGAGTGTATAACGTTACCAGTGTTGCCATATTTGGGCTCCTTTCGATTACGTTGGGCGGGGAAAAATAGCGTTGGGCGGGTAGATGAAATTTGGGCTACTTTTGTCAAAATTAGGCGGGTTTTTGAAAATATTATGAAAACAATATTACCAAAGGAGTAGTACAGAAAATGTTGGTAATGTTTCTCTGATACAGTTTACTGTCGGTAGATTTCCTTAGCGGTATTAGCGGAATGCATAACACGCAATTCCTTGCGCCCACACCCGCCAGCTCCCCCCCCCCCCCCCCCCACCCCGTCAACAGCATCCAACAGCACCCCAACCCCCCTAATGGTCGGTCGACCGCAGCCCACCCTAATACAGCAGGATAAAACCAGCAATGTTTATGATTTGGCCTGGTTTTTATTGAATTGGGCGGGTTTTACGTTGTGAATGGGCTGGAAACTGTCAATCTGATCTGGCAATACTGAACATTACTACGCATACAGGCGCCTTCAAAATTGTTCTCTAACATCTGCGTTACGATTCGATCTGGTTTGCAACTTTACCGGTCGTATAGAAACTGCTGAAAGATAATGATTTCACACCAGGTATGTCCTGTTTCTTTAACTCAAAAGAAGGTTCACGTTAACCGCCGCCCGTTCTCATACCTACTTCTTAAATAGGGTAGGCTACTGCTAGCTTTAACCCTGCAATGCCACATTTACTAATTTGTTAGCTAGCCCTATACAGCCTCTACCGACATAAAACAATTAGTAAGTCTGTCATGTGCAATAACCCATTAAAAACACTTCCATTTAAAATACGACCTGCACTTTTATTTCTTTCTAACATTGATTTCTAACATCTTCGTTGAAATTCGGTCCAGTAGGTAACGTTACCGGTCATATAGAAACTGCGCTAAGATAATGATTTCACGGCAGGTATGTCCAGTTTCTTTAACATTCACCGCTAAGTGACTTGTAACAATTTAGGAAACATTTGATAGCACTGCTTTGGAATACTGCTTCTTTAATTTGTGTGAGGTAAGATAGCCTATATTGTTTGTAGTACAGTAACTTGGCGTCATCTTTATATCAATATGTTTAATGGCAGGGCTAGATTTTGGCAGTCTGAATGAATAACTTGTAGACAGTGCTTTGTATGTGTGAGTAACTTGGCATTTTTGTACGTTGAAAGTGTGTTTTTCGTCAGATTGGGATGGCAGGTATGCCATCCAGCCAAGCTACGTCTTGGTGTGGCATGCCCCATATACCTATACAGCACTGAGAGTTTGGCACTTTTCAGGGTTCCCCACAGAAATAACCACAACAGCCACAGACTGTCAGCCCTTAACATTAATTTCTGTAAATTCTGACCCCATTTCAACAGACAGAATTCATAAACAACTTTACATCCCCACAAAATTAAAGCCCCCAGAGATTTTGTGTTTTCTTCTCCTTTTTATTGGTGCCAGAAATGCTCCTAGCCCACAAAGAATATGTCTCCCATTGGACATTTAACCGACACCAGCCAATCCTTCACCAGCCAATCAAAATGTCACATACACACGCAAAATGGACATATCTTTTTACCCAAAAAAATGACTAGTCTCTACAGCTAGTCAGTTTGTGGCTCAGTGGTAATGTCACGGTAATGTCACAGGTTCAAATCCTACCTGGAGCAAATTTCTTATGGTACATGCCTGCCCACTCATAATTATCTGTTGTTTTTCAGCTACTGCTTTTGCACTACATCTACCTGCCGTTCACCAAACGTATAGACATACTTACTTCACTTAACTGCCTACAATATTGCCAGGCTATATGGATACAACCGGAGCTCAGCTGTGCTTACTAATCTGTCTTCTTTAAAACCACCAACACATTTCACCAAGAAAATTCACGCTTTTAGACGGTTACTTAACAGTGGCGCGCTGCCAATGTAATTGACTGCGAAGTACAAGGTCGGATGATCGAATCCCACCTCGCCCTCAGGCAGATCTTTTCATTTCTTAAACTAACATTTTCTTACACTTATATTGCTCACTAATAATTGTCTATTGCTTTTGAACTATTGCTTTTGCACTTATCAAAATATCAGAATCTTCAATGCAGATGTTTACCAAAAGTCACTCACGGCCAGCCATATGCATTTCATGACAGCAAATGTATTGATTTTCTTAAAGTTACACCAGCTGACCACTGTGGCATTTCTACTAACTACATTTCTTCACTTGGCTACTGTAGAAAACGTTCTTATCAGCGTATGAACTGTCTGCAACACCCCATTGAAACATTACATTTAAAAATATGACTCATTCATAATTATAACTACTAGTACTGAATGTGAGAAGTATATTTGTACAACAGTTTCCCTGCGCAATTTCACGCATTGCTTCAACCACTAATTACACGAGTCACTAGTAATAGCGTCTGTCTTATGTATCATTCAATAAGGAAACTCATCTTGCACATGGTCATTTTATTTTCTTTGCACTATAGTCTGTGATTATATCAGACTTCACCTACATGCCCATTCTACTAACGATGTATTGTTTCAACTACTCAGTTTCATAATTTGTCCTCATTTCTCTCACACTACTGTTTTTTTCTAATATTCAAAGATTGCTGGGACACATGCGTGTGCTGCTAGTCTCCACTGTCAAGTGTTCCTTCCTGTTCTACTATTTCTAGTTCTCACGTAAGGTCAGTGTTCTAGCTAAGAAAAACAGCGAAGAGGAGTCCTACCTACAGCTAAGCGTATCAAAATGGCTTATAAACCTTAGAAACACTGAAAGTGCATCTCGACGAAATAACAGAAAATGGAGCAGGACAGAAGGGTACACAAGTTGCGACCTACAGAGCTCAAATTCTACGAGCTTGCTGATAATTTTGTCAAAGAAGGCTCGTTGGATGGCCATCAAATGAGTGAGTATACACACGTTGATTTTTTAATGGTGCAACCGTCTTTTACTTACGCCACCGCAGCCTTTGTCACAGCCATTGTTTTACATATATAGCAAAGAAAAAGTGCTAAACGGTACACGTTCATCAGACTGTACAAATTCACACAAAGATTGCCATAATCCACAATAGTTCCTTAAAGGGTTACTTCGCATTTTTACACCCAGCTCCGCTCCGCTGTTCATCACAAATCATGTCCTCAGCTTGGCCCCCTCCAAAATCTTGCTCTGCCTCTCAGTCAAACCAGTGTACATCCAGCACTGCCTAACGCTGTATGCGTGTTTGCATGTACTATGTATGTGTACGCATACTTCTCATTCTACATTTATATGCATTACTGTTCTCACTTTCTCATAACAAACACTTTGCAAAAAGAAATTATATCTCATAAAAAACACATTTTCAACATACAAAAATGCCAAGTTACTGACACATACAAAGCACTGTCTATAACTCATTCATTCAAACTGGCTAAATCTAGGCCTGCCATTAAAAGTATTGATATCAAAATGACACCATGTTACTGTACTACATACAATATAGGCTATTTTGCTTCACCAAAATTAAAAAAGCTGTATTTCAAAGCAATGCTACCCAATGTTTTCTAAATTGGTTCAAGTCACTGGGCCTGTGTTTTTTAATGTCATTCACACTTTGTGTCACATCAAAGTGTCAAATACCACAAATGTACTATGTAAGACATTTAAATTAATGTACAAAACTCCTAGTGAATACCTACAGAAAGCATATTCCTCCAGAAAACATATGTTTATACTTGTCAAGCTCATTTTACTAAATGTACAATTTCTTGTATATTGCTACTTACAATAAATACTATATGTAAAATAAATATTGTACATACATACATAAAATACTTCATTATCCCCATGGGGACATTTCCTCGCAGCATGTTGCATTCACATTTATGAACAGTCATACCAAGAAACATTCACGCAACAGAAAGGCAGGGCAGATAAATACATGCATACCGATACAAATTTGACATATTAAGGTCGATTCAATCTTAACTCTTATAAACCCATCCACACACATGTTTGTCCTGTTCATGTTCTATATGCTTATACACACAGGGCCAAGTGACTTTAAACAGTTTAGAAAACATTGGGTAGTATTGCTTTGGAATACAGCTTTTTTCTTTAGTTTCGGTGAGGCAAGATAGGCTATATTGTTTGTAGTACAGTAACTTGGCATCATTTTGATATCAATACTTCTAATGGCAAGCCTAGATTTTGCCGGCTTGAATGAATGAGTTATAGACAGTGCTTTGTATGTGTGAGTAACTTGGCATTTTTGTATGTTGAAAATGTGTTTTTTTACGAGAACTTACTTTACCAGAGTGTTTGTGTATATTGACTTCTAATGTTGCAAATGACCTGTGTTTGACTGGGCTACTCAGTGAGTGATGATGTGGATGGTGGTGTGGTTATTTAGCATGAGATCTGTGAATGAAATGCTGGCATGTTGCTGGAGAAAATAAATGATGTAATCTCTTTATTATGTAGTTAATAAAGTCAAAGTCTTAGGGGACAGTCTCCCAGTAACCTTTAACGGCTTCACTTAATACTCACTCAGCTGTTTGACATTTGACCTTTCCAGAGAAGCGTAGGCAACCTGTTCTGATTTGGTTTGTATGAGCCTTTTACCCTCAACAGACACACACAGGCGCACCCACACACACACACACTGCTCTGGTATTTTAAGTACAAAGTGGACCGGGGGTTAGTATTACATGTGATGGAGGGATTAGTGGCTTGATTGATGTTCATAAATTTTATTTTGGTTCCTTTGTGAGTTTGCCAGCATTCCAAGATATGTGCTTTAAAAAAAAAGGCACCGGGGGGGTTGGGTGTTGTGCAGTTAGGGTGGGATGGAGAAGCTTCTTTACTTGTGCAGTGGCACTGGGGGTTAATTGAGTTACACTCACTGTTGTCCTGAGCTGTGATGGTATCGCGGTTCCAACATTTGACCTTATACAACAGGAACGTGTGCTGCTCTCTTTCAGTCCTGCCCTAGCAGTTTCTGAGGAGTGAAATTAAAGCCATTATCTCTTCATTGTGAAAATGGTGTCAGCACCCCATGCTTGTAACCAGTGGCAGGCGGTGGGGAGGGTTGCGGTTGAAACGGGAGCTAGTTTGACATTGCCCGAATGTCTGCCCATATTCTGAGCCCACATTGTTCTCCCTGCCCTCAGGATCACAGAAAGTCACTTATTAAAATTCCAAGAATGAGCCATGATTGTTCCTCCCTCTCCAGAGACTGTAGCAGGATTATCATGTGTCGCATTGTTTTGGCAGGTGTGGTCATTGGTGCTTGGGGGAATTTGTTCTGGATGTCAGTTGACTTAACAAAGTCAGGAGGAGGGGCAGGGTGTAATTGAATATCGCTGGGTTTGGGCCGGTTGCAGGGTCAACCAGGAGTGGACTTAGGTCCTTATTGGGAGGTCTCGCCAGATGTGTCCCGTTCCCAGCCTACATGTTCTTCAAGGTCCTGTCAGGGAAAAGGGATTCCTCCTTTTGAGATACGCGTTACACAAAAGATAACGGGTAAATAAAGGACCACAGTGCTTTCAATCTTGGGTCTGAAGCTTGAGCGGTCTGCTATATTGTTTTTGTTTTTTTTTTCCATCAAAATTAGTCTCATTTGCATTTTTCCTGTATTTTCACTTTGCTTGTTGAAAAAATATTTTGGGCAGCATTTCTCTGTGGAATTTTCCCTATGCATTCTGCTCTGGGGTTGGTGGATTGTGTACTGAGGAAGTGGCCTTTAATGGGAAGTAAGGTGTATTGGAGGCATGCTGAGGTGCCTGTCCTGGCTGTTCTAACCAATTGGCGTACGTAAAGTAAAGGAGTTGTGTGGCCCACTAAAACTACATTATCGACCTGGCTGACAGGTGTGTCTACCCAACTTCAGGGCGGTGTGCTTTGGTGGTCAGCCAACGGCCAGGTCATTCTTTTGAGTAATCATGATGATGAGTGTATGTCAATATATACTCTGGTCACTTTATTAGGTACACCAATCTAGTACCATGGGGCGACATAGCTCTGGACGTAAGAACGGTTGTCTGGCAGTCGGAGGGTTGCCGGTTCGATCCCCGCTCTGGACGTGTCGAAGTGTCCCTGAGCAAGACACCTAACCCCTAACTGCTCTGGTGAGTGAGAGGCATCAATTGTAAAGCGCTTTGGATAAAAGCGCTATATAAATGCAGTCCTTTTACCATTTACCATTAGTAGCCGGTAGGACCCCCTTTTCCTTCAGAACAGCCTGAATTCTTTGCTGCATTGATTAATCAAGGTGCAGGAACCATTCCTGAGGGATTTTGGTCAGTGCTGACTCAATAGCATCATGCAGTTCCTGTGGAATTGTCAGCCATGCTTTCATGCTGCAAACCGCTCGTTCCACTGCAATCCAAAGGGGCAGTATTGGATTGAGATCTGGTCTTTGGAGTAAACTGAAGTCACCATCATGTTCATTGAACCATTGACAGGGTGGCACCGTTGGCAGGGTGGATCCATGGTTTCATGCTGTTTATGCCCAATTCTGACCGTACCATCTGTATGTCACATCAGAAATTTAGACCAGGTGACGTTTTTCCAGCCTGATCATCCAGTTTTGGAGATCACGTGCCCACTGTAGCCTCAGCTTCCTGTTCTTAGCTGACAGGATTGGAACTCGGCATGTGATTCTGCTGCTGAAGTCTGTCCGCTTCAAGATTCCAGGTGTTGTGCATTCATAGATCCCCTTCTGCACACCACTGTTGCTAATGGCTGTTATTTGAGCATTTGTACCTGAACAAGACTGCTCATTCTCCTCTGATCTCTCTAATTAACAAGGTGGGTGTTCATCTGATGTTCATCTGACTTGCGGTATATTTCTTTATTTATTTATTTATTGGGCTTTTTCAGCTTTATTAGACAGGATAGTGTAGAGAGACAGGAAGAACTAGGATGAGAGAGAGGGAGAGACATGCGACAAAGGTTGGCGGTCGGACTCAAACCGCCGACATCGCGGCTTGCAATGAGCATGTGGAAAGCACTCTATGGGCTACGCCACTGGAGGCCCCCAACATGAGGTATATTTCTAATTGGTATGCTTGAATTTTAAGGAATACTTAAAGGCCATGATACACAGGCAGTATTTTTGGCCAGTATTGTCTGCAAGAAGAGTGGATATAAGCAAATGGGCCATAAATCTGTGATAATAACATGGGTTCTAAGAAAATAGAGTATGGTTGTAAAATACTATTGGTCACATTTGCAGGCAAAATTGTCCATTTGCATGGTCTCAAAATTATTTTGCCAGAGCCTAATCAACCAGCATAGTCGTCATTTAGCAATGAGGCCAGTCATGCCTAGCTGATTGATCCCACCCTCTCCTAGGCAATGCTGCAGCCAATTACACTCCACCCAACGGGGTCCCCAGCCATTAAGGTACCTGTTTTCGGTACCCAACCCTAAACTTAATAGACATTTTCATATTTTGTTTGGACATTCTTGAGTGTTATCTGCTGCAAGAGCTCTGTCATACATGAAGAAACATTTTGTTAGGGTTTGTACTGTGCTCATCGGGGGACTAGGGGGGAGCAGCGTTCTTCCTTCGGTTAGCGAGGGTGGAAGTGGCTGTTTGCGTGGTGGAACGGAGGTTAGTCCATGAGGCAAGGTTGCTGCAGGAAAGCTGAGGGTAATTAATGCGCTTCATCCTGACCCTGGGTGCAGGGTGCAGACCGTAATACCGAGCGACTGAATGCACACAACAGCAGCTTTGCATCAGAGGTGCTCCAGACTGCAGGCTCAGTCATGGAGGGCATTTACAGGGACCTCTGTGCAAACTCTGTACATTTGTGAAGTCCAGCTATTGTGTCTAGTGTGTGAGTGATTGTCTGTATGTGTGTGTGTGTGTGAGTGAGTGAATTTGTGAGTGATTGTGCATGTTGCAATTGAATGCAATTGCTTTTGTGTGTGCATGTGATTGTATGCGTGTGTGCGTATTTCTGTGCACGCATGTTTGTGCGCGCGTATGTGAGAGTGCGCGCATGTGTGTGTGTGTGCGTGCGTATGAGTGTGCGTATGTCTTAGTGTGTGTTTGCCTGCATATGAGAGTGTGCATATTAGGGCTGTCAAAAAATATTAGAAGTTCGAAAACTATTCGAAAATCCTAAATTTGAACATTCGAATATTAGTTCTGGATCCTGCAATTTGCAATAAACATGAATATACAGGCTTCAATTTCATGCGGCGAATCATGTTCATGCATGCAAAGTTCATTTCCTCTGCTAATGTTACTTCCTCTGTCAACAAAAAACGTTCTGCCCTGAATCCAGAGCAAGTGGATCGTCTGGTTTTCCTTGCCAATAACCTCCGGTAATACTTTCAGCTCACTGGACACCGAACGTTACTGGTCAGCTAGCCTCGTGAGCCAGTCTCTTTTTTCCACTTCGTTCAACAGGTCTGGTCAGCTAACGATTTAGGCTACGTAATGTACCCATGGCAGGCTATGTTTCCTTTCTGTTCTGAAGATTTTGATAAAATTGGATGAAGAAAGAAGTTAAATTACTTACTCTGTTTAGTTTATGTTGTTTTAGGCTACAGGTATTAGCCGTTTGAAAATTTTTTGTGTTAAGAAATAAACAGGGATTTCCTATAAACAATCATTTCCCTATTATTGTGATTAATAAATGCCGAGTTGTGGCAAATTACATCCACGAGAAAGTGCTTTATTCATTTGTGCATTAGGCTATAGAAACTGCAGGGGGCTCATTTATAAAATGAACTTGCGTGCATACGCCAGTGAAGACCTGACGTAGAGCCACAACCGTTTCCACGGTCAAATCGAGTCATGTTGAAATTTTATAAATCGCTACTTTGACGTGATTTTCTGCGTACGCACCACAAAGTTGATCTAAAATATGTTTTATAAATGAGGCCCCAGATGTAGTAACCTAGTATGAAAGTTCAACGATGTCCTGCCCGCTTGTGGAAAATAACGCGCAGGCCAGTTTAGAGGGAGCGTCCCGTGCACAATGCTTATTTTTGTGAATTATAGGCAAATTATATTTGAATATATTCAAACTCTAACTAATTACAAAAGCTAATATTCGAACTCAATTTCATGGCACTTTTGACAGCCTTAGTGTGTGTGCATGTGTGTGTCGGAAGTCATAGTTGCTGTTCAGTCAGCGACCATTGCTGTCGGAGGGACCATTTGCTAAATTGTTGTTGGATGTGCTTAAGACCGCTCCCCTGTGGAACTCCAGGTCTGACATATGTAGGGGAGTTTTTAGGGGAGTGAACGCAGTTTGCACCAATGCTTTCCTGTTGAGTATTTTAAATGAACATATTCAGTGCCTCATTATAGATTTTGTGGTGCCACGTGCCATGTTATGGATTTAGGTTGTGGTACTTGGACTGGAGTAAACCAAAGTCTAGGAATTGGCATTTTGTTTAGCATTATAGTGATCTATCTTTGCGTGGCATGCCATCAAGAAATGTTCCAATTCCATCTAGTGTTAGCTAGCTAGCTAAAGTAATCAAATGTTTGGTATATGACTGGTGCTAATGGTAAAACCAACATTGTTATATCATCAGTCTAAAAGGAATAATGATAGCAGACGATTATATTATACATACACCTAACAAGATGGTTATTAACAATGTTCAGCTAGTCATAACAGTATATGCCCTCCTTTTACAAAATAACACCCCATTTGAAGTGCAGTGTCCAAACTATCCATAGCAAAATAAAACTCAAGGTAGAACTTTGCAAGCTGACATTATAGCTAACCTATATCAGTTAAGTAGAGCTATACCTTTTGGCCATGTCGTAGTCCTGTATGTTATAACAATATAATTGTAAGTTGTTGCTTGATGTAAAATGTCTACTTAAGAGGACTGCTACCGCCACCACATGTAAGCCTTCTGTCCAAGAAATTATGCATCCTAGCCACAAGTTCTCCATTAGAGAGAGCTTTCTGTGCTGGAGGTTATGTGGTGACGCCATTGGTCAGCACTCAAACCGAAAGCTGTGAATAGAGTGGTGTTCCTTGCACGTAACCTTTGAAAAGTGAGTGAACTACATGCAGACTGGCTGATAACTTTGAAAAAGTTTATGAATTAATTGAATTTAGTTTAGGGGAGACAACACTGAAATGTTTTACTTTGTGAGAAAATATTTAATACTAATTGCTATATATATTTTTGTGAGTTATTGAAATTTTATTGGGCAAGAAAAAATAAAGTTTTTTCTTATCTTTGGTGCAAAAAAAATGTACTATAAAAATGTTGTTGAGTATATTCAGTCATGTCTTAACCTTACTGGTGTAATATAATTCAAAGTATGATTCTGAATCTTTAGAAATCTACTGTATATGACCAAAAGTATCTGGACACCTCTTGGTCTGGGGCTGTTTTTCATGGTTTACGCTAAACCCCTTAGTTCCGGTGAAGGCAGCTCTTAATGCTACTGCATACAATCACATTATAGACAATTCTATAATAGAATGATGTGAAAGCACTTGACTGGCCTGCACAGAGCCCTGACCTCAACCCCCAACCCCATCCAACACCTTTGGGATCAGTTGGAAAGCTAACTGCAAGTCAGGCGTAATCGCCCAGTCACTGCTCAACCTCACTAATGCTCTTCTGGCTGATTGGAAGGAAATCCCAGCAGGAATGCTCCAGCATCTAGTATAAAGCCTTCCTAGAAGATTGGAGGTTGTTATAGCAGCAAAGGTGGACCAACTCCATATGAATGCCCAAAATATTAGATGAGATGGTGGATGTCAGGTGTCCACATGCTTTTGGCCATGTAGTGTATATTGTGATATCATATCATTATCAGGATAGCAGTGTAAAATGCTGTAATATTAATTTTAGGCTGTATCGCCCCTACTCCTACCTCAGGAATTTTTTAACTTTTTTTAAATTTTTTTTTAAAAATAAAGTACCCAGCCTCAGTGTTCGGATTTTTATCAGAACAATAGTTGACCTGCTGAAGTGTCTGCTAGATCTGTCGGCCAGCTACAGCCAAAATTTCCTGATGTATATAGTTGTTTTTGTGTGTGTATATATAGTTATAATCTTATGTTGAACAATTCAATAATTGTGTGCTGTTTGACTAAATTGGGATTGCATAGTAATTTTTTCATGAGGCCAGGTGTAGGCTATACCAGGTGTTACCACAGCTCACTGATTCACACCACTGCTGCTTACCCTCTGAGGCCATTCAACCTCGACTCTTCTTGGGCGATACCTTTGTGTTGTCTGTGCTGTTGCTTTGTGTTTTGTTGCGGTACTGGTGTTGTGTTATGGTTAAGTGGCACCGTGGCATTGTTTTGTGGTAGTGATGTTGCATTTTGATTGTGGCACTGTGGCATTGTTGTATTGTGGTTGTGATGCTGTTGCATTGTGGTTTTGAGGTGTAAGACTGCAGGGCTTTCCTGCCTCTCACCCAATGCTTGCTGGGATAGGCTCCAGCACCCCCTGCGACCCTGCCCAGGATAAGCGGGTATAGATAATGGATGGATGGATTGTCGGCATACCATGGGGAGAGACGCTCGGCAATGCAGTGTTTTTAATTGGCTCGGAATGTAAGGGGTTGCTCCGCGTTTAAAGATGAGCCTCTGGCTTGCGCTGCGGCAGACATTCCGGGACTGCGGTCAAATGACTCGTCTTTCGCCCCTGCCATCCTCACACCTGTCTGCCCTGTCAAAATATCAGCACACCCTGGGGTCAAAGGTTAATGATAACTGCACCTTAACTTCACACGGATTGGTGTTGGGAAGAGGGAGAGAATCTGATCAGACATGTGGACAATTAGCTCAGTCATCTATATTTCTCTCCTTCTCTTGCTGTTTTTTTGTCTCTGATTCAAAACTCTTCATTGATATTAAGTTCTAAACAATACGCATTGCCAAAGCATGGAAATTCACAACATAGCAGCAAATACAGCAGCCATTGGGGTTGGTGTTGAGGACAAATTCAAAATAAACAATTATTAAATGAACTAATCAAGATCTTGTCACACATACACAACTTCAGGGATGCTTTATTTTCTATTGGTTTGTGCACTGTAATAAGCACTTACTTCGAATCTGGAATGACCCCCTTCCACAGTGCTTTCATATCTCCAAGGTATTGCAGTAATTGTCCTGGTAGATTGTGGAAAGGGTGCTGATTACAGACAAACATGTCCGTAACAGCACAAATTAACAAAAGCACTTAGTGATTATGCTGGCTAGCAGAAGCGCTGAATGATTGTGCTGGCTTACAGAAGCACTAAATGATTGTGCTGGCTAACAAGTGCTAAATAATTATGCTGCTAACAGAAGTACTTATTGAATGTACTGGTTACAGAAGTGTTTAGTGAATGTGCTGGTTACAGAAGTGTTTAGTGAATGTGCTGGTAACAGAAGTGCTTAGTGAATGTGCTGGTAACAGAAGCACTAAATGATTGTGCTGGTAACAGAAGCGCTAAGTAATTGTGTTGGCTAACAGAAGCTCTAAGTAATTGTGTTGTCTAGCAGAAACGCTAAATTATTCTGCTGCTAACAGAAGTGCTAAGTAATTGTGTTGTCTAGCAGAAACGCTAAATTATTCTGCTGCTAACAGAAGTGCTGAATGACTGCTGGCTAGCAGAAGTGCTAAGTGATTGTGCTGGCTTACAGAACTGCTAAGTAATTGTGCTAGCTGACAGAAGCGCTAAATGACTATGCTGGCTTACAGAAGCCCTGAATGACTGTGCTGGCAGAAGTGCTAAGTGATTATGCTGGTTTACAGCAGAGACTGTAAAAAATATGGACAAAGCTACTGTGACGTCACCCATTGACTCTCCGTGGGTCTCTAAAACGCTCAATGGCGGGCGCGGCCATGTTGTCGATTTGGAGCCAAAACCATAGAGTTAAGCGGTTCTGTGATTTTTACAATGTGATTGACAGTCCGGTGCGGAAAAGCCCAACCTGAACAAACGATTGCAGAACGAACTTGAGGATAGCTGACTGTCTGCTGTTATGTTTAAAATATATTATCAAATGTTTACGGAGTTTAATTTCCATCCGTGACTGTACTGTGTCATGTAATCACGTTATATGTATGACATTAATAATACAATTATGTTCAGTTATCTGAACATAAGGGTGAAAGGAGTGTTTGGGGGGGGGGGGTGAACAGGAGGGTAAATTGCTGTTGACAAGACATAGCGCAGCTCATCTCTGCTCTGTGAGGCTGGAGATTAGCACCGTCACTCTTCTGACATCCTGCACCTGCCTGAGTCCCTCTTCCCCAGAGGTCACCCTCATCTGACCGGGGCTGGACTCTTCACAGTACACATGCATGCACATGCACTTAGACATGTATGCATGCTCTCACACATACACACCAGGGGTGGAGTTGCTGCAGTCAGCTGTTTGGGGAAAAGCTAGAAACAGGGAAATTCACTTATGCAGTAGACAAATTAACATAATGTCAAATAAAAGAGTCATGTTTTGTATTTGGTTGCACATCATTTGCATGCCATGACTTCCTGATGTCTGTGACCTATCAACATCATCAGGGTCTGGATATCTTATTTTCAGGTTGTCCTACAAGCGATACAAAAACTCTTTGCATTGAATGTATCTCTATGGGATTTAGGGGGTGGGACTAGATTCAGCTGTAAATTATGCTGATACAGTATGGAACACATTTGTTGGCTAAATGGCTTTAAGTCATCAAGGGTCCACGGTATCAAATGAGCCTAAAACCACCGTGATGCTGCCAGATATGCAGTAGATACTACAAGCATTGTCTGAATATTTTTTCCATTGAGTTCAACAGGAAAATTAATCAGGAGAAACGATATGCTAAAGTTCAAACCAAGCATCAGAATGGGGAAGAAAGGTGATTTTAGTGACTTTGAACGTGACATGGTTGTTGGTGCCAGACATGCTGGTTTGAGTATTTCAGAAACTGCTGATCTACTGGGATTTTCATGCACAACCATCTCTAGGTTTTACAGAGAATGGTCCAAAAAAGAGAAAATATCCAGTGAGCGGCAGTCCTCTGGGCAAAAATGCCTTGTTGATGGCAGAGGTCAGAGGAGAATGGCCAGACTGGTTCGAGCTGATAGAAAGGCAACAGTAACTCAAATAACCACTCGTTACAACCGAGGTATGCAGAAGAGCATCTCTGAACGCACAACACGTTGAACCTTGAAGCAGATGGGCTACAGCAGCAGAAGACCACACCCAGTGCCACTCCTGTCAGCTAGGAACAGGAAACTGAGGCTACAGTTGGAACGGGCTCACCAAAATTGGACAATAGAAGATCGGAAAAACGTTGCCTGGTCTGATGAGTCGATTTCTGCTGCAACATTCAGATGGTACAGTCAGAATTTGGCGTAAACAACATGAAATCATGGATCCATCCTGCCTTTTGTCAACGGTTCAGGCTGGTGGTGGTGGTGTAATGGTGTGGAGGATATCTTCTTGGCACACTCTGGGCCCCTTAGTACCAATTGAGCATCGTTTAAACGCCACAGCCTACCTGAATATTGTTGCTGACCATGTCCATCCCTTTATGACCACAGTGTACCCATCTTCTAATGGCTACTTCCAGCAGGATAACACGCCATGTCACAGAGCTCAAATCATCTTAAACTGGTTTCTTGAACATGACAATGAGTTCAGTATACACAAATGGCCTCCACAGTCACCAGATCTCAATCCGATATGATGGAATGTGGTGAAACGGGAGATTTGCATCATGGATGTGCAGCCGACATATCTGCAGCAACTGCGTGATGCTATCATGTCAATATAGATCAAAATCTCTGAGGAATGTTTCCAGCACCTTGTTGAATCTATGCCACGAAGAATCAAGGCAGTTCTGAAGGCAAAAGGGGGTCCAACTCTGTACTACCAAGGCATACCTAATAATGGGGACGGTGAGTGTATATATACAGCATATATATATAAATCATGTGTCAATGACTACTCATTTCAGCATTAAATGCAAAAACATTATTTAATTTCAGGCCAAGAATATGAAATCATCTGTAAATAGTTGATTGCATATTTTATCTTGTTCTTTTCTTATCGCAGTTATATTTAATTGAACTCCATTTTTTGGTTTTAAATGTGCTAACCCACAGACACACACATGTGATGCTAGCAGTTTTTTAATATATGTGTATTTTGTATATTGGTTGTGCCTTGTAATGTTCATCAGACAAAAAAAATCTGAATTCCCAATTAGGCTATGTTTTCTACACAATTATGAATCTGCCAGCGAGTACTCGTTATGCCTCCGCGACGGCACAGCCGTGGGTGGGGGCATCATGTTTTCGGGTTGTCCGTCCATCCGTCTGTCCTTCCATCTGTCCGTCCGTCTGTCCCGATTCTCGTGAATGCGCTATCTCAGGAACGTCTTGAGGGAATTTCTTCAAATTTGGCACAAACGTCCACTTGGATTCAAGGATGAACTGATTAGATTTTGGTGGTCAAAGGTCAAGGTCACTGTGACCTCACAAAACATGTTTTTGGCCATAACTCAAGAATTCATACGCTAATTATGACTAAGTTTCACACAAATATCTAATAGGATAAAATGAAGTGATGACATTTTATATCCGAACGGTCGAACAGAGCACTGGCTACTGGTTGGCGGAGGCATTCAACCGCGAGGCGGTATTTCTAGTTTACTTCAGTAAATGGTACTCCGTTACACACACCCACTGTCACTCACTTCCCTAGTTTCCTCCTCCTTCCATCCTCCTCTAATGGGAGTGATGGGCAAGCTTTATTTTTTCATTTTATCTTTTTCCAGATAATTTATGAAGGCCACATTAACCCGTTAGCGCACATGCCAAATCTGGCCAGTCCTTGTCTATATAGGGGGTACCCAATTTAAAGCTTTATAATTCCAGATGTGAACACCACAGAGACTTGAAAAATGGCTTAAATGTAGCAAGACATTTGTACAATTTACAGTACTAATGCAGATTATATTCATAATTTTGAAAGAAATTAACTAAAGTGCCACAAATGCAATTGTCTAGACAAAAAATCTGAAATGAATTTACTCTTTTTTAGTTCCCAATGAAATACTGAGAGATTGCATATATACAGCAGGTTAAACTATACATGTGCTGGATCAAAAACTTTGTGAGGATGATGAGCAGCAAACAGGAGGCCAACAACAGAAATAGGGTGAAAAGTGATCATTTATTAACAGTGCTGTACAAATCTAATAAAGTGTCAAATAATTACAAAAGAAATAAGAAATAAATAAGCATATGGCAATTAGTCCTTCCATGCTCTTTCTCTGTACTAGGCTCTCAGCTAGGTGCTCTCTCACCCACAGCCTCTTCCTGACTGAACTGACTGAGGAGCTTAAATGAACTCTTCCCCCCTCAGACCATACCATACCATGCAAAATTAGACGTTATACATCGTTAGAAAGCTTATACTCTCACCTACTGAGTAAAGAATTGTCAATCAAGCCAGACTGTACTAAAAAGGTCGACAACACCGTAAACAACACGTGTGGTATTACACACAGCTATTTTGGAAGGTACCCAGGCGTCACAAATGTGCGTGTATTTCACAAACGGATTGTCCAAGGCAATATATGACCACTCAGTCTCAAAATGGACATCGCTACGTGTAAACCAATAGTAAGGTTGTATAATAATTCAATATTTAGTCCCAGATTTTGACTGTAGAATGACATGGAATAATTTTTGAAAAATTTGTCTTATTAATTTTGTTATTCGGTGAGCAACGTTTTAACTGCTGTATTGGCACATCTTAGGGCTATTGTCGGGTTTATCTTGGTGCTATGACGGGATACGATTTTTGAGTGGTGAAAAAATAATGTGTAAATGCTCCCACCTTCATAAGCGGGGGGGGCTGTCACATTTGGGAGTGGAAGGTGTTCCCCGCTTGGCTGTGCGGCTGTGTGACTGAGCTCACAGCAGCAGCTCCCGTTATCGGCCTCCTCCAGACCTTTCTCCGGCACCTGTGCCTGTGTCCAGCTCTGCAGCTGGTGGAAGCCCACCCCCATCCTACCCCACCCTCACATGCATGCCACGGGTGTCGGTGCAAGAGTCTGGTCCGTCACACACAAATCGCTGGTGATTAAGGTCATTAGCTGTTATTATGACTGTGGCAGTGTAGTAAATCTGGAGCCCCATTTCAATGCCGCTAATAACCCTCTTAGACAATTATCCTTCATTTAAAAGGAAATCACAGAGGCTTTTTTCTGTCGCTAAGTGTTGAATTACTGAATAGATTTGCTAATTAAATTCTTTTTTTTTTTTTTTTTTTGTGAAGCCTGTTTGCTCTCTGTGCAGCTGTGCTCAGTCTGCAGTGGAAATGAATGTGGGAGGAGGGGGTTTGGATTGAGTTGGGGAGGTGGGGGAGGTGGGATCCATGCACAAGCTTCTGCTGTCGATCCTATCAATGGGTGCGGCCTCCTCACCTGCAGTTAATTACTTTGGGTGTGGCTGCCACCTCTTTTGTTGTGTTACGGCAACAACTGATCAGCTGTTACCTGTGTAACTCCCCCCTCCCCCAGTCTCACATTACCTGCAATTCCCTTCCTGTCCTAACCCCCCACCCCCAGATTAACCACAATCCATTTCTTGTCTAAGCCAGTGCCCTTCTACTTCCGATTATCCACCACCGGACTAAATAAGAACTAGAAAAGAAAGAGGGTGATATGATCCCTTTGAACACGTTTCTATCTGGTACTTCTGCAAGCGGTTCCTCTGCAAGATGGCCATCGTGGCCTGGAAATGCAATAACACAACTGATTTCTTCCATTTGTTCCTGGCAGGCATGAGCAATTAATCTAAGTAACTCACAGTACAATTGAAGCACCAAAAGCTTGCAATATGGTCATCATCAGAATCGGGCAATTGCATTTTTCCAACAAACAATTTTCAAACAATTGTCTTGGCTGAACCAAGAACTGAAAAACATGATTACAAATACTGAAATACACCTTGCCAGTGACCTAGTCGCACTGGCCTCTGATTTTTCAAGACACTGAACAAGTGTCATGCAAAACTGAGTTTTGTAATGGATAAAGGATATGGCAAACCATTTCAATGTCTTTAGTTCACATTACTGAGATGTAATGATTTTATGAGAATACTTTAAAAGCCTACACAACTTTGTATTTTTATATCTGTTAATGTCTGCTTAAGAAAATATTCTGATGAAAATGCAAATGTGTATCAAGATTGGAAAAACATACGCACATCCCAGTCTTTATGTAGGGGCTGGATTTACATGTAGAAAGAAGGAAAACCCTGCACACTAATTTTCATTGCTACCATTTATTAGACTATTTTAGAAACTATATAAGTTGGACCACAGGGACATTTAAAAATTCAAAAGGCAGTTTTTACTATCCCCACCCCCAAGATTTCCCACAATTACTGCCACCACATTATAGTTCCCACTGTGGTAAGTCTTCCTGAGACTACAAGCTGAATCGGGACCCTCTTGTCGCCAAATAGCTGTGGCCAAGTGCCAAACGAGGCCAGACTTGGGGAGTTTTCAAAGTGAAGATGCATCAGGACAGACCTGAGTTACTGTTGCTGGAGGAACCTTAGATTAATGTCATCCAGAGTTGTAAAAATGGGATTAAACTGGGAATTTGCCTAGAATGCCTTGCAACAGCACTGTGTGTTGATGGTTTGTTGTTTTTCTTGTTTCAGATCCTTATGCACACCAAAGACATGGTGCAGAAGGTAAGCCGTGTTCATTCTGTACCAGTTCACTTGGACCCTGTGTGGTGTTCCACATCTCCACTGTGAGAATCCCCATCTTCCCTCTGTTGCAGGCCTTTGGCATTTATGTCCGATCCTGCATGCCATGATAATAATATGCAATTGTTTGTATTGTGCCTTTCATTAAGTGCTCTTAGAGTGCAGTAATAGAGCAGGTAAAATACAAAATGCGGTAAAAGAGACAGAGGAACACAGAGGAAGGCCCAGCGGCTGAATAGAATCCTCATGATGAGATGATTCTTTTAGATAATCCAGCGCATTTTCACTCTGTACTGTGCTGGACCATCCTGGACCCTGTTGTGCTGTACTATGCTGGACCCTGCTGTGTTGTGCTTTGAGTTGTGTAGTCAGATATGTCAGTAGGTGTAAACCCACACTGGAGTGTGAGCTCTAATGTCTCCGGTCCTGGGTTTGGCATAACTTGTTTCTTGCAGATGAACCTGGAGGTGATCTATGGAGATACGGACTCCATCATGATCAACACCAACAGCTGCAACCTGGACGAGGTCTACAAGCTCGGCAACAAGGTAATGTCTCTGGTTTGATGGCCAGATGGGGGGGGGGGGGGTACCCATGGGGAAAGGAGTAAGGGCTGGGGTTAGACATTTTTCCTTCATTTGGAACATTTTCAATTCCCACTATTTTTGCATGTCCTCTCAGGAATCCAGAAATTCCCATACAAACCGGAAGCATCTTCAAGAAGCTTTATTGTGGTTGAAAACAAGCATAATAAGCATCTCTGCGACAAGAATAGTTAGAGATTAGACAAGTTTTCTTACTGGTTTTTAATTCCACAGAAAAACAATAGGCTTATCAGAAGGCAAGTATTCTTCAAAAAATACAAGTGTTGTGGAACAAAGTCTACTCTGCATAACTTCTCAATCTCAATAATAAAACCATAACCAGCCTGATAATGAATAGGCATAGTGTAGCCTGTTTCAGAAATGTAACTTGTACACATGTAGCCTGTAAAATGAGGGGATAAATGAAGTGTCAGCTTCTGTCATAAAAAAATATTATTATTATTAGTGGTCCAAGCAGCGAAGCTGGTGGAACCCTATTGTAGCTGTTAGGATTATTGTTATTATTATTATTATTTTTCTCCACTAAAAGTGTCTGAGGCTCAGCAACCATAAGTCCTAGAGCAACCAAATTTGGTAGGTGGTTTCCCCACTACTCAGGCATTACAAATCACCTATGTCAGCCAGATGGTGGCACTATAACAAATGGTCATGCGTAAAAGGCCATAACTCTTACACCATAAGTCAGATCAACACAAACCTTAATCGACCTATGCATCTGAATGTGCTCTACAACTTTGCTATGAAATATACACGCATTTGTGATGCCTGGGTACCTTCCAAAATAGCTGTGCGTAATACCACACCTGTTGTTTACGGCGTTGTTGCCCTTTTTAGTACAGTTTGGCTTGATTGACAATTCATTTATTCAGTCGGTGAGAGTATAAGCTTTCCAACGATGTATAACATGTCTGATTTTGCTTTTGGAATAGCGTTTTATCAGTCAGCGTAACCGAGAATTTTCTTATCGCATTCACTTACGCATTCACTCAGTATGTGGTAGCAGTAAAAGACACTGCACCTAACGAAACGTTGTCAACGATATTTCATAATTTCTTGGAAAATACTTTAGGTTGGGTATTGTTTGGATTTTTCAGATACCGGTGCCAAAACCTATAATTTAAAAAGGTACCGATTCCTAAACGGTGCCTGAACCGATACCTTCTTTAAAATGAAGAGCAAACAACAACTTTAACCACTTAGCGCACATGCAAAATCTGGCCAATCCTTGCCCATTTAGAGGGTACCCTATTTAAAGCTTTATAACTCCAGATGTGAACACCATTTGTACCATTTACAATACTAGCTATTAGATTCCTTTATATTCATAATTTTGGAAGAAATAATGTGCCACAAATGCAATTATCTAGGCAAAAAATCTAAAATGAATTTGCTCTTTTTTAGTTTGCAATAAAATACTGGGAGATTGCATATATACAGCAGGTTAAAGTCCTGGATCAAAAGCAGCTTGACCACAACTTTATAAAATCTAAGGGTGGATATGTAGAACTACAGTGAAGCAAAAACTAAGCAGTGTACCCAGCATCTACCCAAATCTACCCAAAATGTCTAAATTATGCATTGCTGTAAATCACAACAAATTCATGTATTTCACTACAAATCAACTGTTTTTACTCAATAAACTCACTTTGCCTCATTTTCAAGTGGTAATTACAAGCTTTCTGTCAGTACAGTGGTCTAAAATAGCTAGGGGTCCAGAAACAAATCCAAAATCTCTCCGAAAATGAATATAGTGCTTTTTGTCCATTGTAAAGCATATAAATTAGCCCCTTATGAAGGTTTAAGATGAAACATTGATATCAGATTTAAACATAATGCAAAAATATTGTCACACAAAGCGGTACAGTACCTAAATGTGTAATAATTAACTTGTGTGTATTTCTATACTCTGTACTCTCGTATGTTTTCTTGTTTGGAGATGGGATGATATGAAAACAATTTTCAACCATCCACCACGTTTTGGCAATGTTCCAGCACTCTCCTCATCACTGTTGTATACGTCACAAAAACTATTACACTATTAACTACTAACACTTACATTAGAGTGTGAAATATCCACATTATAACACCACTAACCTATTTAAAGACACTCAATTTCAAAAATAATATTTTGTGCATTAATACTCACATAGCAATGATGAAGTTTTATCTGTGTTCAGTAGATAGAGACAGAGACAGTAAATCAATGACAGTTCTATCCACTTCTGTTTTGCTCTAGAAAACGATGTCAGATAGGTCTATCAGCAAACATATGGCTTAGCTATGCCCAGAAGTCCTCAATAATAATAGTACTTTCCAAGAAATTACGAAAAATTGTTGACAACATTTTGTTAGGTGCAGGCTTCGTCAAAAAATTGACATTGTCAATTGGACTTTCTTCCCAAAACTGAAAGGACTTTCTGGATCATGTCAGGGCCTGATGTGCTCTTAGGGAATCCATAGGGCGATGTGCACTAGTGACCCCCACTAGTCTCTCTGGCACCCATAGACTGCATGTCAAAGCTGTATGTGACAAGTCTTCCCCTGACATGCGGAATCACAACTAATTATTTTCACACAACAGACTACAGCTAAACTTGCATAGAAGAGTCAAAGGAAGAATAGCTGTCTGCTTTTACAAGCAGTCTACAACTGCCCAGATCAAATGAAGGGGGTGTCAGCAGAGAGTGATTCAATGCAAACTCATTACATTTATTTGTCAGATGCTTTTATTCAAAGTGGCGTACAATAATTGCATACTGAAGGTCATTAGAACTACAAAACAGGGGGTCTAGTGGGGTCAATCTTGTATTGGATTACACAGAGGTTTTGTAGTGAGATTATTCAAAAAAGATACAGTAAATCTTTGCAGAAATGAGGTAGGTTGTAGACCAGGACCCCGTCTATCATGAACAAGTGTCAAAATGTTGAGACCTTTTAAATGAGGAGAAATTCGAACTCAAATTTTTTTTTTTTTTTTTTTTTTTTTTTTTTTTACATTATTGGCTTACATAAAGCTTTTGAAGTGGGATTATTAAAAAATGCTACAGTAACATTTCACAGAAATGGGGTAGGTTGTAGACCAGGATCCCTTCTATCATGAACAAGAGTCAAAAGTTTGAGACCTTTTAATTTTGGAGAGATATTTCAATCCAAAATTTAACTTTTATCAATTGCCTTGCATTGGATTACATTGAAGGTTTGAAGTGGGACGCTACAGTAAATATTTGCAGAAACTGGGTAGGACATAGGTCAGGATACCTTCTGTCATGAACAATTGTAAAGCGCTTTGGATAAAAGCGCTATATAAATGCAGTCCAGTCCAAGTGTCAAAACTTTGAGACCTTTAAATTGTCAGGATTTATTTCAATCCAAATCTGCATTTTTTCAATTGGCCTCTATTGGATTCCAAAGGTTTGAAGTGGGATTATTCAAAAATGGTACAGTAAATTTCATAGAAATGGTGTGGGATGTCGACCAGGACCCGAAGTGTCAAAAGTTTGAGACCTTTAAATTTTGAGGTGAAATTGCCATCCAATATGTTCATTTTCAAAAAGGTTTTTATTACTGCATTTATTTATATACACAGTTTGGAGTTTTGTTTGTATACAGTGCAGTGATATTTCATATGTGATGCAATGCTGAGACTATTATATTTTGAGGGGAAAACAAAATGTGTGAAACTTGGGTATCTGAAAATATTAAATATTAAATATTAAAGCCTTAAAAAGACGTGAAGTGAACGTAACATAATTTAAAAATAATAATAATAATTTCACATTACCACCATTGTTCAATTTCAATTTCTTGAGACGTATCTCACTTTTAGAAGCAAATTATAACCTTTGCAAACACGTAAGGAAGACTGCAAAACCATCCAATCATATACAACCGATTTAAGGTGCACCGGAATTTTCGAATCGGGAGCTGCGAATCAGGAGCTAACTTCAGCGTCGTTTTATAGTTCTAGAGAAAGCGATTAGCTTGTGCCTACGTATCCAGTAAACCATAATAATCTGCATCTAAAAGCTAATGTTTAGATAGCATCATCCCAGTTAACTAGATGGCGAGCTAGCTAATGTTAGCTTAGGTAACGTAAACATGACACTAGGCCAACTAACCCTGGTTTTCTAATTAGGCTATTTGTACTGATGTGGTCCCCACCAGACAACTGATGTGGTCCAATCTGAGTTTAACTGACTGAAAAAAATTACTGTTAATTTGTATTGAATTCACGGGTCCATTATCCTCCAGTCTGTGATATTACAACTAACCAACTGGTAATTCTGCAACAATACAGTAATTGTGTGGGCATGCTTGTTAGCTATCGTCAGGATTGTTTGCTATAGAACAACTAATATGACAGTTAAGGCTGTTTTATACTTCTGCGTAGTCTACATAGTTTCTGTATTTTATTTAAATAAATGTGCTTTATTTCGTATTATCGTGTTAGTGCTCCAGTACTATTAATTAACTGGGATGTTGCTAGCTAGACATAAGCTTTCAGACGCAGCCTCTCCCTTAGTACTGTTTGTTTTAGATACTGCCTGATACGTATTAACTTAGCAAATAATGTTCAGCAGCAGAAATATTGTCAGTATACTAGCTCTCACGAGTCACTCACAAGACATCTGCCCAGTTCGCAACAGGTTCTCCTCACACCACGTCTTCATCTATTGGCATGCCCCATTGTTTTTTGTCATCCTTGATGTTTCCGGTCTATTGGGCACCTTGCAGGCTCGAAATTATGTGGCTGTGGCCCATCACAAGTATTTGCAAGACTATTTTATACCTCATTCAGGGTTTCCCCCAGAAAAGTTGTTAGGCCCGGTGGCAAGTACCTTTTGACGGGGGCCTGCGACAGACTGATGGCAGCATTAAGGTAGGGCCCTATAGTTTCTGTGATAACAGAATCACGGACGGAATCGCAGAATTGAGAATTTTAAAAAGCTATAACACAGATTCCATTGGGCCCTACATTAAGTCAGTGCTAAAAGCTGACTGGAGATTTGAAAATATAACTACGTAATGTGAATGTTGTTAAGTCATTTATTCAACACACATTTTAAAAAATCAACAACTATTTACAGCATAGCATAGTCTTACAAAGAATCTGACAACAATGTACAGACTTGGAATGCTGTGTTTTCAACAACAACAAAGGAAATTAAATTAAATTAAAATAAATAATATCAAAGTTTTTGCACTCTACAAAAAACTTGTATTCAAGTCCTGTTTGGCTACTGAATCTTACAACAAGCCTTGGAATGCTGGGCACATTTAAATAGGGATGGGAATCGCGAACCGGTTCCAAGTTGTCCTATTCATTGGAATCGTATGGCTCCGAGCTTATCGATTCCGCTTATCGAAGCCAGCATGTTTTTACGACAGCTGCGCACTGCAAAACAATGACATAACAGCTTGGGGGAGGCACGCACGCAGGCAGCCGCTCTCAGGTGTTTGTTTTGGACGGCAGCTGTCACAACAAATTTGATCCGGGCTGCCAGCCTTGATACATTCTGTTGCGATAAAGATTAGAAGACAACTCGGCAATTTCTCTGGATTAACAGGTTATTTTCTAGCCTGAAATGCGATCGTATTACTAAATGGCTACACATGTCATGTAGCGTGCAAGTAGTTGGCTATCTCCCTGGATATGAAGTAAATGTTTTTACCAATAAATAATAATAATAAATGTGATTTTATCCATGGAAATAGCTATAATAAAAGGCAAAATAAATGTTGTGTTTGCGATTGCCGTCGTAGATGTCAGAAGGAAATGTCACTGACAAAAAAAAAAGTTTTCTCTCTTTGCAGTGGTTTGGGCTGGAAACGAGCTGTAAGAGCTGGATATGCACAACACTGCCTACTTATTGGCTACTGAATCGTACAACAATGTACAGCCTTGGAATGCTGGGCACATTTCAACCACAACAAAATAGCTATGTATCTGTGTTACATACTGTTTGGCTAGCTAGCTAAGTTAGCTGAATGACCACGTTGTCGTGCACATCAATGCCACCAAGCTAACGTTATTAATAAACAAGTGAAGTCGTTATTTAGATGACGATTAATAAATCATGTAATGTTACAATGTATCGAAAGTTACATCCATGCTACAAGTTTAACGTTACCTACACACTGCTTAAGTTAATATAAAAAGAATGTGCTTACCGACGAGATGAAGTGATAACACTGTTTGTAACGAGGTTAGTTAGCCTACTAAAGAAATGGTGCCTTGCTAGGTACCGTTAGCTTGTGATAGTTGGAAGCATCAAGTGTTGAATGTCACTATGCACAATGAGGGTAAAGAACAGACCTGCTGTTTTCCTATAGTGCGTTCACGTTTTAACCAACAGATGTCGCTCGTGAGCTTTCCAACCAAGCCGCTCCACTGTAACTGTTGTTTGAAAACCATCTTAAAAATACATTTAAAAAAAAAAAAAAAAAAAAAGATTCCCTGATGCTTAGGCCTGGCGGGGGGTCAATTTAGGCCCGGCGGGCCACCGGGCTTGCAATACACTGGCGGAAACCCTGCCTCCATCAAGTCTCCACAATGTCGAGATTGGGATTAATCTCTCTGTTAATATTGCTTACTTTGCCATTGATCATAGCTCTCGCTCTTGTCCGACTCCCCTATGTGACATCACGTTCAATTTCCCCAGATTTGAGGTGGGCGTGGCCAACCACATTACAAAAGTATGCACAGATGTATTTTTTATTTTTAACTTTAACTACATCATTTCCCAGCACATTAAATCCTGGGTATGCCAACCTACAAGTTTCCTTTTAAGTGCATGCATTGCTGTGAGTGTGATTATATTTGTGTGTGAGATCAGGTGAAAACCGAGGTGAATAAGCTGTATAAGCAGCTGGAGATCGATATCGACGGCGTGTTTAAGTCTCTGCTGTTGCTGAAGAAGAAGAAGTACGCAGCGCTGTGTGTGGAGCCAACTGGGGATGGCCGGTACACCACCAAGCAGGAACTGAAGGGCCTGGACATTGTGCGCAGGGACTGGTGTGACTTGGCTAAAGACTGCGGCAAGTAAGCTCTTAGCGGTGTCTACTGTGCTCCCCTCTACCCCACTCCACCCCACTCACCATGCACTTCACTCCTCCACCTGTCTCTCACTCCTTACCTTTGCTGACCACATACTTCACTTCTCTGCCTGTATCCCTCGTTCTTTACCTGTGCTGAGCCCATACTTTACTCCTCCACCTGTCTTTCTCTTTACCTGTGCTGACCCCGTACTTTACTCCTCCACCTGTCTCTCTCGCTGTTTACCTCTGCTTAGCGCATATTTTACTTCTTTACCTCTCACTCAACTTACACTTCATCACTCACTCTACACCTCTGCCTAATCGCTGTCCACACCTCTATCCTTGCTGTTGCCTTCTGGTCCCCTCCTGTTCCATCTGTGGACATTCGCCTTCCTCGTTTTCCACAGCTACGTGATCGGACAGATCCTATCGGACCAGAGCCGGGACACCATAGTGGAGAACATTCAGAGGCACCTGATCGAGGTGGGAGAGAGAGTGGTGAATGGGACGGTCCCGCTCACTCAGTTCCAGATTCACAAGGTAATAACCCCCCACCCCTTCAAGACCATGCAGAAGCCATGTTGTAGCTACCTTGTTTCGGAAACCCTGCAAAGCTGACCACCAAACTTTCCATGCAGGCTTCCACATCAGTGCAATTATTGTAATATTACACTTATTTTTATGGTATACAGGTATGAATTCATGCAACGTTCCATGTCCAAGGTATTTTATTTTTTCCTCATCCAGTGAATATAAAAAATTGCAACCGTATGATAAAGAATTTGTGACAAACCTTTAGGTGAATTGTGTGTTGAGTGAAACTCAAATTGTTTGATTAAAAGAAACATATGACTTTGCAAGCAACACATTTTTTTCAGTATTCGTTGATATGGCTTATCACTCCTAATTAATTAATTTTTAAAAATTTTATGTAACTACATACCTAGAAGCGCAGGTTTTTTTATTTTGCTTGGATATTTTCTATAGTAGCTTGTTAGTATTTGTAGGTTTGAAGGGTTTTTGATTTTGAATCATATTTGATAATTCACACGATTTATCCATGGTCCTAATATGATGAAATTGATCGTTACTGCATTTTAATTTATCCTTATTTTTCTACAGTTACTGTACAGTGTATTTGAGATTTTTTCTCATGGAATTTGTATTGGAACACACAATACCGTCAAGTATTGCTATACCATTGATAGAATGAGAAATATCATATTTTGGTCATATCGCCCTACTTAGACTACTTCCTCATATTACTAATGCATGAACAAAGTTTTTTTGTGCACTGCTCTCGCCCATTCCATAAATTGTCTATCTGATATTCTAACATTTAGTAACTTGTGATGGCTAGCCGAAATGGCTCACTTTTAAAGGTGTCCAGTTTAGTCAAATATTTGTTGTAATATTATGGAGTATAAAATAGCATTAATGTATATTAAAATTAGCATGCTAGCTAACATACATGTTTTTCATTAATGTCTACTTTTACCACTGTTGAGGAATAACCAAGCAAAATATGTAGTGCCTGGAAATTACACTTAGCGGAGTGGCAAGACATAAATTAGGACTTTTAAGTATCAGTTTTAAGTAAGGTTTATTTGATTAATATCTGTGGCTTTTATTGCCTTTAAAATGATTTTTGGCTTTTTACTTGAGTAGCCTCCTGGCTAAGTTTATTTATTTATTTATTTATTTATTTATTTATTTGACAGGGACAATACCCATTGATCAACATCACTATTATGTGATGTAAATGTGCCAGATTTAGCTAGATCGCTAATTTCCATCTGTTGTCCCTGGGCAGGCTGATGTTAACACATTAATAACAAGCAGACCAGACTAGAAGCCATAGTACAACATTAAAAGCACATAAAAACATACACACAGAGCTTGTAAGCAGGCATGAGCAACACAGAAGCAGGCACATGCAAAGGAACAATGGAGCACATAAGGCAAGCATATACCGCATAAAACAAGCACATACAGAAAGTATTCAAGCTTAAAAAAGCACAAAACGATGCATCACTTGATGACATGCAAAGACTCCACAATATTACACAACACACATGCAGTTTAGTAGTGACTTAACAGCCATAATATATATACATACATATACATACATACATATATATATATATATATATATATATATATATATACTAGGGCTGTCAAAGTTAACGCGATAATAACGCGTTAACGCAAATTCATTTTAACGCCACTTATTTTTTTAACGCACGTTAACACGCATTCTATGATGAACGTTTGCCCGACCCTTATGCTGCGTTCAAGACAACTTGGAAATAGTAAAAAAACGAGGTCCGACTTGTGAAAAAAGCAACTGAACGGTCGTAGACCTCGGAATTATAGGTCGGAAATTCGACGGTCACATTAAGATAAATGGCGGCATTTGTAGTTCGTGGTAAGAAAGAAAAATGGTGTATTTAGGCTTTTCATGCGTTTTCATTTGGGTGGGTGATTATATGATACGCGTTAGTATCGTTTGTTTCCCATTCATTATAGCAATTTGTGAAATTACGATATCCATCAGCATCTTTTCTCGCTAGCCAGCTTAGCTAGCAAACGTTATTTTGCTCAGAAATAAATGCTGCAAATGATATAACGAAACACCTGACAGTGATACCATATTTACATTTCAGTACTACTGCAGCCTAACTAGCTAACTAGCGGTTTCACTCTATTTACTCATTTAATATACTCCTTAACAATAAAATAAAGCAGCGTTTTTTGTGGGAATCCATGTTTTCCCGAGTAAAACAGCATGAACGCAGTTTTTCATTGTGCATATTATTCAGAAGAAGGGAGCTGCCCTGTCGTCCAACAATATAAACAGGTTTGTCTGTTTAAGCAACTGGCTCGGTGCAAAGAAATGGAAGTATAGCCTAACTGCAATATCCTAGTTCGAGTCCTAGTTCTGTGTTATACTCCCTTTCCACTGCTTCCTGCTCACTTTATTTATTTTGTATCATCCTGTTTTGATCCCACATAGTAGAAGAGAATGTTTTTGTGAGCCTTTATTTTCCCTATGTGTGGTTGGACACAATTATGTTGTGTGATTTTCTTTATAAGTGCTAGGGATCCAGGGAATGATCTTTGAGTAATGGAAAATTTAGCTGACCAATGTAGGCTACCTATTTTACAATGCGTCTGTTGTGTTGCGATGCATTGAGGTCCATCGTTTTGTGTTAATGCTTAAAAAAACGGGATGTTTTAGTGAACCTTTATAAGCGTAAAGTTGGACACACTACATTGTGTGATTACTCATATTACTAAGTAATGTTAAGTTTAGCAGGTCAATATGCCCATATGTTGTTGCCTGTTGGGCTTGAGTTTGCCATGTTATGATTTGAGCATATTTTGTTATGCTAAATGCAGTACCTTTGAGGGTTTCTGGACAATATTTGTCATTGTTTTGGGTTGTTAATTGATTTCCTATAATAAATAAACATAAAGCATAAAGCAAGCATATTTGTCCATGTTGATAAGAGTATTAAACACTTGAAAAATAGGAAAGGTACATTTTGAACAGAAAAAATGTGCGATTCATTTGCGATTAATCGCGATTAACTATGGACAATCATGTGATTAATCGCGATTAAATATTTTAATCGATTGACAGCCCTAATATATACACATATATCCACATATACATACACACAGTATACACATATAAACAAAATTTAAAATACTGACAGCATATTTAGATATCATGTTGACATTGCTGATTACCCAATAACCAAAATTTTGAGTGAATGTGCCAATGTTTGCCAGGTCTCAAGTCTGCAGGTAGGGTGTTCCGAATATGTGATGCTTTAAAAGAAAAGGCTGATTGGCTAAAAGCGCTTTTCCTTAATGGTATTATGCAATCCCCTCTTGTGGATGCCCTAGTGGACCTACTTGTAGTTTTTTTCACAAACTCTGTCAGCACAGGAGGAGAGAGACCATTAAGGATTTTAAAAACTAAACGTGCATCTGCAAATTTGACCAGATTTTCCCAATTTAGGAGGTCATACTTGGCTAAGATGTCGCAATTTTTATGTCAGTTTGACCTTTTGTCTAGGACCTTTAGAACTTGTTTGTATACTGTCTCAATGGGTTTGAGAGTTGTCTTACATGTCTGTGTCCAACTAGTTTGACAATAAGTGATATGAGGGAGAATCATGGCATTCAAAAACAATTTTACAGCCTCTGTCGTGAGATTGTTTCTAATCTAAAATTAGCCAGGTTAAATTTCACCGTGTTCACAATTATCCTTGTATGTTTTTTAAAATTAAAGTAATAATCTCGAAGATTTTCATTAAAATAAATGTCTATCTATCTCTGAATTAGGTAACACAATGGTGATTGAGCCTATTATAATTTATGATTAAAGAACTGGGTGTCTGTGGCGACATTCCCGGGAAAAAATCACAAGTGGCGCATAGATAGTGACGCGTTTTCCATCACCCATCAGTGGTTCGTCCGCCAGAGAGGGTAGGCGCAGCAGGCTTGCTCTCAGAGACTGTAAAAAAATCAACTCACTTGTGTGTGAGCAGCGTACTGTTTTTTCCTGTGTCTGCTATATAGCGTTAAAGGTGGGGGGGGTTATGGAACCCTAATAAGTTTTTGTGTAACATGAGAGGTCATATTTGTTGATGTAGATTTCGTATTACATTTGACTGTGTAACGTTACTAAATTACATAGCTATTTGCACAGCTAACGCTAGCTACCGGACCATGTCAAGAAAGGCAACATTAGTTTAGACAACGTTGCGCACAGTATCCATTTCTTATATCAGGTAACGTTGCGTTAGCTAGCTAGCTAATGTAATTAACACAATCTAATGTCAGCTAACAATTATAAAAAACGCTAGCTAATGCTACCGACCGGTACCGACCTCGCAAACCGTCTCTCGAATTCAATGCTACCTTGTTGCAGCGTTGCAATGTAGCTAACTAAAGGCCAGTTCAGATCAATGATTCGCAACGAGACTGGATGCAAAATTCCAAGACGTCTGATTGTAAACGTTCTAAAACTGCACTTGGCGATTTGATAGGGTGGGTCTTTTGAGACCCCAGGCAAAGGCTTCAGACGCTCTGCAACTAACCAGATCACACCGCTGCAATTTTCTCTGCAACATTCTTAAAACCGTTTAGTCTCGTTGCGAATCATTGATCTGAACTGGCCTTAACGTTACCGTTATTTACCTTGCCATCAAGTTCATCAGTATATTATAATGATTGGAATAAAGCCGGGCTATACGTGGAGCAGAGCCGGGTCTGATTTCTGTGTAAAGATGTCAAGCCGGAGAAAACTAAATAAAAGAATACGGCAGTATGGATTAGCGTTGTTATTATTTTATTACGCTTCCTCATATGTTCCTTCAGCCTTTTTTGATGAAATCTCCTGTTTTCGTTTTATTCTTCTTGTTCTGATTGCTAATTCAACACCCAGCTCAGCTTTATTCTCAAACAGTTTAGCTAGCAAAACCAGAAACACCAGGGTAACATTTTGCAAGGCAGTTGTTTCAAAAAATATCACACAACGATCATTCACGAAAAAGTTTATTGTGCACGAGATATATAATTGCACGAGCCACAGCGAATCCTGCAAATTCTTCTCTGCAGTGTAAAGATGTCCATACCGGGCAGAAGGATAAAGAACGTTTGTGGAAATTGATCATCACTAATTCTACCCCAGGTCTGCTATAGCATTTTAACCCGGCTCGCCAGTGTAAAGACAGTTTAAGTTAGCTTAATGTTAGACAACGAATGAATATGTACATAACGTTACTTTTATAACAACCTTTTTTTTATTCAGTAAATAGTGTTATAGTTGGCATGGACCAGGTGCCAACTGACTAACGTCACACAGGTGACACTGGTTGGATCCGGTTGGATCTATGGGAAGTGAGGTCCAAAAACACACCTGCAATTACCACTTCTCGCCATTGGTACCACCAAAGAGAACGAAACGGAAATCTTTGAGATTGTAACTTTAAGTTGTGAATCAATTGTGAGTCCCAGATATTTAAACTCATGTACTACCTCAAGTTTCTGCCCTTGGACAAATACTTCGGGTTCAGTTACCAAATCCATCCTTTTTGTAATAAACATGCAAACAGTTTTTTTAATGTTAAGATGTAAGCATGTTTGAAGTGTTTGAAATGTGTACCATAGCAGCTGAGAGCCTATGTGCAGCTTGCTGCTTATTTTTTGCATGCACATAAACAACTGTGTCATCAGCATACATTTGACAATTTATACCAGGAGGACAGACATCTGGAAGGTCATTAACATATAAACTGAATAACAGTGGACCTAGAATTGACCCTTTTGGGACTCCAACTTCATAGTTTAAGTATCCAGATTTTGAATTGCAGACCTGTACACACTGTTTCCTATTCTCTGGGTAAGACTGTATCCATTTGATAGTACCTGGTGAAAAGTTTAATTGTGATAACTTGGTGAGTAAAACATTGTGATTTACTGTATCAAATGCTTTTCTCAAATCAAGGAATATAGCACCAACCACACCTCCACTGTCCATCCTGGCTTTCACATTTTCCAAAAAGAAACAATTGCAGACCCGCCAACTGCACGCATTTTGTGTACCAACCACGCAATTCTTGGTCAAAATACGCAGGTATGAAATGACAGCTGAAACTACACAAAAAAAAAAAAAATTATTATTGTAATTGAATTACGGAAAACAATCAATTAATACAAAACAATACCGTACATTTATTCGGTATTTAAACTACATCCCTCGGATTGAACAAGATGCTACGACCTTGTGCTTGTGGTTCTGTAACCCCTCCCCGACCCACTCAACATCCACTGATACGCAGCGGTACTTTATTATCCACCGAGGCGTAACGCAGCATTGCTGAGGTAAAATGGGAAGTGGGGAGTAATAATCAAGCACAAAAATGTGACCGTAATGTTAACATACAAAACGTTAAAACATGTTCAGTAACTTTACGAAATGATGCATTTCAAGGGGTATATCCTAATGAGATGAATTTGTGTATATAGTTATAGTCGCATACGATTTAGCCTCGTTACGAGACGTGAGAATAACTGATGGAGTAATTTAGCTGTAGTAACTCAAACGCTACGGAGACTCCCTGTTCAAACTTTGAATCGCGCACGCTCTGTTGGAGCAAAGTGACCATTGCAAAGGTGTTTGACTACAGACTGCTAACGTTGCAAATAATTCCTATTATTGCAGCCAGTCACCCGACCAGCCTTGCAGTTAGAAAATAATCATGACGTCAGATGACGAGGATACTAACAAGGAGAGCCTTCCATAATATGGCATAAGAGAGAGAGCAGCAGACCTACTAAAAAGAAGCAAGTCCATGCCCCCCAGAAGTTCCTCGCAAAATATCAGGAGCAATGGCCGTGCCTCCGCCCCTCAAAACTTCACACCATTCATTTTGCACATTGTGCAATTATGATTTTGACATTAGCCACCAAGGAGCTTCAGGTAATAATTTAGCTAAACCTCTAGTTACAAAGGCCTGCATTCCTAGATAATTTTTCAATTGAATACTTTTTTTTTTTCATTAGGCCTATATGATGTGTGTCTATATAAGCTGATTCAATTATTTAATTATTAAATAAAAATGGAAATCATGAACAGAAACTTTTTTATTCATAATTGACTGTTTTACATCGCAACAAGTTTTTTTTTTTTTTTTTTACATTACAATGTAAGTTTCTGTAAATACTTGAAAATTGAAACATGTTAAAATATACTAAATAAATTGTTTCCATTTTTATTTAATAATTGAATGCAATTGACTTATGGTTATCTGTTTTTATAAGCACACATATCATATAATGAAATATTAATCATGAAAAAAAATTGTTTTAAGCAGGTGTACTCAAACTTTTGACTTGCAAGTATATCATAATATAGCCCAGTGCAGTGCAAGTGATATTTTAGAATCAGGTCAAATTATACAATTTTGCCTGATCACTTCAACAGTCAAAACTAGATTATGAAGAAAGGCTTGCGCGTGCGTGTGTGCGTGCAAAGCGAAGTGGTATGTGCGAAAGCATGTGAACTAAGCGTTACACTGACTATTGTGGTACTCAAAATATTTTCCTAAGGTTGGCAGGTCTGCAATTGGCAGTTTCAGTGGAATAGTGCTTCCTAAAACCAAATTGTAATGGATGAAGTGAGACAGAACTGTTATTAAGATGTGAAATTGCTACCCATTTCTCTGCAACTTTAGACATGACAGGGAGGATGCTTATGGGTCTATAGTTGTGTGTTCCCCTGATTTGTAAATAGGTGTAATGACTGCATACTTCCACATGGTGGGAAAAACTCCCTGTGAAATAGACAAATTGATAACCTTGGTTAAGGGACCTATAAGCGAGTCTTTGAGTTTTTAGAAACAATGAGTCTATTCCATGTATATCTTTGGCCCTAGAACTCTTCAGTGAGCTGATAATCGTATCAACTTTTAATTCAGATACCTCTTTAAGAGTGAGCATGGGTATGATGCTATCAATTGTTTCTGGTACAGAATACTGCATCTCTGAGCTAAGGGTCTCTAAGAATGTTAATTGAATCCACAAAATAATTGTTAAAAGCTTCTGCGATCATACTATGATCTTGAGTGTAATTTCCATTCACGTAAAGTTTGATATTTTGTATAGACTTATTACTCTTTCCTGTTAATTTTCTGCCAAATCAATTTCACATTACCTTTTGCTTTGTTTATTATGTTGATGTAAAAATTTGCTTTGGCTCTTCGAAGTTCACTTGTTACTTTGTTTCTTAAACTGGTAAATATACGCCTATCATATTCTAATCTAATCTAAAAATGGTTTCAATGCACTTACTCAAGGAAGAGAGTTCCGTTGTCCAGATTTGTTTTTCACCTTCCTCATAAAACTGTTTACAGTATTCTGAATCACATTCATAAAAACATTTACACCTTCCTCTGAACAGTTGTGAGAGAGATGTTCTTCCCAATTTAATTCCATTTAATACATTTAAGTTGCCGAGCTCACACTTGGGTATTCTAAGTTGATGAAATGCCCTGTTAGAACAATACTTGAACCTCTTTTTTGTAAGTTTTCTGGTTATGAGTGTTTGATTGTGATCAGACAATCCTGTAATCGGTCAGGCTTATTACTAAACATCAGATCAATTTGTGTTTCAGAGGACCTAGTTATCTGTGTGGGGCCTTTAATGAGTTGTGATAGATCAATACTGCCAGTTATGCTTTTAAGTTTTTTCCTATTTGATTTATTAAGCCAGTTAATGTTGAAATCTCCAAATAAAATAACCTCTTTTGTAAAATTGCACGCCTTTAACAAACAGTACAGCTTATCATAAAAAGCATTACTAGATGTTGGTGGACGGTGCACTCCAATTATTATAAAAGATTTTATTATCTCCGTCGCACCAGCAGAACACTCACCACGCCGAGGTAGCATAAGGGGAATAAACATGTTCAGATCCGAGAGAGATGCCAGGCCCAGGGTTGGTGTGTACATCTGATAACAGCAGAGTCTTGAACAGGTAACCAGATAATTTCAAGTAGTTTTTGGACAGCTTAGAATCCCTTTTTTGAGAGATGTGCTGGCATGAAGGAATATTTGCTCAGCTGTGACAGAACACGCCATTGTAGATGGTAAACTGGCCCAATTTGGACGTTGCACTGCATTGGTGGAATTGTTGATTTGTCCATCCAGGTAGATAATGCGGAGCTGTCCCAGCATCAAATTGCGATTGATTTGTATCGAATCGCATGTTGTTTCCATAAAATGTGCGCTTTATTGCGTGGTTTTCGTAGTGAAAACATTGATATTTGGTGAGCCGATCTGCCATTTTTCCAGGTATCCCAAGTTAAGTTATGTGTTACTGACACATGAGTCATTCATTCAAATCTAGGCCTGCCATTAAAAGTATTGATATCAAAACTGCGGCAAGTTACATGTAACAATATTGCCTATCTTAACTCACTCAAATTAAACAAGCTGTATTCCAAAGCAATGCTACCCAATATTTCCTAAATTGTTTCTAGACAGTGATTTATAGACAGTGCTTTGTATGTGTGAGTAACTTGGCATTTTTGTACGTTTTTTTTCATCAAATAATTTCTTTTTGTACTGTGTTTGGTATGAGATAATAGTAATTAATATAAATGTAGGCTGAGAGACATACATACTGGACACATACATGCAAACACTCATTCTAGCTGAAAGATTTAATCATTTTTCCTTTACTATAAATGCCAAATTAATGAAAGTGTATTTCATATTTTTAAATGGAAGCATTTTTAATTGTACACGACATGGCTATCGTACACGACAGACCTACTAATTCTTTGTATGTCGGTAGAGGAAATATAGGGCTATCGAACATGAAAATGTAGAAATCAGTGAATCAATCAAATTGTATTTATATAGCGTATTTCACAGAAATTGTCACAATATGCTTCACAGACATCCCTGGCCTAAACCCCCACAGGAGCAAGCCTAAAGCAACATTGGCAAGGAAAAACTCTGTGGCAGTGGAATTCTGTCTCTTGAGGAACCAGTCTCAAGGGGGAAACCCATTTTCCTCTGGTCGGCTCAGGGTGTAGATTGGTGACCAGCATGGTCAGTCAGTCAATGTTTACATTGTTCAAATTGTGGCTCAGATGATGGACGGGGCCGAGTGGTGGTGGTGAGGGGCAGTAGGTGGTGACGGAAGTGGGCAGGGTGGAGGCAATGACAAAAGAGGGGCTGGACCGCAGTGGTGGGGGAGTCCAGACGACAGCACTCTCGAAATATGGGGCAAAAGCCCCGCCGGCAGCGTGGGGAAGCAAGTAGAAATGGTGATTAGGGAACGTGCAATAGAACAGACAGTGGGTAAAGTGACAGTGGTATGAATTGGGGATTTCAGTTACAATTGGGGCCCCACCAGGAATAATTTGTGGCTGCAGTGCTACTATGACAGGGATCGAGAGCCCATGCAGTCATGAGGGGGGGACAACCATACCCGCCTATCTAGAGCCAGACCATGTGAAGTGGGGTCAAAGCTGATTGACAGGTGACAATAAGGAAAGGATACCACCCCACAATGCTCTATGGCTACTGGCTTCTCACATCCTGTCTCCAGACTATAATTGATTATAAGGCTGAACATAAAGGTGTGTTTTTAATCTAGATTTGAATATTGAGATTGTGTCTGACTCTCTTATAGATTTTGGAAGCGTGTTCTACAGTAGTGGGGCTCTGTAGGAGAAAGTTCTACAATGTGGCATTGCAGAGTTGCCACGGTAGCCTTGTTAAAAAGTATTGAACAGGTAGAAACGGCAGAGTGCTGCATTTGACATTGTCACTTTTGGAGAAACAAGCCGTGAAGTTATTGTCTTGCGTCAGTTTCTATACGACTAGTAACATTACCTACCATTACCTGATTTTAGAGTTTAATTTCACAGCCATCTAACGTTATACAGTCGGTCTGTCGTCTTGTTAGCAAGGTAGCTAATGTTAAACTCAGTCAAATTGCCGAACACTGAACTGTGTGAAGTGTGGGTGTATTTTATTTGTAGTTATAAATACAGAAATGTAAATTACTTTCCCGCAAAGATTATACAGATGCAAAAGTTTAAACGTTTTATTTTTAGTTACCCAGCTAGGCAGTGTTATGAGTGAGTGGTTTTCCTGAGGGGGGATTTGTACCCGGCCTATTGCTTATCCAAGTGTCGTACTAGTGAAGCAGACTCTGAAACTATGCTATTTTAAACGAGTGCACTACTTCATGCGTCCATACCTGTGTATCCAATGTTTTTATTGGCTGATGTACCTAAATGTCCAATGGGGAGATATTCTATTTGGGCCTGGAGCATTTGAGATGACGTAATCAGGCAGGAAAAAGGAGAAGGAAAAAACGCAACAAATGCCTAAGTTTAGTGCTTTGTTGTGTGGATGTGTGAAGTTGATTGTGAATTCTGTCTGTTGAAATGGGGTCCAAAGGTACAGAAATTAATGTTTTTAACCGCTGAGAGTCTGTGGTCATTGTGCTTGTTTCTACAGGAAACCCTGAAAAGTGCCAAACTCTCAGTGCTGTATAGGTATGGAGTATGCCGCCCTGCTGAGGCGTAACTTGGCAGTGTGGCATACCTGCCATCCCAGTTTGTACTGGTGTGAACTGGTCTTTTTGAAAATGGTTATTAAAAGCTTTTGAACCGCATTGCGTATCTGATTTATTGATCGATATGTATGAATATATGACACAGTTGAAATGATCGAAACGCTCAAATTGTTTTTCTGCTAGCTAGTGTGACATCAGTATGTTTCTGTGCTTGTGTGAGACGCTTTTCTCACAACAGTGAGTTATTTTGAGGGCATATTTTATGTGTGCTGTGTAAATCATTTGCATTAGTGTGATTGCATATTGTGTTTGAGATTTTATGTGTGTGTGTGTATTTATTGTAGGTGTGTTTGAGTTTCTTTGAGTGTGTCTGTGTAGTCCTGTGGAATACCATGTGGTGTATGTGTGATTGTATGTGTGTGAATATACACTACATGGCCAAAAGTATTTGGACACCTGACATCCAACATCTTATCCAGAATTATGGGCATTAATATGGAGTTGGTCCACCCTTTGCTACTATAACGACCTCCACTCTTCTGGGAATGCTTTATAATAGATGTTGGAGCATTCCTGCAGTGATTTGCCATTCAGCCAGAAAACCATTTGTGAGGACAGGCACTGATTGGGTGACACGGTCTGGCTCGCAGTTGGCTTTCCAGTTGATCCCAAAGGTGTAGGATGGGGTTGGGGTCAGGGTTCTGTGCAGGCCAGTCGAGTTCTTCCGCACCGTTCTTGACAAAACCATTTCTACATGGACCTTACTGTGTGCCTGGGGTCATTGTCATACTGGAATAGAACAAGGCCTTCCCCAAATTGTTGGGGAAGAACAGAATCGTCTAGAATGTTATTCTATGCTTTAGCATTAAGGTTTGCATTCACTGGATCTAAGGGGCCTAACCCAGATTATGAAAAACAGCCCCAGACCAAGGGGTGTCCAGATACTTTTGGTCATATAGTGTATATGTGTATACTGTCTGTGGCATATGCATACGTGCATGTCATTGTATGCGCTTGAGTGTATTGTGTATGTGTGTGATTGTATGGGTTTGTATGGGCATATTGTCTGTGTGTGTGAATAGGGTTTCAAAGGGTCGGAATATTTCTGGAAATTTTGTAAGGGAAGTTAAGCTCGGGAATTTTGCACAATTTAAATATAAAAATCTTACCTTTTAATAGTGAACTTATTTTGGGGGAATACACATAAAGAAGCAATACTAGGTCTTATAGCATGTTTTGGTTAAAAGGATTCCCATTTAATTGAATTGTAACCATGCACTGCATTCAGCAGCGCACTCTTCCATCACATGTACTGATAATTTGCCAGCATCCCTTTAATGGTGCAGTGTGTAGAATTTAGTGGCATCTAGCGGAACAGACTTGGCAGAAATGGAATATAATATTCATAAGTATGTTTTAATTAGTGTATAATCCCATGAAAATTATAATTGTTGTGTTTTTGTTACCTTAGAATGAGCCCTTTATATCTACATAGGGAGCGGGTCCTCTTCCACGGAGGCCGCCATGTTGCACCGCCATGTTTCTACAGTAGCCCAGAATGGACAAACGGCTCTAGAAGGGGCGCATTTGCCTGGGTACCTTCCAAAATAGCTGTGCGTAATACCACATGTGGTATATTTAGTGCTTAGTCTGGCTTGATTGACAATCCATGTATTCAGTAGGTGAGAGTATAAGTTTTGATTATATTACTGGACTGAATATATTTTATATTTTTTATGATATTTCAGTTAACCAGCAGATAGTAGCCTAATGCAAAGTACACAGTTTATGCCTTGTTAACACCTTCTGCTAGCTAGCTGTTACCATGTGATGTAGCTTGATTGAGCATGCTAATTGAGGAGATTGAATTAATCTATTTCCATTCATTCTTTATTGTAAAACATTTATTTTATAAATGAGTTGTTCACTTTAAACACTAAGACCTGTTCTGAATTGTTATTTTGTTTTGTTTTCATCATGGAGAAAGGGGTCGTAACAAATATTTTTGTTGACGAAATTAACGACGTCTGATAAGTAGGATATTTTTATCGCTGTGAAGCGATCGTATAAATATTGGTAATTTTGGACAAGCGGTTAGCTTCTCTTCAAAACTTTCCGTCTTTGGTCACATAGTGTGCTGCCGATGTCACTTGGCGCTACTCACGGTATACTGCTCGTCACTAGAACCGCGGGGTCAACTGACCCCTTGCGCAGTAAAATGGGATGTATTTTGTTCATGTTTATTCCACATGTCTGTCATTTCTTGACTTTTTAAAAAAAACTCACACTTCAACTATCTATGTAAATAGAATTCTAAAACAACACTCAGAAGACTGTTTTTAGGGTTTTTTTTTAGGTGTTAAGAGAAAAGTCTTTTTTTTTTGGAGGGGGGTGTCAGAGAATTTTTGCAATTATGTCTGCTTATGATATGGTAAAAAGTTTGTTTCTGTCTGCATATGACATGGTAAATGCAGCCTGAGGAAATAGGGCTATATTTCCATTTTATTCCTGTTATTTCCTGTTAATTCCCATTAATTCCCATGGAAAGTTTCCATCCTTGAATATTCCTGGAATTTTGCAACCCTATGTGTGAATAAATTTGTGTATATTGTGATTGTAAGTGTCTGTGAGTATATTGTGTGCACATGCACGCATATGAGTGTGTGCATGCAATTGTGCGAGTGTATATTATGTGACTGTACACTCTTCATGCGATTGTACATGTGTCTGAGATTATTGTGTAGGTGTGTAATTCTGTGGGTGTATATTATGTGTCAGTACACTGCATGTGGTTGTATGTGTCTGAGAATATTGTGCAATTGTGTGCAAGTATATTTTGTGTCTGTACACTGCATGTGATTGTATATGTGTCTGAGATTATTGCGTTTTTTTTGGGTCTATATTATGTATCTTGACACTGCATATGATTGTATGTGTCTGAGATAATTGTGCAATTGTGTAGGTGTATATTATGTGTCTGTACAGGCTCTCACTAAGGATCCTCAGGACTACCCCGATAAGAAGAGTCTCCCACATGTGCATGTGGCTCTGTGGATGAACTCCCAGGGGGGGCGCCGGGTCAAAGCGGGGGACACAGTCTCCTATATTATTTGTCAGGTAGGCGTGGCGCACAGGAGGAGGTGAGATTTACTAAATTTTAGGACAGGACATGAGTGCAGGCCTTTAAAAACAGTGGCGCTCTTGGTTGCATGTGTTAAGCGAGCCTTTGCCAAATGGTTGCCCATGAGGTGGAGTGAGGTGTGTGTGCACGCATTCCAATAGACCGTTACTGGTTCCGTCAACTCCGTCAAGCTGATGTGTCATTGCTGATTTTTCATTTTCACATACACATTAGTTATTGTGTACCCCCTCCATGTTCCTTCAGGATGGCTCGAACCTGAGCCCCAGCCAGCGGGCCTATGCCCCGGAGCAGCTGGAGAAGCAGGGGGGGTTGTCTCTGGACACACAGTACTACTTGGCCCAGCAGGTTCATCCTGTGGTGTCCAGAATCTGCGATCCCATCGAGGGCATCGACGCTGTGCTCATCGCTACCTGGCTCGGTGAGTCGCTTTGTGTGCGTGGAAAATGCAGGTATTTCATTCATGGGTTAAATTTCAACCTTAAGCTTTTATTTTAAAATAACTAATCTTGCTGCAATATACAGTTTCATGCATACACAACAAATGTATGATTGGTGGAGGGTGGGGAGAGGGGGGCTCAGCACGCTGCTGTGGCATTGCGTTTCTGGGTTACGCGGAAGCTCCTTTAAAAGAGTCTAGAATTCAGAATGGTGGAAGGGCGCAGGCCAGGTGTTCCTGCAGGAGTGCATAGATGCCTTTCTCGCCTACACTAAGTATCCCCTTTTCTGTCATCGCCTTTTGGTGGCAAGTGCTCCATCTTAAATGGGGTTTAGCAGTTAACCAAATTTTCACTAACCAGCGTTAGAACTCACTCACTTTCACAAAATGTATTTGAACTGATTTACTGAAAGTACTTTTTTAAGTGTAATCTTAGATGTTTTTTCTAATTCCAGGATGATGTTTTTAGTTTGTGTTAAAAATGCAGGTCATATTTTGTAGTCAAAAGCTACAAAACAGGCTGTGCACATGCCTGCCTGTAGATGGTGCCAGCTGATGGTGATATTGGCCAACAGGCCCAACAGTGACTGTTGATCTCTGTAGCCTTTTACTTGGCAGATGTGTTTTTAAATTTATTAGTTTATTTATTTATTTAGATTATTCTAGTTTACTCACTTATCCACTTAACCAAATTGTGGAGGATGTATCCTGGGCTTTTGTGTGTTTATTTATTTTTCATACGCTACTGCTAATCAGAGCCACTCATGATAGGTGAATGGACATTTCTTTGCTGTAGTTTAGTTAATTGAAAATGGGATATTCCCTTCACTCATTAGTGAGTGTATGTCTAGGCTCTGCACCCATGTGATTTGATTTGTGTGGCCCCAGTTCTGTCCTGTCAGTAAGGATCTAAGGGAAAGGTCTTTAATGTTGCTGTGGTGGTCTCATGGTCAGGTGATCGGTCTGTGTGTGTTGAAAGCTTGGCAAAGAGATATTAGGGTGTAACCCCCTTTGTTCCCCTGGCCCCCTAGGTCTGGACCCCTCCCAGTTCCGGGCACAGCAGCAGCACCAGCGGGAGGATGAGGTGGGGGGCGTGTTTGGGGCGCCCGCCCAGCTGACTGATGAGGAGCGTTACCGTGACTGCCAAAGATTCACCTTTGCATGTCCAGAGTGCGGCACTGAAAACATTTATGACTCTGTGTTCCAGGGAGCGGTAAGCATGTGCACACACAGACACACAAGCATACACACTCACGCTCACAAGGCGCACGCTCACTTTCTTGTGCATGCATGCATGCATACATCCACAAAAACACCAGAGGTCGCACTAGCTTTCAGAAATCTGTGTATCAGAACTCATGAAAATCTGCCTTCTGACCAATTCCATTTTTGTTTTCAGACAGACTGATATTATTAATATTTATCTATTAATAAATTAGATATGGGTGCAGTTCAAGTTTAAAAAGCATTTTTAATATCATCTGTCCATGTCAATGCAAACATTATTTGACTTGGCCAGGTGGTTGCGAAGTTTAAAAGGGTAGTTTTTGTGATTTTTTTATTTAAAGCTGTGAAGTATCAAAGCATGACAAACTAATGTGCTAAACATAAACTGTGCTAAAGTGATATTATGGCAAACAATAATAACTAAAAAGTGCGGTTTCTGCTTACTGTAGGTTTGACTCCATTATTCTTAACTGTGGTAAAAGTATCCAAAATGGCAGCTGTAGTTAAAATCTAATTATCAGTAAATATATAAATATGTCAGATGTTACTTTACTCTTTTCCTTCTTTACGGATATTGTTCTTATTATTATATTCTTATAAGAACTAATGACCAGACTTGCTGGCTAGCTAACTTTAAACGTGACTTTATGAAGCAGCAAGCTATCTGTGTCAACTAGCTGTCACGGTTTGCTAATTGCAGATTAATCACTTTACAGAATGAGTGAGAGCAGTGCCCATGTCTTTATTTATGTCTTAGTAACATGAGGTAAAAGTGTCATAATACATTCATTACACCTGCACAAAAGCAAAGCTCATGCAAGAGGGGATATTGCAATTACATGTGTGTCTGTCTGACTGTAACAGCCATAGTTCTAACAGTTTTGCTCAGATTTGGATGAAACATTGCACATAGGTTGACAGGTGACCAAGGTCCTAAATTTTCAAATTGGTCAAGGATAACCATTTAAAAAAAAAAACAAAAAAAAAAAAACTCTTCATTAATGTCTATTGACATCAATGTTCAGAGTAAACTTTTAGAATATATGAGGGCAATACTTCACTTTCTTTCACATTGGCCAATATAGGGCTGCACTGCACAGATCAAGATTACATTGCCCACGAAACTTACTGAAGTTTGTTCTCCAGAAGCGTAGATTATCTGTGAGAAGTAGGAGCTTTTGACTGTAATTAGGAAGCAGAAAATAAAATTAAGCTCCAGGAAACCAGGAAATTCATAAATATTTGTATAGGTTGTTAGGGAAGTGAGGTTTAAAATATGTTTATTTTCTCAATCCAGTGGTTTTAACCACTGACACCCTTGTTTAATGTTCAGCACACTAAATACCAAACATTAACATTAAGTGCATTAACAATTTCATTTGGTACCGTAATTATTATCAAAGATACCAAATATAAATTAAATCACCAAATTTGTTGATAGACAGAGCAACCTGTTGGATCAACCTTTAACAAAATGTACAACTCACAACCAGATTAAAATGAAGAAATTTATGTTATGAGCATTGAACATCTAATTTTAAACAATGTATGTTATAGATGTGGACAGGTTAGTCACTAAAGAAATGAATGAAAGAAAACACCAAACCACAGCTTGTTTCTCCCAAGTAGTTCTAAGAAAACCAAGATCAAAATTAAAAAAACAGACAGCACAATATTCCAAATAAACCAGGGATAAAAATTTTAAAATGCCAGATGAACTGTAAGACCAAGAATGTCAGATCCTGTGCACACCGAACATCAAGGGAACACCAGGCCCAAATGCAAGGTTCAGATTCTCCACATACCAGCAGTAGAAGCCAACCCCCGATGTTCAATGCAACAGATGTTAACTGGACACTCCCCCATTCTAATGGTGGAATATTATTTTATTGTAATGTTTTTGTGCATAATGTGCGGTTTTATTATCTCCATGGGCTGTATTTGTCACTTTGGGCATAAAAGTACAAATTTAAATGTACTTTGGGCTGATATGTGCTAGATTACATTACAGAACAAACATGAACATAACATTTCACTTGGAGTGATCATAAATAGTAACGTTTGATTACATACTGTAGAGTGCAGAAAAACATACAAGGGTGAATGATTACACATTTAGGTATGTATACCAGAAGTGTGTCAATGGTTTTGCATTATTTTTCAATGTTATGTCAGTGTTTCATCTTAAACCATCATAAGGGGCAAATTTATATGCTTTATAATGGACAAAAAGCATGTTATTCAAATTTGGATAGGTTTTCTACTGGACATGTATAGTTTTTACCTATTCTACATTATGTGGTTCTCAGTATTTCATTTCATATTCAAACTTGTGGACGCCCCTGGTTTGACATGTATCATGACTTAATTGGACATTCCCTGTCATGTCTGTGGAGGGGAAACAACATTCTTGTGGTTTGCCATATTGGGATGGCAGCTATGCCATCCTGCCAAGTTAGGCCTTGGCGGGAGGTATGACCCATACCTATACAGCAGGGGTCCTCAATCTTATCCAGAAAGGGCCGGTGTGGGTGCAGGCTTTTGTTCCAACTGAGCAGTTACACACCTGATTCTACTAATCAACCACTAGAGTAGTCTTTGCTAAGGACCTTGATTAGTGGAATCAAGTGTGTCACTGCTTGGCTGGAACAAAAGCCTGCACCCACACCGGCCCTTTCTGGGTAAGATTGAGGACCACTGCTATACAGCATCGAGAGATTGGCAGTTTTCTGGGTTTTCTACTGAAATAACCACACTGACCACAGGCTCACAGCCCTTAAAAACATTAATTTCTGTACCTTCTGACCCCATTTCAACAGACAGAATTCACAAACAACTTCACACGTCTGCACAATTAAGCCCCAAACTTAGGGGATTTTGCGGTTTCTTCTTTTTTCTGCAAGTTTACGTTATCTTAATGCTGCAAGCCCACAAACAGTATGTCTCCAGTATGGAGGACGGAGTGTGGCACAGTGGGTAAGGAACTGGGCTTGTAACCGAAAGGTCGCAGGTTCGATTCCCGGGTAAGGACACTGCCGTTGTACCCTTGAGCAAGGTACTTAACCTGCATTGCTTCAGTATATATCCAGCTGTATAAATGGATACAATGTAAAGTGCTATGTAAAAAGTTGTGTAAGTTGCTCTGGATAAGAGCGTCTGCTAAATGCCTGTAATGTAATGTCTCCCCATTGAACATTTACCTACAGCAGCCAATCATTTACCTACACCAGCCATGCAAACTGTCACATACCCTTGCAAAATGGACTTATACCTTTGTCCCCAAGAAAATTTCCAGTCAAGACCGCTAGTAAGTTCATGGCTCACTGGCAATGTCACGGCCTATGGACTGCTGAGCCACAGGATTGAATCCCACCTGAAACTCTGGCTGATTTTTCATTTCTTTTGCATGCTTATTTGCTCACTCATAATTACCTATTACTTTTCAACTATTGCTTTTACAACTGTATAATACTTCTGGATCCTTGTGCAACAAATCTAGCCAGTCTTTCACCGAACCTATAGGCTGTATTATGACATACCATCTACACGTTCCGTTAACTGGCTACATTTGCTTTCAATGTGAACATTTTCTAGCCGGCTAAAATATAACCAGACCATATAGAATACAACCCTAGCTGAGTTGTGCTTACTGGCCTGCCTTCTTTGGTAAGATGAACCACATAGTAAGATGAAAAAACACAGGGCCAAGTTGCTTGAAAGCATTTAGGAAGCATTGGGTAGCAGCATTGCTTTGAAATACAACATGTTTAATTTGTGTAAACTAAGGTAGCCAATATTGTTAATTGTAAATTGGTGTAATTTTGATATCAGTACTTTTAATGGCAGGCCTAGATCTTGCAAGTGTTAATGACTTATTTTGCTTTGTATGTGTGAGTAACTTGCCATTTTTGTACATTTAAAACATGTTTTTCTGTCTCTTTCTCAAAGGCGATAAACTAAAAACTAGACATCCAACCAGATATATATATATCTTAAATTGACCATAAAATTTTAATTGGATATGATACATTTATTTTTCTCCTGGTTTTGCCTGCGGGACAGGGCCTTTCTGTGTGGAGTTTGCATGTTCTCCCTGTATCCACGCGGGCTTCGGTTTCCTTCCACAGTCCAGACATGCAGCTTAGGCTAATTGGATAATCTACATTGCCCATAGGTATATCCTGTAATGGATTGGCAACGTGTTCAGGGTTTATTTCTGCCTCTTGCCCAATACATGGGATAGGCTCGAGCTACCCTGTGACCCTGACCAGGAATGAGCAGGTTAGATTATATTTTCACACAAAACAATCTATACAGTTCCCTTGACTTCTGATTAATGATTTCTGCCTCTGGCTTTCTGCTTATTGAAGAAAAGATAGATCAAACACAAGGAAATACGCAAATGTTTAATCAGAAATAGTATTGTTTTTAACTGTTACTTTCACAAACCAAGTGCAGCGAGCTGCAAACTGGCTACAACTTAGAATCTGGTGACTGTGCCGAATGTTGGTCAGAATCGGCCTAGATAACGGTTTCCATAGCCTACACTCAGCCGACAGTTCTGACACCAAAAACTTTACTCTGTATTTACATGTGAGGGCACCCTTTTGCCCAAGACTATGCCCTCTCATGCACAAATGTTGACATCTCTCCAAGTGCCATTCGGGTTTAATTTTGTTGCTTTTAACCATGAATTGTTGACTTAACCTGCTAATTAGACATTGCTCATTTATAAAAAGTGATGCAAAATATGTGGTCCCAAATAGAACAATCTTAGTGTAAAATCTTAGTGTATTTTTAAGTATACTGTACAAGCACCTACTCTAAGAGCATGAATTTGACTCTTTGAGAGAAGGTTTGAATCTTAAGCAATCTACCCAGTGGTGAGTACATGTTATTTGAAGTACATTAGACAGCAGAGCTGTAGCATTTGTCAACGCTCTGTGCTGATGTACCTTGATGGAGAGCAGGCTGATTTTAGTGTAAGGCTGATCAATTTAATTTCCTGTCTTTTGAGGTTTTTGGCAAATGCAAACATTTAGTTAACGTTTTAGAAGCATGTGAAAGCACTAGACCATACAGTGCGTTAACAAACAATTTGGAAAATCTTGAAATAAGGTTAGTAAGACCGGGCTTCTCTTTATTGTTCTAATTTAACTGGGGCACCTGTGGTTTGTGCACGTTGTGGCCTTTGGCAACTCGGTGGAGAAAAAAGCAGTTATGATAACTAGTGCAGCTGAGAACAAAAGCATGTGCCAACTTTGAATCTTGCAGCGAGGGTTTTACTTGTGCAGTGTGTTTGGTATGTAATAAGGCACTTCTGCTCTCATTGCTAATGTGAGATGTAAAACTAAGGTCAGAGTCTAACATCCCCCTAAATTCCTTACTTCATGTACAGAGCCAATTGGCCAAATCTACAGTTTGCTTTCCAGCTAACCCCCCACCCCCCTGTGTTGTTTTTACTGTTTTTACTTTTTACTTTTAGACACAATTTGTTTTATTCTTTCGCCTAATAAAGTTTTATTTCTTTCTTTTTGTTTTCCCAATGTAAAGCGACTTTGAGTACCTAGAAAAGCACTATATAAATATGAGGTATTATTATTAGGATAGCTTTTTTCTGTGTTTTTGAACTACTTAAAAGAATGTCTGTCTTTTCTTAATTTAATTTCTAGAAGTTACTGCTCATCAACCATGTGATGCCTGAAAAAGCACTATCCAATGAACGTGTATACAATTGAGGCCAAATGTTTACATACACCTAAGCTGAAGACATTCAAACTGAATTTTTCACAACTCCACACATTTCATGGTACCATACATTTCCTGTGTTAAATCAATTAAAGTATCTACTTTATTTCCATAAGAGGTCATTTCAAAATAATAGCTAAGAGACAGATTTATTTCAGCTTTTATGTACTATAACAGATTTTCAGTTTGTTAGTATTTGGTGGCATTGCCTTTTAATAGCTTAACTTGAATCAGACTGTTGGTGTAGCCTTCCACAAGCTTCTCTCAGGTCAGGGCTTTGTGATGGCCTGTCCAGTACTTTCACTTTGTTGTCTTTAAGCCATTTTGTTACAACTTTTGTCTATTTTCTGAGGTACCCCAGTCCCTTTTCCAGTAGAACACCCCCACAACATGATGCTGCCACCCCCATGCTTCACAGTTGGGATGGTGTTCTTCAGATTAAAAGGCATACCCTTTTTCCTCCATGCATAGTGCGGATCATTATGGCCAAACAGGTCAATTTTTGTTTCATCTGACCAGAGAATACTCATCCAAAAGGCTAGGTCTTCGTCCTGGTGATCACCTGCAAACTTCTTTCTAGCTGTTTTATGCCGGTCTTGGAATAGGGGCTTCTTTCTTGTGCAACAGCCTTTCAGGCCATGGCGATGTAGGATTCTCTTAATGGTGTGGATATAGATACTTTGGTACCTGATGCCTCCAACTCCTTCAGCAGTTCCTTTATTGTTGTCTTGGGGTTCAGATGAACCTTTTGGACCAAAGTTTGTTCAGCTCTGAGAGTTCATTTGTGCCTCCTTCAAGATTTTTCTATTTGTATACAATTGTTTGTGCTGATGTTCGTGGTACCTTCAGTTGTTTGAAAATTGCTCCTATGGAGGAATTGGGCTTGTGGAGGTCCACAATTCTTTTTCTGAGGTCTTGGCTGTGTTACTTGGATTTTCCCAGGGTATCAAGGGCAAAAAGACAGTGGTTCTAAAGGTAGGCCCTTTAATACAGCCTCTGGTGCCAATTATCTCCTCCTAATTATGACAATTGGCCAATCAGAAGCTTCTGAAAAGTCATTACATCAATTTATGGAATCTTCCAGACTGTTTAAAGAGACAGTCAACTTGGTGTATGTAAACTTTTGACCCACTGAAATTCTGATATGGTAAATTAAACTGAAATAAATCTGTCTCTAATCGATTGTTTTAAAATGACCTCTGATGTGAACAAAGTAGATGCCCAAATTGACTTGCCAAAAGAAATGTATGGTAACATGAAATGTGCGGAGTTGTGAAAAACTGAGTTTGAGTGTCTTTAGCCTAGGTGTATGTAAACTACTGGCCTCAACTGTAGAGCACGGCTGAATTTTACAGCTGTGTGCCGCCCTGTGTACTCAGGGGTTCTATTCCCCATTATGGCACTCTCTGTGATGTTATCCCATCTCTGTCTGTTATCCTCTTCGCTTTCCCTCTATCTGAATAAAATGAGAAAAAATTCATAAAGGGGTGAACTGGCTTTCCTGAGAAAGAAGAAAGTGTGGACCAAGAATAGATCCTTGTGTAATTCCACGTGATACCAGTTTTTTGATGCATAATCTTCCCTGAAATATGGGAATAAAAGTAGTTAAGAGCAGTCCCAGAAGTTTTAACCCAATTTGTCAATGAATAAGGATGGTCACTGATGTCATACTACACTTTGATCCAGGAGATTGAGAATTAGCAAAGATTGCCATGATGCCAACGATGTGGGTGCCTCCATTTTTCTGTTGGTGGTTAAGTTGTACTGTAAGTTAGTTACCTTCAGGCATTCTGAAATGAGGTAGCTAGCTGGCTAACCCTCGTACAGGTGTTGCCCACATTTGAGCATGTTCAGCTTTCTTATGATTGGTGTTTTGTTTACATACTCAGTCGAACCCAAAAAGAGTACAACTCATCAATGAACATTATTGCTGTTGGTGTAGGTGGAAAGATACCATGTTTTGCATCCATATGAATCAGTACGTCTCAAAAGACTGTTTAAAGACTACACTGGAAGTATAACAAATCTGAAGGTTTTGCAAATCAGGAGACATTTTTCAACTTGAAACAGATTTAAATGTCACGTTCTGTTTTTTTCTTCCGAAAAATGCAGAATACTGCATAAATGTGACCACTGACACATGCATACATGCATGTGTGCTCACACTCACTTCCACACACACTTGCACTTTCTCTCACATACGTACATACACACACACACCCTGTGTCTCACACACTTCCTCTCTGTCCTTCACACTCAAACATTGAAGGAGTCCCTGAGCCTCAGAACACTGACCTGCTGTCCAACCCCTTCCATGTCTGAGGAAAGGCAGGCAGCACTCTGCATTTCTGTTAATATTAGCTGCTCAGGATTCTGTAGAAGCTTTGATAGCAGATTCTGAGGGAATGGGGGTGGGTTAGGGTTTGGTCTTTGATCTGCTTAGCTCAAAGCCCCCCACCCCCCAGTTGCCTGCTTGGTGGGGTTGGACATGGCAGACCTTGGCCTTGTGCAACATTGAGGTGGAAGATAATCACCTGCCAATTAGGGGAGACTTATGTAGCCCTCGGCTTTCTCCCATCTCTCAGAAACTAATAAACCTGCCCCAAATAGCACGCGCTCCCCCACGCCTGTCCCAAATTGCACACTCCTTCGTATTTTCCTCCCTGTCTAGAGCCTCCCGTACCCTCCTCTGCTTTGCAGATTGAAACTCTCCTGGATCCAATCTGCCGTTAAGATGGCCTGGCCTTGGGCCACTTTGCATGGAGGGAGGGAGGGAGAGAGGGATGTAGGAGAAGAAATAGTGGCCAAGAGTTAGCCCGCATCCCCTGCAATGGCCAGCCCACAGATAAGACGCTAAATGAATTAGGAGCCTGAGCGACAGAGTTGCCTTGATTCTGTGCTGATCCTCGGGGTGGTGCTGGTGGGGGACAACTTATCACAAACCCAAGCAGCCCAAACCTGAGGACCCCAGAGTAAAGCCAGCCAATGAGGGGCAGTGAGGCCTGAATCACATCCTGACCTAGTGCCTGTACCTGTGCCAGGGAGACAGTCCAAGTAGCACAAGAGAAAGGGAGAGAGAAGTGAGAGGGGGGGGAGAGAAAGAGGAATGCATGAATTCTCTTCAGGTGCAACGGCCGTCTTTTTCAGTTTTTATTATTCCAATGTTCCGGTTAGAGTTGTTGCAAATCTCTGTAGTGTATATGTGTGGTCCTTGTGTGTGTATGTGTGCGTGTATGAGTGTGAGTTTGTCTCAGGGTGCCTGTGCATGCGCTGCATGTTCCTAATGTTAGTGGTGTGCATAGGGTTGGGTACCAAAATTTGGTTCCTTACGAGTGACCACTGAATCTTGAGGAACCAACTGGAACCAAAAGCCGCGTTTCCACCGCAGGAACTTTACCCCGGAACTAGGAACCTTTTGAGGAACTCAGTGCGTTTCGACCGCAGGAACTAGGGTCTAAATTTAGTTCCGGGGGCTTTATTTTACCCCGAAAAAAGTTCCTGCTCGGGGGGTAGTACTTTCCAAAAGTACAGGAACCTTTGGGGTGGAGCTTGCAGCGCTGAACATTTCTGATTGGTCGAGTACTCGCAGCATTTTTTTTTGTTTATTTCAACCGCCATTTTTAAAAAACCTGCAGCCGCAAACCAGTTTGTTTTCATCATAACTTGAAATCAAACTTGTATGTTATGCGGCGCAGTAGCCTACTTTTGGTTATAGCCTGCCAACATCTTGGAATTATAACGTGTGCTCTTCTGTTCTTTTCTTGCTTTAGTATTCATTTTATAAAATGCTAAGCATTCGTGCTGGGACAGCATATTATGTACCAAATCATTCAAACGGTTTAATTCGGTTGCTGAATATTTTCTTCCGGATTTTCTTTGTTAGCCCGTTGTAATTGACTCAAATTCACTCGTTTGATACAGTAAAAGCAAACTGGAAATCACCTTCCGCACTTTTTGTCAGGGTAAAATAACAGGTTAATTCTAGTAATCGTCCCTTTTGCTTTTTCAGACTGCCGTAATTTTACTCTGCCATTCTTCAATTCCACAAAAAGACCAGGAAGACTGTGGACTAATTTATGGTGCATGGTTCGCATCTGGAGGGCACACTTCGCTGCTTGGCTAGCAGTAACTTTGAAGGAAAGCAAACGGTGGCTGTACCACTGCTAATTAGAATTTTCACGCAAGTCAGAGTTTTTGTTCTATTCTTGTCATTTTGCGATTAGCCTATATGGAATTGACAATGAGAAAGCAAACAATTCAACAGCAAATTGTTTACAACGTGTGCATGTTTTCTGCTGCTGTTGCTAGTTATTTGTGGAATGTGAATGCATTCTCTCGCCTCGGATGTCAAGACATGAAAGTGAATGTTCGCATAAAAACATAATGAATGTGTTTGAGAGGATATATAAAACAGTTACAATCTGACTGTTGGCCTGTTATATCCTATTTGCATAACAACGGTCCAAGTTCAACTACCAACGACAGTTTTGCTTGACAACGGTAAAATATGCCCAAACGGCTGCAGAAGAATATTTCAATAATATTTCGATAAAAATCAATAAATACAAAAGTAACCATATATAGTCATTGTTGGTAACCCGTTGTATACAAGTGGAATAAACCCCTCCGGGCTGTCCCGGTTATTAGAAAATAATGTAGGCTACTTCGGTGGTAGTATGGGGTTACAGAAGAAATCATAGGACAGATGGACCGACGACAACGCCGCTTTTTCATACGTCAGTGGGCTAATTTGCTTAATCTTCGCGGGACTTTAGACCGCGGTGGAAACGCAGACAACAATGGGCTGAAGGAACCTTTTAGTTCCTTGAAAAGTAGTTCCTGGGACTAAAGGTTCCGGGTACTTTTGGTGGAAACGCGGCTAAAGTCTCAAATGTCGGTGCAGACTTTCTGTTCTTACAGGGTATAAAAATACAGTTGAGGCCAAAACTTTACATACATCTAGGCTAAAGACATTCAAACTAACAAACAACACATTTCATGTTACCATACATTTCCTGTGTTAAGTCAATTAGGGTATCAACTTTATTTCCATTAGGTAATTTCAAAATAATAGTTAAGAGAGAGATTTCTTTCAGATTGTATGCAGATTTTCAGTGGGTCAAAAGTTTACATATAGTTTGTTAGTATTTGGTGGCATCACCTTTTAATTTGAATCAAATGCTTGGGGTAGCCTTCCACAAGCTTCTCACAATAGTTTACCAGAATTTTTGCCCATTCCTCCTGCCAGAACTGGTGTATCTCAATCAGGTTTGTGGGCCTCCTTGCTCGGACACACTTTTTCAGTTCAGTACACAAATTTTCTATGGGATTCAGGTCAGGGCTTTGTGATGGGCTCTCCAGTACTTTCACTTTGTTGTCTTCAGGCCATTTTGTTACAACTTTGGAGGTATGCTTAGGGTCATTGTCCTGCTGGAAGACCCAGTTGCAACCAAATTTTAACTCTCTAGCTGATGTCTTGAAGTGTTGCTTCAGTATTTCTAGATGATCCTCCTTCCTCATCATGTCATCTATTTTTTGAAGTGCACCAGTCCCTTTTCCAGCAAAACACCCCCACAACATGATGCTGCCACCCCCATGCTTCACAGTTGGGATGGTGTTCTTCGGATTAAAAGGCTCACCCTTTTCCCTCCATACATAGTGCTGATCATTATGGCCAAACAGTTCAATTTTTGACCAGAGAACTCTCCTCCAAAAGGTTAGGTCTTTGTCCTGGTGATCACCCGCAAACTTCATTTTGGCTTTTTTATGCCGATCTTGGAGTAGGGGCTTTTCCTTGCGTGACAGCCTTTCAGGCCATGGCGATGTAGGATTCTCTTAATGGTGGATGTAGATACTTTGGTACTTGATGCCTCCAACTCCTTCACCAGTTCCTTTGTTGTTGTCTTGGGGTTCAGTTGAACCTTTTGGACCAAAGTTTGTTCAGCTCTGGGAGTAAATTTGTGCCTCCTTCCTGAACAATGCAGTGTCTGTGTCTGTATTTGCATACAATTGTTTATACAGATGCTTGTGGTACCTTCAATTGTTTGAAAATTGCTCCTATGGAGGAATTGGGCTTGTGGAGGTCCACAATTCTTTTTCTGAGGTCTTGGCTGAGTTGCTTGGATTTTCCCATGGTGTCAAGGGCAAAAAGGCAGTGGCTCTAAAGGTAGGCCCTTAAATACTCCCCGTTAACTCCTAATTATGACAATTGGCCAATCAGAAGCTTCTAAAAAGTCATTGCATCAATTTATGGAATCTTCCAGACTGTTTAAAGAGACAGTCAACTTGATGTATGAAAACATTTGACCCGCTGGAATTCTGATATAGTGAATTAAAACTGAAATAACCCTGTCTCTAATCGATTGTTTGACCTCTGATGTGAACATAGTAGATGCCCTGATTGATTTGCCAAAAGTAATGTATGGTAACATGAAACGTGCGGAGTTGTGAAAAACTGAATATCTTTAGCGTAGGTGTATGTAAACTTTTGGCCTCGTAAATCGATGCAAAATGAATTATAAGGTAAACCACTTCATGTTCAACCAGATGCATTTTCCATTTCCATCTGCTTGCACACATAGCAAGCAAGAAAAAATTAAATAGCCTTCAGTCAGTCCACAAATGGTCCTACTAGAATGTTCTTTAATGCGAGTAAAAGGTTTGGCTTCACTAAAGTGGACAGAAAGAACAGTTTTGGCTGCTATGTTGAAAAATTTAGAACAATTTCCAGCTTGAGGTGTGTGTGCGTACGTGCGTGCTTGCACAGCTGATTGTTTTAATGATGTGCTGCTTGTGTGTGTTTGTGTCTGTGAGTGTGTGTCTGTGAACGTGTTCGTGAGTGTTTATAATTGTAGAGTTTGTGGTCCTGTTAATGGAGAGGCCCTGCTGTAATTCAGAAAGTATTGCCGTTGTGAGGGGCAGAAATGGCCACCATGTTGGAATCCCTTTCTCCTTCTGTTGCTAATGGTGTTGTGCTCTGGGGGAGCCAGACAGCAGGTGGAAATGTGCACTTTAAACTCTGTTTTTGTTTTCCCTCATTCAGTCTTGTGACAAGGGGGCACACAGGTAGTTCAGCCTTGCTGTCCGGTAATACAAAGCAGTGGCGCACCAGCACTTGCATGGAGGCGTGTGCAAGTATTTGTGTGCGTGTGATTGCACTAGCGTGTTACTGTTAGCTGTGTTGTCTGCGATACTTCCTGTCCCATTGAGCGTGGCCAAGGCGCTGGTATTAATGTCCTTTCCTGTCCTAGGGGTCGATGGTGGAGCCAAGCCTGCTGCGGTGCTGTCATATCCCATGCGGGGGCCATCCCATCGAGCACCTCGTTCAGATCAGTAACAAGCTCATTCTGGATATCCGCCATCACATTCACAGATATTACAGTGTGAGTATATGATCACTTTCACTTGCACCACAGCACAGGTACTTACGACTTTCACAGATAATACAGTGTGAGTACCTTACACTTTCACAGATAATAGTGTGAGTACCCTACACTTTCATAGATAATACAGTGCAAGTAATTGTCACTTTCATGGGTAATACAGCATGAGTATATTTTTTTTTTCCCCCACCGCCACCACCCCCAGAGTACATAGTTTACACATAATTATCTTTTACATTTGCACATTACCATTTATAATGTGTTCTCCTAAACAGAGCCCCCCCCCCCCCCCCATAGATGGGTAAACTGGGATGCAACTAGAGAGTTAATCAGGGTAATCTTACCATAGATTGTCAAATGTTTCCCTTTCCATGGTTGCAAAATTTTATCTATTTTAGTAAGTTTATTATTGAAGTTGATTCATTCATATTTTTGGGGATGTGAGTATGTCAACTGATCCATTCTTCCATTTTATTGGTAGATTACATGGTAAAATCTTTCAGAGATCCAATTCTTAGTATTGTACATTTGTCATAGTTTGGCTTTAAGCCTGATAGATTAGAAAAGTGATCTAGGTCTTCAGTAAGACCTTGCAGGGATGAACGTTGTGGGTTCAGCAGAAAACTTGTATCATCAGCATACATTGAGACCTTCGTATTTTAAACCTTGAATTTCTAATTAATAGAAATATTTTGATATTAATATTTGATCTTATCTTTATTGCAAGTATTTCAATTGCCATAATAAACAAGTATGGTGATAGAGGGCAGCCTTGTTTTACGCCCCTTGACAATGTAATATTCTCTGAAAAATAACCATTATTTATAACTTTACATGTGGGGTTGCTATACATGACTTTGACCCATTTTATTAGAGATTCACCAAAGTTGAAGAATTCTAGGCATTTGTAAATAAAATCCAGGCGCACTTCATCAAAGGCTTTATCAAAGTCTGCTATGAAAATTAAGCCGGCTTTCTTTGACGTCTCATAATGCTCTGTAATTTCAAGCAGTTGTCTTATATTGTCCCCCATGTATCGTCCCTGTAAAAAGCCTGACTGGTCAAGGTGGACAATATCCGACAGGACCCTTTTAATACGATAGGCTAAACATTTCGCTAATATTTTAGCATCACAACACTGAAGTGTAAGAGGCCTCCAATTTTTTTAAGTAAACTGGATCTTTATATTGACCGTTGGCCTCTTGTTTTAATAATAGATCAATTAAACCTTCTTGTTGAGTATCAGAGAGTATACCCTTATCATATGAATAATTAAAACATGTAAGCATGAGTATTTACCACTTTAACCAATCCTACAACATGAGTTCTTGCCGCTTTCAGAGATTCTACTGTGCAAGTACTTAACTCTTTCACAGTGATAGAGAATGGGTGCTTACCGCTTTCACAGATACTAAAGCATGAGTGCTTATCATTTTCAGAGATGCTACAGCCAGAGTATTTTCCAGTTTGACAGGTACTATTGCATGAATACTTTGCTCATTCCCCACCACATCAATTAACTGTTTGCCAACTGCTGTAAATTGTTAGATTGGTATTATATGACAACGCTGGAAGAACAGTTAAATGCAGAAGTTTTCGGACAGTGACAATTATGTTGTTTTAGCTCTTTACTCTAGCACATTAAATTTGAAATAATTAATGTGAAGTTAAAGTGCAGTCTCCCAGCTTTAATTTGAGGGTATTTACATGCATATCGGATGATCCGTGCAGGAACTACTGCCCTTTTTTACACAGCCACTCCATTTTATGGGAGCAAAAGTAATTGGACAGTTGGCTGCTGAGTTCTTTCTTTGCCAGCTTTCATACAGAAGAAAGCTAACGAAATGAGTTGATTCTAGGCACGGAATATGCTTTTTTGAGTTTGTGTCACAGTACTTCTGCATTTAAATGTAGATGTAGTTAATCGTACCTGCCTGTAATTCAGTTAGTTCCTCTGTGTATTTAAGAGCATGTTGAAAAAATACTCCTCGCTCCCATACTGGCCTTCAGTAATGATTTGTACTGTTTACTCTTGTAAGGAAGGAATCCCCATGCACGCTAGTACACAGACACACACAAAGTAATGACTCTGGGGAGCGGCTGTAATGTGGGGTGACATTTACACTGCTTTGTTTGCTGTTTGAGTTGGAAAGATTGAGCTGCCCGGGAAACGCAAGCAGTACTGTGTGTAGCTGGGGGGGGGGGGGGGTATAGCAAGGTAATGCTGGGCCGGTGGTGCATAGTTCCATGTTCCGTCGGCACTATTGGTGCAATCCGGCCTCATGTTTTGCCCATGTTTTAGTGTTCCACTCAAACTGTGTATGCTTCCCAGGCTTCTGTACAGTGTAGTCCCTGTGTGCGTGCGCGATCATGCATGTATGCGCGCATGTGTGTGCGAGAACTTACCCTCTTTGGCTGCGTGTCACTGTGACAGAAAGAAAAGAAAATTAATCAGGATCAACCAATCACAAATCTGAGAGAGTGACGGACTGCCCTGGCCCGCCAATCAGGCCCATGGGAGGGTGTAATAGGAAGCACGTACAAATCAGAACTCCAACAGAGCTGTATTTCCTCCAGTGCTTTGGAGCCTCTTTGTTCAGATAATACATGCTGTTTGTTTATTACGCTTTTAAATGGATTTCAGATGCTGCCCAGCAGCCCTGCATCCACAACGCCCCCACCGGTGCCCTGCTGGGCCCACAAATGCTTGCATTTATGTTGCCTTTCTGATGACTTCATGAGCTGAGCCAAGTTCTGTGCCAGCATTTCTCTCAATTCACCCCATTTTGTTTTGTCCACCTGTACAGTGAATGAGAAGAGTGTTTTATTTATTGAGTGGATAAGTGCAAAAATGTGACCGTGCAACCTGTCTTCAAGGGGGAAGTGCAGACACTGTGTGTGTGTCTTTGTGTTACCTGAGGAACCTGGTTCAGTTCTCTGATGATGTGTGTGAGGATGTGGGATTGGAACGTTTTGGTTCTGATATATGGATGGTGGTTCTGTCAGGCGTTGTGAAATTGTAAATTGTGGAATTCAAATACCCAACCAACAAATTGAGCTTTGGGAATGTTCTGTGTGTATCTGGAAACAAAATTCACTTGACGTTCCTTTGAGATTTACTGTGGTGGAAGGATATCGGATACATATTTGAGATTTAATTTGATTCACAGATTTAATTTTCTAATTATGGTATCAAAAAATAATACACCGAATTGTCATTATCCGCATAATTTAGAACATTCTATAAGGATTATAAGGAAAAAGTTGTCTGTACCATTGCATGGTTCAAAATGACAGTCTGAAAGGAGGGCAAAAATTGGCACTGATTGCAAGTTTCTCAAAGTAGTTATGACGCAAATCTCAATCATGCATTTTAGTCCATAAGACTATTATTTGCGGAGTATTTCAGGAAAGTCTGAGACATCAAGGGAATTTTGTTGCTGAATTCATACAGAATATTGCTTTGCCACTTCAAAGCATTCAGCTGAGTCCTGGTGTCTGCATTTACATACCTGTTATTTTGTAACTTCAGTATCCGGCAAGCATGACTTAACAACTTGCCCTCTTTCCTTATGTAAGATTTCAGTGGTTGGTCATACCTTTGCAAAATCGTGGTGTCTGTGGTCGCTAAAGAAATAAGAGAATTCTGCACGGTTTTCAACTTTTTCCAATGTTTAAAAGACAGTTGCCGGCTAGATATCATTGATGTAACTATTTAGATCATTATTCATACTGCATACATGTCGCTTTCTAGAATTTGGTGAACATTATTTCAATCAGAAAACTAAATGAATTGTACTGTTGCTCCAAGAATTTGCCTCAATATATACCGTTTGGACGTATCAGTGTGCAAACCGCTTTTGCCATCACTGAGCAATGCTCAATATCTAATGACACTGAATTTCTATTATTAAACGCTATACTTTAGGGACGACTTTTTAAATGAAGTGCAAAGTTAAAAATGCTGTCACTCCCCAATTTATTTAGTTAAAAATGCAGGCACCTCAACCTTCTGGACGCTATCGAAAACTAATCAGAGCTATTTTGATTGTTTAGCATTGATGACAATAGCCATATTTGTAAAAGTACATGACTATGTACAGAATTAGTACTGTTGTGATCCCAGAATGTGATTAAATTGAAACCATGGGGGTTGTGTCTAAATATTGTCTGAGCAGATATCATTTAATTGTAATGATTTAACCCCTTAGCGCACATGCCAAATCTGGCCAATCCTTGCCCATTTAGGGGGTACCCTATTTAAAGCTTTATAACTCCAAATGTGAACACCACAGATACTTGAAAAATGGCTTAAACCAAGCAGGACATTTGTACCATTTACAATACTAGCTTAGATTACTTTATATTCATAATTTTGGAAGAAATAAAGTGCCACACATGCAATTGTCTAGGCAAAAAATCTGAAATGAATTTACTCTTTTTTAGTTCACAATGAAATACTGAGAGATTGCATATATACAGCAAGTTAAACTATACATGTCCTGGATCAAAAACTTCTTAACCACAAGTTCATAAAATCTAAGGGTGGATATGTAGAACTACTAAATAACAAAGCAAAATAATAATAATAAAGCAAAAACTAAGCAGTGTACCCAGCGTCTCCAAATCTACCCAAAATGTCTAAATTATGCATTGCTGTAAATCACAACATGTTCACGTATTTCACTACAAATCAACTGTTTTTACTCAAGAAACTCACTGTTGCATCATTTTCAAGTGGGAATTACAAGCTTTCTGTCAGTACAGTGGTCTAAAATAGCTAGGGGTCCAGAAACATATCCAAAATCTCTCCAAAAAGGAATATAATACTTTTTGTCCATTGTAAAGCATATAAATGAGCCCCTTATGAAGGTTTAAGATGAAACATTGTTATCAAATTTAAACATAATGCAAAAATATTGTTACACAATGCTATACATTACCTAAATGTGTAATAATTAACTCTTGTATGTATTTCTATTCTCTGTACAATCTTCAACCGTCCACCACGTTTTGGCAATGTCCAAACACTCTCGTCATCACTGTTGCACAAAAACTACTAGACTACCAACGAACGCTTACATTAAAGTGTGAAATATCCACATTATATAATACCACTAACCTATTTAAAGACACTCAATTTCAAAAATAACGTATATAACCGAAGTATTTTGAGCAGTAATACTTACATAGCAATGATGAAATCTAATCTGTTTTCAGTAGATGGAGACAGAGACAGGAAATCAGTGATATAGTTCTATCCGCTCCTGTCTTACACCAGAAAACGGTGTCAGCTAGGTCTATCAGAAAACATATGGCTTAGCTATGCTCAGAAGTCCTCAATAATAATAGTATTTTCCAAGAAATTCCGAAAAATAGTTGACAACGTTTCGTTAGCAGCGTCTTTGTTCTACTGCTACCACAGAGTGAATGCGCAATTGAATGCAATGATAAGAACATTTCCGGTTACGCTGACCTATAAAACGCTATTCCAAAAGCAAAATTAGACATGTTATACATCATTAGAAAGCTTGTACTCTCACCTACTAAATAAATGAATTGTTAATCAAGCCAGACTGTACTAAAAAGGGCGACAACGCCGTAAACACGTGTGGTATTACACACAGCTGTTTTGGAAGATACCCAGGCATCACAAATGTGCCTATATTTCACAAAGGGATTGTCCAAGACAATATATGACCACTCAGTCTCAAAAGGGACACCTCTACGCGTAAAACCAACGGCAAGGTTGTATATTTATTCAATATTTAGTCCCAGATATTGACTATAGAATGACATGGTATCATTTTTTAAAACTTTTTCTCGTTTATTTCGTTATTCAGTGAGCAGCGTTTTCACTGCTGTATGGGCATATCTTAGGGCTATTGTCGGGTTTATCTTGTTGCTATGACGGAATATGATTTTTTAGTGGTGAAATAATATTTTTATGAATGCCCAGATAGACAGTATTGTCCATTATGTCATGGGTGGGGGGTGTAGTTGCAGATGAGACTGCAGGGAGGGGGTGTGTGTTAAATGAACGACCAGAGCGACAATGGTGGGGCTGCGAAACTCCGTTTTCGGCATAGTTGTCATGTATCGTCTACTAATGAAACTAAAACAACGCGTTTCTGTTTTTAACTCATACTTTGGTTGCAGTAGCACTGAATGTCTGAGTTCAGTAATCTGGGCACGACGGCGTGCCGACCACTAGGGGCTTTGTGCTAAGAGGTTAAAAGTGCATGTATTTAACATGTTGCCGTTTCAAAAGGAGCAGTGGCCCCGGCAGGGGGAGCCCTGCCGAGTGAATGAAACAAGGCACCTTCAGAAGCTTTTGGTCTTTTGGGTATTAATACCTGAAGCCCCAAGGCATCCGGATTCTGGATCCACACTGGACTTCTATGACAAGGCCTTGTTTTGGGCCCATACCCGCTGGCAAATTTGTGAATGGCTCCACGTTTGAGCACACAAACACATTTACACCTGCTTATTAGTACTTGCATGGGAGACTTGTCAATGTAGCCACTTCATAGCCTAACGCCACATAGTTCTGTTATAGGACCAAAAAAATCACTGTAAAAACAGGGCAAAGCTTCTGCTGGATGCGTCTTTAAATGTATTGCAATGTAAAACTAGCTTGTGTAGCTGTAGATAAAACTGGTTTTCTGGCTGCATTCATCATTAGAAAGCTATTTTAAAAAGCTGCAGGACATTGTAGCAGGTAATCCTGACACCTCCTTCACCCACACCCAGGATTTGGACCAGTAGCCTTTGGGTGTAATGTCAACCAACTTTGTGTAGGACATCCCCCCCTAATATCATACATATCAGAAGGGGGAGCGTCGCTTAGCTGCAGAGAAATCAATTATAGCCATCAATGCATCCATCCATGGTGAAGCGTTAGCCCCCCCCACCACCCACCCACCCAACCAATTTGTCCATTTGTCAGGAGGTGTGAAACAGCTGCTGGCCGTGAATGCTAACCAACCCCCCCCCCCCCCCCATGTCAGTCTCCTCCCGTTTCTCTCTGAGCTTCAGTGGACAGAGCACACCCACCCCCACCCCCCACATCAGCACTCGCTTAACTGAAGAGGGGTAATATTCTGTAATTAAGGATTCCTTTCAGTTCAGGAAGGGGACAAACAGGGCTGTTTGTTCTGTGTGTTGGAGGATAAAAAGTGAGGGGGGGAGGGGGGAGCGTGCATGGTTACAGATTGTAAGCCTGTGTTTGTTGAGTATCCAGTGGAAACACACAAGCATTAATCAGAAGAGAAATTACTGCCGTCGCCACCTCTACCCTGCCGCCATTATCAATTTGCAGCTCTCTGGAGACAAAGCAAATATAAATTTTGTGGGGTTTCTTTCTCACTCAATCTCTCTCTCTCTTTCTCTCTCTACTCTGTCGCTTCTCTCTCTCTCTCTTTCTCTGCTCGCTCGCTCGCTCCATCTCTCTCTTCATCATTTGTTCCCTGACTCCAGCATCTCTGGTGAAATAACAGCGTGGCACAAAAGCCCCATATTTACCTAGTTCTAATGTCGGTTGCCATGGTGTTTAACAAATTATTGCAATTATGTTCCCCAAGCGGGTCACCCTTGGTAACTGCCTGGAAGGAAAGGGAAAAAAAGAGGGGGAAAAAACAGGTGATAATCCTGTTTTGAACAAAAGGTCAAATTGCTGAATAGAAAGCCGTGATTAACTGGAAGATGTACAAAGTGGACTTATTTCTCCCCATTCAGAATCGCTCCATGATGGACTGGGGGGGAGGCAGGCGAATAAGTGCATCTGTTGATTGCTTAAGTACAAAGAAGTGAGAAGCCGCTGTCTCAGGCCCTTTCACTGGGCCTGCGTAATCGCGCCCTTTTTTACAGCCGTGTGCCCACCGGAGCTGCCTGAGAGAAGCAGTGGAACGGGGGCAGTTGTGCGGAGGGTGGGGGCGGGCAGGGATGGAGGTTCAGCGCAGAATTCCTACAGCAGAGGTGTTAAGCGGCTGGAATGCCAGCGCTCCATTTTGCAGAAGATCCCTCTCCCCAGATGTCATAAGCTGCTAACTGCCCAAACAATGTGGCCCTGGTTTGCTTGACATTGATGATTTATTTCACTTTTTGGTGTCTGGTGAAGTGGGGCTTGCCCGATGCATATTGGGTTAGGCAGCCCTCCCGCGACGCTGAGCAGGAATAAGCAGTTTAGATAATGGATGGATGGATAGTGTAGTGAGGTTTTCTGTATGAAAAAAATACGGATTTGAGGGTCAGGGTTTTTCCTGGCTCAGAATAGGGCTTAGGTGGTGGCTTTGTGGCAGCGACTGAGGACGGTCCAGCTTTACTGCCATCGTCAGACGTGTTGTCTTCCTATATTTTTCTACATTTACAATGTAAAGAATTGTGTGGAAAATATATCCTATACTGAAGGATTTAAGCATTGTAAGGATTTGAACAACTACATGAATAGTTTTATTTGGAAATGCATGTCTTGAAATGCATTTCATTTTTGTCAGAAAAAACTTGCAATATTATAGTTATTTATTATAATAACTATATTATAATATAGGGTGCAATATTAATTAACCATGTAATTCACACCAATGAATCCAAATGCCAGCTTACTGTATTGTACTGTATTATTTTTTATGAATTCACTCAACCAATACTGTCACTGGTCTCACTTGTTCCCTACTCATTCCATTGTAAAGAGATCGCATATTTGCAGACTATTAGAGCATATTTCGGATATTTTCATGGAATTAGTCATTTATAAATGTATGTTAAAAGTTGGGTGATGTGGCATAAATAAACCAACAGTTGTCCTATAAAGACACAAAACCACAAAAGTTTATGAAGGTAGGCGGTTTCTGTGGAAAATCATGTCTGTTTCATTATTTTATGCAATTAAGCAGATTCTACTATAGTTAATTTAGCATGTGGTTGTGCATAAACTTGAAAGCAGTCAAAACTTTAAATACTTGAAATGCAGTATCATTCATCACAAAATTGTTCAGTAAAATCACAGACCATCTGTAATCGTTTTATAGTGTTTTTTGTGTGATTTTGTATTTATACGCGTCTTTAAAACACTTAGGTGGCCCACCTAAGACATTTAAATGCAGAAAAGCCTGGAGGTGCAAGAGAGGGCAAGAGTGAGGAATAGGAGGAACTGGGGGCGATGGTGTGGGAGAGGAGGAGACGGAGCAGGGGGAGGGGAGGGGGCGGGGTACTGGAGGAGTGATTGGGAGAATCGGGGGAAGAGAATGTATGTTGGGGAGGAGGGGGAGAGATGAGTTTTCCAGTCGTTAGCTCTCAGCATCAGGCCTCAGCTTTGCTCAGTGTTTGGTTAAATTATGTGGAATTCATTTGACTCCTTCAGATGTGGCTGTGTTCACTCTGTGCAGAATCGACTGGTGTAATTATGCAATTATAAAGCTTTATCCTGCTCCTTCTCCACACAACCAGCCGTTAGCCAGGGATTGTGGGAATTGATTTATCTTCCTTTTTCCTGTCCTCCTGAGATTCATACAGTTCCTTCAAGTCTCAACTGTCATCACTGTAGCCCACAGTGTGAAATTGTGGAGCAGGGTGTGAGTAATCTCTTCCTCAATGTGTGTACACTATGAGTAATGGGTGCAGGAGAGTTTTGGAGGAAAGAGTGTGATAAGCAGTGTAATGGGTGGAGCTGTGTAAGAGTTTGGTGGAGCTGTGTGAGTGTAGGAGGGTGGAGCAGTATGAGTGTAGCGGGTGTTGCAGTGTGAGAGTAGTAGGCGGTGCAGTGTTGGAGTAGTGGGTGGTGCTGTGTGAGTAGTCGGTGGTTCTGTGAGTAGTGGTGGTGCAGTGTGAGAGTTAGGTGGAGCAGTGTGAGTGGTGGGTGGTGCAGTGTGAGAGTAGTAGGTGGTGCTGTGTGAAAGCAATGGGTGGTGCTGTATGAGAGTAGTAGGTGGAGCAGTGGGTGGTGCAGTGTGAGAGTTAGGTGGAGCAGTGTGTGAGTGGTGGGTGGTGCAGTGTGAGAGTTAGATGGAGCAGTGTGTGTGTAGTGGGTGGTGCAGTGTGAGAGTAGTAGGTTGAGCTGTGTGAGAGTAGGGTGGAGCAGTGGGTGGTGCTGTGAGAGTAGAGGGTGGTGCTGTAAGAGTTAGGCGGAGCAGCGTGTGTGTGGTGGGTCGTGCAGTGTGAGAGTAGTTGGTGGTTCTGTTAGTTGTGGGTGGTGCTGTGTGAGAGTAGTGGGTGGTGCTGTGCGAGTAATGGGTGGAACAGTGCGAAAGTAGTAGTTTGTGCTGTGTGAGTGGTGGGTGGTGCAGTGTGTGAGTGGTGGTTGGTGCTGTGTGAGAGTAGGGTGGAGCAGTGGGTGGTGCTGTGAGTAATGGGTGGAGCAGTGTGTGAGTGGTGGGTGGTGCAGTGTGAGAGTAGTAGGTTGAGCTGTGTGAGAGTAGGGTGGAGCAGTGGGTGGTGCTGTGAGAGTAGAGGGTGGTGCTGTAAGAGTTGTGGGTGGAGCAGTGTGAGAGTAGTAGTTGGTGCTGTGTGAGTGGTGGGTGGTGCAGTGTGAGAGTTAGGCGGAACAGTGTGTGTGTGGTGGGTGGTGCAGTGTGAGAGTAGTAGGTTGAGCTGTGAGAGTAGTCGGTGGTTCTGTTAGTTATGGGTGGTGCTGTGTGAGAGTAGTGGGCGGTGCTATGCGAGTAATGGGTGGAACAGTGCGAAAGAAGTAGTTTGTGCTGTGTAGGTGGTGCAGTGTGTGAGTGGTGGTTGGTGCTGTGTGAGAGTAGGGTGGAGCAGTGGGTGGTGCTGTGAGTAATGGGTGGAGCAATGTGTGAGTGGTGGGTGGTGCAGTGTGTGGTGCTGTGAGAGTAGTAGGTGGAGCAATATGTGAGTTGGGTTGACCTGTGGGTGGTGCTGTGTGAGAGTAGTGGGTGGATCAGTGTGTGTGTGGTGCGTGGTGCTGTGTGAGAGTAGGGTTGAGCAGTGGATGGTGCTGTGTGAGAGATCCATTGGGTCTGTGTTCATCTCCATGGCCTACACCTTGTGGAAATGGTGGAATGAGGTGGGGGTTTTTTGTTTATTTTTTTATTTTTTTAATTATTTTCTATTTTCAACCTCAGGGCCTCCTCAGAGTGTGTCAGTGCGTGTGTGAGGGGAGTGTATCAGTGTCTTTGGGGAGTGTGTCACTTTGTAAAGTCAGGACTATATTCGTGTGTGCATGTGTCTTGTTCAGAGGGGTTCAGTGCCACTGTGTGTATCTCCATGTTATGATGAAATCATGACTCCACCCTTGTGAGTGTCACCATGAGCCACTTAGCAACAGCAGTCATTTGATCTGGATGTTCTGAGTGATTCTGGGTCAACGAGTTCTCCTTCTCCATTACGGCTGAGGCAGGAGGGCATGTTGGGTAATTCTCCCTCGCTCTGTCATCCGCACTGAGTGTGCCTGGGTCCCAACGACTAGGGGCCCCAACAAGTGGGGGGCCCCCAATGCAGCCTTACCCTCACAAGTAACCCCACCCCACATCCCCATTCTGGTTCACGCTTCTCTTCTCCTCTCCCTCTCCTCTCACTCCTCTCTCTGCCTCCCCCTATCCCTTCCCCTCCCAAAATAACCTCACTCCCACACGCCGCATCCGCTGTGGGCAGGGCTTTTGCGGCTCTAATTAGTTCCTGGTAGGGTAGTGTGTTTTTAATGACACAGTAACGAGTGAAGGGCCTAATTACTAGCGCTAGTGGCTGACTGTAAGCGGGAGGGGGAGGGGCGCAAAGTGGTGAGCTGGAGCCGGAGACTCGCAGCTGCGTAGGAGGGGGCGGAGCATGGTGTCCGCCTGCTCGCCTCTCCCCCAGCCTGCGGAGACGGGCAATCGGCAGTGCCCGCTGGTCTCCGGAGCGATGCCATGTTTGACCGTTGGAGGATTTTCGCCTCCTCGCTCTCTCTTGTGTGGGCGTCCCGCAGCCCATGGGAACGGTGGGGGTTGATTTAGCACGGGCCCCTGCTGAACACAAAGGGGTCCTTGGCCAAACAAGGGCCCAGATAACATAGACACACACTGCACAAAATTAAAACTAAACACCACGCATATGTCAGGATTCAATTACAGCCCCCCCGCAAACCCCCCCCCCCCCCCCCGAATTTCTTTATCCTGAGGCTCTGAGCTTAATTATCCAAATAAACTCATGCACCAGACAAAAGACACCTCTCACCCACATCCCCCACCCCTCCACCCCCACTGGGGAAATGGCAGTGGCAGGATTAATTGGGAAATTAAAAATAGGGGCATGTAAGGCGCAGGTCTGATATTGTTCCTGGCCTTGGGACAATGGCACTGGTGAGCGTGTCTGTTTGAGCGGGCGGGCCCTATGATAACGGCTCACAAAAGGCCCTCAAATGAAGACTACAGGTGGGATCGGCTTCAAAGAGACTCTAGTGTTAATCAGCTCACACAGGAAGCCGAGTACAAATTGCATTACCCCGCTGTCTCATAGCTCCCATGTTTATGGGCGGCGTGGGTGTAGCAGTAGTGTTTGCCTGTACCCTAGTGCACACACCCCAGGACAACGGCTCCCCCGCTGTCGGCAGCTAAGGAAAGCAATACCGGGTTTCATGGTTTAATCTAAGCGCGTTTGCTTTTCTCACATTTATTGGGACCCTAAGAATCATTGTGAGTTAAGATCCTTGTAGCTTAAATGATCTCTTAAGTGGACAGATTGGGGGGGATTGCGGCGGGGGATGGGGATGTGGGGGGGGTGGGGGGCGGGGGTTCGTTCCCTTGCATTGAGAATTCTTACTGCTAATCATTCAATGGTGGTAAAACATTTTGTAGTACATGGTGTGACTGAAGCTGTGAGATGAGGGGAAGGGGTCAAGGGGCACGTTTCGGTGAGGTTTTCCAGCAGTCGCTTCGGATTGCACGTTTTGGCCCACCGTGCTTTTGCCTGTCCTTGAAAATGAAACAATAGCAGTGATCCCATAAAAAAGCACCAAATGTAAAACAAAAATAATAATGAATGAATAATATCTGTCTCTCTCAGGGCTGGCTGGTGTGTGAAGATCAGGCGTGTCAGAACCGGATCCGCCGTTTGCCCGCGGCGTTCACCCGGACCGGCCCAGTCTGTCCAGCTTGCACAAAATTCACACTTCGTCCTGAGGTACGCCCCCCTCCTTCCCCTACAGCAGGCCAAAGGCGCAGATCGCTCTCAATTTAGGCAGGGTTCTCAGGAGGCTGCAGATCAATCTTTCTCCAGGTGATGGCGCTGTGGAGCTAATTAAAACCCTGTCTCAGTCTCCTGCCACTGCTCTGTCTGAGCGCTACACTTCTTATCTTTCTCTCTCTTTCCCTCCCTTTCCAGTTTCACTCTGTCATCACTGCCAAGAGCATGACTTAGGCTGACTTAGGCTGGTTAAACATCTTTGTCATCATCATCATCATCATCATCTTCTATGTAATTAAATGTTTGTCAGCATCCCATGCCATTCTACAGCCTTCTCTCCCTTTGGACCAGCGGGGCTTTTAGTTTGTCCCTGTTGGTCCTGGTTCCTAGTGGCACTAAGGAAGTATTTGGCCGCTGGTCTACATCTTTCCCCTCCCCCCCACCTTCACGGTCTCACTTTGTTGTTTTTTTTATATATCTCTCTTTCTTCTTATTTCTCCTTTGGGCTCAGCTGTGGCGACAGGTTGAAGCCCAAAAGGCCGATTTGGCTTGTCACCATAGCCACTTACACGTCTGCTCCCTCTCCCCTCCGCTGGCGAGACAGCAGTTTAAACTGCCAGCTGAATAAAACAGCCCCTTCCCCTCCCACGTCTGTCTGTCTGTCTGTGCTCCCCCTACGGGCAGAGAGACAGTGACCACTATTGTCTCTGCATTAAAGGGGAGAGGAATGCCTCTCTCTCTAATTGGCCAGTAATTTAGAGGAGTTACATACAGGTGCAATTTGTAATATTTTCAGTAAATTAAATTTTTTTTCTGTCTCTCTCTGCCTCTGTCTCTTGCTCTCTGCCCCTTCCTGCTCTCTCTTTTTTCTTTTCTCTCTCTTTCTCTCCCTCTCCACCCAAATTGCTCTTATTCCCTGTTGCCCTCTGCTTTCTTCTCTACTTTTCTTTCTCATCTTTCCTTCTCTTGCCATCTCTCTCCATCCCTCTTTCCTTCTTCCTTTCATCCCTGATTCCTGTCATCTTCTCCTCCTTCCCCCATATCTCCCTGTTTTTTTTTCTTTCCCTATTTTTCTCTCTCTCCCTCCCTTTCTTTCTCTCATCTATATCTCCCTCTACCTTACTCTGATCACTCTCATCCTCTATCTCTCCCCCTTTCTTTCCCTTTCTCCCTTTCCCTCTCTATTTCCATCTCTCACTCCTCTCTTTTTCTCTCCCTTTCTTGCTCCCTCTCTCATTCCCCTTCTCTCTCTCTCTCTCTCCCTCTCCCTCTCCCTCCCTCTCCTCCCCCCTTGCTGTTATTGATGTGCGATCAGCCGCCCATTAGGGTTTCCTTTTTCCCCTCTAGTGGAAATTGCAGCATGTTAATTTTCACACAAATTACAGCAATAGCAGGTATCTCTATTTGCTGCATTATAGCAGGAGCAATCAGCGATAATTGAGTGCCTTTCAAAGGGAGCCCGGTGAATTCACTCCAATTCAAAGCCAGTCCATTTATCGCCTAATCGCTCTTTAAACACTGAATTTCTGGAACAAAAATTCTTGTCATAATTTTGCTTAAGTGTATTTGGAAATCACAGTCCTTTGAGCAAGGATAATTGAAATCAAATCCTTTTCACTGGAGCTGACATTTCTACATTTCCCCAATTGAAATTAATTTCAAAAATTGAGCATGAATATCTTCAAATAGCAGGCAATTATACCTTTCAATGGGGAGAAATTATGTGCACAAAAAAGTGGAGACATCAGCAAGCGCTTCAGTTAAATGTCTTTGTTTCCCACTGTGTTTGTCTTGTAAAGATTTACATATATTGACTCGTTATGCGACCTTGCGTTGTGGATAGCCTCCCTTTTTCATTTCAGCCCATTAAAATTAACTAAAATTGGAAGGTTTTTAGTTAAGCTTCATCAGAACTGTTTGGATTTTTTCCTTTTTTTCGCCTGCAGCTGTGGAGAGTAGCGAGACTGGCGGGGCTAACCCCTCCTTTGCCGCACTGCAGGAAACGGCACTCTGACAGCCCACTCTCAGGTCCAAACCACACTGTTCTGACAGCCCACTCTCAGGTCCAAACCACACTGTTCTGACAGCCCACTCTCAGGTCCAAACCACACTGTTCTGACAGCCCACTCACAGGTCCAAACCACACTGTTCTGACAGCCCACTCTCATGTCCAAACCACACTGTTCTGACAGCCCACTCTCAGGTCCAAACCACACTGTTCTTACAGCCCACTCACAGGTCCAAACCACACTGTTCTGACAACCCACTCACAGGTCCAAACCACACTGTTCTGACAGCCCACTCACAGGTCCAAACCACACTGTTCTGAAAACCCACTCTCAGGTCCAAACCACACTGTTCTGACAACCCACTCACAGGTCCAAACCACACTGTTCTGACAGCCCACTCACAGGTCCAAACCACACTGTTCTGAAAACCCATTCACAGGTCCAAACCGCACCATTCTGAATACCCATTCACAGGTTCAAACCACACCACCACTCACAGGTCCAAACCGCACCACTCTGTAACCGCACATGCACAAGTCCAAGCTACACCACACCATCACCACAGACACCGACAGGTCCAAACTACACCACAACATTCTTGGTCCAAACCATGCGACACCCAAACTGTGCTGCAGCACACAATGCAACCCAATCCACTCTGTATCTTGCATAGCAACGAAGTCTGTGACGCACTGCACACTAACTCAAACCGCAAAAAGCAAACCAAAAGCGCACCGTGAGTCCAACCATACGCTTCACCATAACAGAAACTCCACAATAACTCAGCTTTTTAATTTTGTCTTGTCAAGAAGAACCCCTACCCCCCCGCTTGGTCGAATTGTTCTTGCGCAGTGTGTAGGGTGGGGAGAGCCCTGGTAACCTCACCCCTCCCTCCCTGGGTGATGCAGTGACATGTAGGGCCACACCCTGGGAGACATCACAGGCTTTGTCAGTACCCTACTGTGGTGTGCTGAGTGAGTAGCCTTTTTTCTTTTTTTGGGAAATAGAACTCATTTTTTGCTGTATTTGCAACAAAAAACTGCAAAATAGCATTGATATGATATGACTGATATGAGTTAAGGTGTTAACCTATTCTGTTTGGGCCCTTTGTGTTTGTTGTCTGTAGTGTAAATGTGATTTTCGCTCTGCAGCAGAGGGCTGCTCTCTGGGTGTTCTGGCAGCTTATGGTGGGCTTCTGAAATGGCAGAGCAGCAGAGACAGCATGTGTCTGAACAGATGGTGTTTTCGTTGACGCGGTGTGGCCTGTGTGCTCGTCACAGAGGCAGCGTCCGCTGCCGTTTTGCCTGCGTGCTCTCCTTTTCCCAGCACATTTTGAGCTGTGCTGGTATTTCCGTGCCAGCGAGGCAAGCAAGTTCTTTCTGCAGGGTTTCTCTGCCGGGCTGGGTTGTGGTACTTCTTCTGCCGAACTGGAGATATTTTCCTTTAGCCTTCTTTGGACTCTCATCTTTCTATCCTTAAACCCCCACTTCCTTTTATCTCCCCTTGTCTCTTCCCCCGTTTCCCTCTCCCTTGCCGTCGGTTTTCTATTTCAATTCCAATTAGCCATTTTGCCATGACAACAATACCTTCGCATTGCCAGACAAATCAAGTGTTTTGGGAAAACAATAAAATATCATAAAATACAAGTGCCAAAGGAAAAGCATTATGTCACGACACACTGGGCAGAGAGATAGCAAGCCGATCAATATCAATACATTGCTGAATCGTAGTTCACGGAAGAGGCTTCATTGTCAAAAGGGGCATTAATATCTCCATAATAACCACCCAGTATGTCGTGCAACTGAGTACACACACGGCTTGCTTACATGTACAAAGAATAGGTAATTGACATTACCACAATGCAGCTGCAGGAAGACGCTACCAGCTTCTGGGCATGGCGTCTTCGTCCGGTTGCCCTCCGCATCGACGACGGCGTTCGAGGGTCACGAAAGCGGTCACGCTAGCGGTCGCTAACCAGCGTTAGCTGCGTCCAGCTTCGTTGGTTCTGGTTTTCTAAAAGGTTCTAAAATGTTCTTCGGCTATTGGGTTGTGCCGTATGGTTGATTCAATTGAATGACGGTAAACTTGGTTTAATACGCAAAAGGTAGAGCTATGAGAGGTACATGGAATCCTTAGTCGTGCCTTCTTCAGGACGCGGCCATCTTGGTCCTTCGATCAGAGCAAAACTTCTTCTCTTGCGCCAGAACCCCGAGTGGTAAATAAGGAATTCACCCTGCCCCACTTCCGGGTCTCAAGGTCAAACCACTTTGCAACATACATCATCAAACATTGTCAAAAATCATTCAATTGCACATCAAGCAAGCCGGAGACATTTATGAACCCACTAATTCTAAAAGTGGGATTTTAGCTAAAAGAAAGTAAATAACAATAGGCTTATCTAGGACCTGAGATCTAGTAGCACTCTTAACTAGATAACGTGGTGATCTCTTAAAGGGAAATGGCACGTCCGTAACAATTAGTCTGTCTTAAAAACTACACAATATTTAATTGGAACAAAATCTTGAATGAAAGGAAAGTAAATTAGGTAATATTCTAAAGCAAAAAAACAAAGTTCCTCTTTGTCTCTCAATTCAGTTAAATTCAGAATGGGTTATTGGCATGAAATGCAAGCGAGTAAATGTGCCTAATCGTAACTTATTAGTAATAGTGTATTTTAAAAAGTATGTATTTTAACCATGAGAGGTAGATTGTTATAATTTATACTACTTCTTATGCCAGCATAATATTGCAGACTTTAATGTTTAAAAAAAATAAAAATAAAGGTAGATACATTTTCTTTCATATTATTTATGTATCATTCTCTTTAATTTGTTTTTGAAATATACTTTACATACTTATAAATGTTTTTGGTTATTCGTTTGAGCAGTGAACTTTTCAGTAACACGCTACTGGCTGTCTTAAGAAACAAAGTGTCATCGAGTAAGAGTCAGACCGTCTTCCAAAACACCACGCCACTGATCATATTTACACATTATGTCACTTATGTCATTTACACATTATGTTTCTTAAAGGTGTATACTATGCAGGTTTTTTTTAGCCCTTCTAAACTCTATGTTTGTCTCCTCCTCCGTCCTCAACCCCACCCACACCCCGGTTGTGGACGTACCCTTGAGCGGTACAAGCAAAATATCAAACAAAGAGGTGAGGTGGTCCGTGATATTGAAAATAGCATTTTTAGCAACATGAATCATTCCATATAGATGGTAACAGTAATTAGGCACACTGCACACATAACGATCCTTTACACTGAGTGCTCCACCTAATGTGTGAGAACATCGTATGGTACTCCGTAGTGCAGCTATTTTGTGTGTTTCCTCCTTCGGCATTTAGCTATTCTGAACCTTTAGCTAGAAACTGGGATGTAAACATGAAATTGTGTGTGGAGTAAGTAACATTAGGAGGCCATTGGCACATTATTCCTAGCTAATACACAAAGTTATCTGTATCTTATTCAAATATTAGCCTCTTTATTTTCTCAAATACAACATGGTATGTATGTGTTCATGGCTATGGATAGCTGGTACTTCATGCATTCATGCAAATTGTAGCTACCGTATCTACAGTTGAGGCCAAGTTTACATACACCGAGGCTAAAGACATTCAAACTCAATTTTTCACAACTCCACACATTTCATGTTACCATAAATTTCCTGTGTCAATTAGGGTGTCTGCTTTATTTACATGAGAGGTCATTTCAAAATAATAGCTAAGAGACAGATTAATTTCAGCTTTTATGTACTATATCAAATTTTTAGTGGGTCAAAAATTTGCATACACTTTGTTAGTATTTGCTGGCATTGCCTTTTAATTGCTTAACTTGAATCAAACGCATGGGGTAGCCTTCCATAAGCTTCTCACAATACTTTGCCAGAATTTTTGCACATTCCTCCTGACAGAACTGGTGTAACTCAGTCAGGTTTGTGGGCCTTCCTCGGACATGCTTTTTCTGTTCAGTCCACAAATTTTCTGTAGGATTCAGGTCAGGGCTTTGTGATAGCCAGTTCAATACTTTCACTTTGTTGTCTTTAAGCCATTTTGTTACAACTTTGGAGGTTGCTTAGGGTCATTGTCCTGCTGAAAGAGCCATTTGCTACCAAGTTTTAACTTTCTTTCTGATGTCTTGAGGTGTTGCTTCAATATTTCTAGATAATCCTCCTTCCTCACGATGCTATCTATTTTCTGAAGTGCACCAGTCCCTTTCCCAGCAAAACACCCCTACAACATGATGCTGCCAACCCCATGCTTCACAGTCGGGATGGTGTTCTTCGGATTAAAAGCTTCACCCTTCATACATAGCGCTGATCATTATGGCCAAACAGTTCAATTTTGGTTTCATCTGACCAGAGAGAACTCCTCCAAAATGCTTGGTCTTTGTCCTGGTGACCACCTGGAAACTTCATTCTGGCTTCTTTATGCCAGTCTTGGAGTAGGGGCTTCTTCCTTGCGCAACAGCCTCTCAGGCCATGGTGATGTAGGATTCTCTTAATGGTGGATGTAGATACTTTGGTAAATGATGCCTCCAACTCCTTCAGCAGTTCCTTTGTCATTGTCTTGGGGTTCAGTTGAACCTTTCGGACCAAAGTTCGTTCAGCCCTGGGAGTTAATTTGGGCCTCTTTCCTGAACAATGCAATGTCTGTGTGGTCCCAAGTAGGGTTGGGCCGATGTAAAAATTTTCATTTTCGGTTTGATATTAAGCCAAATAACGGATGGGACGGTAATACCACATGTGACTCAGCCGCTCCCGAATGGAACTGTCACGCCAATTTTGATCTGGGCTGCAAAAAATGATCCTGGTGAGGTAATGACATTCTAAAACAGCTGTTACAGCTGTAACGTTTCGTTACAGCGTCCGTTGCTATGCCGACGCTGCCAGCCTTGATACATTCTGTTGCGATAAAGATTCTAAGACAACTCAGCAATTTCTCTGGTTTAAGCCTGGTGCACACTAGAGGATTTTCAAATCTTAACCGATTTTAAAAACGTGGGAAACCACAGACATAATGATATACTAAACAATTTCAGAGTGCCGATTCCAGGGACTTGGGATCTCACAGAAACTTGCATGATCAAACGTGACTTCAGAGCAAAACAAACATGGAGGCGGACCATCGTCGTCAGCTGGTTGCTCTTGTGTGTGCTGTGTTTTGCACCGAAAATAAAAACAAGAAAAAAACTTTTTTTTCGGCACTTCTTGCACCTCCAAGATTTTCTAACTAGCCGAAATCATCGCAGATGACACCAATGCAAACATTGTGTGTGATTGGTCAGAAATTCAAGGTGGGCGTGATTTATTTTGTTTTATTTCCGCAAGCTGATTCCCCGTCTCCATGGAGACCACACTGCCGGCAACGTTACAATAATTACATATATACATAATACAATAATATTGATACATTTGTTGCTACGTGCAGTTGCCTAACCGCATCGAGTATAAAACTATTTAGTCCGCAGAGAACTTCGGTTTCGGCAAGCTGAAAAAAATTTGGTTGGTTGCGCTTCCCGGTCAGCTCGCTTTCATTGGCTATTGCGTGTTTCTGGTCAATATTCCATCGCTATTCTTTTGACACTACAGGATTTCAAGTCGTAAATATCGAACATGTTTGATATTTACAATTCGAGATCGGGGAGACTCCAATTCAGTCGGTAACATTAAAATTATGTCTGTAAACCCCTCACACTACAGGATCATTTTGGCAGATAATCGGTTCAGACCAGCCTCGAATTGGGAAGGGCGGACCCAAAATCGGCCCAATTATCCTCTAGTGTGGGGCCAGCATTAACGGGTTATTTTCCAGCCTGAAATGCGATCGTATTAGTAAATGGCTACATAGCCAACTACTTGCAAGTTAGATGACATATCTCCCTGGATATTAATTAAATGTTTTTTAACAGAAAATAATAATAATAAATGCAATTTTATCCACAGAAATGGCTATACAAAAAGGCAAAATAAATGTTGTGGTCGCGATCGCCGTTGCACACAGCACTTATACGGTGGTATGCACTTATAGCTAGCCACCGCTGCAGCATTTTCAGGAATATGGGAGCATGCAGCTGAAATCCTCTACGGAAAGCAACCTCACAGCGATCTCATCTACAATCAGTAGGCAGTGTTGTGCTTCACTACGTGGGCTTATTCCGCTCTTACAGCTCGTTTCCAGCCCAAACCATACCAAACCTTTGATTGGTCTACTGAAATTTGATCTCCTTGTTGCCGGCCTTGGCACTAAATTGCCTGTCAATCTTTTATTTTTATTTGCACTCAGACAGTAGTGGCTCCGTTTTTTGGGATGGCAGGTGTGCCATCCCGCCAAGTTATAAATAAACATAATATTATGTCAATCATGTTGTCATATTGCTTATTACTAATACAATACAAGTTGGATTTAGCGCCGTCGGCACAGGTTGCTGATGTAGGCTACTTTTTAATTTGCCAGAACGTCTCATAATGACAAATGCTGGTTCGTCAGTTCGCGTAAAATCAAACCGGTTTAAGCTTGTACCCTGGACCGGACCAGCAAAACCGGAAACCAACCCAACCTTAGTCCCAAGACATTTTATTTTTACATACAATTGTTTGTGCAGATGCACGTGGTACCTGCAGTTGTTTGGAAATTGTTGTATTACATTGTTATATTCCTGATGTATAGAGTTGGAAATACATTTTTGAAATATTTCAGTATTTCAAGTTATGCTGTGTTTTATAATCAGTGAACCCCAACTTTGTTAGCTTTGTTAGTGAAGTTGGCTACATGTAGCTAGATAGCATGCGGTATCAAATTCACTTCCTTTGATTTAAATAAATGTCTAGACAGTTATGCTGTTTTATCATCAGTGAATCCTGATGAGGACAGAGTTTTTGTTTGCAACTTGGTTGGCGAAGTTGGCTACACATAGCTAGATAGCTTGCAATTCAGTTTCCAATTGAAATACATGCTGGCGACTTACCAAGCTAGCTAAGTTGCAACTATAAACAGTGACAGCATTTCCCTTAGGGAGGAAGAAATTTTAATGGGAGAACAGAATTCAATACAAAATCTCCCCAACCTTGGGCATCTAGTTGCCTAACATAACGGAGGACGGAGTGTAGCACAGTGGGTAAGGGACTGGGCTTGTAACCGAAAGGTCGCAGGTTCGATTCCCGGGTAGGACACTGCCGTTGTACCCTTGAGCAAGGTACTTAACCGAAATTGCTTCAGTATATATCCAGCTGTATAAATAGATACAATGTAAATGCTATGTAAAAGTTGTGTAAGTCGCTCTGGATAAGAGCGTCTGCTAAATGCCTGTAATGTAATGTAATGTAAATGGCTAGCTGAAGGTAAGTTACTTACAGGTCCAACAGAAAACAGGCCAATCCCGTGTCGATTTTCATCCCCTTGACGAACTTCAGCTGACACCACCAAGGAAAAGTAATTCCAAGCTTGGCTGTAGTTATTGAACTGTCAGCTTGTCTTTTTGCTTTGCTGTATCTAGGCTTCTTAGCATCTGCCATTGCGGCAGCTAACAAGCAACAAGCACTTCTGGAATCTGATCTCCAACCACTGGCTGTGTAGCCCACCCTTCCCCACACTGAAAAGAGTGCCACGACCAGAAATGTTCCAAACACATTTTAGAATAACAAACAGGTAAGAGGTGCAGGAATTTGGTGAGACTAAGTCAAGTCAAGTTTATTGATCACATAAGCATTAGCATGGCAGTGAGATTCTTTGTTCCTGTCTGTTACTCTCTCATCCTATGCAATACACAATCAGTCAATTGATGATAGTATTAGTAGTAGTAATAATAACAATAGCAATAAAATCGTAGAATAAAATATAAAAAAGAATATACATATATTACATACACATACATATATATACATACATACATGCATATACACATATGCATATACATACATATACACACCCAATATACACACATGTATGTAAGCGCGTTCACAATAAGATTAAAAGAGTCTCGTAAAGTGTGTGTATGTGCAGTAAAGTGCAGTGTAACTGAGGGGGAGGAAATTGGGGGAGGCAGGAGGCAGGGGGCATGAATGGATGGAAACAGGGGGGTCTAAGGGGACAGGGTCTGGTGTCGGTGGAGCTGAGCAGGTGTTGGGAGTCTCAGCTCAGCATCCGGATGGCCTGGGGTAGAAACTTTTCCTGAGGCGGTTAGTCTTATCCCTGATACTGATATAGCCAGGCTTCCTCTTGGACTGCTTCCTAAAGAAGAGGCCATGGCTCGGGTGGCTGGGATCAGCAATGATCTTATTGTCCTTGGATATACATCTCTTGGTGTATATGTCCTCCAAGTTAGGCAGCATGCCACCTGTAAACCGTTGGGCTGACCGCACCACCCTCTGAAGCCGCCGCCGATCCTGTTCAGTGCTGTTGCCGTACCAGGTGGTGATGCAGTCAGTCATGATGCTTTCTATGGTGCACCTGTAAAAGTTTGTCAGGACAGGTGAGGACATGCGAAACTTCTTCAGCCTTCTTAGGTTGTAAAGGCGCTGCTGGGATTTTTTCACCAGCGTGTCCACATGCCAAGACCACTTAATGTCCTCCGAGATTTGGACTCCAAGGAACCTGAAGCTACTGACCCGCTCCACAGCCGCCCCATTGATGGTTATGGGTACATGCGTATCCCTCTTCCTGAAGTCCAGGATCAGCTCCTTGGTTTTCTGCACGTTAAGCTCCAGGTTGTTCCCCTGGCACCACGTTGAAAATGCCATCACCTCATCCATGTAGTCCGTGGTGTTGTTGTCGTTATCAGACCAATAACTGTTGTGTCATTGGCGAACTTGATGATGGCATTGGAGCTGTGCCGGGCTGTGTAGTCGCTGGTATAGATGGAATAAAGACATGGATTGCCAGTGCGTCATAGATATGTCTCTGCATGGTTGCATGGTTATTTTATAATATTTTCAAGTAAAAAATCCTGCATAGTCTGCCTTTAAGAAAAGCGCATGGAGTGTTACTGAGCAGTTTACTGCTCAAATGGATGACCAGTAGCAAAACATGACATTTACTGCAAAATAAATTTGCCACAGCAACAACCAGTGAAAAACAGGTGTAAAAATTAATCGAATTAGGACAGTAAAAAAGGAGAAATAATCAATCAGAAATAATAAAAATAAAATATAATGGTAATAATAATAATAATTTGACAGTGTAATAAAATAAAAATGTAGTATGTTTTGTCATTGTGTTGGTGTGTTGCTGTCTCTCTCTTTCGCTCCATCCCTCCCTCCCTCACTCTGGTCTGGACTGCATTTTTTTACAAGCAGAGTGCTCCGCTCTTGCTGTAATCTCTGGTCCCGTCTTTGCTGCACGCTGCATTACAGAAATATATTTTCAGAGTGCAATTGACTGGCAAAGAGAAGTTTGCCTAGGCCACATCGCCTTTATTAAGGCCGCAAAGTGTTAGGGGGGTTGGGGGGGAGGATGGGGTGCCGGGTGGGGGTGGGGGGTGGGGGGGGGGGGGGTGCTGGGGAATGGGGGGTGGGGTGGGGTGCTCTCAGGAGAAGCAATTTCACAGCTGGTTTACTCCCGAGTCATTCAGGCCAAAAAAAAAAAAAAGGCGGCACAAATTTGTGGTGAAAAGTGAAATGGATGTCAGTCGCAGAACAAAGATGTGAGCTGAGTGCTGAACAGGCTTGATGGGGGCTGGGGGGGGGAGCAGGAGTCTAAATTGAATAACCGCCAGCGGTATGTGAGCCACACCCCTCCGAATGGCACCTGTCAGGGCAGGCACCACCGTTTGGAGAGATGAGCTCCGTTTCAGAGCCCCGCCCTGTTTTCATCCTTGTCCTGCTGCAGTGATGTAGAGTGAATGGGGCGGGGCTACTAAAACCCCCAATGCATCTGTTCTCTCTTGTGGAACACCTGGTCTGATGGGAAGAACATGAGATACACATCTGATGTGAGTGATCAGATGCACAATCAGACTGATTTGGCAAGAAATCGCTCATGCAGTTGAGCTAGCATGGGATATTAAATGTTATAAATTGATAGAGTTGATCAGCCTTGATACAGAACAGGTGATGTCACCATTACTGTGTGTGTGCGCACACATGTGCTTGCACAAAATTAAGGTTGTGTGAGTGATTGTGGTCTGAGATATTGTGTGTGGCAGAGACTGCAGTATGTGTGACATTGTGTGCTGTGTGTTTGCATGTGTATGTGTGTGAGGTTGGGTTTGCATGTGTGAATGTGTGCACGCATGCATATATGATTGCATGCATGTCTGCGCGTCTGCTTGCCTTTTTGGGTGTTTGGTCATGTGTTGTGTATGATTATGTGCATGCATGTAACCAAGATTATTTTTGTGTATGGTATATGTGTGTAATTTTGGTGTGTGTATGCGTGTGCCTGACTGTGTGTTCGCATTCTGGTGCTGCTGGGCTGGGCTGGGCTGGCATTGGGTATTCTGGGTCCATCATGTGCGCATAGCTGAATCGACAGGCAGTAGTGTTGACCCAGTAGGGCATTATGGGTCAACAGCTGTCAGTGCTGATGGATGTACCGGGGGGTAATTAAAACCAATCGGTAAAAAAGATCCCCCATCTAATTCCCTCATCTGCTATTTATGCTAACATTGTATGGCTTCTATGGTGACACCGGGCGTCGGGGTCCCGATAATGGCAATTAACATAAAAGTATAATGACTAATCAAATTGACAGCAACTGTTGTTCATCAGCTCCACACACAATGCCTTATCAAAACAAACTATTATGAAGGAGGTAATTTCAGAGCTTCTTTTCTCTCATATCCCTCTTTTTCTGTCCCTCCCTCCCTCCCTCATTCGACCTGTGCTGTGCTGGCAGGCTGTGAGATTGGTACCAGTAATTACAGCTGAATGTACAAACTAAACAAACGCTTTCCTCTGGTTCCTCTCCTAGTTCCTTTTTTTCTTATTTTCTCCTCCCTTCCCAACTCTCAAATTGCTGTTCGCCTTGTCCCCCACTCTCTCACCCCCAATCCTCATTTAAGCTGGATGAGGACTAGGTCACAGATTGTGACTGAAGAGATTTTACAGTAGTTGTGGTTGTGGGTCCCTCTTACACTGTAGCTTTGAATGGAGGTGGGAGTGGGGATGTTTATGAGTAGAGGAGAGGCTGTGGACAAAGGGTCACTGTATAGGTGAGATGTGATGTGCATCAGCAACAAGAAAACACTGGAAGTAGTTTGCAGTGTCTGTTTTGTCTGTGGTACTCTTGAGAAAGGTGTTTACAGTGTTATGTCTTTGTTTTGTCTGCAGTACTCTGAGAAAGCACTGTACAACCAGCTGTCCTTCTACCGATTCATTTTTGACTGGGACTATGCCTACAACAAGGTGCTGACGCACCCCGAGAGAGGTAAGACTGCGTATGCATGCAGAAATATATGTACTGTGTCTGACATAACAGCATCCTAAGGCCTTGAGGAATGTTCACTAGTTTCAGGGACTTGCCCAACTTTAGGGTAACTAAGCAATAATTATTTTGAGAAGCAGAGTGCTCTCTCTCCCTCTCCTTCCCTCTCTCTGTCTGTCTGTCTGTGTCTGTCACCTTCTTTCTATTTAACTTTATTTAAAATAACCCTACAACAGTCTTCCACCATGCCAGCAAGCTACTCATTGTCATCAGTAAGAGGAGACCCTGTTGTGCTGTGTGTTCTGTAGATCACAGGTGAGTGTGTCTGAGGGGTTTGGGTGACATTAAGGTTCTAAATATTATCTGTTAGATTAGAAATGGGACCTGGAGTTTAACTGAACCCTCTCCTTTGGGGGAGGGGGGGTGGTTGCTATCAAATAGTCCAACTGGCAGCTGGTCAGTATTGGTGAGCTGAATAGTAGAGCGGCAGAAAGAGAAGATGGGTGCTTATGGCTGCGGTTCCCTGTGTGCCATTCAGTTGTTTCTATCTTCTTTTTTCAGCAGTTTTATTTGTGCTGTGAGGTAGGGTCCTCAGCCCCACCCCCACCCCCCCATTCCACATGGCAGAAACAAGGCGGCTCTGAACTAGCTGTGGTGTGGGGGGGGGAATGTCTGAAGGATGTTCTCCTTGTCGAGTCGACAGCCCTAATTTAGCCAGGCGGCGCAATCAGGAGCCAGTGCCGAATGCAAAAGCGGCCAATCAGTACACGGTGGCGGAGAGAGGGGCTGCCGGGCCGGAGGGGCCAGACGCGCTGTAATAACGCTGCCGTGTTGATTGAAAACAGTTTTTAGATTTTGGAAATGATAGGGGGAGTAATTGGTGAGAAGGAAAAAGGATAGTCCTTCATAAGTAATGGGAAATGGAGCATATATTTCGCCCGGACTGAAGGCCCCCCGTTATCGCCGCTCGCCCGCCCGTCTCCTGGCCCTAGAATTTTCATCTTGGCCAAGGCCACAAGAGCCAGGGTCCTTGTTATCCGCTGTGCGGTTGTGATTGATGTCACTTGATTAAAAGCGCCTCTCACCAGTTTGTTTATATATATATATATATATATATATATATATATATATATATATATATATATATGTGTATATATATATTTTTTTTATTTTTATTTTTTATACTTGTTTGTGTGGGTACTTTTGAGGTTTTATGGTCAGAGACCAGGCCAAATCTTAAATGCCAGGTGTAATCAAAAGATGACCACTCAAAATTCGTGGTGGAGAGAGGCAGATCAAAGCAGATAGTAAGAGCATGTTTGCGTGTGCTCTGGGTTTATTTACTCCTTGGGCAGCGATGGGTTATTGTCGCTATGTGGCCGTGGCCAGCACAGCTCTGCGGTGGTCTGCTCTGATGCATCCTTCCTCGGTGCACTGGCTGAACGCTCCTTTCACAGTGTTTTGTGTCAGACACCATTGTTCCCGTCGTGCCACGTGGCCACTGCAGAGCGGCCCACTGTGAAGCTCACCCATACCTTTAACCTGGCTTTTCACTGAGTGCAATGTCATACTACTGGAAGTCAGTTGTTCTACCATTTTTGAGGAATTTGACAAATGCTCTTAGCCATAGTGACTTACAAGTTGCAATTTCGGTTTCCATGAAGGATTGCAAATATGGAGGATTCTGTGATTTTCTGTGACAACATATACAGTATAGAGTGAGCTCTATAATGTTTGGGACAAGGACATATTTTTCTTTATTTGGCTCTGTACTCTACAATTTAGATTACTAATCAAGCAATTCACGTGTGGTTAAAGTGCACATGACTTTTATTTAAGGGTATTTTCATACACTTTTCACCGTTTCACCATGTAGAAATTACAATGGTTTTTATACATAATCCCCCACATTTCAGGGCACTAAAATGTTTGGTATGTTACGTATGTTACGTAAATGAAAGTAGTCATGTTTAGTACTTTGTTGCGTATCCTTTGCATGCGATGATGGCTTGAAATATGTGACTCATAGACATCACCAGGTGCTTAGTCTGTAATGCAGACATCTTCAGTTCCTGCTTGTCTCCGGGGCTAGTTGCCTTAAGTTTTCTCTTGAGCATATGAAGCATATGTTTAATTAGATTCTGATAGGGTGAATGACTTGGTCAGTCAAGAATTTTCCAATTTTGGTTTGGAAAAACTATTGTTGCTTTCATTTGGGATCATTGTCTTACTGTAAGATGAAGTGCCGTCCAATGAGTTTGGGCGCATTTGCTTAATCTTGAGCTGGTATGATGCTTTTTGACATATCAGAATTAATTCTGCTGCTGCTATCAGCAGTTACATCATCAAGTGAGCCAGTACCTGTAGCAGCCATACATGCCCAAACCGTAATACCCCCCACCATGTTTCACCGCTGAGGGGGGGGGGGGGGTGCTTTGCATGTTGGGCAGTTTTGTTTGGCCTCCACACTTTGCTCTTGCCTTCACTCTGATAAAAGTGAATGTTGGTCTTATTTGTTCACAAGACCTTTTTCCAGGACTTTTTCCATTAGCCTGTTAGTGAAATCTTCTGTGGACAGTAGTCGCTGACACATTCACGTCTTCCTCCTGAAGAATGCTTCTGATCTGTTGGACAGGTGTTTGGTGGTTTTCTACATTATAGTGAGAATTGTTCGGTCATTAACTGTATAGATCCTTCTTAACCTACCAGAACCTTTTGTGATTACTTAGTTCACCTGTGCGCTCTTTCTTCTTAGTGATGTTCAGGTGATTTTGGTAAGCCTAATGTTTGGCCTATGTCTCCGACTTTTTTTCCTTCTTATTTCTCAGCTTTAGAGTGGCTGCCTTGACTTTCATTGGCACAATTCTGGTCCTCATGTTGACAATTGCCAATAACTGATTCCAAAGGCAATCAAAAGCCTAGAACGTAGACTAGATACTGAAAGCTTTCTTGTACCTGCATTAAGGAAACAATTGAACACACTTGATTAATCAGAAACACCTGTCAATCCATGTGTCCCAAACATTATGATGCCCTAAAATGGGGGGGCTATGTATGAAAAGTGATTTCTACATGATGAAACCAAAATGTATAAAATCACACTTTAATAAAAGCTGAGAATCTGAATTTTATCCACATGTGCATTGTTTGGTTAGAAATCGAAAACTGAGTACAGAGCCAAATCAAGAAAAGAAGAAAAATAGAGTTTTGTCTTTGTCCCAAACGTTATGGAGCTCATTGTATATGAAATTGTAATTTTGCAGTCCAACACTGGAAGCAACTCATTCAAGATAAAATGCTTTGTACGTTTTGTAAGAAATAATAAGTATATGCCACTTGATCATTTATTTCAGCAATTTAGTGATGGAATACATTTTGCAGTCAAACTTTTTATCTCAAAAAGTGTTTTACATGAATGCCATGTATTGATTTGGCTGGCATAAATAAAAATGATTTTACGCTGTCTGACTATTTTCAATGATATTCATGTTCATTAATACTGAATTCATTAACCCCATAGCGCACATGCCAAATCTGGCCAATCCTTGCCCATTTAAGGGGTACCTTATTTAAAGCTTTATAAATCCAAATGTGAACACCAGAGAGACTTGAAAAATTGCTTAAGTGAAGCAAGACATTTGTACGATTTACAATACTAACGCAGATTAGTTTATATTCATAATTTTGGAAGAAATAAAGTGCCACAAATGCAATCGTCTAGGCAAAAAATCTAAAATAAATTTGCTCTTTTTTATTTTGCAATAAAATACTGAGAGATTGCATATATACAGCAGGTTAAACTATACATGTCCTGGGTCAAAAACTCCTTCACCAGAAGTTCATAAAATCTAAGGGTGGATAAATGTCTAAATTATGCATATGCATTGCTGTAAATCACAACATGTTCATGTATTGCACCACAAATCGACTGTTTTGACTCAAGAAACTCACTGTTGCATCATTTTCAAGTGGGAATTACAAGCTTTCCATCAGTACAGTGGTGTAAAATATCTAGGCGTCCAGAAACATCCAAAATCTCTCCAAAAATGAATAAAATGCTTTTTGTCCATTAGAAAGCATATAAATGAGCCCCCTATGAAGGTTTAAGATGAAACATTGATATCAGATTAAAAAATAATGCAAGAACATTGTCACACAATGTAGTACAGTACCTAAATGTGTAATAATTAACTCTCGTATGTATATGTATGGAAAACTGTCGGTTACACTGATCTATGAAATGCTATTCCAAAAGCAAAATTAGACGTTATATATCGTTAGAAAGCTTATACTGTCACCTACTGAATAAATTAATTGTCAATCAAGCTAGACTACTGAAAAACGGCGACAACGCCGTAAACAACACGTGTGGTATTACGCACAGCTATTTTGGAAGGTACCCAGGCGTCACAAATGTGCGTTGGTTGGACTTGACGCCACGGCATCATCTTGAATTTGGTTTCCGCTCATTTAACAGAAAACGCCTTTGTCGATCGGGCTGATTTTTTGGTAGGTGAATTGGACTTGACCACACGAAGGCTGGTTTCGATCGGTGACGCCACCGCTCATTCAATATGGCTGCCATGGCCGCCATCTTGAATTTGGTTTCCGCTCATTTAACAGAAAATGCCTTTGTTGATCAGGCTGATTTTTTGGTGGTGAATTGGACTTGACCACACGAAGGCTGGTTTCGATTGGTGACGCCACCGTTCAATCCATTGTGGCTGCCTTCATGTAGTTGACCATGTACAGTCAGGGGCATATGCCATACTTTGCGGTTTCAAGTTCAGGTTGACGTTAGAAGATGTAAGTAGTCAATTGCCTCATGATTTATCAGTAAACAATGCACTATTTTTACAGCATATGTTTACTTTGTCATTTCGATGTCGAAATAAATATTACACACAGTTGATGCGTCTCCAAGAGAGGAGACGATTCACCTCATATCAACTTCCGAGCCCCGTTTCCAATGTCAGTTTGAAGCTGGGCATCACCTCCCTCATGGTCGAGAATAACAAAGACCATATAAAGATGATATTACTCCTCCAAGGTCATTTGCAGGTGGTAGCTGCTTCGCTGGCTTTCCTTTTCTTTTTTTCCTTTTTGGCTACAAACCCAACAGTTGGTTCTCCAAAGCTTACTAGTATTTTTTGGTTTGCGCTGAACTTGGTAGAATTTTTTTTTCTTTGGATCCCTGTGAGCCTCCAAAGGAATAGAGCTTGGGTGCTCAGACACAGCACAGAGTTTCTGCCTTATCTTTGCAGATTGAATGAATGAGGGATACATTTGGCATTGCTTACGGTGATCAGTAGAAAAAGACCGTTTTCTGCCTTCGGTGAAAAACCAGGTTTTGTTTTGGCCCACATGAAGTCACCTGACCACCAGTGTGACCCGTCTACCTTCAACCTCGCAAAATTTGGCTCTTCATCACTAGATGAGGTTAATTTGAACGGAAATGTTGTTAAGCAGAGTCGACTCCTTTGCGGCTCTCCACACATGGTAGGGCTTCTGCCATTACGTGAAATCACAGTTGCTCTGACACCTTACTCAATGCAGTCTATGCCAGTTCTATATTAGAAATAATTGACTGGGTCAAACAGTACATTACTTTCCCCAGATTCATCACATGTGCAGTATTTGCTCTTTTGTTTGTGCGTCTGTCTTCATGCCAGGATTAGCAGTCATGCAGTCATAGGACGTCCTGTCCTAATCCGGTGCACCTCCTTCCCCCCGCCCCAAACAAACATGCACGTTTATGCCCCAGCGCACTGTGTACCCTGTCATTTACCCGGGCTGAACGCTGTAATACCAAACATTACTGCATTAGACGTGAGGCAGGACCAAGCCCCACACCAGGGCCCTGCTCCTCACTTCCATGTTTTTGGTCCTCAAATTACAGTGCGTGGCCACGCTGTCTCTGGGCTGCTGGGGGTTTACTTAACCTCCAACCACTCCTCCACACGCACACGCAAGCCCACTTACTTCCCTTTTCCCCTTGCTTCGCACCGCTCTTTGTAGCTTCACAGTGCTCATCATTGGCTTCTCTGCACTGCTCCACTTTTACACGACTAAGGATGGCTCTTCGTCATTGCACATTTTCACCAGTTGCTACTCAGCACTGCATGTTCCTGAATGCTTTTCAGCACTGCCTCTTCCTGAATGCTCTTCACTGAATACTGCTCAGTATTGTTCCTCACTGAGTGCTGTGCTGACTAATACTGCACCTCACTGTATACTGCTCAATATTGCTCCTCACTGAGTGCTTCTACTGCTCCTCACTGACTGCTGTTCATTTGACTGCTGCTGAATACTGCTCCTCATTGACTACTGTTCATTTGACTGCTGCCGAATACTTCTCATTTCCGACAACTTTCTTATACTGCTCCTCACTGGCTACTGCTCAATACTGCTTATTTTGGACTTATGTCTAATATTGCTCCTCACTGACTATTGTTTAATACTACTTATTTCTGATTGCTGCCTAATACTCCTCCTTACTGACTGCTGCTCAACACTGCCACTCTGACCACTCCACAGTAGTCTGCAGATCATTTTTTGTTAGAAATAATTGTCTTGGTCAAACGGTACATTTCCTTATCCAGACTCATTACACACATAATTCATTGTTTTAATTATTATATATCTTTATATGCGTGCACTAAAATGCATGTGTGTGTGTTTCTCTGTATGTGTGTGTGTCTTTGCTTTTTGGTCTGTGCCTGCAAGAGAAAGGGACTGTAGATTGTGTCTGTGTATCAGCAGCAGGTATTCAGTTGGGTTTGCACTTCACTGTAAAGCATTTTTATTGTTATTAATGAGTAGAATTCAGGGAATTATAGTGTTGGTGTAAGTAACAGTGCTGAAGTGTTTATGTTGGGGCTATGTCCGATCCATTTTAGCACTGTATTAGTATCGGCTAGATGTGTGTGTTGGGTCTCAGTTTTAGGTTTGTGTTGGGTCCCTGTTTTAGGGTGTTTTGAGACTGGAGTTGTTTATCATTTTGAGGACTGCGTTGGGTCTCTTATGTGTTCTGTGTTAGAGATGCAGTTGGTTTCTGTTTAAACCCTTACATTTTCCTCATCCCTCCATTTTATTTTTGTTCCTCAGATCTCAACGTTCTTTCTTCGTCCCTCTCTTGCTGTCTCTATTCCATCTCTGTATCTTTTTCCTGCACACTGCCTCAAGCTCTGTCCATCACTCTATCCCCTGTTCTGCAGCGTGATCCATTTTTTTTACTCACTGTCGCCACGGCGATGGCCCTGCACCACAGCGGCTGGTGCCTTTGTCCCGCTCTCCCCCAACGTCCGGCTTGGAGCGGCTTACATCCACAAGTTTAAAGAACAGGAACGCACACAAACGACAAGTGTCACACAGAGGGAGCAGTGACAAAGAGAGAGAGAGGGAGAGAGAGAGCACGAGCAAGAGATGGACTCCAGGCCAAACTTTGATTCTACCCCTATAATTCCCCTGAATCCCCCACCCTATCCCCCCCTTTGAGGCGTTTAGTGTCGTATCTGGCAGGTTTTTCTGTCTGTCTCTGATGAGCGAGGAATTGCTTTTAAAGTGGGCATTATGCCAGCCTGGCGGCACAATAGAAAGCCAATCTTCCCCCCCATTCTGCCTCTGATGCTGTTATTGTGCCGTTTTAGATAACTGCAGCCCAGAGCAGCGCGCCTAGACGGGCCGCCAGAGGACGTCTTTTGGGGGGGGTGCGGGAGAGAGGGCAAAGGTTAGGGAGTGTTTGATTTTGTGTGCATAGTGGGGGAGGGGGGTGTAGGTGTGTGAACAATGTGAGTTAAGTTAAAGAAGAAAAAAACCTAAAATAAATGTGACCAGTGGTTGGCAAGTTAAGTCCATAGGAGCGTTAAAGAGGCCAGCCTGCTCGGAGGTCAGTGGGCCACATTGACCAGCTCTGGCCAGCAGGGGCGCTGTGGAGCAGGAAAGAGTGTGCTGGGATGGACGCCTTGTGTCCCTCCCACCTTGCCCCAGTGAAATTACCAGTGTCTTGGTGCCACTGCTTCGTCCATTTACAGTATTTTTCCTCTCAATTATTTGATTCTGCCACTCGCAGCCCGAGGGGCATTCTGATGAAAATTGCATCTTTTCAGCCGTGATAACACCTCTTTGCGAAGAAATCTGCAGGCTTCACAGGGTTAAAACTGCCTTTCTCCCCTACTCCCCTTATCTCTCTCTGCCTCTTATTTTTCCCTCCGTCTCATTTCCTGCATCTCTCCCCCTCAAATCTGGAATTCAGTAACAATACTTAGCATCTCTTTAATCCCCATTTTGTGTGTGCATGTACGCATGTGTGCACGTATTTGATATTTTAAAATATATTTGTTCAAAATTTTTCTCGTTGTTCACTGTATGAGCGTAACAAACGTGTGTTGCAGAACCTGCACGCGCACACACATACACACACACACACAAAAGACCCATGCATGCTTTTTCACTCCTGAATTATTTGTAAGGCCTTTGAGTTGGCTTATGTCTCAGCAGAATACCCCACACACTCACATTCAAATAATAGCACGCACCGTCTCGTAAGGGAATCTGGTGTCTGCACATCAGCGCATGTACACCTGTGTAATGGGGAAGACGAAGTGATTTATATGCAGGGGACAGAGCTGCAAGCTGATCTCCATATGGACCTCTATCCCCTCTGCCTGATTGCCCAGCTACCCAGTTAAATGTGGAAGCAATTTCAAACTCAGCATGTGATTTTCCATCATAAAACATTTTTTTCCCCTAAATTAAATATACAATATCAATGACTTCCAAATCAGTTTGAACTCTGATTTCATTCTCCTTATGAAGAGCAATTCATTTCCCCTTTTCTGTTCCCTCTCTCTCTACCTCCCACTCCCCGTCTCTCTCTCTCTCTCTCTCTCTCTCTCTCTCTCTCTGAGTGTGGGCAGTATGATTATGTGCACACTGTAATGTAATTTTGCTGCATTGATAAAATAAAAATGGTCCTTTATCCGTTTTCTGATAATTCAGGCAGGCTTCGCTGTCACCTCTTCACGATGGAGGGCCCCCCCCACACACCCCACCCACAGCCCTGAGCTGGTGGAAATCCGCTGGTACAATTGTCAAATCAATTATTCATTCTCTGCAATTATACTCGCACAAAGAACATTTCTCTACTCAGAGTGATGATTAAATTAACAGCTATTCCAGCTGCCTGATAACATCTAATAGAATATTCATAAGCCACAAAACTGAATGTATTATCTCTGTTAACTGCATCAGGCTCACTTAATTACACGCTTGTTATTGTATTTACACCTTGTTAGAGCACAGAGAGCCTGAGATACTCCCTCGACCTGCCTCATCCTCGGCTGTCACAAGCCAGCTTAGTGCGCGTGTGTGTGTGCGCGCGCACATGTCTGTGTACGAGCGTGTGCATTCGTGTGTGTGTGCATCTCTGTTCTTTCCCTTTCTTTTTATGTCTCTCTCTCCCTCGCTCCTTCCTTTCTATTTCTCTCTCATGCTCCCTCGCTTTAAGAAACGCTATTTATTTTGAATACGTCTCCCTGCTGTGTGCGGGAGATTTGGCGCAGGAGAGAGGAGATGCCTCTGACGAGCTCCTTGGCTGTTAAGTTCTTTTTTTTCCCCCATCCACTCCACACACCGCTAAAAAAGGGAGAGAAAAGAATTATTTTATTCTGTCTTTCAGAAATGATGACATGATTGCTTTTGGTGGATCATTCACCATCCTCCTTCTTTCCTGCCCTATACTGTCTATCTCTCCCTCTCCCATTCTCTTTTCTCTCCCCTCTCCCTTTCTCTCCCCGCTGAAGTAAACATTTTGCAGTGATGGGTTTGTCGAGCTGTTGGTCAGGGCCGGGGCTGGACTGCACTGCGCACTTTCTGCTAGAGTTTGAATATTTAACCCCTGTCCTCCTACGCTGCCAGCATTACTGTATTTATACAACACAGCCAGGAAAGAGAGGGCAAACCATGAGAAGAGAGGCAAGGCAGGGAGCAGAGAGGATGAAGAATTTTAGGGCGAGGGAAAGGATGCAGGGAGTTTTCTGGGGGGTTTTAATTCGGTCCAGTAGCTGAACAAGATGCGTCGTTTCATTCTAGCACCACCTGTCTGCTAGGAGGAGGTATCACATCCTCAACCATCGTTGCCGCCCTCTATCGCATGGAAACAGTCATGTTTGGTGATGTCATTTCCTGTGTGGGCACTCTGTGGGCACCTGGCCCGAGAAGCGTCAGTCGACACTGACCCCATCCCCCTCCCGCAGGGCTCGGAGCAGGTGGTCTGGTCCAATCACTCGGGAGCACTGGGGGGTGCGGTTTTGAAATGGTCAGTACTGGACCACAGCTGCAAATCGCGGGGTGACCAATGGGTTCCCTGAGAGTCAACCTCCTGCAGGGTCTGCCTGACCCCAGCTCTTTCACACAGTCCCACATTACTGTTCATTAAATTTGCCAGATAGGCTTTGGATAACTTGCTGTTCAGTCCTTCTTACCTCTCTCCTCCACTCTCCACTCTCTTACCCTCCCTTTCTCTTCTCTCGTTCCCCTACCTCCCTTTCCCTCTTTTTCTGGCTCTCCCTCTGTCCCTCCATTTCTCCCCCTCCTTCCCTGTCATTTCAATTTCAGTTTAAATACATTATATCATGACACATTTTAAAGTACATATTGCCAAAATGTGTTGATTGTGTAGCAGTATAAAGAAAATAATGATAAGCATAATGCTTCCGAAAGTTCCTACAACTGCTACTTAAATATTAATATTGGCAGTGCAGGGTCGTCACCTGTCTCTCTGGCTGTAGCTAATAGTTGAATATTTCGTGGAGATTCAGGTAAGGATGACAAGCTTAGGCGCTTGAATTTTGGGGGAAAATGTTCTTGAATTTCTTTATATATGTATCATGTGAGGTAGCTGTAGTGTCAATCTGCTTTTGGTTGAAGTGTGGATTCAGGCTCTCCTCTCTCTCCCTCACTTTGTCCATCCATCTATCCATCCATCCATCCATCCATCCACTTTCACACATGCACCTCAACCCGTAAAATGTTCCAGTAATTTTCCGTGTCGGCGTCGTGTGAGAACACAGCCGGAGTCAATTTTCCATGCAGGACATTCCTCCAGTTTGCTGGGTCAGGACCTAGTGAGATTTACCGAAATTTTCTGCCAGGCTGTAGTGTGAACAAGCAATACCTAAGCAACATTCCCGAATAAAGTGGGAAAAAGGTTACAGTGTTTTTAAGTAAGACCTTTTGTTTCTGGCACAATTTCTTAATAAATTACTGAAACTGCCCTTTTAACAATTCTTGCACAAATATGAGACAATGCACGTTGGAGCTGCACTGAGTGATTTTATGAGGGAAATCTGAACCTTTATTTTGGGAATGGAATAAACAGTGTCGCTGTCCTTGCTTGACATGTCTTTGTTTATTGTAAGAACACCATTACAAAATTGCTTGTGTGCTGCACAGTACTTCTCCCTTGTGAATGTGTCAGACTCCGAATGTAGCAAGCTGGCTAGTGTCCTCATATCAATGGCAGATAAAGCTAGTTATTTAACTTGCCTAACATAATTTTTAATTTCTTTTTTTTCATGATTTTACTGAAAACAACTCTATGTATTGATTTTTAGCTGATAAACCATGCTTCCATTGTTTATCCGTTAACTATTTAGGATCATTTAACTGAGCTAAAATGGTTAAAGATGTTACCATTTTCAATGTAACATCTGTGTTGTGTTGGTAGGATTTACCTTGTAGCTGAAACTATTATTCTGTTAAATATCTGGCCGTTTTAAAGATGAACAAACGTAACATTAATATTTGTCCTCCATTACTTTGTTGGGCAGACTAATCTTGCCTAATCTTTCCTAAAATACGTGAACAGACTCAACACAGAATTTTTCCATATAGGAAACCTATATACGGGGAAAACCACTATATAACCCTCTCTCTCTCTCTCTCTCTCACACACACACTCACACACACTCACACACACTCACTCACACACACACACACACACACACACACACACACACACAATGCATACACACACAGGATCAGGATCACTTGGTTGTCTGTCCTCCTGCTGCTGCAGTATAAGTCCTCTGCACTCTCAGACCTGGTGGGAAAAGTCAATATCCCATCTGTTGAGTGGGTAAACATATTGAGGGCCCTGTGCTCACTTACTCTGTCCCTCTGCTGCTAATGCCTCCGCCTACAAGGAGGTGCTGTGTGTGCTCCTGTGTGCTTGCAGTAACTGAGCTGAGTTACCCTGGGTTTAAATTGGTTTTTGGTTTTCATTAAATCACACTGGTTTGGAGCCATCACTTAAATCCCCCTCTTTCATGTTACACATGTACCTCCTGTGGCACTTTCATGTTACATGTACCATCCAGCACTTATATTGTACGTAGTATCATTATCTTGATGTTGTAGCTTGTCATGCCTCCTAGTTTGACTTAGCATAGGTTAGGTCATAATATTCACTGTGTGAACTGGACTTTGTGTTCATGGCTATGAATAACTATTACATAATGAGTATTGTACCTTATTGGACCTGTGGTACAAAACCAAATTATACTCCTAAATGATGGTAAAATCAAGAAAGAAAAACAACGAATTAAAAAAGAGGCAGGGGGTCATGTTCCCCCCCTCCCATACAGTACAACCATAGGTACCGACCGACCGGCCAAATGAACAGGATATGTACCCAGAAGTAGTATAAACAACTGCAAGGTCCTTATACAGTGCACAGATTCTGTTTAATATTTTCACCGACTCAAAAGAGCAAATGATAAATGGAAAGGTGTCTCCACTCATTAAAAACCCAGAGATAAACTACTGGTCAAAAGTTTTAGAACTTTCCAGTTTTTTTTTTTTTTTTTTTAATTTACACAGTTGTCTCAATGTACTCTGGAATTAAAGCATAGGACAAATAAACAATTGGAGATATAAAAAAAAGAAATCATGGAATCATTCTGTTTAACATCATTTATTCTAATTTTTTGACTCAAAGTAGCCACCTTTTGCAGATATAACAGCTGAACACACTCGTGGCATTCGTTCTACAATGGAAATCAAATATTGTTCGAAAAGATCTTCCCAACACTGTTGCAGAAGTTCCCACAAATGCGTTGTACTTTTAGGTTGCTTTGCTTTCACTCCTTTGTCCAGTTCAACCCAAACCAGCTCGATGGGATTTTAAATTAATAATCTTGAAGATTTTCATTAAAGTAAATGTCTGTTAAGTCACTATCGCCAAATTAGGTAAAACAATGGTGATTAAGCGTATTAGAATTTATGATTAAAGAACTGGGTGTCTGTGGCGACATTCCCGGGGAAAAATCACAAGCGGCGCATAGTTAGTGACGCGTTTTCCATCACCCATCAGTGATTGGTCCGCCAGAGAGGGTAGGCGGAGCTAACGCAACAGGCTCGCTCTTCAACTCACTTGTGTGTGAGCGGCGTACTGTTTTCCGGCGTCTGCCAGCGTTACAATAACAGAAGGGGTGGTTATGGAACCCTAAAAAGTTTTTGTGTAACATGAGAGGTCATATTATTTGTTGATGTAGATTTAGTATCACATTTGATGATAATGTAACGTTACTAAATTACATAGCTATTTGCACAGCTAACGCTAGCTACCGGACCATGTCAAGAAAGGCAACATTAGTTTAGACAACGTTGCGCACAGTATCCATCTCTCATATCAGGTAACGTTGCGTTAGCTAGCTAGCTAATGTAAATAAGACAATCTAATGTCAGCTAACGCTACTGACTGGTACCGACCTCGAAAACCGTGTCTCAAATGCAGTGCTACCTTGTGCAGTGTTGCAGTGTAGCTAACTAAAGGTCAGTTCAGATCAATGATTCGCAAAGAGACTGGATGGAACTTGCAAAATTCCAAGATGTCTGATTGTAAAAGTTCTAAAACTGCACTTGGCGATTTGACAAGGTGGGATTTTTGAGACCCCAGGCAACGGCTTCAGACGCTCTGCAAATATAACCAGTTCACACTGCTGCAATTTTCTCTGCAACATTCTGAAACTGTTTCGTCTCGTTGCGAATCATTGATCTGAACTGGCCTTAATGTTACCGTTATTTACATTGCCATCAAGTTCATAATGATCGGAATAAAGCCGAGGTATATGTGGAGCAGAGCCGGGTCTGATTTCTGTGTAAAGATGTTGAGCCGGAGAAAACGAAATAAAAGAATACGGCAGTATGGATTAGCATTGTTATTATTTTATTACGCTTCCTCATATGTTCCTTCAGCCTTGATGCCCTTTTTTGATGAAATCTCCTTTGTTTTTGTTCTATTCTTGTTCTGATTGCTGATTTAACACCAGCTCAGCTTTATCCTCGAACAGTTTAGCTAGCAAAACCAGAAACACCAAGGGTAACATTTTGCAAGGCGGTTGTTTCAAAAATATCATGCAACAATCATTCACGAAAAAGACTGTTTATTGTGCACAAGATAAATAATTGCACGAACCACAGCGAATCCCGCGAATTCTTCTCTGCAGTGTAAAGACGTTCATACCAGGCAAAAGGTGGATAAAGAACAGTTGTGGAAATTGATCATCACTAATTCTACCGAGGTCTGCTACAGCATTTTAACCCGGCTCAGCAGTGTAAAGACAGCTTAAGTTAGCCTAATGTTAGACAATGAATGAGTATGTACGTAACGTTACTTTTATAACAACCATTTTTTCGTTCAGTAAATAGTAGGCTAAGTGTTATAGTTGCCAACAGGTGCCAACTGACTGACGTCACACAGGGGACACTGGTTGGATCCGGTTGGATCTATGGGAAGTGAGGTCCAAAAACACACCTGCAATTACCGCTTCTCGCCATTGGTACTGCCAAAGAGAATGAAACAGAAATCTTCAAGATTGTACCTTTAAGTCTGGAGACTGTACTGGCCATTCCATGATTTGAAGCCTACCATCTTGTTCTTTTTTTATGAGATAGTTCTGACATAGCCTGGAGGTATGTTCTGGGTCATTATCTTGCTGTAGGATGAACCCCTGACCAACTAGGCATTGACCAGAGGGTATTGGATGGTGCTGCAAAATGCTGTGGTAACCCTTTTGGTTCAGGGTGCCAGTCACTGTGCAAGTCGCCAACTCTGAATCCAGCAAAAGAGCCCCAGACCATCATGCTTCCTCCCATGTTTGACAGTTGGTGTCACACACTGAAAAACCATCTTTTCACTTACTTGACGGGCTACAAAAACCCTGTGTGATGAACCGAAGATTTCAAATTTTGATTCATCGGTCCATACGGTCTTCAGTAGTCCACTGCCGGTGCTTCATGGCCCAAGAAAGCCTCTTTTTCTTATTTAGCCATTTTAGCAATGGCTTTCGTACTGCCACTCCACCTGTCAGACCTGCAGCTCGAAGACTTCTCTTTTTGTTGAAACTGAGACTTGCTTACTTCGACGACTGTTAAGCTGTGCTTGAAGCTGTTGTCCTGTGAACCGCCTATCACGCAAGCTGTTGGCTCTCAGAAACTTGTTTTCTGATTCTGTTGTGGGTTTGGGTCTGTCGGACCTCTTCCTGTCAGAGTTTCATCCAGGTTCCAAGTGCATTTCGATGGTGTAGGAAACCGTACTCACTGACACCTTGGCTTTCTTTGCAATTTCTCTAAAGGAAATACCTACACTTTTAAGGGTTATAATGGTCTGTCTGTTTTCCTTTGTTAATTACCTTTATCTCGCCATTATGATAGCAATATACTACTTCCTGCAGTGCAATATTGTCAAAATCATGCTTCAGAGGGTGTAGTAATACAGTCTGTTCCAACACTGATTTTATACAGACAAGAGGGTTTGTAAGTGACCAACAAAAGTTGGGACACCTGTTGGAATTGGTTGCATCAGCTGTCAAGGCTTAATTTACTTCCATTGCTGCAGAAAAGCTGTAGGTTGTTAACCCATTACTTGTTCCCTGAAAAAGGCCTTTTTTTTATAACTCTGAAATTGACATTATTTTTCAGTTTTTGGTAACCTAAACTTCTTTTTTTTAACCTCTGGCAGTTTACCACTTACCTTTGTATCATTTCAGGTCATTCACTGGACTGAACTGCTTAAATTTCAATAAAACTGGAAAAATGGGGGTGTTCTAAAACTGTTGATCGGTAGTGTACATTTCTCTTTGAAAAACTTCATGTTGGGTCCATCAACGAAGAAGAAAAGTAGTAAAGATGGATGTATTTATTAACAGTGCTAGGAGCAATTTTATGTTGAGCTGGATAGTCAAAGCACCTGTGGACCACTGTTCCCTTTAAGTGCTTCCTCAGTGTGATGTTTTAGGACATCACTAGCTTTCTTTGGATTTGTTGGATTTGCTATAGGCAGGTTATTATTGTGCTGTGTTTTATGCTTTCAGAAAACCAACACGCTTTCCAGTGAAGGATTCAAATGCAATTTGTAATTTGACTTAACTTTCATTCTGACTAATTTTAGAGTTCTGAATGCCCCCCATTCTTGAAGAATTTGTAGTAAATGAATCTCTCTCTCTCTCTCCCTCCCTCCCTCCAACAGGTCAAATTAAAGGTTTCAAAGCGGAGAAAGATGTCTACCGCAAGCTGAAGGACATTGCTGAGCGCATACTGGCCACCAGCGGCTACTCCGAGGTCAATCTCAGCAAGTTGTTCCAGGTCTTCACCTCACTGAAGTAGTTGTGCTACCTTGCCATCACCTGCCATTCCTTAGGAGTGGAGTGTCATTATCCGCCTTTGACCACAGTATCAGCATTAAAACTCAGCTTAAAATCAGAGTGGGGGTGGGGCTAAACAATGTTTTCCTTTTAAAAAAATTATTTTATTAGAGTTCCTTGTCTAAATCCCAAAGTTCCGTCCTGCTATTCCACACACACACACTCCCCTACCACATGGTTTAATCAAAGATTGCAACATAGGACGTGGTTAAGTACCTGTCAGGCTGCAGTCACCCATCCATTCTGATTCCTGTCTTTCTTAATAGATGCTAAATCTGTTGTAAAATGGCTCCATGATGTGGGAGGAGCTAAACCGTTGTAAGCTGAGCAAACGGGAAGCAGTCTCAAACCCCCAGCCACTTGTACACACAAACTGCCCATAGTGTTTCTGGTGGGGGAGTTCACTTTGAAGCATGCTGGGTGAGGGGGCAGAGATTAGGGTAAATGACACAGAGCTTTAGGTGAATTGAGACTGATGGGCTCCGCACTCCATAATGTCTTCTGTTAGCTGCACTATAACCTCAACAAGACCGCAATTAACTAACCATGTGAAATGGCAACCACCATTCAGACATGGGTTTAGAGTGGGGGCTAACATGGGGGAAGTCATCACAAGAATTTGGTGTGGCTTCTGTTGGTTGTTGTTTTTTTTGTTTTTTTTCCAGAGGGGATCCCTCATTTTTTAAATGGACGATTAATCTCCACTTCTTGTGAAAATTGAGTTAAGTAGTATCTGCATATGGCTTTGCTTTTATCTGTTCCACGAGGACCAACAACATTGATTTATCTGTAGTCTTTAAGAATTGTGCTTTTATGTTTGCATTTTGATCAAATTTGTAAAGCACTTGATACTGAATTTGAAATAAAGTCTTGAATGACAGGCCTTCCTTGTGGTATTTTTTACGTTACACTTGATTCACTCATTAGCTCCGCTAGATAATGTCTTACTCTTTGAGATCATGTAGTAGAAATAAAATAAGAAAATATAATTCATTTAACTTACTGAGAATATATAATAAGAAATAATGAGGCCGTGTCAATCGCTAATGCGTTATTGCGAGCGAGTGTGTCATCTAGTCACGTGTCAGAGCGCATTGTAGTTATTTTCACCACCAAATTCTTATGGACAGGGAAGCTCGCTAGATAAAGTCTTATTCTTTGAGCTCATGTAGTAGGAATAAAATAAGAAAATATAATTAATTTACTGAGAATAGATACTAAGAAATAATAATAACAAATTAATAACAATAATAATAATATTTATAAAAATACATGTTTGAAACTGGAAAACTGATTTTTTTAAATTAATTTTTTATAGATGGCTGGAAAAGAAAGGAGTAAAAGCAAGTTGTGGAGTTATTTTGATTTCACACACTTAAAGATGGTGTTAATATATATATATATATATATATTTAATTTAATATCATCTTTTACATTTTTTTATCTAAAAAGTTCTTTGTGTGTTTATTTTTATTTGTTTGCTTGTAAGTTAAATGTTCTTAAATATAGAAACTAATAAAATATAAGTTTTTCAAATTGATTTGAAAATGTTGCACTTTTTGACAAAATATTGGTCAAAACATCGGCAATGGGTGGGCTAGGACTCTCCAAAATCGGGATCGGCATCGGATTCAAAAATCTGGCATCGAGCTCTAGTATTTTTTGCAATATGTGATATGTGGATATTGAATGTGTATTATGAGCTATTAAGAAATAAGACAAGACCATTTTTAAATGGATAACTAATGCACTTTTAGGTGTAGGGCGTTTTACACCATAAGCTGAAGTTATTCTGTCACTAAGCAACCAGAGTTCTATTTCTGAACTTTAGCATTTACATACAAATCTTATTTTGCCCTTTGTTTTTGTTTTTTTTTTTTTTTTTTAATAATGGCTATTTTCTTCTCCTTACACCAGTAAGCCACACAGCCCAGTCTGAAGAACTGGACATTGAGTCGAGGAAGATGAATTGGGTGCTCGAGTTCATTTTTATTACGGTTGACTGCTTAGTGTTTTGACATCAAGGATGTTCATGTTTGTGGAAGGCACAGTGAAATTACAATTATGTATCGATAGTCTGTTTAGTGGTGTCATGAATGTTGCCACTGTCAGGAAGTCATCCAATATGATCATTTTCCTACATTTCTCTTAGAATGAACAAATTTTTTTTTGCTACATTAGTTACATGATTACAAGTTGGAAATTGACTTAAAGTTACAATCTCGAAGATTTCCGTTTTGTTCTCTTTGGCGGTACCAATGGCGAGAAGCAATAATTGCAGGTGTGTTTTTGGACCTCACTTCCCATAGATCCAACCGGATCCAACCAGTGTTGCCTGTGTGACGTGACACTTACTATTTACTGAATAAAAAATGGTTGTTATAAAAGTAACGTTATGTACATACTCATTCATTGTCTAACATTAGGCTAACTTAAGCTGTCTTTACACTGCCGAGCCGGGTTAAAATGATGTAGGAAACCTGGGGTAGAATTAGTGATGATCAGTTTCCACAAACGTTCTTTATCCACCTTTTGCCTGCTATGAATGTCTTTACACTGCAGAGAAGAATTCGCGGGATTCGCTGTGGCTCGTGCAGTTATGTATCTCGTGCACAATAAACAGTCTTTTTCGTGAATGATTGTTGTGTGATATTTTTGAAACTGCCTCGCAAAATGTTACCCCTGGTGTTTCTGGTTTTGCTAGCTAAACTGTTTGCTGAGCTGGGTGTTAAATCAGCAATCAGAACAAGAATAGAACAAAAACAAAGGAGATTTCATCAAAAAAGGGCATCAAGGCTGAAGCCAGGAACATATGAGGAAGCGTAATAAAATAATAACAACGCTAATCTATACTGCCGTATTCTTTTATTTAGTTTTCTCCGGCTTGACATCTTTACACAGAAATCAGACCCGGCTCTTCTCCCCCCCCTTTTCTCTCTTATTGTAAAGCTAGCAGACACCGGAAAATACAGTACACCGCTCACACACAAGTGAGTTGAAGAGCGAGCCTGTTGCGTTAGCTTCGCCTATCCTCTCTAGCGGACCAACCACTCATGGGTGATGGAAAACGCATCACTAACTATGCAACGCTTGTGATTTTTTCCCGGGAATGTCGCCACAGACAACCAGTTCTTTAATCATAAATTATTATAATAATAATAATATAAATTAATATAACAATAGGCTCAATCACCATTGTGTTACCTAATTCGGCGATAGTGATTTAACAGACATTTATTTTAATGACAATCTTAGAGATTATTACTTTAAGTCAGTTAATTCACTGTAGCAAAGCAGCCAGCAACGTGAACCAGAGAGACATCCAGAATTGTGGATCAAAGATCATGGGTTTACATTTTTTTGGTAGTGATTGCAGTGAATTGAAAGCATTTCTCGAGTCCCAGCAATTTGAAAATTTGAATCCATCAAATGACAGAAGGTTACCTATCCAAATAGTGGCGAAAGACATGGCATCTGATCAGGAAATTTCCAGGCCATCTCTAAAGAATTTTAACGCTATTGTTATCAGCAGACTCCAATGTGCCAACAAACATTCAATCGATTGGCTGCTCACAGTAACTTGTGCTTTGCACAAGTTACTGTGAGCAGCCACTGATTCAGGACTACAAGTTCACTGTTTGTAACCTTTACTAAATTAGATGTCAAAAGCTAAAGAGATAGAAGTGATCACTTCTGAGAGAGAATTCATATATCAGTAAAAATTCCCAGGGAAATCAATTTAGGATGATTGTAGATACAGTCTAGGACAGAATTTCCGGAGGCATTGTATGGCCCTGTTTTTTAACACAAGCCTGAAAAGGACATACCCAAAATCACTACTGTTAATATTCATGAGCCTTTCTGACTACAGGCATAACCTTATGAGGGAAGGTTGGAAGGTTTATATATACAGTGCCCTACAAAAATATGGGAACAGTAGAGTGATTTTTTAAAATGTTGCTTTATGCACAGGCATTTGGATATGAGATCAAAAGATGAATATGAGACAAAAGTGCAGACAATCAGCATTTATTTTGAATGTGTTTACATGCATATATGTTTTACCATTTTACAGAAACGGCAGTTTTTTGCATCGGCTCCCCCAATGAAGATAGCTGTAGTACAGACTTGGCAGAGCATCACCAGGGTTACTCAGTAACTGGCGATGTCCATGGGTAGCAGACTCCAGGCAGTCATTGAATGCAATATGATGATTTTATTTAAGATTATCAAATTACTGTAATTTCTACATGGATCACTGAATATGGATGTAAAGCTGACAGACTGATCTTTAACCTCATAACCTAATTATTTTATTTCAAATTCTATGAAGTGAAGTACACAACCAAAATGGAAGCAATTGTGTCACTGTCTAAATTGGGACTACACTTCAGTTATTGGCACCCCTGCATTTCATAATTTCTCCACCAATAACACCACTGATTCTCTGATAATGTTTGATTAGGTGGAACACAGCAAGAGATCTGAAAACTGCCTGCAAACCCCCTCCAGATCCATCAGTCTTTGGTCTTGACCTGTGGACTCTTCTCTTCAGCTAATTCCACAAGTTTTCAATAGACATTAAGCAAGGGACTGGGATAGCTTGATTTTGTGCTCAGTAAGCCATTTTTGTGGTTTTTAAAGAAGGCTTTGCAAATACAGTCCTGCTGGAAATTCCAACCACCACCCGACTTTATCCTGGCAGTAACATCCACATTTTGGTCTAAAATCTCCAGGTACTTAAAGTCAATGATGCAATGTATTTTGCAAGTTTCCCAGGGCTTTTTAAAGTAATGTAGCCCCACAACATTACATATCCACCACCATACTTAACTGTGGGGATTAAGTTCTTTTGTCCATGATCATACCATTTTTAAACCAAACCCACTTTTGTGTTTGTGGCTAAAAAGCTAAATTTTTGTCTCATCTGGCTAATAAATTCCAAATTCCAATTATTTACATAGCTTGCTGGCATGGAGGTGTCATCTAACTGTAGTTTTGGAAACTTGGTGACACCAAGATGCAACTAACTTCTGCAGTTCTTCAACTGTGATCCTTGGAGAGTTTTTTGCCTTTTAAATCATCATCCTCACTGCAGGCAAAATACACTTGCGTTGTCTTCCAGGCAGGGTCATCATAGCTCCGCCTGTTTTAAATTTTTTAGTTGCCCTGAATGTGCATATTGATATTTTAAGGCGCTTGGCTATTTATTATAACTATTGAATGATTTACAAAGGTCAGAAACCTTTTGTTAATTCCAGAGAGGACTATAGGTTTATGTGTTAATATATTTTAAAGAAAAAAATGGCTGTTCTTCAATTCTAGCACGAACGCACCAAAAATCAGGGTCTTGATTGAAGCCCATGATTAGTTTAACCATTTGAATCCCTTCCTCCCCTTTTTTCTCTCTCTCACTTTATATGTATATACACTTACCGGCCACTTTATTAGGTACACCTTGCTAGTACCGGGTTGGTCTTCTGCTGCTGTAGCCTATCTACTTCAAGGTTCGACGTGTGTTCAGAGATGCTCTTCTCCACACCTCTGTTGTAACGAGTGGTTATTTGAGTTACTGTTGCCTTTCTGTCAGCTCAAACCAGTCTGACCATTCTCCTCTGACCTCTGCCATCAACAAGGCATTTTCACCTTTTTTGGACCATTCTCTGTAAAACCTAGAGATGGTTGTGCATGAAAATCCCAGTAGATCAGCAGTTTCTGAAATACTCAAACCAGCCTGTCTGGCACCAACAACCATGCCACATTCAAAGTCACTTAAATCGCCTTTCTTCCCCATTCTGATGCTTGGTTTGAACTTCAGCAGATCGCCTTGACCATGTCTACATGCCTAAATGCACTGAGTTGCTGTCACGTGATTGGCTGATTAGATATTTGTATTAACGAGCAGTTGAACAGGTGTACCTAAAGTGGCCGGTGAGTGTATATTCTGTGTGTGTGTGTGTGTGTGTGTGTAAAAAAAAAAAAAACAAGAGGCCTTGTACACAGTGTGGTAACACAAGGTGCTGGTTCAGAAAAACACAAATCAAACGTGAAGGCCAGCAATAGCTGGTATTTCTGAACCGCTCATTCAGAAAAAATAAATAAAACACCTGATTTAAATGATTCAACTAATCATGGACTTCAATCAAAACTTTGATTCATTGGTTCAGGTGTTTTAGGGCTGGAATAAAACACTACACTTGCCTTTCTTGAATGATATGATATATATATATATAATTTTATTTTTGTTTATTTGGAATCAAACAATTCACATGTGGCTGGTAAATGGTAAATGGACTACATTTATATAGCGCTTTTATCCAAAGCGCTTTACAATTGATGCCTCTTATTCACCCATTCACACACACACATCAACGGTGAAAGCCTGCCATGCAAGGTACCAGTGGCTAAAGTGCACATTCTCTGATTTTATTTAAGAGCATTTTATGTATTTTCGATTCACCATGTAGAAATTAGGGCACTTTTTATACATAGTCCCCCCAATTCAGGGCACCAATATGTTTGCGACATATTAATGTTATGTAAATGAAATTAGTCAGGTTTAGTACTTTGTCGCATATCTTTTTCTTGAAGTCGGTGAACCATAGACTTTATCAGGTGCTGAGTATCTTCTCTAGTGCTGCTCTGCCAGGCCTATACTGCAGCTATCTTCAGCTCCTGCTTTTTTAGGCTAGTTCCCTTAAGTTTTTTCTGTAAAAAAAAAAAAAAAAGACATGTTTAATTGGATTGAGTTCAGGTGAATGATTTGAGCAAGCAAGAACTTTGAATGTTTTGCATGTTTGGGATCATTGTCTTGCTGCAGGATTAAGTGCTGTCCAATAAGTTTGGAGGCATTCGGTTGAACCTGAGCAAATAAGATGCTTCTGTACATTTCATTCTGCTGCTGCTGTCAGTAATTACATCATCAATGAAAAAAAGTGAGCCAGTACCTGTGGCAACCATGCACACCCAAACCACAACACTGCCACCATGTTTTACGGATGAGGTGGCATGCTTTGGATTTTGGGCAGTTACTTTTAGCCTCCACACTTTGCTTTTGTCATCACAAGTGAATTTCATCTGTCTCATCAAGGCCTCATCTGTCCACAACACCTTTTTCCAGAACTCTGCAGGGTCTTTTAGGAACTTTTTAGCAAACTGTAACCTGGCCATCCGGGTTTTTCAGCAAACACTGGTTTGCATCATGCAGTACTGCCTCTGTTGTTCTGTTTGTGAAATCTTCTGCGGACAGTAGTCACTGACACACCTATGCCTGTCTCCTGCAGAGTGTTTCTGATCTGTGGGACTGCTGACATTTGAATAAAAGCAGAGCATCTGCACTTGAGCCCCATGTAAGTTGTTTGATTACAATGCTAACATTTTGAAGTACAAAGCCAAATTAAGAAGAAATATGTCCAAAACATTATTGAGCACATTATATATACAGTGTGTGTGTGTGTGTGTGTGTGTAAGAAACCCCTCAGATACACCAAATGGTGCGTCATGGTTACCAACAGCAAGAAACTAAATCTTGTCATGTCGAGGGCACAACAGCAAGAAACTCTTCCACAAACCAAACAGCAGAAGTACCCCAGAGGCAAAGGAATGCATGTAGTCTTACCCAGTGCTACTGGAACAGAATTTAATTTAATATCTTGATTATCTGACTCCAAAATTGTGTTTTAACCTTTCCTCTGTGTGAACAGTTATGCGTAGATGGGAGGAATCTGCTCTCCACCAGTAGTGTGGCTCTATATGGATCGCTATCTAACTAGGTAGACGCGGACGTCTATGGCTTGTGTAGCTTGCATAAATCAAATTGTGTATCCTGTGAGTTCTGTGTGTATGTTATGACCTCAAACTGCCAGGAGTGCAGTGTTAAGACTCAGAGGAATGCAAAGTTAAAATGAATGCAATTTAATATTTAGTATGTTCAATAATAATGACAATATACAATGACTCAAAATGTGAGTGTTGAAATGGCTATATGCCTGTGGTGCGTAGGAGACCCTGTTGACCAGTCTCCCCAAACCATTGTACTTCTCTCCTTATATACAAGGAAAACCCCAAGTCATCAAATAAAGACACAATTATGACAAAACAGTACAACAATGAATCCTGCTTGCGCTATCTCTATAAGCATATGACACTGGGTTAACCTTTGTAGCTGAGACATCAATTTGTTCCCCATGACATGGCTTTCCAACAATACGAAACATGACTACACTTTATCATGAAGAACCTGAGTTTTACATAATGTGGATCCAATCGGATGTTCTGCAACTGAGCACTGTCTCTTTATCACACTTGCTGACTCCCTGTCAACACAGTAAACAATAAGGTTTTATATATATATATATATATATATATATATATATATATATATATACATATATAGTGCAGGCCAAAAGAATTAGGCCATCTGTAGTTTAAAACAAAAACTTCAGCTTGAGAATTCAGTCAATATATACACATTTATTGAATAACAATCAAAAGTAAAAACTTTTTTTTCCAATTTCTACTAAGAATAACACAAAAAGATGACTTTTACTTGAAAATAATCTTAGATACGACTTTCCTCAAAATAGCCTCTTTTGGCTTTAATTGCAATTAAATTAATTATTGAAAGTCAGTCCAATAATTTTGCAAAGTGGAATATGGAGGGGTGGGAGGGAGGTTGAGGGGTAAATAAATTGAGTGAAATCTTATCTACCTTGAGTTTTTTTTTTTGTTTAAACCCCCAGTTAGCTTAATACCTTTAGCCTGTTGTGCAGGTAGAATAGGCACAGAAGTTGCAATAAATATTGCAAAAAAGGAGTTAGGCTTTGATGTGCAGAGCCAAGTAAACATTATGGCAAGAAGCTTATTCGCAGTGAGAAATTTCAAATAAGCTTAAGATTTCCAGGTACAGTGTTCAATACACACTCAGAAGGTTCCTGCTGATGGGCAGTAATGTTAACACACATCTAAGCTTAACACCTTTTTCCTTGACATATTTCTTGCAGCTTTAGTGGCTATTTTACTTATGCTAAATATCAATATTGTTAGGCTACCTGTGGCCTAAGATAAGATTTCAGTCCATTTAACTACCCATCCACCTTTCTCCCACCCGACATTTCCAAAATGATTAGATAGACATCCAATAATTTAATTGTAATTAAAGCCAAAGGAGGCTATTTTGAGGAGGAAAGTTATGTCTAAGATTATTTTAAAGTAAAACTTATCTCTTGTGTTATTGTAGGTAGAAATGGAAAAAAGTTACATACTTTGTTATGTTATTCAATAAATGTGCACATATGAAATGAATTATCCTCTACCTAAGGTTTTTTTTTTTTTTTTTTTTTAACACAGGTGGCCAAATACGTTTGGCCTGAACTTATATATAAATACAAATTATTCAACTAATCATGGACTTCAATCAAAACCTAGATTGGTTGGTTCTGGTGTTTTTAGTGCTGGAACTGAAGGTAAACCTGCACTTGCCTTTCTTGAATATGATTAGCACCCCTGGACCAGTTCCTGTTTCCAACTGAGGACTATGGTGTTGTAGTTGAACAGAGGCTTCGTGAGGGCAAATTCCCTTTTTGACTTGGAGAGGTTAGAGATCTGTGGGCATACCTTTGTATGAGGAGGGGGAAGAGGAAATATAGAATTCTAAAAGTTGTATTCGTGGTGGCTTGAGTGAAACCATTCGAAACTGGTTTGAAAAAAAGGTGGCTTCAGAGGTCATGAGATTCCCGGAGCCTCACTCTTCCAGGACCAGACATGGGGGTATTCATATTAGAAAATCCGCATTTAAGGATTTTTTAAAGTCTGCCGTTCAATAAACTACTTTTCTTTACACATCGGAAGGGGACTGGCTTTTATCTAGCCTACCGTTTTAAAATTAAGATTTCATTTTTTAAAGGATGGTTTGAGATGCGTCCTTATACAACAACCAAACTACGTGTTCTCCTTCTTCGCTTGCGACGCCGATTTATGATAATGTTCAAGTGCTCATTTCATACCATTTCGTCCTCGCAAATTCCTATTTCCATAAATGCTGCGCTACAAATCACTTTGTATTGCGGCGGCTAATGGCTGATATTTGGAGTGCCTCCACACTTAAGAGCGAGTCTTGATATGCCCTAAATTGTGACTCTGTATGTGTGTGTATATATCCATTATATATTTATAAAATCACACCAGCTATGGGTGGGTAAAATACTTAACGGCTGCAATTCTCGGAGATTGCCTTTTATTGCAATTTACAAGATTAAGTCATCAATTCGGATTCGTAGTTTCAGCCTGGAATTCCTTTGACTCCTGGAAGCATTACCGCACTGGCGGAGGCTGTTTTCAAACCGCGATGTTCAATGGCGAAGGGGGTTTTGCATTAATTTAACCACTAAGCTAATAAGTAGGAATCGTTTTGTTATGCTAAGCTTTATTGCCTTTCTTTTCAACGAGAATGGTGGTGTTGAGCAAAGCAGCGGACAAGGAATTCTTTGATGAGAGAATTAGCGGTCTATTCTCTCCCCATTATTCGTATCATAGTGGAAGATGTAAGTACCCCAAGGTGTCAAAGGAGAGCCGGCCCTATTACAGAGTGTTCTCCTTGTTTTTCTGAATGGTCGGCTATGAGATGATAAACCGCTTAATACACTGAACTAATTGGATGAGAGCAAAAGAACCGGAGGAATTAAGGGAAGCCAAAAAACGAAAAGAGAAAGTGCGAGCAGACTGCCATTCACCCTTTTCACCGGGGGTTCGTCCTCCGTGTCTCCAAGGGGAGCGAAAGGCTCCTTCCAGCGGATTACTGGTTTATGAGGGCTGTGTCAGAACTGCTGCAAAAAACGCGTCCGGGGTTGAATTAAGATTTGAAACGATTTGAGATTGCCTACCCATAATGGGAAGCACAAAGCCTCATGAATCTAAAATCGGCCGCAGTCAGATCGCATCTGGGTGCTAAAAAATAAATAGAAGATGAAAAGCCACCATAGAAATAGGTGTGGTTTTTAAATTCTTCATTAAAAATGAAGCTTGTTAGATGTTCGTTATCATTATCGTTTAGCAAGTTAACTGCCTAGTTTCTTTATGTGGATGCACTTTCTGAGTATGATTTGAATAGTAGCTATATAAAGACTAAATATTGCCGCCTATTTGGTTAAATACTTAGTTGTTTAATTAAATAGCCTATATTACCATTTAAGTTTATCGATATGCCTACTCTGTATACCTGTACAGTAGGCTATATGTAGCCTGTGTCATGTGTATGTATTTTCTCTAAATAAGTTTACAGGGATGTTGGCAAAATGTGGACGAGATAGAACGCATGCCCAATGAATACATAAACGATGAGTCGACAGGCTCTCTGTTCACCAGTGACCATTTGAAGGGAAAGAAAGTTTGAGAATAGGCCTTCTGTGGAGCGCGGGTCAGTCACTCCTTGAATTGTAGCAAGCATCCCTAGATATTGGGAGCAAATTGGGTTGCTATTCATTAATAATGTTCACAATAAGATTAAGCCATTCTGGAAAATCTCATAAAACCCCCCTAAACACGCTCCAGTGGTCTCCGTGGAAGAATAAGGAGAAAAAGCCCTCGCCATTCAGGGGAGGAGGGAGGTTTGCTAGAGAGAAAATTGGTTCTTTGCTTAACGCTCTTTTGAAAAGACAGAGTTTGTCATGCGCGTGACATGTCAAATGTTTGATATGCACTTGATGGGAGTCAGGGGGTCCTTAGCGCGCGAGATTTATGGAGAATATCAAGTGCAGAATAGAACAGATCCAGATGGAGACCCCACAGCACCCACCCACCCCTACATTCCGCTTTATTTCGCTTCTCTAAGATCCCGCTTGTTTGCAGCATCAAAATGAGACAGGATTAGCGAGCGTAAAACAAGGAACGTGAAGGCTTTTCAGTGGGGCAGGCATTAAAGAGGAAAATTAATCCGAGAGGTAATTTCACGCGATTTGGTTCAGTACCATGGATGGGTCAAATAAGGAAAAATGACTCCGCTGAAAGAAGCGCATTGATTGCCGTAATGGCGCTGCCTCTCGTGTGAGATCCAGCGGGGAGGATTTTGGAATTAAATCGCAGAACTCGACAGAAAGGGATTCGGACAAACTAGTTGTTACTCCATTAATGAGACAAGAGTTGCTTCTCAGATGTTAATACCAATCTTGCCCCCACTCCCTATTTTTCGGCAAGGCTTGTTTTGTTAACAAGAATATATTGTGGGCATAGGCTAGGCCACACAGTTTTAACATTTTAAATGATTTTTAAAAAAACAATTATTCAGTGTCAATGAAATTATAGATTCGCTCATATGTGGGATGCATTTGTCCACTCTTCTATTATTATTTGTGGAGATTTATAATTATACATCATTTGCCATTGCTTATGATACTTGTGATATTGTTCTTGTTTGTTTAACCAAAACATTTAAAGGATTAGTCATTATTTAGGAATTACTAAGACAATTCGAGGTATGTATGTGTGTGTATACATATATTTACATACATACATACATATATATATATATATATATATATATATATATATATATATATATATACACACACACACACAGTGAGCTCCAATGTTTGGGACCAAGGACAAAGACTTATATTTTCTATTTGACTTTGGTCTCCACAGTTGTAGACTTGTAATCAAACAATTTGCATGGGTTTAAGTGAAGATTATTGGCTTTTGTTAAAGGCTATTTCTTACTATTTCACTATATATAAATTATAGCACTTTTTATACATAGTCCCCCCATTTCAGGGCACCATAATGTTTGGGACATATGCCTTCACAGGTGTTTCTGATAAGTCAGGTGTGTTCAATTGCATTCTTAGTGCAGGTATAAGGGAGCTTTCAGTATCTTTAATTGCATTTGGAGTCTGTTACTGGCATTTGTCAACATGAGGACCAAAGTTATGCCAATGAAAGTTAAGTTAGCCATTATTTGGCTGAGAAATAAGAAAACCAGTCAGAGACATAGGCCAAACCTTAAGCTTACCAAAATCAATTGATTGATACAGTATGTAATGAAGAAGAAAAATAGCACTGGTGAGCTCAGTAATCACAAAGAGGCTGGTAGGCCATGGACCTCAACAGTTGATGGCCAAAGAAATTACATCATATTGAAGAAAAAACACCTGTCCGACAGATTCAAAACGCTCTTCAGGAGGCAGGCATGGATGTGTTCACAGAACAACAGAGGCTACACTGCAAGATGCAAACCAATAGTTAGCTGTAAAAACAGTATGGCCAGGTTACAGTTTACTAAGAAGTGCCTAAAAGAGCCTGCAGAATTCTGGAAAAAGGCAAGAGCAAAGTATGGAGTCCAAAAGGAACTGCCCAAGATCCAAAGCACACCCACCCCCCCACCCCCCCACCCCATCCATCTGTGAAAATGAAACTAGGTGGTGATATGGTTTGAGCATATATGGCTGCCACAGGTTTTCCTCACTTTTCTTCATTGATAATGTTACTGCTGATAGCAGCAGCAGAATGAATTTTGAAGTGCACAGAAGCATCTTATTTGCTCAAGTTCAGCCAAATGCCTCAAAACTCATTGGATGGCGCTCCATCCTACAACAAGACAATGATTCCAAATATACTGCTAAAGCAACAAAAGTTTTTTTTCTAAGCCAAAAATTCTTGACTGAACAAGTCATTCACCCAAACTGAATCCAATTAAACATTTCTTATGTTGAAGAGAAAACTTAAGGCGACTAGACCGAAATGAGCAGGAGCTGAATATTTCAAGCAGGATATGCAACAAAATACTAAACAGGACCAGGCCCGGATCTAGACTGCTCAGATTGGGGGGGGGGGGGGCAATTAGAAATTTGGGGTGGGCACCTTTTCAGTGGGCTATACTACAGCGTTGAACTGTTTTCCTAGTGTTTTCGGTACTAGCTCGGATTAAACAAACAAGACGTATTGTTGGTTGGGATGGTACACTATTATTCAGATATAGATGATTTTCAGCAGCAGGAACTACACTGCTGACTGCACTGTGTTGGTCTGAAGTGGGCAGGGAAGGTGTACAGGGATGCAAACTGATCAGGGGTGAAAAAGGTGACAAAGATGTGAACCCCCGGGAAGAACATTTTTAAAATATCAGCATTAAAATGTGGATTTACAGTCGATTGTAGCATGAGGATATAGAGAAAAACTCACCCTAGAATTAATGTAATCTTACTGCTACAAAAGTAATGTAAGGGGGACATCAGTTCAGGGCACTTAAAAAATAAATAAATAAACAGTCAAGAGAGTGCAAAGCCGAGTCCAAAATTGGCGCATAATAAAGTTGATCAATTGGGTGGGCACAGCAGAAATTTAGGTGGGCATTGCCCACCCCTGCCCACTTCTAGATCCGGCCCTGAACAGGACTAATTTAATTGACATAAAATGAATATGTCCCAAACATTATGGTGCCCTGAATTGGGGGGGGGGGGGGGGGGGGGGACAATACATTAAAAAAATTGAATCATATGTTATGGAGCTCACTGTATATACGTACATAAAACATTTTATGTAACAGCCTGTATAAAAATAGGCATCCTGTAATCCACTGAAGGGATCACTTCTCCTTTTTCTCCTTAAACCTGTAGACCCCCCATCTAATAATAACACCCCTTCCCCAATATATAAAAAAAAGAAAATGGTCTGTATCTACAAAACTGTGCTGAAGTGGTGATTTAGCAAACTAGTAACAATGTAACTTCCTATAACTAATCTTTGACTGGACACCAGGGGCGTCGTAGTGGGAGGAAAAGTGGGACTGACTACCCAGGGCCCGAATGGGGGGAGGGCCCTCGAAAAGCCTTGAATGATGCATGAGAGACATGGATCAAGAAAGGAAGCGGGCCCACAGAGACTGCTTATGTATAGGGCCCAGAATTTTTTGTTACACCCTTGCTGGACACTCTGCATTGGAGTGCACAGAGATTTGCTGCCATTTGAATTCCAAGAAAAGCCAGTTTGGGGTTATTTACAAAGCTAGTTCATACAACCTATGCATACTGACTTAGGCTGTAGGTAGTAGGACCAATTCAAATAGTAATTTGGCCCATTCTCCACATCCAATGTACTGTATGGTTCATATAGTGCGAGGAGCCGTGCAATTTCCAGTCATTAAAACGGTATAAGGCGAAGGAAGCTCTATTGGCACAACAAGCCATTTCAAGATTATGGAACACGGCTGTGAGCAAGTTCAAAGATGGTATCTCCACCCACCAACACGTTTTGGGAAAGAAGTTTGGTTAGACAGAATGACGTCACGATTCCTTTTCGGCGGAATCTGGAGGCAATCCGTACCTTCTGGTGTCAACAGGTAGCTGCAATAATCACAAGCTTTTCCTAACAGCACCAACTCACACGCTTTTTATGCTGTTTATACGACAATCCGAAAATGAATGTATCTTTAGGGAGCCTCTGTGTAAATATTTGCGATGTCTTAACCACATGACATGGTCTCTCTTCCTGTCTTTTTGGTGGTCATTGCTGATTGTCCGAATAGTAGCCTATTTCTCTAGAATAAGCAACGAAACAGTTGTTCATTTTTGAACTGGGAAAGTGAACGACGGGTTTTAATCTTCCTTGTCTTTGTGTGCACACAACATTAAAATAAATTATAGGATTTACTCGTAGTTTACTATCTACTACAGCCTAATATATCTGTTTAGTACTTCGCCCGCATTTCAGACTACTTATCGCTTCCGCTTCAGAAAACAAGACTTAAAACTTGTTTTGATAACATCTGACACGTGCAACATCCTAATAACAAATGAGAGAAATTTAATTTGCTGAAAAATAATTCCCTAAAAAATGAAATGCTTTTTAAATTAGCGTCTTTCTTTTGCAAATATTACCGTTCAACCTCGGAAAAAATAAGCCATTTCTTTTGAGGCAATCTTTCAAATAAATAAATAAATAATACACAAATAAAAAATACATAAAACAAATCGTTTTCTTGCTATACAAAATGAGCTTATTAATTTAACACTGGTTATCATCTTGTATCGGAATTTTGTTTTAAGTTCCAATTTTAGGTATTTTGTTTCAAAGGCCTAGCACAACACAAGGAGCAGCGTTTTTTACTGTCAGTAAACATAAAACGCGCAAATGAATTCATTTTAAGATAATTTTGAAAGGTTACATTTTAAGAAAAAATGAAATGCAGTGGGGATTCTCTGCCGTTACTTATTTTTGCACGAGTCTGAAAAGAATATTTTTCTCCGTATTTATTTATTTTAGTATGTCGCTTTTCGGTCTCTAACTAGACCATGAAAAGTACAAACACTTACATTACAAAAAAGATCGTTATCTCTTGCGGTTTCTAAAACCTCCATTGGCTCATAAATACAGGATGGACATAAATAATATTCTAAGAACCTAATATTTCATGAACACACGCAAAGTCTACGGGAAAACGTCATCAACACAATACTACATCAAGTGCAACTTATTTAAACATTTCGAAATATACAAGGCTTTTTCATTTTTTCTTCTTTTCTTCTTTTTTTTTATTTAACACCATTATATACAGAAGTACTCCTCACAGTTCCGTGACTAACAGAGTCACCGCGTGGCAGTATAGCTTCCCTTTGGCATAGCGACCTTGGTTCATCTTGAGGCTGAGCAACGGTGTCTCTGGTGTGCTGATGTGCACCAAACTGTCAAAATGCAATTTGTCCGGAATCGATCACCGCTCTTACATGCATGTACATATGAGTCCCACTCACACACATTTAGATGTGTGCGTGTGGTTGTGTGAAAGTGTGTGGGTGTGTATGCATATAAAGTCCTGGTTATCATTGTGCACTGTAGTCTTCATTACTATCTGAACCTGACCCAAAAAGGATTCAAACAATTTGATATACAGTAGGCTAGTACTAGAAAGCACCCTTGAACAGGAAGAGACCAGAAATGTCAGCACTTGTTGAACACATTCTTTTCTTGTTGACAAAACTGTTTTTGTTTTTTTGCCTTGTGTACTCATAATAAGTAGATATGTAGAAAGGTTTGAGTCTGTAAGATTGGTTCATCGGAGTATATGTCCTTACCAGTTAAACTTAAGGGGGGGGAGGGGGTACTGGGGGTTGAACTTCCTGTCTCAGATCCCTTCCACACGCTGTCACCTAGTGTTGTGTTTGTAAGCTAGGAGGACCTGTCTCCTTTGACTAGATTCTCAGTTAGGGAATGGAGGGGACAGGGCAGGACAGGGCAGTCAGAGTCTGGTGGTCAGCTCACAGGGTTGGGGAGTTAAGAAGTGAGGGTTGGTGTGACTCCGTTCTCCAGGTATCAATCTTTTTGATTTTGGTCTTGCTCTTTGTTGAAAGGTGGGGTGGCTGCAGAGGGTGGCTCAGCACACCTCTTTGCCAGTTCCAGGGGGGGATAGGACATTGAGCTGGGTCAGCTGAGCTGAGTGTTCTTTTGCTTTGAGCCGCAGCGCCGCAATGCTGGAGGCACGACGGTCAGCCGCTGTAGAGGATGGGTCTGGCAGGGCAGGGGGCTGGACCTGACCCTCCACTGGGGGGGCTGGCTGGCGCAGAAGAGCAGCAGCGGTGGAAGCACTGGTCAGGGGACCCATACTGGAGAAGAGTCTGAGAGAGGGGTGAGAAAGAATAGGGAGAGGAAGGAGAGATAGAGAAGGGTGGAGAGATACAGGATGTTTGAGTTATCCTCCTTCCAGGACAAGTTGGGTGAATCAGAGAATAGCTGGTAACTACAAATACAATTCGCACACACAAAAACGCACACACACTCATGCACACAGACACACATACACACACATACACTCACACACATGCATGGAAGCAAAACCACATACATATGTGTGCATATGTAAATTATTCCGTGACATAAATTACACCCATTAATATCTCCACTGTGAATTTTGAAGCTTTTATGTGCCTTAATAAAGGAAGTCACTAAAAAATTGTCACATTCCACCACATCACATCACCACCACTCAAGTTTCATACTAGCCCACCTGCATGTGACTGTGCTTGGATATAGCCTACACAGTTGGTGTATGTTGGTAGAAGTAGTAGTTCTATGAAACCAGGCAGAAATTAAGCTCTGTGGATGTTTTTGGGTAACTGTGGGATTATATTTGGAAAGATATGTTGCTGTTGCGTTGAGGCCACTGGAAGACCTACAAGATGTATTTTATTGTGGTGAGCTGCATCAAGTATCTAGGAGCCTTGTCACATTTTAGCAAAAATATCTGGATGGACAGATACTACTCCAGGTAAGTGAAAACATTATTTTTGTGTGAATTACCCCCTTTTTTCTTTTTCTATTTTATCTGTGATTTTAAATAAACTTGTTGATCTCCTGCCAGCAACCCTTCCTGCCAATGTAATGAGGGTATGGCAGACATGCGACCCCTCTGATTCACTTGATGCCTAAACTCAATATTTTCCTCACTGCAGTGAGGAAAATATCAGTCATATACTGCCTGTCCTGGGGGATAACGAGGTCAGCATATTCTTGGTACATGGGGCATTGACCAGGAGTGGCCTCACAAATGCAGATCCCGGACCAACGGGACTTGGACAGCCAGACACAGAGCTAAAACTTTTGCTTTGGAACAAGTGTCTTTCAGCGTAAGCCACCCAGGCTTTAATTCCCGCCTGGTTAGCATCAATTAAATTGGATTAGCATCAATCCAAACATAACACATATCTCCCCACTTGCATACATTCTCAATGCATGAACATAGCACTTTGGGGAGATTACATTTGCACTTCCTCTGGTAGCTTGCTTCACTGGCTGTGTGCATTATCATCAGCCAATCAAAGCAACACAAGCATCATGGGTGTAACATGCTTCAGAGATAAGTGCATGCTTGTCTGTTGCCCTCCTGAATCGACTTTGGCGGTTGGGCTGAACATTGTAGTGTGAGTGTGAATGGGCATTCCAGATTGGGGCAGGGGGGCTGGGCAAGCATTAACAAGCAAGCTGTCCTGACCAGCTAAGCCCCTCCAGTGTGGCTGCTGCCATCACTGTGGATTTTAAACAGTTGTTTAAAACCCACATTATATTGCCATTGTATTGCTCCAAGGCTGAGTTACGGGCAGTAATAAAACCACAAATGATGGTATGAATTTGAGCGGGTTAGCTTTTTACGACAGGCAGCCATGCAAACCTGGCAGCTGCAGACAGGGTGGTCATTGAGAAGTGCTTAAGAGAGGAGTTTAATGATGTCATTATTGCCGTGTGGTTCTTCCAGAGGGGACTGAGGGTGTAGAGTGTCAGTGATGCGATCCCCTAAACTCACAGAGAGAAGGAGAAAATGTCCTATTTACACGACACTAGGTGATTGTCAAGTGAGAGTTTCTCCTGTGTCTAAACCAGAGTAGCTGTACTGCTGGTGGGGACAGGCTCCCAGGAATCCTCTGACCATTCTACGGTATGACATGGCAAATGACAGCCCAGCACTCACTGTCATGCTTACTGTTACATTCATCCTCACTGCAGTAAGATGGATACATTTGCTGTGCTCCCACAGCTGTTTGAGGTGAGAGTCCAGCAGAGTGAGCCATACAAGCCAGAGAACAAGTGTAAATGTACCAAAGAGGCCACACAAGTAAGAGAGATGCTGGTGTAGTGGTGTATTGCGTGGTATAGAAGTGTATGAAGTGGAACACTGGTGAGAGAGTACAGGTGCATAAAATGGTGTGCAGGCAACAGATATGATGTGTAGGTGGTGTACAGGGGAAAGTTAGGATGATTCCAAGGGCCCTGACTGACAGGGGCCCTAAAAAATATGGTGTGGTTACCAGTAATTGAGCAGGAATGGGGTGGCCTGGGGTGGTGGGGCCCAATGTGAGATCTTTTCAAGAGGCCCAAAATCCCTGCCGGTGCCCCTGCAGGTGTATGAGATTGTGTGCACATTACAGAGGTGGTGTACAGGTGTATGAGATGATGTGCAGGTGTATGGGGTGGTGTGCAGGTTACATAGACGGTGTACAGGTGTATGGGATGGTGTGCAGGTTACATAGGTGCTGTACAGGTGTATGGGGTGGTGTGCAGGAGTATGGGATGGTGTGCAGGTTACAGAGGTAGTGTACAGGTGTATGGGGATGTTGTGCAGGTTACAGAGGTGCTGTACAGGTGTATAGGGTGGTGTGCAGGTTACATAGGTGGTGTACAGGTGTATGGGGTGGTGTGCAGGTTACAGAGGTGGAGTACAGGTGTATGGGGTGGTGTGCAGGTTACATAGACAGTGTACAGGTGTATGGGATGGTGTGCAGGTTACATAGGTGCTGTACAGGTGTATGGGATGGTGTGCAGGTTACAGAGGTGGTGTACAGGTGTATGGGATGATGTGCAGGTTACATAGGTGGTGTACAAGTGTGTGGGATGGTGTGCAGGTTACAGAGGTAGTGTATAGGTGTATGGGATGGTGTGCAGTTTACAGATGTGGTGTACAGGTGTATGGGGTGGTGTACAGGTTACACAGGTGGTGTACATGTGTGTGGGATGGTGTGCAAATTACAGAGGTGGTGTACAGGTGTATGGGATGGTGTGCAGGTTACACAGGTGGTGTACAAGTGTGTGGGATGGTGTGCAGGTTACAGAGGTAGTGTATAGGTGTATGGGATGGTGTGCAGCTTACAGATGTGGTGTACAGGTGTATGGGGTGGTGTACAGGTTACACAGGTGGTGTACAGGTGTGTGGGATGGTGTGCAAATTACAGAGGTGGTGTACAGGTGTATGGGTGGTGTGCAGGTTACAGAGGCAGTGTACAGGTGTGTGGGGTGGTGTGCAGGTTACAGATGTGGTGTACAGGTGTGTGGGATGGTGTGCTGGTTACACAGGTGGTGTACAAGTGTGTGTGGTGGTGTGTAGGTTACAGAGGTGGTGTGCAAGTGTGTGGGAATGTGCAGCGATGGTGAGCTGGATGGTGCTTACCTGCCAAAGGTGGGACTAATGAAGGCGGGATGTCTGAACATGGCAGCACCCAGGAAGGTGCTGAGGCCAAGGGGGGTACCAGCAGGGGGCAGGGTGGAGCTGGATGGGGGTGGCGGAAGCCCTGGGAAGGCAGCAGCAGCAGCAGCAGCAGCTGCAGCAGTCCAGGCTGACTCCAAGGCAGGGTGGTGATGGGGGGGGAACGGCCCACCTTCCAGGTAGTGACTCAGGGGGTGAGCTGCAGCTAGGGGGCCAGGGAACGGCAGGCCTGGAGGATGTGTCTGGACCCCTGCCTTCTCACGCTTCCTCCATTTCGCCCGTCGGTTCTGGAACCAGACCTAAAGGGTGCAGAGAATGGAAGTGAGGGCTGGGGTCACCCTGAATGCACAGAGGAGGCAGTACTCCCTTTTGAAAACAGGAGACTGAAAGGTTACTATGTGTGTGCTTTATGATTCAGTTAATCAGTTACTGACTTCCATCTCAGTCCTATGACAAGCCAAAGACCCTGGTCGTAGACTGCATTCAGTTTTGTGCTCCTTGCTTCAAGCACTTGCCTGCATACTGTCGGGGGTAGACCTACGTTTGACTGCATCCAAGACACAGATTGAATCAGGAATTGACAAACCACTCTGAAGTCTGCACATGAATAAATTTGCTTGTTGTTTAGTGTTTTTTTTTTTATTTTTTTTTTTTAACTCAAGCTTTGTGCTTTAAGAATGGTCATTTTCGAATGAATGTTTTTCTGGGAGAGGTTAATTATATTCGCATTCTAGGAATGTCAAGGTTTCACACGCATGTGCAAGCATGCGCTGGCTGGCGGAGAGGGAGGAAGATGCTGTCGCTTCAGTTAACACATAATTTTGGTTCGATTTAACGAGGTGACAAATAGGCGGAAAGCCGGCGTTAATTGCGCAGGCCTAAACCCTTTCCCTCATGGCCCGTTACCCTAAGTTTGCTAATTAAAATCTGGTTTAGGCAGCCGAAAAATGGGGCGGGAGAGTGACAATTAAAAGCCCTGTTAACAAAAGTTTGGAACTGAACAGCGCTTAATAATTATCAATATTCTTTAAATTAAATTCTCTGAAAATATAACTGATTGCGAGGGACTATTTAACTTTCCCACGAACTTTATTTTCTCAGATTTGCCTTGACGGCCCGCTAACATAGCGACTCTGACAACAGGAGAAAATGTCAACAGTAGAAAAAAAATGAAGTGGGAAGGGCGAGGTTCACACGTCAAAGACACCCCCTCCCCCCCTAACCACCACCACAGCTTAAAACTGTTGTACTGTTGTGCATGACCCATATGGAATTTATGAGTTTTATCGCCTCTTGATTGTGACTGGTAAGTGATTTGTTCACCTACAGTCCCGAAAAGACATCTGTTTTATGCTGGCAATAAGAACACTGGTGTTTTCCGGTGTTTGTTCTGTCTCTTTGGTTATGAGACTTGGGTTTGAAAATGCAAGCTACACTTTCAATGGGGAAGGGGGAGGCGCAAACAGCTTTAATAGCGTCTCGCTCGCTGGAAATGCAAGGCATCGGATCAATGCTAGGCTATTGCAATCAGAAAATGGGAAATCAAATAGCATTATCCCGCCCCTCCCTCTCCCTGGTACAGAAGATGAAAATTCAAACACCATTTTCCCCTAGAATCGCCGTGTTTGCTCAAGCGCTAAGTGCGCTTTTATGAACCACAAGCGATCTCTTAATTGCAGCTAAATGCTTCACATTGCATAGGCTATAATAGCTGGCGGTGACTGAAGAAATTACCGAGGTCCTTCTGGATTGATACCATTAAATAACGTTCAGAAAATACTATTTTGTTATATTTTTCGATATGTGGCATTCTTTCCATTTGAAACGGATGACCAACTCGCCTGAAATTGAGAATACGCAAGGAATTCCATTTAAACTAAATGTTTTTAAAGAGTTACAAGGAGTAGAAATCCATACGGCCATGTATGTCAATTTAACGCACGATAATTGTACAAAATATAAAGTCATATGAAGTCAAATTTCGAAAAAAAAGGAAATGAAATAAGCCAAAATGGGGAACTTCCACGAAAAATGAAATGATATGATAGCCTTACATTATCACCATTAAAGACAACAACAACAATGTAATAATAATAATAATAATAATAATATTTATAATAATATTTATCATTATTATTATTATTATTATTATTATTATTATTACTATTACACGCACACACACTCACACAAATTACGGATATACTCGCAGTTTCACCTGTACTCGCGCCTCCGTCAGGTCCAGCCGCATTGCTAGTTCTTCTCTAAAAAGGGGAGAAAACATTAAAACCTCTCAGCTTTTGTCGGGACTGTTTTTTTCCAACACAAGAACGGGAGGAAGACTTATCCACATAAATTGTAACGAATTATATAACACAAGCATAGACACAACCGAAATCCAAGAAATACATAACAATACAGTCGAGTAGCTCTAACGTAACAATTCTGAAATTTATGCAGAAGCTGTAACTGCTGTGACAATAAATAAATACATAAAAATATAACATTGCGACTGGTGTTCAGAAAATAGCGTATTTATCTGCTGCGCAGGAGGGATAAGCAGCGTAATTTATTATTATTATTATTATTATTATTATTATTATTATTATTATTATTATTATTATTAATAGTAGTAGTCGTAGTAGTAGTATTACTATTATTATTTATAATAGAAAAAGATGATGAAAAAACTATCAGTAACAATCATTTTTGTTAATCTTGTAAAACAAAATTATATTGCTAATATTTAAAATAAATGGTTTAATTACTTAAAGTGAACTCTTGTTTGTTGTAATCTATTTCCTTATTTGACGCTTTCCCTTAAAACTAATTCATCAATAGAGAAGCGATAAGGAGTTGAATTTTCCGATTTGGCCACCTGCCTTTATTTGAAGGCCTATAACCATTCAGCACATATGATAAAAGTAGTCTTTATTCTTTACTGTTTTAATTTGTTTTCCTAAGCTTTTATTATTATTATTATTATTATTATTATTATTATTATTATTATTATTATTATTATTATTATTATTTAGAAAGGAACATAATAATTCGCCATTTCCACTTACTCACATCTCAATCTTCGTTGTCAGCGAACAATGTAAAACGGACTGACTGAAATGAAAGTTCATCAAGTGAATGTGTATAACTATTTAATAACTTCTGCCTATGGCCTGGGCATTTGTTCAGTAATTGTCCACTCGCGTCTCATATAAAAGGGAATTGATCTGTACTGGGGGAAGAGGGTTAAAGTTTTTGAAGGACTCGAGTAAATTCTAAAGCCACTTGTCTCTTGTTATTATCAACTCCCTTCACTTGCGAGACAACACATTCTGTTAATTAGTGGAATTAGGCCTATTTCAAACTATCAAAACGTTATATAATAAATCTGTGAAAAAGTGTTGCAATTGTAATCACGCGAACACATTATATATTTTTAGATATCCACAATACCACTCCTCCAGCCTTATCTGCGTGGGGCTTTGGATTCTGGAGAGGCAAATGTGCAATCACTGAATTAAAATTTGTAATGTGGTGTGGGGCGAACACTAGAGACCTGGAACCCCATTCCTGATCCATGGTCTCATTTGCGTCTGCACCGTGTAGTAAATAATATCTGTATCGGCAATAACCGTGTAGTATGCTATAGACTACGGCGTGACCGGCAACAAACACCTGGTATCTTATGTTCTTTACGCAACTCGCTTTGTTTATGGGAGAGGACATAATATGTTTTGTACTAAACAACATATCCGAATCCGAATGTTTTGAAATTACTCATTATTAGAACGACTCAGATTTATTGAAAGATGTTAGGACTCATTATCAGCAGGCCTAAAGACCGCAGACGATGGTAATATTTCGGTTATGTCGTTAAAATTAAATTAAATTTATCTGAAGTACTCGTGTTACAATGAAGTAGCCTAGTGATTCTCTCTCCAGTGTGTTCATTTGTAGCACATTTTAATAACTCGATATTTATAAAATTATAAAAGTACAGGCTATACGAAATAAGCCTCTGTCAAATGATGGAGATTGGTGAAACCTGCAGAAAATATAATAATAATAATAATAATAAAATAATAATCATGATCATGAGAATAACAATAGCAATACTAATAATGACCCTACACAATAACAATGTTAATTAACTTTATATGAGTCATATAGGGATCATATATATCATACACTATCAGAGTAAAACGTGCTCTATCAAAAATGAAAAACGCCTAATCTTCAGAAGGCTACTTGTCGTTTGAATGTTTTTAGTGAAACCCGTAGCATCGTTTTTTATTTATTTATTTTTTTATATCACCTTCAGACAGACCTTCTTGATAATAAATTAAGTCGACTGTTACATAATTATTGGAGAAGCGCTCACGCGCTGTACCTGGTGAATACGTCCGGGTAGTGAGTTTTCTGGAAAGCCCTCTCCAACTCTTCCAGTTGGTAACTGGTGAAGGTAGTCCTGTATCTTCTCTGCTTTCGTTTTAGCATCCCCTCCTCCGAGTCGCTTCCCGCAGACAAGCACACGCTGTCCTCCCCATCTTTAACATCCCCATCGTTGTGAAGCCCCTCTTCCGCCTTCGGGGATAGATCCGCCTCCCGGCAAAGCTCCTCTTTCACCGCGTCCTCCTCAAACTTCAGCGTTCCCAGTTCCACGAGCTCATCGGTCCCTTGCTCTGGGCTCTTGTCGCCCGTATTCTGACTGAGAGAGGCGTTTTCCCTGTATGATTTGCTTCGGCTGATACTTACCTGTGGTGCCTGGATAATTTTGAGGTTCTCACAGGTAGCTGGGTCGAGCAGCCTCTCGCGGTCTCCCTTTTCCCCGAGCTCATGAAAGCCCCTGTCGGAGTCCAAGTATTTTCCCCCGTACAGCCGGCGCAGTTTAGGTGGCAGGTGCACTTCCGAGTCGAAAGTTAAGTTATCTTTTGGGGAACCTACGAATAGAAACCCGACATAGAATTCGGTGATTAATCTCATTTTTTGTTGTTTTTCGAAAAACCTTAGAGATAGAGACACCCTACGTTGTGATCTAATTCATGAACACCTAAGGGCCCACAATAGGTAGGCTACTCTGGCCCAAACAAAAACTACAAATACAGCCAATAGGCTTTATAAGCCTTTGAACGTATCAAATAATACTGCAGCATAATAAATCTGCTATATATAGCATTTAAATAAATGGTTGCACCAGACATATGTCTACCATAAAAATAAATATTAGCCAATTTGCTTGTGAAATAAGCCTAAAATTTGGTACAAAGTTGAATACACTATTATGTGTATTAAACGTCTGTTTCGAGCGACAATCAAACAAGAAATGTCTGTCAGCTTCTCCTTCACGACCGAAAAAATAACAAATAACTTAATTTTCCTTCGCCCTATGCTTCTCAGTAAGAAATAAAATAATAAATAGCCTAAGAATCGAATCGTAACGGACAGCAGGCTACTCCAGTCTATTTGGTTGCTTGTTCCCTGATATATTTATAAACGCACTATTTAGCGTCGTCGATTAAATAACAAACGCTTATGGGTGCAGCGGAGACCCCAGTCAATGTTGCCTTACCTTCAACCGCCTTATTGTGCTCCGCTCTGCCGGGCAGCGTTGGCAAACTTTGCGTCCCTATCAATCTCATTTTACACGGACTCCTCCTGCCCAATATACTATCTATACAGTACGAAGAGAGCAAAGTTGGAGATTTACTTTTGCACTCCGTTCTTTCTGAGATATCGTCCTCATATTGACCGCTCATTTTGTTCCCTTTAGGCCGATGGACCTTTTTATTTCAAGGAGTGAGTAAATGTGTCGCTCTCTAGATGTTTCGACCCCCCTGTCTCTTCTCTCTGGCGTCTAACTCCCGGATACTTATGACATGTGCAATGAGCCGCAACAGCTCCGCTCGCGATTCTGTTACATTGACGTGTATAGCCAATCTGATTGGTTCCCAGGGAAAAAAGATGGTCTTTATCTTTTCTTTGCCATTAAAGTTCAACTACAAGAACAAATCAAATTTCGAGATGGAGTACCGACCCGATGAACTGAACTCTAATACTTGAACTGTAGTATTTACCTCTATAATGCATTTTTTTCTTTAAAAAAATAAAATAAAAAAGACAGAGGACTATACAGAATCTGTAAAACGAAGATAACAATATATGGGGTATAATATACGATACCATAATATACTAATAAACTGTCGAATATTCAATAAATATATAGTAGCCCATCGTATGAATTTCTGTGTAGGCCTACCATGCATGAAGCCATGCATATATATATATATAGACTTCAATGCACTTTAGAATAGCCTGCTTGTAACTACAGGCTACTGTGATACATAGCCTGCGTATGCGAAGCATGTCTAGTAAGTTTCTGTAGAAATAAATCTGAAAGTATAACGGTATGCTTTTGTATTGTTTCAGTGACGGTCATCCCTAAAAAAACTTTTTTCAATTTGTTGGACTGCTCCTGGTGCATGTGTAAGGAAAAATCCCTTGTCCTATAGCGCGAGCACCGGGGCACGGGTTCTGTCGTTGTAGCCTAAGTCTTGAGGAATTAAAAAGCACAACGCTGCCTCGCTTGCGCAAAATAACTTTCGGTAATATGAGCTTGGCCATTCTCCTGTAACGTAATATGAATAGATCAATATCTTATTACAAATAAGTCGAAGATTACAAATTGACTCTCAATTTTAGACCCTCGATGTACAGAAAAAAAACGAACATATAAGCCTATGCATAATTTAAGTTGTGAAAAATTCAAGACACCGAACGAAAAAAAATCAATGAATTATAAATATTAAAATATATAAACAAAATAAATTGCAATAAAATATCGAGTATACAAAAAACAAGCATGGCAAGGATTCCGTTTATTATTGGGTTACTGTGTAGAATTTTCAACGAGCCTTTATTTTGTTTTTGAGTAAACATCATAAAAATTTAACCAAGATTTGTATTTAACGTAATTCATTTAATTGACCACTTAGGCTATTACCATCAGTTGCTCTAGGCCTATCCAGTTCATATAAACAAATAAAAATATACTAGTCTCACGATAAAATAAAATAAAATAAAATAAATTATGACTAAATTCCTCTATATTTTAAAACACGAGTATTACATTTGATCCATTAAAAAAATTAATTGCCTTGCCTCAGGACGGCCATTCAAGTATAACGCGCAGAATGGAATTGGCACAGCAATCTTAAACGACTTAGATGATTGACTTAAAAAGTGATAGTGTGGCGATAATAGTGAGCAATTGCTCTGTAAGGATACTGCGGGTTGAACGCTTTCCCCCCTTGCAATAACGCAGAGAAGAGAGGCGAGATAGATTGAGAATGTAATTTTAAATGAAAGTCTATTTAACCTGCTGCGAATGGCGCGACCTCATCCGCGGCTCAAACCCATCACTGCTAAAAGGATCATTTTCAGAATTCAATCCCAAAACCTCAACAAGCTACAATTTACTCTTTCTTCTCTATTTATGTACCTGCTCCGTTATGTGGCCATAACTGTCAAGAATGAAAATAATAATAAAAATATCTTTTGGGAAAAGTGTAAAAAAGAAAAAGTAGAACAACCAACTTCAAAGTATTACAAATCATGGCCACAACTGCGTGTTTCATGGGTGACTGTAGACCAAAAACTGAAAAAGTTCATAACCAAATTTAACCCTAAATTAGTTTTAAACAACATCAAAGGCCTTCTATCTATCTATCTATCTATCTATCTATTTATCTATCTATCTATATATCTATCTATCTATCTATCCGTCTATCTGTCTGTCTATCTGTCTGTCTGTCTGTCTGTCTGTCTGTCTGTCTGTCTGTCTGTCTATCTATCTATCTATATATCTATCTATCCGCATAATGCTCTGCGTGAAGAGGTTTCATACACTGACAAGTTGATAATGATGTAAATGTTTTGCCATGCTGCATTTTACATTTATAAACGTAGGCCTATCGTACGTATCCTTTATGGTTTCATGCTTTATGAAACAGTAAAACTATTTATTCTGGTGTTCTTCGTTCTCTAACTATTCGAATTTTGTTCGTTTGTACACTTTTTCCAAATAATTTGTTTGGTTTATTGAAAAGAAACTTTTGAATGCATATATACGTAGATCAACAGAGTAATGACAACAACTATAATATTATAAAATGTTTTTTCCCCGTGTTCACAAACAGACTCGTAATATAGACTGATATTTAGAGGCGCTATATAATTTAGGGACACATTTGATTCATTTACCCATGCACTGTTATTAACCCAAGAAAAGAAATGTCAGGCACGATTATCGGCTGCAGGACATCCGCACTGTGTTTAAATGCACTAATTACGCGCGTACATTGTAAAACCGCAATTTGATATTTTCAATTTTCAGTCTATTTAAAACTCCACATGTGGGTGAATAGTCAAGGAGGAAACCCAGAGATTAACCTGTACTTTCATTGAAATATGTCATATTTTCGCAGCAACAACCAAAGGTAATCATTGCCGCCATAAACAACTGATTTGCCACATTTCTGTTTCATTAGACCGATCGCTTTGATACGGGAAGTCAGGACCCTGAGCTCTCATTACACCACATTTCGCGGAGAATAGAAAGCCGCATGCCAAACCAGTGCGGCTCAGGGAAGCGTTTTCCTTGCCTTAAGGCCCAAAGGCAAATCTTGGAGTCTCTATTTGTACTTCTTCGTTGCCATTCTGTTCCAGATGCCAAATGAACTGATGGTCCGTGAATACGTAGCGCGTGGGAGAGAGAGAGAGAGAGAGAGAGAGAGAGAGAGAGAGAGAGAGAGAGAGAGAAAGAGCCGGGGACATATTTATTTGAAACACAGATTAACCATTGACTACGATCCTTTTTTGAAGTAGCGCCATCTTCTGGTCTCTACTGAAAAAAATCACTAGAGAGAGAGAGGGGGAGAGGAGAGAGAGAAATGCATGCTAAAATGTGCCTAATACTAATTAATCATTAACTGATGTAAAGTAGGTTATGTCTAAATTTTAATTACATATCTGATTCCATTGATTAAGGCTGATTCTCGGTAATTGTGCATAATTGCATATTAATTAACACAATCCTAAGTGTTTCTCATGATAGCCGATTTGGTTTTCGCTTTTACACCGTTCTCACAATCTGAACACATTTTATAGATCTGAGTGAATCGAGTCTAAATTATTAACCAACACTGGGATATCTTAAATAACTTGAAGGGACTATTAAAAGAGGAAGATCCCATCGATCCCAAGAAGGGCAATTCATAACAGCACTAGCAGAGTCTATTAAAGCATAAACAAAGTACAGCCTTACATCCACTTGTAACAATTGAGGGGCTTGGTCGACATAACTTTGTTCTGGTTTTGCTAATCGTAAACACATTGCGCAAGTGTAGAAATAGGTCAAATCTATTTTTGCGCCCTGGTAAATGAACTCGCAAATATTTTGGCAACTTATATCGGAAGTGCTGACATGTCGAAATCCAGAATTGATTTTTGATACCTCCAACATCCCTCTTGGCCATGCGACTCTAATTGAACCGTTCCACATATGCGCACAACAATAACACATTTTCACGGCCTAAAATCACGGCCTGAGTGGGAATTGAAGACGTATTTGTACACAAACGGGAAAGCACACGTAAACAAGTTGTGGTGTTTATATTATAGAATAATGAAAAGCACGTTGGTTAAGAAAATGGATGTGGCTTGACCTTGGGCAAAGTAATAAAATGATCCAAATGAACGAGTATGAACCCTATAACTTTACGTTGGAATAAACCTATGTCCCCTTTTATATTTTCACGTAAACGCAACACAGAAACTGAGCGCGTGGAAGGTCCACGTGTGGCGCAAAGGGGTGTTTTCCCCCTTCATTCCAGTTTCTGGGGCATAATTGGATGCTGCTCTGCCTGGAAGATAGGGCACAAAGAAGAGCTTTTAGGCGCGCGCGTAAGCAAACTTAATTAGCGGTTATTAACAACCAACATAATAAGAGAGCGAGGGAGTCAATTTATTGACTTTGTTAGCGCGAGTTTAGAATGACACACGATGAACAGAGCAATAATAGCAGTCTTGAACGCTATGATCAACTGTAATTTTCAACCGCAATACGTTACAATAAAAACAAAGGGCACTAATTTCGTTCAACTGACTCGATAATTTGAAGTTATGTAAAAAATAATTGATGACTTAATATTTATACCGAAGATTATTTTCTCTTAAAAGATTAAATAAAAATACACATATTGCGCGGTGCACTTAAATGACTCTCTTTCAACTATTATCGTAGGAAATATTTAAAACTCATTTGAAATATTGAATGCAAACGGGAATTGTCCAACACGCCTTATTATAGGCCTATGCATTTTATAAAAAAAAAAAAAAAAAACTTTAAATGTGAACACGCAATATACAGCCTATATTTTTCAGCAGTGCTATTAAACATGCCAACAAATAATTAAAAAAAAATTTGGGTTGAGAAACGAGGCAGTCTGTCTACTCTGTTTGCACATTTTCCCAGAGCAATATTCGGGGGAACTGGCGAGTGTTCCAAAGAATAGTATTAAAATAGACGAACAGAGACGCTCCGATAGTGTTTTAAACGGTGGGAAGTTATGATGGACGACACGAGTTTGCCATCATTTCATTCGTGAAATTTTGCTCGGACTAGCAGAGAAAATGATCGAATGTCACACTTTTATTGATTGGTGGAATGTGGAAAGTGAACAGCTTGAGCAGTAAAATAAGTAGTAACATCTCTGCGGGTAGCCTATATTCCTCATCTGATTACTGATGATGTAGGTCATTTGATGTGGACATCGAATTTTTGTATAAGTTAGATTTACCACAATACATTGTGTCTACGGTGTAAAATCTTTTATTTAAAGAGTATCTTGCTCGTTCCCTTTGCCTCTCTGCACTCTGCTGCCCGGCTCACATGCGCTTGATAAGATGCGCAAATTCTGTGAAATCATCCCATGAGTCTTTATTAAGATCATCAAAGTAATGTATGCTAATGAACCCTTATTAGTTCTTTTTTCTTTCTCATGTGCTTATCAAAGCGTACCCCCCCCGCCACCATCACCACCCACACACACCTAAAATTGAAGAAGTCCGTTTATTCAGTTAGCTGTAATAACAGTTACAAATACCACAATGCAAATGAAAGTTGATTAGGATTAATTAAAGACTTCGCTGCTATCTGACCTTGTCTGTGTATTATGTAAATGACTAAAAACGAAGTGATGAGATGGCTTGCATGTTATAAAATTCATATTTTCAATAACATAAGATTTGTTGGTCGGGACAGGGAACCTTTAAAATACCCCATCAAAAATTTTAAATTGAGACAAAGTGACCTAACGAAAGGCGGAAGGACACTGACACGCACGCAATTACCGCATTGGTTTGGAATATTCTCCACTGGTCAACACGTCCTTATGGAAGACAATGAACACGTTAACCCAATGTGCATAGGCCGCAGGCACCCTTACACCCTTTGGTAGGCTACACGTGAATCGATGTTTTAAAGAATATAGCTACAGCGATGCAATGTGATGAAAATCTCATTGAAATGCACCTGCAAGTGCTCCTTTATTTACTATGACATTGGGATTTTCATTGGGGCTTCTATATGCTTTTTGCAACTCACAATAGGCCTTGTACCCTAGAGAATCAGACTCGCAGCAGGACGCAAGTGTCTTCGGAAAGCCGTTATTTGGATATTTTTCATAAGCTGGTGGTATTTTATTCGGGGAGGAATATTTTGTTCTGGTGCTTTTTGGTATAATACTGTGTACCTACCATATTGACCACAGCAGAGAAGAGATTGGAAGTGTGTGATGTGAGACCCAGTGTAAAATTTTCCTAATTCGTTCTTCTTGTTCTTGTTCTTATTAATATTTTTAAAAGTCACACACTTATTTAATAAAGAATACAAAACATATTGAGCGGTACTCTGCAAAGTTTCTTTTCTTGTTATTCACCTGTTCCCATATGTCCTTTTAAAGTCACGTTAATTCAATTTGGCATATTCTGATTCCACATTTGTTTTCAAATAATAAACTATTGATAAACTCACCCCTACCATACTTCGGAAGAGTGCAAACTGCCGAACAGAATTAAATGTATTTCAAGTTAAAGTAAAATTATAAAGCAAATATTATTCTTATTTTTTTCTATATATTAATTTGGCATCCAGTCCCACCTGAATTTTGGACGTTTACAAACTACGCGCACATTTGCTCATATACACCTTTTGCTGCCGGCTCGGGAGAGTGAAGACAACTCGAGATTCTCCTCCAAAATAATAATAATTAAAAAAGAAAAAAAAAGAAAACACAATGCCAGCTTGGCTGCTTCTTTTCAGGCTGCAGCCACAAGCCACCCACGGTCTGATTGGGGGTGGAGGAGACCCAATCATACACGTGAAAGGGCAAGCCACGCCCTCCGTCGGCTAACATAATTCGTTTCAGCTACGAACACAGCTATACCCGGCGACAGAATCCCTTCCATATATCCCTTTGGCGACGCAAAGCCAATTGTGCGCTGCCCCTGCAGGGCTGCCTGCCACAGTGAGCACTGGCACTGGTTGGATTTGAACTCTGCTATGCAAATATTACGTTTTATATCCCATTTTGTTAGTCCTTGGTATTTCAGGTTTTATTTGCGGCACAGCCTCATCAGCGTTTAGTTCAGACAACACCAAAACCTCTTCTCCCCCTCTCACCTCAATTCAAAGGCACTTTACTAGCAGACTAACAACATCACCAAGCCATTTTCATGTAATATACAAAACAAAATCTTCTCCCAAAAAATTTATGAAGGATGACAATATGGAAAATAACAGCCCCTCTCAACCCTCTCTTTTTTTCAGTTCTTCCTGCAACCAGGGATGGAGAATTGTGTCTCTTACTAACATTCCATGTTTCAGAAGTGATCTGGCAAAGGGCACAACTTTTGAAGTGATTTTTCTGACACCCGGTGGAAAATAAGGGTAAATGTAATGTGGAAACTACACAATCTTTGTGAAGTTGTAACAGATAACCCTTTCATGCGTTGGATGATTACCCGTCAGTTTTCCGCAAATCATGTTCTGTGTGCATTTATATTTCTGGGGGGTGGGGGTGTGGGTGGTATGGGTTGCGGTATCAACTTCCATATTTCATGTTTACCTGAGAGAAAGAAACCATGGCCTCTACTGGTGGTCATGGGTACCAACAAGCGGTTGCTTGGGTGCTTAAAAAAATGAGGAGTTAAACATATGTACCGAAAAAAAAAAAAATCATACTGATTGCATGCTATATAGTTTTATTGAATCAGGTTTTGATAGGAGCCTGTTTTTGCACACTTTGTTCTGCATGTCACCTGTAGCCACAAAGGAATTTCCCTGATGTGAATAATAAGCTACTTATAGAATATATATCTTTGTGTTTTATTTAATTATTTTATCTATTTATTTTTTTATTTATTGCTTGCTTGCTTTACAGTAATTGTTGGGAGTTTTTCAGAGCTTCTCCATAGAAAGTACACTGAAACTGATCACAGGCAATTATCAGATGGAACACACTTCACCAACATAAGGCCATGTTGTTAATGGTCACAGCACCAGTATGGGTGGTCTCAGGGGGTACGGGTCATGGATATTTGGGGGCTTCCCCCACTTCCCATGCTCACTTTGCACTTCACCCCACAGCCCTGGTATGGCTGAGGCATGGGTCTGGCACCACCCCTCCAAACAAGGCCAGTTACTCTATTCCCCCAAAAACACTGTCAGGCCCAGATCCTCTGCTCCACTGCACACATCATTATTGCATTTGTTTTGTTTCTGTGTGCCTGCATGTGCCACAGTAGTAGAGCAATGGAGGGTTGGTGGTCAGAGGTGTGTGTGTGAGTGTGGGGGGGAAGGGGGTCCAGACCAATTCAGCAGAGAGAAGCAGCCTGATCTGAGTACTGCAAACCTGTGTCGCGCTGCGGGGGGAGAGCAGCCCTGCAATCTATATCCTGTTCCATCTCCAGGCCCCCCGCCCCCCTGCCGCCAGGAAGTCTTAATAGTAAATTTGCTGTCCCAGTGGGGCTTGGCTGAGGTCATGGAGGAACTGCAGGGTGACCAGTTTAACAGAGTCACAGAAAGAACTCTCTCCAACCTGCATACTCAATTTAAGTTGACTCCTAATGTCCAACCCCTTCCTCCCTTTCTCCCCGTCTCTCTCCCTCCCCCTATTCTTTTGAAGAAGATAAAAGAGGCTACAGTGGCTCATCACTCTTGGGAAAGCATGCTCTGTGGTCAGGAAAGCAAAATCAGATGGAGCCTAGAGTCAACCCCAGATTCTTTCTCTTGAAGTTGATTAGTGAGATTGGCTTCTTGCAATCTGTTTGGTTCTAGCCAGTTTTAACCAGTATGTCATAAACCAGCAGCGGAGTTACCACATCCAATTAGAGCCCCAACTGCATGATATCATTAATTGTCAAATGTAACTGACTATCAATTTATTACCAAAACACATCCCCAAATTTTGGGTTGACTTCTGTCTCACATCAGAGTATCAGTCTGGTCCAACTGAAAGTAGCCTACCCTACAGTCATAAGCCTGAATAGTGAGGCCAGGTGGAGTTAGTACAGTGCAAGTGCATCAGACAGGTGTACCAGCATCACGCAGATATACTGAGATGTCACTGATGTGCCAGCGTAGTGCAAGAGCCCCCCATGTGACAAAATGTGTTATTTGTGTATGCTAAACAATTACATATATATATATATATATATATATAATAACAATTAGAGCCATGAACCAGGTCATTTATCAGTGCTTCAAACATGGGCACAACTAATTCCCCATAGGTGGCCTCAGAGCTGGCATCAGAGACACCCCCTAGCTACCCAATCCCAACGCTCCCTATAGCTGATGTCATAATGGGTCAGTAAGTTGGACCAATCAGCTTCTCTTCTTTATCTCCAGCCATTATTTTCCTCAGCCTAATGGGACTGGCATGCTGTGGGTATGGCCAGGAGAGTTCTCTGTGTGTGCACACATTAACAAATGTTCTCACACATCTCTCACAAATGCTGTCATGTTATCCCCTAGCCACAGCTCACTGGCAGCAATGGACCATTATGAGATTTCCACCAAAAACGAATTGTATTTGTTTATTTATTTATTTATTTTAAAGCACATCTTTATAACCAAGCAATTACAAAGCAATTTTCCCTGTAAGAGTGTAATTTTCTATCCTGTAGAACTCTGATGTCTAAAAATCAGTGGAAAGTAATAAAAAAAGACAGTGTGAACATGTCTGTATCTGTGTGCGTGCGTGCGTGCGTGTGTTTATGCTCACATGCATGCTAGTACAACAAGTGTATGGTCATGGTCATTGGGGAATAGGTTCCTGGGTAGATTGAAATTTAATGACGGTGGAATGCTATGGCTCTCATTAGAGCCAGTGTTGAGAGAATAATCTCAGTGAAAGTTCATGAACGACAGTGGCCTTAATCTTCATATTAAACCATTTTGCACAACAATTACGGTGGGTGGTGTAAATCCCCATGCACACATAGTGACAAATTTTAAGATGGCTGAAATCTTTCAGTTGCAAGCATTAACAGAAAAAATGAGCAAATACAGTCCTAAAATCCATAAAGGCAACAATGTCCTGCAGACATTTAACAGGCCAAAAGTTAGACTGATGAAATAGCATGCAATTCACCAACAACATTCTCCTTTCAGCCATTTACCACCCCCCCCCACAATATTGTCTGGCAGCGGCTACCTATTAACAAGTAAACATACTATATATCTTATTGAGAATTTCTCCCCCCCCCCCCCCCCCAAAAAAAATGGGCAGGTGAAACAAAAAAGACACCACCCCCCTTCCCAGATGCTGTCTTCTAATGCAAAATTAAAAATCAGCCATTTTTCCGCAGGGCAGATCAATTTCCGCAGACTGAGTCAAGATATTTTCCGGCATTAGGCTTTCTCATGGCGAGCACGGTGCCTAAACTGCCTGCCAGCGGGGGATCCCCGACACCAGCCTCATGCTTCACTGGAGAACAGTTACTTCTGCCGCTTCGACTTTATTTGCGCCTCGCTATGAGAATTGCCATCATTACCCCCCTCCACCCCCCCCCCCCCCCAAGAAAAAAGGAGCAGAGGAAGAAATGGGGGAAGAATGAGAAAAGGAAATTGATTCACTGTAATATTGCCTGAACATTATGCCTTTTCCTTTTCTGTTTAGCAGAAATAAATTGCATAAATACAGCAAAGAATTTTTTTTTGGCCAATGGGCCTCATTATTCGCTTGCAAGTTACTCAATTCCTTTACCAATAATATATTTTGGTTTAAACATGTACAGTAGTAAATGAAATGAAAAATCCATATGCATTTACTTTTGACCAGTGCATTTATGCTAAGGTTTGTATTTAGCAAGCATAGGCTTGTTCGTTGGTTCATAAATTTGTCCTAATGAATTTAGGGAAGGGGCATATATTTTCATAACATATTTTCTTTTCCTTTTTATTATATTTCTCATTTATTGCTTATTTTCTGTTTATTAATGTTTTTTAAATGTATTGCTTGGTCTGTTATAAATGGCCATTTTTTCAATTTATGGGAGGATGAAAGTGATAATTGCTAAGTTAGCCTCAGAGCAGATGATGATATTCAGAGTGACAATGCTCAAAGTTAAAAAGGCTCACTCAAACAAGGGAGGAAAATACAAGTTTTTTCACACATTTTTCAGCAGGTGACAACACAAAATCAATATACATTACTAAGAAATCATTGCCATATGCATTAGCAGCTCACATCACGGATAGGATGTTGATAACAAAATCAGCTGTTAAAATTTATTTTGATTGGATGCCATTGTCACTTAATTGTCCAGTAAGCTCAGGTTCTGATTATATACGAATGCATTTGATAACTAAAATGAGAATCATCACTGTTTCCTTCAAAATTGTTTTAATTATACATTTTGTTCAGATTTCATAACTAAGCTAAATACAATAGAATATCTGAAATATGAAGGCAAATGCAATGGAAGATATTAAGAAACCCTTGTAAATGAAATGATATGGAATATATGCATTTTTGGAATTTAAATACTTCATCAACTTTATCAACAGTCTTAATTTATTTATTAATTTATTTATTTATTTTGGTGCCCACACAGGGTTGCATACTGTACATATGCAATTCCAAAATAATTTGTGTCCAAATATCTGCAACTCAGCCACATTACTACGTGAACCCCATAGGCAACTTGGGAGATTATAGACATCCACAGTTCTCCTACAAAACATGTGGTTACATGACTACTTCTCTGGGTGTCTGAAAATGCACATGTTGGAATGATCGTGGTCAGCATATTCTCATGTACAGAGGCCCAAGAGGAAACACTGCAGACTAAAGTTAGGCAACTTGAAAGCATGGTAGGTTTATTTTTTATTTATATTTTTGCATAATTAAGCATCCATAGTGTAATCATCCAGTGATATGCAGAAGTTTACCCTCTGCATACATTGTCACGGTTTCTGTGCAGGGTAGATCATTATTTCAGTGCCTGCACCGGCTCAGTTGTTAGCATTCAGATTAGCCACTCGGCTAATCGTTATTTTGGTGTTTGGGGACGATTAGTTTCGAGCTTGCAGATTAGCCACTCGGCTAATCGTTATTTTTGGTTCCTGTGGGACGATTGTTCCTGCCCTAACATTCCTTGCATTCCTGCAGGATTACCACGGTGATCTGTTTCACCTCACATCTTCTGCTGATTACCAGCCACACCTGTGGCTGGGTATTTAAAGCGTCAGTAGGCAGTGGAACGGTGCTTGAGTGTAACATGTTTCACTCTAGCCAGTTCCCTGACTCTTTTCTGAGCAAGGTATAAATATTTTAGGAACCAACAAAGTACAAAGAATATAGACTTCATTTTTTTTTGGGAAAAAGGTATTAGGACGATAATTGTCAAGATTCTGAGGTTGGCGATTTTTAGGGGTATTGTGTCACCTTCGGGGCACAATCTTTTCGCCTCTTACTAACCCCCAGGTTTTCCTCGGGTTTTAGTTGGCCTCAGAACGTCTTCTGTTCGTTTGTGAAAAGATACTTTCTTTTTCTCAGCTTCGGTTTGAAGTCGGTTATTGTTCTTTATTTCTCGTTTCCCTGTTCCTTTATTTTTTATACTCCTTCTTCCTCAGTTACCCGTTTAGGGGTTTATTATTCATTATTTGGGATACATCCCTTAGGAGTATAGCACCCCCTTCTTATTTTCGTCTCTCATGAGACTTAGTGGTCACTGGAGTGCCCTTCGGTAACTTGTAGATCCCCTATTTGGTCGTGTCTGGTCTTCACACTTCCCCTCCCTCACAGAACATTCAAGCCAAATGGAAGTACCAGCGACCATCGGCCTGGATCAGGCTGTTATGGCTCAACAAGCCGTCCTGACGGCCCATACAGAGGGGCTACAAATGTTGCACAGTCAACAAGTAAACACCACTACATAACAGGCAGAGCTGTGCGAGCATTTGGTCCTACAAGAGGAGGCGTCACGCCGCCAGGAAACTACAATGCTAGAGATTATGGGTCGCCAGCAGGTGGCTTCTGAGGAGTTTAGGTGATGTTTTGAGGAACACCGGGTTCGGGTAGAGGAGGAGCGACGTCTTGAACGCGAGGAGACAAGGCGTTTCCAAACCGAGTTTCTTCGGAGTCTCGATGCTCGCGATCCCAGTACACAAGCACAATCCTTTCCTCCCCAGACATACACACCGGCACTCATGAATAATCAGGAACCTAAACTTCAGCTTCAGTTCGAAGGTGAATCCGGCAAATGCCGGGGGTTCATAACACAATGTTTTATACAGTTTAGAGCTCATCCTTCACGATATGCTACGGATGAATCAAGGGTAGCGTTTATTGTTAGTCTCCTTAAGGGTCAAGCCCTGGCCTGGGCTGACCCACTTTTTTGTTCAAACTCGCCCATAATGACAAGTTCAGACCACCTCATCGAGGCGATGGAAAGGGTGTTGACTATGATGCTACGGGCAGCGAGGCGGCCACTAGGTTAACCCGCCTTTGGCAGGAAAGGAATAGTGTCGCAGAATTTCTATAGCATTCCGATCGTTAGCCAGCAAATCAAGCTGGCCCGAACTACCGCTTATCATGCTATTTACCAACGCCCTGTCAGATCCGGTCAGGGATGCACTGGCTGCCAGTGAGCCACCCGCTACTTGTGAGGCATTGGTTGCGAGAGCTATCCGCATCGATCACCGGGTTAGGGAACGAGAAAGAGAGGTCGAACGACCCCCTACGTCGCACCTCTCTTGGGTACGTCCATTTTCTCCACTCGTTCCCAAGACTCGGGAATTAAGTCGGAACCTATGCAGGTGGACAGTGTGGATGTTCGCCGGGATTCTGATTTCCGATCGAGAACCAAGAGATGCAACTATTGCAAACAGATAGGGCACCGCATGAAGAGTTGTCTGGTTTTGGCAGCAAAAGATCAGTCTCGTTGGTGAAGCGTAGGCCACTGGCGAGACGTGAGTTATCAGTCTTTCACACTTGTATCCCCGTTGAACTCTCCTGGAATAAACAAATCATTAACACCAACGCATTTTTAGATTCAGGCGCAGTGGATTGCAGGACTGCAGATGACTTCGCGGTTTTCTTCGATGAGAAGATTGCAGACATCCACAGCTCCTTCACGTCCACCGCCACCCTTCCCCACTCCCCCGTCTCTGTTTCCTCCCCTTGTTTCTCCACTTTCTCTCCCCTCACTGACTCTGATTCTGATGTTTCCCAGCTCCTACTCTCCCACCACCACCTGTGCTCTTGACCCTATTCCTTCCTCTCTCCTCTAGACTATCACACCTGACATCCTCCAGTTTGTCACCTCCCTTGTGAACTCCTCCTTGTCTTCTGGATGTTTCCCCTCCTCCTTCAAGCTGGCCCACATCACCCCATTGCTGAAGAAGCCCACTCTGGATCCCTCCGTCATCCAGAACTACCGTCCTGTTTCTCTTCTCCCTTTTTTATCCAAAACAATTGAACAAGCTGCTTCTAACCAACTCTCCTCTTTTCTCTTGCAGAACAACCTCCTAGACCCCCACCAGCCCGGCTTCAGACCTGGCCACTCGTCAGAGACTGCACTCCTCTTGGTCAGTGAGTCGCTTCACGCCACACAAGCAGCCTCCCGCTCGTCCGTCCTGATCCTCCTAGACCTTTCTGCTGCTTTTGACACAGTCGACCACCCCATCCTCCTATCCTCCCTGGCAGCTATGGGGACACCGTGGTGTCATCACCCACTGCCAAAAACCTGTGGTGGTGGACAACAGACTGTCCCTCTCCCAGAACATCACGGCGGTGAGTCGAACGTGCAGGTTCTTCCTATACAACATTCAGAGAATCCGTCCCTTCCTCACCACCTACGCAACCCAGCTCCTGGTTCAAGCGATGGTCCTGTCCCGCCTGGACTACTGCAACTCGCTGCTGGCTGGTCTGCCAGCATCCGCCATCAGACCCCTCTGCAGCTCATCCAGAATGCTGCAGCTCGTCTGGTCTACAACCTCCCCAGACATTCCCATGTCACCCCCCTGCTCACTGACCTCCACTGGCTGCCTGTTATGGCTCGCATCAAATTTAAGACTTTGGTGCTTGCATACCAGGCAGCTAAGGGGTCTGCACCAGGATACATCCAGAGGATCATCAGACCCTACACACCAGCTAGACCTCTCCGTTCTGCCACCTCTGGATGCTTGGCACCTCCCCCTCTTCGTGTCTGTACTTCCCGTTCGCGTCTGCTGTCTGTCCTGGCCCCTCGCTGGTGGAATAACCTTCCCGTGGCGGTCAGAACAGCAGAGAATCTGACTACCTTCAAGCGCAGACTACAGACTCACCTCTTCAGGCTTCACCTCTCCCCACCCCTCCCTAGTCTCTAGTTTGGCTCAATGTACCTAGTTAGACTAATGCGATCTCGTTAGTTTTGTATTTGGCAGGATTGTTTTGTTGATTCTGATTAGGCAAATGTGATTTCAGTGCTAGTTTTGTACTTGGCAGGATTGTTGTTTATTTGCTGAACAGGTTACCCTACAGGGTTGGAGTCCCACAGTCCCTGTGGTCACAGAAGTGCTGTGGTCACTTCTGGCACTACGATCTTTACTTCACTCTAGTGTGTTTTTCTGCACCTCTGCACTTTGAACTGATGCACTTGTTGTACGTCGCTCTGGATAAGAGCGTCTGCTAAATGCCTGTAATGTAATGTAATGTAATAATGTTTTATTGACACTAAATGGGCAAAGAAACGCGGATTACCTGTGCGTCTATTGCCACAGCTTCTGGTCATTATTGCGCTTGATGGCACAGGTCTGGTGGAAAGAACCACCGCTTTTATTCAGATGTGTGTTCCTTTTGGTGAACATGTGGAGCGTATCAGATTTTTTTTGGTGGAATCGCCTACCTTTCCCCTTGTGTTAGGGCATTCCTGGTTGGTTAGGCATAAACCTTATATCAACTGGGGCGGGACTGGGAAGGCCATCCTTCAGTGGGGTTTGGAATACGTGTCTCACTGTCAGCAGGAGACTACGCGGGCTCCTGGGGTCAGTTCTAGTTCCCAACCCAGTTTTGATTACTGTGATGAGGAGACCGTTACACCCATCAGTCAGTTTGCGGCGTCGCCCCCTTCAGGTAGGGAGGAAAGCCTAGTCTGGGATCCGTATTTTGACTCTTTCTCTCCTTGCGATTACGTCATAGAGGAATCCTCGGGTGAGGGGTATTCTTTAAAAAGCCGTAGCGAACAAGATATGGCAGATGAAATGGAATATCCTTATTCTGCCAGTATGGAAGATCTTTTTGCAGTGGGTACGGTCACCATTCCGTTACCAGTCAACGTCCCTGACGATTATGTAGATCTTGCGGCAGTATTTAGTAAGCAAGAGGCCACTATACCTCTGCACAGAACGTATGATTGCGCTATCAAATTGTTTCCTGGTTCAGTCCCACCAAGGGGTTCCTGATATTCTTTATCTATTCCCGAGAGCGAGGCTATGAGGGAATACATTCAAGAGTCTCTGGCCAATGGTTTTATTCGACCCTCCACTTCGCCAGCGGGGGCAGGGTTTATTTTTGTTAAGAAAAAGGACGGGAGTCTGCGACCCTGTATAGATTACAGAGGTCTTAATAATATCACGGTCAAGAACCGCTACCTCTTACCCCTTATGAATTCGGCTTTTGAACGCCTCCAGGGGGCGACTATATTCACCAAACTCGACCTTCGGAATGCCTATAATTTAGTGCGAATAAGAGAAGGAGACAAGTGGAAAACGGCATTTAACACGCATTTACAGGCATTTTGAATATTTAGTCATGCCATTTGGTCTCACGAACGCCCCGGCGGTATTTCAGGCCTTGGTCAATGATGTTCTTAGGGAGATGTTGGAGAGATTTGTTTTTGTCTATTTAGATGACATTTTAATCTTTTCCAACACCCTGCAGAGCATGTCAGTCATGTCAGGCAGGTCTTGAAATGCCTTTTTGAGGCTAAACTGTTCGTGAAGGCAGAGAAATGCCTATTCCACACCAAATCTGTCTCTTTTTTGGGGTTTATCGTTTCTAAGGGAATTATTAAAATGGACCCCGATAAAATCTCGGTTAAGAATTGGCCCCCACCCACGTCGGTTAAACAGGTGCAGCAGTTTTTGGGATTCGCCAACTTTTACAGGCGTTTCATTTGCAATTTTAGTGCAGTAGTTGCACCGATCACCGTACTGACCAAAAAGGAGGCCAGTGTTCATTTTGCTTGGACGTCCAAAGCCGACGCTGCTTTCCGGGTTTTAAAGTCTATGTTCTGTTCTGAGCCCATTCTCATCACGCCTAACCCAGCACTTCCATTTGTAGTGGAGGTGGATGGCTCTGAGCTTGGCGCGGGAGCCATTTTATCTCAACGGTCCCTGTTAGATAACAAGGTGCACCCGTGTGCATATTTCTCGCGGTCTCTTTCCCCAGCGGAAAGGAATTATGACGTTGGGGATCGTGAACTTTTGGCAGTCAAGCTGGCTCTGGAGGAGTGGCGGCATTGGCTGGAGGGGGCGGAACATCCTTTTACGGTCTGGACAGATCATAAAAACCTGGAGTTTATTCAGAGCGCTAAGAGACGGAATTCGCGGCAGGGTCGCTGGTCTCTGTTTTTTGCCCAATTAAATTTTATCCTTACTTATCGTCCAAGTTAAAAAAATATCAAACCTGACGCCCTGTCTAGAATCTATGACCAATCAGACGACAACCGCTCTCCAGAACCCATTGTTCCCTCCACTCTAATTGTAGCTCCTGCTATGTGGAGGATTCAGTCGGTGGTCCGGATCCAGGTGGAGGTCCGCCTAACTGTCTCTTTGTCCCTGCTAGGGTACGCGCCCAGGTGTTGCGTTGGGGACATTCCACGCATCTGACTTGTCACCCGGGTGTCCACAGATTCAAGGATTTTTTATCTCGGCGATTTTGATGGCCTGGCATGGAGAGGGATGTACAGGAGTATGTTTCGGCCTGCTCGGTTTGCACTCGGAACAAGGGTTCTCGCATTCCACCGTCGGGTCTTTTACTTCACTTGCCCACTCCTAGTCGTCCTTGGAGTCACATAGCGCTGACTTTATCACTGGGCTGCCAACCTCTGATGGCAACACTGCCATCTTAGTCATCGTGGATAGATTTTCGAAGGCGGCTCATTTTATAGCGTTGCCTAAACTTCCGTCGGCTTTGGAGACCGCCCGGTTAGTTATTAACCACGTCTTTTGATTACACGGGTTACCTCAAGACGTAGTATCGGATCGCGGCCTGCAGTTTGCAGCGCGTTTTTGGCAAACGTTCTGTTCGCTTCTGGGGGCGTCTGTCAGTCTCTCATCAGGGTTTCACACAGAAACCAATGGACAGACGGAACGCACAAATCAGACGTTGGAAAACACTCTTCGTTGTCTGGTCTCCTCCAATCCTACCCCCTGGAGCCGTCAACTCGCGTGGGCAGAGTATGCGCACAATACGGTACGTAACGCGTCGACGGGGACCTCACCGTTTGAGGCCTAAGGTGGTTATCAACCTCCACTCTTCCCAGAATTGTAAAAGAACATCGAGGTGCCCTCCACAGAAACATTTGTCAAGCGGTGTCGGTCCACCTGGAGGAGAGTTTGTGCATCACTTCTACGCTCGTCAGTCAATCAAAAGAGGCTTGCCGACAGACACCGCCGACCGGCGCCCTCCTATCGGGTGGGTCAGCGTGTCTGGCTTTCTACTCGTGACCTTCCTCTACGAGTGGAGTCTCGTAAACTCTCTCCTTGTTTCATCGGTCCATTTAAGATCCTTCGGAGAATTAACCCGGTCACGGTTTGCCTACAGCTGTCCCGGTCCATGAGAATTCATCCTACTTTTCATGTCTCTCGTCTTAAGCCAGTTCTAGTAAGCGCGTTGGCTCCTGTTGACAAACGCCCACCTCCGCCTAGACTTGTGGATGGGGAACCAGTTTATACTGTGCGTTGCATTCTGGCTGAGAGACGTGTGGGCCGTAGGGTACAATTTCTCATTGACTGGGAGGGTTATGGTCCGGAGGAATATTGTTGGGTTCCCTCTAGGGACAAATTGGATCCTGAACTGATCCGGAATTTCCGCTCTCGTGGGTCCGAGTCCTTGTCCAAGTCTGGGGCCGGTCCTTAGAGGAGGGGTACTGTCATGGTTTCTGTGCAGGGTAGATCATTATTTTCGTGCTTGCACAGTGCCTCAGTTGTTAGCATTCAGATTAGCCACTCGGCTAATTGTTATTTTGGTGTTTGGGGACGATTCGTTTCGAGCTTGCAGATTAGCCACACGGCTAATCGTTATTTTTGGTTCCTGTGGGACGATTGTTCCCGCCCTAACATTCCTTGCATTCCTGCAGGATTACCACGGTGATCTGTTTCTCCTGTTGGTTGCTCACATCTTCTGTTTTTTTTGGGAAAAAGGTATTAGGACGGTAATTGTCAAGATTCTGAGGTTGGCGATTTTTAGGGGTATTGTGTCACCTTCGGGGTACAATCTTTCCGCCTCTTACTAACCAGTTTTCCCCAGGTTTTAGTTGGCCTCAGAACGTCTTTCGTTTGTTTGTGAAAAGATATTTTCTTTTTCTCAGCTTCGGTTCAAAGTCGGTTATTGTTCTTTATTTCTCGTTTCCCTGTTCCTTTATTTTTTATACTTCTTCCTCAGTTACCGGTTTAGGGGTTTATTATTCATTATTTGGGATACGTCTCTTAGGAGTATAGCACCCCCTTATTATTTTCGTCTCTCACGAGACTTAGTGGTTACCGGAGTGCCCTTCGGTAACTTGTAGATCCCCTGTTTGGTCACGTCTGGTCTTCGCACTTCCCCTCCCTCACATACATTGCATGTTTTGCTGATTTTATTAGTGAAAAAAGGTAGGTAATCTTTGCAGGGAACAAACTTAGACATTATACTGTACATTTCTGTTAATTTTAATGCATGATTGCTTTTTATTTGATGAACTTAACAAATTGAAAAAAATAAAGCCATAAATATGGCATGTGGCATGTGAAAAAGTTTGGACAACCTGTCAGTAACCAATAACTCCTCCTTCGGCAGTTTTCACAACTTCCAAACGTTTCTTGTAGCCAGCAAACAGCTGACCTAATCTTTAGGAATTTTAAAGTCTTTCTTGCAGAACCCTTCTAATTCAGAAATATTCTTTGTTCTTCTTGCATGTACAGTATGTTTGAGATCTGTTCACAGATTTTTAATAATAAAATACTGAGAACTGTGAAGGCCAGGGCTGGATTGCGACAATAATTTTTTTTCTGAGCTGCACAAAAGTAGATTTTTTCATTCTGGTGTGCATGCTCATCAGTAATACTATTTCCAGGCCATGGCAGCCATCCTGCGGAGGTGCCACATGCAGACGTATCGAATTGAAGAGGATTTAATGGGACCACATGACCGTGTTTCTGTTCTAGTTAAAGTCAATTACAATTAGAATTAGTTAGCTTACATCTTCGAGGTTACAATGCAAAATCATCCTAGACATTTTGACGTATGAAATTACAGCCAAGTTACTTTAAATAATTTAGGAAACACTGGGTAGCACCATTGCTTTGGAATACAGCATGTTTAATTTGTGTTAGCCAAGATAGCCAATATCATTTTTATAATACTTTTAATAGCAGGACTTTTAATAGCAGGCCTAGATTTAGCAAATCTTAATGACTTATCTTAATTGCTTTGTATGTGTGAGTAACTTGGCATTTTGTAGATACACATACATTGCAGCCAGCCCTGGATGTATACTGCTTGGGGGACAGACCAACTTTACCACATAATTCGTGATGAGTAGCTCAGCAGACCTGGGTGTAAAAATGCAAACTAACCCTTTGTGAAACGTTGTTGATTATGTGGTTATACTTATCTGAACTTTTACAATCTGATCAAGGTACTGTTTACTGTCTACTGTTTAGCACTGGCACTTTGTGTTTTCTGTTTTTTCTAGTAGACACTTGACAGTGGACAATTTCATACACAGACATATTTCCCAATGGTCTTTGCCGATCAGAAAATAACAGTGCTACCAATGAAATTACCACAAATTATTTAGGCAAAATTGAATCTTTTAAATAATGTTTTCTGCAGAATGGGCATAGAGGATAAGTTTTACATGATCACCGACTATTGTACCAAGAAAGCACACTAACCATGACCAAAATGAGTTTGCTCATTGAACCATATATAAAAGAGACGGCACCTGCCGAGGGCTGTATTCTGTGATGTTAACGAGTGTCTCAAATGCAATTAAGAGCTTGAGCATGAATGTACTTTTTCACTAGACTAGTTATGAAAGTGTTTGTCGTTTTTAAATGCAAGTGTTTTTAATGGGGTGTTGTAGACACGACAGACGTAATTATTTGTAGATCGGTAGAGAATAGAGCTAGCTAACATTAATATAGAAATGTGGCGTTAGGAACAGTAACAGGAAAAAAACAGTTAAACCCCAGAAACATCACAGTGGTCAGCTGTTTTAACTTTTTCAGAAAATCAATAAATCTGACGTCATGAAATTGATGGCTCCCTGTTCGTGACTTTTGCTAAACATATGCATTATTTATGCATTCACATTTGATTGACAGCCCGGGCCGCTCACGTAGCTGTAAAGTAATAGTAATACCTTCATATAGGGGAGAGCGGGGTATGTTGTCACACTTTTCACTCTTTCTTACAATGACTGGGCACAATACATCACAATGGTATAAATGTCATACCAAATGAAAGACAGAGGTCTTGGGTACATATTTTGTATTCATTACATCTTCATATCTTATTTCAGTACAAAGTTGTAGACAGGTAAAGTGTACGCACTTATGACAACTTGCCCCATCAGCAGGTAAGTTGTCACATTATGTCGAGTAAGTTGTCACATTAGATTATCAACAAATAAAAACACAACTACTTAATTGTGAATATTGATTTTTTTATTTCAAATTCAAAACCAAATTCAACATCATTAACCACTGTTGTTGGCATGGCTGCCTGACTTTCTATTTCTTCTGTGGGAACCTTCTGTGTGTTTTCTGTCACGTATTCTGATGACAGCCGTCAGAAATGGTGACCTCTGTGTTGCTGGCTCTCTGCTGATCCCAGACATGAATACCTTTGTGCAAATGAATGTGAGAGGATGACACATCACCTGAAAACATTTTGTTTGGTGTTTGACTCATTTATTGTGAAGGTACAGTGGGGTCACACATTCTGACGACTGCACATGGGTACCCAATGTGCTGGTTCATCAATTAGTGTTTATTTTTATGTTTCCTTACAGTAAAATCTGTAAAACTGTTATTTAAATAGTATATGCTAGTCTAGTTTAACAGTTAAAAAACAAGGTAATGTAGACCTTTTCAAAAAGAGTTTTAAGATTAGGTAATGCAAATGTCACTAGTGATGCGCGGATCGGCTCTGACGTCATCCGAATCCGCATTTACGCATAAATCACCACCCGCCACTCACCCAAACAAATTATTTTCTCCGATTTAGAGACCCGCACCCGATCACACATTACCATTATTTCTCAGTGGGATATATGTAAGCGTGATGATATGGTAACATATTACACTGAAATAGGCTGGTTTTAAATAAATAAACATTGATTTAAAGTAAAAGTTATTTTTTGGTAAAATGACAATGGCAACAGGTAGCCTATTTCCACAAGCCTGAACAAAAGCTGACATCTTTAATCCCTTCAAACTAAAATTCTGAATGTCACTGCAACTTCCCAAACACAAACAATTTAAAAGCTAATAATAACGTTTGGCCGCTGCCCAAAATAAATAAGTAATAAAACATAACACGTTCAGCAGTCCAAACAGACTGGCATATTGAGGCTAATCGAATGAGATTGATAGAGAATGTAATTAATATTTTCCTCATTAATGATGTATTATTTCACCCACCTGCAACCCATCTGCTATTAATCAGAATATTAATTCTTATGACTCGGCCCGCCTAATCCGCAGATTAACCGCGGGGCCCGCGGTTATCCGCGCATCACTAAATGTCACACTGTGCATGCAGGCACAAATAAACACATTTTTAGAAACAATTTATAGTTAATTTCATAAAATGTAGTAATAATAAAAATAAACAACTTTGTTTCTAAAATATTTGTTGAGCTGGCAATGGAGGTAGGACATGAGTTTGGAGGATCCTGATGATTTTTATCTAAATTGTTATTCTTTGGCGCTTTTCAATCATATTTAGCCCCAATTTTCATCATTCTGTTTTCTGTTTGCAAATTTAACTTTGCATAAAAGTAAAATGTCTGGAAAGAATAAAACTCGTAATGCTACCCAGTCACAATCGAGGCCTAGTCAACACGCAGCGACCACCTCCGTGCAGGACTCGTCTCCGCTCGCTGAGTCTGCCTTTCCCCAGGCAGAGTCTGCAGTCGACACGGTGGCCCTGAAGCTCGAGTTGCTAGCTTCTTTGAGGAAGGACATAGTGGAGATCTTTAGAAATGAACTGCAGGCGGCACTTAGAGTTGATTTGTCAACTATCAAATTTGAACTGCAGGCCGTGAAAACACAGCTGGTGTACGATAAAGCTGCTACTGCTGCCGGTATGTCTGCATTAAAAGGAACTGTTGGGGAAATGGAGCGTTCGCTCTCTGGCTGTACTGATGACATCGCTGAGATGCAAACTGTGATTAAGTACTTTACTGCTGACTTAGCCAAGTTGGAGAAGAAATGTGAAGATATATGGCGCTTCTCCATTGACCAGCATGGCACGGTACAGGACGGCAAGCATTCATACCCTACCCGTGCCGTGTTGCCTGTTGCGCTTCTCCATTACACAACAGACCCGTGAAGGTAAGATGAGTCATGGGAGGTGTAAAGCGGAGTAAAGCGTCCTAAATGTGTAATAATTAACTCTTGTATGTATTTCTATACTCTGTACTCTCTTATGTTTTCTTTTATGGGGATGGGACGACATGAAAACAATTTTCAACCGTCCACCACGTTTTGGCAATGTTCCAACTTTCACGTCATCACTGTTGCATACATCACAAAAACTATTATACTAATAACTAACGCTTACATTACAGTGTGAAATATCCACATTATATAATACCACTAACCTATTTAAAGACACTCACTTTCAAAAATAACATATATAACCAAAATATTTTGAGCAGTAATACTTACATTACGTCTTACGTCTTTTACTGCTATCACAGAGAGAATGCGTAAGTGAATGCAATGATAAGAAAATTTTCGGTTACGCTGACCTATAAAACGCTATTCCAAAAGCAAAATTAGATATGTTATACATCGTTTGAAAGCTTATACTCTCACCTACTGAATAAATGAATCGTCAATCAAGCCAGTCTGTAATAAAAAGGCGACAACGCCGTAAACAACACGTGTGGTATTACCCTCAGCTCGTTATTTACGAAGATACCCAGGCATCACAAATGTGCGTATATTTCACAAACGGATTGTCCAAGACAATATATGACCACTCAATCTCAAAAGGAACATCTCTACGTGTAAAACCAATGGTAAGGTTGTATATTTATTCAATATTTAGTACCAGATATTGACTTCAGAATTCGCTAGTTAACGTTACTCTCTCTTGCGTTGTGGTATTTAAAAATGGCGGTTGCTGCCGGAGAACAAACTGAACATGGGATGACGTATTTGTGATGATTTCCATTGACCAATCAACGGTCTGCAGTATCGAATTGCAGCACGGATAGTACCTTTGGTACCTACCCCAGAGCAGTAGCTAAAATCGGCAGGGGTACTTGCGGCCCGGCACGGGTCATGTGGCAGTGGAGAAAGCAAAACAAAGCGAAGCATGGATTCTGGCATGACACGGTGGTGGAGAAGCGCCAGTAGAGTATAGATCATGTCGTAACAACATCAGGATAGTGGGAGTTCCAGAAGGCCCTGATATTTGCACCACCGTCACTGTTGCTTCCTTGTTAAAGGAAGCATTTGGTCTGGATAAGGAGCCGGTTTTGGATCAGTCCCACCGGACCCTTCAACCTAAGCCGAAGCCTGGTGAACGACCATGAGCCATTGTGGTAAGATTCCATTATTACAGTGACTGTGTTGACGTCTTGCGCCGTGCGAGAGAGCTCCGTCAGATCGAGATCAGGGACTTGACCATCTCGGTCTTCCCCGACCACACTGCCAAGATAGCCCGGGCTGCGTTCAACAATGTCAGGCGTCAACTCCGTGACATTGAAGGCGTTCGTTATGGTCTGTTTCATCCAGCACGGCTGCATATCACTTACAATGGCGTGGAGAGGGAGTTTCACTCAGCGGAGGAGGCCAAAGACTATGTTAAGACGTTGAAAACTGGGTGAGATATAGTAGTTCTGAGTTGACTACTTTCTTCTGCACCCTTACGTGTGCAACTACACTTGGCTCTTGGTTGCTGCTAAAAGGTTATCATTGTAATAATTGTTTACAGTTTGTGAATTCAATCCGTTTACAATAGATAGATATTTGCTTTTGCACAAATAGGTTGTTTTCTGTGTTGATACAATAACAAGGGTAGCGCTATTTTTGTATTTTTTTTATTAGCGCATAAGAGTATTTTATTTTTGTACTCTTCTCTTCAATATTCCAGTGCTTTTCTAGGTCACGGTTGTGTACCACGAAGTACAATTTTTATTTGTGTCCTTAAAGATCAGTGAAATAATTTTGTTTATGCACTATCTCGCTCTACATCTTTGGTTCTACCTCTATTTGACTTAATGTTATTTGTTTATTTATTTATTTATTTATTCTTTTTTGTACAATGCTAATGTATTGCTTATACTTTATTTATTTGGTCTGAGCGGTAACTGGACAAGGGTGATTTAAGACATTTAATATTATCAATGCTGTTACTTTGCTGTAATGTTTGTCATCAGACAAAACAATATTTCTAAACTGGAGTTGTTTGGGGGTTTCTTTATTATTGTATGCATGTCTTTGTGCATATTGTTAATAAGATTTGAAATCTGTAGTAGTCCTTTCTTTTTCTTTACTTCTGCTTTTTGTTTGTTCAGCTTACTCTCCGAGTCGTTTTCACAATTATTGTGGACGGCTTTCTTTTACTGAGGGATACACTGCTGTCTCCTTTGTTCAGTGTTTATATGGGGACTTTGTGTGTTTGTTGGGGGGAGGGTCTCCCACCTCGGCTCTCTATGGCTATTTGTATTTTTGTTGTTCATTTCACATGAATGATTAACAGCAATGTAAATCCCAGCATTGCTGAGACAGGCACACCTGTCAGATTTATTAGTTGGAATATCAGAGGCATGGGTAATCCTATCAAGAGATCTAAGGTTTTTACCCACCTGAAACATTTAAACTCTGATATAGTATTCTTACAGGAGACACACCTTCGGATTAAAGTCACAATTGGAAATATTTGTGTAAAATTGCACGAGGTAATAATGCCCAAAGCATAGGCTCTGCGTCTCGGGGCTGCTGTCTGTGAACACTTTAGAAGTGGTTTGATGGTCCTAGGCCCTATTATATGGGAGCTATTGAACTTTGAAAGCGTTTGCCAGCTGCATTTTTTTTCCAAATGTCAGCTTAAAGTCACAATTGGAAATATTCGTGTAAAATTGCACGAGGTAATAATGCCCAAAGCATAGGCTCTGCGTCTCGGGGCCGCTGTCTGTGAACACTTTAGAAGCGGTTTGATGGTCCTAGGCCCTATTATCTGGGAGCTATTGAACTTTGAAAGCGTTTGCCAGCTGCATTTTTTTTCCAAATGTCAGCTTAACCCTCTGGGGTCGAGAGCTCCGCCGGCGGAGCTCGACAAGATGAAATTAACTTTCGTTTCTATTTGGATGATTAACTTCACGTGCTGTTATCATACAGACGCAACAAAAACATTGACAGAAACCTTAGAATCGCGACTTTCCAATGCGCCCATTGGCAAATAATATGAATTGTTTTAAAAGTTTTAAATTTGATCAATTACACCATGTATGCTTCGTTAAACTTTACTCATTACTATGTGAATTTCGCTCAGCAGGAAGTCCGCCCAAATCGCATTCACATGTTAACAACATTATAATTACTCTCCATAGAAGGAGACTAAAGGAGGGGCGATGCGAGATCCATGTGAGAAATGCCAAGTCTGCGAAAGTGGGATAGAATGTCAAAGTGTCACCTAATTCACTTATTTTGAGGTGAACATTTCGTTTAATTTTGGAAAATGGTCCGTCCGGAAGCCGACACTGATGAAGAGCGGTGTCATTTCGAACAGCGAACTGATCCAGCTGAGAATCAACTTCATGCGTAAGTATATTTCTTATGATCATATTGGTAAATATGTGTACTGTATTGCAACGTATCTGTGTGTTTGTAGGAATATCCAGCAATATGTGCGTTTGAAAATTCCCACACTATGAACGATTCGAACTATTGCATCTCAAAATTATAGGCCAAGCTCTCTGCATCTGGTTGTGTTAGAAGTATCAGGTAGACTGTATGTTTTTCGATCATATTCGTAATAAATAGCTCACGCCTGGCGTGTAGTGGCGTGGATAGGATTCTAAAACTGATGTCCTTGCACAATCGATATTGGCATACTGTAAGTAAGTTCGGGAAATAGCAATAAAATAACCACTTAACTAAACAGACCTAGCCTACTTCAGATTGAGGCATTGTTATTGATGAGTTGCATGTAGTTTAGTTGGAATATCAGTGTTTATTTAGTTTAGCTAATGTTGTTTCGTTGATAGCTTGCATTATTTGTAAATGTGTGCTGTATTACATTCTCTGTGTGTTTGTAGAAATATTCACTAATATGCGCGCTTGTAAATTCCCACACTACGAACGATTCTAACCATTGCTTTTCAAAATTATAGGCTACCTCTCTGCGTCTGGTTGTGTTTGTTTGGTTCTTTGTTTGTATATGATGACACATTTCATAAATTTTGTTTTCATTAGTTAGTGGTTTGTCCCTTTTTTGTAAAGCACATTTAATTTTCACCTGTTGAAGGAAATGTGCTATATAAATAAAGTTTGATTTGATTTCACATTTCCTAACAATTTTGTTTTTATTATATTTGCAGAGATGTTGATCAGGAAACACGGCCTAGTTCACCACTAGCTAAGAGGCCAGGCAGGCGTTGCAAGAGTACACCAGTCTCATCTCATCTTCCATGCAGTTTACTTCAGTAAATGTTCTAAAATCAAAAGATGTCTTTGTTTCTGTCTTCTAAATGGCTCACTGAGTCTTTGTCTTAGTGGTGGGGAGGCTTGTGGCCAGGTGTGAATAGCCTACTTAGCTGGCTGGTATTCCTACCCAATGCATATTCATTACGGAAAGGCCATTTGCCCTCCCATTCTCACCTGGTGTTGAAAAATAGTAGTCACAACACTAACCTTTAGCAATTTATTTTATATTTCTCATTGGATTTGCTAAAATATTTTGTCATCTTTTGATACCCAAGACCTTGAAGAACACATTTCAGTGACCAAAAGTCTTAGTCACAATTGTTTAGTGTGTTTTATTACAACATTCCTGTGCATGTTCAAAACTACTGTTTACAGTTTGTGTGTTTTTAGAGCAGTTTACAATCCACACGATTATGACCTACTTACTGCTGCCATATTATTGTAGCTGAGTTTGTGCTGAAAACAAAGATATGAAACACTTTGGAATCACTGTATATAAAGTTGATGAAATTTACACAAATGTCAGAGCATCGCACAATCACCAGTGTGCCTCATTTTACCCTTAGACCCCAGAGGGTTAAAGATCACCATAGGCTCCATTCTCCTTGGGTGAGTCAAGTCTTCCATTCCAACTTTAACTCTAAAGCAAGAGGGGTTGCCATTTTAATAAATAAGAAAATTAAGCAACCGTCCCTTTTTAAATACTCACCTGTTAATTTTTGGAGGGGATTTGTGTTTTTGACCCAGTGTTGGATCGGTCTAATCCCTGTAACTTGTCTCAATCGGCTATGTCTAAGACATTCTCTGACTTTATGTAGAGAATGGTCTCGTTGACCCTTGGAGATTTCGTAATCCTTTATCTAAAAAATGTTTTTTTTCTCAGGTACATAATTCTTATTCAAGAATTGATTTTTTTTTTATAGACGGTACTCTTAACTCCTGTGTAGTTTCCTCTGATTATTTAAGCATTGTAATATCTGATCATGCACCTTTATCATTAGATATTCAATTACCTACTTACAGACGTAGTCCTCCGCTTTGGAGATTCAACTCCCTTCTCTTGGCAAACAAAGAATTTTGTGAGTTCATTTCGACCTCTATTGATAATTTCCTTGCCTTTAACCAGAATGACTCCACTTCGTGTTCATTACTTTGGGAGGCACTTAAATCTTATCATAGAGGGCAAATAATTCTAATAAACTAAATACTAGGCTTAAAGAACTTACATCTGCGATAAGTAACCTCAATCACAGATATGCATGGAATCCTTCTCCAGAGTTAGTTAAGCAGCGTCTTGACTTGCAAGCAGAATTCAACCTCATCTCAACCAAATCAGAATCAGAATCAGAATCAGATGCAGAGCACCTGTTACTACGTACCCGTGGCTCATATTACGAACATGGCGACAAAGCAAGTTGTTTATTGGAGCATCAGCTAAGACGACAAGCTGCGTCATGCCTGATACCTCAAATCAAAAACACTTCTAACGTCATTACTACAGATCCCATGGAAATTAACACTACTTTTAGTTAATTTTACTCTTCACTATATAAGTCTGAATACCCAACAGATGATACAAAAATGAGAGAATTTCTTGAAAATCTTTCAAATCCTGTCATTGATCCTGATTCCGCAAAAGAATTGGACTCCCACCCCACTCTCTCTTAAAGAAGTAACACATTCGATTAAAGCAATGCAATCTAATAAAGCTCCAGGCCGGATGGGTTTCCGATTTAGTTTTTCAAAACATTTATTGGAATACTGGCCCCATTGCTTTTATCTATGTTCAACAAATCATTGGAACATGGTTCATTACCACCACCTCTGACTCAAGCATCAATAGCTCTCCTTCTTAAGAAGGATAAAGATCCGGCTTCCTGTGGTTCTTACAGACCATTATCTCTACTTAATGCTGATGCACAGGTGTTGGCTAAAGCAATTGCATCTCGTTTAGAGACTGTGTTCCCTTATATTATGTCTGAAGAGCAAAATGGTTTTATAAAGAGACATCAGTTGTATTTTAATACTTGTACATACATAATATAATTTACTCTAAACATTCAGCTGAACTCCCTGAGATTGTAATTTCCCTAGATGCTGAAAAAGCATTTGACAGTGTAGAGTGGGAGTACTTGTTTGCAGTATTAAAGAAATTTGGATTCGGTGAAAAATTAATCTCTTGGATTTGTCTCCTTTATATGTCTCCTAAAGCTAGTGTACATACAAATGATGTTCGTTCTGATTATTTTGTTCTCGAACACGGAACTCGTCAAGGTTGTCCTTTATTGCCTTCGCATTTCGCCGTCGCCATCGAGCCACTGTCTATTATATTAAGGTCCTCCCCCTATTTAAAGGTATCATTTGAAATGAGGCGGAATATAAATTATCGTTATATGCTGATGACTTGTTATTGTATGTAACTGACCCTGCAGCCTATGTTCCTGTTATTCTAACTATTCTGGAGAACTTCAGTTCCTTTTCAGGTTATAATTTGGGAAAAAGTGAATGTTTTCCTGTCAACGTTGCAGCATTGCAACTTCAGCAATCAGACCTATCTTTTCAATTTAGTCGTTCAGGTTTTAAATATCTGGGTATTAATGTGACAAATTCATTATCTAACCTTTCATTGGCGAATTTAACTCCCCTCATCTCAAAAATAAAATCTGATATTCAGAGGTGGAGTAACCTCCCCCTTTCATTAATTGGCAAGATCAATGTTGTTAAAATGAATATATTACCTAAACTTCTTTTCTTATTCCAATCAATTCCTTTATTTTTGCCAAAACATTTTTTTGATTCATTGGACAAGATAATTTGTTCTTTTATTTGGTTTGGGAAGTCTCCAAGGGTTCGCAAAACTTTATTACAGAGATGCAGATTTAGCGGTGGAATTGCCCTACCTAATTTTCAAGTTTATTATTGGGCGGCATAAATCCACAAACTCTATTACTGGGTAGGATCTCCTGGATTTTCTTGGTGTAAATTCGAATTATCGTCTTGTAGGGCATCCTCTACATCTGCTTTACTTTATTCTTAGTACACTGTGGTACTCAACACACTTAAGATCTGGTATCAATTTAGACGTCATTTTAAATTTGTAGCTGCATCCTCTCTGGGTCTCTTAAACAACAATCATTTATTTCCCCCATCACTTTTGGATTCCACCTTTTCTTTATGGTAATGATAAGGGCATTAAACATTTTCAGAATTTGTATGTAGATGGTGTCTTCGACAGTTTTGCCAACTTGTCGTCTGCTTATGGCCTACCTGCAACTCATTTGTTTCATTATCTTCAAATTCGTAATTCGTGTTTTCCTAATTTCCCCTCTGTTCCTCCCAAGCAGCCTTGGGAAAGCTTGCTTTCACTTAATCCACAACAGAGGGGAATGATTTCGAAGACATATGATTTTATTCTGTCATTAGGCAGTCAGTCAATCATCAAAATTAAGAAGGTATGGGAAAAGGAATTGGGAACACAATTAAGTGAAGAGTGTTGGGAGGAAGCTATAGATAGGATACGGTCTACCACTTCGTGTGCTCGTCTTGGACTTATCCAATTCAAAGTTCTACATAGTGTTCATTTTTCTGAAATACAGTCCCCTCCAAAAGTATTGGAACAGCAAGGTCAATTCCTTTGTTTTTGCTATACACTGAAGACAATTGAGTTTGAGGTAAAAAGATGTACATGAGATGACAGATCCGAATTTCAGCTTTTATTTCCTGATATTTTTATCTAGATTTGTTAAACAACATATCACCTTTTGTATCAGACAACCCAATTTTTAGGTGAGCAAAAGTATTGGAACATGTGACTGACAGGTGTTTCTTGTTGCCCAGATGTGTCCTGTTAGATTGATTGGTTAAACAATAAATAGTTCTGAATGTCTACTCTTGGTGTTAGCCTTGGGTTTTGCCTGTGAAAACTGCATTTGTGTTATAAAATATAAACTAACATGAGGACCAGAGAGCTGTCTTTGGGAGAAAAGCAAGCTTTGAAAAGAGGGGAAATCGATCAGAGCCATTGCACAAGCATTGGGGATAGCTTGTACGACAACCTGGAATGTCCTGAAAAAGAAAGAAACCGCTGGCGTACTGAGCAACAGATATCGAACAGGTTGACCAAGGAAAACAACAGCAGTTGATGACAGAAACATTGTGAAAGCTGTGAAGAAAAACCTCAAAACATCAGTCAGTGACATCACAAACAATCTCCACAGGACAGAGGTGAAGGTATCTCAGTCAACTGTTTGAAGAAGACTTAGAGAGCAGCAATATAGAGGCTATACCACAAGATGCAAACCACTCATCAGTAGTAAGAATCGGAAGACAAGATTACAATTTGCAAAGAAGTACAGAGATGAGCCACAAAAGTTCTGGAACAAAGTTTTATGGACTGATGAGACCAAGATTAACCTCTACCAAAGTGATGGAAAGGTCAAAGTGTGTAGAAAGAAGGGATCTGGTCATGATCCAAAACATATAAGCTCATCTGTGAAGCACGGTGGAGGAAGTGTCATGGCTTGGGCTTGCATGGCTGCTTCTGGAGTGGACTCACTAATCTTTATTGATGATGTAATTTATGATGGTAGCAGCAGGATGAATTCAGAAGTCTACAAAAACATTCTGTCTGCCAACTTACGGAGAAATGCGTCCAAACTAATTGGGAGGAACTTCATCCTGCAGCAAGACAATGACCCAAAACACACTGCCAACACAACAAAGGATTTCATTGGGGAGAAAAAGTGGAAGGTTTTAGACTGGCCAAGTCAATCACCAGACCTTAACCCAATTGAGCATGCATTTCACCTCCTGAAGAGGAGATTGAAGGGAAAAACCCCCCGAAACAAACAACAACTGAAAGAGGCTGCAGTAAAAGCCTGGAAAAGCATCACAAAAGAAGAATGCAACAGTTTGGTGATGTCAATGGGTCGCAGGCTTGATGCAGTTATTGCAAGCAAGAGATATGCTACCAAATATTAAGTGTTATTTGCTTTCATTTACTTAAATACTCTCTGTTCCAATACTTTTGCTCACCTACAAATTGGGTGGTCTGATACCAAAGGTGCTATGTTCTAAGCAGTTTAGGTGTAAATACCAGGAAATGAAAGCTGAAATTCTGAACTCTTGTCTCATGTTCATCTTTTTATCTCAACCCCAAATGTATTCAGTGTATTGCAAAAACAAAGGAATTGGCCTTGCTGTTCCAATACTTTTGGAGGGGACTGTATATCCTGACATAGTAGACAAATGTGATAGATGTCATGGCTCTCCTTGCTATCTAAGCCATATGTTTCCACCCCCCCCCAAATCTACATGTTTCTGGACTGGTTTCTTCAGTATTAAGTCCAACATACTTGGAGTAAATTTGCAACCATGCCCATTGATTGCTATATTTGGGACTCCTGTCAGTATAGTAGCATATCCTGTGCAAAAAGATATTATAGCTTTCACATCCTAACTAGCCAGACGTTCCTTACTATTGCATTGGAAGTCTGCTAGGTTCCCCTCCATTTCTCAGTGGCTTAAAGACACCATATTTTTTTATAAAACTCGAGAAAATTAAATATACAATGAGAGAATCTACTGAAAAGTTATTTCACAAATGGCAACCTTTTATATCTTATTTCACAGATTTCGGTGTAACACCGGAACCGGTCCGTTCGGGCTAAACATCATCGACAGCGAAGTAAAGTGAGGTTAGGATGGCTAATGTCATGGGGCTATCCCATGCCCTGTAAGTAAGATGCACACTGGCCTTTACACACGGTAACACTCAATATTATTTATAATACCATCTTGCTGGCATATAGAATTGTTGATACTTGTGTAGTGGCTAAGCTAACATCATTATTGCACTTATCCCTAACAGGGTTTGCCTAATACAGCTCTGGTCACCACATGTGTTGAGGCTTAAGCTAGCCAAACATTAGCTTAAGCCAGTTCATTGTTTATCATTCATAGTATGCATACTAACACCATTTACAGATACATAATTAACAGAAACGCACATTAGGAATTAAAAAAGGTTTATTGAAATGTATTGGGTCACAAATTACCATGTGTTGGTCTCTGTGTTCTCCCACACTGGTGATTACCCCACGTAGGAGCACCGACTGCCAAACAGGAACTGGAAGATTCCAAAATATTTTCTAGAGGGGAGACCCAGACTGCACCAAGTGTGGTAGAGTACAGAGGGGGGTTTAAGAAGTTAGGAGGGAATAGGCATTTAAAGTACCCTAATCAATGTTTATTGTGAGTATTTATATGTCAGTATGGATATAAAAATCTCTCCTTATCTGCAGTATTATTTATCCATGGGAATAATGTCTGCCTGTATTGATTGATTGTATGTTAACTATGGTTTGTCTCTGTAAGAGGAGCTTCCAGTTCAAAGCCTGGGATAGAAGTTCCTCTTGGTCAGTGCTGCCTGGAACTTACTTGAAGCAGCAAGTGCTAGGGCCCAATAGTCAAGGACCTAGCTTTTGGTTAGTGTTTTCTTTGTTTTGAAAAGTTAAGTTTCCTTAAGTTGATTTGAGGAGCCTTGTATTTCTTTTTCTTAAAATTTAATGTTTTTTTTGATATTTTCCATTTTCTTCTTCTTTTTTATTTTTGTCCGCATATGCTGCAACCTTTTGACGGGTGGAAAAAAAATAATAAATCAAAATACCAGCTGATAACTGCCTTTGTGACTCTTCTTTCACCATTGGCCTATTCCTTACAGCTAACATTATGATTTATAATATAATATATATCAACATTACGTAACTTTAACATGAACTGATCGTATTAAGCGAAGGCTTAATTTGATTATCGATAGCATCAAATCTATCTAGGATTCCCTGGTTGGGTTACTTAGCTATGTTGCGTTTCATGCACATTGAGCTAGACAGTATGCGTAAAACACCTAAAGTAAAAAGACAAACAGACCTTATGTTGATCTTGATTGATAGTTGGAACAGCATCTGGCTTTAGAAACGTTGTCTTGGCAAAACCCATCCTCTTCTGTTCATAATTGTAGAATGAATCTGGGGTAAAATGTGTAGGGTACTGCGCAATTTTGTCGCCTTTGATATTTCTAACTTTGCACTGTTTTGTTTTTCTATATAATCGATCCAGACCTTTCGGAGACTTGGATCTTTTGACAAGGCGTGAAAAGATGCATTCCTATCTCTGCAATCTTTAATAAATCAATAAGGCATTGTTGAACTGGATAGTTAGCTAATGTTAGCAGCAGACCCGCACAATATGTATTTCAGAATTTGGTCATGGCTCTGAACTTGGGAGCGCACACTACATAAATATTCATACTGGGTGAGTGTTTTGGCCACCGCACATTGGTCAATGCAAATTAGAAACATTTGTGACATCACAAATTGGGTCTCAAAATCACCAATACCAAATACTCCACCAGGCGGAGGAAAAAAAAAAATCTAATTCATTACATACATGTATGAAATACTTTTAAAATCAATGTGTAAGTAACCTTATAGTCTTTGGTCATAATATAAGCATTTTAAAATCATGATTTTGACTGCACAGATTTTGACTGCAATGGCCATGAACAACTTTGCAGTTAGATGTTCTTTAATACTGTCATTTGCTCATGCTTTTAAAGAAGGTAGCCGAGTAAGCACAATTCAGCCCCGGTTTTACTTCCACATGGCCTGGCTATATTCTAGCTGGCTAGAAAACATTCACATTGCAACCAAATCTAGCCGGTTTACCGAACGTCTAGATGGTATGTCATAATTGTGAGAGCCTGCTTTTGCCGCCAGTCTGATCGTGTCACTCCCTGCATATGTGCCGGGCTCCTTGGAGTCTGCGTGGAAGGAACTGTGAGCGAAAACCAAGGGCTCTTTTTCCACCGTTGTTTTTGTTTATAATGTCTATGCGTAAATGAGTACAATGTAAGTATTTCTACTGTTTTGCTGTGCTTGTTAGCCTTGCTGGTTTGCTGTGTTTATTATTTGGCCAAAATCGCCAATTATTCTAGAACATATTGTTTAATTGCTGTATTATTTCTGTGTTGCTAGTTTGTCATACAGCGGCTAGTTCGGCTAGGTTGCTACACCCATTAATAATCGCGTATGTAACGTAGCAGTGGAAAACGTCAGCATTGTTAAGTTAATTATGATGTAAAGCACCTTGTCCATGCATAGTACTGCGAGTTATTCTGTTGATGCCACTGTATTTATGTTAATGCTAATTTAGCAAGAGCAAATATGCTACCGATGTTAATTGGCATACTAATGCTTGTAGCCTTTGATTATTGTGAAACTGTATTCTTCAGTTAAACCCGGATAGCAGCTACTAACACTATAAGGGTGGTAAGTCTGCCCCAGGGTGATAATTCATGTTATTATTCTTATTGTAACTGGATATATTGTTATTATTATGCCTTTAAGGTAATGTAATGTTTTCTCCTTTGTATTTTCTTTAGACCACACACACACACACCAATGACAATGCATCTTAAATAAAGCTGCTTAAATGAAGAATCCTCCTCGCTGATTCTCTAACTGGAGTCAGGTCCATATCGCCCCAACTCTAAACACCAGTCTGCAAATTCCAGAGGTCCCTACACCTCTAGTATATGGTCCTTCGAGCCGGATGAGTTATCACATTACCAGGCGATATGGATGAAGCAGCTTCGGATGCACAAGAGCCAACCGGGCGCCCCCACAGAGAACGGCATCTCCCTGCACACTTGACCGATTATGAGGTTGGATATCCAGCTCACCCGGATCATCCTCCAACCCCACCACCCCGCTCCTATAGCAGAAGGAGTGGCAAGATGAGGACTCCATCCCAGAGAAGTGAAGCCAACTCCAGCTCAAGTGTGCTCTCCATTCCAAGATTTGTGGGCAAGTTCCCCAGCCAATACTAGAAGAGAAGGTAAAGCGCATGGAGCTAGAGGAGCTGTGTCGCCAGCTAGATGAGGACCACAGCGCTGACTTTGAGTGCCAGCGTCTAGCCAAAGAGGCACAGCGCCTTCAAGAGGAAGCTCACGAGGCTAGAGAAGCCTTAACTAAACAGCTGATCAGGCGGCGACGCCTGAAGAAAGCCGAAAACGAGTTAGAGGTAGCCAAGATCATCAGCTCCTTTCTCCAGGAGGGAGATGGGGCCCCAACACCGGACCAAGTCTCATCGGCACCTAGGTTTCTATCCTTACCCAGGATGCCACATGCTGACCAGGCAAATACGCCTCCTCCTCCGGCACGAGGGGATAGAACTGCTGATGGCCCACCACCCACCCTGCCAATTTTCAAGAATTGACGCAAGAGCGATTTTGCCCTGCTCAAGACGGCGCTGGATAACCTGCTGAGCAGCCACAGCCACTTGAGTGAGCAATACAAATATCAAGTGCTACTGGGCCACCTCAAGCTACCCAGCGCACTACAGCTCGCCAAGGCTTATATGCATGAACCAAGGCCATACAGCACGGTACTGCAGGCACTCCTGGAGAAGTATGGTCAGCCAAGGCAGCTCGTTCAGTGTGAGCTACGCCCCTGCTATCAAGTTCGGAGATACAGATGCCTTCGATGCCTTCGCTGTCAGTCCAGTCGCTCGTGGGCATGCTGAAAACCCTTGATGGACAGAACGGTTATGAGCTCAGGTGTGGATCACATGTCGACCGTCTCTTGAGCAAGATGCCCCCCACCTACCGAGACAGATTTGTGGAACATTGCCTCAGCCGCAGCATCCTACAGACAGGTACAGACCGAACCTATACCTTGCCTGACTTAGCCTCCTGGTTTCAGACCAAGTCTCAGGCTAAGAGACTCCATAGCTCCAAGTCAGTGAAGAAAGAGCAACGATCAACTTGACCGAAGGAGAAAACAGCAGCAGCTCTCCTCAGTGAAAAAGAAGAAGTAAGCCCTCAAGAGCCTGCCCGTGCCAAATTCACCTCCAAACCCAAGCCATATTGTCCACATTGCAATAGCAAGGAGCACTTCCTCAACTCCTGTACTGAATTCAAGCTCACCACAAGTCAGATCGTGAAATGGATCAAAGAGGGGAAACAATGCTGGAAGTGTGGACGAAGCCATGCAGCAGACACTTAAAGCACCATGCAAAACCTGCAAGGAGGTACACCTCACCGTCCTGCATGATGTGGTTCAAGAAATCCAGACCTCCGTCCTAATGGTCAACTTACCTCTGACTAACATCTGCCTTGATCATCCCAACCGTTCACAGAACGTAATGTTGAAGGTGGTGAAAGTCTTCCTTCGCAATGGAGACAAAACTATGGAGACTTATGCTGTCCTTGATGATGGTTCGGAGCTGAGCGTCGTCCTTCCTCAGGTCGTGCAGCAGCTCAATATTCCCCGACAACCAGAGGCTCTTTCCTTGCGGACAGTCCACCAAAATGTTGAACATCTTAAGGGGGCTTCAGTCACCCTGGAGGTATCCCCACTGCACAAACCCACTGAGAGGTACTAGATATCACAGGCCTTCACTGCTGACGGCTTACATTACATTTACTTGGCAGACGCTTTTATCCAAAGCAACGTACAAAAAGTGTATTTCATGGTCATAGACAACTGCTGAACACAGGTTCAGTAAGGTACAATACTTATTTTGTACAGCTATTTCTAGCTAAGAACACAGTTCACATAGTGAACACTATTCTGACCTAACCTCTGCAAAGCCAACTAGGCAGAAGAATAAGCTACAGTATTAAGACAAATACAAATTACCAAAAGTGCTGGGATGGGGCAACATGTAAGAAATGTCATGAAAAGGGTTTTTTATTTTTTTTATTTCATTTTTTATATAAAAGAGTGAAATATACAGTGTGGTGGTGGTTAGTCTAGGTATAGTCTGAAGAGATGAGTCTTCAGGCCACGGCGGAAGATGGGTAGTGAGGGGGAGGTTCGGAGAGAGACGGGGAGTTCGTTCCACCACTGGGGAGCTAGGGTGGAGAAGCTCTGTGATCCCTTTTGGCGGGTGGGAGGGGTTACAAGCCGCCCTGCTGCCGCAGAGCGGAGTGGTCGAGCAGGCACATAGAATCGAGTCATGTCCTGCAAGTAGATGGGGTGTGCCTGACTGAACATTCTTACCCCGTCGCTGCACTATAGAAGTGATACAAACATCTGAGAGGTTTGCCACTACCTCGCCCAGCCGCTAGTGCTGATAGGTTCAGATATACCACATCTGCTGATGCCCATACAGCCAGTATGTACTGGACCGCCTGGTGGGCCCATTGCTGTTTGTACGTGATTGGGTTAGTCACTCCAAGGTCCTACCAGCATGATCGAGCCCCAGTGTGTGGAACAACAGTGCCTGCGAATCTCCACTGTCTCCCCGTCCAGCGAGCTCCTCAGGCATGTGGAGCGCCTTTGGCAAGTGGACATGTCCCCCTATGTGAGCGAGAAGGTAGCCACCTGTTCCAAGCAGGACTAACAGGCCCTCACTCTGCTCCAGACCTCCACCACTCGAGTGGAAGTGGATGGCATCCAACGTTATGCTACCCCCCTGCTCCGAAGGTCACCGGCTACCGCTCTCCAAGCTACCAATGAAGAGTCGTGCTGCCCAGCTTACGCAGCACAGAACGCCGACTTGCCAAAGACCCCAGACGTGCAGAGACCTATTGCAGGGAGATCCACAAGCTTGAGCAAGCTGGATACGTGGTGAAAATATCCCAAGAGGAAGCCAGCCAGACTGCTGAGTCCTGGTTTATTCCACACCATATGGTGCACCATAATGGCAAGGACCGGATTGTGTTCAATTGCTCCTTCCAACATCAAGGGCAGTCATTGAACGACATACTCCTCTCTGGACCTATCTTGGGCCCCTCCTTGCTTGGTGTCCTCCTTAGATTTCGGCAACATGCGGTGGTGGTGAGTGGTGACATCAAAGGGATGTTTCACCAGATCCGCTTGCTGCTAACTGACAAGCCCGTATTGCGCTTTATCTGGAGAGCCATGCGGAGGACAGAAGAGCTGAACATCTATGAGTGGCAGGTTCTGCCTTTCGGAACCACCTGCAGCCCCTGCTGTGCCATTTATGCTCTGCAGCGCCATGCTCGGGACAAAGGGAGCGACAACCCTGTCCTTGTGGAGACAGTTGAACACTCTTTCTAAGTCGACAACTGCCTTCACAGCACCGGCAACACAGGAGAAGCCAGAGACCTGGTTAATAGCCTACGCCAGCTACTCCACACGGGAGGTTTTGAAATCCGCCAGTGGGCGAGTAACACGCCATCAGTCATCGAGCACCTTCCATCTGAGGCTAGATCAGAGAGTAGTGAGCTGTGGCTATCCAAGAACAGCACCGACCTCCAGGAGCCTACTCTGGGCCTGCGGTGGAACTGTCTCAGTGACAATGGACTGGGGTACAAGCATCGCCCTGTTGAGACATTACCACCAACGATGCGGAACCTATATAAAGTGCTGGCAGGTCAGTATGACCCCCTCGGGTTCATCATACCCTTCACCACGAGAGCCAAGGTTCTCATTCAAGACCTGTGGAAGGAAGGTCTAGGCTGAGATGACCCGGTCCAATCTCAGAGCCTGCTTGACCGGTGGCTCACCTGGGAACAGGAGATTCCAAACCTACAGCACCTACAGTTTCCCCGCACCTATGCGCCACCATGTGCAGATACTGTTACAGCTACCCAAGAACTGTATATCTGTGATGCCTCTGAGCGAGCTTATGGCTCAGTTGCCTACATTCGCACTGTGGATGACAAGAACCATATTCATGTTTCCTTTGTGCTTGCCAGGTCATGGGTAGCCCCAAAGAAACAACTCTTGAGTGCTGCACTCACTGGTGCCCAGCTGGCCAGCACCCTCCAGGCTGAACTCACGGTGCTATCCACCAAATAATCCTTTAGTCAGACTCCACCACTGTACCGTATTAGCTCAGGTCACAATCTTGCCGATACAAGGTCTTTGTTGGAACTCGTGTCACTGAGATTCAGAACCTGACGGAGGTGGAGAGCTGGAGATATGTGGTTTTGGCAAACAACCCGCGGATGACATCACCCAGGGTTTAACCCTGGTAGAACTAGCACAACCCCATCGGTGGCATCGTGGTTCACCCTTCCTCCATCAGTCTACCGATCAGTGGCCAGCAACACCTTCCACTGGTTCTGAGCCTGATGACAGTGAGCTCAAGAAATACGCTCTCATTGGTACTGTCTCATCTTCCCCCGGTCTGCAGCTTCCTGATGCTAGTAAGTTTTCCTCATGGAAGGAACTTTTGCAAGCCACAGCCTAGTCCCTTCAAGGGGCGGCTGATTCGGACTCTAACTCACCTGGTAATGCAGCAGACTACATTGCCGTGGAGAGGCTCCTCCTGGCACAAGCCCAGATGGACTAATTTCCTGAGGAGGTCAAAGCCCTTAAATTTAACCGGCCTTTCCCATCTGTCGACAGGCAACTCTATCTCCTGAGTATGACGATGCCACTGGTCTGCTCCGAGTTGGTGGCAGACTACGCCACGCAGAGAATTTAGAGATGGATGCAATCCACCCCATCGTCTTGGACCCACAGCATCAACTTACGAAGCTGCTCATCCAAGACATTGACCAAAACCTCCATCATCCCGGGTCTCAGAGAGTCCTGGCTGAACTCCACCACAGATACTGGGTTTTGCGGGGAAGAGAAGCCATTCGGAAACATCAGCACTCTTGCGGAAAGCCGTACGAGCTACTTTCTGACAATGGCACCAACTTTGTCGGTGGAGAGCGGGAACTGCATGAGGCTTTCACTTCCATGGCCCCTCACTTGCATGAACAGTTGGCTGAACAGAAGATATTGTTTCGGTTCAACCTGCCAAGTGCTCCTCACTTCGGTGGGACCTGGGAGAGAGAGGTGAAATCTGTGAAGACCGCTCTCAAAGTCATTCTCAAAGAACAAACCGTGCCTAAAACTGTGCTACAGACAGTTCTCATAGAAGTAGAAGCCCTGTATGACTCTAGCAATCTCCTAGGAAAGCGCCGTTGGAGACATAGCCAAGTGTTGGCGAATCACTTTTGGTCCACCTTCATTCACCATTACTTGACCAGTCTACAGGAGAGAAGGAAGTGGAGGACAGATGGCAAGGAACTGACTGTGGATCAAGTGGTGCTTATTGTAGCCCTTCGCCTTGTGGGTAAGGTGACTTATACGTACCCTGGAGCAGATGGACGCATTCAGACTGCGGCTGTTCAGGTGGGACACAAGACATACATTTGTCCAGTAGCCCGATTAGTCCAACTCCCAAGACTCAGTGATGAGGACGATGACGGTCACTAGCTTTCTCCCTGTATACAAATGTCCTGGCAGACATTTGGGGGCAGCTGTCTGAGAAAGCCTGCTTGTGCCACCAGTCTGATCGTGCAATGACGTCACTCCCTGCATGCGTACGTGCCGGGCTCCTCGGGGTCTGCGTGGATTCCCGAGGTCCCTACACGTCTAGTATAGTAAAAGTCCATACATTTGGTGAAAGACCGGCTATATTTGGTCCACAAGAATTATATAGTTGCAAAAGCAATAGTTTAAAAGTAATAGGCAGTTATTAGTTAGCGAATAAGCATGCGTAACGAATTAGAGATTTGCCAGAGCCTTAGCCGCCACAGACCCTTTGGAGTCACCAACGAAATAGTCGCAGCAGTTGCAAAATTAAAAAAAAAAAATATATATGTCCATTTCGCATGTGTAAGTGATGTATTGATTGGTTGGTGTAGCTATTTTCTATTACATTACATTTATTTGGCAGTTCTATCCAAAGCAACGTACAACATGTTACAAGCAACTGTCTCCTGTTTTCCATTGCCTTTTTAACTGGTCTTTGCAATGTTGTATAGTACCAAATACCTGGAAAAAGTCTGTTATCACTCCCCCTCCAAAAGTTCCTAGAGCAATTTAAACAATTATCGCCCTGTAGCACTTACCTGTATTGTTATGAAATGTTCTGAACACATTATGAAGGACATTTTAATCTATCAAACCAAATCTTTTTGTGATCATCTTCAGCTTGCCTATTGTGCCAATAGAAGTGTGGATGATGCGCTTGTCTCCATGTTGCATACTATATATGAACATCTGGATAGAACTGGCTCTTATGTACGCACACTGTTTTTGGATTTCTCGTCTGCATTTAATACTATTCAGTCACATGTTCTCATGCAGAAATTGAATAATATGGACGTAAACCCTTTTTATCACTGTGGATTCAGAACGTTCTCTCAGACAGATCTCAAATAGTGAGGATTGGACAACATCTCTCAGGAGATATTCGCTGCAACACAGGTGTCCCACAGGACTGCGTCCTGTCGCCCCTACATTTTACATTATACACTAATGATATGAGAGGCTCTACTAATATGTGCCACATTGTAAAATATGCAGATGACACCAGTGTGACAGGGCTTATCTCCCAAGGTGATGAAGGTCCATACAGAAAACAGATTGACACACTGATCACATGGTGTGAGGAACACTACCTGGTTTTAAATGTTAAAAAAACCAAGGAAATGGTCTTTGATTTTCACAAAAAGAGGACAGAAATAGCACCCCTGAAAATAGCTGATGAGGACATAGAGATAGTGACTGAATACAAGTACTTGGGAATGTACATTGACAGTAATTTAAACTGGAACACCAACACAAGCAAAATGTACTCAAAAGGAAACCAGCGTCTCTACTTTCTACGGAAATTAAGATCTTTTCAAGTAAATCAAGACATCATGCTGTATTTTTATTGCAGTGTGTTACAGTCCGTTATTTCTTTCTGCTGTACAGCGTGGTTAAATGGGCTCTCTAGAGCAAACCTAAAGAAGCTACAGCGCATTACTGGGCTAGCCGACAAAATTATTGGAACCGAGGTCGAAGACATTCAGATGTTATGTCAAAGGTTCATATTGGACAAAATAAATCTGATAATCATAGACGAGACACATCCGTTACACTCAGTATTGGTACTTAGTAAGTCAGGACGGATTATCCCACCCAAGACACGCACAAACCGCTCCAGATTTTCTTTTCTCCCCAGTGCAGCACACCTTTTTAATCAAAAATTTAAAAGATGAGATCCCAGTGTTTCTGGGCAGCTGCAGTATTTTTAAATTTAATTTAATTTAATTGTATTTTATCTTATTTTATATTCTACATGTTGGTGATGACTATGACTATGTTATGTTATATATGATGTTGTTGCTGTTGTATGACGTTGTATGATGTTGTTTCTGTCTTAATAATAATAATAATAATAATACATTTAATTTGTGATGCACTTTTCATTAGTAATAAATCCCAAAGTGCTACAGAGTAAAAAAAACAGAAGCATAAAAAATGAACCAACAGCAGAGAACAATAAAAGCCACACAAAGAAAGGCGGCCTGAATTGAAAAGAAAAAAAAATGGGTTGATTAAAAAGCAAGAGTTTAAAGACAATGCATAAAAACAAAGATAAAAAACCAGCACAAAGCTAAGGAAAGGCTCTGTTAAAAAGGAAGGTTTTTAGGCCCCTTTTAAAAGCATCGATAGTCTGTGGTGCCCTCAGGTGGTCGGGGAGAGTATTTCACAGACGAGGTGCAGCCGAGCAGAAAGCCCGATCCCACATGGTGCGGAGCTTAGTCCTGGGGGGATGGAGAAGGTTGTTATTTCTGGTTCGCAGGTTACGGGTGGAGCTTTGTGGCGTAAGAAGTTCCTTGAGATAAGGAGGGGCATTTCTGTGGATGCACTGATGTGTTAGCAGAGATATTTTGTATTCGATCCTGAAGGAGACAGGGAGCCAGTGTAGTGAGTGTAGGACAGGTGTGATATGTTCATATTTTCGCACTCTCATCAGGATCCTAGCCGCACTGTTCTGGATGTATTGGAGCTTCTGGAAGCTCTTGCTAGAAGTCCCGATGAGAAGTGCGTTGCAATAGTCCAGCCTTGAGGAGACAAAGGCGTGGATGAGTTTCTCCTCGTCTGACAGGTTGAGTGTGGGACGGAGTTTGGAGATGTTCCTGAGGTGGTAGAAGGAGGTTTTGCACAGTTGTTTGATGTGGGCGTCAAAGGTCAAGTGAGGGTTGAACCTAACGCCCAGGTTGGAGACTGATGAGGAGAGGGGAATGTCTTGGCCAGAAAAGGTGATGCGAGTTATGGGAGATGACTGGACTTGGTGTGGGGTGCCAACTAAAATAGCCTCAGTTTTGGAGCTATTTAGCTGCAGGAAGTTGTATTTCATCCAGGCCCTTACCTCCTCAAGGCAGGTGGTTAGTGATGATGATGATGATGATGATGATGATGATGGCGATGACGACGACAAGGCTACAGAGGGGGTTGGGACAGTTTTTAGGTATAATTGCATGTCATCAGCGTAGCAGTGGAATGATATTCCATGCCGGCTAATGACACGGCCGAGGGGGAGTATGTACAGGGAGAACAGGGTGGGACCGAGAACCTACTCTTGAAGGACACCACAGATGACAGGGTGTGTCCGGGACTTTGCACCTCCCACGGAGACATACTCAGTTCTTCCAGACAGGTAGGAATGAAACCAGTTCAGGACAGAGTCAGAGAGTCCGATGTTGCAATGGAAGCGCTTAAGGAGGATGTCATGATCGACAGTGTCGAACACTGCCGTCAGATCAAGGAGGATCAGGAGAGATGGGGTGCCAGCATCAGCCGCCATCAGCAGGTCATTAGTAACCCTGACCAGAGCTGTTTCAGTGCTGTGTGCGGAACGGACGCCAGACTGGAACTTCTCAAAGAGGTTGTTGAATTTTAGATGGTCCTGAAGCTGAGCAGAAACTACTTTTTCCAGCACCTTGAACAGGAATGAGAGATTGGAAATGGGCCTGTAATTGGCAAGGACATCTGGGTCTAGCGTGGGTTTCTTGAGAAGAGGTCTGATGACAGCAGTTTTTAGAGCTGATGGGAGATGACCAGCTTGGAGGGAGTGGTTTATGACTTGGGTGATCAGGGGGCATAGAGCACAGATGTTTGATTTAAACAGGGCCGTGGGAAAAGGGTCCAGGGCACAGGTGGAAGGTTTCATCTTGCGGATGATGTCCTCAACCTCTTGCTGTGTGACTTCAGAGAAGCAACTGAGATGCTGTTGGTCAACAGTTGGGACAGGCAGAGAGGAGGCGCTGGAGAAAAGAGAGCGGATGGTATTGACTTTTGTCCTGAAAAAGTCAATAAAACTGTTGCACTGTTCCTCTGTGGTTTCGGTGTGTGAAAGAGCTTGCGGCTTAAGAAGATGATTTAAGGTAGAGAAAAGCTGCTTGGAGTTGCCAGGACTTTTGTTGATAATGCTGGAGTACAACTGTGACCGTGCTTCTCTGAGGGACTTTGGGTAGGCCTTTTGGTGTTCTTGATAGACTAATCTGTGAACAGTGAGCCCAGAAAATTTGAGATGCCACTCAAGTACATGCCCAGTTGCCTTCATTTTCAGTAGTTTGCAGGTGAACCAGGGGGCTGAGCATGAGAAGGTAACTGCTCAAGTTTTCACAGGGGCATGGAGATCCAGGACACTGCTCAGGGTTTTATTATAAAAATCCACGATTCACTAGCTGATGAAAAGTTTGCAGAGGAGATTTGCTGGAGGTCCCGGGTCATGATGTCTGGGTTGATGTTTTTCAGGTTTCTGAAACTCATTTGGCACTTGAGCTTACATTACATTACATTTGGCAGGCATTTGGCAGACGCTCTTATCCAGAGCGACGTACAACAAAGTGTATAACCATAACCAGGAACAAGTGTGTCGAAAACCCTAGAGAGAAGTACCGTTCCAAGTGCAGGGAACAACCGCATAGTTCAACTTGGACCCTGTAGGTTAAACTGATTAACACTAACACAAACAAGAACAGCAACAACGCAGTCTATGCAAAAATACAAGCAGTAGTTAAGACGAGTGGATTAACTAAGTCATCTACGAAACAGCTATCTAGTTACAACCCTAAGCTTACAGTCAATTTAGAGATTACAGGGAGGTAGGGAGGGATGGGGAGAGGTGCAGACTGAAGAGGTGAGTCTTCAGTTGTCGCTTGAAGTGGGTCAGGGTCTCAGCTGTTCTGACCTCCACAGGGAGGTCATTCCACCATGGTGGGGCCAGAACAGACAGGAGATGTGATCGGGAAGCCCAGGTGCGAAGAGGGGGAGGTGCCAGGCGTCCTGAGGTAGCGGAACGGAGGGGTCTTGCTGGCATGTAGGGTTTGAAGATCTTGTGGAGGTATGCTGGGGCTGATCCCTTGACTGCCTGGTATGTTAGGACCAATGTTTTAAATTTAATGGGAGCCATAACAGGTAACCAGTGTAGGGTAGTGAGCAGGGGAGTGATGTGGGAGTGTCTGGGGAGGTTGAAGACCAGACGAGCTGCACCATTCTGAACGAGTTGCAGGGGTCTGATGGCAGATGCTGGTAGTCCAGCCAGACGAGAGTTGCAGTAGTCCATGCGGGATAGTACCATTGCTTGGACCAGGAGCTGGGTTGAGTAGGTGGTGAGAAAGGGGCGGATTCTCTGGATGTTATTCAAAAAAAATCTGCACGCCTGGCTTACCGCTGCGATTCTCTTGGAGAGGGACAACCGGTTGTCCATCACCACTCCGAGATTCTTGGCACAGGGTGATGATGTCACTATGGTGTCCCCTAAGGAAATGGAAATATCAAGGAGGGGAGAGGTTAGAACAGGAATAAAGATTAGCTCCGTCTTTTCCGGCTTGGTATGGTGAGAGAAAGATTGCAGCTCCATTGAAATGACCTTATGAAAGGACACACCCAGATCATACACCAGAAGATTGCTAATGGGGGCAGAGTGATGACCAGGTCGAGCGTGTGCCCCCTGGTGTGTGTAGGGACATCAGCTTGCTGTTTTAGGTTGAGATATTCCAATACTTGTAGAAACTCAGCTGTAGAGTGGCAAGAGGTGGTGTCGATGTGAATATTGAAATCTCCAAGTATGATAATATTGGCAGATGTGGTACAGAGTGAAGTGAAAAGTCTGTGCATCTCTGAGATGAAGGCTGAGTTTGGTTTAGGTGGCCGGTAGATAAGAAGTATTGTCATGGGGTAGGGGGGTTTGCATCTGAGGGCAAGGCATTCAAAGGAGGACAGCTCAGGTAGAGGTAGGGGGGACAATTTCAAGTCATTTTGGTGTATAACAGCTAAGCCACCACCACGACCAGTGCTGCGGGCTTTCTCCAAGTAACTGTAGCCAGGGGGACAGACCCCATTTAACACAGAGTAAACCTCTAGCTGATGCCAGGTTTCAGTAAGGCACATGAAGTCAATCCCCTTGTCCAAGATGTGGTTATGTATAAGACATGATTTAATTGTGAGGGATTGTGTGTTAAAAAGTTCTATTTTGAAGTTTGATGGAACAGGTAGGAGTCTCTGTAGAGGCCGCAGTAGACTGAAATCCACTCCACGTTTTCTGTCTTGCTTAGTGTGTAGAGGTCTTGCGGTGTTTCCAATAATGACGTGCAGATTTGTTTTGCTTCCACCATTGAGCCTGAAACCACGGCACCGTCCTCTGTGACTGTAACGGAATCTGTTCCTTATAGCGTTAATCCCAAGTAGATGACAGCAGGTCAGAGCTTCTTTACTAATGGTAACGGCAGAGTTCCGAAGTCTCTATAGTTGAAAAGCTGTGTATGAGATCATGGCTCAGGCAGCAAAACCAAAAACTCTGCAGTGTGTGTATGCTAAGCGATAGTGTCTGCCACAGGCTGGCTAGCGTTGACTAATGTCACTTCTATAGGGGCGATATAGCTCAGGAGGTAAGACCGATTGTCTGGCAGTTGGAAGGTTGCCGGTTCAAACCCCGCCCTGGGCATGTCGAAGTGTCCTTGAGCAAGACACCTAACCCCTAACCTCTAACTGCTCTGGCGAATGAGAGGCATCAATTGTAAAGCGCTTTGGATAAAAGCGCTATATAAATGCAGTCCATTTACCATTTACCATTTACTTCACAAGATCGAAAGAAGCTCCAAGGCGCACAGAGAGTCACAGCAACGAAAAATTAATCTATTAACAAACCCCAAGTCAACGGGCGAACAACCACAGACGATGGGGGGAGACCATTGAATCCAGGGCGTGGAGATGGGACCGGAGAACCTCCGTATTGAGAAGCATGGGGGTCCCCTCAGTCAGCTTGAGTCTCAGAGGGACGGTGCAGTTTCCTGGGCTGTAAGGCTGTGCACCAAGAAAACAAATTTCATGTTTTTTAAACATGACTAACAAAGTTAACATTAACTCTAACTCTAACTCAATAAGTGCATACCGAAGGTCATTAGAACAACTACAAAACACAGGTCCGGTAAGGTACAATACTCATTTTGTTAGTTATTCATAATCATGAACACATGAAGTCCAGTTCGCACAGTAAACATTGCTTTCTGACCTAACCTATGCTAAGTCAAACTAGGAGGCATGACAAGCTACAACATCAAGATAATGATACAAAGTACCATATAAGTGCTGGATGGAGGTACATGTAACATGAGTGGCACAGAAGGTACATGTGTAACATGAAAGTCCTATAGGAATAGGAACAGTAGAGGGATTTAAGTGATAAAAAATTATCATAGATTAGGAGTGCCCCGCAGAGTGGTTTCTATAAATGCTCTGTCCCTGCCCCCCGAGACTAGTTAGTTTTCTTTTTCATCTCCTGCCCATGATCTGCAGTGTTCTTGTACACTCGGGTATGATCTCGTTTAAATATATAAACATATATATCCATATTTGGCTGCTGATGTCATTTGCCCATATAAACTTCTATCCTCCAAATTAAATCATTGAGTCGCCTATAATTGAACCTGTGTTTCTTGGTGCTGTTCTGGTAATTTATCAGGATCTTGCAAGTTAACATGTTCAGATATTCAAACTCTCGGTTAGTGCAACACAAGGAGTTTTCGAGTTTTAACAGCAGGTAATCAGTATGAAGCAGCACATTGTTATATAACAGAAAAAAACAATGAAAACAATATTACCCGGGGCTAGAAATAATATCATCAAAACCAATCACATACACCACTCTGCCTCCAGAACATATCCAGGGTGCCACAAATTATCCTATTACATTTAATTTTATTGAATTATCATACTTTGTGTGAACTTTTAAAGCTTGTTAGGTTTACCCCCTAACAAGTCAGTTTTTTCCCCACCGATGAGGTTAAATGTAATATTTCACTCCTGGTTCTTTCAGTCAAATTGCTAGTGAATGGTACGCCCCAGAAATTTACTTAATGTTATATAATCACAGTGAAGGCCTGGTGAAGACCTTAATCTTTCATCCAAATAGTTCATGGTTGATTTTGTGAGGTATGTTTTGGATCATTGGCTTGGTGAAACATCCAACCTTTTTTCAGCTTCAGAGCACCAGGGTGCGGAGAGCCATCCAGAAATGTTGAACATGTTGAAGGCTCAGGATGTTGTAGGAGTGTCATGGCTGACACAAATCCTCAATGTCACATGGAGGTCAGGAACTGTACCTTTGGAGTGGCAGGCTGGGGTACTGTTTTCCTTCTTTAAGAAAAGAGACCAGAGGGTGTATAACAATTACCAGTGAATCACATTCCTCAGCCTCCCTGTGAAAGTTTGTACCGAGATGTTGGATAGGACGCTCTGACTGATAGTTGCACCTCAGATTCAGTATGAACAATGCAGGTTTCATCCAGGTCATGAAACAGCTTTTTACCATTTTGCAGATATGTGAGGGGGCATGGGAATTTGCTTATCCAGTCCACGTGTGTTTTGTGAATTTAGAGAAGGCATATGAACGTTTTACTCGGGGTATCTTGTGGGAGCAGCTGTGGTAATAAGGGGTGCCCGGGGTTGCTACTGTGAGCCATTCGGCCGAGAGCCGTGTTTGCATCCTTGTCATTAAATCAGCTTATGCAATGTGCGTGTCAGACTCCGCTAAGGATGTGCCTTGTCTCCTCTCCTGTTCCTGGTATTTACGGGGAAGGATATCAAAGACTAGCCGAGGTCGGGAGGGTGTCCAGTTTGAAGACATTCACCTCTATTTGCAGATGATGTCATCCTTTTGGCCTCATCGTACTGTGACCTCCAATGCGCACTAGAGTGGTTTGCAGCTGAATGTGATGCAGTTGGGATGAGGACCAGCACCTCCAAGTCTGTGGCTATAGTCCTCTCATGAAAAAAGATAGCTTATCCTCTTCAAGTGAGGGGGGAGCAACTGCCCCATGTGGAGGAGTTCAAGTATCTCAAGGTCTTATTCATGAGTGACGGTAAAAAGGATCGGAAGATTGACCACCATGTAGGTGCAGTGGCTGCAGTGATATGGACATTGTATTGGACGGTGGTCGTGAAGAAGAAGCAGAGCCAAAAGGCAAAGCCCTCAATTTTCCAGTGAATCTTCATCCCTGCTCTCACTGAGTCACAAGATATGGGTAGTGACTGAAAGAGTGAGACTGCAAATACAAGCTGCCAAAATGGCGTTTCTCTGCAGGGTGACGGGGCTTACTCTCCTTGATAAGGTGAGCAGCTCAGCTGTCTGGGAGGACCTCACAATAGAGCTGCTGCTCCTCTGCATTGAGAGGAATCAGTTGAGGTGGTTTTGGCATCTGATAAGGATGCCCCCTGGGCGCCTCCCTGTGGAGATGTTCTGGGCATGTCCAGTAGGAGAAGACCCAGGAGCACACCTGGGAAATACTGGAAATACTGGCTGGCTGGGGATTGACTTGGAATGCCCTAGATTGAGTTTCTGGGAAGAGGGATGTCTTGGCTTCTCTGCTTGCCCTGTTGCCACTGCAACCCTGACTTGTACTAAACAGTTAGAAAATGCATGTTTCAGCTTCAATTTCTTCACTGATTCTAAAACATTAATTTCTGGGATTTGTTGATAATTATTTAAATGTACTCTTCCTTCCACTGGTACAATATTTCCTGTACCACTGCCTGCCAACCCCAAAGCATAACAGATCCACCCACATGTTTAGCGGTTGGCAAGGTGTCCTGTGGGTTTTGCCTTACCTATCTGGCAGTTCTATGAGAGATGTTTCTTGACCTTCATTCTTTCTTAATGATGTAACTGGCAGTGGAAATTGCAAACTGGAATTCAGATAATGCGTTAGTTCAGATAATCTCTCTTTAATTTATTTCAGTTGTTGTTAGTTAGGGAACATACTTGTGCGTTAGTTAAACAGTGCATGCAGTCACGTGATACTGTTAAATAGCCCTGTATTGTCTTGCTAATTTTGAGTAGTTCTACCTGGTGCTATTCTGCCCAAACAAGCTCAATGCAATTACATAATTGCCACCCCATATTTTTAATTCCAGCTGAGGCTGCCATAGGCAACCTCGTCGTCAGTTTGTCATGTGTTTAACCCCAATTCCCTTGTGCATGTTGCCTTGCTCCAGACGGGCCATCTACCACAGGCGCAACATGTATAACCTGGCCTACCCACCCCTGTCCACATCTCAGGAACTCACTATGGTGGGTGGGCTATGGAACTGCCAGTCAGCTGTCCAGAAAGCTGACTTCATTACTGCCTTTGCCAAAATGAAGTCTCTTGACTTCCTGGCTCTTACAGAAACCTGGATCACTCCCGACAACACCGCCACCCCAGCTGCACTGTCTGCAGGATACCCCTTCTCGCACACCCGCCGAGGCGGGGGCACTGGTTTGCTCATTTCCCTGTCCTGGAAGTTCTGTATCTTACCCAGTCCTAACCTTAATCCCTCTTCCTTTGAATTTCATGCAGTTACTGTAACTCATCCTACAAAACTCATTGTTGTTCTCTACCGTCCTTGTGGTCCACTCGGCTGCTTCCTGGATGAGCTGGACACTCTCTGAGCTCCTTCCCTGCGGATGGCACTCCTGCTATTCTACTGGGACACTTCAACCTCCCACCAGAGGCCTCCCAACTATCCAGGGTTGCCTCACTCCTCCAGTCTTTTTCCCTCTCCCAGTCTTCTTCTCCCCCCCCACACAAGGCTGGTAACCAACCAGACCTTGTATTCACCAGAAGCTGCTCCATTCCCCAACTCACGGTGACGCCCCTTCATGTGTCAGACCACTTCTTTCTTTCTTTCTCCCTCTCCTGCATACTCCCCCACAACTCATCTAACAGCTCACCCACAGTAACTTTCAGGAGAAATCTCTCAACTCTGTCACAATCCTCCCTCCTCTCCACTGCTCTCTCTACACTTCCTCCTCCTGCTTCTTTCTCTAACCTGCCAGTTGACCTTGCTACCTCCACTCTCAACTCATGCCTCTCCCAGTCCCTTGACTCACTTTGTCCTCTTGTCTCCAAACCAGCATGCTCTTCACCCCCCTGCCCATGGCTGACTGAGTCACTACGCTTCAGCAGAACATCACTGCGGGCTGCAGAGAGGAAGTGGAGGAAATCCAGATCCTTTGATGACCTGACCGCATATCACACCCTGCTGGCAACATTCACATCTGCCCTCACATCAGCTAAAGCCTCATTTTTCCAATCAAAGATTAGTGCATATGTCTCTGACCCACGCAAACTATTCTCTGCCTTCTCTTCCCTCCTCATTCCTCCTCCACCCCATCTCCCTCTTCCCTTTCCGCAGATGAGTTTCTGGCCGCCTCCGAAGGAAAGGTGGCTAAAATCCAGTGCCCATCCTGTGAGCCCCCCACCCCCCGGGAATCCACGGCCACACTGACACTGACCTCCTTCAAGAGGTTGGAGGACTCCGATGTACTCCAACTCATCACTTCTCATTGCACAACTACCTGTCCACTTGACCCCATCCCATCTACAGTCCTCCAATCCATATCCGGTGAGATCCTTCCCTATCTGTCCTCCATTGTTAATTCCTCCCTTGCCTCTGGTCATGTTCCCTCTAATTTTAAGATGGCTCGGGTTACCCCTCTCCTCAAGAAACCCACCTCAGACCCCTCTGATGTAATGAATTATCGACCCATATTGCTTCTACATTTTCTGTCCAAAACCCTTGAGCGAGCAGTGCATAAACAACTAACCTCTTTTCTCCATCAGAACAACCTGCTAGACCCTCTGTGAAGGAGTGACCCTTCACTAGTTGTTTAATTGATTGAATTTAATGAATTGATTGTGTATTTATTGTTATTTGATTATTTAATTGTTTAATTTGTTAATTTGATATATTTGTAACCAAGGTGCAACTGATTGGCTCAACGATTTAAGTGTCTGCCAGTAGGGACAGAGAGAGAGAAGGTGAGCCATGTCTATCATTTGTACTGCTGGTGTTTTTAAAATAAATTATTCATCTTTTTAAGTCTTGTTTTACTCGGTTGTTTTTAAGCCTTTTCACACCCTCACTAATCTGGTTTCTGATCCGGGCAATCAACAGAGACTACACTCCTGGCTGTGACGGAGGCATTCGCCATTGCAAGAGCCTCACGCCTATCCTCTGTCCTGATCCTCCTTGACCTTGCTGCAGCATTCGACAAGGTCAACCACAAAATACTCCTCTCCACCTTGGCTGAGATGGGCATTTCTGGGACCGCCCTGTCTTGGTTCCCTTCCAGTCTTGCCGATAGGTCCTACCAGGTCACCTGGATGGGGTCTGCCTCTGTTCCTCATCCCCTTGTTACCTTGTTGAGTACCACAGGGATCTGTACTGGGTCCTCTGCTGTTCTCCATATACACCAAATCTCTTGGTTCTGTTATTAATTCATTCGGCTTCTCCTATCACTGTTATGCAAATGACACGCAACTCTTCTTCTCTTTCCGCCCCTCTGCCTCACAGGTTGATGATAAAATATCTTCCTGCCTGGCTGACATCTCAACTTGGATGGCCAGCCACCACCTGAAGCTCAACCTCAACAAAACTGAGCTGCTGTTCTTCCCATACAAGACCTCTCTACTATGTGAGCTCTCAAACACGGTTAATGGCACCACAGTGACTGCCTCTCACTCTGCAAAGAGCCTGGGGGTGGTCCTGGATGACCAGCTGTACCTCAAGGAGCACATCAAGGCAACATCACGGTCCTGCAGATTCCTTCTGTACAACATCAGGAAGATTCGACCATACCTGACTACGCACTCCACCCAGCGGCTTGTCCAGGCTATGGTGACCTCCCGCTTTGATTACAGCAACTTTCTCCTTGCAAGCCTGCCAGCTTGTGCCATACAGCCACTAGAGATGATTCAAAATGCCACTGCCCGACTCATCTTCAACCTTCCCAAATTCTCCCACATCGCTCCTCTGCTGCGGTCGCTCCACTGGCTACCGGTCGCTGCCAGGATCAGGTTAAAAGTCCTGACCCTCGACTACACTGCAGTCAGCAGGACGGCCCCTATCTACTTGCAGGACATGATTCGATTGTATATGCCTGCTCAACCACTCTGCTCTGCAGCAGCAGGGTGCCTTGCACCCCCTCCCACCCGAGTAAAGGGATCACGGAGGTTCTCCACCCTAGCTTCCCAGTGGTGGAATGAGCTCCCTGTCCCTCTTCGAACTTCTCCCTCACCCACCCACCTTCTGCCGTGGTCTGAAGACGCATCTCTTCAGACTATACCTGAACTAACTGCCATCACTCTGTGAATCACTTCACTTTAAATCCCCCCTTTCATGACACTCATGTTACATGTACCCCCATTCCAGCACTTTTTGTAATTTGTATTTGTCCTAATATTGTAGCTTGTTCTTCTCCCTACTTTGGCTTAGCATAAGTTAGGTCAGAATAGTGTTCACTGCCTGAACTGAACTGTGTTCTTGGCTAGAAATTGCTACACAAAATGAATATTGTACCTTATAGAACCTGTGTTTTTGTCACGGTTATGCCCTTTCTGGTATGCTATTTCATGTGTTCATTTATTCAATCATTGCGCTCACCTGTGTCTTGTTACCCATTAGTCATTGTGCTCGCCTGTGTCTTGTTACCCTGTGTATTTAAGTCTTGCTTCTCTGTCAATCAGTACTGGATCCTACTATTTCTGTCCTCGCCTTGTGTTCCCAGTGTTTCGAGATTTCGAGTTCCCTGTCCTTCTAGTGTTTGGATTTCCTCTACGTGTTTTCTTGTTTTCGAGTTTTTTTGTTTTGGAATTGCCCCTCGTGGCCTTTTGTTTGTTCTCTGTTTGTTTCTATTGAAAGTAAAGTCTTTGTTTAACACCCTACCCTAGCCTACTGTGTTTACTCTGCACTTGGGTCCTAACCCGCCAAAACCCAGCCCATTGATAGTTATATTAATGTACTGAGCCCATGGTTGTTGAGAGAAAGCACAACACCCTGAGATTTTAGACCTTAAAAGAAAAATGTCACTGGATCAACTGGAAGGGTGCCTAAACCTTTCAACATGTCACATTTTACATTTTTTTAAACTGTTAAATAAATTAATTTGTTTGCCAAATTCCCTAGCTTGCTGACTATAGTAGTTAGGCAGCTAAATAACAAGTTAAATAGATATAAATTATTGTTTTGATATGGTAAAGAATTTTTCCTGAAAGGTTTAAATTTTTTGTACAGAACTTACCTAATGTAACTCAAGTTTTTTATCAGTATGATATTAAGTATTTTAACAGACACTCTCATACAGAGCGACATACATTTATCCAGCTAGATATTTTATTCAAGCAATTCAGGTAAGTATCCTGCTCAAGGGTACAGTGGCACTGCACCACATAGGAATCAAACCCACAACTTTGGTATCATAAGCTCTGTTCCTTATCAATTATGCTACACTGCTGGCCTGTGATATAATAGCCCATTGATTGGTGCAATTGTATGCTGCACAGAAAAAAATAATTTAGGTGACAAATTTAACCAAATGAGATGGGTTACACAGTTACACACTTCCGGTTTGGCTATGTAGGAGGGAAACGTAGAGCAGAGGGGCTCCCGACTAATTCTCTTAATTACCCGAATAACTGATAACTTTTCACCAAGAGATTATCGAATTGAAGAAAGTGGAGTTTTTGAACTCTTGGGACAACAAAATGAGCCATTCTAAGCCGCAGAAACAGACGAACACACAACCTCCAGGTACGCATTCTAATACTAGCTTAGCTGGCAAGCTAGCAACTATGGTGGCAGCTGTTACCACAGACAAAACTGATGATGGCAAATCCGGTGATTCTCTCTCCATGACTCAAGTGGTTACAGAACTAGCTAAACAAAGTACCAGCCTTAAGGAAGACATGGCCATACTAATCCAAGAATCAATCAAGCCCTTGCAAGCTTCAGTGGATGGGCTACGTGATACAGTCAACTCTTTTCAAGGACGTCTTACCTCAACAGAAATCCTAGCAGGCAAAAACTTCGAACGGCTCTTTAGAGCTGAAGCCATCATCAAATCCCTTCAGGCCCAGAACTTGTCTCTGTCGGACCATCTTGAAAATCTGGAAAATAGGTCTCGCAGAGCTAACATGCGCATCTTAAATATACCTGAAGGAAGCGAAGATGGCCAGGATCCCACTACGTTTGTATCCGAGCTGCAGAGAGAAGCCATGGGACCGGACGTATTTGCGACCCCCCCAGAACTTGACAGAGCACACAGCTCACTAGGTCCAAAGCCCGCAGAAGGACGACCCCTAAGACCTTTCATCCTATGCTTCCATCGGTAGGCTACCGGGAGAAAGACCTCAATTTGAAATGGTCCAGACAACACGAAGTGAAATATAATGGAACTACACTGAGAATATCCAGACCTCAGTACCATCCTCGCAAAGAAACGATCCGCATTTAATGAGGTTAAACAGGCTCTCTGCCAAAAGGGAGTACAATTCCGTCTGCTTTTTCCAGCCCGTCTCAGAGTCACATTAGGAGGAGAAAGTCTCTGATTTCGGGCACCAGAAGGGGCCCAAGCTTTTTATGATCACCGTGTTGCGAAGTAAACTGTCGTCCACCAGTAATAATAATGAGTTATTTTCATTAGAGCCCGGAGGTGTAGCCATACGCGCGCAAACCTTCTATCCTTTGTTGTTATTGCTTTTTTTTCTTTCTCTCTCCCTTTTCTTCATAAACTCTTCACTTTGTTTACATACGGGAGAGGTAACTGTTGACTGACTGGCCACAGCTCAAAGCCCAGATTGAGCATGATAGGCGTATGTGTGTGCGCCTTTCCCCCCCCCCCTTCCCAGGGATTATACTGTCTACTTAGATGTTTATGTTACAACCGGACAGCCTTAACAAGGGATTATCATCACACGGTACAGTGGCCGGGGTCTATATACTGTGACGACGATATTCTTTATGTTCATGGATTGCTTATGCTACTGTCTCTAAATACCAGACGGATAACTGAGCAATTTGATTAAAAATTTTTTATTTTGTTTTCTGGAGGGGACTGACTTTCAATTCCCGGACATAATGGGTAAACTATATATTGAGTTAATAACATCGTCATGTAATACTTGCAACAACAAAAAAAGTTGATTTTTGTGTGATCACTGTCTGTGTATTTGGAATATTAGCCCACGAGAACTGATATTAACACAAAGTACTTTACCGAAACAGAATTTGGCTATAATGGAATATTTTCAGTTTTATCTAATAAACAGCAGTTGGTAAGTGGGGATAAACATCCGTTTGGCTATTAGTTCATATTCATCCAATCCTGGCTAGGCTACACAAAACAAGTAAAATGTTATGTTATATTGCCTTGATGATCAATGCACTCTTTTATTTTTGCTACTTGATTCAATGCTCAGACATAAAGTAACATAGTTTTCAGCTTGAAAGGTCATATATAAGGTTGTCAAGTTAAAAGTGCTGCAGTGATAGGCTTAGGCCAGGTGGGGGTACTGTATGACTTGACTTAGGGTAAATGGACACTATTATAAGGGTGATAATAATAATGATGATGGTATCATTGTTATCATGTTTTCTTTTTTTCTCTTTACATTAGTATATATGCACACATGCCACTTGTTCATTTGTACTTAATATTAAATTTTGTTGGGTTTATAGTAAAATTCCTATATACAAAGTTAATCGGGAGCCCTCTCAGGTTAGTTAATGAAAGAATGGTCTATTGGGAGACCTGAATAGAGAGATTTGAATACGAGACAGCAGTTTGCCTCAGTTGGGGAGTCAAACATATGGAAAGGCTGGGTTTTAATGGGTTTCAGGATGATTACTGCATAAGGGATGATATAGTCTATATATGTGTGGTTTTGTATTTAACAGTATTTAATCTTGTGGATAAAACAACATTCTGTAATTTAATAGGTTATCAGTTAATGTTACTGGGTTGGAAAATAAGAGTTAATCTAACTGCATATTTCATCACAATCCTGAAAGATGACTGATGAAAAAATGACTGATGCATCAAATAGCAATGCAAGGATAGGAGTATCTGCAGTCCGCTTTACTAGCTGGAATGTAAAAGGCCTGAGGAGACCAGTGAAACTGGCTAAAATATTTGCTCACCTTAAAAAATTAAAAACGGAAATAGCATTTCTACAAGAAACGCATCTGACAACAGCAGACCATATCAAACTTAAAAAACCATGGGTGGGGCAAGTTTATCATTCACATTTTAATACCAAGGCAAGGGGAACAGTGATATTAATCCATAAAAAGGTACAGTTTACCCTTAACAAGTCAATATCGGATCCACAAGGCCTATTCATCATAGTGACTGGCTCCCTTTTTAATACTCAAGTTATCTTTGCTTGTGTATATGCTCCAAACTGGGATGATGGCAGTTTTATAAATAGGCTCATCTCTGTATTACCCAACATGAATTCGCATCATCTGATCATCTGGCGTTTTCTTTATCCAACAAAGAATTTTCATATTTTTCACATGTACATCACTCATATTCAAGAATTGATTATTTTGTTATAGATAAAACCCTGCGGTGGGCTTAATATTAAATTAGCGGTGGATATTAATCTACAGAAATCTTCATCTGCCAATAAAGTTGAATCGAATCTCCAATTGGGGTGTTCTGTATGGTTAAGGGAAAGACATAAGTCAAGCAATACTGGTGAATGGTCCGATACCACAGTGGATGAATATTCAGTTTTCTTGTTAAGAAAACTGAATATTCATCCACTGTGGTATCGGACCATTCACCAGTATTGCTTGACTTATGTTTTTCCCTTAACCATACAGAACACCCCAATTGGAGATTCGATTCAACTTTATTGGCAGATGAAGATTTCTGTAGATTAATATCCACCGCTATAGATAATTTCTTACAAACAAATAAATGAGACTCAATATCACCATCTATCTTATGGGAGACGCTCAAGGTTGTAATTAGTGGAGAAATAATATCATACACTGGAACACTCATCATAACCAGAAAGCTAAGACAGGAGCTACTCATAGATTCAATACTTGATTTAGACTATAGATACTCCATATCACCTTTCCCTGAACTGTATAAAGAGAGACTGGGTTTACAAATGCAATATAACCTACTATCAACGGACAAAACTGAACAACATCTCCTTCGATCCTAGGGTTTTATATATGAGTATGGTGAAAAGGCGGGTCGAGTTTTGGCCCACCAGCTGAAATGTAGATCTGTTGTTCAACTTATACCACAGATCCGGAAGACCCTTGATGAGCTAACAATTGACCCTGTTGAAATAAATAACACTTTCAAAACATTCTATTCAAATTTATATACATCTGAATTCCCAGAGGATGATTCGGATATGCTCGAATTTTTAAATAACTTAGATGCGCCGTCCATAGATCCTGATAAAACGAAAGATTTGGATGAACCCCTTACACTAGAGGAAGTCATCAACTCAATCACAGTAATGCAAAGTGGCAGGGCCCCCGGACCAGATGGCTACCCAATTGAATTTTACAAAAAATTCTCATCCGAATTAGGTCCTCTTCTGCTTGAAATGTTTAAGCATTCTCTGGATCAGGGGGCCTTACCACAAACGCTCACAGAAGCTACTATTATACTTCTATTAAAACCCAGCAAGGATGCAAAAGAATGTGGCTCGTATCGGCCGATATCACTTTTGAACGGAGATGAAGATATTAAAGATATTAGCCAAGCTTATTGCTACTAGATTAGACACTGTTATGACGGACATAATTTCCACAGATCAAACTGACTTCATCAGGGGTCGTCATTCTTTTACTAATACGCAAGTGTCGTGTACTCCTCCGCATCCTCTGAGTCTCCTGAAGTGGTGGTCTCCTTGGATGCGGAGAAGGCGTTCAACCGAGTTGAGTGGCCTTATTTGTTTGCAGTATTGGAAAAATTCGGATTTGGACCAAAACTTATATCATGGATACGCTTATTATATGCCTCACCTAAAGCATCAGTAATAACTAATAAATTGTGTTCCAAGCCCTTTCCACTGTCGAGGGCTACGCGGCGGTTGTCCTCTCAGTCCACTCCTTTTTGCTTTGGCCATCGAACCACTCTCTATCATGCTGAAAACCTCACAACACTTCAATGGAATTTACAGGAAAAATGTAGAACACAGAGTGTCCTTATATGCCGATGACCTATTGCTATACATTTCAGACCCCATGTCGTGTGCCCTTGACAATGTAAATATGTTACATCGATTTGGCAGTTTTTCAGGATATAAATTAAATTTTTCAAAAAGTGAATGTTAACAACTCAGCTCTTCAAATCGCAGAAACAGACTTGCCCTTCCGTCTTTCTAGGTCAGGATTTCAATATTTGGGAATTAATGTTACCTGAACGCTATCTGGTCTTCATGACAAAAATTATATACCCTTGATTAATAATCTTAAAATTGACCTCCAGAAGTGGAGTATACTAAATTTATCCCTTGCAGGAAAAAAATTGCATGTGTTAAAATGAACATACTACCCAGATTTTGTATTTGTTTCAGAGCATCCCCGTTTTCCTCTCGAAATCTTTTTTTAGATCTGTTGACAAATTGATATCCTCATTTTTATGGGGTAACAAGAATCCCAGGGTTCGTAAGGAGCTCTTTCAGAGGCATAAGGCACAGGGGGGATTGGCCCTACCCAATCTGATGTACTATTACTGGGAGGCAAACCTACAAAAAATAGTTTATTTGATTCAGACCCCAAATGCTAACTGGTGCCAATTAGAAGCGAATACCTGCATATCATCATCACACCCAGCACTAGTTACTGCCAAGCTCCCTCTGTCTCTTAAACAATACTCCTCATGCCCTATTGTAACCTCAACTTTTAGGATTTGGTCTCAATTTAGACAAAATTTCAATCTGACAGATTTTTCTATTTATGGTCCCATATGTAATAATCATAGCTTCCTCCCAGTCAAATTAGATCCTAGATTTGCCCAATGGCAAAGAGCAGGCCTTGATAAATTCAGTCACCTCTACATAGATGGCACTTTTGCCACCTTTAATGCCCTTTCCACCAAATTTAAATTGCAACGCTCTAGCCTTTTCTACTATTTTCAGGTGTGTCACTTTGTTCAAACCATTTGCCCATCATTTCCCAGTCTACCACCAAGAACAGGACTAGATGTTGTTTTGCAAATTCCTGCACACTTTATGGGTCTTATCTCAAATATTTATGATACTATCATGTCACTTAATAATATAACACTTGATAAGATTCGAGCAGACTGGGTAGAAGAGCTTGATATGAATATATCTGATGAAATATGGAATAATGCAAAGGATAGGGTAAATAGGTCAACCTCATGTGCTCGCCTTGGCTTAATTCAGTTCAAGGTTCTTCATCAAATTCATTATAGTAAGGCTAGACTGTCCATGATCTACCCAAATGTAAATGAAATACGCGATTGTTGTCACACAGAAAAAGCAGACCTAACCCACATGTTCTGGTCTTGCAACAGGCTGAACAACTTCTGGACTACTGTATTCCAGATTTTTTCTGAAGCATTTGAAAAAGATATTTACCCAGTGCTGAAATGGCAATTTTTGGAGTTCCAGGGGAGGATATATTAATAACAAATAAAATAAAAGATGTGTTTGCCTTTGCTACTCTCCTTGCCCGGAGAAGGCTTTTGTTGGAGTGGAAATCGGTACATCCACCCAAAGCTTCGGCTTGGATGAATGACCTGATGCTATTCCTTAAGTTACAAAATATAAAATATTATTTCAAAAATTCCATACAACATGGGATCCTTTAGTATTCTATTTCGATAGGCTTAATACCCTTCCCCAAAATTAAACTGGAACTATAACTCTATCCTTCATGATTGATCCTCCCCATGAACTGCTCAAGGAGTGTGAAATGTTAATTTGTGTGTATATGTACATGTTGTGTTTTATTTTTACATGTATTTATTTTATTTTACTATTTAATTTGGCATTATCATTCCCTGTATAGATAGTTTCTTATGTTTTGTATAGGCAGTATCGGGGTGGGTGAGTGGGTGGGTGGGGGGGAGGAGGAAAGAAAATGTCTACTGTCAAATGTATGTGAACAATACTCATTTTTTTAATAAAAAAAAAAAAGAAAAAAATCTAATCTGGTATTTATATATCCTGGCACTCAATGTACTTACTGTTGGGAAGAACAAATGACAAGTTTACCTTAAAGGTTTCAAAAAACACAAGAAGACTTTTTCAAACAAAGAATCATAACAATGTTATACGGAGTATCAGAATGCCATCTGGTATGTTTGGGTTATTTACATTATTTACATCACATAATAATAATAATAATAATAATAATAATAATTATTATTATTATTTTACATTAGTTTCAGTGGTAAGCTCCAGTATTTTGTCCTAACAGCAGAGACATGCACAGGGCAGGCTTAATTCTGGAAAAGCAATGAGACCTTAATGTAAAGAAAGATATATTTCATGCTTGTTGAGGATTATTAGCATAGCAATCTTATTGCAATCATTGCAAGGCTTAAATGTACCAAACAAAGAGCTAAAACCACCTTGTCATCCAACAGTGACTTCTGGTCAGGAAATGAAAAAGTAATGAAAGGATTGAGGATGCTACTTTATTTGGATGGCACCCATGATAATTTAAATGGCAGGCAGCACAAACTGTGATTTTGACATTCTAAATGGGCATTAAGTCATACTAACAGAAACGAATTATCTTTCTGGTTACATCATATTATAAAGGAAATCTAATCACATATGATATTTTTATGACTTTGTTTTTTTCTTCTTTGGGTTCTTTATGAATGTAATCTGTATATATTCAGAATTTGTATTTTGGTTCTAGATTAGCATAGTTAATTCAGATGAGTGTTTTGGCAATGCTGTGTATACACTTGCTGATCTGGTAATGTTGTTAACCAGGTCTATTACTCATATAAATCAGATGAATGCACTTATGTCCTCATACATTGTTGCTTTGGATAAGACCATCTGCTAAATTACTACAATGTAATGGAAGATATTATTTCAAATAAACAGGTATCACATAATTATCCTTGCACCAATGTCCACTGTATATGATCTCCCCTTTCTGTCCAAACTAAATTTAGGAAATCTTGTGTAAACCTTGGAATATCAAAAGTTTATGTTTTCTGCATGATGGGTGTGTTATATGTGTCATTTTTAAATTAGACTACAATGTAAATAAAATACATAGCATTACCACATTTTTATTTCACCTGTTTGTCAATAATTTAATCTATAAGTGCATTTTTATCTATGCATTTTGTGAGGAATCTTTTCCCATGTAGCACATTAAAGAAAAGCATTATTTAATCTGACTTATTAAAAGTCCTGGGATTTAAATTCTTCATAATATGCATAACTGTTCCTGAAAGAATATGCCATTAAGAGGGTAACTCATCACACAATGGGTATAAAAAGTGTCTAATTAAGAGCAATTATCAGCTCATTACAATTTTGGTGTTGCAATTGTGGATGGAAAAAACCACACATGGAGGTCCAAGGAGTGTGAGAACCCCCTAATATACAGTGAAATGACAAATGGCGTTAATAAATCACGTTTTTGTATCCACTCATTGTTCTTCATACTCGAAAAAGAAATCTCATGAATCTGTGAAAGAAACAAACTAGGAAACCACGAGCCAACTTGTGGAATGGTCACTGGATGATTTATAACGCGAAGCAAACATAGGATCATCCAGCGCTGTGACAAATGTTACGGATCTTACAGCCTGCAAACCTATTGGTCTTTACACCCAACCTGGAGTGGTGACGTCACATACGGTGTCTGGGTTCAATTAAACGCACATTGAGAAATAGCTTGAATTCAGCAACCCCCCTGGAACTGCCTCACTCGCACACAGGACAGGAGCGCAAAGGTTACGGCCGCACATTTCGTCACCTGCTAAAGCTATCTAAGATTTAACCAGTGTAGCATATTGTTAACGTTTTTGGGGTTAAAAAACTTCCAAGATTTTGCTTCCAATGGCTGGACTACAGGTAAGTTTTCTGAAATACCGAAGCAACCCCAGAATTGTTTACGGATTCTGCAATGAGAAGTAGGCTACGTTTGGCAGTGATTTTACTTTTATATAGAAGAAAAGTATAATTCAAAGTTCATTTTGTTTGTGACAGTGAAGCCACGTAACTCAATCATATTGCAATTACTTTAAAATATTTTGTCCTGGTGAAACAAAAACTACGTGAGAAGCAGTTATAGTAATACTTTTAAGCATAAAATAAATATGTTGTTCAGAGCTCATGAAGGGCGTTCCTCGTGGACCAATCAGATAACTGGAAACTACAACTTCCCAGATGTTCTCCGCGAGCGGTCCTTCGTAGTTGGCTTTTATGGCGGCGTTGCTCTTCACTGTACAAGTTCTTAATTTTTATTTTTTAAGTTTAAAGTATCTGTTCTGACAAACCATAACAAGACAAAAAGACAACTTGCATTAGTTTACAGCCAAAAATACAATTGTGGGAAGAGGAAGTACGCGCAAACTTTACCCACTTTATAGTTTTCTTAATAAGCGGAAATATTCTGTGCCTGTTGAGTAAAGTTAAAGCCTGATAAATTGCAAACCAAATTATATGTATTTTATTTCAGCACGGTAGATTGCTGTTTACGGGTTCTTACAGCGTTATAACGGTGTTTCAGGTATATTGTATATCAGATCATATTAATTGATTAGCCTCTGTAGAGTAGTTGCTTGCATTATGTTTATCCCAAAATAATTGTTTCCACCACAAAATATATTATTTTAAATACTTTATGAAAGGAAATATAATTAGTAAGACCAACCAATACTTTTTTGTTCTGTAATGTGCTCGCCTATTTCTTGAACGATTCCTTTAGAGACTATATTTATTTAATTGTTTGCATTATACACTTACAGGTGAAATCACTGTGCCACACTCAAACGTAAATCACATCAGGTGGATACCTTATTTGTGTCACTGACACTAAACCATTTGTGGAAATGGACGAGTTAAGAGAAAGGAAATAGCAATGAGCTGAACATGCACTGTGTTAAAATAAAGTCTAAGGAAAAATATATAAGAATTTAAACCTGTTTTCACCAACCTTATTTGATCAAGAGATAAAATGGCTGTGACAAAAATTGGGAATAACAGGGCTGAGTTTGAAAACCTGTGCATTAGACACATGCAGTCGGCAAAAGCAAACTGGAGGGCCATTCTATAAGTGAGTCTACGTATTCAGGAACAATGTTCTAGAGTTTTATATTAGGCTTACATTTGAAGCCGTAATGGCACTTAACTGTGGACACCACACGTCAACGTGTACTAGACGTGGAAACGCCTCCATAACTCGCCGTTTCTGCACACAGTGGATGACTCGGCACTATTTCTCTGGTCGCGCATTAAGCCACGGGCATTCTTGTGTGAAGGGTCTTCGACATATGCATATAATTTTAAAGAGCAAGCCAGGGAATACTTTGGAGCGACGCGTTTCAACGAAGCTGAGAAATGTGTTCTGCACATTATTTTATTTGACGTCCACTGAGCACTGAGCTCATGCAGACCCACCATATGTATTAGGGAAAGTTTTTTGGCATTGCATATTAGTCTATACCTTTCTTCAGAAGATTTTAACACCATGCTTTCTCTGTCTTCTGCACGAATGGGACTAATTGTAGACTACATGTTTATATCTAGAATGAAAATACAGACAGGTGACAAATTAGTAAGGTGTTGGGTCACACAATCCACCAGAACATCTTCAATGTGTCTTGGCATAGATTCTACAAGTCTCTGGAACTCTACTGGAGGGATATAGCATCATTCTTCCAAACAACATTTCCTCATTTGGTGTTCTGATGATGGTGGTAGTGAGCGCTGTCTAACACGTTGGTCCAAAATTTCCCATAGGTATTCAGTTGGGTTGAGATCTGGTGACTGCGAAGGCCATAGCATATTATTCACCTCATTTTCATACTTATCAAACCATTCAGTGACCCCTCATGCCCTGAGGATGGGGGCATTGTCATCCTGGAAGAGACCACTCCCATCACGATAGAAATGTTTCATCATAGGATAACGATGATCACTCAGAATAACTTTGTATTGTTTTGCAGTGACCCTGCCCTCTAAGAGGATAAGTGGACCCAACCCATGCCAGGAACATGCCCCCCCAGAATATAACCAAGTCACTGGACCCCCTCATTGTAGGGGTCAAGCATTAACGCCTGTACAGTTCTCTTGGTGTATGCCACGCAAGCACTCGCCCACTTGTCGAGAATATGGTGAAGGGTGACTCATCTGACCATATAATTTTTATCCACATCTCTGTAGACCAGTGCCTATGGTTTTTTCAAATGTGCATTTGCCATTGTAATGAGTGGTTTATGCTCTGCAACCCTACTGTAATATCCCTCTCTGTGTAGTTGTTAACAGACTGTTCTTGCTGAGTCTGATCATGTCCTGCATTGACATTCTTAGTCTGTTGAGGAAGGGTTGCTCTTCTGTTTTTCCTAACATATCGCACTAATGCACAAGCATATCGACCATCGAATGTGTGCTTTCAACCACAATTTCCAATCCTATTTACTGATGTCTTTCCCACAGATATAAATGCAGATGTCACTGTTCCTATTGAACCACTAGCCAGGTGAGCAGTCTTTGTGACTGAAGCACCTGCCATCTGTGCCTCAATTATGAACCCTCTTTCAAAGTCACTTAGATCTTTTCCTCTTGGCATCTTGATCCAAAATCAAGGTCAGCTGGGGCTGTTCAGCATTTTTATACATGCCACAGAGCATAACATCCTATCATGCTTAATTGTTTCATGCAGTACACCTGTATTGAAGCCTCTGTGTTCATTATGATTCTCCACTCATTTATTCAGGTTTTTCCTTTAATTTGTCACCCGTCTGTATATTGTAGCACGGAAAATAAGTATATTGGGCTGCTGGATGGCTAATCCTATCATTCAAACTATGGGTGCATTTATGTGCCCCATAGTTTGAATGGGAAATGTTGCAGAGATGAGACTTGCCCACAACAGTACATACCAGACTGGGAGAAAAGAACTATATTTGGGTAAAAATGGCATAAAAGCATACAGGTGTAAGGCCTACTGTATAGATTACAATGTTCTCAGTAGGAGTGTATACCTCAAATTTAAACCAATAGGCAATGGAGCAGAATTAGAACTGGAACGCTTGGTTCTAACCCATCAGGTAACATGCCACAATTTCACTTCTTACGCAGTTCTGTCATGTAGTGGTTCACCCACATTTCAGCAATTTGGCAGATGCTCTTACGAAATGAAAACATATGACTGCGTGATGCGTGATGTTGGAAACCACTAAGCCAGTGGTTTCCAACCCTGTTCTTGGAGATCTATGGTCCTGTAAGTTTTCATTTCAACCCAGATTTGGTACACGTGATTCTACTCATTAGTCGCTCAATACGGTCACTTTTCTCATTACTTTTCGCTCCTCACCTCCTTTCCTCCACTCCCCCACTGCTACATGTCTCCTACCTGGAAGTACCGGGAGGAAAGGAGAGAATGAGGATGTGTGAAGAAAACTGGGACAACTGATCTGCTTCATCATCAAAGCTGAGGTCGACTATTAATGAAATAGCACTATAATAAGCGTTTTTGCATAGCCCACAAACAGTCCCATAACCAATCATAGATCTTACACATGATCGGCTCATTTAAAGCTGCAAAATAGCTTTTAAGTTTCAAGCACAAGTAGTTGCATGTACAGTGCCCTGTACAATCATGAACCTGGCATTGTGATTCATGTCAAGACACTAATTAATATACAATTGGTAACATTAGATCAAAATAAACATCTTGCAGTACAAGCAAACTTAATTTACTGCAGTTCAAGAAGTTTGCCCTATGTCTGAACATTCAGAGCACCTCACCCACCCATAATTTGCCTCATATACTATACTGAAACAGCCTAAATTTTATTGCCAGTTCATTGCATCTCACATAGGCTAATTCAGAAACATTTCTGAAAATTAGTAAAACTTTCGCTTCATATTATCTGAGTTATTGTTTCCCAATGTTCAGTGTTCACATTGAAAAATAATTATTTCCCACTGTAATACCTGAAATCAAATTTGTTGGTAATAAATACATCCTTTGGAAACAGTTGAGTAAATTAATTAATGAATACTATTCACACACTGAAATAATGGTAGTTGCCATGCTTATTTATGTTTAGAGTCATGTTCATTTAAGCAACATTCATACAAGCAAAGAAAAAACCTCCTTCCTGTCTTAATTGCTGAATTTGTCTGTGGAATTAGAACCACAAAACTAACTGATATTTTGTCATCCGTTGTAGACAATCTAGCCTTCGTGTAGGATGCTATGTGTGATAACTTACTGAACCAAACACAAATTTGATGTATCCTTCGCCGGATGAGATGAGGAGCCGAGTTTGAAGCTGCTTTACTCGTCTTCTCCAATATTGGTTGGAGGGAGGAAGGACACAAAGATCAGTTTCCGGGGTAACAGAGGATTCAAGGTGGTAGTGGAGAAAAGGAGAATACATTTTTTGAGTATTTAGACGCACCCTAACAGTTGAATGAGGTGTGCTTTGTTACGGTTGCATTGAAAACCTACAGGGCAGTAGATCTCCAGAAACAGGCTTTGGAACCTCTTATCTAAGGCCGAGTTTCTTAAACTATGGGTCGGAACCCAAAATGGGTTATGGGAGTGTATGAGGTGGGTCCTGGAATGAGTCTGTAGTCACCTAAGCCATGCTTGTATGTGTACTTCACAGGTCCCTGAAAGGTACAAAATTTCTAATTTGGGTCCGAATATTAAAAGGTTTAAGAAACAGTGCTCTAAACAAACTTATTGTTTTGGTTTTCGGCTCTCTCTTTGTTGCAGTACCTGACTGGCTTTGGTAATGAGTTTGCCTCAGAAGATCTCCGCTGTCCAGGGGCGCTGCCTGATGGGCAGGTAATGCTCTTCACCTCTGGCTGCACCCACTGAATTCCCTTCTGCTCTGAGCTCCATGGGTGGAATGCACTCACAGTTTCAGAGCACTACTGTGTTTCATTGGCAGGCATAGTCTGCTCATGGGTTTGCAGTATGTGTTGTATCTCACTTTTCCTGTTGGTTCAGGTCCTACTACTGTCACCCCACCTCCCCACCCCGATCCCCAGAATTTAGGGCCTACGTTCAATGTCCAGTGCTGTAGTTGACATCCTGGCCTGCTGCTACAAGGTTAAAATATACATGTCAGAAAACAAAAAAACTACTATGATGTGAATGTTTGAATGAATTGAGAGTATTATTTATACAAATGTATTTTTGTCATCATTTTTGTTTGTTATAGACAAGGTGAGGGGTTTTATTTTGTGGTGCCATCACATTAGTGCAATCATACATGGATATTTTTGGGAAAGTGTGGATATGCTTTAATGCAATAGTCATACATAGGCATGAATAGTTCAAAACATTTATAGTTCAAAACAAGACCAGGTCAAAACCTAGTATATGGCTGGACCGAACCGGCCGACCATTGGTGTAACTTCATCAGTCATCAGTCACTCAGTTACAGACATGCGTGGTGTAACTTCATCACTCACTCAGTCACTCGGTCACAGACATTCGCATTCGTAGGGCTGGCACCGCTGTTGCGGTCCAGCCAAAAACATGTGACAGTTTCCTTTTCCAGAATAACCCCCAGGTGTGTCCCTATGGGCTGTATGCCGAGCAGCTGTCTGGCTCAGCCTTCACCTGTCCACGGCCGGCCAATAAGCGAAGGTAAGGTGTTCAGTGTTGAGAATGCTGGCTCGACGAAGGGACCATGTGAATGTGACAACGAGAAGCCAGTAGCCAGGATGCTGCATTGCTGCTTTTAATCTCAATGCTGTTCCTCGCTGTGAGCAGTCTCTGTGTGGCTGTTGTCTCCATGGTGCCGGTCAGAGAGCTCGCTTATCTGCTGTGGAATAAACCTGTCTGTTTAGGAGGGCAATTAAATCCCCGAGAGGTGTTTGCTGTGGAGTAAACATGCCACGCAATGATGCTGTTTTCATTGCTTATCTGTCTCATCTCTACACAGGAAAATGCACGCAAGCATACACACATGCTCACCCCTTGTCTCCATCTCTTTCTCTCTCTCTCTCACACACACACACACACAAATGCACACACACTGCACGTATAATGGAAGATTGTGGTTCACTTCTTTGCTGGTTCACTGCTACTCTTAAAGACCATGTGCAGCATCCCTTTTCTTACATTTAAATTGTTCCTTTAGTTACTAAATTACAATATATATGTATTTTTGTCTACTTATTAGACTTAGAAAATATAAAAATCCTGCTTTGATGTAAAACCTGAATTTCTTAATATAGCAGACTCAAGACTGGCTAGGCGTGTCAGTTCTGTCCTAATTATTTATGCATTCACTTTTGATTGACAGCCTGGGCCGCTCATTTAGCTGTAACATAATAGTAATACCACCGGTAGCCTACAACATAGGACCCTAACGTTACAGGATAACCTATGTTAGCACCAAGCGGCCAAAACAAGACTTCGTTTTTGAAGCTCATTTCCTGGTTGCTCACTAGCGCCACTACGGTTGGCTCCAGTATAGGTGTTTTCATATCCGGTTTCTATGTAAGTCTACGGTACAAATGCGGTCAAAATACAAAGTCAATAATTTTTTCTCATGAGAACAAATAGTCACAACATGTGTATTTTATTCGTCTTATGACTGTCCATGGGTCGATTTCATGATTTATTGTGTCATTTGGGCACTGTTATAATATTTGTTGTGGACCAATGAGGTACAGTTTGCGTCACTTCCTGATTACTGCAGAGGACTGGGCTACAGTCTATGGTCACTGGGGTGGGAGGTGGCGCCTCTTGGCCTTGACATTGCGGCTCCGACTACGGTCCACCTGTGCGAAGTCAGAAAATGCAGGCATCCCATTTCGTAGTGATTTCATTATGGCGTGTGCTATTTACAGCTGCACTAGACGACCATAAAATAATCCTCCTCTTAAGTTTTTCGGTAGCCGAGTCATTTTTACTATTTCCTTTAGCCTACTTAACCAAATAATTCGTTGGCAGAAAGCATAATCAGCTTGCTATATTTGGTAGTCCAGTAGCCTATGCTAAAACATAGCCATTTGACTAGCTAGCTAACCCTAAACTGCAAATATTCAAACGTGTTTGACGGCTTGTCAGTCGTGTACATTCCGTAAATGTCTACCTGGGCCATACTTCACGCATGTGACAAAGCTACTATAATCCCGATTTTGGGATAGACACTGCAATTTTTTCAGTTTCACGAAGCGAATTAAGAGTCTTAAGGTTTACTTGCTGAATAACATACAACACACGATGAAATCACACACACAGAATTTAACGAAATTAACCATCTTTTTAAGACTGGCATTTAGAAAGGAACATGTTTTTAAAATTCAAGAGACCGACAAGAGCATTTAAGACAGTGGTTCTCAGAATCGGTCCTGGGGGCTCCTTGCGTATATTGGCTTTGATGATTTACAATAAAATAATAATAATAGCCTACTAATTAGAAATTCAATGTACATTATTTTTGTCTTCATGCACCAGGTGGAAAACTTGCTGTACAAAGTCCGCTGTCATATTTACACGCCTGCAGATCAGTTATTAAAATACTTGGTAGATTTGTTAATCACCGCTGACAGTGTTAATTTTTATTTGGTAGAAAGTGACTTGCGAACGATCGGTCAGCTAGCATAGTGACCACCACAAACGGGGATGGAGTAGCTAGTAGCAGTTACTGGCTCATTGACTGACTGTGGCGAAAACCTACGACGATAACTTGCAGGTCTACCAGACAGTTATACGAAAATTAGCCTAGTCAAATCACCAGTAGCCTACACATCTCTGATTGATTGACCATCAGTGTAGTCGATGTTCTTCCCCTGTGGTTCATATTGCTAATGCGTGAGCTAACCACGGATAGCCTACCTAGCTCACTGGCAAGCTGGTATGCTAGCTAAGCATATTCGTTTTGCTGAGAAACATAAATTGAAGATAACTGAACATAATTGTATTATTAATGTCATACATATAACGTGATTACATGACACAGTACAGTCACGGATGGAAATTAAACTCCGTAAACATTTGATAATATATTTCAAAACATAACGGCAGCTAGCCTCAAGTTCGTTCTGCAATCGTTCGTTCAGGTTGATGGGCTTTTACGCACCGGACTGTCAATCACATTGTAAAAATCACAGAACCGCTTAACTCTATGGTTTTGGCTCCAAATCGACAACATGGCCGCGCCCGCCATTGAGCTTCAAAACGTGTTTGACCCACGGAGAGTCAATGGGTGACGTCACAGTAGCTTTGTCCATATTTTTTTTTTAGTCTCTGGTTAGCACATAACATTATCGATTGGTTTTTTGCGGCAGTAACGTTAACAGTAACAGTCTGGAGAATAAAGTAACTCAACAGCTAACGTTAGCTATATTTACACAAGATAAGTACAGCTAATTGCTACATTAGCAAAATTATCGATAGCCAGACAGCAAGTAAATTGGGGAGATGAGGTTAACGGTAAGGTTATAGTTTGTAGGCTTGATTCTATTAATAGCAGAACGTCATCTAGCCCGAACGGACGCTTACCGGTTGAACGGATCGGTTCTGGTAAACGGACAGCGAAGTAAAGTGAGGTTAGGACGGCTAACATTATGATTTGTAATATAATCTATATCAACGTAACTTTAACGTTAACTGATCGTATTAAGCAAAGGCTTAATTAGATTATTGATAGCATCAAAGCTATCTAGGATTCCCTGGTTGGGTTAGTTAGCTACGTTGCGTTTCATGCACATTGAGCTAGACGGCATGCGTAAAACACCTAAAGTAAAAAGACAAACAAACCTTATCTTGATCTTGATTGATAGTTGGCACAGTATCTGGCTTTAGAAACATTGTCTTGACAAAACCCATCCTCTTCTGTTCATAATTGTAGAATGATTCAGGGGTAAAATGTGTACTGCACACTTTTGTCACCTGTGATATTTCTAACTTTGCACTGTTTTGTTTTTCTACATAATCGATCCAGACCTTTCGGAGACTTGGATCTTTTGGCAAGGCGTGAAAAGATGCATTCCTACCTCTGCAATCTTTAATCGCACAATAAGGCATTGTTCAACTGGATAGTTAGCTAGTGTTCAGCAGACCCGCAAATTATGTGTTTGAGAATTTGGTCACGGCTTTGAACTTGGGAGCACACACGACATAGGCTACATATTCATACGGGGTGAGTGTTTTGGCCACCGCACATTGGTCAGTGCAAATTAGAAACGTTTGTGACATCACGAATTTGGTCTCAAAACCAACAATACAAAATACACCACCAGGTGGCAATGTCGAGCATTGTATAGTTTTTAGGGGAAAAAATCAAATCCATTACATACGTATATGAACTTTTAAAATCAATGTGTAAGTAACCTTATAGTCTTTGGTTATAATATAAGCATTTTAAAATCATGCTTTTGACTGTTAAACCCTGCTCTACACACTATAATATTAATGAATGTTTATAATTACTGATACTTTTGAATAATACAATGGCATAGACTAGGAGCTCCCTAACTTGTGGAGGGCACAACTGCCCAAACAGCATCCCTGCATTGTAGTGGGAGAGGTAGCATACTCTTCACGTTGCTGGAATGTTGTGGTAATGTTGTGTGATGGCTGGGTTGCTGTAATGGTGACACCTTTCTCCTGGACATGGTTCCAGCTGGCTGTACCGCATCCTGCCATCTGTGTGCCACAAACCTTTTACTGCAATGCATCATGATAACCTCACAGACAACTGGGATGAAGTGGAGCCTGACCCTAACCAGGTGAGGGTGTGGGTTGTCCTTTGATATAATCATACACCCAGAGATATGGTGACACACCTTTCATTGCCATGGCCTTGTACCTGTGTTTGTTATACATGTAATTATGCCTGCGTATCCATCATGTTTTGCTTATGGCCTAGGCTGTACATTCTAAAAGTTCCAGCTACAGATGTTGTGTAAAGAGTCACCTAAAATATTATTATTACTAGCAGTAGTAGTAAGCGGAGTTGTTATTAGTACATGCAGAAGTATACCTAGTAGAACAGGTAGTGTAGAATTAAGTGTTAAATTATCAATTTCTTTTGTAGTAGTGATACGAGTATAGTAGTAATGCTAGCAGAAACAGTAATTGTGTTCGTGATAGTTTCATTATCAGTAATAGCATTGTTGCTATTATGTCATTCAGTTAGTAACCTTTTCAAAAGCAGCTTATAGTGGCCAAGAAATTGGTGGTAACAACTACAGTATAAAAAAAGCATGTACAGTATAAAGAGATGCCAATTGAATGTATCAATTTAAAAACAACAATGCATTTCCCATCACAGATAATGACTCAATTCAAATCCCATGATGCATGTTATGTCAGTCAAGCCACATTTCCCTTCACATATGAATGCTTTTTCTTGCTCCTGTGGCCATCTTAAAAAAAAAAAAAAACCACATGGAACTGCATCCTGCTGTGAAAGTCCCAAGAGCTTTGATACCAGAAAACAATCTCTGGAGCTGTTTTACACTTCAGAACATACAGTACAGCCTCACACACAAATACCTGCAGCACAGCAGCATATTTAAACAAGGCACCCTGCAAAGCTGGCTTTTACCTTGATTGTTTTTTGTGACAGGAACAGAATATTTAAACATTGCGATGTGATACAATTCATCGAGGTCACTTGTGATGGGTGGATGCATTCAGCAAATGCATGCTGCCATTAAAATATTCTTTAGACATGCAACTAATCAGTACCATTATCCATTAATTGTGTTTTGGCCCTTTAACATCCCATATGGATTTCACCTCTATATACAAATATTACATTACATTACATTTATTATCTAAAGCGACGTACAATGAGTGCATACCGAAGGTCATTGGAACAACATGTACAGGTAATGGCCCTGATAATTAGTGAATTGCTGTTTTACATAGTTTACACAGGTAAGGAATCCACAGTTAATTAATGAATTACTCTTCTGTATAGTAAATGTGTGGGTAAAGCACAATTAATTTTTGAATTACCTTTATTTGTAGTAAACACAGGAAGAAATGAATTAATTTTCCCACTGGGACTGCCCTGTTGTTTACTTTAATGGAATATTGAGCAAATTCAGTGTAGAGCTGCTGCAATATGAGTGAGCAAATAGGCAAATAACTGAATGGTGATTGTGCGAATGTGAAATTGGTTGAATGAGTGATGATTGTGTGAACGAGAGAATATGCTTACTGACCCTTATTTCTTTCAGCTCCGCTGGCTTCCATTCATCATTCCAAAAGCCTCAGAGAAGAAGGTGGATTTTGTAATGGTGAGTTCATTTTCAATTCTTGTCCACTTCTTCAATGATCAACAGTAACTGACTCCACTCCGTGTCCATGTTGCATGTTCCTACATTCTGATTGGCTCTGCTTTTTTCTGACTTCTATGGTAGGGCCTGCACACTGTGTGTGGAGCAGGGGATGCCAAAGCTCGCAATGGGATTGCCATCCACATCTACACCTGCAACACCTCCATGATTGACAGGTTGGAGTCATTCCTGATTCTGTAAAAACCTGGAGTTTGGAAGCTCCATGCTGAATCACACATTGGTGTACTCTATTTTGTGTTGTGCAGGTGTTTCCAAAACTCAGATGGAGATTTGCTCATTGGTGAGTCTGGACAGTGCAACACAACATCCAAATATAGCCTACAGCTTTCAAAGTGCATGTAATTTTTAAAGGAGAGCTGGCCGTCCACCCTCCTTTTCGTATTTTAACTCTTTTTTCAAAAAGGGGGAAAGCAGAGAGTGTTACAGATCAGAAACCTTGCTTGCATAGACCCAAGTACAGCAGCATACTACAAGTACAGCAGTCAGCTTGCTGGAATTAAATGCAACTGTAATTATAAATAGCATGAACATAGCAGTGAAATGCAAAAACAAACCTTTGTCTTTAAGCATTCAGTAATTTAAAACAAATTTTACTATATTTGTAATTAACAAAAGCAGTGATGACCTTGTCCTGGAAATTATCTTATGTAATCAAAATAAACCACTGAAACAAAATTAACACTAAACTGAACTGAACTGAATTTAATATGCTTGAAAATGTGATTCGAAAACAGGGCTTTTAGTATGAAAAGCCAGCTATCATAAAGAGCGTTCTGACCAATCATTCATAATTACTCCATGTCTGCATGAAAACTACTTTTCATTGACTGGAAGCTCTTACAGTATTTCCTGCTGCTGTATTGAGAGTACAAAAAAGTAATCCTTATCAAGATAAAGGTTTGGTTGAATTTCATATGCTATAAAACTGTTGAAGTGTGTTTGATTGACTTGGTGCGCTACATAACATATGAGGAAATTCAATCTTTTATCTGAATAGGCAATTATAGGTAATGACAGTGAACTAGAGACCCTGGGTAATATTGGTAATATCATAAATAGGAGACTCTTGGTAATGCTTGATGACAGGGGATTCTGGCCAGTGTAGTAGATTGAGAAAAGGGTTATGTCATGACCTATGGGCAGGGTTTCATGCCAGCTGAACTGTTATCCCCTTTTAGTTCCACAGCAGGGAGGAATCCTGGTCACCACGGAGTTTGGGAAGATGATGGTGGAGCCGAATGAGATTTGTGTCATTCAGGTGAGAGTGTCTGCTGTGCTGGTATGGCTAGTTGTAGAGGCTGCTGCAACTGTAGTATGATTTATAAAAACTAATTTCACACATCTGAAACGTATTAACCAGCCAGACTGAATGAATGAGTGAGTGAAACATTGCACTTTTTCAGATGCTCAAAGTATCAGGGGGAAACTCACCTCAACCACCACCAATGTGTAGCAGCCACCTGGGTGATGCATGGCTGCCATTTTGAACCGGAACGCTCACCACACATCAGCTAAAGTGGACAGGGAGAAAGCAATTTTTGACAAATTAAATCAAGGGATGATTATTAGGTGGCAGGTTGAGAGAGTAGAGTTTGGGATTTTAGCCAGGATTCCAGGGAATTCCTACTTTCTGCAACAAGTGCCATGGGATCTTTAATGACCACAGTGAGTCAGGACCTTGGTTTAACATCTCATCCAGTACTGTGTTCCCATTCATGCACTGGGGATTGTTTGATCCGAAGGAAGATTGCCCCCTGCAGGGCCACCAACACTATTTTCAGCAGCAGCTTCATTTCCCTGGAGGTCCACATACTAGCCAAGCCCACACTTGCTCAGCTTCATCCATTCTAATAGGAGCAAGATCCATGGTGGTATGACTGCTAGCTTAAATCTCATTTCAAAGTTAAATCAAGTTGCATCTTATTTCATACAGAACCAGCAGTCTCCAAATTTCAAAAACCGACAATCTCTGAAAATCTTAGGAAATTTAATTGAATATCATTAGAATATGCCAGTAATTTAAGAAATCCGGCCCGGAATATGTGTTGTAATAATCCTGCAAAGACACCAATGGCACAAGCAGTGCATAGAGCACCATTGTGTTAAGTTAATGGACTGATTTCTTTTCAGTTAATGGATTGAATTCAATTCATTTCTTGAATTGAATGAAATGAAATGGGATTGACCCCAGCCTTACAGATTTACCTCAGGTCAGATAAAATAAACCTCACTGTCTAAGTGTACTTCTCTGTCAAAATTAAAATGTGAAGTGAACTCCAGGGAGCAGCATGTAGCCTGATAGATAAAGCACAGGCCAGATTAACAGATTGTAGAATGCAGATTTAGCCATTCTCTGTACATCCAGCTGGGATAACTTCCCAGTACCACTACAGGCCTCCAAAATAGTGAGAAGGAGCCAAACATCTCTGTACCTAAAATGCCAAGAGTATTGATTTTTAACTTTTATAGTACAACACACCCCCTTCCTCCATGGTTACTCACATGCCTCTTTCACCTGTGTGTTCCAGCAAGGGATGCGTTTCAGCGTGGATGTTTACGGGGAGACCAGAGGCTACATTCTAGAGGTGTATGGTGCCCACTTTGAGCTGCCGGATCTGGGTCCCATTGGTATGTTGACCCGCCCCCCCCAGCCAGCTCCTGCCCCCGCCCCCCAGCCCAACAACCCTGTCGTGGAATTTATGAAATTATCACTTAAATGGAAAAGTACAGTATCTCCACACAAACTTCAGTCTATGCATATGCTCAACTGGTAAATGAAAAGTCAAGTTGCAAGCCGAAGACATGATTTATTAATTTGGTAAATTTGGTGAGATGTCGGGCATGTGTATCAAATTCCAAAGAAGTTGTTGTACCAGTTAGCTGATTTCTTGCCTTTCATTGAAACTATCAGCAATCAAAAGGTTTTATGTCACACTGTGATCTAAATAGTAATTAATTACTGAAAAAATGCTGCAGAAATTAACATTTCCTGTGAGAGGTGAAGAAATAACTTTACCAGCATTGGTAAATGCTGTGACAATAAATATGATAGCAGGGTGGGTTAATATGACCATGTGACAAACAAATCATGTATAACATAACGTAACGTAACGTAACGTAACATAACATAACATAATGACAAGAACAGGCCATTCAGCCCAACAGTGCTCGTCATTTTCCTAACTAAATTAGTGCTCTGATTACCTACAGACTAGATAGTATCTAACACTGTATCAAGCCTAGTCTTGAAAATCCCCAGAGTTTCTGCCTCTACTACGTGACCTGGCAGGCTATTCCACACGTTGACTACTCTCTGTGTGAAAAACATTCTTCATAATGTCTGTATGGCATCTGCCTTTTGTTAATTTTCATTTATGTCCCCTTGTTGGACTAACAGAACTCAACCTAAAGAATCTCTTGTAGTTCACTTTGTTGATCCCCTTTATGAATTTAAAAGCCTCAATCAAATCACCCCTGAGTCTCCATTTGCTAAGCTTGAGCTGAGGTTAAGCATCTTCAGTCTTTCCTCATAGCTTTTATCTTTCATACCAGGAATCAATTCTGTTGCTCTTCTTTGAACTTTTTCCAGAGCCTCTACATCATTCTTGTAGTACGGTTCCCAGAACTGCACACAATACTCCAAGTGGTAGGTGGTAGAAATAGACGAGCAGTGTTCGGCTGAATGGCCTGTTCTCGTCTTATGTTATGTTATGTTAAGTGTGGTCTAAGAAATGTATTGTGTAAGATAAGTATAACTTCCTTAGATTTATACTCAGTACTTTTGGATATATATCCCAGCATCCTGTTGGCCTTTTTGTGACTAAGATGTAATAAAATGACCAACCAATCATTCTTTGCTGAATAAATGTATTATTCGATATGTTGGTGTAGGCACTTGAACTTAATATTGAACTTAAAATGATGTCACAGTGAGAAATAAACTTTTTGTGCTTTGCTGTTCTATAGGCTACATAGCTACACTAATGAGCTTGCATATTTGCAAGCCAAGGTATTTGGCATGAGCAGGGTTTGTGAATGAATGGACTCCATTGCCTGTAATGCCTTGTGGCTCAGGAATGGCCCTCCTTATACTGCAAATAAAGGTTATTTAGAGGGCACATCTGTTAAGCTTGTGCATGTGCACTGTTTACAGGATGTGTGTTTCCTTAAAATAATGTGCATGTGTCTCATATGCAACATTAATAATCAGCCATTTTTCATGCATATGAAGAATTTTCGAATTCATCATATGCTGAAATTTAGAATTACATTTATCATGCAATTTACGCAAAGTTTGATAAATAACACAGCAGGATACAGCATATTGAATTTTTACATAAGAATAACAAATTATTTAATTGAAAAAAGGATGTTCATCATCCCAACTAGACTGTTCATTTTGTTTACTGTCTAGAACAGGGTTTTCCAATTTTACCTAAGAAGGACCGATGTGGGTGTAGAGTTTTCTTCTAGTCCAAGAATAACACACCTGACTCAACAGCTAATCATGTTTTTCAATCAAGGCCTGGATTTCTTTAAAGTTGTATGTTTTAGTCCTGGGGTGCCTACAGGGATTTTGGGCCTCATGAAAAGATCACACATTGGGCCCCACCACTCTGGAAAATCCTATGTTCTAATATTTTTTGAGGGCCCCGGTCAGTCAGGGACCTTGGGATTTTCCTAACCCCCATGTATGTGCCGCACCTGGCTGGGCTACAATAAAAGACCGGTCCTCTCTGGAGTGAACACCCCCTGGTCTCCAGAAATCTGTCAGACCTGGCCTTGAGCATGCTGAGGGTCTCTGCTGACTTGCATAATGTATGACATGACTCATGGCACAAGGTATTAATGTAATGTAATGTATTTATGCCTCATATCTGGCTTCTGTGCCAGGCGCCAATGGTCTGGCCAATCCCCGGGACTTCCTGGTTCCTGTTGCGTGGTACGATAACCATCCAGTGTCCAGTGGCTACACCATCATCAACAAGTACCAGGGAAAGCTGTTCTCTGCCCAACAGGTGTGTATGTGCTCTGTGCACACTGTGCAATGTGCATTGTATGCTTAATATGTGTGTGGTGTGCGGTGTATAGTTTCTGTGGTCTGTTGCACATTGAATGTATGTACTACATACACTATTTACAACATATACTATGTTGGTGTCACAGTCTCCCCATTTCATCACATAACATAACATAACATTTTGTTGCTCTTTTAACTTTTTCCAGAGCCTCTATATCTTTCTTGTAGTACGGTCCCCAGAACTGCACACAATACTCCAAGTGTGGTATACAAATGTATTGTATAAGATACATAAAACTTCCTTGGATTATACTCCATACTTTTGGCTATATATCCCAGCATCCTGTTGGCCTTTTTTTACGGCTACAGCACAGTGCCTAGAACCATTACTCCCAAGTCTTTTTCAAACTGAGCACATTCCAATTTTGTTTGCTATTTTAAATTTCATTTGCCAGGTTTCCACCCACTTCTGGATTTTATTTAAATCTCGGGTTACTTTAGTAGCTTCGAAACTATTAACTGGGCCTCCCAGTTTTGTATCATCTGCAAATTTGACTAATGTACTTTCTATGTCCCTGTTGAGGTCATTGATATAAATGAGGAGCAGTGGTCCCAATACTGATCCTTGTGGTACTCCACTTCTAACAACTCCCTGCTCAGACAATGTCCCTCCTACTACTAATCTTTGTGTTCTACCCTGTAGCCAGTTCCGAATCCAATCTGAAATACATCCTCTAATTCCTACTGTCTGCATTTTACTAACAAGTCTCTCATGTGGTACCTTATCAAATGCCATTCTAAAATCTAAGTAGATAATATCATACATCTTGCTATAATCAAGTCACTTGGTAGCATCTTCAAAGAATACCAGAATGTTTGTCAGACATGACCTTCCCATAAGAAAACCATGCTGGCTATCCCTTAGGATGTTGCTATTTTCAAGAAATACTTTCAACTTTTCCCTAATGATAAATTAAAGTATTTTACATATTATGCAAGTTAAACTTACAGGCCTGTAGTTTCCTGGATCAGTACGGTCACCTTTCTTATATATTGGAATTATATTACCATGCTTCCAGTCCTCAGGTATTTCTCCAGTTTCTAAGGACTGTCTAAAAGTACCTGCCAGTGGTTTAAAAATGATGTCAGCTAACTCTTTGAGTACTCTAGGGTATATGCCATCAGGACCTGCTGCCTTGTTTGTCGTTAGTTTAAGTGATTCATGCAGTACTTCTTTATCCTCTAATTCAATATCTGATAAGTGAATATGCCTCCCAGTCTATTAGTAACCTCATCTCTAGTAAAACTCTCAACAATATAACTATAAGAGCCTCTCGGCTTCCCGTAGTTCTTTTTTAACCTTAGCACACATATTACAATATTCAGCTCTATTACTCTCAGTGCTGTCATTTTTATATATCTTATACCAAGGATCATACCAAGGATCAGTCTCACACATAACTCAAGTCTGGTGGGAGTCTTCGGGTGTCTGGGTGTAGCAACGTGCATTGATCAGTTTCAATGCACGTGTGCAGTGTGTTTTTATAACAAATGAAGGGGAAGAGTGAAATACACTTGCTTTATTACACTTAATTTGTATGAAAAACATACACATACACCCCCCTCCCCCACACTATGGACAATTTAGAGTCTCCTATTGGCTTACCTGCATGTTTTTGGGCTGTGGGAGGAAACCAGAGTACCCGGAGGAAACTTACACGAACATAGGGATTCGAACCCAGGGCCTTCTTGCCGTGAGGTGACTGCTACCCGCTGCACCACTGTGCTGCCCTTGTAGAATTCAAGTTAACTAAAATAAATTGGAGTTGAAAGCACTGGTTATGTGGGCTGTGACACACACTGCCATTTCTCCGTGCTCTGTTTTCCTGTCTGAACCTCTCAAAGATCCACATTCTGTGTTTTTTATTAGCCGGGCATTTCTTGTGGTTAATTTGTAAAAATCTGTAATTTATTTACACCACAAAGAATTCCTCTGAAATGCCATGTTGAGTAAATAATTAGATAAGATCATGGAATTAGAACAGGATTTGGAGAAAAAAAAGTGCATTGGCAGTCTGGGGCGTGTTGGGAGTACATATATGTAAAATAACTAAATACATAAACAAAGAAATAAGGGAGTTGACTTTCAGCAGCAACCCCCTTCGATGTGCAGATCCAAACCCGACCATGGTTCAGACTTTTTCTGTACTCCACCTTTTTTCCCCTCTGTGAATGATGGAACACAACACTGGTTTTGCTCTGGGAAAGAAGCCATCTCATCTGCTGTTTTGTTCTCCAGCTGAGATTGGAAATTGCTCAAATTAACTTATTATTTGCTTCACTGGGCCAATATGTTTATTGTGTGTGTGTGTGTGAGAGAGAGTGTGTGCGTGCGTGTGTGTGTCTCTTATGTTTTTCGATTATAATCAAGTTTGGAGGGCCTAGTTGTTCAGAGTTATATATGGTATTGTAATGCATTTCAGATAGTGTCCCTCAGAGCACTAGGGTGCAGCAGGATTGTGTGTGTGTGTGTGTTTGTATTTATGGAGGTGTGCGTATATAGGTGTATAGAGATAGTGGGGCACAAGGCTGATGCTGTAATGAATTCTATTGATTTCACAGCCTTTATTGAATGCCACTTCAACAGAAACATTATCAGTGGAGCGCTATATAAAATTGCTGGGGTTTTAACGATTATGATAGAGAAATTTCACCGCACTAACCACCCCCACAATCCCATTCTTCTTCCAGCTGCGGAACATTAGAAGTTTGGGACAGTTTTACAGCAGGGTCCAATTACTCAATAGCACACTGTTGAGAGTAAGGGACAAAATAAGGGTGAAAAAAGACAGACTTTTCCTAGAGGAGGGAATGAAACAGGATTCATACAGAAATCTGAAAATGTTTTGCAATAAACCCTCGTACTCGTGCCTTACTCTTGGAATCTCTTGGGATGCTACAGAGTCTAAAATAATGACCTCTATGAATGAATGGATGTACATTCAGAAAAATTGTGATTACAAGGGCTGGCCTCATTACTTACGGGGATGATTTTTGATCAAAATGAATAATAATATATAAATATATAAATGTGGAATTTATCCATAACTCAATAAATAAATGAACAAATACAGTAATAAATGGCAGAACAATTCTGTATAAATAATTTGGCTTTTAATATGTGAATTTCCGTATTACTTTTCATTTCTGTGTGTATGTCCTTTTGTTGTCTGACAATGCTCTGGGGGGCACAGGATAATCTAAGTCATGAACATCATTACCTTAATTTCTTGCCTATCTTAGCAGGTGAACATAATGGCATTCAAAATAGATGAAGGCTACTAGGTATCTAATTTGGTAGCTTTTTTTATTTTTGAGGTAGCAAGATGACAGTCAACTGACGAAGCTAACTAGTCGACTGGCTAATTAGATAGCCAATATGTAATATAATGGTATATATTTTCTAATGAACTCATAGTCAGCTTATGCTTTACAAAATGATCAGTAATCATTCAGTTGATTGTATTTTTCTGTCTGGTCTGGTAGACCAATAGTAAATGACTTGAACCCAGTGGAGCATGGACTGACACTCATTCATTAGCATGTCAGCAGAAGAAAACACACAAATAGTTACTAAATACAATGAAAGTACTTTCTGGATCAGATTGGATTGGTCTAGAGTGCTTACAGAACTATGTCAGGCTTGGCCTTGAGCACTCTAAGCTTCTCTGCTGACTTTTATGAAATAAATAAATGAATAAATAAACAAACCCAGACTTTATTTATGGGGCTGCTGGGTGGCCCATCCTGTTAAGCACTGTGGATGGAGTGTGGATGGGCCCCACGGTCTGGTATCAAATTTTGACTGCCAGTGCCATCTGTGGCCAGAGACTGCACAATAGGTTGTAGGTCTGCCCAGAGGAGTAATTCAGCCAGGATGACTTTGTCTCATTGCTCAGCGACCTCTGCTGGTCAGTTGGGAACTCATAGTCTGCATGCTCAAGCTGGACATAACCAGCACAAGCCTGTGCTAGCTCAACTTGTCGGCTGTGGTGTGAGAAGAGGCTGCAGTCTCCCTATTTAAAAGTAGAGGCTGCGGTAGTGAGGCTGAGGAATTGGACATTTCTATTTAGGGGAATGAGGTGGATAATATATTACATATATTCAACCTTTATTGTATTTGTTCAACCTTTAACAGATTTGATTTGTAATTTATATAATGTATTCAGAAATTTATTTATTGATTTAAGGATGTACTTCCTCATTTTTTATAAAGGAAAAAAGAGCCAAAATAATTTCCCAAAAGCAAGACAATCTGATTTCAATTTTGCTGACGTCAAAGCTTTCTGTACAATGTGCTTTTTGTGTTTCTATCTCTGCTGTTGGTGTGAATTGATTATTGTTTTTGTGTTTGCATGCATACAGAAGTAATTAAACTTCAGATTTAAACAAAAAGTCAGATTTCTTCCTGGAAGGGATTGAAATCTGATTTTAAAAAGAAAAATGTCCCTTTCTCATCAGGCACTACAACAGTACAAGTACTACACCAGTCATTGTTGTCCCAATTTTCCATCAGTGTTATTGAATGGTGTGGTCTGTATTGTGTCAATGGATCCCTTCCCGTGACTGTAGGATTTCTCCCCCTTCAATGTGGTGGCCTGGCATGGCAACTACACGCCCTATAAATACAACCTGGAGAACTTCATGGTGATCAACAGTGTCGCTTTCGACCACGCGGTGAGTGAAATCCATTACCTTGCAAGCACACATATGTACACATACAATTCATATATAATCACAGGAAGTATATTTTTCCAAACTGTTTGAAAACATTTTCCAGGAAGGAACTATTTTCTGAAATTATTTGAGTCTGAATTATACAAGCATTCAAGTATCTATGAAATACTTGTAATAGATGGGGCTACTATAAACAATTTTAGCATACAGCTGCTTAATTATGTTGAATTTAGCAGGTGTTTAAACTTTTTCTTGCTTCTGTTCCTTATTTTGAATTGCACTTATTAACTGTTGGGGAACTACTGAACACAGAAATGCACTGTTTGAGTAAGTGATTCAGGTTATACATTACTGAAAGTAATCCATTTCAGAAACTTTAATCCAATATTTTGGAGTGAAGAATTGAATGAAAATATATTTTGTAAATATCTCAGTAACATATCATAAGTAGTAATAAATAAGTGTATGATAACATGATCAAATAGCTTGTAGAGATGCAAAAGTAACAAGTAAGTAAATATAAGAACCATCATAAATCAGTCAATCAACCAGATTGTAGTTTCAAAAGCACTTTTTTTTTTGTATTCAAATGTTTTAATTGGTTCAAAGTGTTATTTATAATAAGAGTTTGTTAAAAATATAACAGAGAGCATATGTACTAGACGTTTCTTTGGCACAGGAATGATGGTGGAGTTAATGAGGTCGTTCATGTTTCTTATCCTTGTTGTAACATGGAATCCAGAAAAGGAAGCAAGACCAGGAAATTAGGAAAAACTATAAAGTACTAAAATGCAGCCAAAGTCACTCTCTGTCACCATTCTACTTCCTGTCTCGGCACATTGATTGATCCTCTTTGTTGTTTTGCAGGACCCTTCCATCTTCACCGTGCTGACGGCCAAATCCACACGCCCCGGTGTCGCCATTGCAGACTTTGTAATCTTTCCTCCTCGGTGGGGAGTGGCTGACCACACCTTCAGACCCCCATATTACCACAGTAAGACCATAGAATGTTACCTGTGTTGATGCCTTGCGAAGACTTTGCTTTTTAACTTCAGAAAATGGTTATCATCTTGCTTATAGTAAAACAAATTCAGATTGCTTTTCACATATTGCTATATTTTTGTAATCTTCTAGAATTACTGACCTATTATACAGTTTTTATATCCAGATATTGCCATTCATTTTGTCCCTTTCCAAAATACTGGGTCCTAAACTTGAGTGGGATGTGCACAGATGTGCTGTGCATTGTGTTAGAGCTCCCCCTGGCTTATTTTCAGGGAACTGCATGAGTGAGTTCATGGGCCTGATCAGAGGGCATTATGAGGCCAAGGAGGAAGGCTTCCAGCCAGGAGGGGGCAGTCTCCACAGCATGATGACCCCACATGGGCCTGATGCAGACTGCTTTGAGAAGAACAGCAGTGCCATCCTGAAACCAGAGAGGGTTGCTGAGGGAACTATGGTAAAATGTGATGGCTGAATTCCTAAATTGTATTCATTTGAACTTTTTGTTGTTATTATTTGATCCACTCTTACTGACATTTGGCCTGACCAATGTTAAAAGATCATAAAATTTAGTATGTATACCCTAACTGGTGCACTTCATGTAAGTGACTGCTGTGAAATTTTTATTTTGTTCACATGTTGTCTGGAAACTCCCATCCCACGCCTTAACAATGGGCCCTGCCCCCAGTTTGGGAAACACTGATTTAGTATCCAGGCAGATTCTGTGGTGGGCAAAGAACTGCTGTAAAATAACCTAACATGGCCACATGGGGATTTGCGCATGTTCCACTGTTGCTTGTAATGGGTTCTGTTCTGTCACAGTGGTCTTACAGTTCTCTTTAATATGTTACAATGTACTCTTGTGATGGAATGATAGCTGAAATATAAATGGCCAAAAATGCTCCAGATCTGAACAGTGTTTTTACTTTTAAAGGCCTGGTTTGGATTGGATTGTGAAGGATGTGCTCTTTGTAGAGACACAGAAGTCTGGTACACTGAGGCGATGTTTTGTTTTGTGGAGCATATGGCGTAGTTACGGTGTATCTTCTCATGGTTCTCCAACAGGCTTTCATGTTTGAGTCCTCCTTCAGCATGGCTGTCACCAGATGGGGCTTGGACACCTGCCAACGCCTGGACAAGAGCTACTACAAATGCTGGGAGCAGCTGAAGAGCCACTTCAACCCCAACTGGAGACCCAGCAGCAAGTAAACCTGCAAAGAAACAGGTACCATGCACATACACACACACACACACACACACATGCACACGCACGCACACACACGCACACACACAGCTCACCTATGTACAGCAATCAGCCAAAACCAAAAACAACACACACAACTGAGTGATGCTGATTCTTCAGCTTTGGTCTACATACTTAAAGACTACAAGCTGTGGTAGACAAATATGATCTAAAATATGATAAAAATATGAGAGAAATGAATCACTTGAATCAAAATCTCTCTCTCCCTCTCTCTCTCTCTCTCTCTCTCTCTCACACACACACACACACACACAGTTCATAGCACATTTCCACATTTTACAAATGAACAGTTTGTACAACTGGACCATATGCATTTGTTTTTGCTTGAAAGTACAAAACATGCCTGTCTAAAGCTGAATCCTCTACACAAGCTACACAAACATGATTTATGTGGAATCAGACCGAAAGTGTGGGTGGGGGGCGCCATCATGTCATCTATCCTCAAATTTGGCCTATCGTCTATCTGCCCTCTTCTCTGCCCTGCAGGTTTCAGAAGAGCTGCGCCTACATCAACCAACTTAGGAGAGGGCCCAAAGCCATTTAATTGATCAACATACCAACCCACCAAACAACACGAGAGGGAGTGCTGTTATTCTGTATCAGCACGGCTGTGATTTGTTGGCCCGGGGCCGCAGGCTGAGTGCTGAATATAATCGTGACCTTGAGTGTAATAAGCTTTTATACAACAGTTCTACTAGCCTACAAACTCTATCAAATAATGATTGAGACAATAGATGATGATTTTGTTGTTCATTAAGCCCCACCAACAATTATAGTTCTTTCATGTTTCAATTTAAAAATCATGAAAAAAGTGTTTTTTTTCCTAACAATGTATCAATTAGAATGTAAACAATTCAGACTGCTGGGTTACAGTAACAAGTTCCAGTGCTATTGCACTGTATGTCAGCAATCGTGGAATGCCTCTTGTCCAATTACATTACTTGACCGGAACTAACTGGCATAATCATCTTTATTAGCTGTGAAGTTGGGAATATGCAGTGCAGCAGAAAAATACATAAATAGCACATACTCGGCACTCGCAAATAGAGATATGCACACCCACTGACATTCACAAGCGCACACTATTTATCCTCCCCTAAACACACTTACACACACATGCACACACACATGCAAGCATTTCCAAATACACCCTGATGCATGAGCTCATTCATTCACGCCCACAGGAACACATGCACACTCACAGTAAGGCAGAACCGAGTGAGATAAATACAGGAGTGAGGATGGAGAGCTGAAGGCCTGTTCGGTATGTAGATGAGTTAATTATAGCCTTTTGCCCATACAGCATGTGCACGCCTCCCAAAATTCTGTGCAAAAATCATCTGTATGCTCTGCTTCTTCACAGCAAATCTGTTCAATCCCTTTACTGGTAATTAGAAAATGGATGCTCAGTCTGCTCTTCTTCTGCTTGGCTCTAAACCACAAAACAATCATGCCCCTTACAAGGTTACCAAAAAAAGTTTTCAAAGCATAATCTGTGGTCTTCTTGATGTTAAAGGTAAAAATAAATGATTTTAGATTCACTAGTGCATTCTGGGATGTTCTGTGTACTGACCTGGGGTTCACCTGTTCAGAATGAAAACAATTTTTCTACGTGTCCAATGGACTGTTCCATTTTCTCAAAATGAAATGCGTTGCAACATTTTGTTTGTTACCATTGGGGGGTGTAACAGATGTAGTGTGTAAAGTATTCACAGAAAGTTTCGCACCACACAGTTATCCTTTGATATGCAAGGCATATGCAACAGGACATTTCATATAGCACTTTTATGAAAGTGTCCAACTAGTTGCTCATCCTAAATGCAGACCGAATTTTCATCTCCATGTCCTTAATATTGAATGTCTATATGTGTGTTACGTCCCCAGAATGGTCTAGGGGTACAGGGGAGTAACAAAATGAATGATTATTAAAGATTAATTTTATTTACACAATTAATTTAATATACAATGAACAAACAGGAGGGGAAACACTGGGCGGTACCAAACAAAAGAAAACAACCAAAACAGAAAAATATAAGCGACAAACAATTCTAGAAATGGAAGAAACTAACTAACTGAAACCCGAAAATCTTCCGAACCTAACTAACTATACTGACTATTCTAAACTGAACAAAAACATACAAGGGTGGTACACGCCCGTATCTATATATATATAGAAGTGAAACTAACAGTGACTGTTAAGAAAAAAAACACCTACCTAAATCCCACTCCTAACCCAACACAAAACCAGCAACCAAACCAGAGACGCAAACCCAAACTCGAAGTCTTTTCAGAAAATACGGTCGATAAACAGAAGTCAAAAATAGCAATACAGAAGTGAACTAAAATTCAAATCCAAGTCACTGCTGGGTAACTGACAATATTAGCTATATATAGGTGTGGGTCGGTTCCTCATTGGCCGCCAGGCAGGTCCGCAGAAGAGGATTGGGGGGAAAACAATGCACTCTTCCTCTGCCTCACCAATTGCGGAGTGACCTGTAGCAGACTTGACGGGATCATGAGACCGGAAGAAAAGAACAAACCTGGCACGTAACAATGTGCCATGGTTAAAACTTAAGAGTTGGTTCTGATTTGGGTCATTTTCATAGAATGGTATTGATAAAAACAGCATCTATAGCTAACACAGCAGCACAGGCACCACATAAACGGAAGCCCCCAGGCTTCAGAGTTGCAGTAAGCTGACAAATTGTGCCCCTAATGGCTGGACTCAGTATAGCTTCCATTGGGATTCCATTATAACTTGCCAGTTACACAGCTACCTAGTATTTCCCCTCACATTCCAATATTTAATCTGCAATAATAAAAACATCTGCTTGTCTGATATGACTTCTCTGCATCACTCTATGTATGACTTCCCTCCCACGTGTAGGTGGGTATGAGTGTTCAACAAAGGCTGAGCGAATGAGAAACAGTTATGAACAAAATTGCTGTACCAGGAAATTCTAAGCAATGTGTGGCTTTGATGGAGAGTTTTGATACTATTTTGATTGAGTTATTTCAGCAATGGCATTCTATGGGCAAAATCTAACACGGGGTGAAATGTTACACTGACTTTTTAGGCAGATACATCAAGCTTGAACAGAATATTTCAGGTTAAACCTAGGAATATGCTTCTATCATGGGCAGCATATTGTAATGTAAGCCATTAAAATAGGAGATCGAAATATTTTGAGAAACCAGCTATTCATATAGCTAATTTTTAAATATTCATTTGAACATGTATATGTAATTGTTATCCTTGCCAACATGTCAACAAATATTTAAGCCATCACAGTCCCAAGTGAATTAATTCAATTGAATTTTAAGGAAGCCATTTTGAAAAATGGCCCTCACAGGAATTATGGGTAAAAATTTGTTTTGGCCATACAGCCCAGAATCTGCTCCACTAGAAATAAACTCAAAAAAAGTTTGGTAATTTGTGTTTGGTCGATCATACCTCTGTTTTCACTGTATTATTGGCATTGCATGTTATATCATTGGAAAGCCTGTTCATTTCCCTTTACAATGATGTCCCATTTGTAAGGATCATGCATTTGTGGGATGAGCAGCACAGCTGATTATGTAGGTGGGGTCCCAAGTGAAATGTGCCAAATTTCCCTGCCAATGTCAAACAGTGTATTCTCCTGTTGGTATTTACTCTGTCTCATAAAAAACACGTTCTCAACGTACAAAAATGCCAAGTTACTCAAAAGTATTGATAACAAAATGACGCCAAGTTACGGTACTACAAACAATATAGGCTATCTTGCCTCACCAAAATTAAATAAGATGTGTTCCAAAGCAATGCTACCCAATATTTCCTCAGTTCTTTCAAGTCACTTGGCCCTGTGTGTATAAGCATGGACTACATGGACAGGCCAAACATATGTGTGGATGGCTATCTCATAGTCAAGATTGATTGAATAGGCGTGTATATGTCCAATTTGTATTGGTATGTATGTATTTCATTGCCCAGCCTTTCTGTTGCGTGAATGATAGTATGTGTCTTGGTATAAGTGTGTGTTCATAAATGTGAATGTAACATGCTGCGAGGGAAATGTCCCCATGGGGATAAAGAAGTTCTCTATGTATGTATGTACAATATGTATTTTACATGCAGTATTTATTGTACGTAGCAAATATATAATAACTTGTACATGTACTCAAATTCAGTTCAGAAGCAAGTATAAACATGTTTTCTGGAGAAATATGCTTCCTGTAGTTACTCAGCAGCAGTTTTTTTACATGAATTTCAATGTGTTCCATGAGGCAATTAGAAATATTTGACTCTTTGATCTTACATAAAGTTTGCATGACATTGTAAAATGGTAAGATTACAAAACACAGGGCCAAGTGACTTGAAAGAACTAAGGAAATATTGGGTAGCATTGCTTTGGAATACATCTTATTTAATTTCGGTGAGGCAAGATAGCCTATATTGTTTGTAGTACCGTAACTTGGCGTCATTTTGATATCAATACTTTAGAGTAACTTGGCATTTTTGTACGTTGAAAACGTGTTTTTTATGAGATATCATTTCTTTTTGCAAAGCGTTTTATTATGAGAGTGGGAAATGCGAAATGACCCTGTAAGAAAAGGTTGTGGATAATGGCTGTCCTTGTGTGAATTTGTACAGTCTGATGAGCGTGTACTGTTTAGCAGTTTCGGTTTGCTATATATGTAAAAAAGGGTGCGGTGGCGTAAATGTAAACGCAACAGAAACGCAGGTGAAATATGGCCAGTGTATGTACTCACGGATTTGACGGCCATCCAACAAGCCTTGATTGAGAAAAGAATCAGCAAGCCCGTAGAATTAGAGCTGCCTAGGTCGCAACTTGTGTACCCTGCTGTCCTGCTCCGTTGTCTGTTATTTCGTGGAGATGCACTTTTAGTGTTTGTAAGGTTTATAAGGCATTTTGATAGGCTTATCTGCAGGTGGGAATCCTGTTCGCTGTTTTGCTAAGCTAGAACCGGAAAACTTGATAGTGGAGAATAGCAGCAGACGCATATGTCCCAGTAGGCTTTGCATATGAGAAAATAACAACAGTGTGAGAGAAATTAGGATGAAATGATGAAATTGCGTAGTTGAAACAATATGTTTTTAGCAGAATGGGCATGTAGGTGAAGGTTGACATGATCACAGACTATAGTGCGGAGTAAATAAAGTGACCATGAGCAAGCTTAGTTTCCCTATGGAATGGTATATATAACCGTCGGTATAAAGCGTTTGCTGTTAAAGTGGAGGGTTAAGTAACGTGTGAAATCTATTGCACTAATGTGCTTTTCTCATGTTCAGTACTAGTAGTTATACTTATGAGTGACTCATGGTTTTAAATGTAATGTTTTAATGGGGAGTTGCAGAACGTACATACGTAGTAATTGTTTGTATGTGGCTAGAGAACAGGGCGAGGTAACATGGTAACATGAATGTAGAAACGTGGCGTTTGCTGATAAGAAGGTTTTGTACGGTAGCTAAGTGAAGAAATATAGTTAGTAGAAATTACACAGTGGTGAACTGGTGTAACTTTTTAATAAAAGGAATACATTTGCCGTCATGAAATGCATACGAGTGGCCGTGAGTGAGTTTTGGTAAAGAAAATATAAAAGCGTAAGAAAACGTTCGTGTAAAAGAGGAAATTATCTGCCTGAGGGCGAGGCGAGATTCAATCCTTCAACCGGAGGTTTACCAGTCTGTGACTTTGTTAGTGCAGCATAGCTATGCAATGCGCAAAATATCATTAGCAAACCTGTCCATGGTTTTAAAAAAGAACACAGGCCAGTAAGCACAGAAGAGCTCCCGTTGAATCCATATGGCTTTGCAGTATTGTAGCCGGTTAATAACTGAATGTGCAGACGGTACGTCATAATGCAGTGTATACGTTCGGTGAACTGCTGGTAGATATGGTGCAAAAGCAATAATTGAGAAGTAGTAGACAATTATTAGCGAGGGTAAAAGCAGGTTAAAGAAACATGTCCTTAGCTGGGCTTGAACCTAGGACCCCATGTTCCCAAGACTGTAACCTTACCCACTAGGCCACATGCAGATTAGCTGTTCAAACTGGAAATGTTTCAGAATAAAAAGGTATGGGTATTTTGTGTGTGTATGCGAGTTTTTGATTGGGTCGTGAGGGTGAGGATTTGGCTGGTGTCTGTAAAATGTCCAATGGGGAGACATGTTGTTAGTGGGATAGGCGGCAGGAAAAATAAGAATGAGAAGAAGAAGAAGAAAGAGAAGAAGAAGAAGGAGAAAACGCAAAATCCCCTTAGTTTGGGGCTTTATTGTGTGGACATGTGAAGTTGTTTATGAAATCTGTCTGTTGAAATGGGGTCAGAATGTACAGAATTTAATGTTTTTAAGGGCTGAGTGTCTGTGGCTGTTGTGGTTATTTTTGTGGGGAACCCAGAAAAGTGCCAAACTCTCGGTGCTGTACAGGTATGGGGCATGCCCCCGCCAAGGCGTAACTTGGCAGGATGTCATACCTGCCATCCCAATTGTTTTGAGTTGTTTGGGGGATTGGATGATTGAACTCTCTATCAGTAACAAGGAACAAACAAGACATATTGGTAATTTTACGCTTTATTTATTGAACAAACAGTCAGGAGCCTCAGTAGCGGGTGGAAGAACCATACGCAGCCACAACAGCCTGGCACCTCCTCCTCATGCTGGTCACCAGCCTGGTCAGAGGTCAGGTCGGAGGTCAGCCAACGTGGTTGCGTTGGTCACTCTAGCACGTACAGCACGCCCGATCTGATCCCACAAGTGTTCAATTGGGTTGAGGTCTGGGCTGTTGGCAGGCCATTCCATTCAACCACGTTGGCTGACCTGCGACGAATCCTGGTTGAGGAATGGAATGCCATCCCACAGCAACGTGTGACCAGGCTGGTGACCAGCATGAGGAGGAGGTGCCAGGCTGTTGTGGCTGCATATGGTTCTTCCACCCGCTACTGAGGCTCCTGACTGTTTGTTCAATAAATAAAGCGTAAAATTACCAACATGTCTGGTTTGTTCCTTGTTACTGATAGAGTTCAATCATCCAATCCCCCAAACAACAACTATAATGCTAATAATACAGTAACAACAGAGATATGATCGACCAAACACAAATTTACATAATCATGTTGTTTTTTCATTTGTCTACCTACCTATGTAAAGTAGCCCAGCCAACTTACTAGCTAGTATTCGCCAAAGTAAGTTGGTCTTGGAGATTTCCTTATTTGATTCTAGCAAGAAACATTTCAAATACAAATGTGCATGTGCAGGACCACAGTTAAACTATACCATACCTCTGTATGCTCCAAGCTCTCCTCTATCCAGACAATACAGAAGATCAGCCTACTGCTTCATATTAGACTGAACGTGACAGAAATGAGGATTGTTTTGCCAGTCTGTCGCCTCTGCCAATTAATCAAATCTATGTTGTTTTTTGGAGGCTAAAAAAACTAAAACACGTGAAACCAGTCATGTGTTACACTAAAACTGACACTTTGTCAATTGTGGCATGAAGACAATATCCCTTGAAGTAGTTGTCATCAAGGTTACTGAATATTGAGAAGTCATGCTTGATAATGGAGGGCAATTTAGAAAATGCATGACTTTTCAGCCAGTCCAATTATATGTGCACATTTTGCATGACTGTCAAATAAGGTTTTATATTCACAAATGTTCTCTGGCGCATGACTACTTCTCATTTTAGTGTCTATCAGTCATGATATGAAGCTGTACGTTATAACATACCAAAATCCCTTTCAATTCAAGATTGTTGTTTCTATCTCCTTGGTTACCTTACACAAATTGATTTTAAAATTTTTTATTAAGTGTGATGAATGAGCTTCTCCAATATTATAGTATTATGCATGGTTATCTAGAGTGTCTAATCTTAATCTGTTACAAGCTGCAATTTGCTCTTTAGGTCATACACTAGGTCATACTGAGAAACTACCCAATACCATTTTAAAAATAGCACAGAATGTATGGAATCTGAAATCACATAAAACATATAAACACAAGGGTGACTACCATTTTTATTCAGAATTATACTGGACAATATAATTATAACAAGTGTATTTTTTATGTGTTACTAGAACATGCAGATGGGTGACAAATTAAAGGAAAAACCTGAATAAATGAGTGGCGAAACATAACAAATGCAGATGCTTCCATGTACTACATGATACAATTAAGCAATTAACATCCTATCATGCTCTGTGGCATGTATAAAAATGCTGAGCAGGCCCAGTTGACTTTGATTTTGGATCAAGATGGCAAGAGGAAAAGATCTAAGTGACTTTGAAAGAGGGTTCATTATTGGAGGGTTCATTATTGGGGCACAGATGGCAGGAGCTTCCGTCACAAAGACTGCTCAACTGGCTAGTGTTTCAATAGGAACAGTGACACATCTGCATTTAGATCTATGGGGAAGACATCAGTAAATAGGGTCAGTAGCCACACATTCAATGGCCGTGATGCTCGTGCATTAGTGTGATATGTAAGGAAAAACAGAAGAGCAACTCTTCCTCAGGTTACTGAAAATGTCAATGTAGGATGTAATCAGACTGAGTCAGCAAGAACAGTCTGTCGACAAATACATAGAGAGGGATATTATAGGTGGTTTGCAGTGTATAAACCCCTCATTACAAAGACAAAAGCACAATTGAGACTGGTCTAGATGTGGGAAAAAAACGTGATATTGTCAGAAATCATCCTTCACCACATTCTTGACAAGTGGGCGAGTGCATGTGTCATGGTACAGGCCTGAATGCTTGACCCCTACAATGAGGAGGTCTGATGGCTCTATTATGCTGTGGGGGGCATTTTCCTGGCATGGTTTGGGTCCACTTGTCCCCTCAGAGGGAAGGGTCACTGCAAATCAATACAAAGTTATTCAGAGTGATCTCCTTTATCCTATGTTGAAACATTTCTATCCTGATGGGAGTGGTCTCTTCCAGGATGATGATACCCCCATCCACAGGGTATGAGGGGTCACTGAATGGACTGATGAGTTTAAAATGATGTGAATATGATATACTATGACCTTCACAGTCACCAGATCTCAACCTAATTGAACAGCTAGGGGATGTTGGACTGACGTTTTAGACAGCGGTCTCCACCACCATCATCAAAACACCAAATGAGGGAATATCTTTTTGAGGTATGGTGCTCATACCTCCAGTAGAGTTCCAGAGACTTGTAGAATCTATGCCAAGGTGCATTGAAGCTGTTCTGGTGGCCTGTGGAGGCCCAACACCTTACTAAGACACTTATGTTAGGTTTTCCTTTAATTTGTCACCCATTTGTATATGCAATAACATACAACCAAAGTAACAGCACTACAATTTAAAGGTCTTTGGTGGGAAAAGGGAAACAAGCACTCCATCAAAACGCATCAAATAAAGGTCCACAAACTGATTAGAAATGTTGAACATGTCCAGTAAATATGTTGGCTCCTGTTAAATTCAATAGCCATTTTCATTTTATGTTTAGTATCAAGTGTAATTTGTGTAGCCTACAAATAAAAACATAAAAAATCCTTAACTTGGGAAAAGCATTTCTTCATGTTCTGTAACACACTACTTCCATCTTTCACTAAACACCAGTCTAAAAACTGGCATAGGATCCCTGTGTTAGACTAAATATATGGTATTCATTTTTAAAAGACACATTTATATGGAATACTTAAATAGATCCTTGTTTAGATTACTGAAAAGATGAGAAATCACAGTGTCAAAGGTGCTTCATATGGTGCAAATATCAAAGAGTGCCAATATCCTAAGACTCTTTGCACAGGGGTCTCAAAGATAAAATAAGCCATGTAAGTGTAACGACCTGGTCTAGGGTCAGATCGTAACAGAATGAATAATAAGGGAAAGGGTAAGGGAAATGTACAACAAACTGACAAGTAACTCCGGTTCCTATCTGCCTATCCAAATCTTAGTAACAACTGAGTAGTCTACAAAAGGTACTGGGCACAGGGCGGCTTTGAACGCTGAGCTTTGGAAAATTAGTTAGTAGACTGAAACCAAAAGTCCAAATAGCATACCCGCAACGGAGAGTTTAAACTCTGCCCAGAGTACCATCAAAAATAATAAAGGAAAAATAACAAAGCAAAATAACAAAGTTGTGTCCCAATGGAAGGATTATTAGTCCAGCTGGGAGCACATTAACTAACTGGAGCTAGACGGGAATCGGACTCAAACAAAAATAGGGTCAAATGCGCAAAGTCACAACACAGCAAGCACGAGTTTGAAGAACTAGGGTGCGTTCCAATACTTGAAAAATGTATCCTCCTTTCCTCCACTACCACCTCCTCTGCTCCATGCCCCGGCAACTGATCTTTGTGAGTTTGAAGCTGCTTCGCTTGTCTCCTCCCATACTCCCTCCCTCCAGTGTTGCATATTCAAGGACACGACCGAAGGAGCTTCAAACTTGGCTCTACGCCTCCTCTGGTGGAGGAGCATACATTGATGTATGCTACCACGGAAGTCTTTTCACATTTCTATTTGACATCATCATGCTCATGCCCACAGGGATTTAAAAACCATCCCACAAAATCTGATGATACAATCCAAACTTGAGAAAGCGGAGATGGCAGAGAAATCGCATTGTTCCCAATTATGCAAGATATTTAGCCAAATTTGTGTATGGATCAGTATGTTATCACACATAGTGTCCTACCCGAAAGCTGGATTGTCTACAATGGATAACAAATTGTCAGTTTGTTTTTGTGGCTCATATCGTACAGGCAAATTTGGTCATTAAGACAGGCAATAGGGATGGTGCAGAATACAAATACCATATTCATCAACACTCAAATCATGCGTTCTTCCCAAATGTTTTCTCTTCCCGAATTTGCCAAATATTATTCTGATTCAGACATTTTTTCCTATCTCTTTGATGTGATTCGCTCAGAAGTCAGCACCAAGTTTCTCAATTAGACACACACACACACCTGTAGAGAGGTAGCGACTGAGAGTTTCCTTAAACACTGATAGACCAGGGCTGCGTTTCCCAGAGTCTCCTTAGCGCTACGTGCGTCGTAAGGTATCCCTTAAGCTCTTCCTTTAGCTCTCGAGCTGTTTCCCAGCGTCTCCTTAGCTAAGGTATACCTTTAAAAGGGTGGTCTGAGACACTCGTAAGCTGTCCCTTAGCGATGCGCTCCGCGGTTTCAGCCTTATTATGCAAACATTTTGCTTTTCAAATCGACAGTTGTACTACAGTGCGCATCTAGTAGCACATCGGTATGCGAAAATGAGTTTAATATTTACTTTACGAAAAGTAATTATCCAATCAACGTGTCTGTGCATAGCACGTCGTGAGAATGTTGTCGTTTTACCTGTCTATCCCCATCATGATGGTAATTAAGTATAGGGCCTATCCATGATAATAATCCAATTTGTGAAAAGAAAAAATTAAAAAAAAAAAAATTTATACGTAGTGGCGCTAACTTAGGATATGGCTTTTCTGACTGCATACCCTGTAGAAATTAGTTCGTTTGTGTGTGAGTCAATGATCACACTGACTTGGAACAAACCGCCGGTTTATTAAGAATATAAAACCTGTGTGTGCAAAAACAACGGTGAGTGAGTCTACTTGCATGACCGAACTAGAACACGTTGATTGGCTAACCATAAACACACATACAGGTACAGTGGCTCATAATGGACAAACATAGCCAAATGATCTACATCCCCTTCCTTTAGCTCACACCTCCTATATAAAACAAAATAGCACTGGGTAAATATCAACATTACGGAACATTTTTCTTACCATGTTGTTTTACGATTTTCGGTAAACAACCCAATAATGATATTCTTGGTTAAATTTAAGATTATCCAACAGCAAATTAAGGTGGATGAAAAAATCACTTTAACAGGTAGACCTATTCATAAGGCACCCGGTATATAATTCATCATGATCAATTTCCACAGACGCGCTTTTGCCTTTCATCTACGATCATTTTTGCATTGCAGAGAAAAGTTCGCGGGAATCAGTGCAGTTCAGTGATATGCTGCTACAGTTGCCTATATATTGTGTGACAAAAACAAATTAACATTAGACCTTTGTTTCAATAAGAACAAAATAATTCACCCATATGTAGCTTATATCCTTTCCCCTGGGCTTCCACGAAGTCCCAGACTATGGCTAATATGTCCCGATTGACGCTTTTTATTTTATCCATTGTAGCCTATATGTACGTATTTATTGAAACTATCACAAGATCTCGTTTTAACGGACTCTTAAAGAGATTAGCAGATGATCTCTAGTAGGCATAGCTTCCTCTTCTGCAATATTAGATTGATGTAAAATGATTATGACAACACTTGTTATATTAAAACGTCATTCACAAGCCTTTACAAGTGAGACAATCGATTTGCTTGGCATCGATTGATAAACTTTTCAGCAACAGTGAAGGCCAGCTCCAACTTACGATGTACCTTTAAGTTGTCCCTTAAGAGTTGCCTTAAGGTATAGTCTGGAAAACACTCGTAAAAAAGCGGTTTCCCTTAAGAAGGTATACCTTAAGAACCATCGTAAAACGTTAAGGTACATCGAAACTCGGAAACGCAGCCCAGAGCAATGCCATCGCGCTTTGGGGACTTAATTTTAATTACTCCAATGCCTAAATGCTATATCCTTCTCCTTCCACGACTTTCCTAAATAGTTGGGTTTAAACTTAACTGTGCTTTTGAAATGTGAAAAAAGCCATTTCTTTCACAACCCCTCGACAATAGACAGCAGGTGCTTTTACTTAGGTGCAAATATGTCGCTGCCTACTCCAGCACACTGTTCAGCAACTGAATAACCAGCGCTTTGATATGAGTTTCCCAATCAAGTGCTATCGAAACTTACTTTGCACATATAATCACACAAAATTAATTCACTGCAATCATCTGATGAAGTTGATAAAGTCTTTAGGGTGGCTGACGCTGTAGCTATAAAAATAGGCTTAGAACACCAACGTATTTTCAGGTATTCTCTGAAATGGAGACTTTGAATAAACTGAATAGAGCAACTACATGACAACTGTGTTAAATGTAACTGATTTGTGTGCGTGCAGTCACAGCAAACCACCAAAACGGCGTTGTCTGTGGAATTGATGAGGAGAATGACGATTCATAGGCTATGTAAAAGCGCACTCCAAGGAGAAGGGAGAGAAAAATGTGCTGAATTTGTCAAGACCAAAGAAATTACTTAAAGAAATACAACGTGCAATATTTTTTAAACTACTTTCCATTCCATTTCTATTTTATGTTTTGCCATACACATTTTATTGCTGTCCTTAGTGTTTCTGTAATATGCCTTGATGCATTTTCCCTTAGCCTATATAACAAAACCACTATAAAGCCGCGTTTCCACCGCAGGAACTATACCCCGGAACTAAGAACCTTTTGAGGAACTCAGTGCGTTTCCACCGCAGGAACTAGGGTCTAAATTTAGTTCCTGGGGCTTTATTTTACCCCCCAAAAGGTTCCTGCTCGGGGGGTAGTACTTTCCGAAAGTACAGGAACCTTTTGGGTGGAGCTTGCAGCGCTGAACATTTCTGATTGGTCGAGTACTCGCAGCATTTTTTTGTGTTTTTTGTTTTCAGGCGCCATGTTTAAAAATATGCAGGCGCAAACCAATTTATTTTCATAATAACTTCAAATCAAACTTGTATGTTATACGGCGCAGTAGCCTACTTTTGGTTATAGCCTGCCAACGTCTTGGAATTATAACATGTGCTCTTCTGCTCTTTTCTTGCTTTAGTATTCGTTTTATAAAATGCTAAGCATTCGTGCTGGGACAGCATATTACGTACTAAAACATTCAAACGGATTAATTCGGTTGCTGAATATTTTCTTCCGGATTTTCTTTGTTAGCCCGTTGTAATTGACTCAAAACGTTTGATACAGTTATGTGAGGTATGCGGTAGTTCTGCATAATTAACATTGGTGATACAGAAAAAGCAACCTGGAAATCACCTTCCGCACTTTTTGTCAGGGTAAAATAACAGGTTAATTCTAGTAATCGTCCCTTTAGCTTTTTCAGACTGCCGTAATTTTACTGCCATTTTTCAATTCCACGAAAAGACCAGGAAGACTATGGACTAATTTATGGTGCATGGTTCGCATCTGGAGGGCACACTTCGCTGCTCGGCTAGCAGTAACTTCGAAGGAAAGCAAACGGTGGCTGTACCACTACTAATTTACATTTTCACGCAAGTCCGAGTTTTCGTTCTATTCTTGTCATTTTGCGATTAGCCTATATGGAATTGACGACGAGAAAGTAATCAAACAGCAAATTGTTTACAACGTGTGCATGTTTTCTGCTGTTGTTGCCAGTTATACATATAAATGTGAATGCATTCTGTCGCTTCGGATGTCAAGACATGAAAGCGAATGTTCGCATAAAAACATAATGAATGTGTCTGAGAGGATATATGAAAATCAATAAATACAAAAGTAACCATATATAGTCATTTTGTTGGTAACCCGTTGTATGTAAGTGGAATAAACCCCTCCGGGCTGTCCCGGTTATTAGAAAATAATGTAGGCTACTTCGGTGGTAGTATGGGGTTACAGAAGAAATCATATGACAGATGGACCGACGACAACGTCGCTTTTTCATACGTCAGTGGGCTAATTTGCCTAATCTTCGCGGTACTTTAGACCCCGGTGGAAACGCAGACAACCATTGACTGAAGGAACCTTTTAGTTCCTGGTAAAGTAGTTCCTGGGACTGAAAGTTAATTTTGTAATGGAAACGCGGCTTAATTTGTAAATACAAACTGAATAATGAATAATTTTTCAGATATTTGCTTTCACTCATCTAAAAAAAAAAAAAGTTCCATAGCAGGTTTTGCAACTAAACTTGATTGAGTTGTGTCCTTTATTTCAAGAAAATATTTTTGCAATATTTCATAATCTTTATCAAATTAGGTTGTTACTGGTGCATAAATAGATGCTGTAATGCTGGATATGTCTGGTGCCACCGCCAGCTCATGTGTAAATCAATACAACTTGGAGAAACTTAAGAGCAAAACAGCTGAAGATGTAAGCCACCCAATTGACACTAATATTGACAGTTAGTGGAAGGAATGAGGGGAGAGTCAAATTTTGTTAAAACTACTGACTGTCCTTTTTTTGAAATAACAGAGCAATAATAAATAAATAAATAAATTATTACAGGAATGCAAAAGATCAATAGAAAAATGGGGAAATGACAATTAGATTCAGTAATGATATTCATTTCATTGTGATGAAATATGGTTGTATTACAGAGAACATACATAAACAACACAAATAATTTTATTGGATGATCATTTGCATTGCAAAAATGTAAATTTGGAAAGAAAAAAAACAAAACAGTAACAACACATAGTATCCACAATGTTTTTATTTCAAATGTGGTGGCCTACACAAATATCAGTTAAAAAGGAAAAAAACGCATAGGAAAACGAGACAATTTAAACACGTTTTTGTAGATTTTAGAAGCTGCCAAAACCTGACTCCTCTGCTATGTTAAAATGAAAAAGTATGAAAACTACCAGTCACCATGCCTATTCAAAATCAAAATTCAAAACTTTACCTACCAAAATTTGACTCCTCCCTCAAAACCAAGAGGGTGTTGATACTAACAGATGAAGAGATGATACAAGGTGAGTTTGGTGATAATCACACTGAATCCAAACGGAGGAGAATCCGATTTTGCCAGCTTAAAAAGTTCACATACCAAAATACAACTCCCCCGTCATACCATCCCATAGCCGTCTATATTTGTAATAAAAGCTCATAAATACAAATAAGAGTATATTATTATTGACAAGGCAAGGATCTGGCGAGGCTCAAACTTAAGTGTCCACGAGAACTAACAACTCTACTGCACTAAAGACGAATAACTTTTAATACTGTGAACCTTCGCAATTATTATGCCCCACCACAATCAATCTACAATTCACGGTCTATATGCTCCTATCACAATTCACAGTATAATCGTTAAACAATTTAACTGGGGTAATAAACTTAAGTAAAATAATAGAATGTGTAGCTTAACGTACGGATTAATGTGAAGGGGAGTCGAAATACGACACGCTACTCGCTCAAAACGCCGGAATTGCTTGTGTCGAAAATGCTGTCGGGGTAACATCGTTAGATTCGCTTGCAGTAACATATCTCCAGAATGTAAACAAAAACATAAACAAAGCAGGGATTCTTCACTGTAAAAAGAAATTGTACGATAACGTTGTCTTTGCGGCTGCTAGGTAACATTAGCTAACAACAACAGGGAAATCTACCGTTCTCTAGCATAGCGTATGCTTTATGACCTAGCCAGTCTACTGTTTCTTTCATACAAAGCGCTCTTTTCAGCAGTTGAGTTGCAGGAACTGCAGCCACTTCAACTTCTTTCTCTGGAACACTTTAAAAATGCTCCTCTGGGTCTAATCGAGATGCTTGTTCTGTTACTCTTGTCCGCCATATTGTGACACTTTTTTGACGCGTTTCATTGGTCATCGCTCTCTTTGGATTTTGTCTTCTCGCGTTACTTGTGTCACTGTTCTCTGGCCCATTTCTGGTGCCCATAGCAACAGTAAACATACTGCGACTCCTATCGTTGTGGACGGGATGGCTACTGACGAAGGAGCACCACAAGAACTCACAGACTGTCTATACTACCTTGAAAATGTGTCAATACCTGAAGACTCCGAGGACCATTATGAGTTTGAGGAGGTTCCTATTGATGATGAATGGAGCCTAACCGAAGGAGAGGAGGATTTGGGGGCTGTAATGAAAGCGCTCTGTGATCGCGCAGATGGTACAGGAACAGTGCCAAAGAGCATTACACCTGATAAGCAGCAAATATTCCATATACCTGAGGTTGTGGATGACTTTGTACGGAATTTTTTGGTAAGAATGGGAATGCACAAAACCCTAGACTGTTTTCAGACAGAGTGGTATGAGATGGTTTACAAGGGCAAGTTGAACAAGGAACAGGTTGGGATTGTACAAGATGCATACACACAGAACCAGCTCCTTGACAACAAGCTCCAAAATGTGCAGAGGGAGCGTGATGATTACAGGGAGGCTGCTTTCAAAGCTGGCGAGGTGCTTGTAAGGCTGCGCAAGGAGCGGGACTTTCACCGCCTGCATCACAAGCGCGTAGCCCAGGAGAAGAACAGACTGATAGAGGACTTCAAACGACTGAAGAAGCACTATGCCTCCTATGAGCCGGCCATGCAGATGCTGACAGATAAGTACCAGGCAGCACTGAAGCAGAAGATGCTTGTCAGTTTGGAGAGGGATAGGGCTCTAGGGCAACTCCAGGGTCTGGAAGTCAGCCTTCGCAACACAGCAGCCAAAGGGGTAGACCGCCTGTCGGCAGGGTCTCATTCAGCTAGCAGGGAGCCTGGCCTGCTGCAGGGTCAGGGCAGGCTGAAAGGCAGTGCAGGGGAGGACTCCAGGCCACAGGCTGAAGGCATTGCCCCAAATAATCTGGACTCTGAGTTCCCTGCCGATACCTGTATAGACCCACTCCTTACCCATGTTAAGTTGCACCCTGCTGATGGCTCCAGAATGCCGGTGTTCCACCTGACCAGCTCCGTGAAGGCTCACTCCCTGCCTGTGAGCTGCCTGGCCCTGCACCCACAAAAGCTGATCGCAGCCTCCACCAGTGATGACCACCTGTGGAAGATGTGGGGCCTGCCAGTGGGGGAAGAGCTAATGACAGGGGAGGGCCACAGCGACTGGCTCTCTGGCTGCAGTTTTCAACCGAATGGAGGCCAGCTGGCTACCACCAGTGGCGATGCCACGGTCAAGGTCTGGGACTTCTCCCTCGGCCATTGTGTCCTGACTCTGGAGGGCCACACCCATGCCACCTGGGGTTGCTCCTTCCACTCCTGTGGCGACTTCCTGGCCTCCTGCTCCATGGACAACACATGCAAAGTCTGGGACCTGCACAGCCAACGCTGTCGCAATACATTGCGTGGCCACACGGACTCTGTCAACAGTGTCTGCTTCCTGCCATTGTCCAACACGCTGCTCACTTGCTCCGCTGATAAGACGCTGGCACTATGGGATGCCCGCACTGGTCTGCGTGCCCAGACCTTCTATGGCCACCTGCACTCCTGCAACCATGCATCCTTCAGCTTGCCAGGCAATGCTGTTGCTTCCTGTGACTCCTACGGGGAAGTGAAGCTGTGGGACATCAGAAAGGCGACTGTTGTGGTAACTGTGTATATAGGCCCTCACCCCAGCAACCAGGTGGCTTTCAACCCTTCGGGCTGGACACTAGCTGTTGCCAGTAATGATGGCTCAGTGAAGCTGGTGGATCTGGGCTCTTCCCAGGTTACCAGTTTAGTGGGGCATGAGGATGCCGTGCAGAGCGTAATTTTTGACCATAAAGGGGAGTACTTACTGTCAGGTGGCTCAGATGGAATGATTCACATCTGGTCATGAAAAAATTAATTAATTAATCAAATTTTACTAAATATAGGGCTTTTCACAAATTAATTATCACCGAGCATTACACAAAGACACAAAAGTAAATGTAGCTATTGTTGTCAGAATCTATGTAACTTGAATATTTATTTCCAATTTAGTGTGGTTTGTCTAATGGAAAAGAGTACTGTGTAAAAAAAAAAAAAAGATTAAGGCCATGTTCTAAATAGTCAGGCTTCTTGTGTTGAAGCATACATCATAAAAACTTTTTTTTCTGGCAGGCTGGGATTCACCTTTATAACAAGGAAAAACTTTTCATTCTATAACTCATGATGGATAATTTTGAGTAAGCCTGAGGTCAAGACTGATTCCTTAAAAGTGAAACAATAATTAATCTGTTGGTTATTGTTTAATTCTATTCTATGACTGCATTTTGTTCCAGACTATTCTGGTTTTATATTTATGATTATGTCAATTAAGAAGATCTCAAAAGAATATTGCTGTTTCTTAGGGTAAAAATCATTTTCTTGAACACAATTATACTAATTTCCCTCCAGAAACTATTTTTTCATGTACATGCAAATATTTAGAACAATGTATCAACCTTAACCACAAAGCTATAAAAACATAAATTATGGTCTTCATACAATTTGTTACTTTTTTTTTTTCTTCTACCCCGGTGCTCAATATCTGTAGAGTCATTTCTTCAATGTCTTTGCTGTTAAAAAGATATATATTGGTTCCGCTGAAAAAAACCCAACAGACCTATACCAGAGAGAAGCCTGTGAGCGAGGCTCAGTTTTTTCAGGATCAGCTTGCTGCTTAGACACCATTCGGCCACGTGATTAGCTATTCCATACTGGACAAAAAACTCCAGACAGGAACCTGAGTATATCAGCCTCAAATAACAAAAGGATTGAAAGTATGAAGTAAATTAAAAGACATTCATTGTGTTTTGGTATACTCTGTCAATAATCCTACATCTTTCATTATTTGTAAATACATGTTTTGTATAAGAAATCATGTCTCTATCATCATAAGAGGCTTATACTAAAATAATTATTAGAAATTGGTTGTTTACTTTATACATTCAATTGTGCTCTACTAAACCCTTGAACAGCCTCTGATGTATATAACTTATAAGGGAGGAGTCATGTCGAACAGCCAACACTACTACAGAAAGTAATACCCTGCGTGAGGACTGTCAACAGTGAAACTAGCTGATTTGTGTGAATATACTGGGCTCTCCTGACTGAAAAGATTCAAATATATGTCTGTTGAATATATATTTATTTTATCTGGACAACAAAGGGAAAAGGAATAGTTTTACATGACATTGACAATTTTGGAAATGTGGTATAAACAATCCATGGTTAGAATCACCAAAATGTAACTTTAATTTACATTTAATGTAATTTTAAAACAGAAATTGGATTTAACAACTCATTTCAGAACATTGCATGTATTGGGACTGACAAGGTGATTGTGTGGACTTCATACTATGTTAGATGCATAAGTCCTTGCAATACATATGTTACTTTACTTCACCACCAACCTAGCTGAGCCAACATTCCTTCCCCGACAACACACCCCTAACAAAGCATCTCCTGAGAAGTGTTACAATATAGCAAACTGTTCAGTGTGAATTTCCTGTTCAATAAGCAGAATTCTCTAATAATCAGAGCAATGCCTACTGGAAAAGCCCGTCAACTACACTGCCATTTATTTCTTCCCGATTGGAGAATTGACCAATGAAAATGTGGTTCTGGGTCCATAGAGCAGGTATAATTAACTCAGATCAGCTATACACAAAAACTGAAAATGGAAATTGATTACATTCTATGAGGTCATATTGACATCTAATCCGCATAAATCCACCATCTTCATCTGATGCAGATCAGTTCAGTGAACAAGTTGAGCAATCCAGATGATTGAAAGATCACTGAATCTGCAGATGTGACAGATCTCACCTAGTAGAATGAGCACTGTGTGTAATGGAAACATATTTTGGTCACTTGGATGAAATCCTATTAATGGAATTGAGCCAATCTACATTACACAAATATCTTTCCCATTCACTGAACCCACCTTATCAGCTAATGCTCACACTATGAAGATCTTGCACAGCATGATTTCCTAAAACATATGACTTCCAAAAAGCATTCTTGAGGTGTTTATGTAGCAATGATTCAAATGGTGTAATAAATACTTAGCAAACAAAAAAATTAATGTGCCATGTAGCACAGAACAAATGCATTCTGAGCAGTACCATTTCCAGCAGTGAATGTCACCCGTGTAAATTCTCCAAGTTTGCATGACAACTGGCAGGAAACAGCCTATGCTTCAGCTAGGCATTTTGCGTGCAACTCTCATTCTGTATCACACAGGATGCAGAACCAGGTTCTTTGCTAAGAGGTTCAATGGCAAATCAGTATGGATACTTTCGTGCTTGTATGTACATTCAGTGATGAGACAAAGAAACACTCTTTCAAGCCCTAACAGTAGGTAAATCTAACCTCATGTGACTCACATTTTTTACTTTGTCATTAATTATTCAACCAATTACCAACATGCAGAAGCCACATATGAAAAAGTACACTCTAACTCAGTGGTTCTCAGACTCGGGCCTGGGGGACCCCTGTGTATGCTGGTTTTCATTCCAACCTCAACAGCAATCCCAGAATTTTAACAAGCTGTTAATTTTTCTTAATTAGGTGCTTTTCATGTTTTAGAGCTGGGGTCCCCAGTCTTATCCAGAAATGGCCAGTGTGGGTGCACACACCTGATCCTGATTCTACTAATCAAGGTGCTTCACAATGACTCTAGTGATTGATTAGTAGAATCAGGTGTCTGCACCCACACTGGCCCTTTCTGGAACCCCAGCTCTAAAACGTGAAAAGTACCTAATTAAGAAAAATTAACAGCTTGTTAAAATTCTGGGATTGCTGTTGAGGTTGGAATGAAAACCAGCATATACAGGGGTCCCCCAGGACCGACTTTGAGAACCACTGCTCGAACTGCTTGTGACAATTAAAAAGGTAATTAGAGCCAGGTGCTGCCAATCAAGTACATGCAATTAGTTGATCACCAGGAAGCACAACCACGTGTATATAACATAACGTAAGATGAGAACAGGCCATTCAGCCCAACACTGCTCGTCTAGTCCTACCACTAAACTGTACTTAATGCTTAGTTTACCTAAAAGCTAGATAGTATCTAACACTGTATCAAGCCGGGCCTTGAATACCCCCAGTGTTTCTGCCTCCACTACGTGTCCAGGCAATCTATTCCTCAGTGACCACTCTGTGTGAAAAAATATTTCCTAATGTCTGTGTGAAATTTACCCTTTGCCAATTTCCATTTATGCCCTCGTTCTGCTAACCGAACTAAACTTGAATAATTTACTGTAGTTCACTTTGTTAATCCCTTTAATAAATTTAAAAGCCTCAATCAAATTTCCCCTATATATAAAAACAGAAACTTTAGCCTCTTTTCCACCGTAGGGCCGAACGGTTCTGAGCACAGAGAGGAAACGGTTCCAATGGTGTTTTCACCTGGAAACGGTTTGGCGCAGAACGCTTACAAACCATGCCCAGCACAATTTTCTCGGCACGGTTAGACAACTGTGCTCAGTGCAGCAGAACCGTTCGGGTGGGCGGGCTTAATGACGTAGGTATTCACTGATTGGTTTCACATTTATGTCAGTTTTGTGACTGGGCACTGATCCACTGCGTCACTTGCTGTTGTCACTAGTTTTTCTTTGATACTTCCTAGTCCTGGTTTTAGCAGCCCGACAAATGGAAACGGTAACCATTCCCACGAGTCCTGGGCAGTGTGGAACGGCACGGAGCGTCCCTGGTAACTGTTCGGCCGTACAGTGGAAAAGAGGCTTTTGTCAGTTTGGTGTTGAACATTCAGGCTTGTGCTAGCACAGCATACCAAGGGCAAAATATATCCGTGATAATCTCAGGGAAGTAATTGTTACTGCTCATCAGTCTGGGAAGCGTTATAAAGCTGTTATTAAACAAAATGAAGTCCATCCTTCTACAGTGAAAGATGATTTGGAGGCCCCAGCAAATCCACCCCCCCCCCCCCACCCCCAAGACTGTATGATACTCCAAGAAATTGCAGTGCCCTTAAGCGACATCCAGGGATCTACAGGCCTGTCAACACAAATAATTTTTGAGTTTCTGACTCTACCATCAGCAATAGACTGAACAGGTATGGCTTTCAAGCAAGGACAGCCAGAAAATCTCTTCTCAAAAAATATTGTAGCAAGGCATACTGTACTTTTGCAAATTTGCACCTGAATGAACTACAACACTTCCAGAACACTTCCCTCTGGATTGATGAGATCAAAGTACACTTGTTTGGCTGTAATGTACAATGAGATGTTTTGCAAAAACCAAACGCCACATAGCACAAGAAACTCAAATCAACTGTCAAGAATGGTGGTGGAGGGGTGATGACAAATTCCTCTCTATATCACTCTATTCTAGAGGAAAATGTGAGACCATCTGTTCGACAGCTAAAGCTGGACTGCAACAAAAAGATGTATTATGCAACAGGACAATATTCACAAACACACCAGTAAATCTGAATAAATGGCTGAAAATCTAAAGAATCAGGGTTGTGGAAAGGCCAAGTCAAAGTCCAGACCTCAACCCAATTGATGAGCTGAATCAGTTTTGTAAAGAGTGGGCCAGAATTCCTGTGATGGATTGTAAGAGACTGATGAATTCATACAGAAAATGATTACGGCAGGTAATCGTCGCTACAGGTGGTTCTACAGCTGCCGAATCACAGGGAGCAGTTTTTCCACAGAAGGCTTCTGCATGCTGGCTTATTTTTGGCTGACTAATTAATGACAATGTAAAATCTGTTGAGTGTTATTTGTCACATGGTTACTTATCTACTGTTAGTGCTTGGTGAGGACTAGACGAGGGTTAGTTATGTCCTAATATGTAAAACTATGTAACTGCAAGAGGTTGTACATTCCTTTTCACAAGACCGTATGTGTATAGTTACATGCAGACCTGTGTGATTCTGAGTACTTACATGAGCGCATGCCCAACAATTTGTATTCCATTTATTTCCCTTGACAACAGACAACTCTTACTCATTTAAGGATGGAATTTTATTAGAAATACAGGAAATATAACCATAGAAAACTGAGTGGTAGCGCACATGGGGAGCGGTGAGCGAAGATCTGCTGTGGTTATGCGGTCACACACAAGTGGGGTGCATTTAGGCTGGGCGTCTCCCATCACAGAAGGCCCAGCTTGTGCTCCACCATGATGTGGGGCTCTCCCATCACTTCACTCTGTGCTGGATCTACAGACACCAACCACACTCATCAACATTCTTTACAGGTCATACATTTAAACAGTTGATATTTATTGAAAGGATTCAAGATTGAGCCCCATCGATAAACAGGCACATCGCCAGTGACCCACCCCAGATCTACATCAGCATTATGTAAACTTAGTCCTATATCACTACCCTGTTACTTTAGCGTATGAAAAGAAAACCATGCGAGATCACCAGGGAAAAGGCCAGACCATAAGTGATGAGTAACCGGTAGCTTGCCACCTATGCACTCTATAAACATCTGTTTATTGTTGTGTATGCAGTAAGATTTCGGCAAACACAGAAATGATGTTGCATAAAATGTACAGACGCTTGCTTACTGGTTAGCTGCCTATAGTTTCTTTAGTAAAGTGGCTTGCTAGTAGTTGGCAATGTGAGCTATTAATGTACAATTCCTCTGTTCATAAATGTGTGCCTTGTCAAAGCATATCAATACATATATCCATATTTCAGCAGTTCTGTTTCATCTCGTCTAAGTTCCAGATGCTCAGACTTTGACAGAGTATTTAAAACACATCAAGTTTTCTGGCAGAGGTTTACAGTAATCAGTTTTCATTTCATACACTCACTAGGGATGGAGATTTTCAATTATCTCGAAGATCGAATCATTGCATTATGTGCTTGATTCAAAATCAATTCCTAGCATGGGGAGGAATCAATTTTTCGATCACATCTTGGCTGGGGGGCAACAGTGCAAACAGCAGGGCCTTCCACATGGTAAACCTCAAAGAAGGAGGCAGAATTGCTTATACTTGAAGCCAAAGTTCACTTTCTGGGGCTTTGTGATATTATTTCTATGCTAGTGTAAATTTTCAATTGACACAGACAATTTTTTAAAGATGAAAGGCATTCCAGGTAATTACTTAAGTTTCTGAGAACCAGTCAGCTTGAAACATAACACCGTTGTCCAGATTGCTTCAGAGTCACCTGAAGTCCTTATATTGGATGCTCCGTTCTGCATGTTTTGGTGCTAATACCGATATTGAATCCATGCGAACACTATCGGCCAACAATGATATCTGAGCAGTATGAACGCAAAGATGCAGATATTCAACTGCATTTTATGTGTCTAATGCCTCTGGGCAGCTTATGCGGAGGGAATTAGGCTACTGAAAACAGATTACAAGCGGGTTTGCTCAATAAAATTGTAACAATTTCTGCAAGAAAATAAGTAGATTCTATGATGATTGGAATAATGCACGTTTTTTTTAAATGTAGCCTGAGACTTTAAACAATCGTTTTTTTCCAAACAGATAATCTGCTTATTCAGCAGCATAAGAAAAAACCCTATCATAATGACTTAGGCCAAAGTAAGCTACCACATGCACAAGAAATCATGGCCCTACAGGGAGAAGAAAGAAATAAAAAATAAATAAATAAACCCTGCACAAATCAACAGAGGCTTCAGTCACTTCCGTATTTTTGCTGTATTATCAAAGATGGCTGAAAAACAGTGGCTGCTGAGCTGAAAATTTAAGGGGCGGAAAACTTTCCCTTAAACTGAATCTTTGTCTCTACTTGTTTACAGTCATTTTACTTAATTAAAAACATAGTGAGTAATTCACAAATTACTCAATGGCATCAAATATAACCAGTTCTTTTCATTTAGGCTATTAGGCAAGTAATAGAATTATAGAATAGAATTATTTACATCGTAAAGTTAGTCATATAATCTCCCTAACATGACATGAAAGAGACGAAAGCAAATTGATTATTCAGATCATTGACAAGCTTGTTAAACAAGGAAAATTAATAAACAGTTTGAGACCAATGATCAGTTCTAAGTTTTCCACCCTATCTATTTCCAGCTCATCAACCGCCACTGCTATTAATGGATGACAAACAAGAATAAACTAGCTAAAACAGCCTAGGCCTAAATACTTCAATTAACGTTCATAGCCTACATAGCAACAAATATACATGAAGTACGCATCTCTGCACTTTTTGAAGACACTCGGTTCCTCTTCTCATCCACAATATGCGCTCCTGTACCGAATACTCGGCGTCAACACTTGTGCAAGGTGCACACACAGGTAGGCTCATGCTGCTCCTGGCAGGGTGACTGCCGCGTAGTGATGACGTTTCGCAGAATTCTATATAATATTCTTTGAATGGGATGCGTTTACGAACGCAACAACAAAATTTCTTAAAATACAAATGATTAAAAGCCATTTAAAGCCTGTCTACTATGTAGAATATCCACCTTCTCTAATCCCCTGGCCAGCTCTTTGCCTATTTTCCAAAATCTTATTTATCAATATTTATTGGTATCAATGTACTTCAAATCTGTATCATACAGATACAGAAAACAAACACACAGATTGTATGTTTGTTTTTCCAACAGAATGTTTAATGTCTTTCAACAGGGCATAAGCCCTCTGTGGTTTTTTAACCTCTCCTGCACATTTTCCATCAATCACTGTATGTTTCAAAGAAACATGAATCTATAATTGTGTACAAATAAGTAAGTAAGTAAATGAATAAATAAAAGTGCATATTCTTTATTTAGACCACAAACCCATAATGCTGACTGTGGTACATCTTCCATTCCACATAAAACTGCCTGGGCTAATTGAAACAACCCCCAGAAAGTGAACTATTACTTAAAGGGCAGGAGCAGTGGTGCCAAATCCACTTACCATTCAGGATGTCCTCGAAGCCAATACTATCGTCACTCCCTCTGAGTGTATCCAGGGCAATGTTGGAGCTTTGCAAGAACGGCAGCCGCTGAATCTGTTGGATCGAGGGAGGGGGTTGGGGAGTCAGGGTAGAGGGGGATTGAAAGGAAGACAGAAGAATGGGAAAGGGGAAGATGGAGAGATGCAAGATGAAGCTGAAGGAAGCCCACTTTTTCCACATCGTATGACTATTTTGTGTCCTACATATGATGCAGCAATAAACCGAACTGAACCGAGACACCAATGTGAGAGGAGCGGGTCAAATGCAACTTCAAACAAGCTACCTTTCATCAGCTTATTTGTCTCATAACGGCCCCTACTTATTCTATTTTTTTTGCAAAACATTTTAAAAAAACAACATCCAGTGAGTCTCCAGTTTTTTCTGGGAGCACGTAGTGAAATGTCACCTTTTACAGATATATTAAATCTGGCATATTTTACCAGCTTAATTGGGACATGTTAGAAAACAAGGCAAGGGACCAAGCATTTAATAAAACTTGAAACACATACGTGGGAGCCCTTAAAAAATGCAAGTAAGTGAAGAATTACTTGCCTCTCAAAACAGGCAAGTAATGCTTACCTGTTTTGCTGCTCTGTACTCCATCTGGAGTTTTAGGGGTGCATGAAGGCCTTGGATGTTTCTGAGTGTGGAGAAGTTCATCTTGTCCTGATTGAGCTGGAACTGTAGACAACACAAAGGGGCATGATGCAGCTTACAGACATCTAGACAAATCAAGTCAGCCGTTAAAAGAAAACAAGAGTGTGCCAACTGCTACACTCCCCTTACCACTGAAAAACCAGGGACCAGACCTGTGCGTTTTTTTAATACAATGAATTACAATATGAAAATGCATCATACAAAGTACAACATACCAGAACTCAATTATACATAATTTTTTTAGTCTATGGTTGTTTGTTGATAGGTATTTCCCCATCAGCTACCCACTCTTACACTATTTGTGTTCTTTCTTAATTACAAGATAGGACAATGCAATCATACAACATGTATTTTATTCGATTCTTAATATTTACTAAAAAATAGGCACAAAAATAATGAATCAGTCTGAAAGCTGCTGGAGCCATGGTCAGTGGAGTTCCGGGGTGCATAAGAGGATCAACCTACCCAGGGGTGGTCCTCATGTCATGTACATGCACACGTCCCAATGAACACACCACTAACCACCATCCACCCAACCCCCGACCTGTGCCTTTTTATAATTTATTACTTTTTATGACTGGGGTAACTTGTCACTTACCGACAAACGATTAATCAAGATTGTAATCTACACAGAAGTGGTCAGCTAAATACCAAACTTGGTGTCTTTACTGGCTGCACCACTTGGGCACTGACAAGTGTATCTGACAAGTTCTTCAAGTCACACAGTACAGTTCTTGGTAACATAATGCTTTCTGTACATCACATCAACATTTACAGGAATTTAAGCCTTCAATAAAAACTCAAACGAGCATATAACTCAAGAGAAGAGATAACCAGAATATTCTCTGCAGTACAAGGAGTGAATTTAAGCCCTTTTTTAAAAGACAGAGAGCAGTGTTTGAGGTGGTGTCTGCACAGGGCTCACATTCTTCTCTGACAGCTCCAGTGGGTGACTTGGCACAAGGTCATTTTTCACACTGCTAAACCTGAAACCAAACAATAGACACAGTTCACAGACCTTTTCAAAACTGTACACAAGTACTCATTCAACCGTACTCATTTATGCATAGCAGTACATTCATGCCTAAGTCATGAACACTCCATGGAAGAATCTTAAGTATTACTGCATGGTTCAAGCACATAATGTTGTACCATCGCCGCATATGCAGAGCATGACAAAAAGCAAGCAATTGAAAACATTCTGAGATGAGCAGTCCATTAAGCAAGGAAATTAAGTGTACCGTACCATAGCTACGACAAGGTCCTAAGAAGTCAACCCGTCTTATAGAGCACTGGCAGGGCAATAAAAACAGGATGTGTCAATACAGCCAGATCCAGTATAAACATACCCCTTGCGAAGCGTGTCGGGAACACCGTACGCACTGGCCTGTGGACACAAACCAGTCACAGGAACGCTGTCCTTCAACTGAGACCTGAGACCGCGGGTATTCTAAAACAGAAATCCACAAAGCCAAGTGATTACACGATGCGCAAAATACACCGTTTTTACACTGTTAAACAATTACGCTTACTGCTGATGTTGACGCTGGCTGCTAGCCGGCACGCAATGACTCATAACCGCGCTGGAAAATAAATGTCCAACGATTACACACCAACTAGATAGATTCAAGAATCACCACGATCTGTGTCCTTAAATAACAAGTAAAGTTATCGTTATTTTCAGGTACAACATGAATTAACATTAGGCTCAGCTAACGTTATCTGCTACAGCTACTTAGCAGATCTGACCCAAGCTCGTTGCGGTTTTATCAATTACCTTCTAACGACACAAGCTAGCTAGGCAGTGATAATTAAAACTTAACTCAACTAGCTAGATGATCAAAGGATTGTAATTTGCTGCTAGACAGTTAACGTTAATATGCCAAATGCAGTGTATGATACAATGAGCTTTCGGTTTCATTTTAGCGGAAAAAAATTCTGGTTATAAACAATTGTACAAAGGTCTAAAAATGTGAAAGGCTCACAATGTCACACATGCGAAATGTTACATATTAATATTAAAATACGATCAACCGCACATTAAGTCAGATAGATTAGCTAAAAACAAACGGATTTACACCAGGGCCTAATGTTAGCTAGCTTTTCCCGAGCTATGGACAGTGACTAATCAAATTCCAAAATTATTTGATGGAAACAATGAAATAAACCTGCGAGAAGTTAATCTTATGATTTATAAATGAAATTAAACGTTCATAACACATCGTCAGATACTACAAAAAGCACGTAATAACTAAAAATTACCATCTCTGACAATCTAACACCAAGTTCTGCTGCTCTGTCCTGCAAAAAAACTTGAGGATCTATTACAGACACTTCCGGGTCATGAGGTCAATGTTGCAGACATGTGATCTATGACGACATTTCCAGAGAGCGGTAGCGTATTAGAGTGATTAAAGTTGACACTGGTATTGTTTTCATGAATGTATATTTATGCTGTATAATGCCATATTGTCTTTAAAAACGACATCATAGCAAGGGTAACATGATAATAAATAACCTTTGTTTAGGCATATGACTTTAAGTTGGGGGTATAGCTCAGTGGTAGAGCATTTGACTGCAGATCAAGAGGTCCCCGGTTCAAATCCGGGTGCCCCCTCTTTTGGTACTTCGAACTTTCACTTTCTCGTGCAACCCAATGGTCTTATCAAGTCTGCAAAACAATAACTCGTATTAAATTGACCTTTTTATTAAATAACGTTGTTAGGACGGTGACAGACACATTCCACATGTAAATCGAAAAGTCAGGTAATATGTTGTATAGTTTGACATTTCATATTCATTTTTCCTCGACCGGAGATCCGACTCAAGCAGACTGGAGATGTACAGAAAAAGCGTGCTGCAGAAAGTCCAGACCTGACCACTCTACAGCGGATTCTGCAAGCCGATACACGGATCCACTTGAGAGAACTGGACCTGCTGCAGACAGTCTCTGGGAGTAACATAAAGACGCTGTCATACTGTATTTTGCCAGCAGAGAGTGCTACAGTACTACAATACTAAACATCCAAAAGAAAACACCCACCAATGCATGCAGAGCAGAATTAGGCAGATACCCATTGATAATTATCATTTAAAAAAGAGCACTTTAATTTTGGATGCACCTCAAATCAAGTCCCCAAGACACAATGCAATTTCGAGCACTGAAAACCCAAGATCTGAAACCCAAAAAGAGTCATCTCAGTCAGCTGGTCATGACTCACTAACCAACTAAAACCAAACACTGACCGAACTCTGACCAGCGCTGCTTTACAACCAGAAATTAGAGTAAACCAAATAATCACACAAACAAAAGATGCCTATCTGGAACACTGGAATAATGAAACCAAAACACAAAATAAACTTACTTGCTACTTGGCCCTAAACAGAGAATACAATTTGGCAGAGTATCTCTTCTCTGTCAGAGATACAAAGCAGAGACAAATCCTGACCAAGTACAGGCTCAGTGACCACACCTTAGCAATTGAAAAAGGAAGGCACAAAAAAACATGGCTACCCAAAGAAGAACGTATATGTGGTCACTGCAAGACAGGAGAGGTAGAGACAGAGATGCACTTCCTGCTATATTGTGAAAAATATTCACTGATAAGGGAAACATATTTTAATAAGATCCAAAATTCCAAAACAAATTTCCCTCCCTAACAAATGATCAAAAGCTGCGAGTCCTATTAGAAGAAGGACCGACAGCCTCACTCGCAGCTAAATATGTTTTTGCCTGTCACAGCCTGAAGGACAGTCGGTGAACATCTAACAAACATATGTATGTGTGTGTATATATGCATGTGTGTGTATGTATGTATGTATGTACATATATATATATATATAAATGTGTGTGTGTGTGTGTGTATGTGTGCATATATATATGTTTGTGTGTATGTATGAGTATATATATATAATACTCTTATTGAGAAAATACTCTTCAAAAATAATTTAATTTGGTTAATTTAATAGATATACTGTTAATAGATGTTACTGTCATTTGTGCTGTTATTGTTGTTGCTGCTTGTTTTATTTTTTCTTTTTAATTATATATTCTTACTGTGGTTGATTATTGTTATCACTACGCTTTGGCAATATGTATTTTTAAATATGTCATGCCAATAAAGCATTTGAATTTGAATTTGAGTGCTACAGTAACAGAACGACCAGGTTTATATACCAAGATGAGCACGCCTACAAATATTTATATAATTTCTAGTTTCATAAGTACATAATCTCATCTATTAATATTTGAGAGATTCAATTATCATCTTTTCAGTAGTAAAATTTGTATTTAACTGAGTTTTAATAGGTTTTGTGTGGGTACCTGATATAACGAGATCTACATTTTTGGAAGTTCCAGTAAATTAAATCTAAATATGAAAGCTACCAAAGAATGCCGGTTGCCAAAACTACTTTTCCTGACCCAGCATGGTGGATTTCAATGAAAAGCCTGATATTTAATCAGATGAGCATTTGATTGTGAGATAGGTCCTTAATACTTAATGTGTGATGCAGTAGACTTGAGGTCACTGATGAAGTTCATGAAGTAACTCCATGTTGTTTTACCTATACATGCCTCAGATGACTTGCTTGTTGCCAAATGCCTCCATTCACTGAGGTAACTGTAACAATGAATAATAAATGTTAAATCGGCCATCAAACACCCTTGATGGCATTTTCATTTGAGAACACTGGTTTTTAATAGAGTGAGGAAAAACCCACCTTGATTTCCAGGTACAAAGCCTACTTTACGCATACAGTATATGCTAGTGGTGTACATGGTGTATAAATGGACATCAGTGGTGTGCATTCATTGTGTATGTGTTGTCTGGTGTATAACAGAAATTAGTTGTATACAAGGAAAATTATCTATGATGAAGTTCAGAGGTGTACATGGTAAATAATAGAGATTACTCCTTGTAATTAAGTGCGTTGGTCCGTTCCAGCAGCTCATCAACCTCCCACTCCACAATATGTTTCAACTCCTGTTGCTCTGCAACAGCCATCATGCCCCATGAGCCTTCCTGCACCAGCAGCACTGTGTCTGGCTGCTTTGTACAGGCCTGTGCAGTCACATCATTGTACCTGCACACAGCACAGGTAAGCCCCTACTGTACTGGCACATAGGACAAAGCACACTGCACAGGTATGGCCCTCACTGTATGTGCACACAGGGTATGGCACAGGTAATGCTACAAAAAGCTTGCATTGATTTAAAAAGGGGGTATTTATATGTATTTACAGTTCTCTAAAGAGGTTTTTTAAATATGTATTTATTGTGTTTTGTATATATATGTAGTGCTTCACTGCCATTCCTAGCCTTTGGGGGGCTGTAAGCACAATTTGACTTGGGGGGCCCTCGCAACCCACCCACTCCCTTAAAGAAGATATATACATTTTGAAATAATTGATATATATTTAGGATTGCCATTAGGGACTCACAGGTTCAGCCAAGCACAGTGAACTAGTACTAGAATTATCCTTTCTTCATTGTCTGCTGCCAGAACTACTTTGCCCTTACAGACTGGAGTCAGGACCAAAACTACTCTTCAGATTTTGGTAAAGACACAGACTACTCCCCAAATTATGGGATAGTAAAACATGCCCTAGTATAAAAACACCAGTTACGCATGACTGCTAGCTGTATCTGGAACTCCGGCACATAGCAGGACTGATTATAATCACAAACACCCCACTAAAATAAAATCAGCATTATAAAAACAAACTGTAACTTAGGGCGTTTTCACACCTGCCTTGTTTAGTTCGGTTGAATCAAACTCGGGTTTGTTTTCCCCCTTGGTGCAGTTCATTTGGGCAGGTGTGAATGCAGCAATCACACTCGGGTGCGGACCAAAACAACCAGACCGAGACCTTGTTGAAGAGGTGGTCTCGGTCCGGTTAGAAACAAACTCTGGTACGGTTCATTTGTGGCATGAACGTGATCTGACCTCGATCTGACCCAACTGCAGGAAACATTGCGCATTTTTGGACTTAAACCAGCTCCCGTAGCCAGCTGCGCTGTGCATTATGGGCTGAGGAAGAGCTTTGTAAAGATCAGAATTGCTAGCAGCTAGCTGTAAAGCAACATATATCGAGGGTTGACCTGGAGCAGCGACAAAATACGTTGCCTTCTTTAAATTTGGGCAGACGACCATATATCCCAACTGCTCGAAAAAACGCATAAAAATTCGGAAGTCTTCAAAATGTTTAGCGAATGGCTGAAGGAGAGGGGATTTGACCAGTCCGTCAAACAGTGCCGAGTTAAAGTGAAAAAACTTCGCCAATTGTACATAAAGGTACGAGATGCCCTTAGCAAAAGTGGCAGTTCAGGAGAAGAGAAGAACAAATGTCTGGTTTGACGAATTAGACAAAATCCTAGAGACAAGGCCGACAGTTTGTCCAGTGGACATTGTCCAGTCCTATGAAGAGACATCCGCTTCAGGGACCCCGGCTCCTAGTAGCAGCTACTCTGGAGATGTTGAGTCTGGTGGAAATGGTGAGTGCATGTCTGATATCCACACTAGTCATTGTTGGTAACCCGTTGTATAACTGGAATAAACCCCTCCGGGCTGTCCCGTTATTGGAATATAATGTACTTCGGGGCTGGTTAATTTTCCAATGTGAAATCCATAATGTTATATTGCACATCTGTAAACTCATCCCATCTAACATGGCGCACTGTATAGATACTTGTTTTTTCTTTTACCTTCTATTTTTTGATAGTTATGCACCACTACATCAAAACAAATTCCTTGTATGTGCAAACTTACTTGGCAATAAATCTGATTCTGATTTTGTTTTTCAACAGGAGAAAATGCAAACAAGACATCCACTGATCCAGAACCAAGTGGCCAGAGCACATCCACTGATGCAGAGGTCAGCGATGCTCCACAGAGCAGCAAGAGCCTTGATGGGCAGAGTTTAGGAAGCAGTGGAAGGCTGGCCATTCCTGGGGCTCAAGCTAGGAAGCGCAAGGCCAAAGCTTGTCTGGTTGATAGTGGGCTTACATGGCTCAGCAGAAGAGACAACTAGATGAAATGTATGAGGCTGAGGAAAGATGCCAAAGAGAGAGTGCAGCCTTTGAGAATCATCTGAGGACACAACAGGAGGCTGAAGAAAGGAGGTTCAAGGCTATGCAAGGCCAGCAACAGGCAAGCAATCAGATGTTTATGCAGCTAATGGGCACTTTCATTAATGCAATGTGTCATGGTCAACTGCAGCACCCACCATCACCGCACTGGATTCCTCCAGACGCAATAAGGTCAACCCTTCCTTGTGCCTGGCCCATGCCTCAACCACCTGTCCCACAGCGGCACATGTTTCCCATGGAACAACCACTGATGCCTGCACCTATGCCACAGCAGCCCATGTCCCAGCAGCTGATGCAACCACCCATGGTCATAACAGATGAAGTGGCTCCAAATTCTTCATCTGATGGCTCATCTGTGTCATCTATATTACATGATGTGAACACAAGCCAGCATTTCGACAACTTGTAGATAATTGCACACCAATCTACCTCGTATAGTGTTATCCCTCAGTATGTTCCTGTTGATTTTTTTTGTTTCAAGTACAGCAGTTTGAAAGAGGTTTACACTACTTTGTAAAATGACAGGGCAAGCTAACAAGAGAAGGCACATTTGAGCCTTGCACTTTATTTTCCATTGACACAAATGTTACTGTTAATTTTTATTTTTAAAGTAGACCTATAGCAGATTGAAGGTCATTGTTGTAAGAGGTTTACACTACTTTGTTAAATGAGAGGGCAAGCTAACAAGAGAAGGCACATTTGAGCCTTGCACTTTATTTTTCATTGTCAAACACTGAAACATGTAGAGAAAACTTTGAATGTTTAAAGAAACATTTTGTTGAATGTTTTTACATTTGTAAAATTTGGAAGCACTTTACCTCAACAATAAAGTTGTTTTTTTTGTTGTTGCTACAAATGGCTTTTTCTAAGTTCATATTCAAGTCAAAGTCACCACATCTCTATACAACATTTTAACCCCATTAAGTGGGTCAACCTTGGCTGCTGGTAAATCTAGTTGGTTACCTTTTCTAATAACCCAGATGGAAACAGTGCAACAAGCATGCACTCCATTTTTTTTATCCACATGAGTGCACCGCTGCCCTTCTTTGCTAGCAGATTTAAAAAATGTTTTAAGTCCAGATCATATCAATATGTTTGCATTCATTCACTGAAATGCAAAGCTCCTATGAAACAGTAGTGCAGCAGACCTACAAAATACAGTTAAAAATCTTCAATAAATGTCATCTGATTTTTTAAATTTACATTTGTTAAAATTAAAACCTCAGTACTTTTGCTTCATTCATATGGTTTATTTATATTTCATCATATTTTTGCTGTCAGGTTATCCTATCTGGATTTATGGTGTACCTGCAAAAACTGACTTGACATTTTTTGTTACTCTGAATTATGGAAACAAGAATTTTGTGCATTTCATTTGAGATGTGATACATTTAAAAATGATAATTAACATGGCAAATCATAATGTACAATTCCACAAATTCAAAAATGGGAACATTTCAAAAGATGGAAAAAAAGGTCTGGATTGCTGAGAGTCAAAACAACAAATAGCGGCCCGTGGGCCAAATCTGGCTGTCCAACAAACATATTTGGCCCTGTAACGAAAGCTGAGGTTTTCGCTCTTATAGATGACATCTAAATCAGTAGACTTTTTCCAGATGAGTATTAACATATTAAGCTGCTGTCACTCTATTAGCCCTCACTTACTGATGGGAATTATGACAAATGCCATACAACTAACAACAAACTTTTTATAAACCAATTTTTTTCTTGAATGAATTACAAGGAATGAACTAAACTAAACATATTTACAACATATTTTCACCACGCATGTACAACATCGGCCCCGAGTAAGCAGTGCTGAGAAAAACTGGCTGACCCCTGCCCTACGTTCTTGAAAAATAGGAACACAGTGCATTCCAAATGTCATTCTCTCTGTCGTCCCCCCTCATCTTCATCCTCTTCATTGTCTCCCTCGTTGTGAGCTTCACAAAAGTTGTGTAATACACAACATGCTGAGATTGTGACTGACCAGGGTGTGCTTCATTTTGTTTGAGGAGACACCTCCTTTAAGGCGCCCAAAGGCTCCCTCTACAGTCATTCGCGCCTGACTGAGCCGGTGATTAAAGTTAATCTGTTCAGCTGTTACTCCTCTGCCTTCAGGGAACGGCTTCATAAGCCAGGGTATGGGGTAGGGTAGGCAGAATCACCTAGGATGACAAGTGGCACATCTACTTCCTCAAATGTTTCAGTACATCGTGGCAACAGTCTGCTGCTCTGGCCTCGATCATAAAGTGACGAAAGGGCAAAAAACCTGGGCATCGTGGACTTTGCCTGGCTGTCCAACATTTATGTCCCAAAATTTCATGTTGTTGTCTACCACACATTGTAAGATGATTGAATAATGCCCCTTCCGATTGTAGTAGTCCTCTGGGGTATTTGGTGGAGCCTTGATGCTTATGTGTGTCCCATCTGTCCAGCCACTTGCGGGAACCTCCACTTATCCCGAAAACCTTGCACTATTGTTCTCATGTCATCAGCAGAGGGTGTTTTGATGTACTGTGGTTTCATGATTACATTTATAGCCGTGACAATTTCTTGGGTGATAATGCAGCAAGTGGACATACCAGCACCAAACAGGTGAGCGATGGACCTGCACTCCAAGTTAGTTGCTAGCCTCCACAGACAAATAGCAACTCTAATCTCTACAGGGAGGTCAATCAGGGCTGGAGAACATCACACAGATGCAGGAATGTGCCTTTTCTCATCCGGAAGTTGAGCAACCATTCTCTGTCAGTCCAGACATTATTGTGATTCCACCAATCATGGGAGCGTGGAGTGACCCAGATACTCCCATAGTCAAGGAAGACAGAGAAAACTCATTAACTCCTAAGCCTAACTCCCCCCTCAGCCTACAGACCTGCAGCTTTCTGCCTCTGCACCTGCCACTTAACCCCCCCCCCCCCCACCCAGCTTAACAGTGTCATCATAACAGTGTCTGTGTTTTATGTTATTGTTAGATTTTTTTCATTTGTTAGATTTTTTATTGAACCCACCCAGCGTAAGTGTCTATGTTAGATTTTTTTTTTTTTACTGAATATAAATTTCTTGTGTGTTTTGAAAGCTGAACCAAGGCAAATTCCTTGTATTTCTATACTTGGCAAATAAATGATCCTTGAATCCTTGAATGTTTAATGATAAATTGACATATTCTATCAATCAGAATTAGATTTGGCCAAGTATGTTAACACACAAGGAATTTGGTTCCGGCTGTTGGTGTCTCTCAAGCAATGCAGACAACAGTCTAGTTGTAGTGTAATGCGGACAACAATGATGTGCATCACGTATGGTAATGAAATTGTAATGTATGAGTAATATAGAGGCAATTTGAGTAATATGTGAAATGTTACAATAATTAATTTGCAAGGAACATGTTTTGAGTTGACAATAACAACTTGCCAACAGGTAGATTCATAGAGAAAACATGCCCAAACAACAATAAGTCTATTAACTAACCATAGATATAATATATATTGAATACTTTTGTTTACACCTTTGTTGACTTACCTGACTAGTCTTCGGTTAGGATGTTGTGGTATGTTCGGTTAGGATGTTGTGGTATGTGCTCAATATGTGTTCCCTTCTCCTCTTCAGCCGACTGAAGGCAACACGTCTAACGTGAAGCAACACATTGTTTTCGAGACTTGCCTTGAAGTGCGTTCAAATGTGCCATTTTGTTCGCATATTGTGGCTTGGTATATGGCCCAAATGATGACCGCAATTATGAGGAGATGCCGTTTCTGCCGGTACATTTTGGATAGCTATCCCGTAAGAAAAATAAACTCTACTTTCTCCGCCTGCCAGATTTCTGACCAATGAACAGTGACAGCTTCCACGTGGCTTTTGTAGATATATTTTTGTTCGCTTGAAATTTTGCCTGTGTGAAACTAAACCGAACCAAAGGGAAAATGCAACAAAGTAGCAACTCATCCACTGATTCAGACCAAAGCAAATGAACTATAGGTGTGAAAACGCCCTTAATGTTTTTGAAGATATATTGCTAACTTACTGGCATTAGCCTACTCGTGACCGGAGGTTTTGGAAGGTCACCTGCATTGAGACTAACATAGCATGAATGTTACTCATTGCGAGTCGAATGTTAAAGAATCCTACCAGGGGCGTAAATATAGACAGTGCAGGCAGTGCAGTTGCACTGGGGCCCGTGGGGTGGCGGGGCCCATAGTGAGACCGGGCTGTCCAAAAATGTGTCGGGCGGAGAACGGGCCCTTGCAAGTGATTCAGATTGCCATCTCGGAAGTACGCCTGTGTTCAAAGAACTCACATTAAATTAAAATTGGTACCATTTGCTATATATGCCCTTGAAAAGGCAAACCCATCTCCGTCATTGTTTTCATTTTTTTTGGTAAAATAGTCTGTAGCAATCTATAACAAAATTATATGCTTATTTTACATAAACTATAAAAACTATAAATAAACTATAAAAAAACTATTCAATTAAATGAATAATTTCTTGTTTTCTTTGGTATTTTTGTCATATACAGATATGCAATGATGATTGCTGGGTAATATGTATGTTGTTGTCCAATGTCAAGTCTCTATTTGATCATGTGACGATACAATACGATATAGCTAGTTTAGGCGCAAAATCCGAACGTCTAGACTAACAAGCTGAGCACACCTGCAAGCCGAGCGAGCAGTCATCATGCCTTTCAAACATAAAAGCGGCAGTAAGAAAAGACAAGAGAGAAAAGAAAAGGAGGAGAAGGTAGCAAAGCTCCCTAAATTTGATTCCTTTTTTATAAAAATGGTAAATGGACTGCATTTATATAGTGCTTTTATCCAAAGCGCTTTACAATTGATGCCTCTCATTCGCCAGAGCAGTTAGGGGTTAGGTGTCTTGCTCAAGGACACTTCGACATGCCCAGGGCGGGGTTTGAACCGGCAACCCTCCGACTGCTAGACAATCGGTCTTACCTCCTGAGCTATGTCGCCAGCCCATGGATGGCGACCCCCCTCCTAGCAGCAATGCAGCAGTTTGGCTGCCGGCTGGCATCAGCATCTCTGCCCTCAGTGATGCTATAGTTATGTAAACATTCCAGCAGTAGTTGGTTGATTAGTTTACTTGTTGATTTGATTGACCGTCTGTTTACGTTACCATGTGTCAGAGCGTTTTCCATGGTTCTGATAGCTTTCTCTTTGACCTCTCTACTTTCCCAATACAATAGCCTAAGTAACTAATTCGACTGTAAAATCCAACACATTGTTGGTAAAATATATATATATATATATATATATATACACACACACATACACCTAATGGTGTGTGTGTGTGTGTGTGTGTGTGCGCTTTATAACTAGTAACTAGCCTGCACTATAACTCGTCATAATAGCATGCACTGGGGCCCGTCATAACTACCTTACACCACTGAATCCTACGTCGGAATAATGACACAAACAAGCACTCATATAATTTGTGATACAAATATCTTCATTTCAAGTAAGTTACAGTGAAATTGTCACGACAATGTACATACAAATCCACGCTTAATATTGTTTTCACTCCACCAATTCCATTAGCCGAGAACTGGGACTTCAGTTTAGCTAGCTAACATGAAGGGAGACCAAGCTGAAAGTTGAATGAGAGCGTTCCTTGTGTGTGCGCGAGACTCCTGCAGCAGAGAAGGGGTGCATGACCTATCAGTGGTCATCATTTTGTACAAGCATAGTGTGTTATATCTCTCTCTCACTAACTTACACACACTCACCAACAAACTTTGAGCCACTGCGCTGCGAAACGTTTAATAAATAAGTTCTGTGCGTCAGCCATTATGTTTTTTCAAATCGATTCATATCATTCTGGATGGCCACAAGATAAAAATACCCATTCTGTTTGCAACATAGGACTTTGATTTCACTAACTAGTCATTTCATTTACTACACATGATCACTATATTCTCTAGTCAGCGGACAGCAGGCAGCGAGCTGACTGAGAGCTGACCGTTCCCGGCTATCACTCAGGGAAACTCTCGCATCAAGGAGGAGGCGTCAGGTGTGGGAGCTAGCGAGACAAAAGCCTGGTGTGGCAGCTGGATTTCTTTCAAACCCCCGCTATAATGGTGGGGGGGCGTCGGAGAACCAGAAGTGACTAATACAGGGGAATGAAAAGCTAACGCTACAGACATTATATTACATTACAGGCATTTAGCAGACGCTCTTATCCAGAGCGACTTACACAACTTTTTACATAGCACTTTACATTGTATCCATTTATACAGCTGGATATATACTGAAGCAATGCAGGTTAAGTACCTTGCTCAAGGGTACAACGGCAGTGTCCTTACCCGGGAATCGAACCTGCGACCTTTCGGTTACAAGCGCAGTTCCTTACCCACTGTGCCACACTCCTTAACCACAAAGTCCCGAAGGACAAAGGAAAGGGAACACCAGAAACTAAAACACAAAATAAGATCCTTGGGAGAGCAACTCCTGCACACACAGGATCATAAACCAAAAGAAAACACGGAGTAAAAAACGACTCCGAAGGACAACCTTGTCCAGCCGAAAAACTGGCTTGAGAAACCAAAAACTCCCCATACAAACCAGGGTGAAAAAGAAAGGGACCAGTGGTACAGAGGTGAAGCTCTGGTACCAAACCCAAAACTGGTCTTAAAAAAAATAAAGACAACTGAGTAGCAAAATTACTCAGCGAAAAGAAAAAGCCTGAGACGCAGCTCAGAAAGACACAATCAAAATACAATACCAGGGACAACGTCCCAATACCCAACGGCTCACACAAGCTCAAAATAAAAGTATAAATACCCTAAGGCGTCAGAATGCGCTCACTGCGCTAAGAGACTGAACGCCTTTAAAAGAGGACACAGAATCACCTATACCTTACCGGCTTAGTGAAAAAGGGGTTTAACACAGAAGCGCTGATTGCTGTTCTGTCAGCGCTTATAAAGGCACCTCCCCAGGTGAAAATAATAGGGAATCAGACACCTGAAACAAATTTAAAAATTCCCAGATGCCGGGTGCCTTCTAGTGGCAGCCCAAGGCCACTGCACCCCAGACCCATGACACCTGCAACCTACACATCAAAATTAAGCCTAGAACCTGTAGTTTCTGATTGTTCAATGTCTCCCAGTTAAAGGGGGGTGGGGGGTGGTGGGGTTCAGACAGTCCATAAAACTTAGTTCAGTTAAAAATAAAAATATAAAAAGAGAGAGAGAGATGGAAAGTACAGTATGAGGATGTGGAAATAAACTTCATAATTAATTATATGCCAATATTAAATCAATTTGATGCTTTGAAGGCACAATTGCATTGCCAATGAATATTAGGTTAGAAAATACAACATTTGCCTGATTTAGCGTAACTTCCGGTATAAACCACGCCCACTTCCGGTCTTCAATCCAAATACAGACACAGAGACAGATAATTTTGTTGGTTGAACAAATACAGATACAAATAATGACGTCTCTGCACACCCCAAGTGCCCACCAACAATTCATTAATTTTTATTATCCTAGAAGAAGTACATTTGTCACCATAAGAAGTGGCTTTTTTATTGTATTCAATAGTGCTAGATAGGGGCTTTGCAACAGTGTTTAGTTCCAAAAAACTAACATCTTTAAATTTTTTACTTAATTTATACTCCCTTTTTGTATGTCTTCCTTTAATCCTACGTTCTCCTATATTTCACTTAACACTAGGGCTCTAAGAGATTCTATAAAAAGAAAATCAACCTTCCTGTTTTGTGAAAAATCAAAAGCACAATGGGCCTCATTCACCAATATTCAAGTTTTTTCTTAAATTTGTTCTTAAGAAAAATTCCTAAGAAAAGTCTACATCAGATTCATGACGTGTTCTTAAACCGCAGAATTGTTCGCACATGTGTTCTTAAAATGATGAATCCCATCGTCCTCGTAAGTGTAAAGCGCGTGCCAGTTGTTCCTAATTAGCATAGGTAAACGCCCCGCCAATCCCCATAAAAGGGCATGAGACTGCAGGGCCGTGTGCACACACAGAAATCGAAAAGAAAGAGGCAACTACCCTCTGAGGCGGAACCTGGCACCTTAATGCTTTGTAAAATAATGAAAAAAATTATTAAAAAATATTATAAATGATAAAAATATTATTGTAATTTAAATCCTATAATATTATACAACTGTAGAATTGAAGAAAATGCAATAACCAATTATTTTGCACAAACATGTCTCAAATGTGCGTAAGTGTGCTCTTGAGTGTGCGTAGATTCTGTTCCTACCTAAAAACAAATCCCAAATAAGAAAACATTGGTGAATGTCAGAATCTTCGTGAAAGCTGCGTAAGTGGGTTTTAAGAAGAAAATTCTTCTTAAGAACGGTTGGTGAATGAGGCCCAATGATATTATCGAAAATTCAAATTTGACAACTTATAGAGATAAATGAGAGTATTTAAAATATAATGTACGTCAGAACTCCATGTCAAATAGCAAATTATTAAGCAGGGGTAGTAAAAAAATACATAAATTGAAATCATTAAAGAAGCAAACTGTATTTGTAATAAATCTTCATTAAGTGAGAATAACAAACAAAAACTTATTCTCCTGCAATCCCTGCTAGACAACATTTACATTACTAAAACCAAAAAAGCATATATAAGATCAAGGGCGAAGTGGATAGAGGAGGGTGAAAGGATTGTTTAATTCAAAACCAACAACCCTCTAGACCAGTTCAATGGAGAACTTGTCTGAATACTTAAAAAGTCTCAAAACAATACTGGTCTGAGGACCTCCATTCATTCCATATTGCTTAGTTAGATGCGACATCTGGTTGTAATACAGAAAGTGTGAATTACTTACAGTGAGATAATTCACTTTGTATATATTACTGGGCAATTACCCACAAGCCACAGTGAGTGATGATGTAACTTGGGTACGATATCACTACTGTGCCCTATCTTGTTTGTCAGGAGCCTCCAGCTTTTGTTTTCTATACAGCGATACCATCCAATGTAGCCATCGTTGGTGATAGAGCAGTGGTTGTGGATGTTCTGGGGGAGGGCGGTCTTCAGAAATGGGCAGGAATAGACCCTGGGGTTTCTGGCACAGATGTACACAATGGGCCGGTAGGTGAAGATCTTGTAATAGATGTTTGGGGGAAAATTGCTCTGTAGGAGGAAGTGAAAGTAATGAATGTACAAGTTTACTGAGATGTATGGAGTACCACAGTGAACTACACTACACTGCCTTCATCTTCTACAGTGCACTATACCGTATATGGGGTTAAAAAAATGTTCACATGGATTTTTTTGTATTGTTCTTTTTATTATTGTTGTTTTAACTAGGGTTTGTAATCTTGGCTTATTGTAAATGAGGGCTCATTCCCTCAATGTGTCTTCTGAGTAGTGATGGTCAAAGCACAGCATACTCTCAAATGCTGTCCTTTGACAAAAACCCAAAATTGTGGGGCACTGTACCATTTTTATATGCATGGAAGTTAGTGGGTGAGAAAGAAAGGAGCTGATCTGGAATCCTAAATGTTGCAGTCGTACATACAACCGTATCAAGGTAAGGATCGGTGGATTGCTGTGAGATTTGCAGATGTTGGAAGCAGTTGTACATACAAGGAGGGGATTGGTGGACTGCAGTGTCAACGACAACTTTGCTAATAGTCAATTGATCAGAATCAGAATACTGTGTTATTATTGGCAGATGTAGCTAAATGCCCAATTGGGAGAATTAATTAATTAATTAATGCTGGAGCATTTGTGAGAATGATATTGACAGGAAAAAGAAGAAGGAGAACAGTGGCATGGTGGTGCAGTGTGGAATTGGCATGTTCTCTTGGATAACTGGAGACTCTAAATAGCCCATGTGAGTGTATGGGAAGGGCCGGCCAATGGCATAAACGGTCTATGGGGTTTCGGAATTACATTATTCATCCCCTATCGTGGAATTAGTGGTATTAATTTTAAACGGAACTGCAACCGAACATTTCATAACAATGCAATGTAAGAATGATTTCACTATCCCCCCCCTGCTCGCCAGCCCCATGCCACGGAATCGAACAGCTCGGACAGATTTGCTTAGGGCCACCAAAATCCTAGGGCCCCTGTGTACCCCTGTGTATGGGCTGTGCCCTGCCCTGTGATAGAATGCCAACCTGTCCAGGGTGTATTCCTGCCTCTCACCCAATGCACAATGGCATAGGCCTTGTCACAAAACTTGGACAACCAAAGGTTTTTTTAATTAACAGCTCAAAAATATATACATGTACACAAAAGCCAGAAATGCAGGCACTGAGACTTTATACAGTTGTAAGACATTTACATCTAAATTATTTGGACCCTTTAGAAAAAAATAGGCAAAAGCTTTATAAGCATACAGCCCCAACTCAGTTGCCTACTTAAATTGGCCCACAATTAGATACACCTGGAAACATTGAAATCAATCAGTCATCTGCAAGACACTGCACACTTAAGCCAACAGTCAGTTCATGAAAATGGCGATTAAAGCTTATTATACTGTACCTGTCAATCCAATTCTTTACTATTTTGATAATGTAATGTTAATGCCTCCAGGCATGTTTGTGACATTAAAAAAAAAACAATAAATAATAAAAAATTTTGAGGGTGTTTTTTCCCTCCTTAACTGATTTTCGAGGGCTGATGATCCAGATGAGGATATTTTTGCCCCGAGCCCCTATTCATTTCTGAACTTTGCACTTCAATACTGCCTTCATCTTCTACAGGGCACTACAATACTCTTCACAGCACCTAGATCTCCCACAATGCGCTACACAACAGTATCATTTTCATGTCCAATGTACTACACTACATTACACCACTCTCATGTCCATAATGCCCAACACTCCCTTCAATTACAATGCACAACACAGTTAGTTTCAGATGCAGGTACAACGTGTTCTGCCCCAGAAACAAGCGTGCTATGTATCATACAGGTGCACAGGGCTGGAAGCGCATTTAGTGAGTCATCTATAGGAGTCACACAAGGTGTGCTTCTCTTCTTAATACATATGCATTGAATTACAGTTGAGGTCAAAAGTTTATATCCACCTAGGCTAAAGACATTCAAAATTATTCACGACTCCACACATTTCATGTTAACAAAACATTTCCTGTGTTAAGTCAATTAGAGTATCTACTTCATTTCCATAAGAGGTAATTTAAAAATAATAACTAAGAGATTTATTTCAGCTTTTATGTACTATATCACATTTACAGTGAGTCAAAAGTGTACATACACTTTGTCTGTATTTGGTGGCATTGCTTTTTAATTACATAACTTGAATCAAACGTTTGGGGTAGCCTTCCACAAGCTTCTCACAATACTTTTCCAGAATTTTTGCCCATTCCTCCTGACAAAACTGGTGTAACTCAGTGAGGTTTGTGGGCCTCCTTGCTCGGACACGCTTTGTCAGTTCTGTCCACAAATTTTCTATGGGATTCAGGTAAGGGCTTTGTGATGGCCACTCCAATACTTTCACTTTGTTGTCTTTAAGTCATTTTGTTACAACTTTGGAGATTTGCTTAGGATCATTGTCCTGCTGGAAGACCAAGTTGCAACCAAGTTTTAACTTTCGAGCTGATGTCTTGAGGTGCTGCTTCAGTATTTCTTGATAATCCTCCTTCCTCATGATGCCATCTATTTTATGAAGTGCACTAGTCCCCTTTCCAGCAAAACACCCCCACAACATGATTCACAGTTGGGATGGTGTTCTTTGGATTAAAAGTCTCACCCTTTTTCCTCCATACACTGCACTGATCATTATGGCCAAACAGTTTAATTTTTCTTTCATCTGACCAGAGAACAGTCCTCCAAAATGCTAAGTCTTCATCCTGGTGATCACCTGCAAACTTCATTCTGGCTTTTTTATGCCGGTCTTAGAGTAGGAGCTTCTCCCTTGCGCGACAGCCTTTCAGGAAATGGCGATTTAGGATTCTCTTAATGGTGGATGTAGATACTTTGGTATCTGATGCCTCCAACTCCTTCACCAGTTCCTTCGTTGTTGTCTTGGGGTTCAGTTGAACCTGTCAGACCAAAGTTCGTTTAGCCCTGGGAGTTAATTTGTGCCTCCTTCCTGAACGATGCAGGGTCTGTGTGGTCCCAAGATTTTAATATTTGCATACAATTGTTTGTACAGATGCTTGCGGTACCTTTAGTTGTTTGGAAATTGCTCCTAAGGAGGAACCGGACTTGTGGAGGGCCACAATTTTTTTGGCTGAGTTGCTTGGATTTTCCCATGGTATCAAGGGCAAAAAGGCAGTTGCTCTAAAGGCCCTTAAATACATCCACAGGTGCCAATTCACTCCTAGTCATGACAACTGGCCAATCAGAAGCTTCTAAAAAGTAATTACATGAAATTCTGGAATCTTTCAGACTGTTTAAAGAGACAGTCAACTTGGTGTATGTAAACTTTTGATCCACTGGAATTCTGATATTGTGAATTAAAGCTGAAATAAATGTGTCTCTAATCGATTTTTTTTAAATGACCTCTGATGTGAACAAAGTTAATGCCCTAATTGACTTGCCAAAATAAATTTATGGTAACATATAATGTGCAGAGTTATGAAAAACTGAGTTTGAATATCTTTAGCCTAGGTGTATGTAAACTTTTGGCCTCAACTGTAACAGAGGATCGCGCAAATACTGGGTGGAGATATTATAAGTGCCCTGTTATTGGAGATGACAGAAGTCACACAGTGGTGCTTAGCTCTGGCCAGCCGAATCCTCTGTGTGAATTTTTGCATGTTGTCCCCCTGCATGTCAGGTTAGGTATACTCCTGCCGTTACACTTGACCAATGCACTGGCCTCAGAACTGGAGCTGGTCCCTGAGCGCTGCAAAGTGGCCTTAGTAACAAGCATGTGTCAAATACAGAGGACAAATTACTCCCCAAGGTTCACCAACAGATCTCATGCAGAGCACTGGGAAATTATTGCAATAACCTACACAACTGTAGTGACAGTAACAAGTGCTTAAAGTTTTAAAAAATCAGTGGCATGTGTTGCTAGTAAAAAATACAATACAAGTAAATGCACTGATAGGCAGGTGCATCTAACCATTTCGGTCCATTATGGAAAGAAAGAGCATACTTTTTATTGGAATATGACAGTCCACAGTTTGTCATGTGCTGTCCATAGAGCCTGACACGCTCTTATGGCGCATCAGCAGATAGGCTACATCAATTTCCCTACATCCAATGAAGACATTCAATGCACTTAACAGGAGTTTTTTTTAACTGCCCTTTTAAAGATCAGCTTCATACACAAAATGCGATTAGAAGACAGTCCCATAAGGTGATTGCGTAATGAGCTGTAGCTGTAGTATACAAGACGTCAATTTTACGCTGTTTGCATACGCACAAACATACCCACCTAAGGCCACAATTTGTGTTTCAAGTTTTATGTATGTTCATCTGACCCTCAGAGCACCTCTACTTAAGAAGCCCAGGGTTAATCCTCAATAATATACTCTCCTAGTGGCAGTGAGTCAGACATAGATTCTTTCTATGCAACATCAGAAGAATCCACCCGTTTCTCACTACCATCTCGACTCAGCTCCTAGTCCAGGCTCTGGTACTCTTATACCTGGACTATTGCATTTCCCTTCTTGTTGGTCTCCCTAAATGTGCCGCAAAACTCCTGAAGCTAATACGGAATTCAGCTGCATGACCTGTCCCACGCCTGCTCATGTCACAGCCTCATTTCAGTGTTCAAGTTTAAAACCTTGGTTGTAGCCTACAATGGAACAGCTGCACCCTAACCTCCAATCAATAATCAAACCCTACACCATGGCCATATCTCTTCACTCTGCAACCTTGGGGGGACTGGCTATCCCTTCCCTCAGCAGTCCCAATCACAATGCCTGTGTGTACTCATCCTCAAATTGTGGAACAAACTCCCACAGAGGTCAGGACAGAATTGTCGCCCATCTTTAGGTGTAGGCTGAAGACCCTCCTGTTCAGACAGCATCTTGCTTCCTCTCTGGTTCCCACCCCCTAACACTAGTTAGTTCAGGTTATGTTTTTTAAAGATGTTTTTTAGTGCTTGTTATGGACATAATCTGGACATATTCAGGAATTGTACTTTGGTTCTGCTTTGTATAGTCGATTTGCATTTGTGCTTCAGCAGTGTTACATAAAAACTTGTTGGTCTGGGAATGCTGAGCCAGGTTTGGCACTGACACTAATCTAAATCAGGTGAATACATTGATGTTCTCTATAAGTCACTCTGGATAAGTGTGATAAATGAATGCACTGTAATGAAATGCACTACCTTCACATCCTATAATGCACTACACTACACCACCATTAACTCCCACAGTGTATAATACTGGATCTCATAAAAAACATGTTTTCAACATACAAAAATGCCAAGTTACTCACACATACAAAGCACTGTCTACAAGTGAATGTTACATGCTGCAAGAGAAATGTCCCCATGGAGATAATGAAGTAAGCTATGTATGTATGTACAATTTTACATGCAGTATTTATTGTAAGTAACACATATACAAGAACTTGTACATTTAGTAAAACGAACTTGACAACCAAGTATAAACATATGTTTTCTGGAGGCATATGCTTTCTGTGGGTATTCACCAGCAGTTTTTTACATTCATTTAAATGTCTTGCACGAGGCAATTTGAGGTATTTGACACAAAGTTTGAATGACATTGTAAGATGGTAAGATTAAAAAACACAAGGCCAAGTGACTTGAAACAATTTAGAAAATGTTGGGTAGCATTGCTTTGGAATAAAGCTTCTTTAATTTCGGCGAGGCAAGATATTGTTTGTAGTACAGTAACATGGCGTCATTTTGATATCAATACTTTTAATGGCAGGGCTAGATTTTGCCAGTTTTAATGAATGAGTTATAGACAGTGCTTTCTATGTGTGAGTATCTTGGCATTTTTGAACATTGAAAATGTGTTTTTTATGAGATATTTCTTTTTGCAAAGTGTTTGTTGTGAGAAAGTGAGAACAGTAATGTTTATAAATGTAGACTATGAGAAGTATGCGTACCCATACATACATGAAAAAACACATACAGCGTAGGCAGTGCCAGATGTAGACTGGTTTGATTGGGAGGCAGAGTGAGATTTTGGGGGGGCTAAGTCGAGGACATCATTTGTGATGAACAGCGGAGCGGACCTGGGTGTAAAAATGCGAAGTAACGGTTTAAGAAACGGTTGTGGATTATGGCTATCCTTGTGTGAATTTGTAGTCTGATCAACGTGTGGCAATGATAAAGGGTGCGGTGGTGTAAGTATAAAAGAGGCTTGCACCATCAGAAAAGCAACAGAAATGTCCCCAGTGTATGTACTCTCTGATATGACGGACATCCAACGAGCCTTCATTGACAAAATTATCAGCAAGCTCAGAATTTGAGCTCCGTAGGTCGCAACTTATGTACCCTTCTGTCCTGCTCCGCTTTGTGTTATTTTTTTGAGATGCACTTTTAGTGTTTATAAGGTTTATAAGGCATTTTGATACACTTCGTTTTAGGTAGGACTCATCTTCCCTGTTTTGCTTAGCTAGATCATTGACCTTACGTGAGAATTGGAAGTAGTAGAACAGGAACGCTTGACAGTGGAGAATAGCAGCACATGCATATTTCCCAGCAATCTTTGCATATTAGAAAATAACAGTAGTACGAGAGAAATGAGAAGAAATTATGAAATTGAGTAGTTGAAAGAATATGTTTTCAGCAGAATGGTAGGTGGAGTCTGACGTGACCACAGACTATAGTGCAATGAGTGACCATGAGTGAGATGAGTTTCCTTATTGAATTGTATATAAAACAAACGGTATTACTAATTACTTGTTTAAATAGTTGTTGAAGTAACGCATTTCTGGCTGGAAAAATAGGAAGGAGAAAACGCAAAATCCCCTTATTTTGGGGCTTTATTGTGTGGACATAAACATGTTGTTTATGAATTCTGTGTGTTGAAATGGGGTCAGAATGTACAGAAAGTTATGTTTTTAAGGGCTGAGAGTCTGTGGCTGTTGCGGTTAATTCTGTGGGGAACCCTGAAAAGTGCCAAACTCTCAGTGCTGTATAGGTATGGGGCATGCCCTGCCAAGGTGTAACTTGGCTGGGTGGCATACCTGCCATCCCAATCACAATCAATTCCCATAGTGCATAACATTGCAGTGTGGCACCCAACATCTGACAGCGATGCACCCTTGATTCTCATACCCTACAAGTAACCTACACTCCCTAATTCACTCAACACTCTGAAAAACTGATTCAAGTTACACTCCCAATGATACATGCTACATTCCCGACACACTGAAGCTCACTGTTTCTGAACTACCTTCACTAAAGTTTGAAAACCAGTTCTTGGCTTTGGTCTGATCTCTGTGACATTTGAATGTACACACAGGGGTGCCAGAAAAACTAACCTTTTGGAGCAAAACTGCCCTCATGATAGCCCTTTCTGATGACTTATGTTAACTGGGTTCTGATGTTGTAAATGTGTACAAAGGGGTGAATTATTATTAATTACGATTTGAAATAATTCCACCCAAAACTCTGTGAAACTCTTGACACAACTGGATGAAATTATCCAACCAGAACTGTAATTTCACGTGGGATTTTACTTACAACCATGTTTCTTCCACTAGAGGTCAGACCTACCGTAATGAAAGTCACCTTCCAAGTGGTATGACTTTGAATCTGAGATATTTTTTCAGGCTTGTAATTCAGTTCTAATTGATGGAAAAATGTCTCCATCATGGAGAGAGGCCATTAGTGTTATCCCTAAGGAGGGACAGATCAGAATTTGGTCAAATAGATCGTTCTGAACCTTGATTACAAGTTATACGTTGCCATCAGGGGTGGAAAATCCAGGTTCAGAAAGTAAAAGTCCTCCCCGGTATTTCACCTGGATTTGCACAATTATTCAGCCAGGAGGTAGAACTGATTAGTGATCATGTGCTGGCTGAGTTCATGGGTGGAAGGAACACTTGGCAGGACTTTCTGACCGCTGGATTTTCCTCATCTGTTAGCTGTCATTGCCAGAAGAGTTTAAAAGGTTCTCCCCCAGTTGATAATGACCAGACAGAGCTTATTCTTCAAAGAAAAATGCATGATAACATAAGGGGTACGTTGCAAATATAAGTCACATCCAACAAAATTGCTTAGAAGCCTTTTTAATCAGCCAAGGTGCAGAAGAGGCTTTTGATTCTGTAAGCAGCATTAAATAAAAAGTTCTTAAGAAATCTGGGTTTCATTAAGGGTTTATCTAGGGCATTTGTACAGTTGAGGCCAAAAGTTTACATACACCTAGGCTAAAGATATTCAAACTCCGCACATTTCATGATACCATACATTTCTTTTCGTAAATCAATTAGGGCATTTACTTCACATCAGAGGTAATTTAAAAAAATCGATTAGAGACAGACTTACAGCTTTAATTCACTAAATCAGAATTCCAGTGGGTCAAACGTTTACATACACCAAGTTGACTGTCTCTTTAAACAGTCTGGAAGATTCCAGAAATTGATGTAATGACTTTTTAGAATGACTCCTTTTTTATAATAAGGAGTTACAGTAATTGGTAGTTAATTGGCACCTGTGGCTGTATTTAAGAACCTACTTTTACAGCCATTGCCTTTTTGCCCTTGATTTCATTGGAAAATCCAAGCAACTCAGCCAAGACCTCAAAAAAAAAGTTGTGGACCTCCCACATGTCCAGTTTCTCCTTATGAGCAATTTCCAAACAAGTGAAGATACCATGAGCATCTGTACAAACAATTATATGGAGGAATGGGCAAAAATTCCGACAATGTATTGTGAGAAGCTTGTGGAAGGCTACCCCAAGTGTTTGATTCAAGTTAAGCAATTAAAATGCAATGCCACCAAATACTAACAAAATGTATGTACACTTTTGACCCAGTGAAATTCTGATATAGTACCTAAAAGCTGAAATATATCTGTCTCTTGGCTATTATTTTTAAATGACCTCTTATGGAAATAAAGTAGATAACCTAATTGACTTAACACAGGAAATATATGGTAACATGAAATGTGTGGAGTTGTTTGTTAGTTTGAATGTCTTTAGCCTAGATGTATGTAAACGTTTAGGCTGAACTGTACATTATATGATAATCTAACAGTTTAGATAAAAATAAATGGACACCTGTCAGATACTAGAACTTTACAGCATGGCTCAGGAAAGGGTGCCCGGTGTCTTCCTGCATTTTGCATATTGCACAGAACCCCTTGCCCAGTGGATAAGACAGACTGACATAATTAAAGGTATTCTTATACATGGAGAACATCATTGTATGCAGATAATATTTTCATATACTTAGGAGAACTCTCTCATTTTCTGAACGGATTGAGCTTTCGGTTACTTTTGGTGAATATGCAGGATATATACTAAATGATCAAAGAACCCAAATCTGGACCTTTAATCATATATCTTCAAAACAACTACTACACAGATTCCACCTCAAGTAGAATAAAAACTCACAGAAATACTTAGGAGTAGAATTATCAATATAAATCTCTACATTAGAAGAAATTATGGTCCATTTACAACAAAAATCAAAGCTGATGAACATAGATGGAATACCATATTTCACATAGACAAACAGAGACACACAGAGGTACATAGAAACACACAGAGCCACACAGTGACATATTCAGACACAGAGTGACGCACAGAGACAGACAGACGGACAGAAACACACAGATCCACCCAGAAACACACAGAGACAGGCAGACGCACATAGACACACAGAGAAACACAGAGACACATTGAGACATGCAGAAGACACACAGAGACTCACAAAGACACACACAGGCACTAGAGACACACAGATCCACATATATATACACAGAGACAGACAGATCCACATAGAAACATACAGAGACAGACAGATGCACATGGAGACACAGCGAAACACAGAAGACACACAGAGACTCACAGAGACACACACAGGCACAACAGACACACAGATCCACATAGAGACACACAGAGATTCACTGTGGCCATTACCACACTGTTAATTGCATTTTTGTCGTTACCACAACGTTGTTTGTATTTCATGTTGTTTGTACTCCTATTCCTGTTTCTGTGTGTAGCTTTGGCAATATGTACAAATGTATTTCATGCCAATAAAGCATTTTGAATTTGAATTTTGACACACAGAGACAGACAGACACACATAGACACACAGAGAAACACACACAGACACATTGAGACACACAGAGACTCACAAAGATACACAGAGACTCACAGAGACACACACAGGCACAAGAGACACACAGATCCACATAGAGAGACACAGAGACAGACAGATGCACATAGAGAAACGCAGACATATTGAGACACACAGAGACTCACAGAGACACACAGGTGCAAGAGACACACAGATCCACATAGAAACACACAGATCCACACAGAGACACAGAGACATGCAAAGGCACATAAAGACACACAGAGAGACACACAGAGACACATAGACACACAGAGAGACATACAGAGACACATAGAGACACAGAGGCACATAAAGACACACAGAGAGACACAGAGGCACATAAAACACACAGAGAGACACATAGAGACGCACAGAGGCACATAAAGACACACAGAGAGACACACAGATACACATTAAGACACACAGAGACACATTGAAACACACAGAATCACACAGTGACACGCAGAGACATGCAGAGGCACATAAAGACACACAGAGAGACACATAGAGACACAGAGGCACATAAATACACACAGAGAGACACACAGAGACACATTGAGACATAGAGACACAGAGACACATTGAGACACACACAGGGACAAGAGACACACATATCCACATAGAGAGACACAGAGACAGACAGATGCACATAGAGAAACACAGAGACATATTGAGACACACAGAGACTCACAGAGACACACAGGCGCAAGAGACACACAGATCCACATAGAAACACACAGATCCACACAGAGACACAGAGACATGCAGAGGCACATGAAAACACACAGAGAGACACAGAGAGACACATAGACACACAGAGAGACAAACAGAGACAGATAGACACACAGAGGCACATAAAAACACACAGACAGCCACATAGAAACACACAGAGGCACATAGAGACACATTTAGACATAGAGACACACAGAGACACACATTGACACACAGAGATGCATTGAGACACAGAGAGACACACAGTGACACAGAGACACATTGAGACACACAGTGACACACAGAGACACGTTGAGACACACAGAGACCCATAGAGACACATTGAGACACACAGAGACATACAGGGAGACACACAAATGCACATAGAGACACACAGAGAGTCACAGAGAGGCACACAGAGACACACAGAGGGACATAGAGACAAATAGAGGCACACAGAGACACACAAAGACACACTGAGACACACAGGCACATACAGACACAAAGACACAGAGGCACATAGACACACAGAGACACATTGAGACACACAGAGACACATAACAAAATAACTACTAGACAGATTCCACCTCAGGTAGGATAAAAACTCACTAAAATACATAGTAAATACTTGGTATTTCAGTGAGTAGAATTACCAAAAGAAATCTCTACATTGGCAGAGATTAATTATGGTCCCTTTACAACAAAAATCGAAGCTGATATACAGAGATGGAATTCCATCTCGCTTCTTAGTCGTAGAATTGATTCCATAAGAAATTAACATTCAACCATGATTACTTTTTCTGTTCTGTTTCAGGCTCCTGTGGAAATTTACTCAAAACAATTTTCTGAATGGAATAAAATGAATTGGTTGAAGTTTCAGCTAAGAATTTGGAACATGGTTAAGGATGAGTAGAAACTACATGATAAACATAATAATTTGATTGTGGGCTTATGATTCTGATTTCAAACGTAAAGAACTGAACCACAGATTTAAAACCTGGATAGCCAAAGGAATAACATTTCATTTATGAACAGAAAACAGACAATTAAAAGACTTTCAAACTGAGAGGAAAATATGCCCTGGAAGAAAAGATTTCTATTGATACCTCCAGTCGCGCCACTATTTTGACCATGCTGTTTAAAACAATACATTAGACATGAATGATCCAATGCTAAAAGTAATTGTTGGGAGCCTACCAGACAGAACATAGTAAAGGCGTTATGTCGAAACATGAACTTCATAAATTCATAACTCATACTATAGAGTATATGAAATATAAATAGGAAGAAGGTAATTTTGTCATTTCAAATGAAGAGTGGTTCAAGTTTCTTGACTTTCAATTGAAGTGTACCAACTCACATGTATGGAGAAAATATGGGTGGAAGTGTCTCACTCTGTTTTTTATTACTCCAAAGCAAAAAGCACACTTTACTGGGGAAGATTTCAAATGTTGGAGACTTAGTGGGAGTCTGGAAGCCAACCACACTCGCATGTATTTCGGGAGTGTCCAGTGATAAGGTATTTCTGGGCAGAGATATATAAAGCATTGAAAGGCATGTTTGATAATGAAATACCTTTTCAGTTTTGCACATTGTATTTAGGGTTGATTTCCATTCAGGTCGGTCTGATGAATACTTCTTTGGTGTTCTGATATCTGTTTGTAAAAAAGGCGTTGGTTGCTTCTTGACTCTCCCACAATAGAGGGATGAACTCTGAGACTTAGTAAATTAAATATTTATGAAAGTTTTCACTTTATTTACAAATAAATACATTTATTAAGCGCCTGCCAAAATGGGTTACCTTGGTACAGCCTTTACGGCCAGATTTTTTGGAAGTGACAAATTAATAATCCCTATAGACTTAATTGTTTCACTGTTTTAATTAATTTTACTGTTTAATGAAACTTTCCATTGGTCATTCTAGTCTCCTGCCCTTTCTTCTTCTTCGTACACTGCCTGGCCAAAAAAAAAAATTTGCCATATGGATTTTTTTTGGACAGTGCCCACTGTACAAGCCTCTGGAGGTAGTGTTATGATCTTGGGTTGCTTCAATTGGTCAGGTCTAGGCTCAGCAACATTATGTGGCAATAAAATGAAGTCAGCTCAGTACCTGAATGTACTGAATGACCAGGTTATCCCATCAATGGATTTTTTCTTCCCTGACGGCACGGGAATAATCCAGGACGACAATGCCAAGATTCATCGGGCTCAAATTGTGAAAGAGTGGTTCTGGGAGCATGTGGAATCATTTTCACACATGAATTGGCCACCACAAAGTTCTGACCTTAACCCCATTGAAAGTTTTTGGGATGTGCTGGAGAAGACTTTACGGAATGGGTCGACTCTCTCGTTGTCAATACAAAATGCAATTCTGGACAGAAATAAATGTGACGTTGCATATGGTCTACATGGTCTACAACCTCCCCAGACATTCCCATGTCACCCCCCTGCTCACTGACCTCCACTGGCTGCCTGTTATGGCTCGCATCAAATTTAAGACCTTGGTGCTTGCATACCAGCACCAGGATACATCCAGAGGATCATCAGACCCTACACACCAGCCAGACCTCTCCGTTCTGCCACCTCTGGACGCTTGGCACCTCCCCCTCTTCGTGTCTGTACTTCCCGCTCCCGTCTGCTGTCTGTCCTGGCCCCTCGCTGGTGGAATGACCTCCCCGTGGCGGTCAGAACAGCAGATAATCTGACTACCTTCAAACGCAGACTAAAGACTCATCTCTTCAGGCTGCACCTCTCCCCACCCCTCCCTAGCCTATAGTTAAGCTCAATGTACCTAGTTAGGCTAATGCAATCACGTTAGTTTTTATTTGGCAGGATTGTTTTTGTTTGATTCTGATTAGGCGAATGTGATTTTAGTGCTAGTTTGTACTTGGCAGGATTGTTTGTTTGTGTGCTGAACAGGTTACTCTACAGGGTTGGAGTCCTGATCTATGTGGTCACTTCTGGCACTACGATCTTTACTCCACTCTAGTGTGTTTCTTTTGCACCTCTGCACCTTGAACTAATGCACTTATTGTACGTCGCTCTGGATAAGAGCGTCTGCTAAATGCCTGTAATGTAATGCAATGTAATACGGTTGTTGAAACAATGCCACGACGAATGCGTGCAGTAATCAAAGCTAAATGCGGTCCAACAAAATATTAGAGTGTGCGGCTTTTTTTTGGCCAGGGAGTGTATAATTTACTGAAATATTTCTCCCAACCCTTATTATACGTAATTTTTCTTAGAATGTATATACTTTTTAAAAATCTATAATAATGAAAAGTGCAAAATGAAAAGGAATAATGGGAAGAGAAGGGTCATATTTCATTGTAAAATCACAATATTTACTACTGGTACTAATTTTGTGAATGGACTCTTCCCTGTTTATCTCTTTAAATAAATAGTTTTTAAGAAAGTAATCAAATATGTCAACATTAAAAAACATCAAGTTGCATGTCACAAATTTTAAACCAATTTCAGGATGGAAGAGTGACTTCCTGTTTATCTTGTTCAGACAGTCAATATGCTGGCGAGAGGATTGTTAAAGTGATTGTATATTTCTGTTCAATATTGTGCGTTAGTACAGAAAAGATTTATTTATTTCTCACCATCTCATCGCTTCGCTTTTTTAAACTTAGTGATAATTGTTGTGGTCCATGATATGGTGGAGTATTCTGTGAAAAATATGAAAAACCTCAAAGGTTTCCTTAAGGTTGAATTGCAACATTTTATCTGACAAGGTACTGGCAAAGATGCAAAATTAATGATGATCACCCAACACTTAAATGCATAACAATAGCCAGGAGTACAATATCGGAAAAGGACAAAAAGGTAAAAGGTGCTTACAGGGCCTGGCATCCTGTTGGCTCACATGAAAACTCAGAGTCACAGTCTGTACTCACCCCGCCCAATCTAAACCTGACAACAGCTCCAGCAGCAGCATCCAGAATGCTGACCAATTCCATTAGTGGTGTTGTCACATCAATGACATCATCCCAGCACTGAAATGTGTAATAGCCAGGAGTGCAATATAGGAAAAGAAAACAGTGCTAAAACATAACCATACTACTGCAACTGTTTTAATTAATCACAAAAATATACATTTTAAGTGAAATGTTTGCATTTGCTGAAAGCTGAAATTAAAATGATCAGCCCTAATGCTAGCATCAGCCTGCTTTCCATCAATGGGTATCAGCACAGATCTTTGACAACTGCTACAGCTCTGTATAGGTCTGTAGCAATGGAATTAAAGCAATGGAATTATTGAAACTTGGAGAAGCTGGCCTGATTTTCTAAGATGGCATTGTGTCTCCCCACAATGTCTAAATTTTTATGCTACTTTTTAGGGGTATCCACAACACAGTAATGGCATTATGGAGCTATACTATAATTGGTAGTTGGCAAGTCCATGGCGATTGCAGTCTACCCAGTGGTGTCACTAGGGTTGGTGACACCCGGTCCGGTCGACCGTTGGTGTCACCCGATGTTGTCGACGGGGGTGGGTGGGGGGGGATCTGTTGGATGTTGTCGACCAGGGTTATGCATTCAAACGACAAAACTCTTCTCGTCACATTAATACCGCTAATTCAATCAACCGGCAGTAAACTGCATTGGAGAAATTAGCTGTTTCAACCCGTCGCTAGACAAAACACCGCACAAAAAATTTAGTGCCAGTCATTTCGGCGTCACCCCCCTCTGATGGTGTCACCTGGTGTGGTCCGCACCCACCGCACCCCCCTAGTGATGCCTCGGAGTCTACCTGCAAAATGGCATTGAGCTATCGAGGTTCAAAAATTACTGGGAGAGCACTCAGTGTAATGTGCGGGTAGCGTCACACAAGTGCAACATACAAACATACTGTACATACATGCTTAATGACCACAGCAGTTTTAGGGGTCCAGACAACCAATATTTGACAGCATGACTGCAGACGTCTCTGAGGGTTCAGACTCACCTCTCTGGGGTTAAAGTACCTCAGCAGCTGGTGGGGCTCACCCTCATTCCTGAAATTCAGGAGGTTTTTGACGCATTTGAAGACTTCGAAATCCTTAGGACACGGTGGTTGAAAGAGTGAGCTTTTTGCTGACTAACTGGTTGATGTTTGGTACATTTCAGTAATTAATTTAGTGAGCTACCTATGTCTTTGCTTGTTCAATAGAACCCGGGGCAATACCAGCAGTTATTTTTATTAATATTAACAGTACTGCACCAATGTATAACAAGGAGACTATTCAGGTCAAGGCCATTCAACCCATTTTCACATTTAATAATAGTTTCTTCATCTTTTTCACCCTTTAAAGGTATGTTTGTTCCTCCTATTTGTGAACTCTGAGTTAGGTGGCTAGATATGAATCCTGGGAGCCCCTGCCATTCAGTTTGACTGATCCTTATGCCACTTAGATAAGATAACAGCCCATACAAAGAACAACCCCTAGCTAAATCCACAGACTACATCAACAGAAAAGGGAAATATTCTTTGAATGTACAAGCCTTGTGTGACTACAAGTACTGTTTCATGGATGTTGTTGTCAAATGGCCGGGTAGTGTGCACGACGCACACATATTTGCCAACTCGAAATTGAGTGGTGACCTAAAAGATGGAAGAATGTTCATTTGGACGTTTGAAGGTTTGAGGCTTTGAGGAGGGCAATGGACATAAACATGGAGGACCTTCCTTTTGTTATCTATGCTTGTTTTGAGTGAGACGTGTGTTGACCAAATTTCTTGACCCATAATTTTAAAGAACTTTTATTTGTAACTGTTCATTTTTTTAAGTAAATTTCATGTGTGTGAGAGATTCAATTCAATTCAATTCAATTCAATTCAATTCAATTCAATTCAATTTTATTTGTATAGCGCTTTTAACAAAGGAGCTTTGTCACAAAGCATCTTTACAGAGAACTGGCCCCCAAAGAGTAAGTCTAGGGCAACAGTGGCAAGGAAAAACTCCCTGAATGATAGCAGGAAGAAACCTTGAGCAGAACCGAACTCAGAGGGGGAACCCATCTGCCGCGGCCTGGTTTCTTATGGATAGTCAATAGTGGCAGGAGGCGGGGGTGCCCAGCTGGTCTAGGGCTGGAGCTCCAGGCCAGGGGGGGTTGCTCAGCAAACTTGGGTTAAACTTGGGATAGAGCAAGACCTAGGCTATAGTAACCTAGTAGCAGCCTAGTAGTATTGGAGTATCTTTGTTGGTGGTTACTGTAAATACAACCACTTTTTTGTAACTGCGTTTGAAAAATAAAATTTGTTTTTTTTTCCACTAAATTCGTCTCTGTTTGAGTGAGAGTGCATGTGTGAAAAAGATAGAGATCTTAGGTTAAGTATCAAACAAGACCTTTTATTATAGGAAGTACAATAGGAAGTAAAAATAACCATATACTAGCAAACTTCTAAACATTGATGCATCAAAACCGATCCATTATTTACTTACACACACACGTTTACTTTCTTACATTCACACAAAACTGATTTGAGCATAATTTTATTTCTCTGGAATGATGCTCAAATCAGTTTTGTGTGAATGTAAGAAAGTAAACAATGTGTGTGTGTGTAAATAATGGACTCGTTTTGATGCATCAATGTTTAGAAGTTTGCTAGTATATGATAGCTTTGGTTAGCCTGCTGTTAGTGTGTTCAGCAATTTTGCATGTTATTTAGCATTCGCCTCACTAACTGAAGTACTGTCTTTCTGTTAGCATTTGGCGGTGCAGCTAGATACAAAGGTATTGTAAATTGGTACAGTAATAATATATTAAAGAGAAAAGGTGATTCTGCTGTAAAGCAAATACAATTCAAATGCAGTTTAAAGAATAGCCCAAAAAGAGTACATGTGTATGTGGGCTAAAAGCATCATTGGCAAATGTGAACTCGGAGTATGTGTTATGATATTGTGGAGTATTTGAGTTTGTACATTGACGGAATGGATATATTGGAATGGATATGATGGTTACATTGTCTATATTCAGAAAGACACAAAAAGGACATTGAAAATACGATTGAAAAGAATGACAAAAACACAAAGCTATTGAGAATGTTTTAATAAAAATAGCATTATCTGGGAGGATTCTGTGAAGAGCAGTCACGTTTCCCTGCCTCATCAGTTTTGTCGTTTTCAGGAAAAAGTAGTATCTGTTGCCTCGGTACGAGCCTTGGTACCTGTAACATATAATAGAAAGTAAAAATGACTATATAGAAATATGAAAACAAGTGTCCAATATAAAGCAAGTGTGACAAAAACAATTAGGGCAGAAATTTTGTATACATGTGCAAATATCAAATAACTATAAACATGCATTAAAGAGCAAAACACAGTAGAATTTAAAAGGTGCAAATGTAGGCTAAGTAAGGCACAAACATGAACACCACTTTAAAGTGTGAACCACAGCAAGAAGAGCTTTTTGGTAATTTACAGACAGATATAGTCTCTGTAATCTCTGTTCAGTGCAGGTGGATTGCTGTGCTTGCTATGTGCAGGCAAATTGTACTCCTGGAGGGGCCTTCTTGTGGGCGTGTGCCCATATGAATAGGTGGTCTGGTGAGTGGTGTGAGATGAGCGTGGAGGCATATAATGATTAGTACCTGAACCCACAATATGCTGCACCAGCAGCTCAATATTATAGTTCAGACGGTCCATCGTAGACGACCACCGACCCATTGTCTGCACAAACTTGTCGTCGGTCGCCTCTAATCGTTGAAGGAGCCACCTCTTGTCCAGATCCTCCTGTGCAATGGAATCCGTGGAGTTTTCTCTTGAGTTTCTCTCTCCTGTAGCCACCCAGGGTAGCGTTGAGTCTCTGGCGTCGATTTGCCACCATCTCTGCAGACACGGCATCCTCTGCAACTTCGTCCCCACCCGGCACGGACGACAACTCAGTCTCAGGAGAGCTGGCGATTGATTCCACAGCCTCCACCACCATGTCACCTCCGGCGATGGATAATGCTCTTGGTACCGCTCTAATATGTCGCCATATTTGCTTTGCGACGACTCCCAATCTATGTTTTCCACCGCGTTGACCACCTTATACTCATGTGTTACTTTCAGTAACAGTTCCACGTTGTCGGTCCAAGCAAAGAAATCTCTGGTCTTAATTTTCACCATTGCTGTTCTTCGTTCGTAGTATTTTCTGCAACTAAGCAACCAACCGCCTAGTAGACAATCTGCTTCCTGTTTACACCGGCACGCGCATGCCCGGTATACATGAATGGTCATGTGACATGCGTTTTCAGGCGTGTTAGTATGGATGGAGATCATTTCTGAAACGGTGCTAAAACGCTTGTGTGGACGGAAATCGTTTTTGTTTTAAAACGCTGTTTTAAAACGAAAGCGTATTAGTGTGGACGTAGCCTGAGAAAAGTCAATATCAGGGAATCTGTGAAGGTGTCGCAGCTGATATGTACTGTAAATAAATGGTGTTATCCTCATAAATCTGGATGGTTGAGAACACAGCCAACACAGAACTGTGTAGCTGTAACCTGAATCATGATAATTCACGAACTGGTCAAAACTGGCTACCACTCACTCCGAGGTAAAAAGGGGCATCTATTGAATGATATACCTGTCCTAGCTTGTTTGACTGTGTGGACCCCTCCCAATCAGGTAATTCTGGCCTGCTATAACAAGCCTACAAATTTCAGATCGACTGTTGCCACACAGAGAAAGGCTCCTCTCTCAGACAGCGCTTGGGAGCATTCCCCAGTCTGCAAGCTGATTGGATGATGCACTAGCAATGAGAACAAGTAAAGCAGAGGGTGTGTTTATGGATACATGGATCTGTCAGTCTGCAGGGGTTCAGTATCTGTCGGGGGACAGTCAACTCACCACATATCTATTCTCCACCATGCCCTCTGGATCTTCTTGGCCATGCAGGAGAGCCGGTCCTTCTCTTTTGAATCCAGGGTGTCCACATTCAGTAGCTTCCTCTATAGATTTATAGGACACAGACCCAGTTTAGTAATGGAGGAATACTCCAGCTCCAATGTCCAGCACTGACTTTGAAGGGTATATGCCGACCTTGCTGCTGTCTGTCTGTCTGTCTGCCTGCCTGTATATTTTTGTGTGTGTCTTTTGGAAAATAAAATAATTTTTATGTTGATAAATGTTATGTTTATGTTTTTCTCTAATGAGAAAAATACATTTATTATTAAATACATTTACTGAACCAGGGAGGTCAGCTGAGTGCTTGCTGAGTTTAAATGAGATCTCATTTATAGAATGAACCTGGGAGAAACATGGTGTGTACAGAAAATACAAGGGATTGATTGTGCAGCCAATAAAGTGCAGCAGGGATGAGTTGGTGGTCAGACTGGAAACAAGCAACTTTGGAAACTTGGCCAGGATAGCATGGTTAAAACTCCTGCTCATTCCATAAATGTAGTGGTACATATTGTTTGCACAGTGAGTCAGAGCCTAACTTTAAAGTTCCACCTATATAATGGTATCTCCTGAAACAGTGTCCTCATCATGTACAAGGGCATTGGTTATTCTACTCAGATCAGAGAAAAGACTGCCACTTCCAGTAGTAGATTGATTTTTACTATTCAAACCCCATCCTGGAACTAACTTAGGAACTCAGAGACTTCTGATGGTTGCCAAAGCCGAAAATAAATACATGCAGAGGTTGTGTAAATTCAATACAGGCAGTGGGATAAAAATACATACAAGGGCCAGCAACCTGCAGACTGTTAAGAGACATCAGAAAAATCCGCGAACTCACCATCTTTAAGCCGCTTTCACATAACAAGAATTAAGGTGGTGACTACACATGAGAAGAATTGAGCGCTACTGTTGAAACTTGACATCATCTGTCCAGGAAAGCTGTTTCGGAAAAACATAACAACTGGTAATAGTAGTAGGTTGCTTGCGGTATAAGGCTAAATTGTGAAATTGCGTTGTGAAATAAAAAATCCTGGGTTTATTCCAAAATGTTCATCCAAATTTACATCTGCTTGCTTTGTATAAAGCTGTGATGTGACTGGATGTGATACGAATGATCAGCTTCAAACAAGGTCAAAGTTAAATAAATTTGAACTCTGTTATTTTGCCTGAGAGACAGAGATGTTGATGCTGCTCCTGAGTATCTGAGGCTACATTGCTTGCCATGCATAAAATGATTGCCTATTTCCTGACAACTGTTGAAATTCGTACCGTTGATAGATTTTATTCTACTACTCTTGAAATGATTAACCCCAGCCATGCTTAGTCCCTGGGTTGTTACTTTTCATATATGTATCCCATTTAGACGGCATGCCCCCGCATAGTAAAATGTTCAATGTTAAATCAACTCTTACAGAGAACATATGGTCTCATACATACTCAGTTTGAGTTAAATTAACACAGTACAATTCACTGCGTGGACACAGTGTTCTGTTTGTTCGGCAGCTCAGATGCTTCAGCTGGCCAGTAGGGTTGCAGGACCACATTCAATGTCAATTCTACTCACAGCAATGGTGGCAGCTGTGGCTTCCAGCAAATCATGGTAGCTGCTTCTACGTATCGCATAATGGTTTATTCAATGGCCTTTCATATCTAGAAAAAGGACTGTACTTGGGGTTTTCTGTCAGCTCGATTTGCCCACAGGGAGGCAATATCCTGTAGTGCAGGACGTTTTTGTCTGTTTCTTTTTATGATATTTATTTTTCCCTCCCATTTCTTATGCCTGAATGGCATGCCAGACAGTAAAAACAAAACCATTATTTGCTGCCACACCTTTTTGCCTGGTCTTGTTCCTCCAGTCAACCCGCCCTGACAGTGACCACACCTATCACTCTGTGACAAAAATAGCCTGGAACAATGCCCAAGACAGCGTTTTCCACTTTTAGCAACTTCCAGCACTTCAGTAAGAGTGGTGTTGTATTCCTCCTTCATAATTCCAGATACTGGCACACTGTGCCACAAATCATTCAGGCCTCATTGGCCACATGCCCAGCAACATATTAAGTGACTTTGGTGTTTCCATTTTATTGTTCTTTACCTGTATATACTATAATTTACTTATCTCCTTTCTGTAATTACAACCAATTACTAGCAGTGTTTTCAGATGTTGTACTGGATTTGTTGTCATTTAAAGGAGGAAGACTTGTAGGCCTGATTGTACATGTTCCTTAAATGGTTTTGCTCCCTTAAGCGAGCCTCAGCTGTGGGATGACTCAGAGGATGCATGAGTGCATAGCTTTGGGATAATATTGGCATGTTCATACAGATCAACATCTTGTGACAGCACAGAAATAATTTGACATCTCAGTGGACTGCAACCATATGTGCTAGCTCCAGCAATGGAAGAGGCATAAAGAGACATGTTATAATCCAAGTCAAATGAGAACAGTGTCCCAGTGTTGTTGTCAGATTGTAGCCCCCTTTAGGAACATAATGGTCATGCATAAAACAATCTTAATATATGAAAATTAGCATGAATCTTCAAGCAGAATGTGGTCATGTAAGTCAAACAATGATCTTGAGGATTAGTTCAGTTACATGCTGACTAGCTAGCTACTGAGTCTGTTAGATGTTTAAGAAAATATGACAACATGAACACATTTATTAAAGGCATACTATGCAGGATTTTTTATTAGAAAATTTATTAAAATAACTATGCTAAGGTATATCTATGATGCACTGGCAATCTCAGTGTTTACACACTTTAGCTGAATTTGTGCACCTTTTACCTGTACGAGGCTAAGGATAGCTTCATGAAAACGTCATTCACTACAAGTATAGTAGCAAGCTATGATAGACCTACGGCCTGCTAATGTTACTTATTTCACAAATGATTTCATCACTCGCAAGTTGTCAGTTAGATTGCAAGCTACAGAGCCCTGTTAGCTACCTTCATAGCTAATACAGCTACATACAGTCTAGATATACATATATGTCTAGCTATCTACATACTCTAGATAGCTAGACAGATATATCACGAGATAACTAGTTAGCAAGTTAGCTAGATAGACAGATAGATCGATAGCAAGACAGTAAGCTTGCTCCCCCTAGCTAAGTAAATCCCCTAGCTTGTCTTCTTAAAGAAGCTTCAAAACTGCTTACAAATCTGATTTCACAAACAACATATACAAATTAAAAAAGCAGAGACTTTATGAGAATCAACTGAAACCCCGAAATGGTCTGAAGTCAAGTTTTGACATAGAACCGTTTATTTGAAAATGTCTCAATCTCAAATCAATTAACTGAAAGAACTGGAGAGAAGAATCCTTAGAATATTGGTTAGAACAGTTGAACGCAGCACACAACATTTTTGGACCTTGGACTTAAAATGGTGAGATCGTATGTAGCTAGCTGATCGGAATGAAACGACACAGCATCGCACCTGCCGCTGAAGCACTCTGTCTGGCTGCGAGGATGGGGAAATCCTTATATGGTCATATGGTAGTAGGTCAAGGCACATTGCACGCACTGAAATTAACCCAGATTTGGGAATTTTAGCGGAATTATTTTAAAAAATCTGATCCAGGGGAGACATTACAAGGGATAGGATTAACTAGTTAAACCATCATTTCTTGTGTAAAAAATGTATTGACTTTATATTTCCTCAGAGAAAATTGGCCTCTTTTCCGGCTTTCCCCATTGACTTTGGATTTTGAACATTGGATTGACGGGGTTTCAAGTTCTTTTTGCAACCAGACGTTGCAGTTCACGCAGTAGCCACTGGGGTAAAAGGCTTCACTCATAGAGGTGAGTGGTTGCCCCTTGAAGGCAACAGAATTCATACTGACACTGGCTTTTACTCGTCAAAATAGAGCCAGATGTGGAAGTAGCATTGTAGGATTCGGATAGCATTGTTGCTACTGGGCAGAGGTCGGTATACAGTATGTGGTCCGTAACCGCACAGCCGATTTTGGCCCACATTTCATGCACACAAATGGTTTGAGCATGCATACAGAAGCCACCTGCAATGTAGTGTCCAAGCTGGACCAGAGTTAGGCTTGAATTTATGGACAAGTGCCATTGCATTGCGCCACGCCATCATTGGCACTGAGCGGGAAAGTTATAATGTTGGTCAGAGTTGGTGAGTGGATTTGTTTAGCAAATGTTTTATTATGTAAAATCGCTAATAATTGCTAATGTTAGCTCAGTTTTGTTTAATTACGATGATGTTTTTATAGTGCAGTGAATAATGCTGGGGTTGAATGCTGTGTAGCAAACTTTTAGCTAAGTCCTGGATTCTTAACATTGTATGGTTAGCTATCTGATTGTGTTGTAAAACAAACTATATTTGTGAGATATCAAAACTATCATTAGCTAAAATTGAGCTATCAACATTTGAGACGTAATGTTAATGTTAGGTATGTAGCTGAGGAGTTTTGTTCATTGAAAGATGCCATTTTCATATCATAAAAAGTAAAAACAACTGTGTGTTCCTCCTTTACTAATGTTACTGGAAAACTGCTGTGACCTCCAATGTAACAATATTCTTTCTCAGGAAAACACAAACTGTCTGCAAGAAATAGTGCTGACAAAATTCTGTTGGGCATGTTATTCGATATATTGTACAAAAACAGGTATTTAAAAATAAAGAATTTATAATATATGCATTTGTCTGTGTTTCTGTTGAGTTTTCATTGATATACATGTGGTTACTGATTCTGAAGCCTGTAATATTATTTTATTGCTATTAATTCAAATGCAGTTTAATAAAGTGAAGTTAATACATAAATGCACTTCTGTGTCACCTGTGTACTAGTAGTGCCAACTTGGGCCAGCTGTAAATTCTTATTTTTTATTCAGTGTACAGTGTATGGGCCGAGCCAGACCTTTCAATTTACAGCTTTTAGAGTATGCGGGCCACACCTGTGTTGAATTTTGGCTGAAACACTGAGGACCAGATCAGGTCCATGTATCTTTTAACTGATAGCTTAGCTGTACAGTTGAGGCCAAAAGTTTACATAGACCGAGGCTAAAGATATTCAAACTCAGTTTTTCACAACTCCGCACATTTCATGTTACCATACCTTTCTTTTGGCAAGTCAATTTGGGCATCTACTTTGTTCACATTGGAGGTAATCAAAACAAAAATTGATTAGAGATTTATTTCAGCTTTAATTAACTATATCAGAATTCCAGTGGGTCAAAAATTTACATACACCAAGTTGACTGTCTCTTTAAACAGTCTGGAAGATTCCAGAAATTAATGTAATGACATTTTAGAAGCTTCTGATTGGCCAATTATCATAATTAGGAGTTAATTGGTATTTAATTGGCATCTGTGGCTGTATTTAAGGGCCTACCTTTAGAGCTACTGCCTTTTTGCCCTTGATTTCATGGGAAAATCCAAGCAAGTCAGCCAAGACCTCAGAAAAAGAAATTGTGGACCTCCACAAGTCCAGTTCCTCCTTAGGAGCAATTTCCAAATAACTGAAGGTACCACAAGCATCTGTACAAACAATTGTATGCAAATATAAAAATCCTTGGACCACACAGACACTGCATCGTTCAGTAAGGAGGCACAAATTAACTCCCAGGGCTGAACGAACTTTGGTTCAAAAGGTTCAACTGAACCCCAAGACAACAGCAAAGAAACTGGTGAAACACTTGGAAGCATCAGGTACCAAAGTATCTACATCCACCATTAAGAGCATCTTACATTGCCATGGCCTGAATGGCTGACGTGGAAGGTAGAAGCCCCTACTCCAAGACTAGCATAGAAAAGCCAGAATGAAGTTTGCAGGTGATCACCGGGACGAAGACCTTGCCTTTTGGAGGAGTGTTCTCTGGTCAGATGAAACAAAAATTGAGCTGTTTGGCCATAATGATCAGTGCTATGTATGGAGGAAAAAGGGTGAGGCATTTAATCTGAAGAGCACCATCCCAACTGTGAAGCATGGGGGTGGCAGCATCATGTTGTGGGGTTTTTTTTCTGGAAAGGGGACAGGTGCACATCAGAAAATAGTTGTCATCATGTGGAAGGAGGATCATCTAGAAATACTTAAGCAATACCTCAAGACATCAGCTAGAAAGTTAAAACTTGGTCGCAACTGGATCTTCCAGCAGGACAATGATCCTAAGCAAACCTCCAAAGTTGTAACAAAATGGCTTAAAGACAACAGAGTGAAAGTACTGGTGTGGCCATCACAAAGCCCTTACCCAAATCCCATAGAAAATTTGTGGACTGAACGGACAAATCGTTTCCCAGCAAGGAGGCCCACAAACCTCACTGAGTTACACCAGTTTTGTCAGGAGGAATGGGCAAAAAAAAAAGGCTACCCCAAGCATTTCATTCAAGTTAAGTAATTAAAAGGCAATGCCACCAAATACTAGTATATGTAAACTTTTGACCCAATGAAAATGTGATATGGTACATAAAAGCTGAAATAAATCTGTCTTTTAGCTATTATTTTGAAATAACCTCTTATGGAAATAAAGTAGATACCCTAATTGACTTAACACAGGAATTGTATGGTAACATGAATTGTGTGGATTTGTGAAAAATTGTGTTTGAATGTCTTTAGCCTAGGTGTATGTAAACTTTTGGCCTCAACTACTTTTAAGGGAAGTCAGGTTAGTTTACAATCGGAAAGCGCTTTTATGTCATAGTTTCAAGCCAACTAGAGCCAACTTGCTATGCCGTTGCTTACCCGATAGACTCGTAAAAGGGGAAACCCCCACTCTACTGGGGGTACTGTTACTGCTGGGAGAAGGATTTGATCGTTTGTGCAGAATGGGGATAAGGTATGATATCGCAGGATATCGATATGGCAGGTGATATTGAGGAACAGCTGAAAAGAAAAGATGATAAAAATAATACATATGAAACACAGATTAATTGAAACTTGCACATTGTTTATTTACTGCTATGTGTTTATCTTGAGCAAAGATGTTCTATGGTCTCATACTCAATTAAGCAAATCCATGCTTGTGTGTTCAGAGTTAAATCGGGAGATTGGTCTCCCAGCAGCTAAAACATGAGTAGCTCACCAGCTACAATGTCAATACTATGAGGCAAAATGTGCATATATGGCAATTTGCTGTGGTGGTTCAGCTAATATAAATGAGTAAATAAGTCTGCACCCTGCCATCACTCCCCCCCAAAGAGGTTTTCCTCTTGTCAGGCTGTCCTTGCAAATAAGAATTTGTTCTTAAGTGACCTGCCTGATTAAATAGAGGTAAAATAAATTATAAAGTGAGTGAGCCTGGCCTATTCCAAAGAAAAAACCTCCTGTTTAATGTATCTGTTGCCTTCTCAGGTGAAATCAGCAAAAAGGATTCCGATGACTTTGCACCCATCAAATGGCCACAAGGAAAAGGGAGAAAAAGAGCTGTAGGCCTAATATTCTCACCCGCAGTGGTGGAAACCACAGTCATCTGCACTGCCAGGGAAATAGCGACACTGTGCATTTTTTAATTGTGTTACCTACATACATTTCCGTGCCAAAATTACTAATGTATGCAAATTAGGTACAGTACAGCATGCTTTCAATTCACACAGATGATTGCAAATTACCACTTACAATAAGAATGTTTTTTAACATGACCTGAAACCTGGTGGTAATGCAATGTGTAAACCTGTCAATGACTATGGCAGTCATAGTGGCAAAGGGGAACACCAATAGCACATTAAGTGTGCAAGAAGAGAGATAAATTATTTGTCATTACAGGGTGAGTCATGCAATACCAGAATTGCTTGACCCCAAAGATCAAATTTAACCCGCTAGCTCTAATTTGTTTCTGCAATAACTTAGGTAGGCAATTTAATTTTACAGAGACAAATATTTACACTATATTATTTTAATAAAAATCACTTGTTTGTAATGGGCCTGTTCCATGAATTGAGAGAGTAGGACTAAGCTGTTCCAAAAAATATTCAGGAGATCCATTTACTGGTAATTCAAACAACCTCATCTGTGGCGCAGTGGTTTCTTTAAAACAATTTTTTTTAAATTATTGCAAAACAATAACTTGTGCACTAAAATGAAAATGAATCCCTTGTAAAATGACTGGACAATTTTCTGCTTAAGTGACTGAATCAGTGCTTGCCCAACTTTTAAAATAGATGTGTGGGAAAACAGGCCTTTCACTTTATTTGTAGGCCTATATGTTTGGAGGTACAGTAAGTTGACACCAAGATCTGTTTTTGAGCTAAAATAATTGTGCTCACAGCCGAGACAATGTTCAGCCTCAGATGGAAACAAATGCAACAAAGAAAAGGAAATCTTGCATGGCCAACAAATGTTTTGTGAATGCTGATATTATGGTCAAAATGTCATGTTTCACAACCAAAAATGTGACTTATCATTGCACATGTGAACTGCACATGCTTTTGGGTGTGGTTGAAAGGAAGATGAAAATCCTTTTTGATTTCCTTCTACAATTGAATCTAGGCTGTTCCACATATACGGCAAAGCTAGCCCTGAAAATTAATTTTGACTCTTATGGGTCACTTGTACAACATTTACATCATAAGACTGACATTACCATGCTTACTGTTTATTTCTGTCACTTTCAGAGCTTTGTAATACCTACCACGCACAGCAGCATAAAGCATAAAGACTCCTATATAGTTGTTCAGGGCCACAACCTTCCCTGGGTCATAGAATTCAATTTGAATGTTTTTTTAGTTCCTATTATTTTTGTAAGACATTTTAATTGCTCAGTATTGTTACTTATACGTCTGTGTTGATAAAAACCTGAATGGAAACATGGTTATTTTCTTCCAAACTTGCTACACTATGTTTACCTATGTTTTTTTTGTACGTCGCTTTGGATAAAAGCGTCTGCCAAATGAATGTAATGTAATGTAATGTACCTTGGCTAATTGCATCAAATAGCCCAACCCGCAAGACTACGACTACTGATCAGTCACGTTCTCAATACTTGTTCGGCCTGAATTGAAGTATATAATTTGTGGCATCAAAGAAATAGAAACATGATTTATTGAACATTCCTCATAATTTACCGGTTGGACCACTATCTCCTGTGTACGACTGATTTTATCAATCAGTAGCTAGCTTTATCATCTTGCAAATTAGCAGTCAGCAAGCTAGCTGTTAACTTGCCAAATGGTAAAGCCATGTTAAAGCTCAAACAAAACTTTGTAATTGTTATAGTTATAGTATATATAGTATATAAGTTATAAATGAGTAAATTGACTTATTTCTTCAAAAACTCCTGAAATTGCCCATATGTTGCAGTTCTGCTTGAATTACTGTTTCATTGTAATAGCTTAGTGTTGGGCTTGGTTCATTGTCTATCCAAAAGCATATAAATGCCCCCATCAGAGCACCATAGTCAAAAAATGATGGGAAACGACCGTTGATTGGGGAAAACTGAGCACAGTACAGATATTAATGGAGGACTTTAAATGGTATTTTGGCATTGTTGGCAAGGAGGGATTGTACGGATGCAATGATGTGTGCGTTTCCTTTTCCTCAAGTCTTCCTGTAAATATGAACCAATCTTGAGAAGATCAGCTCATCGTCATGGGTCACACGAAGGTTCCAAGCTCAGGGAGGATGACACTGCTGAGCTATTAACAGTGACGGAAGTATCAATCTGCGGGGAACCCTTTGGCTGGGAGGAAAAGGAGTTGTGTCTTCCACAGATTAAGCTGGGTGATAGATGGGACATACAGGCTGCAATGTCAGCCGGGCATGCAGAGATACCTGTACTTTGGTGTTGGAGGGAGAATGAGTGAAAAAGGGTTGAGTGTCATCAACATAGCAAGAGTGTCACATACCATGAGCACATATAACTAGACCAATTGATTTAGTGCAAAGACAGGAACGGGAGAGGATCAAGCACTAGATCCCCTCCAGGCCACCTGGTAGGATTAGTCTACAGCATGGATACTCAAAATTCATGACATGGTATTGTCAAAATTCAGAACACTGCATTTTATTTGATACATTTTTTAAACTAGTGTTTTGTTGTTTATTTTGATATATTTATTCTGTGATATTTTTAGTCAAATACATTCTGATGTATTTATGCCCATCTCCCCTGCCACATTTTTCCCCCACCCTGTGAGACACCTCTTTGGCTTCTTCTAGCACTAAGAACCTTGGAGTGGTACTAGATGACAAACATAGCAACACTACAAACATTGCTGCTGCGGTGTGTGGATTCTTATGCAGCATTGTGAGATTCTACCCATTTCCTCACCGCAAACGCCATCCAACTTTACTACAGCAACTCTATCCTCTCTGCTTTTACCATCAGACCTCTGCAGCTCATCCAAATCGCCATTGCTTGCCTGGTCTACAACCTCACAAAATACTGTCATGTCATCCCCCTCCTCCCTGCACTCTATGGCTACCTGTTTCCCCTCACATCACATGTGAAACTTTGGTACTAACTTACCAGGCTACTAAGGGGACTGCCACTTTATACCTTCTGAACATTACCAACTATAGACACCAGCTAGACCCCTCTCTTTCACAACTTTTGGACATCTGCCCCTCCCCCCCAACCCTTTCCAAGCCAGCATTTTTTGGTCATGTCTGCTGTCTGTTGAGTCTCATCGGTTATAGAATTAAATTCCCATGGCAGTCAGAATAGCAGAGACGTTGGCCATCTTCCGATGCAAACTGAACATTCAACTCTTCAGACTGTTAATTTGTTTCACAAAACAGTAATCTGAAACAGTGAGGGATATGTGCCATCTGAACAAACAACAGAGATGGGAGAGGCCCTTGCGCTATAATGCTGATGAAATTGTTTTATGCTATTCAAAACACATGGAAAGAGAATGTATGACTCGTGGAATAAACCTCCACAACCTCAGTGACATTCAGTCTGTCCTTAAAAAGTGAGTACAGAGATTGATGATTAACAAGCAATAATCACTTAAAGATGAGAGCATAGGAGGGAATTACCACTCCACACTCAGCATAGGGATTACCGCTGGACTCTCCTTGTGTGATTAGTTTGTACCGTGGTGCTTCTCCAGAGAGGTGACAAAACCTTCCAGTCATGGTAATAACCAGGACACCTAACCCATTTGTTTTTATCTAAGAGGACCTCAGTGTCATTCAACTGCTTAAGGATTCCCATGGTCCAACAGAACAAGCCGTTTTATAACAATGTAATATAACAATGTAATATTGTATGCACTATGAACAAGATATTTATATCAAAGCATAGTGTCCTTGTCCAATATGGTATAATCGTAAAAACTAGACGTTTTGACATTTCTGACATTTCAGCTGCTCTTGTAAATTTTAGTAGTTAAAAAACACATATTTTTAAAATGATTAATTATTCCTTGTTTATGCTTTGTGGTTTTCATTGGATTGGCATAATACAGTTCAGGCCAAAAGTTTACATGCACCTAGGCTAAAGACATTCAAATTCAATTTTTTCACAAGTCCACACATTTAATGTTACCATACATATCCTGTGTTTGTCATGGGTTTGGGGTGCAGTTCCGTTTTTTGGCATCCTGGCCTGATTATTACCTTATTGGATGCACGTGTTTCCAATTATTCCTCCCTATGCTGTGATTTCGGCCACCTGCATCAGGCAAGGCTATTTAAGACACTGTCTGACTTTCAGTCCTTGCTTCAGTGTCAACTTACGTTCTCATTGAGCCGGTAAGGTATTTCAGAGCCTATTTAAAAAACCTCCTGTTCTCTCGCTTCTCAAGAAATGTTTCCCCCTTAGAAGGTTTGTATTTCGGTCTGTGTTTCTGGGCTTCGTGCCGGCAAACCGTTAGGGCTTTACCTTTTCATTTTCCTAAGCTGCGTCTTAGGTTCTTGGGTATCTCGGTGTTCGACCCCCAAGTTTTCCTTTTTGTTTTGGGTCTGAGCTGCGACTCGGTTACGTTGGGTTTCCCTGGTTTATATCCCAACAATTTTTCGATCCTGAGCTGTGCTCAGTGTTTTTGTTTCTCGCCCTTGTTTTTAGAGGGTGGTTTTTTGTTTGGCCGGTTTAAGGCTTGACAGGGAGTTTGAGTTTTCACTCCTGACAGTCTGTTTTATTTTTTCCTGTCCTCGTTTCCTCCAGTGGCTTATCTCCTCGGGGATAAGCTTTTCTATTCCCTGTTCAGTTGCGTGTGGTCCTCCGACACTCCCCTCTCCCTCACAGTGTTAAGTCAATTAGGGTATCTACTTTATTTCCATAAGAGGTCATTTCTAAATAATAGATAAAAGACTAAAAGATTTATTTCAGCTTGTATGTACTATATCACATTTTCAGTGGGTCAAAGATTTACATACACTTTGTTAGTATTTTGTGGCATTGCCTTTTAATTACTTAACTTGAATAAAACACTTTGGGCAACCTTCCACAAGCTTCTCAGTCAGGTCTGTCGGCCTCCTTACTTGGACATGCTTTTTCAGATCAAACTGCAAACTTTTGAACATTCTGGCTTTTCTATGCTAGTCTTGGAGTAGGGGCTTCTACCTTCCACGTCAGCCATTCAGGCCATGGCAATGTAAGATGCTCTTAATGGTGGATGTAGATACTTTGGTACCTGATGCTTCCAAGTGTTTCACCAGTTTCTTTGCTGTTGTCTTGGGGTTCAGTTGAACCTTTTGAACCAAAGTTCGTTCAGCCCTGGGAGTTAATTTGTGCCTCCTTACTGAACGATGCAGTGTCTGTGTGGTCCAAGGATTTTTATATTTGCATACAATTGTTTGTACAGATGCTTGTGGTACCTTCAGTTATTTGGAAATTGCTCCTAAGGAGGAACTGGACTTGTGGAGGTCCACAATTTCTTTTTCTGAGGTCTTTGCTGACTTGCTTGGATTTTCCCATGAAATCAAGGGCAAAAATGCAGTGGCTCTAAAGGTAGGCCCTTAAATACAGCCACAGATGCCAATTAACTACCAAATAACTCCTAATTATGATAATTGGCCAATCAAAAGCTTCTAAAATGTCATTACATCAATTTCTGGAATCTTCCAGACTGTTTAAAGAGACAGTCAACTTGGTGTATGTAAATTTTTAACCCCTGGAATTTTGATATAGTGAATTAAAGTTGAAATAAATCTCTAATAGATTTTTTAAAAATTACCTCTGATGTGAACAAAGTAGATACCCAAATTGACTTGCCAAAAGAAATGTATGGTTACATGAAATGTGCGAAGTTGTGAAAAACTGAGTTTGAATATCTTTAGCCTAGGTGTATGAACTTTTGGCCTCAACTGTACAGTATTTCAATCAAGAAAAACAGCATTTTCAATGGGTCTTGGATGTGTAGCAGATGTAAATATTGTGGAAAACTTATTTGGTAAATAAAAAGATTTTTCTCCCACATTGGAACTATGATGTTTACGGGAAACATTATGTTTGTCAGGAAATACCAATCTGTATATTCGTACAGCTTACATATTCAATCTTACAGCTCATTGCTGCAATAATTAGATGAACACATCAAACGCATCCATTGCTCTCAAAATGTAAACTCAAGTGCACTTGCACTCCAATGTGAATAACCACAGTACTACTATCCTCCCTCCCATTAATTAACAATTTGATTCACAGAGCTGTGTCACAGAACCATAAATGTCCCTGATCGTAAACATAACAATGTTCCCAAAAAATTTGATGCTTAAAACCAAAAAAAAAAAAAAAAGTAATAATACAGCAAGCTAAGCATGGAACAACATTATACACTGAAAAAATGAGGCTTTTCTTGAAGAGCCAGCCCCAAGAATGAATTGTGTGGAATAGCCAACCTAAGTAATAATAACTTTGTTAGTGCCCTTCCTGTCCACTGGGTGGGGCTGTGGTGCTTGCATAATGATCAAAGATGATCTTGCATGGCTAAGGGCCCATATTTTCACCACATTACCTAAATCTGTCTCAACACAGCAAGAGTAAACTGTCTTTTAAAGAAAATGACCCTTTAGTTTCTGTTCATATTTTATTGTGAAAAGGGTTTCGTTATTGATATGCATTTGGTTAACTAGACCACAGGGACTGTCCTCTGTTTTTACTGTTTTTCTAAAGCACCCCATTTTCTCCCACTTTGGAATGCTTATTTAATCAGAACTTGTTTCTGCAACTTATACTGTCAATTTCGGAGAGCGCAGACAAACATGTGCTCTCCTCTAAATTAGAGATGTCAAGCAGTACCTCTTGTCACACCAAAGTTTACATGTCCGGCTTGCGCAGATGTCAGTCGAATTAATATACTTCATGTGCAACTCAACAGGCAGATCACAGGTTCCTGATTGACCAGCGGGGGTTGCTAGTGGGCAATGAGAAGGAACCCTCCCTTCTCTGAGAATCTCTCTACACGCTGCATTGGAGTTACTTGTGTTTTCTTGCTTTGCATCGCAAAACCATTGATGCCCCTATATTCGCCCTTGTAAAGCTGCAAAATTCCATCAGCATCTAAAGTATCCTTCAACGTACACAATAACTATCTGGGCCAATCAAAAATATACTTGAGAACTCAAATAATACACTACACTGGAAACAACAGTTTACTTTTTGGTCCATTGCCCATACATGGGCTGAACACCATTGACACTGGTCTCCCATCCAAATACTAATCAATACCAGTCAGCTCTTTGTCAGAAGGCTGTTGGTGGGAATAATGCTTTTATGATAAGTGGTTTTATAGTGGATATACATATCCAATAAAATGACATTACAAACCCTCATGTGGCCTAAATGATGCTGGATATTATGGTGATGAATGCTAAGTAAATTCTGACATTGTGATGAATGCTATGTAAATGCTGACAGCACCTCATTTTCAGTAATTTCACATCCAAATAATACCAGCAATTCATACATTATCTAACCTGCTTATTCCTGGTCAGGGTTGCTGGGGTGCTGGTGCGTATCACAGCATGCATTGGGCGAGAAGCAGGAATACACCCTAGATAAGTCTAAATAATACCATAACTATTCATTCTGTCTGACCAAAAACAACTTTGAATGGCTCAATATTGTAGAATAATAATTCACTAAATGTCAACATCTCTTTCATCAGGAGTGGGAGCAGTAGATTATCTAGGATAGTTTTCTCACCTGAAATTCAGTCAACTCTCAGCAAGAGGTCAAAAGAGCCTCATTGCGAGTCAGTTATCACATTGCCCCACCCCAGTAATCTAAATACATTTACACTAATTTAGCACAGATGATGATTGACAGCAGTGTTCCCACACTGTCACGTTTGGCCTTCCATGCATAGGACTACATAGATGCTGCAGACAATTTTACAGGTTTTGTCGGCAACTTTTTTTCTCAGCAATGGGAAGTACATAAAGAATAAAATGACATTACCTGAACATAAATAGTAAAATAAGACTAATCATAACCATGAAATATTTTGCAATGGTGTAGGCAAAAAACAAAAAAGAAAACAAAAATGCAAGGTAATATTGAGGATGATATTTTATCATTAATGATTAGTTGCTTAACACCCATCAGCCTTTCTTTTGCTGTGCTTAGTATAAACTTGTCTATAGGAAGAGACATCGTTCTGTAACAACTAATTTGGTTGTAAAGAAAAGGTTCTGTGCATTATCTGGAACAATTTTTTCGCCTCTGTTGCAGAACTTCGCAAGTGCTAGGGCAGGTCCTTCATGTGCCAATAATATGTAACCTAATTGACTAGTTTGCAAGTATAGTAGACTACTCATTATATTCTGGAATGCAGCTACAGTGTTGTATAGTTTTATGGTTTTTATTGCAGTCAAGCCTGAACCTTGCTTTACCTTGCTCCTTAGAAAGCATGGACAATGCTTAAAAATCTTTTTGACATCTGCCCACTGCTCAATTTTGTTTCTTCTCTGATATGATTCCCTTCTTTGTTCATTTAGACTGCATTTTGTGTTTTTGTCTGTAAATACCAGTCTATTATTGTCTTTTGTGCCTGTATTGTAGTTTTGACCCAGTCACTCAAAGGCGTTTTTGTGTTTGACCGTTGTCATTGTTGCATTATTTCCTGTCATGACTTACATCAATACTTACTCATATGAGGGTCAGAATTGACCACTAAATGTATTAAGCAGGTGACTTGACAATAGAAGCCTACAGTGAACACCCAGGTATTTAAAAGCTAATGCAAGTTGAGATCATTTTGGGTGACGTGCCCGGGATGAACTAATGTTCATAATCATGAGAAACTCACAGACAAATAAAGTAAACCATATTATATATTATCATATACAACCAAGCATTATATAAAAAATTTAAGACATACAGTGAGCACCAAAATGTTTGGGACAAAGTCTTTTTTAAATTTAGCCCTGTACTCTATAATTTTAGATTTGTAACCAAATCACTTTAATTCACATGTGGTTTAAGTGCATATTCTCACCTTTTATTTAAAGGTATTTTTATTAATTTTGTTTTCTTCATGAATAGAAATGACAGCACTTATTTATAAATATTCCCCCCATTTCGGGGCACCATAATGTTTGGGAGAAATAGCTTCTCAGGTGTTTCTGATTAGTCAGGTGTGTTCAGTTGCTTCGTTAGCGCAGGTATAAGAGAGCTTTGAGTATCTAGTTTTGATTCTAGCCTTTTGATTGCCTTTTGGGATATTGCCATTTGTCAACATGAGGACGAGAGTTGTACTAATGAAAGTCAAGGAAGCCATTATGAGGCTGAGAAATAAGAAGAAAAAAAACAGTGAGAGACATAGGCCAAACCTTCAGCTAAATAAAATCAACTGCTTGGAACATTATTAAGAAAGAGAGAACTGGTGAGCTCAGATATCACAAAGAATCTGGTAAGCCATGAAGACCTCCAGTAGATGACTGAATAATTATCATCATAATGAAGAAAAAGCTCCATACAGCTGTCCAACAGATCCCGAAACTACTGTCCACAGAAGACTTCATGAACAGAACTACAGGAAGCAGATACTCGCAGCCTTATGTTCCACAGGGAACGAAGAAGATTAAGTAAGTAAGTACACTGCCATATGCAAACTAATAGTTTGCTGCAAAAACAGGATTACCAGGTTACAGTTTGGGAAGAACCACCTAAAAGAGCCTGCAGTTTTGGAAAAAGATCTTGTGGATAGATGAGACCAAGATTTGCTTGTATTAGAGTGATGGCAAGAGCAAAGTATGGAGCCCAATAGGAACTGCCCAAGATCCAAAGGATCCTCTCATCTGTGAAACGTGGTGGGGGGTGTTATGGTTTTGCCGTGCATGGCTGCCACAGATTTTGTCATTTCACTGATGACAGAACTGCTGATAGCAGCAGGAGAATGAATTATGAAGTGTACTTCTTATCATCTTATCTGTTCAAATTCAGCCAAATGCCCCCAAATTTATTATATTCACCATAGAGGTCTTCCTTTGCTTACCAGGCTCTCTTTCTTCTTAATGATGTTTCAAGCAGATGGGATTGGTAAGCCTAAGGTTTGGCCTATGTCTTTGACTGTTTTTTTTCTTTCTTATTTCTCAGCCTCATAATGGCTTCCTTGACTTTCATTGGCACAGCTCTGGTCCTTATGTTGACAAATGCCAATATGACAAAGTTGACAAATGACAATGGGGGGCGACATAGCTCAGGAGGTAAGAGCGGTTGTCTGGCAGTTGAAGGGTTGCCGGTTCGATCCCCGCCCTGGGCGTGTCGAAGTGTCCCTGAGCAAGACACCTAACCCCTAACTGCTCTGGTGAATGAGAGGCATCAATTGTAAAGCACTTTGGATAAAAGCGCTATATAAATGCAGTCCATTTACCATTTACCAATAACAGACTCCAAATGAAATCAAAAGACTAGAATCAAAACTAGATACTCAAAGCTCTCTTATACCTGCACTAAGGAAGCAATTGAACACACCTGCCTAATCAGAAACACCTGTGAAACCATATGTCCCAAACATTATGATGCCCTGAAATGGGGGGACTATTTATTTTTAAAAGTCTTGTCATTTCTAAATGATGAAATCAAAATGTATAAAAATACCCTTAAATGAAAGGTGCATTTCAAACACGTGAATATTTTGATTATAAATCTAAAATTGTGCAGTGCAGAGCCAAATCGACAAATAATGTCTTTGTCCAAACATTATGGCACTCACTGTATATTAAATGCTATTCAAAACTAATTAAAAAATGTCTCTGCTAACAATCTCCAATCTCACAATTAATCACTATGGGGAAAGTGCACAAACATTCAGAGTACATTATCTTACAAAAACACTTAAGAGATAAAATACCAATACTCCTATTGACACGCCTCTATAAACAGAAGTCCTCCTACTCAGCACACTGTTATTCTTTTCCTGTCTTAACTCTTAGCCTCCCTACACATATAATGTGTCCTGACATGATTTTAACCTGAGCTGTTTTGACTTTGATTCGGTTTCTTTGAATTTTAACACCATCTTTTGTTACATTCCTTTATTCAAGATTTTCTTTGATCACATCAACCCTTAGCCTATAGACATTCACTTTACCAACTCAGCCAACCTAGGTATGATCTTCCTGGGTAAAGGCCTAAATATAGAAGCCCTGCTCAGCTCCCCTGGGGTATTTCACAAAGCAGGATTACTGAGTTATCTGGATAAATGGGCTGAATAAAATCCAGAACAGCTCTTTTTACTTCAGTCCATGTTCAGTATTTTTTAGAGTTCCAGGTTTTACTCAGTGCAGTTATCCAGCTAACTCAGTAATTCTGCTTTGTGAAACCGGGTTCTGTTTAATATAGAGGCCCTGTCCAGTATACAGGCCCTGTTTAGTGTAGAGGCCTGTTACTGCATTTAAGACCCTGTTGTTTAGAGAACCCTTTCTAGCAGAGGCTCTGTCTACTGTGGAGGCCCTGTTGAACACAGGTCCAGTGCCATGCTAGTATAGGTTAACTTTATAACTGCCATGAACGGTACCATTTTATATACTAGGCTGTATGTGAGCTGTTTGGGTCTGTAATGGTCTGCCATTAGGACATTTCCATGTACAGTCTGGTCCAGAATATCCTTGATGAAAATGGGGGTGAAAGGCTGTATAAAATAAGCAATACAAGCTTGTGGTGTGGTGCAGTCCACAGGGCAGCCGACTCTCAAGCCATATATCAGTGGCTGCAGGTTCTGATCACTTCTCTATGAACTTTGATTCTGTATCTGTTGCCCTTTCTGCTTTCTATCCATCTGAATAAAGAAAAAATCATGAAAGGAGAAAGGAGTGCAGACTGTCCCCTGTACTCTTACAAAAGAAAAAAAAAAGAACACAGCTATAATAAACTATGTTTTATGCTCAAATATATGAGAAAACTATATACTTTTATTCTAATAAAATAACATTTTATTGAGTAGTAGTATTTTTGGAAAATACATAGGTTTCAGAATTGCTGCCACCAAATTCAAAATAATAAAAATAAACTAAATCTGCAATAATATTCCATTTATTTAAAAGTCCAAATATTTTTGAGTTGCTGCTATAACATTAATTGTTTCTATGAAATGTGCTGTTTTCAGCAGTCGAATAATTCCTTTATTAATTCCTACTATTTGGATTTCATGTGTGTCTCCTGGCTTTACTTTAACTGGGTAATTATGGAACCGATTGAATAGTACAGCACATGGAATATATCAAAGCCGAAAAAAAAAACGAAGTGATTTCACACTTGAGTGACAGCATCATAGGTTTTGCACGAAAAACCACAAATTTTGCACTCCAACTGTCCAGCGGTCTACCTCTGGTGTGATAGCAAAAATGAGCCTGCAGCTCAGACAGGCCTCAGCACAGCCTGCTGCTGTCTGACAGAATCCCAGCCCAGATGCACTGGAGAGAGCACCAATAGTGTGCCTCTACTACGTCTTTTATACGCCTCACTTTCCTGATCGTCCCAAGAGAGACTGCATGTAATTTCCAGAACAATACAACCATAAAAAAGAGATCCAGATAGCCAAGAAATAGTTTTTGTGCACATGCACATATGCACATACAAAAAAACATGCACGCGCACACACACATGCACACACACGCAGACATACACATACAGGCTACGCCTGACAGCAGGGTGTAACCAAGTAAACACCACACCCTGCTGGGCAGCTACACTGCATTCCACTGAGAACAACAGGAAGGGAGCCAAGTCATTGACATGTCAAGCAACACAAAAAGGGGCTGGGTCTGTGGAACACTGACCTAGGATCAGTCTGGTACATCTCAGGCAACAGAAATAGGGACTGGCTCTTGGAAGAAGTACTGGCCCAGGAACTCTCAGTGACATGTCAGGCTGCATAGACAGAGCCTTGCTCCAAGAACAAGCACTGACCCAGGGTCAGTCACTGGCATATCAGGTAAAACAAACAGGGACTGGCTCTTAGAAGAAGCACTGACCCAGGATCACGCAGGCAGTGCTTCACTTCCAGACAAAACCGGGTCAGCAAGCTCTGTGTATTTAATGCCCCAGGACCTGCAAGCCAGCATTTTAATGAAGGCTATGAACAAAACTACTGCTTTAACTGACTTTGTTCACATCGCTAGCCGTTATTCTTGATTTGCCTCCCAGGTAAGCAATTTAACCAAAAGGGTGCAGGTTTTTTTGCACTTCTTTAAAAAAAACCCTTGAGCAAGATATTACCTTTAAATTCTATAAAGTCAAGTATTGCACACATCGAGCAAGAGGTCAGTCCTAAAAGAAAAAATATTGCATGCAAATTTTATCACATCCCAAATTTAAAATATTGGCTACTAGCATTGAGACAACATTTCAATCCTGTGTTTGTCAGGTGATGGCACTTAACTGGAGCTTCTCCAGTTGAAGAGGAAGGGATCATGACATGGTAATCAGAGTCATCCCCTAGGTCAAAAGGCATCAGCCAGAACAGTAAATCACAGAGCTGCTAACAGGCTGTTTTGTCATGAGAAACCCTGATTGATGTAACATCTGCAGCACAGAATTTTCAATTATTCACGAGACCCTCCCTCATGAAACTGGGAAGAATAAGCTTCACTGGTATTGATTATCTTGATAAACTTTAAACCTTTGAAACCAGTCATTACTTTCAACATATTAGGGTTAATCAAGGAAACTAAATTCAAGTAGACATGTTGAGTGCACTGATCAGTTTGAAAGTTTCCACCACTACTGTGCACACAACTGGGTCAGTCTAGGGCCAAGTCTCAGACACTCTCTTCCGTGTGAACTTGCATCAATAGAGCATATCGCAAATTTGTTTGTGAGAAAGGGACCCTGCTATTGCTAATTCCAGATTTCAGATTTTAAAATGGCCTTCTATGTTGTTTTACCATTATTTTTCAAGTAGATATACAGTTGTCATTTTAATTTATTAAAGAGAGCCAGATATTCCTATAGTGAGACATTTGCCATCTGATTTTGGGAGATCAATCACATTTACCTACTGAGATCTGACAGATTCTCAGAGAGAAAAGCCACCCTCTCCTCTCAGAGCCTGCCAGCAATGACTCCTTGTGTTTTGACACACCAGTTGCCATGGTGAAAACAGTTTGCAATCTGTAATGTTCTCTATCAACTAATAGTTTTCTCTGACAGCCACACCCTGGCAGTACAATCCCATATTCTGTTGTTCCCTTTCACTGTATAAATAGCAGTGACATTTGTAGACATTGTCATCAGCCAACCAACTACCATTACTGGAATGTGACTAGGCTACTCGCAAAGCGTACCAACAAACAAACAAGCTGAATTCCAATGGATTCAAAATGCTGTTGCATTTGTTTGAAGAGGCACTTGAGCTAAACGTGGAATGCACTGTATACTTAATAAAGCTTATGAGACACTTCAAACATTAATGACAATAAGGCTCCAACCACAAATAAAGTTTTATTAGTACAGTATGTACATAAATGTTTTTACACTGTACCAAGCACCTACTTTAGAGGTATAGCACTGTAAGAAAAAAAAACACATCTGGAAAAATAATTAACTCTATGACATGCTTAAATAAGTTTTAACCATATAAGGTCATTTTTCAACAGCTGAATAAGCGACAGAGCCATAGCAAGCCAGACTCCTTCCTGGAGATGGCTCAAAATACACAATTCTGCCTACAACATTTTAAGGTCACCCGCCGTGTAAAAGCATGTGACGGACGGCCTGAAAGTGAACTTTACTCTTTAGTAAGGGCGTACCGAGTCTCACGTGTCTGTTGTTTTCTGAAAGTGATGTTAAATAATAACATCCAATTTTTTAACTTCAAATTCCAAGGCACGGCAGGTATTCAGAACAGAAGCATTGGCATAATTGTAGCACAGTACAATTAAACCTATGACTTTAACCAATAATTTTTGCATATAATAATAATAATAATAATAATAATTAGGGATGTGCTCAATTGATAAGTGATGTGTGCTTATTCTTAATTAAAATTGACTTATTATTTGAAGCTGTAGTGAGGCCACAGGAATTCAGCTTTTGAATGCATTTCAAGAAAATTTCTAAAGCAATAATAAGAGCACTGGAGGCAAAAACGCCACACGACGGGCTTGTACTTAATTTCGAAGAATAAGAAGAGAGAGTAGGCTATGTCTTATAAGATGTTGGCTTTGCTGCATATTTGAGAAGACAGGTCTATTCTAAAATAAAATAAAACCTTGAAAAATATAAAGTTCAAATGTTTTATTTAAACAGATAAAGATCAAGATGCTGGCTGGCGATTTTTAAAATCACGTCATCGCCTCCGCAGTCTAACAGAGTAGGCCAGGGGTGTCCAACTGAATCCCAAGGGGGCCGCAGTGTCTGCGGGTTTTTGTGGTTTCCTTTCAATCAGCTTTCAATTAAGGCCCTGAGAACAAGGTGTCTGGATTCCTTAATGCACCACTGGTGCTAAGAACACCCCTTTGAGTGGAGTTTGACACCTGTGGAGTAGGCTATATAGTACGCCTAAAACATGAAAGACACTAGTACCAACAATATTATGTTTAATGAGTAGAATTTATGTTATAGACCATTAGGTCCATATAATGATGTTTATTCATTTGTACACATGCTTAACAGGATTTTAACAATGATAAAGTCTTGCAATGGCGCATTATTTATATATTCTCTTCTCATTAAATCATCAAGATTTACCTCCAGATTTAGCATGTTTCTTAAAATTTAGTGGTTACAGGTCTAAAAGGCACACCCCTAATAATAATAATAATAATAATAATAATAATAATACTAACATTTTAGTGCAAAATCACTGCTAACTGCAATGAAATCTCTCTGCCACTGCAATATAGGAAGTTCCATATTGTTACAGTCCTTGTATCTTTTACAAAATATTTAGTGACAATCATCTGACAATAGCATGCATTTGTCTCTTTTGGAAATGCAAGAATCATACCTGGGACTCAAACCATTTTCATTTTTAAACTCTTGTCTGTATGCATGTCTCTGTCCTCACAAAAACAGGTATGGATTGCTATTCCAGCTGTAAACCAAATGAACAACGAGCAAGAGAATTAAGCTTAAACCAAACCAGAGAAGTGACCCAGAGTCAATAAAAACTTTCACTCCAACCCAGCCCGATACCTCAAGCCATTTTGAGCATTGGCCCCTGGAAATGTTCTTTAAAAAAGCCAAACCCATCAGATTTTTAATGAATTATGGGTGGGGCGATTTTCAGTCGGTGCCAAGCTCTGGGTTACATCACATGATTTATGAGCCTTGCACTCTCCCAGGTAGGAATACATACTTTATATCTAATGAAGTTTCATATAAACAGCAGCCTAATTATCAAAGCAATCTGGGAGGCGTGCCTCTTTCAGAAAAATAACAGCAGCATCTTTCCCATAGTTTCAACATGCAAATTACCCCCATTTAAAAGGGTGCTTAACCACTACACCACATTCCGCTCAGCCTTATGCCCCCTGCACAACGCTGGCAAGGCATAAATAAATAAACAATAATAGAATAGCACACAGTGTAGGAACCTCAGGGAAACCACTGAGAAAATTTCCCCAATAAAACTTTACCTGTATGATAAGCCTGTAGACATGATAGACATGTCGTCTGCACCATTAACATTAACAGCATTGACACTAGCTGCAGCTGAGCTCAGTAACAGAATCAGCAGACTGAAACTGCAATCCCCAGCCACACCCACAACATGGTCCCGATTCCCAGCATTTCACTTGCGCTCCTTAGATGCTACTACTACAACTCTGTTTCCCTCTCGCCCCGGTCTGGGCTGAGGTAGTACTCATCGTCCGTGGTGGTCTCTGAGTCAGATTCCTCGAAGGCAGAGAGGCTGGACATATAGCCTCTGGAGGGGAGGCGGCTCCTTGGAGATGCAGTGTCCTGGGACGTCCGGCTGGTGGTGGAGGAGGAGCTTATGCGGCGGGTGGGCCTGGGGGACTCTGGGGGTGACGGAAGGGGGGAGGGGGGAGTCTCTAATTGGCAAGGAGCACAGATTCTTTCAAGGCCAGTGTCTTGGTCCAGGCTAAAGGAGAACCTCCGGGTTGCTTTTTGCTGGACATTGCCACCAAGGTCCACAGGCCCCGAGGACGTCACATCAACATCCATGGTATAGAGGTCATTACTGCTGCCCAATTTGGGACCCGTGGAGATGCGGCCAAAACCCGAGGGGCGGCTGGAGTGCACACTGCTCACAGAGAACGAGCGTCCATGACGCAGGCCAAAGACCCTACTGGGGGAGGGAGAAGGAGAGGGGGAGAGGCTATAAAAGGACTCCCGCTGGATGGCCTGCTGGCCCCAGGGATCGTAACCGTGGGTGCTGATGGCCCGCCTTGCATCCTCAGGCTCACAGAAAGATATCGACCTCTGGCTCCTTGGGTATTTGGTATTTGTGGCGGTGCTATAGAAGACGTTCTCATTTTCCACATCCTCTGGGTTGAAGTCAAGGTTGCACCAGCCGGCCTCATTGCTGCTGGGCTTGCCTGGAACAGTGGCATACCTGTCAGGAGAGAAGAGTCTGTTATAGAAAAATGTAGTCTCTGTTACAGACTTGTCAATATATACAACTCAACTTCAATGGAAGAAATATACTTTTTCTTGGCATGGCACACTTTATTAGGGCAACCAATTCAGGTGCTTGAATATTCAGCGAATGGGTGTTGCAACAAGAAAATCTCGTTGGAAAAGCAATAAATTGAAAAACAGACATGTCACTGTCACCAGGCTGGGCTATATAGGCTAAGTAGCTGATCTGATGGAACCATCAAGCTAGCTAATGAGCTAATTGAGCTTTATAAAATCTGATATATGATAGCTCATAATAATAATAATAATAATAATAAGGTTCAAGCAATCACTGAAAGGTGAGACGTTTTCATGTCCCAAAGGTGAGAGGTACCTTTGGTAGGAGATATTCCTGTTGCCATTCTTCAGACCATGCCAACTGCCATCCTGCTTAGGCTCAGGCTGGGTGCTCTCTGTGGGCAGGTACATAACCTGGGCTTCCTGCTGACTTCTGGGTTTGCTGCTTCCTGTCTTGTTCTCAAGGTTCAATGGCTTCAGCACCCCTGAGCTCTGCCACTTGTCTGGTTCTCCGGCTCTGTCACCTTCAGAAACTTGGCTGGGCACGTTAAGGACAAGATTCTGCATGTCATTGCTATTTTTTCTTGTGGTCAGAGATTCATCATCAAAGTGTTTAGTGATTTCCATGCTACTCGGCACCTGGTCTATTTTAGGGCTGCCTTTATTCCCCTCTCCTACAGCCTTGCTTGTTCCATCACACATGGGGGTCACAAGTTCACCTGCTTTGCCAGAAACAGATGGGCTAAGGTTGCTCTTCCCACTCCTGAACATTAAAAGGCTTCTGTTAGCAGACTGGTGTTTCATGTGCAGTGCAGGATTAAGTTTCTCCACCACTGAGTCACACTCCTTTTTACTCACAATCCCCTTTGGCTTGGTCTCGACGGCAGTTGCACATCTGCCAGCTGGAATGCACGTTTTGGGTGGTGGGAGACTGTGGGCGTATTTCTTTAAGCTTGCTCCAATTCTCTCGCTGCCTTGATTAGTGGGAGAGTCTATGATGCTGATAATTGATGGGTTGAAATGGTCTGTGCTGGCTGGGCTCTGGTGTGGGGACATTTGTGGTTTACACAGTGGATGTTGCAAGGCACTGAGGCAAAGGGTGCAGTCTGTTCCCATTCCCGTGAGAGCACCTACACTCGAGGCAGAAGGCTGAAGGCTGGTTTCTGGCACGAATGAGGACATATCCTGGGATGTCTTGTAGGAGGCATTGGTGTTGCTCTGGGGCTGGGCTCCCAGATGTGCTGAGACACTGTCATGTGCAGGAAGAGACATTCCACTCATGTCAGACACTGGCTCACTGACATGAGGACTGGTGATGTCTCCAGTGGTGTCCATAGGAACTGCCCACGACCTGTCAGATAACCAGGGCCCATGATGGGGGGAGAGAGTAGAGGGTGGCAATTCAGGGTCCCTGCTGTATAGCGAGTGGGCAGAACTGAGGGTGGGTGTGAGAGTGTTTTGCAGGGGAGCCTGAGTTTGGGATTTTACCAAAAGCAGGTCCCTAGCATTGTCAAATGTGAACCTGGAGGTGGGGTTGAGACCCTGGGAAAGATGGCATCTCCAGGGGGTCACGATTTGGTCTGGGTCTCGGGAAGAGAGGCAGGGTGAGGGGGGAAACCCCAAATCCTGCCTATATGGAACAGCTGTTCTGAGGGAGGAGAAAATGGGGGGCTCTTCCATGGTATGTGGTGTCCTCTCCAGGGATTGGTGACGAGTTGGCGAGATGGGCCAACGCAAGGTTTCAGGCCCACCCTTTCCCTCATCTGAACAGCCAGTGGCCACGCCCTCCGCTAGGCCACTTGAGGGGGTGACTGCGTGGTTTGCTTTGGCTCTGTCCTCCACTGGCTGTGTCCTAGATGAGAAAATCCTGGGAACCTCAGTTCTGTTCTGGGTAGAGCAGGTGTAGGGAGGGCTACTTAGATGTTTGGGGCTGATGGGTGTGTTTGGACTATTGATAGTGGCAACCACAAGAGTATCAACAGTCCCAGCATGCCTATTGGAGAGATTTTTGTACCGGTTTAAAATGTTTCGGCTGTTGTGTCTATTGAAAGTGTTGGAACTGATGGAGGTGTCAGTGCTAATAGGGGTGTTCGGGCTAATTGGAGAACTGGGAGTGTGGGCACCTTTGAGGGTGTTATACGTGATGTGTGTGTTAGTGCCAACAGGGGTCTTGGGGCTGAATGGAGTGTTGGGGCTTCTGATGATGTTATAAGTGATGGGTGTGTTTGGGCTTGCAGGGGTGTTAGTGCTTACAGGTGTCTTGGGGCTGAATGGAGTACTGGGAGTGTTGGGGTTTCTGAGTGTGTTATAAGTGATGGGTGTGTTTGGGTTTAAAGGGGCGTCCGTGCTTACAGGTGTCATGGGGATAAATGGTGTATTGGGGCTTTTGAGGATGTCAGGAGTGATGGGAGAGTTTGGGCTTACAATGGTGTAAGTGCTTATAGAGGTGTTGGTGCTGAATGGAGTACAGGGAGTGTTGGGACTTTTGACGGTGTCAGGAATGATAGGAGTGTTTGGGCTTAAGGAGGTGTAAGTACTTCTAGGGGTGTTGGAGCTGAATAGGGTATTGGAAGTGTTTGGGTTTCTGAGGGTGTTATAAGTGATGGGTGCTTTTGGGCTTAGATGGGTGTCAGTGTTTACAGGTGTCATGGGGCTGAATGGTGTGTTGGGGCCTTTGAGGGTGTCAGGAGTGGTGTGAGATTTTGTGCTTACATGGGTGTAAGTGCTTACGGAGGTGTTGGTGCTGAATGGAGTACAGGGGGTATTGGGGTTTTTGAGGGTGTCAGGAGTGATGTGAGAGTTTGGGCTTACAGGGGTGTAAGTGCTTATAGATGTGTTGGTGCTGAATGGAGTACAGGGAGTGTTGGGGCTTCTGAGGGTGTTATAAGTGATGGGTGCTTTTGGGCTTAGATGGGTGTCAGTGCTTACAGGTGTCATGGGGCTGAATGGTGTGTTGGGGCCTTTGAGGGTGTCAGGAGTGGTGTGAGAGTTTGGGCTTACAGGGGTGTAAGTGCTTTTAGAGCTGTTGGTGCAGAATGGAGTACTGGGAGTGTTGGGGTTTCTGAGTGTCTTATAAGTGATGGGTGTGTTCAGGTTTAAAGGGGTGTCCGTGCTTACAGGTGTCATGGGGCTGAATGGTGTATTGGGGCCTTTGAGGGTGTCAGGAGTGGTGTGAGATTTTGGTCTTACAGGGGTGTAAGTTCTTACAGAGGTGTTGGTGCTGAATGGAGTACAGGGAGTGTTGGGGCTCTCAAGGGTGTTGAACTTGTTGGGACTATTCATAATGTTAGGGTTGCTGAGATTTTTGTTGGGGTGTAAGGTGTTTGGGCTTATAGGAGTATTTGGGCTATTAAGGGTGGTTTTGCAAACATAGGTGTTTAGAAGATCATGGGGGAGGTTGTAGGTTCCCTGACTGTTGAGGTTGTGGTTTGGGCCAAAGGTGGTGGCGTTGCTACTGGATGTAGTGCTTTTGGGGCTGAGTATGCTGTGACTGGTGCTAGTAGGGGTTTTACTGGGGCCCGTCACATTATTGTTTGAGCTGAGTAAATTATGGTTGCTGTCGGTCGCGGTGTTGCTGTAGCCGAGTAAGTTAAGGTTGGTGCCAGTCGTGGTGTTTCCAGTGCTAGTCAAGGTATTGCTGGGAGTGGCATGGTCATGAACTAGCTGACTATGTTTCCTCCAGTCTGAAGAGTAGAGGGTGTTTCTGTGCTTCAGTGACTGGACATTCAATAAGTCCAACCAGTCCGTCAGCTCCCTGTGGCCAGTCCCTCCTGGGGAGGGGGGCAACTGTCCCTCTCTGATGGACACCCCCCTGCTGAGCCCACTGGATGGCCTGGGTCTTTCCTGAGTGATGCTTCTAGTGGCAGGCAGGGTGGAACTGCCTGGGGAGGGTGGGGGTGTGTTGGTAAGGGGCAAGCTGGTGCTGGGACTTCCTCTGGTGGAGCTTAGGCGTCTGAATGAGAGCAGAAGGCTGCTGGTGGTGGGCTTGGAGCTCAGCACAGAAGACGGGTCTCTGAAGCGGGGGCTCAAGAAGCCAGGGGGGCCTGCCTGTGACACCCTTCGGTAACAGTGGTAATCCAGCGAGCGCGTGGAGGTTACACATGGGGTCTTGGGTGGGGTTGGGGGCAGGGCCATTCCACTCCCAGTGGGAGCCCCACCTCTGCAATCAGGTCCAGGGAAAATATCTCCATCTTGGACATGCTGTTCGTGTGAACCAGGGAGTGGGTGGAACATTGGGGTGGTGGTGTTGTTGCCAGGACACCCTAGTGCCTCCCCAGTGAAAGGACGGTGTGGCTTGAGGAAGTGGGCCCAATCCCCCACTTCCTGCCTCAGCTCCTTCTCTTCCTTCCCCCCCCCGGACTCTGCCTTCTGCCTTCGAAAGTGGCCACTCCAGGGTTTGGCCAGTACAGTGGCGAGAGCAGATGACAGCATGGTGGTGGGTGGGTGGTGGCTCACGCTGAATGGTGGCTTGCTGTCATTTTCACCATGAGAGAAAGGAGACACACCATTGTGTGAATGTAGGGGGAGGGGTGCTCCAACCTCGGTGTTGCCCTGAGACTTGGGATTTCTCCCAGTGAGGAAGACCGATGCCTTGGCTGCCTCGTGTCTAGGGTTGTTTTGGCATGGTCCAGTCGATCCCTTTGAGGGAAGTGATGTTGGTTCCTCTTTTCCTTTTGAGGTGGGATAAAGAAGTGAAACACAGAGCATCAGTATACTGTTCTCTGGAACATTGAGTCTGACCACAACCAAAGGCAATCATGGCTTTCTGAAGACCTATTTATCTTCACTGTCAGCCATCAGTGAATCCTCATGCTGTCCAGACTAAAAAAAAACCACCTATTTGATAATAATAAATGCTCAATAAATGCCCAAATAAATGCTGATTGCGCAAAATAACATTTAAAAGCGACATTTGGTCGTTAAGAAAAGACATTGTGATTAATGACAACAAGCAACACAAGCAAGTGAGCAGGTGGACGTTGCACACTGGGTGGGGTGGGGTGCCGGTTCCCCCATCCCTCCGCTGTTCATAAGTACGGCCATGGCCTAGCCAACACAAAAGGTACCGAATCCTAGTTGTGCCACGGTGAACGATCACACATCAACTGTGTGGGATGACGTTACTGAGATTCACTGGAAAATTGCATATTTTATACTGCAGATTTTCAAGTGAAGAGAACTGGCTGTTTGTTCCATTAGCTGAGCTATTAATAAAACATTTGAGTTTGGAATGCCTAGCAAGCTACAATATAAAATCTCATGACATGCTTTAATAATACAGATGTAACATTAACAGCATTTATGTATATCACCAGACTGTGCATCAACAATCAAATTATTTGTTTAGTAAATTTGTGATTCAACCATCATGCATCAACAATCAAGTTCAAACAAGAAACTGCCAAACGCTTGAATGATGTATCTCAAATTGTAATACTATGCTAGTTCCAGTAACGTTTAGTAGCTATGGTAGCGAGTGCACATCAAGCAGTAGGTAAGTTAATACTTATACATTCTGGGAGTACCCTGGAGGTCTAACAATAAAATGTAGCTAACAAAGTTATACAATTATGCTTATTCTACAAGGCAACGGAAATTACGCCTGCCGTTACCTGTTAATTGCTTGTTTGTTTAAATGTTAGTTTGGAATACTGTAGTACACTCGAAGTTCCACAAATGTTAAGCCAATAGTGGCCATTTGTGAAATTTTATAGGCTAGTTTCAAAAGTATTAAATATGTTCTTTAGAAAAAGACAAGCACATAGATGTATGGAAGTTGATGATATAAAAGTTTGGAAAAATCACATTAGTAATTGTAATTAAATAAATTCTTTTATGATTTGAACCTGTAAATAGCGCAGTGTGTGTTTAATTAAAGTGTCACATTGACAACACTGGCATGCAGTCTGTCATTTATAGAACCAGTCACTCAGTCAGGATCAAACAGCCCCCCCTTCCATGTTATCACTGACACCGAGACTGTTTTCCTACGGGAATCCCAGACAACCACATTGTCAAAGTCTGACCACAACCAAAGGCAACCACAATAGTAATCTGACTACAACCAAAGGCAACAGCATTAGTAGAGTCTCACCACAACCACCAGCAGTTATAGTGATGACCACAAATGTAAATTTTTAGTTTAGCCACATTGCAGTACAGCTCTAACATTATACAACGAACAAAATATTTTGCTTTGAACAATTTAAAGTGCAGACATTTAATAATTAGCTGGTATTGCCATGTATAGGTCCCACAGCTATACAGTAGGCTGAAAGATGATATTTTTGTTCTATAATAAGAATAAGAACCAAATTATTTCTATGAGCTCTTTTCATAAGCTCTAACCCCTGACCTCACTGACCTGTTGCAGTCTGCTTCAGCTGGCCTTCTTCCTCACCAGGGCAGAATTTCTCTCTTTCCAAAGATGGAGTTTCTCCTTTGTCAGGTGTGGTTGTACAGCTTACCTGCAAGGGATATTATTTGATGTGACCACCTGTAATCTTGCTGTAATCGTCTCCTAGCTGAAATACAAATTCATATCACAAAGCACACTTAAACACCTCCTATATCAACTGAAGCGGTTAGATCACATCACAAACTAACAGACCACTGAGAGCTTTGGAATAGCTTTCAACAAGTTGCATTGGTTGTCAAGTACATTTTGAATGCATTAGTGAACTATATTTATGTCTAAACGTGTTATCCTTACATAAAACCCCAAGCTCCTGCAGGGAGCAAAGTTTTTTGAAATTCCTTGTGCTTGTGTTCGCAGGTGGAGAGCACTAAAGAAGGCTTCACTGCAAATCAGACAGTTTTCCTGCCCCAAGCTTAGGAGTCACCAAGCCATTTTTTCCAGCTAATAGCCAATCACAGTGCAGAATTAAAAGGACATACAGTACAGACCGACAGGTGAGGATCCAAAGCCTGCTTTCAGGTGGTGTGGATACCTGAGGCAAGCGAGCACAGAGCAAGTAAGGTCAGAAAATACTTAAGAAGGGTGTGGCCCCAGCAGCTGCCAACAGTGCCACAGATCGCCTGCTTCTCTGAGGAAAGTGTTTTCTTCCAGCAGGATTTTAGTGGTTACGTGAAGCATCGATCGAGGGCAGTATGTGGTGCAAGAGGGGCGACAGAGTCCAAGGAGTGTTTCCATGGCCTGGGCTGCATGGGATTCTGGGCTCTGCTGACACGCCTCCTCCTCCCATTCCCTTTACACACCTGCCTGTGCCAATGTGTGTACACATGTGTGTGTGTGTGTGTGTGTGTCTGTGTGCACATGACTGTGTGCATTTTGGTGGGTTTGAGTGTTTACATCAAATGAATTACCTTATTTTTCCATTTTCTTTCAGTGTAAAAGTGCACAGAAAAATGAGCAACCTGATTGCAAAGCATTACGTTAATAAAGATCATTATATTGCAATAATGTACTGTATACACTAACATTTATGATTATTGTTACCTTGGTGTGCTCCCCAACTTCAGAGACAGGCCTTGTTGTGTTTACAGGAGGGACTCTACAAAAAAACAGAGATCAAGCTTTTAACAGCATTCACTATATCACACAGAGGATTACCCAACTGTGACAGCAAACTGACAGAGATGTTTTGCACTTTAACCCAAATGACATTCTACTCTTGTCATTTTTGTTCAAAGAATGCCCTTGAAGATTTCTCAGTTTCCTCTTTGTTCTTTGAAGTAATGATTTAATTCATCAGCCTCCTTGATAGCCAGCAATACACTCTCAAAAGCCATCAGTGTGATTCTTATTTCACTGTTTTGTTCAGCATTCTGGGTGTGGCCAGTTGCTGTTTTCACAGAGAGACAACTGTCTCATATATTACACACGCACAAACACATGCACAAACTGTGCTCTATACATTGGTTGCGATGAGGCTCTCTATGCAGTTCTGGAGAGGAAGACCAGGTTCAGCAGCCTACAGTCCCACACCCTTGCACACAGTCAAGACAACCAGCCTGTTGACATGCTGAATGTACAAAAAACATCCAGGGCAGCATTACAGCATTACAGTATGCTGCATCACTGTAATGCTGCTTAAGGCTTTAGCACATGGGCCGATGTATAAGAGCCACAATGGCCTGGCCAAAGTATGTGCGAAGGTCCTCTTTGAACTGTTCAGTGTGAGACCATAACAGGACCAGGCACTTTTCTGTGTAAAACCATAACAGGACCAGGTTGTGTTCAGTGTAAGACCATAACAGGACCAGGCAATTTTCAGTGTAAGATCACAACAAGACCAGGCCTTGTTCAGTGTAAGAACATAAGAAGAACAGAACATGTTCAGTGTAACATGTCCAGGACATGTCCATGTAAAAAGTCACTGTGGGCAGTGATGAATTTCACTGAATCTATTCCACATCTGTTCCAGTTCTTGGGGATATGTTTCATGAATTTATGATATATCCTTTTAATGGAATCAGGAGTGATGCCAGTTTTAAGTGTCATTTGGGTTCATTTAAATCCAAAACTGCTTCTGCAATCTGCTTTATCAAACCCTTTAAAAAGCTAATAAGCTTTAATGAAATCCACCATCAAGGCTCTTTTTATGCATACTTTAGATTTAACTTCATGTCTGCCCCTTTGGAGTGTCTGGGGGAGGAGTGTAGCACAGTGGGTAAGGAACTGGGCTTATAACCGAAAGGTCATATGTACAATTCCTGGGTAGGACACTGCCATTGTTCCCTTGAGCAAGGTATTTAACCTGCATTGCTTCAGTATATATCCAGCTGTATAAATGGATACAATGTGTAAGTCGCTCTGGATAAGAGCGTCTGCTAAATGCTGGTAATGTAATGTCTGCCAAAATCCATCAGCATTGATTATGATGATTTTTTTATTAAATAAAATGACCAGTGACCGAGTGCAAAAATATGCACTTGATTCACTGAACACTGATGGATATAATTTGTTTTGTGCAACATGCGAATGATTGTTAGACAAATTGTTAATACACTTTGCAAGCGCCACATATATGCCTTTCTCTCACACACGCATGCACGTACATCATTGACCTCATATATACCTGAGACAAACCTGATCAAGCATAAGAACACACACACCTGCTGAACAGTCTCTCTTCCCATCTGAAGCCCACTGAGACTCACTCAGTAAGAGAGGCCAGGGGACAGTTTCCCTGAATCTGCCCACCGCAATCCCAAAGCAGAGCTTGGGAGAGGCCCAGCTGTGGCTCACCTGCCATCATCACCGCAGCCCTCTCCTATGCTTCCCTGTCTGGCTTCGGCCTTCTGTTGCAGGAACTTGAAGGAGAACAGGGACGAGATCCTAGTCCGCAGGGTGGAACCTTTCAAAGCTGCAGTCCCACTTTGTTCTTCCCTCTGCTTTCCCAGAAGGCCCTGTGGTCTGACAGTTAGATCTGAAAAGAACCAAAACTGGGTAACCGTCAAGCTTCTGAGAAAAAACACACTCAACCACAGGACTGCCCTTCTGGGAAGTGACTATCTTGTCACCTTTAGCAGAGCAGACGTGTTTTTTTTCTCTTTAGTACACCACCACCAGTAAACAGTGGAGTCTAATTACCTTGTGCTGCATTCCTGCAGGTATTAAGCCTGCCATCTGTTTGAGAAGCAGCCCTGCTGCTGCACCGCCCTGTGCTGTGATTTCAGAGACTGCTCACCCTGCATGTAATCCAGGGAGTGTCTGAGAAAACATGGCACGTCTGACCAATCAGAGTCAATGTGCCACCTAAGTTAAAACCTTGAAAAACATTCAAGGATTTTTTTTGAGACTTGAATATTTTCATTGACACTGTTTTTTTACCCAGTGTTGTATGTACTTTAAGACCAGAAGGTCAGTTTCATTCCCTAAGATATAACAATGAGTGAGTTCAGATAGGTTAAATTGCCTGTTGCCCTAAATAAAAGGAGTATACACTTCAGCTTCACTTCAGTCATACAAATGCCTGACTTCTAAGCTCAAGTGAAATTCCAAACTAAGCAAAAGCATCCCTTTACTGTGTCAACTAAATTTGAGCATAGCAAGGAATGATTGCTTTAGGAGTCACGTCCTCCTGCTCTAATGACAGCCCAGGCAGGTAGATGGAGATAAGAGTTGGACTGTCATAGTTGAAAAATTTTGGTAAATCTATAATCATAAGTCAACACACGGAATGGTATTACAATTCCATTCCGTGGCAGGTGGGGGTGGTTGCAAAAACAATTATTACAGTAGCAGCCTATTCAAACCATAGCTTTCCTGTATTTTTTTTTCTATGCAGTTCCATATGGAACCTGTAAACAAAACCATTTCACCCTCTGCACTGTTTGTTAGGCTATGTGTATACTTCCACTGTTTCTTATAACAATTTTATTGAATTTTAAAAACAGACAACTTCTGCCTACAATCTTTGTAAAATAAAGATAATCACTGGGCATGAAAATTATGTTTTTGCAATAGCGTGATCATTTCTTACACGCATCATTATATAGATGATCATACCATAATGTAATATAAATCTTAATTGAAAATAGGCAACATTTATATAAAATGACATTTGTATACACATTTAAAAAACCCATCATTGCACTAATGGAAATGAAATCATAGATTTCCATAACTATTGGTTTGGCACTCATATGGTGAATATGAAAGCCCCAAATAATGCAATTCCTCTGCTCCTTTACAGGGAAATGCACATTCCACAGGAGAAGTTCTGTTATTTCCCACAGTTATAAATCAAATCCTGTTCACACAGCATGTATGCACATTACCAACTGCCTTGGCACATTGTGGGGTTTTTTTTTCTGCATTGAAATGTATTAGGTGGGCTGCTTAAGTGCTTTTTCCAAGCCATCTAAGCTGCCTATAGGAGAAATCGTGCAAAAAAAAAAAAAAAAATCATTAGAAATGGTCAGTGAATTTCTTGGTACAACTTTGTCGTGAATGATACTTCATTTCAAGTTAAAGATTTGACTGCTTTCAAGTTTACATGCAACCTTAGATATGCAAAGTTAACACCAGTAAAATCCACTTAAATGAATAAAAGAATGAAACGAAGTGCCAACGACCACACATGCCTCTCAGGAGTCTGCTATCTATGTGATTTTCAACAGAAACTGACCACCTTTGTAAATTATTGTGGTTTTGTGTCTTTATAGCGCAATTTTTGGTTTATTCATGCCACAGAGTTGCGGACTCAGGCTGTTTGAAGGGCAGGGGCGAAAAAATAAAAAGGGCACCTACTGCACGACATGGGGCCCTACCAGCGCGCAAAAAGCTATGATGCATCATGTGTGATGAAATAGTCTTCATCCTTGATTAAGATTAACATTATGTTATTAGGCGATGCAGATTAAAAGTATACCCACACCTCTATGATAAATAGAACTATAAACGTTTACAATGTATGTAAGCAGGGTTTGAGAGGTAAATTCAAAATCTTATCAAAGTATTTGGTGGCACCCCTATGCTGTCGTCACGGCACCTACTTTGGGAAAGCCTGCCCTAGAGGGCATGTTGTAGGGGAGACTGTAGGGCACTGCATCTCATTTTCTTCACTGGGATTTTTTTCTCTCCATTGCAAGGGCACTTCATCATGTTTTCTCACTTGGAAGGGCATCTAAGAGGGCACTTCATGAATTTTTTCATGAAAAAAATCAGAAAGGCACCTGTAAATGTTCTCCACTGGAGGGGCATCCATTAGGAAATTTCCCCACCTTCTCACGCATGTAGGGACACCCTTTACAGCACTGCATCACATTTTATTCACTGGAGGGGCACTTCTCCATTAGAGGAGCGCCTAATTGGGCACTTCATCATGTTTTCTCACCTGTAGGAGTACCCTACACAGCACTGCATCCCATTTTCTCTACTGGAAAGGGCACCCTTTGGGACACTGTCATGTAGGGGCGGCATAGAGGGCACTTCATAACGGCACCCTTTTCCATTGGAAGGGCACCCATAGGGAATGTCAAGTTTAGACCATTGTAAGGGCACCTTATAGGGCACTGCATCACGTTTTCTCCACTAGAAGGGCACTCATTAAGACACGTTATCAAATTTTCTTGCTTTAGAGGGCACATCATCATAATTTATTGCATGAAGGGGCACCCTAGAGGGCACTCAGTCATTTTTTTCCCATGTGAAGGGCAGCCAATAGGGCACTTCCTCTTGTTTTTGCCACTCTAGAGGGCATTTTAGCGAAGCTTTTTCAACCATGGGGGTACCGGGGGGGCGGTCGCCCTGCCCCCTCCCTGAGTCAGCCAGTGATGCCACATCTGCTAACTTTTAACTCTATATTTATAGATCATTATGCAATTTAATTAGACACAATTCCAAAAAAAAAGCATTCTTTGAATGAATATAAAAAAAATATTTAAATACAGTGACAAAAATGTAACACATTTCAAGTCATATTACAATTCGAAATACCACGATTCTTGCAGAATGACCCCCTTACAATGCGTAAATCCTTCAGTATAGGCTATATTCTCCCCCCAATTCTGGCACTTACAATCTGTAACCCTTCAATTGGGATGTCAGGTATGCCATCCAGCCAAGTTACACCTATACAGAACCGAGAGTTTAGCAAGTTTTTTTTAGGGTTCCCCACAGAAACAGCCACAGAATCTCAGCCCTTAAAAACATTCTGACCCCATTTCAACAGACAGAATTCATAAACAACTTCACATGTCCACACAATAGAGCCCCAATCTAAGGGATTTTCTGCATTTTCTTCTTCTTCTTCTCCCTGTCAGAAATGGTCCTAGCCCACAAAAATATGTCTCCCCATTGGATGGTCATTTTACGTACATCAACCAATAAAAACATTGGATGCAAACAAAATGATCATACAAGTGCGCACATTTAAAACAGTACAATTTGCATCTCTGATGTTTACTGAAGCAAATCTCAAAATTCAGTACACTGGCTTGCTAACTAAAAATACAACATTTAAACTATTGCTTTGGCATTCGTAAAATCTTTTTGGGACAGTTCTGCTTTTGGCATTTTCATCGTGTTTAATTTTAGCTACCTTGTGTGTGAGTAACTTCCCATTATTGTACGTTAAAAACCATGTTTTTCATGAGGTATACTGTATATTTCTGCAAGAATCTTTTTGTCTCTCTGTTAGCCAGTGCGATATGCCAGTAGCTGGTGCCAGTAGATGGCAGTGGCCCCTGGTCAATGTGAGATTCGCAGGCACAGGACGTCTTGCTTGGTAGCAACAAGCTAAGTGAGCTGAAAGTGAGTGTCTGTCTATGGGGTCAGCCAAAAGCTTTTATGTTTATTTGCAAGTAAGACCATATGAAGCTCGCATTTTCAATAGTTTTAGTATGCGTACAAATTCCGGTTGACTTTTACATGCTTATACATAACAATGTTGTAAGATAATGTTGGCTAAACTGGTTAGTAATATAGCTAGTTTCTGTGCTAGCTAGCCACAGCATGAAGGTTCAATACTTTTAGTATGCGTACAAATTCCTGTTGACTTTTACACGATAATGTTGGCTCGTTAGTAATATAATTACCTTCTGTGCTAGCCGCAGGCTATATTGCTGTTCACATGATTAGTTAGCTACATTACTGTGGGTTCTTCACGAACCATGCAATAATGCTTATTTGTGCGTTTTAAAAATGGGGCTTCATTATTTTTCATGACATTAATCATTTCTGTTGGAGAAAAAGAGTGCGATACAGAACAGTATTGTAATGTGCTTCATAGCAAACTTTACTCGAATACTACAAAGCTAAGCCAGCTGGAAACGAGTGTCTCCGTATGTGCTCAGCTAAAAGCTATTATGTTTTCTTTGCATAACTGCTTTTCATTAAAATATGTTGCACCGGAAGACTTGTCTCATCATTCTGCAAGTACAACATGTGCATGTCTCTCATACCCTACATTTATATATGAATTCTTATTATCACTTACTCATTACAAACACAGTGCAAAAAGAAATGATCTCATTAAAAACACATTTTCAATGTACAAAAATGCCAAGTTACTCTCACTTACAAAGCATTGTCTATTAGTCAATCATTCAAACTGGCTAAATCTAGGCCTACCATTAAAAGTATTGATATCAAAATGAAGCCAAGTTAATTTACTACAAACTATAGGCTATCTTGCCTCACAGATATTAAAGAAGCTGTATTCCAAATCAATGTTACCCAGTGTCTCCTAAATTGTTTCAAGTCACGATAAGAATATCAGTTATGATTGATCTGTGTCTATCAGGTTTTAGGTTCTTGAGTTCTAGCTCTTAATTTAACTCACATGGCCAGTCAATGTTTTTAGCACCTGCACTGCTGCAGGTTGTTTAACTCAAGCCTCGGGCCAGGCTGATCCTCTCAGGAGGACAGACTCCCCTACACTGACTGTGTGTCCTGTCTTTGTGCTTATTTTGGATGCAGCTGCCAAGGCCAGAAAGAGCCCACGTGTAGATGCCCATAATTCACCACGTCACAGCTGATAACCAGCCTGCAACCACATTTAACAGATGCTTTTATCTAGATCAACTTACAATTTAAGAGAATTTAAATGCATTCACCATGCATTTACATTAATGTAAGTTTAACGTGTCAAATAAATTAATAGATACAGCCAACATCTGTGTAAATCCATAAAGCATACAATATAAGAATTCTAAAATAATTACATAAGAAAAGAGTACTAGGAGGTGAAGAATAGGGTCAGTCATTCTGTGGTCTGCTGACCTTAGTCTGACCTCTGTTGGAAGCTTATTCTCCCACTAGGAATTTCCACAGGCTTATTCCACACTTGGTTCTTACTGGTGGAAAGATCAACCAAGTCAGAACTTTGGAGTGTCTTACCATCTACAGGTGCAGACTGAAAGCCCACCTCTTCAGAGTGCATATGGGATCCATCAACTCTGACTTGTCTCTCTTAGCACCTAGAATTCTCTGACCTCTGGCTGCCCGTTTACTTATGCCACTCTCAGTAATTCATGTGATAGTTCTTTCTGTTAAGCACAGTACCTATTTATTAAAGCTTTTGTGTTAATCTCTACATTGTTTTTTCAGTGTCAAAATTTAATGCAAATAATTGTAGAATTTCACTCTTAGAGTGCAAGTGGATAGCATGCCTGGCACTACTGACACTAACACCTTATAAGAAATATGAAGAAATAAGCACAAGCTGCCTAATTGGTGGAGCTGATCCGGTATCGATGTCTGTGTAAAGATGTCAAGCAGGATAAAAGGTCTCTTTCTTATATCTCCCTCATATAATGGCATAGGAAAAAGCCTGAACTAACCCGATATTTCTTCTGTTTAAAGCAGTGGTCTCCATCCCTGGTCCTGGAGAGCTACAGGGTCTGCTGGTTTTTGTTTTCACCTTAAAATCAGCACCCAGTTGAAACCCAAGACACCAGGTGAGTTGAGTTAACTGTGATCAACTTCTCTAATTGATTCATGAAGTGCAGAGTCACTATGAAAACCAGCAGACCCTGTAGCTCTCCAGGACCAGGGTTGGAGACCACTGGTGTAAAGTAAAGCCAGAGACATGCCAGTGCATTTCCATGGTAACAAGCCACGTAAACATTCCATCGGCTGTCAGCTGTCCGTGTGAGTTAATATGTGAGTTAAAATCTGTGATGTGAGGGACAGATTAAAAAGGAACAAATAACAATGGTCAGTGCAGGGGACATAGGAAATAACTGCACAGAAGTGGAAATAAGAGAATTATTAAATATAAGGAGGGAAAGAGAAAATTAAGTGATGTCTGAATAGGTCCGGTCTGAGTCTGTAATAGGGTGAAATAAACAGCCAGTCACCTCAAAAATGAAAATGATGAAGCTGAAATACATAGCCTGTATGTATGCTATAGGGTAATTACGTAATCAGTGCAGGTTCTTCTGAGCAGTTTAAAGAGAAAATACTGAGTAAAAGGCAATAAAATAACATCAGTGTAAATTGGTCTCTGTTTTTCCCAACTCTGACCTGGCATTCTTAACTGGCATTGCAGTGTTAAGACTTGAGAGAGACAGGATCGGGTTTGCTAAGAGAAAGTGCTCCCCCCATTGAGGACACCACTGAATGGGAACATGGACCAAAGTTAGCATGACACACACAAACACACAAACACACAAACAAACAGACACTTTGTCTTTCTTTCAGCTTTCTTTCTCATCAATGTCATTCGATTCCTTGTTTTATAGATCACAGACAGCCAGGCCACTATTTTGGTAGAAAGCCTCCAGTGTCGTGTAAGTGAATTTCAAAAGTAAAATGGTGGTTTGCCTCACCTGAAAGACTTTTTCCTTTGATCTTGGTGCTGAGCGACTGCTGTAGCTGGTTCTTCACACTGGGCTGAAAGTCTTTGGCCTCCTGTCCAGACCCCACCCTCAGCCAGTGCCGGACCCCCCGGGCCTCCTGGAGCTTCCTGGAGACAAAGACAGAAGGGTAGGACAGAGTGGTAAAGGCTTCACCATGAGAATATGAATACAGGCTTTCTTTACATGGAAGCTAACCAAACAACAACACTCATTCAGAATGCTATCCTGCATAGACACACTGCCAAAACTACCACCTACACCTGCACACAGTACTGTATGCTCTCCCAGTACTAAAACATACAGAGACATGCAACTGCATACACACACATGTACAGTACACATACACACACAGACTCACACACCGACACACACATAGAAAAAAACAGACCAAACTGTGACCAGTGAAACCCAGGATCCCGGAAAATAGTGCCAGTACTGAGGGGGGCCAAAACCCAGATTCTGGTTGACATAATCCGACACAGGTTCACAGACTATCAGACACCTCCACCTTCTCACAAACCATCACACACCTCCACCCAGAGTTTGTGCTACAACTTATTTATTTTTTGCTGGCCAATGTGTCCAGAAGAATTTCAGTTTATTGTGCAAATGATTCAAATTAATATTCTTTTCAACCAGCTCAAAAACTATTTTTTTTAGGAACTAAACATAATATAAAGATGAAATATACAAATATACATATGCTTTGTACAACACTATGAATTAGGGTAAAAAAGGCTATTTGCATCAGTGCCTGTTTGAAACCTTTTCTTAAAAAATGACACTCATGATCTTACATCATTGCTTGTTTCTTTCAAATAATTATTGAAAATAGATGAAAAAATGAACACTACTTCTGCTATTAACAATGGCAAATATACCAGATGCATGTATGGAGAATTAATTATTACTATTACTACTAGTATTTACATACATTAGCTTTAGTCTACAGCGCAGAACAATGCATTTAACAGGACAATAAAACAACAATTTGCTGATCATATCAAGCTCATCTCTAGGCCTATTCAAGTTCATCACATTTTGATAAGAGAAAAACAGCCTATTTATAACAGTCAAAAAATTTATTTGGGCCAAACACCCACTTATTCATGGCATAGAAGTGGGCAGCTGCTGACTTGAAGTGAATTGTCTTGGAAGATTTGGTGGAGCTTGAGATTTGCTCTAGCTGCGTCACGTTTTCTTTCTGTAGGTGGCTTATCTGTCCAGTTTATATCAGAAAGAATACATTTCTTCATGCCTACAGAACCTACCAGCCTGCTGGAGGGTGATTTGCAGTGATAACAAAGATAAATTGCTGAGCTTTTTAGATAGAATAAGTGTAATACATATTTGAAATGGAAAGAGCCATTATTTAGGCTGTAGTCTATAAATATTTATACATTTATTTAATTGTTTGCTGGCCAGAATATCTGGAAGACTATAAATTTCCCATACTTTGATCACTTTTTCCAGCCAAAACCCGGCAATTGCTGGCAAACACAAACTCCAATTGTTTGACATGGGGTCACAAACTATCAGATACCTCCACCTTCTCACAAACTATCAGACACCTCCACCTTCTCACAAACTATCCAATCCCTCCACCAGGATCACAAACAATTAGACACCTCCACCCTCTAATAAGGCATCACCTCCACCTACTCACACCTCCATCTACTCACAAAGTACAGGACACCTCCACTTGCTAACAGACGTTTTTCAGAAATCACTTTTGCTTCTGCCCCAGATCGCGATCTTGTAGAACTGTCCCACGGAGCTCCTGCAGCACGCAGGCAGGGCAGCGGTGAGGGAGGCGCTGGTTTTTGGCAGAACGGCCGTTTGCTGATGCTACGTGCTGCATGCAAAGCTGCGCACCTCCCTGCTGAAGATACTCATCTTGGGCCGACGCGCACGGGCACGCTGTTCTGCAACCATTCCAGTCTAAAACACACCCTCAACTCTGCATCAGTGCCCAAATCAGCACCAATCAGCTGCAGCCAAAAGCCTTGCCGCTTTGTTCTATAGACCAGGCCACACCCTGCCCCCTCAATTACAACCACAGGCTAAGTGTCAGTCACATATCAAACAGATGCCAAGGTAACATATCAGCCTTACATAACCACAGAAATAAGGTCATCAGCCAAATGACAATGATAGTGGAGCTCTTAAACTGGTAATGCAGATTTACCTTTGCACAGTTTAGTTTACTATACCACTGCCTGCCACCTGCAAGCCATAAACTACCTTTAAAAAACCTGCACATAGTCATGTGTTAAGAGCCTGCACATGCCTAATAATAGAAGATAAGTTGTAAGAAGCTCTGACTGCTTTAATAAGGCCCTGTGAAATAAGTTGCCCCTGTGCACTGAATCTTAAAGCCAATGAAGGAAATCAGGTGGGCCCCAGAGGGGCCTGGGCAATAGGCATTGCTTTGGAAGGTAAGGAAATAAAGGCTCCACAACAACCAACTCTGGCAGACTGGCCCTGCTGTGTGTGGTGAAAATTCTTCTGAAAAATGGCTGCCACGCATCTCCCAGGGCACTTCATTATTGACAACTGAAATGAGTACATCCGAACAACAACAACCACAACAATATTAATAATAATAAATATTATTATTATTATACATCTACTTTTATTTTACCTTAAAATTTGAAAGCACTGAAATATTTTCGTATCAACTAGTGCACCAATTCTTCACCAAAAGTAGTATCATTCTTCATGAAACTTAAATCAAACCTAAGTGGCATACTCAGGGTTGCAAATCAAACACACTCAGTCATTTACCCAGTCTCTTGTCAGCAAGCAGTCAGCGAGGAGGCAGGCAAAGCGTAAATGTGATGGCTGACCCTTTTCAATGTAACAATGTAGCAAACCTAAGGCATTGACTCTAGTTGTTGGAAGGTAGTTGTTACAGGAAAATTAAAAAGAGTTTATGGATTGTAAAAAACAATTTTTTATGATCCATAATGCCCTTATTACCTTTCTGCCATACACTACCTGACTCCCACCAACTATATTGTGGTGAAATAGTTCAAATAGTGTCCTACAAAAGCATGGGAATATTAGAGTGGAATTTGTCATTTTTCAATCTACTTAAAGAATTTGGATTTGAGATCACAATATGAATATGAGACAAAAGTACAGACAATCAGCTTTTATTACATGGTAATGCCATGCACATATATATTACCACTATATAGAAGGAGTTGTTCTTGTGTTGACTCCCCCATTTACAGCTGTGCAAATAGGTTAATGGATGTACTTAAAAGTAAATCAAAGCATTAAAGTCTAATATTTGGTTGCATAGCCCTTTTTGCCTATGTCCCAAATGGGGCATTGGTTGCCTAGGGCTATATGGTCCGATCTGTCTCTTTCCAGGGAACTGCGCTCACCTGTGGGAGATCCATGGAAGGAGTTTGGTGGGTGATACTTCCCTATATAAGGACCTCTTCTGAAGGAGTTCCCTGTGCACTCTCTCTAACTTCCTATTTTTGATTTACCCCTCTGAGAAAATTTTATCTCCGTACAAACCACGTTTCGACTTCTTTGTTTACAGTGGCTGTGGTGAAGCTGTAACACCCTGAAATGGAATAACTGTATCAAATCTAAGATCCATTTACATCACCTATATCTTTTTAAATGCCTTTCCAGGCATTTTTTCTTCAGGATTTTCTTTGTTAACCCGTTGTAACTGACTCAAAACGTTTGATACAGTTATGTGAGGTATGCGGTAGTTCTGTGTAATTTACATTGGTGATACAGTAAAAGCAAACTGGAAATCACCTTCTGCACTTTTTGTCAAGGTAAAATAGCAGGTTAATTCTAGTAATCGTCCCTTTTGCTTTTTCAGACTGCCATAATTTTACTCTGCCATTCTTCAATTCCACAAAAAGACTAGGAAGACTATGGGCTAATTTATGGTGCACGGTTCGAATCTGGAGGGCACACTTCGCTGCTCGGCTAGCAGTAACTTTGAAGGAAAGCAAACGGTGGCTGTACCACTGCTAATTTAAATTTTCACGCAAGTCCGAGTTTTCGTTCTATTCTTGTCATTTTGCGATTAGCCTATATGGAATTGACGATGAGAAAGTAATCAATTCAACAGCAAATTGTTCACGACGTGTGCATGTTTTCTGCTGTTGTTGCCAGTTATTTGTGGAATGTGAATGCATTCTGTCGCCTCGGATGTCAAGACATGAAAGTGAATGTTCGCATAAAAACATAATGAATGTGTTGGAGAGGATATATAAAACAGTTACAATCTGACTATTGGCCTGTTATATCCTATTTGTCGCATAACAACGGTCCAAGTCCAACTACCAACGACAGTTTTGATTGACAACGGTAAAATATGCCCAAACGGCCGCGGAAGAATATTTCAATTTCAGCTAATTAAATCGATAAAAATCAATAAATACGAAAGTAACCATATATAGTCATTGTTGGTAACCCGTTGTATATAAGAGGAATAAACCCCTCTGGGCTGTCCCGGTTATTAGAAAATAATGTAGGCTACTTCGGTGGTAGTATGGTTACAGAAGAAATCATAGGACAGATGGACCGAAGACAACGTTGCTTTTTCATACGTCAGTGGGCTAATTTGCCTAATCTTCGCGGGACTTTAGACCGCGTTGGAAATGCAGACAACAATGGGCTGAAGGAACCTGTTAGTTCCTTGAAAAGTAGTTCCTGGTACTTTTGGTGGAAACACGGCCCTAGTAACATTTCAGCCAAAATTTATTGTATGGTCTTCATGATGATGTATGCCTTCTGCTTCAAATGCAATCTCCACAGATGAAAACAAAGGTTAATACCGATACTAGACACTGACTGCTCCTATATGTGTGAACAATCCCTGCAAAAAGAAACACCTATATATTCATGTAAATATCATGAAACATATATGCTTGTAAACATCATGAAAATAATCTGATCGTCTGCAGTTTTGTCTTATACTCATATTTTCATCTCAAATCCAAATGCCTTAAGAATATAGCAAAAATAATAAATTTCACTGACTTTCCCACACTTTTTGAATGCACCATATAGGAAGTGGAGGTTTGTGAACCACTGATCTAATACTCCCCAGGAAATGTATTTTATTGTATTTTTCAAAATACAGAATAGTGTAGTTTATTTTGATACATGTAACTTTGGGGTATTTTGTATCAAAATACATTTTGATGCATTTTTACCCATCCCTGTGTACAATTCATAAATCATCTGCAGAGGATGGGAAGTGCATGCAACTGCACTACCAAGGACAGTTTACCATCTGGGTCATACATTTTTAAACATTAGTTATTAACATTAATGTGAATGACTAGAATGACATTTTTTTATTTAAAAGGGGTGAATACAGGATGTGGCCAGTTCACAAAGGTTTCTAATTGCCATTCGCATTAAGCTTTTTTTTTGTAGAGATGACTTAAAACCTGGCAGTGAATTGGCATAGCCTATTTAAAAGCACTGCACTGTGTAAACCTGTCAGTGACCATGACAGCTATCATAGTTGCAACGAGAAGACATCAGTAATATGCTAAGCATGCAAGAGAGATAAATTATTACAGGCTGAATCATGCACTAATAGAATTTCTTGACGACAAACATTACACTGTAATCTATTTTCAGCCATAATTGAAGTCGTCTATGTCCTTGTATGGAGAAAAATATTTTTATAACTCAAACAACTATGTCACTTTAATAAAACTAATTTATTTGAAATGGTCCAATTCAATAGACTGTAGTTGTTCCAATAAATTTTGAAGAGTTACACTTGCTGGTTATTCTTACAACCTCATTGGTGGCTCAACAGATTCTTTTGTTAGCCAGTATTACTTGTTCACCATTATTTACGTGCCAAATTAAAATGAATCCCTTGAAAAATGACAGGCAAGGTAATTAATAATATTGGATCAATATGTTTTGAGATTAAAAAATAATTATGCTCAGACAACTGAGACAAGGTGCAGCCTCAAATATAAACTAATGCAGCAGACAAGATGATGCTTGTTGTTTCCCTCACTCAAGAAACATCTTATGAAGGCTTAACAAGAATGTGACATACTACTGTACTTGTGAACCGTACTTGCTAACTATTTAGGTGTGGCTGCACAGTTCCTTGATTTGCATCAATACTTTAGTGGATCAGGAATTCATGTAGCGCAGCATCTGCAGCTGTTGCGAAAGTAGCAGCACAAACCGCACGCAGATTTAAGAAGGGCATAGGTGGGCATTCAATGGGATTTAAGTCTAGGAATTTGTTCACCCATTCCAGAATAGTGACCTTCTTCTTTTTAGCCATTCCTTTGTAGTTTTTTCCATGTGCTTTTGGTCATTGTCATAATGGAACATCAAAAATGCGGATCTCTTGTGAATTGAAACCAGTTATCATCCAGGACTGAAAAAGGACCCCACTGCACGATGCTACCACCACCATGCTTGACGGTAGGAATGGTGTTACCTAAATGATGGCCTATGTTTGGTTTGTGCCAAACGTAGCACTTTGCTCAGGCCAAACAGCTCAATGTTAGACTCTTAAGAGTCAGTGTTCCGGCAGGCCTCATGGTCACTTTGTCGACAATTTCCCTTCTCATCTAGTTGCTCAGTTTGGAAGAACATACTGATCTTGATAGTGTCTGACTGATAACATATTTTTTCCATTTTATTTCAATGGATATTACGTTGCTTCTAGGAAGGTTCATAGCTTGGCTAATCTTTTTATAACCCTTTCCTGCTCTTTGCCTCCTAACAACTTGAAGTTGCATGGACAGTTCCTTGGTGACAGCATGCCTGATCTGATCAGCAGTTTCAATTAGAAGCACAAAAACAGGGACATTTATTGTGCAATCATGCAACTGAAATAGGTGGACTGAAATCAACATATTGTAAATCACTGATAGAGATACATAGTGCATAGAGATCAGTCATTAATGTATTTAGAGTGATCTCTCCAGAAAATGGAATTTGCCTGGCCCAATTTAGGTTGTTAATTCCAAGGGGGTGAATACTTATCAAAGTAAGTCATTGTCATGTTTTTATTTTTAATACAATTCATCATGACATTCTTAATTTCACTTTGACATTAGTGGGAATGATTAATATATCCATCCATCCATTATCCATACCAGCTTATCCAGGGCAGGGTCACGGGGGGGGGGGGGGGGGGGGGGGGTGCTGGAGCCTATCCCAGTGTGCATTAGGCGAGAGGCAGGAATACACCCTGGACAGGCCGCCAATCTATCGCAGGGTGCACACACCATTCACTCACACACTCATACCTATGGGCAATTTATAGTCTCCAATTAGCCTACCTGCATGTCTTTGGACTGTGGGAGGAAACCGGAGTACCCAGTAGAAACCCACGCGGACACGGGGAGAACATGCAAACTCCACACAGAAAGGCCAAGATTCCCAGAACCTTCTTGCTGTGAGGCGACAGTTCTACCCACCGCCCATGACTTACAGTATATAGAAGAAATTTATTTTAATTGGACTCTAGAACACAGCAAAATGAGAAAATCAACAGGGAGTGAAAAGTTTATGAACATATGTAGTTCTGAAGGGGTGGCATAACAAAAAGAAAACACTGATTATTTCTTGTGGGCAATAAAATATGTTTTGACACTTCAATCAAAACACATGACAAATGCATTTATCATTTTACAGTACAAGAATACGTTTTTAATGTTATAATATAATTCTAATTTACTTTCTGGAGTTTTTAAAAACATTATTTAACTTCTAGTGTATGTTTTCCATTGACTCAAGTTGTGTGTGCAATGAACAGTAGGCCTATTTTACAAACTCACAGAAGCCCGCCTGTACAATGACGTTTTCCCTTCAGAGGTTATACCTGTTCGTATTATGATTATTTTTCAAAAATAATTTTCAGTAGGAACTATTTCCTATGATACCTGAGACCGCTGGACCGCTGCACTTAAGTAAAACATTTCTGTAAATATAATATATAAATACCCCGATACCGGCTGCTGTAAGATAACACTAAGAAATCGGACACTTCTGTAATTAGGCCTATCTAAATATATTTACACAAAAACTTTCCAAGTCAATCGAAATAATTAGATAATTCCAAAATGGTAGCGTATTTGCTAGTAGTTTTCAACGAGTCAAGTCATTATACAGTGTCTTATGTTGCGTTTTTTCTGACAGCTGAAGTAAAGATATTCGGCCACCTTGCTTGATTTTTAAATAAATATTTATAACAATTAACAAAAAAATAGAGACTGTTAAAATGAGGCCTATGTAATGCAAGTAACCAATCCAAAAATTACTATAAAAATAAATTTGCATAACCACGTTCAGGTCAATGTTAAACGTGCGCTTCAGCTTTAGGGCTATTGAATAGCCAGTAGCCGTCAACTAGTAATGTGGTAAGGTAGGCTATGCTGAGCGAGCAACTGCGTTTGTAGACTGACCTACAGCCTACGCGTTGGCCCAGTAGTCAGCGTTTGCAAACGTCAGATCCGACAAATGATTTAAATCGTCAGTCCTTTCGCGACGGGTGCAGTGTGGACTGAGAAAACTGACTCACCTCACTAAATCTTCATGAAGAAGTCTCCACGCGTTATTTTAATGTTACAATCAGAATCGAAAGTCAGAGGCTACGTTATCGAACACAGCAGGCTAACTATCCATTTGGTTCTCTTCGACGCAAAACAGCTACATTTGCAGGTCAGGTCTTTTGTATATTCACAGTAGATGCGTTAACAAGCTGAGACATTCAAATTTAACATTTTATTAAACAAAGTGGCAAGCAAGTCTGAAAAAAATTTAGTTGCCCTGGCAACATCTCTGCCAGAAAATGTGAAAACACATGCGCCGGCTTTGCACAAAAATCGTGCTTATTAAATTGCAAAACAAATTATGCACAGCTTAATTTTTTAAATGTACGAATATTTATTACACGCCACTCACCTTATTCTTTCCTCTTCTTTCTCTTTAAGTCGCCTGTCTCGCTCTAGAACGTCTCGAATTAAGTCCGCTTCCTCTCGGCTCAGGAAATTCAGATCTAAGTTTTTGTCATTCTTTGACATTATAGCCTACCTGGCCGGTGTTTGGTTTGTTTTGGTCACCCCGTTAAGTAACGAGTCTTTCTCAACGAAGGCGGTTGGTCGTGTAGAAAGGGAAAAAGTAGAAAGGAAATTATGTTAATCCATTATCCCATGCATCGTGTCCCACATTCCGCGGGTAGCCTACTAACGTGTCAAATCTTTGCCCTGTCCTTTCCAGACGGACTGGAACTGACATAGGATATGTAAGGTGCGCAGACGGAACAGCGCCGGCGAATCACCTCGCGGGAAAACGTCAAGAAAACACCTGTGACTTTCCCTTTTGCTTCCAAGAAGGTTTCCACCCGAGAGAAGGAAACGTTTCTCTTATCTTGCAAATGCTGCAGATAAGCGAAACGCTTGAAACCTATTGGTGATGGAATACTTGGTCATCTCACGACGCACACCAAGAGATTATTGATTGATAATCCGTGAAAGATTTGAAGCGGTATCTTTTTCGAACGAATTGTTTGTCTAGCGCTGTATTTTATTCTTATCTCCCAATGTGGGAACACGTGCTAAGCAATTGAGGCCGGTTTCCCATATATGGATTACACCTAGTCTTTGACAAAAAGAATCATTCTATAAAGATCTCCACTGAAAACATTTTTAGTCTTGGACTAGGTTTAATCAATGTCTGGAAAACCAGCCCTAGGTGTATAAAAAGGTAGCCTATAAATTAATTCTGTAGCCATATTTTTGCACGTGTGAAGCAGCCTAGTTTGGTAAAAGGCGCTGTGGTTATTTTAGTTTACCTCATAACCAGAGAACAATTGTCTTTACCCGTGTTTTTTATTCTGAAAATATATCTCCAGAATCTATAAATTACCAGCCTAACAAACAGAACACTTGATCGAATTGAATGCAACTAAATTCTTACTGAAGAAAAAACAAAACTTGGCTTAAAAAAAGCCAAAAAAAACTTAAACTGGCTTTTTACCGGCCTACATGTCATCACCAAAGAAACCACCCAAAATATTGTAATTTCATCTCAGGGACGCGTCCAAGTTGCTACTGAAATATAATCAGTATATTTACAATGGTAAGATGAATTTGGGGAAAGAAAAGGCTTTAATACGACACGCAGTTGGCGAATACCAGGTCGCTCTTATATCCTGGATGGCGGTGAGTGGCCGTTCAGCCACTCTAAACGAGAGAACGAGAAACAGTTACCAAGCAACTAGCAAAAGTAATCGCCATCGCCAGGTGGCGCATTCCGTCCGTGGGTCACAGCGTTGCGTGGCGAGGGCGGGGGTAATAAGTACAGTCCTGAGTCTTTCGGTCAAATAGCTGGTGTCAGGTGATGGCATCTTCCAACTGACAGTAGTAGTGTGTATCACTTGAAGGTGCTGAGCTTGAAGCGCTGGTCAGAGACGGGTTGGAGGGGAGCTGGCTGGTAACAGCTGGAAACAGTTGTCAGGTTTCCATTGCATGGGGCTGAGTAAAGATGAGTATGTGGAACACTTCTGCAAGTGATGCAAGAGGGCCCAGGGGTTGGAAAACCTGCATTGCTGCCTCATTTATTCCTCATATCAGTTATGATCAATTTATGAAGATTAAAACTATGATGCATGTGTAGGTATTCAGGTAAGCTACAAGGCACGTCTAAAAATAATTTATACCCCACTGCATCACTGGGGAAAAACGCATGTAAACCTACAGTTCACAACAGCAACCCCTAATGGAGATTAGTATTGCAAACAGAAAAAACAATAACAAAGTTCTCCACTTTCAACAGCAGCCCTCCTGTTATAGTTGAATTATAGACATCCAGGATCAATTGCAGTGTACCATATGTAGGAGACTAGCATGGGTTTTACTCTAGACCCTACATATTTTATAAACCAAGTTTCAGACCCTTGAACTTTCTGGGTGCTCACCAGCTAATTTTCTTGTCTTTTTTTGATCACATTCCCTACACCTGCTGCAGATCAGATTTTGCAAAAGGCTGAACACAATTAACTACTCTTTGTACTTCACCCACATCTTTCCACCGTACATATACAGCACGTACAGCATAAATATATTTCTGTGTATTTTGTTACACTTTAAAATAGAAGAAATACTTACAGCTGAAGTCGGAAGTTTACATACACTTAGGTTGAAGTCATTAAAACTCATTTTTAACCACTCCACAGATTTCATGTTAGCAAACTATAGTGTTGGCAAGTCAGTTAGGACATCTACTTTGTGCATGACACAAGTAATTTTTCCAACAATTGTTTACAGACAGATTATTTCACTTTTAATTCACTATATCACAATTCCAGTGGGTCAGGGTTAGGGTTAGGGTTAGGGTTAGGGTTAGGGTTAGGGTTAGGGTTAGGGTTAGGGTTAGGGTTAGGGTTAGGGTTAGGGTTAGGGTTAGGGTACACTAAGTTGACTGTGCCTTTAAACAGCTTGGAAAATTCCAGAAAATTATGTCATGGCTTTAGAAACTTCTTATAGGCTAATTGACATTATTTGAGTCAATTGGAGGTGTACCTGTGGATGTATTTTAAGGCCTACCTTCAAACTCAGTGCCTGTTTGCTTGACATCATGGGAAAATCAAAAGAAATCAGCCAAGACCTCAGAAAGAAAATTGTGGACCTCCACAAGTCTGGTTCATCCTTGGGAGCAATTTCCAAATGCTTTGGTGTGAAAAGTGCAAATCAATCACAGAACAACAGCAAAGGACCTTGTGAAGATGCTGGAGGGAACAGGTACAAAAGTATCTATATCCACAGTAAAAACGAGAAATGTCCTCTGGTCTGATGAAACAAAAGTGCAACTGTTTCATAATGCCATAATGATCATCGTTTGGAGGAAAAAGGGTGAGGCTTGCAAGCCGAAGAACACCATCCCAACTGTGAAGCAGAGGGGTGGCAGCATCATGTTGTGGGGATGCTTTGCTGTAGGAGGGACTGGTGCACTTCACAAAATAGATGGTATCATGAGGAAGAAAAATTATGTGGATATATTGAAGCAACATCTCAACACATCCGCCAGGAAGTTAAGGCTTGGTTGCAAATGGCTCTTCCAAATGGACAATGACCCAAAGCATACTTCTAATGTTGTGGAAAAATGGCTTAAGGACAACAAAGTCAAGGTATTGGAGTGGCCATCACAAAGTCCTGACCGCAATCCAGTCGAAAATTTGTTGGCAGAACTGAAAAGGCATGTGCGAGCAAGGAGCCCTACAAACCTGACCTAAACTTCTGACCCACTGAGCATGTGATGAAAGAAATAAAAGCTGAAATAAACCATTCTCTCTACTATTTTTTCACATTCTTAAAATAAAGTTGTGATCTTAACTGAACTAAGACCGGGAATGTTTACTAGGATTAAATGTCAGGAATAGTGAAAAACAGAGTTTAAATGGATTTGGCTAAGGTGTATGTAAACTTTCGACTTCAACTGTAACTACTTTGCGTGATATGCTTGTCTGGGTCTCCGAAATTGTTCTAGGATAAATTCAAATCTTTTAAAATTGGTATGTAAAAACAACACAATTTTGTGCTTAAACAGAAAGCAATAAGTCTTTTATTTAATATATTTGCTTTTTATATGAATGATGAATATGATTTTGTGTTCATTATCAATTGAAATGATGAGCTATGGATTACTGAAGTGGCATTACAGTACATTACTTAAAGAATTATTCACATTATTTCATTTTAAAGAGAACATTCCATTTAAGAGGCTGACAGAAATAAGTGTGTAACCAATTAGTCAAAATAGCCTTGCTCAAAAACTTCAGTTTTATTTATTATTCCATTGACTGAGAGTGTTTTAAGAATGTTTTTTTGGGAGGACAATCTATTCTCTCAGTCTGTATGCTGAGTTTTTCCTCAACCCGTATTTCAGTTCTTGTCCTCAAGGCGGCACTGCAGGCACACAGCACATGTAGTAATCATCAGTAGTAAGTAAGGGTGGCAGTGTGGGACAGTGCTTGTTTTGCATGTCATAATAGAATAAAAGTATCATTCTTTATCACTACATTACAGGCATTTGGCAGACGCTCTTACACTACACTACACAGACACTACAACTTAAAAAGTCTCCTGTACCATACAATAAGGTAACACGTCGTAATTCCATCTTTGTTTTTTAACAATACATAAAAAAGGAAAACATTAGCATTCAAAGTAATCTTGCTGATTGTTTATATTGATTGTTCAGATGCATTTTGAGAACCAATGGCACACATGTTGAGAATGGGAATCTCAAGGGATCTGCAAGGGAAGTGAATAGACACATACTCACAACAGAATGATTTAACAACTGAACAAGCAATACAGAGAAGGTGCTAAAACATAGAAGAAATAAATCAATGTATGACTGTGAAAAAGAAAATAAAAAAGTTGCTTTGAGTGGCTCTCAATTTTAAACTGTCGCTTTTGGACTAGCCTACTGTTATAAAAATCTAGAGTTCAGGGGGATTAAGAGTTTTTTTCTTCGTCTGAGAAGCTATGTTTTCAAACCCATGGAACAATTAAAAAGAAAATACTGCTATAAATACATATTTAGTTAGTGGGCTAGCCTGTGTATGCGTGCGTGTGTGCGTTTGTGTGTGTGTGTGTTGGGGTGCAATTATCAATGCTCAGTCTGAAGGAAGGCCTACTGTCTCATACTTTGAAAATCCCTGCTAAGATGCAAAGTCCATTTAGCATACAATTTAATACAACACAGTGCGTACTTGAATATATTGATACTCCAGTTCTCAGTACTCTGACACTGTTGTTATCCACCTTATATACAGTACTTGCCTCAGGGTTGCCACATTCCTCAAAATCTGGTCAAGTGCAGTTCAATGTAATGCACATTTTCAAGAAAAATGTGAGAACAGCAGTTGATGTATGTCATGCAATCACTGGTTCCCCATCTTGAAGACATACATAATTGATGGATCTCTTGATGTGTTCAGATTTGGCTGAAGCCTTACACTTGCTTCTCTGCAGGTCAGTTCATGGTTTATTACAGGATCAACGATTGTTAGCCTGATTGTACCTGCCACATATCTTGTTCTTCTTCTACAGCTGTGGCACAGTGCTGGGGGTGGTCACTGTGTCACATGGTGGAAAAACAAGATAAATTGTAAACAAGAAAAACAAGATAAAACAGGAAATTGTTTGGCTTTTATTTTTATTTATTACTTGAAATTAAAAGAAAACTCAGGTCGACAAAAAGAGAATTAATGACAACCAAAAGGGCACAGTTATCAAAAGAAAAAACAGAAAAGGTCCAACAATTACAAATAAAATTAGCAAAGTAGCCATTTTGCAAATAGGTCTCTCCCTTAGGCCTGGGAGTTAGGCTGTTTATATTGCTATTGGTTTATGTAGATTGTAATGACTGTATTTGCAGATGCTTCAGGAATTTAAAGGGTAGCCCCCAACAAATATTAAATCTTTCAGATTCCCTGCTGTCACAATGACATATTGCATTAAATTGGCAAGCAGAGCAGAGTGTTCAACAATAGACAAAATATTTATATATTTTTGAGATTAGTGGGAGATTTGGTGTGAATCAGCTGATAAGAAACTACAACTGCACACTACAATTATGTTTTCTTAAACTTGGTATGCAGCTAAACCCACATTAGTGGTGGTACATTTGAAAATTGCATTAAATGAGGGTGCATTGTAATAAACTCCCAGTTGAAGTAAGACCAAAGTCATGGAAGTACAAGGATAATTGGCAATGTTTAACCCTTTAAGGAGTAAGATCACAAATATGTATCTAGAATGTTCTTAATTGAACATTCTAATGCTCATGTAACAATCAGTACTGGTAAGTGAAAACAATTGAGTTCTAGAACACTGTCTCAAAATTTTGGGGGAAAAACATTCCAAAAAATTTACTCTTCAAGGAGCTCATCTGAGATAAGAGGATTGGAGGAGTGAAATGAAAGATAATACAGTGAGTTCTAAGTTGCTCTAATGGAAATATGGGTAAACATTTGGGATAAATCCAAAAAGAGTAGGTTCTAAGGTATGACAACGTATAAATTCAAGCATTGTCAATGTCATTGTGCCTTTGACCTTTGGGTGAGATCTTGTTAAAACTAGTAGCATTTGTATCATTTGTAATTAACAAAAATAATTGCACACAGATGTGACCCAATGTAAATATACAGGCTAATTAAACTTTACAATGGTGTCATCACTGTTAATTATATAGCAAGCACCCAAAGTTATTTATTAATTAATTAGCGACTGACCAAGAATTGTCGAAATAATGATAAAATCAATCAGCACAGCCAGTATTGTACATGTGTATTTTATCAGCCATGCTCACGACCATATAAATGAGCAGAACACAATAATAACTTTGAAACTACACTACATTTCCAAAAATGTGTGTACACTTGAACATCACAACCATATGTACTTGTTGAACATCTCATTTCAAAACCATGGGTATTAATATGGAGTTGGGCCACCCATTGCAGCTGTAACAGCCTTCACTCTCCTGGGAAGGCTTCCCAGGAGATTTCGAAACATGGCTGTGAGGATTCGCTTTCATTCAGCCACGAGAGCATTCGTGAGGTTGGGTACTGATGTTGGGCGACATGGCCTGGCTTGCAGTTGGCATTACAATTCATCCCAAAGTTGTTTGATGGGGTAGAGGCCAGGGCTCTGTGCAGGCTTAGGGCTCTATTGGCATGCTGAAACAGGGCCTTTACTGATGTCATTCCCATAGATTAAAATTCAGATGTCACTTTACTCATTGTTTGTGTTGAAACACTGGCCAGTTTAACAGTCTTTGTGACTGAAGCTCCTGCCATCTGTGCCCCAAAAATGAACCGCCTTTCAAAGTTACTTAGATCTTTTCCTCTTGCCATCTTGATCTTGATCGAGGACAGCTGAACCTGCTCAACATGTCACAGAGCATGACAGGATGTTAATTGCTTAATTATATCATGCAGTTCACCTGTATGGAAACATATGCATTTGTTATGTTTCTCTACTCATTTATTCAGGTTGTTCCTAGTTTCTCACCCGTCTGAATATACATACATGTGTATAAATAAATAAATATGTATATACGTATATATACATATTTAATCATGATCCCAATACTTTTGCATTATACATACAGTACATGTACCAACACACACACATACACACACACACACACACTATATGACCAAAAGTATCTGGACACCCCTTGGGCCTGGGCTATTTTTCATGATTTGGGCATGGTCTCACAGTTCCATTGAAGGCAAATCTTCATGGTACAGAATACAATCACACAATCTAGATGATTCTGTGCTGCTCCAACAGATTGGGGAAGGCCCTTTCCTGTTTCAGCATGACAATGCCCCCGGGCATACTGTGAGATTCATATAGAAATGCTTTTGCCGAGAACGGTGTGGAATAATGAATCCAGTAAATCCAACTGCGAACCAGGCCTTGTTGCCCAACCAGTGCCCGTCCTCTCTAATGCTCTTCTGGCTGAATGGAAGCAAATCCCTGCAGCAATGCTCCAATATCTACAACCCCAATCCCAAAAAAGTTGGGATGGTAAATGAATGCAAATAAAAACAGAAAGCAGTATTTTGTAAATTTACTTTGACTGGTATTCAAACAAAAACAGTATAAAGACAAGGTATTTCATGTTTTACCTATTTAACTCAATTGTTTTTTGAAGATATACATTTATTATGCAACACTTTCCAAAAAAGTTTGGACAGGGATAATTTAGGACTAATAACGATGTGACAAGTTGAAATATCATGAGCAAGAACCACTTCTGAATACACGTGATCTCTGATCCCTCAGACGTCACTGTCTTAAAAGTCGTCATGCGTCTGTAATGGATATCATGACATGGGCTCGGGAATACTTCTGTAAACCTTTGTCAGTCAACACCATTCATCTCTACATCTACAGATGCAAGTTAAGGCTTTATTGTGCAAAGGAGAAGCCATGCATCAACACTGCCCAGAAGCGCCGCCGACTTCTCTGGGCTCGGTCTCATCTGAGATGTACAGTAGCACAGTGAAGCGTGTTTTGTGGTCCGACAAGTCAATATTTCAAATAGTTTTTGGACAAAACAGCCGTTGTGTCCTCCGGGCCATAGAGGAAAAGGACCATCCAAGCTGTTATCAGCGTCAGGTCCAAAAGCCAGCATCTGTCATGGTATGGGGGTGTGTCAGTGCCCATGGCATGGGTAACTTGCACATCTGTGAGGGCACTGTTGATGCAGAATGATATGTACAAATTTTGGAGCAATATATGCTGCCATCCAAACGCCATCTTCTCCTGGGACGTCCCTGCATTTTTCAGCAAGACAACGCCAAACCACAATCTGCCCAGATCACAAGTGCATGGCTGCGTAAGCAGACAGTGCGGGTGCTAGATTGGCCTGCCTCTCCAGTTGAGAATGTGTGGCGCATTATGAAGCACAAAATACGGCAACGAAGGCCCCGTACAATTGCGCAGCCGAAGACCTGCATAATGGTAGAACGGGGGAAAATTCCGCTCGCCAATTTTAACCAACAGATGTCTGCAGTGCCCCAACGCTTAAGTGATATTAAAAGAAATGATGATGGTACACAGTGGTAAACACTCGACTGTCCCAACTTTTTTTGGAGCGTGCTGCAGTCATCAGATTTGAAATGAGTGTATATTTTCAAAAAACAATTAAATTCACAAGGTAAAACATCAAATACTATTCTGTTGTATTGTTGTCAATATAGTACAGGGTGAATAGAATTTACATTACCACTCCTTTTTGTTTTATTAGCATTTTCCATACTGTCCCAACTTTTTTGGAATTGGGGTTGTAGTGTAAAGCCTTCCCAGAAGAGTAGAGGTTGTTATAGCAGCAAAGGATGGACCAACTCCGTATTAATGGTCATAATTTTGAATGAGATTTTGAATGTGAAGTGTCCACATACTTATATACTGTATATAATATTTAACAAAATATTTTTTATTACAATTCCAGTATAAATGGTTCTTTATCTGCCGCTCTATAAGGGAGGGACATAGTTCTCCTTGGGCTCCTGCCTGTTTTTTGGGGTTTTTGTTTATCGTGTTTGCTTTTGCTCTCTCTGTTAAGACTTTTGCATGGTTGGGCAACAGATTGTTAGAGCATGCCCATCATAAAAAGTTACTGTTACCAACTCATCCATATGCCACAACTATCTGTGTTACTATTGTCTATCTGAGAAAACAAATGATGAGGAGAGCAGTCATGTTGCTTGTTGCCAGGTGACTCCATTTGTGAATGTATGGAAATGTAGAATGTAGTTAATTGGTCAAGTGTTGGTGTCGGTCTCATTTAAACTTTGGGGGAGGCACATTGCTGGACCACTTACGGTGAAGCCACGCTATACGCGGTGGCGCCGCCTCCATTCACTTTGAATGAGAGGTGGCGGCCAGACCCCGCAATGCATGTTGGGATTGTCGGCGGCACGGCGAGAGGCGGCGAGGCCGAGGGGGAGATGGCAAAAATTAAACTTTGACCCCTTCGCCGCGTCGCGGTAACCAATCTGATTTGATCTAATGATCCGTCAAGTAAATTGCCCCTATTTTTTTTTTTCTAATTTTAGTTCCACATTCTATCGTTCCACAATGGAGGACCTAACTCGTATGACACTTTGATGTGATCAGAGTACGTGTTTTTAATGGGCTATTGTATACACAGTAGACCTACTACTTGTATGTTGGTAGATGATCTATTGGCTTCGCTAACATTAATTTTATAATGTGGCATTTGCAAGGTAGCAACAGCAGCCTAGTTAAAAAGTGAAAACACTTTTTCTAAACATATGGATTGAACATTGTGATATAATTTAAATATCAATATTGCATAAGGAAATAAAGTTGTATACATTTACTTACTTAAATGGCCATGAATGGTCAAATTGACAGTCATTTATCTTGCCTGTATGCTTGAGGATTTTGATCTTTGTGTGTAATGTTGTTGTGAAAGGTCTCCAATAGCACCCAGCTGAAGCCTCACAGAACAAGCCCCTTGCAGGGCAAAACCTGCAATAGTAGTACAAGGTTTTAGAGCCTGCCTTGTAGTCATGTAGCTGTCTGAGTCATCAATACGGTTGGGTACCCAAACCTGGTAGCACTATGGCACCAGTTCTCATACAACTGGTACCTACCTTCATTTTGGTATTATCTTCACTAATGTTACACTTGCTCTGTCGACAAAGTAAGTGACAGGTACCATTAGCAAGCTAGCTAATTGGCAGGAAAAAGAAGAAGTGAAAAAATGCAAAGTCAATTAAGTTTGGGGCTTTATTGTGTGGACGTGTGAAGTTATATCTGAATTTAGTGCCTTTACTTGAAGACAGAAGGTACAGAAGTTAATGTCCTTCAGGACTGAGAGTCTGTGGTCATTGCCGTTATTTCTGTAGGAAACCCTGAGAAGTGCCAAACTCTCAGTGCTGTATACTGTAGGTATGGAGTATGCCCCACCAAGCTGTAACTTGATGAATGGCATACCTACATTCAGTGTTGGGGAGTAGTGAACTATATGTAATTAAACTAGTAGTTTTGCAGTAGCTTGCTGGTAGTTCAACTACATTCATATTTGCATAGTGATCTCAGCCTGAGGAAGAATCACCATAGCCATACTTAAGCAAATACATGACACTGACTAGCTCCACCGACAAAACTTTTACTTGTGAGCTACGCAAGCCGAGAGTAAATACACTCTCTACTGCAAAGATGTCAAACACAAATCTAAGAACACATATAAAGGTGAGTGTATTAACATTGACTTTGCTAGCCAATTTAGCAAAGCTTAAATAAGTTAACCACATTGTAATGTTACATACAGGCAAGTGATTTAATTCAGTGAACGAACGTTAACGTTAGTCTAATTAAATGAAGTCTGTAGTGTTAATTCGTCTGACAACAATTATGTTCTATCAAAAACGAACATGTCGCTAACCAGCTAATGTCAGGTTTGCTGACATAAAGCAAACATTAGCTAACGTTAGCTGACCTAGTCATACTATTCTCATGATGTGTTTTCTTGCCCATACAATGTGGGGCAATGCAATTTCATGATAATCACCTACTATTTGATTACAATCACCTGTGTTTGCTGACCAAGGTGTCTGCAATCAATCCAATACTATGAATAGCTTAGCCAGAATCATTCAAATGAAGGCTTGCTGTTCTTTTGCCACCTAAGGTTAATATTGTAACCGCTTACAATTTTATTTAAAGTTGATCTGGTGATATAGAGGATAATTCTATGGACCATTATAAATGTCAGTTATTCTATATTAGAAGTTACCTGGCTAATGGAGTAATCCTGCTTGGTGTAATACCCCCACCTGGACTCTAGTTTCTGGAAGGCAGGTGTCTGACTGATTGACATTATATACAAAACCAAAGCTGACATTCCTTGCACTTTCCCATTAATAGTGGGGTATTTTATTTTTTTGGTTTATGTATGACCTGTGAACAAGTGGGCACTTTTTGCAATAAACTCAATTGAGTGGCATTTTTTGCTGGCATGTGACTTTTTTGTATTATATTTTGTTATAATTTTGTATCACATGTACATTTTCAATTTGATCATTTTTTTACGAAGTAGTTTGAACTACTTTTTCTAAGTAGCTTTCGTTAACCGAACTAGATTTCTCCCTAGGGTAGCTTTGCTGTAGTCCAACTTCTTCCAGTGTGAAGTAATTGGTAGCTTGCAAAGCTATGCTTTCAAAGTAGCTTCCCCAACACTGCCTACATTACATTACATGCTCCAGAGCAACCTACATTAACATTGTATTTATTTATACCACTGGCTATATACTGAAGGAATGCAGGTTAAGTACCTTGCTCAAGGGTACAATGGCAGAGTACTGGGGAATCAAACTTGTAACCATTAGGTTACATGACCAACTTTTTACCCATTCTACTACCTGCCATCTCAATTACAAATGTACTTGCTTGGTGGTTGGTGGAGAGCTTTCTGTGTGAAAAGCCATAAGACATCTTTCCTATGCACATTTTATTATCCCTGGGGTACTCAGGTAGTTTCATGATTATAGTTATTTATGGGTCCATTTTGGTGCTTTTTATAAAACCCCTCATTGGGTGGTTCAAACCAAACTGTACTAGGGCAGACAAAGTACTGTCCCTGAACAGTATGTGTGCCCAAGTGACCACTTGGAGCAAAATAGCTCCATTCAGAAGAGAGTGCAGACTGCCTCCCTCCTGAGCTCCTGGTAAGAGGTAGCATTTGTAGGCACCCCTGAAAGGGAAAGGTTTGGGGTGGCTCTGCATTGTTATCCTGTGGCAGTTATCAGCAGGGCAGTCTATTATTGGTAAGAAGCTAAGAGCCCAGACTAACTAAAAGTGTGTGTTGGCATGTGTTACACTACATGACCAAGAACTGATTCAAGCTCAAAAATAATTAAATTAAAATGAAATTCATATACATTTTGTGATATCATCACCTTCTTTACACCTTCTTTGTAAACCTAACAATAAATCTAGCTAAAATATCAGTTAATGGAAATAAAACGTGTCAGACTCCAGTCTTGAAAGATCACAATGTCTGCTGGTTTTTTGTGTGTTTCAGAATATTTAATGTTTAAAATTAATTTAAGCTATTGATTAGCTAAAGCTACATGCCTACTACTAATATAACAATATAATTTTGATCCAGGCCCAAGAATTTCACCCAGCAGCCATGCCTGTGATGGAATAACTCTGCAGTTATAAGAGACAAATTCAATGTTCTGTGTGAGTTCTGGTGAAATCCAGAAAGAAGCAAGCATTCCCTCAGCTCATAAATATAATAATTAAAATTAAGGCAATTCCATTTCAATCTGCATTTACAATTATAGTTAACAACATTAATTGGAACTGTAAGATTTAAAATATATTAATGTTAACTCTCTTAAAATAATTTGATGTATGCGATTTCACAGTGCAAACTGTTTAGGCAGAGTTTAGGTCTATAAAATCTAAAAAATTTTACTAAGTATGATGCCAGTTATGTTGGATTACAACTGTGTCATAAAAAAAACAGACAAAGTTGCTTCCATGTTACATATGATGCAGTAATTGTCCCCTGTATGCAATGGACCCATTCCGCAAAATATACAGTCCTGCTGTTACATTACCCGTATGCAATTCAGTTGTCCAATCGCATGTCTGGGCTCTATCTTACACCTGGGGCAAAGAGGCACCAAGCGCAACGCACATGTCTTTGCTAGTTTCAGACCGACACAGTTGTCATTTTCCCGTCCAGCGCCCACGTTGTTTAAATAGCAAATGTACTTACGCCCATCTGAGCGCCCATGGGCGTGTTGGTCTTAAAATGAGGTGTGGTCAGGCGGATTGTTGGTGCATTGCTATCTTGAGGCAGCTGAAAGCGATTGTGCGATTAACCAACAAAAACCTGGTCTTAAGTCAATGGCGCAGTATTTTACTGTTATTTTAAGGGCGCATTATTAAGATGGTAATATGCGCCTACATAGGCGGGTGCACAACGCGCGATATTTTAAACAATACATGTCATAATGGTTAGTCATAATATTGGTAATATAATATATATATTAACATAATATTCATAATATAATATTTGGTGGAATCCTACTGTTGCCCTAGATGGTCTGCTCGCGCACTTTCACTTCGCGCACGAGCAGATCCGTTTCCTCTGCAGAGAAGCGTTCTTCCCTAATACGCCTTTATAATAGCAATCCGCCAAAGTGCAAGCGCACCTGGCTTTTAAAGGGAATGGGAGATGACACTCTGATTGGTTTATTCATGTTACGCCCAAAACACACCTATGATTAATTAAGAGACTAAGTACAACCCCTTTGAACCATGCCCCTTACTTTGCGCTCAGATTATCCGACGTTAAACTAGCAAAAGTGGATTTGGACACGCCCTAAATGCACTTGCGCCATACGCTTAAAGCCGGGCACCCACCGCACGCGTATCGACCGCGAGCGCACTACCCGCGCAACTGAAGCGTAGTTGAAGTACTGTTATTACAACGGCAGCGGGCGACGGCGTCTCCACCAGATGCGAACGCGTCGCGAACCGTCTGCGAAGCTCGCACGACACAAAAGAACTGAAGCGTAGTTTTTCGCTTCTGTTCTATTTTTTCGGCTTGTTGCGCGTCAGGATGGCTTGTTTATACACAGAAATATGCTCTAAAATGCTAGGTATACATACTCTGATTTATATTTCATCCTTATATTACTGGGGGTGTGTCCCTAGTTACCTCCCAGATATTTTATAAGCAGCTAAAAAAATACAAGCCTTTTCGTTTTTCTATTGTCCTGGCAGGAAAAAAAAAATTAAAACTGGAACCTGGGAAAAAGGCAAACTTAGTTTCGCTATCTTATTTTGCGGAGGGGGCGGGGTAAATTTGAAAATACACTACAGAAAGGCGTAGCCTATTGAATGATGTAGAAGTGAATGCACGGAGCAGCGGTTTGTTAGCTTGAGTGTTGGAAGGTAGTTTTTAACCAACCATTGCACAGCCTATTTGACTTTTCTGATGTCTTTGTTCGCCGTGCTTTCCAAAAGGGCTTGTTAATAAAAATCAGATAATCCACAGTGCTTTAAAAAATCAGATTTAGTGGTCTTGCCGATGAAAATGCACCTATTTTATAAATGAAGTTGTAAGCAAGCCTTTATTGCACTTGTACTTCAAAGCTTCCGGTGTTCATAGCGTTGTGGTGTTCATATCCCTTCAAGATTAAACTGTTACGTTATCTTTTTGATGATTAGCTGATTTTACTAAATCTGATCCTATAAATGTTTTGACGTGAATGACAAGACGACACGGGAATACCCAATGGTTGATTACGGATTATTTATTATTATTATGATCATTCTTCATAAAATTGGCAGGCTTGTTAACCAAGCAAATAAATGAATACAGTTTGAGATTGATTATTATGCAGGCTACCTTGCGATTTAAGCTCATGGTAATTCTTTAAAGGGTTTACTTTCTCACGTATTTACATCAGTTAACGAAATATTACCAAATTAACAAACTGAAAAAGGTCTCTCACCAAGTATTCACTTAACCCATAATCAACAGTCATGAACAAACGTGAAATACACGATGTAATCCCACTGCAGACTGCGAGAGCTACTAGGAATATAGAGCTTTAAGCAAGCCTTTGCGCGACACAAACGGAACGCTACGCGCAGCGCCGTGCTGCTTCGCCGTGCTGCTTACGCGCCGCTTACGCTACGCGTGCGGTGGGTGCCCGGCGTTACGCGCCGCTTACGCTACGCGTGCGGTGGGTGCCCGGCGTAATATAAGGATGAAATATAAATCAGAGCATGTATACCTAGCATTTTAGAGCATATTTCTGTGTATAAACAGGTCATCATGACGTGCGACAAGCAGAAAAATAGAACAGAAGCGAAAAACTACGCTTCAGTTCGCTAGTGTCGCACAAGCTTCGCAGACGGTTCGCGACACGTTCGCATCTGGTGTAGAGGACGTCATCCGCTGCCGTTGTAATAACAGTACTTCAACTACGCTTCTCTTACGCGCGTAGTGCGCTTGCGGTCGCTACGCGTGCGGTGGGTGTCCGCCTTTAGCCCGTGCGCTTAGATCGTTAAAATATAGTCCTTTGTGTCTTTATAGCAGGGAGCTTTTAATGAATGGGATTTCCGTATTTTGCAGATATGGCAAGAATGAAATGGGGAAGCTATGGTCCAGTAGGATAATTGTGCAACAAAAGTAACAGTGGAAAAAACTTTTTAGTCTATAAATGAGTTATTGTCCATTTGGCATAGTCTTCTTTGGCTAGCTGTACTCCTAGTGAGCTGTAGTAGGAAAGCTGAAATTCACTTGCTAACTAGCTAGTTAGCAATCAGCAATATTGACAGCTATTTTGTAGCCACTAGGTGCACTAGCTAATGTCCATATACTTTTTGAAGTATTTTTATGGGGTTGAAAGCTTGGACCATTTTCTCAAGGCAGTAACAGTTATGCAACCTCTATCACTTAGAGGTCTTTATCACTAAAAGGTCTAAATAACTATTCCATTGGACATTTTTATGACCGTTGTAGGGAGAGTTTTTTGTGTCCGGCTAGACTGGGAACATATTACTGGATGAGAGATAAAATGCTCTAATGTTGCAGTACTGATGCTGCACAGTACAACTGATATACAGTACAGTGCTGGTGTGGTGCAATGCAGTTGATATACAGTACTGGTGTGGTGCTGTGCAGTTGATAAACAGTACAGTTGAGTGTACTACTGATGATATATGATGCAGTTGACATGTTGCAGTTGTTGTGTGATGCAGTTTCTATACAACACAGTTGATATATAGTGCTGGTGTGGTGTTATTGTGGCATGCTTCAGAGAATTATCGGACCAATCACACCTGTACACCTACACATTATTCCAATTATTCTGTCATTACGGAAAGCAGTGCAGTCACATTTCTTTTATTACAGCATTCAGGAATATTAATCGCAACAAGAGATGTCTCATAGCAACTTAAAACTCTATTGGATCTGATGGAGAATATTGAAATTACTTTTTAATTTGAGCTTTGTCCAAGTGACCCATTATTCTGCAGGAGCCAGCAGTGAGAGTCTCTGTCTTGATTAAATGATGACGGCAGTTTGGGATGTGTGCTGGTGAAAGGGGTGGGGAGGAAAAGGGAGGCTGTAGTGGAGGCAGGGGCTGGGTTTATGGGGTGGGGTGAGATTTTGTGTAAAAACCTTGTACATTATGTTCAAAACCGGCTCTGATCAGTGGACATGCCGAGCCTAGTTCAGAGATTAAAGAAACTGTGGTCCAGCTGGCCAGTGACTTCAGGGTTAATGGCAGCAGAGAGAGAGAAAGAGACCAGCCGCAGTATTGACTGCTGGGTAATTATGTTTAAGTGGTGACTGGCAGAGGTAAATGGCAGTAACAGATTATCTGTTTTGAAGAGATGCATTCTGAGAATCAATAGGAATCCATTTGAGGAAATGGAGCAATTTTGTAGAATACACCCCTGTCCCAGGATCAGTTTATATCCACTTAACCAGTGCATCGCCCGCACTCACCGATAGACAATTACAGAGAGGAAATCGGAAAATGAAGAAAAGAACAAGAAGAGCAAAGGACAAGAAAAACAACAACACACGATTGTATTCTTTTTTACAATGTTCTGACTAACAGCCTGCGGTTCTGAGGTCAGACCATGTTTGTTGGAGACGATATCATTTAGAGCAGTTAGGAACAGACCTGTAACAATGGGGGAATTACAGTTTCATCTGCTCTTTTCAGCCTCAGCCCACACTGACTGAGCAAATCTAATACCCTTTAACTTGCAAGACAAATACTCATTATGGACAAAATACCATAAAAATAGCACTGAAAACATATCTAAAAATTAATATCCACAAATAAGACAAGGCATCCATGTGTGTGTGGGTACACAGGTGCTTGCCTGCATATGCATGAAATTGTATATGTGTGTTTTTGAGTGAACGTTTGCCTATGTGTTTGTGTGTACAAATGTGTCCATGAGCTTGTTAGTGTGTGTTCATCTGTATGTTTGTGTTTGTGCATGAATGAGCATGTGTGTGTATGTGTGTGTGGGTTGTAACATGCATTCCATATATTACATGCATGCAACAGAATACAGCAAATCAAGCTTTAATAGGAAATAAAATATGCTAAAAAAATACAGTATGAGAAATATGCTCTACATTTTATTGCTGTGGAATTCTCATCATGAAAAAGAAACACTTTACAGACCAGAAACACTTTTCAGGATTCAGGATGAAGAAGACTACTTTCTGCAAAAGACTTAAAATACAGAACTACAGAGGCTACACTGCAAGATGCAAGCCACTAATTAGCCACAAGAACAGGATTGCCAAGAAGTACTTAAGAGAGGTCTTGTGGATGAGACCAAGATTCACTTGCATCAAAGTGATAGCAAGAGCATAGTGTGGAGGCCAAAAGGAAGTGCCCAAGATCTAAAGCCTTCTCCCTCATCTGTGAAACATAGACTTTCATTGGCATAACTCTGGAGGAGTTACACTAAGGAATTGCACACACCTCACTAGAAGCCATTTGTCCCAAACATTGTGGACCCCTGAAATGGGAGAGCTATGTATAAAAAGTACAGTTACTTCTACAAGGTGAAACCAAAATGCATTACCCTTTAATACAAACTGAGAATCTACACTTAATTTTAGGTTTGATCACAAATCTAAAATTATGGAGTACAGAGCCAAATCAAGAAATAAATATGGCTTTGTCCCAAACGTTATCACGGAGCTCACTGTCTATATTTTTTATATTTGATAATAAATGCTGTGGTATCTTGTTTATATAATAATTTCCTTGAAAACCTACATTCTTTTGATGGTGTATTAATATCCGTGCTTGAGGAATGAACACATAAAAGAGTAGCTAACACCTATGTTAATACACTTTGAACTTTAGTACACATACAAATTTTTTTCTTTGGTGGCTTCTCCTATAAGGGCATGTTTGTTACAGCGTGTGCATGCACTTGTGATTTAATCATGTGGGTTTGAATGACTGAGGCTGGCCCCTGTATAGCGAACCATGTACATTAAGTTGATGTGAGGATTTGTCCCCAGCTGCTGCCCACCAGGGCTAAGCACTGCAAGGGTTTGTGGGAAGGGCAGTGGTAATTGCTGACCTCTTAAAGAGATGAGGAGGACTGTGTAAGATTGCAGAACAGTATAGCATCTCTCTGAGGGGTTGTTAAAGAACAGGTCATTGGCTGGACACTTTCTTTAAATGCACACTTCTGGTGCCTATTTTAACAATTCCCCACTGCTTTCCACTGTCTGCTGTCCCCTGTCAACTTTTGGCTGCAACCCCCTTTGGTGTCATTAAACACTTTCAGAATAATTTTAGCATACCATTTACTGATTGTCCACAAGTAATTAATATATTATTAATTGGGTACAATGACAATGCATCAGCCAATTAAATTCTGATGTGTAGTGATTAGAAAATCCCCAGCGCACCTACTGTTTCAGCCATCTCTGTTTGATGTCATTATGTTTGTACCAGTAGCAGTTGCGACTGCGTACAGTTCTCAAAGACAATGACTGCAAATGAAGGTGAGCTTTATCTCATTGTAAGTCCCAATTTCAAGGCTGAATTAGGGGTGATGACCTAGAACGACACTATAACAAAATAATTAAACCCATTTCTTTGAGTGAATCGTCTTTCAGTGTCTGATATTTGTGTTGGTTGACATTTGCGCTTACACAGCTGTTGGTAGCAGCATTGCAAGATTCAAAGAGAGAGCGCTTAATTTGAACGAAAAGTTAATTCCATCTCACTCTGCTCTCAGGATTGATACTCTCTGGAACTGCCTGTCAAAGAACACCCTTATAGCCCAAAATGACAACAGAACAGAAACAAAATGATAATGCCAGCTTTTTCTAAACATGAAATGGGTAAAAGAATGGTACCGTTAGTCATTACAGCAGCACCATTCCTTCAGATTGGGGAGGAACTTCTATTGGTTTCTTCTACCGCTTACCCCCAGACTTGCTGTTAAGACCATGTTTAATGAATGTCTCCTTCCTTTCCACTCATGTTCCCTTTACCCCCCTTCACCACGCTCATTTAATCAGATCATTACAAGCCATGATTCATTTACTGATCAGATTATTAGAGACATCTTTCTATCCTTAGAAGGTGGTGGGGGGTAAAAAAAGGGGGGGGGGGGGGTCAACAATATTAGTGCTGTCTCTATGGATGACTTCCTATGGCATCTGAAAAGAGATTTCCACCTCTGCAGTGGGGGGAAGGGAAGGGTGTGGGCTGGGGGGTTAAAGGGACATGCTGTTTGTCTTTGGAATCTTCTGCCTGCCAATATTCCATGTGATGGAGCCAAGAGGCTTTATACCAGATGATGGAGCATTGCTGCAGGAATATACTTCCATTCAGACAGAAGAGCATTGGTTAGGTTAGGCACTGATTGGACGATTAGTCCTGGCTCACAGTTGGCTTTCCAACTGATCCCAAAGGTGTTAGATGGGGTTGAAGTCAGTGCTCTGTGCAGGCCAATCAAGGTCTTCCACGCTGTTCTCGACAAACCATTTCTAAATGGACCATGCTGTATGCCCGGGGGCGTTGTCATGCTGAAACAGGAAAGGGCCTTCCCCAAACCATCTAGAATGTGATTGCATGCTGTAGCGTTAAGATTTGCCTCCACTGGAACCAGGGCAGAACTTTCACGGGGGCCATGAGGGCCAAGGCCTTATGCCCCGTCAGTTTGGCCTTATGCCCTTCAAAAAATTATATGCCCTGCGGTCACAGTGGCCTTGATGCCCCGCCCGCACTGCCCCACCTGATTTCACTGTTTTCTCCTCTGCCTCTTTCCTGTCAATAGGGTTTTTAGACACCAAAGTCTTTTGTTGAGATTCTGAATTCTTATTGGGCAACATCAAGTGAAATGCTGCGCACATAACCAGTGGTGGGTTTGATTTTGAGCCTGGTCCGCTGGAAAACTGGGCTATTTATAACGATAGTACGTGTTTTGAAAGGATCACACCAGCCGTAGCGTCAACACAACATCTGTTTACTTACGCATTCACGACACCCACAGACAGAGCAACACAATTCAATAGCCATATAGTTTGACACAAATTTAGAACCGGCCAACCAGGACACTTAATTTAACTCATCCTGATGTGCCAATGCTGCAAAGCTGTGACTGAGTGAATTTCTGAGAAGAGAAGGTTGACTGAGCTAAGGTAAGGAAGTTTGATAAATTTGTGAACGAATAAGACAAGAAAGTCAACATATAATGTTACGCATTGCTCGTATATCGTTACAACAACGTTGACTTAGCTGACCCAGTGGCCCAAGAAGTGTTACGTGCCTAATGAGTATTTTTAGCCTAATGTTTGTAACATTAATGTTAACAAACGTAACGTTAGTTAACGCTTGCTAGCTAGCTGTTAAATCAATGTTAAGTGCTTAATGAGTATTATAGCCTAATGTTGGTAACATTAATGTTAACAAACGTAACGTTAGTTAACGCTTGCTAGCTAGCTGGCAAATCAATGTTACTTTTTATGTTAGGTAGGCTAACACTGGTAGCTGGCTTCATTACAACATTAACATTGCTTTCATTCATTTTTTTCCCCCAGCAACGGAGCAACCATAATGGCGAACAAGCAGCGGAGGGAGAAGATTCTAAAATACAAATATTATTAAATAAAATGAATTATTTTGTGAAATAAACAGCTTTTTATTTTTTTATTTATTTCACTGATAGTTATACTATGTATTAAAAATAAAATCATCCTTAGCCCTTAAGTTAAATTCATTATTTCCGTGGACTTAAAATCATTGTTTTATTTGATGGCCTTGTTGCCCTGGCATTTGTGCCCTCAAAAAATTGACTACACCAAAGGCCAAGTGGCCTTGCCCCTAAAATGATGAAATTCCAGGCCTGACTGGAACTCAGGGGCCTATCCAAAACCATGAAAAACATCCCCAGACCAAGGGGTGTGCAGATACCTTTGGTCATATAACGTATATGTAGTCACCTGTTCACACTTCTCATTGTCCTGCGCATCTAGCTCCTTGCATTTAGACTGGCATCACGTTTACCCTTGTTCCTGTGCTCAATGTTTCATTTGACCTGATGACTAGCTTGCGACTCGCAAACTTCAATTATGGGATGACATTTCTTAAAAGACCATAGAAGGTGCTGAACTGTTTACATTAAGATTCGATACCTAAGGAATCTGACTACCTTCAGATGCTACCTTTGGATGCAACCTTTAGATGAAATTCAAATCAGGTTGGGACAAATTTGATAGTTATATTTTATTTTGTTTAGAACATAATAATCAAATGCAGCAATATCGGATTTGTCTAGAAATCAGATATGTTAAAGTGAGACACCTTCTATGAGCTCACTTTCTTTTTTACCCTCTCTCCATCTCAAATATGCTGTGTTGGAAAGGCAAGAGTGCTTGTGTTTTTGTGTGCAGTAAAATGTGCTTACCAGATATTCTGGCAGCTATTCATTAGTGTGTATTAGTGTCTGTAAACCCACTGCACACTGATCTATAGATATAGTCTCTTCACCCAGAAGCATTTTCATTTTATCTAGTAGCTGAATTTCCTAGACGGGGCACGTCAGCGGGAATAATCCAGAAAGGATGCAGCTGCCTAAAAGGATTTAGGAATTTGTCAATGGTTCTGTATAAGAGGTGTTTCTGAAATGAGAACCCCCCCTACTTCAGAAACACCTCTTACACAGCACTGTAACTGCAGCACTGTAACCTCAATTCTCTCTCCAGCCTTCCATCACCACGATAATAACATTTATGGTATTTGCAGTTGGTAGGATACCAATTTACAGTATACATGTAAGATATTACCAATTTAGCGATACACCAACTAGGATTTGAATATTGGAAAGGTGATTTATTTATAGCTCTAAAGCCTACTGTAGGATCAATACTAAGTAACTCAAAAAGAGGTTTCCCCATTTTGTTGACGAATCCATCTGAGGTTCAACTGTATTTTTCAATCTGTATTTCCAAATCCTTTTATTTATTCTTTCCCATTTATTTCTACTGAAAATAGACTACAATAATAGGCTACATCTCCCAAACAAAACTGCAGTATATAAATATCTGAGCAGCAGATAAATCAGATGAGGTCTACTGCAGACATGCAGTACTTGACAAGACGTCACCAACAGAGATTTTATATTTATGAAAAAACCACCAAGGCATCAAATTAAACATTCTGTGTGAATTTAGATAAAGATTTTCCTTCACATTTAAGATTTCCCTGAAAATTCTAACAAAGCAGGAAGGAAAATACAGGAACGATATTTAATGCTTATTTGAGACTTTGAGACAAAAATACTTTTTGAAAATTATGCAACTGTATTGCCCAACTGTGGATTGCACCAACAACATGGTGGTATCTCGGTACGTGATTTTTCCTAAAAATATAATAATCATTCTATAAGTGATTGTATATATTGTATTGTGTAAACAGAACATTTCAGAGTGGGATCCCTGCTACTTTTTTTCCCACATCCATTTTATGTGGTGATGGGAGCGGGGGGTAATATCCTTCCTGTGAATGACTGTTCTTTGTGCAAGTGTTTTTCAGGAGGCTCTAGGTGCAATGGAACAGGAGCTCCTTCTGATGCATTCCCTGAGCTGAGGGTGGGGCTGTAGCCAGGGGGAAAGCTCGGGAGGCCCCTGTTTGTGGCAGCTAGCAGAATCAGCATAGTGCTGTGACCCCGCCTCTGCTGCTCCCCCTGGCCCTGCATGCGGGTTTGGTTCTGCAAGCTGGACTTTTTTCAGCCTGACAGCGATCCTGCAAAAAGCTCTCAGCCTCTTTTGTGATTACCCAACAGTTTGCCCCACCACTTCCTGCCAGATCTCTACAATATCTCTTTCGAATGATGATCCTTGTAATACTGTTGCAGATTTATTGATAATGTGTCAGAGAATTTCAGAGTGCCTTTATTGAACATCCATAGAACAGAGCGCTGTTTACTGTGGGAAATAACTGATCAATACCTAATAGCAAATTAAGTAATAGCATTTTTGTGTCGATGCATATTATAGCGTGGTTAACAGCCTTGTGTTGCCGTTGCTTCACATAACTGGAGGGAAAAATCAATCAACATAAAAGAGAAAATGTCTGTGGCAGTGTAATTGGCTATCACAATAAAGTGTTGGGAAATACATGAAAATCATCCTCACATTTCACATCTCTCTTTTATATTGACTGGAACCTTTGCCCTAGTTTTGATATGAAGACTTAAATAATAGTTTAATAGAACTTTGGCAGGCTAAACATAGGCCATGACTGTATCTCATTTAAAACTGTCCAAAGATTTTTGAATGGAATAATGAAACTTAATTTCCCCCCCAAAACTTAATTTCCTTCTTAAATAATTTAATCTATAGATTTACATTAACACAAAATGAAAATATTCACATGTATGGGCAGACATGCCAATTGAGCCAGAATTAATGCAAGCAAACCTTTTCAGATTTTAGGCCTGTTTCCAAATAAATGTAATTACTAAATGTCATAAAACACAACATCATCTTTGTTGTAGCTACATAGCAGCAATTGAATGGACATAATGTAGTACAGATGAAATGCAACGACACCTCTTGTTAGTTCACATGGGAACTCATCATTATTTTGAAAGAAAAGACAAGGCAGGAAACTGGGGTTCAGTTCAGGCAACGTTACTGCTTTTCACATATATAGCCAGATAGATCAAGAGAACTGGACTCCCTTTTGCAGTGACAATGTTGGGAATCAATGTGGATTAAAAAATGCAAAGGTGTGTGCAGCCAATCAGATGACATTGAGTTCGAATATTAGCTTTTGTAATTAGTTAGCGTTCGAATATATTCGAATATCATTTGCCTATAATTCACAAAAAAATAAGCTGCTAATTGTCGGGCGCAATATGCACGTGACGCTCCCTCTAAACTAGCCTGCGCGTTATTTTCCACAAGCGGGCAGTAGAATAGAGGACATCGGTGAACTTTCATACTAGGTTACTACATCTGGGGCCTCATTTATAAAACGTATTTTAGATCAACTGTGTGCCGCGTACGTAGAAAATCATGTCAAAGTAGTGATTTATAAAATTTCAACATGAATCGATTTGACCGTGGAAACGGTTGTGGCTCTACATCAGGTCTTCACTGGCGTATGCACGCAAGTTCATTTTATAAATGAGCCCCCTGCAGTTTCTATAGCCTAATGCGCAAATGAATAAAGCACTTTCTCGTGAATGTAATTTGCCACAACCCGGCATTTATTAATCACAATAATAAGGAAATGATTGTTTATAGGAAATCCTGTTGATTTCTTAACACAAAAACTATTCAGACTATTCAATACCTGTAGCCTAAAACAACATAAATTACTTACTCTTTAGTTTGTTTAACTTCTTTCATCATCCAATTTTATCAAAATCTTCAGAACAGAAAGGAAACATAGCCTGCCATGGGAACATTATTTAGCCTAAATTGTTAGCTGACCAGTAACGTTAGCACAGGAAATGAACTTTGCGTGCATGAACATGATTCGCCGCATGAAATTAAAGCCTGTATATTTATGTTAATTACAAAACGCGGGATGCAAAACTAATATTCGAATTCTCAATTTAGGTTCGAACTTTAAATAAAAAGAAAAACGAATATTTTTTGACAGCCCTAATAGGCCTATATGCTAATAATAAGTTGTTAATCCATCTAGCTAGCTGGTTGCTAAACAGCAACGGTACATTACTTAATACAATAGCTATTGCATTTTCATTGAATATAACGAATTAAAATACAACTTAGGTAGGTTAACCATTCTGACAGAACTGCAGTTTGTGTGTCGCTACCATTCACAGTTACGTGGTCATATATCCTATTTAGTATGCTGTTTCTGATCTTCCTCGCCTTAAACTTGTCATAATTGGCTTCAGCATACACATTATGGGGCGTGTTTTGGTTTAATGCAATTTGTGACCTAGTCGAAAGGTTACAGCTGTGGCCTGTATTCGCTGAAATCGAACACTGCCAGTCGCGCGGGATAGATCAATAAAGTGCGAGACTGGCAGCCGAGTGTGTCGCTGTTTTTCAGGCAACACCGCACAAGCCAGCGAGACAGCGGGTAGAGTAAGCTTTCTCTACTCCGCGAGCCCCCTTCAAACTGATAGCCGCCGGTGGGACGATGCCAACCGCTGAACCGAACAAGCACAGCCGCTGCTACTGAACTGTTCACCGAAGCGCCCTGTTGTTCGACTGAGCGGTTGTGCAGGGCGCTCTCTAATTCATCGCAGCGCCGTAAACTAAAGTCGCGGGTGTCCCCGAAGATGCGCATGGACCCGAGCATCCTTCCAGTCCTATGTGGAGTGATGGTGATGGTCTCCAGCTGCCTTGGCGCAAGGGTTGTGAGCGGTGAGTGGAAAAACAATTTTACCTTTCAATTTATAACCTTTCAAATATAGAATAATTATTAAACATACAAGCAAAATGAATCCTCTTTTCAAAGTCTAATAACTGACACCACCACGAATTACTTTAGACGCGGTGAGGCAGGAACAATGAACCAATGTAGTTGTTCGGTTAAAACTGAACGGTTCCACCGTACTAGTAAAATGTATTTAAAACTGAACACACTACAGTGTTCACATAAAATTTTAATCGAACAATTATACTGAAATGTTGAATACCTCCTAAAGTTGAGTAATATGAACATTATGGTACAATAGTTTTTTTTTTTTTTTTAATCGCGCAATAACAAACAGTGCAGTAGTAAATTACTTATAAAACTGTGTCTTTTTGGATGCTGCAATGGTCAGATACTTTTAAAGGACATAAGTAATATAGCTTAGTATTCTTACTTCTCAGCTTTAGCAGGGTGATTTGACTATTGCCATGTCTGTTGATTTTCATGTTTAAATTAAACTGAGTCATATATTGCAGTGTTTTACAAAAAAAAAAAAAACGTACAACAGGTTTTACTGCAGCAGACTATTTTTCTGTCTGTTCTTGTTATCCAAGACAAAGATACTTTTGAAAAGGGGATTCAGCAAAGGTTTTTCCCTCTTTTTAGTGGCTCATGTGATTAATGGCGGGTGACAGATTTGCTCTTACAGCTTTTTAAAAAAAACAAAAACAAAACGGTCTCCTTCTCCATTTAGTTTATTGCTCCTGTGTATTCTTGGAAGAAACCTCGCGCGCACGACGGCGAATTTTCAAAGTAAGTTCTCGGAACAGATGTGATACCGTAAGGTCTGAGTAATATCTGCGAGTCATTTAATTAGCTGCTGCTCATTACTTTGGAAGACTGGACTTATTTATGCGCAATACATTTAGCGTGGAACGGTCCGCGCCCGCTTAGAATAGGCTATTTTAATATTTGGTTACCCCTTAAATAGTCAAGTTTCATATTTTTATCAGTTTCATTATGTTTTTATGTAATCATTTGATGCTATGTAACGTGTGTGTGTGTGTGTGTGTGTCAGCTATCGCATGCAAAAGATTTTCTCAAGATCTCAAGATACATTTCCTGGTTAATTAACTAGGCTCTGCGTTGTGTCAAAGGTTCACGAGAATGTTTGCAAGACAATTATCGTCGCTCCTTGTACGGTTTTCTTAGCCTTCCTCGCCTTCCATTGTGAATTGTGTAAGTAACTTCTGGTTCACTCCCACAAGTAAAACGTCGTAGACGGCCTTTGGTCTCAGTTCCTCAAATACCGCACTGCACTGGTCAATAAAAAGCTGTAAAGATCTGGTGGGTAAAACTTTCATCTTGAATGTGCCCAGGGGTGTACTTACAGTGGTCATCATTCTGCTTCTAGCTATAGGAAAGACCTCTTCCCTCAAGATCAGTTCTTGTCAAATAATCTGAGATCAGCTTACTGTCCCGAAGTCTATTACTTTTTGCAGTAGTATTAAAGGGAACTGTGGTTTACCTCCTGTTTGCGAGGGGAAATGGTTTTCCCTAGATGACAGCTAGAACAGTGCAGGACGGAGAATACTTCTTTCAGGACTGTAGAGGAGTGTTCTCTTTTTTATGAAAATTGTAACCAGTCACATACTACTTAGACACACACATACACGCATGCATGCACCACACACACACACACACACCACACACGCACCACACCCATGCACAGGTTAACCCAGCTCTCAAGCCCCTCCCAGCTAAGAGTTCTGACTAATATTCGTGCAACACTGTAAAATAAAACAAAGTGTAAAATAAAATAAAGGTTCCCTAACTATCTGCATTTTGACCACAGCCATAAAAGACGAGTTGGGACCTCAGTATAGAGTGTGGGGCGAATATAAACTGTGATTAATACACGTGCTGTTAAATGTCTAATAATAACATGAGCTCACTGCCCAGCAGCTACTTTAAATAATTGCCTGGTTGAGAACTGCACTCTCATCACTTTGAGTCCAGTAAATGGGACCGGCTGTGCAGGATAGAACCAGACTCAGCACATCCCTCCCAGTCTCCCACCTGCCCACCCCCAATGCCTTTCTACCTCCTCCTCTTTTCTTCATCCTCTATTGTCTTCCTCCATTGTTCACTCTGTCCCTTGTTACCGCTCTGCCTCACATCTGCTCCCCTGCTTTCTCCCCACTTCCCAATCTGACGTTCCCTCCAGCCTTCATCCTCCTCCGGAAGGAACAAGATAGAGGGGAGTCTTTCTCCTGTATAACTTCAGGCATGTGTGAAACCGAGTGTGTGTGTGTGTGTGTGTGTGTGTATCTGTGTGTAGGAGTGTATGCATGGGTGCATGTTTGTGTGTGTACCTGATAAGTCTGTGCATGTGTGTGTGGCTCTGTGTGCCTGCCTGAAGTGTGTGTGTGTGTGTGTGTGCGCGTGTTTGTGTGCAAGCCCACGACCGTGCTGTGTCAGTCTAGTCCATAGTAGGTGTATTATGAAGATAAATGATCAGGATTAAAGGTCGCAGGACTCCCCCCAGTGGATTGCATGGGCAGTGGGAATGTGATGACTGCACAGTTTGGGTTTGGACGCAGTCCCAGGCTGAATGGATGGATATAGTCTAGTGAGAGGACTAAAAATCAATACAGATTTTGATAGGCAATGCTAAGATAATAATTTTATAGTACAAAAAATACCAAGTCATCACAAAATTGTGGCCAAATGAACAAAGTAATTTAACTTTGTTCTGAAAAAAGTGATGCACGTGCAGAAAAATCATTGGTCTCGTAGTTCACTATGAATACTTTAGAATCATGTTGATCTACTGTATGACTAAAATATCGATTACTAAATTGTTGTATTATTTGGCTGATGCACTAAATGATTGGTTTATGATTCAATTATTGATAAACTGATTGATTGTTTGATTTATTGATTGATTAGTTTGTAACTGTGTGCCACTCACTCAGGTCAGACAATCTGCCAGGGGGGACCGGAGAACCCGTGCTACAAGATCGCCTACTTCCGGGACGTGTCCAGCCGGGTGGCATTTCGGGAGGCGAGGCAGGTGTGTGAGATGGACGGCGGGGCACTGCTGAGCGTGGAAAGCCCAGCAGAGCAGCAGCTCATTGAACGCCTCCTCCAGGAGCTCAGCTCGAGCTCCTCCTCCAACCCCGCCCACTCTGAGCCCGGCATCGCCGACGGCGACTTCTGGATTGGCCTGACCCGGGACGGAGAGCCTCAGGACCAAGGTGGCTTTGCCTCCTGCCCTGACCTGTACAGGTGGGCTGACAACAGCGTCTCGCAGTTCAGGTGAGAGTCTCAGCAAGGTATGGATGTCACCAGGTAACCGCCAAAACTTCCCAACAGATTTTACACTCTTACAACAGGAAATTAATACAGTAGATTATTTCCCGAATAATGACTTGGAACAACTTCTAATTCTGTGTTTCATTCCTTTTAATGGATTCGTAATTCAAATTTAATAGCCTTTTGTAGATTTACTCATTATTTATATGCATTTAATAGTATTTTTGTTTTTATATTCTATCTAATAATTCTTTTTTCTTTGTGTTGAATATGTTACTCTTATAAAAGATTAACAGCCTATATCCCATTTAGGGATGATTTTTAACCTTTTTGTAACCATTTTTAATTAGTTTATCTTGTTTTAATAAATTAAATATATATGATTGCATTAATAAACTAAAAACTAAACATGACTCCTTAGCCGCTGAAACAGACACTACTACAGCCCTTGCATTGTAGTTTGTGGATCCATGCGTACACATATTCACACCAGGTGTGGCACATTGCAGGAACTGGTACTATGATGAGCCGTCTTGTGGGGGAGAGGCCTGTGTGGTGATGTACCACCAGCCCACTGCTCTCCATGGGCTGGGCGGGCCCTACCTGTACCAGTGGAATGATGACAGGTGTAATATGAAGCACAACTTCATCTGCAAGTATGCGCCAGGTATTGTACCACTGCTCACTCTCATATCACGCACACACACACATACATTCACAGTTAAATACATGTACATGCAGTCAGACTTGGTCATTTATTTCAATATTTCATCAGGCAAATTGAAACGATCCCATTGGAGGCCTCTCCCTCTTCCTAATATCAACTGAAGAGCAGCAAGATCACATCATTGGGTGTTTATTTCTGCATCTTATTTACCCCACAGCACCTGTTTATTTCTGTTACAGAGAGCCTGCTGGACAAGGAGTTTTCAGACCGACCACGAGAACCAGGTGAGAAACACTTTGCTCAGCTTCCTCCGTCACTGATACTGCAGGTTCCACCATGTGGCGTAAAGGTAAACCACGTGGCCAGTAACTGATGAGCTGGCTGAATTGTGACAAATAGGGAACATAGGATATCCCCTACTAGCACAAAGATCTAAGTGGCCATGCAGGCCAACACCATCAGTTCATCAGTGATGTAAATGCGATTGCTTTCCGATCAACCTCACAGCAAGAAGGTATCGAGTTTGAATCCTGACCAGGGGCTTTTTGGACTTTCCAACTCAAGGTACTCCAGTTCATCCCACTGTCTGAAGACATATATTAGGCTAACTGGAGAGTTTAAAATGCCTGTAGGAATTAATGTGTGAGTGAATGGTGTGTGGGCTCTGTCATGGATTGGTGAACTGTCTGCATGCCAAGATGCTGCAGCCCTCTTCGCAACCCTGACCAGGAATAACTGGTGAAAGAAACTTGATGCAGGGTTCGTACGGTCATGAAAAACCTGGAAAAGTCATTGAAATTTAAAATGCAATTTCCAGGCCCTGGAAAAGTTATGGAAAATAATATTTTTTGAAAAGTAATGGAAATATAGCTAAAGTTGCATCAAATATAATTACTAATTAATCCAATCATAAAAATAGTATGTATAGTAATAAAACGTAAATTGGCACGTAACCTTCGCGGTATTTTCGTGATGTGAGAAGTTAATTCGGTCCGGCTCAGTCTGTTTACAGGCACGCCTCTGCTGATGTAGCAGTTAGTAAACGTAGGCCCTACTGTGCCGACAATATGCCAAGGAAGTGCAGCTTCAATAATATATCAGGGCTCGAAATTAACTTTTTTACTTGGTAGCACTGGTGCTCCCAACTTCAAAAACTTAGGAACACCCACCGAAATGTAAGGAGCACCAACAATATATGCAATAGATTTTTTAATGATAAAAACGACAATATAACAGTACGGTTTACAAGTAACAGTTAAACTGTCACGCATAAAATGTGTCGACTCTTCAAGGAATTGCGTGTTATGCATTCAAACGACAAAGCGCTTCTCGTGACATTAATACCGCTAATTAAATCAACCGCGAGTAAACTGCATCGGAGAAATTAGCTGTTCCAACCGGGTCGCTACACAAAACGTCCGCTTCAACTTTTCAGCTTTCGATAACGCTAATAAAATGAACATAAACTTTTGTCTTCAGGTAACATTAGTTAACGCGTTAGCTCTCTCTGTCGCGTGACAGTGGAGTGCAGCGAAAGGGAGTGATTGAAGGCTAATATTAACCAATTTAAAATCAGCATTAAAGGTAAGAATGTCAAGCTCGCGATTGGTTAGAAGGGTCACCGTCAGCTCACAAGGGACATGCTGAGTGTACTAACTAGCAAATGTACAGAGAAAGAGACGTTCGAGTGGAAAAAGAAAAAAAAAAAAAAAAGGTCGTACCAGAACAATTATTTGCACTCGCACAAATGCTCCCAATTATATTTCGAGGTCGCACAGATTAAATTTCGGGAGCATATGCGACCAAAATGGTCGCAAGTTCGAGCCCTGTTTGAGACATTGACAAAAATGTTAAACTATTCGAATTAAAATATGAGAGAATGTATCTAAGTGTGTCTGTCTGGTGTTTATTTGTTTTAGAGAGGCACCATATGTTTCAAATGCAGACCTAATTTTACTTAGTGTTATTTATTTATTTATTGACCTTTCAGCATTATTACAGGTTCATAAAGACAGTTGTCATTAAAAACACTGAATTATTTTGCTGTTACAATAAAACATCAATACTAAGTAGACAAAAAATTTTAAATATTGCAATTATCTAAGCTGAGATCTAATCTCGTATCCCAAATTTAAATTTAAAATCCGCTGTCATTTAGGAGTCTGCACATATAGGGGATTGGTGATCTCCTGTATCTCTCAGTTCGACATCTTGGGATGGCCAGTTTGTTTGAGTTCCTTGTCTGACGACCTGTGAGCTCCTCCCTGAGGGGTGGTAGCCAGTCACTGAAGTTGGACTTTAGCAGCTTTCTGGCAAAGCCAAGACACAGTTGAGTGTGTCTCTCTGATAGAGTGCACAATCCGAGATGCAGAGAGCCTCTGGGTACCCTGAGTACCTCTGGCCAAGTATGGTTTTACAAGCCCGTTTCTGCTTTCCAGCCTTTTAGCCTGGTCTTTAGTCAGGGAACTGTGCCAGACGGGACTGCGTACTCCAGCACCGGGCGTACGTAGCCTGTGTAGATGGAAACCAGTTCTGGGTCTCGGACACCAAATTTCTTCAGGCGACGCAGAGCAAAAAGCTTCCTGTTCTCTGAGGTCAGCATGGTGGACCAGGTGGACCACCTGACTGTCCCAACGCAAATTACTCTGGATGGTGACCCCCAGGACCTTGACAGTGTCACAGACTTCCAGGATGTTCTGCTCAATGGAGAGAGTCGGCAGGGCGGGTGGATGCCTCATGTGGGTGACATGTAAAACTTTACATTTCTTTGGGTTGAGTTTCATTTTGTGCTCCTCTACCCAGATATCAAGACCATTCAGGGTCTGTTGGAGGGTACAGGGTAGTTGGAGCTGTTACAATAAATCATTTTAAATCGTCCCGCTGAGATAGTCATTTGTTTTGGTCATGGAAATTCAGTTAAAGGTTGTGGAGAAGTCATGGAAAAGTCATTGAAAATCATTGGTGAAAAAGTGTATGAACCCTGTTGATGGATGAATGAATGCTTTCTGATCCCAGTGATGCTTTTCTAAGTCAGACAGACCTGTAGATGATATCTGCATTCCATGTGGACTTGAAACTCTGGCTAATGATTCTGCATGCTAATGGAAAAAGTGAAAGAATTCATATTCAAAATGAGTTACTAACAGGGGTTAAATTGGAAGCGGACACGGTAGGTAGTTTCATTAACATGTAATTTCATCTCTGGGAAATTTTAAAGAGAGGTGAATAAACAGCCCCCACGGACGCCGGCTATTATTACGGCAACTTTGGTTGCTTGAGCAAAATCAGCAGGTTGCTGGTCAGCAGCTAAGCTAGGATTGAATATTTCCCACATGCATAACGTTTTATTCAGCGGCGACTGGTGAGCTGAAAATTGGTGGGGAGCAAAACTTTCCTTTAAACTAATCATTGATCCCAACCTGTTTTCATTAGTAATTTTTCCTTTATTATCAAGCGTGCCAACGATCGGCAAGTGGCCTAATAGCCAGCGTCTTCATACCGTGTTAGGGGGATTAAATCATAAATTCAATTTATCTGTTAAAAATCCGTTTTAATCACCAAGTAGTCTACACTTAACAAACAAGATACAACAGTCTGTTATCTACTGTGTTAGCTTTCAGAATGACCAACAGAAACAAAACCTGCACTTCAATTTTGTTTACAATCTACGCATTGCAGATATTTGCCATGAATTTGAGTGCGGAGAAAGAAGTGCATGTATCCACAAATAATGTTGATTAAAAATGTGCACAACTTCTTACTGCAAATGACAATAAATGTAGGCTATAATGCCTAGGCTACTCGCTAAAACTGCCTATTTGGGGAGAGCTGGCTATATATGATAGTATTGCTATTGAGTAGCCTATTTTGTGGATTCATTTCATTGATACTCAAGGAGAATCAGGGGTAGATTCCGCCAATGCTTAGTGATTCAAACTGATTTTTCTAAATCGCATTTATCATTTAATCTCCCTAACACAATGCAAAGAAGCTGTGTGTCCCTTTCCAATTGCTTAGTCAGATCGTTTGCATGCTTGTAATCACTGAAAATTAATTAAAACAGTTTGAGATCAATGATTAGTTTAAAGGAAAGTTTTGCACATCACCAATTTTCAGCTCACCAGTCGCTGCTGGTTTTATTTTGTTTCAATTCGACAGTTTACGAAAGATGGATAAAGGAGGAAGAAAGGGAGGACAAAAGAGGAGGATGGCTGATTATTTTTGTGGGTAAAAAAATTCCCAGCATTAATGACACTCAAAACTTGAAATATGTTTTGTAAAAGCTTGCATCAATAGTATACATTCTCATTTCGTTTTCCTTAATTACAATTATGTGCACAATACATTAAAGATACAATTATTTTGAGCTGAGAAATTCATTGGTTTGTACCTTTTTTCACCCACCTCCCACCGGATCTCAGGGTCCACCCACCTCCCGAATCCCAATTTAACCCCTGGTTACTAATGAATGAAAGATATATCAAAGGGGTCATTGAATGATCTAAAACAGCTATTGCGTTTTAAGCACTTCTTGTGTATAGTAATTCAAAGAATTAGCCATATGAGGCTACAAGATGGGTTAAATGACCTCTTATTATTGTAAAGTTCATATATTGCTTTGTTATAAACATATTTAAACCCAGATTTTGGCACACACTACTTCTGTTCCTTACACTTTGTGTCTCCAGATGTGTCCCCGAAACAGCCAGAAGAGAGTGACCCCTCTGTTACTAACGAAGAGGGGGCTTCCCATGTTCTGGTGGTTGGCCCCTCTGGTGAGCCGGTGCACTCCTATATCTGACCTGGCTGTATGTCGCTGGTGCAGACCAGCACCACAAACTGTGTGTTTATGTGTGTGACCTGCACGTGTGTACAGTGTGAGTGTCTGTATGTCTGTATTTCTGTAAGGCTGTTGTGTGGTAAAAAATGTGTAAATGCAGATTTATGTGTGTGTAAAGTACATGCTGTTATCTGTAGGAGTGGCCCTGAGTGTGTGTGTGCATGTGCGTGGAGTGGGGGGCCGGTTGGGTCTGTATGTTCATTTACTGTTTGCACTGTAGGAGTTGTCCTGGTGTGTATGCGTGTTTATGTGTACGTGTGTACTTGTAGCAGGGGCATCGCCTGGGATTTTGGACCCCATGAAAAGATCTCATATTTGGCCCCAGTTCCAACACCCCAGGTCACCCCATCCCTGCACAATTACTGTAACCACACCTCCAGAACCCAATAATCGACCCATTCAGCACTTCAAATATCTTTGTATGGTTGCAGCTCTCTTGTTGTCTGATATTTACTGACAGTGAGCTATGAAAATATTCATGATATTGTGCATGCATGCATTCAACATTCTATATACAGTGGAACTCACTACGTGATGCAAGAATATCTGATACCCTCTATAAGAAATGTGCTAAAACCCATCAAATAATAACATCACCATAATTTTAGTTGGTACCATTTTAATGACTTTGATTTTAAATACTAATATTTTAACAGTGATTTGAACATGGACACTACAGTGACAATGAAATCAAGGGCAAAAAGGCAGTGGCTCTAAAGGTAGGCCCTTAAATACAGCCACAGGTGCCAATTAACTCCCAATTATGACAATTGGCCAATCAGAAGCTTCTAAAAAGTCATTACAGGAATTTTCCAGACTGTTTAAAGAGACAGTCAACTTGATGTATGTAGATTTTTGACCCACTGGAATTCTGATATAGTTAATTAAAGCTGAAATAAATCTGTCTCTAATCGATTTTTAAAAAATTACCTTTGATGTGAACAAAGTAGATGCCCTAATTGCCAAATGAAATGTATGGTAACATTAAATGTGTGGAGTTGTGAAAAATTGAGTTTGAATGTCTTTAGCCTAGATGTATGTAAACTTTTGGCCTCAACTGTACATTGACTCATCATTTAACCATGGCAGTGGAAGTCTTTTTTGACAACATAATTACAGTGGCTATCGGTTAAACAATGGCTGTCACTTTAACATAGTGTGATTCTCAATACTTAAAATTGTCCAGTGCCCAAAACAGATTATAGGCTATTTTTATTACATAATGATCATTTTATCTGAAGGGCTGCTCCTGGTCTATGTGATCATCCCCACCATTCCGCTTCTCCTGCTGATTGTGGTGGCCTCAGGAACCTGCTGCTTTCAGATGCTCAGCAAGAGGTGAGGAAAACTGCTCTGTAACACACAGGCGCACACATACACACACACACACACTTTTACTTGACTGCCATGTAGCAGACATTCTTATCCAGAGTGACTTACAATGCAAATACAAGTGCAAAGATCAGAGATCAAGGTAATTCCCTGGGGGGAGGGGGGAGTATAGTATCCAGGGAGACATATTTTAATGTACTTTTGACATCTGTCAAAAGTCTAAAGGAGCTGAACTTCTGACAGACTGCAGTATATGTATTCATTAGTGGTGCACAATAATATTTGGGTTGTATTGGTTTCGACAGGTATGAACGTGTTAGTATCGGCTGATAAACTAAGGTGATGGCCGATATGATGAGACAGTATATATGCACCAGAGAGGCAGCACGTGATGCATTGCTGATGCTGTAGATTAAGTAAAAACATCACACTCAAAAAGTAGCCTTATCATAGTTTCTCTTTCTTTTTTATTTTTTAATTTCTTTTTGTTGGACAAACTCACAACCAAAGCTATACAGAAGCTCACTAGCTCTAGATGCATGCCCTCTGCTTAATAATAAAGTAAGCAAGATAATATAATATTTTGTTACACAAATGCAGTTTTTTTTTTTTACATTTTTCCTAGTCACATTTCAGTTTTTGATATTTCCCTCAGAATGTCCTCCAGCGCACCCCTGGTATTCAGCTGTTAACTGTTTGCTATGCAGTTATAGTACAACTGGTAAAGTTTGGTCCTTGCCATTTCCGTCATGTTGTTGAACTTGTAGTCACAATATTAGTACTTGGCCAAGTTAATATAGTGAGCTAGCTAGTTTGTACATGGAAACTTGGAAGCTAGTAATTATTGAACACAAAATAAAACCAATAAAAATAAACTTTCCTGGCTGTTAAAATGTGCACACCATTTCAGCAAAATAAGTAGGTAACCATTTGGACAGCTGTATGTGTTTCTCCAACTTTCACACAATGAGGGACTTTGGCACTTAAAACCTTTTTTCCAATAACACTATACATTTATGACAGACGTGAAAAGGACAGTGACGAATGAGCGTTGCGATTTTCTTGTATCTTCACCCATCCTGTGGCCACACCAGTGCTGTAATCCAGCTGATATCTGGATATCTGATATCTGAGCACAGCAGGCCTTCCTCATTCCCATAACTCACCCCACCCCCCCCCCCCCCTCCACTAGCCCACTTCAGAGAAACCAGAACAAGTCCATAGATCTCACCGAACTACAGTATATCTGCGCATTACAGGGTGCTTTATTTGGGTGATTTATTATATTTACTAAACTGCAGTGTTACGACGGCGATGCCTTTTTAACATATTTTCAATCACTTCCACAGACTGCGGGATATCATTCAGACAATTAATTTAATCATGGCTCTTACTGTAAACTCCAAGCTGCTTGTGGTTGTAAAAGGCTTTTTGGCACCTGTTCAACTCCAGTGTTTAAAATGTTGAATTGATGCAAAGGGGCCAGCTTTGCAGTGTTTGCCACATGTAAGGATACAGGGACTTAAAAATTGTTAGTGATGGGGAGACCATGTCTGGCTATGTCCCACATCCACATCCCTTCAGCACATTTTGGTATTTAGAAATGTAATAATAATAATAATAATACATTTATTTTATATAGCGCTTTTCATGGTCTCAAAGACGCTTGACAAAACATGGTACATACATACATACAGTGAATCATACAATTCAGAGGAAAAAAAACAATGCAGTGGGACTAGTGGTGCAGTGGTGGTAGGAGGGGGTGTGAGGTGGAAGACAAACATCAAGGGAAGGATAGGGAAAAGGGTGGGTTTTAAGACTAGATTTGAAGGAGGTGATTGAGTCTGAGGTACGGATGTCAGGGAGAGGGCATTCCAGAGTTTGGGGGCGGCAACTGAAAAGGGGCGGTCGCCAAAAGAACGGCGCTGAGAGGGGATGGTGGTGAGGAGGCCGGCAGTGGATGAACGTAACTGTATGGGTGGCTGGTAGGGGAGCAGGAGATCAGAGAGGTAAGTGGGTGCGAGGCCATTTAGGGATTTGTAAACTAGGAGGAGGAGTTTGAATGTGATGCGTGATGTTATTGGGAGCCAGTGTAAATCTTTCAAGATAGGGGTGATGTGAGACCGGGAGGATGTGCGGGACAGTATTCTTGCAGCCGAGTTCTAAACCAGTTGCAGTTTGTGTAGGAGGCGGGAGGGAAGACCAGTGAGGAGTGCATTGCAGTAGTCCCGTCTGCTGGAAATGAATGCGTGGATGAGTTTTTCTGCATTGGGATGGGTGAGAGAGGGTCTGAGTCTGGAGATACTGCGTAGATGGAAGAATGAAACCTTGACAGTGTTATTGATGTGTTTTTCAAAGGCGAGGGATGGATTGAGTATGACACCGAGGTTGCGGACCAGGGGGGAGGTGGAGTCAGGGGTACCGTCAATGGTGAGGGAGAAGTTGTGTAGTTTTGTGAGCTGGGGTTTTGGTTCGATGAGAATGATTTCAGTTTTTTCACAGTTGAGTTTAGGAAAATTGTGTTGCATCCAGGATTTGATGTATGTCAGACAGTTTTCAATGATGGCAGTGGGTGGCTGATTAGTGGATGTAGAGCTGATATAGATTTGGGTGTCATCTGCATAGAAGTGGAAATTGAGACCAAAGCTGCGGAGGATGGGGCCAAGGGGAAGCATAAAGATGATGAAGAGGAGGGGACCAAGAACAGAACCTTGTGGGACACCCTGTGTGACAGTAGCAAGATCTGAGGTGTGACCATGGATAGATATGAATTCTGACCTATTTGTGAGGTATGAGTGAAACCAGTTGAGAGATGGGCCAGTGATGCCTAGGTGAGACAGACGGGTGAGGAAGATGTGGTGGTTTACTGTGTCAAAAGCAGCAGAGAGGTCCAGGAGGATGAGTATGCTATATGCACCAGAGTCACAGTATAAGAGGAGGACATTTACCACTTTGTGCTGTGATGGGGTTGGAAGCTGGACTGAAGGGGCTCAAAGAGGTTATTGTCGGACATGTATGAACAGAGTTGGGAAGCAATAACTTTTTCCAGGAGTTTGGACATGAATGGGAGGTTGGAGATGGGGCGGTAATTGGAGAGGGTGTTTGGGTCCAGGCCAGGTTTTTTAACTCCTTAGCGCACAAGCCAAATCCTGCCAATCCTTGCCCATTTAGGGGGTACCCTATTTAAAGCTTTATAACTCCAGATGTGAACGCCACAGAGACTTGAAAAATGGCTTAAATGAAGCAAGACATTTGTACAATTTACAATACTAATGCAGAGTAGTTTATATTCATAATTTTGGAAGAAATAAAGTGCCACAAATGCAATTGTTTTGACGAAAAATCTAAAATGAATTTGCACTTTTTAAGTTTGCAATGAAATACTGAGAGATTGCATATATACAGCAGGTTACATTACATTACATTTATTTGGCAGACGCTTTTATCCAAAGCGACGTAACACAGGTTCAGTAAGATACAATACTTATTTTGTACAGCTATTTCTAGCCAAGAACACAGTTTAGTTCACACAGTGAACACTATTCAGACCTAACCTCTGCAAAGCCAACTAGGCAGAAGAATAAGCTGCAGTATTAGGACAAATACAAATTACCAAAAAGTGCTGGGATGGGGCAACATGTAACAAGTGTCATGAAAAAAGGGGGGGGGGGGGGGATTTAGAGTGAAATATACAGCGTGGTGGTGGTTAGTCTAGGTATAGTCTGAAGAGATGAGTCTTCAGGCCACGGCGGAAGATGGGTAGTGGGGGGAGGTTCGGAGAGGGACGGGGAGATCGTTCCACCACTGGGGAGTTAGGGTGGAGAAGCTCTGTGATCCCTTTGGTCGGGTGGGAGGGGTTACAAGGCGCCCTGCTGCCGCAGAGCGGAGTGCTCGAGCAGGCACATAGGATCAAATCATGTCCTGCAAGTAGATGGGGGCTGTCCTGTTGGCTGCAGTGTAGGCAAGGGTCAGGGCTTTGAACCGGATCCTGGCAGCGACCGGTAGCCAGTGGAGTGATCACAGCGAGGAGTGACGTGGGAGAATTTGGGAACGTTGTAGATGAGTCGGGCAGCGGCATTCTGAATCATCTGTAGTGGCTGTATGGCACAAGCTGGCAGGCTTGCAAGGAGAGAGTTGCAGTAATCAAGGCGAGAGGTCACCGTAGCCTGGACGAGCAGCTGGGTGGAGTGCATCGTCAGGTATGGTCGAATCCTTCTGATGTTGTACAGAAGGAATCTGCAGGACAGTGATGTTGCCTTGATGTGCTCCTTGAGGTCCAGTTGGTCATCCAGGACCACCCCCAAGCTCTTGGCAGAGTGAGAGGCAGTCACTGTGGTGCCATCAACCGTGATTGAGAGCTCACGTAGTAAGGAGGTCTTGCATGGGAAGAAGAGCAGCTCAGTTTTGTTGAGGTTGAGCTTCAGATGGTGGCTGGCCATCCAGGTGGAGATGTCAGCCAGGCAGGAAGATATCTTATCATTGATCTGTGTGGCTGAGGGGGGGAAAGAAAAGAAAAGTTGCGTGTCATCTGCATAACAATGATAGGAGAGGCCATGTGATTTAATAACTGATCCAAGAGATTTGGTGTATAAGTAGAACAGCAGAGGACCCAGTACAGATCCCTGCGGCACTCCCGTAACAAGGGGATGAGAAGCAGAGGCCTTCCAGGTGACCTGGTAGTACCTATCTGCAAGACTGGAAGAGAACCAAGACAGGGCAGTCCCAGTGATGCCCATCCCAGCCAAGGTGGAGAGGAGTATTTTATGGTTGACCGTGTCGAAAGCTGCAGACAGGTCAAGAAGGATCAGGACAGAGGAGAGGCGTGAGGCTCTTGCAGTGGCAAGTGCCTCCATCACAGCCAGGAGCGCAGTCTCTGTTGAGTGCCTGGATTGGAAGCCAGACTGGTGAGGGTCTAGCAGGTTGTTCTGATGGAGAAAAGAGGTTAGTTGTTTAAGAACTGCTCGTTCAAGGGTTTTGGACAGAAAGGGTAGAAGCGATACGGGTCGATAATTCATTACATCGGAGGGGTCTGAGGTGGGTTTTTTGAGATGTGGGGTAACACGAGCCATCTTAAAATCAGAGGGAACATGACCAGAAGAAAGAGAGGAATTAACAATGGAGGACAGATAGGGAAGGATCTCGCTGGAAATGGATTGGAGGACTGTGAGGGCGATATAGCTCAGGAGGTAAGACCGATTGTCTGGCAGTCGGAGGGTTGCCGGTTCAAACCCCGCCCTGGGCATGTCGAAGTGTCCTTGAGCAAGACACATAATCCCTAACCTCTAACTGCTCTGGCGAATGAGAGGCATCAATTGTAAAGCGCTTTGGATAAAAGCGCTGTATAAATGCAGTCCATTACCATTTAGATGGGATGGGGTCAAGTGGACAGGTGGTTGCACGATGAGAGGTGATGAGTTGTAGTACAACGGAATCCTCCAGCATCTCAAAGGAGGTCAGTGTGGCTGTGGGTTTGTCCCGGGGGGTTGGGGGGCTCACTGGATGGGCGAAGGAGTTCCGGATTGTAGCCACCTTTCCTTCAAAGGCGGCCAGAAAGTCATCTGCGGAGAGGGAAGAGGGAGGTGGGGGTGGAGGAGGAATGAGGAGGGAAGAGAAGGTGGAGAATAGTTTGCGTGGGTTAGAGACACATGCACTGATCTTAGATTGGAAAAATGAGGCTTTAGCTGACGTGAGGGCAGATGTGAAAGTCGCCAGCAGGGTATGATATGCGGTCAGGTCATCAGAGGATCGGTATTTCCTCCACTTCCTCTCTGCAGCCTGCAGTAATGTTCTGCTGGAGCGTAGTGACTCAGTCAGCCATGGGCAGGGGGGTGAGGAGTGTGCTGGTTTGGAGACAAGAGGACAAAATGAGTCGAGAGACTGGGAGAGGCAGGAGTTGAAGGTGGAGGTAGCTAGATCAACTGGCAGGTTAGAGAAAGACGCAGGAGGGGGAAGTGTAGACAGAGCAGTGGAGATGAGGGAGGATTGTGACAGAGTAGAGAGATTTCTCCTGAAAGTTACTGTGGGTGAGCTGTTGGATGAATTGAGGGGGAGTAAGTAGGAGAGGGAGAAAGAAAGAAAGAAGTGGTCTGAGACATGGAGGGGAGTCACCGTAAGTTGGGGAATGGAGCAGCTTCTGGTGAATACAAGGTCTAGTTGGTTACCAGCCTCGTGTGTAGTGGGGGGGGGGGAAGAGGACAGGGATAGGGCGAAAGACTGGAGGAGTGAGGCAACCCTGGACAGTTCGGAGGTCTTTGGTGGGAGGTTGAAGTCTCCCAGTAGAATAGCAGGAGTGCCAGATCAAAGAACTATACATGTGCTAGATCAAAAACTTCTTGACTACAAGTTCATAAAATCTAAGGGTCGATATGTAGAACTACTATAGATGTATGAAGCAAAAACTAAGTAGTGTACCCAGCGTCTCCAAATCTATCTAAATTATGCATTGCTGTAAATCACAACATTCACGTATTTCACTACAAATCAACTGTTTTGACTCAAGAAAATCACTGTTGCATAATTTGCAAGTGGGAATTACAAGCTTTCAGTCAGTACAGTGGTCTAAAATATCTAGGGGTCCAGAAACATAACCAAAATCTCTCCAAAATTTAATAAAATGCTTTTTGTCCATTATAAAGCATATAAATGAGCCCCTTATGAAGGTTTAAGATGAAACATTGCAGATCAGATTTTAAAAATAATGCAAAAATATTGTCACACAATACAATACACAGTACCTAAATGTGTAATAATTAACTCTTGTGTGTATTTCTATACTCTGTACTCTTGTATGTTTTCTTGTATTGGGATGGGACGACATGAAAACAATTTTCAACCATCCACCACGTTTTGGCAATGTTCCAACTCTCACGTCATCACTGTTGCATGCTTCACAAAAATTATTACACTACCATCTAACGCTTACATTACAGTGTGAAATATTACACACACATTATATAACACCACTAACCCATTTAAAGATACTCAACTTCAAAAATAATGTATATAACCAAAATATTTTGAGCAGTAATACTTACATAGCAATGATGAAATATCATCTATGTTCAGTAGATGGAGACAGAGACATTATTAATGATACTGTTCTGTTCGCTTCTGTTTTGCTCCAGAAAACGATGTCAGCTAGGTCTATCAGCAAATATATGGCTTAGCTATGTCCAGAAGTCCTCAATAATAATAGTATTTTCCAAGAAATTACAAAATATCGTTGACCACATTTTGTTAGGTGCAGCGTATTTTTCTGCTAACATAGAGTGAATGCGTAAGTGAATGCGATGCTAAGAATATTTTCTGTTACGCTGACCTATAAAACGCTATTCCAAAAGCAGAATTAGACATGTTATACATTGTTAGAAAGCTTATGCTCTCACGTACTGAATAAATGAATTGTCAGTCAAGCCAGACTGTACTATAAAGGGCGACGACGCCGTAAACAACAGGTGTGGTATTACGCACAGCTATTTTGGAAGATACCCAGGCGTCACAAATGCCCAAATGTATTTCCCAAACGGATTGTCTAAGACAATATATGACCACGCGGTCTCAAAAGGGACATCTCTACACGTAAAACCAACAGTAAGGTTGTATATTTATTCAATATTTAGTCCCAGATATTGACTGAAGAATGACATGGTACCATTTTTAAAAAACATTTTCTCGTTAATTTTGTTATTCAGTGAGCAGCGTTTTCACTGCTGTATAGGCATGTCTTAGGGCTGTTGTCAGGTTTATCTTGTTGCTATGACGGAATATGATTTTTTCGTGGTGAAAGAATATTTTTATGAATGCCAAGATAGACAATATTGTCCATTATGTCAAGGGTGGGGGGTGTTTTGTAGATGAGACTGCAGGGAGGGGGTGCGTGTTAAATGAACGACCAGAGCGACAATGGTCGTCTACTAATGAAACTAAAACAACGCGTTTATGTTTTTAACCCTCTGGGGTCTGAGGGTAAAATGAGGCACACTGGTGATTGTGCCATGCTCTGACATTTGTGTAAATTTCATCAACTTTATATGCAGTGATTCCAAAGTGTTTCATATCTCTGTTTTCAGCACAAACTCAGCTACAATAATATGGCAGCAGTAAGTAGGTCATAATCATATGTGGATTGCAAATTGCTCTAAAAACACACAAGCTGTAAACAGTAGTTTTGAACATGCACAGGAATGTTGTAATAAAACACACTAAACAATTGACTAAGAAAACTAAGATTTTTGGTCACTGAAATGTGTTCATCAAGGTCTTGGGTATCAAAAGATGACAAAATATTTTAGCAAATCCAATGAGAAATATAAAATAAATTGCTAAAAGTTAGTGTTGTGACTACTATTTTTCAACACCAGGTGAGAATGGGAGGGCAAATGGCCTTTCTGTAATGAATATGCATTGGGTAGGAGGACCTGCCAGCTAAGTAGGCTATTCACACCTGGCCGCATGCCTCCCCACCACTAAAGCCGCGTTTCCACCGCAGGAACTAGGGTCTAAATTTAGTTCCGGGGGCTTTATTTTACCCCCCAAAAAGTTCCTGCTCGGGAGGTAGTACTTTCCGAAAGTACAGGAACCTTTTGGGTGGAGCTTGCAGCGCTGAACATTTCTGATTGGTCGAGTACTTGCAGCATTTTTTTGTGTTTGTTTTCAGCCGCCATGTTTAAAAATATGCAGCCGCAAACCAATTTATTTTCATAATAACTTCAAATCAAACTTGTTATGTTATGCGGCGCAGTAGCCTAGTTTTGGTTATAGCCTGCCAACGTCTTGGAATTATAACGTGTGCTCTTCTGTTCTTTTCTTGCTTTAGTATTCGTTTTATAATTTTTTTTTATAAAAAGCATTCGTGCTGGGACAGCATATTACGTACCAAAACATTCAAACGGATTAATTCGGTTTCTGAATATTTTCTTCCGGATTTTTTTTGTTAGCCCGTTGTAATTGACTCAAAACGTTTGATACAGTTATGTGAGGTATGCGGTAGTTTTGCGTAATTCACATTGGTGATACAGTAAAAGCAAACTGGAAATCACCTTCCGCACTTTTGTCAGGGTAAAATAACAGGTTAATTCTAGTGATCGTCCCTTTAGCTTTTTCAGACTGCCGTAATTTTACTCTGCCATTCTTCAATTCCACAAAAAGACCAGGAAGACTATGGACTAATTTATGGTGCATGGTTCGCATCTGGAGGGCACACTTCGCTGCTCGGCTAGCAGTAACTTCGAAGGAAAGCAAACGGTGGCTGTACCACTACTAATTTAAATTTTCACACAAGTTCGAGTTTTCGTTCTATTCTTGTCATTTTGCGATTTGCGATATGGAATTGACGATGAGAAAGTAATCAAACAGCAAATTGTTTACAACGTGTGCATGTTTTCTGCTGTTGTTGCCAGTTATACATATAAATGTGAATGCATTCGGTCGCTTCGGATGTCAAGACATGAAAGCGAATGTTTGCATAAAAACATAATAATTGTGTTTGAGAGGATATATAAAACAGTTACAATCTGACTATAGGCCTGTTATCCTATTTGTTGCATAACATTGGTCCAAGTTCAACTACCAACGACAGTTTTGCTTGACAACGGTAAAATAAGCCCAAACGGCTGCAGAAGAATATTTCAATTCCAGGTGATTAAATCGATAAAAAAAAAAAAAATAAATACAAAAGTAACCATATATAATCATTGTTGGTAACCCGTTGTATATAAGTGGAATAAACCCCTCTGGGCTGTCCCGGTTATTAGAAAATAATGTAGGCTACTTCGGTGGTAGCATGGGGTTACAGAAGAAATCATAGGACAGATGGACCGACGACAACGTCGTTTTTTCATACGTCAGTGGGCTAATTTGCCTAATCTTCGTGGGACTTTAGACCGCGGTGCAAATGCAGACAACCATGGGCTGAAGGAACCTTTTAGTTCTTTGAAAAGTAGTTCCTGGGACTAAAAGTTCCGGGTAATTTTGGTGGAAACGCGGCTTAAGACAAAGACTCAGTGAGCCATTTGGAAGACAGAAACAAAGACATCTTTTGATTTTCAGAACATTTATTGAAGCAAACTATACGCATGGAAGATGAGATGAGACTGGTGTACTCTTGCAACGCTTGCGTGGCCTCTTAGCTAGTGGTGAACTAGGCCGTGTTTCCTGATCAGAGCATCTCTGTAAATATGATAAAAACAAAATTGTTAGGAAATGTGACATCAAATCAAACTTTATTTATATAGCACATTTCCTTCAACAGGTGAAAATTAAATGTGCTTTACAAAAAAGGGGCAAACCACTAACTAATGAAAACAAAACTTAGGAAATGTGACATGGTTACATCATATACAAACAAAGAACCAAACAAACACAACCAGACGCAGAGAGGTAGCCTATAATTTTGAAAAGCAATGGTTAGAATCGTTCGTAGTGTGGGAATTTACAAACGCGCATATTGCTGGATATTCCTACAAACACAGAGATACGTTGCAATACAGTACACATATTTACCAATATGTTCATAAGAAATATGCTTACTCATGAAGTTGATCCTCAGCTGGATCAGTTCGCTGTTCGAAATGACACCGCTCTTCATCAATGTCGGCTTCCGGACGGACCATTTTCCAAAATTAAACGAAATGTTTACCTCAAAAGAAATGAATTAGGCTACACTTTGACATTCTATCCTGCTTTCGCAGGCTTGGCATTTCTCACATGGATCTTGCGTCGCCCCTTCCCTACTCTCCTTCTATGGAGAGTAGTTATAATGTCGTTAACATGTGAATGGGATTTGGGCGGACTTCCTGCTGAGCGAAATTCACATAGTAATGAGTAAGGATTAATGAAGCATACATGGTTTAATTAATCAAAAATGTTAAGGGTACTGGATAGTGTGGTGGACAGCTGAATTGCAAACTCTTCAGGGGAGTGTACAGTGCGGTCAAGTGGTAAGGCAGATGTGATTGAAGCAACAAAGTGGGCAGGGTTTATGGAGTTGGTGGTCCGGAAGGATATGGTTCGCGACTGTTTGGGCTGAGGGGCAGGGGTGGACAAGAGAAAATTAATCAGTCTGTGATCAGACAAAGTGAACAGAGAGCTGGTGAGGTTTGATATGTTGAGACCAGTAGAAGAGACAAAGTCTAGAGTGTGGCCCTTGGAGTGTGTGGGGAAGTGTACATGTTGAGTAAGGTTGAAACAGTCCAAGTCTACATTGAGGTCAGAGGCAGGTGTACACTGAGTGGAGTCGGCATGGATGTTGAAGTCGCCCAGTAGCAGTAGCTGGGAAGACAGGGAACAGGCAGATGAGAGTAGTTCAGTTAATTCAGACAGAAAAATTTGATTTGGTTTAGGGGGGCGATAGATAAGAACAGCAATGACATTGTGTAATTTAAATGCAATGTATTCAAAAGATGTAACAGAAACCGGGAGGGAGACTTCGGATGGGGTGAAATTAGCATGAAAAATGGTTGCGAGGTCGCCACACCTTCCAGAAGGGCGGGGTTTGCAAAAGTAGCTAAAACCTGGGGGCGTGGCTTGATTTAATGAGAAAAAGATGCCTGGCTGCTGCCAGGTCTCACACAAAAAAAGAAAGTCCAGTTTATTGTCAATAATAAGTTCATGGAGCAGCGGGAATTTGTTGTTAATGGAGTTGGCATGGCGAATTGACTGTTTGGCTACCGGAGGGGCTGTGGGAAATGAACGCAAAACAGAATAATCCACGAGGCAGGTGCTGATTCCTCCTGTCGTTGCAGAGCGATTGATAATCCAAATGGATGGGATAGATTGTGCTGATGTTGTAGTGGCAGTGTGGATGTTACGACGACGCCCTCGGTGGAGGTATCGGGTGTGAAGGATGCCATGCTTATTGCACCGGAGGAAGGCGAGTGAGTCAACAGTGTAGCGAGAATTGAGAGTGAGCAGTTGCGAAGGGCTGTATTGTAACATTGTCAATGAAATCTGGGGGTGATAAATCCGGTCGTAGTTGCGGGTGTTCAATAGCAACAGTAGTGCAAGAAAATCAAAAAGAAGTGACTGTGTCGACAGCCGTAGCATAGCGGGCTAGCGGCAGCTGGCTAGCTAACGTTAGTGAAGGTCCGACTTTCCCAGACAGGTGGACCAGAGCAGACCGGGTAGCGCAAACACAGCTGGTAAGACAACCGCAATGAACCTGGCTAAACCGATCCCCACGACCAGCCGGCTAGTCAGCACAGCAAGGGAGCAGTAAGCGTACTCACCGTGAAGACTAGCACAGCTAGTAGCTCGAGGACAGGGTGAGAGAGTGGAGACCGACTCGCTGGAACGGAGCCGGGCAGTGAAGCAGGCAGCGTTGGATACCAACTGGTGCAAGATCTGTCAGCAACAGAGTCCGGGGCGGCGGTGAGGCAGACAGGATAGGCAATCCATGGGAAGAAATCCACGGCAAGCGATCATCCGGAAGGGTGAAACAGAGGCTGCAGCAGATGGCCGGATCTGGGGTCAGTAGCAGGAGAAAGGTAAGCAGAGGGTAGGAGACTCAGCAGGGGATACGGAGAGGAGCAGGTGATGCAGACAGGGTCATAGATCAAGGCCGAGGGGTGAAGCAGGATAGCAGGTCGATTTGAATCACTGGGCGATTGCACATATAAAAAATAAAAAAACAAATGCAAATGCTCTAGGTAGTGCTCTAGAAGATGTAATTGCGTTGTAGAGTAAAACGGTATATTAGCTAGTGATTGCCACGAAATGCAGAACCAGGAAACACACAGAGCTTGGAGGGCAAGGGAGAAGAAGCAGCGGCGAGAAGCGGCAACACAGATGCGCATGACTTTCACTCGACCGGAAGGAAGGACCGGGAGGTTATTTCCACCATCAAAGAGCTGGGCAATTAAGTGTTCATTAGCTGTGGATTTTATATGCATTCAGTTGGGGTGCATACACACACATGCACTCACTCTAGTACAAACTCACATAATCAACTGTGATCACTGAGACTGACATGATAGTGAATAGAAACATATTTACCGTCTTCCAAACTGTTTACAGTTGGATTTGTTCGCTGCCAAAAAAAGAAACACAAGTGTCTCAAACTGAGCTCTATTGAGTGAAAATGATCATTTTTCTTTTGGTGAAGTCATCTGAGAGATCTCAGGATTTTGTCATAGAATGCCACCGGGCTTTGCTGCAAACTTGTTGGCAGAAAAAAAAGAGTTTTTGTATCACTTGTAGGACAACCTGAAAATAAGATATCCAGACTCTGATGACTCTGACAAATGATATGCAACCAAATACAAAACATGACTTTTTTATTTGACATTATGTTTATTTGTCTACTGTATAAGTGAATTTCCCAGTTTCTACAGTAACAGTTCACTGCAGTAAAAGTAAAAGAGCAAATGGTGGCACAGGAGGTCTTAGGAGTGCATTTGTTTAATTCTTGCTAATTTTCTGACTAATGATTTGTTGTTGGGACCATTAAAAGCTTAATATTTTGCCATTTTGGGCTTGGCCCATTTTTTTGCCCAGGAGTTTTTTTTTCAGTATGGCATTATTTTAAAACTATTATATAAAAACTATTTTAAAAAATCATAATTAGCATAGCTGTGGTCTTGATATACTGGTCGATGGTGAATATTTGGACTATTTTAATATTTGGGCTGTTTCTAATTTAAATATAGTGGTGATGTACATTATATTGATGGCACACTATATAGTACTTAAATTAGTTTTTTTCCAGGTGTAAAATCTCGAAAAAATTCAAATGGGGCAAATTGTAGCTAATGCTGTTGCCTGCTTAGTGCATGGTCTGGCGGATTCTCCTGATGATGAAGAATCTGCGTGTCCGGCTTACTGCTGCAATGTTCGCAGTCTCTGGTACTCATTGCTTTACACTTGATCTTCATCTCAGGTGCGTCACCTCGCCTGCAAGGGTGGACTGCAGTAGTGCAGATTGGCAAAATGCTGAGGAACTGATACCCACTGCCACTGCAGTCCTCTAGTGGGTCAATGTCTGCTTCCTAGCTTCTTTTTTTGCTTTACCTTATATACATATCTCAACATAAACGTTTTTAACACAAAGAATACAAAGACAAAAAATATGCAAGTTGAACTGTTCTTGAAAATTGAACTCTACTGTATAGAGCACATGCAAAAACTTCCTGTGATGTTTATTAGTTTATTTAGTTTATTAGTTTAGTCAGCCCTCCAAAAATATTACATACAGTGCATAAATAAACACTCACCTCATGCACCACATGACCAAAAATGTCTGGACATCCCTTGGTCTGTGGCTATTTTTCAAGGTTTGGCTTAGGGCCTTTAGATCCATGTATTGGCACTAACATTTTTAAAGTTGCATGTTGCTAATTCATCTGTTTTTAGTGGTAATTCTTTAGGAGGAAAGAATGCAGTATATCTTTTGAAATTTAGTGATAGAGTGTAGATATTTTAAAATGTCTTTTCTTTAACACAAGCCTAAAGAAAATGAGTTTTAAAAGAGGCAATTGAGCTAGCCAGCCGGATCTCCTTAGGGAGATTATTCTTAAAGATTGGGGTCCTAACAGCGAAGGCCCGGTCACCCTTAATCTTAAATCTAGTCTGAGGAATTGCTGTGAGAGCCGAACTGTATTGCTCTGCCTAGACACAGGCTTATTGTACAGAGTAATGTCTCTTTGTGAAACAAGTAAAGCAGTTTCATCGCAACAAAAAAAAAAGTATTTTCAGAAACAAAATGATCCAATTGTGCATCTTTTTTCCCTGTGTGTGTCTATGCAGCAAACCACGGACCAAAACCAGCATGAATCAGTCAACGCTGTGGATCTCAAAAACGCCCAAGGCTGACAATGGTATGGAGGTGTGAACAACAGGCTAACCCAAACACAGCACACCGGATAATAATTATGATGTAGATACAAATCAAACTTGTATTTCCTTTTTACTGGACTACAGGGCAGCACCATAGGAGATGTCTTCACCAAACACCAGAGCCAAACTCCACACACAGCTGAAATACTCAAATACACCTGAAAGTAGCTGCACTTACACCACTGACAAACTCCACACACAGCTAACCAAAATGCACCTAAAACAATAACTCTACACACACCTGAGCCAAACTCCACATATACCTTACCCAAATGCACCTGAAACTAACTCTACACAAACACCTGAGTTAAATTCCATATACACATAAGTAAAAAACACCTGAAACTAACAGCACACACACCTGAGCTAAACTCCTGTAACTAATACTGTAACTCAAATACACCTGAAGCTAGCTGCACATACACTTAATTTCCATACGTACCTAAACCAAATGCACCTGAAACTCCACACATACAGGCTAAACTCCATATACACATAACCCAAATAAACCTGTCCCCAACACACCTGACAAAAATGCCAAACACACCAGATCTGAAAGGGGTATAATTATGCTTCACTGCTCAGAGTGAGCATGTGAACAGTATCTGGTCTGCATATTTTGATAAATCCAAGCATGAAATGTTAACAAACAGCGCAGTGTACCAGCATAGAATCTAAATTATCCACACATAAGCATCAAAGGAAAATATAATGAAGACATTGGATTGTTTAACATTTTGGCATAGCTCCTTGAATCCAGAAAGACCAAAAAAACTAAGTTACACATTATTTTAAGCGTTAATCAGTTTGTGAGTTAATCACTGACTAACTTATGATACTTATATTATACGAAAGCCTGGATTCAATTGTTTGTAACTTTGACCTCAATTAAAAACATACATGCCCACTTAATTCCATTAGAGGGACTTATGAACAGATATGATACACTGAATTGTGACTTGAAAATAAATGCAACTGTATCTATAATCAGTGTAAACACATTAATCTCATGAACGTTTGTCATTGTATAACTGAAAACAGAAAAATAAGATCAGCAAAACATAGAAAATTAAGATTAGCATAATCAGATTTTGTTGGAAATATACAAATAGTATTTAAGTTAAGATCTCACTTTGAGCCTCTGTTTGTTTTTAACATGTATGTTCCATAAATCAGAGGCTAATACTATTGTACCCTTACACATTATAACAGTCCATTAAACTTTTCACAATAATGGACTGAAAATGGAATGTCAGTCATTTGCACTTGATATTTATTAAATGTTTTCATCTTATATTCTTTACAGATGAAGACACAGATTATGATTTTTTGGAAAATGATAAATCAGCTCATGTTGCATAGGAGGTTCTTATCATCGATCACTGAAGAGAAATGCTACAGTAACTATGGCCTGATGCATTTACATAACATTTACTAGATGCTCTAATACAGAGTGAATTACACAAGTGCACACATAAAGATTGCACACATGAAGAGTTCATGGTTAGTTGGATGAGGAAGCCAGAGATCTTGGCATCCCTTTTCACAAGATTCTTCATGTGAAATTTCTAAGTCAATCAGAGATACCATCGTCAGGGGGAGTGCACAATGTTATGTTCGTTGGCAGCGTAGACCTTATTGGCGTATCTGTCAAAGGTAGATGAGGAGTGACTCATTACAGCCCAAGCAGGAAGTTAAGAAAACCATAATGCTCAGCTAATGTACATTAGGTCCTTAGCTGGGCCCTTGCATCACTGAAGCCTTTTGTGTTTTTATCCTGCTTAATGTACACAGGTAGAGATGCTGATGCATTGTTGGCTTTATGTGCCACTTTTAGGAGACTGTCTCCACATAAATGATCTGTGCTCACAGGTAGCCAGCATGATAATCACAAACAGCTAATCCCCGTCTGTTGTTCCGTATTGAAGATTTAGTTCTGCTTGAGCAAACTCAGTGGGAGGACCTGCTGGGACTGCTTGGTTAGATGTAATATGCACATGCTGAATGACTCAGTCATTGGTTTTAGTGTAAATCCAGCTGAAGTGTTCCCAAAAACACAGTCGTAACAAAAAATGAACTTGTCCCAAACAGAACTGGCCAAAACACACAACATACCTGTCCCAGAACTAATCATCTTAAACACATAACACAGCATAATGCTGCTCGATCACAACTGACCAAAACACTTTACGCTCTTGTCCCAAACACGGTCAACCAAAACGCATAATGCAGCTGATCAAAAAAACAATTGATCCAAATTATGCACCCATTCCTAACACAGTTGATCCAAAGAAAATTAACTTGTCCCAAACGCAAGAGAACCAAATGCATAATGCAGCTGTCCCAAACACAGTTGACTCAAACTCATTAGGCACCTGTCCTGTAGGCAATCGACGCAGTTGAACCAAACGCAGTTCACCAAAACTCATTACACACCTATTCTGAACACAGTGGACAAAAACACAACAACACAAATACATTACGCACTACTCCCAAACACAATTGTTTTAGAAAAGCAATCTAATTCTGTGGCTGCTGGACTTGCTGAAGAGAGAATAGTGTGGAGTTCAGTTTGACTTGGTCATTCAAGAGCTAAACTGTCAGTCTGCAACCCTGCCCATCTCCCTCCTGCTAATTGACCAGGAGAATTAAAATGATTTGGAATCAGAACAGGTTAAGGACAAGAATGTGTTGAAGTTGGTGTGTGTATCAATGCATTGGAACTGGAATGCTTTTGGCTTTACAGTGCGCTGCTGTTAAATTGTGCTGAAACTAGAATATTTTTCTGTTAAGAGCGTGTTGGCAATAAAAATTTGTGAAAGTTGCAGTATGTTCGTGGGGATTGCACCCCATCCCCCAGAGGCATTTGCATCTGTTTATTTCCTTTTTTGTTTATCCATATATTCAGCAGAACTTAGAAATATTTAGGAACAATCACTATCATTTCACCCACATACATACACTGTCACACACGCACACACACACACATACACACACACATGCACACAAACACATGCACACACACATACACGTACACACAAAAACACACAGGCTCTGGCATCGTCAGCTATATTTACAGTTTCAAATCTCAGAAATTTGTCACTTCTGAATGCACCATCTCTAACCAGTCTGAAATCAGAACTCCATTAACAACAAACAGTGAGGCTCACACTAATTGAGTCATACAGAATGATCAAATTACTCTTAAAATAATATAAATAAAAGGGATAAAAGGGAAATTAAATGTTTGAATTCCTCTGTGATGCAAATTTGACTGAACCAATCTGTCGGATCACCGTCAAAATACCCATCAGCAAAGAGCATGGCAAAACTGGGCCAACTCAGCAGAGAGGCTACAAAGGAAATTATTTTAAATGGATAAAACTATTCATTCAAAAACGATTCAAAGCTGAGAAATCTCTTCAGGTCTGTTTAATTTCTGTGTGTACAGTAAATTCAAGCTTGTGGCTGTCTCCTGCTGCTGATCGTTTTAAGCTGTCCCCATTGCTTCACACACGAGTGGAGAAGAAACGGGCTCTTCAGCCCGTTCAAATGTCAAATCTGCCTTGTATTTGCAAAGATTGAAGAGTCCACCATTCACATACTGTATCATGGACTGAACTTGGTGTAAAAGGAAGTTTCAGAATTTTAAGGTGTGTGTGTGTTTGCATGTGTGTGTATGTGTATGTGGAAGATTGTTGGACATGGAGCATTTAAAGCCTAATTGTTAGGTTGCGCCTGTTTTTAAATGGATAGATTTTAAGCTAAATAGGTTCCAGTTGTTGAAATGTTCTTGTTAATGAGTCACTGTGATTTTCAGGGGTTGTGTGTTTCATACTTTTCTTTAATTTTGGGAAATGACCTATCCTTAAACTCAGTGGTTACTGTAAAGAAAAAGAGCTAATGTAAAACACATACATTTTCCACTTTTGCCTTGTTCTGACAATTCAGATTAAAATGCTATATATGATAATGTCATCTGCTGTTATTTAGACATTGAGCTTTCTGTGTCTGTGGACTGTATGCTTGACTGGGCTGGGGTTCTGTTTCTTAGGCCGATCTGTCTCATTCACATACTAAATTGAAATTTGAATGTGAAAATTAACATTGGAATCTGAAAGGAAAAAAAATGTTGCATATTTTTATTACAGCTGTCTTCCTTTCAACTTGGGTTGTGTTAAACCAAAAATAAATTTAGCATTTTAGCACCTCCTCTGTTGAAAACAGAAGTCGCTTAGTCATGCAGGTTGATACTATGTTGTTATTTGTCGGACACAACCCATTAACTTCATCACTGGTTCTTTGGTGCGATCGGAATGCATCTTTTCCTCCACTAGGAATATAGTGAATAAAAAGAGATTGGCACTGGCCTCTTTGCAAGTGGATCATCTAGTGTTTTTGACAAATAACCTGCAGGCCTGATATTGGCATAAAATGTTTAACCAGTTAAGTTTTACCTTTTTATTTTTTCAATGCTGAGAGTTACAGCATTTTGGCAGGCTAAGGTTAAATGCTGATCTTAGGTCCTTCTTCAAAAGGTACCAGAAAGTACTTTTCAGTTTTTAATAGCACTTTATTGTATTGTAAATTGTTAATCAGGATCAAACATTCTTTTCAGTCACATTTCTCAAAATTGTGTGCCTTAATTTAATTTAAACAAAATCATTACAAACAGGGGTTGACAAAAGTGGTAAACAAGTATGCATGCAAGGCAAAAATGATGAAAATAAACAACAATTTTATTGTATCTATTTTTAGGTGCATATCTATTGTTAGGTATGCTTTTTGTTGCACATTTTAATCTTTTTGCGTGCATGCGTAGCCTACTTGTGTACCACTTATGTCTACCCTTGAGTCAAGTGTAGGGGAGAGTCGCTATCAATGTGACAATTTTTGTATTTTGCTCATTTATTCAGGAAATAGTTTGTCTAGTCTAGACTATGAAATGTTTACTTCAAGCCATGACGTAAATAGCCTACAATATCATTAAAAAATGACATACATCAGACGTTTATGTCATCGAGCTCTCTGCAGCATTCTCAGTTAGCTAGCAAGGGCAAGATGATGTAAAAATCTATTGAGTTGTTTTACAGTTTTTCGATTGCTAACACACGAAAACTGGTTCTTTTAGCAAAAACTCCCAAATTATTACTTCAGCTCTCTGAGGACCAACACAGCTCTCAAAACTAAAAACACTTTTCACATGTTTTAACACATCCTGCAAATTGTCAGACTTTTTCTGCAAATCTCTACAAACAAATGCTCTCATGAACCACTGGTTATCCACTGTGCTCATGCAAAAAACACTAGCAGTCAAAACAGTTAACTCAAGTCATCACAACCAAGCAAACACTTGGCAGCAAAATTGTTAACACACCAGTCACAATCTCAGGATCAATAAATAGGCCACAGTTTGCGTCTGTGTGCTTTTGAACAATGGAACCTCAAAATGGACAAGCTGTCCAAAGATCAGGAAGACAAAGACAAAGAAGAAGACGAAGAGGCAGGAGACAATCCAGACGAAATACGTGCCACCTTGATTGACCATGTGCTGATGCATGGTATGAGGATGAGGGAAGCTGGACAGAGAGTTCAGCCAAACTTGAATCGTTTCACAGTGGCATCCATTGTCCATACTTTCAGACAAGAAAACAGGTACCGTAATTATGTACTGTTACATATTGTATCTGCTGTACTACTGTGCGAGAATATGCTGTCTATGTAATGTTGAAATGTATTGACGGACTATATGTTCTTTAGATTTTATTGCTGCTTTTGTTGACAGTGCTGCATATACTGAGTTCGTTTTATGAATGCTACTCTCCTTTGAAAATACTAAATTTTTTGTTCCTTCAACTGTTGTGTTTACTGTACAGTACTTTTCACTCAGCATCACTTTTCAGTACTACACATAAAATATTTGTAAAAAGAATTTGCACACTCATTTGTTTGTAGTGTAACATTGCAAAGATCAAAATCTGAAAACCAGAAAATACGCAGAATAAGCAGGAAAGAATAACTCCTGACTCACTGCTATAAACGGTTTTTGCAGTAGTGCTTTGAATGTATCTCACTGGTGTGTTATGGGTAATCTACATTGTCTGTGTTTTTGATGGTTTGTGTGTGCCATATGAAGGCAAAGTTTAATTTTGATGGAAGAGTATATGTTTTTGAGAAGATAATTTGAGTTTGGCATGGATGTTTGTGGTTTGTACTGATTGATGTGTAGTTTTGGGATTGTGTTAATAGTTCTGAGAAAAAGGGGAATTGTTTCATAAAATGTGTCTTAGCAATAAAAAAAACATGTAACATATACACACATACATAGACACACTTATAGGCTATAGGCTATATTTCAAACTTGTCCTTGGGAGGTTTGGTGCCTGGAGACGGAGGGGCCCTGCTGCAAGGCCTAGGAATTTAGTGTTGCATAGAATTCTAGTTATGCTGGAGTAGAGAAAACTCTCCTCCCTTCAATATCATAAATCAAAAAAAAAAAAAATAAAAAAAAAAAAAAATATATATATATATATATATATATTATAATCAACTGATATAAAAAAAATCAATGAGAAAGCTACTTTTGTTTGTTTTTTACATACAGGTAAGCTTTACAAAGCAACTACATACAAATATGCACTGTATATACATATATGTATACCATACAGACCAATCTAGTGAGTGCTTATTATAAATGCCTGTGACCAGGTGGCTGTTTATTTTCTATTACAGTTTTTTACAATTGCTTTGACTCATTTTGCACAGCAGAATTTCAATGTACAAAACTCAATGCAAAGTGCCAAACTGACTTTCAAACTTCATACTGTAAGACACTACATCCTACGCTGACATACAATGTGCAAAACTGTTAATACAAAGTGCCAAACTCTAAATCATATGCTCCATTCTCAGAATACAGCCATCTAATATTACAACAATGTTCAAATGCGTATTAGTACAAATGCAGATCACTAAATCAGTTCAACAGGTGTATGTAGTCATGTCTCAGTACGCCCAACAACCTTGCCCAGGTGAGTAGCATTGCAACACAATTGATAATCTCTTCACCACTACAGAAAAGGCTGCTTAGAAACCTGAATGGCAGTTTCTGACTACATGGAGCAGGTCGGTGAGGTTGAGGTTGGTAACGAAGGACAGGGTCGTGGTCGTGGCCAAGGAGGCAGAAGAGCAGTTGTGTCCACCTTACTCCCCCATCGAGGAGTTTCTCTCGGCCTGGAGGTGGAAGGTATACGATAGGCATCCATATCAGCAGGCAATGCTCCTTCAGGCCATGGATGAGGCATGTGATGACATTACAGCCCAGCAGTGTCATGGGTGGGTAAGGCACTCTAAAAGATTTTACCAGCGCTGTCTTGCCAACGAAGACATCTGATGCGACGTCAACGAAATTCTGTGGCCAAATGCAGCGGAGAGGCAAAATGCTGCTTAAGCACCAAAAAGCAGTTTTTTTTTTACTTCACAGTAATGTTTGTTGTTACTGTAACTGTTTTTGCTTTTACTGTTGTTTTTGTTTTTACTGTACAATACAATTGAGTTTACAGTACTGCATTACTGTATGATTTTTCTTTAATGATTAAACTTCATAATCTAATCTAATATTTTGTTTGTCTTTCATAAAAACACAAGCGCTATACTGCAGTCTATCACGGGATGCTTGCTGTACATAATTTAACGTACTTATGAGGAAATGACCATTGCATTGTCTTTTTTGCTAATAAGTATTTTGTGTTTCACCGCATTATTTGATAATGGACGTTGTATTTGAAAATGCACCAATAATTAAACTTCAACGACATTGTGATAAACTTTAGCATGAAATACAATCTAATTTGGTTCAGTTGTTTCTATTGTGCATGCTATATATGATTTTGAGCCCAAGATTAGGAGTTTAGCATTTTGCGTTACAGTTTCTCTCAATTGTTTAAACACGTTTTCTGAAACTATAGCTCAGTTTCTCAAAACTCTACACACAAAGCACAGCAACAGTTAACCTTTTGCCAAAACTACACAAATCTCTTGCAAAATGCATTCATGCATTCAAAACCACGTTCTCTCTTCTCAAAACTGACTTTTTCCATCAAAATGATTCATACAGGCCTCATATGAATAGGTCTTATTGAGCATTTATTTCACACTGGTGCGATAAATTTAAAAACACAACCATCAAAATACAGTATATATGTTCTGGCCTCATGAGGTCATGTTACATATTCAAGTGTATAAAATCATGTAAAAATTGCTTATTTTTTATCCTTTTTTGAAGTTTTAGTTTTCTTTTCAAGGGGTCCCAAAACAGGCTGCAATTTTATAGTACAGTTTTTTTCTATTGCTAAGACACATTTTATGAAACAATTCCCCCTTTTCTCAAAACTATTAACACAATCCCAAAACTACACATCAATCAGTACAAACCTCAAACATCCATGCCAAACTCAAATTATCTTCTCAGAAAGATATACTCTTCCATCAAAATTAAACTTTGACTTCATATGGCACACTTAAGCCATCAAAATCACAGACAATGTAGATTACCCGTAACACACCAGTGAGTTAAATTCAAAGCACTACTGCAAAAACCTTTTATAGAAGTGAGTCCGGAGTTGCAACTTTCCAAATATTTTATTTGCAGTACTGAAAAGTGAAATACTGTACAGTATACAGTACACATCACAGTTGAAGGAACAAAAAAAAAAAAAAAAAAAAAAAAAAGTAATTTCAAGAGAGTAGTATTCAAAAAAGGAACTCAAAAGTATGTGCAGTACAAAAAACAAAAATTTTTTTTACGAAAACAACAATTTAGAGAAGTTTACACACTACTCAGCATTGTCAGCTTGATCGCCGTCTCGTCTCTGGGTCAGGCCACAAAATTTCATCCACATCACACATGTTAGCGCGTGCATAGCAGCGTGGGAAATATGCCCTGGTATGTCTAATCCACCCTTGGATGGATTCAAGTGCAATATCTCCACAGGCCTCCTCCATGGCCTGCAGGAGATTTTCCCGCACATAAGGGTTGCGATCGTACACCCTCCACCGCCATGCAGAGAAAAATTCCTCAATAGGGTTGAGGAATGGCGAATATGCAGGCAGAAATAAAAAAGAAAATCTAGGATGATCAGTGAACCAGGCACGAACCAGAGCAGCATGATGGAAACTGACGTTGTCCCATATGACAACATAGTGGGACTGCTCTGGCCACCCTGGCTCCCCTTCCTGTTGATGCATGTTGTTTTCCATGTTATTTAGGAATGCAAGGAGGTGTGCCGTGTTGTAAGGCCGCAGGGTAGCATGGCGGTGGAGGACGCCCCGCTGGCTGATGGTGGCACATAGGGTTATGTTGCCTCCTCGTTGTCCTGGCACCTCAACAATGGCGCGCTGACCAATGATATTTCTTCCTCTTCTCCGCCTTTTCGTCAGGTTAAACCCCGCCTCATCAACAAAGACGTATTCGTGGGGTTCGGCCAGAGCATCAAGCTCAAAAATTCTCTACAAAAAAAAAAAAATTGTATATATATTCTAAATACAGTAAGGTATGTACTAGAGTATGCAGTGTACACACACTTTGCCACAATGAAAGACATGCCTTGCATACAGTAATTTACAGCAGGGCACTACAGTGCACACATTACCATATAGTACTGTTGTACTGGAGAGGTAGACCATCATAGTATACTCTACAAATATAGTACTGTACCTAAAAATAGTGTACCATATTGGGCTTACCTGCACATATTGAAACCGTTGGTTCTTCACCCTGATTGCATTTCTTTTAAAAGGTACTCTGTAAACTTGCTTCATCCTCAGCCTATTGCGGTGAAGTATGCGCTGTATGGTTGATATGGCAATACGCTCCATCCCTCCAAAAACGCCCTGATCTTGAATGATCCTTGTCTGAAGTTCACGCAGGCGAATGGTATCGTTTGCAATGACGATGTTCACCACTGCCATTTCTTGGTCATCTGACAACAGTCGTTGCCTGCCTCCAGCCGGTGGCCGCCTCTCAGTTCTGCAAAAACACAATGTAAGCAAACAATTACTGATGATTACGGAGTCATCCATTTGTACAATAATATCTAAAGAACATATCGTCTGTAAATACACTTCAACATTACATAAACAGTATATCCTCTCACAGTAGTACAGCAGATACAATATGTAACAGTACAGTAAATTACGGTACCTGTTTTCTTGTCTGAAAGTACGGACAATGGATGCCACCGTGAAACGGCTGAAGTTCGGCTGAACTCTCTGTCCAGCTTCCCTCATTGTCATACCATGCACCAGCACATGGTCAATCAAGGTGGCACGTATTTCATCTGGGACAAATTATCTCCTGCCTCTGCCTCTGCCTCTGCCTCTGCCTCTGCCTCTGCCTCTGCCTCTGCCTCTGCCTCTGCCTCTGCCTCTGCCTCTGCCTCTGCCTCTGCCTCTGCCTCTGCCTCTGCCTCTGCCTCTGCCTCTGCCTCTGCCTCTGCCTCTGCCTCTGCCTCTGCCTCTGCCTGCCGTCCTTTGTCGTCCATGTTGAGGATCCATTGTTCATAAGCACACAGATGCAAACTGTGGCCCTATTTATTGGTCCTGAGATTGGTGACTGGCGATTGGTGATTGGTGACTGGTGTGTTAACAATTTTGCTGCCAAGCGTTTGCACCTTGAGAAAGGTGTGCTACCTGAGTTTAGGTTGTGATGACTTGAGTTAAATATTTCGACTGCTAGTGTTTGTTGCATGAGCACAGTGTGTAACCTGTGATTCATGAGGGCATTTGTTTGTAGAGATTTGCAGAAAAAGTTTGACAATTTGCAGCATGTGTTAAAACAAGTGAAAACTGTTTTTAGTTTTGAGAGATGTGTTGGTCCTCTGAGAGCTGAAATAATCATTCGGGAGTTTTTGCTAAAAGAACCAGTTTTAGTGTGTTAGCAATCGAGGAAAACTGTTAATATAAAGACTGTTGCCATGATACAATACAGTAAATATATCCTCATATAAATAGTGCATTTGCTAGGTAAACCTAATTCTAATTCAGTACAGTACAGCAAAGTGTGTGAACCGTTATCACTTTGAGTGTTGTTGTTATTGTGTATGATACAATGCACATTTTACTGCATTGTCCTGCCAATGAGGTCCAGTTAGGCTGCACTCACAACCCAGGTTCCATCATGAGTCATACTGAACATTGTTAGAAGTGTTTTTCCTTCTTCCTTATCAGTGAATTATGAGTTTTGCCAAAATAGATAACATTTGTGTCTTCTCAAAACGAGAACATGCTTAGACTGTGTCAGTCTGGACAATGGATGTAATGATCTGTTGACATATATGAAATCAATGAACAAATTCAAAAAGGTAACAAAGCAAATCTTTATTTGTTACTGTGAAATAAATCTTTGTTCAGCAGACTGCAAAAATAAAAATCGTAGTTTGTAGGCCTGCTGTAAAAATAACAAAAAACAAATACGTGATCAACCAAAGTTGCACGTATTTCATTTGAAATGTTAGCTCATCTCCCTCTTCCTCATCCACCTCGTACACGTACACGTACACCTCCTCTTCCTCCTCCTCTACCTCTACCTTGCTGTGCTGCGTGTTGCTCCATTGTTTTCCAACACAATAGAAGTCACCTGAGGTCTCTTTTATTGCTCTGACAGATAATTGAAAAGTTTAGCCAATTGAGTTTGAGCAGGTGTGGCATGAGTGAGACCAATTGGTACTTAAAGTTTGGCATTTGAAGGCCAGTGTTTTCCATGTGAACAAACAAGGCTTGATTATCAAAATTGTGCTAAATGATGAGATTTTGTGTATAGAGTGCAAAAATGTGATTTAGAATTGCTATTTGAGTGAAAACAAAGGAATTGTGCTTAGAGTTTTGTGGAAATAGTCTTTGTTGTTGACACATGAGCTTCAAGTTTTCACCATCGTGTGCATAGTTCCAGTTTTAGTGTTTAAACATTTGAGAAAAACTGTAGTATTTATAACAAGGCTATTCGCTCAGAAAGAAAACCCCACTTTTCAAAGATCATCGCGGATAATAGCAAGAATTCTAGAGTAATAATTTTTTAATGATAAAATAACAACCATTAGAGCTGGTATTGTTAGAAATACTAGTATCCCACATGATTTGTCCTGTAACAAGCCGGCAACCATGAGGAATTTTAACAGTATCTCTGATGCAGAACTCGACAGAATTATAGCACAGAGTAAATCGTCAACCTGCTGCCTCGACCCTGTCCCTACAAAATATTTTTAAAAGTTGTTAATCGAGTTTCCACATCAGTTCTAAAAATAATTACACATCTCTTAAGACTGGAATTTTTCCCAACACATTAAAAACCCCTGTTGTGAAACCGCTACTGAAGAAACCAAATTTAGACTACAACGTCCTAAGTAATTACAGGCCGATTTCCAATTTACCCTACATGAGCAAGATACTTGAGAAAGTAGTCTTTAACCTTAGCGCACAAGCCAAATCTTACCAATCCTTGCCCATTTAGGGGGTACCATATTTAACCCTCTGGGGTCGAGAGCTCCGCCGGCGGAGCTCGACAAGATGAAATTAACTTTCGTTTCTATGTGGATGATTAACTTCACGTGCTGTTATCATACAGACGCAACAAAAACATTGACAGAAACCTTAGAATCACGACTTTCCAATGTGCCCATTGGCAAATAATGTGAATTGTTTTAAATGTTCTAAATTTGATTAATTAGATCATGTATGCTTCGTTAAACTTTACTCATTACTATGTGAATTTCGCTCAGCAGGAAGTCCGCCCAAATCGCATTCACATGTTAACAACATTATAATTACTCTCCATAGAAGGAGACTAAAGGAGGGGGCGATGCGAGATCCATGTGAGAAATGCCAAGTCTGCAAAAGCGGGATAGAATGTCAAAGTGTCGCCTAATTCACTTCTTTTGAGGTGAACATTTCGTTTAATTTTGGGAAATGGTCCGTCCGGAAGCCGACACTGATGAAGAGCGGTGTCATTTCGAACAGCGAACTGATCCAGCTGAGGATCAACTTCATGCGTAAGTATATTTCTTATGATCAAATCTGTAAATATGTGTACTGTATTGCAACGTATCTGTGTTTGTAGGAATATCCAGCAATATGCGCGTTTGTAAATTCCCACACTACGAACGATTAAAACTATTGCATCTCAAAATTATAGGATAGGCTCTCTGCGTCTGGTTGTGTTAGAAGTTGTCACGTAACGGGTAGGGGGGACCCAAACGCAGAGGGAAAAAAACACAAACTCAAAAAGGGAAAATTAACAAAGACTTTACTTACACGACAGGCAAACAAGCAGGGAACAGAAAAGGCCACGATGAGCAAAAACACAAACTCAAAAAATATCTAATAAAACAGAAAACAACAGGAACTCAAAAACACAGGCAGGGCAGAACACAGGCAGGCAGAGTACAAGGGCAGGTCCATTTCAAATAGATCAAACACAAGTAGGAAACAAACACAAGGAACCAGCACCCGAGTCAAGGGAACAAAGAACTTAAATAGACAGGGGGTAACAAGACACAGGTGAACTCAAAAAACAATCAACCCAGAAAAGGAGGGGATAACAAGACACAGGTGGGAACAATGATAGAATAACGAGACAACAATAATACAATTAACAGGGGGGAGCAGGACACAAAACAGAAGTGCCGCCATCTGGCGGCCCAACAAGGGAAACACAGACAGGAAAACACAGAACCATGACAAGAAGTATCAGGTAGACTGTATGTTTTTCGATCATATTGGTAATAAATAGCCCGTGGCGTGGCTAAGATTCTAAAACTGATGTCCTCGCACAATCGATATTAGCATACTGTAAGTAAATTCGGGAAATAGCAATATAATAACCACTTAGCTAAACAGACCTAGCCTACTTCAGGTTGAGGCATTGTTATTGATGAGTTGCATGTAGTTGAGCTGGAATAGCAATGTTTATTTAGTTTAGCTAATGTTGTTTCGTTGATAGCTTGCATTATTTGTGAATGTGTGCTGTATTGCATTCTCTGTGTGTTTGTAGGAATATTCACTAATATGCGCGCTTGTAAATTCCCACACTACGAACGATTCTAATCATTGCTTCTCAAAATTATAGGATACCTCTCTGCGTCTGGTTGTGTTTGTTTGGTTCTTCGTTTGTATATTACATTACATTACATTACATTCATTTGGCAGACGCTTTTATCCAAAGCGACGTACAAAAAAGTGCATTTCATGGTCGTAGACAACTGCTGAACACGGGTTCAGTAAGGTACAATTACTTATTTTGTACAGCATTTCTAGCCGAGAACAATGAACACTATTCTGGTCTAACATCTGCAAAGCCAACTAGGCAGAAGAATAAGCTACAGTATTAGGACAAATACAAATTACCAAGAAGTGCAGGGATGGGGCAACATGTAAGTGACAGGAAAAAGGTTTATTTTTTATTTTTTATTATACAGCGTGGTGGTGGTTAGTCTAGGTATAGACTGAAGAGATGAGTCTTCAGGCCACGGCGGAAGATGGATAGTGAGGGGGAGGTTCGGAGAGGGACGGGGAGTTCGTTCCACCATGGGGAGCTAGGGTGGAGAAGCTCTGTGATCCCTTTGGGCGGGTGGGAGGGGTTACAAGGCGCCCTGCTGCCGCAGAGCGGAGTGGTCGAGCAAGCACATAGAATTGAGTCATGTCCTGCAAGTAGATGGGGGCTGTCCTGTTGGCTGCAGTGTAGGCAAGGGTCAGGGCTTTGAACCGAATCCTGGCAGCGACCGGTAGCCAGTGAAGTGATCGCAGCAGAGGAGTGACGTGGGAGAATTTGGGGAGGTTGTAGATGAGTCGGGCAGCGGCATTCTGAATCATCTGTAGTGGCTGTATGGCACAAGCTGGCAGGCTTGCAAGGAGAGAGTTGCAGTAATCAAGGCGAGAGGTCACCGTAGCCTGGACGAGCAGCTGGGTGGAGTGCGTCGTCAGGTATGGTCGAATCCTCCTGATGTTGTACAGGAGGAATCTGCAGGACCGTGATGTTGCCTTGATGTGCTCCTTGAGGTCCAGTTGGTCATCCAGGACCACCCCCAAGCTCTTGGCAGAGTGAGAGGCAGTCACTGTGGTGCCATCAACCGTGATTGAGAGTTCACGAAGCAAGGAGGTCTTGCACGGGAAGAAGAGCAGCTCAGTTTTGTTGAGGTTGAGCTTCAGATGGTGGCTGGCCATCCAGGTGGAGATGTCAGCCAGGCAGGAAGAGATCATTGACCTGTGTGGCCGAGGGGGGGAAAGAAAAGAAGAGTTGTGTGTCATCTGCATAACAATGATAGGAAAAGCCATGTGAATTAATGACTGAACCAAGAGATCTGGTGTATAAGGAGAACAGCAGAGGACCCAGTACAGATCCCTGCGGCACTCCCGTAACAAGTGGATGAGAAGCAGAGGCTTCTTATGATGTAACCATGTCACATTTCCTAAGTTCTGTTTTCATTAGTTAGTGGTTTGCCCCTTTTTTGTAAAGCACATTTAATTTTCACCTGTTGACGGAAATTTGCTATATAAATAAAGTTTGATTTGATGTCACATTTCCTAACAATTTTGTTTTTTATCATATTTATAGAGATGCTGATCAGGAAACACGGCCTAGTTCACCACTAGCTAAGAGGCCACGCAAGCGTTGAAAGAGTACACCAGTCTCATCTCATCTTCCATGCGTATAGTTTGCTTCAATAAATGTTCTGAAAATCAAAAGATGTCTTTGTTTCTGTCTTCTAAATGGCTCACTGAGTCTTTGTCTTAGTGGTGGGGAGGCATGTGGCCAGGTGTGAATAGCCTACTTAGCTGGCAGGTCGTCCTACCCAATGCATATTCATTACAGAAAGGCCATTTGCCCTCCCATTCTCACCTGTTGTTGAAAAATAGTAGTCACAACACTAACTTTTAGCAATGTATTTTATATTTCTCATTGGATTTGCTAAAATATTTTGTCATCTTTTGATACCCAAGACCTTGATGAACACATTTCAGTGACCAAAAGTCTTAGTCACAATTGTTCGGTGTGCTTTATTACAACATTCCTGTGCATGTTCAAAACTACTGTTTACAGTTTGTGTGTTTTTAGAGCAGTTTACAATCCACACATGATTATGACCTACTTACTGCTGCCATATTATTGTAGCTGAGTCTGTGCTGAAAACAAAGATATGAAACACTTTGGAATCACTATATAAAATTTATGAAATTTACACAAATGTCAGAGCATCGCACAATCACCAGTGTGCCTCATTTTACCCTTAGACCCCAGAGGGTTAAAGCTTTATAACTCCAGATGTGAACACCACATAAATGAAGCAAGACATTTGTACAATTTACAATACTAATGCAGATTAGTTTATATTCATAATTTTGGAAGAAATAAAGTGCCACAAATGCAATTGTCTAGACAAAAAATCAAAAATGAATTTGCACTTTTTTAGTTTGCAATGAAATACTGAGAGATTGCATATATACAGCAGGTTAAACTCTACATGTGCTGGATCAAAAACTTCTTGACCACAAGTTCATAAAATCTAAGGGTGGATATGTATAACTACTATAGATTTATGAAGCAAAAACTAAGCAGTGTACCCAGCGTCTCTAAATCTATCCAAAATGTCTAAATTATGCATTGCTGTAAATCACGACATATTCACATATTACACTGCAAATCAACTGTTTTGTCTCAAGAAACTCACTGTTGCATCATTTTCAAGTGGGAATTACAAGCTTTCCATCAGTGCAGTGGTCTAAAATATTTAGGGGCCCAGAAACATATCCAAAATCTCTCCAAAAATGAATTAAATGCTTTTTGTCCATTATAAAGCATATAAATGAGCCCCTTATTAAGTTTTAAGATGGAACATTGCTATCAGGTTAAAAAATAATGCAAAAATATTGTCACACAATGCGGTACAGTACCTAAATGTGTAATAATTAACTCTTGTATGTATTTCTATACTCTGTACTCTCGTATGTTTTCTTGTATGGGAATGGGGCGACATGAAACAATTTTCAACCGTCCACCGCGTTTTGGCAATGCTCCAACTCTCATGTCATCACTGTTGCATGCTTCACAAAAACTATTAACTACTAACTAACGCTTACATTACAGTGTGAAATATCCACATTATATAATACCACTAACCTGTAACTATAACTATTTTGAGCAGTAATACTTACATAGCAATGACGAAATCTTATCTGTTTTCAGCAGATAGAGACAGAGACAGGAAATCAGTGATATAGTTCTATCCGCTCCTGTCTTACACCAGAAAACGATGTCAGCTAGGTCTATCAGCAAACATATAGCTTAGCTATGCTCAGAAGTCCTCAATAATAATAGTATTTTCCAAGAAATTCCGAAAACAGTTGACAAGGTTTCGTTAGCAGCCTTTTTGTTTTACTGCTACCATAGAGTGAATGCATAATTGAATGCGATGATAAGAAAATTTCCGGTTACGCTGACCTGTAAAACACGACGCTAAAGTTGGCTCCCGATTCGAAATTTCCGGTCCACCTCAAATCGGTTGTGTTATAAGATTGGATGGTTTCGCAGTCTTCCTTACGTATTTGCAAAGGTTATAACTTGCTTCTAAAAGAGAGATACGGATCAAGAGAGAAATTGTACAAAGGTGGTAATGAGAATTAAAAACTTCTGGAACAGATAGTTGCTTGCTCAAATAGTTTTTTGGAAATATGTCCAGCAAAGATTATCACATTGCTCCATTTCTTTGGGAGGTGGTAGAGGACTGCATTCTACATGTACAGATGTGAAATGGCTACTGTAACTGCATTGGACAGTACATTAGGTTATTAATGCATTACATTTATGGTGACTCTCCCCTACTATATCCATCCATCCACCCATCCATTATTTAACCTGCTTCTCCTGGTCAGGGTCGCAAGGTGTGCTGGAGCCTATCCCAGCATACATTGGGTGAAACGCAATAACACACCCTGGACAGGTTGCCAGTCCATCGCAGGGCACACACACCATTCACTCACGCACTCATACCTTGGGGCAATTTAGACTCTCCAATTAATCAGACCTCCCTGTCTTTTAACTGTGGGAGGAAACAGGACGGAGTGTAGCACAGTGGGTAAGGAACTGGGCTTGTAACCGAAAGGTCGTAGGTTCGATTCCCGGGTAAGGGCACTGCCGTTGTACCCTTGAGCAAGGTACATGACCTGCACTGCTTCAGTATATATCCAGCTGTATAAATGGATACAATGTAAAAGTTGTGTAAGTTGCTCTGGATAAGAGCATCTGCTAAATGCCTGTAATGTAAAAACCAGAGTGCCATTAGGAAACCCATGCAGACAAGGAGAAAATAGAAACTCACAGGACACACAGAAAGGCCCCGGCTGGGATTCAAACCAATGACCTTGTTGCTGTGAGGCAACAGTGTACTGTATGTAGATCTTAATGGCCATCTCCTCATTTTTTACAACTTGACTGCCTTCATGTTTATTTGTTTATAAAATATACCTCCACTGGTTATGTCTGTCCTTGTATTGGCTTGCCATTTTAATGTGCAATTAACACGGACCAAAAGTTGGTAAAATTATGGCATGTAATTCAGCATTTAAAATGTAATATATCTGAATAACTTTTATAACTTTTTATAACTTTTTTTTTTTTTTTTAGAAGGAATATTTGAACTTCATTTTTGGCCAATGTTGACAGCTGTGACAAACACACCTGCCACAGGCCACCAAAGTGGCTTTCCAAGGGGCCCTCCAGCACAGAGACACAGGGAGAAGATGTTCAAATAGTCCACATTTATTTGTAAGGGTTTGGCAAGATGTTACTGCCAAGGAGCAGATGTTAAAACACTGTCATGACAGAGGCTCCCCCATGTGAGTGGGGATGGCAGATTTAACCTGTGCGCACTGATTACCTCACTACGCACAGGTGCAGCCACTCCTGCTCCCGGGTCCAATTAGCCTGGCCAATTATCTAATTAATAACCAATTATCTAACTAGCCAGGTCTAATTAGCTTGACCCAGGGCAGGTGTGGCTGCTTAAACCAGCCATCCCCACACCACAACAGCCTTATCACATACAGGGATTTGGAATTGTGGCTCTATACCACAGTGATACTATGCATCAAAAAACTATTAATTAAATATCCAATTAAATTAATCACTGTGGTTCTTTGACAGCATAACTCACATCTCTCTCATGAATGAATACTTTCAGTATGACTTAATCACATAATTATAAAACACATGGGGGGAGGGGTGTTTGCTCACTTCATGAGGATAACAGACTTTCTAATACTCCTTTCTCAATCATACGCACACACACATTGACTGATCTCTTATCAATCACACTCACACTCCCCTCTCTCAAATTCTCAAACAGCCCTCTCAATCACACTCCTCTTTCACTCATACTAGAATTCTCACGCTCACGTACCCTCATATATTGCTCTCATACGCTCCTCTCAGTTTAGTCAAATGGTTTTTTGGAATGACAAAATTTTGTTGCCAAAGCACAGTAAGTTCACAACACACAATCAAAATTATGTCAACAACAATTAAATGCTTTGTTGATATACACATGCATATACAATATACTTTAGAATCATAATCAGATTTACAGTATTGGTCAGATAAGTTTGCACATGTGGGGAATTTGTATTGGTTTGGTTCCCATAGATCACATTAAACAATACACAATAGCAACAGTACACAATAGCAACTGCAGCAAAAATTAGGAGTAAGAGAGGTTTAACAAAGGAAAATAAAAGTATATAAAATAAAAATAAATTAAGGCATGTAAATAATTTAATAAAATAATAAAATATGAAGTACATAAAATGTAGAATTTTTATTAAGTACATAAAATTAGAATCAGAATTATGATCAAATTGACAATGTGATACGAAATTATAACAAAACATAATACCAAAAAGTCACATGCCAGCAAAAGACACCGCTCAGTTGAATTTATTGCAAAAAGTGCCCACTTGTTCACAGGTCATACATAAACCAAAAAAATAAAATACCCCACTATTCATGGGAAAGTGCAACGAATGTCAGCTTTGATTTTATATACAGTGTCCATCAGTCAGACACCTGCCTTCCAGAAACTAGAGTCCAGGTGGGGGTATTGCACCAAGCAGGATTACACAGTTAGCCAGGCAACTTCTAATATATAATAGCATGATATTTATAATAGTCCATAGAATTACCATCTATATCACTAGATCAACTTTAAATAAAATTGTATGCCGTTACAATATTAACCTTATGCAAAAGAACAGCAAGCCAACCTCAGCCTAGCCAGACCTTCATTTGAATGATTCTGGCTAAGCTATTCATAGTATTGGATTGATTGCAGACCTTGGTTGGCAAACACAGGTGATTGTAATCAAATAGTAGGTGATTATCATGAAAGACCTGTCCCATGCATTGCGCCATATTGTATGGGCGGCATGTAGTTGGAATAAAGGTGGATGTGAGGCCCGGGCATGAATGGGAAGCAAATGGCGTTTTTAATGACGCCCACAAAATAGGGAAACTCGTAAAAAAGGAGATTGGGGAAGTAAGAGCAGTGAGGGTAACCGGGGGGGGATTGTAATCGTGGAGTGTCAGTCGAAGAGACTGAGGGACAAGGCTCTTAAAATCTAAAGACTTGAATCCACAAAAGTAGTAAATTTTTTAATGAGAGAAAGAGCGCTGCGGAAAGGTGTTATTAGTGGGGTCCCGTTGTCGGTAGACGTCGATTGTTTTTTGGAGGTAGAAGGAGTTTTAGGGGCAAAGCGGATGAAAAGCTATCGGGAGGGATAAGAACAAGACTGTGGATCAGTACTTTTAGAATTTTAGGGAGAATTACCAGAAAGAGTCTATTTAGATTATGTTTGTTACAGGGTGAGGGAATATGAGAAGGTTCCACTGAGGTGCTATTGGTGTCAGGATTATGGACACGTGGCAGCGGTGTGTAGGAAAAAGGATCACAGGTGTAGAAGGTGTGGGAAAGATGGGTGTTCTGATGATGATTGTACGGTGTCTAAAGAACAGGCAATATGCTTTCACTGTGGGGGAAATCATGAAGCGGGAGCAAAGCAGTGTGAAAGAAGGAAGAGGGAAAGTGAGGTGGAAAGAACATGAGTGCAGAATAAAATAACATATGCAGAAGCAACGAAGAGAGTGAGGCCAGAAGCGGGAACTGAGAGGAAGGAACAGAATAGAACTAGAATAGAGGGAAAAGATCAAGGGAGATGTGACAAAGAAATCATGCATTTGGATAGAAGGTTTCTGGCTTTTATTGCGATGGTGATTAATTGTCAGATGACTTATTTTTCCTTTAATTTGTCACTCATCTATATATATATATATATATATATATATATATATATATATATATATATATATACACACACACAGAGTCCCCTCCAAAAGTATTGGAACAGCAAGGCCAATTCCTTTGTTTTTGCCACACACTGAATACATTTGGGGTTGAGATAAAAAGATGAACAGGTGAGCAGAAGTATTGGAACAGTACGGAAGAGGATTAGGGCCACATGTGAAATTTTTTTTTGAGTTCTGACTTTAAAGTCAGAATTCTGAGATTAAAGTCAGAAGTATGGGTACCTGTAAGGAACCAACTTCAGTGAGAGTCACTCTGTGTCATGCAGGAGGGAAACCACACGCTGACCGAAAATGTCGGATTTAAACGAGTTTTTGCGTGTTTGAGGGGTCCCAGAGGAAGCCATTTCATTAATGGAAGAGCAAAAGGTGAGTGAAACAGAAATATGTGTTGTTTTGGTGCCTGGTGTTTGTAAAAACAAAGGAAAGGCTACGGATATGAAGGATGTGAAATGCAGACACGGGTTAGCTAACGTTAGTAGCACGTTTGTTAGCCAACATTAAGTTACTGCAAACTAACGTATCCCGGCTAGCTAGCTATAGTTATAACTATTGAATTGTATTCAAAACAGCGGTTACTACAAACGCAATCGTTTACAAAGATACGGATGAAAATGCGTCCCGTAGCCATGACTTAAATACGGAACGCCTATTCTACTGTCAAAATAAGGGGCGATTCGGTATTTTGCGAGATGGTTGGCATTCCTAAATGAAGCCAGTAACTAGAACCGTGATTCAACGTTGCCATTGCGAAATTGGACATTGACAAGGGGAGGGGACGTAACAACAATTCAAAACCGAAAGAATAATGTTGCTGTTTTAACTGCTTAGAATGCTGGATTTTGTAGCGCATTGATTTTAGAACTGTTAAAAGGCCGATGTGTCCCTTAACTGAGAAGTAATGCCCACACTTTGGACCAATCAGAATCGAGTACTGCTTTGAAAGGGTCTAGAATGGAGTAAAATAGATAATATCAGTTTCGATTGCAGGCAACATCCAGATACTCATAAACCTATGAGTGTGTGTGAAGTCTCACAGTGAGACGGTTTAACACTCCCTGGCTTTTTTTTTTACAAAGCTTTCCTGCAAATTTAAATCAGTATTTCCCTACTGACACTAGTACTGACTTAAGGGGCTTAACCTTAACATTATTTATGCAATGTGCACAAATAATAGAAAATAATATAAAGAAAATGATTGAAAATGATCTTTCTTCTTCTGTGCAGATTGACAGCGACGTCATAGTGCTGATGGATGATGCAACTCTGGCAAATTACATCCCCTCTTACGGAGACCGAATTGCCCTCTTCAATTTCTGCAAAAGTAAAAAGCCCCTCTCAAAGCGAAAACAAGGGCTTTTAGAAAAACTTCATGAGAAAATGAGTCAGAAAGGAAAGCACCAAGGAAAACACATCACACGAAGACACAAGAACAACACAGACGAAGAAGCTAAAAACAACCCGAAATGTAGAGATAGGATGGATTCACAGTAATGGCAAAGTAGCCAAACAGGTGAGGGCAAAGCAGGGAGGTGGCACCAGGAAAATTCAATTGGACTTTAATGCTGGATTAAAAGACATCCTTCAGGAAGGAAAGGAACTTTTCTTTCCTGATGGAGTATCTCCTAAAGGATCAGAACCAGATTTTGACTTTGAGGTGTGGGACTTCAAACAGAACTGCCTTACTGATGACGCTTGCCTGTCCGTTGGCACTATGTACGAGACTGCGAGGCTGACAATGTTACGCTTTTACATTGCAACCAAGCCAAAAGAACTTGAAGATGATGCCAGCGAGACATCTGAAGTGATCCTTGTCTCGGCACACAGTGGCAATGAAATCAATACAGCAGAACTACAAGAGGGAGATGGAGCTGGAGTCCAGCCTGCTTTAGAAATGTCTGTTGTCTCTGAAATTACGTTTGGTCCCCTTTATGGCGTTGAAGAAGACACAGAGGACACATTGATCTATGAGGGTTTTCCTATGCCCGCTAGTCCAGCTCACCCAGAGTATGTGATAACGATCATCGTACATCATGCTAACTCTTTACATGACATGATCACTGCTTTTTCTGATGCAGAGATTTTGAATTAATCACTGAGCGTGAGACGCATACTTCCAGACAATGAAGGAGAAGCAGGCTGTGGATCTGGGGTACTGAGAGATGTTCTCAGCTGCTTCTGGCATGAATTCTACGAGCGATGCACACTCGGTACAACAGTTAAAGTGCCCTTCATTCTCCACGATTTTCCTGCTGAAGCATGGAAGGCAATTGGCAGAATCCTTTTGAAAGGTTACCAAGATTGTCAATATTTGCCAAACAAACTTGCACTCCCCTTCCTTGAACAGGTGCTTTTTGCCAATGTGTACAGTGATCTTAAAGAACATTTTCTGCAATTTGTGAGCAGCCAAGAACGTGAGGTTTTGATGGAAGCGATGAGTGATTTTTCCGCAGTTGACTCTGATGATCTTGTGGAAGTTCTCGACAGCTATGGCTGTAGAAGGAGAATCACCGCTGAGACTCTTCCTAAAATACTGGATGAAATAGCGCACAAAGAACTTGTCCAAAAACCGATGTTCGTTATTGACTGCTGGAGGGAGATCACCCATCATCATCTCTCCCTCAGTCCAGAGGCACTGACCAAGTTGTTCTCTGACCTGCAACCAACCACGAAAAAGGTCTGTAAACTGCTGAAATTTACCATTGATTTGACTCCAAAACAAAAGGAAGTGGAAAATCATCTGAAAAGATTCATCAGAGAGTTAGACGAAAGTAAACTTCAGAAATTTCTGTGGTTCTGCACCGGATCTGATCTTGTAATTACAGACAGCATCTACGTGGAATTTGAAGAAATGACAGAATTCACAAGAAGACCAATTGGGCACACGTGTGGGAAGATTCTGCACATAGCTGACAGCTATGAAAACTTCCCAGATTTCCGTTCAGAATTTAATGCAGTTCTTGAAAGCAATGTCTGGGTAATGGACATTGTTTAGATTCCCACAACCATTACCACAACAATCCACTGTTAATAGTTGTTCATGTTTTAACTAATTTCGCAGAATTGCAAGGACATAATTGCAAAGAATGGTGAGGAATAGATATTTAGGACCTATAATAAGCACTTCAGCATGGCCCTTAATAGTTTGAGAGAACTTACTCCAGCTGTGGAAAGAAGGAAGCCCAGCTTTGGCTACAAAATCTCCAGTTTCTACTTTCATCCCTGGTTTCATGTGCTAGGGTGGCGCATTCACAAACCACACCAACTGGCATACTGTCCATTACCAAAGCCAGATCCATCTCCACCAGATCCAAGTTCTCCAGCTGCACAACACAAACCTTGCTGGACAGAAATGTGTTTTTTTCATGTAATTGAAGGCCTTTTAATGCTGCTAAGAAGGTTGAGGGCTTAGATTCCAACTGCAGCAAGAACAGTTGCATGCTTCATCACTGCAGTGTGCAAACAGCTGTAGAATGTATTTTGCTCTGTATTTTTGCTCCTTTTTGCTTTTTTGTAAGTTGCAAAATGATGTACCACCGAGGTGAAAGATTTGTGTAAACCATTGAATTGCATGGAAGTGTAGCCAAACCCGCATCTGTCCATTGACTGAAATCTCATGTTGGACAAAAGCAAGCGCTTTGCTCAAGTCAGACTAGTTCATCCATATTTTCTACTAAGGTCTGAACTAAGTAGAACCGGACATTGGCATAATCTAAAAGTAATGCTGGCAGTTTTTCAACACTGTATTGTTAATTGCCCAGTAATCGGTCCAATTTTACCCTTGACTTTTGCATTACTCACGCTTGCAAAATGTTGCGTTAGGCTATATGCCATTGCTGGGTTTAATTGAATTCAGGTCTTTAAAGTTTGGATACTATGACTGCTAAAATACCACGTCCTAGTTAGTGAAAGCAAGTCTGAAGTGTAGTTTTAGTAGGCCTAAATACTGAAGCTATTCTGTTGTTTTCTCAGATGTCATATTGCCTTGATACCACACGTCTTAATCAACCAGTTTGATGATGCATCTTGCAGTATCTTGTGACACCACAAATCCCAGTTGAATTGCATGAATATATAGCTAACAGTAACTCTACATCTGTCCATTGGTCGTGATCTCATGTTGACTGAGCAAATCAGACTAGTTCTTCCTTCTGAACAGACCAAGTCTTATACATATTCTCTTTAAAGTTCGGACACTTATTACTATCTGATTGTTATGTGCTAAAATTGCAAATATTTCTTTTTTACTGAAAGTCTGTAGTACAGTTTGATTAAGTCATCCAAATCCAGCATTGCAAGCATTGTTGTGAGCAGCAAAACTGATGTAATCTCTTTTCATTTTGTACACTTTGTACTGATTGTTATTGCATAGGCACTATACAATGCAGTCTCATAATTTTGAGTTCTTACATTACACACCTTGTGGATCAACCAATTTGATAACAGCAATGTCAAAGGGCTGTAATTGTTCAGTCATTCTTGTGCCAAATTCTCATGTTCTCAGGTGTCATGTTAATCTTAATTCAACACCAGAAAGTATTTCCTTGTTACTAAAAGTAAGTCTGGAGTATAGCTTTAGTATAGCTGTATGCACATCTTAAACATTAACACATGCCTTAATTCTACACCATGTTTATGGATGACTCTTGAGGTATTTTGTGATACCACAGACCCTGGTTGAATAGTCAATGTTGCCTTCTAAGTGTTCATGATCTTTTACATTAGGTCACTGATGTAGAACATATGTTATGATCAAGAGGCTATATGCGACTATCTAAGGCTAAACATTCTACTTTTTTATTTTCCCATCAAAATGAATCAGAATCAGAATCAGAATCGAATTTATTGCCAAGTACATTTACACATACGAGGAATTTGCTTTGGTCAACACACCGAGGCAGCCATCTGCGGCGCCAACTTATTAGATGAGAAATGAGAGAACAGGAGGAAGGAGGAGGAAGAAAAACAGTCCTTTCAATGAAACGAGAGGGCACTCGTTTCATTGAAACGAAGAAAAAACCTCAGCACATAGCAACATCATAAAAACATTACAAACATTACAAACATTACAACAAAAACTCGAAGACTTGCACATGTGGTAGGGGGTAGGGTGTCGGGGAGGGGAAGTGTCGCAGCACAGACACTGGGGGGAGCGCGCAGCCGCTCAGGCGCAGCGCATCAACCCTCAGCAGACTGCACTGTAACGGGGGAGGGAGGGGGGGTGGGAGCCAAGAAGGCGTTGAGTAGGAGGTGGTGTGTGTTGTCTTCATGTGCGTGTGTGTGTAAGTCCATGGACTTCATCTCCACCACAGTCTCAACATTGTCTCTGCCGTCTGATACTGATGACGAGGACACGGCCGTTGCCGTGGAGATAACCTCGAAGAGTCCTGATCCAGAGACAAAGTTCCATAGGAGCAGGGAGGTGGGGTAGGGCCGAGCATCTGGCTGCATAACAATCCAGGAGAGTGGAGAGATATCAGCCTTCCAAGGCCGATGTGGGGGAGCCAATGAGGATAAGGATTGTTTTGGGTTCAGGCAGACTTCTGCATTTTTCGTCTACCTTTAGTCCTGTGGTTCTCTCAGCGTTGTTCCAATCATCCGAATTAGTGGCCCATTTCAGTGAGCCGAACCGACAACTTCTCCAAGTTGGTATCCGTCATGCGAATTTGCGATCCAATCGCATCCAGTTTGCGATTGAGCTCACAAATCGCTTGAGTCTGAGTGTTGACAGCCCTGCCCGTTCCCTCAATGGCGGGCAGCTTCCCAATTAGTGCTGCCAACGCCTTCGGCATTTTGCGATAAATCAGGATGCTGCCAGCTCCAAACAGCAGAAAGCCTGTTATCATAATTCCAATCAAGTAAACGTCTTCAACATCCTCAACGGAAAGAATCGACAGGCACACGACCCTCCACTCGTTCCAGGAGTCCATCGTGTATCCGGCTGCAAACGTTCCGTCAGGGCAAGAGGGCTCTCCCTGACCCGTTCTTCTCGTATGAAATTGTATGTTTCATATACTCTATGCATTATGTAGAATTTTTCATGCAGGGACCCATTTTAGCTCATGAGCATCGCTTTAGTTGAGATCTCTTGTAAAGCCTCTTTAACTGTAAAAAGGTTAAATGTTACTTTTAACATTGAAATGTTAGTTTAAAAAGTCGAGCCATTCTAGTTATGCTCTTTATCGACCAGCCAATCTGGTTATGACATTTAACCATGTTATTATTGGTATTACTAAGAAAATGTATTTTTATATCAACTTTTAATGTGAATTAAATGTTACTTCTTCCACCACATTTGTATTCGCGTCTTTGGTTGAATGTTGATCAAGCTCCCTATCCATATGGGTAAAAAGTGATGGGGTAAATAAGGTTTACAATACAGTTGTTCGAGAATGTTACAAAGCATTTTATAGTCATTCATATTGGACACAAATGTGAGAAAGTCATTAGTCAGCTGGCATTAAAAACAATTGTGAAAGAAGTGTGTGGACAATTTACACGAGTGAAATGCACACTGCATTGCATGGGCATTCTGAGAATAAAGCAGGGCTCTGAAATTACCAATAACAACTGACTCATTTAAAGGTGCAGTAAATAATTTCACCAGTACCAGGTGCCAACCATTCACCATTAAACAGTGGTAGGGATTTACCTAGAAAGAACAGATTTTAGTGTTAAGGAAAAATATGAAACCTGAAACGGTTCCACTGAAAGTCTAATAGTAAATGCACAATGGTCATTTTGAACACTCTTAATAAAGACTTGGGGCAGTAATACAAAAACTTGTTCTTGAAACGTGGGAAAGAGAAATACGACATGGAAATTATGTTTCTGAGGGTCAAACATTTCTGAGGAATACATGGAATATCAAGGCCTACAATTTTTATTGATACATTTTTGACAAAATGAAGTAACAATACCATGGTGGGTTGTTTTTAACCATCTCATGTTTAAGAAAGCCCTTTCACTGCTTAAGCTTTAGAACCAAACCTTTTCCTCAGTTTTCCTTACTACATATAGTACTTAATACATTCATTTGTCCCCATTTGTTTTGCAGCAAAATATTTCTTAAAAAAAAAACATTTCACTGATTATTTTTTATTAAAATGTAGCTACAATTTAGCTATTTTTTAAGGGCTCTTGAGTTGTAGTTTTCTTCTTTCAAACTTCACCTCAAACTGCATGTTTTCCTTTGTATTTAGTAAAAATTGGATTTGTACCATTGATCAAATATGTTGCTGTATTTCCTCTCTTAACATGATGTACAGATCAGCTGCAGCAAGCGGATCTGCTGGAGCATCCCATCCATCAGTAGACAACACAGTTCAAAAACGGTTTCATCGCACGGAAACTGGCCTTTGGGAGTACACTCTTCCTTACACAAAGTGACCTCCTCCATGGCAATAGGTTTGAGTCTATCCTCAGCACTGTGCAACTCTGGGAATAAGTACATCACAACTGGCCGACCCGACGCCGCCTCATTACTTGATCTTGGTCTGATTTTGTGTGAATTCCATGTGTTGACGACTTCATCAAGTTCATCCTGCATAAAAAGAAGCACAGTAAATACAGATTACAAACGTGTCAAATACGTCTTGTACTACGTAACTGCTGCCTGTCTAAATTGAAGCTTAGGTTGCTGCGTTGTCACTGTATGCCCCCATCAGCTAAGTCAATATCGAACAGACACAGTACGCATCATTGTTAACGTCAACAATCAATGTAAAATTAAGCAGCAATAAGACAATAGCCCTTCCACCAAACAGCACGTGCACACAGAACGGTGCTGCACTGATGGCCTAATACTTTCATACATTATCGGTTTTATTTAACTTTTCAATCCCATTCATACTAATTAGACCCTTTCCCACTTTTCAAACAATTCATATGCCTTCAGCTGCTTTTTCATGCATTGATCAACTCTTATATACTGATTCATACTCCATTCTAACCTTGAAATGTTCCACATCTTTAATACATTGAGTTTTATTCAACTTTTAAATCCCATTCATACTTTTTGAAAACATTCAACACAGCTGATTGAGATTTCCTAATTAGACCATTTCCCACCAGCAATCCAGTTTAGCGTCAGCCTTTTAACAGCCAGCATTCACACTGCAATTTCTTCAGAAATTGCATTCTCCAGTTATTATTATTATTAGTATTAGTATTATTATTATTATTGTTATTATTACTTATACAACTTTTTTTACCTGAAGAAGATTAAGGAAACAGAATTGGATAAGACTTTTGTCCAAAAACTCTCCCGTGAAATGCCCATCATCCTGGAAAGTTTGAAATAAGTTCATCCAGAATTGCGCACTCTGTCTGCGGAGGGTACTCCACCATCCCTCAATGCGCTGGTTTGCTGTGCTTCTTCCATAGAGGAAACTTCTCTCCCCTGCAAAACTGTCTGGGTGGTTTCTCCGCAAAAACATCTGCATTTCTTCTACACAACCATTTTCCGTGCCCCTGTCTGCACGAATCCTCTCTGGACATCCACCTATGCATGAAACTGTTTTGATAAAGTAACTTGCAACTACTTTAGGATCGCTGTTCGTGGTATAGGCCTCCATCCATAACACATAGCGGCTAAAACCATTTATACAGCCATTGATGGCAATGCCATAGGGCTTTAACTTATCGTAGCCGTCCATGTGCCAAAGTGCATTTGGCCCTCTGCAGCTGTACTGACGTCTTCTCAAGCGTCGTGCTCGTCTTAATTCCACACCTTGTGGATCAACCAATTTGATGATGCGTCTTATGGTATCTTGTGACACAACAAATCCCCGTTGAACTGCACGAAGATGTAGCCAACGGTAACCCTGCATCTGTCCACTGGTCATGATCTCATGCTGGACAAAAGCCAGCACTTCGTCCAAGTCAGACTGGTTCCTCCTTCTGAACAGACCAAGTCTTCTACAAATTCTCTTTAAAGTTTGGACACTTATTATTATCTGATTGTTATGTGCTAAAAGTGCAAGTATTTCTTTGTTACTGAAAGAAAGTCTGAAGTACAGTCTGATTAAGTCATCCAAATCCGGCATTGCAGACGTTGTTGTGAGCAACAAAACTGATGTAATCTATCTAATCACTTTGAGAGGAGACTTTTGCAGAAATTGAAGAGGGCAATACGGTCTCCGTAAGAGGGGATGTAATTTGCCAGAGTTGCATCATCCATCAGCACTATGACGTCGCTGTCAATCTGCACAGAAGAAGAAAGATCATTTTCAATCATTTTCTTTATATTATTTTCTATTATTTGTGCACATTGCATAAATAATGTTAAGGTTAAGCCCCTTAAGTCAGTACTAGTGTCAGTAGGGAAATACTGAATAAAATTTGCAGGAAAGCTTTGTAAAAAAAAAAAAAAAAAAAGCCAGGGAGTGTTAAACCTTCTCACTGTGAGACTTCACAGTTCTAGTTACTGGCTTCATTTAGGAATGCCAACCATCTCGCAAAATACCGAATCGCCCCTTATTTTGACAGTAGAATAGGCGTTCCGTATTTAAGTCATGGCTACGGGACGCATTTTCATCCGTATCTTTGTAAACGATTGCGTTTGTAGTAACCGCTGTTTTGAATACAATTCAATAGTTATAACTATAGCTAGCTAGCCGGGATATGTTAGTTTGCAGTAAGTTCATGTTAGCTAACAAACGTGCTACTAACGTTAGCTAACCCGTGTCTGCATTTCACATCCTTCATATCCGTAGCCTTTCCTTTGTTTTTACAAACACCAGGCACCAAAACAACACATATTTCTGTTTCACTCACCTTTTGCTCTTCCATTAATGAAATGGCTTCCTCTGGGACCCCTCGAACACGCAAAAACTCGTTTAAATCCGACATTTTCGGTCAGCGTGTGGTTTCCCTCCTGCATGACACAGAGTGACTCTCACTGAAGTTGGTTCCTTACAGGTACCCATACTTCTGACTTTAATCTCAGAATTCTGACTTTAATCTCAGAATTCTGACTTTAAAGTCAGAACTCAAAAAAAAATTTCACACGTGGCCCTAATCCTCTTCCATAGAACAGACAGTATTTAAGTAAATGAAAAAAAATAACACTTAATATTTGGTAGCATATCTCTTGCTTGCAATAACTGCATCAAGCCTGCGACCCATTGACATCACCAAACTGTTGCATTCTTCTTTTGTGATGCTTTTCCAGGCTTTTACTGCAGCCTCTTTCAGTTGTTGTTCGTTTCAGGGGGTTTTTCCCCAATCTCCTCTTCAGGAGGTGAAATGCATGCTCAATTGGGTTAAGGTCTGGTGATTGACTTGGCCAGTCTAAAACCTTTCACTTTTTCTCCCTAATGAAATCCTTTGTTGTGTTGGCAGTGTGTTTTGGGTCATTGTCTTGCTGCATGATGAAGTTCCTCCCAATTAGTTCGGACGCAAATCTGATTATGATTCTAAAGTATATTGCATGTGCATGTGTATATCAACAAACCATTTAATTGTTGTTGACATAATTTTGATTGTGTGTTATGAATTTACTGTGCTTTGGCAACAAAATTTTGTCATTCCAAAAAAGCATTTGACTAAACTGAGAGGAGCGTATGAGTGATAGAGCAATATATGAGGGTACAGTGTGACAATTCTAGTATGAAGTTGGCAGACCGAATGTTTTTGTAGACTTCTGAATTCATCCTGCAGCTACCATCATGAGTTACATCATCAATAAAGATTTGTGAGCCCACTCCAGAAGCAGCCATGCAAGCCCAAGCCATGACTCTTCCTCCACCGTGCTTCACAGATGAGCTTATATGTTTTGGATCATGAGCAGATCCCTTCTTTCTCCACACTTTGGCCTTTCCATCACTTTGGTAGAGGTCTCATCAGTCGATAAAACTTTGTTCCAGAACTTTTGTTTGTGGCTCATCTCTGTACTTCTTTGCAAATTGTAATCTCGTCTTCCGATTCTTACTACTGATGAGTGGTTTGCATCTTGTGGTATAGCCTCTATATTGCTGCTCTCTAAGTCTTCTTCGAACAGTTGATTGAGATACCTTCACCCCTGTCCTGTGGAGATTGTTTGTGATGTCACTGACTGATGTTTTGAGGTTTTTCTTCACAGCTTTCACAATGTTTCTGTCATCAACTGCTGTTGTTTTCCTTGGTCGACCTGTTCGATATCTGTTGCTCAGTACGCCAGCGGTTTCTTTCTTTTTCAGGACATTCCAGGTTGTCGTACAAGCTATCCCCAATGCTTGTGCAATGGCTCTGATCGATTTCCCCTCTTTTATAAGCTTGCTTTTCTCCCAAAGACAGCTCTCTGGTCTTCATGTTAGTTTATCTTTTATAACACAAATGCAGTTTTCACAGGCAAAACCCAAGGCTAACACCAAGAGTAGACATTCAGAACTATTTATTGTTTAACCAATCAATCTAACAGGATACATCTGGGCAACAAGAAACACCTGTCAGTCACATGTTCCAATACTCACCTAAAAATTGGGTTGTCTGATACAAAAGGTGATATGTTCTAAGTTGTTTAACAAATCTAGATAAAAATACCAGGAAATAAAAGCTGAAATTCAGATCGGTCATCTCATGTACATATTTTGACCTCAAACTCAATTGTCTTCAGTATATAGCAAAAACAAAGGAATTGACCTTGCTGTTCCAATACTTTTGGAGGGGACTGTATATATATATATATATATAAAATCCTGCCTGGGCCTTTTTGTGTGGTTTGCATGTTCTCCCAGTGTCCACGTGGGTTTCGTCTGGTACTCCGGTTTCTCTAAATTGAGTATGAATGTGTGAGTGTATTATATGTGAATGGTGTGTGTCCTGTGAAAGATTGGCAACCTGTCCATGCAGTAGTCGTGCCTCTTGCCCAATGCACACTGGGATAGGCTCCAGCATCCCCCGGGACCCTGACCAGGATAAGCGGGTATAGATAATGGATGGATGGATGAATATATGTATACATATATATATATACACTCACCGGCCACTTCATTAGGTGACAGGAGTGGCACCCAGTGTGGTCTTCTGCTGCTGTAGCCCATCTGCTTCAAGGTTTCACGTGATGTGCGTTCAGAGATGCTCTTCTGCATTCCTCAGTTGTAACGAGTGGTTATTTGAGTTACTGCTGCCTTTCTATCAGCTCGAACCAGTCTGGCCAATCTCCTCTGACCTCTGCCATCAACAAGGCATTTTCGCCCAGAGAACTGCTGCTCACTGGATATTTTCTCTTTTTCGGACCATTCTCTGTAAACCCTAGAGATGGTTGTGCGTGAAAATCCCAGTAGATCAGCAGTTTCTGAGATACTCAAACCAGCCCGTCTGGCACCAACAACCATGCCATGTTCAAAGTCATTCAAATCACCTTTCTTTCCCATTCTGATGCTTGCTTTGAACTTCGGCAGATCGTCTTGACCATGTCTACCTGCCTAAATGCATTGAGTTGCTGCCACGATTAGATATTCGCATTAACGGGTGCAGTTTGCAGTTGAACAGGTGTTCCTAATGAAGTGGCCAGTAAGTGTATATATATATATATATATAGTAATGCTTGCTGACGTAACTTGTGTATAGTTGAGAAATTACTTTTGTGTTTATGTGCAACTAACCAGTAAGTGCGCACTGTAAGTTGTACCAGTATTTGCATATGGGCCACAGATGATGTATAAGAAACCGTGTGTGGCCAGTTCCTGCAGTCTCTGGCTTATTTACGTTTCCTTAGATTTGTGAGGTAATAAATGAGCGCAAAGACTCAAATACAATATCCACCCGGTCTGAGAAGGGCTTCAACCTGGCAACGTCCCTAGAGGAAGAAGCACTGCAGGTGCTCTTTGACATCAGTGACAATAAGCCCCCAACGTTTGTTGAGTGCAGCGCTGGCCAGGTGGTTTGGCGAGGTAACCACAAGCAGAAGAGAAGCTGGGTCTATTTGCAGAGGATGTGCAGTGGCTAACTCAACGAGCTTACACATCCACTGCAAATAGACCCAGCTTCTCCCCAGGTTTCCTTTTTTTAGCCTGTAGCTGGTTTTTGAGAGTGATGAGACAGCTTGGCCCTCCACGCATTCTAGCAGGGAATCCTTCTAACACATTTCAGGCAGCAGGTCTGCACTGCATGCCCAAATGATCTGAATGAGCCTCTGGCCCAGGCTGAGAACCTAAAGGCAGTCCTTAATGGCCAGTGCACCAACAGTTCGTGGGCTGGTCAGCTTGGATGACAGGGGTGGACAGGAAATGACGTCAGGGCAGTGGAGGCTCCAAGATGGAACCTCTGGTACAGGCGGCATTGGAAAAAAAGGCATCTGATGTGAGACTTCAAATGGAGTCTGTGAGATGACAGTGAAAAGCCACAGCAGCCGGGAAATGGGGCACCATCAGTCTGTGAGCAGAAATCCCTCAGAAAAACAGGCTGGGCTGCTTGGGCTGCTTGTGAAGTGGCCGATACACCGGTTACTGCGGTGATTGACACCAGACCTAATATTAGTTTAATTCAATGGGACTGTTAACATATAGAGCAGCAAGGGTAACCACAGGTATTAAATTAGAGACAGTGACTAGGCAAATGGCCGACAATCTCAATTGCTATAAGCTACCTGTGCGGTTAGGGCCGGCCATTATTGAACAAGAGTTCTTTCAAGCTAACATGACCAGTTCCTGTATCTTAGGCCTGGATGCCCTAACCAGTGCTGGGGTGACTATTGACAAAGCCATGCAGTTTGCCCTCCTTAAAGGCCAATGCCAACCCTCTTCCAATAATCACAGTGGCACAGAGTGCAAAGCGAGTAGCTCAACTGTCCTGCAGACAGCGATAGAACAATTAGTGCAGCACAGTAGTGAAGGGCTTAGTTATGGTGAACATAGCCAGCTACACATTCTACTAGTATTTGTTTGTGGCCAAAGACAGCAAGTGCACATGGAATAATGTCACCAAAAATGTCATTGATACAGGTACAGTCACACCTATCTGTCATCAGCGGTGGCACCTTCCCCTGATGCAGAGAGCAGAAGTAGAGGCAAAAATGAAAATAATGGTAGCAACCAGCATTATTCACCCCTTTGAAAGCTGGTGAGCCTCTCCTCACAGCTCCCTCCTTTTCTGTGTAGACTATAGGTGGCTAAATGCAGAAACTAAAAAAGACTTACCTGTTCCCCTGTGTTGTAGATGCATTAGAGAGCATAGGAGGCTCTACTTGGTTTTGTCTGCTTGATCTACATAGTGGCTCTTAGCAGGCCCTCCTCACTGCTGCTGCCCCTCAAGATGGCATTTATGTCATGGTTCTGTCTTTTTGTTTATGTTTTTACTTTTTTGGCCGCCAGGTGGCGGCACTTCTCAGTTCTGTACTTCTGTTCGTTTCCTCATTGGTTTCCCCTGTATTAATTGTATTATTGTTTTCTATTATTGTTTTCTATTATTCAATCATTGTTTTTGTTCATGTCTCGTTATCCCATACCTCTCTTGTTTGATTATGTATTGAGTTCACCTGTGTCTGGTTTATTTAAGTCCTTTGTTTCCCTGACTCGGGGGCTGGTTCCTTGTGTTTCTGACTGTATGTATCTGCCTGCTTGTGTTCTGCTTGTGTGTGTGTTACACCTGCCCGTATTCTGTCCTGCCTCTGTTCCGCCCTGCCTGTGTTCTGTTCTGTTTTTTTAGTTCTTAAGAATTCTTTTGAGTTTGTGGTTTTGCCTCTCATGGCCTCTGTTTGTTCCTGAGTTTTTTTGTAATTAAATTCTTTGTTAATATTCACCCTTTGGAGTTTCATTAGTTTCTCCCACTCTGCGGGTCCATTTCCCCAAAAACCCGACACTTTACTGCCGTTTGGGCTTACAAATATCCCTGCCTGAGTCCTAGCTTTGGTGTACCCAGATAAAGCATTCATTTTGGACACCAATCCTAGCAATGTAGGTACTAGAGGGGTTTTATTGCAGCTCACAGAAGAGAGGTCACGCCACCCCTGTACTGGTAACCCTTGCCGACACTGTGTGCTGAGCTGAGAGATGACCAGAAGAGGGAACAGGAGACCCCCCTCAAGACCATCCCCGAACCTGAGTCCAGTTCTGAGTACACTTCTGAACAAGTAGTTGAGAAACATTGGTCCTCCTGTCTTACCGATCCGCTGAGCAGGAATTCATTGTCTGCACCCTAGTGGCATTGCAGTTCAGAAGAGAGCTCCTTCCCAATGGCCCCAGTACTGAATATGTGCACCAGCTGCAAAACCATCTGGACTGCGTCCACCAGCTGGCCAGAGAGGAACCTGAGCAGGGGGCACAGCAAAAAAGGAATTACATCCTGCACTGCTCCAGTCGGGTGTTCCAGCCAGGGTACATGGTCTGGTTGTACAACCCTCACCGACAGAAGGACCGGGCACCTGAACAAGTTGGAGAGTGTCTGGGAGGGCACCTACATGGTCCTCTTGCTCTTGTCTGACGTGGTGTACCAGGTCTGACTGCAGATTCGCCAGTGGGAAGTGGTCCTGCATGCGGACCACCTTGCACCGTATTGGGGGACCCTGCTCGCCAAGCAACAGCCGCTGGTCCCAAGTGACACACAGCAGCCGTCAGCAGTAGCCGTCAGCAGCCTATAAACCTTCTGACTGACCTTTTTTTCCATTATGGAGAGAACACTGAGAGTCTACCAATGTCCTCTGTGCAAATTAATGCACATATGTTATAACGGCCACAGCCTATAACTTGTGACAGTAGACTAGGAGTTGAAATAAGGGTCAAGTTATGAAAACAACAACAACAACAACAACAATCAAATAAAGGTCTGAATATGTGAATTAGCGACACAGATTGCATTCATATTTCTATATAAAAACGCATTGTGTCAGTGAACTTTCGATGAAAACTTGCCAGAGTGTTTGAACAAGGCACAAACCAATGCAGTTTATAAGCCTCAACGAGAAGGCACAAGTCAAAAAGCTTTTACAAGATTGATGGATGTTATCCTCCTTTCCAGTGTCCTTTTGTTACTGCAGGGAATTATATTATTTCCAGTAGCCTACCCCCAGAAACCTCCATAAAATATCACTTTGGTGACTAAACTCTAAATGGCAATTTTGGACAAAGCTGACAAATAATGTCTGATGGATGACATCAACAATATCTAGATAAGGATAATCAAGCTTCTATGATGTTGCGATTTGGTGAACATATTCTTACTGTACAACATCAGAAGGATTCGACCATACCTGACTACGCACCCAGCTGCTTGTCCAGGCCATGGTGACCTCCCGCCTTGATTACTACAACTCTCTCCTTGCAAGCCTGCCAGCTTGTGCCATACAACCGCTACAGATGATTCAAAATGTCGCTGCCCGACTCATCTACAACCTTCCCACAGTACAGTCACCAAAATGCAGTTGGTTATTTATAGCATTGTATCTTTCAAGGTTAAAGGGGAAATTAGATGGAGCAAATGCAATTTTATTCAGCTCAGGGCATTCATGTGTTAAAAAGTGCGGAAGGTGATTTTTCTGGTTTGCTTTTACTGTATACCCAACGTAAACTACGCAGAACTACCACATACCTCACATAAATGTGTCAAGCGTTTTGAGTCAATTAAAACGGGCTAACAAAGAAAATCCGGATGAAAATATTCAGCAACCGAATTAAATAGTTTGAATGTTTCGGTATGTAATATGCTGTCCCAGCACGAACGCTTAATAGTTTATAAAACAGATGCTTAATGCTAAAGCAAGAAAAGAACAGAAGAACACACAAAATAATCCTCAATCTTAATTTCTCATCTGTAGACGTTGGCAGGCTATAACCAAAAGTAGGCTACTAATGTTTGAAGTCAAGTTATTGTTTTGAAAATAATAAATCGGTTTGCGGCTGCAGATTTTTAAAAATGGCGGTTGAAATAAAATGTTGCGAGTACTCGACCAATCAGAAATGTTCAGCGCTTGAGCCCCACCCCAAAAGTTCCTGTACTTTTCGAAAGTACTACCCCCCGAGCAGGGACTTTTTTAAGGGTAAAATAAAGTCCCCGGAACTTAATTTAGACAGCTAGTTCCTGCGGTGGAAACACACTGAGTTCCTCAACATTTCACAACAGCTATAATTAAAGGACGTCACAGTTGGCTATTGAGAGGTTGTGTCTGTTGGATGCTGGGATACAGATTTTTCACAAGGAGATATAGATCTCTCACAGGGACATATACAGTAGGTCTCTCACAATAGTGGATGTGAATGAGTTTGTGCACTCCTCTACATAAACACAATGTACACTCTCACTAACACACACTTACTCTCATTCACACACACACATACACACAATGTACACTCCACACATGCGTACATACATGCACATAGCCATACAGACACCAACACACACACACACACACACAGAGGTCAAGAGAGTGCAAAATAAATGCATGCAAGTTTTTCTTTATCTGAGGATATTACAAGAGTTTGCCAGCATGATGTCCACGCAGGACTTAAGGTTTGTCTTTTTCATATTAAAGAGAAAGTGTCTTATTGTGACAGCCAGGAGGGAAAAGAGCACTGCACAGGATTAATGATTCAGTACACCAAGAAAACCCAAACATACCTATACCATGAATAAAAATAAACAGTGTACTTTAAAATCTAATACTTACATAAAATCATAAAGTAGGTATATTTATGTATTGTAGCGTATTCAAGTCAAGTTTGTACAAATTTAGGGAGGTATACAGCTTTAAGGAGGGTGCACTGCTGCCTGGGAAAGGTGGGTGGAGTTTAGGGTCAAGACAGCCCTTCCTGTGCATGTTTAGTCTGTGAATTGAGCTGTGAGAGTAAGAAGTGTCTGTCTAGAGAGCGTAGAGAAAACAAGTTTATGAAAGTTGCATTGGTTTGTAAGGCGTGGTTGTGGCCGACAACAGCCGTAATAAATACACAATTCGTGTAAACTGTATCGGAGACTCTTTAATAGTAGCGAACGCTACAGTATATATGAAAAATCTATATCAAGCAGCCATACTGTAGTTTTAAATTAGTTATATATTTTTAAAAACAACATTCAATTGTGAATTTAACCCTGGAAAACAATTTTGGAAACTGAGAAGTCATATCATATTATGCATTTTTTAATGAATCAAATTTTTTATGTGAACAATTAATGAAAAAATAGACTTCTTATAGATGGATGAGGTACAAATGTGAAAATCAGCAGCATTTAGTCTCATGTAAGACCTTCTTACAATCACGTTTACGTAATGCATAGCTTTTGTATCTGAGGTGGCAGAAAGCACTCTGCAATTGCAATCAGCAGCAGGAGACACTTCAATCAGGACTAATGCAGTTTTGTCTTAATCATGCTCTACAGTCAGGAAATATGAAAAGTTGTGTGTTAAACACTTTCTGGGCTCCAAAAGAGTGCACTGCAATCAATACAAATACAGAGCAACAATACAGACTGAAAATAATTTACTTCATGCAACAATTTCTTCTCAGCGTGAACAAAATTGAACACAAGAGGGAGCCATAACCAACTGTGACCAACAGCGACTTGCATTTGTTTTTTTCCTCTTGATTTGGCACATGTAGCCAAACAAGGGCCGGCTCCCTCATTTAAGAGCCATCTGACCTCTTGACTATTTTGCAGAACTAGTGATACATTTTCAGTGTTTCACACAAATTCCAAAACCAAACAGCTATTTGAAACACTTTAAACAAAACTAGAAAATTCTCCTAAATTATTTTTAAAATGCAGTGTTTACAACTACCTGCCAATTGCCATTATGCTAATTTGTCATCAGGTGAGTTAGTAAAGCACACAGCACAGAAGGTGCTAATAGTAATTGTTCAGTATCTTATTTCAAGCAGGACTCACTATAGAGTCATTTTTGTGGAAGCTATTCCAAGAAAACAATCAATGGAGGAGGCTAAAGAGTTGTTAGAGTAAGATAAGTAAGAATGTTAGGGGGTACAGTTGGTGGAGAAGGTAGATGAGAGAATAGACAAAGGAGGGAATGGAAATATATTAGCTGTAGGAGGGATAGGAGATAGAAGGAGAGAAGTGGGGTAGATGGAAATGGGAGAAAATAGACGTGGATGGAGGAGGGAGAGATGATGGGATATGGAGAGGAGGAAGGGAGTCAGGAGAGAGAGACTAGATGGAAAGGCAGAGCACATCTCAAAAGAAGGCTCCAATGGTTTCAAAGCAACTCCTATCACTGTTGTCATCAACCATGGTTTGTCCTTGAGGGAGGCTGGAGAGGATTCAGCCTAATGACAGAAGATCAGAGGATTCAATCATCTGTGTGGTCAAGAAGGAAAATGGGTAAGTCGTAATCATTATTGTGGATCATCCAAGTAATGCAGTGTACTATATATATATATATATATATATATAGTTGAGGCCTTAGGAGTAATTTTTAAACAACTGAAGGTACCACAAGCATATGTAAAAACAATTGTATGCAAATATAAAAACCTTGGGATCACACAATATGTAAGATATTTTATTAACAATGTTGTATTTTGTTTAGTTTTACTTTTTTATTGATGATGATTTAGGCTAATGAAAATAATGTTTATGTATATATTATGTGCTGAGACCAAGGACCACAATGGAAATAAGTTTGTGACTTTTTGTGCTATCCTTGATAATTTTAGGATGCATGACTTGCTGTAACATGTATTTTAATAATTGTCAAATAAACTAAACTAAACTAAAACACACACACTGCATCGTTCAGGAAGGAGGCACAAATTAACTCCCAGGCTCAAACAAACTTTGGTCCGAAAGGTTCAACTGAAACCCAAGACAACAACAAAGGTACTGGTGAAGGAGTTGGAGGCATCACGTACCAAAATATCTACATCCACCATGAAGAGAATCCTACATCGCCATGGCCTGAAAGGCTGTCACGCAAGGAAGAAGCCCCTACTCCAAGACTGGCATAAAAAAAGCCAGAAGGAAGTTTGCAGGAGATCACCAGGATGAAGACCTAGCCTTTTGGAGGAGTGTTCGCTGGTCAGGTGAAACAAAAATTAAACTGTTTGGCCATAATGGTCAGTGCTGTGTGTGGAGGAAAAAGGGTGAGGCTTTTAATCCAAAGAACACCATCCCAACTGTGAAGCATGGGGGTGGCAGCATCGTGTTGTGGGGGTGTTTTGCTGGAAAAAGGGACTGGTGAACTTCAGAAAATAGTTGGCATCATGAGGAAGCAGGATTATCTAATCTAGAAATACTGAAGCAACACCTCAAGACATCAGCTAGACCGTTAAAACTTGGTCGCGACTGGGTCTTCCAGCAGGACAATGATCCTAAGCATACTTCCAGAGTTGTAACAAAATGGCTTAAAGACAATAAAGCGTGTCTGAGCAAGGAGGCCTACAAACCTGACTGACTGAGTTACACCAGTGCTGTCAGGAGGAATGGGCAAAAATTCTGGCAAAGTATTGTGAGAAGCTTGTGGCTACCCCAAGCATTTGATTTACGTGAAGCTATTAAAAGGCCATGCCACCAAATACTAACAGAGTGTATGTAAACTTTTTACCCACTGAAAATCTGACAGATTTATTTCAGCTTTGAAGCACTGTCTCTAAAGCTATTATTTTGAAATTACCTCTTATGGAAATAAAGTAGATACCTTATTTGACTTAACATAGGAAATGTATGGTAACATGAAATGTGTGGAGTTGTGAAAAATTGACTTTGGATGTCTTTAGCCTAAGTGTATGTAAACCTTTGGCCTCAACTGTACATGCATTTATATAATACCACTACATTACAGGCATTTAGCAGACATTCTTTTTCCAGAGCAACTTACACAGCTACATAGCATTTACATTGCATTCATTTATACAGCTGGATTTATACTGAAGCAATGCAGGTTAAGTACCTCGCTCAAGGGTACAAGAGCAGTGTCCTACCCAGGAATCAACTCTATGACATTGAGGTTACAAGACCAGTTCCTTACCCATTATGCTACACTGTGGTCCCATGAAAAGGTATTTGTCCCTATCCTTATTTCCTATTTATTACTGAATGTCACACTGAATGATCTCAGATCTTTAGACAAAATGTAATATTAAACAACGGGAACCTGAAAAAAAACATTGTTAAAATAATTATTTCATTTATTTCATGAAAAGTTGTCAAACATCCATATCACCCATGTGAAAACGTAATTAACTAAATTACCGATTTCACCACCTTTAGCAGCAATATCTGCAACTTAAACACTTCCTATAATTTGATATCAGTCTTTCACATTGTTGTGGAGAAATTTTATCCCACTCTTATTTGGAGAACTGCTTTAATTCTGACAAATTGGTAGGTTTTCGAGCATGAACTGCTTGTTTCAGGTCCTGTCACAGTATCTTTATTGGGTCCAAGTCAGGACTTTGGCTAGTTGTCCAAATCCTGAGGCAGCAAAGCATCCGCACACCATCACACTACCACCACCATGTCTGACTGTTGGTATGGTGTTCTAACTGTAAACTGCAGTAAAACACCCTGAGGGAAATTTCCCCACCTTGTCAGGGAAATCCAAATTATTTTCATGGTTACTTGTGGATTCCCCCGTTTTTACCATAATGCTATACACCCGGGGTTAAATTGGGGGTGGACGCCGTCCATCCACCTTTGGTAAATAAATAAATAATTTTGACTGGTAGTTTTACAAATAACTGACAATTCAGTCCATTTTTCGTGTGCTCCGGTCCATGTGTTCCCTCTAGCCAGTCACTCCCTCAACCAATCAAAAATCCGAAGGAAAAAACTCAGGAGGAACAGTCGTTCATATAGACAGACACAGAAAGAAAAATATAATTGATTATCTTGATTATTTGGAAGCGGACGCGGTAGGTAATTTCATTAACATGTAATTTCATCTATGCAACATTTTAAAGAGAGATGAATAAACAGCCCCCACGAACGCTGGCTATTCTTAACGGCAACTTTGATTGCCTGAGCAAAATCAGCAGGTTGCTCGTCAGCAGCTAAACTAGGATTGAATATTTCCCACGTACATAACGTTTTATTCAGCAGCGACTGGTGAGCTGAAAATCGGTAGGGCGCAAAACTTTCCTTTAAACTAATCATTGATCTCAACCTGTTTTCATTAGTAATTTTCCTTTATAATCAAGCATGCCAACGATTGGATTAATCAAATGGCAAGTAGCCTAACACACAGTGTCTTCATACCGCATTAGGGGGATTTAAATCATAAATTCAATTTATCCGTTAAAAATCCGTTTTAATCACCAAGTAGTCTACACTTAACAAACAAGATACACCAGTCTGTTATCTACCGTGTTAGCTTTCAGAATAACCAGTGAAAACAAAATCTGCACTACAATTTTGTTTACAATATACGCATTATATTTGCCATGAATACAAGTGCGGAGAAAGAAGTGCATGTATCCGCAAATAATGTTGATTAAAAATGTGCACAATTTGGTACTACTAAATGTAGGCTATAAGGCCTAGGCTACTCGCTAAAACTGCCTATTTGGGGAGAGCTGGCTATATATGATAGTATTGAGTGATTAGTGATTAAAAGTGATTTTTCTAAATCGCATTTATCATTTAATCTCCCTAACACAATGCGAAGAAGCTGTGTCCTTTTCCAATTGATTAGTCAGATGTTTGCATGCTTGTTAATCACTGAAAATTAATTAGAACAGTTTGAGATCAATGATTAGTTAAGGAAAGTTTTGCGCCTCACCAGTTTAAGAAAGATGGATAAAGGAGGAAGAAAGTGAGGACAAGAGATGGATGACCGATTATTTTCGTGGGTAAAAAAATTTCTCAGCATTAATGACACTCAATAAACTTGAAATATATTATGTAAAAGCTTGCATCAATAGTATACTTTTTTTAAAACATTGTTTTCCTTAATTACAATTATGTGCACAATACATTGAAGATACAACTATTTTGAGCTGAGACATTCATTGGTTTGTACCTTTTTTCACCCACCTCCCACTGGATCTCAGGGTCCACCCACCTCCCAAATCCCAATTTAACCCCTGGATACACCTATATAAAGTACAACACTTAAGACATACGCTTGTCTTTCGAAAAACATCTGAGGGGTTTTATGCTATGCATTTACACAATTCCCTTAGGTAAGGAGGAATAATCTCTTAAGTAAAACATCTAAGGGAAAAACATAACGTGTTTTATGCAACTGGCCACTGTAGGCTAAGGAAGAACTCTACAGTTTATGTTCTTGAAAACATTACTATCTGTCTGAAGTATGCACTGTACATTACATCACATTACATTTTTTTGGCAGACGCTTTTATCCAAAGCGACGTACAAAAGTGCATTTCATGGTCATGGACAACTACACTACACTGTAACTGTACCTGTTACTGTAATATTTACCAATCACATATTCTTTCTCTAAAGAATGATGGCACTTGATTCCAGCTAGAAAAGACATGAGTACATCTATGTTGATGAGGTTGGGTTCACACTTTCAAAAGAGAAAGAAACATCATTGGTCAGAGTGCCACTATGATGGTCCCAGGGCAATGTGGAGGAGCATCTGTACAGACAGTTTCAGATATAGAGTAGAGGCTCACAATGTTGTCTTGGGGCCCTACAGCTTAACAAGATTCTTATTCTACTTGGATTCCCCCAATTATACCCTTATCATCAAGGACCGGGAGGGCCCAGAGTTGACTTTGTGACGGTACTGGACAATGTACAGTTAAACCATTCACTAATTGCAGGGGTTTGCAGTTCATCCAAGGCTCATTTTGGTATTCCTTCCACTTTACTCTCCATTTTGGACCTGATTGATGATTATTTTCTACCTGGAGTTGGAATGTCTATAACTTCAGATGTGCAGGCAAGACTTCTCCAGGCTATAAAAGAAACCTGTGGAGATATTGGTGCAAATGAATGACAAGACGGCAGTTTTTTCTTCAATATTTGGTCAGAGACAGTATTCACTGTAATGCTAATGAAATGCTTCACTGTAATCCTCTGGCTTGATCAGAAGAAACCCATTTATAACCAGTTAAAGTATTGTTAGAATGGTAAAAACAAAAAACAACCCTTGGTTTCTTTTGTAATTTGTGAAATGTGATGTGCAATTCTCTTTCACTTGTAAATCTTTAGTACCTATGCTCTTGAAAACAGACAAGCTTTATCCCTGTAAAACACTGCCAAGACACACTCTACTCAGTATGTGATGAACAGATTTTTTGTTGACAGGTCTTTTTAGTAAAGAAAAAAGTATTGTGTGTGATTGATGTGATCACATTTTATACTTCTGTGTGAATGTAGCTGAATATATAGATGTGTGTATAGTTTTGTTGCAGATATTAGATTTTTGTAATAGCTAAAAACTGTTTTCGATTTCACTGCATACTGCAGCCAATTTTGAAAATTGAAAGTGTGTTTAAACGGCAGTATTAAGATCATAGACTTTTGTTTGGCTATATATGCCAAATCAACTGAGAAATAAACAAGTGTGTTGTTCACTTTTCAATCAATTTTTTAATTTTTTTTTCAACAAAAGTATACTGACCATTATTTTGACTGATTTTTTTTAAGTATAAAGAGAAAAGGAATCAGGAAGTGATCTGGTTAGAGATGTGACATACAAATAACAGTCATTATTATTAATACTAGTAACAAAGGCTCAGCCTTATTAGAAGTTATGAATGACATTGCATTATCAAGATTGAGAACTTGGCATCACAAATTCAAACTGCTTATAGTTCTGCAGTTGAGGCCAAGAGTTTGCATACACCTACAGTAGGCTAAAAAAAAAAATAAGATCCTTAGGAGAACAACTCCCGCACACACAGGATCGTATACAAACAGAAAACACGGAGTAAAAACGACTCCGAAGGACAAACCTGTCCAGCTGTAAAACTGGCTTGAGAAACCAAAAACTACCCTTTAAAAACCAGGGCGAAAAGAAAGGGACCAGAGATACGGAGGCGAAGCTCCGATACCAAACCCGAGACTGGTTTCAAAAATAAAGACAACCGAGTAGAAAAAAAACTCAGCGAGAAGAAAAAACCTGAGACGCAGCTCAGAAATAACAAACAAAAAACAATACCAGGGACAACGTCCCGATACCCAACAGCTCACACAAGCTCAAAATAAAAGTATAAATACCGTAAGGCGTCAGAATGCGCTCACTGCGCTAAGAGACTGAACGCCTTCTAAATGAGGACACAGAATCGCACACAAACACAATTCTGTACAGAGTCCACCAAGTACCAATACCTTACCGGCTTAGTATAAAAGAGGTTTAACACAGAAGCGCTGATTGCTGTTCAGTCAGCGCTTATAAAGGCACCTCCCCAGGTGAAAATAATAGGTAATCAAACACCTGAAACAAATTAAGCATCTCCCAGACGCCGGGTGCCTTCTAGTGGCAGCACAAGGCCACTGCACCCCAGACCCATGAGATAAATGTCCTGAGTTAAGTCAATTTACTTTATTTCCATTAGAGTTAATTTCAAAATAATAGCTAAGAGACAGATTTATTTAAGCTATTATGTATTGTATCAGATTTTCAGTGGGTCAAAAGTTAACATACACTTTGTTAGTATTTGGTGGCATTGCCTTTTAATTGCTTAACTTGAATTAGACACTTGAGGTGGACTTCCACAAGCTCTCACAATACTATGCCAGAATTTCTGCCTCCTGACAGAACTGGTGTAACTCAGTCAGGTTTGTGGGCCTCCTTGCTCAAACACGCTTTTTCAGTTCAGTCCACAAATTTTCTATGGAATTCAGGAGAGGGCTTTGTGATGGCCACTTCAATACCTTCACTTTGTTGTCTTTAAGTCATTTTGTTACAACTTTGGAGGTATGCTTAGGATCATTGTCCTGCTGGAAGACCCAGTTACGACCAAGTTTTAGCATTCTAGCTGGTGTCTTGAGGTGTTGCTTCAGTATTTCTAGATAATCCTGCTTCCTCATGATGCCAACTATTTTCTGAAGTTCACCAGTCCCTTTTTTACAGCAAAACACCCCCACAACATGATGCTGCCAGCCCCATGCTTCACAGTTGGGATGGTGTTCTTTAGATTAAAAGCCTCGCCCTTTTCCCTCCACACATAGCGCTGATCATTATGGCCAAACAGTTCAATTATTTTTTTCATCTGACCAGTGAACACTCCTCCACAAAGCTAGGTCTTCATCCTGGTGATCTTCTGCAAACTTCTTTCTGGCATTTTTTATGTCGGTCTTGGAGTAGGGACTTCTGCCTTGTGCGACAGCCTTTCAGGCCATGGCGATGTAGGATTCTCTTCATGGTGGATGTAGATACTTTGGTACCTGATGCTTCCAACTGATTCACCAGTTCCTTTGTTGTTGTCTTGGGGTTCAGTTTAGCCTTTTGGATTAAAGTCACTCAGCCCTGGGAGTTAATTTGTGCCACCTTCCTGAATGATGCAATGTCCGTGTGGTCCCAATATTTTTATATCTGCAAACAATTGTTTGTACAGAGGCTTGTTGTACCAGTTGTTTGAAAAATGCTCCTGAGGCAGAACCGGACTTGTGAAGGTCCACAATTTTTTTTTCTGAGGTCTTGTATATACATACATAAATACAGCCACTGGTGCCAATTAACTCCGAATTAACTCCTAATTATTACAATTGGCCAAACAGAATCTTCTAAAAAGTCATTACATCAATTTCCAGAATCTTCCAGACTGTTTAAAGAGACAGTCAACTTGGTGTATGTAACATTTGACCTACTGGAATTCTGATATAGTGAATTAAAACTGAAATAAATCTGTCTGTAATTGACTGTTTTAAAATTACCTCTGATGTGAACAAAGTAGATGCCCTAATTGACTTGCCAAAATAAATTTATGGTAACATGAAATGTGTGGAGTTCTGAAAAACTGAGTTTGAATATCTTTAGCCTAAGTGTAGGTCAACGTTTGGCCTCAACTCTAAATCAAAATTTAAAATTATATTATATATATTTTTTGAAGCCCAGAATGGAATTAAGGCTAGTTCATTCTTTTTTTCATATCAGAATTCAAATTGGACCTACTGATAGTGGAATACTGTATATTGGATTTTGTTGAAAAAACGTCAGTTTGGCTTAGAATATTCCATGGAATTATAATTGTTCATAATTCAATAATAATTATTAATGGAAAAAATTTGAATTAAAGCTGTAATCGAAAACATTTTAAAAGCCTCCAAGTTTACATCATAATGTCTTCACAATGTCTTTGGGATATCATGCGCAGATCGCCTTATGTTATTAATGTCACCTGAATGAAGTCGGAAGGTAGGCTTAATGTCAAGATCCATGTCATAGTAACAGCATGTCAGCAGAATCGAACAATTAGTCAAAGTATTAGTACTGCAGGGTAATAATCCCCAGACACTACTAATTAAGTGGTTCAGTCCATCCCAGAGCAGAGGTAATGATCCCCATCCTGCTGCCCAGTTGGTTCAGTCCATTTGAGAATTATATTAATGAGCTTCAGGCAGAATGTAATGGCTGCACAGGAACTGGGCAGTGAACACGAGAGCCTATGGACCATGGCCAACAGTCTGATTAGTGCATCCCACCCAAATATGTTCTGGCTCTCAACCAAGGCCCAGATTCAGCCTGATTAGTTTGGCTGGGATGCTGACTTTGAGAGCGGATGCTCCTGATTGGTTGAAATGCTCCCAACCCAATTTCCTTACATTTCTGTCCATGTGCAATCTTTTTTTTTTTCAATCTCCAGATTGTGCACCAGATGGATGTTCTGGAGCAAACTCAGCACCCTGTTATCTGTTTTTACACCACTGGCACTGTTTACACTTCTCAAAGGACCCACCACTTCATCCATGAATGAACTGAACAGTTTGTGTGTGGGACTCAATTTTCTAAGCTTGTTAATGCTCAATATAAAGAGTGGTTCATATGGCTATTTTCAGAGACTTCTAAAGGGATAACAAAAATTGTGATTCATTTGAGAATTTTCTGAGCTGTGCTAAAGAGCAGCGATTCATCTAGTGATATTATGTGGGCTTTTTTTTTCAGTGATGATTAAGCAATTACGACACAGACTGGGCTCATTGAAAGACTGGTTTGAGCATCAGTGGGAATGCCCCCAATAAAATATCCAAATGCAATCATTAAATGGCCCTTTTCCCTATATTCACACACGGTAAAAGCCACATATTATATAGACTTAAAATGTGCAAAATTATATGTGCCATCATAATTAAAGTCTGGACTTTGGCTTTGCCATTCCAGAATACTAACTTACCTTTGTAGTTTTTGCTATTTGCTTTGGGTGATTGTCCTGTTGGAACATAAATATTTGCCCAAGAGAGATTACTCTTAAATGTATTTTAATATGACTGCAAAAAGTATTGTGGATTGAAAGATAGATAGGCTGCTACTCATGGGCTGCTGGTTGTGGTTGTGTTTCAGAGAGGATCAGCAGCTTGCTGCAGTATCCGTCACCTCTTAGGGGGCGGTCTCTTGTCAAGGGGTGTGGCTCATTGAGGTTGTGGGAGTTGTCTAGAGCTGACAGCCCAGGAGGAAGGTCCTTCGGTATCAGTGTGACACTGGGATAACTGGGATGTGAAATGTGTTGTCTGCTGCTGATTCAAAACCACTCCTTTGGAGCGTCCCTCTATTTTACTTTCCTGATGTCTCTCTGTTTCTCTCTGTTTCCATCTCAGTGGTCTCTCTCTTGATGCTTCTCATCTTTCTACACCTTTACTTGGTTCTCCCTTCACCTGGAATAGTCTTCATCTGGGACAGAATTTTCACTGGTAAGACTCCTGTGTGTGTGTGTGTGTGTGTGTGTGTTAGCATCTGGTGTAGGATGTGTTTCAGCTCACAAACATACACAAATATGCAAAGAGACATATTTTCAAGTACTCATGCTCACAGATACATATATGCTCTCTTGCTGTAGCAGCATAAATGTATGATATAGCTTTGCAACTGTGCAAGAAAGGAATTGCCTCATTGTCTTTCATTAATTGGATTTGCTGTATTGGACATGAGTAGATTATAAAGAGGTTAATTATGGTAATCTGCCACTGTGCTTGGTTTCAAAGTTAGTAAAAACATGAGGAAGAAGGTTAGCTTAGTACACAAGTATGATCCCCTAATACATTTATACACTCCAGAATAATCTGGTTCCAAAACAATCTGATTAAATTGCTGTTATATAATAATTAATTTTACTGTTCTGCTCAAATAACTGACTAGGTTCTACTATAATCACAAACTTGCACCTAATTGCACCCTCATTGCAAACTTGCACCTCATTGCAAGCACTGCATTAGAAATGTGGCAGGGCACAAGTGATGAGTTTTGTTGTGTTTCTGACCTGGAGAAAATTGAGACAAAATAAGACACCCACACATCTCACAGGAGAACCCTGCCTTCACACTATCTGCCTGCTGAGGCCAGGCTAAGCCAGGGCACCATAGGTCACCGTCTTCAGAGTTCACTGGGCCCACATCACTGCTAATCAAAGCCTGATGAGAAAAGGCCACGGTGTGTGCAATCAGGGGTCCCAATAAAATAATAATAAAATAATAATAATAATAATAATAATAATAATAATTGATTTAATACTGCTGGTGTGGTATCATTTTGTCCTACAAGGTTATATTTTCCTACTTTTTATTTTGTGCAGTTGCTGCACATAGGCTGTGAATTTTTGGAAGAAATTAGCTTTAATTTGCTAAGCATTTATTCCAAACTTACGTTTGTTTAATTATACAGTATAAGATTCCCCTTTCCACTAAAAATTATGTTTTAAAAATGAATCTTTATGAAAGGTTACTTAAGTTAACTTTCTAGCTAGCTATCATTAGTCGTACGCATGCTGGCATGGTAATCTAGATAGCGTTTGCGGTTAAGGAATTTCAACAGCAACTTTCCTTACCTAGCTGATTGTCTCTGAGAAGCCTGATGATAAATTAACTTTTTTATGCTTCAACCTAGTCAGAGGTTTCAGGTGTTTAATAACTCAAATGCAGGTAATTTAGCATGATATGACATGGTAACAATTAATAACCCATATATTGTATTTTGTCATGATAAGAAAATCTTACAGCATAATGCAGAAAAAAATAATACCGGGCATGCCACCTGGATGATTATGGCTTATGGCATAGGACAACCAGGTTGCCCTCAGCTTTTAGTACAGAGAACCTGTCACTCCTTCCCCAACCAGCTTATCTGAACCTCCTCATTAAGAGGTCGGCTGTGCTATGATGAGAACAGTCTGTATGTGGACAATACAAAATGATGATTCATCACTAAAGAGGACATCTTGCTGAGACATCAGGTTCCAGTGAATGGAATTAGCCCATGATTTGATATAGAATCTTGGCTATGCCACTGTTAACTATGGCTAGTAGCTCCGAAGAGCTGCAGCATGGGCTTGGGAAGGGAAGCTGAAATGTATTGGCTGTGCAACTCAGATGGACAGAGTTAAAACAAAAAGTGGTGGCTGGCAGAACAGAACATACTTTAGAGGGAAAGCTTGCCTTTAAATTTATAGAGGACATGGCCGTGATGAAGACAGGCCTACAACTAGTACAACTGGTCAAAAAATTGTGGTTTTTAAAAAAACATATTCAAATGACAAATAATAAAACATGCATGACCTCACTGTTGATGAGGCCCCCTGAGGGTACACTTGCTCCATCAGATTTTAATGTGTTAATGAGCACTGGTAAGCACTGGTCACCCCATGTCCCCCTGGGCCTTTAAGCCATCACAAGGTCAAACAGTCTGAATTACAGAGCTCTACCCATTGGGCTATCTGATGCAGTGGGAGGTTTCTCTAGTTTATGGGGGAAAACACGCCACAAATTATGATTCAAAGGAGTTTCACCTGACTCTTTTAGTCAGATTTTTATTATATTGTTATAACCAGACCCCACAAATATGTTGCTGTATTGGATGTATCTTCTTCTAGAGCTATAGAAATATAATGTACAACTTTGTATGTAGATCAAGACTAATGACCTCTTAATGAATAGACTTATGTGGGTAAGAATATCTAGACTGGCACATGTCCATTGTACTTAGACAGAGGTTGAATTTCTCGGTAGGCCTACCTTAGATAAAGAGAAATGAAAGAACAAACTTATTTCTATCTTATTTCACTTAATTTCATACAAGATAGAGTAGCAGAAGTGAGCAGCCTACGCCAAAATTAGGGAACTTGTGATACATACATACAGAGCATAAAGAACCTTCTGCAATAGTACGTCTGGTCGTGTCTACAGGTGGAATCTATGTCACTGTGCAGATTCAGCAATCTTGGAATCATTTGTATAACACATTCAACTTACTGAGATTATCTGCAGCAGATGAAAATCAGTGGATATTCACTCATTCTGTAAATTAGTTTTTCTTTCTGTGCCTGTCTATATAAACGACTGTTCCTCCTGAGTTTTTTTTTCTTCAGATTTTTAATTGGTTGAGCGAGTAACTGGCTAGAGGGAAAACATGGACTGGAACCTACGAAAAATGAACTGGATTGTCATAGTTATTTGTAACACTACCGGTCAAAATTATTTATTTATTTACCAAAGGTGGGTGGACGCCGTCCACCTGCTTCCACCCCCAATTTAACCCCTGAAAAATCCACAAACAAGTTTCAACATTAGAGTAGCATCTTAATATTCAGATAGGATACAGATTCAGAACTTTCCACCAATTCTTCTTTGAATCGTATTTTTTGGAAAACTATGAAATTCTAAGTATAGTTTCAGAATTAGTGCACTGAGCCACATAGCACGTTCTCTTGCTGTGAGATTCCGCCATTGTTAGCGCTGCATAGTGAGTAAACTGGCCCCACATCTGCACCAGCATACCCAGAAGTGTGAAACAGGCTAATTCTACCTCACCGAACATGAACACAGGACAGCTGTGGGTCATGGCACACCAACAGCAAATGAGCGCGTGGACATGTGACCACATCAGAGGCTCTTGAGTCTAGCCTGAAATCTGTTCAAAGCCAGCCAGCAACCACACTGTAGCCTCGCCTTTCCGCCCCATCACTGCAGTATCTCATCATTTCCCAAAACTGCTACAAAAATAGCTGCACCACTTTTTTTTTAGCAATGCAGACATAAAAGGCAGGCTGCTCAGGATTACAGATGCAAAATAATACATGATTGTAGTACATCTCAATGTGATTGCTTCAATGACATTTGACTTGGAAAGGATGCACCAAGTCAACTGTCAGGGAAGCTTATTTACCGATTGTTAAATTTAAAATATTGAATGTACACTCAGTGGCCACTTTATTAGGTACATCAGCTCATTAACGCAAATATCCTGCTCCTCCAACTGGTTGCAACTCAATATATAAAGCATGCAGACATGAGGAAGATGTTTATGTTTATTTGTAGTTGCTTGGCCAAACATTAGAATGGGCAAGACGAATGTAATCTGTTCTGTGAGCAAAAACACCTTGTTAATCAGAGAGGGCACAGGAGAATGGGCAGACTCATTTAAACCAACAGAAAGGCCACAAATGCTCAAAAACAGTTATTTATAACAGTGGTATGCAAAAGGGGATTTTTGAATAAATAATGCATACAACCTTGAAGCAGATGGCCTATAGAAGAAGACCAAGTTGGGGTTGAGTCCTGTCAGCAAAGAACAGGCTACAGTGGGCACATGGTCACCAAAACTGGATGACTGATGTCAGAGCTCACAAGGAAGATTAAGACCCAAGTGCAGAAATCACATGGGAAGGCAGAGATAAGTAAAACAAGTCTTTACTGAGTATATAAACAGTATACAAACAAACAAACAAAAAAACTAAACCAGGAAACACAAGGAGCACTGGGAACAAAACAGGGCATGGGGACTAGCAATGAGGAGAACGTACAAGAAAACACAAAGACCAAGCACAGAACTTGTCTCTGTAGGAAAACCAGGAACAAAAATGCATAGTGGAACAGGGGCAGACAATTAGGAAATGAGCAGACAAGTGGGGAGTGTGGGAAACCAATAATCCAATTAACAATCCAACACACCAGACACAAAACACGGTGACAACAAAACAGGGAATTAGTGGTCCTACGCATTGTTGCTGACCATATGCATCCCTTTCTGACCACAGTCTACCATTTTTCCAGATGGATACTTCCAGCAGGATAATGTGCCATGTCACAAAGCACACATCATTTTCTGCTGGTTTCATGGACATGACAGTGAGATTGGTTTACTCAAATAGCCTGCACAGTCTCCAGAACTCAGTCTAATAGAGTCTCTTTTGTATGAGGTGGAACAGGAGGTTTTGCAACATTAGTGGCTGAAAAATCCACAAGAACTGCATGAAGCTATTGAGTTAGCATGGACCAAAATCCCTTCAGAATGTTTCCAGCACATTGTTGAAACAATACAGCAAAGAATGCAGGCTGTTCTGAAGGCAAAAGGCAGTCCTACCTGCTACTAGATAGGTGTACCTTATAAAGTGCCATACAGAGTATAATACCTACAGAGTGTGTGCATGTGTAGGGTGTGTGTGTGTGTGTGTGTAGGGTGTGTTTTCAAACAAGCTCTATGTGGGTATTATCTGGCAAAACTCATTTTCTAAGCTTAACTCTAACATTTCACTACCACTAAAACCTGTTTCTGCAATCCACTGCCCTGAAGTTCACTGCCATCTCTATCTGCCATAAACTGGGCTCCTTTCTTCCAAAAAAGAATTTTGTGTCCATTTTCTGTGAATAGCAGTTGATACAGCATGTTGACAAAAAACACTGACCAAGACTGTTATTTTACATAAAATGCCATATCCTGCACGGAGCTTGATATTGCCCTGAAAGGTACCCCTTGCTGCAGAGTGTAACCCTGAGGCAACAAAAAGAAAACAGCCTTTCCTCAATATATAGCTTAACAAAACATATGAAAAGAACTATCCATTATGCATCATTAAAGGTCCACGCCCAAGAACATTTTTTTTTATTGTAAAGTTATTTTCTTCTAAACTGGCTACATACTGAACTTTAACCCGCTGTTTCACCAGACCATGTGCTTCTCCAGCATTGCTTCTTGAAAGAAAGACCTCCCCCAATTGTTACATCAGCACCTAATTGGATTTATTGCAGACATGTCATCAGACACTACTATGTGTACAAAATAAAATGCTTGGGGGAGGTGTTATGGGCAATGCTGTGGAGCAGAGGGTGGAGTGTATTAACATAAGGTATATGAGCAATATTTAAAGAATAGTTAGTGAATGTGCAGAATTATTATAATTAAACAAACCAAAATACAAATACAACAAATAATACAAAATATAAAAAAATAATATACATAATAATAAAGAGATCAGTCATCGAGCTAACATCCATATAAAAGCATGAAGCATGCTATACCTGTCCTAAAGTAATTACATAAGAAACAAGAACTAGGGTGTGAGATGATTTCCAAGATGAATTTTTAAATTCATAGATACTGCTCTTAATATTGATAAGCATGTTGATTATTCTTTGTGACCTATGAAATATCGTTATTGATGTTGCCTTCACCTGAGGACACAAAATTGTATCTGCTTGTTATCTGACAGCATCCAATGGTCTTATATACAGCATTGAATTGGCTTCCAAGAAACAGGACTATTAGTTTCTGCCAACTTCTCAGGCATACTTTCAATGACACCATTATGGTGAACTTTGCAAACTTCAGACCATTAGCACATTGTCCTTTGCTGCTATGCTGACATCTGGGAGCTCTAATGGTTTCATTTAATCAGACTCTGTACACATCCTGACATTTACATCTAAATGACACCCTGCCCTTTCCCTGCTGCTAGATACCAGCTTCTCCTTTTCTTCTCCCCATGATAGAGACCCCAGTGCCTCCTTATTTACCCACCATTAGAGACGCCACTCTCTTTTTCTATACCCACCAATACACTCCACTCAAACCTTCATGGATAGATAGTGATAGAGACCCCACTCTCACTGCTTATACCACAGGTTCCCTTGCCAGATGGTCAGCTCCTATGTTCCTAATTGCAGGAGGTTCCAGCTGGCAGCAGCTAGCTGTGCTATATAATTGCATATGAATATTCAAAAAGCCCCAATGACAGAACATCCATAGAGCCATTTTTTCATTTTGTTATAACGAGGAATAGAGACAAGGCTAGTCTCAGCGATATATAGCAATAGGGACCCCTCTTGATGTTACAAGTCCCAGGCTTGTCATTTAATGGGGATTTTGCAAGATAGTTCCTCCCTTTGCCTCACTGTTTGACCCTCCACCCTGTACTCTGCACAAAATCACATACTATTAATCTCAGCAGCCTACACTTTAGCAAGCCATCGCCTGTGCCTATAGGCCTATTAATAGCCCTGATGATGTGCCTTTTTCTGTGGTATGGAGCTAAACACAGTAAATTGAAAACACTGACAGAGCTAAGAAAGAGGCTGATTCCTTCCTTCTCCCTTCTCTCCCAGACCCCCATGCCACCCCACAAACACACACACACCTACACGCATCACATCTCTGAGTTTGGGTCAGTGGCAGTGGGTTTGTGGCAGTCTCAGTGCTGCAATGGATTGGATTGGGTTCAGGTTTCACACTAGCTGTATGTAAGCCTTCCTTTCTGATGGCCACCAGTTTTTTTGACTGTTACAATACTACTCTATTTCTGTGTCTATTATGTACTATAGCTTTCTCTCCCCTATCTGTACCCCTCTTTATCTCTTCTTTCTGTCTATGTCTTGCCCTCTGCCTTTTTGTCTCTGTGAATAAATCCTCTGGCTGTCTTATTGTTTTCTCCATTTTGCTCTCTTTGACAGTGTTTGATGTCCTTTCCCTCCCTATGTCTCCTAATTCTCCTCTTCTCTCTTCCTCCTCCTTCTCTCTATTACTCAGAGGAATCCCTGTTCTGTTGTTCAGCTGTGGGGGGCAGAAATATGTTGCTCTGGTGGTTCCTGGGTCTGGCGGGCTCCATCGTGCACTGCAGAGGTAATGCTCATTGTCTTATTGGCTTGTTTCCATGGTAAAACTGGGTGTGGGGCGAGATGGTGTGTCGGCAGATGTGCAGTCGGTCAGTCAGTCCCAGGCTCTAGTACCAGGTGAGGCACCTGAATGTTGTCACAGCACAGTGTGTGATGCACTCAGGTGCTCTTGTGGAAACTGCTGGATCTCGTTGGAGCTCTGGACTGCTGGATTAACCCTGGGAGAGCAATGCTAAGAGGTCAGAGCCCCAGCCAGAGGAGGCTGTATGGGGGAGGGGATTTGGGTCACCAGCTCATAGACACCACTCTTGAGTCTGCTACAGACTTTAATCCCACCCCTCCTTCTCAACAGCGGGTGAGGGGGGTGAGGGGGGGCAGCTGGGTGAAGTTCTTTATATAACAGTGTGATCCAATTGGACAGGGAACACAGCAGCTAATTACAGACCATAGATCACTTCCAAGGCACATTGCTGAGTGGAACACAGCCTCACCCTTGTATGTACTGTTGTGGTTGGTGGGGGATGGTGGGAGGTTGGGGGGGGGGAGGGGGGGTGGCGGTCACTGATGACATGGTCCATAGGGTTGCCAGGAGTTTTAAACAGGAAATGTTTGAAAACATTGACTGAACTATTAGGAAGCTTGGAAACCTGGGATTGCCATCTCAAGATTCTCTTTAGGAACAAGGCTGGCAGTACATTTTGGTAGGATATTTACAGAATCGCCAATATCATCACAGGGGGTGCAGTAATGACACCACTGAGAGTGCAGCAATGACCTCAAAGGAAACTTTAGAGATGAGATAATGGGGGATATGACAATAATGTCATAATGAGTTCCGTGATGATTTCATAGTGGGCTGCAACAATGACAGCACAGGGGTATACAATGAGGATCATGGCCATCTTCCATCTATGAAAAAGCTATTTAAGGGCAAGGACATTTGCGCCCCAAAAACTGCAAATTTGATACCCATGTGGGGTACTGCCACTGTCACACTTCCGAGCAAGGAATTCAGTATGTCAGTAAATATTCACCTATACAAGTAGACCATTTTTATGAAGGAAATTGTGGAGGGGAGCATGTAAGTACATATACAATTATCTAGAAGATATAAGCATGCACATAGATGTGCTCAAGGAGAGTTATCTCCATACCCATGTAGCTGCTGCTTCACACCCTTGTCAACTAGTCCTTTCCAGCAGTGACCAATGAGCAACAATATAAAGCTGGTAGAGCCAAAGTCTGTTCTGAAGATGGTTCTGATTATTAACAGTCTCATTACTGCCAGTATTAGTAAATATCACTTTTCAGTTGCCATTCCTTTCTATTTAAATGAGAAGGGGCTTTATAGAAGGGGCTTGCCACACTAAATTGTTTCAATGCTGTTTTTGTAACTGTTTTTTGTCATGACAAAATATTTTACATACAGTGCACAAAGGCAATGCTACAATGTTACAATGCAACCAAATGAGGAGGAATCAATCACAAGAGGATGAGCAGCATAGATGGTAAAATATGGCTCACCAGTATTTTTGCACAGTTGCAAACCAGAAGCAGGCTTATCATTTAAAAAGGTAAATTCCCTGCCTGCCCCTTAGCTGACACCACCATCTACTCTCACCATCTGGAAGGAGGGATCTATGAATGTGACATCACCTCCAACTCCACCCTCCTCCTTGATTGCTCCTCCTCAAGGCTGTTACGAAAGTCTCGTGGCCAGAGACCAGAGGGATTACCTTCTTCTCTGCTTTCCATATTAAATTAAGAGATAAAGTTGCCCTGTCTTTTATGGATGCGCTGGATTTTAAAACGGGCAGACCTAGAGCATACAGCTGTGAAGGTGCTGGTTAGTCCTCATTATATTGATAGTACTGTCAGTCACAATTATGCTTGTCACCAGGACACATAAGGACACTTGCTAGAAGTCAATGTTTATGTCAATGGGAAATGCTACTGTTGGGGCCGCTGTTGGAGGTTCAATGGTTGTGTTAAAAGTGAAAGCACTCTTTCTCAAGTGAATAACAGTGAATTCAGTAAACAGTGAATAAGTGACACACATGTTTGGTTTGGAACACACATGTGTGGAACACATAATTAAGAAAATGCTATAACAGGAGAGATCAAAGGTCAGAGATTAAAATACCTTTTAGGGGACAGAAAACAAATCCTATCAACAATCTTATCCTGCATCTTAATCCAAGACCTTATCCTCAGTTAGAACTGGTAATGGAACATGTACACAATAGCTCTCATGCCGAACATTTTCTTATTCTTATCTTGACTTTCTCGTATTTTGGCATGAGTTGGTATGAGTGTGCCACGTCAAATTCGGCAAATGTTCATAACTTCAGAAAACTGTCATAATTGACCCACGTAAAATTGAGGACTGCCACTTGTTCGTAAAGGAGAGCGTGTTCATGAGAATGTGAATCAGCATGATTGACAACCAAAAATTGCTAGATAAGGCTAGGGGTCCCGACCCGTTTGTCCTGAAGTACCATAAATAAAAATGGCATCCAAGAGTAAAAAGAGTTTGGTGATTGAAGTCCTGCTTTCAGAGATCAGTAAACAAAAAATATAATTTCTAACAGTGTCAATAGTGATATTAAGGGATGCATTGTCACTTGAGATCAGTACCATCGCTGAAATAAAGAAGAAATGGTTTGATATGAAATTGGATTCAAGAAAACATACAAAAGCAAGGTGGTCTATGACTGTAATGGGAGGGAGTCAAGGGATATGAGAGAATAACTTCCATAATAGGCACAGTTCTGTACAAAAGTCATAGATCACCCTTTCATTTATTCAGTGTCAGATGATAATGGAGGAATAAATAAGTTACCAAACAAGTTTCCGAAGGTGTCAATGACGTTGTTTTAGAACACTTCGCCAACAGTCAAACAACTACCCAAACATACCTCAGCTGCCTAGCAGATTTCTTTGTCATGTGTATCAAAAATGGCTAAAGGAGATAGTTCTATTGAGATTAGATATGAAAAAAAATCAATCTGCATAAAGAAGGCAAAAGTCAAATGAAAAAAGGTATAAAAAAAGTTCCTGTAGCCAGGAGTCCAATTGTAGTGGGTATTTGGAGGTGCGATGGAATTGGGTTGGATCAGTCCGTTAAGTTGCAGCTCAAACAATTTCCAGATTTCCAGAAGCAAGCCTCATAGGCTAGATACAATCCATTAGTCAAAAAATAAAGTTTTTAGCATTAAAGAATGGCAGGCTAATTGTACATGACTTGTTGGCAAGTCTGGACCACTCGTAAATTCCATTGGTGCCTAAGAGGAAAATCTGAATACAAGAAAATTGGTGAAAGCGGCAAGCACTCTTGCTCGTACAAGAAACCTAACGAATGTGTTTGTTAGGGTGGTTGTTGCATGAGGCCCAATGTGTTTATTTTACACCGATTTCCTGTAAACACTGCACCACACAAATACACAATTCTGGAAACTTTATCAAGTCTTTTACTGACTTTTACTTACAGTTCAGAAAATAATTATGTTTTACTGTACTTCTGCTTATAAATAAAAATGGTTTTATTTTTTTTCATTGTTGTAATTGTTTACAACAATGATGTAATTGGTGAAATGTTTTTAACTGTTTCCAGAAACTTGTTTGCAGTGTAGTTTTGCCGTTCTGTAGACCTGACCTGTAAAATATAGGATTCAAAGTTAGCATTCAAAGCCATAGCTGGGGTGCCACGGTCTATGTGCTGCACTGGTTGTTAACTGTGCACGTAACTATAAATAGTACTGCCATAGGATTTAACACAAATAACCGGAACATTGGTGTTTGTAATTTGGTTTGTAAATGCGCATGAGAAAATTAACGTAAAAGGTGAAATGTAGTAGTACAACTTACCGCATTGTTTGGCTGGTTTGGTGTGGTGTTGGCAGTATCTGGGGATGCAAAAGAGGCGCCGCTGTCTTCCGCAAAACTTTATTGATTCAGGAGAACATAACAATACACTAACAGATGTGGGGGGAGATGGTAACCACAGTTCTTCTTCTGTTAAAAGTGTTAGTGTGTTGTGTGGAATTATTTTTACATCAAGATGTGCAGTATTGTTATAATTAATATCTTTCAGGTAAATATTGTAAATTATATAATTGTTAACTTTAATTTATTTCCCTTAGTTGGAAGGTTCCAGGGGAGGCGCTTAGGAGGGGAATCTATATAAGCCAGTCCCAATCATTTAGTGGGAAAAGAAGGGCTGAGGAGAAGGAGTTGTGCGGTGCGATGTGATGCAATAATTGAGTATCAACAAAATGTTTATACTGCTTCATTTTTTGTTCTTTGTTTCCAAGTGTTTTTGTTTGTTAGTTAGTTTGTAAATAGTTCTGCCGACCATAATTTCTTCTTGCACCTGTGGAAAAATAAATCCCTCACTGGAGGAGTGCACTTGACTTTTGTGTGGTTCCATTACTGCCGTATTCGCTCGACCATCCCGTCACAGTATACAAACATTCACATGCATGTCTGCATACTTGTGTATGTATGCACACAGCCATGAACACATATATGCAAACACACACACCTACACCCCTCTATGAACAGACTCATCTACATGTATGCACACACACACACACACACACACACACGTACTCCACTTCTCCCTCTTTCCAAAATGTCCGGACTGTCATTTCTGTGTAGAAACTATTAAAGCTGCAGTTTAGCTGAATGGTAGTCAGTCAGCTTTAGCTTTAGTTCTACTGAAGTAAAAGAAGGTTGTTGTTCCTGACTGTTCCCAGGCCAGGTGAGCAAGTGTGATGACTTCACTGACCTTGACTTCCGTGAGACGTTCATGGGGACAAACCTGAATGTGAAGCTGCTGCTGTTCACAAGAGCCAACCTGGACTGTGGGCGGGAACTCTCGCACCTGAAACTGATGGACCAGCCCCTGTTCCAGCTGACCCGGCCTACTGCTTTTGTCATCCATGGGTACCGACCCACAGGCGCGCCGCCAGTTTGGGTGGGCCACATTGTGCATCTGCTGGCCGCACAGGAGGACATGAACATCTTAGTGGTGGACTGGAACCGTGGGGCCGCCAACCTCAACTACTACTCTGCTGTGGCAAACACACGTAAAGCAGCCGAGAACATCACTGCATTCATCCAGAACATTCAGGTGAGACGAGAGCATGTTAAGGGCAGGAGAATGTATTAGGAACAAAATCAGGCAGATTCCAGGCTGATGGAGAAGGGCAGTTTTTAATTCATGAGTTCTTAAAGCTGAAAAATCATTCTCTGCGTCTGTATTGCTTGCTTTTCTGTCTTGCTGCTGGTATCACAGTATCTGCATAGGACCTATTTCTTGGTCTTATTTCTGAAATGTGGCCTGACTCAGTAAAGAATCACATAAATGTTGTGGTTACCACATTTAGGTATTGGTTCCCTGCTTTCTTAAGATTGCCAGATTTAAGATTTACTTGATATTAATGAGATATAGCATTAATCATAGGAATGAATGTGCGAGTGGATACATCAGCTAACAAGTTCCTGAAGATGAAACGTCATTTTTTTATAGCAATGATTAACTTTTATTCAATATTCTCGCTGCTTAGACTCCATGCACAGTCAGTAGGCTTTTGAGATACAAATTCTAACAAGAACCTGTACTGTATAAAACATCCTAGAACATAGTAATGATACCATACTGATTTAGGCAATGGTGTATCATACCAAACCAATGTAACTCCAATTCCAATCTTTGGAATAATGAATTAACTGTTTTTCAGTGGTAGGTTGACTAATCAGTAAACTATTTTAGGCTTGTCACAGCTTTAAACCAAATCTTTGTTTACTGATGACAATGTTTTATACTGTGATGACAGCATCATTTTAAATTATGAAATAAAATAAATATTTAATATTTTCTGTTTGAGCAGGAACGTATACAGTTTTAATATGCCAATTTATAACTTTAAAAATTTAAATGTGGATTCAGCCTAGGAGAACTATTTTGGAGAACTGAACATTTACATCATACAGTCTATTTCTGTCTTTTTTAAATGGAACAAAAACATTTTTATGTTACTGCTTCATGTAAAAATGTACACAGCACAATACAATTGTGGTCAACACCAATAAAATCGTGTCTGTGCTGCTGGTCTTACTGTGTCTGAGTTGTCGTCTGGTTTCTATAGGAGAACGGAGCGCTACTAAGCTCTGTCCACCTGATTGGGGTCAGCCTGGGGGCTCATGTCGCTGGGTTTGTGGGGGCCATGCTGAAGGGGAAGATTGGGAGGATCACAGGTGAGACTTGTAGTAATGGGCACGGTCTTGTGTGCCCTAGAAAGATTGCCATAGTTCTATGCGCATGTCATGTGTGAGTTGTTGAATAAAGTATGGAGTTGCAAGCATGAAAGTCTCTGGCTGAGTAGCTTAAAAGTCATACTTTACAAGACTGACAGAGAAGGAGGGGGGGGGGGGGCAAAAGGGATAGTGAGCAAGGGAGTGGGAAACAGACAAAGGTAGGGGGTAAGGGACAAAGCAATGCAGGATGACTGAGATGTGAAGGAGGATAGAGAGAGAAGGGGAAAGTGGAGAGAGGGATACAGTTAGAGCTAGAGGAAGAGAGACAAAGGAAGTGAAACAGGAAAAAAGAGGGAAAGGTAGTGATAGAGAGCATAGGGACTGCTTGACTGTCTGTCTGTATGCAGCACAGTCACCCCAGTTATGTGCCCATTGCTCTGCTTGTGCTTCCCTTCCAAACCCATAGCACTGGACCCTGCCGGACCTCTGTTCTCTGGGACCCCACCAGAGGAGCGCCTGGACCCCACTGACGCCCAATTTGTGGATGTCCTACATACTGACACTGATGGTAGGCCATAGAAACATCAGAATAGCCTTGACATGAACAGAGAAATGCCTGAGCATTCAGCCCCAGGTCACAGCAATAACTAATCCCATTAAACACAACTAATCCACCCAATCTTATCAATTCATCTGCCAATGGATTGCTGCAAGCTCTCTCGATGCTGTGTCTATGATGGTGAGCTGCAAAACACCATGGGATATTTATTCCCATTGTACTGCGGGGATACTTTGCTTGACATCTTGCATCCTCCTATTCATACCCGTTAGCACGCTTATGTTATTACTTTAGAACTGTTAAATGGATGTTTGCTGTATGACTCTAATATATGTTTTATACATTATGCATTTGATTTGCATTATATTTATTATTTTAATGCATTTAGCACTTGAATGATGCATATACACTTGGTGGTTTGGAAATGCTGCTAACTAGGTCAAGCACTGTTTCCAACATAACTCAAGCAGATGCATTTATGTTTCTCTGGACAGGAGCAACTGTTTATTAATAAATGTAATGCATTGTATATTAAAAAGGTTTGGAAGGTCATCCTTTCTACAGCCGTTATTCTCTGTGAGCTTGAGTTATTTCTATATTTTTGCTGTATAGTTAACTATGGTTATTCTAGTTTTGGTTCTTAAGTATAACAGATGTTTTTAAGCTGTGTGTATGACCTCACTAGACATAGGGAGGAGGCTATGTGTCATTTAGTGCAAAGTACTGGCTGTCATTACTCCACCCTGGACACACAGGATTTAATGCTGACGCCCTCCACAGCTGCAGTAAGAATAACCATGGTGGGAAATAAGTAAAAATAAACAGTGAGTTTTCCTTCTGCTGCAGCTAACAGAAACCACAGCGTACCTTCGCTTAAAGGCCTCAAAGAGATGCTGCTCCTAGTAATTACTAACTAATTCACCACACACCTACAGCTGAACGGCATGGTCTGTGATATTTGTGTGACTGCTGCTGACTGTTTTCATGTATTTATACTTGTGAATCTGATGGAGATATTACCACAAACATTTTTTTTCATGTGTGAGCAATATGGTTAATGATTCATTTTAAAACTGTAGTTTGTTATTCATTGCACCATTGTGCCAAGGAAAGTTTGAAATAACAGCCTGTTGTTTTCATTCAGATGTGGTTTAACTATAAATTGTATTCTGTCCAAAATAAATGATATACAGTCTGCAGTGAACAAGGCGGATAGCACTACTAGGTGCTATTGGTATATCCATGTTTCACTCTTCCCTTTAACTGCATCAGAATATTGATTTGTGCCAGAAGTCTTTTATTAAAGTTATCTTTGATGGCACAATTGGTGGTACTTGTGCTGTTTTATTTTTATATTTCTGAGATTAGAGTGTGTGCAGTGACTTCTCAGGGTTGAAGCACTTGACCCTCCAGAGACATGGTCAGGAACCTACTCATAATGTACATAATACATAATCAAATAAGGGATATATATGGCTTGTATGCATGTGCACTTGGTGTAATAACCTGTATAAATTTGCCTTTGTGCATCTCATGCGCTTTTGCAGCTCTTGGCTACAGAGGACCCCTCGGTCACATTGACTTCTATGCCAATGGTGGGGCTGACCAGCCTGGCTGCCCCAAAACCATCTTTTCAGGTCAGTCTTAAGTTTTCTCTCTCATCTTATTAAACAGGTGGGTCTTCAGCAAAGCTGCATAACAGTGGGCCCTGTGGCTAAACTCAAACACATCACAGCTCAAATTAGCGAGACATACTTGCTGAACTTCAAAAGCCTGATGGCATTTTGGAGGGAACATTCCATTGCTGATGGCAACACTCATCTTTCCACCTCCTCAAATGATCAGCAATCAGGCAGAAACACTGTTCTCAGCATAGCAACCCAAGCCCGTCATTTATAGCAAGGGTGTCAAACTCAAATCCTAGAAGGCTACAGTTTCTGCTGGCTTCCTTTTAATCAGAAGCAAATTTAGGCCCTGGAAACAAGGTGTCTGCATTATTCAGCCAATCAGATACTTAAAGAAATTAAGAGCTTAACCACACCAGCAGAAGTACAGCCCCCCAAACTGGCGTCAGACACCCCTTATTTATAATTTATATTATATTTTATTACATTTATGTTATCAATATAAAAAAGAAAACAGTAAGAATAAATGACTATAGCTTCCTTCCTATTGGTTTTGTTACCATAAGCATGGGGCATTGCATTTCCAGCAAGGTATTTAACTGAATGGCTTCAGTAAATATCCAGGTGCATGACTGGATTGTATTTATACATAATGTCATCTGCTTTAGAGTATCTGCTAAAACAGCAGCTGGCATAATGATATCCTGAACACATAGGTGGACAGAGCGAATCAATGAAATATTCAATAGACCACCGAAATGTGAAGTAAATTTGACACCCAAATAAGGAATTCCGATTCCATCACTTTGCTAGACTAATGGGAAAATGAATAGGGGTAAAAAATTATTGCCTAAAATTACATCCGACGCCAACACTGTCTATTTGGCTTAGGATCTTTGGAATTAATATGGATGTCTTTACTTTTTAAAGTAGTATGTAACAGTTTTGAAGCCTGAATATATTTATTTTATTTGATTGTGATGATAACATAGTATGAATTCACCATGTAGCATTCCTAGTGTCATGGTTTCACATAGTTAAAGGACAAGAGGATTGGTAGATGGGAACCAAAAATCCTATTCATTTTAGCCATAGGTGAAAAAAGCGGAACCGGAAGTTATCAGAAACCACCAAAATGACAATAACACCTGGTGATGTATGAAGCTGAGTAGACTGTAATTTTTTTGTCTCTGATCAACGAAAGGAGGGGATGCCAAGCATTCTGACATTGACCCGGATTTCCTGTCTGTTTTGTGCTGTGACTTCCAGTTCTTCCAATGGCATGCTATCAGTACAGCCTGCCTTCTTAAAGAGCTGTGTTGGCCTCTTTCCATATGCTCCTGCTCCAGCACATAGAGGCATAAAACCCACATTGGCCACCACACCCTGTTAACCATCAGCAGAATCTTGCTACATACATTAATAGAAGAGTTCCCATAAAGAAAGAGCCTTGATTAACCTGTTTTAAACAGTGATTAAGGATTTCTATTTCTGTCAAGATAAACATTGATGAGCTTGTAGGAATGGACCATCTCTGTTTTTTCCAAGAGGTATGCTTAAAGAGTAATTGCCTCTGGTAACATTTTTGACAATAAAGCTTTTCTTTGGAGGAAGAGAGAGTGTTTTTACGAGTGCTTTATAACAAAGGAATTTAATAATTACGCATCAAACTTGTCTTAAAAGCTCAGTGAATATTTTCTTTTGCAAAGCTTTGTGGCTTAAGGAGAGTCTTAAAGATGTGAGATACTCACATCCTAATAATTTACTTTCAACATTTAAAGCATTTGGCAGGTGGTTTTAGCTGAAGTGACTTACAAAATATACATTTTAAATTATAAGCAAACCACTATAAATAGAAATAGCGCTTTTGTTGAGGTGTGTGCTATATATTCTGCAAAACAAATGGAGAGAAGTTATGGTGTTTTAACTCTTCTGTGTGACTAATTTTCCCTCAGGCCATGGCAAGCCCTTTCAGGTCATTGCTCTTTTTACCTACACAGGGAAGTCATACTTTGTGTGTGACCACCAGCGGTCAGTGTTCCTATACCTCTGCTCCCTCAACAAGACCTGCAACATCACAGCCTATCCCTGTTCCTCCTACCATGACTTCCTAGATGGGCGTTGCCTGCAGTGCGAGTCCTTCAAGCCAGCTTCTTGCCCGATTGTAGGTGAGGCTGCAGTCTCTGGGGCACCGCCTTTGGTCAAGAATGCACGCTTGATCAACTGGGTACACATCTCCGAGTACACATTTTTATTGTCAGATCGCAATTTGTTCTTGTCCATCATGTGAAATTTTATCCCCACTGTCACTTTCACCCAGGTTACCATGCCAGCAAATGGAAGGACTCTCTCCTCCGTCTGGGTCAGACGAAGGTGTACTTCTCAACCACTGCCGTGTCTCCATACTGCAGTGAGTAGACAGAGACAGCCAAAACGTATCACATCGTACAACCGAGCCTCAAATGCGCAAATCTCAGACTGGCTAAAATTACGGACTAGGCAGTCAACCAAGCAGAGTATAAACCTGGAAGTAAAATACCAAATTATACCTTTTCAAGCTCCTAATTATAGAGGACATATGATTCCCTTTGTTATCATCACTGATGACAAAAGGAGCATTAAACAGAAGCAAGACTTTATTCCCTGTTTTTGTTTCTAAACTTCTCCTGTGTAACTGTTTATGAAGGTAGCAAGCTTTTTCTGCATGCTGAAACTATATCAGTGGTACCTATTTATACGCCATTAAACAGGTGTTGTTTGACACATTGAAGGATGTGCTTGTTTAGTAACAGTTATAGAAGCCGTTTGAACTCAGTAGTCAGCAAGGTTGAGGTCTATTCCATTTTAGTTTGAAATGCTCTTGTTGTTTAAAATGATTTTGTAATAGAGAGTGCAAGATGGATGTGAATTTTTTTGGCCAACAGATGTTGTCTGCAGACAGGTTAATTTGTGCTGCATATTTGTGTTAATGACACCATGCTCATTGTTCAATATAGGAGCATTGCAGCAAATTGGAATGCATTTACCATGGTGGTGATTTTCTATTCGACGTCCCTTAATCTATCAATTGAGATTGAATGGTCAACTATATCACAGGCTTTAGAAAGGTCGATACAAAGGGCAGCACAGTGTTTTTAATGTCAAGCACTTGGACTATATCATTAATTACTGTAGAGGCTGCAGTAATTGTACTATGACCAGACCTAAAACCAGACTGCACATTACTAAGTATATTGTTGTCATGTAGAAATTGCTTGATCTGAGCATTAACCAGGGATTCTAAAATGTTTGCCAGAATTGGGAGTTTTGAAATGGGTTGGTAACTATTCAGCACAAAGTGATCACCACTTTTAAACAAGGGGAGCACACAGGCTGCCTTCCAATCATTGGGAAGAGTGTGAGAGACAGATTAAAAAATATGAGTGAGGGGATCAATAATAAGAGGTGCAACGAGCTTCAGAAGCCTTGGCGCTAACCGATCAGGACCTGTGGTTTTTTTATTTTTATAACAACAAAATGAGAGTAGTAAAATTTGTGGGTTGTGTTAGTAACCATTCCAATAAAGGCTTCAAAGTCTTTAAATTAGTGCGTTTTGAACACATTTTCCTGTTAATCTAACAAATACATGCCCACTCAGATGCTGCTGGATTTATGGACTTTTTGAACAGAATCCTGCTAAGTACAGGGCTGAGGAACTGTTGAAAAAGGTTTTGACTGAGCCCTTTTGTCTGGATGACAGAGACAAACTACAAGGTGGACATTGTGACGTGGAACCAATACACACGCTGGGGCATTGTCGTCATCAAGCTGCACAGTGGCAGGAGGGTGGTGGAGGCCAGGATCGATCAGTGAGTCCTGCAGGAGTTCCCTTCCCGCCTTGCCTTCTGCAAACCCCAGTGTGATACACCTGGAGACTCAAAAAGCTGGTGACAGGAGACAGGAGACAGGAGAGTTCATGAAACTAGAAATGGACAGATCCACATGCTGGGAGAGATTCACTGATCACTGGAGCTTGATACAGAGAAAAAATGTTCTGTTGACTGTTTATATAAGTCAGTAATTGACTCATTTTGAGCCCGCCTTCCCCAGAGGTTCATGCAGCCTGAGTACCCTACCACAATCTGTGGCCTCACCTGTGTTACTGTCTCCTGACCTGTACACTTCACTATATGCAGTATCAGAATCATTCACATTCCCCCTTGAAGTAAATATAATTATCCACTCCCTCACAGTTGAATTCTCTCTCCTTCACAGTAAACTTTCGAAGTTTGAGCAATACACAGCGACCCGTTTACTGGCCCAGTTTGACGAAGACCTGAATCCGGTCCAGAAGATCACGCTTTGCTTCCTAACAGGGAATATGATTGGGCCTCGCTACAAAATGCGGCTACTGCGCATCCGACTTACACCCCTGGAGAAGCCTGATAGGTCAGTGTGGCCTCACCCGTCTCTTCACCTGTCATGGTGTCTTCGCTCGCCTGTGCTCTCACCTTTGCTATACAGTACCTATCAGTGTCCACTCACCTGTTCTCTCACCTGTGATAAACAGTACCTATCAGTGTCCACTCACCTGTGCTCTCACCTGTGATATACCTCTTGATGTCCACGCACCTGTGCGCTTATCTGTGATATACCTATCAGAGTCCACTCACCTGTGATATACCTATCAATGTCCACTCACCTGTGCTCTCACCTGTGATATACCTATCAATGTCCACTCACCTGTGCTCTTACTGGCGATATACCTATCAGAGTCCACTCACCTGTGATATACCTATCAGTGTGCACTCACCTGTGTTCTCACCTCTGATACACCTATCAATGTCCACTCACCTGTGCTCTCACCTGTGATATACCTATCAATGTCCACTCACCTGTGCTCTTACTTGCGATATACCTATCAGAGTCCACTCACCTGTGATATACCTATCAGTGTGCACTCACCTGTGTTCTCACCTCTGATACACCTATCAATGTCCACTCACCTGTGCTCTCACCTGTGATATACCTATCAATGTCCACTCACCTGTGCTCTCACCTGTGATACACCTATCAATGTCCACTCACCTGTGCTTTTACTTGCGATATACCTATCAATGTCCACTCACCTGTGCTCTCACCTGTGATAAACAGTAGCTATCAGTGTGCACTTACCTCTGTTCTCACCTGTGATATACCTATCAATGTCCACTCACTTGTGCTCTCACCTGTGATATACCTATCAATGTCCACTCACCTGTGCTCTTACTTGCGATATACCTATCAGAGTCCACTCACCTGTGATATACCTATCAGTGTGCACTCACCTGTGTTCTCACCTCTGATACACCTATCAATGTCCACTCACCTGTGCTCTCACCTGTGATATACCTATCAATGTCCACTCACCTGTGCTCTTACTGGCGATATACCTATCAGTGTCCACTCACCTGTACTCTCACCAGTGTTGCTTTCTTTCTTCATTCTTTCTCATTACACTCATTTATTGTTTCCTCTTCCTCCCAGGGCACAGCTGTGTCGCTATGACATGATACTGGAGGAGAACATGGAGGTGTCCTTCAGACCCATGGCCTGTGATGGGTCTCGTAACTGACCCAGCACTGGGGGGGCGCTCTGTTTCATACCAAAAAACAGCACTCTGGGGAGCCTCAATTCTGACCCAACATCAGGTGGTGCTCTGCTTCATCTCAGCACACAGAAGCAGGCAGGTGCAGATACAGAAGTCAGAGGGGGTGGGAGCGTATGCCATTTTGACCTGTCACTCACAAAGTGCCCTCCTGGATGGTGCTTTTTTTCCTATGTTACATTTTTTTCTTATTGTTCATCATACTGGCACACCAAAAAAAGGAATGCAGCTTTATCTACATCATTCACAATGTCATGATGGGAACCATGACAACGATAGTGATGACGATGATGGTGATGATTACAGCAAAGATGAAATAAAAACAATAAAGAGGCGGACATGTCATGGGACTGCCAGAACTCTCTCGCCCATGCACCAAGGGGAAATTTTTTTGCCTGTATTATAATCCTCTCCTGTGTGTGTCTTCATTGAAGAGCATCTGCCTGCTCCTACCTTTTGTTTGTCACACTGTTCACAACCTGGCAGAGAGACTACATCACCCAGAGTTCCCTTATGAAGGAAGGCATTCTCCTCCAGTCTTCCTGTGACTTAAAGGAGTACCATGGTGGTTGAACGTGACACTAACCAGTTGTCTTCAGGCAACAACAAAACAAATGTGCATAATTTTTTTATTCTTCAGTCATTTCAATGTACTTTAAAACGTATTTTTCTAAGCCTAAATTTCCCACTATAAAAATTCACCCGAACCGTCTGGGCGTGGTAATGAGAACTGTCAGTTAGCTATGATTGACAGACCGTGCCCCGTTACCATAGCTACCCCCATGATATGCTCTCTTTGGGAGACTGAATTTTCACAAGCTAGCTAGCTTAGTAGTATATCAAGTATCGATAGATAGCTAAGGTAAGGACGTTGACTTATATCCAATTATAATTTTTGCTATCTAGCTAGCCAAGTTAAGATAAAAGCACAACTATAACGTCCTCATAAAAGCAAACTTGCAAGATAACGTTATCGATATCATTGCCTTATGAAAGCAAACCTCCTAGCTAGCTAACGTTAGCTAGCTAGCTAAATGAATATAACCAGAAATAATCTAAAGGCACTCTAATTTAAGTGAACCTAACGTTAGTCAAATATTTGCATTGTCTGAACAGCAGGACGGTGTGTCCTGTCAGATTTCTTTAAGGGGCGTGGAAATAGGAGTGGTTACTGTACTCGTGACGTAGAAAAATGACAACTTTCTCAACCGGTTGAAAATAGGACGATGAATTTAAAACGCATATTTCTCCAAAAATACAGAACGGACATATTTAATACTTTGCTCATTGTGTTTCTTCAATGCCTCTTGTGCAAATAGCACATACAACCGAGAAAGTGTGAAAATCACCATGGTACTCCTTTAATATGGCAATTCCAAAAAGGTCCACATAAAGCTCAGGTACTTATGATCTCTTTCAAGCTCTAAGAAATCCTGCCGATAAGGGCCAACATTGTCTTTGTTTCTGTAATAATTAGGGGAGGTGGCTCTGCAGATTTATATATTTTCTTAGCAAACTAATGATGGTAGAAGTTGTCCTGTTAATGGAAATTTTGTTATTGTTTTTGAGAGACCATCAGAAAAAGATCACAGCAAACAATGATGAATGGTGAATGATGATGTATGGATTCATAGTGCAATAAATGCTGAATATGTGTGGACTCATGGAAAAGTGGATGATAATGAGCAGATCTTGACCACAGCAGATACTGAATATGTGTGACTATGTGTTAGTCTAGAAGTATCATGGGAGGTAAATAGTTGATTGTCCTCGGTGAACTACAGATGATGCTGATACAGGTGTATAGAAGACTTGCCTGGGGGCTGGGCAAAACTACTGGAAACATATCTGGCTTTCCTTAGGTACAACTGAGTCAGTGGAAATATTTCTGGCTTTCAGCAGGGTCAGCTGATCTGAAGTCAGTGTAAACACATCTATTGTGTTTTGAAAAGGGAAACCCCATAGACTACATTAAATATCCTCATGTGAAAGTGCTTGCGTACATTCAACATGTTATTTTGCTGTTAGTAGCATACATCTTATAAAATCATAGACTATTTTGTACTGCATTGCAATTGTTTTATTTTTTTCTTTAATTTTGTGTAAATATGTATATAAATCCCTAATGTAGGAATACAAGTTAATTATTATGAATGGCTGCAAATGTGGTTATTTTGCCATTTTAAAAAGCCAGCGATTAGATACATGTTGCATTTATTAGATGTAATATGCATAGATTAAATACATTTAGCATTGTTGCCTCACAGCAAGAAGGACCTGAGTTCAAATCCCAGCCTGGGCCTTTTTGTGTGAAGTTTGCATGTTCTCCCTGTGTCCGTGTGGGTTTCCTCCACCAGTCCAAAGACATGCAGGTAGACTGATTGGACCCTCTGATAAGGAATTTCCCTCAATTGTAAAGAAAGAAAACAATTTCCTTAACCTTACAAAACAGCTAAAGTTATTAAACAGCTGAAAGGGAATGAATGTCAGCAGATACTGTAGCTGTAAAATGAACTTCTCAACTGCTATGTTAATTCAATCCATTCTTATTCAGTAATATAAAGTCACCACCTGGCAGAGAACCATTTGTAATGCACTGACTTTTAGCTAAAACTATTGACCTGGCTTCAGAAATAAATAACTCCCTAACTAATCTATGCCAATAGCCTTTGGAGGTCAGGATTTAGCACATCAACAAAATTTGTTTTGTAACAGACTCCCCCCCCGTGTCTTTGTGTTTCACAAATGATAAAAAATTGATAATTTTCCAAATAATAAAAATGCATTCAAATAATGTTTGTCAAAAACATCCCCCCAAACCCAAAACAAACAAATCAATAAATACTAATTAAAAGTTAAACAACACAACTGAATTAATAAAACAGAGACCATGTTTTAAACTCCAGAGTGTCACAGTCATCCTAGCATAAGCAGAAGCTTTCCATGTAGGCCAACTATGGCTGCCATATACTATGTAATGTAGTGCTTTTATTCCTTAAATTATATTATGTTCAAATGGAACTCAACTGTTAAGCAGTCAATAAAATATATAAAGTTAAATTGATTACTAAGAGTAGTTTTAAAAGTGTAGAATAGTTTCATGTTTAGAAATGTGAAGGAGGTATGTAAGTGGACTATTGTAATTATGTAAGTCCTGGGTTACAGGCTTGTGCATGGCTCCCTCTTGTGTACAGATTTATGCAAGCCGAGAAGCCATTCTCACACAAAGTATACAGTGCCATGAAAAGTATTTTCTCCCTTCCTGATTTCCTCTGTTATTGCATGTTTGTCACACCGATTTCAGATCTTTTAACAAAATGTACAGTAATATGTGTTTGAGAACTTTTTCCATGAAATTAATTATATACTCAGCGTTTACTCAGTTTCCCTTTGTCTAATACTCTATTACATTTTGTCAAAAGATTTGATTCAACATGACAAATATCCCGGCCTAGGCCTTTCTGTGTGGAGTTTCCATGTTCTATGTCCGTGTGGGTTTCCTCTGGGTACTCTGGTTTCCTCCCACAGTCCAAATACATGCAGGTAGGCTAATTGGAGACTAAATTGCCCATTGGTGAGTGTGTGAGTGAATGGTGTGTGAATGGGATCAGCTCCAGCACCCCACTCAACCCTTCCCAGGATAAGCAGGTATTGATAATGGATGGATGGATGGGTAGCATTTCTTTGGAATACAACTTGTGTGAGCTAGGATAGTCAATATTCTCATTACTTATTTGTGTTATTTTGATATCAATACATTTAATGGCAATGACTTATAGACAGTGCTTTGTATTTGTGAGTAACTTGTCATTTTTGTATATTTGAAAATGTGTTTTTTCAGATTTCATTTCTTTTTGTACTGTGTTATGAGTAAGTTATAGTAGTAATGCATATAAATGTAGGCTATGGGAGCTATGCATACACATAAAAGCATCTAAACACATAGCTGAAAGAAACACATTGGCATGAATTCAGTAATTTTTCCTTTACCATGAATGACAAATAAATTAATGTGTATGTCATATGAAAGTGTTTTTAATGGACTATTGTATACAAAAATGGGAAATTGTGGTATTTAATTTCAGAGCTGTCTGTACTAACATTTATAGTCAATCTGTAGTCTCGTTAGTAAAGTAGCTAACATAAGCTTAATCAAAATGCCGCGGAACTGTCATACATATAAATGAGTTTCCCACAAAGATTATACAGATGCAAAGGCAATAGCTTAAATGTTTTATTTTTTGTTAGCTAGCAAGCTAGTGTAATGAGTTGAGGTTTGCTTGAGTCCAAGGTGAGATAAGTACCCACACCTGTCACTCCCATAGGGAAGCACGCTACCCAGTGAGTTATTAGTGAGCTACCGCAAAGTGTTGTTCTTTGAAACGTGTGCACTTCTATATATGTCAATTTCCATGCACATACAATGTTTTCATTGGTTGATGGACCTAAAAGCCCAAAGGGGAGACCTATTCTTTGAGGCCTGAAGCATTTGCGATGATGTAATCGGCAGGAAAAAGAAGAAGAAGGAAAAAAATTGGTAATTGGCAAGAGAAAGAAGAAGGAAAAAAAAGTTGTTTGTGAATTCTGTCTGTTGAAATTGTCAGAAGGTACAGAAATGAATGCTTTTAAGGGCAGAGAGTCAGTGGTAATTTTTGTAGGGAACCCTGAAAAGTGCCAAACTCCTGCGTTCTATAGGTATGGGGCATGTCACCCTTCCAAGGCATATACCTGCCAACCCAATTCCATTCCAGATAGTGTTTCGTTTTGCTTTTCCAATGGAAACTGAAAATAATGTTTCCCTTCAAACAGTTTATTGTGAAATGAACACAAAAGGAATGACAACCTCCAACCAATTCACATCCACTAAATGCTGGTCGGTTTAATATTTATTAATACTTAGGTATATTTAACTTAAGAATACAATGTAGAGTAGTAATGTGTAGTCTGGCCACATAACACACTGAGCTGTTCCAGGATGGCTAGGACCTCAGGAGCCATGGCTTTGAAACTCAAACAAACAAGATATTACATTTCAAAAAAGATCTATTTTCACACATAACACACCACCTCCTTGCTTCCAGCGAGATCAGTTAATGAAGCGTTTATTCTCCTCCACATAGTTATAGGGATCTCCTTCGAAGGGCAGCAGGGGTGGATGATTATATATGCCCATTAGGAATATGACAATGGTGCCCACTGTCATAACTGGCGTTATTAGGAAGAGGCAGAGGCGGTCAACTGTCCTGGCGATGCCACTCCAGTTGTCCTTTTCCTGTGAGAGGGTTTTGGATTAAGAGGGAGGCTGGTTATTTTAAACCAAACATTTTTTTACTTAAAGGAATATCTGTGATTTGCTAACACGTCTTAGGTCACCTGAAAATGACCAGTATCCTGGTTAGATGGAAACCGTGTGCTAAGTGCAGAGACAATATGACTAGCAAAGTGTTGAAAATGCCATGCATCTGTGTTTACTTCCTATTATTAATGTTTAAACTCAGCTACATATTGAATAATTAATTAATCAATATAATGCTGGCTGATGGAACATCAAGGACCAAGATGGAAATAAGTCCAGGACTTTTTTGTGTTATCCTTGACAATTTCTTCACATGCAAGTCTTTTGATACATGTGTTTTAATTTTGTCAAATAAACTAAACTAAATTAAACTAAACTAAACTAAATTCTTTGTTGGTATAACCTTGGGCTTTGGGTGGCATATGGTATAAGATTGAAAACATCAGGGCTACTCAACACTGATCTAGGAGGGTTACAGTGCCTGCAGGGCTACTAAACTCAGATCTAGGATGGTTACAGTGCCTACAGGGCTACTCAGCTGTGATCTAGGATGGTTATAGTGCCTACAGGGCTACTAAACTCAGATCTAGGATGGTTACAGTGCCTACAGGGCTACTCAGCTGTGATCTAGGATGGTTATAGTGCCTACAGGGCTACTAAACTCAGATCTAGGATGGTTACAGTGCCTACAGGGCTACTCAGCTGTGATCTAGGATGGTTATAGTGCCTACAGGGCTACTGAACTCTGATCTAGGAGGGTTACAGTGCCTGCAGGGCTACTCAGCTCAGATCTAGGAGGGTTACAGTGCCTACAGGGCTACTGAACTCTGATCTAGGAGGGTTACAGTGCCTGCAGGGCTACTCAACTCAGATCTATGAGGGTTAAAGTGCCTACCCTCTTTGATTTTACCCCATATTTAATTATTCATGCATTTGGCATACCCAATTTCAATCTTAAAGCTATCCCAATGAGTACAGTTGAGGCTAAAGACATCCAAACTCTATTTTTCATGACTCCACATATTTCACGTTACCATACATTTCCTGTGTTACGTCAATTAGGGAACCTACTTTATTTACATAAGAGGTCATTTCAAAGTAATAGCTAAGAGACTTATTTCAGAGATTTATTTCAACTTTTATGTACTATATCAGATTTTGGGGTTCAGTTGACCCTTTCGGACTAAAGTTCGCTCAGTCCTGAGAGTTTATTTGTGCCTCCTTCCTGAATGATGCAGTGTCTGCGTGGTCCCAAGATTTTTATATTTGCATACAATTGTTTGTATAGATGCTCATGGTACCAGTTGCTTGAAAACTGACTTGAGGAACCAGACTTATTTTCTGAGGTCTTGGATTTTCCCATGGCATCAAGGGCAAAAATGCAGTAGCTCTAAAGTTATGTACATATATACATACATAAATACAGACACATGTGCCAGTTAACTCCTAATTAACTCATAATTATGACAATTGGCCAATCAGAAGCTTCTAAAAAGTAATTACATCAATTTTTGGAATCTTCCAGACTATTTAACCTCTTACCACACACCCCCTAGTGGTTGGCATGCCGGCGTGCCTAAATTGTTCAACTCAGACATTCATTGCACCTGCAACCAATGTATGAGTTGAAAACAGAAACGCTCTGTTTTAGTTTCATTAGTAGATGATACACTACAGTGGAATTTCCCAGCGCCACCATTGTCGCGCTGGGCGTTCATTTAACAAGCACCCCCTGCAATCTCATCTGCAACTACACCCATGACATAATTGACAATATTGTCTATCTGGGCATTCATAAAAATATTCTTTCACCACTCAAAAATCATATTCCGTCATAGTAACCCAAGATAAACCCAACAATAGCCTAAGATATGCCAATACAGCAGTGAAAACGCTGCTCACTGAATAACGAAATAAACAAGAGAAAGTTTACAAAAATTATACCATGTCATTCTAAAGTCAATATCTGTGACTAAATATTGAATAAATATACAACATTACCATTGGTTTCACGCATAGAGATGTCCCTTTTGAGACTGAGTGGTCATATTATATTGTCTTAGACAATCCGTTTGTGAAATATATGCGCATTTGTGATGCCTGGGTACCTTCGAAAATAACTGCGTAATACCACACGTGTTGTTTCAATTCATTTATTCAGTAGGTGAGAGTATAAGCTTTCTAACGATGTATAACAAGTGTACTTTTGTTTTTGGAATAGCGTTTTATAGCTCAGTGTAACCAAAAGTTTCTCATCATTGCATTCAATTATGCATTCACTCTATGGTAGCAGTAAAAGACACTGCACCTGACGAAATGCTATTGTGGTAGGGTGGGCGTGGTTTTGCGTAGGCTGCAGAGAGAGAGTGGGCGGGGCGGCTCTCGGAACTCTGCGCCACGGCTGTTGGGGATTATTAATCAGCACTGATGGTTAATTGTTTGATTGATGGACAATGTGCTGATTACCTCGACAGTGAGCCTGGACGCTTAAAAGTGGGTCGACAGAGAGAGGAAGGAGGAACGGAAGAAGAGCTGACGGACAGTCAGCCGGGAATTGTGTACTGTGTCTTGTGTGTTGTAAATTGTAAATTGCGAACAGAAAGCTGCGTGGCGGCCGTAAAATAAAAAAGACGCAGTCGCGTCCAAAGAAATCAACTCGTCTCTCTCATCTCTTAAACGAGCGGTGGCACTGAGTTGTCACAGCTATCAACGATTTTTCATAATTTATTGTAAAATACTATTATTATTGAGGACTTCTGAGCATAGCTAAGCCATATGTTTGCTAATAGACTTAGCTGACATCGTTTTCTGGAGTAAGACAGAAGCGGAGAGGAGTCATTCCTATGTTCCCAGGGTCCTATGTTCCCCAGATTTATATGGCACATAATGGGAACATGACAAAGGATCCTATGTTCCCAGGGTCCTATGTTCCCCAGCTTTACATATGTGCTCTCCCAGGGTCCTATGTTCCCAAGGTCCTATGTTCCCAGGGTCCTATGTTCCCCAGCTCTATATAGCACATAATGGGAACCTGAAAAAGGTGTTCCCCAGCTCTGTATTCGCTTAATATGACATGGGCTATTGTGGGAACTCATCAAAGGGGTTTTCTGTTCCCAAGCACTGCCGTATGGCTCTCAATATAATAGGCCTACACTTGAGGGAACTTATCAAATGGTTGGAGTCATGGAATCACCAAAGGTCATAGCTTAATGCTTCCTTAGGTGAAAACTAGCCTAGCATACATGTTTTTGAATCTAACTCTCACACTTCACATCTGTATTTTAACTGATATAAAAAAAACATGACATCATGACTTAAGTATCTAATCCAGTTTGTTTTTGCCTCTACGCTAGTTTATTTTTTCCACATTTATCTATAGTTGATTTTGAACACTTTTATCTATTTTTAGCTGTGACTGACATCTCACTGCTGAAATGTCCAAATACAAATGATATTGATATTGGCAGTGATATTGTTACAACAGAACAGTGGCATGCAGAGGGGCGCAGCCCCCAAAGAGAATATGAGATGTGCACTCGCAGAGTGCACGCTGATTTCTTTTTAAACAATTAATTAATTAATATCATACTCCAGTGGAACGGAAAGTGGAAAGTGGAAGTTAATTATTACACATTTATGTACTATACCACATTGGATGACAATGTTTTTGTATTATTTTTTTATCTGATAACAATGTTTCATCTTAAACCTTCATAATGGGCTCATCTATATGCTTTATAATAGACAAAAAGCATTTTATTCATTTTTGGAGAGATTTTGGATATGATTCTGGACCCCTAGATATTTTAGACCACTGTACTGATGGAAAGCTTGTAATTCCCACTTGAAAATGATGCAACAGTGAGTTTCTTGAGTCAAAACAGTTTATGTGTACTATATAAATGCAGTCCATGTGTAGTGAAATACATGAATATGTTGTGGCTTACAGCAATGCATAATTTAGACATTTTGGATAGATTTGGAGACGCTGGGTACACTGCTTAGTTTTTGCTTCAAAGATCTTTAGTAGTTCTACACATCCACCTTTAGATTTTATGAACTTGTGGTCAAGGAGTTTTTGATCCAGGACATGTAATAACCTGCTGTATAATATGCAGATTGCAAACTAAAAAAGAGCAAATTCATTTTTGATTTTTTGCAGAGACAATTGCATTTGTGGCACTTTATTTCTTCCAAAATTATGAATGTAAACTAATTTAAGCCATTTTCCAAGTCTTTGTGGTGTTCACATCTGGAGTTATAATGCTTTAAATAGGGTACCCCCTAAATGGGCAAGGATTGGCCAGATGTGGAATGTGCGCTAAGGGATTAAAGAGGCAGTCAACTTGGTGTATGTAAACTTTTGACCCACTGGAATTATGATATAGTGAATTAAAGCTGAAATAAATCTGTCTCTAATCGATTGCTTTAAAATGACCTCTGATGTGAACAAAATAGATGCCCCAATGGACAAAAATAAATGTACGGTAAAATGAAATGTGCAGAGTTTGAAAAACTGAGTTTGAATATCTTTAGCCTAGGTGTATGTAAACTTTTTTGCCTCAACTGTAGCCATGCCTTAGTGACTGGATTTGAGTAGCCTGTATTAGTGAACGGGTAGTAGAGCAGACCTGCCTTAATGGCCTACGCCTAGGTCTGCATTAATGAATGGGGATTTCTCATGATTAGTCTCTGTGAAAGGGGATGAGTAGTTTCACCTTTGTGAGTAGGTGGTGCAGTAGCCCACAATCATGAAGTAGCTGTCAGGGAAAGCGGGTGTGTGTTTGCTCTCCACTGGCCGAGTCTCTTACCTCGCTATAGTCATTTTTGTCACGCATGTGTTTCACAATGTAATTAGCCCCTTCCACAGCAGGCTTCATTTCCGCATACAGCTGCTCAGTGGCCTCTCCATCATTACTGGTCGTGTTCACTGGAATAAACCAAATATGAAAAAAGTGATTACATTGTCAAAACCAAGTCCCAGATATACTATACAAACAGTGTATTGCCGAGGCTAACTTTTCGAGATGGGCTTCTATAGTAGTATGCTAAAAACCCGACAGAAGAATAGCTGCAATATGAATACGTGATCAAACAATTAACATTAAAGGTTACAGTGCAGATTCACCGCTTTTATTACAGGGTATTATATATTTTTGTTTTCTCATTGAAGAAATTACACTTTTTATACATATCCCCCTCCTCCCCATTTCAGAGCACCAAAATATTTGGGACAAATGGATTCACAGTTGTTTCTGATTAATGTTTCTAGTTAATGTTAGAACAACTTGTAACACAGAAAGCCCTGGAACAGTGAATGAGGTGAGAAAATTTAATCACAGCCCAAGATGAAGCTAATGAATCAGCAAAAGTTGCATAATCAGTGGATTGGGAGAATAAAAATAATACAGTTGCTAGCCCAGTTACAGCATCCTGGGAGCCTGCAGTGGGGGTTTGAGAGTGTGTGAGACTTATCTGCAGTGGGCAGGGTTTGAGTACATGCTCTCTGTTACTGACCTGCAGCGGGTGTGGTCCGGGTGGCAAGCCCATGCCTCTCAGACTGCTTCTCAAACATCAGCTCGCTACGGGCCTTGATGGTGTAGTACTCCTCTGCCTTGGCGATGTACCCCAGGGAGCTAGAGCGACGGGGGAGGGCCATCCCCTCCCACGTGGGCTCACTTTCCATTGGGCGAGACATGTGCAGGATGCGGGGCAGCCTCTCCAGAAAGAACTGCACCCAGTCATTTAATTTATGTTAGAAAAAAGAACAAAATAAAAAGAATATATAGACATGATTAGCAATTAATAGTTTAAAACCTGCTCCTTGTAAGTTTGTAGTTGTTAAGGAAAATACATTTTAGCAGTGCTCTGAACAACAAATAACAAATGTAATCTCTGTGTATGCGTGTGTACCTGTAAAACCTAAGTTGCTTTACTTTATGTTCTGTACTGTATATTGTTACCTCACGATAGCACAGCAGTTAATGCAGTAATTTTCTGATGTTTACAACAGCCAACATTGTTCTCAAATGCAGGTTAATGTTATCCTAATATAGCTAACATCCTAGACATGGTAGCTTCAACCTGACAGAGTGGTTATGTAAACAACCATTCTTGTGAATATGCAATGTTAATGGTATTTTAAATTTAACTGATACCATGTACAGTATATGTGTCCGTGCAAGCACAAAAGAAACCTTCTTATTAATCGCTTATATACAGCCAGTTATTAGCCTGAAAATGGCCCCACAAAGATTTATATTGCATAGGCATAATCAGTTATGGGGGAAAGGCAATTTATTACAGACCAGCGTTGCTGCTATGATAATATTGTCATGTTGCAACATTAATGGCCAGTATCGGTTAGATGCTATTTGTTGTAATTTAATTCCTTCTTTGCCAAGCAAAAGGGCACTTCTTGGCTGCCTATTGTTATTAAAATTCAAACACACTTGTAATTTACTTGCATCTTTCATGTTCACATAATATAATTCTAATTATTGTAAATAGTAAAATATTGTAAAGATTATAATGATTGTGTTCAACTCTTGTGTTTTATAGAACCGTGTGCATTAGGAGAGAATAAAGAGCACATGGACACCTGTGTTTGTATTCTTGCCGAATGCCCAGGGGTGATCACAACTATCCTGAACCACACCATATAGCATCAAAATCTTTAATAGTATGATTTGGGTGAACATACTGCAGTGGTGGGGGGACCATTTCTCAATAATCTGTCCTTCAGATCCATTGGCCAGCTCTTGTGGACTGCCCTCTTCAATTTCAAACACTAATTTTAGATCAGGTTCAAGTCAGGAAACTGGAATGGCCATAATTTTGGTCAGCTAAACATTTCTTATTAATATTGAGGCATGCTTGGGATCATTATCTTGCAGAAAGATCTATTTCTAGCCAAGTTTGAGCTTCCTAGCTGGGGGATACCCGATTTCAAAATACCACTGGTGTGCATGGCCAAAAAAGCTACATCAGACGATAACACATGGTTCCAATCAAAGTTCAGCTTTTGAACTTCATCTGTAACTGGGTGTTATGGACAGATGAGACCAGGATTGAGCATTTAGTGTGAAGGATTGGGCCTTCTATAGCCCAGAGCCCAGAGATTCTAACTAACCAAGCTCACCCCTGCAGCTTCAGCAGTTTGACACATGCAGGGTACAAGGTATTTTATCTACAGTTTCCTATTATAGCTGCAGGGTGAACTAATGACTTGACTTCAAAGACATTCCCATGGTGAGCCCTGAATTTTGGCAATGAATACCTCTTTAGTCCATTCTGACATCAGGTGGGTGCTGGGCGTTCGGAAATGGAGATTGAGCACAATGACGCAGTTCAGGACCACAATTGTGACCAGAACCATAATGAACATGAGGTACCTGTGTGAGGAACAAAAGTGAGGTTCTCAGTACATGTAAATGTTAAAGAACTGCACACAGTACATATGTACACAGCACACCTATTCTCCATGTGCACTTCATGAGCTAAGGACCACACCATCAACTGAATGCAAAAAAGTGTTAATTGAGCGGGTGTTTTAAATTAAAGGTAAAAAATTGTAGATAGATAAGATATGAATGAGAAGTCTGCGGTGAAGACTCCTGCCAAAGCTCCTGGGCTTGGTGAAAAGAGAGAGAGAGAGAGAGGAGGGGGGGCATGTAAAACAAGAACAAAGGAAAACAAACAATATTGTAATATCTTCGGTTTCGTATATCTTGTTTTAATAACTGAGACTGAGATGGAGATCAGCGCGGATGCAGATTTTCTGGATCGCTAGCTGATGAAAACAATGCAGGGCACGTGCAAAACAACAGGGAAGCGCTGTGCTTAAACACCCAATAGGGGGAGTTAATCGATTACTAAGCAGGAATAATGCCAATACATTACAGATAGGGTGGGCCGGAAGGTTTCTTATAGAAAAAAAGCAGAAGGCTTGTGTTAGATGTGTGGTCCTGAACCTCAGCTACCGCAAACTACTGCACTATTATTTCGCCAAAATAGTATGTGAGCATTTTTTTTTTAATGTCCAAAACCACAGTATTCATCAATTAGTATGCGAAAAATTCCCTGATATCATCTGGTGAAATATTATAGTATGCAAACACCAGAAACTACAATGGTATGAATATCACACGATACATTGAGATATTTCATAACCGAAGCAACCAGACATCAACAAATATTGGCAGAGGGCAGTTCAAGCCAAAGCAAAGATGTGAACAAATGAATTGCCTTTCTATGGAGTTACTTTTGTGTCTTTATTATGCAATCAAACAGAATAGATTTGACAGCAAAATTTTCACACTGCAATCAAAAAATAGATTTGAGAGCAAAACTATCGACACTGCAATCAAAAAATGTTTTATTGCAAGTAAAATAAATTTGTGATAAAAAATGTATTAATGCGAATCCAAAAGTTTTGTTTGCGAATCCAAAAGTTTCTGTTGAAGAGCTGACATGTGAAAGCATGGGAGACTAACTTTGATGACCTAGCAAGCCAGCTATCTATAAAGGAACAAAAAAGCAACAAGGTATGTAATTGTCAGTTATATCTGTAGCATCCAAAACTTAATGCCAATGCCAATTAAATAGTTGAAGTTGTTTGAAGATACAGTTAGACACTGAAACAATTTCTGCTCATATAATCCCTGTAAGATACATGATATTTATACTAAAATATCAAGTTTCCCACAGAAATTTCTGAAACTGTGGTGGGTGAACTCTAAACCCTCTAAACATTCAAATCAAATCAAAATCAAATCAAATCAAATCAAGTTTTATTGTCACATACACAATCATACACTATACAATGTATAGTGAAATTCTTCGGTGCCTAGCTCCAGAACGAAGCAAACAATTAGATAAATACAATATAATAAAGGTGAATCTAACAATAGAATAGAAAATGAATCTAGCAGTTAGATAAAATAGAATAAAGTAAAATAGAAAGCTGGGGTGGTAAAAGTCCAAATCCAAATCCTGAGACGCCTATGAAATCTCTTGGAGCAGGACACTCGCATGCTGTGGATTGGAAATGTTAGAGATGGAGAAGAGATACAAGATGTCTGCTGTTGTAGAGAGCATGATCAACTCCATAACTCGCTATCTCCCTGTTTTGTTTTCTAGGATAAAATGATTAAGTGCAGGATCTGAATAATTTGGATATTTTATATTTCAACCACTATAATGACGTGTGTGTATCTAGTCTGAGGTTTGTGAGTGGCAGTCGTGACAGCAAGGCCCGGATCTAGCACTACCAACAACATGAGTGGAAGACCATGCGTGGGGGAACAGACTGGACCTTTACCCTCACCCTGGACATATTATAAAATAAAATGTTTTGTTGAATGCAATTGGTTGCCTTGTATATTCTGTGCTATTTACCAAACTTCTTTCTTGGCTTAAATTGAGCAGTTGCTGGCATGATTGATATTTAGATTAGATTCAACTTTATTGTCATTGCACAAAGTACAAGTACTGAGACAACGAAATGCAGTTTAGCATCTAACCAGAAGTGCAAAAGAAGCAGTAAAGTGCTGTGCAGTGTAATGTACATATGTATAATATATAAATAGAATAAACAGTAAGGGTAGGTACAAATGTGCTAAAATACGCTAAGATATATAGTGTGAACACTAGTATGGACAGTATGAAATGTAAACGCTATGAAATGCAGAGTAACAGCTCGAGGTATGATAAGAATACGATGTACACTATAGATCAGATATAAACACTATAGACAGTAGTACAAATATGAATACACTACTGTCTATAGTGTCTATATCTGATCTATAGTGTGTACATCGTATTCTTATCATACCTCGAGCTGTATATATATATATATATATATATATATATATACAGGGGTTAAATTGGGTAAATAACCTTTGGTAAATAAATAAATAGATAATTCTGACCTGCAGTTTTACAAATAGGCTAACTGACACTCCAGTCCATTTTTCGTATGCTCCAGTCTAACTCCCGCTAGCCAGTTACTCGCTCAACCAATCAAAAATCATAAGAAAAAAAACAGTCGTTTATATAGACAGGCACAGAAAGAAAGATATTGTTGATTGTCGCGGACGCGGTAGGTAGCTAATTTCATTAACATGTAATTTAATCTATGCAACATTTTAAAGAGAGATGAATAAACAGCCCCCACGAACGCCGGCTATTATTAACGGCAACTTTGGTTGCTTGAGCAAAATCAGCAGGTTGCTGGTCAGCAGCTAAACTAGGAATGAATATTTCCCACATACATAACATTTTATTCAGCAGCGACTGAAAATTGGTGGGGCGCAAAACTTTCCTTTAAACTAATCATTGATCTCAACCTGTTTTCAATAGTAATTTTTCCTTTATTATCAAGCGTGCCAACGATCGGACTAATCAAATGGCAAGTAGCCTAACACACAGCGTCTCCATACCGTGTTAGGGGAATTAAATCATAAATTCAGTCCGTTAAAAATCCGTTTTAATCACCAAGTAGGCCTAGTCTACACTTAAGGCCTAGGCTACTCACTAAAACTGCCTATTTGGGGAGAGCTGGCTATATATGATAGTATTTGAGTAGCCTATTTTGTGGTTTAATTGCATTGATACTCAAGAAAAATCAGAGGAAGATTCCGCCACTGCTTAGCGATTAAAACGGATTTTTCTAAATCGCATTTATCATTTAATCTCCCTAACACGATGCGAAGAAGCTGTGTCCCTTTCCAATTGATTAGTCAGATGTTTGCATGCTTGTTAATCACCGAAAATTAATTAAAACAGTTTGAGATCAATGATTAGTTTAAAGCAAAGTTTTGCTTTAAACTCACCAGTTTAAGAAAGATGGATAAAGGAGGAAGAAATGAGGACAAGAGGTGGATGACCGATTATTTTTGTGGGTAAAAAAAATTCTCAGCATTAATGACACTCAATAAACTTGAAATATATTATGTAAAAGCTTGCATCAATAGTATACATTATTTTTAAAACATTTTTTTCCTTAATTCGAATTATGTGCACAATACATTAAAGATACAACTATTTTGAGCTGAGACATTCAATGGTTTGTACCTTTTTTCCCCCTCCTCCCACCGGATCTCAGGGTCCACCCACCTCCCAAATCCCAATTTAACCCCTGTATGTATGTATATATATATATATATATATATATATATATATATATATATAATTTCTTTCCATTTACCTTAGTCACACCAACTAACTAGTTTTTATTATATTGGATAAGTACACTCAGCAGAATTAATGAATGAAATGTTGCCTGCATTTGTAGCAGACATTAGCTATAGTAACTAGCTGCCAGATTAAACCTTCCGCATGTTAGTGACTTTGTTAAATGAGAAAGGAATATGGGAACATATTTATGTGAGGCAGTACATCCTAAAAGCCATCATACGTTTCACTCACATACAAGTATGCTGTTGCTGAATGAGAATGTACATATAAGCTATGTATATATAGTAGTAGGGGAGATTCAGGGAATAATTAACAGTTTTCGTATTTGGCTCAATTCTGAAGATATAACAGGAGCCAGATGAATAATTTTTAATACAAACAACCTACATCGCTTGAATGTGATTAGATAACATGATGAAATTTCTCGGATGTACCATTACACTAAATTACATTTATTTTCCTGTGCATGTTCAAAACTACTGTTTACAGTTTGTGTGTTTTTAGAGCAATTTGCAATCCACATATGATTATGACCTACTTACTGCTGCCATATTATTGTAGCTGAGTTTGTGCTGAAAACAGAGATATGAAACACTTTGGAATCACTGCATATAAAGTTGATGAAATTTACACAAATGTCAGAGCATGGCACAATCACCAGTGTGCCTCATTTTACCCTTAGACCCCAGAGGGTTAAAGACGTGGTTAATGTGGCATGTGATTTGTCCATCATTTGTACTGTCATGTATTGTATTGTTAGTACAGTGGAGTGTATTATCTGTGTAAAAACTGTTTTGTGATGGAAAATGGATGACTGTAGAATAGATGATAAACTATTATCAAGTAGATTATGTAGATCTTAATTGAAAGTGTTATGATTTCAAACTCAGAAAATAATTTTCATAAACTGAATGACAACATAATTGTATATTGCTATATTAGCCTGATAAGGGGACATTATTGATTATTGGTCAGGACAGACTAATGCATGCATATGATTGGAGATCCCATACTTGACAATGAGAGGAATGGCCATGGAGGTTTCAGGCAGACGCTGTGAAATCAGCAGCAGGAAGACAGACTGAGCCAGAAGTACAGAGATGGAGAGGGTCATCTTTTCCCCACCTGCAGAGAACACACACACTCATGCTGACACACTGTCAAAGAAAGAACACAATCACACACAAACACATAATGATTTACATATTTGTGCAAGTGTGCATATATGTTTGTGTTTGCATGATATGACTGGATGTGTCCCACTCTGCAAACTATGCTGCTATCATGCTATTCTGCACTGCAGCAGTCACCAAACAGGTGCACATAAGAGTAAATGTGTAGACACCCAATATAGGAGCTGACTGCCCACTTAGCCCTTCTTTGGGGGTGCCCGTCTGGACTCACTGTCGGCTGGGAGGTAATACACAAGGGAGGCCATAAAGGAGATGAGCACACAGGGTATAATGATGTTGACGACATAGAAGAGGGGCTTGCGCTTGATGATGAGGTAGAAGGTGATGTCCTGATGCTTGTTGCTGTCCATTGGGATGTGCTTGTATATGTTTTTCCGGGCTGGCTTGTGAATGATCTCCCACTCCCCATTTTCTGTGACACAGCAAAGAAAGGCTTAAAATTAAAAGAAAATCAAGGGTGAGGGAGAAATTTTAACCTCCATCCTGAGCTGGACACCAAGGTAATTAAAGGGGTGACCTACTGTAGTCTCACATATCAAGCTCAGTTTTGAGCCTGATATAACATATCATTACGTAACATAATATAATAATGAGAAAAGGCCATTCAGCCCAACAATGCATGCCATTTTTCTAACTAAATTAGCTGTCTGATTACCTACAGATTAGACAGTATCTAACACTGTATCAAGCCTAGTCTTAAAAATCCCCAGAGTTTCTGCCTCTACTACATGACCTGGCAGGCTATTCCACACATTGACTACTCTCTGCTTGAAAAACATATTCCTAATGTCCGTATGAAATCTACCTTTTGTTCATTTCCATTCATGTCCCCTTGTTCTACTAACAGAACTCAGTGTAGAATAACCTGTAGAATCTCTTGTAGTTCACTTTTTGATTCCCTTTATGAATTTAAAAGCCTCAATCAAATAACCCCTGAGTTTCCTTTTACTGAGGTTGAAGAGGTTAAGCATCTTAAGTCTTTCCTCATAGCTTTTATCTTTCATACCAGGAATCAATTTTGTTGCCCTTCTTTGAACTTTTGCCAGAGCCTCTATATATTTCTTGTAGTATGGTCCCCAGAACTGCACACAATACTATAAGTGTGGTCTAACAAATGTATTGTATAAGGTAAGTATAATTTCCTTGGATTTATACTCAATACTTTTGGCTATATATCCCAGCATCGTTTTGGACTTTTTTTTTAACTTCTACAGCACAGTGCCTAGAACCAGGCTTTGATCAGCCATTACTCCCAAGTCTTTCAAACCGAGCACATTCCAATTTTGTTCCTCCCATAAAGTAATCCTGCCTAATGTTTTTATTTTCCACATGCAGAACTTTACATTTGGCTAGATTAAATGTAATTTTCCAGGTTTTTGCCTACCTCTGGATTTTATTTGAAACTTCTTAGATTACTTTAGTAGCTTCTCTTATCATTATCACAATACAGTTGGTACAATGGTAGAATAGCGACCGGGAGTGAGAGATTGGGAACCATCCAAGTCAACAGACGTGCTAATTCAATCACAACAGGACGGCCAATACACTACGGCCTAATTGATAGGTGTTACAAAACTGACTACATCCTTCGTATGTGTATGATCCTGATCAAAGCTTTGAAAACAAATTAGAAGCAGCCTCTGGAAAGGTTCGTGGTTCCAGCACTGATTTGTGGGACTCCACTTTTAACAGCTTCCTGCCCACATAATGTCCCTCCTACTACTACTCTTTGTGTTCTACCCTGTAGCCAGTTCTGAATCCACGCTGAAATATGTCCTCTAATTTCTACTGTCTTCATTTTACTAACAAGTCTCTCATGTGGTACCTTATCAAATACCTTTTGGAAATCTAAGTAGATAATATATGCTTTGTTATAATCAAAACACTTCCCTTATGAAAACCGTGCTGACTATCCCTTAGGACAGCGGCGTTTCTAGGATTCAAAGACATCAGGGGCTTAGCCCCAAGGGGAGTTTTAGTTTGGCGAATGCCCAATTATTATATTATTACACATCCGAACATTACTGCAGATTACAAAAAATAGTGACAGTGCTATACTAATCTGGCTAGTATAGGGATATAATGTTGAATGAATGTAATAAGTAGGCCCAAACGGAATCTGCACCCGCAGAGCTCCGACGAGAACTCCGCAGAAATTCCGCGGAATTAGAATGCAAACCGTTAATTTTATGTTTTTCTGGTGCTACAGGCCAACGAGACGGCAGCATACGAGCGACAGTGACACACAAACACACACACACACACATGGGAGGGAGTGAGACAGGTTATCGTTACAGAGCCATCCTTTGAAAGGTAACGCACTGCTGTCACCGCAGATTTTAAACAAATAGAGATTCACTGCACCTACCATTACCTGTGGCTTTCCGCCGAACTCTCAATGGAACCACACTTTTAACAACATGTTGCTTTCTCAGCCTTCCTGGTCAAAGCTTCCCGACTGTAGAATTAGATTCCAGTGGTGGCAGGACTCGCGTGATCCAAACATTTCCAATAACTTGCAGAGAGTTGTAAAGTTCAAAAATCAAAATTTATTGAAAAAAGACAGATGAAATAATTTCCAAAATTTAAAACATCTTTATACCAAACGAAATACTCAGTTTCAATATTTTCTGTTGCCGTCTAGCCTTTCAAAATCATTTTCAAAAACACATTCACTGCGGTCAAAAAACGAACCTTGGTTCTATGAATAAAGGTCAACACGCCACTGTATGGGTCATCCTCGCCGAGAGGGTGAGCTACTAGGAGACTGAATAGCAAATTAACCACCACTACGGGGAGGACATGACGTCACGCAATAAGTATTGCTTCATGTCCGCCGCTCATTCTCTGTTCATGGAATTCCCCGAGTGACGATGCCGAGTGGCGTGTTGACCTTTATTCACAGAACCAAGGTTACCTACGTAACCATTCGTTCTATTTCATTTTGGTCAACACGCCTTTTGGTCAACACTCCTTCTTTGGAAGGAGCAAATGTAAAAATAACCACTGGGTGATAAAAACACCCTGAATCTCAAATTATATTCAAGGTTGCTCCGCTGCCCCAAGGACAGAGGAGGCAACTGATGTAGACAACGTCACATCCAGGCGATAAAACCTGGCACACGTGAGGGATGAAGCCCAGCCAGCTGCCGCACATATGTCAGATAGCAGGGAACCACGAAATAAAGCCCAAAAGGCAGCCACACTCCGAGTGGAGTGAGCCACCACACCTGTGGGAGGGGGCATACCAGCGCTGCTGTATGACATGGAAATTGCATCTACAATCTAGTGGGCCAAACGCTGTTTAGATATAAATAGATTATCAGTTTTTCTCACAGCCCTTATGCGGGAAACATAAGACCGCAGGGCCCAGACAGGGCACAGTGAGTGAAGTCTGGCCTCCTCAGGGGAGTCATGAGGGGGAGGATGAAAGACCTCCAAAACCAAAGGCCGAGAAACGTACGACCGCGAGAGGACCTTGGGCCGAAAAGCAGGATTAGGGAGCAGATAAGCAGAGCCACCGTCACCTAGCCGTAAACAGGAGGGGTGCACGGACAGTGCATGCAGCTCGCTCACATGCCTCGCAGAGGCAATGGCGAGCAGGAAAGCAGTTTTTAGGGAGAGGAGCTTCAGACTGAGACCGGCTAAGGGCTCAAAGGGCGGCTCAGTGAGGGCATTCAAACCACTTGTAAGTCCAAAGAGGGGAGCGAGGTTGACCTAGGTGGGCGAAGCCGTCTGGCTCCTCGGAGTAACTGGCTGGCCAGGGGGTGCGAACCCACCGTCAGGCCATCGATACGCTCATAGCAGTCAGAGATGGCAGCCAGGTAACCTCTCAGCGTAGACTCCGCCAACCCCTCTTCAAAGAGGGACTGAAGGAACGCTAAGACGACTGGAATGTTACAAAAGACCTGGTCAGACCCTTTTTCCCGGCACCAGCTGCTGAACCTGCCCCACTTCCTGGCATAAAGTGCCCTCGTAGAGGGTGCTTTTGATGCCTGAAGTGTCCCTAGCACCGCTGGATCTAGGTCCCGTAACGACCTCCGTCCAGGGGCCAAACATGCAGGCTGTAAATCCCCGGGTTCGGATGCCATAGCAGGCCCTGGGCCTGCGACAGCATATCCACCCTGGTCGGGAGATGCCATGGGGCACCCACCAGCAGCTCCCTCAAGTCCGCCATCCAGGACCGATGGGGCCAGTCGGGGGGAATCAGCAGAACTATTGCCCTTGACTCCCTGATCCTCGCCAGAACCACAGGCTGGAGAGGAAAAGGTGGAAAGGCATGAAGCCTGGTTCGCCAAAGCGTCCACACCCAGCGTCCCCACTGGCCCCACCATGGAGTACCATAGGGGGCAATGAGCATTCTCCAAGAACGCAAAAAGGTCCACCTGAGCCACCCCGAAGCGCGACCAAATGGCCTGCAGAATGTCCGGGTGCAGGTGCCATTCCCCTGGCCTGGGGCCCCCCTGGACAGCAGATCGGCTGCCACATTGGCCGTGCCTGGCAGGTGGACTGCCCTCACGGACACGCCTTGAGCGTGTGTCCAGAGCAGGAGTTGGCGTGCCTTGGCATGCAGGGTCGGAGACCGTACACCGCCCTGTCGGTTGATATAGGAGACAACGATGGAGCTGTCTGTTTGAATCAGGATCTGCCTGCCCCGGGCTGTTGGGAGGAAATGGGCCAGTGCCCGAAGCAGTGCCCTCCCCGCCCATGGGGGGCTCCACAACCCTTTCAGGGACTGACCCTCCCAGATGGCTCCCCAGCCGGTCTCGGAGGCATCCGTGGTGATAGTCACTCTTGAACACACTGGCCCCAAGGGAGCACCCTCCTGGAGGCCAGGGGTCGAGAGCCACCAGACCACCACCTTCAGGCACTCCTGAGTAACAGGAGTCTCCGCCCATCCTCGTGTGGGCTCCCTCCATGTGCCGCCAACCACCGCTGTAACGGGCGCACGTGCAGCAGCCCAAGTGGCACGATCTGGGCCGCTGCAGCCATCAGGCCGAGCAGCCTCCGACAATGCTTCACTGTCACCTGCCGCTCCACAGCAAACTGTGACAGGCTCTCCCGCAAAACACGTTGCCTCTCTGGAGTCAGAGAGACCCGCATGGACACAGAGTCCTAGAAAGACCCTCTGTCTGGAGGGGGATGAGGTGGCTCTTTTTTCTTTTTAGGGTCAGGCCCAGGCCAACTAAATGGGCCAGCAGGGACTCTGTGTCCCTTCCAGCCTGCTCTTCTGTTGGGGCACAGATCAACCAATCGTCTAGGTAATTCACAAAATGAATTGTCCAAGACAATATAGGCCTATGACCACTCAGTCTCAAAAGTAGAGAGGACAATTGAAAAATTTATTTCCGGAAATTAGCATAAGTATTGTGATTAAAATACCAGTTTAGCCTTAAATTAACGTATTGTGAACAGCAATCATACATATATGGAATATTAATGTGATATATTGGCTATGTTTGTGGCCTTTTAGCTCGCACTTTCCCAAAATTCCATCAATGATAATATCGGGACTCCGATGGCACCGAAAACCGATAGATTTCACTGAACATTCGACTATTTACATTTATGGGGTTCTGAACCAGTGACATCATAATAACTCTTACTGGTTGATTTTACGCGGTCATTTATGGCAGTTGGTTATTTCAGAATTCTAACTGATAGCCAGGTCAGTATTTTCACTGGACGCTTGATACATCCCGCTTTATAACTTCAAAGTCCCAAATCATTTGTGAATGGTTTAAATGGATTTTGAAAGTAGATTTGAGTGTGCTGTGAAGTTTAGGTAGCAAACAACAAGGCTGAATCCTTCTGACGTAACTTACATAGCGACTGTATGCTCAGATCCCCTGGTTTCACTCACTACGGTCAAGCGGAATCGATAAGGTTTCAGAAAATATATAACTTTTAAAGATTTAATTCAATGTTCTACTGGGACATTTGCTGTTTATTGAGGGTGTGACAGTAAAATTCTACTAGGGAGGGCAAAACGAAGCTTTAGAATGTCGCCAGCAGTGTATGCGCGTGAGCTTGACAATACATTTCTCACAGAAAAGGTCGTTTGTCGCCTTTTTTAGTTCATTACAGTGGTGATAGAAGTGACTAGAATTAAGTGGTACTGTGCTGTTAGCCTTTATTGATCGTCGTACAAGGTTAATGTGAAGTAGCAAGCACAATCTGACAGTACTAACCCATAAAAATGTACTTTGAATGGTACTTGGTCAATCGAACGGTAAATGTGAAAAACATTCGATTATAGTCAGTGGCACTGAAATTTTCTGTCACACCCTCAATAAACGGCACACTCAAATCCGTTAGCATGCTAATTTTGCTTTTGGAATAGCGTTTTATAGGTCAGCGCAACCGAAAATTTTCTTATCATCGTATTCACTCACGCATTCACTCTGTGGTAGCAGTAAAAGACGCTGCACCTAACGAAACGTAGTCCACAATTTTTTTGTAATTTCTTGGAAAATACTATTATTATTGAGGACTTTACTGCCAGGTTTTATCGCCTGGACGTGACGTTGTCTACATCAGTTGCCTCCTCTGTCCTCGGGGCAGCGGAGCAACCTTGAATATAATTTAAGATTCAGGGTGTTTTAATCACCCAGTGGTTATTTTTACATTTGCTCCTTCCGAAGAAGGGCATCTAAATAACGTGTTCATTACCCCACTACATCCCCCTCCTGAATGATTTGCTATACTGTTGACCCATACAGTGGCGTGTTGACCGAAATTAAATAGAACTGTATGCTCTCCCGCTTGCCCAAAGGGAGCCGCACCTGAATTAAAGGGGCGGTCAGCCACCAAACAGCACCTATCGCTCTACCTATCCACAATGCTATGTCATTCAAATAAAAAATAACAAAATAAATGATACTTAAATATCTTGACCACATTTACATTGTTACATAACCACAATAGCAAAAATCTATTTCGGCTCTTGTCGAGATGGCCCAGCGAACAGAAGATGGAATATCCACTTTTCCTCATGCAATGACGAAGCTGCAATGACACTGTGTATGTGTGTGTGTGTGTGTTTGTAAGAACCGCCTACTTTTTTTAGCGGTCCAATCAAATGCGAAGGATTTGATTTAAATCCCATTTGTAACGATGCCCCGCCCAAATATTCTGTTTCACTGTGAAATACAGAGTACAGATGCTCTAAGTTCCATAAGATCAAAGTTAGTGGTGCGATGTGAAAATATGTCAAAAATTTGATTTACTGCTGAAGAACTGAGGAGGCGCCATTTGTCAACACGAATAACTGCGAGGGATCGGGCAAATGAATTCTCCAATGACTTTTATGCGGACGGAGGAGTGTGGTAACAGCCTAGAATTGGCCAATCACAGTCAGATTTGTCAATTTCATGCCCTCGCCCTGTTACCACAGCAGCCAATAACTATTGCCACTGAGGGAAACACTGTATAGTATGTAAAATGTATTTTCAATGTATAGTGAATATCTGTCTTTCTCGTTTACTTTCAGTACAATCTAGGAATCAAACGTTGGATTCCTGCCTCTCCAAAACCCCATCTACAGCTGAGAGGAAGGAGTTTGTTCTGGACTTCACTAAGGCTCTCATTGAGGCAGATATTCCCCTGGAGAAATCTCCCAAGCTGGCTACTTTTTTGCAGAAATACTGCAAGCAAGGAGGATCTATTCCAGCTCCATCCCACCTATGATCTGACTACCTGCCGGAGCTGTTCCCTCAGTATGTGGAGGACATCCAGCGTGCAGTGAAGGAAAAAGCCGTCTACGTTATACTGGATGAGACAACAGATGCCTGTGGTCGCTGTGTCCTTGCCATACTTCTGCAACCTGTGGGCAGACCTCCTCTAGCTGCGGATCTTGTTTTCCTTGAGAGAGTTAACTTCAGCACTGTGTCTCAGGCAGTCATCGCTTGCCTTAACACTTACAACATCAACTTCAGCGATGTCTGGGCTTTTGGCCTCTTTCCCAATGCCAAACACATCACATGCCTGGCACATCTGCTCAACTTGGTGCTAGAGGTCATCCCTGACACCTTTGAGGACCTTAATTTGGTGTGTAGCCTTGTGAAGAGGGTGTTTTCTAAGGCCCCTCAGCGTCGCCTGGAGCTGCGGGCCTACATGCAGGCTCGAGGCTTGGCTCCTGTCATGCCAGTGTTTGCTGTCCCGACCAGATGGGACTCCTGGATTGATGCTGTGCGATACCTGAAGGAGAACTTTGACATTTTATATGACTTTATACCCACCTTACCACTGTCTTCCAAGGTTGTTCGGGACCTAAGAGCACTCCTAGAGGAAAAAATAAACGTGTTAAAAGCCCAGGCCATCTTCATTGTTGAGCGCACCACTGAGATCTTAGCCACCCTCACAAAACTGTAAGACACATCCAGACCGTCCTCTGCCACCATCCATGGAGAGTTGGACAACCTCTATATGTTGTTTGAGTATGGAAGCACTGCAGGTGCTGAAGACTGGCGTCCTGAGACTACAGAGCAGCTGAGGGTACTGGATGAGGAGGAGAGGGTTGCCTGCTCTCAGCTTTTCCAGCAGGTCATGGCTGAATGTTCTGAAAAGCTGCAGGCTGTAATGGAAAGGCATCCCTGCATGGAGCTCTTCAAATCTCTTCCAGTGTTTGATCCAGCAAAGGTGACTGGGCTTAGAAAGAACATTGACGACTATGTCCAGACCATACCTGCCCTTACCCAAGTGTCAGCTGAGGAATGGCACCGGTACATTCAGATGGACAAGAGTGACACTGTGGAGGTCAGTCCTGTGCAGTGGTGGGCCTTCAGGGAGGACAGGATGCCCACTCTTTCCCCGATAGCAGCTTTGTACCTCCGTGGATGTAGAGAGACTTTTCTCCCACTACACAATGCTGCTGACACAGTACAGATGGAGCCTGACTGAAAACAACATTAAGATGATGCTGATTGCCAAGTTCAACTGTAGACACCAAGACTAACCCACCACAAGTCAAAACTCATTCACTCCGTCACATCACTCACTGAGTCATTTGTTCTCTTACTGTACTCACTGTTGATTTGTTCACTTACTTTTGACTGAATGAATTTTGCAGGATATTTTGATATTTTGACTATCCAAAGAGTTTTTAACTTTTAAGCAGATGCATTATTTTAGAGCATCTGAGAAAGTTTTATGTTTGAGTGTCATGTTTATTTATCTATTTATTTAAGATTTATTTGGCAGGGACAGTACACATCAATCAACATTTTAGTTCACACTTCAATGTAAATGTGTCAGAGTTAGCCAAGAGGCTAATGTTTTCGCCTTTTATTTATGTATTTGTTTGTTTATGTGTTGAAGTGGTAATTGTTGGGAGATAATTAATGTTTAATGGTTTTGCAAATTAATTTTTGCTCTCTCTGCTCCACATTGAATCTTGCATTTTAGTGGCTATGTGTCCTACATTTCATACTGGTTGACTTTTCCAACAAATGTTTGCACTTTGTTTTGAACTGTTGGTGATGAAATAAAATCTCAAATTCAAAGGTTCTACTAAAGTCTATTAAATATTTATTTCAGCCTGCTTTTTGTGGTTTTAATGCATTGTGTGTGCTTATTTTTGCTATCTTAAATTAATATTGTCTATCACCTTGCAAGCAAAAAAAACTTTCCGCAGAATTCCGCAGATTTTTATTCTGGATCACTGCTGAAAACTGTAAAAAAAAATCCACAGATTCTGTTTGGGCTTGGTAATAAGTATGTATGTGGCTATATTGCAAAGCAGAATGAAGACAGCTAGATGTAGTTACATAGTTAATGTAACAGGTTATGTTACAGTAGAGAAACAGACTAACAGGGCAACATAGCTCAGGAGGTAAGAGCGGTTTTCTGGCAGTCGGAAGGTTGCTGGTTCGATCCCCCGCCCTGGGCGTGTCGAAGTGTCCCTGAGCAATACACCTAACCCCTAATTGCTCTGGTGAATGCGAGGCATCAACTGTAAAACGGTTTGGATAAAAGCAGTCCATTTACCATTTAACAGAGTAAATAGCTACGGGATTCAATATAACTGGCTATACAAACACAAGCAGTTACCAGAATATGTATAAGATATACTGTAATTAAATTAATAAACAAAATACTAGCCATAAATAGCTAGCTAACTACCTAGCTGCTTATCCAATGCAGCTGTGAGTTATGATATGTAATGGCTTTAAAAAAAAAATCTTTCATACTAGCATGTAAACTGGCAAGGCACTGGGCAGGCAAGCTAAAAAGAATACATAGCTAACAACGTTAGCTGGCTTAGCCAGCCAGTTACGTTAGCTAGCTAGCTAACATTAGCCGTACTAACGTTACTGAGCTGGCATCACATTTTTGCTGAAGTCTACCTGATCGGTATCTCATAACAGTTACACTTTTAAATCTGATTTTACCTCGCTAATAGCCTAATTTTAGTTAATCAAAATTGGCTGCATGTATAGCCAGTATCATCAACCCAGTGCTGCCCTGCACAAACCTGAAGCTAGCTGCTCTGCACTCTCCGGCTGAGCTGCTGACTGGCTGTCAACATCCGCTGTAATGTTAGTTACATTCTCAATCTCATCATTATTCTCCTGAATCTCCTCAACAACCTGCCTCAGTATTTTCTAAAAAAAAAAAAATCTGCGGATATCCATCGTTTCAGACAGTTCACTAACACTAACGTTACTGAACGAGAAATATTCGGACTCGTCGACAGAACTCTGCGTAGTGCGTAGTCTGCGTAAATTTGTCAGACAAGCGGAACTGTCAGTCTGTCACTCAGAACTCTGTGACTGAACTTTACTATACCAGTGCTAGCCATCGAAGTCTGCAACCTACTGCGCCAACTAGTCGGTTAGGTTACTTACTGCTCGATTTGAAGGGGGTGATTTGTTTACGTTAGGGCTCCATTAAATTGAATGATATTTGGTGCTGTATCTCTTTTTTTTGGGGGTGTCAAAAAATTATTTATTTATTTTTTGTGTCAAAAGGTCCGGGGCTGGACGAAAAACATCTGGGGCTTCAGCCCCGGAAGGCCATCCCTAACGACACCACTGCCTTAGGATGTTGCTATTTTCAAGAAATACTTCAAACTTGTCTCTAATGATAGATTCCAGTATTGTACATGTGATGCAAGTTAAACTTACGGGCCTGTAGTTTCCTGGATCAGTACGGTCCCCTTTCTTATATATTGGTATTATATTACCTCGCTTCCAATCCTCAGGAATTTCTCCAGTTTCTAAGGACTGCCTAAAAATACCTTCCAGTGGTTTAAAAATGATCTCACCTAACTCTTTGAGTACTCATACTCTTTGGGTATTTGCCATCAGGACCTGCTGCCTTGTTTATCTTTAGTTTAAGTAATTATGCAGTACTTCGTAATCCACTATTTCAATATTTGATAAGACTTTCTAAGTACTGAATATGCGTTCCAATCTATTAGTAACCTCTTCTCTAGTAAAACACTCAACAAAATAACTATTTAAGGCATCAGCAACATCTTTATTCTTAGAAAGCAAAGCTCCTTCTTCATTTGTGATGCACCAGATATCCTATTTTACTTTCCTTTTCCTACTACAGTATTGAGAGAAAAGTTTAGGATTACTTTTTGCATCTTGGGCAATTTGCCTTTCAAAGAGCCTCTTGGCCTCCTGTAGTTCTTTTTTAACCTTAGCACGGATATTACAATATTCAGCCTTATTACTCTCAGTTCTGCCTTTTTTTAAAACTCTCCCATATGGCTTTGTTCATCCACTGGAGGAACACTTCTTCATCTTTCTTTTCCTTACTTTTGGAATAAATTTACTTTTCACCTCAAGAATAACACTTTTGAACCTACCCCACTTTTCATTCACAGACTTGCAGTTAAGAAGTTTCACCCAGTCAATATTACTTAAGTTTTTATTGCATCTTGTTGAAATTGGCTCCCCAAAAATAAAAAATTCTGGCCATGGAGGAGGCCTTGTTTATAATGCCATAATGCATGAAATCTAACTGCAAAATGATTGCTAGTCCCAAATGGCTCAATTACCTCTATGCTTCTGTCCGGATCATTACATAGCACCAGATCCAAAATTGATTTCCCTCTTGTAGGCTGATTGACATACTGTCTTCCTCACTTTTTCCTTGTCCTGTCATCATTTCCTAATTAATAGCAGGGTAATTGAAGTCACAAATAATAATAGTTTCACAATCCTGACAAGCTTGTTTTATTTTTCCAAAGAGTGTTGAGTGCACACTACTGTCTGAAGCTGTCAGCCGGTAACACACTCCTATCGTAAGGCCCTTTTCATGTTCCCCTATGAGCTTTATCCAAATATCCTCACTAGGCACAAGCTGTTCAATTTCTGGAATTTTCTGCACATTAAAAATGTATTTTACATAGAGAGCTACACCCCCACCTCTCTTACTGGATTTATCCTTCCTAATGAGTTTGTACCCTTCTATTTTATATTCATCCTCATCCTCATCTGCAAGCCATGTCTCTGTAATCCAAACTATGTCACAACCCCCCCCCCCCCCATTTATAGTGCCACAAGTTCCAAAAATTAATTTTTAATACTTCTAGCATTTAAGCAAAGACATTTCAGATTGTTACTTCTACACATCCTCCACATATTACTTCTACACATCCTTCTCACTGAAATGCTGTTCAGTGCCACCTGACTTCAAGGATGTGCACATACTGTTTCAAGGACAGGGGAACTCTGTTCCAGAGGACTGTTTGCAGGTTTTACCAAACAATTACTGTTCCTCGGCTTAATTAGCTAATCAGCTATATGCATCAATGCAAATCCCTCATAGGGATTGAGGATCAGAAATCAAGCCTTGGGGTGGGCAGAGCAAACCAAGTAGCTTGGTAGAGGCCATCTGCCTTACCGCTCAGCTCCCAGCAAATGGACGCTAGATCCAGAGGGAGGAGAAATCTGGGCACAGCACAGAAGTGCTCAGAGAAGAACATCTAACCTGTGAAGCCTTCAGGATCGATGATGATCCACTCCACCTTGTAGGTCTTGTTTGCCTCTGTCTCTTCTTTCAGATTCATGCTGATCTCTTTGGCATTGTAGGTCAGGGAGCTTTTGAGAAAGAAGAGAAGGGAAAATAACCATCTCATAATGTTGCTTCAATGTTATGACAGTGTAATTGATGAATAGCCTTGACAGTCAAGAGAATTGTGTTTGGAGAGAGGCTAAAGGTGATCTTTGGTGAAAAAATAGTGAAAACTGGATTTTATTTTTCACCTTAAACTGATGCTAAAACTGCTTTATTTGTTCAAATAAAAATGAAAAAAACTTTTTCTTGTTGTAATGTCTATTGATTTAACTGACTTTATCTAGCCCTGCTCTGCTAGCCATCTTTCTTGTGATTCCATCTAGAAAAGAACATCTCCTTATAGACTAAATGAAATGCACACTTCACCTGAATTTGAGGGTACAGTTCTGCCAGTCAAAGGGGAAGTAGTTGACGTTGATGGCACAGGAACTCCGGAATATGGCTGGGGGCAGCCAGTAGACATACCCACTAGGGGACACCAGCACATTGCTGTAATAGGCCACCTGAAACTGGGCATCATTGCTATGGAGGAGGAGAAGGAGGAGGAAAGCTCATGTACCTAAGGAGCAGCTGCAACAAATATCCCTTGTTGGCACATTTGATAGAGCCAAACCTGTGCCGAACCTGTGCTGGAGCTTATGCAGTTTTTCAAATTTAATCCAAATTGGCAAGACCTGATTCAGAAACAGGCTAGTTTGATTTTTGGCATTGGTATTGTAATGCTGATGAAAGTATTTGGTAAACCCTGGGTTACAAGATGCCAAAAGATTGCCACACAAAAAAATTTGAGCCATGCTTGCCAGCTCACATTGGGGACAAATAAGACTGATAGATGGCTCCTCACCATATTCATGACCCTTCGATTTCCACCTTACCTACAGTGCAGCAGACCTAACCGTATGTGCATCAGATTAAGCAGGAATAACTGAACTAGCCAACACGCGGAACCTGCCCTTGCATCTCTTACTTGTTTTCCAGAACAATCTCTGGCAGCCACACCATTTGTGATGGAAGATGCAAGATATCAATGCCATCAAATTCAGTGCTGTTCCAAGAAAGCCTGGAGTCATACCAGCCCTGTGCGTGCGTGTGTGTGTGTGTGTGAGAGAGAGAGAGAGAGAGAGAGAGATAGAGAGAAGGGGGGGGGGGCGGGAGAGAGTCACTCCTTGGCTATAACTGAGATAACTGACACTTTGATATAGAAAAGATTATGTACTGGGGGTACAGAACACTGGTGGTTATAGTCTCTTACTTTATGTGCTACTTAAATCTCCAAAACTATTTTGAGTATGAACACAAAAATTTAAAAACTTTTCTCTTGGAAAGGGGATATAGCAGCATTTACTCTTACATGTTCCATCCATACATTGCTGAGCAGTGTTTCATCCACTTCTTTCTGTAGGGGAGAAAAGAACATAAAAAGAATCACTGAAAGTGATTAAGCATGGTTGCAACCTGGTGGTTGGTGGAAGGATGCTTATGTTGAAAAGGATGTCATACATATGGTAAAATTCTTTGAGGTAGTTTTGAATCTACTGGTCCTGGGGTTCTGGTTAAGGTCAATGGAATATACACAATATAAAATAAAGATAAAGAAAAATGATTTCAATTTTTTTTGCCATTCTATATTCATATTTATGTAACACTGTTTGAAACTCTATTCTTTTTGACTAGTAGGACATTATATATAGGAATCATAAAAAAATCCTGAAGTTCATGTTCTCTTGATAGAGAACCTCCCGGAACTCTTACACATCTCCAAAGTAAAGTAACTGGGGTGAATGTGTCCCAACAGGAGGCAATACGGTTCTTAACTGGAAAATCAAGAGATAAAAGCCATTTATTGCACACAGCCATTGTACCCGGCACACCAAAATGGATGAATCCTCAAAATATACTAACAAATTGCTATAGACTGTGCTTACTACTGATTGCAGAGCATAACCATTGAACAATCTTATTATGAAGATTTTATGTGCCTATATGATTCTTTGTGTGCCAAGTAAAGTATTCACATTCTTTAAATTGATTTTAAATATTTGGTGTATTTTTAAGAAGGAACATTTGATTTTTGTATAACCCTCATCATTCTTGATGTTTGTGTCTTAAATGTTATACTGTGCACACATAGGCCAATACTTCCTTAAGGAACATATATCTTTTTTACAGGCAGAGACCATATCACTCTCTCAACATCCACATGATAATAGTCTCACCTCTGCAAGCTTGTTTTATACACAGAGCATTGTATTCACACTGCTGTCTGAAGCTGGCGGTCGGTATCACACTCCTATGTTAAGCCCTTTCTCATGTTCCCCTATGAGCTTAATCCAAACATCGTCACTAGGCATGAGCTGGTCAATTTCTGGAATTTCTTGCACATTAAGATTATCTTTTACATACAGAGCCACACCCCCACCTCTCTTACTGGATCTATCCTTCCTAATAAGTTTATACCCTTCTATAATAGATTCATCCCCATCCTCTTCCCCCAGCCATGTCTCTGTAATCCCTACTATGTCATAGCCCATACAATTAATATCAGCCTCAATTTCCAAAAAATGGTTTTTTATACTTCTAGCATTTAAACAAAGACATTTCAGACTATTACTTCTACACATCCTCTCCTGTTCTCTCACTCCCCACCGTCCCAATCCACCCTTACTAAAATTTTGCTTTAAAAAAACTTTATTAAGGTTTTCACTATTATAGGTAGCCTTGACAGCTTCCATCTGGGCAGTCTGCGCCTCCCTACCCATTTCACTCTCTATCCTCCCTGCCCCCCAAGTTTCTAGTTTAAATAATCCTGTGCTACCCTGAGCATACGCTGGCCCTGTGCAAAGGTACCCCTCCGATTCAGGTGCAGCCCATCATGTTTGTACAGCTCACTCCTGTCCCAAAAGGAATCCTTGTGCCCCATAAACCTGTACCCCTCTTTCCTACAAAAGGATTGTAGCCATGTGTTAAACCTCCAGATACAGTTCTGCTTCCCTCTGCTTGCACGTGGTACAGGTAGAATTCCAGAGAAGACTACCGTGGAGGTTTTGCTCTTAATATTCTCTGCTAATTCCACAAATTTGTCCTGCAGGACCTCAAACCTGCCCTTATCTATGTCATTGGTCCCTACGTGGATCATGACAGCTGAATCCCTTTCTTTTCTGGCCAGGAGCTTGTCCACGTGCTCAAGGAGATCTCCTACCTGGGCACCAGGCAGGCAACACACTGTACGAGACTCATTTGTTACGCAAACAGACTATGCTGTCTACCCCTCCCTCATCAGTCCCCCCACTCTCAGGGTCAAGGGCCAGGTCCAATTCCTACAAGGGCTGGAATCGGTTGGACACCACAACCTCTGGAGATGCCGCCCCTATGTGGTGTGCAAGCCCTTTCCTGTGCTTACGCCCTACTGTCACCCAACTGTCTCTCCCTGCCTGCTCTGAAGACTTCCCCCTCCCAGTCTAGGCGTGCACACCAGTAAGGCAGGGGTATCCTATTTGTGCCAGAAGAAATGAGTAATTCCACTAATGCTACGGTCCTGCTACTGTCACCAAAACAGGATCCATATTTTACCAGGATGCATATTTTACCAGTGAAATCAGAATGGAGAGAGTGAGGGTAGAAACAGTGTTATTTTACCAGTGAAATCAGATTGGAGAGAGTGAGGGCCAAAGTGACCATCACGGTGTCCTCTTTTTTTTCAACTGGCCGAAGATCCTTGCTGTAGGCACGCTCCTTAAACAAGTGATTAATGAGCCGTTCTTCCTGGTTTCTCCCCCAGCATCCTGCAAACGGGACAGAGGTACAGAGGTCCACACTACTGTTCATATTGGGCCTGATTTATTAAGAACTTTAGCATGTGCAAAACCTTTTACACGTGCAAAACTAATAACACAACCAATGATGGGTACAGAAGAAAAACCATGACAAATCTTTGGTTTTGTGTGTACTAAAAAGTTTTGCATGTCCTAATGGTCTTAGTAAGTAAGGTCCTGTGAGTGAAAGCCCCTGATAGCACAGGTATGATAAGAGGAGCCTCTAGCAGGTGAAGATTTGACAAAACCCCCATAGCCTTTATAATGACATAACAATTTCAAATTAATATCATGTTTGAGACACAACACAATGCCTTTACTCATTGGTTAGCAGAATGTACAGTAGCACTATATCTTGCAGGTAAGGTTGTTTTAATGAATCATACTTAGGCACTATGATCACGCTCTTAAGCGTAATTGCTATGTATACCATTATTTTTTAACTTGCTGCCCATTTACTGTAATTCTGGCTGTTCTGTACCTGTGCTATTATTTTGCTAATGTCTGCAATATTTCAACTCATGTCATACAGGCCCAGGAAGTAGTCACACTGGATGAAACAGCTCAGCATGCATTTCATTACATTACTACCGAAGGCCAATGGAAAAACTACAAAACACAGGTCCGATAAGGTACAATACACATTTGTAACAGTTATTCATAGCCATGAACACATTAAGTTCAGTTCACTCAGTAAACATTACTCTCTGACCTAACCTATGGTAGGTCAAACTAGAAGAAATGACAAGCTACAACATCAAGATAATGATACAAAGTACAATATAAGTGCTGGATGGAGGTACATGTAACATGAAAGTGGCACAGAAGGTACATGTGTAACATGAGCATGCATGTACAGTGAGCTCCATAATGTTTGGGATATGTTTGGGATAAAGCTGTATATGTATATGTATATGTATATATATATATATATATATATATATATATATATATATAGTTATATTGAATTTTTATTTGACGAATAGGTTTCATCTGGCTGGGAATGACATAAGAAGGTGAGAAAAGACGGTAAGACATTGTGTTAGAGATATTAATGAAACCTATTTCTATGTTTTTTTTTTTTTTTTTTACATTTTTACAAAAAATTCCATGTCCAAAATTATTCATACCCCTTGAAATTGTTGCAAATGTTTGAGGAAATGCAAGCTTCTATACCATTCCAAATGGTCCTAGTAATTTCTACCATGTTCTAGAGCATTCTAATCAACTATAAATTGAGAACAGCTGATGCAATTGTTGTTCTCTAGTCAGTTTATAGTCAATTGCAAGTCATGGCTAAAACCAAAGAGCTTGGTGAGGACCTCCGGTTGTAGCTGCTCACAAGAAGGGGAAATGCTACAAAGCCATATCCAAGCGTTTTCAAGTGCCAATGGACACAGTGCAAAGCATCATCAAAAAGTACAAGGAGTTCCACACTGTAAAAAATCTCAAAGGGCGTGGTAGGAAGCCAAAAGTGACCCCTGCACTGGCCAATAAGAATCAAGGATCACCACCAAGGCCATCCTGAAGAATCTGAGCAATTCTGGTACCAACATCTCAAGGCAGACACTCTAGCAGACACTGCACAAGGCTGGCCTCCATGGACGCCGACTAAGGAGGACTCCACTTCTCCAAGACAGGCACACAAAAGCTTGCCTTCGCAAAAGCTCACCTGGACAAAGAAGAATCTTTTGGTCATCAATTCTGTGGTCGGATGAGAAAATTGAGTTGTTTGGACACAGGGACGTGGCTTTCGTTTGGTGAAAGAAAGGAGAAGCATTCAACCCCAAGAACACCATCCCCACGGTCAAGCATGGTGTTGGGAATGTAATGCTTTGGGGTGTTTTTCAGCCAATGGGCCAGGAAACGGCAAAGTAAATGGCATCATGAGAAAAGAGGATTACATTAAACTCTAGCCCCTAGTGGTCGGCAGGCCAGCGTGCCGAGTTTACAAAATGGTTAAAAATGGAAACACTTTGTTTTAGTTTCGTTAGTAGACGATATATGACAACTATGCCGAATACGGAGTTTCGCAGCGCCACCATTGTCGCTCTGGTAGTTAATTTAACACGCACCCCCTCCCTGCTGTCTCATCTGCAACTACATCCCCCACCCATGACATAAGGGACAATATTGTCTATTTGGGAATTCATAAAAATATTCTTTCACCACTCAAAAATCGTATTTCGTCATAGCAACAAGATAAACCCGACAATAGCCAATAAAGATATGGCAATACAGCAGTGAAAACGCTGCTCACTGAATAACAAAATAAACGAGACAAAGTTGAAAAGAATGATACCATGTCATTCTACAGTCAATATCTGGGACTAAATATTGAATAAATACACAACCTTACCATTGGTTTTACGTGTAGAGATGTCCCTTTTGAGACTGAGTGGTCATATATTGTCTTGGACAATCCTTTTGTGAAATATACGTGCATTTGTGATGCCTGGGTAGGCTACCTTCCAAAACAGCTGTGCGCCCTTTTTAGTACAGTCTGGCTTGATTGACAATTCATTTATTCAGTAGTTGAGAGTATAAGCATTCTAACGATGTATAACGTCTAATTTGGCTTTTGGAATAGCGTTTTATAGGTCAGCGTAACCGAAAGTTTTCTTATCATCGCATTCACTTACGTATTCACTCTGTGGTAGCAGTAAAAGACGCTGCACCTAACGAAACATTGTCAACGATTTTTTGTAATTTCTTGGAAAATACTATTATTATTGAGGACCTTTGGGCATAGCTAAGCCATATGTTTTCTGATAGACCTATCTGACATTTTTCTGGAGCAAAACAGAAGCGGATTGAACTGTATCATTCATTTACTGTCTCTGTCTCCATCTACTGAACACAGATCAAATTTCATCATTGCTATGTAAGTATTACTGCTCAAAATATTTCGGTTATCCATGATATTTTTGAAAATGAGTGTCTTTAAATAGGTTAGTGATATTATATAATGTGGATATTTCACACTAATGTAAGCGTTAGTTAGTAGTGTAATAGTTTTTGTGATGCATGCAACAGTGATGACGAGAGTGCTGGAACATTGCCAAAATGTGGTGGACAGTTGAAAATGGTTTTCATGTCGTCCCATCCCCATACAAGAAAACATATGAGAGTACAGAGTTTAGAAATACATTCAAGAGTTAATTATTACACATTTAGGTACTGTAAAGCATTGTGTGACAATATTTTTACATTATTTTTTAATCTGATATCAATGTTTCATCTTAAACCTTCATAACGGGCTCATTTATATGCTTTACAATGGACAAAAAGCATTATATTCCTTTCTGGAGAGATTTTGGACATGTTTCTGGACCCCTAGCTATTTTAGACCACTGTACTGACAGAAAGCTTGTAATTACCACTTGAAAATGATGCAACAGTGAGTTTCTTGAGTAAAAACAGTTGATTTGTTGTGAAATACGTGAATTTGTTGTGATTTACAGCAATGCATAATTTAGACATTTTGGGTGGATTTGGAGATATTGGGTACACTGCTTCGTTTTTGCTTCATAGACCTTTAGTAGTTCTACATATCCACCCTTGGATTTTATGAACTTGTGGTCAAGAGGTTTTTGATCCAGGACATGTATACTTTAACCTGCTGTATATATGTAATCTCCCAGTATTTCATTGCGAACTAAAAAAGAGCAAATTCATTTTAGATTTTTTGCTTAAACAATTGCATTTGTGGCACTTAATTTCTTCCGAAATGATTAATATAAAGTAATCTAAGCTAGTATTGTAAATGGTACAAATGTCTCACTTCATTTAAGCCATTTTCAAGTATCTGTGGTGTTCACATCTGGAGTTATAAAGCTTTAAATAGGGTACCCCCTAAATGGGCAAGGATTAGCCAGATTTGGCATGTGCACTTAAGGGGTTAAGATTCTGGAGGAAAACATCAGGCAGTCTGAAAAATACAGCCAAAGTGGTCAAGAAATTGTTAACAGAAAACAGTATCAATGTTTTGGAGTGGCCCAGCCAGAGTCCAGATCTGAATCCCATCGAGAATCTGTGGAGGGAACTAAAGACCAGAGTGATGGCAAGGAAGCCTTCCAACCTCAAGGACCTGGAGATCTTCGCAAAAGAGGAGTGGTCCAAATTCCCAGTGGAGACGTGAAAAAGCTTGTTGTCAATTATAAGAACCATTTGACAGCTGTGATGGCAAATAAAGGCTTTGCCATTGATTACTGAGAAAGGATATGAATAATTTTGGACATGGAATGTTTTGTCAAAATGTAAAATAAACATAAAAATAGGCAATATTTTTCATGAATATCTCACAATAACACAATGTCTTACCGTCTTTTGTCACCTTCTTATGTCATTTCCAGCCAGAAGAAACCGATTCGTCAATTAAAAATTCACTATAACTCATTTGGCATGGGTTTGGCATGGGTATGAATAATTTTGGGCTTAACTATATATATATATATATATATATATATATATATGACAACACTTATTATACATAGCCCCCCATATTTGGGTGCCATAATGCTTGGGGAAAATGGCTTGACAGGTGTTTCTAATTAGTCAATTGTGTGTTCAATTACTTTTTTACTACAAGGGTCTGGTCTTAATTCTAGGCTTTAGATTGCCTTTTTAGTCTATCATTGGTGTTTGTCAGTATACAGTAAGGACCAGAGTGGTGCCAATGAAATTGTGAAGCTGGAAAATAGGGAAAAAAAGAGCTAGACATAGGTCTAGGCCAAACGTAAGGCTTACCAAAATCAATAGTTTGGAACATCATTAAGAAGAAAGAGAGCACTGGTGAGCTCAGTAATCACAAAGGCCAAAGAATACCACTACAGTTGATGACCAAAGAATTCTCAGAATTTACTGAGCAGTTTCTTTCTTTTCCATCCATTAATCAGGTTAATACTCATCTTATCTGTCCTTATGACTTTGTTTCAGAACTGTACAGTTTTTTTATTATACTTTTTAGCAAACTCTATCCAGGCTGTTCTGTCCTTGAGACTTACCAGTGGTTTGCATCTTAAGGTAAACTTTCTGAGGCTATGCTGGTGCAGTCTTCTCTTAAATAGTAGTCTTTGATACATCAATGCCTTACATTCTGGAGAGTGAGAGATCTGTTTGACAGTTGAAAACGGGCTTTTCTTCACAATTCAAAGTATTCTTTGGTCTGGTCATCCAATACAGTGGTCTTCCATAGTTTACCAGGTTGTTTGCTATGACTGAGATCATCATTCTTGCTTCTTAACAATGTGCAGTAAAACTGTTGATTTTAACACACCCAATGTTTTCACTATGTCTCTGATTGTATTCAGATTTTTCAGCCTTGTGATGGCCTGCTTTACTGCCATTGATATGTTGTTGGTCCTCATATTGAGTGACTACAGCAACAGACTTCAAATGAAAATGCCAAACCTTAAATCAACTCTAGACCTTTTGTTAGCTTTCTTGTGAACTAATGATGCAACAAAAGAGGTGACCAGGAAACAGCTGAGCAGCCAATTGTCCCATTACTTTTGGTTCCCTAAAATAGAGGGTCTATCTATTAAAAGGGCTGTAATTCCTACATGGTTCACCCCATATCAATATACCCTCAAGTAAAAGCTGACAGTCTGAATTTTAACCTCATATGCATTGTTTCATTTCAAATCCAATGTGCTGAAGTACAAAGCCAAGACAACAAATATTGTGTCACTATCTAAATACTTATGGGTTGTGATTAGCTGTGTTGTGGGCAGTGCACATAATAACTGACTCAATTTACTATCAAACAACAGTGAATATTTATTTAAATGTAAAAATTACCAATTCATTAAAATAAGTTTTCTTACAATTGGTTCGGCTCCCTGTATATTTTATGGAATGACTACAATGAATAGAATGTCAGAGTCAGAAGAAATGTGTGTTAATTGAGCACACAAAACACACTCTTGTCAGTGAATGCTTTACCATAAATCTTAATACACAGTTACTCTTAATCACAAACACGTATGCTTTGGAAAGTCATCTTTTTCTGTGCCTGCAAGATTAACATGTTTTTGGTAATGTTACAGTAAACAGATCATCAGCCGATCAACCAACCCCCATTCATACGGTGTCTTTCACAGAGTGTTTTCACACTAACAAGCAAAAAAAAGGCTATCTCAAAGGTTGGGTGCTGAGACTCAAAATAAGTCACCGTGTGCTTACCTGTAGCAGACAGACCCAATAAAAACAGCAGAGAGAGACCAGTGTTAATGAGCACCATGGTTGTGTCCTGTCTCTCCAGTCCACCCATGCACACACACATTCACTACCCACAAGTGTCTGGGATACAGCGGAACAGGCTTCCAGACATAAAGTCTCCCTGACTGACAGGGGCAGGTGGGGAGAGAGACATGAGAAAATAGACACAGGATCTGTGACCTCCTCATGAGAGAGACAGGAAAAGGGGCAGAGACTACTGAAATGAGGAAATGGAATTTTTTTAAACTTTGTTTTCTTTACTCTTACCCCTATCGTGACCTCCCCCCCCCCCCCCAAGACACACATCATCTGTATCTAAAAACACACTTGCATACCACACCCATGTGAACAAATGCACAAGCTCACTCACACTTTGTGTGTCTTAAAGTGAACATAATGCAAGTGCCTACAAACATAGAACTCGGAAGTTAAAGTGAAAACATGAACTCATTTTTATGTAAAGACAAAAGAAATAAAAAACATTTCAAGGTGTCTGAAATGTTTCTAGTCGAGGCGTAAAAACAGTTTTACTGAGACTGAGTTATACCTTAGCTGTGTTGTTTCTGGAACTTTCCTAATGGGATGCACTGTGTGGTGTGTGGGGTAAGAATGTGTGATGAATGGGGAGGCTGTGCCTACAGGAGCTGCAGACTGACCTACCATAACAGCCTTGCTTGGTTTGTTCATCTATTTTTACACAAAGTAAAATATGGTTTAGGACATCAGAAATCACCTCTCCATAATTGCTCTGGATCTTAAACTGACCTTGAAAACTAACTGTGAAGAGATAGGGCTCCCAGGACATTAGGCTGCAGGCTGGGGCTCACTGACAAGCAGAATATTTTTTGGTTCTAGTTTGATAGGGACATAAAATGGACATTGAGAAAAAGACTACATCCTCAAACCACCAACCATGGGCATTACAGGCTGTGGGGATTAATGGGAATGGTCAGACCCTAAGCTCACTTGCCACTGTCCATTATCTATGTGGGAGTGGCGCTGGTGGCAGAGAGTGAGAGGACTTCGGTTTCGGGGGGTGGGGAGAGGCAGGGTGAGCAGCTGCTCTGGATGAACGGAAGTCACATGGGCCTGTTCTGTGAAAATCATTGTAGGAGCCAAGACCCCAGTCGGCATTGCCTCAGGGAATTGCGACTACTTCTGTTTTTTTGCTTACACTGCAGTCTTTCTGTGAACAACACGAGGCTGTTGCTCTCTGATTAGCTGAGCTGCAGTTTACAGTTTAAAACGAGTTTAAACCTGCCTTGTCTGAGCAGGTGACGTGGTCTCATAAACCTGATGGCTCTGTCATGAGAACGTGTGGTTTAATGTCTAAACCCGGTTGCTGTGTCTTGTTGAACTCAGTTGAACCAGTAGAGGTCACTTTAACTGCTGCACACATGCTTTAACCAGGCTTTAATGGGAGATGTCTACTCACATGATATGATTTAGGCAAGCAGGATATGCTCCTGGATTAACATCACTGTTGTTGTTCCCGGAACAAAATTCTTATGAACCAATCATTGCTCTCTGATGTCAGCAGTGTGTGCCCATCAACCTTCCCCTGTGCCATTTCAAAATTATCCAGAGAAGTAAGCTATTTTGCAACTTTCCTTTTCAGTTCATAACACTAAACAAAATCCTTGATTTAAAACAAAAAAACTGGGGGCCCTTCTAAAAACATAGCAGAGATGTAAGACAGGTGCTCCTGGAACTGGGGGGACAAAGCAATATTAAGGAAAACTGAAATGGCGTTGCAGGCACTCTCCGAAAATAAAAACGGAAGGAAAAGAAGGATTGAAAAGCCTTTACTGTGATGGTTATGGTGTTACCCAGTTGGGAAAAAGGGTTTGGTTTAATAAAATGCAATTAATTTGGTTCAGATATACAATGTTAAATTTGCAATGTTAAACTGTTGAAGTGTTATTTGAAATATGTCTTATTTTGACATACTTATTACAAATCTTCTATTTTGACATATCTGTTGTGAACGAATGGCCAATCCGCAGTAAGGGGCAGGGGTGATGGTACAGGTCTGATGGGAGTACCATGAAATGAGCGACCGTGAGCGACAGTAAGACGGCAGATTCGTTGGAAATCGTTCAAAATAAAAGTCTGCCTGCGCAAAAGCGAGAAACGCGTATCTCAAAGTTTATTTTCTAAACTAGCAACGTTTTGACATGTAAAAATACTCCTTCGTTATAATTATAATGCCAATTAAAAAGGCAGTGTATTTTTATGAAGCTTTTTTTTATTTCTGCCATGTTGAATCTTGGAAGTGCCGTAAGTCTAAATATGAAATACCATGATCTCGCTTTTTTAGGAGAATATAAAACTGATTCCAGCATATTTGTCATAATTAATAAGTCATGTTACCACTGAGGTGTTCTAACAACTCTAGATGATAGTTTATCCTATAACAATTTGCCAATAAGCTATGTGGCATGGGTATGTAAGTACACAATAAAATGTCCAGTGCTAATTCAGCTCTAAATAGATAACATTTGGACCCACATTCCAGAGTCAGACAAAAGTAATCTGTTAAGACTTGAATTAACAATGGGCATTTACTGTGTACAACCCTTCACTAAATTGATATGATGTCAAAGATATCAAATAAACATGATAGAAAATTTGATAGAAAATGTTGTGGTTCAACTAAACAGTGTATTCCTCTCTACTGCTAGTATAGGTCAATGGATCGTGTATATCAGGCTCTGCTGCCTCCCCTGGACATGTTGTCTCAATGATATTGGGGTGTTTTGAAAACCTTGGACCCTCCACTCTTCAGATATGGTGTCATTTATATATATAAGTGTCATAGTAAATGTGGCTGGGGTTTGAACATGCAGGGTATAGGCGAATTTCATTGAATTAAATCCCAATTGCTTTCTGATAGCATATGATATATCATGCTCTGCTGCCTCCCCTGGACATATTGTCTCAATGATATGGGGGTGTTTTGAACCTTTGGACCCTTCACTCTTCAAATATGCTACCACTTATATCAAATAAGCATCATAGAAAATGTGGCTGGGGTTTGAACATGCAGTACATAGGCAAATTTCATTCAATTAAATCCCAATTGCTTTCTGATAGCATAACATATATCATGCTCTGCTGTCTTCCCTGGTCTATATCATTGTTGTCTCAATGATATATGCAGGGCTCCAGACTAACTTTTTACATTGGTTGCACTGGTGCGCCTAACTTTCTCATTTAGGTGCACCAGTACATAATTTAGGTGCACCCAAAATTTTTCACCGCGCCTTTTGCCTTTTGCATTCAGTGAAGAAGAATATCAGGGTCAGAGCCAATCAGAGGCAGAGTAGGGGCGGGTCTTCGCAGAATGCAGGAGAAAAAAAAAACGCTACACACACACACACTGTACTATAACCCGAGACATTAGGGCCACATTGAAGGAAAAAAAATTCTGAGATTTTGAGAATAAGGTCGTAATATTACGAGAATAAATCATAATATTATGAGAATAAAGTCGTAATTGAGAAAAAAAAGTCATAATATTGCAAGAATAAAGTCGCAATTTAATGAGAATAAAGTCATTATATTTCAAGAAAAAAAGTCGTAATATTATGAGAATAAAGTCAATTTTACGAGAAAAAAATCACAATATTACTAGAATAAAATTGTAAAATTTCGAGAGAAAAAAAAAACATACATTTTAGGAAAATATAGGCCTATTACCAGCAACCAAGAAAACATGCGAGAGGAAAATCTAATGTCAGCCTGAGGCTGCAATTTCCTCCAAGTCCATGTGGTTATTTCTTCAGAATAGACACAGTTTCTTGCACAATCTTTTCAATGTCCTGATACTTATGATAATGTGGTGCTGATGTGCCAAAAAATTAAGTATATTGTTATTTGTGAAACCTATAGTAAAGTATAACTTCACAAGATGCTCTACCTTCCTCATTTTAATGCAGGCTGCTCTTCTGATATTTCCCCTCTAAAATAACACGTAGCCTAGAATTACGACTTCATTCTCGTAATATTATGACTCTTTTTGTCACGTTCGGGAGGGTAGGACCCAGACGCAGAGTGGAAAAAAACACAGGAACTCAAAAGGAAAGTTTAAACAAAGACATTTACTACACAAAAAAATGCAAAACAACAAACCAAAGGCCACACAGGGCAACTTTAGAAAAACTAAAAAAAAGAAGAAAATCCAAAAGTCCAAAAACATGTAGAACAGAACAGGCAGGGGAGACACAGACACAGACAGGCAGAAAAGCACGGGCAGTAACACAGGCAGAAACACAAAGGCTGAAAGACATTGAGAAACAAAGTCAGAAACACAGGGAACCAGCACTCGAGTCAGGGAGACAGAGGACTTAAATAGACTCAAAACCAACAAGACACAAGAGGGCACAATTACCAATCAAACCAGGACAGGGTGGGATTTAACTGAAGTACTAATTCGCCTATGTACTGCATGCTTATACCCCAGCCATGATATACTGTGTGTGATGTTTTCACTTTTACAAACAAGTGTTAATACTGTCCTATTCTCCTTGCCATACTACTGAAATATCCAGCCACATTTTCATATTTCTTTGTTTTAAATTGCATAGTTGATGTTACAACGTAACACAGAATGTTGAAGTGATGCATTTTAAATTACTTTAATTCTTCCCTTACCATTCAGTTAAACTCATGTACTGATGTAATGTTGTATTGGATATTGCAATAATAATTAAAAGCAATGGGTGTATTTTATCTTTAATTCTCCATTTAAAATTTTAAAAATAGAAGAAAGGAAGACATATTTGTTTGTAATTAATATTAGTGTGGTTATGCTGGCCTCCCTCTCTGTGTTTGAAGCAGTTTATCCAGCTAGCTAAACAATCAAGTATGCCCAGAAAGACTCTTAGACCGACGGGGTTGCATTGTCTTTGAGTTTACTGAGAGACATAACTTGACTGTGAAACTGCAACACAAATCAATAAAAAATGTCCATGAATAAAGGCTCTTACATACATCGTCTTGTAACCAAAATTATCTTCACAGAAATATTGGCATCAGAGTAAGCGATTGTATACAAATGCCATAAAACAGCATGTATTTTTTCATCTAGGCTACATAGACTACCGACTAGTAGTTAAGCTAACAGATTTGCTTCATGCTAACTGAGAAAACAGCAATTCTAATAATGCACAAATGAACAATATTTACGTTCCACAATCACAATATATGAATAAAGACTTATGAGATATCAGAAAAACTTATGGACATGGCCTTCGATAGCTTCAATGTACAGAAGAAAATGTTCTACCGCAGAGCACAGAAAATGCGAGTAACCTGCAGCACCAGCCATGTGCTCCCCTACTAAAACAGAAGTGAAACTTAACTCTAGACTAAAACCGCATTTCCACTCTGCGTCACTAGATGTCAGTATTAGACTGACGAATATGAATAGATTAATTTATTTCTTAGGACATGGCATACAGAGGCCATGACAGTGGTTCTAACTAGGGTTGAGTCGGTTTCCGGTTTTGCCGGTCCGGTCTGGTGTACGAGCTTAAACCGGTTTGATTTTATGCAAACCGACTGAACCGGCATTTGTCATTATGAGATGTAGCCTACATCAGCAACCTGTGCCGACAGCGCTATATCAATGTATTGCATTAGTAATAAACAATATGACAACGTGATTAACATAATATTATGTTTGTTTATAAATGGAGCCACTAGTGTCTGAATGGAAAAAAAAAAAGATTGACAGGCCGTGCACAATTTAATGCCGAGGCTGGCAACAAGGAGATCCAATTTCATTATACAACGGCTTGGCTGAATACTCGATTCTGATTGGTCCAAGGGTGGGCATTATTTCTCAGTAAAGGGACACCTTGGCTTTTTAACAGTTCTAAAATCAATGTGCTACAAAATCCAGCATTAGCAGTTTAAACAACAACTTTCGCTTTTGAATTGTTGTTACATCCCCTCCCGTTTTCAATGTCCAATTACACAATTGATGGCAACGTTGAATCAAATTTTTAGTTACTGTTGCTAGCTTTACAAATCGGAATCGTCCCTTATTTGGACAGTAAAATAGGTGTTATGCATTTAACTCATGGCTACGGACGCATTTTCATCCATATGTTTGTGAACGATTTTGTTTATAGTAACCGCTGTTTTGAATACAATTCAATAGTTAGCTAGCTAGCCGGGATAACAAGCATGCCGTGAGACCATTCTGACCTAAAACCAAGAATTTTAATATTGGCTAGGTGACAAGTGACGGCGAACCTAAAATAAAGCTACCTGGCATTCAAAACCCATTTCAGAGGGTCTTAGAAAGACATTATGTTGACACTGCACGACCACACCATTTAAAAAGCAAGACATTGCTAGCGAGATTAATTTGATTGACTTATGATTTCATGCAGTTTTATTAAATAATGTAACAACAAAAATGACCAAAATTGGTGCTAATTGTATGGTATAAAACGAGAAGGAACTATTTTTTCTTGATAACATAATTTTCATAGAATTAACGACCAAAGGTTTTTGCTCAACAACGGTGCAAATAGAACTATCAACCAGAGTTTTTGCATAACAACGGTCCAAACAGAACTACCAACCAGAGTTTTGTTTGACAACGGTAAAGCCGCTACACTCTCATTCATGGGCTCTCGTTATGTCCCACTCGGGAGCGGCTGAGTCACGTGCGACGCCTAGTGGTAAAATTTGGTATTACCGGTCCGGCCCAGTATTTGGCTTAATATCAAACCGGTTTGAAAATTTTTAAATCGGCCCAACCCAAGTTCTAACTTAAAATGAATAGTTTTACAATATCTATGTTTAAAATCGAAGTTGTTTTAATATTGTACAAATAGAAAACGAATAGTTCATATTTTAGGACAACTGCAGTTTGATTTTTCCTTAATTTCATTTTGCTGAATGTAATAGTGGTTTTATCGTTGGGACTTTTATTTTGAAAATTTCAGACCCGCGCGAAAGTCCTTACTGTCACTAGCTTCACACTGCTCTAATTCCTTTGCACAATTCAGTATCACTCCGCACCTGAGGGGAAAAAAAACAAAAACGTTTTAAAACAATTTAAATTGGAGTGTGTCTGTTACTTTCATATTGCCATACTTGGTGGCCGTATTATAAAAGCAATAGCTCACTTCAGGACGTGATTAAGTCATTATAAAGGGACATCTTTTGTTAGGGTGGCCACCAGCATGACCTCAGAAAGGAGAACAGTTCTGCAGGGCACACTGCGTGGGTAACCAACACGGCCCCTTGCAGCCCCTCTTGTATGTGTTTACACCATCTCTATGGTTTACACCTGCTTTGCACCACCACCATCTCGATCACATGGTACATCGCAAGTTTTAAATGAAGTAAAGCAAAGGGAATGGATTTGTTAAATTGAAATCCATCTTTATTTAAGGGAACCACAAAGACCATTGTACTACACTATTTTATTTTATTTCTTTACTTGTTTTTGTTTGTTATTTTTTCCTGTTTGGATTGTCTTTTTCTTGGGGTTTTGTTGTATCCAATTATTATTCCTGAGTTAAAAAGTCACAATGTGGGCTGAATGTTACCAGGATGTGGGCAACATCAGGGTATACAGAACAGAGGGTCTGATCATCAGATGCAGCTGAAGGTAGACACACATCTAGTGTGGACTGGTCTGGCCATCTGGGGCAGCTGTAGGTAGACACACATCTGGTGTCGACTGGTCTGGCCATCTGAGGCAGCTGTAGGTAGACACACATCTGGTGTGGACTGGTCTGGCCATCTGAGGCAGCTGTAGGTAGACACACATCTGGTCTGGCATATCTGATGAGACAGAGATGGAAAGAAGATGGGAAATGAGTTTGGTTACAGGAGTATTTATTACAGTGGTGTTAACATTAGTAGGGGTGAATATGTGTGAGAGTGGTAAATGTTTTTGCTCCTCACCTGAAATAATAAAGCAGAGAGAAGAGGGGAAGTGGAGACGCTCATGGACACTATAGGGTACTGGGTGCTCTCACTGGCTTCATCCTGCAACACGATATTTCATCGTTATGTCAACGTCACAATGTAGAAGCACATTTTCATGCATATTAGTTTGATTCAATGTGTGCTTTTTAAACAGTCATGAGTTGACTATTATTGTTAATAACTGAAAAATAAAATGTCAACTTACCATCTACTTCTTGTATTTCACACCTGTGCGAGCTGCCTCCAGGAGTTGCCTTTTGGATAGGAATACTTTGTACATAGCTGTGCACTCTTCAGTAAAGTTTATACAGATTTGCAGCTCTGCCTTTACACTGTTAATTTGGAGACTATTTCTTTCATCTCTCCATGCTGTTGTCATGATAGACAAGACCCTTTCGGTGTGGGCATTACTGCATGGTATTGAGAATATGAATGCAGCCAGTTTCTTCAGATTTGGGAGTGGAACATCAGTTTTGCTGAACAGCTTCAGGTATCGCTCCTCACAGTGGGCCTCCTCCAATTCAGGAGAGCTCAAAACTGCCTCCACAGTCCCATACTCCTCGTACAGGCCATTCATAGCCGCGTTTCCACCAAAAGTACCCAGAACTTTTAGTTCCAGGAACTACTTTTCAAGGAACTAAAAGGTTCCTTCAGCCCATTGTTGTCTGCGTTTCCACCGTGGTCTAAAGTCCCGCGCAGATTAGGTAAATTAGCCCACTGACGTATGAAAAAGCGATGTTGTCGTCGGTCCATCTGTCCTATGATTTCTTCTGTAACCCCATACTACCACCGAAGTAGCCTACATTGTTTTCTAATAACCGGGACAGCCCGGAGGGGTTTATTTCACTTATATACAACAGGTTACCAACAATGACTATATATGGTTACTTTTGTATTTATTGATTAGAGCGGCTCATGTTGATGTCCTTCAAGTTGCAGGCCTGGACAGCAACACTGACCTCTTCAAGGGGCACATCACTTGACAGATCCAATTTGGAGACTCTGCTGTGCAGGCTGTTGTCATCAAAAGCCGCGTTTCCACCGCAGGAATTTTCCCAAGGAACTAGGAACCTTTTGAGGAACTCAGAAGTTTCCACCAGGGTCTAAATTAAGTTCCTGGGACTTTATTTTACCCCCAAAAAAGTCCCTGCTCGGGGGGTAATACGTTTCAAAAGTACCGGAACTTTTGGGGTGGGGCGCAAGTGCTGAATATTTCTGATTGGTCGACTACTCGCAGTATTTTATTTCAACCGACTTATTTTCATAGTAATAACTTGAATTCAAACTTGTATGTTATGCAGCGTAGTAGCCTACTTTTGGTTATAGCCTGCCAAACGGTTTAATTCGGTTGCTGAATATTTTCTTCCGGATTTTCTTTGTTAGTCCGTTATAATTGACTCAAAGCGTTTGACACAGTTATGTGAGGTATGCAGTAGTTCTGCGTAATTTACATTGGGGATACAGTAAAAGCAAACTAGAAATCACCTTCCACACTTTTTGTCAGGGTAAAATAACAGGTTAATTCTAGTAATCGTCCCTTTTGCTTTTTCAGACTGCCATAATTTCACTCTGAGATTCTTCAATTCCACAAAAAGACCAGGAAGACTAGACATGGACTCTATTTATGGTGCATGGTTTGCATCTGGAGGGCACACTTCGCTGCTCCGCTAGCAGTAAGCAAACGGTGGCTGTACCACTGCAATATTAATTTAAATTTTCACGCAAGTCCGAGTTGTCATTCTATTTATTCTTGTCATTTTGCGATATTGGAATTGACGATAAGAGTCGAATTAATCAATTCAACAGCAAATTGTTTATGACGTGTGCATGTTTTCTGCTGTTGTTACCAGTTATTTGTAGAATGTGAATGCATTCTGTCGTCTCGGATGTCAAGACATGAAAGTGAAAGTTCGCATAAAAACATAATGAATGTGTTTGAGAGGATATTTAAAACAGTTAAAATCTGTATATTGGCCTGTAATATCCTGTTTGTTGCATAACAACGGTCCAAGTCGAACTACCAACGAGAGTTTTGCTTGACAACGGTAAAATAATATGCCCAAACGGCCGTGGTATAATATTTCAATTTCAGGTGATTAAGTCGATAAAAATCAATAAATACAAAAGTAACCATATATAGTCATTGTTGGTAACCCGTTGTATAAGCGGAATAAACCCCTCTGGCTGTCCTGTTGATTGGAAAATAATGTACTTCGGTGGTAGTATGGGGTTACAGAAGAAATCATAGGACAGATGGACCGACGACGACGTCGCTCTTACATACGTCAGTGGACTAATTTGCCTAATCTTCGTGGGTCTTTAGACCGCGGTGGAAACGCAGGAGCGAGCTGACGCAGCTTGGTGTTTACAGCAAATCCAAAAAAGTGGTCCTTATGCCTCCTCTCAAGTTTCCTGTCAAGCTCACTCAAGCTTAAACACAGAGGTGATGCTAAATGACTTTGCCTCCAATGCCTCAATGCAGTCACAGAATAAATTGAGCATGTGACTGAGGAAGAGGAAGTAGATCTCTGCCATATCAGATGAATCTCTTTCATCACTAAAGCACATCCACACCACTTTGTTGCAATCTTCCTGACCAAGACTCCTGAAGTAGCTTCTGAGGGGTGCCCAGTACTTAAAAATCTGGTCAACAGATGGCAGCTGAGATAACCATCTGGTGACAACATGTCGCAAAAGGTTGCAATCACTGACTTCCAAAAATTCACAAAACTCTGAGTTCTGCTTTTCTGCTGGCAGATATACTGAAGTGATTGTATACTTTGAGTACAACATTCTCTACATCAACGGTAAGACATCTAGCTGCATATTTTGTTGTGTTGTGTAGAATATGAGCTAAGCAGTTATCAGCAAGCATATCATCCTGGGCAAGCTTTAATTTTTGGTAGACACTGTTGTGCTTTCCATAGTTTATACTTGCATTGTCTGCAGTGTATGCTGAGACTTTATTCAGGTCCAGCCCAGATGCTTCTAACTTGGTTAAAAGCTGATTGGTGATGGCCGCTGCTGTTTCCTGACTATCATTATATAAAATCCAGAAGGACATGCTGCACACCTTTCTCAAAATGGAAATATCTCAGCAAGATGGGAAAGCACTTTGTTGAGCCTATGTTGGAAGCATCAGTGGCTAGACAGAAAGGAAGCTCATTGTCCTTTATGTAGTCAGTGTGGGTCTCGACAGAGAACGGTGCCAGTACATTTTCACAGTGTGCCTTAGCCTTTGTTTTTCCGCATGTGATGCGTTTAGCTATTGTTGTAAATTTCCCTATCCACTTTAATGTCACAGTCTACACTCCTGTAAGACTGATGGTGTTTGACAGTGTGATAGACTGCAGAGCTCTGCTGCTGTTGTTTTGTTCTCATTCGGGGATCCGGTAGGAAGGAAAAAAGACGAGAGGGAAGATGTACCTGCACTCCTCATATTGAGTAGATGCTTGTCGGTCAAAACATGGCGTTCTATGGCGCCTTTCCCTCAGTTCTACACACTGTGCAAAATGCATGAAATTCTACTTCTCTTTATGAAATCCGTCTCCTTGCACCATTCTTCACTAAAAGACGCTTCTCTTTTCGGCATCTTTCGGCAAATTTTTGTTGCTAGCTAGGTGGTTAGCTGGCGTCAGTTTCATCCGACCACACAAGAACCGGCACCGCGTGAGTGACCCGAGCAATGTACATAACAGGCTGGCTGCCAGCTGATATAGCCTATATATTGGGGTGGCAGGTATGCCATCCCGCCGTGTTACGCCTTGGCGGGGGCATGCCCCATACCTATACAGCACCGAGAGTTTGGCACTTTTCATGGTTCCCCACAGAAATAACCACAACAGCCACAGACACTCAGCCCTTAAAAACATTAAATTCTGTACATTCTCACCCCATTTCAACAGACAGAATTAATAAACAACTTCACATGTCCACACAATAAAGCCCCAAACTAAGGGGATTTTGCATTTTCTCCTTCTGCTTATCATTCTTCTTCTTCTTCTTCTTCTTCTTATTTTTCCTGCCGCCTATCCCACCAACAACATGCTCCCCATTGGACACTTTACCGACACCAGCCAAATCTTCACCTACACGACCCAATCTAAAACTCGCATACACACGCAAAATACCCATAACTTTTTATTCTGAAACATTTCCAGTTTAAACAGCTAGTCTGCTGTGGCCTAGTGGGCAAGGTTACATTCTTGGGAACACGGGGTACGAGGCTCAAGCCCAGCTAGGAACACGTTTCTGTAACCTGCTTTTACCCTCACTAATAATTGTCTACTACTTCTCAATTATTGCTTTTGCACCATATCTACCCGCCGTTCACCGAACGTATACACTGCATTATGATGTACCGTCTGCACGTTCAGTTATTAACCGGCTACAATATTGCAAAGCCATATGGATTCAACGGGAGCTCTTCTGTGCTTACTGGCCTGTGTTCTTCTTCAAAACCACGGACAGGTTTGCTAATGATATTTCACGCATTGCATAGCTATGTCATGGTGCTGCACTAACAAAGTCACAGACTGATAAACCTCCAGTTGAAGGATTGAATCCCGCCTCGCCCTCAGGCAGATCATTTCCTCTTTTACACTAACGTCTTCTTACGCTTTATTTATATTTTCTTTACCAAAACTCACTCACGGCCACCCATATGCATTTCATGATGGCAAATGTATTCCTTTTATTAAAAAGTTACACCAGCTCACCACTGTGCCATTTCTACTAACTATATTTCTTCACTTGGCTACTGTACAAAACCTTCTTATCAGCAAACGCCACGTTTCTACATTCATGTTACCTCGCCCTGTTCTCTATCTAGCCACATACACACAATTATTACGTATGTAGCCTACGTTCTGCAACTCCCCATTAAAACATTACATTTAAAATCACGACTCACTCATAATGATAACTACTACTACTGAACATGAGAAAAGCACATCAGTGCAATAGATTTCACATGTAACTTAACCCTCCACTTTAAAAACTAATGTTTTATACAGACTGTTATATATACCATTCGATAAGGAAACTAAGCTCGCTCATGGTCACTTCATTTACTTCGCACTATAGTCTGTGATCATGTCAACCTTCCCCTACGTGCCCATTCTGCTAAAAACATATTGTTTCAAATACGCAATTTCATAATTTCTCCTAATTTATCTCATAATGTTGTTATTTTCTCATATGCAAAGCCTGCTGGGACATATGCGTCTGCTCCTATTCTCCACTATCAAGTTTTCCGGTTCTAGCTTAACAAAACAGCGAAGACGATTCCTACCTGCAGATAAGCCTATCAAAATGCCTTATAAACCTTACAAACACTAAAAGTGCATCTCCACGAAATAACAGACAACGGAGCAGGACAGAAGGGTACACAAGTTGCGACCTAGGGAGTTTTAATTCTACGTGCTTGCTGATTCTTTTGTCAATAAAGGCTCGTTGGATGGCCGTCAAATCCATGAGTACATACTGGCCATATTTCACATGCGATTCTGATGCGTTTATGCTTACGCCACCACACCCTTCTGAACTGTTTTACATATATAGCAAACCAAAACTGCTAAACGGTACACGCTCATCAGACAAATACACAAGGTCCTTTGTATCCTTGTGTACAAATTTACACAAGGATAACCATAATCCACAACCGTTTCTTACAGGGTCACTTCGCATTTCTCATTCTCATAATAAAACGCTTTGCAAAAAGAAATGATATCTAATAAAAAAACACGTTTTCAACGTACAAAAATGCCAAGTTACTCACACATACAAGACATACACCGTCTATAACTCATTCATTCACACTGCCAAAATCCAGGCCTGCCATTAAAAGTATTGGTATCAAAATGACGCCAAGGTACTAGAAACAATATAGGCTATCTTGCCTAATCAGATGTATTCCAAAGCAATGCTACCCAATATTTGCCAGAGGTCGCGCCGGACAGAAGACAGCTGGGTCAAAAACCGGACTGTCCGATTCAAAACCGGACGGATGGCTACCCTACCTTTTGTTACCCTCCCCTTTTCAATGTCCAATTTCTCGATTGATGGCAACGTTGAATCACGGTTCTAGTTACTGGCTTCATTTAGGAATGCCAACCATACCCCAAATTTGACATTAGGCTAGAATAGGCGTTCCGTATTTAAGTCATACGCATTTTCATCTGTAGCCTATCTAAGACAATGATCCAAAACACAAAAGCAAATCGACATCTGAATGGCTGAAAAGGAACAAAATTTAAGTTTATGAGTGGCCTAGTCCAACTCCTGACTTGAACCCAATAGAGATGTTGTGGTAGGACCTGAAACAAGCAGTTCATACTTGAAAATTGACCATTTTGTCTAAATTTAATCAGTTCTGCAAAGAAAAGCTAAAATTCCTCCTCAGAGATGTGAAATATTGTGATCAAATAGCAAGCGTTGCAGTTATTGTTGCTAGGTGGAGCAACAATAATTTTAAATGTGTTTACTCAGGTTCCCTTTGAATAATATAACATTCTGTGGAAAGATCTGAAACCATCCGGCATGACACATATGCAGTAAAAGGAGAGAAAATACTTTATCATGGCACTGTAGATAGATAGATATGTCCAGGGCCGTTGCTAGGAATTCTGGGCCCCCTAACAGAATATTGGTGTGGGCCCCCGCCCCCCGACTTTTCATTGCCGAAGATCAATTTTACAAAACTTTTTTCTTAGCCTATGTATTATCATTTTTTCTTTATTTTTCTGTTCCTCTATGTTCTTGACAGTGCCTGACGCAATACACCCATTTAGTTTTCTTTTTTTCAATTAACCACTCAACAAAGAGTCACTGGGTATTATTATGTAAAAATCAAGCACCATGGTGCAACACACCCAAACTCACATTAAACTGACTCAAGATACTCCACAAGGTGAAGCTGTTAGTACTCAAATCACCAAGATTGGCAGCTATGTCACATCTCTATTAGAATGTCTTGTAAAATAACAAAAATAGAGAACATAATAAAATACTTTCTTGTAAAATGTATTGGCAAATCTGGCTTGATTGACAATTCATTTATTCAGTAGGTGAGAGTATAAGCTTTCTAACAATGTTATAACATGTCTAATTTTGCTTTTGGAATAGCGTTTTATAGGTCTGCGTAACCGAAAATTTTCTTATCATTGCATTCACTTTGTGGTAGAAGTAAAAGACACTGTTAAAACGGTTTCTTTGTACAGTGACCAAGACCGTTAATGACATTAATAATAGTTAGAAGAAGAAGGAACGTGGGCCATGCTCAAGAAGATAGTTGTGTTAATACATGCAACTCAGTGAAACAGTAGATAGCATCAACACAAGATGTTAAAGGCTAAAAGTCTTTGTCTGCTCTACTGATTAAGTCACAGATCTCAGTGCACAGCTGAAAAAGTTCACAAAAAAATGAAACAAATCCAAAATATGAGGAACAAAAAGAAAAAGGATAGGTCTCACCACTCTGGTGTAAGAGTTGTCCCTCATTTCAGTTCATAAACAGTAATCCAAAAAAAAACAAAAAACAAAAAAAGTTCGGAATCCATTGGGCCTTTGTCTTTCTTAATCCCAATGGTTCAAGCAGTCCAGCAAAGCAAACAGAGAGATTGCCTGAACTATATCAGCAGTGATATAGAAAACAAGCCAAAAAGAATCCTTTTACTTGTTTTAAAGTGATCAAAATACCCTCACTAGGCCTTAGCCAAAACCATGCTCCTAGTTTTTCTCCTTCACTCCACCAAACATATCTCCTTTGTCCTCTCCCTGGCACACCCACTTCCTGTCTCCTTGTGGTGTCAAAAGGTATAGCTATCAAGAGATAGGGGAGAGTTTACAGGCCCTGCTAATTGATGGAACCCTGTTCATTCTGTGGGTTACACTGTACCTAACGAAACGTTGTCAACAATCTTTCATAATTTCTTGGAAAATACTATTATTATTGAGGACTTCTGGGTATAGCTAAGCCATATGTTTGCTGACATCGTTTTCTGGAGCAAAACAGAAGCAAATATAACTGTACCATTGATTTACTGTCTCTGTCTCTATCTACTGAACACAGATAAAATTTAATCATTGCTATACTGCTTAAAATATTTCAGTTAAATATGTTATTTTTTAAATTGAGTGTCTTTAAATAGTTTAGTGGTATTATATAATGTGGATATTTCACACTGTAATGTAAGCGTTAGGCTAGTTAGCTTTTGTGATGCATTTTTGTGAAAATTTTTGTGATGCATGCAAGAGTGATGGCGAGAGTGTTGGAACATTGCCAAAACATGGTGGATGGTTGAAAATTGTTTTCATATCGTCCTATCCCCGTACAAGAAAACATACAAGAGTTCAGAGTATAGAAATACATACAATAGTTAATTATTACACATTTAGGTACAGTACAGCATTGTGTGACAATATCCACTGGACCGGATCTGAGGTACCCTTTCGGGTCAGATCGGTCAGGGGAATGATCAGCTCAGAGAATGCTGGAATAAATCTCCTATAGTGGCCTGCCAGTGCCAAGAACCATCTAACCTCTTTTTTTGTCTTGGGTCGCAGGCAGGCCGCAATAGCTGCTGTCTTATCAACCTGGGGACGCACCTGCCCACCGTCCAAGTGGTACCACAGATAAAATACCTCCCTCCGTCAAACTGCACACTTCTTTGGGTTGGCCGTAAGCCCCGCACTCCTCAGAGACCCAAGCACCGTCCCCACATGCTGCTCCCAGATGTTACTATAAATGATTACATCATCCAAGTAGGCTGCAGCATATGGAGAGTGGGGCCGTAGCACCATGAGGCATTGAAAAGTAGCAGGCACCCCGCATAGCCCGAATGGAAGTGTGAAAACTGGAATAATCCATACGGAGTGGAGAAAGCCGTTTTTTCTATAGATGCTGACGACAAGGGGATCTGCCAGTAGCCCCTGGTTAAATCCAGTGTCGTGAAAAAACGATCAGTGCCCAACCGGTTCCGGAGGTCGTCGACCCTAGGCATGGGATTAGCATCAAAACGTGAGACATCTTTCACCTAGCGATAATCAACACAGAAGTGTACAGATCCATCCTGCTTAGGCACAAGCACAATGCACTGTTTGATTCTTATATCACTCCCATCTCTAACATAGGCTGCAATTCTGCCTGCACAGTTTTCTTTTTGTGTTGAGGGAATCTATAGGGCCAAAAACGTACCGTCACCCCTGGAGATGTTTCAATGTGGTGGTGGATGAGGTTCGTGTGCCCTGGCAGGGAGGAAAACACATCCGCAAACGCCTCTGCAGCTGGGCCACATCTGCTCTCTGGCACAGTGAGAGATGGTCCTCACAAAGGGCCGGGGTAAAATTGGCCGGTTTTGTTACCTACATTATTTTATTTTACATTACATTTATTTGGCAGACACTTTTATCCAAAGTGACGTACAAAAAAGTGCATTTCATGGTCATAGACAACTACTAAACACAGGTTCAATAAGATACAATACTTATTTTGTACAGCTATTTCTAGCCAAGAACACAGTTTAGTTCACACACTGAACACTATTCTGACCTAACCTCTGTAAATCCAACTAGTATATCTGTGTTGCCCCACCCCTGTCAGACTGAACAACTTCATAACCAACATCCCCCACTTGCCATGACACCACAAACGGCCCTTGCCACCTGTCAAGTAATTTGGAGGTAGAAGATGGGAGTAATACAAGCACTTTATCTCCTGGTGCAAATAGTCTCAGCTGAACACCTTTATTATATGCGCGCTGTTGTCATTCTTGCGCCTGCAGCAAATGCTCCCATGACAATTGCACTAGTGTGTGGAGCTTTGCTCTCAGGTCCAGAACATATTGAATTTCATTTTTTACTGGTGCTTGGACCTTCCTCCCAGCTTTCCTTCATTAGATCCAACACACCGCGTGGCCGCCTCCCAAAAAGTAATTCAAAGGGAGAAAATCCCATGGAGGCCTGCGGAACCTCACGCACTGCAAACAATAAAGGGTTCAGCCACTCATCCCAATTACGACAATCTTTGTGCACAAACTTATGAGTCATTGTTTTTAAGGTTTCATTAAATCTTTCTATCAAACCGTTAGTTTGGGGATGGTAGACCGATGTTCTGATTGATTAAAATCCCGATAATTTGTACAGTTCGCATAATGTGCGTGACATGAACGAAGTGCCTTGCTAGGTTAGGATCTCTTTCGGGATCCCAACCCGGGAGATTATTTGAAACAATGCTTGTGCAACATTCTTCACTGACATGCTACACAGCGGCACTGCTTCCGGGTATCGCGTTGCATAGTCAATTAAAACTAACACAAAGCGATTCTCGCATGCACTTCGGTCTAATGGCCCAATGAGGTCCATCCCTTGTGTGGATTAAAAATGTTTCATACCATTTTTGATGTAATAAACTTGTGTGATGTGACGATGTCTTTCTTGTGTCGATGAAAATTTTTTAATGATACAAGATAATTGTAATACGTTTTGCAGTCATTCTCCCAACAACTCACACAATCCTCAGTTCTCAGATGCACACAGGTTTTATTGCGCTGGTTTACAAGTATGCATGTCCGTATGTACACAAACAAAACAAACCAAACCAAACCAAACCAAACCAAACCAAAACACACACGATAAGGAAGGGGAATTTTCACCGTGCGTTGCTCCCATGTGCATCTCTCATTCCAGCGCCCCGGTCTCACTGCAGGCAGAGCATATGAACAATTAGCAATTAATTGTAATCGCAAACACCTGTGGCTGCAGGGCCAGCTAAACATCTCCCACTCTGCCTGCAGATGGCGCTCTCACCACACCACCCCTCCACAAGGATTTATGCAGTAATGCATAGATTACATTGCACTAGAATCCAGCAAGATGTCTCTTTAAAAAACTCAACAGCACCCGATCTGTTTGTGCTCACACAAATGCATTAACTACAAACTGTGGCATAACAGAAACACCTGGGTGTTTACAAGACAAAACCCAGAGGACCCTGGGTACTGTGGTACATCCTGGAGTGCTTTGAGTAGTGGGTAATTACTGTGGTACTCCAAGTCCAAAGCCACTTGGTGGAGTGAAGAGTATAACTGAGCCAAGCACGCGCCAGAGGGAGACTTCTGCATTCACACAAAAGAGGAAGGTTATTAAACTGAATGGTACTGACGTGCTGGGCTGATGTCCAACACTCTCCTTTCCTACAGTACTCCCATTCCCTTTCATATGGAAATATTAGGCCTAGCTGCAAAAGCTTAGCGCTCTGCACAAGCAGGATTTGTGTGTTACTGTTAAACTAATTTCTTCATTTTTGGACAACAACTTTATGCATGTAAATCTTTTTTCCTGCTTTTAATATACATTTCTCTGACTTCAGTGGGCACCAAAGCAGTGTTGTGGAGTTTATCCACCCTAGCTCCCCAGTGGTGGAACAAACTCCCTGTCCTGCTTTGAACTACTCCCTCACTACCCACCTTCCGCCGTGGTCTGAAGACACACCTGTCCACATTACACCAGGACTAACTGCCACCACTCTGTGAATCATTTCACTTTAATTCCCCTCTTTCATGCCACTCATGTTATACGTACCTCCATTCCAGCACTTATTGTACTTCGTATTATCGTCTTATTGCTGTAGCTTGTACTTCCCCCTAGTTTGACTTAGCATAGGTTAGGTCAGAATCATGTTCACTGTGTGAACTGGACTGTGTTCTTGGCTAAGAAAAACTGTACGAAATGAGTATTGTACCTTATCGAACCTGTGTTTTGTAGTTGTTCCAATGACCTTGATATGCACTTTTTGTATGTCGCTTTAGATAAAAGTGTCTGCTAAATAAATGTAATGTAATGTTGTGTGATGACTAAAAATTTGTAACTTTCTCCGGAAACTTTATTTCAGATATCAATGTTTTTATTTAGTCTGATTAGATTACAATTGCTTGGTAGATGCTCTCGCAGAGAAACATACAGTAGTGGAGAACATTAGTGTTTGGGATTTCAACTCTGTCATGGAAGAACTTTCACATATTTATGTCAGGGAAATTACAATATAGACTTACATGGGGCACCACTTGTGTAGGACATATATTTCTATATTCTCACATTGGGCACCACTTAAGTTGGCGAAGCGGTATAACCGCACAATTAAATCATAAAATTACAGTTATCTAGACTATTCGGCCATAAATTTAGAACTTCAATTAATAATCAAAATTACAAATATTAAGGATCCAATATTTAAATCAAAGATTTACGATAACCTGAAGGATATAGTTCTGGACAGGCTATTTTGACTCAGATTCTCACTTTACAGCAACATCAAACCAGACATGGGTTTAATACAATTATTTATGGAACAAACGTACAAACAGAACATACACAAACTAATCTAAATGGGAAAACTGCTAAAAACGGGAAGGTAGGGGTGCGTATGCGTGTGTGCGCTTGCGTGTGCGCACGTGTCCCTTTTTCTGTGGACAAAAGGGGGAAGGGTAAAGGGCAGGTTGGTCGCGTATGTGTGGGATACAGTGTAACCGGCGTGGCTGAATAACTTAGCTCAGCTATGGGGAAGTATTGCTCCCAGTAGTACCAGAGAGTGAAGCATAACTTCAGCTCTTAAGCAACACATGCAACCAAGCTAAATATTGCCAATATTTGACAAAAATACCTCAAACCAATTGCAGATTATTCTATTAATGCCTGGCCTTCTTCCACAACTTTTCACAAGTAATTGATTGCAAATTTATTAAAGTTCAAGAAACACATTATTATAATTCAAGAAATCAAAAAAAACAAAAAACCAAACCAAAAAATTGGTTTGAGACAAAAAAATCTCAAACCAATTGCAGATTATTCTATAGAGTGCCAATTTATTAAAATTCAAGAAACAAACAGGTTCCTGATTATGATTGTACTTTTACAAAATGCCGAATGTGAATGTCTGTTGAATGTCCAATATGAAATCAACTTTACCTCGGTGTTGTAAAGTTAGTCGGGGAGAAAGAGAGAGAGAAAGACCACACATATGATTGTTGTCCTAAGATTACATTGCCAACACAAATTATTATAAAAGACAAGACGGAAACACACAATGTCACATTAAACTCAGTGCAAGACTCAAGTCTTACTGTCCATCCATTCACGCAGGCAGCGGCCTCCGATGGTTGTGGTGTGGGGTCCTGGAGAGAACAGTCTTGGCGTTGTGAAATTGTAGAGGTTTCCAGATGTAAGGCGCGCAAGCCGAGTCCTTGTTCGGTAGCAACGGCGATGAGGTTCTACGCACCCCCCCCCCCTCCCGTCAGTCGTTAACAAGGTTCTTCTTCCCAGAGCTCGTTGTGGTTAGCCGGCGCAGCCTCGGGCGTGCGCTGGTTTCCACGTGAGATGAATCAGGCTTAATCGAAAAATGAAGGGCGACATTCATTAGAAGGACAATATCAGTCATGAGAAGCAGAAGTGTTATAAAGTGCAATTCCCCTTTGAGCCCCTTTTCCACCATAGGGCCGAACGGTTCTGAGCACAGAGAGGAACGGTTCCAGTGGTGTTTTGGCACGGAACGCTTATTTTCAGCACGGTTAGACAACTGTGCTCAGTGCAGCAGAACCGTTCGGGTGGGCGGGCTTAATGACGTAGGTATTCACTGATTGGTTTCACATTACGTCAGTTTTGTGACTCCGCATATGGTCTCTTCACGTCCCAAGCTAAGTCGGTACAGAAGCTAATATAAATAAAAATGCTACTCAAAAATCGTATTCCGTCATAGCAACACGATAAACCCAACAATAGCCCTACGATATGCCAATACAGCAGTGAAAACTCTGCTCACCGAATAACAAAATTAACAAGACAAAGTTTTCAAAAATTATGCCATGTCATTCTGCAGTCAATACCTGGGACTAAATATTGAATAAATATACAACCTTACCGTTGGTTTTACGCGTAGAGATGTCCCTTTTGAGACTGAGTTGTCATATATTGTCTTGGACAATCCGTTTGTGAAATATACGTGCATTTGTGATGCCTGGGTACCTTTCAAAATAGCTGTGCCTAATACCACACGTGTAATTTACGGCGTTGTCGCCCTTTTTAGTACAGTCTGGCTTGATTGACAATTAATTTATTCAGTAGGAGAGTATAAGCTTTCTAACATTTATAACATGTTTATAACATGTCTAATTTTGCTTTTGGAATAGCGTTTTATAGGTCAGCGTAACTGAAAATTTTCTTATCATCGCATTCACTCTGTGGTAGCAGTAAAATACGCTGCACCTAACAAAACGTTGTTAACGATTTTTTGTAATTTCTAGGAAAATACTATTATTATTGAGGACTTCTGGGCATCGCTAAGCCATATGTTTGCTGATAGACCTATCTGACATAGTTTTCTGGAGCAAAACAGAAGCGGATTGAACTGTATCATTGATTTACTGTCTCTGTCTCCATCTACTGAACACAGATAAAATTTCATCATTGCCATGTAAGTATTACTGCTCAAAATATTTCAGTTATACATGTTATTTTTGAAATTGAGTGTAGAAATAGGTTAGTGGTATTATATAATGTGGATATTTCACACTGTAATGTAAGCGTTAGTTAGTAATAATAATAATAGTTTTAATAGTTTTTGTGATGCATACAACAGTGATGATCAGTGGAGGATACGCTAAAAAGAAAAACCGAATACAGTCCAAAATACACAGAATCCTCGTCCATATTGTCAGCCAATGAAACATAACAAAAACAAAACGAATTGGGAGTGACGACAACAACTGGCACATATTTATTACATACACAACGGGACGTTGTCGCTGATCCACCGCATCACTTGCTGTCGTCACTAATTTTTCTTAGATGCTTCCTAGTCCTGGTTTTAGCAGCCCGACAGATGGAAAAAGAAACGGTAACCGCTCCCACGAGTCCTCAGCAGCGCGGAACGACACGGAGCGGCCCGGTAACCGTTCGGCCCTACAGTGGATAAGCACCTTTAGTCTCCACAGGTGAGCCAAATCGGCAGAGCCTGGTTGCTGCATACAGCAACTTTATCTGTGTGTTTGATAAATCGGTGACTGCAGCACTCTTAGGCCTTCTGCAAACCCCTTGGAATTGGAGTTCTACAAAGCATGTGCTTAAAGAAAGTCATTTCAATTTGGATGGCACAGACTGACCTAGTACCTACATTTATTTAAACATTTTTATTTATTTGTTTTAAAATTAATCTCTGGAGTTTCTTTTTGGTCAACATAAAGAATAAATGGATAAAAAATACATGTGCTGGCTTATCTTTTTAATTTGCTGCTTACTTCCTTAAATGGACGGACGGAATAATTCTCATCATTCACAAAATTGTTCTCCAGCATAGGGCCGACTGGAGGGTAAGGATTGTTTAACTGGCAAATATATATTCCCAGCACAGTATGGCGTTAGATGACGGAAAATGAGAATAGAAAAAAACACGCGTCATTCCAGTTCCGCAGTATGAACGTGGAATGAGTCTTGTTTTTATTCGTTATGGAAAGTTCTTCCTTTCTCCTGTTGGTGTCATCCTTTTTACACACGCACACACACACGCACACACACAAAACCCCTAACATCGGAACCCGGATGGATGACTTCACTATTCTGCTTGGGTTTCCTTTATGATCCTGGGATCCCCCAGCATTTCCCTGCAGTCCTTTCCGAAGGGAAAAGTGAAGACAGCGCTCCCCTATTGTTCTTTACATCGAACACACACATCACGGCACTCGCACTGCTTTGGGTCTGCGCCTTGTGAGGCTAGCTGGGAAAAGTAAATCCAGCCGGAGATCGTCACAAAAAGGAGGTGCTGCTATCTTTCAGTGTCTGCGTCTCCTTGATAATCGCCAACGATATTTGTTTCCCAAATTGGTGCTTCGAGTCAGCCTCATTTAGCTCCGTGATGTCCGAGGTCTTGCCGTACAGCGAGGGGAAAATGAGCGGGTATGGAGGGGACGGTGACGTGGGTCAAATTTCCTTCAGCTGCGGGCTGCAAGATACAAATTCGTTCTTTGGAGCATCGCAAGCAAAAAGACCACCTAAACTTGGGCAGATCGGGAGAGCTAAGCACGGTAAGCGCGATGAATTGCATTGGCCAGTTATTTCCACGCATGCATGTGTCGGTAATTATTGAATCAGCAGTGATTGTGAACTGGATGTTTAGGATACAAATCCTGAGTTCCACGAACCTTAACCTGCATAGCGAATTTTGAATGAATACATTAATAAAGGAGCTTGGAAGGCAGATAGCCTAGCCTGCAAAATAATGTTATAAGTACAAACACATATTGCAACGCTGCAATGCGGGTGCAGTGTTTTGATTATACCGAAGGACTGCACTGGTGAAAATGCGCCTTTAAGGAGCAACACTGGCCGCTTAGACGAATACACAATGCCTGGCAGATACGATACTGTAAGCTTTTAAAACAAAAAAGTTCATTGACTATTCAGTCTCCCTAGGTTTGATTTTCAGTAGTTTCCAGTAAATGTATATTTTTCAATTTTAAGTGTCAAGTTTATGCAGGGACAACATCGCTGTTCATGGTTTACTGTATAGCCTATTCAATCAACAGAGCAACAGTTACCGCCTCTGGCTGCCGCGAATGCGGGCAGGATACCGAGGAGAAACGAGGTGTTATAATATGCAATGTAACAGCCCATTTGGGGATATCTCCCTTTATCGTAGCCTATGCACCCTTTTACTATATTCACATTTGTTTTTTTAAAGACCAGATGGTACCGTTCTCGGTAAGGTGCTCGACAGTGAATACATCAATCGATGTGTTACGACATTTTCTCCCAAAAATATATGAAAGAAATTGCATAGCCTACTGTCGTTCAGTGACAGTGTTCGTGTTCGCTTAGAGTGTACGAATGAAAAAGCCTGTTAATTATTTTCTCCGCAGTGGTCATCGAAGACGACCGGATAGACGAGGTTCTTAAGGGAATGACGGACAAATCGTCCCCTGGCGTTTAAACGTGAGCGATGCCTTCCAGATTTATCATTTTAATCACCAGTTTGAAGCACTTGACGGCTGTGCATGCGTTTGAGAGTTGTGAGACGGAATGAAGATGGCATGAAGCGGAGAAGAGAAACAAAGAGCAGAAAGAGAAAGAAGGGATGGTACGAAGGGGATAGCGAGAGGGAAACGTTCCGAGATTTATTTTGTGATTGCTGGCAATTCTACAAACGAGGCTCGTTTTAAACAATTGGTGCGCGGGCGGATGTCGAAGATGGCTGATTTCGTGCAGCTCCGTCTTTCAACCTCTGTCGACGTATAGCAACAGATGAATTCGCCATTTCACCACCATCTTCTAAAAAGCGCTATAAAACAACAAACACCATCAGAACGACCATGAAGACAACTGGAAACTGAATCTAATTTAGAGAACTGCTATAGCTGTGCAGTAGCTTCTCAAAACCCATTCATCATCTTTCCCTGGTACACCCGTAAAATAAAAAAGAGCTGTCCATTTCAGAACTGTACAAAGGCAGACTGCATTCCGATTGCTGCTAGCTGATTGCTTTGGCCAGACTGAAGCTGCTGAAGTCCAGTCTACAACAAAGTCTGTCCGTATGTAACAATGGAAAACTGGCGGAAAGACGAGACTTTTAAGGCCTATACACATACACATACACACATAGGCTACTTATTTCTCACTTTTTGTCTGTTGACGAAAAGTAGCCTATTACATTCCCCCTTTTGTAATAAAACTTTAGCCTAAAGATGGGCGCTTGTCAGTTCCACATCGAAAATCGGAATACAGTATTTCGTTCAACGCTAACAGGGATAGTTATACAAACAAACAACAACAACTAAGAATAATAATGGTAATAACAATAATGAACAAGACATGCGTGAGAAGATTTTATTATCAGTAGTTTTGATTATATGATTATTTACGTTTTGTCGTCTTACACATTGTAACGGTCTTCTTCATATCAGCATGAACTTTTGCTCTGGTGCCAGCGTGGGTGTTTCCACCATTCTTAATCACAGTCGGCACGCTTCTTTTTAACCAGATTCATATTTGTATTTTTATATCTAAATATTTGTCATTCAAAATGATGTGCTAGTTTAACGTTATATGAGTCATCTATGAGAAGATTTAAGCTAAAGATTGAGCATAATGAAGTATCTAAGATCGGTTTTGTCCATCTCATTCAATATCGAGATTGGAAAGATGTTAAAGGAGACTTTTTGAATGTGTCTTGGATTTTGTACAAATCAATGTTAAATTATTATAAAGAAATATACTGTGATTTTCTTTATGGAGTTAGAAATTGAGGTTTTTATCATTTTTATTCTATTCAAGAACATCCTCAGATAACACGGTTATTTGACAGATTCTTTAAAAAAACATTATAGTTGTGAGTTATTTTTTACTATTATTTTTAAAGTGTTAGTTTTGCATGAGTCCCTTCACATTTTCAATAATTATGAAAAGAAAGCAAGAAAATTGTCATTACATTCTAAGAATGATTCATTGTATATCATAATACCATTTCACTGTATTTGGTGAAGTAATAAATGGTGATAGATCCTGTAAAAACTGTGGGGATTATTGGTTGCCTTTTATTTGTATTCAATTTGTAGTCCAAACTGGACCTTACAGCGTGCTGTGTACAGTAAACACTAGCCGCCCTGTTGAAACAGATCTTATTTGTTTTCCATTGAACTGATTTTAAATATTTGCATATGATTTACATATAGTAAGCAGCCAGAGAGGAAGGTTGGCAATTTATGGTATACAAGCCATGAACCCAATCTATGAAGATGGCTGGTAAACACAATGATAGAAAAATGGCATTCAGAGAATACCACAAAGCTGCTTTTGGCCTTCAGGCCTAAGGTAGCAGATCCATACTGAACTGGACCCAACCTGGGGAAGCAGTGAGCAGCAAAGCATTCTTGAGCTGAGGAAAAGAGGGCTGTACATAGCCCACCTGGGCTGAGCTGAGCTGTTCTGTCCTGCTGGCAGACTGTGTTCCAGCTGCACTTAACACTGCTGCTAAAGCACTTGGCCATGACAATTCTTTTTATTATTGCTATGTGGAAGGCAGTGAGAAGTGATGAAAGTACTTGATAATAGACAATTCTAGTTCATGTTTCCAGCTTTCCTGGTCCTGTTCTTTGTGTGTGATGCTGTACAGTAAAACCAACATTGAAATATTATAGGATTAAGTCCAATAATAGATGGCAGAATTTTAATTTGAATCTAATTTCAATGCACCCTGTCTTTAACCTAAATAATTATTGTTTTATTTATTTTTTGTTCTTAAGATAGTGATTTCATTCAAGTAACAGAACCTGTTTAGTAATACTTTCTAAAATATGTTATTAAGAGTTAAGAACAAATGAAAAGAAGTGTGAATAGGTGTAAATTGTGTATGTTTTATGTCTCTGGGTTCTAATTTTTGCAGAGTACCTCCAAAGTCCTGCCTCACAGCTGCTTCTGGTACTGTTGTGCTAACAAGCCCTGGCCTCCTCTTCTTGCCAGAATACAAATAAACAAATTGATTTGGAATGGGATCTTCCTGGGATGGATGTCCCCTCTGGAATGCTACCCAAAAACATTTTCCTCTACAATGATAGAGAACAGGAGGAGTGGGGAGGTGTAGAGGAACATATTTTTTTCACATTTCGGAAAGATCTTCGGACCGGATCAGCTTGTGGGTGCCGAGACTCCCACAGACTTCCCTCTCTGCAGAGGGAAAGTATGTAATGCTCTTTAGGTAAAGTATTTAGTAAATTTACATTTAAGCATTTACCAGGATATCTTACCCACAGCAACATACACAGTTAAAAATCTTTGCCTGCTATTAATTAAATATGGCTGGATGTTCACTGAAGCAATTCAGATTATGTACATGACTTGGTACAGTGGCAATGCCCCACTTGGGAATCAAATCTATATCACTCGAGTTACATTTGAGGCCAAAAGTTTATGTGCACCTAGTCTAAAGGTATTCAAATTCAGTTTTTCATAACTCTGAACATTTAATGTTACCATACATTTCTTTTGGCAATTCAATTAGGGCATTTACTTTGTTCACGTCAGAGGCAATTTTAAAGCAATAGATTAGAGACAGATTTATTTTGTCTTTAATTCACTATATCAGAATTCCAGTGGGTCAAAAGTTTACATACACTAAGTTGACTGTCTTTTTAAACAGTATGGAAGATTCCAGAAATTTATGTGATTAGTTTTTAAAAAGCTTCTGTTTGGCCAATTGTCATAATTGGGAGTAAATTGGCACCTGTGGCTGTATTTAAGGGCCTACGTTTAGAGCCACAGCCCTTTTGCCCTTTATGCTATGGGAAAGTCCAAGCAACACAGCCAAGACCACAGAAAAAAATTGTGGACCTCCACAAGTCCGGTTCCTCAAATTTCTAAACAACTGAAGGTAACACGAGCATCTGTACAAACATTTGTATGTAAATATAAGAATCTTGGAACCACACAGACACTGCATCCTTTAGGAGAGAGGCACAAATTAACTCCCAGGGCAGATCAGCGCTATGTATGGAGGAAAAAGGGTGAGGTTTTAATCCAAAGAACATCCCAACTGTGAAGCATTGGCATGGCAGCATCATGTTGTGGGGGGTGTTTTGCTGGAAAATTGACTGGTGCACCTCAGAAAATAGATGGCATCATGAGGAAGGAGGATTATCTAATACTGAAGCAACATCTTAAGACATCAGCTAGAAAGTTAAAACTTGGTCGCAACTGGGTCTTCCAGCAGGACAATGATCCTAAGCATACCTCCAAAGTTGTAACAAAATGGATTAAAGACAACAAAGTGAAGGTATTGGAGTGGCCATCATAAAGCCCTGATCTGAATACCATACATAATTAGTGGACTGAACTGAAGAAGCGTGTCCGAGCAAGGAGGCTCACAAACCTGACTGAGTTACACCAGTTCTGTCTGGAGGAATGGGCAAAAATTCCGGCAAAGTATTGTGAGAAACTTGTGGAAGGCTACACCAAGCGTTTGATTCAAACCAAGCAATTAAAAGTCAATGCCACCAAATACTAACAAAGTGTATGTAAACATTTGACCGACTGAAAATCTGATATAGTACATAAAAGATGAAATAAATCTGTCTCTTAGCTATTATTTTGAAATGACCTCTTATGGAAATAAAGTAGGTACCCTCATTGACTTAACACAGGAAATGTATGGTAACATGAAATGTGTGGAGTTGTGAAAAATTGAGTTTGAATGTCTTTAGCCTAGGTGTATGTAAACATTTGACCTCAACTGTACAAGCCCAGTGCCCTGACCATTGTACTACACTGCCACCACCCTACCATTAGAGACATACTCATTTTCTGGAATATCACTATATAAAGAAATACAATACATAATTTCACGTTAGATGTTTGTAAGTCATGCCATTTTGGAGTCAATGCAGCAGAGCAAAGCAAGACATTGTCATGGCAGTTTTTAGAAAAACTGATTTAATGGACCTCAACTGGAGATTTGTAATCAAACAGTTCATATGCGGCTAAAGTGAAGATTCTCTTTTATTAAAGCTTTTTATTTATTTTATATATTTTATATGTGTATACAGTTTGACCAAGTGCAAATTACAGCACCTTTTATACATAGAGTTTCTAGAGTTCAAGAAAAAAGTCTTGTGGACAGATGAGGCCAAGATCACTTGTATCAAAGTGATGGCACAATCAAAGTATGTAAGCCAAAAGGAATTGCTCTAGGTCCAAAGCACCCCCCATCATCTGTGAAACTTGGTGGCAGGGTGTTATGTTTGGGGCATGTATGGCTGCCACGGGTACTGGCCCACTTGACCAAAGTGATGATCTAACTGCTGACAGCAGCAACAGAATGAATTCTGAAGTGTATCAAAGCATACTGTCTACTCGAGTTTAACCAAATGTCATTGAACGGTGCTTCAATCTACAGCAAGAGAATGGGCTTCTTGCACAAAATCTTTCTTCAGTTATTCTTACTTTTGTTCTTAAAAATGTTTCTACAAAAATCTAATATGGGTTTCATGACACGTGCAGACCTTTGTTTTTGGGCATATCCCAGGTGTATGAGATGATGAATGCCTGTTTGTAAATTTTAGGTGCAACCCTGTTCATGTGATGAGCATAAAGAAACAGCCACGAACAAATACAGATAAGAAAAACTGATGAATGCTGAAATGTTCTTGGAAATATTCAACATACAGTTTACTATCAAATGTGATCGGACACGTTTCAAGAATGAGGCCCAATGATCCTAAACATATTGCTAGAGCAACAAAGGAGTTTTTCAAAACTAAAATGTGAAAAAATCTTGACTAGCCAAGTCCTTCACCCAATCTGAATCTAACTGAGCAATGCGTTTTATATGCTGAAGAGAAAACCTGAGGCAACAATACCCCAAAACAAGCAGGAGCACCTAGTGATGTCTTTGGGTCACACACTTCAAGCAATAATCACATGCAAATGTTACATGACAAAGCACTAAACACAATTACATTGATGTACATAACATTCATATTTCCCAAAAATTATGCTACACTGAAATTGGGGGGGGGGCTATGTATAAAAAGTACTGTAATATCTACATGGTGAAGCCAAAGTGTATGAAAACACCCTTACATAAAAATTGATAATGTGCACGTCAGCCACATGTGAATTATTGGATTACAAATCTGAAAGTGTGGAATACAGTGACAAATCAAGAAAAAATATGTCTTCGTCCCAAATGTTATGGAACTACTGTAGATTTCCATAGCATGAGACGTTTATGCAACCTTCTTGACAGAGATCTTTGGTTAAACATGAACAGGAACGTTTCGGGTGTTCCCTTACAAAAAAGTTGTCCATATTTATTTTTTAAGCATACTTATGTACATCAATTTGATTATTTAAAGTACTTTAGAAAATTTAACTGGGCCATTTTAAGTATATTTAATGTATTTCCTGAAACCATACTTTAAGCCCTTAGCGCACATGGCAAATCTGGCCAATTCTTGCCCATTTAGGGGGTACCCTATTTAAAGCTTTATAACTCCAGATGTGAAAACCACCCAGAGACTTGAAAAATGGCTTAAATGAAGCAAGACATTTGTACCATTTACAATATTAACTTAGATTAGTTTATTTAAAAAAATGAATTTGCCCTTTTTTAGTTTGCAATGAAATACTGAGAGATTGCATATATATATAGCAGGTTAAACTGTACATGTCCTGGATTAAAAATTCCTTGACCACAAGTTCATAAAATCTAAGGGTGGATATGTAGAACTACTAAAGATCTATGAAGCAAAAACTAAGCAGCGTACCCAGCGTCTCCCAATCTATCCAGAATGTATAAATAATGCATTGCTGTAAATCACAACATATTCACATATTTCACTGCAAATCAACTGTTTTGACACAAGAAACCCACTGTTCATCATTTTCAAGTGCCTAAATGTGTAATAATTAACTCTCGTATGTATTTCTGTACTTTACAGTATGTAATGTTTTCTTGTATGGGGATGGGACGACATGAAAACAATTTTCAACTGTCCACCACGTTTTGGCATGTTCAAACTCTCACGTCATCACTGTTGCATGTATCATAAAAACTACTAAACTACCAATGAATGTTTACATTACAGTGTGAAATATCCTCATTATAAAATACCACTAACCTATTTAAAGACACTCAATTTCAAACATAACGTATATAACTGAAATGTTTTGAGCTGTAATACTTACATAGCGATGATGAAATGTTATTTGTGTTCAGAAGATAGAGACAGAGACAGTAATTCAGTGATACAGTTCTCTCCACTTATGTCTTACTCCAGAAAACAATGTCAGCTAGGTCTATCAGCAAACATATGGTTTAGCACAGCTCAGAACTCCTCAATAATAATATTATTTTCCAAGAAATTACAAAAAATCGTTGATAATGTTTCATCAGGTGCAGTGTCTTTTACTGCTACCACAGAGTGGTAAGTGAATGCGATGATGAGAAAACTTTTGGTTACGCTGACCTATAAAACGCTATTCCAAAAGCAAAATTAGACATGTTATACATCGTTAGAAAACTCATACTGTCACCTACTGAATAAAGGAATTGTCAGTCAAGCCAGACTGTACTAAAAATGCCATAAACAGCATGTGTCGTATTACGCACAGCTATTTTAGAAGGTACCCAGGCATCACCCAGCACTTGTAATGGCACTTGTATTGTTATCTTGATGTGGTAGCTTGTTGTCATACCACCCAGTTTGACTTACCATAACTTTCTGACATAGCCTATGCTTACTGTCTGAACTGGACTTAAAGTGTTCATGGCTATGGTTAACTCTTACATGGGTATTGTACCTTATCAGACCTTTTTCCACTCCCCAGATACCCCTTGCAACCCTGGCTCCTGACACCTAGGCCAACCTACATAGAGCAGATAATGTTGCACACAAACACAAAACCAAATTGAGATAGTATGAGAATGTTTGCTTATTGCCTACATGAATGTGCTTGGACATGCATTTGTGGCTTGCAGTTGTGATTTCTACGTGAAATACAAAAAGAGCAAGATAAATTTATCGCCTCACACAGATCTCAACTCACACATCGTAGCATCATAGAAATGAGCCCCGGCCAACATATTTTTTTCAGATTTGAGAAGGCTTATAACCATGTTCCCTGCGGAATCTTGTGAGAGGTACTGTAAGAATATGGGTTTCCTGGGGTCACGTCTATGAGCCAGTCAATTTCTGTACCTTTGGAGCCAGAGCTGTGTTTGCATCCTTAGTATTACTGCAGGTCAAACTCATTCAGGGTGGGTGTCGGGCTCTGACAAGGGTGCACCTTGTCCATGTTCCTGTTCATGGTCTTGATATCATGATATCAAGATGCAGTTGAGGTCTAGAGTATGTCTGATTTGGGGATGTAAGTGTGTGGCATCTCTTTTGTTCGCAGATGATGTCCTCCTTTTAGCCTCGTTGCACTGTGGCCTCCGATGCGCTTTACAATGGCTTGAATTTGAGTGTGATGCTGTTGGGATGGGGACCAGCACCTCCAAGCCTGAGGCCATGGTCCCCCAGAAAAAAAGATTACTTGTCCCCTTCAGATGAGGGGGGAGAGCAACTGTCCCAAGTAGAAACATTCAGATACTATGTGGGGTCTTATTACAAGTGAAAGTAAAAGAGATTTGTACTGTAGTGGCTGCAGTAATGCAAACATTGAATCGGACTGTGGTAGTGAAGAGGTATCTGAACTCAATTTATAGATCATTTTTTATTCCTATTATCACCTGTGGTCACAAGCTTTAGGTAGTGACTGAAAGTTTGAGATTGCAAGCACAAGTGGCAGAAATGGTTTCTCTGCTGAGTGGTAGAGCTTACTCTCTGTGGTAGGATGAGGAGCTCTGCGATTCAAGAGGACCTCAGAATAGAGACATTGCGCCTTCACAATGAGAGGAGCCAGTTGAGGTGGTTTGGAAATCTGGTAATGATGCCCCCTGGGCACCTCCCTTCGGAGGTGTACCTGGTACGTCCAACTAGATGGAGACTCTGAAGCAGCTGGCCTGGCTATGCCAAGAGATCTCCCAGATTGGAGCTGAGGAAAAGAACGTCTCATCTACTTTGGTTTCCCTGTTGCCACCGTGACACTGACTTGGCTCAAGCGCTATAATAAATTTGATAGATGGATGTAAGAGTTAAAATATTTAGGAGGGGGATGTAGTATTAATACTGCAAAAATGGTATTGCCTCATGGCACGTTCACACTGTCATGAAGCGTACTGAAGGTTGAATATTGAAATGATAAAATTGACCAGAAAATCAATCTGACATCAAAGACACCTACAAGTAACAGATTTGTTTACTTTTTTTAATAAAGCTTAAAAAACAAAGCAAACTAAAAGAAAGAAACACTGTGATAGTGCAAATATGAGGGCCAAGTTAAGGCATGTCTTGTGTCAGGGTTATTGTTAAAGTCCTCCGTAGACATGTCACATTTTGTTAGCTTTTTTAATAAGCTATTAAAGGTTCATAATGACTATGGCAAAGGAAATCTGTACAATACAATACAATCATACACATGATCCCTAATAATAATAATAATAATATAATCGAGATACACAGAGAGGAAGAGAGAAAGTAGGGAGTGAGGGAGAGAGAGTGGGAGAGAGATCCAGCTCCAACTATGTGCTCCTGCTAAGAATAGTACTATATGAAAATGAGAAAAAAGCACATTTACGTGAAAGCTAATTTTAGTGCAGCCTTTATAAATAATAATACGTTTTAATCAAAATTGTTGATCAAAATGACAATTTACAGTAATTGACATTTAAGATTCCAGTTGAAAAGTGACAGTTGGTTTGACTACAAGGAAAAATTGTTTAATTTGAATGGTTGCCATGGAGATTATTTACCCTGCAGAGCTCAAGGGTGTTCAAGCAAAAAAGAATTATAAACTCACTCCACTAAGTAACAATCATGAGTGCTTGTACACAGACATGACCACACTTAAAGACAGACATATCAAAACCAAAACCATGTGTGGAAGGCAGTCTTGTGTAAGACATATCCCTTCATTAAATGAAGAGGAACCTGTCATGGTAGCCAAACCACGACAGCCCCATTATGACTATTAATATATATATATATAACAATGGTACTGTACTGATCCAAGGGAGTGAAGCCAGCTTCCACTCCTTTGAAGAAACATTTGTACACTCTTAGAAATAAAGGTACATAAGGGTACAAATTCTGTACAAGTACAAAACGGTACCTCGAAAGCACATGTGTCAAACTCAAGGCCCGCGGGCCAGATGTGGCCCGCCGCGGCATTTTATGTGGCCCGCGAGTGCTTAATTGGTCTTAAAATCTGTCTTAAAATAGGTCTATGCTGCTTTAAAGCGTGCATTGACCATAAACTACATTTCCCACAATGCATGGTGATTGTTACCCACGAAGTGACGGCATCCCGCCACTAGATCGCAGGTGTATCCAGTGTTTAATTAATGCTACAAGTGAAATTGAGAATATCCACAAATGATCCCGAAATGTCCAGGAAGAGAAAGATTTCTGCAGATGGATGGCAGTTTCAAGAAAGATGGGAAGGCGAATACATGTTTGTGCTTCAAGGAGAAAAACCGGTATGTCTTTTGTGTTATGAGGCGGTGTCGGTCATCAAAGAGTACAATCTACGTCGCCACTTTGACACCAAACACGGAGCCAAGTATGCCAAAGTTAGCCTTCAAGAAAAACAACAAATTGTCAAAGAACTAAAAGGCTGCGATCGCAGCAGAATGTGTTCACCAAAGCCACAACCAAAAACGATGCAGCAGTGAAAGCTAGCTTTATGGTGGCTGACGAAATCGCCCGCGCTTCAAAGTCTTTTTCAGAGGGTGCGTTTTTGAAGCAGTGCATGCTGAAGGTGTGTGAGCAGGTGTGCCCCGACCAGATACAGACTTTTAAAAATGTCAGTTTGTCAAGAAACACCATCGCGGACCGAGTCAAGGAGCTAGCAGCAAACCTGTCAACACAGCTGGCCGAAGAGTCACGCAGTTACACAGCTTTTTCATTAGCTGTTGATGAAAGCACAGACAACACGGATACGGCACAGCTATCCATTTTTATTAGAGGCGTGAAGTCGGACCTCTCTGTCACCGAGGAGCTCTTGGATGTAGCTGCCATGCATGGGACCACAACATTTATGATGCGGTGGAGAAGTCCGTAAGTAAAACTGGATTGCCCTGGGAAAAGTTGGTGGGATTAACTACAGATGGTGCACCTGCAATGTGTGGAGGAAAAGCGGGCTTGGTTGGACTAATGAAGGAGAAAATGCAAAAAAGTAACTGTCACACGCCTCTGATAACGTATCATTGCATTATCCATCAAGAAGCTTTGTGTGGAAAGGTGCTGGGGATGGATGATATAATGACCACGGTCATGAAAACAGTGAACTTCATTCGGGCGCGTGGCCTGAATCACCGCCAGTTCCAGCTGTTCTTGCAGGAGATGGGCTCGGAGTACGGAGATGTGCCGTACCATACAGAAGTGAGGTGGCTGAGTAGGAGCAAAATCCTCAAACGATTTTTTGAGCTTAGGGAAGATATTGCTCTTTTCATGCAGAGTAAAGGAAAACCCTTGTCCGAACTGTCAGATCCAAACTGGCTGTGTGATTTTGCTATGTTATGTGACATAACTGAGTATCTCGCCCAACTGAATCAGAAGCTGCAGGGACGCAAACAAGTCATCACGCAGATGTCCGACATGATCACATGTTTCCAGCGTAAACTTGACCTATAGAAGTGCCAAGTGGAACAGGACAATCTTGCCCACTTTTAAGTTTGTCAGAGCATCTCAGCCTCAGTTCCCGATGCTTTTTCATGTGCCTGGTTGGCTACCAAACTGAGCAGGTTAATGAATGAGTTTGATCGGCGCTTCTCTGACTTCAAAGCACAGCACTCGGGCTTTGCCATCTTTGCCAGTCCTTTCACCACCAACGTCAGCAGTGCACCCCATCACCTTCAGCTGGAGTTAATCGAGCTTCAAAGCGACAGTGGCCTGAGAGCAAAGTTCCAGGATGCTGCAATCGAGGACTTTTACCGTCTACTGCCCCCTGGTGTGATGCCACAGCTTCGACTTCATGCTGCCCGTGTTCTGTCTATGTTTGGGAGCACCTATCTGTGCGAACAGATGTTTTCAATAATGAATCTAAACAAAACCAAGCACAGATCACGCATCACTGATGACAACCTCCACGCTGTTTTACGGATTGCCACAGCACAAGAGCTAAAATCAGACATTGACACACTGGCCAAAGGAAAACGGTGTCAGACATCTGGCCATAAAACACATAGGTAAGTATTTTTAAAAACCTAATTAAAATATGATAAAATGTATTTCAACCAAAAATAAGAATAGTTAAACTGAGTGCAATTTAGTGATTGTTCTTGCATTTTGTTTTGTGTTTGTTGTTTTCAGAACATGATCAATGGATGAGGATGGTGGAGGGGATCCACTTGGTGTGTTCAAGGACAGGCAGCATATCGTCATCATTTTCAACTCATAGATGTGAACTGAGACAACCCTATTTTATTATTTTGAGTTTATTACATATACTGCTTTTTGTGTAGTAATGTATTTGTTGTTTACAGGTTTATGCAAACAAATGTTTACTCCTGCAAGGCTGTGTGCAGCCATTTGTTTTTGTAAAATGCTACATCTGTCACACATGTTCTTAGCAGCTCACTATAGTTGGTTGTACGTTATTCTGACCCTCTCGACTGTGACAAAATTTTTTTGAAGAAAGTTAATGTCTTAACTTGTGTTTTAATATTTTTCTTTGAATTGTTTGATCATTGATAAATAGAGTAATGTGGGTTTCTTAACTTGACAAATTAAAAGGATTTATGTTATAGTAACAGAGCAACAAGCAAACACTTTTTTTAACATCTATGCAAATGCATATGTAATATTTGTAACTTTAAGTAATAAATACAGAAAGTTATTTAACAATATATTACGGAGTAGTTACATTTATTTTACATTATATTTGGTGACATTTAGTTACATTTATACTGTCTTACAGTTACATCTGGCCCTTTGAGGGCAACCATTATGCTGATGTGGCCCTCGGTAAAAATGAGTTTGACACCCCTGCTCTAAAGGTACTAGTGGCAAGCGATTGTACCTTTCTAGGTACTGAATGGTACCTTTTTCTGGTAAAGGTACAGTTCTGTACCTTCAAGGGGTACCGCCACAGTGACAAGCGATTGCACCTTTCTAGGTACTGAATGGTACCTTTTTTTCTGAGAGTGTATCGCTGAAAAGTGAGGTAGAGAATGAGAAGGCTGCTGCAACTGACAGTGAAGAATCAGACACAGAGCTAGCTCTCCAACCCCACAGCCAGTCTGCCAGTCCCTGACCCTCCACCACACTCAGTCCTCACTTTAAACACGTCAGAGAGCCTGGCCCTGCAGGAACTGGAATTTTTGAATTCAGAGAGCACACCCTGTGCAGGCTGTCTGAAACCAGCTCCATTCAGCTCCTGAGAAATGATGTCACCCAGAAGAGGAGTGAAAGTCTCTTTGCCATTAAGGAGCTGAGAGGAGAGATGACTGAGCTGCAGCAAGACAACTAGGCCCAGAGATCAGAGATAAAGAAAGATGCATTGCTGAGGGAGAGGGCCTTCTCTAGACAGCTGCAAGGCCAGAGGGATCAGCTCTGGGAACACGCTGCACCCCCCTGCCCAATGCACACCTGCTCCACAGACACAGATACACACTGCTCTCCCCCAAAAACTCAGGCCTGGCACACAGCCTCTATCCGCCCAACCTGAGCACTCAGACACTACCACAGAGGAGAGTCACATACACTTGACAGGCAGCCCTGCTGTTCCCAACACACACCCCCACCCAGAGAACCAGGCTTCCTCTGAACCACCCCACACAACCTCCTTCCAGCAACAAGGCTGAGAAGAACCAGACACAAGTAGTCTTGCTCATGGACTCAAACAGAAAAGTCCTAGAAGCAAAGAGGCTGTTCCCAGGTCAAGAGGTCCAGGAAATCCTCTGCAGCAACACAGGAAGGGCCATGGAGCTGCTGAAGAGAGACAAACTGGGAAACCTTTCATGCTTCCTGCACACTGGCACTGTGCAACAAATTTGATCCAGGTTGCAAAAATGATCCAGGTTACGTAATGACATTCTAAAACAGCTGTTATAGCCATTGTGACGTACTTAAATTTTCGTTACAGCGTACGTTGCTATGCCGACACGGCCAGCTTGATACATTCTGTGGCGATAAAGATTCTTAAGACAACTCTCTGGTTTCTCAGGTTTAATGGGTTATTTTCCAGCCTGAAATGCAATCGTATTAGTAAATGGCTACACGTCATCTAACTTGAAAGTACTTGGCTATCTCCATGGATATGAATTGGAAATGGATAAGGCAAAATAGATGCTGTGGTCACAATTGCCGTCATAGACGTCAGAAGGAAATGTCAATGACGCCCTCTTTGCAGTGGTTTTGGCAGGAACCTAGCTGTAAGAGCGGAATAAGCACCCCGAAGTGAAGCACAACACTGTCTACTGATCATAAATAATATCGCTGTGAGGTTGCTTTCCATAGAGGATTCCAACTGCATGCTCCCATATTACTGAAAATGCTGTCACGGTGACTAGCTATAAGTGCATATCGGCATATAAGTGCGTAATGCTGGCTAGCGGAGCAGCTAACTATTTGTTGTGACAGCACCAATGACCTGTGCAGCATGCACCACAGAACTGCCAGAGCTGCCCAGAACAGATATACCTCCCCATATCCTCCAGGAGATAAACTCAAATATTGAGCCAGATGTGCACCCGGCACACCACTCTACCATCCGCTCCTGGCATCTCTATAATGAACTCCATTTAAACCAGGGAGGTAAAATTTTTGCCAAAACGTTAAAAGTTCCAGCCCTGGGACGCAACCTAATAGCCCTGCCTTACATATCTGCCCACAGGGGACGCCATAAAATGCAGCCACACACCCCAAGCTGCACCAAGACCACACCATTCTGCTGGTCCTCCTGGGGATCTCATTTAGCACATCACAAATGTCTAACAAGGAACAACACACATGGTTAAAAATAAGTAAAATTATTGGAATCTGTGACAAAAACATATATTGGTGTGCAGCATATACTCCTCCATCAGAGTCTCCCTACTTCAGCAAGTTCTTCAAACCCTTCACAAAGAAATTGTCAATTTCCCGGCCCAGGGAACTGTGATGATCTTTGGAGACTTTAAGGCCCACACAGGCATAGAAAATGACTACATAGATTTGAAAGAAAATAACCATGTGTTTGAGCAGGCCTGTGTTTAGTGGACTCCTTAGGGCAGTTCACATATACTTTAGCCCTTATGAGTAGTGTAGTTGATTATGCAATCACTGACATTGACTCCTCCTCTATCAGTGCATTTACCATCAGGCAGCAAACTCCCTTCTCAGATCACAATGAAATAAATTTGTTCCTAAAAAAAAAACTGTACACGTGAAAAAAAAACTGAAAAACAGCCCAGTAAGCTGTACAATCCCAACCAACCATACAGATGGGCTCCAGACAGCAAAGATAAATATATATAAAGCAATCAGTTCAAATGAGTTACTAACTAACACTATCAACATTTTGAATAATACACATTAATCTAGCATTCCAATGAAGGAATGAATCTAGCAGTTAATGACATTAATTATATATTCCACAAAGCAGCAATTGATACCAGCCTTCTAAAAACAAGACAAAATGTGAAACAAAAACGTACTGAAAAATGGTTTGATTTAGAATGCAAAAATATCATAAAACAATTGAGACAATTATCAAACCAAAAACATAAACAGCAGCAGCATAAGCAAGATTTACCTCAAGTATTATGAAAACCTTAAACAATACATACTGAAAATAAAGAAACAAAACTATGTTGATAAACAACTAATCGAAACAATCAAAAATCAATCAATCAAAATCAGTTCTGGGATGTGTGGAATAACTTGAGCAGAACAGCACCACAATAAAAAAGCTTGTGGTCCTGACAGCATCAGAAATGAGCTGCTAAACCACAGCATTACTGAGCTGCAGAAGGCTGTGCTGAATTCATTTCTGACATCTGGAACCAGGGGCTTAAAACACCTAATAATGCATGTAGGGCAGAATTAGGCCAGTTTCCATTGGTTATAAATATACAAAAAAGAGCTCTAAAATTCTGGATGCACCTTAAATCAAGTCCCAATCACACACTACAACCTAAAGCCTTATAATCCCAAACTGAACCCTGAAAAGCATCCCCTCAGTCAGCAGGTACTGAAGCTTACAAATTCTGTAACCCAAACCAACCTGCACCATGCTCAGACGAGTGCTGCAAACCAGCCACAGTGTATCAGTCACAATCAAAAACTCATGATTACAAAAACTCATGGCTAAGAACGAATATGTGGTCACTGTAAGACATAAGAGGTTGAGACAGAGATGCACTTCCTCCTAAACTGTACAAAATACACAAATGTAAGTCTTTTTCCACCAATTTTCAATAATTATAAGGAACTTACATTTCTTATCAAAGTACGACAAATGGGCAGTCCTATTAGGAGAAGGACCAATAGCTCCAATTGCGGCTCAATATATTTCAGCTCGCCATAACACTGAGTGACCATCCTAACATCCATCCATCCATCAATTATCTATACCCACTTATCCTGATCAGGGTTGCGGGGGGTGCTGGAGCCTATCCCAGTGTGCATTGTGCAAGAGGCAGGAATACACCCTGGCTAGGCCACCAATCTATCGCACACACAACATTTGCTCACACACTCATACCTATGGGCAATTTAGAGTCTCCAATTAGCCTACCTGCATATCTTTGGACTATGGGAAACCCTTGCAGACACAGGGAGAACATGCAAACTCCACACAGAAAGCCCCAAGCCGAGATTCGAACCCACGACCCTCTTCCTGTAAGTCGACAGTGCTGCTACCCACTGCCCCACCATCCTAACAGACACAGGAAATTGTTTTATTTTTAAATGCTTGTGTTGATTTAACAATAATATTGTTGTTATCGTTGTTTTCAGAATGTAAACTGTTATTAGTCTTTCAATTTACACATGTATTTCAATATATTTCTGATGCTTTGACAATATTTATATAGTGGGCTCAAGAATTATTGGCACCCTTAATAAAAAAAGGCTGCATATAATAAATGACACAGATAATAATCTATATGTTCAAACATATGGGAAACTATATACTTTTATTTCAATACATTTACTCTCATGCTTCAATGTTTTTTTATTAAGTAATCTAATTTTTTCTGAAAACCATAGGTGCCATAATTATTGGCACCCCTAACAATTATTGTAAGTAAAATCAAACAAAATGAAATTGGCAATACAATTTTACTTAATTTAGTTCATCTCAGTCTAAAATAACTATATTGTGTCATTCCATCACTTCCTGTTTCACTAGAGAATAAAAATGAGGTAACAACCATACAAAATCCCCCCATCATCCATCAGCATGGGAAAAGCCAACTGTCAATTCAGAAGAGACCGATGGTAATTTACCATATAGTGTACAAAAAAATACATAAACGGTTAAACATACCACTTAGCACTGTAAGGGCAATAATAAAAAGGAGTAAAACATATGGAATGGTTGCAAATTTGCCAGGAAGAGGAAGCAAGTGCATGTTGTCCCCACAGATGGTGAGGAAGATGGTGAGGGAGGCCACTAATAACCCAATGATCACAGTTTAAGAATTGGTTTGCTTCTAGCGGTCAAAATGTCTAAAAAAAAATAAATAAAATGGCACCTCCATACCAACTAACTTTTTGGAAGGGTGGCACGAAGACGGCCCTTACTGAGCACAATAAACAAAACCAAGAATCTGGAGCTTGCCAAACCTCATTGGAATTATGACTGGAAGAGAGTGCTATTGTCAGATGAGGCCAAAATTGAACGTTGCGCAAGCGCAAACCCAATATCAATGATTCTGAGAAGATATCAATGATTCTGAGAGTTCTACATGGAGCAATGGTCAAAAAATCCCTCAAAATGTGTTCTCTAACCATATCACAAATTATAGGAAAAGACTCATGGCTGTCATCTTTGCCAGGGGTGTTTTCACAAAGTATTAAACCAGGGGTGCCAATAATTGTGGAACCTGTTTTTTATTTTATTTTATAGTTTAGCATTTTTTTAAAGCATTTTTGTACATCTTTGTCAAGGGTGGCAATAATCCTGGAGCCCACTGTATGTATTTCCTGTCAATAAAAGCAACTTGAATTTGTGTGTGAGAGAGAGAGAGAGAAAGAGAGAGAGAGACTGCAAGGCATAAATCCTTCATCTGCGGTGTACTCTTTGTCAGCTTTCCAGGCACTACTGCTGTTTAATACATGAGATGTTATACCTACCGGAATACTGATCCACTATTTATTTCTTTCTTACCTGTTTCAGAGCTGTTTTGAATTTATTCATTCATTCATTTTTGGGGTAGACACAATCACTGTTGTCTCTGAGCAGAAATTAAAGTTTTTATGAAGAAGGAGTAGAACACATTTAAAAATAATCAAGCACTCCACTTTTTCTGGTTTTATGAATAGATGATAATTACATTTCAGAAGATAATTAAAAATAAATGAATTATGGTTTATTAATGGCCTGGCAGACTCCTGCTCAGCATGTCTATATTTAATATGCAGCAGCATGTGTCTGTGAGGGTTTGTGTGAATGTGTGCATGCATGTCAGAGTGTGGGGATATGTGTATGTGGGTACCATTTTATTTGATGGTCTGTTTATAATGCATTTATACTTCATAAGTTTATAATATTCCACAAACAGTCATACATGGTTATAAGGAACTTTTTCAGTTTTAACGACAATGTTTTATTATAGCACTTGTATTTGTAACTGTATCATTTCATAACCATTATTCATTTACTCATTTTTCACTTATATTATACTTTAAGTCACTGCCATGAAGCACATATTGCTAAGGCCCTCAAAATGGAAACTCTAAAGATATGTAGGATAGGTACTGTAGTGTTTAGATTTTGGCCTTACGCTGGATTCACACAAGATCAGACAATGCGGCACCTTGCCACAGGGTTGTGTGGAGGTATGGGCGTGTCACTACATGGCTCACACAAATGGGCCATTTTGTGAACTTTAATCCCCCCCCCCCCCCAATTTCCAACTCAAACAAATAGACACAAACAGAAACCAAAGCAAGCTTCTTGCTACCGTTATTTTGCAACGTAGACTGCAAGCCTGACGCAGACGTCGAAGCTGGGTACACAAAATAAACCAAGCGAGGACACAACTGGGAGAGTATCATCGTTTGGTCCATGAACTCCATAGTGCTAGGTACAATAACCTAGCATGCAATAACTGCTAAATAGCTAATCTTTTTTATACATCTTAATTCCGACATTCAGAATTGATATTTAGCTAGTAACTATTGTTTTGGTACTCGTCCCATTACCCGGCACTGTCAAATAATGATGACGGTCATAAAATCTAATTTTAGGAAATGAATCGCGTCAGTAATTCATCTGACAGTTGCTTGGTAAACAGCGGAATGCTACATGGTAATTTAAACAACTTACGTGATTGGTCACCGCAGTGTGACTCGGGTTGCGTTACGGCAAACGTTGATTCTGGTTCTACTTTCTTGCCGCAAGCTGCTGCGTTTTTTTCTGTATCTCATGCGGTCCCCACTCCCACAGCCTAAACGCACGACCCCTATTCAAATGAATGGGAAGACTGCCGTTTTTTCCGCATTGCCTGATCTGGTGTGAATCCAGCCTTAAGCCCTATTCACACAGGACTAGTATTACCTGGGGACCTCATGTGATTTAGAAATTACCCCCCCACGTCTGTGTTTCGTGCGGCGCATTCGCACAGGATAAGCGAAGTCTGTATTTTACTCGAATTTACTGACATTATCCCCCCGGATATGATTGAAAATGTCAAGGCTCTGCCCTGCGTAACAGTAAAATATGACTCCAAATCACAGAGATGCCGATTCGCACAGGACAAATATTATCACATGACCTCTGTGTTTGGCAAAATATGGTAGGTAATTTGCGGTGGAATTTTTACTTTACAAATTACGGACATGGCAGATTCGCAAGGGATTAAGATCACAGACGACCTCCGCAATTATTACAAGTTACTAGAGGTCCCCAGGTAATACTAGTCCCGTTCGAATAGGGCTTTAGAGAGGGAAACAGTGAATAAGAATGTGGCCTGGCCTCCCCGTCACAAGCATCAAAGCAAATGTGATTGGGGCAATTTAAAATCCACTGATACTCTAATCTAGGCAGATAATCAATGGGTCTCACCTCTTCTGAAGAGACAAAGCAGATGACACAGGACACCATACCGGGGGTCAGAGACACTGCATGCCTACATGCCTAAGGCTGCATTCAGACCAGATCAGGCAATGCGGGAAAAATGGCAGTCCTCCCATTCATTTAAATGGGAGTAGTGCATTTAGGCTGCAGGATTCGGGACCGCATAGGGTGCAGAAAGAAAACCGCAGCGGCCAAGCGGGAAGAAGTAGAACAAGAATAAACTTTTGCTGTAACGCAACCCGACCTCACGCTGCGGTGGCCAATCACCATGTAGCATTCCGCTGTTTACCAAGCAACTGTGAAGATAAGGTAGAGAGACTGAAATATAGCTGAAACCGGGCGCTATCCAGGCGGAGATTATGGACCAAACGATGATACTCTCCCAGTTGTGTCCTCGCCTGGTTTATTTGGTGTACCCAGCTTTGACATCTGCGTCTGGCTTGCATTGTGCCGCATTGCCTGATCTGGTCTGTATACAGCCTAACATTTCCCATTACCTTAAGTTTGAATTCAATCTTTAGGTAGGCCAGTCCTTGCACTGACATGCGGCATGCATAATTGGTGGGGGAGGCACAGAAAAGGCTTTCTCAAGGTAAATGGCACTTCGGTGAAATGAGACCCTGTTTTGTTGCATCATATGGGATTGTGTCCTTTGTCCTTCCCTTTGGTGAGAGAAAGGACATCCCTGCCTCCTGTGATCTCTTGAGATTACATTTATCCAGGACCTGTCTCCCATTCTTATCCTGACATTGAAAGATGTTAAATGGGTATATGTGATGTGACAGCTGCATTTTAATGTATCTATCTTAACCCTTGTGTGTGTGATGTTAGTTGGTTCATCAGTTTAAACACTAGCTGCCTTAAATTGCAGTACAGGTTAGAAGAACTGGTCTCAGATCCATTAAAACTTTTGTGCTCTTCCTCATGGTTTCCAAAATCATAGGATCAGCCTTATCCCCAATTACATTATATGTTGTTTAAACTTGAAGTAGTCTGACTTAATCTGGTATGGTTTTCCAAGATAGAGTAGTCTGATGACTGAATGGGTCCCATCCCTTACCTAGTATGTACGTATATTAGTATGTACATTATTATATATAATGTAGAGATACTTGTGCAAATTTTTACCTGGCTTAAGCTTATAACACAAAGTACTTCTGGATGTGTAAGTCTTTGTTTTCTTATCATAGTCTTTTTAGTGGGTCTCCCCTATCCTCATTGATCTCTATTCATAATCTTGTTAGATGGTTCTCACAGTACTGCTCAGGCAGTGGCTCCTAGTTCTGGTGTTAATCCTTATTCTATAGGGTGATAACACAGCCAGGTCATCTGCATAAGGCAGGAGCTTCATGTGTTTGTCCTGCAAAGAAAGACAAGGAGCAACAGCCAAGACCCAAGTCATGATTAGTTTTGAATGCAAACAATAATGCTGGCAGGTACCACAGCAGAAAAAGATTTATATTTGCCTTTTTACCTCACTATCTTTGCCAAATTTCAGACTCAACTCAACTCAGTTTCAACTCAAACAATCAGGAACATACAGCTGGAGAACACAACTCTCTCTCCCCCCCCCCCCGTTTTCTCTCTCTCTCTGTCTGTCTGTCTGTATATATATATATATATATATTGCCAGCAGCCATACCACCACGCACTCTGCTCCTGCCGACTGTTAGTACTTGGATGGGAGACCACCAGGGAATACTGAGTAGCTGCTGGAAGTGGTGCTGGTGGGCCAGCAGAGGGCAGTCTTCCCTCTGATCAAATAAACCCCAATGCCCCAGTGCAGTGACGGGGACACTGTGCTGTAGGAGATGCCGTCTTTCAGATGAGATGTTAAACCGAGGTCCTGACTCACTGTGGTTATTATTGACACTATGACACTATTCGCAAAGAGTAGGGGGTTCCCCGGTGTTCTGGCTAAAACCCCAGATCTGGCTCTCGCAAAAACTTGCCACCTAATCATCCCCTGATTTAATTAGCAAAAAAGTGTTCTCTCCCTCCAGTGGAGCTGCTCAGTAGCCAACAGGATTGTGGTTGTACTGGGCAGCTCCCAGGTGTGAATGTGTATGAGTGTGAAGCAGGGCGTTCCTGCAAAAGAGCATCCATCCTCAGTGAACCTACCCTGGGTAAATAAAGGTTAAATAAAAAAATATATATTTTTATTTTTTCTCTCTCGCTGTATCTCTCTCTTACTCTTTCTTGCATTCTCACTTGCTGAGAAATTTTTCATTTTATTTTGTATCAGCTCTCATCATCCACAGCAATGCATGTCTGAGCAGGAGAAACGTGGAACAGCAGCAGAGGCTTTGCAACTGAGACTGGCCCCTTTGGGGAATCTGTATCCTGGCAGGTCTGAGTGTTTCCCTGGAAACACTGTAGTTTCCAAACCCCTGGTTCCCTCCAGGATACAGCCTCACACACAGTCATGCACAGCTTGCGAACATTCACAGTAACCGCTCTGTGAAGAGTGAACGCATCAATGGAAACATTGTGTGATGGCTGGATGCAGGTCGGGAGGCTCTGGGTAATACCATCTTGCAGTTGGAATGAGGAACCATGGAGCAAAAGCTGGAGGGGTGAAAATGAGTAGGGGATGATGAGGTCAATACCAGAAAGACAAAATTCCGATTTCTACAGCAGAAGTTGCAGCAGTCACAGGGGTTACTGGTGTTACTGACAAAACACACTTAAAACAAACACAACTGCAACTGTTCATGAATTATGTCATCTCAATGTACTTCCTGTATGGAGATGGGGTTTAGGCAGTATAGTTCAATATTTGGGCAAAAAGCACCAATTCATTGAAATTTACCAGGTGACAGGTGAACAACTTGAAATATTCTTCCACCAGAAAAAACCAGTAGCTTCAAATTGTTTGATCAATCAGGTACAAAAGCAAAACTTTACAATTTGATTTATTTTTATTTCAACTAAGTAGCATATATGAAAGCATTATTTTCTTAATTTAAGTGGTCAGTAAATAGATTTTTAACAGGATCACAAGAGGAAGCAGACAGACACTTGGTTGACCAAAAAAAGGTTAATGATAAAAGTCAATCAGCAGAGAGTCCCCAAAGTTCCAGTACATAGTTAAACATTGTTGTACTTGTATAACATACTGAAAAGAGCTAAATGGTGTAGACAAAATCAGATACATCACATTTTCATTACTGTATTCTGGGAAGGCTGAGAGTAAGCTTTGGATCGCCAATGTAGCTAGCCAAATCTGGTAACAAAATATGTAGCTCGCTAGCCATCATCTAGTTTTTATATTTAACTAGTTATTGATATTTTTGCTATTTGTTCTTGATAAAGTTGGTTACATCTACAATGAAACCTGTCTTGGTGGTCACCTTTGTATGGTGGCCATCTGCACATGATGGCCACCTTTTGGTACTCCCTTTCACTTTTCTCTAGGTGCGTTCCAACCGCTTATTTTTTACCTTCTTGCTTCCGGTCAAACAGGTCAAAGAATATGTGAAGTTGATGTTTGGACTCACACGTTGTCAATGTGGGTCATGGTGACGGAGAAATCGAGGAACCGTGTATTAGGCAATTGAAATGTCCTTGCTCTTTCAATCGTTAGTTTGAAGCCACATGGCTACACAGTGGCACTGCTTCTGGGTATCGCGTTGCGTAGTCCACTAAAACTAACACAAAGCGATGCCCGTGTGCACTTTCGCTTAATAGCCCGATGAGGTCCATCCTCAACCGTTCAAATGGGACCTCAATTAAAAGTAATGTATGCACAGGCGCTTTTGGAGTGGTCGTGGGATTAACTGACACTCAGGACAAGATGCACACCAACTCTGCACTTTGCCCCGAATGCCTGGCTAATAGAATCGGGCCATTAGTCAACTCAGTGTTTTAGCGACACCCAGGTGACCAGCCATCAGATTATGGTGAGCCACCTGGAAAAGCATTTCCCGACTGCTCTTCGGTACCAACAACTGGGTGTTTTCCTCTCCGGTTTGAGTGTCATGACTCACTCATCTTTAATAATAGAAAAATATGGGTGAACTAGAGTGGTGCCAGGGCAAACCCGGTGACTATCAATAGCGTATCAATAGCGTAAAGTATCAGCCCGAGACTGCTCGTGCGGAAAGTTCTCGTGGAGATGTATGCCGGAAATCGGGGAAGCTCTCGCGAGAGCTTCTCCCGACCCCTCCTCTCCCTCGGCAGCGTCAGACGACCTTGCGTCACCACTGAGCACATCACATAGTTCAGTTTCTTATCGGTCGTGATTGCTATCCCCGGCCAATCAGTACCCAATAATGAGGATGCGACAGGCAGGAGCTAATCGCAGCCTTTACTTTATGCTTTTTGCCCCCGTGTCGAATTTCCACTGGCACCACTGGGTGTTGTGAATATCCCCATGCACACACCTAATTGACACCCACGATACTTCCACTAATGCCTCGGGGCAAACTAAGTGTAACAAGTGTTTCGGTATTAACACCGCTACTAGGAGTGAAATCAGGTAATGTATGGACCGCGTGATCAGAAGATAACAAATTAGTGTCAAGAGAGATGGTAGCTGTTTGCACAACAAGAATGTCACACAGAAGCATGAGTTATATTTCAAAGGTAAGAAAATGGTTGTTTTACTTGTTTTCACTGTTTTGTTTGTTACCTTTTGTTTTAATTTTCTTAGAAAAGTAGAATGAAACGAAAAACAATAGCTGACATGTACAATGATCCAAAAAACAAAACAAAAAACAAAGAGAATGATCCCCAAAATGGTACTTATCAATACCTTTTACTTTTGTTTTGTATTTATGCTCTTCCTGGTTCCACTAGTTTTTAGCTATTTTTCTTATTATTATGCTTACTCTGCACTTTTAGTATTTCTATGTTGGTTTATTACTATTATAGTCATTGGTTCTAGTATAATTTGCTGATGGTTAGGCTATAGGACTCTCACTCTGAAACCAGGGCTTTTATTTTGACACTAAGACTCTTATTTAAGACTCTTGAAAGTACCAGTGTAAATTAAACTTATCAAAATAAAACAGATCAATTCAAAAACCCCAAATTCGAAATACCTCCATCTAAAACACTTCAATTCTACATCATCAATCAAGTATCAGCTTAATTTTAAATCATCGGTCAAGTATCAGCTCAATAAGAACACATGAAAACATTAACAGTGTGAATATACATAAACCCACGCTCACTCAGGACGAATGGCGTTTTAACTCAGTCCGTTTTGTTGTGAACTAAATGAGGATCAGAGCAAAATCAGTTCAGTCCGTGTAGTCGTTGAACCACTCACTTCTGGTTTTCCAGTGTGTAGGAATGAAAATGCAAAAGCACTTTTCCTACCACTGCTATAGAAAGGCACAAATGAACTCTTTCCTTCCCTTTCACGCAGAGATGTGGACTCTAGTCATTGTGACTTGGACTCGAGTCACTGTTTTGATGACTTGCAACTTGACTTGACAGAAAATAAATAACTTGAGACTCGACTTGGAAGTTAAAGACTCGTGACTTGACTTGAGACATGATGACTCGAATGACTTGTTTGTGTTAATTTTATGTTTTCAGTTTAAATATTATATGAAATATAAAATATTACCTGCAATTTTATTAACGCTACCTAAGTAGCTATGATTTTAGCTTCCCCTTCTAATAGCCATCTACAAGCTTGTTGAAACTACGTCGCTAGCCAACTCCAACTTATTTCGAATGACAGTATCGTACTGTAGCCTGTAGCTAGCTTGCTAGCTGACACACCACTAGACTCCAATGTTAGGACAGGTTTTTCGGTTTGGCAACTTATAAAAATTAGTTCTGGGTTCTTTACCCAGTTGGTAGTGCATCCCACCACACACCAGCTTTTGTGTATTTTTCTGTTGTTTGCTAGCAGACGAAAGTGACAAGGAAGCACCTTCACGCAATACAAAGTCAATGGAGAGCGATTAATTGTTTTCCCCTCCGGTGTGGGCGGGACTTAATTGTGCTCTGTTTCTGTGTAGGAGCGCACGCTGGGAATGGCAATGTCATGATTGGATGACCACCCTGTCAGTCAAGCTCCTCGCTACCTGACGTTTTTTTCTTCAACGAGAAGCACTCATTACACTCTCCCGCTCCAGACTACAGACGGTATAATCATCAGATCAGATTAGACATTGGACCATCGTAGTGGCCGTGACTGTGCCAAGAGTAATACGTTTCGGATTCAAAAATTTCATATGTGAAGGAAAAAGGCAAACTGCTAAATGCAAGACCTACTCATCAAAAATTTCTGACAGCCAGACTACAACATCAAACTTTGTTCGTCATTTGAAGACTCATTCGGATCGGTAAGTGTCTGTGAGGGCTGATGTTACCTAACGATAGCCAGATTGAATCTGTTCTCTCACAACTCCGTAGCTTGCTAACATTAGCCTAATATGACAATCTGTTCTCTCACAACTTCGTAGCTAGTTACCCTTAGCCAAGTTCCGTAACGTTATGTTAGTTAACGTTAGCTACAGATTGGGGCTACATTCGCTAACATTAATGTTAGATACGTAAGGAGTACATCACGACGGGCTGTCCCATTATTGGAAAATAATGTATGACAGGGGTGGTGGTGCGCCCGAGGTGAAGCGCAGGGTCGCTTAACCAGCCCCAAAGCACATTATTTTCCAATAACGGGACAGCCCGGAGGGGTTTATTCCACTTATACAACGGGTTACCAACAATGACTATATATGGTTACTTTTATATTTATTGATTTTTATCGATTTAGTCAGCTGAAAGTGAAATGTTCTTCCACGGGCGTTTGGGCATATTATTTTACCGTTGTCAAGCAAAACTCTGGTTGGTAGTTCTATTTGCACCGTTGTTAAGCAAAAACCTCTGGTCGTTAATTCTATGAAAACAATGATTTTATCAAGAAAAAAATAGTTCCTTCTCGTTTTATACCATACAATTAGCACCAATTTTGGTCATTTTTGTCATTACAATACATTCACCCAGGCTCGCCCTCAGGAAGCTTATTCTGCTAGCCATCCAAAACAGAAGGCTATAACAAATGCCATTGTAACTGACTTGGTGGTAGGATGCAACATGCCTCTTTCAATCACAGAGAACCAGCATTTCCAACACTTCCTGTCTGTGGCTGACTCCAAGTACCTGCCTGTCTGTTGCAGGACAATGACCTCAAAGGTAGAATCCCTTGTTTCAGAGAGTCGAGAGAAAATAAAATTGCTTCTTGCTAGTGCAGACCATGTATCAGTTACAGTTGATATTTGGTCAGACAGGAGAATGCGTGGCTTTTTGGGAGTCACTGTCCATGAATTCGTACTTGCTGGCCTGCAATAGATTCAAAGGAACACGCACAGGAGAAAGAATATCAGAAGCCTTCGAATCCATGTGTGACGAATATAACATCTGACAAAAACTTGACTTTGTCATTTGTGACAACGCCACGAACATGAAGCGAGCATTTACTGTGTGCTTTCCACAAGAGGAAGATGACAAAGTCAATGATGACGAAAATCTGGACAATGCAGAGTTGTGGGAAGACCTATCCAGGGGCGAACAGGAAACTGTGGACCAGGTGCTCACCAGAGGAAGCCCTAAACATCAACAGTGCTTTGCCCACACACTGCAGTTAGTTGTTGGTGACGGTCTCAAGGATGCAAGGATCATGAAGAGTGCCTTTGCAAAAGGCTCCAAATTGAGCTCTCTGCTGCATACATCTACCATCTTTAAGGATGCATTTGAGGACAGGTTTGGGCAGCGAGGGACAGGGGTGGACAATAACAAAGTACATTTACTTGAGTACTGTACTTAAGTACATTTTTCGAGTATCTGTACTTTACTGGAGTATTTATTTTTTTGGAAACTCATGACTTTTACTCCACTACATTTGAAAAATAAATATTGTACTTTTGACTCCACTACATTTCTATGAAGGTTGTCGTTACTTGTTACTTTGAAGCATAGCTTTGAAGTAAGCAGTTGAATCTTTTTTTTTCTTTTCTAAAATGCGATTGGCCACACGCTGTGTTCCTCGCAGGAGAAAAACCATTCACAGTAGCCTACTCCTACTACGCTGTCGGTCAAGTTCAAAGTGCTTGCTTGTTGCACCAGTGATTGAACAGTTCAATTTGAACTTGGCGGTGGTAATGATGGTGATAAGGACGATTCTTCGCCACCTTGGCCATATCTCAAGTCCATGTTTGAGATTTGTGAAATTCAAAAAGATTCATATTGTTTTAAATTCCTTACGAACTACATCGCTGCATTCAAAAACTCGCCGTCCAACCTGAAAAAGCATGTCGAGCAGGGGTTAAATTGGGGGTGGACGCGGGTGAACGGCATCCACCAACCTTTGGTAAATAGATAATTTTGACCGGCAGTTTTACAAATAACTATGACAATATCCAGTCCATTTTTCGTATATGCTCCAGTCCATGTGTTCCCTCTAGCCAGTGTGGAGGAAAACCTCTTCTTAGGTTCAGTGGGTGAGTCGGCGATGTAAGAATAAAGACTAGAAATTATGACTTCTTCTAATAACCTTTTTATTTTCTTCAATCAATAATCCTTTTCATGTACGTAGGCCTACAGGAGGTCTCCAGTACCATAAAGACACATAGAGAGCTTCCTCGCATTATGTTTTACATCCTTTTTATACAACCAGATCTCCTCCTACCCTGATGTATCTTCCCTTTAAAATAACCAATCCCAGCCTAGGTCAAACTTATGTTTCATCAGTTAGTTTAACAATAACTATTATATAATCTTCAATTTTAATCAATGACAGATATTTCACTACACACACTTGCAGAGGAATGTATATGCATGACTTGAATAACAAGTATTTGTCCTCATGATTAACAATTGTTCAATCTTCCAGTTCCAAAGTACATGCACTTTAAATGCATTCACTACATGCTGTAATCCAAATGAAATATTGACTCATATACACACCACCATGTTCTAACAAACTATGTTTATATCATTACCGTTGCTGTCATTACTTTGATTTTCATTCATTCATTTTAATAGAACATAATCTATACATTTACTAGATATAGCAAATCAGTTCTTTCTAGGTCAGTATCCTTTCTCTTCTCTTGCAACTCAAAGGTCTTCTGCACAAGACTGTTTCCCAACAGAAGTTACTTACAAAATTCCACTAAGTAAATGTTTACAATTTTCCCTCCTGCAACTGGGGTTCAAAGATTCTCTAGGTAGTATGCATCAGTGTACAAGGAGGCCACTGTCTTTCCTTAGTTACAAATTCTTAGACATAACACAGAATACCTACTGTTCTTCAGTGATCATCCCATAACCACATACATTTAAATATATTCTTGATCAGTACAATCTTTAATAAGAAGAAATGTAAAAACATTAAAAGAATGAAGGAGAAACATACTTCCACACCAGTTACTCGCATCAGAAGAAAGAAAAACTCAGGAGGAACAGTCGTTTATATATAGACAGGCACAGAAAGCAAATATTGTTGATTGTCTTGATTGTTCGGAAGCGGACGCGGTAGGTAATTTCATTAACATGTAATTTCATCTATGCAACATTTTAAAGAGAGATGAATAAACAGCCCCCACGAACGCCGGCTATTATTAGCGGCAACTTAGACTGCTTGAGCAAAATCAGCAGGTTGCTGGTCAGCAGCTAAGATAGGATTGAATATTTAAAATAAAATAAAATAAATAATAAAATAAATGTAGGCTATAAGGCCTAGGCTACTCGCTAAAACTGCCTATTTGGGGAGAGCTGGCTATATGATAGTATTGCTATTGAGCAGCCTATTTTGTGCATTAATTGCATTGATACTCAAGGAAAATCAGGAAGATTCCGCCACTGCTTAGTGATTAAAACTGATTTTTCTAAATCGCATTTATCATTTAATCTCCCTAACACAATGCGAAGAAGCTGTGTCCCCCTTTCCAATTGCTTCAGATCGTTTGTATGCTTGTTAATCACTGAAAATGAATTACTGAAAATGAATTAAAACAGTTCGAGATCAATGATTAGTTAAAAGGAAAGTTTTGCGCATCACCAATTTTCAGCTCACCAGTCGCCGCTGGTTTTATTTTGTTTCAATTCGACAGTTTAAGAAAGATGGATAAAGGAGGAAGAAAGGGAGGACAAAAGAGGAGGATGACCGATTATTTTCATGGGTAAAAAAATTCTCAGCATTAATGACACTCAGTAAACTTGAAATATTTTATGTAAAAGCTTGCATCAGTAGTATACATTCTTTTTAAAACATTGTTTTCCTTAATTACAATTATGTGCACAATACATTAAAGATACAACTATTTTGAGCTGAGACATTCATTGGTTTGTACCTTTTTTCACCCACCTCACAGCGGATCTCAGGGTCCACAAACCTCCCAAATCCCAATTTAACCCCTCATGTCGAGGTATGTAAATGTTAGCTAACAGTAGCCCGTTTGCTAATTATGAAGTTGTCTGAGCTTTGGTCAGATTAAATTTTATGGAATTTGAGCGAAGGGTCATCCAACTGTTTCACATTTCAGGCAATGCTATCTATCATGTGTTGCTATCTAATCACAGTAAAAATGCATCTGTAAATGAGCTTCTGTAAATGCATCGTAGAAACAATACAACAGTGCATTGGCATTAAAAAGAAAATGTACTTTTGAATACTTAAGTATTTTTAAAAGCAAGTACTCCAGTACTTTAACTCAAGTAAAAATTTGACTAAACAACTTTCACTTGTAGTGAAGTAATATTTGACCAGGGGTATCTGTACTTTGACTCAAGTAATGGGTTTGTGTACTTTGTCCACCACTGGCGAGGGATCCCTGCCACTGTGAACACGCGGTGGAATTGAACTCTCCACCAAATCAAAGCAGTGCTCTCGTTCAGCCATCAGGAACTGTGCCATGTTGTTCAGGGCACAGGCCACAAAGAGCTGGTCTTTTCAGTTAGAGAGTGGAATCTAATGAAGGAGCTGTATGATGTCCTACAGCCATTTGCCGAGGCCACTGATCTCACACAGGGTGAGAAGATTGTGACAGTCAGTGCCGTTCTCCCCTGTGTGTTATTCCTAAACCACCATTTGGAGAAACTAAAACAGCAGGTTTGCTTTCTGGGAAGCATGGTCAAGAGCCTCCAGGGATCGCTCAAGAAGAGATTCTGGGGGATCTTTGTTAACGTCAGAATGTCAGCAGCAGCACCAGGAGAAGAATCACTGCCATTTGCAGACCCACTCTACATAAGAGCAGCTGTCCTGGACTCAGCATTCTCAATGATGTGGCTTCACCACGATGTCCTTGTCAATGATGACCCAAAGAATGAAGTTGCTGACATGGTGAAAGGTGAGTGAATTTATGTATTTACAACCTTCCATAGTCTTAGATAATGTATTAGTAATGTCTTTGCATCATAATGATCAAATTATGTCTAACATGAACATTGAACATGTTTTCATTCACAAAGCTGTAGCAGCAATATAAACAATGTTTAGAGCCTTTTATACAAGCATGTCACACTGAACTATATAGTAATTAAAGGGGACGTTCACTGTCTAACACTTCTGGGCTTATTTTCACACCTACCTGGGCGTTTGTATGCACCCCAGTTTTTACGTTGATTCCTTAAATATATACGATCAGTGTAGACAATTTCACCCCCACCCCATAGACACCCCATTCAACATCAAACTTCATGTTATATAGGCTGCATTGTGTAAACTCATGTCCCTGCTTCCCATGACTAATATCGCCCTTCTAATTAATTAATCTAATTTTGGCTTTTTTCCAATTAGTTATTTTGTTAGATTAATATTTACCGCTGTTGGGTTAATTTTTGTGTAAGTTTCATAGGGGGGTGGGGGGGGGTGGGGGTGGGGTGCTTTCACTGATTATTGTATGTATAAATATTGAAGGAATCAACGTAAAAACTGTCTGGGGTGCATACAAAAGCCCGGGTAGGTGTGAAAATGAGCCCAGAAGTGTTAGAAAGTGAACTTCCCCTTTAAATTAAATTAACTCTTGCTTTTTGTCTTTGTTGTCATTAGATTTGATTTTACGTGAGGTGCCATCTGACTAAACACTCCCGAGTCCCGAGTCCCAAGATCTGGAGCAGCAGGTGGAGGAGAGCACTGGGTTATTCTCAGAATACAGAAAGCGCCGCAAGCAGGACACAACTAGAAGTCCAGAGACACAGTTGAATAACTATCTTGGCCTTTGCAGTGGGCAGGGTTGTCTCTCATATTGGGATGCAAATAGGAACACCCTCCCTGCACTTTTCCCGGTTGCACTGAGAGTGCTTGCAGTGCCAGCATCAAGCGCCCCAGTTGAGAGGGTCTTTAGCCATGGTGGGATCATTACGAGGCGACATCATGCTCGGCTCGGAGATAAGACCCTTTCAAATCTCATATTTTGCAAATGCAACACCTTTTAAAAAGGAAATGTTTATGAATTATGAAAAGTAACAAAGTTTGATGTTGTAGTCTGGCTGTCAGTATTTCACTGTTTAAAAGTGATGGGGAGTGAATATTTTTTTGATTGAGAAGAAATTAAGAAATAAATAAGCTTTTATAAAGTTGTTTGTTTTTTGTTTGATTACATTTATTTCACTGAATAACAATAATTATAATAGATTGGCCAATAATAGCATTATTAGACAGGTACTAATACCTTGTCTTTTCTCTTTATAAAGACCGGATACTGCAGGTAAGACTGCAGTATCTTGGGGAAAAAAAGTGACTTCACTTGGACTTGACTTGCCTTAACTAAGGACTCAACTTGACTTGACTTGACATAACCTGTGACTTGACTTGACTTGACTTGCCCAAGAAAAAATGACTTGGGACTTGCTTGAGACTTGGACCAAATGACTTGAGTCACATGTCTGCTTTCACGTCACAGGTTGCTCACATGGGTGGCTCGCCAGTCTGCGCGCCGCTACAGCACTTCAGGGAGGCTGAGCAGGTCGCAGACTAATCCAGGATCAAACCAACAGGAGTTTAACTCCAACAACAACAAAAAACCCGGTCTTGCAAACAAAGCCAAAAGACTCATTAGCAGTCTATTTAAAATAAGTACATTCACTTAAAGGTCAGAATAAATCTTACTTGTGGTCATTTAAGACATAGTATGCATTGTAAAAATTAAAATGTATGACACTTGCAACTTTCCATATAATCTGTTCAATAAACCATGTTAAAGCCCATATAAATTGTCATTTTGTTCTCATGCACTCAGCATAGCTATAGTTTGATTAAACTGGAGGTATAATTAGCTCATTCAGTTTACTATTTACAGTTTACAGTTCACATTGCTATCGTTGGGAACCTGTATGGTCAACAAACGCAGCTAGCAGTAATCAGCGCCACTCTAACACGCTGTAACATCAGGTAAAAGAGGCGCGCGAAGTTCACCACCGAAAACCACAGCCTGCCCGCAGACTGTAGCTCCAACGATAAACCTCACACCCCTCCCCCACACATCAGTCACAACACGTCAAAAGCAACGCCAAAAAAACGCTATGCTACAAAGCTAGCAGATGCTTTTAGGTGAAGCTAGTCAGAACATCACTTCTCATGACACCATTCTCGTTTTAAATACACCATTCTAGCAATTTATTTATTAAATGGAGCCTCACTAAGGGGAATGCTTCAAAGTGCAGTGCTTGACTGAACTTGTAGTGGAGGGAAAACTTTTCTCTGAAGTGGTTTGCTACCCAGAAAAAAAACAAAAAAACAATTGGAAAACGTTGCTAATACTCGCTATTTCTTCATAAATCTACTGGTCCTTTTAAATCACTGTCACTCCTGGATCAAATACCTATAAATGCGTTCTAAATTCACTCGTAAGTTACTTCAAAATAATTTAGTTTGTTCAGAGAAATATTCACTCATCTACTGTCACTTTGGCTCGTCCCGAAAAGAAGGATGCTCCTAATTTTCCGTCTGTAGAAGGAATGGAAGGTGGTCGTACCGTCTGATTGGCTAACTCGGTCAACGAGTATTGCCATTCTCATTGGCTTACAAATATCTCTGTCAACTTATCTTTAGATTTACTATTAATTCCACCAATCACACTCCATTTTCTTGTATTGTCTTATCCATTCATGTTTATCCATTCATCTATTCACTTTTTAATGCTGGGATTGCATTAGATTGCCATATTTTTTGCCATAATATTGCCATTATAAATCTGTTTCTTTTATCACTATTTCGGATGACAATATCTTATTTATTTGTTACTGGCTAGTTAAAAATTATTTTTATTTCACTATCTGTTCAACTTTGTGCCATATAAACCTGGGTTACACCAGCTTTGGTGAATCAAGGTTTGTTTACACCCTGAATCCAGCAAAACCTGGCGAGTACCCCCTTGAATCCTTACCGGTATCCAGTACATCCCCTCCTGACCAGGGGAGGGGGCTGGCAAGCCTGCGACCTGCATCACTAGCCCCACTTCCATCAGGGGACAGTCCCTGCGGAAGTGGTCGGGCCACCCACAACGCCAGCACTCCTGTCCAGGCATCTGGGGAGGTCTGTGGGTGTCCAGTGCTGCCACCACTGAGGTCGGGGGGCTGTGGGGGAACAGGGAAGGGGTTGTGGGGAGATAGGGTATTGGGGAGAAAAGAGGCAGAAGAGGCATGTCTGATCTACACCAAATTTGGTACACACGCAAAGTACATTATTTTGAGGAAGCATGCAAATATGGCACCTCTCTGCTAATAGTTGACGTTATAAGAACCAAATAAGTTTAATAGTCTATCACTCTTCAAATGTTTGACTAATCAGGCTGAAATTTTGTATTCAACATCTCTGTGAAAGGCCCCAGCAGCGACCAAAAGATATTTTAAAAAACATGGCGGCCTTCAGCCAATCAGATACCAGCAGCCATTTGACAGGTTTAGCAATGGCCGATCATCATGACACTTGATGAGTATATTGACTTGATACTAACTAGGAAAATATGGGATCAGTTGGCTATTAGGTGGCACTATAGCAAATATGCAGGTTTTGAAAAAATGTAGCTTTGGCTATGATTAATGGAAAATCATGTGTCACACACCGTGACTACCCTGGAAGGGACGGAAGAGCTGGACACGGGGATATGCAGAAATTCTGGATACTCCGGCATTTTATTGCGAGCGAGAGAGCAATCAACAAAACACAAACGAAAAACATTCGCCCGTCACCCTCACGGGATCTGGGAAGAAACAACAAACTAAAACAACAAAGACAAAATAATAGAAATTATACGCGTCACTTTTCAGCTGGATATGTTGTACGGGCTTGGGTTCTCTCTCTCCATCGTAGGGGATCCTGGTCTCAGACTCCTACTGTGGAAAGAAGCACACTTTTAAATCCTGTACTGATTCGTAATATCATCCAGGTGATGGTAACTACTTATCTAGTAGGCGTGGTCTTCCAATTACCCTGAATTCCTCCTGTAAACCGAGCCGTGCCACATCATCAAAAAACATCAACATCAACACCATCCATTTTGATTTTCTGCCAGTTTTAATTTTTACAAAACCTACTTTCGTGAACTAGCTAAGCTAAGCCATTAAGCTAAGTATCACCAAATTTGGTGTGAAAGAACTGTGGAGTCTGAAATTAAATACTCAAAAAAATGTTGAACTCTGAAAACAATATGGCCACCAAATGTTAAACAGTTGAGGGCATAGCTATTGTACAAAAGGCCAGCAGGACCGGGGGTTGGGAGCCACATTCAGTAGATTAGGGCTGTTATCACCTACCAGAACTGGTTTTACTGCTTCCGGGGGCCCACTTCTCCCCCCTGCCTTGGGTCAAGCGAAGGCTGCATTCACACCAGGAAAGGCACTGCGGCAAAAACGGCAGTCTTCCCATTGATTTGAATGGGGGTAGTGCGTTTAGGCTGCGGCAGTGTGGACTGCATGGGGTGCCGAAAAAAAACGCAGCAGCCTGCGGCAAGTTGAACCAGAATCAACTTTTGCCATAACGCAACCCAACGTCACACTGCAGTGGCCAATCACATAAGTTGTTTAAATTACCATGTAGCAGTCCGCTGTTTACCGAGCAACTGTCAGATGAATTACTGACGCGATTCATTACATTGAATTACTGACGCGGTTCATTACATTACATTACAGGCATTTGGCAGACGCTCTTATCCAGAGCGACGTACAACAAAGTGTATAACCATAACCAGGAACAAGTATGACGAAAACCCTAGAGAGAAGTACCGGTCCAAGTGCAGGGAACAACCGCATAGTTCAACTTGGACCCTGAAGGTTAAACTGATTAACACTAACACAAACGAGAACAGCAACAACGCAGTCTATGGAAAAATACAAGCAGTAATTAAGACAGGTGCATTAGCTAAGTCACTTACGAAACAGCTACCAAGTTACAACCCTAAGTTTACAGTCATTTAGGAGATTACAGGGAGGTAGGGAAGGATGGGGAGAGGTGCAGCCTGAAGAGGTGAGTCTTCAGTCGTCGCTTGAAATGGGTCAGTGTCTCAGCTGTTCTGACCTCCACGGGGAGGTCATTCCACCATCGTGGGGCCAGAACAGACAGGAGAGGTGTTCTGATTTTTGAACCAATCCGACAGCAGCCAATCAAGTTTTGCGAGCGGAGAAAAAAAGTTCCGTGAGCAATGCAGACCAACGGTCAAATCATAGAGTCAAATTCAGAAAGACGACGTCGAAATGTTACCGAAGATAATCACATTTGCGTATAAAGACTACGCCGTGGTCAACAAAAAACGAATTGCAATATGCAAAATCAGCATTTGAGGCTACACAAAGAACGGTAAATTGATAACACTAGTTAGTTATCTAGGGATTAGGGCATTGCGAAGAGCTCTCGACACAGTTTAGCAACATGATGATTACACCCAATAATTGGTAGCCTAATGTTGTCTTATGAAATCAATCAATAACGTTAGCTATCTGCCATTGCTGGATGACCAGCAGTAGCCTAATGTCACTGCTTTATGGCAAGCCATTTTAGTTTTAATTCATTTCTAGAGGATATCGCAAATTCAAATTCTAACTAGTTAGAATGCAAATTCTTCATATCAGAAATTCAACTGTTCAATTTTCAAATTCGATTTTAACTAGTTAAAATGCATATTATTGATATCGGAAATTAAATTTTAACTAGTTAAAGTTACAATCTCGAAGATTTCTGTTTCGTTCTCTTTGGCATTACCAATGGCGAAAAGCAGTAATTGCAGCTGTGTTTTTGGACCTCACTTCCCAGAGATCCAACCGAACCCAACCAGTGTCGCCTGTGTGACGTCAGTCATTACTATTTACTGAATAAAAAATGGTTGTTATAAAAGTAACGTTATGTACACACTCATTCATTGTTTAACATTAGGCTAACTTAAGATGCCTTTACACTGCCGAGCTGGGTTAAAATGCTGTAGCAGACCTGGGGTAGAATTAGTGATGATCAATTTCTACAGACGTTCTTCATCCACCTGTTGCCCGGTATGAACATCTTTACACTGCAGAGAAGAATTTGTGGTATTCGCTGCGGCTCGTACAATTATGTATCTCGTGCACACTAAACAGTCTTTCTCGTGAATGATTGTTGTGTGATATTTTTGAAACAACTGCCTTGCAAAATGTTACCGCTGGTGTTTCTGGTTTTGCTAGCAAACTGTTCGAGAATAAAGCGGAGCTGGGTGTTAAATTAGCAATCAGAACAATAGGCTAATAAAATAATAACGCTAATCCATACTGCTGTATTCTTTCATTTAGTTTTCTCCGGTTTGACATTTTACACTGAAATCAGACCTGGCTCTGCTCCACTTATACCCCTGGTTAATGCTCTGTGTAAAGATGGCTTTATTCCAATCATTATAATATATTGATGAACTTGATGGCAATGTAAATAATGGTAACGTTAAGGCCAATTCAGATCAATGATTCGCAACGAGACGAAACGGGTTTAGAATGTTGCAGAGAAAATTGCAGTGGTGTGAACTGGTTAGTTGCAGAGCGTCTGAAGCCGTTGCCTAGGGTCTCAAAAGACCAACCTTGTCAAATCGCCAAGTGCAGTTAGAACGTTTACAATCAGACGTCTTGGAATTTTGCAAGTTGCATCCAGTCTCGTTGTGAATCATTGATCTGAACTGACCTTTAGTTAGCTACATTGCAACGTTGCAACAAGGTAGCATTGCATTCGAGAGACATTTGCGAGGTCGGTACCAGTCGGTAGCATTAGCTAGTGTTTTTTCTAATTGTTAGCTGACAGTAAATTCTGTTAATTACATTAGCTAGCTAGCTAACGCAACGTTACCTGATATGAGAGATGGATACTGTGTGCAACGTTGTCTAAACTAATGTTGCCTTTCTTGACATGGTCCTGTAGCTAGCATTAGCTGTGCAAATAGCTAGGCTATGTAATTTAGTAACGTTACATTGTCATCAAATTTAATACGAAATCTACATCAACAAATAATATGACCTCTCATGTTACACAAAAATATTTTAGGGTTCCATAACCCCCCTTTCTCTGTTATTGTAACGCTAGCAGACACCGGAAAAAAACAGTACACCGCTCACACACAAGTGAGTTGAAGAGCGAGCCTACCCTCTCTGGCGGACCAACCACTGATGGGTGATGGAAAACGCGTCACTAACTATGTGCCGCTTGTGATTTTTTCCCGGGAATGTCGCCACAGACACCCAGTTCTTTAATCATAAATTATTATATTAATAATAATATAAATTAATATAATAATAGGCTCAATCACCATTGTGTTACCTAATTCGGCGATAGATAGTGACTTAACAGACATTTATTTTAATGAAAATCTTTGAGATTATTACTTTAAAATGCCAATTCTTGATATTGGAAATTCTATTTTAACTAGTCAGATTGAAAACGTTTTTCTCATTCATTTCAATGGGAGTTGGAATTTGACCTAGTTAAAATGCCAATTTCTGATATCAGAAAATCAATTCCTGATATCAAGAATATAATTTTAACTAACAGACCTATTTCTGATATCATGAATTCAATTTTAACTAGTTTTAATTAGAAGGTCCAATTTTAACTAGTTAAAATAGGAATTCTTGATATCAAGAATTGTATTTTAACTAGTTAAAATTTAGTTCTTGATATAAAAAATGAAAGGTCCCATTGAAATGAATAGGGAACACGCTTGAATTATAACTAGTTATAATTGAATTTCTGATATCAAGAATTTGCATTCTAACTAGTTAGAACTGTATTTGTGATATCCTCTAGAAATTAATTAAAGCTAAAACGGCTTTCCATACTGCTGTTCCTAAAACCATTGACACGTTACTGCAACGGTGACAGTGTCTCTCTCCCGCCCCTTCTCTTTCCCTCTTTGATTTTCTGTGTGGTTAGGTGAGAGAGAGGGAGAGGAAAAGTAGGCGCGAGAGAGGGAGTGTGTGTGTTAGGGATGAAACGGTTACCAGTTTTAATGATAACCACACAAAATTCCCAATGGTTAGTATTACCGTTTCAAATTTTAATTATGATTAAAACCGTGTTTGATTACCGCTCTTTGAAAAACTCACGGTAGGCCTAAATACTGTCCAGACTGTTCAGTATCAACCAAAGTTAGCAACAGTCTCCCAGGCGCAGGCGCACCATGCAACTTTGGGTTTTATTTTTATTTTTTACATTGTATCCATTTATGTAGCTGGATATATACTGAAGCAATTCAGGTTAAGTACCTTGCTCAAGGGTACAATGGCAGTGTCCTACTCCGCTCTTATGGCTCGTTCCCAGTCCGAACCATTGCAAAGAGAGCAAACTTTTTTATTTTTTGTCAGTGACATTCCATTTTCACGACCCCAACGTTTTTGCATTTTTGTTTAGACGCTTTCAACGGTAACAATATAAACAAACGTTACTGCGCATGTGCGTTGTTCTGGCCCAAACTTAACTTCCGGCAGACTTCCGCAAACAATCAATAACAACAGAGTCCCTCTAGACTATTTCTGATAACAAGCAAAATAAATAACAAGTAAATTACGTTAGCTAGCTAGTTAAAACTATGTCTACCCAGTATTATTTGAGGTTACCAGTTGAGGAAAAGAACCGTTACTCGGCCAAACTCAAATGCGATAACGTTACGCCGGGCACCCACCGCACGCGTAGCGTAAGCAGCGCGAAGCAGCACGGCGCAGCAGCGTAGCGTAAGCAGCGCGAAGCAGCACGGCGAAGCAGCACGGCGCAGCGCGTCGTGTGTCTACACGGGTTCCGTCTGTGTCGCACAAAGGCTTGCTTAAAGCTCTATATTCCTAGTAGCTCTCGCAGTCTGCAGTGGGATTACATTGTGTATTTCACACTTGTTCACGACTGTTGATTATGGGTCAAGTGAATACTTTTTTCAGTTTGTTAATTTGGTAATATTTTGTTAACTCATGTAAATACGTGAGAAAGTAAATGCTTTAAAGAATTACCATAAGCTTAAATCGCAACGTAGCCTACATAATAAGCAATCTCAGACTGTATTAATTTATTTGCTTGGTTAACAAGCGTGCCAAATTTATGAAGAATATGTAATGATCATAATAATAATAAATAATCCATAATCAACCATTGGGAATTCCCATGTCGTCTTGTTATTCACGTCAAAACATTTATATGATCAGATTTAGTAAAATCAGTTAATCATCAAAAAGATAGCGTAACAGTTTAAACTTGAAGGGATATGAACACCACAACACCATGAACACCGGAAGCTTTGAAGTACAAGTGCAATAAAGGCTTGCTTACAACTTCATTTATAAAATAGGTGCATTTTCATCAGCAAGACCACTAAATCTGATTTTTTTAAAGCTCTGTGGATTATCAGATTTTTTATTAACAAGCCCCTATTAAAAGCACGGCGAACGAAGACATTGGAGAAGTCAAATAGGCTGAGTAATGGTTGGTTAAAAACTACCTTCCAACACTCAAGCTAACAAACCGCTGCTCGGTGCATTCACTTCTACATCATTCAATAGGCTACGTCTTTCTGTGGTGTATTTTCAAATTTACCCCACCCCCTCCGCAAAATAAGATAGCGAATCTAAGTTTGCATTTTTCCCAGGTTCCAGTTTTTTTTCCCCCCCCTGCAAGGACAATACTAAAACGAAAAGGCTTGTATTTTTTAGCTGCTTATAAAATATATGTTAGGGAACTAGGGACACACCCCCAATAGCCTAATATAAGGATGAAATATAAATCAGAGCATGTATACCTAGCATTTTAGAGCATATTTCTGTGTATAAACAGGTCATCATGACGCGCAACAAGCCAAAAAATCTGGTGTAGAGGACGTCGCCCGCTGCCGTTGTAATAACAGTACTTCAACTACGCTTCAGTTACGCGCGTAGTGCGCTCGCGGTCGATACGCGTGCGGTGGGTGTCCGGCTTTAGAATCTTTATCGCCGCAGAATGCAGCAAGGCTGGCAGCATCGGCATAGCAACGGACGCCGCAACGAAACTTCAAGCATGTTACAGCGGGTACAACAGCTGTTTTAGAATGTCATTGCATCATTTTTGCAGCCCGGATCAAAATCAGATGAGACATTTGTTTAGTTTGTGCTTGCAGTGCCACATCCAAGACACTAAAACCGCAAAGCTACACCAAAGCTACACCTCCAACCTAAAATCGGTAGCCAGCTAAGTTAGGTACACATTAAAGTAATAGGCCAATATAGCTTGCTTTGTATTAACTTACCTTTTATTGTACTGAATAAAATATTACTCTGGAACTCTTTTATTGGTCCATGTGGAAAGGCAATCTTGGTTGTTATCCTACCTTTAAAATGGATATGGTGATCCTTATTTTTTTTCAATGAGCTACTGAAATGCTTTACTCAAGCAGCTCTTTCCCAAATGATCTAGTTGGAAGACTTACTTACCCCGATTCTGATTATTATTCGATTTTTTTGAAATTAGTGTTTTTCCAACAAGTTGATCATGAAATTAATAAGTGATACAGAGTAGAGTAGTATCACAATTCATACAGAGCGGTCTGGCATTTTCTGACAACTGCTTGATATAATTCTCTTACAGATTTGAAGAATACCAGATGAACAAAAGTGAACCACAACAGCCTCCAATCTCACAGGCTGTTGTGGTTCATGGAGAGCTGTGGAGTGCAGTACAGCATGAATCATCCACAGCAGAAAGCTATCACCAATGCGATACTCTAATCGATTGCAACTTGCCCCTGTCTATTGTGGAAAACAAAAGTTTGTCACTTTCGGTCAGTGGCTGATAGTAAGTACAGCCCAGTGTGTCACAGAACAACAGAGAACCTTGCTGCAGAGAGAAGATCAAAACTGAAAACTCAGCTGAGCAACAAAGACCATCTTTTAGTCACAGTGGACATTTGGTCTGACTGAAAGATGAGGGGCTTCCTTGGGGTCACTGTGCACTATATATGGAGGAAGACAGAGAGGATACAGCTGAAGTCTAATCTCTTGGCCTGTGAACGTTTCAAAGGGCCACACACAGCTGAAATAATCTGAACAATTTGAAGCCATATGTGATGAGTACAACATTAAAACAAAATTGGACTATCATTAGTGACAATGCTGCCAATATGAGAAAAGCATTCACAGTGTGCTTCCCCATTAAACAAGATGAAGTACATGAAGATCACCTTGATGACCCACAGCTCTGGAATGACCTAGCCCTGGAAGACCAGGACACAGTAGATGCTGCAATGGCAAAAACGCAGCGCTTGCAGTGTTTTGCCCATACTCTCCAGCTGGTGGTGGGAAACGGCTTGAAAGAAAAAAGAAAAAAAAAAAAAAAAAAAAAAAGTGGTGAGCCCTGCGCTTTCAAAGTTATCAAAACTCAGTACGCTGCTGCACACAAGCACAACATTCAAAGACATGTTTGAGGCTGAATTTGGAGAAAGAGGCATCCCTGCTGCAGTCAACACAAAATGGGACTCTACACTGAGACAAGCTCTCTCAGTGTCACAGGTCGAGGTGAGGTGGACCCAAATGCAGACTCAGACAACAGAGTGGCGAAACTCCCGTAGGAGATGTTCAATTCGGAAGTACACAATACAGCAGGCAGTCTCGTAGTTAGTTCGTGCAAAGATCAAAACCAGAAAAATCCACCGGGGCAAAAGTACAAAATCGGAAGACAAAATCAAAGTCGGTAAACAGGCAGAGGTCAGAACAGGAAATCAGCAAAACAAAGACAGCAGGCAAAAATCGGTGGTCGGGAAAACAGGCGAGATATAAACACGAGTGAAACAAACGAGAGGGTAAATGCGGGAAAGGCACTGTAAACAGAAGCACAATTTGGCATGGAAAAATAGGGGGACAGAGAATATATACCAAGGAAACCAGGTGAGTGAAATGAGAGATAATGAACATAGCATGAACATGCAAACAGGGAACAGGTGAATTAAATGACTGATCAACCAATGTGCGAGAATGCGGCCAGAACAGGTGACAGTGATCAGCTGAGGGGCGAGAGAGTTAGAGGAAAAACCACGCCCACACAAAAATCGAAACAAAGATCGTGCAGGAGAAAAACAGATAGTTAACTAAAAGGTGACGTGAAACAGAAACATCACACTCAGGTTGTTGAAAAGGCTGGGCACAAGGAGTTGTTCACAGTACGGGAGTGGAATCAGATAAAGAAGTTGGTGGACGTCCTGAAGCCGTTTGGAGAAGCAACAGATTTGACACGGGGAGAAAATAGTTACAATCAGTTTTGTTGTTCCCTCTGTCTTGGCCCTGAATCACCACCTGGAGAAACTGAAGCTGCAAGTCCGTTTCATGGGGGGCTTGGTCAGAAGTCTCCAGGCATCCCTGAACAGAAGATTTCTTGGAATCTTCATCAATCTGAAAATGGCCAAGACACACAATGTTCAAATTCTAGGCCTACGTGAAGGTCAGTAGCAGTTGTTTTGATGTGGCTTTTAATAAATGATTGTAAGAAAGTGGCAGAGTCTTTTCTGATGCCTAGAGTATCTGTGGGGAGAGAGGGACAGAAAATTGTTGCTACTTTGTTTACACTACTTGTTTTTATTATGTTCAGTTGCCCTTGTTTCATGAAAAAAGTTGTTTTTTTGCTTGATATTGCCTTTCTCACAGCTACCCATGTATTCCTATGGAAATATAAAATGTATTTGGAAAGTAATAAATACAAATGTTAAAAAGCATTCATGATTTGCATACGTTTATTATACTTATTAATCTGTTGTTAAAATTTTTAATGGTTTAAATTTGGTAAAGAGCATCTTATGACTTGATTAGGACTTGATGCTCAAAGTTTATGACTTCGGACTTGACTTTGTACTTGTCGGTCTTGACTTGGACTTGACTTGTGGCTTGCCTGTCTTGACTTGGGACTTGACTCGGGACTTGAATGCCAAGACTTGAACTTACTTGTGACTTGCAAAACAATGACTTGGTCTCACCTCTGGTATTCACACTGGTCAGTGATTTTTGCTTTGTAAAGCATTTTTTTTACTTGACTACACTCAAATAATTCCATAATTGGATTCTGTATCACACAGCAGTAACCTGAGCATATATGCAGTGTCTTTGGAAAGTATTCAGACCCCTTCACTTTTTCTACATTTTGTTACATTACAGTCTTATTATAAAATGGATTAAATTCATTTTTATTATCATCAATCTATACACAATACCACAATAATGACAAAGCGAAAACAGGTTTAGAAATTTTAGCATATTTATTAAAAAATAAAAACTGAAATATCACATTTACATAAGTATTCAGACCCTTTATTCAGTACTTTGTTGAGGCACCTTTGGCAGCGATTACAGCCTTGAGTCTTCTTGGGTATGATGCTACAAGCTTGGCACGCCTGTATTTGGGGTATTTCTCCCATTCTTCTCTGCAGATCCTCTCAAGCTCTGTCAGGTTGGATGGGGAACGTTGCTGTATAGCTATTTCCAGGTCTCTCCAGCGATGTTCGATTGGGTTAAAGTCCGGCTTGGCCACTCAAGGACATTCACAGACGTGCCCCAAAGCCACTCCTGCATTGTCTTGGCTGTGTGCTTAGGGTCCTTGTTCTGTTGGAAGGTGAACCTTCGCCTCAGTCCTGAACGCTCTGGCGCAGGTTTTCTTCAAGGATCTTTCTGAATTTTGCTCTGTTCATCTTTCGCTCAATCCTGACTAGTCTCACATTTCCTGCTGCTGAAAAACATACCCACAGCATGAAGCTGCCACCACCATGCTTCAATGTAGGGATGGTACATGGTGATAAGCCAGGTTGGCCAGGTGATAAGCGGTGCCTGGTTTCCTCCAGACATGACGCTTGGCATTGTAGCCAAAGAGTTCAATTTGGTTTCATCAGACCAGAGAATCTTGTTTCTCATGGTCTGAGAGTCTTTTAGGTGCCTTTTGGCAAACTCCAAGCGGGGTGTCATGTGCCTTTTACTGAGGAGTGGATTCAGTATGGCCACTCTACCATAAAGGCCTGATGGTTGTTGTTCTGGAAGGTTCTCTCATCTCCCAACTCTGGAGCTCTGTCAGAGTGGCTATCAGGTTCTTGGTCACCTCCCTGACTAAGGCCGTTCTCCCCCGATTGCTCAGTTTAGCTGAGCGGCCAGCTCTAGAAAGAGTCCTGGTGGTTCCAATCTTCTTAAAACTGATGGAGGCCACTGTGTTCTTCTGGACCTTTAATGCTGCAGACATTTTTTGTACACTTCCCCAAATCTGTACCTTGACACAAGCCTGTCTCGGAGGTCTACAGACAATTCCTTTGAATTCATGGCTTGGTTTTTGCTCTGACATGCATTGTCAACTGTGGGACCTTATATAGACAGGTGTGTGCCTTTCCAAATCATATCCAATAAATTTTATTTACCACAGGTGGACTCCAATCAAGTTGTTTAAACATTTTAAGTATCAATGGAAACAGGATGCACCTGAGCTCAATTTTGAGTGTCATAGAAAGGGTCTGAATACTCAAGTAAATGTAATATTTCATTTTTTATTTTTAATAAATTTGAAAAAATTTCTGAAAAACCTGTTTTCGCTCTGTCATTATGGGGTATTGTGTGTAGATTGATGAGAATAGAAATTAATTTAATCAATTTTAGAATAAGGCTGTAACATAGGGGTGAAGGGGTCTGAATACTTTCTAAAGGCACTGTAACTAAATTTTGGTCGCCTTACAGCAGTGGGCATGTGACAGCCTTAGCAATGACTGATCATCATGCAATTTCTATGTACGTTGGTGTCTTCCTTGTTCTGCTTCCTGCTAGACTTAACGTGACACAGGCATTTCGCAGACACTCTTACCAGAGCAACTAACACAACATTTTGCATAGCATTTTACATTGCATCCGTTTATGCATGTGAATATACTAAAGCAATGCAGGTTATGTACCTTGCTCAAGGGTTCAATGGCAGTGTACTACCCAGTAATCAAATCTTTGTGAGGTTTCAAGGTCAGCTCTTTACACACTATAGTACACTGTCACCTCAACGTCATGGGAGCGCAATTCAGAAAGAGAAAACAGTCAACTTACCAAGGAAGATTTCACAGAGTGACTTCATTGGATTTCACATCCAATCCCAGGACCCCAGTTCCAGCATTGAACCTAGTGGTTTTACACAGTCTGAATGAAGACACAGAATGGTATGCATTCCAAGATCTGCATGATAAAGACTGTTTCTGTGTCTGTGTGTATTGTATATAGCCGGGTTTCCACCCAAAGTACCCGGAACTTTTAGTCCCAGGAACTACTTTTCAAGGAATTAAAAGGTTCCTTCAGTCCATTGTTGTCTGCGTTTCCACCGCGGTCTAAAGTCCTGCGACGATTAGGCAAATTAGCCCGCTGACGTATGAAAAAGCGACGTCGTTGGTCCATCTGTCATATGGTTTCTTCTGTAACTCCATACAGTCACCAAAGTATGTTATTTTCCAATAATGCGACAGCCCGGATGGGTTTATTTCACTTATACAATGGGTTACCAACAATGACTATATATGGTTACTTTAGTATTTACTGATTTTTATCGACTTAATCACCTGAAATTGAAATATTCTTCCGTGGCTGTTTGGGCATATTATTTTACCGTTGCCAAGCAAAACTCTCATTGGTAGTTCGACTTGGACCGTTGTTATGCAACAAACAGGATATAACAGATCAATATACAGATTGTAGCTGTTTTATATATCCTCTCAAACACATTCATTATGTTTTTATGCGAACATTCACTTTCATGTCTTGACATCCGAGGCGACAGAATGCATTCACATTCCACAAATAACTAGTAACAGCATTTATAGCAGAAAACATGCACACGTCGTAAACAATTGGCTGTTGAATTGATTAATTTGACTCTCATCATCATTTCCATATAATCGCAAAATGACAAGAATAAATAGAATGAAAACTCGGACTTGCGTGAAAATTTAAATTAATATTGCAGTGGCAAAGCCACCGTTTGCTTTTATCTTTTAAAGTTACTGCTAGCGGAGCAGCTAAATACTGTGTGCCCTCCAGATGCAAACCACGCACCATAAATTAGAGTCCATCTAGAGTCTTCCTGGTCTTTTTGTGGAATTGAAGAATCGCATAGTAAAATTATGGCAGTTTGAAAAAGCAAAAGGGACGATTACTAGAATTAACCCGTTATTTTACCCTGACAAAAAGCGCGGAAGGTGATTTTTTACAGTTTGCTTTTACTGTATTCCCAATGTAAATTACGCATAACTACTGCATACCTCACATAACCGTGTCAAGCGTTTTGAGTCAGTTATAACGGGCTAACAAAGAAGGTCCGGATGAAAATATTCAGCAACGAATTAAATTGTTTGAATGTTTTGGAATGTAATATGCTGTCCCAGCACGAATGCTTAATATTTTATACAACAGACTTAATGCTAAAGCAAGAAAAGAACAGAAGAGCACACAAAATAATCCTCAATCTTAATTTCTCATTTGTAGACGTTGGAAGGCTATAACCAAAAGTAGGCTACTGTGCCGCCTAACATTAAGTTTGAATTCAAGTTATTATTTTGAAAATAATAAATTGGTTTGCGGCTGGAAATTTTTAAAAATGGTGATTGAAATAAAATGCTGCGAGTACTTGACCAATCAGAAATGTTCAGCATTTTTGTCTCTATGTGCAAGAGAAAAAGTGATAGGGAGAGAGATTGTGTGAAAATGTGGGAAAGGGATAGAGGGGAGGTGGAATAGAATGTTCAGTTCTTAATGAAACAGAGGGATTTGTCTTATATATTGATAGATGGCCATTCAGCCCAGTGATCTACTTGTCATTGTTAAGATACAGTCAGACAGAGGAGTACCAGAGAAAGACATAAATTGACATAAATGACCTGATGTGGTGATCTCTGTCTCTGAGTATTAGCCTCAACAGCTGCCTCTAAGGTCCAGGCTGATATTACAAAAACACAGCAGTCTGAATACAGCCGATGAGATGTCCACCATTACAGTACATAGCAGATAAAGGGAAACCCAAATAGGAAACAGGAAATAAATTTGGGTGACCAAAGTGTGTAATGAGCCATGGCATATGAACATCATGCCATGCAATTTATGTCACACTCTATTTGACATTTTACTTTTTTAAATTAGCGGAAAGTGTAATTTGTATAATTTCAATGGTCACCTTTTCATCAGAGCTTGATATTGTGAATGCCACGTTTGGTTTCATATAAATTTGGTTGTTAGTCTGTTATTTGGAGGTCCATTTCTCTGAGGTTCCGCTGAATGTATTGACACTGGTCACTGGTTTTTTCTTTGTAAAGTTTTTTAAACTTAAAAACACTCAAATAATTAATAAGTCCATAATTGGATTCTGTATCACACAGCAGTACCCTGAGCATACTGGCAGCACAATAGAAGTGCATGTGCCGTCTGCTTAGGAGGAGAAGAACCAATGGCAAGCCATTTTAATTTTGTTTCCATTTCAACATTCTCGTACCAGTTCAGTTTTTAATTATTAGAATGATAATGGAGCATCGCGTAGTTCTGGCAGGCCACGAGAGTCAAGCGCTCCGGCTGAATCAGCTGATGGCTCAGCTGAGTGATGTTCGCCTATCACAGTACATTCACTAACAGGGCGGTCTACTTAAACAGCCTCCCTCTACTCATTCGGCTGCTCCTCCTGCATGCAAGCGCTGCACGTTGCTTCGTAAATCGGCGCTTCTTCCTGCAATCCAGCTACGGCATGCTGCTAGTGTAAACCATGTCTGCTTGCTACATGTTAGCTGCCAGTCTAAGCTCACAGCCTAGGCACTATGAGGAAGTCTTTTAGGCTATTTATTTGCATTGCTCCTTACCTCTAAGCTCTATAGCTGCAGCAGGCAGGCGATCCATTTGGGGCCAGCCACGCAAAGCGTTGTTTAAGCGGCATATTCCAGATATTGAGAATACCGGTGCACTGTCTTCACTGCTAACTGACCAGGGAGCTTCATTGAAGGAGCACTGCTTTGCGGCCGCCACCGCCCCTCCATGGAGGACGCCATGTTCAAGCCTGGAAGCTGCTGTCACGTCCATATCTGCTAGCTGCAGATTCTTGCCGAGTAATGTCATCAACCTTATTTAAATTCTGCTGAGCTCTGAGTCTAGCAGTAACGCATAATATACACAGTGTTGCCAACTATTTCTATTGAAAGTAGCTATGGCCTCCTCTAAAAGTCGCTAAATTGACAACACCGAATATACACATTCGATTGCGGGGACGTCTCACAGAGGGGCTGGTTTCACGAATATCGCAAGTCTTTCACTAAAAGCGGAAACGTTCCAACATATGCGGGCACAAGTTAATGGCATGCTTATTGTCGAGTTTCTCACCACCAGAGTCAATGCTAGATGCTGTCACTGCTAAAGAATCCCTGGCGTGAATGCTTTCGGCTACCTTCCGGAACGCAGTAGAATTGGGTCGTACGCTATATCCTCTACTTGATCAGAGCGGGGTCTTCCAATCAATCGTTTTACGCGAATTTGGGATTCGTGCACGTAAATCTAAGCGGAAATGTCTGAATTGGGAAAACGCCAAAGTTCTCACGCTTGGCTGAGATGGAAAAGTAGGTGTATCGATAAAGAATCTTTGTTCATTGTGAACGGCTAATGGATTAAGGGCAGTCGCTACCACGCAGCTACTAGATAGCCCCCATGTCTCACACGGGCTATAGTTTGTGTATTTGTAGGCTAATGGCCTACTTCCTGGTGTAAACAGTTATTCCGGAAAGATTGGGCTGCGAGATGGCAGTTAAACTCTGGCTGTTATAGGTTTGGCAGATTGAACATGGGCGGCAGGGCGCGTTGCAAAGAGCAGAGATGCAGAGTCATCTAAATTGTTCAAAGCTGCATTCTACCCTTCGCTGAATCGCTACACTACAAGGAGTGTTGGACTGTTACCGGCAAGTAGACTACAGCCAATGTTGTAAATGCAAACCAGCTTCGGCTTTCAACTTTCAGAAACAGAAAGTTTTCTCCACTGATTCACGATTTGCGCTTAAAAAGCCGGTTCCCTATCGGGACCCAATCATCGCGACAGAAAAATGAAAACATTAAATTCATATTGGTGTTAAATCTGCGAGGATACAATTTGGTTGGCTATCTAATTTAGCTGTCAGATCACGATGCTGAATGTTTAGGGATTGCTAATGTCCATTGTAATGAGACAAATTAGGCTAACGTTGTCTTGTCCAGCTGGTTCTCTCAATATTGTGCTGTTGCAAGACGCGAATGCGTAGGCCTACGTTCCGCATTCATAAGTGTATCGTTGCATTCCATGACACCTAAACGGGCGTTTGGGCTTATCACAGCGGAGAAGGGATTTCATGTAGCCTTCTCCACGTCACTGCTCTGACCTCTTCACCGTGCATGTGATCAGGCATGTGACCACACGACTGAGCACACATGTTGAGGAAAAAAAATTATACCTCCTGCTACGGACATGCTCCACATAGCCTAGGTATTGGCCTCGCCGTCTCTACAATTGCATGCTCACGCGAATGGCGTTGCGCGTCATCCTTGGATCTGCTCCCGGTTATGGCTGGTTCCAGGCAGATTTGTAGCATGTGCTTTCGCAACTTTGTCATAGTTTCTTTAATCGTACATTGCATTTTCGTCTAAATAGAGTGCAATACGATGGCTAATAAAATTAAAATAAATAAATAAATAAATAAAATTTAGGCTCGCCTTAGGCTTGCTCCTGTGGGGGTTCAGGTCAGGGTTGTCCGTAAAGTGCATTGTGACAACTGCCGTAAAATACACTATACAAATAAATTTGATTGATAGAAGCCAAGGCCATACACGTAGGCATAGCCTTCAACATTACAAATAGTATTTTCCCCTGGTTTAAATTTTACTCTTGCTTCAGGGGAAAGGTCAAAAAAAAAGCCACTCACCCACAATTTTAGAACGGCCTCGAGCTGACCGGATGAAGGGCCCTTCCGGTAGCCGAATGGCGTTTCACATAGTCATCACTTCAGCCGGAGACTAAGTACTAACAACATGTCGGCGTATGGTTGTTTTGGGGGTTTTTGCTGCTGCCCCCTCCCGGTCTTGTCCATGCATGCTTGTATGGATGGCAATGAGTGAGGATTCATTTACACTGATGCAGGTAGTAGCATATTTCCCCCGGTTTAGTTTAAATCTCGGCGCTCGAGGGGAAATACCGACAAGCTGTCGGTACACAGCCTAATATTACATCTCACATAGTATGTTCCCCTGGTTTATTAATTAATAATTAATCTAACTATTGGCCTCAGGGGAACGTCCAACATGCTGTTGGTACACATAACCACTGATCCATGTAAAAAATAGACGGCCTCAAGCCGAAGGGCTTGACTGGACGAAGGGCTTCCTCCAGGTGGTCGTACACATAGTCATCACGTCATCGTTGAACACGTGCTTCACATCACTGCTCTTACTGCTGCTGCGCTATGGCTCCTACGCTGCTGCGTTACTGCCACCGCGCTCCTGCTGCTGCTACTACTGACTCCTCCAGTAGGCTTATGCAACGAGTGAGGATTCATTTACACTGACGTAGTCGGTAGTATATTTCCCACGGTTAGTTCAAATCTCGGCGCTCGAGCGGAAATACCGACAAGCTGTCGGTACACATAGCCTAATATCATACCACACATAGTATGTTCCTCTGGTTTATTAATTAATAATACATCTTAAAGTATTGGCCTCAGGGGAACGTCCAACATGCTGTTGGTACACATAACCACTGATCCACGTAAAAAATAGACGGCCTTAAGCCGAAAGGCTCGGCTGGACGAAGGGCTTCCTCCAGGTGGTTGTACACATAGTCATCACATCAGCCGGAGACACTTATTAATAGCACGTCGGCATATGGGCCTCCCGGCGGCTGGCCTCCCGGCCTTATCCACGCGGGCTGCGTGGTTGGCGGGAGAGCTCCAGAACAGAGCCATACCGCCAAACATAACTGTATTGCCTTTATTGTCAATAAAGTTCTACTTTGATGACAGTGGTCCTGACAGAAACATGATTAATTCCAATTCATGGTTGTGAAGGTATCATAAGCACAGCATCATATAAATATGTGTGGCTTTAATTCCAGTCACCTTAAAACACGACAGGAATTGGATAAGAATGTTCAAAGCACATTCTGAGAAAGGAATAGAAAATCTACATTCATTATTTGCCCCAAGATGGAAAACTGTGCAACAGTAGGAAAAAATGTTAGTACATTTCCTTGTTTGATATATTCACGGCAATTTGTTGTGAACTTCTGCATTGGTCAAAGTCTTTCCTGATGGAAATGTTTGAGAATATACAAAGGAAAGAAGTTAAGGTTTTTCTGAGAATATTAGCCTATTTCTGTCCCAAAAGAAATTAGTTGTGGAGGGTCCACATTGTCTCTTGTTAACTATATACTAATGGGAACATTCGTCAGAGTTGACTTAGCTTTGATAAACCTCATGGATCTCTGTCAATCTCTGTCAAACTGTGATCACCAGGCCCTGTAGGGCTGTGACAGTGATTGACAGCCACTTTGGGTTGGACACTAAATGTCAATTTATCACATGTGGCAGTTGACCTCTTTCTAAATCATTTTAGCTGGGCTGACTTATATATTTCCTAATTTCTGTAGCAGAATATTTATGGATTTGTTGAGGCAAACTGTACTGCTGGAAAAGCACAGAAACAATCAGCTCTATTTTCCAGCCGGCCCATGACGTGTTGCGTGCCTCACACTGGCATTTTTGTCAGATTTTGACACACCTAAGCCAATTGTTAATTTCCTGACTCACCGCACAACAAAATGGGAGGAGATTCACTGCTGAGGGTGCATCAGTCAAGATTGAGCAGCAGACTGCAATTCTGGTGCAGTTAATTGAAGTTTTTCCCGTCCATCTGGTCGGTGATTTGCGCCCTTGCCACCTGCCTTCTCAGACTTACGTCTACGGCATGTATTTGCAGCCCAACATAGGGCAGATTGCTAATGTCAGGGCAATGCACTGCACACATGATCACAGCCTATTAAAAAGCCAATCAATGGTTTTCATGGATCACATGCTGTCCAATTTGACTTTGATATAAATACCATAAGCTGGAAAAAATAATAATATGCATTTATTGTTCATTGTCTTTTTTCTTTTTTGTAATTTTAATTCCTGCATTTATTTGTTTTTAATAGTTTATGGATTTTCCTATACTGAACTGTGGTCCTGGGGGTATAGTATTCTGTTATCTGTCTTACACCTGACTGTATGGACAATAACAATAAATGCAACTTAAAAAATCTTTTCATTTTAATTATGTATCTGCAGATAAAATGAATGTATGAGCCATGATGCCCCAAGAACAAAATTCATGTGAATATTTCCAAAGAAAGTTATCTTCATTAAAGGCTTAACATTTTACTAATTAGGCTGGTTACACCTACTTATGTATCAGTATCAGGCCTAATATAAAAGTAGCTTTGACTAAGTGAATTGTATATGACGCTCATGCAGATTAAGGAGACAATTCAAGGAAGATCTGACAAATTGCCAGAAGGATTATTGTATTTGGCAAGACAGAAAAAACTCTGTTTTTGTGATTTCTTTAGTCATATGTTTATTTGGATGACTATTCTTTATTTAAATTTGTTGGCATAATGGTGTACATAATTGCTCGCCACAGGTGCAGAAGTTATAAAACCGAGATATTTAAGCATTGACATACCTTCTGTGAACTGACTGATGAAGAGTAAAAAAACTGCATCTATCCCCTGCCATGTTGAATGAGGTCTGTGGGATAGTTGCAGCTGACATCAAGGGCAACACAACAGGTTCCTGCACACTCCCACTTGTGCTCAATGTAATATCAGTTCTTGACTTTCTTCTATGAGTTTTGTGGCTGGTGTGAGCCAGAGCTCTGTCAATTTGGTTTTTCATGCAGTTTGTTCAAGTTTAGTCCAACATGCCAGTATGTACATTGTTTTTTCTTCATCATCCAATTTCCCAAGGTTTTGGGTGCCATCGATTGCAAATATGCGTGTCTACCCAACCACTCACCTAGGTGAATCAAAAGGGGATCCATTCCATTAACATTCAGGTAAGTGATTCTAATTAATTAGTAAATGGACGCAGGAGGAAAGTATCAAGACGGTCGGATCCTGTCGCTGTTATGCCTTCACCATCAACTATGCGCACATTTACAACACTTGCGCAAGGTGGGTATAAACTTGGTACATACAGACGGGTGACAAATTAAAGAAAAAACCAACATAAAATGTCTTAATAAGGCGTTGGACCACCACAAGCCACCAGAACAGCTGCAATGTGCCTTGGCATAGATTATACAAGTCTCTGGAACTCTACTGGAGGAATAGAACGCCATTCATCCAAAAGATACTCCCTCATTTTGTGTTTTGAAGATGGTGGTGGAGACTGCTTTCTATCACGTTGGTCCAAAATCTCCCATAGGTGTTCAACTGTGTTGAGACCTGGTGACTGTGAAGGTCATAGCATATGATTCACATTATTTTCACACTCATCAAACCGTTCAATGACCACTTGTGCCCTGCGGATGGGGGCACTTTCAACCCAGAAGAGACCACTCCCATCAGGATGCAAATGTTTCATCATAGGATAAAGGCGATCACTCAGAAAAACTTTGTATTTATTTTCAGTGACCCTTCCCTCTTAGTAGACCCAAACCATGGTTTTTGCACCACTGAACTCTCAAATGTGCATTCATATTGTAGAAGCTTTTATACGGGTGTGTGTTCATATTGTAGAAGCAGTTGTTGAGGCGTGTTCATATTTTAGAAGCTGTTGCAGATGTGTGGATTCATATTGTAGAAGCTGTTGTACTGGTGATCTGGTATCAAGATTTGCATGGATTTTGAATCCAATGGTCAAAGGCAGAATTTCTATGAGAATGCTGTTGACCTTCAGGCCAGATGTTTCCCAGGAAACAGGACACTGACCGGGCACATTATCAGCCGTTTTGCATAGGACAGAGGACACGGCTCCTCCAGTGAACCAGCAGGACATCCCAGTCTTCAGCCAGCAACTAGACAGCTTGTGTATAAAATCCTCTGATAATTAAAGGCTTGAGAGTATAAATATTGTCTCTGAGCATAACATTTTCCTTCTCTCTTAGTTCTCTTTGTCTTTGGTAAATGAATGTCTTATGTTAAAAAGTGTCCTGTCTCTTTCTTTTTATATGCGTGCTGTATTGAGCTAAACAAACTCAAATTAAAGGTCTTGGTAGTTCACTCTTAAATTATAAAAAACTCTTCATGGTAAATAATTAGCTGGTGCCCTGTTGCCGGAGAAAATACTTGAGCCAACTCAGAGGTAGAAAACTAGAAGGGTGGAGTAATACAAACTAGCTAATGCCACTAGACTTCCAATGTCCCCTGATCAGACTTACCTCCCCATTTCCAAAGTGTCACACTAATCTAATCAGTTTCAGCAAGCATATACTGTCTCAGACAACCATTTAATAAAAATTTGTTTAGTTATCCACCCAACCCCTTCCCCCGTTTTCTCCCCAATTTCTGATTACCTGATCATGCTCACCACTGTCAAAGGTTCAGAGGGAGGAAAGATGACCCCTCAATAATTACCCACCAATCATCAGGACAGTCTTCAGTGGAATATGTACTTACCATAAAACGTCCAATAGATTTAAAGTCTCTAAAAATCACTAGTCTCTAATAATAAAAATTATGAGACCATGATGCGCAATGTTCATTTTGAAAGCAAGCATTGTGGTAACCATTTTCACAATCTAAAAAGATGTTTATGTTTTGTCCATGTCCATGTTAATTTGTACCATGATCATAAACATATTTTTTGTGCACCATTTGTTGTAAAATGGTTATAAGCAAATGTATCAGGAGAGCTAGCACAGACTTAAAGTACTTTTCATAAAACACATCATTTTCATGCACATTTTTTATTTAACTCCATACGTCCATGTAGTCTCATGACCTGTTGAAGACCAAAACCCTTCATCAGCTCAGAAACCTCGAGTCACATGGATGGCTAACAGATCAGTCAACAGGATGATTTTCCACCATATGACAAGTGGAATTGTAGGCAGGTGTGATGCTGATTGTTAGGAAAGTTAGGAAATTTGTGTTTGGTCGGTCATATCTCTGTTGTCACTGTATTATTAGCATTGCATGTTACATCATTGGAAAGCATGTTTGTTTCCCTTTCCAATGATGTCCCATTTGTAAGGATCATGCATTTGTGGGATGAGCAGCACAGCTGATTATGTGGGTGGGGTCCCAAGTGAAATGTGCCAAATTTCCCTGCCAATGTCAAACAGTGTATTGTCCTGTTGGTACTGACTCTATTGTTTTGAGTTGTTTGGGGGATTGGATGATTGAACTCTCTATCAGTAACAAGGAACAAACAAGACATATTGGTAATTTTACGCTTTATTCATTGAACAAACAGTCAGGAGCCTCAGTAGCGGGTGGAAGAACCATACGCAGCCACAACAGCCTGGCACCTCCTCCTCATGCTGGTCACCAGCCTGGTCACGCATTGCTGTGGGATGGCATTCCATTCCTCAACCAGGATTCGTCGCAGGTCAGCCAACGTGGTTGCGTTTGTCACTCTAGCACGTACAGCACGCCCGAGTTGTCCCACAAGTGTTCAATTGGGTTGAGGTCTGTGCTGTTCGCAGGCCATTCCATTCAACCACGTTGGCTGACCTTCACGGAAATGAACAGACTTTCCAATGGTATAAGATACAATGCTAATAATACAGTAACAACAGAGATATGATCGACCAAACACAAATTTCTAAACTTTTTTTGAAGAGTTTATTAACTGGAGTGCCATGAAAATGTATTTGCCCCCTTCCTGATTTCCTCTATTACTGCATATTTGTCACACTGAATGGTTTCAGATCTTCAGAAAACGGGAAACTGACTCAAGACAAAACACATTTTATAAATTATTATTTCATTTATTTAATTAAAATAAATTATCAAACACCCATATCATCATCCATGTGGAAAAATAATGGTCCCCTTAGTTACTCAGTCAACCAAATAACCACATTCCATTGATTATTAGATTCAGCTGACTGAACACAGCCAGGCTTCGTTGCAACCCGCCCTGTTCAATATAAACATCACTCATATTGAACCTTACCATCAGAGTGAAATAGCCACCACAAAGTTCTACAAGCACACAATGCCATGATCAAAGGAAATTCCAGAAGAGTTGAGAAAAAAGGTTGTTCAAATATATCAGTCTGGGGTTACAAAGCCATTTCTAAGGCTCTCTGACTCCATCGAACCAAATGGAGAGAGCTTGAAACATTGGTGAATCTTCCCAGGAGTGGATAGCCTGCCAAAAGTTCTCAATGCGTGCAGTGACAACTTATCCAGGAAGTCACAAAAGGTCCCAAAAGAACACTGAAGAACTGCATGCATCTCTATCCTCAGCTAAGATCAGTGTTCATGACTCCACAATAAGAAAGATACTGGGCAAAAATGGGATGGGAGAGTAACAAGGTGGAAACCACTGCTTACCAAGAGAAACATCAACGGACATCTCGCAAAAAAGCACCTGGATGATCCCCTTACCTTTTGAGATGTTGTTTTATGGAAAGATGAGTCAAAAGTAGACATTTTTGGATGACACAGGTCCCATTATTTCTGGTGTAAAGCAAATATGGAATTTCACTTTAAGAATATCATACCAACAGTTAAACATGGTGGTGGTAGCGTGATGGTGTGGAGATGCTTTGCTGCCTTGACATGAACAACGTCCTGTTGTTGAAGGGACCCTGAATTCTGACAGACAATTCTTAAGACAATTCTGTACCAGACAATTCATATGGAGAATGTGGGCATCTGTCCGTGAGCTGCCGCTGGAGAATAATTCAGTTATGCAGCAAACCAATGATCCAAAACACAAAAGCAAATCTGTTCTGTCTTGAACTCAATAGAGATATTGTGGCAGGAACTTAAATAAGCAGTTTATGCTTGAAAGCCAATTAATTTGTCTGAATTAAATTTCCACCAAGAAGAGTGTGCTATAGTTCCTCCACAGTGATGTGGAAAGACTGATATCAAATTATAGAAAATGTTTTGTTGCAGTTATTTCTGCTTACAGTGGTGCAACCAGTTAAGTTTAAGGGGGCAATTAATTTTACACACGGGTGATATGGGTGTTTGATAACTTTTTTCATTAAATGAAACAATAATTTTAAAAAATGTGTTTTGTGTTTACCCAGGTTCCTTTTATCTAATATTACATGTTGTCTAAAGATCTGAAACCATTAAATGTTAAAAATATGCAATAATTGAAGAAATCAGGAAGGGGCCAAATATTTTTCACGATATTTGCAGTATATATTGTAGTGAGATTCACTCAGATGAATGGAGTTTCAACAACTTATTGAAATAACACAGACACGACAATGGTTTATAAATGAAGAATATACATTTATTGATTATGATAATGAGTTGGTAACATGCTAATTGAAAACAATAATTTGTATAATATGATGAATAAGATTATACAAGGAAAGGATGATTTTGCGATGGCTAAACATAGGAGGTTGGCAGTACTACCATTTAACAAAGGTTAGTTTGTGTTATTGATTAGTTACACGCTACTCTGTTACTTGGTTAATTTGTTGTATCAGTCTCATAAAAATAAAGTTTAACAACGTAAACTATAAGGTCAGGGAATTTGCTATGCCCAACCAACATACGCACAACAAACCAAACACAATAACAAACAGCAGTAAAATAACCTAAACAGGTATTTAAAATTTTACTCTATGCTATACTTTGATGTCAGTGTCAAATATGCGTTTCAATACTCAACAGTGATAATAAGGGAAGCCAGTCCTTAATTCCGTCAGGTGATGCTCGTTCAGCTCGTCAGCTGGTCCCAGGGGTCTGTGGCAGGTGCGCAGAGACCTGGGAAACGTCTTCAGTGAAGTCGGGGTTGCAACGGTTTCCAGTCAAGATGACAGATGTGCACAAATCTTCCACTTGGGTCTCAGCCGCAAGGGAGATACGGAAGAAAAGTATGTAGATACGTGTTCCTCAAACAGCTGTAGGTGGAAAATAAACCGGCTTGGTTTATTTCGCGGACAATGGCAGGCCAAATCAGGCAGGTCTCCAGCGAGGTGTGAGTTGGGAAGCGCAGCAGAGTCCAGCAATGTCCTTAAGGAGATGCGCGCCTGGTCGTTTAGGCAATGTCTTACCTCAGAGCAAAGTTTTTTTGGTTACTTTTATGGCTCAAAAGTCACTGATGCGACGGAACCCCACGTGTGATCTCTGAAATGTGATTGGTTTATTATTATGGCAACACAAACATTTGATTGGCTGGTGCTATTGCAGCGGTCAATGAAACATGGAAAGATAGACCATTGATGACTGCATTAATGTTTAAGCTTGTTAAATCGGGCTCCCCATTCCTCCAAAATGGGGGTGTTCCTTGCCCAAAGCTGATGCTTAATTGATCACACAGAGAGTTTATTGCAGTGTCACAAGAGGAAGGGGATTGGCACGTACTTCCTTGGATGACAAAGAAAGTTAATGATTCAGTCTCGTGGTGTGGGAGCCAGAGGCCCCAAAGTTCCTGTGTATAGCTATATATTGTTACAATATACACCGTATAATTACACTCAGACGCCACATTATAATGTACACCAATCTAGAATGGCGTAGGACCCCCCTTTTGTCTCCAGATTCAACAAGATGCTGGAAACATTCCCTGGGGATTTTGGTCCATGCTGACTCGATAGCATCACACAGCTCCAGCAGATATTTTGGCTACAAATTCATGCTGCAAACCTCCCGTTCTGCCTTACCCCAAAGGTACTCTATTGGATTGAGATCTGGGGACTGTGCAGGCCACTGTAGTAAACTGAAAGCTCTGCCATGTTCGTGGAACCAGCTTGAGAGGATGCATGCTTTGTGACATGTTGCATTATCCTGCTAGAACTATCCATTTTCAGAAGGGTAGACTGTGGCTATAAAGGGGTGCACATGGTCAACAACAATATTTAAGTAGACTGGAATTCAAATGATTCCTCCATTGGTATCACTGGGCCTAATGTGTGCCAAAAAAAACTAGTCATTGTAATATCCTATGTTGCACTGAGTCTAGGAACTCAGGTGGATGACGCAATCAAGTGCGCCACAGTGTGGAATGGAAGTAAAATAAAATGGTTGCACGAGTGTGCTGAACGTGACTACTAGTTTTGTTTATTTGAACAATTCACTGTCGAATAGAACAGAACATTACAGTCATGAACCATTATACCAAGACCAGCTGCCTGTACTGTTGACAAGGATGGATCCATGGATTCATGCTGTTTACGACAAGTTCTGACCCTACAGCAGTGACCTGTCACAGCAGAAATTGAGATTTTTCAGACTGGACTATACTTTTCCAAACTTTAATCATTTTAGTGATCACCTGCCCACTGTACCCCCATCTTCCTTTTATTAGTTGACAGTAGTCAGCTGCTGTAACTGAAGGTTCAATACGTTGTGCATTCAGAGATGGCCTTCTGCTTGTCACTGTTGTAAGAAGCTGTTATTTGAGCATTTGTGGCCTTCCTGTTGGCTTGAATAAGTTTGCCCATTCTCCTCTGACCTCTCTCATTAACAAGGTGTTTTTTCTCACAGAAATGCTGAACACTGGATGTTTTTGTTATCACATCATTTTTAGTAAAGTCTAGAGATTGTAGTGTGTGGAAATCCAAGGAGGGCAGTTGTCTCTGCAATGCTGGAACCACCACACCTAGCATCAATCACCACAGTGGGCACTGAGTGGGCATATATAAAAAAATAATGTATTTACAGAATTCATGTCAAGGTTTGTAAATGGGAAATGGAATGGATTCGTAGATTAAAATATTGGATTTTGAGAATTCATCATTATATGTGTGTGCGTGTCTGTGTGTATTTATACAAACAGTGTGAGTATATATTTATCTGCCATGTGCAGTAGCCTATATGTGTGTGGCACGCGTGACTTTAGCTCACGCAGCACATGTGAGAGCACTACTCCAGTGTGCACGTGCCAGGGAAGTCTGCTGTCTTAGAGACACAGCCCTCTCTGCCCACCTCCCCAATGGCTGCCCCCTTTCCCTAATTACCATCTCCTGATTCCAGTACGGCATACACCCCCACAAGCCCCCTGGAGCTACAGAGCTAATTCTGAACACATTTTTTCTTTTCATCTGAAACAGTTTCTCCCTCTCTCTCATTCTGCCTGATCCCATGGGACCCATTCCTCGCTTCGCTCTTAAGAACTGGTGTGAGAATCCAAAAAGAGAGGGAGCGAGAGAGAGAGAGAGAGAAAGAGAGAGAGATGAGCTTCTGCAGCCCCCCTCCTAAAACATTTCTCCCAAAACAACAGCAGCTTCCTGCAGTCTTTGCAGTGGTACTTGCAGAAAGGTAGCATATTAACAGATCTTTTCAAGTTACTTTACCACAAAGCAACACCAGAGAGGGTCCTCAGGATCCCTAGGCATTATTACACCGCCATATTGTAATGAGTGCTTGCGCACCACTACTGTATCTCTGGAACAGACATAACCTTTTCCTTGTGGCTCTTCTCAAGACGCCTAAGCTCATGGTCCCTCAGACCTTACTAGGACCATATTGATAGTCATATTGCATGGACCACTGGGACACCGCAACCATATTCAGTCTTTCACAACATTTATGGACAGAATGGACCCCCCAACACACACACTAGCAGCATGGCTATGAATATATATCTCATAAAAAACACGTTTTCAACGTACAAAAATGCCAAGTTACTCACACATACAAGACATACACCGTCTATAACTCATTCATTCACACTGCCAAAATCCAGGCCTGCCATTAAAAGTATTGATATCAAAATGACGCCAAGTTACGGTACTACAAACAATATAGGCTATCTTGCCTCACCGAAATTAAATAAGATGTATTCCAAAGCAATGCTACCCAATATTTCCTCAATTCTTTCAAGTCACTTGGCAGGCCAAACATATGTGTGGATGGTTTTCTCACAGTCAAGATTGATCGAATAGGCGTCTACATGTCCAATTTGTATTGGTATGTATGTATTTCACTGCCCAGCCTTTCTGTTGCGTGAATGATTGTATGTTTCTTGGTATAAATGTCTGTTCATAAATGTAACATGCTGCGAGGGAAATGTCCCCATGGGGATAAAGAAGTTCTCTATGTATGTATGTACAATATGTATTTCACATGCAGTATTTATTGTACGTAGCAAATATACAATAACTTGTACATTTACTCAAATTCAGTTCAGAAGCAAGTATAAACATATGTTTTCTGGAGAAATATGCTTCCTGTACTTTCTACATGAATTCCAATGTGTTCCATGAGGCAATTCTAAATATTTCACACTTTGATCTCACACAAATTTTGCATGACATTGTCAAATGGTAAGATTACAAAACACAGGGCCAAGTGACTTGAAAGAATGAGGAAATATTGGGTAGCATTGCTTTGGAATACATCTTATTTAATTTCGGTGAGGCAAGCCTATATTGTTTGTAGTACCGTAACTCGGCGTCATTTTGATATCAATACTTTTAATGGCAGGCCTGGATTTTGGCAGTCTGAATGAATGAGTTATAGACGGTGTATGTCTTGTATGTGTGAGTAACTTGGCATTTTTGTACGTTGAAAACGTGTTTTTGATGAGATATCATTTCTTTTTGCAAAGCGTTTTATTATGAGAGTGAGAAATGCGAAGTGATCCTGTAAGAAACAGTTGTGGATTATGGCTATCGTTGTGTGAATTTGTACAGTCTGATGAGCGTGTACCGTTTAGCAGTTTCGGTTTGCTATATATGTAAAAGAGTGGCTGTGACAAAGGGTGCGGTGGCGTAATCATAAACGCATCAGAAACGCAGGTGAAATATGGCCAGTATGTACTCACGGATTTGACGGCCATCCAACGAGCCTTGATTGACAAAATAATCAGCAAGCCCGTAGAATTAGAGCTCCTTAGGTCGCAACTTGTGTACCCTTCTGTCCTGCTCCGTTGTCTGTTATTTCGTGGAGATGCACTTTTAGTGTTTGTAAGGTTTATAAGGCATTTTGATAGGCTTATCTGCAGGTAGGAATTCTCTTCGCTGTTTTGCTAAGCTAGAACCGGAAAATTTGATAGTGGAGAATAGGAGCAGACGCATATGTCCCAGCAGGCTATGCATATGAGAAAATATCAACAGTGTGAGAGAAATTAGGAGAAATGATGAAATTGCGTAGTTGAAACAATATGTTTTTAGCAGAATGGGCATGTAGGTGAAGGTTGACATGATCACAGACTATAGTGCGAAGTAAATGAAGTGACCATGAGCGAGCTTAGTTTCCTTAGCGAACGGTATATATATGAAATCTGTAGGAAGCATTAGTCGTTAAAGTGGAGGGTTAAATAGCGGGAGATCTATTGCATTAATGTGCTTTTTGTCATGTTCAATACTAGTAGTTATAATTATGAGTGAGTCATGATTTTAAATGTAATGTTTTAATGGGAAGTTGCAGAACGTACATACGTAGTAATTGTTTGTATGTGGCTAGATAGAGAACAGGGCGAGGTAACATGAATGTAGAAATGTGGCGTTTGTTGATAAGAAGGTTTTGTACGGTAGCCAAGTGAAGAAATATAGTTAGTAGAAATGGCACAGTGGTGAACTGAGTTTTGGTAAAGCAAATGTAAGCGTAAGAAAACGTTAGTGTGAAAGAGGAAATGATCTGCCTGAGGGCGAGGCGGGATTCAATCCTTCAACCGGAGGTTTACCAGTCTGTGACTTTGTTAGTACAGCACCATGACATAGCTATGCAATGCGTGAAATATCATTAGCAAACCTGTCCGTGGTTTTAAAGAAGAACACAGGCCAGTAAGCACAGAAGAGCTCCCTTGAATCCATATGGCTTTGCAATATTGTAGCCGGTTAATAACTGAACGTGCAGACAGTATGTCATAATGCATTGTATACGTTCGGTGAACGGCGGGTAGATATGGTGCAAAAGCAATAATTGAGAAGTAGTAGACAATTATTAGTGAGGGTAAAAGCAGGTTAAAGAAACATGTTCCTCGCTAGGCTTGAACCTCGTACCCCGTGTTCCCAAGACTGTAGACTTTTTGATTGGGTCGTGTAGGTGAAGATTTGGCTGGTGTCGGTAAAATGTCCAATGGGGAGATATGTTGTTAGTGGGATAGGCGGCAGGAAAAATAATAAGAAGAAGAAGGAGAAAACGCAAAATCCCCTTAGTTTGGGGCTTTATTGTGTGGACATGTGAAGTTATTTATGAATTCTGTCTGTTGAAATGGGGTGAGAATGTACAGAATTTAATGTTTTTAAGGGCTGAGTGTCTGTGGCTGTTGTGGTTATTTCTGTGGGGAACCCTGAAAAGTGCCAAACTCTCGGTGCTGTATAGGTATGGGGCATGCCCCCGCCAAGGCGTAACTTGGCGGGATGGCATACCTGCCATCCCAATCCCCCCTGCCTTTGCGCCAACTGTTCAATATTTAGCTGAATATTTTACTTCATTTATATGGCAGTGCATTTATGGAAGCTATTCAGGTTTGCTACTTTTGCTTAAAGTTTACAATATATTGCAGTATATTCCATGTCCATATTTCCATAATGGAAGACCACCACCACTCAAACTAACCTGCTGTCTCTACTCACTAGCCCAAAGACACCAATTGACCTCCTCTCACAGAAAGATACTCAGAGGATGTTTTTTTTTTCTTGCCATTTTCTCCCCAGTTTAGTCGTTATACCAATTCCCTGTGTGTATCACAGTCCTGTCGGTCTGGAGAGGGTTTAGACTACCACATGCCAGCCTCCGATACATGTGGAGTCGCCAGCCACTTCTCTTTAACCTGACAGCGAGGAGTTTGACTGGGAGACTGTAACGTGTGCGGAGGTTCACACTATCTCCCCCAGATCCCCTCCCTGCTGGACAGGGGCCCCAACCAACCAGTAGGAGTCCTAATGCAATGATCAGGACCCATACCCTCACTGGCTTCCCACCAGTGATTGCCAATTGTGTTCGTAGGAACGTCTGACCAAGCCGGAAGTACCGCTGTCAGGTCTACCCAGACGGCCAGAGGATGTTTTTTTAACAGGACATTAACCCCTTAGCGCACATGCCAAATTTTGCCAGTCCTTGTCAATTTAAAGCTTTATAACTCCAGATGTGAACACCACAGAGACTTGAAAAATGGTTTAAATGAAGCACAACATTTGTACAATTTACAATACTAACGCAGATTCGTTTATATTCATAATTTTTGAAGAAATAAAGTGCCACAAATGCAATTGTCTAGACAAAAAATCAAAAATTAATTTGCACTTTTTTAGTTTGCAATGAAATACTGAGAGATTGCACATATACATGAGGTTAAACTATACATGTGCTGGATCAAAAACTTCTTGACCACAAGTTCATAAAATCTAAGGATGGATATGTAGAACTACTATAGATGTATAAAGCAAAAACAAAGCATTGTAACCCAGCGTCTCCAAATCTAAAACGTCTAAATTATGCATTTCGGTAAATCACAACATATTCATGTATTTCACTACAAATCAACTGTTTTGACTCAAGGAACTCACTGTTGCATCATTTTCAAGTGGGAATTACAAGCTTTCTGTCAGCACAGTGGTCTAAAACATCTAGGGGTCCAGAAACATATCCAAAATCTCTCCAAAAATGAATAAAATGCTTTTTGTCCATTATAAAGCATATAAATGAGCTCCTTATGAAGGTTTAAGATGAAACATTGCTATCAGATAAAAAATATAATGCAAACATATTGTCACACAATGCGGTACAGTACCTAAATGTGTAATAATTAACTATTGTATGTATTTCTATACTCTGTACTCTCGTATGTTTTCTTGTATGGGGATGGGACAACATGAAGACAATTTTCAACTGTCCACAACGTTTTGGCAATGTTCCAACTCTCACGTCATCACTGTTGTATGCTTCATGAAAACTATTACACTACTAACAAACGCTTACGTTACAGTGTGAAATATCCACATTATATAATACCACTAACCTATTTAAAGACACTCAATTTCAAAAATAACGTATATAACCGAAATATTTTGAGCAGTAATACTTACATAGCAATGATGAAATCTTATCTATGTTCAGTAGATGGAGACAGAGACAGTAAATCAATGATACTGATTTGCTTCTGTTTTGCTCCAGAAAACGATGTCAGCTAGGTCTATCAGCAAACATATGGCTTAGCTATGCCCAGAAGTCCTCAATAATAATAGTATTTTCCAAGAAATTACAAAAAATCGTTGACCATGTTTCGTTAGGTGCAGCCTCTTTTACTGCTACCACAGAGTGAATGCGTAAGTGAATGCGATGATAAGAAAAAATTTGGCTATGCAGACCTAAAAACACTATTCCAAAAGCAAAATTAGACATGTTATACATCGTTAGAAAGCTTATACTCTCACCTACTGAATAAATGAATTGTCAATCAAGCCAGACTACACTTGGTATTAGGCACAGCTATTTTGGAAGGTACCCAGGCATCACAAATTTGTGTATATTTCACAAACGGATTGTCCAAGACAATATATGACCACTCAGTCTCAAAAGGGACATCTCTACGCGTAAAACCAAAGGTAAGGTTGTATATTTATTCAATATTTAGTCCCAGATATTGACTGTAGAATGGTGGTATCATTTTAAAAAATGTTTTCTTGTTTATTTTGTTATTCAGTGAGCAGTGTTTTCACTGCAATATTGGCATATCTTATTATGGCTATTGTCGAGTTTATCTTGTTGCTATGACGGAATATGATTTTTTTAGTGGTGAAAGAATATTTTTATGAATACCGATATAGACAATATTGTCCATTATGTCATGGGTGGGGGGTGTAGTTGAAGATGAGACTGCAGGGAGGGGGTGCGTGTTAAATGAACAACCAGAGCGACAATGGTGGCGCTGCGAAATTCCGTAATCGGCATAGTTGTCCTGTATCCTCTACTAATGAAACCAAAACAACGCGTTTCTGTTTTTAACTCATACTTTGGTTGCATTAGCACTGAATGTCTGAGTTTAGTAATCTAGGTATGCCGGCGTGCCGACCACTAGGGGCTTTGCGCTAAGAGGCTAATGGTCTGTTTCATTGTGTTGCCACTGTTCTCTTATTTATTTGTTTTTTTAAACTTTAACTTTGGTAGTCACATTGAGGTCTCTTTTGCAAGTGAGCCCTTTGTACCATTGGGAGGTATTAATGTTTTACTGGTTATTCTGTCAAAACAGGACATTATTTACTGCAGCCAGCTCCGCCTGGCCATGGCAGATTAGCCCAGTGATCCTTTCTGACCGCTCTCACATACAGCTTTGAAAGAACCTAGAACAGGATTCAGCAGAGCACATTCTATGTATGTGAAGCCTGGCAGAACTACACCTCCGGCTCTGAAGTAGGAACCACACTACTGTTGGCTGCTTTGCTGATGTCAGAACAGCCAACGGCTTTTGGCTTCCTTTTCAATAACTTTCTATCCCCCTTTTGCTTTAGTCCCTTAGCTTGAAATCTCCAGTACTAAGGTATACAAGTTTTCTGGACAGCGCAGAGTAGCCTGAGCCATCCTCGAAATGCCATGTTGAAATGTGCAGAACCAGCCATAGTGGTATGGTCATTGCGTCAGATAGCACATTACATTACATTACATTACATTACGTTACAGGCATTTAGCAGACGCTTTTATCCAGAGCGACTTACACAACTTTTTACATAGCATTTTTACATTGTATCCATTTATACAGCTGGATATATATACTGAAGCAATGCAGGTTAAGTACCTTGCTCAAGGGTACAACAGCAGTGTCCTTACCCGGGAATCGAACCTGCGACCTTTCGGTTACAAGCCCAGTTCCTTACCCACTGTGCTACACTCCGTCTTAGGTAGCTGGAGCACGCATAACGCAGACACCCAATCGACCAGAGAAGTCACAAGTGAGAAGGGGCTTGAATGTTTTAGTTGAACTGGTCATTTGACAGCTCTGGTAAGTGATACTGGGAAAAAAAACATTTTAATTGTACATTCTATTGTACACAGACTGGCACTGGAAGATACACTGGACACTGGAAGATACACTGGTTTGGGATGATATCCAATTCCCACAGTCAGCAGGCCATTATTTCCATGTACTATACAGGGATAGCACACCTCTGGGAGTTTATTCATATTTCACTTGTAATGTTTGGTTTTAATTGCCCAATACATATTTATTTGTGAAGAAGGATATTTTACATATTTACAGAGTTTCTCACATCCTAACAGGCTCACAGCGGCTGGTATGGGGCAACAATGAGTTTGTAGTTTACATTCAGGTCCAGAATTACTGGAACCCTTGATGAAAAAGGGTTCCAGTAATTGCAAAAAATTAAGCTTGCAAAAAATTAACAACACAGAAAATGAACAACACAGAAAATATGCATTTTTTATCAAAAACATAGGTGTCAAAATCATTTTCATGACCAAAGATTATTTTAATTTACTCAAGATTATTGTCTTGTAGTTATTGAACTTGCATAAACAGGTAGCCAAAGTCATAAGCCGCGTTTCCACCGCAGGAACTTTACCCCGGAACTAGGAACCTTTTGAGGAACTCAGTGCGTTTCCACCGCAGGAACTAGGGTCTAAATTTAGTTCCGGGGGCTTTATTTTACCCCCCAAAAAGTTCCTGCTCGGGGGGTAGTACTTTCCGAAAGTACAGGAACCTTTTGGGTGGAGCTTGCAGCGCTGAACATTTCTGATTGGTCGAGTACTCGCAGCATTTTTTTGTGTTTGTTTTCAGCCGCCATGTTTAAAAATATGCAGCCGCAAACCAATTTATTTTCATAATAACTTCAAATCAAACTTGTATGTTATGCGGCGCAGTAGCCTAGTTTTGGTTATAGCCTGCCAATGTCTTGGAATTATAACGTGTGCTCTTCTGTTCTTTTCTTGCTTTAGTATTCGTTTTATGAATTTTTTTTATAAAAAGCATTTGTGCTGGGACAGCATATTACGTACCAAAACATTCAAACGGATTAATTCGGTTGCTGAATATTTTCTTCCAGATTTTCTTTGTTAGCCCGTTGTAATTGACTCAAAACGTTTGATACAGTTATGTGAGGTAGGCTATGCGGTAGTTCTGCGTAATTCACATTGGTGATACAGTAAAAGCAAACTGGAAATCACCTTCCACACTTTTTGTCAGGGTAAAATAACAGGTTAATTCTAGTAATCGTCCCTTTAGCTTTTTCAGACTGCCGTAATTTTACTCTGCCATTCTTCAATTCCACAAAAAGACCAGGAAGACTATGGACTCATTTATGGTGCATGGTTCGCAACTGGAGGGCACACTTCGCTGCTCGGCTAGCAGTAACTTCGAAGGAAAACAAACGGTGGCTGTACCACTACTAATTTAAATTTTCACGCAAGTCCGAGTTTTCGTTCTATTCTTGTCATTTTGCGATTAGCCTATATGGAATTGACGATGAGAAAGTAATCAAACAGCAAATTGTTTACAACGTGTGCATGTTTTCTGCTGTTGTTGCCAGTTATACATGTGAATGCATTCTGTCGCTTCGGATGTCAAGACATGAAAGCGAATGTTCGCATAAAAACATAATGAATGTGTTTAAGGTATATCCTTACAAACAGTGATTGAACTCTATTTGTAGCCATTTGCCTCTAACAATGGGAAGCAGTTACAGAGTGTGAGTGTGGGAAGTCACAGAGTGTGAGTGTGGGAATGTATATTCAGATGAGTTTAAGACGCAGATAGGAACTGAATTGTTTAAACCTATCACATTATTATACAATAACCTATAATAACAATAACCACTAACCTATTTAAAGACACTCCATTTAAAAGATAACATCCCAGCAGCAATACTTACATAACGAAGATGAAATGTTATCTGTGTTCAGTTGATAGAGACAGAGACAGTAAATCAATTCAGTCATTCTCTCCTCTTCTGTCTTACTCCAGAAAACTATGTCAGCTAGGTCTATCAGCGAATATATGCCTTACCTATGCTCAGTTCTGAAGAATAATAATATTTTCCAAGAAATGACTAAAGTCTTTGATAAAGTTTCGCCAGGTGCAATATACTTTTACTGCTACCACAGACTGAATGCGTAATACAGCGATAACAAAACAAAACTTTCATTTATGCTATGAAACGCTATTCCAAAAGTAAAACTAGACATATTATACATTGTTAGAAAGCTTATTCTGTCACCAATTGGATAGATGAATTGTCAATCAAGCCAGATTGTACTACAAATGATGACAGCACTGTAAACAACATGTGTGGTATTACGCACAGCTATTCTGGAAGGTACCCAGGCGTCACAAATGAGCATATATTTCAACGGATTATCCAAGATAATATATGGCCACTCACTCTCAAAAGGAACATCTCTGTGCGTAAAAACAATGGTAAGGTTATATATACTTATTCCATATTTAGTTGCAAATATTGACAGTAGAATGACATGGTATAATTCTTGAAAAATTCCTCTTGTTAATTTCAGTGTTCAGTGAGCAGCATTTTTCACATCTGTACTGGCATATCTTCAGCTATTGTTGGCTTTATCTTGTTGCTACAACGGAATACAAAGTTTTATTGAGGAAAGAGTGTTTTCATGTATGCCCAGATATACACTATTGTCCAGTGTATCATGCGTGGGGGGTGTAGTTACAGATGAGACTGCAGGGAGGGGGTGCTTGGTAAATGCACAACCAGCACGACAATGGGGGCGCTTAGGAACTCAGTTTTCAGCATAGTTGTCCTGGATTGTCTACTAATAAAGCTGGAACACAGAGTTTGTGTTTTCAACTCACAATTTGGTTGCAGGCGCAAGGATGTCTGAATTGAGCAACCTAGGCATGCCGGCATGCTGACCACTAGGGGCATTGTGTGAAGGGGTTAATTTTCACTGAGCTGCTGACACTATTGGATGTTTTCGTTGGTCAGGCAGCAGGAAACACAACTGCCTTTCAATGCTAATTGTGTCTGTTTGAGATTAACATTTCTAGAATATTATCCATCCATCATCTATACACACTTATTCCTGTTTAGGGTCACAGGAGGTGCCGGGGCCTATCCCAGCATGCATTTGGTGAGAGGCAGGAATACAGCCTGGACAGTGTGCCAGTCCATCACAGGGTAAACACACCATTCACTCACATACACACACTCATATCTGGGGGCAATTCACCAAACCTGCATGTCTTTGGACTGGGGAATGAAACCAGAATACCTGGAGGAAACCCACGTGGACACAGGATGAACAGGCAAACTCCAAACAGCCCCCTCTCTTCCATTAGCCCAGTGGTAACCAATCCTGTTCCTGGAGATCTATCATCCTGTAGGTTTTCATTCCAACTCTAACAAAGCAGACCTCATTCAACAGCTAGAGACCTTGTTAAGCTAATTAGTAGAGCCAGGAGCGCCAAATTAGGGTTGAAATGAAAACCTACATGATGATAGATTTCCATGAACAGGGTCAGTTACCACTGAATTAGCTTAACTGTCTATGACTACCTTGTTTTTTTAGACTCCTATCAAAGTGCTAACACTTACATAATGCCTCGGGAAGATTAATCAATTTATATTCTGTGTATTTACATACCGTTTGCATTGCTGATTCCCTCTGGAAGATATACCACCATGAATGGGACTTAGCCTGGTATATTTAGGTTGCTGGTTTCCATTACCTGTTCACTGATTCTCCTGCCAGAGGTCGGTAGCGCTTATAGCTGCTGACACGTAATTTGTGCCTGATATTTGTGATATCACGTCTGCTTAGTTAATTTCATATCGCTGTCGTATCTATTGCCTTGTACCATTTCGATGCACAGGAAATAATGTGAAGACGACTGTTGACTGGCATATTTTATATTAGCTGCATCTCTTGCACAGTATTAGGGATCCAAGCAGCGAAGCTGGTGGAACCCTATTGTATCTGTTAGGATTATTATTATTATTTTTCTCCGCTAAAAGTGTCTGAGGCTCAGCAACCATAAGTCATTGAGCAACCAAATTTGGTAGGTGGGTTCCTACTCAGGCACTACAAATCACCTATGTCGGCCGGAAGATGGTGCTATAACAAAGGGTCATGCATAAAAGGCCATAACTCCCACACCATAAGTCAGATCAACACAAAACTTCATCAATCTATGCATCTGAATGTGCTCTACAACTTTGCTATTGGAGCCACCTATGTCCGCCATATTGTTTGCCAGCCATTTTAACTTTTTAGTTGCAGCATGGAAGCTTTCTTCGCTAAAAGTGTCTGAGGCTCAGCAACCATAAGTCCTAGACCAGCCAAATTTGGTAGGTGGGTTCCTATGACCTCCCACTACTCAGACACTACAAATAATCTATGTCGGCCAGATGGTGGCGCTATAACAAAGGGTCATGCTTAAAAGGCCATAACTCCCACACCATAAGTCAGATCAACACAAAACTATTGGGACCACCTATGTCCGCCATATTGTTTGCCCGCCAATTGGACTTTTTTATTAGTTGTGGCACAGAAGCGCTGCAGCTCTAGATCTAAGTGTTACAACATGCCGCCGAGGTGTTACGAAATAGTAAAGGCCTTTACGGCAAGCGGCTAGGAGACATCCATTGCGACGCAACTAAGTAATCCTACACCGTCAGGTCTAGTTTTTATCAGTGAGGGAAGAATCTGAACTTCATAATGGACAATATTATCTATCTGGGCATTCATAAAAATATGCTTTCACCACTCAAAATTCATATTCCGTCCTAGCAAAAAAGATAAACCTGACAATAGCCCTAAGATATTCCAATACAGCAGTGAAAACGCTGCTCACTGAATAACGAAATAAACAAGACAAAGTTTTAAAAAATGATACCATGTCATTGTACAGTCAATATCTGGGACTAAATATTGAATAAATATACAACCTTATCATTAGTTTTACGCGTAGAGATGTTCCTTTTGAGACTGAGTGGTCATATATTGTCATGGACAATCCCTTTGTGAAATATACACACATTTGTAATTCCTGGGTACCTTCAAAAATAGCTGTGCGTAATACCACACCTGTTGTTTACGGCGTTGTCGCCCTTTTTAGTACAGTTTGGATTGATTGACAATTCATTTATTCAGTATGTGAGAGTATAAGCTTTCTAACAATGTATAATATGTCTGATTTTGCTTTTGGAATAGTGTTTTATAGGTCAGCGTAACCAAAAATGTTCTTATCATCGCTTTCACTTACGCAACATAAAGGTTGTTAATAAATCAGGTTGTTAATAAACCGTGAATTCGAAAATGAGGTCAATCCTTGTGGACATTACGTTTCTGATCTATTAAGGATAATTTCAGTATCGTTAGGTACCGAGTATCGAATCAGTATCGTTTAAGTTTCAAATATCGTTTCAGTATCGAGTATCGTGATGCTAAACCTGGTATCGGTATCAAAGTCAAAATTTTGGTATTGTGACAACACTAGTCTGACACCTTTTTTAGTTGCGGCGTGGAAGTGCTGCAGCTTTACATACACGCCGGGCCATCTAAGTGTTATGACATGCCATCTAAGTGTTATGACATAGTAAAGGCCTTTACGGCAAGCAGCTAGGGCACGTCCATGGCAATGCAACTAACTAATCCGACAGCATCTCTTACCACAAAATTGGCCATAAGTGATCAATATTTTATACAATCATCATGATATTCAGTAGATATGTTAGGTGAAGGAATATGAGTTAACATGAGGACAAAACCATTTTAAAATCGCTCCATAGGGGCCGCGTGCGGCTTTAATTGTTTTTGCTCTTGTACCGCATATAGTACACAAATGCAATACTGGTTGGATGTGGTTGGATGTGATTGGATATTTACCTCAATGTACCTAGTTAGGCTAATGCGATCTCGTTAGTTTTGTATTTGGCAGGATTGTTTTGTCTGATTCTGATTAGGCAAATGTGATTGCAGTGCTAGTTTTGTACTTGACAGGATTGTTTTGTTTATTTGCTCAACAGGTTACCCTACAGGGTTGGAGTCCTGACCTATGTGGTCACTTCTGGCACTATGATCTTTACTTCACTCTAGTGTGTTTTTCTGCACCTCTGCACTTTGAACTGATGCACTTGTTGTATGTCGCTCTGGATAAGAGCATCTGCTAAATGCCTGTAATGTAATGTAATGTGCATATTGTATTATTGTAGCCTATTGTGAGTACATTATTGCTGCTAATTTGTTTCTTTGCATGGGATTTGGTACATTACTACCTTATATAGCATAGTCTTATCACATAACACAAAATCCAATTAATTTCTTATGGTGTTTCAGTAGTTTATTCAAATTAACTTTATTACTTTCTAGAGTTTGTAGATTTGATAATGTGTTCCAGCTTGCCGTTGCTTGATTAGTACTTGCTGCATTGAATTCTTTCTGCATTTTGAAGCAAATGACTTTGACAAATGCCTTGTGGAATAATTTGCGCCTGTCTGAGCTGAGGACAAATTCTTATTTGTATTTCTGGACATTTTGTTATGGATAGGTTCTTTAAAAGCAAAGTAATTAATAGATTATCATTTTAACAGCCAATTCAAGCTGTTATGTATTATTTGTGGCTATATGGACCATATTTACCATCAGTGGCGCAGAATTCTGCATCACCGCATTTTTTCAATTATGCTGGATATTCTCTAAGACTGGTGTAAATGAGCACAGCCGCAGCAAGTTCATTTAAATGCACTGCTGGTATTTAATATGGGTCCTGCGCATGGCAGGAAAGCAACTTGTTGTACCACTCCATCACTGGTGAAGTTGGGTTTTGGACAGGTGTCAGGATCCATGGATGCAATGGATAGACATTGTCACCTTTAAAATATTAACAGGTCTCATTAGTTTAAAAAAAAAAAAGTTAGAACCCAGTTTTGATATTTCAGGTTGTTTAATTGTGTACTGAATAGCCAACCATCCCCAGAGTCACCATTTCTTAGCTTCTCTAACAAGCAGCTGTTCCCAAAGAAGAAGGAGTCAAGTGTTTTTAAATTATTTTTAAAAATTCTCTCGGATTTGCCAGAAATGTAGTGCTTGATAAATGTAACACAATAACTTAATGTAAAATGCAGCTATCATAGCCTTTTCTGTTTTGTACATCCAATTTAGTCCCCTACCTCCTCCCAAAGGAACAGTGCAATGTGGTGTCATACTTCCAAAAATTGTTTTTGAGTGAGCTAAGTAAAAATCTATTCCGGAAATGCGCACAAAAATCCTTAGTAAATATGGCCCTTATTTGTCCTACATCATCAAAAAGTGCAGATCCTGCCACTTTATTTTGTGCTTTATTAATTTCTCTTGTTGCTGCAGTGGACCAAAAACAGATGAGCAATCTAAGGGCCATATTTAGAGAAGATTTGCAGGGCTTTTATAGACGCTAACTAGACAAATAATGTTTTTGCCGTAAATGTTTGCACTGGTAAAAGGAGAGATTTGCGAGTTTGATTTAATGCGTCAAATGTATTTTAGGACATTCTGATGGTAGACAAGAAGCACATGGAAGGAGAGAATGTAAATGTATGCATATGACCTGCTACAGATGATTTATCATGACTGGTGACCCTTACAGCAAAGGTCATTGGCATCTGTTTTTTAGCATCTACTAAAAGCGGGTGTTAACTTCTTTCCGGCACATGATCAGAATGGCCATTTTTAAGAGTTGCCAAAGTTAAATATTAGAGTTTAGGCTAAGGCTAAATGTCCTATCGGTTCTATTCCTTTGGTGTTCTTGGGTATTATGTGAAATAGTAATTTCATTCAAACTTCCCTGCCCAGAGAGAAACTCTCTTGCATTACCGACATGACCTCTTTTATGTCAATATCATACAGAGCATTACCAAACATGATTTACTTCTTTGTTGGGTCATTTTAATTTTGCAATGATGAAAATTCAAGGATTGGGATGGCAGGTATGCCATCCAGCCAAGTTATGCCTTGGCAGAGCATGACCCATACCCAGGGCCAGATTAAGAACACAAAGGGCCCTGGGGCTACACCTAATCAAAGAGCCCCCTCAAAATTATCACACAATCTTTTCAGGCTCTCTCAGGTCTTGGCTTCTTAAATGGAAAACAAACAAAGTGGCTTGGACCGAGCCATACACTATTCCAGCCAATCAACACGTTGCTTCAGGAGCATGGAAGGGAGGGGTGTAATTTGATTGGCTGTTGAGCTCAATTATCAACAACCTTTTGCCAGAATCGAGGACTGTACCTTTAATCTGAGTTGAAAACACAACAATATTAAGAAAGACGAATAGGTATGATTAATGAGTAAACAATTTATTTTGTGGAAACAATTATTTCTAACCTGAGACATGGACAACATCAAGGCTAAATGTACAGGAAATCACGGCATAACTATAACATAATCAAAATCATTGTGCAAATCACTGGAGTATTTTTCTTGTAATTTCATAGATGCTGAGCGAAGCTCTTGTCCAGAATGTATTTGGATGTTATTCAAGAAAGAAACGTGCTCACTCACATCCTTGTAGGATGCGTATCTTCATTCAAGTTCTGCTAATAGCCTGTCATTAATGACATTAAATACGTCCACAGTAAATTTTTGCCTGCTGGTCATTGATAACTCGGACTCAGGCGTTTCATCAGTATGTATTTTATGCATGCGCTTTCTCTGAGTCTCGTTTTTATATGTCTTAGACACAGCAGGAGACGTACTAAGTGCTGCAGTTTCAAACCTATCAAACTGGTCTCTCTGTGTTGCAACATAGTCTTTTAATGAGGAAATCAACTTAACTGCATTCACGAGATCTAGATCTACCCCTTGCAACATGACACTTATTGTCTCAAACCTCTGCAGCACACAATTCCAGAATTGGCAAAGGAGAACTATCTCCAATTTGGTCATTTTCTTTGCAAGGGCTCGCTTGCTCATCAGCTAAAGAAAGTACTGTTTCAGTTACGTACTGTAAGGGTAGCTACGCAGTGATGTATTCGGCTGAACAAGCCAGCAGCAAGCTAGCAAAGCTAGAAAAATTGATAATGATACCCCAGTGCATTATCCATTTAGCTAACCTAGCTCCTAACGTTAGCGTGCAGACTGGGTGTGCTGATCGTTACCCGTGTGGACACTCCGATTTAAAACGGTTATCTACCTACTTATAGCTATATTTAATTTTAGGCCTCTAAAAATGACAACTACCTTTAACAGAATGAACCTGTGCAAAGGGTACATAATACACTTTAAATAATTAACCAAACACAGGCTTACATTTTCTGAACCTCAGTGATATAGTGGTGTAGCTAAGACTAGCTTCTAGCGCTAGCCAGCGCTACGATACCATCAACACAACGCACACAGCACTCATACGCCGGTATGCACTTATAGCCACCTCTACAGCATTTTCAGTAATACAGGAGTATGCAGCTTAAATCCTCTATGGAAAGCAACCTCACAGCGATTTTATCTACGATCAGTAGGTAATGTTGTGCTTCACTTTGGGGTGTTTATTCCGCTGGAAAAGAGAGAGAGCCAACTTTTTATTTTTATTTTAGTCAGTGACATTTCATTTCCTATGACGGCGATCGCGACCACACCATTTATTTTGCCTTTTTGTATAGCTATTTTCGTGGATAAAATTGCATTTATTATTATTATTATTATTATTATTATTATTATTATTATTATTATTTATTAGTAAAAACATTTACTTCATATCCAGGGAGGTAGCCAACTACTTGAAAGTTAGATGACGTGTAGTCGTTTACTAATACGATTGCATTTCAGGCTGGAAAATAACCAGTTAAACCAGAGAAATTGCTGAGTTGTCTTAGAATCTTTATCACAACAGAATGTATCAAGGCTAGCAGTGTCGGCATAGCAACGGACGCTGTAACAAAACTTTAGTACGTCACAATGGGTAAAACAGCTGTTTTAGAATGTCAAAAACATTCTAAAACATGAACGACGAACGGGCTGCAAATTTATAGGCTACCGAACCAATGTAGGGTTACTTCCACTGTCAACCAGGGCCCTGCCAGCCTGCGGGGCCTGGGGCTTAAGCCCCCCTTAGCCCTGTTGTTAATCTGGCCCTGCCCATACCTATACAGCACCGAGAGTTTGGCACTTTTCAGGTACAACTTTACCTATGAAAACTTGGACTATGTCCAAAACAGACTCCTAACTACTGTGTCCTCAAAATATGTATGCTGTCTAAGCATACTGTTTAGTCTATATTTTTTAATATGCCTGTGCAATGCGTAAAATGAAAATTAATTAAATAACTATTATTATTATTATTATTATTATTATTATTATTATTATTACTATTATTCATTAATATCCTCTGTCATGGATTTTACCTTCAGTGCAGGCAAATAATTTAGTCAGGTCACAGAGTAATTCAGCAATATAACTTTTATTTGGCCAAATTGGAGAAACTGTTCAAGCACTCATTTCAGAGTTCAAGAAGAGAGTCTCACTTCTGTTCACAAGTTCTGCCTTTTATATCTTTCTGTGAGCTATCTTTCTGTGAGGTAATTCGTATGGCATGACACTTTCTTGTTCCCCTTCCCATACCAACTTTCTGTTTTCCTGAGGACGTTTTTGCTTCATCCCAGAAATTTTGAGGAAATTCCTAGTTTCCTGGCGCCTCACGGCGGGGGAGTGTGTTCCTTCTTAGACTAACTTCTTATTCTCCCTTCGCAATACAGTCTTGTTTTGTACAGCTTGTCTTCATTTGACATCATACACAATACATGCAGTATTCAATAGAAATACAGGCTATTGATTAGGATATGACATTTTGTAAGCAATGGTCATACATATACCACCTGATTATATGCTTATAGCAAATGTACTTTTGAATGAATTTTACTCCATTTACAAATTGTGGGTGAATTTAACATACTGTCTTTTCTTTTGTCGAAACTTACAAAGACGACTTGTTTTGAATGCATATCTTTATGTCTAGTGCCTTATCTTAGTTTACTTGCTGCCCAACATATAGTTTGGGTAGGTGGTCAAGTATGTAACCTCACATTTTTACTTAGATTCCTTAGAAATATTTATTGTTGTTCCTTGTCTTTCAAAGAACTATGCGTCTATCTGCCAGTCTAGAAACTATAAAACCTGTTGAATAAACTGTATTCTTCAGAGAACTACACAGAACCCAGACTCTGTATTTCTCTCCATGATATCATGTATTAAAGTTATTCCTTGACACAAAGTATCCCTCAATTCATCTTTACATACATGTGACCTTCTCAGACATCTGTGTCAAGCATCTTGTCGCCCCTTTTGTACCAAAAATGATTGCAGTTGAAACTTTGCCGTATGTCCAGAACGTTATCTATCTGACTCCTTCAGCTCATCCACATTTCTTCCTCCTCGAAGGTCGTTCCTTCCCAGTGCCTTTCCATTTTGCACATTTAGTTACATTACATTACATTACAGGCATTTGGCAGACGCTCTTACATACATAGTTTTGTTATAAACAACAAAAAAACAACAACAAAAAAAGTTAAACACAGACAGTAAGGAAGCTTGTTTTCACACCTCCATACTGTAATGTGGAAGTGTCCTAAGGTTCTGTCCTTGTACTCATGCGTCATTGAAGGAAATGACACATGAGTACAAAAGCCTCACCCTTTTTTCCTCCATACATAGCGCTGATCATTATGGCCAAACAGTTCAATTTCTTTTCATCTGACCAGCGAACACTCCTCCAAAAGGCTAGGTCTTTGTCCTGGTGATCTCCTGAAAACTTCCTTCTGGCTTGTTTTATGCCGGTCTTAGAGTAGGGGCTTCTTCCTTGTGCAACAGATTTTCAGGCCATGGCGATTTAGGATTCTTTTAATGGTGGATGTAGATACTTTGGTACAGGGGTGGCCAACCCTGGTCCTGGAGAGCCGCAGGGTCTGCTGGCTTTTATTTTTACTCAGTGCTTAATTGATCAATTAAAGCAGTTGATTACACAGTTAACTCACCTCACCTGGTTTCTTTTGTCTAAGTGGTTGTTGTATTTAAGGTGAAAACAAAAACCAGCAGACCCTGCGGCTCCCCAGGACCAGGGTTGGCCACCCCTGCTTTGGTACCTGATGCCACCAACTCCTTCACCAGTTCCTTTGTTGTTGTCATGGGGTTCAGTTGAACCTTTCGGACTAACGTTCGTTCAGACCCAGGAGTTAATTTGTGCCTCCTTCCTGAATGATGCAGTGTCTGTGTGGTCCCAAGATTTTTATATTTGCATACAATTGTTTGTACAGATGCTCGATGATTCAGTTGTTTGAAAATTGCTCCTAAGGAGGAACCAGACTTGTGGAGGTCCACAATTTTTTTTTTCTCAGGTCTTGGCTGAGTTGCTTCGATCCCATGCTATTAAGGGCAAAAAGGCAGTGGCTCTAAAGGTAGGTACATATATACATACATAAATACAGCCACAGGTGCCAATTAACTCCCAATTAACTCCTAATTATGACAAATGGCCAATCAGAAGCTTCTAAAATGTCATTACATCAATTTCTGGAACCTTCCAGACTGTTTAAAGAGACAGTAAACTTGGTGTATGTAAACATTTGACCCACTGGAATTCTGATATAGTGAATTAAAGCTGAAATAAATCTGTCTCTAATCGATTATTTTCAAAATTACCTCTGATGTGAACAAAGTAGATGCCCTAATTGACTTGCTGAAAGAAATGTATGGTAAGCTGAAATGTGCGGAGTTGTGAAAAACTGAGTTTGAATATTTTTAGCCTAGTGTATGTAAACTACTGGCCTCAACTGTAGTACCTTAAGCAGATTTCATACCAACACTGAGGTACTCTGTCTCATACAGCCACTGAGATATTCTAACTCATAGACACTGAGATCTACTGACTCATACCGACTTTTAGGTACTCTGTCTTATACAGACACTGAGATACTCTATTCCATAAAGACACTGAGATACTGTGACTCATACAGATACTGAGATATTCTGACTCATACCGACACTGAGATACTCTATTCCATACAGACACTGAGGTACTTTGTTTCATACAGACACTGAGATACTCTGTCTCATACAGACACTGAGATACTTTGTCTCATACAGACACTAAGGTAGTCTGTCTCATACAGACACTGAGATACTCTGTTCCGTACAGACACAGTGACACCTTTACTCCCCATTTTGCATTTTTCCTGAAGTAGATTCTCTTATAGTGCCAGGCCTCTTCCATCACCATTTTATCATAGAGAATATTTTAATATTTACAATATATATAGTCCTGTGAGTTCATACATGTTGAAGGCTCGGAATAAAGTTTTAACATTAAATATTAGTAAGTGTCATAAATATCAGATGTGTTCCAAACATAAAAGAAAACACAATGAAAAATTATTTTTAAAAAACCTCAGATTTCTTTTGCTGGGAGAATGACTCACGTTATTTTGAAGCATGCACTGTAATCTTGTTTCCATGGCAACCGGTTGCCGCAGAAACCAATGCAGGCTCAGCAGCAAATGCAGCAAAGATAGGCTCTCCAAAGGAACAGAACTGAAAGATTACAACACCGCAGTCATTACTGGTTCAAAACAAAAAAGAAAAACTTTGCAAAAAATGTCATATTAAGCACAAGTCTATAAGCAGTTTCTCATGGTGCTTCTTCTCAGCAAATATTTAAGGTTATTTAAGGTTGTTCAAATTAACATTTTTTCCCCATTCAAGATTAAAATGCAGTGCTCTCACAGGTCTTTGGTGGCGATCACATCAGACATGTTTTAACAGCTTGAGGGTGCCTTTTTTCTAATTATTATAGATGTGTTTGAATCGTCTTCTGTGCTGCTTTTGCGCACCAGGTGGCTCACGTTTACCTGCCTTGGGCACCTTGTTGTTTTTAGGTGCGCATGAAGCTTAAAATGATCCTATTTTGATGCACTCCGGAAAAAAAGCAACCTACGTCACGTCATTCTTTTCTGTGCTGTCCAATCGCGTGAATATAGAAGTGGGCCCTGATTCTGCCATTAGCTTCCACTGTAAATAAAGAGGAAGAAAGAGATATTTGTCACAGTTTCTGGGCACTCAAATCATAAAACATAATCAAGTGTTGTAACAAACAATAACAAAAATAAATGGTCCAAGCCATGGCGACAAAGGCACGGGGACAATTTTATGCCATGTGGATGTAGATGGCAAGTTATTTTTGGGTGAAATTAGTTAGCTAATGCTGTTAAATATGTAATGCAAGTGATTGACAGGAGCAGAGTGCAGTTGCCCAGCAACAGCAAAAACTGAAAAAAGGCACTCCTCCTGTGCCTTTTTCAGAGTAGGCTTCTTACAATCAAGATAGGTAGTGCATATTATGTTTTCAAGCCAATAAAATGTATCCATTGTGATCACAGCCTTAAGCAGGTGTCTATTGTTCAGAGAATGGATTGACTGACAATGTGAGGTGTAGCTGATATACAGTAGCCAGAGCAGTCCTTTTGTGGTCTCTCGGCAAAAAACATTTGGGGGCCCCTCCAAAACATTAGCACCTTCTGATTGGCAGATTGGCACTTTTTGGAAACCAAAGTCAAAGGAAGGCAATAAGGTGTGGCCCTAGATGCAGTGCCTGATCTGCCTAGTGGGAGGGACGGGTCTGACAGTAGCATAAGACTGTGAAGTCAAGGCCAGACCCAAAGTTGACATTTTGTTGGGTAGCTCTGCCCCTCAATGACTCTGCATAGATAGGTTGCTTTTTCTGAAGAGTGATGCGCACTGAGCGGAAGTATGATGTGCAGTATAATAATGTAATCAAGAACAATACAATGCATTTGTGTAATTACTGTAACACAATGCAGTGTCATGTCTTTAGTCTTTTGGGCATAATATCAGAGACAAAATGATGTCATAAGTTCCTTAAAAATTCAAGAGACAAATATATGTATGGGCTATGCATGGGCTACAGTTTCCAAAAGGACTCACTTATCCTATCCCACAGTTTGATTGTGTCCATCTGAGAAGGAACCTTCACAAATATCTAGAAAGTCAGCCATTGCAATTCCCTTCTTTCAAATGTTAGAGTCTATAAATGTGGTAAACTATATACCTGCCAGCTTTCTGTCTGTTGTAACTAAAGTTTCTGAGAAATGGGTCCTTAGTCACTACATCCAATGTAGTTCAGTTTCAGAGCTCATCATTCAATGCTAACTGCCAATTACTTTTGCTTGTAAAACACTAAGTCAAAATTGGACAATGGTGATTGCAGAGTCAATGTTCCTAAACCTAAGGATGATGTGAACCACATACAGTGAGCTCCATAACATTTGAGAGCAAGACATATTTTTTCTATGTGTTTAAAATGCAGATTTACAACTTTTATAAACAGGTATATTTGTAATTTTGGTTTCACCAAACAGAAATTACAGCACTTTTTATACATAGTCCAATCTATTTCTCATTTGATACAATTAACTGGAGTATGGCTCAACTCAACCTGGTAAATCTTTTCTATATTATAAATGACCTGACCAGTGAAACTACCAAGCTCTATTCCAATGTTTTTTCCTATCCAACTTATCCTGTGACTAGACTCTTTGACAAACTTTCTCAAATGAGAAAGTCTGTCAGCAGACTGTTTCAAGACATGAAATGACTAATTGAAAATGTAGGCAAGAACTCGATGTTGGATGTGGCGGAAGCTGAGTAGGCTCAACCAATCACAGTTACTGTACATGGTGCTCAAGAAAATAGAACCCATGGAAAACACCACATGGGTTCTGAGGGTGATACTGATTGTATCGATAGGAAGTGCCTGAATTACCTGAAAAAACACCCCAAAAAATTTAAATAAATAAAATAATGGAGGCGCGAAAACCTGCTCCTCCATAATGGACCAAAGCAAACTGACAACCAGCATGATGGCATCTTCTTGCCAGTGGATCTCAGAGAAGTTCTGAGCTAGTATTGTGCAAGCTGTGGGCCATCTCGCTTTCCCAGTAAATATCTCATTATAAGGCACTGGTATTATAAGTGGTTTGAAACTTCAATACAATGTAAACTTATAATTTGTTATATAATCCTGTTGAAAAGTTGTTGTTTTTTCTTGTTCGAAGAATTGCCAGTCGGACTATGAACAATGCAGGACTTCCACAGAGAATGCTCCTTGGACGGATATGGTATGCCTACATCTGCTGGGGTACTTCCAATTCATTGTGTCGCCCCCAGAGGTTAAATAACAATTCTAACTCTGATTTAGCCGATGGGTTCCGGGATTGTCTTGTGACAAATTGGTCATAACCAGGAATAACCACATTTAAGGCCTGTTGAGATTTTAGCAAACATTGAAAGTCCTTGAGAGGCAGCCTAAGTGACATCACCACTGCAGTATCCTAAGAAAGTCCAACCTCCTGAGATGAAATTAGCAGATTCTTTCATTGTTTAAAAAATTTTTGCATGGTAATTATTTTTGGCTGTTATTATATTATGTCATTATTACCCATTCTGGCCTGTGCTATTATATTTTATATGCTATGCTATTGCCTTTGAGTGTCTGTGCTATAAACTGTATTGCTGCCACTAAATGTGATGTAATTACATGTTTGAATCTGCTATTATTATCCTGTAACTTAATTTACCTATTTTTTTAACCTGTTCTACTACTGATGAAGATATGCTTTTCAGCTAAATCTTGCAATATTACATGTGTGTAACTATTGTCCCAGCCAAATAAAAGTAATAAAATAATGTTTAAATGGACCTGTTAGTATAATCTGCAGCTTGGATGCGATTGTGTGGTTTTTAGCTGCTGTTTCCCAACCTTTTCAAGAGACCTGAAGGGCAAGGTTTCATTAATATTCTGGTCATCTCTCCCGTTGTTGGATATATTAGACATTATGTAACTTGGGTAAAGTGCTGATAGCCCTGTGCTATGCTTTGCCTGGGACTGCTGTTACATAAGCCTGCTCCTTCGCCATACAAAAAAACAGTCTAAGATTGCAAAAAAAAATTAAAATCTTCTCAAATATCTTGCCGTGCAAATGTACAACTCATTTAGCGTTTATGTGATGCACCAAAAAAAAAAACAAAACCAGGCCCCCTTTAAGATACAAAAAACACATTAGAATGATGAATCAAATTTAAGGCCTTGGTGCTTGCATACCAGGCAGCTAAGGGGTCAGCACCAGGATACATCCAGAGGATCATCAGACCCTACACACCAGCCAGACCTCTCCGTTCTGCCACCTCTGGACACTTGGCACCTCCCCCTCTTCGCGTCTGTACTTCCCGCTCCCGTCTGCTGTCTGTCCTGGCCCCTCGCTGGTGGAATGACCTCCCCGTGGCGGTCAGAACAGCAGAGAATCTGACTACCTTCAAACGCAGACTAAAGACTCATCTCTTCAGGCTGCACCTCTCCCCACCCCTCCCTAGCCTATAGTTTAGCTCAATGTACTAGGCTAATACGATTGTTAGTTTTTATTTGGCAGGATTGTTTTTGTTTTTGTCTGGTTCTGATTAGGCAAATGTGATTTCAGTGCTAGTTTGTACTTGGCAGGATTGTTGTTTGCTGAACAGGTTACTCTACAGGGTTGGAGTCCTGATCTATGTGGTCACTTCTGGCACTACGATCTCTACTTCACTCTAGTGTGTTTCTTTTGCACCTCTGCACCTTGAACTAATGCACTTGTTGTACGTCGCTCTGGATAAATGCCTGTAATGTAATGTAATTAAATGTGCAATGCACACCCCACCCCCTCCATATATAGAGCTCAAGCAGTACTCCTACAACCTAAGGTTATCTGCAGCTGGAGAAGACATTTACAACAAATCAAAAATGTTAAAAACTAAAAAGATATTTGGTGAAGCTGTGGTGCTTATTAAAATACATATAAGAATGAGCAAATTCTGTTCTTTTCATCCATAACAATGCTGATTTGTAAGCCAGTTTTGATAGCTTAATTTTAATGGTGGTTACAGTCCTGTAGACATTTCTATACCATTGTGCCATATGAGGTCACATACTGTGATATCATGCAAAATAGTGGTGCAAACTTCTATGCAATACTCTGAAACACAACATTAAATAAAGTTGAATGATGGTAAGCAATGATTGGTTAAAATATAACTGAAGTTGCATGTGCAAGAAAGTGTTGAGTAGACAGAATGTCCTGTTAGATTCCATCTATTGCGCATGTAGTTTGCTTCAGAACAGTTTGCTATGCTTTGCAAAACTCCTTGGGAGTTCTGTGGGTGTGTCATCGAGATGGGAATGTTGGCACCACTGAGTTGGCTGGATGTTGGCTACAGTATAAAGGCCAGACACAATCACCTTCCCAGTACCCATACTAGCAATTTACTGTAGCTATGTATTAATTTTTGCCCCATTTCTGTTTTATTACATTCACATAGTGCTTTGGTGCTCTTGAATATGTCCATTCATTCAAAATGATGTAAATCAAATCTTCCTGTAGTGGGCAGTATTACAACATTGTTGTTTTCAAGAGAAAACAAAACTTCTACTGAATTAAATAGACTTAGTATCACAGTATTTGTTTGTTTTGCAGTTGTCTCAATGTACTCTGAAATTAAAGTATAGAACAAATAATCATTTGAGATAAATAAAGAAATCAAGCAATTCTGTTTAATACAATTTAATCTAAATTTTTGACTCATCAAAGTAGCCACCTTTTGCAGATATAACAGCCGAACACACTCGTGGAATTCTTTCTACAATGGAAATCAAATATTGTTCGGAAAGTTCTTTCCAACACTGCTGCAGAAGTTCCCACAAATGTGTTGCACTTGTAGGCAGCTTTGCTTTCACCCTTCTGTCCAGTTCATCCGAAACCAGCTTGATGGGGTTTAAGTCTGGAGGCTGTGCTGGCCATTCCATGATTTGAAGCCTACCGTCTTGTTCTTTTCTTCTAAGGTAGTTCTCACATAGCCTGGAGGTATGTTTTAGGTCATTATTTTGCTGTAGGATGAACCCTGAAAATGTTCTCTGCCTCATTGCCTAGAGCATATATACGGGTGCTAACCTGTACTTGCCCTTCCTCCTTGTCAAGCTTGGTAGCCGTCCTGTACCTAGCAAAACGTGTTCTCCATTCCATCCATTCCGTTGGTCGATTAAAACTGAAATTCTCGGGTGGGCTAAACTTTGCCATCAACCACTTTTCTAGCAGAATGAAACAATCCTGCTTCTGACACCATGTAATATGCTTTTGTAGACCGAGAAATAATCAAATGTCCAGGCAGAGGTTTAGTCTTTCTTATAACCTTTACTCACACTCTCAGTGTCTTATAACAACCGGGCTCGTCATCACATGGTGACCTCTTGGAACTTTCCGTGCATGCTCTGACAGTGTCAACTGAAAAAACAAGATAATTTCTGATATAAAGATAAAATTTATGTAATGTTTTTTTTACACTTTATTAAAGGGGACATTTCAATTGATATAAAAAGCTTTTAAAAATAGATTTTGGTGACCCAATAGATAAAATACACTTAAAAAGGTCAGAGGGACTCAAATCATACCGGTTTCGTGGAATGACTCATCTGCATGTAAAAATTATAGCTAGTATAATTTATGTGTTATAGGCCTATAATTTATATGTTATAACTATAGCCCCAGTGCTGTACACACACATCCATTTCCAACATAGGGTGCAAATCAATAAACAATGCATTCACAAATTTATTGAATGAGTGCAAATCCTTTATTGGAATGAAAGCAATTTGCAAAAACACACACGTGAAACTTCATCGTGATGATGCAATGTCATTCAAACCAATTCTAACACTCCTGTGATTAAGAACATTGCTTGCTTGCTAGGTTGATAGCGGGCCTAATGCGGCTAGCCGAGTGCCTTTATAGCAGGGTTGGTGAAGTGTCTTCATGGCTGTCTCCCAGAGCACAGACAGAAGTTAGTTTTAACTAGTAACTAGCAAATGAAAGTGCCTTTGTTTAGATCCAACTCTCAAACATTTGCTTGATTGTTTTTTAATAACTATTATCATTAGCGCATCAACTAGATAACGCTAACTAGGAACATCGCTGATTAAGAACCTACTAGCCAGCTTGCATGGCTAATGCCGCAGGCCACAACACTCAGTTCCCAGCCAGCAGAGCTGTCTCCCTTATTACTGTCACTTAGAAAGTTTTAACTAACTACTTTACACATGCCAGTGCCATTGTTTTGATCCAGCACTCAAACATTTCCTTAATATTTTATTAATTATTCAGCTGACATTAGCAAATTAAGAACAGCACCTGCTTGCTACAAAGCTAGCAGATCTAATGCCTCTAGCCACCTCACTCGCAGTTCCCAGTTAGCACTTGGTCTTTATGGTTAGGCTATGTCTTTGCACACTGACAAAGCTGGAAAGGTGGTTTTACCTAGGGACTAGAATAGAAAGTGTGGTTAATTTTGGTTCAGCATACAAGCTTTTGCTCAAATCTTTCATTACTTTTTTTGGTGTTTTCACCCATGTAGTGCAAAACAAAACATCCCGCTGCCCAAAAAACCCAGAAAATTATTTTCTTGTTGTGTATGTCTGCATCATACAGTCAGTAGATGTATTACCTTGCCCCTCCTATCTGAGTATTATAACGTCATAGCATTGAAACAAACTTTATCGTGAAAATAACAGCGGTGAAGGGAGATTTATTTAATTATTTCAAGATAAAATTTATTTAATTATTTACCAATGCATTTATTAATTTACAGTGCCTTTGGAAAGTGTTCAGACCCACCTTTTTTTGTTACCCTACAGCTTTATTCTAAAATGGATTAAATTCATTTTTATTCTCATCAATCTACAAACAATACCCCATAATGACAAGGCGAAAATAGGTATTTAGAAATTTTTGCAAATTTATTAAAAATTGAAAAAAAAAGTATTCGGACCCTTTGCTATGATACTCAAAATTAAGCTCAGGTGCGTCCTGTTTCCATTGATCATACTTGAGATGTTTCTACAACTTGGACGGAAGCCACTTATCAGTAAAAGGCACATGATAGCCTGCTTGGAATTTGTCAAAAGTACGGTGACCGAGACGTGTCAAACGAACTGCAAATTCGAAAAACACAAGCGCATTAACGGAAAACACAAATGCAAAAATCACAACATAAGTGAAGTGAGCAACAACGAATGTTGACAATTAAATGACTATTATTAAATGGAGCTTAGAATGTCGCCAGCAGTGTATGCGCGTAATATAGGCTATAAATGGCATGCGGTTTCTGTCAAAACATTTGATGGATTGAAACTCCGCCCCTTTCCCCGCCCCCTGTAGTAACTGTCAAAAAGTTTGATGGATTGAAACCCCCGCCCCTTTCCCCGCCCCCTGTAGTAACTGTCAAAAAGTTTGATGGATTGAAACCCCCGCCCCTTTCCCCGCCCCCTGTAGTAACTGTCAAAAAGTTTGATGGATTGAAACCCCAGCCTGTGTTTTATTATTTTTAATAATATATATATATATTTTTTTAATATAGTCATTGTTTAATATCGTTTTATTTAGGCTTGTTGGTTTTTAGCGTAGCACATGCGTGATTTGGCATATATTTTATTTTAATGGAAATGTTCGTTTTTAAAAGTAATCCATGAGGGAAAGTGTTGATTATGTTTGTGCTTTTTAAACGTGTTTGAAAAGGGTAGTTTTGTGTAAAAATGCTTTAGCAACTTAAAACACTTTATTGTTTTGAAACACCAATCGCCACCAAATAACCAAAAAGGCAAATGAATGCGTTAATAGGGTTACATGCGTTAAAATGTTTAAAACAAGTACAAATTATGTTAGAAAGTTTGGTAGTTGTTTCATAAAGTAGATTAGTTTATTAGTTAGACGAGGAGACAGCATTGTGTGTATGAGCATTAGTTTTGTGTCAAATAGAATTTAAGAAAAGCGAAAGCGTGTTAACATTACATTACATTACATTACATTACATTACAGGCATCTGGCAGACGCTCTTATCCAGAGCGACGTACAACAAAGTGTATAACCATAACCAGGAACAAGTATGACGAAACCCCTAGAGAGAAGTACCGGTCCAAGTGCAGGGAACAACCGCATAGTTCAACTTGGACCCTGAAGGTTAAACTGATTAACACTAACAACGAGAACGGCAACAACGCAGTCTATGGAAAAAATACAAGCAGTAAAGACAGTTAATGCACCTAAGTCACCTACGAAACAGCTGCCTAGTTACAACCCTAAGCTTACAGTCATTTACAGGGGGGTAGGGAGGGATGGGGAGAGGTGCAGCCTGAAGAGGTGAGTCTTCAGTCGTCGTTTGAAATGGGTAAGTGTCTCAGCTGTTCTGACCTCCACAGGGAGGTCATTCCACCATCGTGGGGCCAGAACAGACAGGAGACGTGTTCTGGAAGTGCAGGTGCGAAGAGGGGGAGGTGCTAGGCGTCCTGAGGTAGCAGAACGGAGGGATCTGGCTGGCATGTAGGGTTTGAATATCTTGTGGAGGTATGCTGGGGCTGATCCCTTGACTGCCTGGTATGCTAGGACCAATGTTTTAAATTTGATACGAGCTATAACAGGCAGCCAGTGGAGGGTAGTGAGCAGGGGAGTGACGTGGGAGTGTCTGGGGAGGTTGAAGACCAGACGAGCCGCAGCATTCTGAATGAGTTGCAGGGGTCTGGTGGCAGATGCCGGTAGTCCAGCCAGAAGAGAGTTGCAGTAGTCCAGGCGGGATAGAACCATTGCTTGGACCAGGAGCTGGGTTGAGTAGGTGGTGAGAAAGGGGCGGATTCTGCGGATGTTATACAGGAAAGATCTGCATGCCCAGCTTACTGCTGCAATGTTCTTGGAGAGGGACAGCTTGTTGTCCATCACCACTCCGAGATTCTTGGCACAGGGTGATGATGTCACTAAGGTGTCCCCTAGGGAAATGGAAAAGTCGAGGAGGGGAGAGGATAGAACAGGAATAAAGATTATCTCCGTCTTTCCCGGGTTGAGCTTCAGGTGGTGATTGTCCTTCCAGCTCTGTATGTCCCTCAGGCAAGCGGAGATGCGGGCAGGGACCTGTGTGTCCGATGGGGAGAAGGAGAGAAAGAGTTGCGTGTCGTCGGCATAGGAGTGATAGGACAAGCCATGGGCAGATATTACAGGGCCAAGGGATCTGGTGTACAAGGAGAAGAGAAGGGGACCGAGGACTGAGCCCTGGGGAACTCCGGTGGTGAGGGGACGGGGTGGTGATACCTTACCCGCCCAGGCAACCTGGAAGGAATGGTCAGAGAGGTAAGACTCAATCCAGTCAAGGACTGTGCCGCAGATCCCTGTTGCTGCCAGGGAGGACAGGAGGATAGAGTGCTCCACAGTGTGAAATGCAGCGGAGAGGTCTAGAAGAATCAAGACAGAGGAGAGGGAGGCTGCTCGTGCGGCATGGAGTGACTGACCGAGAGGAGTGCAGTTAACTCCATCCACAGGGGATAAATTAGGCCAGCCAATCCCATCAAGACTGCATTATAACTTAATTCCACTGAGAAGCCATGATCGATGGACAGGAAACACTCGGGCAGCCTATCAGGTATGTAACTTGCTAGGCCTATAGTTTAATTTAATTTAAATTCTATAACTACATGCATAAGAAAATTATTAAGGCTCGACGTCTTGACTTATTTCGCAGATTTAAAAGAGTTCCTGCTCGCGACAGACGCACCCGATTCAACGCTTCATGTGTTTGACCCGTCAAACTTTCATCTTGCGTGCAGCCAGGAAGGGTCTATTCGTCAGAGTACGTTTGTCAGTTCTGTGTGTGTGTGTGTGTGTGTGTACTTTTAAAATGTTTATTTATTTATTTATTTATCCACTTTTAGCCGACAATCGACAGAATCGACACCCGTAGTAGCGGATTTGGAACGGCCGACGCAATTGCTAGAAGCACAGGTTCACGCAGCAGTGGGCACCGAAATATACAACTTTCTACAGAGTATGAAACTTGAAATTTGAAACATGAAAATTTATGTTCACTTTTTAACTTCTATTTTTCTGTCATCTGAGTTGTGTTATTTATTTTTTTTAAAAGCCCCTGAAAGTCAACCAGAAGCGGTCACTGAGGCCCCGACTTCTTCGACGGATACCGGTTTGGTACACTTTCCAAGTCTGAAGAGAAAACGCGGTGAGATTTTATTAATTTATTATTTTGTAATTTGTGAACCTGCAGAAACAAATGTGTTCAAATCATAGTTAATTATGAATTTCTTTCTTTCTTTCTTACTTTATGCCACAGAGAATAGCATTTCAGACTCCAACACGGATTTTCTAGACGTGGAATTGGATCGAGAAGCGCTGCTTCAACCTTCGGAGGCAGTACTGAGCCCCGGAGCCGCAACACCATCAGAGGGCACAACGCCAGCAGCAACACCCCCGACAAACGTGGAGGCCCAAGAAACCGAAAAATCAGAACTGTGTATGCAAATTTTGTCGCTGTTGAACCGTGAGTTGGACGCTTCCAGACAACGTTTGAATATTTTAGAAAAAATATTAAATGGCACCGAAACGCCCGCAAGATACACGCTCTGGATCTCATAGTGATAAAAGACACAATGATGACAACCGGATGTTGATGCTAATCATGATACTAACCATGACACTAACAGTTTAAACTTGCAACAGCAGCAAGCAGAGGTTAACCTTCACCTGTTACACGTTATGAATGATCTTAATCGAGGCACAATTAACACGCATGCAGAGGTTGAACCTGTAGAGCATAGGGGTGATGATGTGTTTGGGGGGCTGCTACGCGCTTTGGACGCTGTAAACCGTGCGATAGGTAATTACGTAGAACCAGAAATAAGACCTAACATTGTTGACAATAACGTGCATGCGGCTACAGATAGTACTAATGATGACCAAAATGGTGGGGGCCTTAACGATAGAGATGCAGGTGATACGCAGACCACGTTTCAACAATACAGAAATTAGGTTACGGTTTAACTTTGCATATTTGTACGATGTGGACAACTACGCAGTTTTATGTTCATGTTTTAAACACCCTAGAACATTTAATGAACAAAGTTCACAAGCTGGCGTCCCCCGACAATGTTGTACAGTTAGAGTTGCGGGGGGATTCTCTGTCTGAGGGTGTAACTGTGCAGTTAACAGGGGGTGAAATTGATTTGGATGTTTTTTTAAGCATGACTGAAAATCTGGTTCACTGAAATTTTGAGGTGTTGTCTGATGATACTTTGGAGCTGGTGGCTCACATTAAAAACCCTAATAGTGGTGTTGGAACCCGTCGAAAATTGTCAACGTGTCTCAAAAATCAAATAATTTGCAAGAAATTACGCCATTTAATTGTCAATAGGGGCAATAACCTCTGTTTTGCCACTTGTTTAGCGCATCTTTTAAATCCGACATTTACAACGTGCGAGGCTGAGAGAGAGGCCGAACATTTACAGCGGTCTGTAGGTCTGAGTGTCCACCATAAGGTCAACTTTTCGGACATTGAAATGTTTGAGCGGCTGTTAAGCGTCCAGATAGTTGTGTGGAGCCATGGTGCCGCTAATGGTGTCTTTACAAAGTTTCAAACGGCCTCCAGACCACACCCCAAGACGTTGTTTCTTTACCTCGACGGTGACCACTATTATGACATAAAGTCCTGTAAAGGCTTCTTGGGCAGTGCATATGTTTGCAACTATTGCTATACGCCCTTTAGCGCAAAGAAAGACCATAGCTGTCAGTACCACTGCAACGTGTGTTACAGCGCCGAATGCTTTATGAACAGCTTAAGATCAATACAGTGTAAGGATTGTTTGCGCATATGTCGGTCAGAGTTTTGCTACAAAGAGCATAAAGTTGTGAAACCACAGGGTGTCAGTCGCAAAATGCGCAGCTCATGCGATACTACCAAGTTTTGTCCCAAATGTTGCACAAAGTATGTTGTCAGCAGCAGCAGTGATGGGGCCACACAGTTGTAGTCCACAGCGTTGCAACACCTGCAAGGCTGTGTTGACTCCTGAGAGTAGCCATGTGTGTTTCATACAAGGGGTGAAACCTGAAAGCCCCAGCCACCGTTACGTGTTTTATGATTTTGAGTGTCGGCAAGACCAAGGCCAACATATAGCAAATTTCATAGGCTGTATTGATTTTAACGGCGAGTGTTGGGTGGCGTCTGGCAATAAATGCGTAGAGGCTTTTTAGCAAAGGTATCGGACTCCAAAGTACAAGGGCTACACATTCATTGCACACAATTCAAAGGGGTACGACGGCTACCTGCTGATGCCGTATTTAATTGACCAAGGCGTAACACCGCATCTAATTGTACAGGGCAGTAAACTAATGTGCATTACTGATGAAGCTTTTGAACAGAGGTATGTTGACTCCCTTTGTTTTCTAACAATGAAACTGAGTGCAATGCCTGCTGCTCTAGGTTTTGAAAATTCAATAAAAGGCTACTTTCCCCATTTCTGAAATACAATCGGTAACCAGAATTACATTGGCCCGTACCCACCACCCTTGTACTATGAGGTCGATACAATGATGGAAAAGGAGAGGGAGGAATTTATGCAGTGGTATAATAACGTGTCTGGAGGGGTGTTTGATTTTAGAAAAGAAATGGCTGAGTACTGCCAGAACGACGTTGTCATTTTGTGTGAAGCGTGTTTAAGGTTCCATCCCAAGGTTCTTGGGAGCACAGGTCTAGACCCTTTCCAGTGTGTAACTATAACCTCGGTTTGTATGAAACAGTACTGCACGAGTTTCTTACCAAGAGACACCATTGCTGTAACATCGCCCGATAACTACATTCAACAGCAAAAGTCATTTTCCACACCAGGCATTCAATGATTAGAATATCTGAGTCACCGTGACAATGTATTCATTCAGCATGCTCTGAACCGGGGTGAGGTTAAGATGGGTGCTTATTATCTAGATGGGTATTCAGAGTCAGAAGGGGTGCGTACAGCATATGAAATAGCCGGCTGTTTTTTTCATCGGGTGTCCGGAATGCTTTGACCCAAACACTGTTAACCCTCTGACAAAAATGGATTTTGGTGCAATGTATAACAAATTTCAAGAAAAAGTTGATACTCTGCGTAACACCTACAATCTGCATGTGCTTGTAATGTGGGAGCACGAATGGGTAAGACTTAAGCAGGAGAACGCGGAGGTACAGACGTTCCTACGATATCTTGATTATCCGGAACGTCTGGAACCGCGTGATGCTCTGTTTGGTGGTCGAACTAATGCATTAAACCTTCATTACATTCAAGAAGATGAGCAAATACATTATTTTGATTTCACCAGTCTATACCCTTTTGTGAACAAGACTAAAGTTTACCCTACAGGGCACACCACCATCATCTTCTGTGACTTCGACCAAATCAAAGACTATTTTGGTCTGGTCAAAGCACCCCCCTAGACAACTTTACCTACCAGTGTTACCGTACAGGGTTTCGGGGAAATTAATGTTACCAATTTGCAGGACTTGTGCGGAATCTGAGCATCAAGGTCGGTGTGAACATTCTGATGAGTTGTGTTCTCTCACAGGTGTATGGTGTACCGTTGAATTGGCTAAGGCTGTTGAGAAAATTAACAACATTTTTGAAGTTTGGCATTTTCCAGAAAGGTCTGATTCTGTCTTTAGTGACTACATTAAGACGCATTTAAAGGGGAAACAGGAAGCTTCTGGCTATCCCTCTTGGGTGTCTAATGACACTGACAAGGCAGAATAAGTTACTGGGAGAAGGAGGGCATCCGCTTAGATCGAAACAATATTTCTGTCAACAAAGCCAAAAAACAGATATCAAAACTGTTTTTAAATAGTCTTTTGGGTAAATTCGGACAGAGAACCAATCGGCCAAACACGACCTTGATCCGGGACCCCGAACAGTTCCTGCAATACATGTTTTCAAACAAGTACGATGTCTCACATTTTTCATTTCTTACAGAAGACGTGGCTCTGGTGCAGTGGAAACTGGGTTTCCCAAAACCGCCCACAGCAATGTGTTCATAGCAGCATTCACCACCGCTTATGCCCGGCTCGAGCTTTATTCCGTCATGGATAAATTGCCTGACAGGGTTCTGTACCACGATAGAGATTCTGTCATCTTTGTGAGTCGGCCGTGTGACTGGGTACCTCCTCTCGGGGACTTTTTGGGGGAGCTGACAAGCGAACTGGACCCAGGTGACCACATTGTCGAATTTGTGTCGGGGGTCCCAAGACATACGGCTATAGAACACTGCTAGGTAAATCTTGCATGAAAGCTAAAGGTATAACACTGCATTTTACTAACACACAGGTTGTCAATCTTTCATCCCTCACAGATTTGGTGCGTCATCATGTACGTAACCCAAAAGCTCCAGCCCGCAAAATTTTCACAAGCACACAGCAAATTGTTAGGTGTAAGAAAGGCTTCTCACTCAGCAACCGTACAGTTTCTAAAAAATTCAGAGTAGTGTACAACAAAAGGGTCCTGCTCCCCGATTTCACAACATTACCATATGGCTTCTAAATCAGTGTTTGGGGATGAGGGTTTTGACAGCCGTCTTCAACATCCGTTTTCATGCATCATCTCAGGACCATCAAACTGTGGTAAAAGTGTCTTTGTGAAAATGATATTGGAAAACGCATCTCATGTTTTGTCCACCATACCACAGAATATTGTCTGGTTTTATTCATGCTGGCAGCCAATGTACGATGAACTGCTTTGTAAAATAATGTAAAATTTGTAGAAGGACTTCCTGAATCTTTGACCGATGAAGCGTTGCTTCCTTTACACAAAACCAATTTGATCATCGTTGACGACTTAATGGAAGCAGCCAGTGAGAGCTCAGAGGTGGAAAAAGCTTTTACCAAGTATACGCACCACAGAAATTTGAGCATTATATATTTAGTACAAAACCTTTTTTTTCAGGGTAAAAAGAGTTGCACAATAAATCTTAACGCAAACTATATTGTTCTGTTCAAAAATCCTCAAGATAAAATGCAAGTTAATGTTTTAGCTCAGCAAATGTCCTAGACATTCAAAGTTTTTCCTTGAATCTTTTGAAGATGCGACCAGAAACCCTTACGGTTATCTTTTGGTGGACTTAAAAGCACAGACACCAGAAGAGTTTCACCTCAGAAGTGGTTTGTACCCTCCAGAGTGGCCCGTGGCTTATGTGCTAAAGAAAAAGTAATGTCGGCAGGTATTAAACGGTGCTGGCCGCTTTTAAAAGCTCTATTTGAAGGCAATGCACAGCAAATGTTGCACACTCATAAAGATGACTCTTCAAGCGTGCATGTTGTTGAGGGTTCTTTATCAAAACTCTGCAATATCCAATACAATGCACAAAAGAATGATCACTTCGTAGTAGCATGTTTCACTTTCACTGCTTTGGCAAACACTGAACTCTGTGCCAAAATAATAACACAGTTATTATATTATCATCACATTAACATTCCTATCTTCGCATTTACATCTCTTGTTCCACCCTCCAGTCCAGTTGGTGGCGGTAATGCACCTATACGCTGGCTTCCCAACCGCCAATAAACACCAGAGAAGACGAACTTCAATAAACCATCTGCAAGCAGTTTATGTTCTACAGCACTAGTTAACTTCACAAGCAACTGTTAGCTAGCTTGCTTGCAGGAGTAATGAAAAGCTGACAGTTTGGTAATTTTGAATACACGATGGTCATGCAGAAAGTTGGTTAACTGGCTGTTAGAAACCAGTGATAATAGCGCTAATGTGATTTAAACTTTGACCAACTGGTTATAACGTAACTACTTGGATACCTTGCTTGATAATTTGCCCCCTTCATCGCAAACAGAAGAAACAATTAAAACTTTGGCAGCTGCTATTACCGTAGCCCTGCAACACATAACCTACTAGCTAACGTTAGTACCATTTACTGTATACGTTATCTCATAAAAAACACGTTTTCAACGTACAAAAATGCCAAGTTACTAAAAAGTATTGATATCAAAATGACGCCAAGTTACGATACTACAAACAATATAGGCTATCTTGCCTCACCGAAATGACATAAGATGTATCTCAAAGCAATGCTACCCAATATTTCCTCAGTTCTTTCAAGTCACTTGGCCCTGTGTATAAGCATGCACTACATGAACAGGCCAAATATATGTGTGGATGGCTCTCTCACAGTCAAGATTGATTGAATAGGTGTGTGTATGTCCAATTTGTATTGGTATGTAGGCCTATGTATTTCGCTGCCCAGGCTTTCTGTTGCGTGAATGATAGTATGTTTCTTGGTACAAGTGTGTTCGTGAATGTGAATGTAAGATGCTGCCAGGGAAATGTCCCCATACGGATAAAGAAGTTCTCTATGTATGTATGTACAATATGTGTTTTACATGCAGTATTTATTGTACGTAGCAAATATACAATAACTTGCACATGTACTCAAATTCAGTTCAGAAGCAAGTATAAACATGTTTTCTGGAGAAATGTGCTTCCTGTCGTTGCTCAGCAGCAGTTCTGTACATTAATTAATTTATACATTAATTTCAATGTACAATGTTCAATGTGTTCCATGAGGCAATTCGAAATATTTGTCTCTTTGATCTGACAGAAAGTTTGCATGACATTGTGAAATGGTAAGATTAGAAAACACAGGGCCAAGTGACTTGAAAGAACTGAGGAAATATTGGGTAGCATTGCTTTGAGATACATCTTATGTCATTTCGGTGAGGCAAGATAGCCTATATTGTTTGTAGTATCGTAACTTGGCGTCATTTTGATATCAATACTTTTAGTAACTTGGCATTTTTGTACGTTGAAAACGTGTTTTTTATGAGATATCAGTTCTTTTTGCAAAGCGTTTTATTATGAGAGTGAGAAATGCGACCCTGTAAGAAACGGTTGTGGATTATGGCTATCGTTGTGTGAATCTGTACAGTCTGATGAGCGTGTACCGTTCAGCAGTTTCGGTTTGCTATATATGTAAAACAGTGGCTGTGAGATAGGATGCAGTGGCGTAAGCGTAAACGCATCAGAAACGCAGATGGAATATGGTATGTACTCACGGATTGGACGTCCATCCAACGAGCCTTGACTGACAAAATAATCAACACGCCCGTAGAATTATAACTCCCTAGGGCGCAACTTGTGTAGCCTTCTGTCCTGCTCCGTTGTCTGTTATTTCGTGGAGATGCACTATTAGTGTTTGTAAGGTTTATCCTTCTGTCCTGCTCCATTGTCTGTTATTTCGTGGAGATGCACTTTTAGTGTTTGTAAGGTTTATAAGGCATTTTGAAAGGCTAATCTGCAGGTAGGAATCCTCTTCGCCGTTTTGCTAAACTAGAACCGGAAAACATGATAGTGGAGAATAGGAGCAGACGCATATGTCCCAGCAGGCTTTGCATATGAGAGAATAACAACAGTGCGAGAGAAATTAAAATGAAATTACGAAATTCCGTAGTTGAAACAATATGTTTTTAGCAGAATGGGCATGTAGGTGAAGGTTGACATGATCACGGAGTATAGTGCGAAGTAAATGGAGTGACCATGAGCGAGCTTATATTCCTTATCAAATGGTATATATAACAGTCGGTATTGAACATTGGTTGTTGAAGTGGAGGGTCAAATAACATTGCACACATTATTTACCTGTAACGTAATCTATTGCACGAATGTGTTTTTCTCATGTTCAGTGCTAGTAGTTATACTTATGAGTGAATCATGATTTTAAATGTAATGTTTTAATGCGGAGTTGCAGAACGTACATACGTAGTAATTGTGTGTAGCCTATGTGGCTAGATAGAGAACACGGCGAGCTAACATGAATGTAGAAACGTGGCGTTTGCTGATATTAAGGTTTTGTACGGCCAAGTGAAGAAATATAGTTAGTAGAAATGGCACAGTGGTGAACCGGTGTAACTTTTAAATAAAAGGAATACATTTGCGTCATGAAATGCATATGGGTGGCCGTGAGTGAGTGAGGTTTACCATTCTGTGACTTCGTTAGCTAATGCCATAGCTATGCAATGCGTGAAATATCATTAGCGAACCTGCCGGTAGTTTTAAAGAAGAACACAAGCCAGTAAGCACAGAAGAGCTTCCGTTGAATCCATATGGTTTAGCAATATTGTAGCCGGTCAATAACTGAACGGTGAACGGCGGGTAGATATGGTGCAAAAGCAATAATTAAGAAGTAGTAGACAATTATTAGTGAGGGTCGAAGCACGTTAAAGAAACGGGTTCCAAGCTGGGCTTGAACATGCGACCCAGTGTTCCCAAGCCTGTAACCTTACCCACTAGGCCACAGACGGATTAGCTGTTCAACCTGCGGAGTTGCGGAATGTACATAAGTACTAATTGTTTGTAGCGTATGTGGGTAGATAGAGAACAGGGCGAGGTAACAGGAATGTAGAAACGTGGCGTTTGCTGATATTAAGGTTTTGTACGGTAGCCAAGTGAAGAAATATAGTTAGTAGAAATGGCACAGTGGTGAACTGGTGTAACTTTTAAATAAAAGGAATACATTTGCGTCATGAAATGCACATGGGTGGCCGTGAGTGAGTGAGGTTTACCAGTCTGTGACTTCGTTAGCTAATGCCATAGCTATGCAATGCGTGAAATATCATTAGCGAACCTGCCGGTGGTTTTAAAGAAGAACACAAGCCAGTAAGCACAGAAGAGCTTCCGTTGAATCCATATGGCTTAGCAATATTGTAGCCGGTTAATAACTGAACGTACAGACGGTAAGTCATAATGCATATATCTTAGCAATATTGTAGCCGGTTAATAACTGAACGGTCAACGGCGGGTAGAAATGGTGCAAAAGCAATAATTAAGAAGTAGTAGACAATTATTAGTAAGGATCGAAGCAGGTTAAAGAAACGTGTTTCAAGCTGGGCTTGAACATACGACCCAGTGTTCCCAAGCCTGTAATCTTACCCACTAGGCCACGGATGGATTAGCTGTTCAAATTGCGGAGTTGCAGAATGTACATAAGTAGTCATTGTTTGTAGCGTATGTGGCTAGATAGAGAACAGAGCGAGGTAACATGAATGTAGAAATAGAAACGTGGCGTTTGCTGATATGAAAGTTTTGTACGGTAGCCAAGTGAAGAAATATAGTTAATAGAAATGGCACAGTGGTGAACTGGTGTAACTTTTTAATGAAAGGAATACATTTGCCGTGACTTCGTTAGCTAATGCCATAGCTATGCAATGCGTGAAATATCATTAGCAAACCTGCCGGTGGTTTTAAAGAACACAGGCCAGTAAGCACAGAAGAGCTCCCGTTGAATCCATGTGGCTTAGCAATATTGTAGCCGGTTAATAACTGAACGGTGAACGGCGGGTAAATATGGTGCAAAAGCAATAATTGATAAGTAGGCTAGTAGACAATTATTAGTGAGGGTTGAAGCAGGTTTAAGAAACGTGTTCTAAGCTGGGCTTGAACTTAGGACCCCATGTTCCCAAGACTGTAACCTTACCCACTAGGCCACAGGCGGACTAGCTGTTTGAACGGGAAATGTTTCAGAATAAAAATGTATGGGTATTTTTCGTGTGTATGCGCGTTTTTGATTGGGTCGTGTAGGGCAGATTTGGCTGGTGTTAGTGAAATGTCCAATGGGGAGACATGTTGTTAGTGGGATAGGCGGCAGGAAAAATAAGAATGAGAAGAAGAAGAAGAAGAAGAAAGAGAAGAAGAAGAAGAAGGAGAAAACGCAAAATCCCCTTAGTTTGGGGCTTTATTGTGTGGACATGTGAAGTTGTTTATGAATTCTGTCTGTTGAAATGGGGTCAGAATGTACAGAATGTAATGTTTTTAAGGGCTGAGTGTCTGTGGCTGTTGTGGTTATTTCTGTGGGGAACCCTGAAAAGTGCCAAACTCTCGGTGCTGTATAGGTATGGGGGCATGCCCCCGCCAAGGCGTAACTTGGCGGGATGGCATACCTGCCATCCCAATAAGGGCTAGTACTCGGTCGGGAGCTAACGCCACGGATTGTCTGCGATTCAGGTTAACGTTTGTGGTCGGATATGCCAACGTTGAGTTTTGACGCTTCCTGTTAACTAAAATAATTATCTCAATAACCCATTTACACTGGTCATATCCCATACATTCATCACTGACACCGACTAACTTAGTCAAAAAGTACCGCAAACTACAGTATAACACTCCAAATCTACACTCTAGTTCCTCAAAACACATTATACACATTTCCCTCCTAATACAGTGGCGCTGCATCACTTATAAACCATTATCTCACCTGCAATATCCAATACAATGCACAAAAGAATGATCACTTCGTAGTAGCATGTTTCACTTTCACTGCTTTGGCAAACACTGAACTCTGTGCACCGAGTCATCCCATTTCCTTCCCAAGCAGCTCCGCTACTGCCCTCTGCTGTGCATTGCGAGTACTGCATACTCAGATAGCCATAGATACCTGACCCAGATGACCAATATACATGAATACTAACAGTAAAATAAAAGAATACATCCCACAGCCGCTATACTTAAATCTAAACAATGTAAACTAAAACAAGAAAATAGGGAATGGGGGGGGTCACCCGTCATTGTCTCTATATTGCCACACAAAGACATGCCATTTTACAGTCGGCTTCTCCGGAACTCATAAACACAATTTGTGAAATAGCTCTCAATGTTTCATGCGATAATATACCCCTAACGGATACTCAGTTGAAAAAATTAAGGAAACACCGATCAGGGATTAAACTACTTGCTAACAAAAAAAAACTCAATCAAAAAGAAGAAGAAAGTCATTAATCAAAAGGGGGGATTCCTTCTACCTCTGCTGAGTGTTGCAATACCCTTTCTAACAAGCTTGATAACATCACGCAGTGGTTAAACCATGGAGCACGCTCAAAAGATGTATCTAGTACCCCAAAAACAACTGGATAAATGAAAGAATTTCACTTATACCCCAGAGCCAATCGGTCAAACTGTTGAAAATGAATTAGATCAAACCATACGCAGCATCTTAGCAAGAACTGATGTAGGGCCTCATGAGAAGGCAAAGCTGGAAACGGCTGTTTTACAAAGATTCAGCTCTTGTCAAGCAAGGTGAAAAAGAAAAAAATCAATTAACATTATAATTTCCCACTGATGGGGGTTCAGAATCAGAAGCCAAAGATGGTCAAACACCCTCTAGCGGTGTTACCAATACTGAAGATACCACGCTGATTCAGGACATTATACAAAGCGTACCATCTAGAAGCAAAAAAAACGCCACCTACGTCTTAGACAAAATGGCTAGATCTGGAAATGTTGCAACTTGGAACGACAAAGGGGAGTTTGTCTTCAAGGGTAAAGCTGTAACCGGCTCGCATATGCTGGATCTAATAAAGAACATTACAGCGCCTCACAAGGTTGCTGATGATAGACGACCCCTGGGGTGGCAAACATTTATTGAGGCTTTAGCTACAATTAATATGCCTCTTTCTGTCATACCTAATCATGATAGCACGATAAGCTCTCACAAAAAGTTACCAAAGGCCTCCATAGCAAGCAGGACGCCGTTGCAAGCTCAAGAAAGAAGACACAGTCTAGAAGACTATGAAATCCCAGAGCCTGTTTTTTCATCCCCAGTTTTAGACCGTTCAACATGGTTAGATTTTTAACAGGTTTAGTATAAATGATACGCTGTGACAATTGATTTTGATTCATGTTTATTTGTTTTAATAAAATGACATTAAATTTTACATTGGATCTTTTGTCTCTTTACTTACAAGCATGACATTTTTTAAAGGTTTTAAAAGAGTTTACAGTCTGTATACTGTGACAGACGGCAGGGAGAGGTGCGGGGATTGGTAGTGGAGGACAGGTACCTGGCAGCACTTTGGCTCCACCCCTGAACCACTGAAGGAGGTCCGGCAATAATCAGACGCACCGGTTGGTCATTACGCAATCAAGGCTCGGGGATAAAGCGAGAGCCAAAACATGAGGTAATTGCAAAGTACCATGAGGGAAACGCATTTGGTGAGGAGAGAGAGAGCATTGCGAATAGCTGATTGAATTACTGTTGTGACCTGGACTGCCTGACTACAGGTTGAAATGGCTTAGCCAGAAACTGCTGCCCATCGTTTGAGCCCTGATCCAGGTCTGAAGTGCAGCGTTGCTATTACTTTCCCGTAACGGAAATTTACGTTCTGGTTCTGATCCGTTTTCAGTTCAATTGTAATGTTGTCAATGTGCTTCTTGCTCACAGGTACGTAGTGAGGCTTCTCATACGAGATTGTGATGATGTCGTTGTTTGTTCCAGATATGTACATTTCGTAGCAGGGGTACAAAGCTGTCACCAACACGTTAGTAGTCGATAACGTCCGTGTAGACGTACAGTGTGTAGAACCCGGAGCTGATATCGACAGGGTGTGGCGCCACCGATTTAACGGCTGTCAAGTCGACTCCTGGTTCAAGACCGAGTATCCTAGCTAGTTTTCCTGCAGCCACCATTGTGATGTGTGGCTCGCTTACAATGTAAATTTTTTTTTTTATATGACCGTATGCAATTTCAAGTCCTTCCAGCATGGGTACCGCATTGTGGTTCATTTCATTCAGTAGACTAGTGATACTCTTGTAATATCCGGTACTAATTGCATGAGCTCTTCTGATTTTTTTAATATGATCGTAGGTATAAAAAGTGTTGTCATCACGTGTTATTGAACACCAAGTATGTGGGTACTGTATTTCGGCTAAGCCAACCTCCCACGTCCCGCCCAGTTCAATAGGTCTGGAAAAATTTGTCGTATAGCTTGAAATTTTGTTGTCAGGGTAAATGCTCAAAGATGCATTACTCGGGAGAGTAACGTAGAAACCTGTGTCCTCCATGGTTACCTAATGCGTGTGTAGGGTCATGTAAGCTTTTCGAGTCACTTATTGCCTATATGTCCTAGATGTCAACCACATGGCTTGCCGGTATCCAACTGTTGAACTTTTCAGGCTAGCCAACCCATTTGACTAAAACCAGCTTTTTACCCTTCTGCTTCTTCTCTGCCACTATCTTTCCAACCTTAAATGTTTTGTCTTTTCTCACAATAACCATCTGTAATTCCTCCTCATAAAATGTACCATCAATATTTTCACCATCATAATCCTTCAGCCTGTACACAGGAGGTATTCTGTGGACCCTTTCAGCAACTGTGAAATATTCATCTGTATACGTTTGCTCATAGCCTTTTGCAAACTTTCCACGCACTTTGGAAACTCGGACTGTATCACCCTCCTCAAACTTAAACTTCAGCTTTTTAGGCCTTTTTGGAAAGAGATCATACATATTTTGAAACACTTTTAAAGCGTTAGTATTATTTACTTCAACAGGATTTGTTTTAATCGTACTGTGGTAGCTGTTATTGTACGACCGAACCAAATCCTGTACAACGTCTATGTACCGTCTAGTGTTGCGCGCTGTGAAGTAACGCCACATTCTCGTTTTTAGGGTCCTATTAAAATGTTCAGCCACAGAAGCTTTCACATCATTACCCATGGCAAAATGTGTTATGTTGTGTTGTTTCAGCAGTGTTTGGAATCCTTTGTTGAAAAATTCTGTACCTTTGTCAGTTTATAATTTTTTAGGCCTGCGCCCCTGTGCAAGAATCTCTCGGAAGGCCTGAGTCACCTCAGTACCGCTCTTGTTCTTTAGAACACAAACCAAAGCAAACTTTGACAATATATCTATACGTTATCATAAATTTCATATTGTTGTTGTGTTCAGATAAACTTGACATGTCTACTAAATCGGCCTGCCATTGCGAATCAATGTTGCAGACAAAAACCCTGTTTCTTTTGAAATTAAGTCTGATGTGTAAAGTGTAGGCATCTTCCCCAGACAACCAATCTGTAACTTTCTTGTTAGACAACCTATGTCCTGCTGTTTCCAGCAAACCCCTTTGCAACCGTTCTTTACTGCCATAAGAACCAGGGTTTTCTGGTGAATAATAAACAGACTTCAGACACTTCTCTGCATCCATCCTTACAGTTGCAATGATGACACAAGATATAAAAAGCCAAAGCATTTATTATTATTATTATTATTATTATTATTATTATTATTATTTTAAAAATAAAAAAGCCACAAAATACATATACATATGACTATTTGGCATAGCTTTGAAGCGTTGCTAAACAGTTGTCATCTGCGGCGGTCCGTCTTCAGACACGTCACGTTTCAGACCAAACACTTTGAGCGCATTGGAGAGTAGGCACCCCAGCCACGGTGTCTTCACTTTGGCGACCAGCTTGTCAAAGTTGGCCTGAAAGTAGAATGTCTCTGGTTCGAAGAGACAGCTGTGTTGCAGCTGGCTGGGGTGGTCATATTCACACCCCAGACAGTCGCTCTTCAGCTGATTTTCAATTGTCGTGTCAAGAAGGCTGGCAAGGATCAGCTTCAGGACACGACAGCTTCAGCTTCTTTAAAATTAACATATGTAGCGGTGGTCTTTTAAAGATCCTCATATGCGTAGTCACGCCTTGAAGAAAACAGCCTATTGAGTGCCGTGTGTGTGTGCGTGGGAGGGCGTATGCTTGGGTTTTGCTTCAGATTTTATCATGGATTTGGCGTACGGTGTAATAATAATAATAATAATAATGTATAAATAACAATCAAACAGCAAAAAAATATTTATTTATATTTATTTTAAAAGCTCACATTAATCACCAAAACGGTAAAAGACACCGTCATAACATTCTATACAGTCTACAACTTCATAATATGCATGTCCTAAATGTAACAAGACATTGTTTTAACATTTCAAAAATAGTTTTAAATCATTCAGGATCAGTCTCTTCGTCTTCAGATGGTCGGTATTGCTTTGTGTAGCGTTTCCTCAAAACTCTGACACAGGTTAATTTTCACAGAGTCAAATGAGCTCAAAAACTGGTGATCTTCAAAAATTTTATTAGCTTCAGCAAGCGCGTTGTTCATTAAATTCTGTTCTTCAAACAGAAAGAATGCGATGTTACCATCAGTTGTTAAGTCCGATAAGACGCACCAAAACGAAAAATGTTATCCATAATGATCAGTCTTTTTTTACCATCCACAGTTTGCGTCATCGCCACCAATGTAATCCACCGTTTATGCATGGCATCACTGGTCCGGCTTAAAAATTTACTTTTGTCTTTTGAACCGCCGGCTACCTCCTCGTAGCATCTTCTAAAATCACAAGCCTCGCACACGACTCTGAAACAGGTGACAGGGCTGTACTCCTCATCACCATGCAGGTTGAAAAAACATTTTTGGAGCATCTTCAGCCATGTCAAAATGATAACCGCCGCGGATACCCTCCGGCATCGGCCCCCACTCACGGTGTAGAGCCCCTGCATGGACTCTTGACATCGCGGAAAAAGGCTTCTTCTTTGGGAGCCTCGCCGTCTGCGCCCCGGTCTTCACGTCTTCAGAGGTAGGTGTCGAAATTTCAGAGGTAGACATGTTTTGTAGGCTAAGGAGAAACCAAATTTTGTATAGGCTACACAGAGCTGATGTCCGATTCTGACATCTGTGTAAAATGACCCCCATTTTATGCGAACCGTGAAGGCTGGATTTGCGTACGGGGGAGGCGCTGGGTTGCGATGTTGTAACTCTGTACAACCCCCACATGATTCTGCTTTTTTCTGTATACTTGTGCTGTCAAAGATTTCGTTGCCCCGCAACGTTGCTTCGTGGGCCAAATCCCCCAAACCACGGCCTGTGCTCGTCACATGACAAAAACCCGTCACAATACATACCACAGCCTATGCTGTCACATGACAAAAACCCGTCACAGCCACACCCACAAAACTTTCTCCGAGGCTGTCCGTGTGGAAATGATTCCAGTCGGACTTAGACATCGGACACAGCTGCTCTTTTTGATCAATCCGAAGAAGGATTTCCGCAGAGAAAATAACCTAGGTTTGCTCAACTATGCCGAATACGGAATTTCGCCACACCACTATTGTCGCTCTGGTCGTTCATTGAACACGCACCCCCTCCCTGCAGTCTCATCTGCAACTACACCCCCCACCCATGACATAATGGACAATATTCATAATGGGCATTCATAAAAATATTCTTTCAACACTCAAAAATCGTATTCCGTCATAGCAACAAGATAAACCCGACAATAGCCCTAAGATAGGCCAATACAGCAGTGAAAACGCTGCTCACTGAATAACGAAATAAACGAGACAAAGTTTTTAAAAATTATACCATGTCATTCTACAGTCAATATCTGGGACTAAATATTGAATAAATATACAACCTTACTATTGGTTTTATGCGTAGAGATGTCCCTTTTGAGACTGAGTGGTCATATATTGTCTTGGACAATCCGTTTGTGAAATATACGCGCATTTGTGATGCTTGGGTACCTTCCAAAATAGCTGTGCCTAATACCACACGTGTCGTTTACGGCATTGTCGCCCTTTTTAGTACAGGCTTGATTGACAATGTATTTATTCAGTAGGTGAGAGTATAAGCTTTCTAACAATGTATAACACGTCTAATTTTGCTTTTTGAATAGCGTTTTATAGTCAGCGAAACCGAAAATGTTCTTATCGCATCCACTCTGTGGTAGCAGTAAAAGACGCTGTTATTGTTACTCTGGTTTTATTAGTTTTTTCAATGAACTGACGGTGTGAAGACAGTAGTAGACAGAGCGCGCCAGGTTACAGTTGGCTAACCACGATGTACTGTATGTCTTGTGATTTCAGGTGAGCGACGACGTCTAAATTTGCACAAAAGTGATATTACATTAGTACAGTGGATGTATAAGAATTCTAGGATCAATGATGCTAGTAGAGTGTGTGTATGAGATTGCTAAATGTTAGGAAATACAAGTACATGCTTATATCATGTAGTCACTAGCTAACTGGCTAGTTAGCCCACTGTAGCAGCTAGTTAACTGGCTAGTTAGCCCTACTGTAGAAAGCTAGAAGCTAGAAATGTCTGTTTGTAATCAGTAATATGTGCTTACGTGTTTAGCTATGGTGAGAATAATGTGTTGATTCGAATCTGAGAATTGCAAACTTTATTTTATTGAGAATATATGACAATAGATAATAGATCGCTGTGGACAGAGTGGCTGTGATGACGGCAAGATTGTATTGTTTGGCGCAGCAGCAGTGAACTTTCTATAGAGGAGGAGCTCTTTGTGTGGCTGGCCTATCACCAGTACAGATACTGACACATTTTACTCGGATGGTACTCGTGCTCGTAAAAAGTACATTATCCGTACCGGATACTCGTTTCATCCGAGTATTTGGCTCAACCCTAGTTTATTATCTGTATTTTGACAGGACATACATTTTAATAGGTAACGATGTTGCTGGGAAAGTGGAGACGTATACAGACGTATAGAGTGACGTAATGATGTGGCTCTCAAGCCCGTGGAAAAGCAAATCGGTTCTTAGAAGGTTCGCAAGTTGAACCAGCTGCGAACCGGCACTAGCACCAGCCCAGAACCAGAACTAGGTTCGCGTTGGAGGAAAAGAGGTAAATAAAACAGTTGAAACAGTTGGTTTACACAACCATAGAATTTCTACACAAACTGTCAGAAATCTCCTCAGGAAAGCTCATCTGCGTGCTCAACGTCCTCACCAGGGTCTTGATTTGTCTGCAGTTCGGCGTCACAATTGATGTGAGTGGTCAAGAGCTCATCTTCGATGGCCACTGGCATGCTGGAGAACGGTCCTCTTCACTGATGAATCACGGTTTCAACTGTACAGGGCAGATGGCAGGCAGCGTGTATGGCATTGGGTGGGTTTGCTGATGTCAACGTTGTGAACAGAGTGGCCCATGGTGGTGGTGGGGTGTTGGTATGGGCAGGCATATCTATGGGCAGAGAACTCAAGTGCATTTTATCCATGGCAATTTGAATGCACAGCAATAACGTGATGAGATCCTGAGGCCCACTGCTGTGCCATTCATCCACCGCCATCACCTCATGTTTCAGCGTTACAATGCATGACCCCATGTTGCAAGGTTCTGTACACAATTCCTCAAAGCTGAAAATGTCCCAGTTCTTCCATGGCCTGCATACTCACCAGACATGTCACCCATTGAGCATGTTTCGGACCGGTGCATACAACAGCGTGTTCCAGTTCCCACCAATACCCAGCAACTTCGTACAGCTATTGAAGAGGAGTGGGACAATATTCCACAGGGTACAATCAACAATTTAATCAATTCAATGCGAAGGAGATGTTTTGTGTTGCATGAGGCAAATGGTGGTCACACAAGAAACCGTTATTCAAGGTACCGGTATTCTGTTCATTTCATGGTATCTTCTGTGACTAACAAATGCATATCTGTATTCCCAACCACATGAAATCAATAGATAAGGGCTTAATGTATCTATTTCAGTTGACTGATTTACATGTATTACTTTTGAACTCGATAAAATCTTCGAAATTGATAAGTGTTGCATTTATATTTTTGTTCAGTGTAGATTTAGTAATGTGTATGCTATCTATTGTTTATGCATATGTTTGGTGTTTTCCCCATGTATTTTGGTTTGAAGTTGTGAACTGTAACATACTCAACAAGCCAAACTGTTTTCACCATACAGCAGATTCAGTGGGTTTAATGTGGGTTGACTAGGTGAACCTTAATTTTATTTATAATTTGGATACCAGTCTGAGTGAATGGTTTGTGTGCCCTGTGATTGGCGACCTATCCATGGTGTATTCCTGCCTCTCACCCAGTGCATGCTGGGATAGGCTCCATCACCTCCTGCGACCCTGATCAGGAATAAGCAGGTATAGATAATGGATGGATGGATGAATTTTGACCTAGAGCAAATTTGGAGAAGGGCCATGAGCTTGCGCAAGTGATCACAGTGGTTTGGCGGATGCTGAGAGCGAGAGAGAAAGAGAGACTCTGTTATTTCTCTCTCCCTAGCTTTCTTTCTACCTCCCTTCTCTCTCTGTGTCTTCCCTTTTCTCTGTGTCTCCCTCATCATTGCCCTTTGTTTCAGGAGCCTGATAAGTGAAGGTATTTCAGGTATGCAGGTAAGGAAGCGCAGCAGCCACATTGCACAGATTCACCAGTGTTTGCCGCTACCCTGTGCTTGAAGCGGCACAGCCCTGTGGCTCATAGTACAGCCTACTCCAAAAGGCTGACTTCAGAAACTGTTAAACAGAGAACAGGTACGCATAGTGAATTGCTGTGTGGCGCAAAAAAGATTTTTGTTTATCAGGACTCACACTAATGGAAACTACTTTATTATTCTGTTGTGAAAATAAATTTGCATCAGCCCTTCACATCAAACTTTTTGGCTGTGATTCTTTTTGTTTGTCTTTTTTCTGCTTGGCCTACAAACATTTTGACACAGAAACTAAAATAGGAACTGGAACTCCTTTCTTCTACTTTTGGAGGGTAGGTATTATGACAGTTTCAGATTCCCTGCTCCAGAGACCCATAATGCACTGGAGAATGAGGCTTCCCTTGAACTCTTCCCAGTCTTCAAATGGCTTTTCAGTCATCACACATAATCTGCTATACAACTGCCATACCAAAGGTATCTCATTTTAGTCTGCTGGGGGAGACCAGGGTTAAGGTTATGCAGAAGGAGGTTTTTTTTCCTTTATCCTGCAATAGGTTTAATGTAAGTGCATGAATCGCAAATGCATTAATCTGTGTGAATGAATGCACTGACATTTTGTACCAGACCAAAACCGGGTGGAGGCAGTGTTGATTAATGATGTTCCAGTTTTCCGTGATCATCTTCAGTATGCATTTGTATTTTGTATGGGGGTGTTGTTCGTCCACATATTTATGTCCATCTCAGGCATTTCTGGGAGGGGGATTCAAACCTTCTTGGCTATGTCTCTGGTGAACCCGCTGGGTTACAATGCTCCTCTCTGTGAGCCTCCATGGCTATGGTTGACTGCTCTTCCTAGTGCTAGTGGGCTTGTGTACGCATTAGTGTGGGTTGATGTGCTGACCCAGTTAAAGTGTGAAGCAGGGGAATGCACATCAAAGCCAGAGAATCCCAAGCTTTGTTATTGCTGATGTGTGGAACACGTGCACACCGCTCACATGGCATGGAGCTCCACCACAGGGCACTGTCTCTGCCTACTGACACATTTTTAAAAACTATATAATGAACCTGCCTGCTGCTATAAGGTAATTTATCATTTGCAGAGTGTCAAATGATACTTGACCACTGCTACACACTACTACTCTGACCACTGCTCCACACTGCTACTCTGACCACTGCACCACACTGCTACTCCAACCACTGCTCCACACTGCTACTCTGACCACTGCTCCACACTGCTGCCCTGACCACTACTCCACACTGCTACTCCGACCACTGTTCCACACTATTACTCCAACCACTACTCCACACTGCTACTCCGACCACTGTTCCACACAACTACTCTGACCACTGCTCCACACTGCTGCCCTGACCACTACTCCACACTGCTACTCTGACCACTGCTCCACTCTGCTACTCTGATCACTGCTCCATGCTGTTGCTCTGACCACTGCTCCACGCTGCTGCTCTGACCACTGCTCCACACTGCTACTCCGAGCACTGCTCCATGACATTGTTTATGAGAATCTATGTGGAGACCCTAGATCAAGCAAGATAGTTCGAACCAGTAATTAAGCCTCAGATAAAAAGTCAACAGTGACACTCTGGCTTTCACTTTTTATTCAGAACCAGGCCTGACCCAGAATGTCCAACTGCCTGTAGGTGTATTAATCAATTTGTTAGATACATATGTAAAGCCCACGGGAACAGGCATAGAGTGGAATTTCCTCTCTGACTGTCGTAAAGCAATTCGCCAGGTGCAGAGTCTGATGCTGTCGGGACAGAGTGGCCCGTAAAACCTTGGCATCTGGTTTTGCGACAGTTAACAGTTGACACCTCTTTTCTACGGGAAAGCAATTCTGAAATTACCCCAACGTCCTGGAGGTTTCAGATTGCAAGTAATAGAATAACATGACAGAAATGGGGCAAATTGCTCAGGACAGTTTAGGGACAGCCACAGTGCCCTCACCTGGTGTCACTGGGTAACTTGTCTCCATACCTTCATAAGGAGAGAAATTTACTCAAGCACACTTTTTGTTAGGAAATAATTCCAGATTTGGGTTGAACACATTGCTACACTACTCTATGCAATCTTGATACACTGTGGAAAGACATTGAGAGTTGGCAGTTGGTTCATGTAAGAGATTGTGCAGTTATTTAATGTTTTTCAGAGTTTTCATGACAAACACAAGAACAAATATTCATATTTGGTATGGTTTTTATGGTCTCTGCGCAAGTGATGCTCTGGTTTAGGTTTGAAAACCAGCAAACCTATAGAAAATCTATTTTTAATAACTTTGGAAGTAAACTGTATTTTTGTGACACTCCTCCAAGTAAATCCATCTGTCTGACCCTCAGGAAGGAACCAAATTCCAATCTTCCCCCTCCAAGTAAATTTATGATTTTATGAGCCTTTTGTGGTGACATCAACCCGCCTGCGCTGGGTTCTTATAGGAGAGGAACAGGGCCCTCTGGGAATCTGCAATCAGACTTCCCACACAAGACTCTTTCTGTGTGTAGACTGCTGTCAGGTATGCTCATCTTTATCTTTGATATTATGTACCTTTATTGTTTGACTATTTTCTAAATTCTGTAACTACAAATTGACTATTTTAAGTGTATAACCTACCTGACATTAAAACTGTTAATGACTTGATTTGTGTGGTCTTGGTCAATGTTTCGTTCTTGTAACAGCCCTCTAAGTCGGTTTCCCCCAATTATGACTAGGGAACTGCCCGTTGGACTTGTTTGATCACCAAGTTTTCAGTTAAGGCAGGACCGTCAGCAGAACCAAGTTGATCCTGGGATGACCAATATTGGCCCTTTCGGAGTCCCTGAACCCTAATTAGGTTATACTCCCCATGAGGGAAATCTCACAACCGCTGTGTCGTCTGCAAACAGCTAGTTAAATTGTCGTTACGGGCGCATCCGCGGTGCGTACCGGGTGAAACTGCGTTGACCCTCGGTGTAGAACTTCAGACGAACTGAGTTCCATTCTAAATCAAGCCTAAATTCTAATTTGGAACATAACTTTTAATTTGGAGCCAGATACAACGAGTAAGATCAGCGGGGATAGTAGAACATAGATACAGTATTCACAGGCTGCTTAAAGAATAACCTTTTTCCAACAGCAACAGAGGAAGACATTCTGCATAAACCTTCACTCCGAACTATTTCCCTCCTTGGTGTAGTTTCGAGAGCCTACACATACTTCTATGAGTATGAGGAATGCCTGCAAGGGGTTCCAGAGGCCACCCCTGTTGACACACCCACACACATATTCAAAATTCACTCAAAAGTCTACCCACCCCCTCCCCCCAGTTCCCCTGTGTCATATATCCAGACCTCTTGGACTAAGCCCATTGAAGTTTCCTAGAGCCCAAAACAGGTCAAATGGTGAATTAGATGTTCATTATTATTATTATTATTGCTTCATATTTTTTATGTTTTATTTTATGTTTATTGTTTAAAATGAAAGTGAAGTGCAATATAAAGATTTATTATTATTTATTATATTCTGGATTTCCTTTTTGTTTTTTGGTTTGCTTAGTGAACTTGCATTAGTGAATTAGTGATGTTGCATATACATTTTCTGGTCTGGGAATGTTGTTTTTCAGGTCTGGCACCATAGCTCACATATGTATATAAATGCACTGAATTTATGTTCTTTTACACTGTTGCTCTGTTTAAGAGCTACTAAATAAATGTAATATAATGTAATTGGTAACACTTTACAATAAGGTCACATGAATTGGCATTGTAGTTATTAACTACTAACTGCTGAACAGTTAATATTTAGTAATGTGTATGCTATCTATTGTGTATGCTATCTATGTCAGGGTGGGGAGCGGGAATGGACCCAAGCGCAGAGAGCGGGGAAAAAACGCTAAACTCCAAAAGTAGATAGAACCACGACTTTACTGAAAATAACGGGGAACAAAGGGAACAGAAAGCCTCGCAGGGCGGTTATAACAAACACAAAGAAAATCCTCAAAAAACGCGGGAAAACAAAAAAATACAAAAGTCCCAAAAAAAGTAGAGAACAGTGCTGGCAAGGAATAGGCAACAGGCAACGAGCAGGCAAGGAACAGGCAACAGGCAACGGGCAGGCAAGGAACAGACAAGAAGCAAGAATAAGGCAAGCATAGGGCACGCAAGGAACAGGTAACAAGCAAGCAAGGGGCAAGGAGCATAAGGCTAGCAAGGGGCAAGGATCCAGCACCTGAGTCAGGGAGAAAGGAGACTTAAATAGATCTGACGCAGACGAGACACAGGAGGGCACAATGAACAATCAGGCCACAGAGAGGGAAGGGAACACGAGACAATCAGCAACTAATAATGGGATAATTGGAAACAATAAAACAATTAACAGGACACAAAGCAGAGGTGCCGCCATCTGGCGGCCCAACCAGGAATAACAGGGGGAAGACACAGAACCCTGACAATCTATTGTTTATGCATATGTTTGGTGTTTTCCCCATGTATTTTGGTTTGAAGTTGTGAACTGTAACATACTCAACAAGCCAAACTGTTTTCACCATACAGCAGACTGATTCAGTGGGTTTAATGTGGGTTGACTAGGTGAACCTTAATTTTATTTATAATTTGGATACCAGTCTGTGAGTGCACTGAATTTATGTTCTTTTACACTGTTGCTCTGGTTAAGAGCTACTAAATAAATGTAATATAATGTAATTGGTAACACTTTACAATAAGGTCACATGAATTGGCGTTGTAGTTATTAACTACTAACTGCTGAACAGTTAATATGTACAGGTTTGTTAATGTTGTTCATTTGTACATCATTAATTCATGTTATTAACTACATTCATTAATGCCAGTTCATATTGAGATTAAAAAACAGTAAATGTACGCTACCGGTCAAAAGTTTTAGAAAAACTTTTTCAGTTTTATTGAAATTTAAGCAGTGCAAGTCCAGTGAATGACCTGAAATGGTACGAAAGTAAGTGGTAAACTGCCAGAGGTTTTAAAAAAAAGTTTAGGTTACATAATGTAAATATCAGTTATAAAAAAGGCCTTTTTCAGGTTACAAGTAACGGGTTAACAACTTACAGCTTTTCTGCAGCAATGGAAGTAAATTAAGTTCATGCAAACAATTCCTACAGGTGTCCCAACTTTTGTTGATTACTTACAAACCCTCTGGCTGCATAAAATCAGTGTTGGAACAGACTGTATTACTACACCCTCCAAAGCATTATTTTGACAATATTGCACTGCAGGAAGTAGTATATTGCTATCATGATGGCGAGAAAAAGGCAATCAACAAAGAAAGACAGACAGACCATTGAAACCATTAAAAGTATAGGTCTTTCCTTCTGAGAAATTGCAAAGCAAGCCACGGTGTCAGAGTACAGTTTCCTACACCATTGAAAGGCACTTGGAAACAGGAGGAAACTCTGACAGGAAGAGGTCCGGCAGACCCACAACAGAATCAGAAGACAAGTTTCTGAGAGTGAACAGCTTGCGTGATAGGCGGCCCACAGGACAATAGCTTCAAGCACAGCTTAACAGTGGTCGAAGTAAGCAAGACTCAGTTTCAACTGTGAAGAGATGACTTCAAGCTGCAGGTTTGACAGGTCGAGTGGCAGTACGAAAGCCACTGCTAAAATGGCTAAATAAGAAAAAGAGGCTAGCCTGGGCCATGAAGAACTGGCAGTGGACTACTGAAGACTGGAAGAAGGTCTTATGGACAAATTAATCAAAATTTGAAATCTTCGTTTCATCACACAGGGTTTTTGTATGTCGTCGAGTAGGTGAAAGGATGTTTCCTCAGTGTTTCACACCAACTGTCAAACATGGAGGAGGAAGCGTGGTGGTCTGGGGCTCTTTTGCTGGATCCAGGGTTGGTGACTTGCAGAGAGTGACTGGCACCCTGAAGCAAATGGGCTACCACAGCATTTTGCAGTGCCATGCAATACCCTCTGGTCAATGCCTAGTTGGTCAGGGGTTCATTCTACAGCAAGATGATGACCCAGAACATACCTCCAGGCTATGTCAGAACTACTTTAGAAGAAAAGAACAAGACGGTAGGCTTAAAATCATGGAATAGCTAGCACAGTCTCCAGACTTAAATCCCATCAAGCTGGTTTGGGTTGAACTGGACAGAAGGGTGAAAGCAAGCAACCTACAAGTGCAACACATTTGTGGGAACTTCTGCAACAGTGTTGGAAGATATTTCCGAAAAATATTTGATTTCCATTGCAGAAGGAATGCCACGAGTGTGTTCAGCTGTTCTGCAAAAGGTCGCTACTTTCATGAATAAAAAAATTTGAATAAATTGTGTTAAACAGAACGATTCCATGATTTCTTTTTTTTAATCTCAAATTGTTTATTTGTTCTATACTTTAATTCCAGAGTACATTGAAACAACTGCGTAAATTTCAATTAAAATTGGAAAAATTTAGGTGTTCTAAATCTTTTGACCGGTAGTGTATATGCTAATGGTCAACTAATTATGAATTTATCCAATGTTTTGATAATGTATAAATAATCATGCAAATAATACATTAGTTGATGTATTTGTTAAGTACTAATTTGATTTAATGTTTAATTAATTTATTTGTCCATCATTAATTCATGTTACTAACTACATTAGGTAATGTCAGTTCATGTGACCTTATTGTAAAATGTTACCATGTAATTTAATGTAAGTCCAGTTCTTTTTTAGGTATGCATTGTGAAGTAGGTCTTCTGTGGAAGTGCAGCACCAAATAGCTAAATCTGTTCAACCCTAAAAGTGTACAAGATAGCATGACGGCATATGACCTCATAGAGCACACTGCATATATTTTTTGTGTTTAAATGAATGGACCCTATGTATAGCCTGAACATGCTTTGATACAGACTGTTAGAAAAACAGGAATATGTACAAGTGTTTACAGTATGAAACTTGTTTTGGCAAATATTATAACATCCAACCCAACATGTTGTTTATATCTCACAGTCTCATCTTGTGGTAAGAGCCAGTTTAACTGACAGTAGCTGGTGCCACCACAACACGGCACAGAAACATCCATGAACTTCCTGTAGGCATTCCTGTTAACATACCAAATAAAACAGAACAAAGCCCTGACTACATTAATACACAATACAGCTCTTTTCTGTCCCAGAAATACAAAGTAAACCTTTTTCTGTTCCACACACACACCCTGATAACACAGAATCTTCCACTTATTACAGTAGACACAGAGAATATTTCATTCCTTACAGAGAATGTTTACCCCTTCAAAAATCTGGAGTTTCCATGGCAACCACCCCCTCATCCTGGGATCCCTCATCGGCTGGATTAGGGATGCAGGTGGTGTCCATCTCCATGGCAACATGGACAGGATCCTGACTGTGATGTGTTGTGTTGGCGGATGAGCGTATTTTTCACACTATAAAAGGTCCAGACTTAGTGGATTTTTTAAAGTAACTGTTGGCAATTACTGCAATTAGAAATAACATACAAATTTTCAGGCCATTTTGAACTTTACTGTAAACTCTGTAATGTTTGGGACAAAGACATATTTTTCCTTTTATCTCTGTACTACACAGTTTGAGATTCATATTCAAACAATTCAGATGTGGTTAATATTTTATACATTTGAGAATTATATACTTGGTTTCACCATATATAAATTACAGCTCTTTCAGGGCATCATAATGTTTGGGACATTAATGTTATGGAAATGAAAGTAGTCATGTTTAGTCAGTTATAGCATATCCTTTGCATGAAATGACTGCTTGAAGTCTGTGACCCATAGACATCACCAGGTGCTAAGTATGTTCTTTGGTAATGCTCTTTTTGGCCTGTACCACAGCAATCTTCAGGTCCTGTTTGCTTCCGGGGAAGTTTTCTCTCTAGCATATGAAACACATGTTCAATTGGATTTAGATCAGATGAATGCCAGCAAGTCAGGAATTTTCCAGATTTGTGGTTTTGGAAAAGTCCTTTGTGGCATTAGGAGTGTATTTGGGATCATTGTCTTGTTGAAAAGGACTCTGCAGGCTCTTTTAGGTGGTATTGAGAGAATTGTCCATCCTGTTTTTGTGACTAAGAAGTGATTTGCATCTTGTGGTGTGGCCTCTTTAGTTCTTGTCATATTGATATATTAGGTGGGGTTGATCATCAATTGCAATTTGTTTAAGAATTATTTTATACTCAATCTGGGTTTAACTATCATGAAAATAACCCCTTAGGGATCACTTCCGGTTTCCCTGTGGGCAGCTCAGCACTCAGAATACTGAACCCAGAACAGTCGCAGTTCACCCTCATCGACCTTAACACTTAAGTTATATTCGAGAGGAATTTCCCTCTATATATATATATATATATATATATATATATATACAGTCAGGTCCATACATATTTGGACATTGACAAAGTTACTGTTATTTTAGCTGTCTACCACAGCATATTGGAGTTGAAATTAAATAATGAATATGAGCTCAAAGTGCAGACCTTCAGCTTTAATTTGAAGGTATTTACATCCAAATCGGGTGAACGGTGTAGAAATTACAGCACTTTTTATATGTGGTCCCCCCATTTTTAAGGGACCAAAGGTAATTGGACAATTGGCTGCTCAGCTGTTCCATGGCCAGGTGTGTGTTATTCCCTCATTATTTCATTTATAAGTAAGAAGATAAAAGGTCTCCTTGATTTCAAGTGTGGCATTTGCATTTGGAATATCAAAGGGTGCGGTGGCGTATAAGTGTAAATCAGCAAGTCCGTAGAATTAGAGCTCCCTAGGTCGCAAGTTGTGTACCCTTCTGTCCTGCTCCGTTGTCTGTTATTTCGTGGAGATGCACTTTTAGTGTTTGTAAGGTTTATAAGGAATTTTGATAGGCTTATCTGCAGGTGGGAATCCTCTTCGCTGTTTTGCTAAGCTAGAACCGGAAAACTTGATAGTGGAGAATAGGAGCAGACGCATATGTCCCAGCAGGCTTTGCATATGAGAAAATAACAACAGTGTGAGAGAAATTAGGATGAAATGATGAAATTGCGTAGTTGAAACAATATGTTTTTAGCAGAATGGGCATGTAGGTGAAGGTTGACATGATCACAGAGTATAGTGCAAAATAAATAGAGTGACCATGAGCGAGCTTAGTTTCCTTATCGAATGGTCTATATAACAGTCGCTATAAAGCAGTAATCGATAAAGTGGAGGGTTAAGTAACGTGTGAAGTCTCTTGCACGGATGTGTTTTTCTCATGTTCAGTACTAGTAGTTATAATTATGAGTGAATCATGATTTTAAATGTTATGTTTTAATGGGGAGTTGCAGAACGTACATACGTAGTAATTGTTTGTATGTGGCTAGATAGAGAACAGGGTGAGGTAACATGAATGTAGAAACGTGGCGTTTGCTGATAAGAAGGTTTTGTACGGTAGCCAAGTGAAGAAATATAGTTAGTAGAAATGGCACAGCGGTGAACTGGTGTAACTTTTTAATAAAAGGGATACATTTGCCGTCATGAAATGCATATGGGTGGCCGTGAGTGAGTTTTGGTAAAGCAAATATAAGCGTAAGAAAACGTTAGTGTAAAGGAGGAAATTATCTGCCTGAGGGCGAGGCGGGATTCATTCTTCAACCGGAGGTTTACCAGTCTGTGACTTTGTTAGGGCAGCACCATGACATAGCTATGCAATGCGTGAAACATCATTAGCAAACCTGCCGGTGGTTTTAAAGAAGAACACAGGCCAGTAAGCAAGAAGAGCTCCCGTTGAATCCATATGGCTTTGCAATATTGTAGCCAGTTAATAATTGAACGTGCAGACGGTACGTCATAATGCAGTGTATACGTTCGGTGAACGGTGGGTAGATATGGTGCAAAAGCAATTGAGAAGTAGTAGACAATTGTTACTGAGGGTAAAAGTAGGTTAAAGAAACATGTTCCTAGCTGGGCTTGAACCTCTGACCCTGTGTTCCCAAGACTGTAACTTTGCCCACTAGGCCACAGGTGGACTGGCTATTTGCACTGAAAATGTTTCAGAGTAAAAAGGTATGGGTATTTTGTTCTTCTTCTTCTTCTTCTTCTTCTTCTTTGGTGTTTTACGGCGGTTGGCATCCTTTTCAGTTGCATTGCCGCCTCCTTCTGGATCTAACCATGTACTGCTGTCTGGATCTCTTATATCCTGTTTCTTATTCCAGTTGCCCTCAAAAAACTAAATATCACCTTCTTTCCCTCCACCGTGTCCCCACACTCAAGCAGATCTGTAAGCCTTGCCTCCACTCCTAGTCTCTGTAATCCTGTAAACATTACCCTTCTTTCTTGCACTGATCGCAATAGCCAGTTGGATGTTTTCCTATAATAAATAGTTTGCTATTCAAGTTGCTGTGACCAATTCTTAATCTACTTATGATTACTTGCTCTCTTCTATCGGTTCCACTGTTTCTTACCGTTCCTACTTTATTTTGTATTTTATATAAATATCTTCCTTTTGTTTCACTATCCCAATGTTGTTGCCATTGTTTGATTACTCCCCTCCAAACGATGCTTTTCCACTCTGATTTTGAAAGTTTGACCTTAAGGTCCACATACTCTCCCCTGACCGCCTCCTTCGCCAACTTATCTGCTTTTTCATTTCCCTGGATTCCTGAATGTGCTGGTACCCACATGAACTTTATGTTTTTCCCTTGATTAGTTATCCTTGAATTATTAAACAACAGTTCATATAATATGTCTTGGTGATCCTGTTTTAATGCTCGACAATGCTGATACAGAGTCACTACAGATGAGTATATTATTTGCCGTCACTCCTTCCACACACCTTAATCCTAACAGAACTGCAATTAGCTCAACAGCATAAATGGTCAAATAATCTGACGTTCTTTTACTGATTCCAGTCTGGTGACTGGGAATCACCACTGCAGCCCCTGTCACCTCTGTTATTGGATCCTTTGACCCATCTGTAAAAATCTGTGAATAGTCATTGTAATTCCTGTCCCTATGCATGTAATATTCCTGAACTAAATCTGCTGTTTTATTTCTGTGCTTTATATTCAATAGTTCCATGTCCACATAAGCATTTTGCAACATCCAGACTGGTCTCACAGGCCACAACACAGTTGGACAAAATTAAATTTCATGAATTTGCATTTGTTCTGCAACGTCATTGCCTACCCATCCAAAGCTTGTTTTTTGTGCTTTTTCCCTCTCCCAACTAGCCTCCAATACCCTCTTTGTTGGATGACTTTCTGTGTGTCCCCTTAGATTTATCCAGTAATTGGCCATCAACTGTTTCCTACGAATCCAGAGAGGCATTTCTCCTGCCTCAACTTGCAGTGCACACACTGGCGCCGTTTTTACTGACCCTAGGCAAATCCTCAGAGCACGAGCCTGCACAACATCCAGGTCTGACAGCACAGTCTTGGCTGCTGAGCCATACACCACACTACCATAATCAATTCTTGCCCGGATTAGCGCTACATATATATACTTCAATGACGCTATATCAGCTCCCCATTCCAGCCCAGCAAGACATCTCATAACATTAATGACTTTCTTACTTTTTTCCACTATGCTTCTTATATGCTCTTTCCATGTTAGTCTGGGATCAAAATGTACTCCCAAGAAACAAACGCATTCTACTCTCTCTAGGTTACTTCCGTATAACTTCAGATTCCTTGCTTCCCTGATTTTCTTACTTGTGAAGAACATAATTTTTGTTTTTTCCACAGAAAATTTAAAACCCCATTCTATTCCCCATCTTTCCACTCGATTTATCCCTTCTTGTAATTTTTTAACTATATGTTCTAGGTTCCCTCCCCTCTTCCATAAAGCCCCATCATCTGCAAACAGAGACCTTCCCATGCCTAACGGTATACTTTCAAATATATCATTTATCATGACTGAAAATAATGTAGGACTCCCCTGGGGCGTACCATTTTCTACAACATGTTTACCTGAGACCTCTGACCCTATCTTGACCTGAATTGACCTATCACTTAGAAAATCCCTAATCCAATTGAAGATGTTTCCCTCAATTCCCATTTTATGAAGCTTGATTAACAACCCTTCTTTCCATAGCATATCATAAGCTTTTTCCACATCGAAAAATACTGCAGCCACAATCTCTTTATTCACCTGGGCTTTTCTTATCTCATCCTCTAAACACAGAACTGGATCCATTGTGTTCCTGCCTCTCCTAAATCCACTCTGATATGCAGCCATCAGTCTCCCTTTCTCCAGAAAGTGCATGAGCCTCTCATTAACCATCCGTTCCATTAGTTTACATATATGTGACGTTAAAGCAATGGGTCTGTAGTTTCCTGGCTTACTAGGATCTTTCCCAGGCTTTCTGATTGGAATTATAATTGCTTCCTTCCAGCTCATAGGGACTCGCCCCTCCTTCCACACTTTATTGAATAACATCAGCAATTTATTTAATCCTCCTTCACTTAAATGTTTAATCATTATATAGCTTATTCCATCTTTTCCCGGTGCACTCATTCCTGTTTTGCCTAATGCCCTCTTCATCTCTCCAACAGTAAATGGGACATCTAGTTCATTTCCACTGGTATTCTTTCTCCTTAGTGCATCCATGTTTCCAGCTTGGGTTTTTTCCCTGCCTTGCTTTTCTTCCTCATTCAGATTATAGGAACTGTGTACTGTAACAAAAGTTTTTAAAAGTAATTCAGCCTTTTCTTTATTGGTTATTGCCACTTCATTTCCGGTGCTCAGGACAGGGTAGTTCCATTCCCTCCTATCTCCTCCCATTTTTTTTAACATTCCCCAAACTCCTATTCTCCTAAAACTAAACTCTCCTATTAGAGTGGTGTTCCCAATTGACCCACAGAACTTCCTCCAATATGACCTCTTTGTCTGTCTTATCGTTTTCTTAACCATTGCCTGTGCTTTTTTGTACTGGACCAAATGCTGAAAATTATGGGATCTTTTGACCAGTTTAAATGCCTTGTTCCTACTCTTTACTGCTTGTTTGCACTTATCATCCCACCAACATGTACTAATTTCCTCTTTGTTCTACCTGTACTTTTAGGAATACAACTTATTGCAGCTGCCATTATACCCTGCAATAGTTTGCAGTTACTAATTTCTATACTCATATTGTCGCTAATCTGCTGTAGATGTTTATCACTTTCAGTCATGAAGTTTCCCCAGTTAGCTTTTCCAAAAATCCATTTACCACCTGTGTTCTCTGTATTCTGTATCATTACTATATTTATTTTACTGTATATTGGATAATGGTCACTACCTATGGTCCCTTCCTGATACACATCCCATTCGCACAATGGCGCTAAGGTATTGGTTACTAACGTCAGATCTATTACAGACTCTTTTCCTGTGTTCACATCTATCCTTGTGTTTCTGCCATCATTAATACAGACAAGGTGTTTTCCATCCAACAACTCTTCCACTACCTGCCCATTGTAATCTGTTTTATCACTCCCCCATAACGTATTATGTGCATTGAAGTCTCCACACAACACAATGCTTCCTCTATTTAATCCTTCTATGTCTTCCAGTCTGCTGAGTTCTAATTTCCTGCATGGATTATAGAAATTTATAACCACCAGGTTCTTCCTTTCTGCCCACACTTCAATAACCACACACTCCAACTCATTTCCAATATCAATATTTCTATAAGAAATGCCCTCCTTCACAAAGGTGACACAACCATCCTTCCTCCAACTTTCACTGTTTTTGCGACTTTAACTTTTCCTATACACAGTAGCTTTCTCGCCTTTTCTACTTGGTTCTCAGAGTTACATCCAATTAGCAAGTTGCCATCCCCTAGCACTTTCGCAAACTTGACTTCACCTACTTGTGCCCTGATTAAATATGTGAGTCTAAGCGGGTCCATCTTCTTCACTCCACCTTCTCCCTCATACCTCACCACAACATTAAGGGATCTTGTCTTTGAACTCCTTGCCTCATCCTCCCGTCCCTCACTCTCTGTTTCTCCTAGATTACAGTCACTCTTTTTCTTCCTCTTAGCCGTCCGACGCCCACCTCCCTTCCCCACCTGTTCCCATTCACCCCCATGCCCCTCCTCCTCCTCATTCAACTCCATGCTGTTATAGCTGTCTTCATCTACCTCCTTCCCCGCCATGTTACCACAGTCAACGAGGAGCAGCGTGAGAGTCTCGCTACCGGACCTATACAGGCCATCGGCCGACACTCCCACCCTTTACTCCTCACTCGACCGACTACCGATGACCAAATCTAACACTCAATAAATTTATTCCAGCGAACCAGTAAGAAGCAAACAGATTCAAAACTTCCCGCCGCGCCGCACTTCCAAACCACCGTTTTCCCTGTTTCAAAAAACCCACTTCACCCGACAATCAGTGGCCGCAGTAGTCAGCTACCTACTCCTAGCTACCGCAAACACTCCCCGAACTGGCGCTTTCCCTATTTCAATCCTTTTAAAGGTCTTTCTACACGGCTAACCCCGGCCGGAAATCCCAAACCGGGATGCGCTCATGCTTCTCTAAATCCTAATCCTTTCAGAAGTGTCCGCACCTAACAGTCAAAAGAAAAAAAAACAAAACAAAAGCCATAAACTGTTTGAATTTCGCTGCCTCGCCGGCTCGACAATCTCCCGACCAGCCAACCTAAACTGAGATGCAGGATGCCAACCGCCTTCACTTCCTCTCCATTCCTGGGTATTTTGCGTGTGTATGCGAGTTTTTGATTGGGTCGTGTAGGTGAAGATTTGGCTGGTGTCGGTAAAATGTCCAATGGGGAGACATGTTGTTAGTGGGATTGGCGGCAGGAAAAATAAGAATGAGAAGAAGAAGAAGGAGGAGAAAACGCAAAATCCCCTTAGTTTGGGGCTTTATTGTGTGGACATGTGAAGTTGTTTATGAAATCTGACTGTTGAAATGGGGTCAGAATGTACAGAATGTAATGTTTTTAAGGGCTGAGTGTCTGTGGCTGTTGTGGTTATTTCTGTGGGGAATCCTGAAAAGTGCCAAACTCTCGGTGCTGTATAGGTATGGGGCAAGGCGTAACTTGGCGGGATGGCATACCTGCCATCCCAATAAGCCTAGTTAAGGTGTTTGTGTGCATTCATGAAACCGTAAGTTGCCTTCCTGTTTTTCCGTTGCATTTACCTTTTAGAACTGTAATTAAGCGTTGAACCATTGTAGCCGGTATGAGGCTGTTTAATGTGTGCATTGAGTAGCCTAATGCCAGAAGGCATGAAGATTACTAATAATGCTTAGGAGGTTCAGAGTAAACGGATCGCTTTCTGTGAGGTATATATGTTTATGAATGCAAAATGGAGCAAAATTAGTACTGTTTATCGCTAATGCCATTAAGTTACGTTACTTTGGGGAGTTGACCTACTTTTGGTTATGTACGCATGCACATTTAGTGCACATGTGCCTTGTACGCGGAAGTGCATGCTGTTGTATTGTGGACCATATGCGAATAGCACTTATTAGGCATGCGAGTGATCTGTGGAGTGCATTTATATATTATTCTACAGACTGTAATTTAAGTAGGTTAATAGTGAACGTATGTGTTATGTTTATTGACAACATGTATATTTGAAAGTGTATATTATATGTATAGATAATTCTATATTTCTGTATTTTGTTTATATTTGCAGAGACCACACATACAAAGCTATTGCACCTTAATTGATGTAAATAAATTCCTTCATTGCAACTACGGCCTGGTCATTGGAACCCCACCAATAAGCAAACCAGAGTTCTGACCGACTCTCCGCAGTGATTTGAACCATCCTATCACCAGCACAGTACACTATTTTTCAGTATCATTGATTTACTATCTCTGTCTCTATCTACTGAACACAGATAAAATTTCATCATTGCTATGTAAGTATTACTGCTCAAAATATTTTGGTTCGTTCCGTTGCTACCATAATATAACAAACTTTCTTGTGTCTACAGCTGCAGTTTCTCGCTGCAATTACTAATATGGAATATAAACAAAAGATGCAATTTATGCTGTAGTCTGCCAATGTCTAAATAAATAATACGGTACTCTGCGGGCAGCATGCAGGTAGCAGGGATGGCGAGTTGATATTTCATTTTTTGTTTTGTTTTTTTCAATATCGTATTTATTATTAGAAATATGAATTATTATTCAATCTGTCTCTGAGGCGCTCTGAAATGTGCATTCTCTGCTAAGCTGAGCAATGGATTGGAATATGTGTCTGACGTAGTGTTGCACGGTATACCGAAACTTCAGTACCTTTTCGGTACTTAGAAAAAAAAATGGCTCGGTATTAGAATTTTCGGTACTTTTAGGTCAAATGTAAAAGCGAGGGAAATGTGTCTCCCGCATTACTGATTGAGGGGATGAAAGGTGTAATTTGTCAGAATCTTCGCTAGATGGCAGTAGCAACTAAGGTTGCCAAGTGAGGTGACGTGCGTTTGTGCACTCATCTCGTTGATACAGCACAAGCTTCGTCTCAGTTCACTTCAGTAGCAATAGGTGTTCTAATTTGGAAATATTTTATTATAGGAAGATGTTGTATTGTTATTAAAATCTGCTGTTTTTAGATTTATTCAAAAGTGAAAGACCTGTTTAAAGATTATTTAGTTTACAACTGTTTAATTTTTGAAATATATTTAATATATTTTTCTATTGTCAGATTCAGATTCCTTCTGTACAACATCAGAAGGATTCGACCATACCTGACGAGGCACTCCACCCAGCTGCTCGTCCAGGCTACGGTGACCTCTCGCCTTGATTACTGCAACTCTCTCCTAGCAAGCCTGCCAGCTTGTGCCATACAGCCACTACAGATGATTCAGAATGCCGCTGCCTGACTCATCTACAACCTCCCCAAATTCTCCCACGTCACTCCTCTGCTGCGATCACTTCACTGGCTATCGGTTGCCGCCAGGATCCGGTTCAAAGCCCTGACCCTTGCCTACACTGCTGCCAACAGGACAGCCCCCATCTACTTGCAGGACATGACTCAATTCTATGTGCCTGCTCGACCACTCCGCTCTGCGGCAGCAGGGCGCCTTGTAACCCCTCCCACCCGCCCAAAGGGATCACAGAGCTTCTCCACCCTAGCTCCCCAGTGGTGGAACGAACTCCCCGTCCCTCTCCGAACCTCCCCCTCACTACCCATCTTCCGCCGTGGCCTGAAGACTCACCTCTTCAGACTATACCTAGACTAACCACCACCACGCTGCATATTTCACTCTTTTATAAAAAAATAAATTAAAAAAACCCTTTTCCTGTTACTTGTTACATGTTGCCCCATCCCAGCACTTCTTGGTAATTTGTATTTGTCCTAATACTGTAGCTTATTCTTCTGCCTAGTTGGCTTTGCAGATGTTAGGCCAGAATAGTGTTCACTGTTCTCGGCTAGAAATAGCTGTACAAAATAAGTATTGTACCTTACTGAACCCGTGTTTAGCAGTTGTCTACGACCATGAAATGCACTTTTTTGTACGTCGCTTTGGATAAAAGCGTCTGCCAAATGAATGTAATGTATTGTTTAGTGGTGTAACACTATAGGTCTATGCTTATTAATATGTTGAACAGGCTTCAACTTAAAGGTTGTTATTAAACCAGGTGTTTAATAAACCGTGAATTTGAAAATGAGGTCAACCCTTGTGGACATTACGTTTCTGATCTATTAAGGTAATTTCAGTATCGTTAGGTACCGAGTATCGAATCAATATCGTTTCAGTATCGAGTATCGTGATACTAAACCTGGTATCAATATCATGGCCAAAATTTTGGTATTGTGACAATACTAGTCTGACGCCTTTTAGTTGCAGCGCGGAAGCAGTGCAGCTCTACATACACGCCAGGCCATCTAAGTGTTACAACATGCCATTTAAGTGTTACGACATAGTAAAGGCCTTTGCGGCAAGCAGCTAGGACACATCCATGGCGACACAACTAAGTAATCCGACAGCGCCTCTTAGCACAAAATTGGCCGTAAGTCATCAATATTTTATACAATCATCATGATATTCAGTAGATGGGTGAAGGTATATGATCATGAGGACAAAACCATTTTAAAATCGGTCCATAGGGGGTGCAATAGTGCCAATGCTTGGACGCTTGCGGCTTTAATTATTCTTATTATTTTTCTCCGCTAAAAGTGTCTGAGGCTCAGCAACCATAAGTCCTAGAGCAACCAAATTTGGTAGGTGGGTTCCTATGGCCCCCCACTACTCAGGCACTACAAATCACCTATGTCGGCCAGATGGTGGCGCTATAACAAAGGGTCATGTTTAAAAGGTCATAAGTCAGATCAACACAAAACTTCATCTACAACTTTGCTATTGGGACCACCTATGTCCGTCATATTGTTTGCCCGTCATTTGGACTTTTTTTATTAGTTGCGGTGTGGAAGAGCTGTAGCTCCACATCTATAGTGTTACGACATCTAGTAAACTCGTTTAAGGCAAGCGGCTAGAAGACATCCATGGCGACACAACTAAGTAATCCGACACCATTGGGTCTAGTTTTTATCAGTGAGGGGAGGATCTGAACTTCATAATGGACAATATTTTCTATCTGGGCATTCATAAAAATATTCTTTCACCACTCAAAAATCGTATTCGGTCATAGCAGCAAGATAAACCCGACAATAGCCCTGAGATATGCCAATACGGCAATGAAAAGGCTGCTCACTGAGTAACGAATAAACGAGACAACGGTTTAAAAAATGATACCATGTCATTCTACAGTCAATATCTGGGCCTAAATATTGACTAAATATGCAACCTTACCGTTGTTTTTATGCGTAGAGATGTCCCTTTTGAGACTGGGTGGTCATATATTGTCTTGGACAATCTGTTTGTGAAATATACGCGCATCTGTGATGCCTGGGTACCTTCAAAAATAGCTGTGCGTAATACCACACCTGTTGTTTAAGGCGTTGTCGCCCTTTTTTGTACAGCCTGGCTTGATTGACAATTCATTTACTCAGTAGGTAAGAGTATGAGCTTTCTAACTATGTATAACATGTTTAATTCTGCTTTTAGAATAGCGTTTTATAGGTCAGCGTAACAGAAAATATTTTTAGCATCGCATCCACTTACGCATTCACTCTGTGGTAGCAGTAAAAGACGCTGCACCTAACGAAACGTTGTCAACGATTTTTCTTGGAAAATACTATTATTATTGAGGACTTCTAAGCCATATGTTTGCTGATAGACCTAGCTGACTTCTTTTCTGGAGCAAAACAGAAGCGAATAGAACAGTATCATTGATATTGTCTCTGTCTCCATCTACTGAACATAGATGAGATTTCATCATTGCTATGTAGCCTAAGTATTACCGATCAAAATATTTCGGTTATATGTGACGGGTGCTGGAGGAAAGGTCCGCAAGTCGCAAATCTTGAAATCGCGCTAGGAGGCAAAAAAGGTTTTTTAAATTTTTTTTTACTGTTTTCCTTTTTTTTCATATTACGAAAGTTGAAGTGTTGAAGACATCACTCAATAGAATAAACAACATTTTTAGGGTCACTAAATACTCATAATTTGTCAGCAAAGTCGGCTTGTTTTAGTGATTCTTACAGCCGGGTTTTGGAGGCGTGATGGCCGTGCAGTTTAATTAGCATGTTTGATTTTGTTGGCTATTGTCACTTAGTTTCGGTCAAGCCACCGCCCATAAATAAAGCCGTGTGGTAGTAGCCTATGTTTGTTTACTGTGTGAGGTTGCTACAATGGCGGACGCTCAATCAGTAGGTGAGAGTATAAGCTTTCTAACGATGTATAAACATGCCTAATTTTGCTTTTGGAATAGCGTTTTATAGGTTAGCGTAACCGAACATTTTCTTACCATGGAATTCGCTCTATATATGGTAGCATTAAAAGACGTTGCACCTAACGAAACGTTGTCAACGATTTTTTGTAATTCTATGGAAAATACCATTATTATTGAGGACTTCTGGGCATAGCTAAGCCATATGTTTGCTGATAGACATATCTGATATCGTTTTCTGGAGCAAAACAGAAGCGGATAGAACTGTCATTGATTTACTGTCTCTGTCTCCATCTACTGAACATAGATAAGATTTCATCATTGCTATGTAAGTATTACTGCTCAAAATATTCCGGTTATATACGTTATTTTAGAAATTGAGTGTCTTTAAATAGGTTAGTGGTATTATGTAATGTGGATATTTCACACTGTAATGTAAGCGTTAGTAGTGTAATAGTTTTTGTGACGCATACAACAGTGATGAGGAGAGTGTTGAAACATTGCCAAAACGTGCAGCATTGTGTGACTATATTTTTGCATTATGTTTAAATGATATCTATGTTTCATCTTAAACCTTCATAAGGGGCTCATATGCTTTACAATGGACAAGCATTATATTCCTTTTTGGAGAGATTTTGGATTTGTTTCTGGACCCTTAGCTATTTTAGACCAGTGTTAATAATTTAGACATTTTGGGTAGATTTGGAGATACTGGGTACACTGCTTAGTTTTTGCTTCATAGATCTTTAGTAGTTCACATATCCACCCTTAGATTTTATGAACTTGGTCAAGAAGTTTTTGATCCAGGACATGTATACTTTAACCCGCAATCTCCCAGTATTTCATTGCGAACTAAAAAAGGAGCAAATTCATTTTAGATTTTTTGCCTTGACCATTGCATTTGTGGCACTTTATTTCTTACAAAATTATGAATATAAAGTAATCTAAGCTAGTATTGTAAATGGTACAAATGTATTGCTTCATTTAAGACATTTTTCTAGCCTCTGTGGTGTTCACATCTGGACTTATAAAGCTTTAAATAGGGTAACCCCTAAATGGACAAGGATTGACAGGTACTCTAGTGGGGGAGTGGTTGGGGTGGAGTTAACTAGCTATTGTTCCCACCCATTATCTCCCTGTGAGAAGTGTGAAAAGTTCAAGATCTTTCAAGGGGATTTTCTCTGCTACTTGATTTTAGGAGTACCAACATTCAAATAAGCATATCTTCTTCAACTATTTTCATATTTCAATGTAAGACACACCATTCGAAAGCTTATAATATGCACTTTCATAATCTGTAAAAAACTGAAAAATGACCTTGCCCTACTTGAGGACCAAAACACCAGCACCTGTCACATACACGTTATTTTTTTAATTGAATGTCTTTAAATAGGTTAGTGGTGTTATATAATGTGGATATTTCACACTGTAATGTAAGCGTTGGATGGTAGTGTAATAGTTTTTGTGAAGCATGCAACAGTGATGATGTGAGAATTGGAACATTGCCAAAACGTGGTGGACGGTTGAAAATTGTTTTCATGTCGTCCCATCCCCATACAAGAAAACATACGAGAGTACAGAGTATAGAAATACATACAAGAGTTAATTATTACACATTTAGGTACTATTTTTGCATTATTTTTTAAATCTGATACCAATGTTTAATCTTAAACCTTCATAAGGGGCTCATTTATATGCTTTATAATGGACAAAAAGCATTATATTTAATTTTGAAGAGATTTTGGTTATGTTTCTGGACCCCTAGATATTTAGACCACTGTACTGACTTAAACCTTGTTATTCTGACTTGGAAATGATGCAACAGTGATTTTCTTGAGTCAAAACAGTTGTAGTGAAATACGTGAATATGTTGTGATTCACAGCAATGCATAATTTAGACATTTTAGATAGATTTGGAGAGGCTGGGTACACTGCTTAGTTTTTGCTTCATACATCTACAGTAGTTCTACATATCCACCCTTAGATTTTATGAACTTGTGGTCAAGAAGTTTTTGATCCAGCACATGTATAGTTTAACCTGCTGTATATATGCAATCTCTCAGTATTTCATTGCAAACTAAAAAAGTGCAAATTCTTTTTTGATTTTTTGCCTAGACAATTGCATTTGTGGCACTTTATTTCTTCCAAAATTATGAATATAAACTAATCTGCAAATTGTAAATTGTACAAATGTCTTGCTTCATTTAAGCCATTTTTTTAAGCCAAGTCTCTGTGATGTTCACATCTGGAGTTATAAAGCTTTAAATAGGGTACCCCCTAAATGGGCAAGGATTAGCAAGATTTGACATGTGAGCTAAGGGGTTAAGTTACCACCGAAGTGGAAACCACTAGGTCTCAGTAAGAGACTTGAGGAAGGGGTAATGAAAAGAAAAGACTCAACTCCTAAGGGAGAATATCCCAACACAAAATAATAGTCTCAGTAGGAGAAGAACTAAGGCGTAAGGGGTGAATAGAATTTTAGTAAGATTGCAGTGAAGTCGGAAGAAAAGCAAAGAAAAGGTGCCTCGTAACGAGGAAGGCAAAAACGGCGTTTAAAGGAAAATAAAGAATGCAGCTAAGTGATTAGTAGGACTGAAGTCTTACTACTAATCAAAACAAAAAGCTATGTTCAAAAATCCTAAAACTTTTTCCTTACCATACTTTTCTGGAAGAGAGCTTTTCTCTGTACCGGCTATCGTGTATGTAAGTAGACACTAAAGTGAAGAACAGATCTCACGTGAGCGTATACAAGCTCTCTCAATCAGGTGAAAACAATCAGTAGTAATCACAGGGAATCTCGGAGCGCCCTCAGGTGGTTCTGAAGATTACCACACTCAGTTCCCTAAATAAGCACTCAGTTTCCTCAACAGGGATACTGAGTAGCCGATTAGCACAAAAAGGCGTTGATTAGCACAAACCACGACACCGAGTCGCAAACGGAATATGGAACCATGACAGAAACCAAAAGAATCAGAGATGAAGGCAGACCTAGATGCAGGACTCAGATTCCCACTTCCAACTGTTACAAAACTACCTCCTTCCAAGTTGCCCTAACTTAACTGACTTAACTCAAAGAAAGCCGCATATTTTAACCAGTAAAAAGGAGGAGGGGGCAGGGGCATGGACATCCTCTCTGACAGACACACACACACACACACACAGATTCATATTTCAGATGGTAACCCCCCAGTTCCTGCTCTGTTTTATCTCCAGGCTACGCTGGCTGAGCACTTTGAAGCTTCCTCTGGCTGAGAATGGCCAAATAGTGAATTGTATGTCTGACAATATCTACAAGTGTCCGCAGTAGCCTGAAAAAATTAATATGATTCTGATGTAGGTAGAAATCATTTGATGAATGCTGTTTGCAGGTAGGTGTGGTGGGGTGGGCGTGGTTTGGGCGTCGGCTGCAGAGAGAGAGTGAGAGGAACGGCTCTCGGATCCTTCGTCACAACTGTCAGGTGGAGGTAATCAGCGCCGATAATTGTCAATTGTTTGATTGCGCTGATTGCCTCTGATTGTTTTCAACAGTGAGCCTGGGGTTTTAAAAAGCGGAGACCGGGAGTCTTCAGCAGTGGATGCTGGAGAAACGACAGAAGTGCACAGTGTTAAAAGAAACAAAAGAAAAAAAAAATCCTGTGTTACGTTGTTTCCGACCGAAAGCCGCGGGCTTTAATAAAAGAGCACGGAAGTGCTAAAAAAAACCAAACGGTTGTCTCACGTGAGTGTGTTGGAAGGCAGGAGGGGTGGCACTCACTTGCCACAGTAGGCAAAAGGTATATCACCATTTCAAAAAAGAGCTAGCCCCTATGTGCACACATACACACACACAGACACACATACACATGCATATATGGACATGTTGGTGGTCTGGCAATCTGACAGCCTGATTTCAATTGGCTGCTATTGAAGCACCACCAAGTTGTATGCCACATTTGTGTGATCAGATGACATGTAATACAATGTTATGTGGGAAGTACTGGCCATAGGTTGGTGTGAGGAGAAGAGGAGAGGAAAGGCAAAGCAGCGAAAGGCAGCTGAAGTAATCATAGAGCTTCACAAACCTTCTGATATTTCCAGATTTCAATAAACCCTTTTTTTTCATTTTCCCATAAAATACAAAAAGATCGATTTAACATGTGCCTCTGCTTTAGCTAAACTACAACAGGCATGTTTTTGTCATTTCCAAATATTTGTTGCTAATCTTTTCCTCAGAAATTCCAGAAATATGAGGGCTTTTCAGTTCACAGCCCACAGAAGACTAATGGTAAATGGACTGCATTTATATAGCACTTGTATCCAAAGCGCTTTACAATTGATACCTCTCATTCACCCATTCACACACACACCAACGGTGAAAGGCTGCCATGCAAGGTACTGTACCAATAAGCTCGTTGGGAGCTAGGGGTTAGGAGTCTTGCTCAGGGACACCTCGACACGCCCAGGGCAGGGGATTGAACCGGCAACCCTCCGACTGCCAGACAACCGCTCTTACCCCCTGAGCTATGTCGCCCCTGCACAGTAAGGTGTTAATTAAACTCTAACAGAGTACATATGGTCCCACTCTGGACCATAGCACGACCATATTTAAACTGCAAACATCAAATTGTTTCTTAAATAGTGTCTTATACAGCAACCCGTTGTTAATAAAATCCCACTTTGATGTGGATCGTATGACTGTGTAATGTTTATACTAAAAGTTCACTGCCTGCTGGATATGTGAGGGTACTGAATGTTTGAAGGCTACACACAAATCCCTGAAGTGGGCGGTGTTTACCCTTTCAGAATAAAATTTGATTGCTAATCCATTTTAGGCATGAAAAAAATGCTGAATTGCAACCTTATTTAGAGGAAAATTGCTGTTATTGTATTCACAAGGCAGGGTAATTGAAAAGCATGTTCACGTCAGTTCAAATTGAAGTTCTGTTGATCAACAGAACTTCAATATGAACTGACTATATACACTCACCGGCCACTTCATTAGGTCCACCTGTTCAACTGCAAACTGCACCCGTTAACGCAAATATCTAATCAGCCAATCACGTAGCAGCAACTAAAGGCATTTAGGCATGTAGACATGGTCAAGATGATCTGCTGAAGTTCAAACCAAGCATCAGAATGGGGAAGAAAGGTGATTTAAGTGACTTTGAACGTGGCATGGTTGTTGGTGCCAGACCGGCTGGTTTGAGTATTTCAGAAACTGCTGACCTACTGGGATTTTTACGCACAACCATTTCTAGGGTTTACAGAGAATGGTCCGAAAAAGAGAAAATATGCAGTGAGTGGCAGTTCTCTGGGCGAAAATGCCTTGTTGATGGCAGAGGTCAGAGGAGAATGGCCAGACTGGTTTGAGATGATAGAAAGGCAACAGTAACTCAAATAACCACTCATTACAACCGAGGTATGCAGAAGAGCATCTCTGAATGCACACCACGTCAAACCTTGAAGCAGATGGGCTACAGCAGCAGAAGACCACACCGGGTGCCACTCCTGTCACCTAATGAAGTGGCCGGTGAGTGTATATATATATATATATATATATATAGTCAGGTCCATAAGTATTTGGACAGTGACACAGTTTTCATCATTTTGGCTCTGTGCGCCACCACAATGAATTTGACATGAAACAATCAAGATGTAATTTAAGTGCAGACTTTCAGCTTTAATTTAAGGGTTTTGTCAAAAATATTGTATGAACAATGTAGGAATTACAACCATTTTTATACATAGACCCCCCCCCCCCCATTTTAGGGGCTCAAAAGTAATTATAAGTAAATTATCAAATTAAATTGTCATTTTTAATACCTGGTTGAAAATCCTTTGCAGTCAATGACTGCCTGAAGTCTTGAACCCATACTCATTACCAGACACTGGGTTTCTTCCATGGTGATGCTCTGCCAGGCCTCTACTGCAGCTGTCTTCAGTTCCTGCTTGTTCTTGGGGCGTTTTGCCTTCAGCAAGTGAAATTCATGCTCAGTTGGATTCAGGTCAGGTGATTGACTTGGCCATTGCAGAACATTCCACTTCTTTGCCTTAAAAAAGTTTTGGGTTGCTTTCGCAGTATGCTTCGGGTCATTGTCCATCTGCACTGTGAAGCGCCGTCCAATGAGTTTGGAAGCATTTGGCTGAATATGAGCAGATAACATAGCCCTATACACTTCAGAATTCATCCTTCTGCTTTTGTCAGCAGTCACATCATCAATAAATATAAGGGAACCAGTTCCAGTGGCAGCCATACATGGCCACGCCATAACACTATCTCCACCATGCTTCACAGATGAGGTGGTATGCTTTGGATAATGAGCAGTTCCTTCCCTTCTCCATGCTCTTCTTTTCCCATCATTCTGGTACAAGTTGACCTTTGTCTCATCTGTCCATAGGATGTTGTTCCAGAACTGTACAGGCCTTTTTAGATGTTTTTTTTTTGGCATACTCTAACTCTTACTTTTTTGAGGCTTACCAATGGTTTACATCTTGTGGTTAACCCTCTGTATTTACTCTGGTGAAGTCTTTTCTTGATTGTTGACTTTGACACAGATATGCCTACCTCCTGGAGGGTGTTATTGATCTGGCCAACTGTTGTGAAGGGGTTTTTCTTCACCGGGGTAAAAGTATTCTTCTGTCATCCACCACAGTTGTTTTCTGTGGTCTTCCAGGCCTTTTGGTGTTCCTGAGCTCACCAGTGCATTCTTTCTTTTTAAGAATGTAACAAATAGTTGATTTGGTCACACCTAATGACTTTGCTATCTCTCTGATGGGTTTTTTTTTCAGCCTAATGATGGCTTGCTTCACCGACAGTGACAGCTCTTTGGACTTCATATTGAGAGTTGACGGCAACAGATTCCAAATGCAAATGCCACACTTGAAATCAATTCTAGACCTTTTATCTACTTACATGTAAATGAAATAATGAGGGAATAACACACCTGGCCATGGAACAGCTGAGCAGCCAATTGTCCAATTACCTTTGGTCCCCTAAAAATGGGGGGACCACATATAAAAAGTTGTGTAATTTCTACACCGTTCACCCGAATTGGATGTAAATACCTTCAAATTAAAGCTGCACAAGATCTGCACTTTGAGCTCATATTTATTATTTAATTTCAACTCCAATATGCTGTGGTAGACAGCTAAAATAACAATAATTTTGTCAATGTCCAAATATTTATGGACCTGGCTGTATATATCACAGGTTCATAAGCTGCAGATACATCACTTTAAACTAATGTAAGCAACTCTGTATGGTCTCTGTTATTTTTATAAATTCAGTGTAAGCACAACTTGGGAAACAATCTTAAGATTATTCTTAAGTGCCGCTTCAAGAACATTTATATAAATGAGGCCCTAGGACCTTTGCTTTCTGTTTCTGTTTCCCATCATCACCAACCGTTAAAAGACTTCTTCCTTCCTAGTTGCCCAAAAACTGACTTAGCTAAATGATAGCTGCATATTTTAACCCTCCTGTTATCTTCAGATTTACTAACATCTTTTATCCTTGGGGTCAATTTGACACCAGCAATTTAAACCTCCAGAAAATGATTATAATTAAAATTGTTACCACAAGTTTGTGTCAGGTACTTTATGTTTCTTTGTCAGCCCTTTATTATTTAATTAGCCCTTTAAATAAAACATAACCACATGTAATGTTATGACCATTCAGTCCTTCAGCCATGTCTAGTACCACCCTCATGCCCTTTATTTAACAGTAAAAAGGAGACATACAAAGTTATAGTTAGTTATACACAAGTTATCTAGTTATACACAATAATCAAAGATGGAAAGTAAACCAACACAACAGAAAAACTGGAAAAAAAATCAAAAACAAAAAATAAAAAGATACGTTGGCTCCAAAACTTTTTTTTTTTAAAGAAAAACATAAAAACAAAAAAAAAACAGTAAAATAAAACCCTAAGACAGAAAAAAAAGAAAAACAGAAAAACACACAATTATATAAGCCAAGTAATAATCTCGAAGATTTTCATTAAACTAAATGTCTGTTAAGTCACTATCTATCGCCGAATTAGGTAACACAATGGTGCTTGAGCCTATTATTATATTAATTTATATAAGTATTATTATAATAATTTATGATTAAAGAACTGGGTGTCTGTGGCGACATTCCCGGGAAAAAAATCACAAGCGGCGCATAGTTAGTGACGTGTTTTCCATCACACATCAGTGGTTCGTCCGCCAGAGAGGGTAGGCGAAGCTAACGAGTAGTATCCATCTACTCGTTAGCTCCGCCTACCGAGTGCGCAGTATCCATCTCTCATATCAGGTAACGTTGCGTTAGCTAGCTAGCTAATGTAATTAACACAATCTAATGTCAACTAACAATTAGAAAAAACGCTAGCTAACGCTACCGACCTCGCAAACCGTCTCTTGAATGCAATGCTACCTTGCTGCAACGTTGCAGTGTAACTAAGTAAAGGCCAGTTCAGATCGATGATTCGCAACGAGACTGGATGCAACTCGCAAAATTCCAAGACGTCTGATTGTAAACGTTCTAAAACTGCACTTGGCGATTTGACAAGGTGGTTCTTTTGAGACCCCAGGGCAGGCAACGGCTCTGCTACTAACCAGTTCACACCGCTGCAATTTTCTCTGCAACATTCTAAAACCGTTTCGTCTCGTTGAGAATCATTGATCTGAACTGGCCTTAACGTTACCGTTATTTACCTTGCCATCAAGTTCATCAATATATTATAATGATCGGAATAAAGCCGGGGTAGCTATACGTGGAGCAGAGCCGGGTCTGATTTCAGTGTAAAGATGTCAAGCCGGAGAAAACTAAATAAAAGAATACGGCAATATGGATTAGCATTGTTATTATTTTATTACGCTTCCTCATATGTTCCTTCAGCCTTGATGCCCTTTTTTTGATGAAATCTCCTTTGTTTTTGTTTTATTCTTCTTGTTCTTGTTCGTGTAAAGACAGTTTAAGTTAGCTTAATGTTAGACAACGAATGATTATGTACATAACGTTACTTTTATAACAATCATTTTTTATTCAGTAAATAGTGTTATAGTTGGCGTGGCCCAGGTGCCGACTGACTGACGTCAGACAGGCGACACTGGTTGGATCCGGTTGGATCTATGGGAAGTGAGGTCCAAAAACACACCTGCAATTACTGCTTCTCGCCATTGGTACCGCCAAAGACGAAACGGAAATCTTCGAGATTGTAACTTTAAAAAAATAAATAAATAAAAACTGTTTAGCCATTAACAGTCCACAAAACTTCAAGGAAGGCACTCATTGTACCCTTATTCTGTACACACATACACTGCACCCATACTCTTTTAAACTCCTCATAGTTGCTTGTCCATTCTGCATACGCAAACTCTGTCCTTAGACGTGACAGAACAAACTGTCTAAAGAGAAGTTTTGCACATTCAGGCCCATCTGATCTAATTTTGTATTTTCTTGTGAGCCATATAGCCAACTTCGCTTGACCGAAAATAAAATGAACTAGGCAGCATTTCCACCTCTGTTTATATGAATACCCCAAGCCAAACACAAACACCTCTGGTGAAAAAACTATGCCCAGTCTGCCACACCACACCTCTTCCAACATGGAAAACAAACCACCCAGTCTGTGACACTCTGTAAAAATGTGAGCTGTGATCTCGCGCTTGGAACAGAAAGGACACTCCCCACTGTCCCCTGGGTCAAGATGTGCTATGTGGGCATTGGAGGCAACTGCCCCATGGACAATCCTCCACTGGAGGTCCCCTGACCTTTTTGGTAGCGGTAGTTTATAAAACACTCTCCATGCCCCTCTTGGAAGACCTGTCCTACTGAGAAATATGTGCCACTTGCTTTGTTTCGCATGCTGTAATGAGTTTAAGTGGCATGTCTTTAAGTGGATAGCATATCATTTTTCCTTCCTTGCAGTCTCAAAATCCCCAATTTTTTGGTTTTTAAAAGACAGTAGGTCACCCTCCTCCTCCTGCTATTCCCTAACTTCAGGTGATATTTGTAAGCCAGGAAATACCAGCCTATCACTCCCCTCCTGGGAAACAGACCTGTTTTCACACACTTCCCGAACTGCGACAGGCAAAGTCCCCCTTATCCTATCCAGGAGTTTTCCAACGATTCTGACAGAGTGAGACCCTATCTGCTCTGCCACAGAGCACGCTGTCCTCAACCCCACTGGGCCCCTCAGGTGAGTCAACTTGCACAGATCAGCTCTAATGAAAAGATCCTGCAGAGCATTTGAGGAAACCGTCTCCAGCGGTATTAATGGGTTGCAGAAAATGGGCTCTTCTAGGACCCACTGGCTCGAGTCCATCCCCCAATCTCGGGAGATCCGGAGGCTCCACCATGCCCTTAGCACAGATTTATAAAAATCCGTACAGCCATGAGTATTCATGATGCCTGGCTTCATTAGAAACCAGTGACGGTCCAGTCCCATTTCCCCCATCTGTCTCAACAGACTACAAGCTGGAGCCCTCCAGCATACCTCTTCTTGATACAGCAGCCTTTGCACTGCCTGCAACCGAAAAGTTTCCACTTTGCTTTCGATGTCGATTAGGCCCTACCCCCCTTCTTGGAGTGGTAAATATAAAGCCCCTGCCTTCGGCCAGTGCTGCCCTGACCAAAAAAAATTGGCCAGGGACCTCTGCACTGCTCGTAGCAGTTCAGTAGGAGGTTGTAACACTGCTACCTTATGCCACAGTGTGGATGCCACCAAGTTGTTTATTATAAGGGCTCTGCCCCTATAAAGCCGCGTTTCCACCGCAGGAACTATACCCCGGAACTAGGAACCTTTTGAGGAACTCAGTGCGTTTCCACCGCAGGAACTAGGGTCTAAATTTAGTTCTGGGGGCTTTGTTTTACCCCCCAAAACGTTCCTGCTCGGGGGGTAGTACTTTCCGAAAGTACAGGAACCTTTTGGGTGGAGCTTGCAGCGCTGAACATTTCTGATTGGTCGAGTACTCGTAGCATTTGTGTTGTATTTATTTTCCGCCATTACCCGCCATGTTTGAAAATATGCAGCGGCAAACCAATTTATTTTCATAATAACAAATCAAACTTGTATGTTATGCGGCGCAGTAGCCTACTTTTGGTTATAGCCTGTCAACGTCTTGGAATTATAACGTGTGCTCTTCTGTTCTTTTCTTGCTTTAGTATTCGTTTTATAAAATGCTAAGCATTCGTGCTGGGACAGCATATTACGTAGGCTACCAAAACATTCAAACGGATTAATTCGGTTGCTGAATATTTTCTTCCGGATTTTCTTTGTTAGCCCGTTGTAATTGACTCAAAACGTTTGATACAGTTATGTGAGGTATGCGGTAGTTCTGCATAATTAACATTGGTGATACAGTACAAGCAAACTGGAAATCACCTTCCGCACTTTTTATCCGGGTAAAATAACTGGTTAATTCTAGTAATCTTCCCTTTAGCTTTTTCAGACTGCCGTAATTTTACTCAATTTTACTGCCATTTTTCAATTCCACGAAAAGACCAGGAAGACTATGGACTCATTTATGGAGCATGGTTCGCATCTGGAGGGCATACTTCGCTGCTCGATTAGCAGTAACTTCGAAGGAAAGCAAACGGTGGCTGTACCACTACTAATGTACATTTTCACGCAAGTCCGAGTTTTCGTTCTATTCTTGTCATTTTGCGATTAGCCTATATGGAATTGACGACGAGAAAGTAATAAAACAGCAAATTGTTTACAACGTGTGCATGTTTTCTGCTGTTAATGAATGTGTTTGAGAGGATATATGAAAATCAATAAATACAAAAGTAACCATATATAGTCATTGTTGGTAACCCGTTGTATATAAGTGGAATAAACCCCTCCGGGCTGTCCCGGTTATTAGAAAATAATGTAGGCTACTTCGGTGGTAGTATGGGGTTACAGAAGAAATCATATGACAGATGGACCGACGACAACGGCAGTGGGCTAATTTGTCTAATCTTCGCGGTACTTTAGACCCCGGTGGAAACGCAGACAACCATTGGCTGAAGGAACCTTTTAGTTCCTGGTAAAGTAGTTCCTGGGACTGAAAGTTCCGGGTAATTTTGGTGGAAACGCGGCTTAAGACAGCCGAGGCACAATCCACTTCCATTTTTCCAGTTTCCTGGAAACATTCCCCTCAATATCTTCCCAGTTCTTGCGAACATACTCCTCCGAACCCATGTGGACCCTCAAAATCTTCAACCCTTTCTTACCCCAATTCATATTCCCTGGGAGTGTAGGGAGTATCCTTCCTCTCCACAGACCACCCAACAAAGCCTCACTTTTTTCCCAATTGACCTTTGCTGATGCAGCTCGCCCAGGGCCTGTACATCCCTCTGATCCTGAATCAGCACTGTAACATCATCTGCTTATGCTGACAATGTTACGGCTTTTCCAGCCCCAGGAACCATCACACCCTTCACCCTTGTGCATAAAAGATTTAATAAAGGCTCTATGGCTAGGGAGTAGAGCTGTCCTGACAAAGGGCAGCCCTGTCTTATTCCCCTCTGCACTTCCGACGACAACTTGTTGGCAGCCATCAGGCACTCTAAGAAGACCTCCAGATGATCAGTCCCAAGAGTTCCCCAGAAGCGCTTATAAAAAGCTGATGGCAGTCCATCCACTCCAGGTGCACGCCCTGATGCCATCTGTTGCACTGCTGCAGTCAGTTCCTCCAAACTGAGCACACTGTCCAACCCAGTCCTCTGGTCCTCCCCAAGCTTCGGGAGGTTATGAATTAGAACATCTACCTGATGCTGATCTGCATCCCCAGCACTAAACAAATCTTCATAAAAACTCACTGCTGCTTTCGTAATTTCCCCTCTATCATAAGAGAGTCTGCCATCTCGTAGCCACAGACAATGCATCTGCTTCTTTTCCCCTACCACCTTCTCCAAATTAAAAAAGAAAGAGCTAGGAGCATCCATGTCTTTTAAAAAATTATACCGAGCCCTCACGATTGCGCCTTGTGCTCTACCCCACAATAAAGCACCAAGATCACTGCGCATGCGTGTTAAAACTGAATTCAGCTGTTCGTCACTCCCACCCCCATTTGCTTTTCAATACTTAGTATATCCCTTTCCGGTTCCCCCACCACCCTGTTTAACTCCTGTGTTGCAAAAACAGTATATTGCTGACAAAAAACTCTAATTTGTGCTTTCCCTATTTCCCACCATTTGTGACTTGTAATTAGGTTTCATTCCCCTCCACTCTTCCCAAAAAGTTACAAACTTTTCACAGAAGGAAATATCTTCCAAAAGTTTGTCATTTAGTTTCCAATATGTTATCTGAGCTTGTGTTTTAGCAATAGATAAACATACACTGACTAAATGGTGATCAGAAAAACCACAAGGAGTAATGCTGGCTTTACAACTCTATTGGAGTTTCTCCTACACAGATAAAAACGATCAAGCCTTGCTACACTCAGCCTATTCCCCCCAGCTCTGACCCACGTATACTGCCTGGCTGTAGGGTGCTTATCCCTCCACACATCATGCAGATGAATCTTCTTTAGAATACCTTCCAAAAGCACTGCAGAAGCTAAACGTGGTTCCTCCCCATTTGGTCCATTGTAAAATCAACAGTGCAATTAAAATAACCCCCTAATACAATAATGCTCTCCTGACCAATTTTTGCAAGCTCTTCCTCCAGTCTTTTAAACTCTCTCACCCTCTCTCTGCCACCGTTGTGAGTGTATACATTTATAAATACAAAAGAGAGGCCCTTTAATAGTTGCATCCACTATCAACAACCGCCCTGGCACAATTTCCGTTATTCTTTGTATATTTATCTCCAAGCCTTGTGCAAAGAGTATGGCCACCCCCCCACTCACGTTTGTTCCATGGCTTAAAACATGGTCCCCCCTCCACCAAACCCCCCACTCCAGCTCATTGCAACTGTCCGTATGCGTTTCCTGTAAAAACATTACACTTAGCCTCTTTCGGCTAATTAGGTCAGAGAGCAAGAATCTTTTCCCCACTTCCCTGCCACTGTTCATATTAAGTGAGCCAAGAGATATGACCACCATGTTTAAAAAAAGGTGAAGAACAAAAAAAGAAAAAACCATGAAAAGTGCTCTGAAACCAGATGTTTTGTGCCTCATTTCCATTTTTTCTGAGGTGATGCAGAAAACTGTGGATGAAGATACAATTTAAATTTTTCCAGTTATTTACAGACAAGCCCTTACGAACAGTCATGCAGTGCTTTTTAAGCCTAAACCACTTTTGGCTCGAAAGAATGTCTAAACCCACAGTCTTCATGTAGTGTTTTGCCGATCGCAAAAACTTTTTGCCGTCCGGAAACGACTTTATGACATTGACAGCTTTTCCTTTAGTGTAATCCAAATAGTCGCTTATTTCCTCAAGTGAATAAAGTGTAACGTCCCCTGTTTGGCTAGCTGCAATGTCAGAGATAGTCGAGGAATCTGATAACTCTCCCTCATCTTCCTGCATATCATCCGTTTTTTTACTCCCCGTATCTGATTCCATAATTTCCGCCTCTTCCCCTACCCCCGGAGCAACTCCGCCCGTCTCTGGGGCTGGCTGCAGAGGCACCACTACCTCTAAACACTGCCCTCTTACCCCTACACGCATATCGGCCCCTTCCGATAAACCTTCACAATCAACCCTCCCCTCCTTTCTCTCGGTAGACTGACCCGTATCTCCCCTCTGTCTGCGTGTGCTACTATTCGTCCTTTTAAACTCAGGCCGCCCCACTCTGGCCACAGCCTGATTCCCCTCAGCAGCCTTACTGCAGCACTCTTGTTGATCTACCGTCCATTCCTCATCCCCGGCCTGCTTTACTGTCTTGCTTGTACCCTCACCCGCACCCTCGTTCGGCTGACTCCCCGGCTGTGCACCGGTCTGAGGATCAGGCGCAGCGCTGGCTTCCCCCCTTACCCCATCTTCATTTTCAACACCATTTTCTCCAGCTGGCACATTCTCCCGACCCTTGTCTTTATGCGGGCAAGCTCGCCTCATATGTCCGATATCCCCGCACTCAAAACATTTCAGACTGTCCGTACTAGCAAACACCACATACAAACTTTCAGTGTGTTTTAAACAAAATGACACGTCCATTGTTTGTGAAGATGAATTTAAAAACATAAAAACCTGTCTTCGGAAAGATAGAACATGTTTTAATTCAGCGGTTTAACATCCCAACGAGATCATTTTCATGGGGCGAGTGAACTTTCCAAAACGAGAGAGCTCATCTTCAATTGCTTCATTCTTAATAAACGGGGAGACATTTGAAATTGTTACCCTCGTAGCTGGAGCCGAAAGTGGATTTACCTGTAAGAATACCCCTTTAATCCATAAACTGCTTGCAATTACTTGTGCCTTATTCATTTGTGATGCCGAAACAATATTATCGCCCCCTACCTGCTCTGCAACTGCAACCAGCACCTCTTCAACCGACACACTATTCTCTGCTACGCACCTTACACCATGACGGAGAGACAGTGCCTCCCCGTCAGATTGAGACGCCATCTCGGCGTCTCCACAAACAAACAAAAAAAACCCCCCACTAACTCCACTAAACTAGTTCAAAACACCAAAAAAAGATATTGAATATATACCTCATTAAGCAGTAATATCAGCTAATTTCAAGAAAGTATACCAACACAAATACAGAGAGCCCTCTTCCCACAGCCACCCTCCACCTCAGAGAGAGAGAGAGAGAGAGAGAGAGAGAGAGAACCAAAAATGGTTTAAGAGAAGGGTCTTAAGGGCCAATCTTAATGTTTGTCTGCATGCCTCCAAAGGGCATCCCTCATTTTCTCTCAGTTCACTGACTCAGTCCTCTCTGCCTCAATTTCAATGACCATATGGTCAGAAAAAATGGGGGGGAAAGACGGAGCTATCTTGTCATTAGGTAACTAGATACCTAAGCTAGCTGATATTAGCGGACTAGTAAAAATGCACAGTCTGCACAATCATCTGGGCCAACATAAAAATCAATGCCAAAACTGGTAATGTTACCAGTTGTGTGTCCTGCAGTTGTCTAGTTTCTGTTATTCTCCTATATCTGTTATTATTTGAAGCAGATATATACTAATGGAGGACTCAAGCATTTTTGATGCTTTTGATTTTTGTAGGTGTTTGAATAATGTTAATGCTATTAAGGAGTGAGAGTCTAGTCATTGTTTATGTGACCTTGGATAGTGTAGTGTTGTGGAAGTGTAACCGAGTGGAAAATATGTTCCTACTAAAGTCACTAGATGGCACTGTGCCTTTTTGGGTATCCCCTAATTGAGCGGTGCGCCAGAGGAAATTGCACGAGAGGAAGCAGGAAGTGGAGAGCCTTCCATTTTGAGCAACTTGCCTCATGTGGAGCATTTGCAGTTTTAAATGGGTAAATATTCATAAAATGTTGTTTCTGTACAAAATGATCGAAAGATGCACACTAATATGGTTGTATAGAAGTACAAAATGTTACGTTTACCGCCGATGGTAATTTAGTTGGTCGGATGTTTGCAGATTCTATCCACATGTGCTGAGTAACTCGGGAGAGAGCTGTGAGGCTCATACTTTCTGAAAGCATTGTAAATTCATTTTGCAGAGATATGTTGTTATCAATCCTACTTGAGAACATTTAATGTGTGTACAGTGTACCGAAAATAATGTTTGTTTTCCTTGTGTAGTGCTGTATGGGGGGGTTGATGGCCTGCCGCCACATGTGCACCTGGGTTAGCACAAAGATAGAATACAGTGAGTATATTGAGATATAGGCTACTGCACACTTCATTTGAGATTTATGTACCAAATGTTTCATGTTCTATGTACTGCCTTTGACTGTTTGTAGTTTTGTTTATTTTCTTTTATTTAGTTAATAGAATGTACAGAGCTACTGCTACAGTTGTTTATGCATTGACTGAATTAGGCACTTCAGCCCCTTAGCGCACAAGCCAAATCTGGCCAATCCTTGCCCATTTAGGGGGTACCCTATTTAAAGCTTTATAACTCCAGATGTGAACACCACAGAAACTTGAAAAATGGCTTAAATGAAGCAAGACATTTGTACCATTTTCAATACTAGCTTAGATTACTTTATATTCATAATTTTGGAAGAAATAAAGTGCCACAAATGCAGTTGTCTAGGGAAAAAATCTAAAATGAATTTTCTCTTTTTTAGTTCGCAATGAAATACTGAGAGATTGCATATATACAGCAAGTTAAACTATACATGTCATGGGTCAAAAATGTCTTGAGCACAAGTTCATAATATCTAAGGGTGGATATGTAGAACTACTAAAGATCTATGAAGCAAAAACTAAGCAGTGTACCCAGCATCTTCAAATCTACCCAAAATGTCTAAATTATGCATTGCTGTAAATCACAACATATTCACGTATTTCACTACAAATCAACTGTTTTTACTCAAGAAACTCACTGTTGCATTATTTCCAAGTGGGAATTACAAGCTTTCTGCCAGTACAGTGGTCTAAAATAGCTAGGGATCCAGAAACATATCCAGAATCTCTCCAAAAAGGAATATAATGCTTTTTGTCCATTGTAAAGTGCATAAATGAGCCCCTGATGAAGGTTTGAGATGAAACATTGATATCAGATTTAAAAAGAATGAAACAATGTTGTCACGCAATGCTGTACAGTACCTAAATGTGTAATAATTAACTCGTAACTTGTATGGATTTCTATTCCCTGTCGTCTCGTATGTTTTCTTGTATGGGGATGGGACGATATGAAAACAATTTTCAACTGTCCACCACATTGTGGCAATGTTCAAACCCTCGTCATCACTGTTGCATGCATCACAAAGACTACTAGACTACCAACGAGCACTTGCATTACAGTGTGAACTATCCTCATTATAAAACACCACTAACCTATTTAAAGACACTCAAAAATAATGTATATAACCGAAATATTTTGAGCAGTAATACTTACATAACAATGTTTTGTAAGTATTACTGTTTTCTGTAGATAACGACAGACAGTAAATCAATGATAGGCTATAGTTATATCCGCTTCTCTCTTACACCAGAAAACGATGTCAGCTTGGTCTGTCAGCAAACATATGGCTTAGCTATGCCCAGAAGTCCTCAATAATAATAGTATTTTCCAAGAAATTATGAAAATCGTTGACAACATTTCGTTAGGTGCAGCGTCTTTTACAGAGTGAATGCGATCATAACAACTCTTTCGATTACGCTGACCTATAAACGCTATTCCAAAAGCAAAATTAGACATGTTATACATTGTTAGAAAGCTTATACTCTCACCTACTGAGTAAACAAATTGTCTGTCAGACCAGACTGTAGTAAAAAGGGCGACAACTCCGTAAACAACATTACGCACAGCTATTTTGGAAGGTACCCAGGTGTAAACACCTCACAGCTAGACCAATGAGGGTTTGTAGCTGGAGGGGAAGGCACCGCGTGTTTTCCTTTGGCTGGTGTGAGTCAACAACTGAGATGTTAGTTATTTTTCCTCTGTTCGTAAGAACAGGGCACAATTACACTTAAGAATGCACTGGTTCCGTCGCCGCAGGTTAGATATGAAGGCGCTGCTTCATATCCCGCTTAAGACTGGCCTGAAACGGGCCAGTAGCATTCTGGTTACTCTCCGTTCGCAAACGGGGCTATGCTGTCATCAGAAATATATCTGATCTGTCGCCGGACTGTCAATATTCCAATGGGAGCATCAGAATATTCACAAATGCGCGGAACAACACATCAGATATATACATGACCACAGCAAGTAAGCGTAACAGTTACTAGGTTTTACTCTCGTGATAATCTGACTCCAAATGAAATTAGAATTTAAAATTTGGGTTTAACTATACGTGGAACTTGGGAGTGGTTACACTCGACTCTATCTTGTGCCATCATTCCTCAATATATGCTCCCGGGCTTTAGCATTATTGTTAAATCTCAGTTCGGTGAAGGACCCAGAGGGTAGGAGGCTGACCACCATAATACATGCCTTCCTTTTTGCATAGATAGTTATGAGCCCAGGACAGTGTGTATGTATCGGGCTCCTTAAGGCGAATTTGACAAGAACCGGCGTATAACGCCCATGGGTCCTCTTAAGCCAAAACACCAGAACCAATACCACCAATCCCGTTAGCGGGCAGATCGTGGTCGCCTATCTAACTTGAAGACCTCACTAAAGACGTTCACTGTACTAGAACCCTGATCAGTAGGTCCTAGTCATTGTCCCCCTGAGTATTTAATCGGAATTTCGGCTGAAAAGAAGATAAAATGGATTAGAGTCATGAAGACCACGCAAGTTAAAAATAATAAGAATATATTTAACAGGCAGGTAGGTCATTAGCTTCAAATTCACAATCAATTATAAGGTTTAAAAACATAAATACAGAGTAAAAAGTTCTTACCCAGCCTGTTTAGCTACACACGAAATCAGAGTCTGCGCAGTGTGGGAAGTCGATTGCGATCTTCCTCGACAGGATTGTCTCCCTTCCTTTTAGGCCAAATCCCGTGTTTGATCGAGGTGGCATTGCCATAAATTAACCTGGCCGAATAATAAATCTCGAATTTCGGCCCCCACCATTTGGAGGCTGCTGTTAAAACAATTAGTGGGGAAATCGGGAAAAGGAGATGATTACCAGAGAGGACATTCCATTGTGTTAGTTTTTCCCTGAGTTTCTGAAACTATGTTTTATTAAATGTTATTTGGTATGCAACATATTTCATTCAATTTCTTGAATTTACCTGAATACGCCCATACCAAACATGTCCAGGGGATGTAATATTATGGTGCAGTTGTCATGAAAATACCCTTTTGTTGTACCATTTTACATGCAATCCATGTTATTATTACATAAGGCATAATACAGTAATACAATGAAAACATGTGCATGGTTTGTACGGTTTTCCGGGGTTTGTAAATAGGATAAACAGATGGTTTAAAGTCCAGATCCAGAAAAGAAAATAAAAAGTGTAATGACAGAGGGGAGTCAAGCGCAGTTGCCCCACCATTTTGCCAGAGGCCTGATGATCTTTTTACCCTTAATGACCCCAACACACACACCCCCACAACCATAGACAAAGAGACCAGTTCCCCTTATCTTAGTTGTGTCCAGATGGCAACATTCCAGAGAGCCAAATAGCCTGCTCATCCCGAGGAAGTCCGAGTAACTTATTGTTTTAGCACTCGGCTCTGGGTTCTTTGAAGTCCAGGATGAGTCCCAGCCTGCAGGCTCATTCAAATGCCAGCCTTTTCTGAGTCCCAGTTTGACCCCCCTCTACACAGGCATCCCAATTGCGCATATTTCACAAACGGATTGTACTAGACAATATATGACCACTCGGTCTCAAAAGGGACATCTTTATGCGTAAAACCGATGGTAAGGTTTAGAGCCCGACCGATATATCGGTTTGGCCGATATATCGGCCATTATTTGACTTTTTTGACGACATCGGGATCGGCAGTTATGCAGCCGATGTGTCCCAATTTTTAAATAAGTATAATAAACAAAAAAAAACATTGATTATTTATCTGCACTTGTCTGTTCGAACGTTGTAATTGCTATTTACTAGAATTATCCAGTAGAGGGAGGTCTAATACAAATGTGAACTGCAGCAGCTGACACGCTACTTCTGTAATAAGACTTTTTTCACTTGTGCCTCATCCAATATTCTCTACTGCAAGACTTGTCTGTACAGATTCGATTGCCGCAATGAAGGTATGTATATTTAGTGAAAGTTTTTAATTAAATGTGTTTATCATTCCTCATTATCAAGTGAGCGAGCTAGCTAACATATTTGGTTCACTTTAGCAAGCTAGCTGGCTAGCAAGCCTTTATGAAGTGGCAGTGAGCACATAAGCAGCGTAGGATCTACATTTCCAGAGGACATCGCTGTATTTTCAAATAAATAACCTGCCAAAATAAAATGGTGATTGAATGCATCACACATTTGTTTTTTATCTGAGATAATGATACTATATGATGCTGTGTAGTCAACTCGTTATTGCAAGCGAGTGTGTCATCTAGTCACGCGTCATCGTAGCAAGCTAACCAGACAGTAAAAACGCTGATAAAACACTTCTAACGTGGATCATTTTAAGACATGTTATCTAGCTTTGTCGTGATAACATGAGAGAAGGATTGCTGTTGGAGAAGTGAATCAACCAACAGTTAGCGTGGGTAACCTGCACGAAAGCGCATTGTAGTTTTTTTCACGTATTTCATCCTGTCAATTTAATTTCATTTAACGTTACACTTGATTCACTCATTAGCTCCGCTAGATAATGTCTTACTCTTTGAGATCATGTAGTAGAAATAAAATAAGAAAATATAATTCATTTAACTTACTGAGAATATATAATAAGAAATAATGAGGCTGTGTCAATAGCTAATGCGTTATTGCGAGCGACTGTGTCATCTAGTCACGCGCCAGAGCGCATTGTAGTTTTTTTCACCACCGAATTCTTATGGACAGGGAAGCTCGCTAGATAAAGTCTTACTCTTTGAGATCATGTAGTAGGAATAAAATAAGAAAATATAATTAATTTACTGAGAATATATACTAAGAAATAATAACAAATCAATAACAATAATAATAATATTCATAAAAATACATGTTTGAAACTGATTTTTTAAAATTAATTTTTTATAGATGGCTGGAAAAGAAAGGAGTAAAAGCAAGGTATGGAGTTATTTTGATTTCACACACTTAAAGATGGTGTGAATATATGTATATATTTAATTTAATATAATCTTTTACATTTTTTTTATCTAAAAAGTTCTTTGTGTGTTTATTTTTATTTTTATTTGTTTGCTTATAAGTTAAATATTCTTAAGTATAGAAACTTCAATAAAATATAAGTTTTTCAAATTGATTTGAAAATGTTGCACTTTTTGACAAAATATCGGTCAAAACATCGGTAATCGGTGGGCTAGGACTCTCCAAAATCGGGATCGGCATCGGACCCAAAAATCTGGCATCGGTCGGGCTCTAGTAAGGTTGTATATTTATTCAATATTTAGTCCCAGATATTGACTGTAGAATGACATGGTATCTTTTAAGAAAACTTTTTCTCGTTTATTCAGTTATTCAGCGAGCAGCGTTTTCACTGCTGTATTGGCACATCTCAGGGCTATTGTCGGGTTTATATTGTTGCTATGACGGAATACGATTTTCGAGTGGTGAAAGTATATTTTTATGAATGCCAAGGTAGACAATATTGCCCATTATGTCATGGGTGGGGGGTGTAGCTGCAGATGAGACTGCAGGGAGGGTTTGTGTGTTAAATGAACGACCAGAGCGACAATGGTGGGGCTGCGAAACTGCGTATTTGGCATAGTTGTCATTTATCGTCTACTAATGAAACTAAAACAACGCGTTTCTGCTTTTAACTCATTGTTAAACTCTTTGGTTGCAGTAGCACTGAATGTCTGAGTTTAGTAATCTCGGCACGCCGGCGTGCCGACCACTAGGGGCCTCGCTAAGAGGTTAAGTTAGCCTAGAATTTCAGTCACTCCATTTAATTTGTTTATGCACTTAACCTCTTAGCGCATTGCCCCTAGTGGTGGGCACGCCCGCGTGCCTAAATTACTAAACTCAAACATTCGGTGCTACTGCAACCAACGTGTGAGATGAAAACAGAAACGCGTTGTTTCCGTTTCATTAGTAGACGATACATGACAACTATGCCGAAAACGGAGTTTCGCAGCCCCACCATTGTCGCTCCCGTCGTTCATTTAACACACACCCCCTCCCTGCAGTCTCATCTAAAAAACACCCCCCACCCTTGACATAATGGACAATATTGTCTATCTTGGCATTCATAAAAATATTCTTTCACCACTAAAAATCGTATTCCGTCATAGCAACAGATAAACCCGACAATAGCCCTAAGATATGCCTATACAGCAGTGAAAACGCTGCTCACTGAATAACGAAATAAACGAGAAAAAGTTTTTAAAAATGATACCATGTCATTCTACAGTCAATATCTGGGACTACATATTGAATAAATATAAAACCTTACTGTTGGTTTTACGTGTAGAGATGTCCCCTTTGAGACTGCGTGGTCATATATTGTCTTGGACAATCCGTTTGGGAAATATAGGCGCATCTGTGACGCCTGGGTATCTTCAAAAATAGCTGTGCGTAACACCACACCTGTTGTTTACGGCGTCGTCGTCCTTTTTTAGTACAGTCTGACTTGATTTACAATTCATTTATTCGGTAGGCGAGAGTATAAGCTTTCTAACGATGTATAACATGTCTAATTCTGCTTTTGGAATAGCGTTTTATAGGTCAGCGTAACAGAAAATATTCTTAGCATAGCATTCACTTACGCAATCACTCTGTTAGCAGACAAATACGATGCACCTAACGAAACGTGTTCAAGGATATTTCGTAATTTCTTGGAAAATACTATTATTATTGAGGACTTCTGAACATAGCTAAACCATATGTTTGCTGATAGACCTAGCTGACATCGTTTTCTGGAGCAAAACAGAAGCGAATAGAACAATATCATTGATACCGTCTCTGTCTCTATCTACTGAACATAGAGGAGATTTCATCATTGCTATGTAAGTATTACCGTTCAAAATATTTCGGTTATATACGTTATTTTTGAAATTGAGTATCTTTAAATAGGTTAGTGGTGTTATATAATGTAAATATTTTACACTGTAATGTAAGCGTTAGACGGAAGTGTAATAGTTTTTGTGAAGCATGCAACAGTGATGACGTCATAGCTGGAACATTGCCAAAACGTGGTGGACGGGTGAAAATTGTTTTCATGTTGTCTCATCCCCATACAAGAAAACATACGAGAGTACAGAGTATAGAAATACACACGAGTTAATTATTACACATTTAGGTACTGTACCGCATTGTGTGACAATGTTTTTGCATTATTTTTTTAATCTGATAGCAATGTTTCATCTTAAACCCTCATAAGGGGCTCGTTTATATGCTTTATAATGGACAAAAAGCATTTTATTCAATTTTGGAGAGATTTTGGATATGTTTCTGGACACCTAGCTATTTTAGACCACTGTACTGACTGAAAGCTTGTAATTCCCATTTGAAAATTATGCAACAGTGATTTTCTTGAGTCAAAACAGTTGATTTGTAGTGAAATACATGGATATGTTATGATTTACAGCAATGCATAATTTAGACATTTTGGATAGATTTGGAGATGCTGGGTACACTGCTTAGTTTTTGCTTCATACATCTATAGTAGTTCTACATATCCACCCTTAGATTTTATGAACTTGTGGTCAAGACGTTTTTGACCTAGCACATGTATAGTTTAACCTCCTGCATATATTCAATCTCGCAGTATTTTATTGCGAACTTAAAAAGTGCAAATTTATTTTGGATTTTTTGTCAAAACAATTGCATTTGTGGCACTTTATTTCTTCCAAAATTATGAATATAAACTAATCTGTGTTAGTATTGTAAATTGTACAAGCGTTCTGCTTTTAACTCATTTTAAGTCTCTTGGTTGCAGTGCTGAAAGTTGAGCTTTATAATTAGCGGTGCCACCTAATGGGCCAAAGGATTAGCAGAATTTGGGCTGCCTTAAGGGGTTAATATAGGTAGATTTGGAGCCAAGATTTATGAAATCTTTTGAATGCTTGAATAGTGAGCTACATTTTGAAGTGAGACTTTGTGTCTGAAGTTGTAAATTTGCTTGTGTAGCAAAATCTCTGTTAAATTTAAACCAAATTGAACACTCCAAATTAATTTAATACTACTCTCCCATTGTGAGAGTATGTCAGGTAATAAAGATCCCTGAATATGTTTTTGTGTCCTGTGTCATTCTAATTTCACCAGGCTACATAAGCATGGAGTAAGCCCGGCCAACCTCTAACTTGACACTTGGCAGATGGGATATCTGCCATCTCAATATGTTGGCAGCTGCAAGGAGGGACACAATGACAATTCAGAACGGCACTCAAATTTTCAGGATTGCACATTCAGTCTGGGTGCAGCGGTAGTAATAATAATAATAATAATAACGCTCTTGCTGTGCTTGGAACAATGCATTCATATAGTGCCTTTACTTCATGATCTCAAAGTGCTTTACAGTGAAGGGATAGTGTCACACACCGTGTCACACCCCGTTGGTGAACAGAAGACACAGGAAGATATGGGAATTCCAGAATATACTAGTTATTTTTAAATGGAGAGAGAGAGCACGGTCATACAGAAATTAAGTAAAACCTTTTTGCCTTTCACCCTCATGCGATTCAGGTAAGAAATTATAATTTAATACAACAAACTAAAATAACAAATACAACATAAACTAAACAGTTCAACATCTTTTCAGCTTCTTGCCAGTTGGCGCAGCTCTCTCTTGGCTTGGCGATTCCTCTGTCACAGCTGCCAACTGGGAAGAGGGTACACTTTAAATCCCTAATTCATAATACACTCCAGGTGTGTTCTCCTACTTAATCAGTCGGCGTGGTCCTTTGATTTCCCTGAACCCACAAACTGAGCCCTGCCACAGATAGAAACTCATCTCAACGTCAGCATCACTGGACATTTTCTACACTATATGATGTGTTATAGATGGCAGCATGGTCAGTATTTTTAATCGATTAAAAGTATAAAAACATGGCTTAGTAGGGAGTTTGTACAATCATTGTTGATAAGCAAGGCCCCGGAAAATATACAGAGCGAGTTTTTACTCTATCTTGAACAGGATATCCTTGAATCTTTTCCCCTCACGAAGCTATACTTTGGGTCGTTGTTGCCGAAGTTAAAATATTTCCAAAGTAAATACATGCTGTTTCTCACAAGGTTCACATGTTAGCCAGTGAGACCTAGAGAGAATCATGCACTATCCCTGCTGAAATTTCTAGAAGACAGGGGTATTGTTTATGGTACAGAGCTACCATGAGGCAGCTGTAGAGTCTACCTGCTGCTGGCAGTACGCTGTGCTGTGTGCAGATGAAGTTTTCTCAGGCTGATAAGTTAAGGCAAGTTTGACTGTGAGATAGTGTTACAGTTTGTCTCAAATGACTTTAGTATCATACATGCACACACACACACACACAAACAAACCTACACTCACACGTGCACACGGACATCCCACACAGCCTCACATACACACAAATACACAGACATGCTTTCATTTACACAGCTAATGTTTAGTATTTAGCTATTTTGATAGGAACTGGGGGTTATGGCCAGATTGGACAAACATTACATTTTTAGGCCATGAATACCAGCAGTGGGTTTGAGGTTGGAAGCATGCTTACATTGAAAAGGGCATCACAGCCACAGTGAATTATGTCTTCTTATGGTGATGAATGTGTGATGTTATGGGGTTGTTTTGGATATACTGGTCCTCTACCAGTCTTTTCAGTAAGACAATGCTCTGGCGTGTACATCAATCTCAACCAAGAAATGGCTAACTGAAAACACAGTTATTGTTTTGCAATTGCCATCTTAGTCTGCAGACTTTAACACAATTAAAAATTTGAGGATTGAATTGAAAAGGACAGCCCTGAAAGACTGGATGGAGGATCTGAAAGATGTTGCAAGATTCTGTGGCAAAAAGATTTATTTTATGTTCATCAATCTCATACACCATTGTTTAAAAAATGACTCATTTTTTTGTTATCCTTGCAAAGGGAAAGAAGTTCTGAAAGGGGTGGGAATAGTTGAATATCACTAAATAAAATGTTTTTATTGTGTTAGCAATGGTGTGAATAATTTTGGAGGGCATTGCAGACTAACATATTCATGCACACACAAATATAGACTCATAGAGACATGCAGATAAACAGATGCAGAAACAAAAGCTGGTACACTCTCTCTGTCTCTCTCTCTCATATATATGCACATGCAGATAAACAGATGCAGAAACTTAGACTGGTACTCTCGCTCTCTCTTTCTCTGTCTCTCAGACCCTTACAACCAGAGGAGGGGAAAAAGAGAAGAAAAAAAGTAACCTCCCCCCTTCCCATACACATATGCAAGTGTAGATAACATTTCCAGTTTATTGTTTAATTTAGTTTCTTCAGGCCGATTGTCAATGTACAGGTTTTTGTTGGGCTTGTCAAATTTTATAAATGTAATGGGTATGGTATTTTCTCATATATTTTGTAAGAATTGTTTTTTGATGGCCAGTTGTCCCAGGGGGTCTCTGTCTGGGTAGAGCTGGATTGCTCATCAGTGCCTTGTGCTGGTAACAGTGTGGCTCAGTCTGATTCAAATGAACCTAGAATTTGAGTGCTCTTTTTCAATTGTCAACAGGAGCAGGAAGCGACCTGATTTGGCCCTGCATGCGTTATTTGGGGCATTTCTGTGGACATGTGGTATATTTTTGCAAAACTCATGGAGAAATTTTTCGATTTGATTTCCATCCCACTGTTTTTAGTTTTTTAGTGGGGGGGGGGGGGGGGGGGGGGGCAGGCATAAAGGAGGATGGGCATGATAATGCCGTCCAATATTTTTAGCCTTTAAAAAAAAAAAAAAATTACATAGTAGCCCCTGTGTGCTTTGTCCCTTAATGCATTTATTGCCATGTTGAAACTTCTTGAAGCACTAATCACCAGACCCAGGTAAGTATAGCTGGTGGTATGCTACAGGGTTTTGGCTCTAAGGGTGAAGTGGGTATGGCTCCAAGAATTGCTCTAGGTATGATAGGCTGTACTGTAACCCCTGTTCTGTGGGTGAAAGAAAAACTAGGTCATCCGCATAGGGTGAACATTTTTTTAAAATTTATTTATCATGAAGTGTGAGTCCAGGAGCAGCAGTCTGTTCCACAGGGTTCGTACGGTCATGAAAAACCTGGAAAAGTCATTGAAATTTAAAATGCAATTTCCAGGCCCTGGAAAAGTTATGGAAAATAATATTTTATAAAGCCTAATAAAGGTTTTGGAAAAGTAATGGAAATATAGCTAAAGTTGCATCAAATATAATTACTAATTAATCCAATCATAAAAATAGTATGTATAGTAATAAAACGTAAATTGGCACGTAACCTTCGCGGTATTTTCGTGATGTGAGAAGTTAATTCGGTCCGGCTCAGTCTGTTTACAGGCACGCCTCTGCTGATGTAGCAGTTAGTAAACGTAGGCCCTACTGTGCCGACAATATGCCAAGGAAGTGCAGCTTTAATAATATATCAGGGCTCGAAATTAACTTTTTTACTTGGTAGCACTGGTGCTCCCAACTTCAAAAACTTAGGAACACCCACCGAAATGTAAGGAGCACCAACAATATATGCAATAGATTTTTTATTGATAAAAACGACAACATAACAGTACGGTTTACAAGTAACAGTTAAACTGTCACGCATAAAATGTGTCGACTCTTCAAGGAATTGCGTGTTATGCATTCAAACGACAAAGCGCTTCTCGTGACATTAATACCGCTAATTAAATCAACCGCCAGTAAACTGCATCGGAGAAATTAGCTGTTCCAACCGGGTCGCTACACAAAACGTCCGCTTCAACTTTTCAGCTTTCGATAACGCTAATAAAGTGAACATAAACTTTTGTCTTCAGGTAACATTAGTTAACGCGTTAGCTCTCTGTGTCGCGTGACAGTGGAGTGCAGCGAAAGGGAGTGATTGAAGGCTAATATTAACCAATTTAAAATCAGCGTTAAAGGTGAGAATGTCAAGCTCGCGATTGGTTAGAAGGGTCACCGTCAGCTCACAAGGGACATGCTGAGTGTTCTAACTAGCGAATGTACAGAGGTAGAGACGTTAGAGTGTAAAAAGAAAAAAAAAAAAGGTTGTACCAGAACAATTATTTGCACTCGCACAAATGCTCCCAATTATATTTCGAGGTCGCACAGATTAAATTTCGGGAGCATATGCGACCAAAATGGTCGCAAGTTCGAGCCCTGTTTGAGACATTGACAAAAATGTTAAACTATTCGAATTAAAATATGAGAGAATGTATCTAAGTGTGTCTGTCTGGTGTTTATTTGTTTTAGAGAGGCACCATATGTTTCAGATGCAGACCTAATTTTACTTAGTGTTATTTATTTATTTATTGACCTTTCAGCATTATTACAGGTTCATAAAGACAGTTGTCATTAAAAACACTGAATTATTTTGCTGTTACAATAAAACATCAATACTAAGTAGACAAAAAATTTTAAATATTGCAATTATCTAAGCTGAGATCGAATCTCGTATCCCAAATTTAAATTTAAAATCCGCTGTCATTTAGGAGTCTGCACATATAGGGGATTGGTGATCTCCTGTATCTCTCAGTTCGACATCTTGGGATGGCCAGTTTGTTTGAGTTCCTTGTCTGACGACCTGTGAGCTCCTCCCTGAGGGGTGGTAGCCAGTCACTGAAGTTGGACTTTAGCAGCTTTCTGGCAAAGCCAAGACACAGTTGAGTGTGTCTCTCTGATAGAGTGCACAATCCGAGATGCAGAGAGCCTCTGGGTACCCTGAGTACCTCTGGCCAAGTATGGTTTTACAAGCCCGTTTCTGCTTTCCAGCCTTTTAGCCTGGTCTTTAGTCAGGGAACTGTGCCAGACGGGGACTGCGTACTCCAGCACCGGGCGTACGTAGCCTGTGTAGATGGAAACCAGTTCTGGGTCTCGGACACCAAATTTCTTCAGGCGACGCAGAGCAAAAAGCTTCCTGTTCTCTGAGGTCAGCATGGTGGACCAGGTGGACCACCTGACTGTCCCAACGCAAATTACTCTGGATGGTGACCCCCAGGACCTTGACAGTGTCACAGACTTCCAGGATGTTCTGCTCAATGGAGAGAGTCGGCAGGGCGGGTGGATGCCTCATGTGGGTGACATGTAAAACTTTACATTTCTTTGGGTTGAGTTTCATTTTGTGCTCCTCTACCCAGATATCAAGACCATTCAGGGTCTGTTGGAGGGTACAGGGTAGTTGGAGCTGTTACAATAAATCATTTTAAATCATCCCGCTGAGATAGTCATTTGTTTTGGTCATGGAAATTCAGTTAAAGATTGTGGAGAAGTCATGGAAAAGTCATTGAAAATCATTGGTGAAAAAGTGTATGAACCCTGGTTCCAACTGTAAGGCCAATTCATTAATGTACAGTAACTTCAGAAAGTATTCAGACCCCTTCACTTTTTCCACATTTTGTTACATCACAACCTTATTATAAAATGGATTACATTAATTTTTCTTTATCAATATTATTTTATTAATCGATCTACACACAATACCATGTAATGACAAGGCGAAAACAGGTTTTTAGAAATTTTAGCAAATTTATGAAAAATAAACTGAAATATCACATTTACGTAAGTATTCAGACCCTTTACTCAGTACTTTGCTGAGGCACCTTTGGTGGCGATTACAGCCTCAAGTTATCTTGGGTATGATGCTACAAGCTTGGCTCACCTGTATTTGGGGTATTTTTCCCATTCTTCTCTGCAGATCCTCTGAAACGCTGTCAGGTTGGATGGGAACGTTGCTGCACAGCTATTTATAAGGTCTCTCCAGAGATGTTCAACTGGGTTCAAGTCCGGCTGGGCTACTCGAGGACATTCACAGACTTGTCTTGAGGCCACTCCTGCATTGTCTTGGCTGTGTGCTTAGGGTCATTGTCCTGTCGGAAGGTGAACCTTCGCCCCTGTCTGAGGTCCTGAGCACTCATATCTCAAGGATCTCCTTGTACTTTTCTCCGTTCATCTTTCCCTTGATCCTGACTGGTCTTCCAGTTCCTGCCACTGAAAAGCATCCCCACAGCATGATGCTGCCACCACCATGCTTCACCGTATGTATGGTATTGGCCAGGTGATGAGAAGTGCCTGGTTTCCTCCAGATGTGACGCTTGGCATTGTGGCCAAAGAGTTCAATCTTGGTTTCATCAGACCAGAGAATCTTGTTTCTCATGCTCTGAGAGTCCTTCAAGTGCCTTTTGGCAAACTCCAAGCCGGCTGTCATGTACCTTTTACTGAGGAGTGGCTTTCGTCTGGCCTCTCTACTCTAAAGGCCTGGTGGTGGAGTGCTGCAAAGATGGTTGTGTTTCTGGAAGGTTCTCCCATCTCCACAGAGGAACTCTGGAGCTCTGAGTGGCTATCGAGTTCTTGGTAACCTCCCTGACCAAGGCCCTTCTCCCCGATTGCTCAATTTGGCCTGGCAGCCAGCTCTAGGAAGAGTCCTGGTGGTTCTAAACTTCTTTCATTTAAGAATGATGGAGGCCACTGTGTTATTCAGGACCTTCAATGCTGCAGATTTTTTTTGTACCCTTCCCCAGATCTGTACCTCGATACAATCTCAGAGATCTACGGACAATTCCTTCGACTTCATGGCATGGTTTTTGCTCTGACGTGTACTGTCAACTATGGGACCTTATATCGACAGGTGTGTGCCATTCCAAATCATGTCCAATCACTTGAATTTAACACAGGTGGACTCCAATCAAGTTGTAAAAATATCTCAAGTATGATCAATGGAAACAGGATGCACCTGAGCTCAATTTTGAGTGTCATAGCAAAGGGTCTGAATACTTATGTAAATGTGATATTTCCATTTTTTTTTAAAAGATTTCTAAAAACCTGTTTTCACTTTGTCATTATGGTGTATTGTGTGTAGATTGATGCGTATAACAATGAATTTAATCAATTTTAAAATAAGGCTGTAACGTAACAAAGCATATAAACAGTGAAGGGTTCTGAATACTTTCCGAAGGCACTGTAAATATTGAAGAGTGTTGGACTCAGACTGCATCCCTGTCTCACTCCACCTCCCTCCAGTTCTTTTATTTCCAAATTTGATACTGCACTTTGTGGGTGGGGATGGCAGATTTAACCTGTGCGCAGTGATTACCTCACTACGCACAGGTGCAGCCACTCCTGTTCCTGGGTCCAATTAGCCTGGCCAATTATCTAATTATTAACCAATTATCCAATTGGCCAGGTCTAATTAGCTTGACCCAGGCAGGTGTGGCTGCTTAAACCAGCCATCCCCACACCACACACTTATTCTGAGTACATTGATTTTATGATGTCATAGACTTTACCTCCTACACCACTTTGTAAGATTTTAAAGAATAGTCCATTGTGCCAAACTGAATTAAATGCTTTTTTGAAATCAACAAAACATGCAAAAATTATTTATTTATTTGTTTGGTGGACGTGCTTGTTTATGAGTGTGTGTAGGGTGTAAATATGGTCAGACGTGTGATGATTTGGTAAAAAGCCAGTCTGACTCTGACTCTTAAGATATTGTGTTCTTTAAAGAAGGCCAGTATCTGGGCATTGATTGTACTGCAGAAAACCTTCCCTAGATTACTGTTCACACAGATGCCTTGATAATTGTTTTGGTTGGATTTGTCTCTACTTTTAAATATAGGGGTAATCAGGCCTTGTTTCCAGATTTCAGGGAAACGCCCAGTAGTAAGTGCTAAATTAAATAATTTGAGGATGGCCTCAAGTAATTTAGTGCTGCTATGTTTTAACATCTCTGTGCAGATACCATCAAGCCCAAATTATTTTCTGGCCTTTAGGGTCTGTAGCTTGCCTTTAATTTCCTGCAGAGTAATAAATTATTTTTATTGTTTTTAATAGTCTTTTAAAAGTCTTTTAATTGTTGAAGTCTGATTAGAATTAAATTTTTTGCTTTTAGGTTTTTCATAAAGTTCTTTACAGTGTTTTTTCCAGATATCGCCGTTCTGTATTGTCAATTTTTCTGTCATGTTTGTCGAATTTAGTTCCCCAAGTCCCAAAATGAGTTTTAATTCATTGCATTTTCGATTTAGTCAATTTCTTTGGCCATATATTGCTTATTTTTCCTTCTGAGAATAATTTCAAGTTTCTTCAGTTCGACCTTATCCTTGTTGAGTATAGGTACCGGACTCTTTCTGCAGAAACGAATCCTATTTCTTGTATGATACACCTCGTTGTGCCTGGTTATTCAAAGGAGGTAATTTTCTCTGCCCAACCATTAATTGGTAGATATTTGAAAAAAAAACAGGATAATTTATTGAATAATACATTTATGAGGACATGCTAAATAAAGACATGCCTCACAATTTACAAACTAAACCACAGACAGTATTAACCACACGCACAGCCAGGGTAGCAACTATGGTTCATTGACAAACTTAACAGTTTCTACCTATTGCCTAATGTGGCAGAATATATGAAGGTCTCCTTCACAGGTCCGGGGGAAAACTGTTGGATGCTGTACAATTCTCATCAGCCATACTCTGGAGAACTTGTCATTTGGAAAGTGATGCCTTTTGTTAGGGTTTTTTTATTTTATGTTTTCTTTGTTTTATGCCTCTTGTACCCCCAAGAAGTAAACATCAGAAAGCCACAGTTGTTATTGTCCATTCACCACTTGACAGAGTGACTGCCCCCGGCACAGTGCCACTGTAGTGGAGAATGTGGGAAAGGCTCACTTCCCCTTCCATGTATTGAGCTTTCTGCTTGGCCTTCAAATTTGCCAGGGAAAAGACTTGGCACCAAAACTAAGTAAAAAATGCGGGCAAACTATTTTTGAGGCCAGCTGGGGCCATTACCTTGGAAGACTTGAAAGTCTATTCCTTGAATTTCCTGACTGAAATGTCAACCCAGAGCCCAGCACAGCAGTATGCACCCGTGAGTAGCACCTCACCACAAGATGGACCAGGAAGTGGATGAGGTCCTATAACCCAGGACCTCAACCCCAGGACCTCAAAGAAATTGGGAATGAAGAGTCCTGTGTGTATCTCATGCACCACTTTGCATGGTGCGAGTGGTGTGGAGAGCCTACCAAGCATTGTGTTCCCACTTTAGAATCCACTAGTTCTGGTGCCGTGTATCAATCTGTATTACCCTACGTATGCTCCTGCAGCCAATGACAGAAGATGAACGGTATGCACCGGCTATGTACTGCTCTCCAGGGCTCACTAGACACAGACATCCCAGACTCCTCCAGTCTCCAGCATTCTTCAGCTGTCCCAGACTCCCAGTTGGCGGTACTAACACCAATAATATGGTATACAAATAAGTAAAACATTCACAGATGCCATGCTGATGATTGTTTGGACAGTGTTGCACAAGGAGGAGCCATTTTAATTGAATCAATAATACAAAAATCCCAGTTGCCCAGCCTACAGCTGATGGGGAATAATGCTGCTATTACATCCCAGTTTTTTTTTTGTGCTTTGTGTTTTTGCCGCGATCCTGTTCGGAAGATGCACCAAAGAGGAGATGTAGGCTGTTGCCTGACAACCTCCTTTGGGAGACTGACTCCACTGGATATCGGCAACTAAATCAACTGAGGGTTGCCTGTTGATGCGGATGCCAAGACCATCACAAAGCAGCATTATTTTAATACTTCTGGACTATATATTCATTATATGCATTTTTTTTGTTTGTCTATAGTCCCCAGTCCACTGTCCACAATCCATGTTTTCTGCCATCTGCTTATCCTGACAACACCATCACGTCTGTGCTTACAAACCTTTCTGTAACGTGTTTGTTAAGTTGCCAGTTGTTGAATTTGTGTTAACTTTAAGTTATACAAAATTATTTTTGGTAAGAGTAGAGGTTTTTAGGATAATCAACAATTGCCCCAGTTCCTACTCAGATACATCTACGAGGGACTGAAGGACAGACTTTTAGAAAAGAGGACCATTTACCAATATGGCTAGGTTCCATCTATCCACTGGTTGCCCAGTGAGACCCTGTGACTTGAACTTCTATATATGCTTTTTAACATGTTTAGAATAGATACATGTCCCTGCTTTGCTGTACAATAAACAGTCGCTTATTGTTTTACAAATCACTTTGTTCTCAATTAAGTCTTTTAGGCTGTAGTTATTGTTGAAGTGCCTTCATGTTACGTCCAATAGCGCACACCTGTATTGTATTTCCGGTGGATTTCGGGTCATGAAAGTGCTAAACCACAAAAAGGACAGTGAGTACCACACTCAGCTTTATGTTTATGTATCTTATGCACTATGCCCTGGACAACCTTTTACCACACAGTGCCTAAAACCTTTCCCCTCTATGAGAAGGGCTTAAGGGGTGAACTCGGACAAAGATGCCTTAGGAAATTGTGTGTGTGTGTGCGTGTGTGTATACATGTGAGTGTGCGTGTGTGTGTGTGTGCGTGAATGTGTGAAAGTTTGAGTTAATTGTTTGACAGCGAGGAAACAATCTCTTTCTCATACTCTCTCTTTCTTCTACTCCAGATGCAGCACCTCTGTAGCTTCTGGAATCAGACTGCCTGAGCTGCACTTTGCCAATTAAGCCCCATCCAGAAAGACATAGAAAGAGAGTGAGAGAGGCAAAAGATAAGAGGCAGTCAGGCTTTGAAAAGCCTTCTCATTTGTGAAATTCTCAGGGTGTCTCTGCATCAGAACTTACTTGCTCTGCTGTTTTGCTCTGTGGATGAATGTGTACACTGTGTACAAACTGCAGGCAAAGAGCAAAACATTGCAGGATTCTTCTGAAGTCTGACAACTTGTGTGTGTGTGTGTGTGTGTGTATGTGAACGAGAGAAACGGAGTAGTGCAGATGGGCGTATGTATGTGCAAAAGAGAGAGTGAGGACATGTGCATGTGGGAGAGAGAGGTAGATAGAGACTGAGTAAGGATGCGTTGGTGATCCCGGCTGTACAGTAAGTTATGTAAAAATGGGCCAGTCCCATGCACTATTTTGGCAGCACCTGTTTAATAACATTGCCGATCATCAACTATTTGCATTAAGGTACACATTATGTTTTTTATACATTTATACAGTATTTCAGTCTTAGCGCTCAGTTGATCCATTCACATCTGATAAAACCAAAAGGCTTCTGTTCCAACCATGCCCATTTCCTTTTGCCTGGCAGAGAGCTTTGTCTCCTGTTGTGGGAGACACATATAACTGACATCTTTGGGCACAGGCATAATATAATTCAGAGATTGTTGACAGTGTTCTTGTTTTAGAGGACTCAGTGCTGTAAAACATTACGGGTATACTCTTTGTTTTCTTTTTGACTGAACAGATCCTTTCGACTTGTTTGGTGTAAAACTTTTGTTTTGATTATAAATGCATATTTCCATATCAAAAGCTTTTTTGTTTTACATCCTGATCCGATCCCAATGTAATAAATAAATACATAAATGTATAAATATAAGAATAGATAAATGGATGAGGAAATTCACATTTATTTATTTGTTCATTCATTTGTTCATTCATTCATTCATTCATTCATTCATGTTGCACTCTTGGTCCTCCATCAACCATCTTGTGTGGCAGAAAATCCATGAATCTATTGATGAATCATTCATTGCTGATTTTAACATTAAGCTTCATTGCTTGGTTTAGTCAGTATTTTAGTATTACTGCATGTTTAACTTTGTTTCACACCTTGCATGTGTGGAAGATTGAGTACCTGTGGTACCACAGTTGCTACATAGCTGTAAAAATATTTGTGGCATCTAGCAATGCTCTAGTCTTCAAGATTTACACTTCGAGGGAGAACTGTATGGTTACATAAAATAAAGTCACATTTGCTTCGGCTAGAAATAGCTGTACAAAATAAGTAATTGTACCTTACTGAACCCGTGTTCAGCAGTTGTCTACGATCATGAAAATGCACTTTTTTGTACGTCGCTTTGGATAAAAGCGTCTGCCAAATGAATGTAATGTAATGTAATGAATCCACCTTCCAATGTTCCTTCCCAGTCTTTCCTGTTGTAAGCTATTGTCTATCCCATTGGGCTACCCCATGTCACATGACTAGATTGGCTAGACAACTATTATATTTTGTGGTGAAAACTTGCAATGAAAAAATGAGAACAGCTTTTCTGATGTCTTGGCTCTGAAAACAAGCAATTATTGCCTTTGCAACAATTATCTTTATTTCTGTCTGAGAATATTGAGAAGATGTATAGTGTAAGCACTGAAATATTGAATCTGTGGGCCTGGATAAATAGGAGGCACACGGGCAGTGTGATGGTATACAGGGAGGATTGTAAAACCCTAAATGATATCACAAAGTCATGTATGAAATGTATGACTCAGTGTGCTGCAGTTTCCCAATGGCTAACCTTTGACGGTAGAGCCTGGGGAATAGACCAGGCACCCACCCCAGTGTGCTTTGACTCTCTTTCTCTCATTGGCTCTCTGGCACAGAGCTCTGTTTATGTTCTCCAAGCCTGCTTTCCACATAGACACAGTTGCCGGGGAAACCCCAGTTATAATTCTGTTCACGATGTCTCTGCAGCCCATTAGATTGGAGGTTTCCATTATAACTAATGGCTTTCTCTCACGCTTTCTCACTCAGCTCTGACCTGAATGTGTATGGGGGGGTCCTCACCATACCCCACCCCAGCACTGGAACCTCATTCATAAATACCGTCACCTATAACAGCAGCAAAAAAAAAAAAAGAAGACTGGGGGAGGGGAAGCACCAGCTCTCTATTTCTCCCATTTCTCTCCCCCTCTCGCTCACTCACTCACCTGACTCACATTCACAAACACAAAGACAATAAGCAGCCAGCCCTCTTCCTGGTTTATTCATTCAGCTAGTCCTTCCTTTACACCATTCATTCATGGACTTGTTCATTCATATTTCAGTTGGTGCAATGAAACCAAGGTCTCTGTCAGTCTCTCTTATCAGGCAGGTCACCCAGTTTTTATTCACAATTTAAAAATCATGACTTAAATAATGCACTATTTGTATAATTGTTCTCCACTCATAGTGGCTCCACTCTAGAAATAGCTTTTGACCAATATTTTTAAGAAAAAACATTCATGATAATCGCAACATTGTTGCCACCTCATTGCCAAAAAAATCAAGTAATTGGTTCAAAGTGTGTTGTTTTTTGACATATGGCTCCAACAAAGCAGTCTAAACATCAGGACAGAGCTGTAGTCAAGACTAGCTCATTCGAGTCAGTTTGCAGTCCGAAGTCAATGGTAATTTGAGTCAAGACGATGACCAAGGCAGGTCTAGATGATACAAGACCAACACCAGACCAATTAGATTCCAATTGGAGACAGTCCTTAAAATGATAATACCATATTGACCATATGCAATGCAAATAACAATATTTATATATAGAAATATTCTTTCTGCTATTTCTGGTATGGAACCAAAGTCATATAATATTGTTTCAGGTTTAAACTGTCTCCTTTAATGTGCCTTTGGAATATAAGGTGAAAAGTGTTGGGTCACCACTTGTATTTAGATTTAAATCCACATAGCAGACATTAAAATATTGCAGGTCATACCTTAAAGCAGAGGAGCATCTTTGTATGTTTTGATGACAAAATGAACAAATCTTAACCAATACCATAATGCTGTCATTTGCCAAATTGGCAGGCATGATTTGTCACCTTTGCTGGATCTCGTCTGGGCACTGCACTTGCCAGGCAGCTTAGCTCGCATACTAACTCTCCCCACCTCTTTAAAAATACATACCAGAAAATACAGATTAATATAATTAAAAGGCTTAGACATTTTAGAACAGGTAGAAGCAATATTTGTGGTATCTTTGAATAAAGAAATAGTTTACATATTTGTAGTTTTTGTTACCAATGATGTCCAAGCAACTTCAAATATGACAGCAAATGTTCTGATGGATACTAGCACCATTGATCCATATGCATAAAATTTCATAATACAATTTTATGTTTTTGTTCAGATACCTTCCAAAATTGGTATCTTAATCTAATCCCTCGGCCCAGCTCTAAAATCGCTCCCACCCACGCACCATCCCCAGTTCCACAATCTCACCATGGGCTGCAGAAAGACTACAGCCGTGCCTGCCATCCAGCATGCATTAGCCTGCTAATGACGCAGTGTGTGAGTGTGTCACTGTTTGATAGATGTGCATGAGTGAGACCTAGGAGACAGGCAGCACTGAACTGTAGAAGTGTGTGTGACTAATTGTGTGTGTGCAGATGTGCACTTGTTTCTACGTGCAAGCCTGTGTGTGTATGTATGTACATATAAGAGAGTGTATGTAAGAGACAGGCAAGTGAAAGTGTGCGATGATGTGTTCATCCCAGCAGAGAGGGAATATGGGTCATTGCATGCATGTGTGGAGATGGGCACATGCTCATGTAACAGAGCAAACATGAATTTCACCCTCGCTCAGCTGCAGCTTGCTGAGCGTTTACAAACGTTTACATGGATTACAAAGGGATTTGCTTACAGAGAGGCTTGGCAGTACACATATACTCTTTTGAGTGCAAATGGAGAGAGCCTGGCACATAGTGGCAGCACAGTAAAGCAGGGAGCCAGCTCACTGCTGCACTACCCCATTACTGAGTAGAAAGTGCTTGTCGTTCCCCGACCCAAATCTCCGAAGTCCAAAAGCACTGCCATGCATGCAAAACTACTTACCGCAATGGTGTGGCTCAACACTGCCCTCTGGAGGAACTCAGAAGTGTTACAGCAAAGCCGCCCCCCCCCCACCAGAGCACAGAAATATAGAGGTTGCCATCCTCCCCCTGCACCAAATTTCCAAACCATTCACAAATAACCCTTATCCATTGTCACCATTTCTCATGATTCCATATGTTTGGGACGTGCTACCATGATGACGTGTGCATAGTGGGTACCAATAGGCATGATGAGCAGAATGTGTTGACCCTTTCAAGCCGAGTGAAGCAAATTGCGTCAAAAAAACATTCCCTTTAAGCAAAACGAAGATGACACTGCCTTGTTTTTATAATTAATTATTTTATTCATCATTTTATATATAAATATATTTATATAAGTATATTTATTAATATATGGCAATATGTTATCTTTGTGTGGGATCTGAGGAGAGAAACTGAAAGATATGAGAAAGCAAACACTCAAATCAAATTTGGAAGATGCCACATCTTGCTTATTCCATTCTTTTTTACAGGCAAACATGTTCCATCAAATACCATCATTGGCAGACAGTCAATGTATACTGTACCCTGTGGGAGCTTTGTGAAATGGGTTATCATGGCTGAACAGTCACACGCAAGCCTAAGATCACCATGCGCAATTTCAAGCGTCGCTTGGAGTGGTGTAAAGCCATTGGACTCTGGAGCTCTGGAAGTATGTTCTCTGGACTGATAAATCACACTTCACTATCTGGCAGTCTGATAGAAAAGCTGGGTTTGACAAATGCCAGGAGAATGCTACCTGCCCAAATGCCTAGTGCCAGCTGTAAAGTTTGGTGGAGGAGGAATAATGATCTGGGGCTGCTTTCAAGGTTTGGGCTATGCCCCTTAGTTGCAGTGAAAGGAGATCTTAATGCTACAGCATACAATGGAATTTTTAAGAATTGTGCACTTCCAACTTTGTGGCAACAGTTTGCCCTTTACTATTTCAACATCAATGCCCCCGTGCACAAAGCAAGGTCCATAAAGAAATGGTTTGCTGAGTTTGGTGGGGAAGAACTTGACTGGTTGCACAGAGCCCTGACCTCTACCCATCAAATACATTTGGGAGGATTTGGAACGGCGACTGTGAGCCTTATTGTGCAACATCAGTGCCTGACCTCGCTAATACTCTTGTGGCTGAATGGAAGCGAATCCCTGCAGCCATGTTCCAAAATCTAGTGGAAAACCTTTCCAGAAGAATGGAGGCTGTTACACGAGCAAAGGGGAGACCAACTGCAGATTAATTCCCATGTTTTTGGAATGAGATGTTCAATAAGCACATATGGGTGTGATGTTCAGTCTCCACATACTTTTGGCCATGTTGTGTAAGTGCGTAGTATCGTATTGGACTTGGTATAAGATATGAAATACATACATCCTAGTGCATGTTGTACATAATTATAATGGTGGGGGGTGTCGGAGAACCAGAAGCGAATAATATAGGGGAACGAAAAGCTAACGCTACAGGAAGCGTTAACCACCAAGTCCCGAAGGACAAAGGAAAGGGAACACCAGAAACTAAAACACAAAAGATCCTTGGGAGAGCAACTCCCACACACACAGGATCGTATACCAACAGAAAGCATGGAGTAAAAAACGACTCCGAAGGACAAACCTGTCCAGCCATAAAACTGGCTTGAGAAACCAAAAACTACCCGTTACAAACCAGGGCGAAAAGAAAGGGACCAGTGAAACACAGGCGAAGCTCTGGTACCAAACCCGAGACTGGTCTCAAAAATAAAAAGACAACTGAGTAGAGAACATACTCAGCGAAAAGAAAAAAACTGAGACGCAGCTCAGAGAAAAACAAAAAACAAAAAACAATACCAGGGCCAACGTCCCAATACCCAACAGCTCACACAAGCTCAAAATAAAAGTATAAATACCCTAAGGCATCAGAATGCGCTCACTGCGCTAAGAGACTGAACGCCTTTTTAAATGAGGACACAGAATCACACACAAACAAAATTCTGTACAGAGTCCACCGAGTACCAATACCTTACCGGCTTAGTGTAAAAGAGGTTTAACACAGAAGCTCTGATTGCTGTTCTGTCAGTGCTTATAAAGGCACCTCCCCAGGTGAAAATCATAAGGAATCAAACACCTGAAACAAATTAAGAATTTCCCAGACGCTGGGTGCCTTCTAGTGGCAGCACAAGGCCACTGCACCCCAGAACCATGGCAATAATATTGCACACTTGTTGTGAAAATATCTACATTATAGTAGTCAAAGTGAAATATTTGGTTCCATTATATTACATTACAGGCATTTGGCAGACGCTCTTATCCAGAGTGACGTACAAGAAAGTGTATAACCATAACCAGGAACAAGTGTATGGAAAACCTAGAGGGAAGTACAGTTCCAAGTGCAGGGAACGACCGCGTAGTTTAACTTGGACCCTGTAGGTTGATCTGATTAACACAAACAAAAACAGCAACAAAGCAGTCTATGCAAATAATACAAGCAATAGTTGAGTAGGCACAAGTGCAATAACTAAGTCAACTAAGATAAACAGCTTACCTAACTACAGCCCTAAGATTGCATAGTCAATTAGAGACTACAGGGAGGTAGGGAGGGATGGGGAGAAGTGCAGCCTGAAGAGGTGAGTCTTCAGTCGTCGCTTGAAGGTGGTCAGGGTCTCAGCTGTTCTGACCTCCATGGGAAGGTCATTCTACCATCGTGGAGCCAGAACAGACAGGAGACGTGACCGGGAAGTGCAAGTGTGAAAAGGGGGAGGTGCCAGGCGTCCTAAGGTAGTGGAATAAAGGGGTCTGGGTGGCATGTAGGGTTTGAAGATCTTGGAGGTCTGCTGGGGCTGATCCCTTGACTGCCTGGTATGCTAGGGCCAATGTTTTGAATTTTATGCGAGCCATAACGGGCAGCCAGTGGAGGGTAGTGAGCAGGGGGGTGACGTGGGATTGTCTGGGGAGGTTGAAGACCAGACGAGCTGCAGAATTCTGAATGAGTTGTAGGGATCTGATGGCATATGCCGTTAGGCCAGCCAGAAGAGAGTTGCAGTAGTCCAGGCAGGATAGTACCATTGCTTGGGCCAGGAGCTGGGTTGAGTAGGTGGTGAGAAAGGAGCAGATTCTCCGGATGTTGTACAGGAAGAATCTGCACGCCCGGCTTACCACTGCAATGTGTCTTTTGTATCCATGTATGCTCTGAAGGTTTTTTCTTTATATATATTTTTGTTCTTGTAGCACCTGAGCCATAATTGGGCTGAATGTGCAGAGGTCTTTTCACTATTTAGGTTTGTTTAGATCAAAATACATAACTAAACAACTAACATGTGTCACATCATCCTTTTCTAGTTTTCAAATAATATTTATAGCATCATTTGCCTGAGGAGGCTTTTTCTGAGGTGCCATGAAGCTTGACTACATATCACCATGTCTGGTTTACTTGTCTAGCTTTTGTTCAGGGGTATTAAAGGAAAAGAAAACATCTCATCCAATTGGCAATGATGAAAGGAAATCTCCACCAGACCCACAGGTAAGTTATTCCTTATAGATGAACCTCTTTTACACCCCTGCCACAGTTGTGGTATGTCTCTAATCACAAAATTACAGAAATTGAGTTGGACCTGCCTTATTTGTCACCACCTTGATTTAGCACTTGAATGTAACAATTAAACCTTGTCATTGGAAAATTTAGGCGTCTTGTATGTCTCCCGGTGCACAAAGTCCTACTTTACCCTGTATTGTTCTTGCTTTTGATGCTTCAACTGGTAATGTCTGACAGCATTGATTATAAGAATAAATGTATTGTGTTCTGTGGATTCCTGAAAGTCCCTTGATTGGGATGTTAGAGTGACACCCTGTGGCCATTTATATTTTATATATATTATATTTTAAGCGCCCACCATGGCCCTGTCTGTGTGTGCATGTGTGTGTGTGTGTTCCTTCTGGTAATATTCTTTACATTTTAGTCTTTACAATTTTTAGATCAATTCTGATGTGGTAGAATTTACTGTGATAGAATATCCTAGGGTGCCACGGTGGTGCAGTGGGTAGCACTGTTGCCTCACAGCAAGAAGATGTCAGGTTCAAATCCGGCCTGGGCCATTGTGTCTGGAGTTTACATGTTCTCCGCATGTCTGTGTGGGTTTCCTTGAGGTCCAAAGACATGCAGGTAGGCTAATTGGAGATTCTAAATTGCCCACAGGAATGAGTGTCTCTGTACCCTGTGATAGATTGGCAACCTGTCCAGGGTGTCTTCCTGCCTCTCACCCAATGCATGCTGGGATAGGCTCCAGCACCCCCTGCGACCCTGCCCAAGATAAGCGGGTAGAGATGATGGATAGTCCCCCTGATCTCTCTTGGACACATATTGACTCTGTTGGAGTAACATTTAACTACCATTGAATATTTTAATCTGCAGTCATCAGGGCGTTAATGTAACATTATTTTCTTCTGCATTAGACCTTTAAATATAAAGGTATAAAAGAAACTGCACTTACATAGTTTCTTTATTCCTCTCCAATTAACAAGATGCTGAATCACCCACCAGCATGATCACCACACATGAACATGTAGTCTCTACATCCAGAATACCTCCCTACTCCCAACATAGAACACTACTTTTGGTGTCAGCCATTTCGTTGTGTCTTATTTGTAAACCGAAAAAAGCGTACTACAGTGCCGTCCAAATATTCATATCCTTGATAAAGATGAGCAAGGATGGCAATATTAAATACAGAGATAGCAATCTGTATATTCACATTTTATATATGCAAAAATGGGGAATTTTACATTCTTTTAAATTCCAAAGGCAAGAGAAAATATTTTGCGAGAGAAAAGTAGTATTTTTTTTCCAAAAACATGGTTTTGCAGACCCACAATAATTATTTAATTTTTAAAAAATTATTTCAGCTAAAATAAAATCTGCAATAACATTTAGGTAAATCTCAGTCTAAGGGAATGGTATAGTATACGTAATTGTATAGTGGTCTTCCATAGATTTCTGGGGTAGAAGATGATGTAACACCCATGTAAAATCAATGTGTCATTCCATTCATCATTCGGCCATTCTTTGTCAATGCTTAATGTAAACTCTTCCACAGGAAGAGACACATCTTTCTCCATCAGCAGAGTTGGAAGGGCAGGTATCATTTGACCTTATGCGTAATATGTGAAATGATACCAAATGAAACAGTACATTTTTATATTTTTTAAATAATAAAAACTAAATTTTAGTCTTTGTGTATACTTATGTTTAGTATTTTTGGGACCATGACAGCTAAATTGCAGCTTGCAGCCATTTTGATCATGGGTCCAATCAGCAAAGCTTTATTATTTTTTCAACCGCTATAACTTCTTTCCAAACCAATGAAAACAAATTAAATTTTGTCAGGTTGCGGCGGCCAGTGGAATTACAAGCCATATGAATATAGGAAAACTTGGCCACATGATGGCACTGTAACAAATGAAGTTATTTTATAAACGTTGAATGATGAGTTCCTATGTGCATTAAACCTAAATTCCGGAAATTTGGTTTGTTGGTCCATTTCCTCATGTACATCAAATTTTATAAAAGGACAGATAATCTTGGTTATTCATATGCATAGTAATTCCATGCCATCTGTAGGTCTGATGAATGTCCATAGAAATTTGGACTTCAGTCAAATTCCATTGCTGACCTGAGAACGAGTGGCTTGAAACTGGATCTGCAGTCTTAGATAGATGTAATAATAATTCTAAATTGTTACAACAAACAATTATTGTGCTCGTTCTGTTGTCATAGTGTTCATTATCATTAACTTGGAAAATAAAGAATTTTCTTTGAGAGTTGTCAAAAGTTCTGTCCTTTCAGCACCCCAGGTGTTTTCACAATCTGCAAGGACTACAGAGCCAGGGACAGCATCAGTCCCACTGGCAGACGGGCACAGCTGGAGTCAGTCTCAATCAAGGCAATTGAAACCTGTAGCCTTAATTAGTGAATTAGTGCACTCTATAAAGGTCTTGTTTCCAGGCCAAACAGACAATTACCTTTTTCTGTTTGGCCACCATGTGAGCTCACCGGTGCAACTTCTTAATCCTTTTTGTTATGTCTTTATGTTAGCACAGTGGTTTCAAAATGTTTTCGGTTCGGCCTCCCTTTGGTAATGCTATCTGTTTGGATGCTATTTTTTTATTGCTATTTTCTTCTATTTCTTCTGTCCCATATCTCTATGCACTATGCTGCAGGTGGGAAAACTGGCATGTAGCAATTTTCCAGTCGCCACCAAGAAATATTTTGAGAAGGCCTTTAGTTTTGTGAAGTTTCGACATTTGAAAACTTTTTAAGGACCTGTGGAAACCTGGACACATTCTGAAAATTGTGAATCTAAAACAATAATCACAGTACAACTGCATATGACACTGGTACCTATAGCTGTAATATCTGTATCAGCTGGAAATGATGTATAACGTGAATTTTTCCCCATGTTCATAACAGTGGCGTAACCCTATAACACCTATCTAAGTGCAGAGCAAACTCAATTACCAGATGGCATAATCCACAGCAGGCATTCCAATCAACAAGTATATCATAAGGGATCAAAGGGCGGGTCTTGTAACGTTTTTGATTGGGAGCAAGCTGGGATCTCTTATGTGTTTGTCTCCAGAGATGTTACATGGAGTAAACAGGAGATCACATAAAAGAGTACTTGTGACACTTGTGCATGCATCCCTGTGTCAGGTCAGCATAACATAAAATAAACCAATTTTACCAATGTTTTAGAGTTGGAAGTGAGAGCCTTTATATCAACAACACATGCCTCCAACCAAGAGAGCTGAAATACTTCACTTGGCTTAACTGAGACATATAAAGGCATGTCATCCGCATAGCTCTCTGTCACCCCCCTCTGTCTCAGAGATGCAAATAAAATAAAATTCTTCAGAAGATCATTTGGCTCAGAATGCCTTATGTGCCCAGATCCAGCATATACTGGTTCAGCAGTGGGATTAATTAAACAGAACTGAGCAATAACACTTTATCAGTCCTGCCATACAGTTTTGTCTGTGGTTGGTGATGGTTGTGCTCCAAGCAGCATAATGTGTACAGAGCAGATTTATGACTGACTCAGCACTTCTACTTCCTCAGCCCCAGGAGGGAGAGAGGGAGGGAGGGAGGGAGAGGGAGAGAGGGGGAGAGAGAGAGATTCCTTTTTTTCTGCTGTAGCAAGCAAATTCCAGCTTGTTTGCCTTGGTCTCTCCGCTATCAACAAAATCACAGGGCTTTGTACAATCTGGCTTTGACCCTGTGGGTCCAACAGCACCAGCCCTTTCATTCCTGAAGGTTGTGTGCTTCCACTGGAGCTTTTGCATCCTGTAGGCTGTTTGAGCTTTAGCTAGGATGGGGCTGTTGGGCAGCACTGAAACATCCTCTGTTGATCCAAAAAGAGTGAATGCATGAATGAATGAATGGATGAATGAATGAACTGATGAGGCATTTTTGCGTGATATTACACTGGATAAGAGTGGTTGTGGGTTGAGGGAGGACAGAATGGATTGAGGTCAAAGGTGTTTATTAGCATTTGGCTAGCTGTGGTATGTTCCTTTGTGTGTTGTGACTGGTGCTCATTGGCAGTGTTGATCAGGCATGCTAATGATGTTTTCTCCCTTGCCATCTGCAGGTGGAGAAGACTGGAAAATAGAACACAGTCCCCAGGGCATGGCAGCGTGTTTCATGCAGAGCAGAGCTCTCCAAAACTGAGGCTCTGTGGAGTCTCAGACATTTCTCAGCAAAAAATAGAACGGTCTTCACAATATGTTTTTATTAACATATTTATTTTTATTTATTTACTTTATTTTGTTCAAACATTAAAAGACTATGTCTGTTTTACACACCAGTGGCATTACAAGCATAAATATCTATATTTATATTTACTGAGTAGCTAAGCTTTCTTAAGATTCAAGGTATAATGACATCAATGTTCATACACACTTCCACATGAACAAAGCTACGATCAGAATCATTGTATCGTTGTAATTATTTCAGTTCCTTAAGAAACTGAGTAAGGATTATTTGTGTATGGTGCAGAGCAATCTGGTAGGATTTGCTAGGCCATTTTAAAAGTAAAACTCACTCCAAAACAATAAATATATCTAAATATATCATATGTACATGTGCATGTATTGTCGTTGACAACTGAGCAAGTCTGTATGTCAGTACAAATCTTGACAGAGCTTCAAGCTACCATAGTTCATTGCGAGGTTTTCATGGAAACTGTATTACAACACCAAATTAGAAGGCCACACCTTCCAAGCTTGACAGACTTTAAAAGGATAGGATAATGGATAAAAATTAGGATAATGAATCAAGCTGTATATCAGTTAGTGTACAACCACTGTTAACATGCATTATTAAAATGGGCTGATGTTTTCCTTTTATAGCACGACAGCCTACACTGCTAAATGTCAAGGAAAATCCTTCTAATGCAGTGTTGCACAAATACATGTACACACAAATGTGATCTGTGTAACTGTTTTTATTTTTTTCCATTGGTTTCTGCAACTGAGAGGTTGATAGATAAGGCGGATATCATGTGTTAAAAGGTCGTCAAGATCTTGTCTGAAGACCTTTTGTGGTGCTGGGGTGCATTTTGGGTAGTTTCTCTCAATGCATCTGCATGTCCCCAAGTGCAGTTGTTTACTCAGTGGTGTCCTGGCTCTACAATCTTGGAGGGCGGCAGTGCAGCAGCTGTTGCATCTTTCCTCTGTGAAAATCTGTACTCTGTGAAGATACAGCTGTGCTGTTTTTATCAGTGTTATTAGAAGCAAGGCTGCTTGGCCCACACTTCTGCCTCGGGGTAAGCAGGAGAGGAATGCTGGTCCTATAGGACTGATGTAGATGCCAAGTTCACGCAACACAGGTTCACTAACAGGAAGAACAGAGAAGCTCACTGCAACCGCCAGTTCAACTTCAGGGAAATTTAACTGGACAACAGTGTTAATGATCCCCACTGACCAACAGTAGCTGGCCCCTTAAATCCCAAATATCGTTTTATTCTGGTGTTCTTTCAGAGCAGTAAAAAGAAACTTTGAGTGAACACTGGAACAGTCTACATTTGTTTATCCATAAGGGTCTCTATAACTGCCCAAGGAGTCCTCATTCATTTTGGGAGGGAGGAGAGAGAGAAACAGACACAAGCTGCTGACCAGGCTAAAGAGAACAGTCTACTTTGCAGCAATGGAATATGGCATGTGACCATAAACAAGTAATTCAGTATCAAAACACACTGTCCATCCCCCATATTGCATGACATGGAAAATAGGTAGCTGGCAATATAACTGTGTGTGTGATTTTGAGTGTGCATATATATAAAATGTACAGTGCGTTCAGAAAGTATTCAGACCCTTTCACTTTTTGCACATTTTGTTACGTTACAGCCTTATTCTAAAATTGATTAAATTCATTTTTATTCTCATCAATCTACACATTACCCCATAATGACAAAGCAAAAACAGGTTTTTAGAAATTTTTGCAAATTAAAAAAAAAAACAGATATCACGTTTACATAAGTATTCCGACCCTTTGCTATGACACTCAAAATTGAGCTCAGGTGCATCCTGTCGCCAGTGATAATATTGTTTCTACAACTTGATTGGAGTCCACCTGGTAATCCATCCAGTTGATTGGACATGATTTGGAAAGGCACACACCTCTCACTACAAGGTCTCACAGTTGACAGTGCATGTTAGAGAACAAACCAAGCCATGAAGTCGAAGGAATTGTCCGTAGACTTCCGAGACAGGATTGTGTCAAGGTACAGAGCTGGGGAAGGGTACAAAAAAAATTCTGCAGCATTGAAGGTCCCGAAGAACACAGTGGCCTCCATCATTCTCCATAATTCAATGGAAGAAGTTTGGAATCACCAGGACTCTTCCTAAAGCTGGCTGCCTGGCCAAACTGGGCAATCAGGGGAGAAGGGCCTCGGTCATGGAGGTGACCAAGAGCCTGATGGCCCCTCTAACAGTGCTCCAGAGTTCCTCTGTAGAGATGGGAGAACCTTCCAGAAGGACAGCCATGTCTGCAGCACTCCACCAATCAGGCCTTTATGGTAGATTATGAAACCAAGATTGAACTCTTTGCCCACAATGCCAGGTGTCTGGAGGAAACCAGGCACCGCTCATCACCTGGCCAATACCATCACTACAGTGAAGCATGTTGGTGGCAGCATCATGCTATGGGGATGTTTGCAGTGGCAGGAACTGGGAGACTAGTTAGGATCAACGGAAAGATGAACAAAGCAAAGTACAGAGAGATCCTTGATGAAAACCTGCGCCAGAGCACTCAAGACCTCAGACTGGGGCGAATATTCACCTTCCAACAGGACAATGGGCCTCATTCACCAATATCTTCCTAAGTTCCTAAGGTCCTAAGAAAAGTCAGACTCATGACGTGTTTTTAAACCGCAGAATTGTTCACAACCGTGTTCTTATAATGATGAATCCCATTGTCCTTGTAAACTGAAAGCGCATGCCAGTTGTTCCTAATTGGCATAGGTAAACACCCTGCCAATCCCCATAAAAGGGCATGAGACTGCAGGGCCGTGTGCACACACACAAATCACACATAGAAATTGAAAAGAAAAGTTGATCTAAAGACGGTGGAGCACCGGACTCCAAACATAAGAAAAACTTCAGTAGTTCTGAAGTGGAGGTACTGCTGCAGGAACAGCAAACGACCTGTCATATTACATTACATTACATTACAGGCATTTAGCAGACGCTCTTATCCAGAGCGACTTACAACTTTTTTTTTTTAACATAGCACTTTACATTGTATCCATTTATACAGCTGGATAGATACTGAAGCAATGCAGGTTAAGTACCTTGCTCAAGGGTACAACAGCAGTGTCCTTACCCGGGAATCGAACCTGCGACCTTTCGGTTACAAGCGCAGTTCCTTACCCACTGTGCCACACTCCGTCCTATATAGTATTTAGTAGCGTCAGTAGTAGATATAAAATAACACAAAAAAAAGATGCATGGGATGCTATTACTCGTTCAGTGAACGCTGTATCCGGAGAAGGTCGCACAACCGATGAAGTAAATGATGTTTGATGTCAAATCTGAGGCAAAAAAAAATGCTGGTGGGAGTGGGCACAAGGAATTGCGTGTCATGCATTCAAACGACGAAGCGCTTCTCGTCACATTAATACCGCTAATTAAATCAACCGGCAGTTTGCTGCATCGGAGAAACTAGCTGTTTCAACCCGTCACAAAAAATGTATTGCCAGTCATTTTGGTGTCACCCCCCCTCTGATGGTGTCACCTGGTGCGGTCCGCACACCGCTAGTGATGCCTCTGAATAAGTGTTCTCTTCTTCAACATGTCCATGTGTTTAAAAAGTGTTACCTAAGTGCTTAGTTTGTATTCAAAATTTAAACATTTGCTTTTGCAGTATAGACCAAACATTGCATAATTGAAAGCCCCAAAAATAAAAGGACACTACAATGGTTTGATTTTTATCATTTATTTATGAACTCCTGCTGTGGCAACCACCACCTGAGGCGAAACCTGGCACCTTAATGCTTTGTAAAATAATGAAAATAATAATTAAAAAATATTATAAATGATAAAAATATTATTTTAATTTAAATCCTATAATATTATACAACTGTATAATATTAAGAAAACACAATAACCAATTATTTTTCACAAACATGTCAGCATTCAAATGTGCATAAGTGTGCTCTTGAGTGTGCGTAGATTCTATTCTTACCTAAGAACAAATCCCAAATAAGAAAACATTGGCGAATGTCAGAATCTTCGTGAAAATTGCGTAAGTGCGTTTTAAGAAGAAAATTCTTCTTAAGAACGGTTGGTGAGTGAGGCTCACTGACCCACACAGCCAAGACAATGCAGGAGTGGCTTTGGGACAAGTCTGTGAATGTCCTTGAGTGACCCAGACTTGAACCCGATCGAACATCATAGCGGTGCAGCAACTGGATGGGTGTGCGTGCGTGTTTGCATGTGTGTTGTGTGCGTGTGCTTGTGTGTGTTCTGGTCTGACCGGCAAGAGAAGATATACACTGAACAAAAATATAAATGCAACACTTTTATTTTTGCAGCCATTTTTAATGCGTTTAAATAATACCTCAAAGTTTGTTCTATGTGCACAAAGATCTTATTTCTCTCAAATTTTGCCCACAGATTTGTTTATATCACTGTTAGCTAGCATTTCTCCTTTGTCAAGATAATCCATCTCCTGCACAGGTGTGGCATAACAACATGCTGATTAAAAGCCATGATCACTACACAGGTGTTCCTTATGATGGGGTTAATAAAAGGCCACCCTAAAATGTTGATTGAAAATGTTTTTTGTTGTTCAACACCATGTCACAGATGCCTCAAGAGTTAAGAGATCATGCAATTGGCATGCTGACTGAAGGAATGTCTTGTAGAGCTGTTGCCAAAGTAATGGATGTTCATTTCTCCAACATAAACTGCCTCCAGCGTTGCTTCAGAGATTTTGGAAGTTCGTCCAACATTGTAACATGTAACCACGCCAGCCCAGGAGCGCCACATCTGACATCTTCACCTGCAGGATCGTCTGAGGCCAGCCACGTGGACAGCTGATAAAACAGTTGGTTTACACAACCGTAGAATTTCTGTACAAACTGTCAGAAATCTCCTCAGGGAAGCTCATCTGCGTGCTCGACGTCCTCATCGGGGTCTTGATTTGTCTGCAGGTCAGTGTCACAATCGATGTGAGTGGGCAAGAGCTCACCTTCGATGGCCACTGGCATGCTGGAGAACGGTCCTCTTCACTGATGAATCACGGTTTGAGCTGTACTGGGAAGATGGCAGGCAGCGTGTATGGCGTCTGGTGGGTTTGCTGATATCAACGTTGTAAACAGAGTGGCCCATGGTGGTGGTGGGGTGTTGGTATGGGCAGGCAAATCCTATGGGCAGAGAACTCAAGTGCATTTTATCAATGGCAATTTGAATGCACAGAGATAACGTGATGAGATCCTGAGGCCCACTGCTGTGCCATTCATCCACCGCCATCACCTCATGTTTCAGCGTGACAATGCATGTTGCAAGGATCTGTACACAATTCCTCGAAGCTGAAAATGTCCCAGTTCTTCCATGTCCTGCATACTCACCAGACATGTCACCCATTGAGCATGTCTGGAATGCTCTGGACCGGTGCATACGACAGCGTGTTCCAGTTCCCACCAATATCCAACAAATTTGTACAGCTATTGAAGAGGAGTGGAACAATATTCCACAGGCTACAATAAACAATTTGATCAATTCAATGCGAAGGAGATGTGCTGCGTTGCATAAGGCAAATGGTCACACAAGATACTGATCGGTATTCTGTTCATTTCATGCTATCTTCTTTTTTTGGGGAATCTGTGACTAACAAATGCATATCTGTATCCCCAATCACATGAAATCAATAGATAAGTGCTTAATGAATCTATTTCAGTTGACTGGTTTATGCTTATTACTTTTGAACTCAATTAAATCTTCGAAATTGATAAGTGTTGCATTTCTATTTTTGTTCAGTGTACATGACTGTGAATGTACGTGTTTGTGTGAACATGCCAGTGTGTGAAAGCATGTGAATGTTCACAAACATATTTACACACATGTGATTGTGTGTTTAAGTATTTGGTCTGAGCATGTTTATGTGTTCATGATGTGACCAAGAGTGCGAGAGTGTTTGCATATATATTTGTGTGTGAGAACGCATGAGTGTCTGTGCATGTACACTGAAGATGTGATGCTCTGTGAGCTGTTTGCAGCTCGCTCATCCTGTCTCTTGCCCAGCCCTACAAATTATTCTCTTCACTGTGTCATGGGCAGCCTAGATAGCCAACAGAGCAAGAGACTGCCCCCATGGTAATGTCATGACTACTGTAGGGACTCCATTACACCTTTTCTGGATCTCCACCTGGCTGGGGGAACATACAGAGGAACACCTGTCTTCCTGAGGGATATGTGTGTGGGAGAGCAGAAGAGCTAGCTCTGCTCTCTGTGGACAGTCCGCACAGCCCACATGCTCATGACTAAAACAAGAGAGCCTGGAAGAGCCCACACAATTTGTGTGTGTGTGTATGTGTGTGTGTGTGTGAGAGAGAGGGTGTGTGTGTGTGTGTGTGTGTGTGTGTGTGTGTGTGTGTGTGTATTGACAACCATTTTAAAAAACCACACCCATATCAGATCAAGTGGTGGAAGTTGACTTAATCTGGTATAAACCCAGGCTTTCTTTTTTTAATGGCCCACATCGGAGGTGGGACCCTTGTGCCTATTCAGAAAATGGGAAGATAGCCACGTTATCGCACCTATATCAGTCACTAGGCCAGTGTGCTATAATATTGTAGTTTATGACCATGACCAAAGAAATGTTGGGAGCAAAACCTGAGGCCAAATTTGCCACATAGGCAAGAAACAACAATTTGACCAGAAGGGGGCAGCATTAATCTTTAAGTTATTATTTTCCCACGAGAAACATCCTTCCGGGCGTGCACCTTGTGCACAACATGTATATTTCTCATGGTGACTGGAAAGTGAGTATAGTAGTTAATTGAAGAAGACTATCTATCATTTTGCTGCAGGCCTACGTCATTTGCCCTTATTAATGCAAAAATGTATGCAATTAAAGTTGTTTGTTAAAAAAAATAAAAATAAATCGGATTCATTACTCTGACCGGTATAGTATATTTACGCATTTGTACGAATTTGTATATATAGCCCAGGATTTGTATATAGTCTACCAGAGTCTGAAATCGTCTGATCACGGACTTAAATTTTAAATGTTTCGCCGTTACACTGAGAATATTCTAGATCAAATAAGTGAGATTGTGAGATCGGCAGCTTTAAGTGTTTGGACAGGCCTTCTCGCGAGACTTTTTTTGGTTGAACAGATCGAAAGAGGGAGGGGAGGAGAAGGAGAAAGGAGACTGTTAGAATAACGCACACAGCGGTGTAAGGTAAACGCACAGCAGTCGAGATCGGCGTTATCTCTTTTCTTCACCGCTGTAAAAAAAGATTCTATCTCAGGATGGCACTCTGAACGTGCACCCTACTCAAAAAGTAGATTTCAACAGTGTCGGTCTCGTGTAACCAACAGGGGCTGGGGTATTGGATTGGATTTACATTGCAAAAAGTAGCGGATTTCAGTTTATTATTTTCATTTACACGTTATTGACAGTGTTTTAAACGGAGAGAACTGCTCATCGACACCACAATCGGAAAGACATAGCCAACATAAATGGGTAAGTTTACACATTTTGTGATGTGTCAAGCTTTAGGAACGGTCCTAAGTAACACGGGATTTGCAGATCAGTATTCCTTGAAATGCCACTGTTGGGAAATTTGGCAATGTGCAGCAATTTTGCATTAGTGGATAGTGTGCCTTCCAGCTTTTAAAAGTTAAATCGGAGTAACATATCGTAATTAATGAAATCACTGTAGACCATCGGAGCTGTCTGCAGAGCCCTTGCTAATTGGTTTAAAGTTGGAGAATCATTGATGAATTCAAGATGTTGACACGTTTACATTTTTCTTTCGCTACCGAGTGAGTTTAGCACAATATCCGTAGAGGCCACTGCATGATATTTATCTACACACTGCCGACTTAGTTTTGGACGGAACCGCTCTTTTGTGTACAGTAACATCAAGCTAATTAGTTACACATTTCTTCACAAAAGTAGAACGTATAAAAAAGTAAATCGCTCGGTATTCTGTTGGCTGTAGATAAACAAGCAGATGATCTTGTACAGTACTTGAGCCTGTTTCCCTCTGCACTGCCGTTTTACTGTCAGTACATACAGGAAAACAGGGGCGCTTTCCACTCTCCCCTGTTTACACTGAAGTGGGTCCCGTTTAACGTGGGCGGGGGGTGTCCAGAAAGAACCATTTTTACTTAAGACTGCATAGACTCTTATAGCGACACGTTTCTGCCTACACATTATTGTTGTGTGTTTGGTTAATAATTAGGTAACAGAAGACAAATTAAGCCGATGCGTAAATCGGATTACTCCTTTTAGTAGCCTTGGCAATTACGCCGTGGATAGCAATAACACGGTCGATTACGTGGTAAACCTTAGGGTGCCCGAATCATCGTGCAAGCGACAGCCACCATCAAATGGAAAGGCTGATTCGTCGCTCTGCTTTTAACTGAAGTGTCCAAATGCATCAGTCGACTCCCTCGGCTAGCCCTATATCCTATCCCACTTCATACAACATTTCGATTCGGTATGTAGAATTTGCTAGTAGGGACAGTAGCATTTCACAAATCCAAATGGCAGTCCATTGTACTTTAAATTGAAATACAATTTTATGTATTACAAACTAAAATGGAGGCCTTTCAACACTATTGACTTGCCTAAAGCTTAGAGTGACATCATTGCATCGGGTTCTCAAAACGGTCAGTCAATCAATCAATCAAATTTTATTTGTATAGCGCATTTCACAGTGATTGTCACAATACGATTCACAGACAACCCTGGCCTAGACCCCCACAGGAAGCCTAAAGCAACAGTGGCAAGGAAAAAGTCTCTGTGGCAGATGGGAAGAAACCTCGGAAGGAACCAGGCTCAAGGGGGAAACCCATCTTCCTCTGGTTGGCTCAGGGTGTTGATTGGTGACTAACATGGTCAGTCAGTCAATGTTTACATTGTTAATAATGCAGCTCAGATGATGGGCGGGGCCAGGTGGCGGTGGTGGGGAGCAGCAGGTGGCGACAGATGTGGGTAGGGTGGAAGCAACGACGAAAGAGGGGCTGGACCGCAGTGGTGGGGGAGACCAGACAACAGCACTCTCGAAATTTGGGGCGATTGGAAAGAAAGTAGAATTGGTGATTAGGGAATGTGCAATAGAACAGACAGGGACCGAGAGCCCATGCAGTCAGAGGGGGGACAACCATCTTCGCCTATCAAGAGCCAGCCTGTTTAAAGTGGGGTCACAGCTGATTGATAGGTGACAGTAAGGAAAGGATGCCACCCCACAGTACTCTATGACTACAGGCTTCACCCACCCTGTCTCCAGACTATAACTGATTATAAGCCTGAGCATAAAGGTGCGTTTTTAATCTAGATTTAAATATTGAGACTGTGTCTGACTCCCTTATAAATTTTGGAAGCATGTTCCACAGCAATGTGGCTCTAGGAGAAAGCTTTACTACCTTTTCGATTTTTAGAAATTCTTGGGACTGCCAAGTATCCTGCATCTTGAGGACAGAGTGAATTTGTGGGCTTATAAGGTAGGAGCAGGTTAGTTATGAACACTGGTGCATGTCCATGCAGAGCTTTAAAGGTCAGGAGCAAAACCTTGAAATCTGTCCTATGCTTAATGAGTAGTCAGTGAACTGACGCTTGCACCGGGGTAATGTGCTCACACTTCTTAGTTCTGGTCAAGATATGAGCAGATGCATTCTGCACAAGCTGGAGACTCTTTAACGGGTTATTAGGGCACCTGGATAGCAGGGCATTACAGTAATCTAGCCTAGACGTAACAAAAGCATGGATCAATTTCTCTGCGTCCCCCACTGACAGGAAATGCCTGATTTTAGCTGTTGCGTAACTGAAAGAAAGCAATTCTGTATGTTTTTTATATACGTATCAAAGGTTAAATCAGGATCAATGGTAACACCAAGATCTTTAACAACCATATTTGTTCAGCCAAAAAACCATCACAGTTTAGCGTAAGAGTAGACATTTTCTCCCTTAATATTTTGGGACCTAAAACCAACATTTTGGTCTTATCTGAGTTCAGGAGCAGAAAATTAGAAAGCATCCAAACCTTGATATCTACAATACAATTTCTACAATCTCTAAATTTCTAAAATCTACAATTTCACTAACTGTGAAAGCGGCAGTGCTTTGCCAGGTTTCATTGAAATATATATCTGTGTATTGTCCGCATAGCAGTGGAACTCCATGAAACCACAGTGCCATGTGCCCAGATAATAATGCCAAGTGGTAGCATATATAGTGAGAAAAGTACTGGTTCTAGCACTGATCCTTGTGGAATACCGTATTTCATTGTTGAGTAGCTGGACTCTTCTTCTTTTAATTTAACAAACTGTTTCCTGTCACATAAGTATGCTCTAAACCATGCGACAGTATGATCTAAACCATGCGACAGTGTGATCTAAACCATGCGACAGTATGATCAAAACCATGCAAGTCAGCCTGAAGAATCTGCGGGCATCACTACCTACTGGTGACAAAACACGGATGATCGGACTTCTAAATCGGTTCCATCTTCTAATTAAAATTTATCTGATTGTTAATTACTCTAATCCAGTACGCCTTATTCTATTGCACAAAAGGCCAAAGAAATGCTAAATGGCTAATTATCTGTCACATTTCTAAAGGAAACATGAAACGATCAAACAGTTCTGATTTGCTGACGAGTATATATAGGAGGCTACCATTATCTGAGTAGATGGGTCAGACACTGTGATGACGATGGATGGCAGTCCTATGATATTTTCATTGAAGAACTAGTTCTGCTCTGCTGCAGTTCAACTGACCGAACGGGTTGTGTTCAGCTTCCTCGTGTGCGGCAAACACGTTCTGCTTAACAGTGCAACTTTCTCGACCGTCCTCCCAAATCAACATATCCCGTGTAGCTGAGCAGTTTCCAAAAATGAACATATTCTGAATCACAGTAGGCTGCAGGATACCATGTCCAGTGTGTGGTCCTGGGCATTCTGCAGGCATGGAATTTCAAGCAGTGGAGAGATGATTCGTCTAATTCATTACCCACACTGATGCTTTGCTTTTGTTTTGTTTTATCATTCTACTGATTTTCCTCCTAAGCTGCAACCTGTTTTACAAGGGCCGTTTACTCTTCTATGCTTTCAGTCCCCTAGCCTTATTGCCACCGCTCTTAAAGCCTCTGCTGGTGTTAGAGTTGAGGCCAAAAGTTTACGTACACCTAGGCTAAAGACATTCAAACTAATTTTTTCCAAACTCCACACATTTCATGTTACCATATATTTCTTATGTTAAGTCAATTAGGGTATCTACTTTATTTCCTTGTGATAATTTCAAAATAATAGCTGAGAGACAAATTTATTTCAGCTTTTATGTACTATATCAGATTTTCAGTGGGTCAATAGTTTACATAGCTACATCAAATTGACTGTCTCTTTAAACAGTCATGAAGATTCCAGAAATTGATGTAATGACTTTTTAGCTTCTGACTGGCCAATTGTCATAATTAGGAGTTAACTGGGAGTTAATTGGCACCTGTGGCTGTATTTAAGGGCCTACCTTTAGAGCCACTGCCATTTGGCCCTTGATACCATGGGAAAATCCAAGCAACTCGGCCAAGACCTCAGAAAAAAAATTATGGACCACCACAAGTTCGGATCCAATTGAAAGTACCACAAGCATCTGTACAAACAATTGTATGCAAATATAAAAATATTGGGGCCACACCAACACTGCATTGTTCAGGAAGGAGGCCCAAATGAACTCCCAGGGCTAAATGAACTTTGGTCCGAAAGGTTCAACTGAACCCCAAGACAGCAACAAAGGAACTGGTGAAGGAATTGGAGGCATCAGGTTCCAAAGTATCTACATCCACCATTTAGAGAATCCTACATCGCCATGGCCTGAAAGGCTATTGCGCCAGAAAGAAGCCCCTACTCCCGAGACCGGCATAAAAAAAGCCAGTATGTAGTTTGCAGGTGATCACCAGGACAAAGACTTTTGGAGGAGTGTTCTCTGGTCAGATGAAACAAAAATTGAACTGTTTGGCCATAATGATCAGTGCTATGTATGAGGGAAAAAGGGTGAAGCTTTTAATCCGAAGAACACCATCCCAACTGTGAAGCGTGGGGGTGGCAGCATCATGTTATGTGGGTGTTTTGCTGGAAAAGGGACTGGGGTACTTCAGAAAATAGATAGCATCATGAGGAAGGAGGAGTATCTAGAAATACTGAAGCAATGCCTGAAGACATCAGCTGGAAAGTTACTTTGTTGCAACTGGGCCTTCCAACAGGACAATGATCCTTAGCTTACCTCCAAAGTTGTAACAAAATGGCTTAAAGATAACAAAGTAAAACCAGGGTTTCCCCCAGAAAAGTTGTTAGGCCCGGTGGCAAGTATCTTTTGATGGAAGCCGGCGGCCAAGTGTATTTTTTATGTATAAATAAATAATTTATTCAACACACATTTAAAAAAAAATCAACAACTATTTACAGCATAGCAGAATCTTACAAAGAATCTGACAACAATGTACAGTCCTGGAATGCTGTGTTTTCAACAACAACAAAAGAAATTAAATTAAAATAAATAATAGTTTTTGCACTCTACAAAAAACTTGTATTCAAGTCCTGATTGGCTACTGAATCTTACAACAAGCCTTGGAATGCTGAGCTCATTTAAACATTTAAAAAACTGTCTAAGGTTTTTTGGCTTTTACCTTTCCTCTTTGACATTATCCCTAAATGTCACAAAGGAAGTATCTGTGTTACTGACTGTTTGGCTAGCTAGCTAAGTTAGCTAAATGACCACGTTGTCATAAAATTTTATTTTAGAAAAATCCTAAAATTTCTTCTTGCGGTGAAGAGTTCGTATTTCTCAGGACTTACCCAAAACACAGCCTGAAGTTTTCCTCATATCTACTGTTGTCTGTAAACCGAGAGCTGGAAGATTTGGTCTTGCAGATATAAATGTGTTAACACAGCGGCAAAATTAGGCTATATCTAGAAATACCATCTTCGGGGAAAAAACGCTACAGTTGAGGATCAGGCACTCTTCACGGCAAGAAGAAATTTCTGAATTTTTTTGATATTGCTTGTGTCGAAAGTGCTTCGACAGAAACAACGATAGATTTACTCCGGAGCCACATCTGTCCAAAATGTAAACAAGTCAGGCAGTTTTCACGGTCGGGAAAAATTGTATGACAACGTTGTCGTGCACATCAATGTCATCAAGCTAACCTTATTAATAAACAAGTGAAGTTGTTATTTCGATGGCAATTAATAAGTCATGTAATGTTACAATGTATTGAACGTTACATTCATGCTACTAGTTTAACGTTACCTACACACTACTTAAGTTAATGTAAAAAGAATGTACTTACTGACAAGATGAAGTGATAACGCAGTTTGTAACTAAGTTAGTTAGCCTATTAAATAAGAAATGGTGGCTTGCTAGGTAACGTTAGCTTGTGATAGTTGGAAGCATCAAGTGTTGAACGTCACTCTATGCACAATGAGGCTATAGAACACTGATCTCAGACCTGCTGTTTCCTATAGTGCGTTCACGATTTAACCAACGGATGTCGCTGGTGAGCTTTCCAACCGAGTCACCCCACTATAACTGTAGTTTAAAAAACATCTTAAAAATACATTAAAAAAATAATTATAAAAAAAAAATTCCCCGATGCTTAGCCCCGGCGGGGGGTCAACTTAGGCCCAGTGGGCCGCTGGGCTTGCAATACACTGGTGGAAACCCTGTGAAACTATTGGAGTGGCCATCACAAAGCCATGACCTGAATCCCGTAGAAAATTTGTGGACTGAACTGTAAAACCATGTCCGAGCAAGGAGGCCCACAAACTGACAGAACTGAGTCAGGAGGAATGGGCAGATAATCCGGCAAGGTATTGTGAGAAGCTTGTGGAAGGCTACCCCAAGCATTTGATTCAATTTAAGCAATGAAAAGGCAATGTCACCAAATACTAACAAAGTGTATGTAAACTTTTGACCCACTGAAAATCTGGTATAGTACATTAAAGCTGAAATAAATCTGTCTCTTAGCTATTATTTTGAAATGACCTCTTATGGAAAGAAAGTAGATGCCCTAATTGACTTAACACAGTAAATGTATGCTAACATGCATGTGTGTCTGTGTGCCTACCCTAATTTCTTTGCGCAGGAATACCGTGGGTGAGTCATATTAAAGCCAAGCAATTAAAGCCATTGAAGTATTGTTATTACAACGGCAGCGGGCGACGTCGTCTCCACCAGATGCGAACGCGTCGCGAACCGGCTGCGAAGCTCGCGCGACACAAGTGAACTGAAGCGTAGTTTTTCGCTTCTGTTCTATTTTTTCGGCTTGTCGCGCGTCACGATGGCCTGTTTATACACAGAAATATGCTCTAAAATGCTAGGTATACATGCTCTGACTTATATTTCATCCTTATATTACTGGGGGTGTGTCCCTAGTTCCCTCCCAGATATTTTATAAGCAGCTAAAAAAATACAAGCCTTTTTGTTTTTGTATTGTCCTTGCAGAAAAAAAATAAAATAAAAACTGGAACCTGGGGAAAAGGCAAACTTAGTTTTGCTATCTTATTTTGCGGAGGGGGTGGGGTAAATTTGAAAATACACCACAGAAAGACGTAGCCTATTGAATGATGTAGAAGTGAATGCACCGAGCAGCGGCTTGTTAGCTCGAGTGTTGGAAGGTAGTTTTTAACCAACCATTGCTCAGCCTATTTGACTTCTCCGATGTCTTCGTTCACCGTGCTTTCAAAAAGGGCTTGTTAATAAAAATCAGATAATCCACAGAGCTTTAAAAAATGAGATTATTTAGTGGTCTTGCCGATGAAAATGCACCTATTTTATAAATGAAGTTGTAAGCAAGCCTTTATTGCACTTGTACTTCAAAGCTTACGGTGTTCATGGCGTTGTGGTGTTCATATCCCTTCAAGATTAAACTGTTACGCTATGTTTTTGATGATTAGCTGATTTTACTAAATCTGATCCTATAAATGTTTTGACGTGAATGACAAGACAACACGGGAATTCCCAATGGTTGCTGAAATGATTACGGATTATTTATTATTATTATGATCATTACATATTCTTCATGAAATTGGCACGCTTGTTAACCAAGCAAATAAATGAATACAGTTTGAGATTGATTATTAAGCAGGCTACGTTGCGATTTAAGCTTAGAGCTTTAAGCAAGCCTTTGCGCGACACAAACGGAACCATTGGAGACACGCTACGCGCCGCGCCGTGCTGCTTCGCCGTGCTGCTTACGCGACGCTTACATGACGCGTGCGGTGGGTGCCCGGCGTAAGAGTCACATTGGATTGGTCAGTCATAGACTGTGCTGTGGCTTGGGAATGGGGTTTGTAACCAGAAGTTGCAGATTTGATTCCCCAGGTGGAGCAATGCCACTGCCTCTTTGTGCAAAGTACATTAGCTGAACCACTTTGGTACATTTTCAGCTGTAAGCAATAGGGCTGTCACTTTTTCCCAAAATGACATTTGAATGAATTCCAATTAAGATGGAATTCGTTCAAATTAATTTGAATCTTTATGTAATGTACCGTAACTTAACATGCCTTGGCTCCCTCTCCTTTTGCAATCCCATCCCATTTCATAATCACAAACAAACATTAATTAACAATGTATTAATTCAGTAGGTGAGAGTATAAGCTTCTTAACGATGTATAACGTGTAATTTTGCTTTTGGAATAGCGTTTTATATCTCAGCATAACCAAACGTTTTCTCATCATCGCATTCACTTATGCATTCACTCTGTGATAACAGTGAAAGGCACTGCACCTGACGAAACGTTGTGAACGATTTTTCGTAATTTCTTGGAAAATACTATTATTATTGAGGACTTCTGAGCATAGCTAAGCCATATGTTTGCTGATAGACTTACTGACATCATTTTCTGGATGAGAAACACCTACAGGTTGTTGGACAGAAAAACAAGTCTATCGACTTGATCAGTATGAAGTGCGGCTCGCTTTTTATTTACAATATTGCCAGCAGATGAAAACACTCTTTCGGATCGCACAGTAGTTCCAGGCCCGCACAGGTATTTGTGAGCGAGCAATGAGAGCTGAGGGTATCTGACGCAAAATACTTCCAAATATCGCTTCTGAGGTGCGCTGGCGTTGTAATTGTTCTCATGGACTCGCTCAGCTCGCTCTGAGTAGGCCTGCTAGATTCCGCCATCTTGAATGAATGAAACATCCGCCGTTGGTTGTGCGTGGCAGCGGAACACCACTTTTCGGAAGACAAGGCTCATTCCATCAATCCGCAACGTGAGAAAAAATAGAACCAGGCAGTAACATTAATTGAATTCCCCAATTTAGAATTTGAATGCATAATTACATTTCGAACTTTTCATACTTCACTTGATTCAAACAAGAATTCAAATTTGAAATTGTAGTTGTACTACATTCTATGAAATAATGCTGCCTGGTAGAATATGTGCAATAGATGAGATTTGGTTCCGTTACACTTGCAAAAATCTCCTTGTTGAAATTTGCACTTGTAAAAATAAATAGCCTATATGTGCAATAAATATAAAATTTACTGTAGGTTTAGATTAAAAATCAGAAGGGGCCACCTCTCATGGTCTGCTGAGTATATACTGAGGAGCTGGCATTTCTGCAAGATCACTGAGATAAGTGTGATGTTTAACTGCAAGCACATCTCTGTTTCTTAACCACATAGGCTTTTCGCATTGTGGAGTTTGGGGGGGGGGGGGGGTGTTGGGGTGGGTGAGTAGGTTGGTAAAGAGGATGTTGCAGACTTTAGTTCCCCTTTCTGCAACACCACTCAAATTTTGCAGCTCAGCTTCCCCCTTTCTTTCTAAAATCTGCCTTTTACGTGTTCACCACCGCGTATTTCTCACAACGACATCCAATCTCTCTGGAGCTGAGAGCAAGCTACATTCTGCAGTCACATGCCTTCAGAACACAAAGAAACATGCATGCACAATCACACACGTGTTTTGGTCTTGTAATAACAATAATAACTGAATAAAAATAACTTTGTCAACAACAGTGTTTGGTGTCTGTCAAAACAACAGTGTTTTAACCTCTTAAGGCACAGCCCCTAGTGGTCGGCATGCCCCATACCTATACAGCACCGAGAGTTTGGCACTTTTCAGGGTTCCCCACAGAAATAAACACAACAGCCCTTAAAAACATTAAATTCTGTACATTCTGACCCCATTTCAACAGACAGATTTCATAAACAACTTCACATGTCCACACAATAAAGCCCCAAACTAAGGGGATTTTGCGTTTTCTCCTTCTTCTTCTTCTCATTCTTATTTTTCCTGCCGCCTATCCCACTAATAACATGTCTCCCCATTGGACATTTTACCGACACCTGCCAAATCTTCACCTACACGACCCAATGAAAAACTCGCATACACACGCAAAATACCCATACCTTTTTACTCTGAAACATTTTCAGTACAATCAGCTAGTCCGCCTGTGGCCTAGTGGTTAAAGTTACAGTCTTGGGAACACAGGGTCCGAGGTTCAAACCCAGCTAAGAATGCGTTTCTTTAGCCGGCATTTACCCTCACTAATAATTGTCTACTACTTCTCAATTATTGCTTTTGCACCATATCTACCAGCCGTTCCCCGAACTGTATTATGATGTACCGTCTGCATGTTCAATTGTTAACCGGCTACAATATTGCAAAGCCATATGGATTCAACGGGAGCTCTTCTGTGCTAACTCGCCTGTGTTCTTCTTTAAAACCACGGACAGGTTTGCTAATGATATTTCACTCATTGCATAGCTATGTCATGGTGCTGCCCTAACAAAGTGACAGACTGGTAAACCTCCGGTTGAACGATTGAATCCCGCTTCGTCCTCAGGCAGATAATTTCCTCTTTTACACTAACGTTCTCTTACGCTTATATTTGCTTTACCAAAACTCACTCATGGCCACCCATATGCATTTCATGACGGAAAATGTATTCCTTTTATTAAAAAGTTACACCAGTTCACAGCTGTGCCATTTCTACTAACTACATTTCTTCACTTGGCTACTGTACAAAACCTTCTTATCAGCAAACGCCATGTTTCTACATTCTTGTTACCTCGCCCTGTTCTCTATCTAGCCACATACAAACAATTACTACGTATGTACGTTCTGCAACTCCCCATTAAAACATTACATTTAAAAACATGATTCACTCATAATTATAACTACTAGTACTGAACATGAGAAAAACACAGCAGTGCAATAGATTCAACACGTTACTTAACCCTTCACTTTAACAGCTAGCGCTTTATAGCGACTGTTATGTATACCGTTCGATAAGGAATATAAGCTCGCTCATGGTCACTCCATTTACTTCACACTATACTCCGTGATCATGTCAACCTTCACCTACATGCCCATTCTGCTAAAAACATATTGTTTCAATTACGCAATTTCATAATTTCATCCTAATTTCTCTCACACTGTTGTTATTTTCTCATATGCAAAGCCTGCTGGCACATATGCGTCTGCTCCTATTCTCCACTATCAACTTCTCCAGTTCTAGCTTAGCAAAACAGCGAAGAGGATTCCTACCTGCAGATAAGCCTATCAAAATGCCTTATAAACCTTACAAACACTAAAAGTGCATCTCCACGAAATAACAGACAACGGAGCAGGACAGAAGGCTACACAAGTTGCGACCTAGGGAGTTATAATTCTACGGGCTTGCTGATTCTTTTGTCAGTCAAGGCTAGTTGAATGGACGTCAAATCCGTGATTACATACACTGGCCATATTTCACCTGCATTTCTCATACGTTTTACACTTATACGCCACTGCACCCTTTGTCACAGTCACTGTTTTACATAGCAAACCGAAACTGCTGAATGGTACACGCTCATCAGACTATACAAATTCACACAAGGATAGCCATAATCCACAACCGTTTCTTACAGGGTCACTTCGCATTTCTCACTCTCATAATAAAACGCTTTGCAAAAAGAAATGATATCTCATAAAAAAACACGTTTTCAACGTACAAAAATGCCAAGCTACTCACACATACAACACATACACACCGTCTATAACTCATTCTTTCAGACTGCCAAAATCCAGGCCTGCCATTAAAAGTATTTATATCAAAATGACGCCAAGTTACGGCACTACAAACAATATAGGCTATCTTGCCTCACCAAAATTAAATAAGATGTATTCCAAAGCAATGCTATCCAATATTTCCTCAATTCTTTCAAGTCACTTGGCCACGTGTTTTGTAATCTTACCATTTCACAATGTCATGCAAACTTTGTCAGATCAAAGTGTCAAATATTTCGAATTGCCTCATGGAACACATTGAAATTCATGTAGAAAACTGCTGGTCAGTAACTACAGGAAGCATATTTCTCCAGAAAACTTGCTTCTGAACTGCATTTCAGTAAATGTACAAGTGATTGTATATTTGCTACGTACAATAAATTCTGCATGTAAAATACATATTGGACATACATACATACATACAGAACTTCTTTATCCCCATGGGGACATTTCCCTGGCAGCATGTTACATTCACATTTACGAATAGACATTTATACCAAGAAACTTACAATCATTCATTCAACAGAAAGGCTGGGCAGTAAAATACATACATACCAATACAAATTGGACATATAGACGCCTTTCAATCAATCTTGACTGTGAGAAAGCCATCCACACATATGTTTGGCCTGTCCATGTACTGCATGCTTATTTGCACAGGGCCAAGTGACTTGAAAGAATTGAGGAAATATTGGGTAGCATTGCTTTGGAATACATCTTATTTCAGTTCGGTGAGGCAAGATAGCCTATATTGTTTGTAGTACCATAACTTGGCGTCATTTTGATATCAATACTTTTAATGGCAGTCCTGGATTTTGGCAGTCTGAATGAGTGAGTTATAGACGGTGTGTATGTGTTGTATGTGTGAGTAACTTGGCATTTTTGTACGTTGAAAACATGTTTTTTTATGAGATTATAAAATACTACTAACCTATTTAGACACTCAATTTCCAAAATAACATATTTAACTAACATATTTTGAGCAGTAATACTTGCATCGCTGATGATTAAATGTTATCTGTGTTCAGTATATCGAGATAGAGACACTGACTCAATGCTGTCATTCTCCCCTCCTGACTTCTTCCAGTGAATGATGTCAGCTAGGTCTATCAGCAAACATGGCTTAGCTATGCTCAGAGGTCCCCAATAATAATAATATTTTACAAAATAAGACAAAACTCATCGATAACGTTTTGCTGGATGCAGTGTCTTTTACTGCTGCCACAGAGTGAATGCGTAAGGCCGCGATGATAATTACAGCTTTCGGTTAAAAAAAATTAGACATATGTGACAGGTTCTGGTGTTTTGGTCCTCAAGTAGAGCAAGGTCATTTTCAGTTTTTTACAGATTATGAAAGTGTAGATTATAAACTTTCAAATGATGTGTCATACATTGAAATCTGAAAATAGTTGAAGAAGATATGCTTATTTGAATGTTGGTACTCCTAAAATCAAGTAGCAGAGAAAATCCCCTTGAAAGATCTTGAACTTTTCACACTTCTCACAGGGAGATAATGGGTGGGAACAATAGCTAGTTAACTCCACCCCAACCACTCCCCCGCTAGAGTACCTGTAAATCCTTGTCCATTTAGGGATTACCCTATTTAAAGCTTTATAACTCCAGATGTGAACACCACAGAGACTAGAAAAATGTCTTAAATGAAGCAATACATTTGTACCATTTATAATACTATCTTAGATTATTTCTTACAAAATTATGAATGTAAAGTAAAGTGCCAAAAATGCAATGGTCAAGGCAAAAAATCTAAAATGAATTTGCTCCTTTTTTAGTTCGCAATGAAATACTGTGAGATTGCGGGTTAAAGTATACATGTCCTGGATCAAAAACTTCTTGACCACAAGTTCATAAAATCTAAGGGTGGATATGTAGAACTACTAAAGATCTATGAAGCAAAAACTAAGCAGTGTACCCAGCATCTCCAAATCTACCCAAAATGTCTACATTATTAACACCGGTCTAAAATAGCTAAGGGTCCAGAAACAAATCCAAAATCTCTCCAAAAAGGAATATAATGCGTTTTGTCCATTGTAAAGCATATGAGCCCCTTATGAAGGTTTAAGATGAAACAGATATAATTTAAACATTACATAATACCACTAACCTATTTAAAGACACTCAATTTCTAAAATAACGTATATAACCGAAATATTTTGAGCAGTAATACTTACATAGCAATGATGAAATCTTATCTATGTTCAGTAGATGGAGACACAGACAGTAAATCAATGACAGTTCTATCCGCTTCTGTTTTGCTCTAGAAAACGATGTCAGATAGGTCTATCAGCAAACTTATGGCTTAGCTATGCCCAGAAGTCCTCAATAATAATGGTATTTTCCAAGGAATTATGAAAAACCGTTGGCAATGTTTCGTTAGGTGCAACGTCTTTTAATGCTACCATATATAGAGCGAATGCCATGGTAAGAAAATGTTCGGTTACGCTAACCTATAAAACGCTATTCCAAAAGAAAAATGAGACATGTTATACATCGTTAGAAAGCTTATACTCTCACCTACTGGTTGAGCATCCGCCATTGTAGCAACCTCACAGAGTAAACAAACATAGGCTACTCCCACACGGCTTTATTTATGGGCGGTGGCTTGACTGAAACAAAGTGACAATAGCCAACGAAATCAAACATGCTAATTAAACTGCACCCCCATCACGCCTCCAAAACCCGGCTGTAAGAATCACTAAAACAAGCCGACTTTGCTGACAAATTATGAGTATTTAGTGATCCTAAAAATGTTGTTTATTCTATTGAGTGACTTCTTCAACACTTTAACTTTCGTAATATGAAAAAAAGGAAAACAGTAAAAAAAAAATAAAAAAACCTTTTTTTGCCTCCTAGCGCGATTTCAAGATTTGCGACTTGCGGACCTTTTCTCCAGCACCCGTCACATATTATACTTCGTTAGAAAGTTTATACTGTCACCTGTTGGATAGATAAATTTTCAGTCAAGCCAGATTGTACTACAAAGGGCGACAATACTGTAAACAGCATGTGTGATATTACGCGCAGCTATTTTGGAAGGTACCCAGGTGTCACAAATGAGCGTGTATTTCACAAACGGATTGTCCAAGACAATATATGCCTACTCAGTCTCAAAACGGACATCTTTATGCGTAAAACCAATGGTAAGGTTGTATATTTATTGTATTTATATTATATGTATATTATATTATGTGTTGTATATGTATATTTATGTATTTATTCAATATTTAGTCCCAGTTATTGATTGTAGAATGACATCCATTCATCATCTGTACCCGCTTATCCTGAGCAGGGTCACGAGGGTTGCTGCAGCCTATCCCAGCATGCATTTGGCGAGAGGTAGGAATACACCCAGAACCAGTCGCCAATCTATCGCAGGGCACACACACCATTCACTCACACACACTCATATCTATGGGCAATTTAGAGTCTCCAATTAACCTACCAGCATGACAGTGGGAGGAATCCGGAATACCCAGAGGAAACCCACGCGGACACAAGGAGAACATGCAAACTCCACACAGAAAGGCCCAGGCCCTATGACACAAATTAAATAATTGAAATATTACAAGCTATATTACAATATTACAATGTTCATGTTCGCCATGTTCATATGTATAATCGCTGGACTTGGTTTCTCCTCCTCTTCTGACCACTTCCCAGGAAGTTGCTTTAGGTATGCTAATGAGTTGCCAAAAGTTTCCAAAACCTAAAGGAAAATGCAATCACACCTCAACAAGTGTATCTTCTATTAGTAAAGCTTGAACACAGAGCTTATTGTTTCCACTTAGACATTCAGTGCTCCTGCAACCAGGCTAAGTTGAGCAATCTCAGGATGCTGGCCACTAGGTTGCTTGCGCTGTGGGGTTAATCCTGCAAGCTCCATGGAGATTATGTTTGACATCTGCCGGACATGCTTGTTTGTTTGTCTCTGTAGTACAAATGAGTGTCCCTGTTAGCTGCTTCTTAATTGAACATGGCTTTATAGTTTTTTTTCTTCTACCGAAACCCCACAGACAACTGTTTCACTAAAGAAGTAAAGTGTCAGAATGCCTGCTTACCACACAGACACTCACTTGGGTGCGCGCACACACACACACACACACAGTCAGTTCAAATGAGCTTTTCTGGAATGACAAACAAAATGACATGACATATATTCTTAAAGCAAATATTATTGATCCTTATTCCATGAACCTTGCCCTAATAAACTGAAAAGAGCACCAGCATTTGAACAAATGCTAAATATATGCACGTCAGTTTCACTCTGCACATCAACAGACCACAAGCACTCACGCTCAGCTGTTTGGCATTTAGAGTCATGAAGAGAGGAAGTTTGTCTCACCACAGCAAGAAGGTCAGCCATTTCATGCCAAGGTTTCAGCCAGCTGAGTGCTAATGGTGTTTTCAATGGAAAAATCAAGCATTAAATAAAAAAAATATATATATTACCATTTATCTCTCTTGCACAAATGTGCACACACACACCCACATACAAGTGCATATGCCTATATTTGTGTGTATAATATAAAGCCGGTGATATTCAAATGGAACGTTATTTCTAATTAAATATTATTTTGGCCCTTGGTTCAGAGGACTAGGCAAATCCAATATTCCCAGCATAGCCTGTGCTGGTATGCACTGTACTCTGTCCCATACTCGGTGTGGGTCAGAGCAACCATTATGTTGTCTCTGTGCAGTGAAGATTGGGATGAATGAGAGAAGAATGGATTTCCTGTACTCTGATGGTACTTTGGGGTGAATATAAGTGATTTCCTTTGTATTTATGCTCATAGCTTATTATTAAGTTGGTTACACTGGTATTCATCCAGGCCAAGAGCATTTACTATTTGGCCTGCAGGCTTTGAAAAGGTTTTGGTAGTTTGGTAGTCACTGCTTGGTAGTCCGAGAATAAAATCATTTATTGTATTGTATGTATCCTGGAAGGGTTAAACAACAGAATTTTTCTTTATTAGTAAAATCTGATGCCAGCTAATTTAATCACACTGATGTCCATGAGTTTCTTCATAATTACCTCTCTAGTAAACCGTGTGACTGAATGTAATAACAAGTGGGTTTTAGAGTACACTACCATCACAGCAATTTTGTGGTTGAATTGCAGTATAATTTCAATTGGATGCTTGGACCCCAGCTTTTCAGTTTAAAACTCAATTTTTAATCTGTCAGTGTCTTCAGTACTGTGGGCCATTTTTGTTATTTCTGAGACAAATCAAACAGGTGGTAGATTGGAGCTTATGGCATTTCTTTATGAAAGGATGAGTTTACAGCTGTCATTACCTTGGCAGAGAAGGTTTCCTGTGCTGCAGATGACATCTTTACTGTAGGCTTTGTGACTGTGTCTTACAGATGTAATGAGGTCTCTCTGTCTGTGTTGTTTCTCCTTGTTATTTTGTCTGCTGTATTATATTATGTATTTTGTCTGCATTGATTGAGTAAATCAATCGAAAACAATCCTCTGTTTTACATGAAGAGAGCAGCACTGCTCCAGTGTGTGTGTGTGCACGTGTGTACGCATCTATGCGTCTATGCACACACATTTTTGTGTGTGTGTGGCATGCATCTGTAATCTATCAAATTCAAACTGCAAAAATTGAGAAGTTTGCGATAATTTGTTGGTAAACATTTATTATATATTTAATATTTTGTATATATTGTGAACTCTCTCAGCCAATGCGGGGTTGAGTGACGGAAGTCCAGAAGAACCAGAGCAGGGAGACTGAGGTAGTGATTAACAAAAAGTTCTTTAATGGTGGTAACGAGTGGGGGTAAAGGTAGGGGGAGCCAAAAACAACTAAAACGTCTTCCCGGTCGGGGTATCGGTGCTCCACTCCAGGTATTCACGCGGTCCCCTTCTGGAGAGAAATAAGAAGCACATCGGTTAGGGGGGCGGGGCTTGGTCAGTCCGGTCCGGGTCCGGCTCCTTCTTCCAGGTGCCGACTGGTGCTCCTCCCATCTGCGAGGGGGTGTAGGGGTGAAGGTCTCCCTCCCCTGTGCGGTCGCGCTCCAATCTTCTCCCCGCTCCAGCCCTGAGCGGTCCCTGTCGTCGCCCCCGGTCACACGGTCCCCTGGACTCACGGTTGCTCTTTACACAAACAATTTGCAAGTTGTCACACCTATTCCTCTACGCGAGGAGAGAGTGGCCCACGGCCGCTTACGGTCTCTGATCCAGGTGCAGAAAGTCGCCTGGTGTAGCTCCGAAGACATCCCCAGCAGCCCTCTCTTCCTGTGGTTGTGCTGGTCTATAAGAGCCTGCTTGCTCGTCAGCGCAAGCAGCTTCAGGTGGGCGCCGGCAGCCAATCTACCAAGCAGCTGCAGGTGTGCAGCAGAGTGGAAAATTCCCCTTACCTTCCCTCTGCTGCAGCCCTGTCCATGGTGCTGCCTGGTGTCACCTTAGGTGTTCCGTCTGGTGCAGTCCAGGGTCCTGAACGTCTCCAGGCTGTGGTTTGGTACGTAGCGCCCACTCACGACTTTTCCCAGCAGCCGCCGGTGTCGATGGGCTCGGCCGTCTTGGTGGTATCGGTGGTATCACAATATATATAACATATTTGCCTTTCATAGTATTGAAAATGTTTTTTACTTATCAATTTTAAAGGATTTTACAAAGCATTAGCAGCCATGAAATGGTACATCTTTTTTGCCTTTTTAAGTCATCGAGGCCTCATACAGGCCCTTCCTTAATTTTATAAACTATGCTTGTTGCTGGGGTTCTTGCTATTTTGTCATGTTATTTTAGCATGATTTGAGACTGAAGGAAAGAGGTTACACCTGCTCTTCTTGTTTTGTTTCACTGCTCACACAGACAGCTCTGAGTCTCAGTGCATGGAGCTGTGTCTCAGCTTTATGTGGTTTGAGATTTTTTTTGAGATTTTCTGAAAAGCTCTACTGTGACCCTGAATTCCTAAAATGACACTTTCCCCACTCGCCCCTTGTGACTCCTGGAGCTGATGTGAGGAAATTGCCTGACAGCTAAAGGCATTAAGTGCATTGCTGTGTTCATTAGTGGTCAGATGCTTGAATAAAGCTGGCGGTATACTCAGTAAGAAGAAATAACTTCAGGATTGAGAACCACCGGCGAACATGTCCACGAACACCGTTGTCAGTATACTCAGTGAGAATACCGAACCATTTAAAGTCGGACTGAAATTTGAAATACTGTATCATTATTTATATTCTATACCATTGCAAAATTGTTTTAAAAAGTTTCTTTTTTTAATGATAAAAATGTATACTTTTGGACATAGTAACAAAAGTGTTACTATCATGTTACTATGGAGGTTGGATACTGCGTGGGCGGTGTCCAGGGAATACTCCTTGCGTTTTGAGTGGACGGACCGTCTGAGGCTGACACTACAGCTAGAGTGACCCATGGTGCGCAGAAAAATACTTAAAAACTACATTTTAAAATGACAGAAAAGTAGACAGCTGAAGTCAGAATTAACCCCCCAGTAGGCTAGTACAATGAACTCGGGCAAACTCAAATTACGATGACGGAAAAAAATAAATGAAAGTGCGGATGGTGGGAAAATGTTGACTGTGACAGCCATCAAGATAAAGTAATAGGGTGACAGGCTACATTTCAGTAGATAGGTAAAGCTAAATGAGTTGTCATATTGCACAAAGTCAACAAATCTCCTTAGCTTGCTAGATAAATAATATTCAGCTTTCCTGAATTGTTGCTTTATTTATTTTGTGATAATTATGTTGATGCTAAGATTGCTTTTCAGCTATGCCAGCTAACGTTAGCGAATGTAGCTGTTAGCTGTTGTGGATATGGCTGTGGTTATGCTCCGTACTGTGCTTGATCGTATTGTGGGGACTGCTCCAGGGTTCAGTCGCAGTTCTTTGCAAAATCCACTCTGTTTTTGCGCCCAATTCAAAAAGTCGTCTGCAGACTGCAGACTCTCCTGTTGTTTGACACTAATGAACCTGATAGAAATTCTACCCACTTGTTTTTTACATTTGTGTCCTTCGGGATTGCGTGTAGTGAGTCACTATTTGTGCATCCTTCAACACAACAGTGCCGCTTGCAAGGTGCCATTTTTGCCAGACTTGACAGTGGCAAATGCAGCCTAGCCCTCAATGTCAGTCATAAGCAAATACATGCTGTGATTGGCTGCATGCAAATGAAATTGCTTCAGGAAGCGGCAATTTAAAAAATGTGGGGAAAAAAGCACAGTACGTGGCGCAGTGATTTTTAAAATGCCAATTTTTATAATTCAAAACAAAAAATTATAAATTGTAAATTATTTGATAATACAGCTGACACTGCCTATTTTACCACCAAGGGTAGTACAAAATATAAGCGAAGCAATTTCAGTCCGACTTTAATGTCACTCCACGTCGCTGGGGGGTGCAGAATAATTGTGAGGCAGCCATTAACCGGGGCTGGAATCTTGCCCAGACCTCCCTCTTGTGGCTACGCCATGGTTAATTTTTTGAACGTTATTTTTATTTTATTATTCAGTGGGTTTTATTTTATATATTCTATCTTCCCTGTTTTTATGTTCATTCTATGTCTATTTTCATGTGAAGCATCAATGTAATTTCTTTATTGTAATGCACTTTGAGCTGCATTTCTTGTATGAAAGGTGCTATACAAATAAAGTTTATTATTATAATTATTACGCGAGATCACAACACAAAACAACAATGGCGGCGGTGATAGAAGCACAAATGCGACAGAGAGAAGAGGAGTTTAAAGTGGCTTTAGTTTATCTAGCTATGCAAAAGAAGAAAAAAAAAGGCGAAGGAGATGGTACGTTCGCCCTCTAAATCATAGTAGGACGGAGAATGGAGAGTTTTGTCTGTACAGTCGGCATATGCGGAGTTTAGATGAAGAGGTCCACTTCTCTTATTTCCGAATGTGTGCTAGGCGTTTTGATGACATGCTGAAACGAGTAGCACCATTCATCAAACATGCGGGAACTCACAGAAATCCCATCTCTACAGAAGAGAGATTGGCATTGACTCTCCGTACATTAGCATGTGGAGCCAACCATGTGATATGCGTGTTTTTGTTCTTCAGTTGTTCTCATTGCGTCTTTTTGCTCGAAAAGTTCTACTTCTTACTAAGTATACTGCCTACTGAAGGCACTCACACGCCACAAGAATTCAGAAGCTGTTGGTTAATGGCTCGGACCCTCAAAATACGCATTGCCCCACCCCCCAGTGAGGAAGAAATGGGAAGGTGAAAGGGTGGGAGTGGTCCCTGCGTTTGGGTGTCTTCAGACTATGAAGAAAACTCTTTAATGGAATTGATATTTGGCATAAGGAATGTTATCCAAGATTTTATAATCTCAAGCAAAACATCACCTGGGGAATGCACGTTTGACAGGAATGCTATATTGAGAGGTAGTGTTAGGGCTTTTATGATCGCTGTATAACTGTCAAACTGACAAATTAAAATCTACACAATTTTATGAATAGAATGAGCAATGCTGAGTAATGCAGCTTACATCAGGATATACATCTTCCCCTAAAATGCACTCTCTTTTCCACATATAAATTTAGCTTGTTAACATGCTAGTTTGAATGTTACAAATAGAGTAACTTGTTAGTTAGTGGCCCTTAAGCCTGATTATACTTTGTCGTTAAACTGTTGCGACAAGTGTCGCATGACAAATATGATGTAAGTGTTGCACAGCACCTTTTTTCAGTGTGTTATGTATTGTTATTTTTGCTTTATCTGAGTAAGAGACCACCTTCTGTTTGCATACATTTTTTTTAAAAGTAGATATAAAATTCAGTCCTCCCCTATTTTTCTGTAATTTTACCAGGAATCGCAATGTTTTTACAGATATAAACATCAGCAGTTTGGGTTCTCGTTACCATAGACAATAGAACCCTCTCCACAGACCTTTGCCGAAGTATAAATGCAAAATGTTGTGCGACACAGTTTTGTTGTATGACACTTGTCAAAATGGTCGTGCAACAAAGTATAAATCAAGCTTTAACCCCTTAGCGCACATGCCAAATCTGGCCAATCCTTGCCCATTTAGGGGGTACCCTATCTAAAGCTTTTAACTGCAGATGTGAACACCACAGAGTGGCTTAAATGAAGCGAGACGTTTGTACCATTTACAATACTAACTTATATTAGTTTATATTCATCATTTTGAAAGAAATTACATTACATTACATTACATTACAGGCATTATCCAGGGCGACTTACACAACTTTTACATAGCAATAAAGTGCCACAAAGGCAATTGTCTTGGCAAAATATCAAAAATGAATTTGCTCTTTTTTAGTTTCCAGTGAAATACTGAGAGATTGCATATATACAGCAGGTTAAACTATACATGTTATGGATCAAAAACTCCTTGACCACAAGTTCATAAAATTTAAGGATGAATTTGTAGAACTACTATAAAGCAAATATCTATATCTATGAAGCAAAAACTAAGCAGTGTACCCAGCATCTCCAAATCTATCCAAAATGTCTAAATTATGCATTGCTGTAAATCACAACATATTCACATATTTCACTACAAAAACAACTGTTTTGACTGAAGAAACTCACTGTTGCACCATTTTCAAGTGGGAATTACAAGCTTTCAATCAGTACATTGGTCTAAAATATCTAGGGCGAAATATCCTCATTCTAAGAAGTAATTCAAATGAAGAAATAGAGAGGTGAGGAAGAGAACAGATTTCCAGGAGGTGGAAACCAATTGACCAGTTCCACCTCCCCTACCGGGGAGTGTGGGAGAAGAGAAAGACAGAGGAGAGGACTCCTTGGGTTGCAGTGTTGTCTGGGGTGATCTATGTGTCAGTGAGGGCAAGAAACTTGAGCGAGAGCAGGGTGGTTGCTTGCCAGTGGTACATGGGAGGTTAAACAAGCAGAATGGAGAAAATTCTGTGTTGAGGAGTGAAGTGCTTCTAAGGGAGAATCTGACCAGGATAGGAAGGAATCCCATGTAATGCAATGATCAACATGCAGCCTTACTGTACCAACATATCAGTACAACTGAGGCGGCTTTAAATATCACTTCAATAAATACTAGTTAGCAACTGAAAAGCCCTAGTCACTAATTGGTCCTCAAAAAAGTTTCAAATAACACTAGTTTGTTATATCTAGGTCCATAAAACATTGACCCTAATTAAAAGAAGACATTTAGCTCCTTAAACAATGAAGCACACCTGAAGTTTGTATACTGGGCTACCCAATCCTGTTTCTTGAGATCTACCATCCTGTAGGTTTTCAGTCCAACCCTACAAAGCACACCTCCTTCAACAGCTAGATATGTCATTTAACTGCTAATTAGTAGAATTGGGTGTGCCAAATTAGGGTTGAAATGAAAACCTACTGGACAGTAGATCTCCAGGAACAGGATTGGGCAGCCCTGGTGTAGGGTCTGATGAGCCATTCTTCGGTAGAAAGCTAATTTCACTCTTGCTCAAGTCTGTCTGTTTCTTTCTCTTTCACCATGATTTATGCAGTACATATGCTGCATGCCAAGTTAACCTCCTGTAACTTCCATGAAAGGTTGTTGTCAGTTTTTCCCATAGCATTGCGTTGTCACGAAGCTCAGTTCAGTGTATAGCAATGGGAACAGTAAGGAGAGGGTAATAAAGTACCTGAAGCTGCTGGTGAAGAAACTGGTGGTTCGATCACAAGGTCTTTAGTAAGGTCAAAAAGGAAGTTTGGATCTGAAGTTGAGTCAGACTTCCTGTGTCCTCTGCCTGAGCTCCCTCTGTGTGCTGCAGGATGGCAGTGGGAATGATATTTACATACATTTAGCAGAAGCTCTTATCCAAGGTGACTTATGCATGTACATACATAGAAGTTTATGCAACAAGCAGAGCTAAGGCCAAGCCGTCAGTGTCTCGACCAATAGTAGGGTTCATATGAAAACCTACAGCTTTAAGTTTAGTACTGTAATAGGTCCAGGAGAGAGATTGAGAATGTTCAAATCAGCAGAATCTGCTGTTACAGAGAGTCATTGTTGTTGAGAATTTGGCTTTGATGCCAGACTGATTAGGGTCAAGGAGGCTGTTCCGAGCCATGTAGTGTATTAACTGTGTTGAAACCAACCATTCAGTGGCCAGGATGCCATGAGAATGTGCCTACGTAGTGTTACAGATATCAGGTATTTTGAATTCAAGTGGCATGCAAAGTTGTTGATTGAAAGAGTGGAAAGAGAAGAAGGTTAAAGAGAGAGGACAAAGCAAAAAAGAATTGTGTGGGTTGTGTCTGCTTACATTTTGTATTGAAAAAATTGAGCCTTGGCAGATAAGAGCTGTGGTGAGCAGCCAGGTCAGTATGTAGATTTGATGAGGAGAGAGAAGCTCATTTCTCTAATCCTGTAACTTTCTATCTGTTTGTGTGAAGGGAGCCTCATGTCTGCCTGTCGGTGCTGTCTATGTGAAAACTGCCTTGAGAATTTTTCATCACCACAGTAAAAAAAAACATCCTCAGTCCTGAGAACTGTTACCGAGGAAACATCCAAAACAAAATAAATCACCTCAACCCTCAGGTAGCATGGGGGGGAGGTTGCTTAGGATATAAATGTTAGCACAGAAATAACTTTTTCTCATTCTAAAAATTAGCTGATTACAGAAACCATCTTTGTCTGCTTCTTCCCCCTTATCACAGCTAAAAAAAATTTAAACAAAAAAATCATCGGGCTGGTTGTGTCTGTTCAATACGTCAAGCGGAACCACCGCCCTGTCTCTTTTCCCTTTCACTCTAAAACCCTTGAACATTCTTAACTTCCTCCTTTTCTCACTCAGAATGACCTCCTAGAGCCTCACCAGTTTGGCTTTAGCACAGACACTTTACAGAGATGGCTCTCCTTGCAGTCAGTGAGGAGCTGCACTCTCACATCATTTGACACATTTGAGCATCACCTCTTGCCGTCTTCCATTACTACAGAACTTGATCTGTGGTTTAGCTGTCAACTGGTTTGATTCCTACATCAATTCCTAGTTGCTCCATCCATGTTGCATAACGGGGAGGTGGGCACAGTTTCAAAACCTCATAACCTCTCTACAATGTCCCCCAGCGTTTGGTCCTTAGTCCTCTCCTCTTCGGTCTCTATACTAGATCTTTTGGTTCTATCAACTCCTGGTCTCACTGGCATGTGTTATCACTACTATAATGGGGTTACACACAGCTTTTTTTTTACCCCCCCATTAGTTACACTGGTTTCAGAATTCATCTCAGCTGGCCTGCAAAACATCTTAAATTGGATGGAAAACCATTGCCTGAAGCTCAATTTAGCTATTGTGATAGAAAGTAATGTTTTCGAACTACAGTAGTTTCCAAAAAAAAACCAAAAAAAATGTAATGTGAACATTCGCTTCAATTAAGCAAATTCAAATAAGTGGTAACTGCAATATGAAAGTACAGTGTATCTCAGTCCACTATGTTATTTGAATGAGATCTGTCTAGGTGTCTTGGCTGTGGAATCTTCGCATGAAATTTAAGTTTGAATCACAGTGGTTGGCTCCCCATACAACTAAATCCGCAGTGCTCCAAAGAACTTCCATCCATTAAAAAAACCTGACCAGTATGTGAGAATGTACTGTAGGTCAACACTTGGTATCTTATTTATTGTGAATTACAATAACCAATTTTAAAGGTATGTATCCATATCACTATTAATTGTTGTACAACAGTATGTTTCAAGCAGAACAGTATGATCTCATATGTCACTGTCTAACAAACTATTTCTATTCCGTAATAAAACTTCATTTCCCTTTAACAAATTGTAAAAACTTTCATGAACAGTGTTGAATAAAGCTGAAGTAAAATAAACAGGATTGTGGTTACTGTTTTCAACTTCAGCCAATTGGCTTTCCTATATCTCAGCATGTGCCCTAAGATCACTTGCTCACACTTGCGCAGCATTAACAATTTAACATGTCAGATTTCATTTGCTGAGTCTTACTAATGTTTGCTTAAATAGTAACCAAACAATACATTCACTAGAGTCTGAACAAGTCAACATTCGGTTTCTTTACACAAATTGTACAAGGTTTTCCAATAAGAACACAATTTATACAAATGAATGTGGTAGTAATTTAGCTTATTCGCTATCTTTGATCAAGTAGCATGTTAGCCCATTTGCGATAATTGATCTCAGTAGCTGCTACATATGTCTGAAAAGCATGTACTGCAAATGGCAATTTTATCTCACAAAGCAATAGTTCCAGAAAAATACCTCAGACCAAAATAGAACATGTGCATCAGAATAATGCGTTAGCAATTTTAGCCAAGCAGCATGCCTTGCATTCAGCTAGCTAACATATAACCGGCTAGTCTGACGCCGGCGTCTTTGCTCAACTGAAACATTCTGTGCTTCTGCAACCAAATTATGAGTTAAAAACACAAACTCTGTGTTCTAGTTTAGTAGACAATTCAGGACAGCTATTTATAATACAGAGTTTCGCAGCGCCAGCATTGTCGTGCTGGTCATCCATTTACCAAGCACCCCCTCCCTGCAGTCCCATCTGCAACTACACCCCCCACCCATAACACACTGGACAATAGTGTCTATCTGGGCATACATAAAAACATTCTTTCACCATTATATATTCGTATTCCGTCATAGCAACAAGATAAAGACAAAAATAGCCGAAGGTATGCCAGTACAGCTGTGAAAAATGCTGCTCACTGAACATTGAAATAAACAAAAGGAATTATAGTAGAATTATATTATGGCATTCTACTATCAATATCTGTGACTAAATATGGAAAAAAATATAAAATCTTACCTTTGGTTTTACAAGTAAAGATGCCCCTTTCAAGGTTCAGTGGTCATTTATTGTCTTCAACAATCCATTTGTGAAATATACGTTCATTTGTGACACCTGGGTACCTTCCAAAATTGCTGTGCGTAATACCACACGTTGTTTACGGTGTTGTCACCCTTTTTTGTACAACCTGGCTTGATTGACAATCAATATATCCTGTAGGTGACTGTATAAGCTTTCTAACGATGTATAATTTGTCTAATTTTACTTTTTGAATAGCATTTTATAGCCTAACGTAGCTGAAAGATTTGAATAATTATTGCCACATTATGCATTCCAGAAACTACACCCAGTCATTTCTCGGAAAATATTATTATTCTTGAAAATTTCTGAGCATGGCTAAGGCTTATGTTTGCTGATTGGTTAGTAGTATTTTATAATGAGGATATTTTACACTTTAACATAAGCATTCGTTGATAGCTCAGTTGGTAGTTCAATATGGTTTGTGTTTAATGCACCGATGTGACGTGAGCTGGAACATTGCCAAAATGTGGTGGACGGTTGAATATCCCATCCCCATACAAGAAAACATTACATAGTGTAGAGTACAGAAAAACATATGAGAGTTAATGTTTAAACATTTAGGTACTGTACCACATTGTGTGATAATGTTTTTGAATTATTTTTAAATCTGATATCAATCTTAAACCTTCATAAGGGGCACATTTATATGCTTTATAATAGACAAAAAGCATTTTATTCATTTTTGGAGACATTTTGGATATGTTTCTGGACCTAGATATTTTAGACCACTGTACTGACGGAAAGCCTGTAATTCCCACTTGAGCATGTTGCGAAATTGAGTTTCTTGAGTCAAAACAGTTGATTTGTAATGAAATACATGATTATGTTCTGATTTACAGCAATGCATAATTTAGACATTTGGATAGATTTGCAGACACTGCTTACTTTTTGCTTCAAAGAGCTTTAGTAGTTCTGCTTATCCACATTTATGCACTTGTGGTCATGGAGTTTTTGATCCAGGACATGTAGTTTAACCTGTTTTATATATGGGATCTCTCAATATGTCATTGCAAACTAAAAAAGAGCAAATTAATTTGTGATTTGTTGACTAGACATTTGCATTTGTGGCACTTTATTTCAAAATTATGAATATAAACTAAGTATTTATTTACTTCATGTAAGCCATTTTTCAAGTCTCTGTGATGCTCACATCTGGAGTTAAAGATTGCAAAGATTGGGCAGATTTGGCATTTGTGCAAAGGGGTTAACTCACCAAATGCGGTCCATAATAAACTGCAAGTTCACAACGTGATGAAGGTAATTTTGGGGTAAAAAAAGCCTTCTAACTGAAGTTTCAATGTACAATAGTGTTTAACATTTTTACCACGGTACGCAGGAACTGGCGCCGTGGGCTATGCATGGCAAATTGTGGTTGCTCACTCACTCACAGGGAAGTTTTGTGGGACGCATGTGCAGGTGGTGCTTCGTTTAGTAGGACGCATGCGCAGCTGGTACAGCACGTTTCGCCTACTTTAGTTAACCTAGTTAGCTCGTACAGATCACCTAGTTTAGTTAACCTAGTTAGCGGGTATGGATGCTATCCTGCACGCATGAGTAGGAGCTAAGGACACACAGCTACAACCAACTGGTACAGATGTATGGACACACAGAGGACAACAAATAACGTTACAGAGGTGAGGACGTGCCATAGCTAGCTAGACAAGAAGTAGCCTAAGTGGTACTGTGTTAGCCTTTATTGATCGGCGTGCAAGGTTAATGTAAAGTAGCTAGCACAATCTGACAGCACTGACCCATAAAATGTACTGTGAATGGTACTTGCTCAGTCGAACGGTAAATGTGAAAAAAACATTTGATTATAGTCAGCCCACCGGAATTTTCTGTCACACCCTCAATAAATGGCAAAAGTCCCAGTAGAACATTGAATTAAATCTTTTAAAGTTATATATTTTCTGAAACGTTATCGATTCCGTTGGCCACAGTGAGTGAAACTAAGCGATCTGAGCATATAGGCTAGTTTCTGTGTGAATTACGTCAAAAGGATTCAGCTTGTTGTTTGCTACCTAAACTTCACAGCACTGTCATTGCCTTTATCATGTTTGTAGCATGGAGTGTCTATTTTCAAAATCTATTTAAACCATTCACAAATGACCTGGGACTTTGAAGTTATAAGGTGGGATGTATCAAGTGTCCAGTGAAAATATTTCCCTGGCTATCAGTCAGAATTCTGAGAGAACCAACTGCCATATCATTATCAATCCTCAGGAGGTCACTGTACACACCACCCAAACCTGTGTGTTCTGCTACATCTGGGTGCCTTGTGTGCCTGAGCTTCCTGGTCACTTTTCCTGTCTCTTCTACCACACCCCCCCCCCCCCCTAAAAAGAATGGTGGAATGAGCTTCGCGCTGTAGTGAGAATAGCAGAAATCCTTGCCAATATCCAATGCAGACTCAACACCCAGTTCTTCAGGTCCTTTTTAGTTACCCTCTTTCTCTTTAGATTTCCTTTTGGGATGATTTTATATATAGCTGTCTGAACACTGGTTAGTTGTACCCTAACATTTACCTTTGCTTCCAATATTTTGGGTTTTTTGAAGTCAATTTTATCTTTGGGCTGTCAATATACATAGTATTCTAAAAGAATACAGATATTCTATTATATTGTACTATTGCTTGCAAAATTTGCATACTTAATGTATCACCATTTTTGATTTACAATAAAACACAAGATACTTGTGCCCTAATGAAGAAACCCAATCACATTGGCAAAAGAAAGCTCAAGGCTGGCTTTACACAGTGAAACTTTCACGCAACTAGTTGCAGGTTGCAAATTTCATGAAACATAATTTCCATGCAACTTGACAGTTACACGAAGCAATTCAAAAATAATCAAAGTCTCATGCAACACACTTGATTTAATAGTTTATTTCACTAAGATTATCTAGCTAGATTGGTCATTTTTCATCTGTCGTATTGTTTTCTCGCTAGATTATATCAAGTGGGAAGTGTCATTGTAACTACATTTGCATCTTTGTATCTTATTTCGTATCGATTTCTCGCTGGATAATATCAATTTGGACGTGTTGTATCACTTTTTATTCTGGCACTGGCTGGCTACTTTGTTTCATAATTGCTGTCCCGGATAAGGAAGAGAGCTATTAATGCATTAATGCTTATTTATTTATTGTCCATTTTGGTGATAGGCCATGTTGTTGAGTTGAAATCAATCAGCTGAAATGATACCGCATCAACAGTAGTTTGACATGATCACCTGGCACGTTATCAGCGCTTTGATTGGCTGTTGCATGAAACTAGTTTCACAAAGTTGAGAGTTTTGCAACTGTTGCAGCTGAGTTTCAAGTGCGTTTCAGACGGCTTTACACTATGCAACTCAAGTGCAACTTAGTTTCACCTAAGTTTCAAGCAACTAAAGTTGCGTGAAAGTTTCACTGTGTAAAGCCAGCTTAACATGCCTATAAATACTGTATTACATGGCCCATAGCAGCCCCCAAACAGCATTGCCAACTTCAACAGACCCGTGCTCTGTTGATGTGAGCTCCAGGTATTGACAATGCCGATGCTACACACCCTACCACATGGCCCCTAATGGTCATCACACCGAACGTGTAGATAGACAGGCAGTGAGAGCCAGCATATCACCAGGGTTATCAAGTGGGCACCTCCCTTCACTGGTGTTTCGTCAAGTTAGGCCCACGACACCTCAGGAAGGCTCAACAGTTAGTTCCAGCATCCCAGAACCACCCCCATCCATGCTAGCTCTCATTGTAAGTAAGTAAGTAAGCTTTATTTATATAGCACTTTTCAAGGACAAGAGCCAGAAAGTTTCTTTACAAAGTGCAAATAAAAGCAGAAAATGTATACACACACATCCGTAAAACAACAACATAAAACAATTTGAGCATCAGTTAAAAGCCTGTCTGAACAAATGGGTCTTTAGACACTAAGGCTGTCAAAAGTGCCATGAAATTGAGTTAGAATATTAGCTTTTGTAATTAGTCAACGTTCAAATATATTAGAATATCATTTGCCTGTGATTAGCAAAAATAAGCCGATTGTTGTCGGGCGCAATATGCATGTGACGCTCCCTCTAAAGCGCATTGTTTTCCACAAGCGGGCAGTAGAATAGAGGACATCGGTGAACTTTCATACTAGGTTACTACATCTGGGGCCTGATTTATAAAACGTATTTTAGATCAACTGTGTGGCGCGTGTGTAGAAAATCACGTTAAAGTAGTGAAAATTTCAACATGACTCGATTTGACCATGGAAACGGCTGTGGCTCTACGTCAGGTCTTCACTTGACGTATGCACGCAAGTTCATTTTATAAATGAGCCCCCTGCAGTTTCTATAGCCTAATGCGCAAATGAATAAAGCACTTTCTCGTGGATGTAATTTGCCATTTTTGATTGTTTATAGGAACTCCCTGTTTATTTCTTAACACAAAAACTATTCAGACTATTCAATACCTGTAGCCTAAAACAACATAAATTACTTACTCAGTTTAGATTGTTTAACTTCTTTCATCATCCAATTTTATCAAAATCTTTAGAAAACAGCCTGCCATGGGAACATTATTTAGCCTAAATTGTTAGCTGACCAGTAACGTTAGCACAGGAAATGAACTTTGCGTGCATGAACATGATTCACCGCATGAAATTAAAGCCTGTATATTTATGTTAATTACAAAACGTGGAATCAAAAACGTGGGATCCAAAACAAATATTTGAATGCTCAAATTTAAGTTCGAACTTAAAAAAAAAGATTTTCGAATAGTTTTCGAACTTCGAATATTTTTTGACAGCCCTATTCGACACCGCTTAAAAGTGTCCACAGTGTTTGCATATCTAATATCAATGGGGAGGCTGTTCCATAACCTGGGCGCCACAGTGGCAAAAGCATGATCACCCTTCGTCTTCCGTCGAGACCGAGGGATAGCCAGCAGTCCTTAGTCCGAAGACCTAAGAGACTTACCGGTGGAATATGGAGACAGCAGTTCACTAATGTATGTAGGAGCCTGACCATGCAATGCCTTGTAAGTCATCACCATGAATTAAAAATCAATCCTGAATTTAATTGGTAGCCAGTGAAGCATGGCCAACATGGGGGTAATATGATCCCTTCAGCGGGATCTAGTCAGCAGCCTAGCAGCGGCATTCCGGACCAACTGGAGTCGATCCAGTCCTGACCTGCTAAGGCAAGTAAAAATGGCATTGCAATAGTCTAGGCGGATGAAATGAAAGAATGGATAATTGTTTCCAGCTACCCACATGCAGAACTTCCTTGTGTTATCCTATCCTTGTGTTGAAAACAGAACTATTCCTGATAACATCACACATGAAGCAGAAACAACAGAGAAGAAAAGGAATACTCTTACCCTGTGTTTAATTTGGCCCCCAGCTGACATTATTTCTCCTCAACCAAATCCACTGACTTCTTTTCAATGCTTTTTCCAACATCTCATTTACCGCCTTTCGCAAACTCTGCCCACGAATCCCCAGCTCTCCCAATAATGATGTAGTCAATCAAGCTATAAACCCTCTGCATCCCACTTCTACCAGACAAACCCTAGCTTTTCATCTGCATATCTAAGCTTTTTCCTTTCATAAAGCTGGCAGTATACTCAGTAAGAAGAATAAACTTCAGGATTCAGAACCACCGGCGAACATGTCCACGAACACTGTTGTCGGTATACTCAGTGAGAACACCGCACCGTTTAAAGTCACTCCACGCTGCTGGGGCGTGCATAAATACGAAGGCAGCTATTAACCGGGGCTGGAATCTCGCCTAGACCTCCGTCTCGCGGCTACGCCATGGATGTATAAAGAGAAGGACTACGCGAGATCACAACACAAAACGAAAAGTTTAAAGTATTTAAAGTGGATTTAGTGTATCTAGCTATGCAAAAGAAGTAAAAAAGGCGAAGGAGATGGTACGTTCGCCCTCTAAATCAGAGTAGGACAGAGAATGGAGAGTTTTGTCTGTACATTCGGGAAATGCGGAGTTTAGACGAGGGGTCCACTTTCTCTTATTTCCGAATGTGTGCTAGGCGTTTTGATTACTTGCTGAAACGAGTAGCACCATTCATCAAACATGCAGGAACTCACAGAAATCCCATCTCTACAAAAGAGAGATTGGCGTTGACTCTCCGTACTTTAGCATGTGAAGTCTGCCCTCTGAACTCTCAACTGTGACGTAACCAACCATGTGATATTTGGACCAATAGCTGAGAGGGGGAGGCGGAGAACAAGAAAGAAGTTTTCCAAAAGTTCTCCTTGGAGGCCGTCGCATACTGCACCGTACGAACACACAACACCCCGTCTTTTTGTTCTTCAGTTGTTCTCATTGCTTTGTTTTGCTCAAAAAGTTGAGTTATTATGAAGTATACTGCCTACTTAAGCCTCCTCCACTGAATCCTCCCAGGGCACTGTCAATTATATAAAATAAACTATCCGCTGACTCGCAGACCATAACACTAGGTCAGGCCTCAAGTTAGTGCTAACTATCTCTCATGGAACAACAAGTTTTCCTCCCAAATCTACCTGCATCTCCCAATCATTAGCTCCCATTAGGTGGCCTGACTCATGCCAGCCTAAAAACCTAGGCTACCTCCTCTACATTTCTCTCCCTCACGGACAAATTGAATGGCTGCACTCTACCCGATTACATCCTGAATTCACCTGTACTCTTCTGCTTTCAATTCCTGCTGCTAAGCTTTTCAAAACCTGGTTATGTCGCCATCCTATACCGACCTTGAGGAAGACTAGTCTTACAGCCTGACAGAATATGCCTCATAGTTGCCATCTCTGAACGCAGTGGACAAGACGGGTCCCCATCTACCCACTTTTTTAGGTTCTGTGGTGATGGCAGCACATCATAAGTAGCCCCTATCAGGAATTTTATACGATATTCCTCTGTACTCCACAGGTCCCTCTAGCTAAGCTTCCTCTTCTCTACACTTTCCCAGTTCATCCACTGTCCCTGCTTAGCCTGGGCCACAGTCTTTGTACACCTCACTACTTCCTCTTGTCGACGTACCTGCCCCACTACCAGCTACCTCTTTTCTGTGGGGCTTTGCTCCATACTGGTTTCCCTGAGCTGATCCCTAAGCTCCCCCGGCCTTGTTGCACCTTACCTACAATGTCTGTATGCCTAAGAGCTACCTTTGCTTCCTGTACTGCCTGTCTTGGGTTCCATTTCCTCCCTCTAGTTAGATTTGGGACCAAGTTACTAACTACTATATCTTTGCTCCCCGATAGCAACAACTCTGTTCTCACCTTGGGACACTTAAACTCCTCTGTTATACTAGTTACTGGTAGCTGGAGAATGCCTTTCCCATACAATGCCACACTACTAATACACAGAGGAACTCCTAGCCATTTCCTAATATATGAATTAACCAACCTCTCAAGCCTTTCCACCTTTGATATTGGCACTTCATGTACTGACAATGGCCACATCAGCATAGGGAATAAACCAAATTGCAAACACCATAACTTCAACTTGCCTGGAAGCCCTGACTTCTCTATCCTTCCTATCCCCTCTACAATGTTTTTCCTAAGTTGTTCTATCTGTTCACTCTCATTCAACTCCCCATTATACCACCTACCCAAACTTTTCACTGGCTTGTCCCTCATAGGTGGAATTTCTTCCTCATCAATGTAAAACTTTCTCTCTATTACCTTCCCTCTGGTCAATGAAATGCTTCTCGACTTACTAGGCTTAATCTTCATCCTAGCCTATTTGAGATTCTGATTTAACTTCTCTAGTAACCTTTTTGTACAAGGCACTGTCATGGTCACCAGTGTCATGTCATCCATGTAAGCCCTAACTGGTGGGAGGTGCCATCTCTCCCCACCTACCACCTACTTTGATGCTCTGATAATTACTTCCATCGCCATTGTGAATGCTAGTGAGGAAATAGTACACCCTGCCACAATGCCTATCTGTAGTCTCTGCCATGCTGTTGTAAAATCTGTAGTACTAAAACACATTCTAATATCTTGGAAGTATGCTTTCACCAAGTTTACAATCACCCCTGGCACTCTAAAGAAATCAAAAGCACTCCAAATAAGGCTATGCGGTACCGAACCAAATGCATTTGCCAGGTCTAAAAACACCACATGTAAATCTCTTTTCTTTATCGTGGCTGTCTGAATCTGGTGCCAAATCATGCTAGTGTGTTCTATGCACCCTGCAAAACCTGGGATTCCTGCTTTCTGCACTGTGGTATCTATTAAACTATTCCTTTCTAAATAGTTTGCTAGCCTCTGTGCCACTATACTAAAGAAAATCTTACCTTCTACATTCAGGAGGGATATGGTCCGAAATTGGCTTAAAACTGAGGGCTCTTTCTCCTTGGGAATTAGGATTCCCCCTGCTCTACACTAAGCTCTTGGTATAACCTGTTTATCCCATACTACTCTTTTAAATATATGATACTTTTAGGTGCTTCCTGTTACGCATGTTTTGTTCACAAAAGAGGTGCAAGAAGGGCACCAAAGCAAAGGAAAGCAAAATACTGAGGGTTAGAGTTGGTTAACCGTTATTGGTTAACAACGACCTTAAGTTAACAAAAAGCTAGGCTATCATAAAATTATACTAGATCATGTATTAACATTTATTAGTAACATAATTAAACCCTGATTTTATATTGACTGCAACTTTTTCATTCTGTAAGAATGACCTGCCTACAGGGGGAATACATTGGGAATAAAGTCATGAAAAACAGTTGTTTTGGTTGGGCAGCCTGTACACTAAATAAGCAAACAACCACATACAGTAACATGATTCAGCTACTGTGTATCTTTGGGCGATGAGGCAGCCTCAAGGAAGCATTACTCACACAAGATTACTAAGCTTAAAACACACCCCAGGCCTCAACCAGGGTTTGGACCTTAGTGTTTCCCGGTGAAGATCCACTAAAATTATCAAAAAATAACATGGTTGCTTTGGTAGTCATTTCAGTCATTTGGCAGACAATCTTATCCAGAGACTTACAGAACTACTTTTCACGTCTACTGTCAGGAAAGCCTTCATCAGATGGTGTAATTCATCCATCCATCCATCCATTCATTATCTAACCCGGTTATTTCTGGCAGGGTTCGCGGGGGCTGGAGCCTATCCCAGCATGCATTCGGCGAGAGGCAGGAATCCTCTCTGGACAGTCATCAATCCATCACAGGGAACACACAGCATTCATTCACACACTAATGCCTGCATGCAGTTTAGACTCGCCAGTTAGCCTGACCTGCATGTTAAGCTGGATGTGTACTAGCTGTGGAAACAAATTTCAGCTAGTTCGTACAAGCTAAGTAATGTAAAATCACGCGTTTGCAGGAGAAAACAAAGCTCCACATTGACTTTGACCACCGCAGAGGTATACACTCAACTTTAGGGAGGATACTGCAGTACCCTGAGGAAACCCTTGCAGACATGGATAGGGTGTTATTTCAGTTTTTTAGATGTAGGGCTGTTGTACTGTATGAGAAGTGCTTGTGTTTGCTGTTGACAAACAGTTGAAACATTTTAGGCCATACCATATTAGAGAAAAGAAGCCTTTATCATAAACCTTCATTATTTGTCCCTTGTTTTGATATCAGATTTGAAAAAATTAAATGTATGTAGTCTATTTTCATTGTTTGTTTCTTTTTTATTACAACACCTATAAAGATGGATGGTTTTGAAGAAAAAGGCATCCTTTCCCAACATACTAATACAGATCCAGGTCATTGACCAATCACAATGGACTATTTATGTATGTATGTGAAAGTTGAACACTGTTTACACTCTGTCTTGTGGAAGGTCCCAGACTGAAATTTAAACAATTAATGTGCAGATGTAAACCATGTGTGCAGGAGTATTCTTTCACTTTGAATCATTGAATTATGGGGAGTTAATTTTCTTCACCGTGAGATAAAGCATCATATGTGAGAGCTGTTATTTTTTTTAATGTTAAGTTACCAAGACTGTGTATTCCTGTGAGAACTCCTGGTGCATGTGTGTGTAAATGTGTACTGAATGTGCATGTGTGTGCATATGTGTAGTGTGTGCGTGTATGTATGTGCGCATGTATACTATGACTGTGTGTGTATGTCCAAGTGTGCTGCGTCTGTGTACGTGTTTGTGTATGTGCGTGTGTGCATGTACTGTGCCTGTGTGTGTGTGTATGCACGCCTGTGTTTGTGTATGAGGATGCAGTAGAGCTGCCCCGCAGTGACATATCTGAGTGGTGGTATAATGAGATGTAGATTGAAAGCACAGGGCTAAGTCAGTGATTCAGAGGCAGCAGCAGTGAGTTGATGGAGACCCCTGTAACTGCCTAAAGCGAGAGGCGTTATCTGCTTATCTCTGAATCATGTCTCATTACAGCCTTATAACACTGCATCACATCCTTGTATCCTGCTAACAGCCCTTAACAACGTATCTCACAGTCTTTAAACAGGGCCTCGTGCCTTTATAAATGGTATTGCTGCCAGTAAACTCTATATCATAGCCTTTTATGTACTAGCAAATACTTTGCGCAGCTTTTTTTTGTATGTTTTATTGGTGGCCAACATAACAATCATTCATCATCATCTGTCCGTCTTTCAATCTTGTATTTTTTGTCTTCCCTCATTTTTCTCCCCAGCTTTCCATATCACTATTCCTTTCTTATCTCTTTTCATCTTTGCTGTCCCTCCTACTCTTTCTCTTTTTCATTACCTCCGCTTCCCCCATCATCCATTCATTTTCCCATTCTTTGTGTCCTTTCTGTGATCAATTGATTGGCTTTCTAGCTGAAACGCTCCTAGTCACTGTCCCTGGATCAGCCTGAATCATGATCAGAGCATGTGCGTTTTATAGTGGAGTCTCTGTGGAATAACCCTGTACCTCTCACTCCTCTCCCTGTACAGTGGAAGCCATAGTGGAGTTTGACTATAAAGCCCAGCACGACGATGAGTTGACCATCTCTGTAGGCGACATCATCAGCAACATCAGAAAGGATGACGGAGGCTGGTGGGAGGGAGAGGTGGACGGGCGGAGGGGCCTCTTTCCCGACAACTTTGTCAGGGTGAGTCAGTTGTTCTCCCCCTCCTCTCTGCATTACTCATGCCACTGATCTAGGCATAATTTAACCTGGTCCAGGACAGCCACAGTGCCTGCAGGGCTTGCCTATCCTGGTCCAGGACAGCCACAGTGCCTGCAGGGCTTGCTTATCCTGGTCCAGGAGAGCCACAAGTACCTCTAGGGCTTACCTATCCTGGTCCAGGAGAGGCACAGTACCTCTAGGGCTTACCTATCCTGGTCCAGGAGAGCCACAGTACCTCTAGGGCTTACCTATCCTGGTCCAGGACAGCCACAGTGCCTGTAGGGCTTGCTTATCCTGGTCCAGGACAGCCACAGTACCTCTAGGGCTTACCTATCCTGGTCCAGGACAGCCACAGTGCCTGCAGGGCTTGCCTATCCTGGTCCAGGACAGCCACAGTGCCTGCAGGGCTTGCTTATCCTGGTCCAGGAGAGCCACAGTACCTCTAGGGCTTACCTATCCTGGTCCAGGACAGCCACAGTGCCTGCAGGGATTGCCTATCCTGGTCCAGGACAGCCACAGTGCCTGCAGGGCTTACCTATCCTGGTCCAGGAAAACTTCAATTACAGCTGTACATACCAATTCCAGGGGCATCATGGGTTTTTCTTACTTATAGTTACATTTATACACCCTGTACACCCAGTGTAATTGGATGTAATTACTCTTCTTTATTCAGACTGAACTAATTAAAGTTTAACTCATCCTTCCTGAATTGTGATGTTAAAGAGTGCTAGCAACCATATTTCCCTCATAGACTGATTTGATGAGAGATTAGGTTGTCTCTCGTGGCGTCCTATGTCTTGATAAATGTCCTAACTTTGAACCAGCAGCAGCATAGTCTGTGTGGAGTTTGTGTGAGGTTTCTATTCTTTTTTTTCTGAACATAACTGCTAAGGTATTAGAGTAATGCTTCTCTGAATTGACTCAGTAATTAAAGGTGGTTTTGAAAGTAAAAAAGAAGTAGATTTACAATGGGTAGTGCCAATGAGCTCCAGGGATGCAAAAAATGTTTTCAGTTTAGTGGATTATTTATGTATAATGACTGAGGAAAATGGTGCTTCTGATCTGGCAGGGCACAAGGTCTGCTGGTTATTGTTGCTAGCATTTAATTTCATTTTATTACACAGTTAATCCAGTTTACCTGGTTTCTTGGGTCTGAACTGGTTACTTTATGGTCAAAACAAAGACCAGCAAACATTGTGGCACTCATTTTCCTCATTTTCAGTGCTCTTGGGTCAGATTCAGTGAAACATACTTAGGGCCAGATTCCATAAAATACACTTAGATTGTTTAAGGGCAAACCCACTAGGATCAAGGACCACTAGTACAAATGAATACATTCACAGCTTCTTTATTTGAATAGCAGCAAAGAACCACTAATACAAAAAAACACATTAACAGCTTGTTCATTTGAATAGCAGCACTGCTTCGTTTTATGGATATTTTGAACATTTAAGGAAACTGCATTTTAACATAGAGCATAAGAAGAAATGTACAGTGAGCTCCATAACGTTTATGACAAAGATCTTTTTTCTTGATTTGGCTCTGTACTCCACAGATCTGTAATCAAACAATTCACATATGGTTAAACTGAAACTTTTTAAATAGGGTAATTTGGTATATATTTGGCTGTACTGTAAATGGATTGTAAAAAATGCATAAGTATTTCTTGACAAGACAGAACTGCTCTTCCTCCCTTACAAGACCTCCCTACTATGAGAGTTCTCCAACACTGTTGATGGTATTACAGTGATTGCCTCTGACTCTGCTAAAAAACTGGATGTAGTCCTGGATGAGGAACTTCAAGTTACTTGAAACAATGTAGGAAACATTGGGTAGCATTGCTTTGTAATACAGCTTGTTTAATTTGTGTGAGCTAAGATAGCCTATAGCTATTGTTTCATGTAACATGGCACAGTTTTAATATCAATACTTTTAATGGCATGGCTAGATTTGAATTAATTACCGATAGACAGTGCTTTGTATGTATGAGTAACTTGGCATTTTTGTATGTTGAAAATGTGTTTTTCATCAAATATCATGTTTTTGTAGTGTGTTCATTATGAGTAAGTGATAATAGCAATTCATATCAATGTAGGCTATGAGAGACATGTACACATAAATGCACGCAAACACACATTCTAGTTGAAAGAAACAGGTAGGAATTCAACAATTTCACACAGGAATTCAATAATTTTGAACATGAATGACACATATATGAAAGTGTAAGTCATATTTTAAATGTACGTGTTTTTAATGGGCTGTTGTACAAGACAGACCTACTAATTGTCAGTAGAGGATAATTGTATGTCAGTAGAGGATAATACAGAGCTAGCTAACATTCATTTAGAAATGTGGCAGTGCAGGGTATAGCTACAGTAGGCTAGTTAAAAAGTAGTCACCAGTACAGGCACAATGGGACCTAAAGAAAATGGATATACTTGCTGTGAAGAAGTCATTATCTTGCACCAGTTTCTATACTACCGGTAACGTTACCTACCGGACCGAAGTGCAACGCTGATTTTTTTTTGAGCCGTCTGTAGTAATGTTATACACTCAGCCTGTCCTCACGTTAGCAAGGTAGCTAACATTAAACTTCGTCAAAACAGCGAAAATGGAAGTGTCTAAGGTGCGGGTGTATTGCATTTGGATTTGAGAAATATAAATGAGTTTCCCGCAAAGATTTCACTGATGCAAAAGCAATATTTCAAATTTTTTTATTAGCCAACAATCCAGTGTAATTATTTAGAGGTTCATGTGAGTCTAAGGGGGGACTTGAACCCGTATCTGTCAGTTGTCCAAGAAGCTCCAAAGGCAAACGCGCTACCCGGTGAGATAAGGTATGAGTTAACTATACACAAGAGCTGCAATTTAGTTCTTTTAAACGTCTGCACTTGCATATTTTTGTGTATCTGATATTTTAATTACTTAATATGTACGTAAATGCCCAACGGGGAGATGTATTCTCTGTGGGCTTGGAGCATTTATGATGGTGTAATCAGGTGAGAAAAAGAAGAAGGAATAAACGCAAAATCCTCTAAGTTTGGGGCTTTATTGTGTGGTTGTGTGAAGTTGTACTGAATTCTGTACAACTTCAGAAGGTACACAAATTTATGTTTATAAGGGCTGAGAGTCTGTGGGTATTGTGGTTATTTCTGGTGGGGACCCTGAAAAGTGCAAAACTCCATGCTGTATAGGCATGGAGCATGCCGCCCCACCAGTGTGTAACTTGGCGGGATGACAGACCTGCCATCCCAATACATTTTGATCTCACCATGTAGAAATGACAGAACTTTTTAAACATGCTCCCCCTTCCAATTTCAAGGCCCCTTCATTTATGGGACAGATGGCATCACAGGTATTTCTGATTAGTCAGGTGTGTTCAATTGCTTCCTTATTTCAGGAATAAGAGAGCTTTCAGTATCTAGTCTGGATGGAACAGAATGGGGTACTGGTGAGTGCCTCTGTCAGAGTGACTAACAGTAATTCTGTAATTATATACTCAAAATCAGCTCTCTGGTCTGGTAGCTGATTAGGATTCTGTGAGTCTGACTCCTGAGCTGAGTTGACACTGAAAGCTCTTCGGCTCTCTTATATGTTCAGTGTACCCCACACTTCCTTCCTCCTTTCCTTCTTTCCCGCAGGCGTAAGCTTAGCTCAGTTGCCAGGACTCGAGATTCTTTGACTGGTGATGGATGTACAGTACATTGGTCAAATGGAAAATTCACTTTCTTCCTCTTATTATATAACACAATCAAATATTATATGCTTTATTTTAGGCCTAGAATGACTGACACCCTTGATGAAGTTTAGAAAAGAATGCTCTTTTATGTATAAATACATAAAAGAATGTAAAGTAAAGCATACATTAGCTATTAGCTATAATGTATGCACAAAAAATAGTCACCCAGGGGCACATGCAATTCAAACATTTCAATTGGAAACCCTCATCTGGCACCTTATCTCAGTAAAGATGGCATTGCTCTCAGTATAGTGAATAGACGTAGGAGGTTTATACCCCTGAAAATTATTTTTTCATGGACCGCTTGGCCCTCATGGACACAAATGATTGGTTAGACCACCCCTAAAACACCTGCGTTTTCATTTGAAAAACCATGTTTGGTTTGCACATTTTCAAGTGTACTAAATTTAGTTCAGTGTTCTCCATAGCACAGGACAATATCAGACAGTGGAAAAATAAACTTTTGCAACTTAAATAACTTTATATATGTGAGTAACTTGACTAATCATTTTCCAAATTCGGAAGATGAGTATGGCACAGCACTACTGATAAGAATAATAGAAAGTACTAATTTGTAGTGTAATACAAGATGCACTTTTCTAAAGTCATAGCTGTATTCATAGAATGCAAAATACTAGGGGTTGACCGATATGCTTTTTTCAGGGCCAATACCGATTATTAGTAAGCCGATATTCAGTTGCAGTAAATGCCAAAATTTACAGCAACACAAACCCCAACACAAGGCTGCCTTTAAATGAACATATGTTTAATAGAATATTTTGCAAAACATGAAATATTTGAAAAATAAATTTTAAAAAGTGCGTGAAGTTCGAGGCACTAGATTTTGAAACAATCTGAATGGAATTTTAAAATTAAAATAAATAACTTCCAAAACACAAAAAATGGAATGATGAATTACAAACTGCATGGACAGCAGGCAGTAAACTTTGAACAAACTGAATAATAAAAATGAATAAACATATAAAATAACTCCTAAAACATAAATTGGTTAAAGTGCATAGAGTTTCCAGCAGGCTTTGACTGAACTGGATGAAAAAATAGAATTGCATGTATTCATTCGTGTCATTTTCCCTTTCTCTTATCTTTATATATTTTTTTGTCACCCATTTATTCTCCTATACATTTTTCTGTTTTCCTTCACTTGGCAAGACAGAAACCCACTGAAAAATTATTTTTACAGACTTTACTTAGAACAATGTTTAAGTGTGTTTTTCTTCCGGTAAAAATAAATTAAATAAAATTTTAATTTAAACCCTTCCCTCCCTACTTTCCATTCAAGTCATTTTTTTCTATGCTGAATATCTCAGATCGTGACTGTATTCTCTAGGCGGTTCTCTAGTTCATAGTTTATGATATAGGCTAACTTGGTTTACATCCTACTTTCTCTTGTAGATCCGATCTTCGTGATTATTGTTAAATAAACAGATCGATATTCCCTGCATAGTTTTTTGCCCTATATTGGTCCTTGCATTGAACAGGAACGTGCGACAGACCGCACAATGAAATGCATAACTCACACGAGTCCAGATAACTGATGCAGACACCACCAATTCGAATTGGAACAAAATATGTTGTGAAGCATTAGCGGAAGAAATGGCAAGATTTCTAAGGTCAAAACACACTGTTTGTATAACTAAATATATCACACATTCGTTTTCTCTTTTTAGCCTAGTTACATTTGAAAGTTAATCGCAGCAGTGGAAATCGTGTTCTCTGTTTGAAGTGACAACCTGTTGTCAAGTTCATGTCGGACAGACAGGGTAAACGCAGGCGACTGGTGAGTTGAAAATTGGTGGGGCGCAAAACCTTCCTTTAAACTAATCATTGATCTCAACCTGTTTTCATTAATTTTCCTTTATTATCAAACGTTCCAACGATCGGACTAATCAAATGGCAAGTAGCCTAACACACAGCGTCTTCATACCGTGTTAGGGGGATTAAATCATAAATTCAATTTATCCGTTAAAAATCTGTTTTAATCACCAAGTAATCTACACTTGTCAGACTGGTGTATCTTACAAGATACACCAGTCTGTTATCTACCGTGTTAGCTTTCAGAATAACCAGCAAAGAAGAAGGTCATGTATCCACTAATAATGTTGATTAAAATGTGCACAATTTTGTACTGCAAATGAAAATAAATGTAGACAATAAGGCCTAGGCTACTCACTAAAACTGCCTATTTGGGGAGAGCTGGCTATATATGATAGTATTGAGTAGCCTATTTTGTGGATTAATTGTATTGATACTCAAGGAAAATCAGAGGAAGTCTCCGCCACTGCTTAGTGATTAAAATTGATTTTTCTAAATCACATTTATCATTTAATCTCCCTAACACAATGCGAAGAAACTGTGTGTCCCTTTCCAATTGCTTAGTCAGATCGTTTGCATGCCTGTTAATCACTGAAAATTAATTAAAACAGTTTGAGATCAATGATTAGTTTAAAGGAAAGTTTTGCGCCACACCAATTTTCAGCTCACCAGTCGCCGCTCCTTGAAAAGTTATGCCGCTTGATTGAAGGTAAAAGTTACGCCGCTTGAGTGAAGATATATAACTCCATGCTGCTTCTCTCACACGCTCACAGAGAAGAGTGCTGCGGGCGGGCCATTGAGTCAGAGAGTGAAGGCTGCATCAGAGGACCGCATGTTGCATTAGCGGAGTGCATGCATCATAAAAGGGGACTTTTTTATCAGCCAGCCGATAAAAATATGCCAATACTGGTAATATGAAAAATGACAAATATCGAAGCCGATTATCGGCCGGACAGATAATCGGTCGACCCCTAAAAAATACGCTATCAGTCTGTATCATCGCAAAAATAGTGTAGAGTTTCTTAGCAGCACTCACCTAGCACACTTAAACAGTAGGCATCCTGAAATGTATGCAACAAGGAAAAACACAAATGCACAAATCATTACTCAGATGCCTATCAACAGATAATTTTGGTTTCAGTCATAATGTGTGAATTGGCAAGAGCACCAAAATAGCACCATGCACCAACATCAGCATTAAAATGTGGACTGTTTGTTAAAAAGAATTAGTCCTATTTACCACCCTATTGCACCACCCAACCCATGTTCACACTGCAGACCATGTAACTACCAAACTGGATGCATGTGAAAAAATATTCAAATTGTACTGGACAAAATTAGCAATTCCAGTAGCACCCATACAGATTTGTGTCGATGTTGTCACACGCAGATGGGCTCACTGAATTAATTTATTTTACAGCTATTCAAGTCAAAACACATACCTGTTAACAAATGTATGCAGAACTGCAGAATACATTTCAGAGATCAATAGTTGTGTTTTCTAAACAATTCCACAGAATAAGTTGTAAATTCATGCAGGTATTTTAAAACCTGGTTGTTAAAGGAGTAACATGGTGGTTTTCACACTTTCTCGGTTTTATGTGCTATTTGCACAAGAGGCATTGAAGAAACACGATGAGAAAAGTATTAAATATGTCCATTCTTTATTTTTGGAGAAATATGCGTTTTAAATTTAACATCCTATTTTCAATTGGTTGCGAATGTTATCGACTCAGTAAGCACTCCCCTTTCCACGCCCCGTAAAGAAATCTGACTGGACACACCATAGACATGTATATCTGTCTATGGGACACCGTCCTGCTACAAGTGTGCTGTGAAGTTTAGGTAGCTCACGGTACTCACTGTGGCCAAGCGGAATCGATAACGTTTCAGAAAAGATATAACTTTAAAAGGTTTAATTCAATTCAATTCAATCCCCTACTGGGACTTTTGCCGTTTATTGAGGGTGTGAAAGAAAATTTCGGTGCCACTGACTATAATCAAATGTTTTTCAGATTTACCGTTCGATTGAGGAAGTGTCATTCAAAGTACATTTTTATGGGTTAGTGCTGTCCGATTGTGCTAGCTACTTCACATTAACCTTGTACGGCGATCAGTAAAGGCTAACAGCACAGCACCACTTAATTATTGTCACTTCTATCACCACTGTAATGAACTAAAAAAAGGTGAAAAACTACCTTTTCTGTGAGAAATGTATTGTCGAGCTCACATGCATACACTGCTGGCAACATTCTAAAGCTCCGTTTTGCCGTGATAGCTCATTGTAAATCATATTTGGGGACCCATGGATAACTTGTGACCCATAGTTTGTGCTGCTGGCTTATTTGACTAACGTTAGGTTCACTTATTAGAGTGGCTTTTAAGGACTATTAGACTACCTCTGGTTGGTTATATTCATTTATAGTTAGCTAGCTATGTAGTTTCCTACGCACCTGCACTTCCAGAACACGTCTCCTGTCTGTTCTGGCCCCACGATGGTGGAATGACCCCCCCGTGGAGGTCAGAACAGCTGAGACACTGACCCATTTCAAACGACGACTGAAGACTCACCTCTTCAGGCTGCACCTCTCCCCATCCCTCCCTACCCCCCTGTAAATGACTGTAAGCTTAGGGTTGTAACTAGGCAGCTGTTTCGTAGGTGACTTAGGTGCATTAACTGTCTTAACTACTGCTTGTATTTTTTCCATAGACTGCGTTGTTGCCGTTCTCGTTGTGTTAGTGTTAATCAGTTTAACCTTCAGGGTCCAAGTTGAACTACGCGGTTGTTCCCTGCACTTGGATCGGTACTTCTTTCTAGGGGTTTTGTCATACTTGTTCCTGGTTATGGTTATACACTTTGTTGTACGTCCCTCTGGATAAGAGCGTCTGCCAAATGCCTGTAATGTAATGTTTGCTTTTATACTGTAATGTTATCGATAACGTTAGCTAGTTTGCTTTCATAAGGATGTTATAGTTGTGGTTTTATCTTAACTTGGCTAGCTAGCTAGCAAAAATTATTATTTGATACAAGTCAACGTCCTTAGCTATCGATACTTGATATACTAAGTTAGCTAGCTTGTGAAAATTCAGTCTCCCAAGATGAGCGTGTATCATGGAGGTAGCTATGGTAACGGGGCACGGTCTGTCAATCATAGCTAACTGACAGTTCTCATTACCACACCCAGACAGTTTGGGTGAACTGTTATAGTGGGAAATTTAGGCTTAGAAAAATACATTTTAAAATACATTTAAATGACTGAATAATAAAAAAAATTATGCACATTTGTTTTGTTTTTGCCTAAAGACAACTGGCAAGTAACACATTCAACCACCATGTTACTCCTTTAACCCACACAAATCTGGCCAATCCTTGTCCATTTAGGGGCTACCCTATTTAAAGCTTTATAACACCAGATGTGAGCATCACATTGACTTGAAAAATGGCTTAAATGAAGCAGGGCATTTGTACCATTTACAATACTAACTTAGATTATATTCATAATGTAGGAAGAAATTGCCCCAAATGCAATTGTTTAGGGAAAAAAAATGAATTTGATCTTTTTTTAGTTTGCAATGAAATACTGAGAGCTCTCCTATAAACTATACTATTATGTCCTGGATCAGAAACTCTTTTACCACAAGTGCATAAAATCTAAGGTAGGATATGCAGAACTACTAAAGCTCTATGAAGCAAAAAGTAAGCAACGTCTCAAAATCTATCCAAAATGTTGAAATTATGCATTGCTGTAAATCACAACACAATCATGTATTTCACTACAAATCAACTGTTTTGATTAAAGAAACTTTTGTATTATTTTCAAGTGGGAATTACATGCTTTCCATCAGTACAGTGGTCTAAAATATTTAGGGGTTCAGAAACATATCCAAAATCTCTCCAGAAATGAATAAAATGTTTTTTGTCCATTATAAAGCATATAAATGTGCCCTTTAGAAGGTTTAAGATGAAACATTCCGTCCACCACGTTTTGGCAATGTACCAGCTCACATCACGTCTGGTGCATGAAACACAAACCCTACTGAAGCTAACAATTAACGCTTACATTAGTTTGAAATACACTGCCTGGCCAAAAAAATGTCGCACACTCTAATATTTCGTTGGACCGCCTTTAGCTTTGATTACTGCGCGCATTCGTCATGGCATTGTTTCGACAACCTTATGCAACGTCACAACATTTATTTCCGTCCAGAATTGCATTCATTTTTGGCCGAGATCTTGTACTGATGACAAGAGAGTCAAACCACTCCATAAAGTCTTCTTCAGCACATCCCAAAGACTTTCAATGAGGTTAAGGTCAGGACTCTGGTGGCCAATTCATGTGTGAAAATGATTCCTCATGCTCCCAGAACCACTCTTTCACAATTTGAGCCCAATGAATCTTGGCATTGTCGTCCTGGAATATGCATGTGCCGTCAGGGAAGAAAAAATCCATTGATGGGATAACCTGGTCATTCAGTATGTTCAGGTACTCAGCTTACTTCATTTTATTGCCGCATAACGTTGCTGAACCTAGACCTGACCAATTGAAGTAACCCCAGATCATGACACTGCCTCCAGAGGCTTGCACAGTAGGCACTGTCCAAAAAAATCCACACGGCGGCTTTTTTTTAGCCAGGCAGTGTATACTGATTATAAAATACCACTAACCTATTTAAAGTCACTCAATTAAAAAAATAACGTATATAACCGAAATATTTTAAGCAGTAATACTTACATAGCGATGATGAAATTATATCTGTGTTCAGTAGATAGATACAATCAATGCTGCCATTCTGCTCTTCTGTCTTACTCCTGAAAACTGTCAGCTTCGTCTATTAGCAAACATATGGCTTTGCTAAGTCCTCAATAATAATACTGTTTTACAAAATAAGACAAAACTGATCGATAATGTTTTGCAGGGTGCAGTGTCTTTTACTGCTACCAGAGAGTGAATGCGTAAGGCGGCGATGATGATTCACAACTTTCAATTACGCAGGTTTATAAAACACTATTCCAAAAGTAAAATTAGACATGTTATACATCGTTAGAAAGCTTATACTGTCACCTATTGGATAGATTAATTGTGAATCAAGCCAGATTGTACAACAAAGCGCGACAACACCGTAAACAGCATGTGTCATATTATGCACAGCTATTTTGGAAGGCACCTAGGTCTCACAAATGAGTGTATATTTTACAAACGAATTGTCCAAAACAATGTATGACCTTGAAACGGACATGTCTACGCATAAAACTAATGGTAAGGTTGTATATTTATTTCATATTTAGTGCCAGATATTGATAGTAGAATGACGTGGTATACAGTGCCTTCAGAAAGTATTCAGACCCCTTCCCCTTTTGCACATTTTGTTAGGTTACAGCCTTATTATAAAATGGATTCAGTTAATTTATATTCTCATAAATCTAAACACAATACCGTATAATGACAAAGCGAAAACAGGTTTTTAGTCATTTTTGTAAATTTTTTATTTCATTTTATTTTTTTTACTGAAATATCATATTGTGGCATTTGGTCCGCCGGAGAGGCAGTTTGGTCTCGGCTGTGCTGGCTGGTGGAGAGAGCACGCCCACCTGGGTTGCGTTAGCTAATTAGCCCGGGTGCTTAAAGGTGTACTGCTCTCCACAGTTGGGGACGAGACCGGGAGCTCACACGAGAGCGAGTTTCTTTATTTGAGTTGCGTTTAATTTCAGTTTCATTTCTTTTAAGACGGAGAACAGTGAACTCCCACTGAAAAGTCAGAGGAGATGGTCTGCTGGAAAGCAGTTCAGCAACAGGGCAGGGAACCAAAATAGTTGTCACTCTGTTTTACTTTTTTTGTCATTGTTATTTTAGCTTGTTGTTTTAGTTTATTGTTTTTGCCCTGAACCTGTGAGGGGGAAGGGTGAAGGTGTCCGTTTATTTTATTTCGTGTTTATGTGGGTGCGCTCTCTCTCTCCATGCGACAGACAACGGTGTTCCCCGGCATTGCCGCATCTCTCTCCCAGGCGTGTCACACTGGCGTGTCATGTACATTTACATAAGTATTCAGACCCTTTACTCAGTATTTTGTTGAGGCACCTTTGTCAGCGACTACAGCCTTGGGTCTTTTTGGGTATGACATTACAAGCTTGGCACAGCTGCATTTGGGGTATTTCTCCCATTCTTCTCTGTAGATCCTCCCAAGCGCTGTCAGGTTGGATGGGGAGCGTTGCTGCACATCTATTTTCAGATCTCTCCAGAGATGTTCGATCGGGTTCAAGTCTCTGGCTGGGCCACTCAAGGACATTCACAGACTTGTCCCAAAGCCACTCCTTCTACAAACCTGTTTTTGCTTTGTCATTATGGGGTATTATGTGTATAGTGATGAGAATAAAATGCTCACAGGCTCAGTCATTTTGAAATAAATATGCATTGAAAAAAATATAGGTCATAAAATGAATAGATATTATTTATTTGCTTATTTATTTCATTATCTATTTCATTGCTTATTTATGTCATTATCAGTTTATTTAATTTTGTCACATTTGAGGTACACAGAAGTTTACTTCTCCTTCTAACTACAAAGTTGACATTTGTTGACAAATAATTGTTAAATCCAACCAGTTGTAATCTTCACCTTTAGACAAAGTACTTTAAAAAATGTAACAAAACTAAATCGCAACACGCCAGTTTCTGCTTGAAAGTGGATCTGCTTCTAAAAATGTAGATTTCAATTAGGATACAATGTGTCCTTTGATGTTTGTGGAGCTGAGGGGAGACTGATGGAGAGAGAGCATTCCAATGATCAAACAGCACGTTGCTCAACCCCAATTGACACTCCGAGCCAGTTTTCCAGATCAGATTATATTATCTCACTCTCAGAGAGGATAATCTAAAAACTAGATATCCAACATTAAACATGGAGGGTGTTGCTAGGTTTATCATCAGTCTGTGAATGTGGTGTCTGAGCACGGTCTGTGCTTGTCGAATTGTGAGCACTATGCCATTGCTAGGCTGATTATCAAGGTGTGAACATGGCACCATTGCTTGTCTGATTATCAAGTTTTGAGCACAGCATCATCATTAGACTGGTTATTGAGTTGTGAACACAGCGCCATCATTAGGCAGATCTTTATGTTTTGAGCACAGCATCATTGCTAGGCTGGTTATTAAGGTGTGAACATAGCACCATCATTAGGCTGATTTTCAAGTTTTGAGACAGCACCATCGCTAGGCTGATTGTTTAGGTGTGAACGTGGCGTGAGACTTATTATGCTTTGTGCCATGTGTTCAGGCTCTATTCAAACTAGCCCCACTGTGAACCTGTAACAATTCCTGTATATTTCAGCATAATGCATACATCTGACATGTGTGAAACATATTCCTGATAAAATATCTACAGAAAGAGCAGGAGAGGAAGAACCACTACCACTTCCCCCTCAGCACAGGAAGTGATACGCAGGGAGTGACAGTGCTAGAGGAGGAACAGGAAGTGAGAAAATAGAAAAAATAGTTAGAGATCAAAGGTTAATGCGCACACACACACACACACACACACTCTGACACAAACATACATTAGTGTTACTCTGACAGATTTTTCACTAATTTAAAACCCAGCTAGTTGTGTCCAAAGTAGGCCTACGTGGAATGCAGAATGAAATCTTACAATTACCTGGACCTAAGTGTGTGAGAGTGATCTGGATTGGAAGGTGATCCCATTTTCAGAATGTATGTTTTTGTGTTAGTGAGACCTTGAGTTGAGGGTCATCCGCTCTCACATGAAATTAAATATATTACTGTCTACAGCTTTTCCCTGCCCGATAGTTGTCCATGGCAAATGTACAGTTGACGGCAAAAGTTTACATACACATAGGCTAAAGATATTCAAACTCAGTTTTTCGCAACTCATGTGCACATTTCATGTTACCATACATTTCCTGTGTTAAGTCAATTAGTGTACCTACTTTATTTCCATAAGAGATAATTTCACAAGTATAGCTAAGAGACAGATTTATTTCAGCTTTAATTCACTCTATCAGAATTCCAGGGGGTCAAAAGTATACATACACCAAGTTGACTGTCTTGCCTTTAAACAGTTTGGAAGATTCCAGAAATTGATGTAATGACTTTTTAGAAGCTTCTGATTGGCCAATTGTCATAATTAGAAGTTAATTTGGCATTAATTGGCACCTGTGGCTGTATTTAAGGCCCACCTTTAGAGCCACTGCCTTTTTGCCATTGATACCATGGGAAAATCCAAGCATCTCAGCTAAGAAAAAATTGTGGACCTCCACAAGTCCAGTTCCTCCTTATTTCCAAACAATTTAAGGTACCACACGCATCTGTACAGATATTGTATGCAAATATAAAAATTTGGGACCACACAGACACTGCATCGTTCAGGAAGGAGGCACAAATTAACTCCCGGGGCTGAATGAACTTTGGTCCGAAAGGCTCAGCTGAACCCCAACAACAAATGAACTGGTGAAGGAGTTGGAGGCATCGGGTACCAAAGTATATCCATCAGCCATTAAGAGAATCCTTCATTGCCATGGCCTAAAAGGCTGTTGCGCAAGGAAGAAGCCCCTACTCTAAGACCGTCATAAAAAAGCCAGAATGAAGTTTGCAGGTGATCATCAGGATGAAGACCTAGCCTTTTGGAGGAGTGTTCTCTGGTCAGATTAAACAAAAATTGAACTGTTTGGCCATAATAATCAGCGCTATGTATGGAGGAAAAAGGGGTGAGGCTTTTAATCCGAAGACACCATCCCAACTGTGAAGCATGGGGGTGGCAGCATCATGTTGTGGGGGTGTTTTGCTGGAAAATGGACTGGTGCACTTCAGAAAATAGATGGGATCATGAGGAAGGAGGATTATCTAGAAATACTGAAGCAACACCTCAAGACATCAGCTAGAAAGTTAAAACTTGGACGCAAATGGGTCTTCCAGCAGGACAATGATCCTAAGCATACCTCCAAAGTTGCAACAAAATGGCTTAAAGACAACAAAGTGAAAGTACTGGAGTGGCCATCACAAAGCCCTGACCTGAATCCCATAGAAAATTTGTGTACTGGGCTGAAAAAGTGTGTCCGAGCAAGGAGGCCCACAAGCCTGACTGAGTTGCACCAGTTCTGTTAGGAAGAATGGGCAAAAAAGTATTGTGGGAAGCATGTGAAAAGCTACCCCAAGTTTTTGATTCAAGTTAAGCAATTGAAAGGCAATGCCACCAAATACTAACAAAGTGTATGTAAACTTTTGACCCACTGGAAATCTGATATAGTACATAAAAGCTGAAATAAATCTGTCTCTTAGATATTATTTTTAAATGACCTCTAATAGAAATGAAGTATATACCCTAATTGAATTAACACAGTTAATGTATGTGTGGCATTTGATCTGCCGGAGAGGCGGATTGGTCTCGGCTGCGCCGGCTCGTGGAGAGAGCACACGCACCTGGGCTGCGTTAGCTAATCAGCCCAGGTGCTTAAAGGGGTGCTGTTCTCCACAGTTTGGGGCCGAGACCGGGAGCTAACACAGTTATGATTTTCGTTTCATTTTATTTTGAGCACAAAAGTCAAGAAGAAAGCAATCCTCAGCTGGGATGCTGGAAGAGCTGGACCTGGCCAGGAAGGCGGGTCAGCTACAGAACAGGGAACTGAAAAGTTGCTGCTCTGTTTTTACTTTCTTTTGTCTTTGTTATTTTAGCTTGCAGTTTTAGTTTATTGTTTTTGCCCGGAACCTGTGAGGGAGAAGGGTGAAGTGGTCCGTTTATTTTATTTAATGTTTGTGGGTCTGCACTGTCTCTCTCCATGCGACAGAAACGATGTTCCCTGCTACTGCCGCATCTCTCCTCCCAGGGGTGTCACGCTTGGAGTGTGACAGTATGGTAACATGAAATGTGTGGAGTTATGAAAAATTGAGTTTGAGTGACTAGGTGTATGTAAACTTTTGGCCTTAACTGTACGCACGCACGCACACACACACACAGTCACTGTATTCGTTTCTCTTTCCCTGTAAATTGAAGGTATTAATTAATTTTCAAGGTACCTTATTGTTGACTGTGCTGAAGTAGCTGAAAACAACATCAGTTACTCACACAGTTGAGCACTGACAGCTTTCTGTCTCAAAGCTGGGTAACGGTCATTCTGGTAGTGAGTCACCTGAGTTCCAGACCATGAAGAAAATGCAGTAAATCCACTTTCTTTTCTCTCCTATTTAACATCATTGCCTGACATGGCCCTGATATTTACAGAGGCCTGCAGACACAGATCTAGAGCTATGCAAGTGTGTGTGTGTGTGTGAGAGCCTATGAGATGCCACTGCTGAACTGAAAACAGTCATTGTAGTCAGAAATGTTCACCATGACCGCAGTGAAATCTGCAGCACGTAGTAACCGGATACAAGTTCTCTCTTTGGAGGGGGAAACTGCCCTGTTCTCCTTTGTGATCGAGAGTCAGATATTTAAATTAGACGATCTAAAAGTGGCATATTACCTGGGGTGTTCTACCAGAAATATTGGGGTGTTATATCTAATAGTAATGAGGAGGAGGAAGGGGGCTTAAGGGGGGCGTAAGGATAACTAGTAAAACTCTCCCAGGAGGCAGAATCCAGCAGCTACTTTCCTTTGCCTTTAACCCGGTTTTTCATGACTATGAATCTTGACTGTGCAAACTCAGGACATGCTGTATTGGCTTGTTTAAACTGAAAAGCTAAATACATTTTTTAAAAAGCACACCATTTCCTGTTTGGGCTGCCTGGAGTGAACCCGTGGCAGCCACTCGGTCGGATCCAGATCTAAGCAGATGGGTGTCATCTGTGCCTCCGTCTAAACACAGCGCAGAGAGACCTGCTGACACGAGAGGCTGTGCAGTGCAGGACAGGGAGTTATACTGTGCTTTGGCCATCCGTGTCGAACACCACATCATACACTGTATTGGGTGAATATGCTCTGCACACAGTGCTCAGTGGTACCAGTTACTTAAGTCGAGTGACTATACTTTCCATACATATTTGGCTTCATGTGACTATACTTTAAATACATATTTGGACACGTTACTGCTCTTTGGGAAACTAGCTCTGCCGTGATTTACCTTGACTAAAGGCTTGTGTTCTCAGAGGGCTGTAGAGTGGGCAAAATTCACCCTGATGAAATACGGCTGCTCTTCTGTAGATATTGAGCTGTAACGAAGCACTCGATTCTGAGTTTACTGTGGGTGCCTTGTGGCTTGTACTGCCAGCCTCAAGTTTGAGGATGACAACAAAAATGTTGCCACCCTTTCATTGTTCTTTAAAGCTTATTATCAAACTGAGGTAGCACTGACTCCACTGTTGAGATGACAGACAAGTGAAGACCTGAGGAAATGTATAAAAATGGCATCTCAAACATGAAGCCAGTGCTAACTCAGCTTGATAATTAGCTGTAAAGTTCAATGAAAGGGTGGCAACATTTTTTCAGTTTTTTCTCTAGAGAGAGATGTCATAGTGCTTTAAAATATTGAGAGAGCAGGATTTTACTAAATGTCTAGGAGAATACTTAGATTTTATAATCTGTCTGTATGCTAATAAACAAGTGGATAAATGAATGAAAAAAGCATAAATAAATAAATACATTTTAAAAAAATCAACTTTCAACTTCAATGTGTAGTGGTACACAGGAAAACTGGCCAGAACTGGTTACTGTCATCACCTGGTTCGTCTATATGTAGTTTACATTGAGAGCAGCGTCAGTAGTAATGTACCAGTGGTTTACATTACTTCGCCATGTTTTATCTTGCGTCTAATTTAAGCTTATCAGTCATTTCGTGTTTTGTAGCTTTCTGAAAAGCAACGAATAAGCAATCAAAGTTTGGCACGCACACTTCAGATGGATGCATGCATGCCTGGTGGACACTTTCAATGAGTTTATTAGCAGATGCAGTTGAAGTGCATTCCTGCAGTACTAACTATTTAATGAACACATTGTTTGTTCTGTTGCTCCGTTTGTAGAAACCAAACATTTATCAAGCTGCCAAATTTGTGTTTGTGTGTTGTGTGCAAACAAAACATACAGGAAACACAGGTGTTTCCTGTATGTTGCGTTTGCCGGTTTTATAGAGACTGTTTTCTGTCTCAAAGGCAGGGGGAAGGGGGCCTGTTTCTCATTTTACAAGCACTGCTGTGATTTTGGGTCATGTTACTAACCACTCTACATCTGCTCCTTCGCTCCTTCAATTTACATAACCTCTCCTCTCCTCCTTCCCCACCTTTTTCCTCTCCTCTTTTCTCTGTCAGTATGCCTCTGTGTCTAGGGTGTCATCATAGAGATTGATTAATTGGGGGGAGAGAGAGAGAGAGAGAGAGAGAGAGAGAGTCAATGATTATTGAGAATCAATGATTTCCTGATCTATATGGTTTTTAAAAAGTTTGATCTAATTTGCTATATGGTCATTTATCTTTACATTATCCTGACTAAACTTCTGCACTGTATCTGCAGTTAGGTCTTATTTCTGTCCTTTTCAGCAATGTGACTGAGGTTGAGGTGTGAAATGCACCGTCTGTGGAAGTGTGTGTCTGTGAAAGTGTATGTGTTGGTTTCCAGTGTAATGGTCTGGGGTTGTCACAGTTTGATCACCAAATATGTTAGTCTGCTCATATTTTTTGGTCTCACACTGTATAACATTTCTTAATGAACAAAAACAGTGTTTGATACACTGACTAGTCAATATGCCATTTTCTAATAATTATAATCATTTCTAATAATCTCTTTATAAAAAGTTGCAATTAAAGATTAATGGAACAGTTCAAATGTGTAGTCATGCAAGTCTGTGACATATCGTCCACGGGAAGTGCTGGCGCGCGCGCGCGTGTGTGTGTGCGTGTTTGCATGTGTGCGTGCACATATGTGCGCGTATATGCTCGTACCTGAGGGTGTGTGTACAGTATACATGCATGTATGCATGTATATTCTTGTTCCTCAGGGTGTGTGTGTGTGTATGTGTGTACTTGCATGTGTGTGCCTGAGCACGTATGTATGTGTGCATGCATGCATGCCTGTGCCTGAACGGGTATGTATGTGTGTGCACATGCATGCATGCTTGTGTGTCTGGGAGTGTGTGTTTGCAAGCATTCGTGTACCTGTGCAGGTATGCATGTGTGTGCATGCATGCATGTTCCTGAATGGGTATGTATGTGTGTGCGTGCATTTGCACATGCATGCATGCTTGTGCCTCCGGGAGTGTGTGTGTGCAATCATGCGTGTGCGTGGATGGGTATGTATGTGTGTACGTGCGTGTGCACATGCATGCATGTGCCTGAACAGGGATGTATGTGTGTGGGTGCATGTGTGTGCCTGAGAGGGTATGTATGTGTGTGTGTGTGCGTGCGTGTGCACATGCATGCATGCTTGTGCCTCAGGGAGAGTGTGTGTGAATGCATGCATGTGCCTGAACAGGTATGTATGTGTGGGTGCGTGTGTGTGCCTGAGAGGGTATGTATGTGTGTGTGTGCGTGTGCAAATGCATGCATGCTTATGCCTCAGGGAGTCTGTGTGTGTGCTTGCATGTGTGTGGCTGAGCAGGTATGTATGTGTGTGCATGCATGTGTGTGTCTGAGCAGGTATTTATGAGTATCTGTGCGTGTGTGGTGTCCATGCGTACGTTTCGGCTGTGGAACTGCAGCTTGCATGCCTGAGATGGCTGATTCAGTGCAGAGAGGTGGGTTATGAAACTGAAGTCATGACAAATGATTTTAAGGGATGTGGAATAGAGATTAATTTCTGTACTGAGCTCGCTGGAACCCAGGTTTTTCATTACTTCTGAGTATTAAGCTATTCTTATAGATTTGAAACGCTTGATGGAATAACTGTCTCACAAATCATCATTTTCAAAGAGTATATTATGTGTTTCCCCATCACTGGGAAGGTATATTGGGTTACTGGGTCAGACCAACTTCTCTGATTTCGCAGTCTGTAGGGGGGACTGGTTCTGGATTTAGTCAGTGGTTTCGGATTAGTTGTAATCAGTTTTGGATTAGTCTGTTGAGAGGAAGTGAAAGGACATGTGATTGATATAGTCTGGCAGTTAAAATCCCAGCAGAAATAAGCTCTTCTCTTTCTGGTTCTGGGCTGCACAGAGAGCTAACACACTGTTGTATGGCGTGGATTGAAGTTTGGCTGACAGCCCATTTCTGACAGTTCCATCTCAGCTTTAACTGTGACCTTACAGAAGGGTGTGTGTGTGAGGAGTAGGGGTTCAGAAAGGGGCACGTAAAGAATTGTGTGGATATGGGAAGGGGGAGAGATACAGGGAGAGATGGAGGGGAAAGGAATGGATGGAGAGAGAGAATGAGAGAGAGAGAGAGAGAGAGAGAGAAAGAAGGAAAGAAGAAGATGGTGCAAATGACCACCAGTGTCAGGCCTTTGCGCTTAAAACCCATGTGCAGAGCACCGGAATGCACCTCGGATTGTGTTGCCATGGAAACTGGGTGATGGGGAGGCCACTGTGCAAACGGCTAGAGGAACGTTCTATGGCGATGAGGATTACAGCTGCTAGTGATAGTGACTTATATACACACAGCACGCGCACACACACGCCCGACTGAGCCAAACACTCACACAACACACGTTCAAAGCCCCCTGACCTAACACTCGCTGGACAATCTCAATCAAAACCCACGCAAACATTCTCGTTCTCTGAAGTAGAGCCCATCTGCCCAGACATTTACAATGCTATATCATGCACCACATACTGATCCAAACTTTCACGTGAAGAATCCAGAGTTCATGCAAAACACATTCTCAAACAATATAAGATACTCCCACGAACACACAGAGCACATTTGTAACTTACTGTGCTTTCAATGATATGTGATGAGTTGACCCACACATGTATAGCTGGAGAACAAATCCCTAATAAATTTGCCACATCAGTGATTTGGAGTAGACACCTGCAGTACACAGTGAAATAAACAGTGTATTACTGTGGAAAAGTGGGTGGAGCCACATCTGGGCCGAACTGCATGATGTGCTTGCGTAAGTATCAGAAAACCTAAAGATAAAGTTTTTTTTAAACATATAGAATCTAACCAGCTAGCAATATGTGTAATTTCCAGGTCATATTACATTGATTAGTTTGCTATCTAGCTAATGTTTAACATTATTTAGGTACCACACGCCAGAATTTTGAAGTTGACATGTGAAATTACATGGCTAATTTACCATATTTGTACTTTGTATGTTTAGATCAGCTGTTATCCGCTTTGATGTATAGGCTGACTGGGCAAATTGTGCTGTTGGTGGAGCAGTGAAGAAGGGGTCTACAGTATTTCTGTTGTGGGTGGGGCAGTGGAGAAGGGTGCTACAGTATTTCCTGTTGTTGATGGGGCAGTGGAGAAGGGTGCTACAGTTCCTGTAGGTGGTGGGGCAGTGGAGAAGGGTGCTGCAGTATTTCCTGTTGTGGTTGGGGCAGTGGAGAAGGATGCTACTGTATTTCCTGTTGTGGGTGGAGCAGTGGATAAGGGTGCTGCATTATTTCCTGTTGTGGGTGGGGCAGTGGAGAAGGCTCCGACATTATTTACTGTTGTGGGTGGGGAAGTGGAGAAGGGTGCTACAGTAGTTCCTGTTGTGTGATATAACAGGTGTACACTGATTCAGTGCTGCTGTTATATAGGGAAAATGTGTTGCATGTCTCTTTCTGTCCCTGTATGTGTGTATTTGTATTTGCGTGTGTGTTTGTGTTTATGTGTGTGAGTGTGTGTTTGTGTGTGTGAGTGTGTGTGCGCGTGAGTGTGTGTGTGTTTGTGTTTGTGTGTGAGAGTATGAGTGGGTGTGTGTGTGAGAGAGAGTGTGAGTGTGTGTGTGTGTGTGTGTGTGTGTGTGTGTGTGTGTGCAGAATCAGAGCAGCTGGCAGTAGGTCAGTGAGTCACCTTGCCACAGTGTGGGTGCAAGTTCAAGAGATGACCAGGTCTGAATGAGCTGATCTGTTGGATTGAGCAGGTCTGCTGGAATGAGCTGATCTGTGGCAGAAAGCTGGGTTGTCCTCAGTAGGAGCTCTTCCGACAGTGACTGGAAACTTGCCTGTATGTAATCTGAGCTATTTCGGTGCTGAATGAAGTCTGCTTCCTGACAGATATTCCTCTGAGGGCGTTGATGTGCAAATATCTCTTTCTGAAAAAATTGAAATGTATCCATGGATTATTTTATTCAGGAACTTACTTTTGTGATTACATGCATTTTATGTTTATATTTTTTGTGTGTGATTGTGTTATTGACTGTTAGCAACAGGTTTTCTTCTGCTGCTCTATAAATTGAGTTCATTCAAGGCTGTTACACCCACGTACTGCTGCATTTACAGATGGGTGTCACACATTGGCCCATTTTTCCTCTGGTTCTGATGTTTTCTGATATTTGATTGGCCAGCACTCTTATTTTGTCCCTGGCCTATACTTTGTGTTTGTATTTGATTTACCTCACCCAGGCCTCACCCCGTCACATGACTGACAACACTAGGGAGGGTAGAGCACGCAACTCAAATGGAAGAATAGTTTGAACCGTGAGCTCACATTAACAAGAAAGTACAGTATGACAGATTGAATGTAGAAAGATAATTTAACATGTAAACTAGCTATGTTCTCAACGTTGAGACAGCACACTATTCTACTTCTGTAGTGCTATTTAATACGTTTTTTGGCATGTCCATGCCTCACTTTTGTTTCTTTGCCGTTATGTTTGTTGTTTGATCAAAACGGGGTGCCTGGCTCACCTCATAAGGCAACTCATTTTTTCCCACAGCACACAGGAACTGGCGCCGTGGGCTATGCATGGCAAATTGTGGTCGCTCACTCACTCACTCACGGACGACCTTTCGGGGACGTTTTGTGGGACGCATGCGCAGGTGGTGCTTCGTTTAGTAGGATGAATGTGCAGGTGGTACGGCATGCGTTTTGCCTACTTTAGCTAACCTAGTTAGTGCCTATGGATCGCCTACTTTAGTTAACCTAGTTAGCGCGTATGGATGCCATGCTGCACGCATGAGTAGGAGCTAAGGACACACAGCTACAACCACCAATACAGATGTGTGGACACAGGGAGGACAACAAATAACCTTACAGGGGTGAGGACGTGCCATAACTAGCTAGCTATATAGTACGGAGGGCAATACGGAGCTTTAGAATGTCGCCAGCAGTGTATGCGTGTGAGCTCGACCACACATTTCTCATAGAAAAGGTAGTTTGTGGCCTTTTTTTAGTTCATTACAGTGGTGGTAGAAGTGACAAGAGGTAAGTGGTATTGTGCCGTTAGTCTTTATTGATCGCCGTACAAGGTTAATGTTAAGTCGCCATACAAGGTTGTATGGCCATACAATGTATGCTCCTTCACTTCCTATGTACGTTCAATGTACGTTCAATGTACATTATCACAATCTTATGCACATATTCATCAGCACTCCTGCACTTTATATGTTTATATTTAAATATTTAATACTCCAATTCTCACTGTCCATATCCCCCATCTGTACAGGCTGGTACTGCTGCTGATATTTAATATTATGTTTAATATTATGTATATTTTAGATATTTCTTGATATTTTTGCTCTGCTTCTACGTAGTTGCTGCCTGCCATGTCATAAGAATTTCTTTGCTCAGAATGACCTTGTGTTATACTGTGCACTTGACAAATAAAAACTTTGACTTTGAAGGTTAATGTTAAGTAGCTAGCACAATCTAACACCACTAACCCATAAAATGTACTGTGAATGGTACTTGCTCAGTCGAACAGTAAATGTGAAAAACATTTGATTATAGTCAGCGCCACCGGAATTTTACTGTCACACCCTCAATAAACGGCAAATGTCCCAGTAGAACATTGAATTAAATCTTTTAAAGTTATATATTTTCTGAAACGTTATCGATTCCGCTTGGCCACAGTGAGTGAAACTAGGCGATCTGAGCGTACAGTTTCTGTGTAAATTACATTACGTTACATTACATTACATTACAGGCAGACGTACAACAAAGTGTATAACCACAACCAGGAACAAGTGTGTCGAAAACCCTAGAGAGAACAACCGCATAGTTTAACTTGGACCCTGTAGGTTAATCTGATTAACACTAACACAAACAAAACCAGCAACAACACAGTCTATGCAAAAAATACAAGCAGTAGTTAAGACACAAGTGCATTAACTAAGTCAACTAAGAATCAGCTACCTAGTTACAACCCTAAGCTTACAAGCTTACGTCAAAAGGATTCAGCCTTGTTGTTTGCTACCTAAACTTCACAGCACAGTCATTGCCCGTATCATGATTGTAGCAGGAAGTGTCTATTTTCAAAATCCATTTAAACCATTCACTAATGACCTGGGACTTTGAAGTTATAAGGCGGGATGTATCAACTCTCCAGTGAAAATATTGACCTGGCTATCAGTCATAATTCTGAGGATCCAACTGCCATATATTATGAGCGCGTAAAATCAACCAACAAATATAGTTTGCCAAGTTGCGCCGTGGCTCTGGATGGTTTCGTGCTTGTTAGCCAAGTAAACTGCTAATTTAGCACAGTGGTAGTGTAAATGTCTAATTTAGTAGTATTTACATTTAGAAAGTGTAAATTTACTCTACAAGCAGTGCACTATGAGCTGCCCTGTGTGCGAAAGATGTTCTACAAATAAATAAAGTTTCAGTTTTGAGTTTGTGTAAATGTCTAATATCAGTAATATTCCCATGTAGAAAGTGATTGCGTAAATGTCTAATTCAGTAATATTAATGTTAAGAGAGTGGTAGTGCAAATGTCTAATTCTGTAATATTTATGTTGAGAGAGTGGTAGTGAAAATGTCTAATTCAGAAATATTTATGTTAAGGGTACCCTGCCTGTTAAGACTTGTTTGGCCTAATATGGTGTAAATGCCCTCAACTTGTAAAAACCACACAAAAGATTTCAGTTCATCAAATATTTTTAAAAAACCAAGCCTTTAATATAAATTCAGTTGTTTTGTCCAGCAGTTGTGGTTATTAATAGTGAAAAATATCAATACAATGCCACAGAATTTGAGTGTGGTGTGATGCAAGGGATATCTGTGAATAGGATGGATTCAATAGCTAAACATCTAATATATGATGTATCAGCACATTTTATCATTAGGGACTATGCATTTAAAGGAGGTATTATCACTGACTTAAGCGCATACGACGTGGATCAATAATAATATTACATCATTTAAATTAATGGGGATGATGTACACGTTTCACCAAAAACGATAGTTTGATCCATATGGTCAAGTGACTTTTAACGGCTGCTGCTAGAAAGCAGAACTCTTTACAACAGAATACTTTTCCATCTCTCTTGACATAAGTGAGCAGTTACTGCACAGGCACCATCTCTTATGCCCTACTCTTGTTTTCTCTGGCCTCCAATCTTCATCGTTTTGATTTGTTTGATGAGGGTTGTCCTCGGTGCTTTCCTGCTGAGTAATGTCCGGCTCTGGCTTGAATCCATAGACTGCGAGACCTGTGCAACTATTTGACATCACAACCCAGAGTGCATTGTGACGGTAATAACAATGGCGACCTATGAGTCAAATGATTTTTTTTATTTTTAAAATAAATCTTTCATGTGGTTTTTATGACATGTTTAATTGAAAGCATTTACACCGTATTAAGGCCTACAAGTCTTAACAGGCGGGGTTCCCTTTAAGAGAGTGGTAATGTAAATGTTTCATTCAGTAATGTTTATGTTAAGTGAGTGATTATTTAAATGTCTCATTCAGTAATATTTATGTTAAGAGAGTGGTAGTGTGAATGTCTCATTCAGGAATATTTATGTTAAGAGATTGATTGTGTATATTTCGAATTGGTAGTATTCTGTAATACTTGAAGAGCGAGAGAGGCTGTTTAGACACTACTGTGTATAATTCAGTAATGTTTACACTCAGAGAGACAGGCACTGTAAAGGTTAGTGTCCCCCATTCTCCTCAGTAATTGTCAGATGCACAGTCGCCCCCTGGAGGATAAGTGGAAGTCTGCTGTGGAGATGAGCGGTTGCCTGCTCATCCTCTCGTCCGCTCACCTGCTGTTATGTGGCCCCCGGTGGTGACACCTGATCTGTTTCCTGGCAACTGTGACATACGGTCAGCAAGCATAGGGGTGGCCACACACAATTGACAGGTCACAGTGATATTGAGACTGAGTGGGTCTCTTTTTTAAATAACTTTTATTTAGTCTGAAACTCCTATTGAAATAAAAATCTCTTCTAGACACCTGGTGAAAATAGCTGCTGCACATTCGGTAAATACATGGTTTTAGGTAATAAAAATAAAAAAGAAACAATGCAACAGCACAGCAATACATACAGTACCAATGTGCATAAAATGACTATTTAATCTCATAAGAACATGGACTCTTAATATTTAAAGCAATATTTGCTTTGTGCAATTAATCTCAATTAAAAACATTTTCAATGTAAAAAATAAAATAAAACAAAGTTACACTCATACACAAAGCATACCCTGTACAAAAACAGTTCCTAAAAATTTCTGCATACCAAATTTTTGATATGAAAATGATGGTAATTACAATTTTTTACATTACATTATAGGTATTTAGCTGACGCTCTTATCCAGAGCGACTTACAACAGAGTAACCAAACTCAGGATCAAGTCCGCTTAAGTCCATTGAACAACATGTAGATAAAAAGCCTTTACTATGATGCATACAATAAGGAGAAATTTAACAATAATCCAACTTTGGACCTTTATTGTCTGGTTGAGCAAAGTTCTGTGTGTTTCCACAAGGTTGGTTATGAAGTTAATGTTTTAAGGAGTGAGAGTTTGTGGTCATTGTAGTTATTTTTGTTGGAAGCGTTGAATCCTGATTCTGTATAAGTATGGGTTCTGTGGATAACGTACCTGCCATCCCAGTCATCTGCCCTCCCAGGTTTTATTAGAACCAATGCCTGTGCTCCAGCTACTCTCAGGAGATCTGGCATGGTTACAGGTGCCTCCAACCCCCTTGTCTAAATTTACCATACAATTGTCATCTCTCTGCCTGTGTGTGCTTGGGTGCGTGCATGCGTGCGTGTGTGTTTGTGTGTGTGTGTGTGTGTGTGTGTGTCTGCCCTGTCTTGTCTGCCTTCCTGTGTGTGTCTGTCTAAAACCAACCTTTACACAGCAAAGTGTCCTTTTCAGGAAGCCTATTCAGAGTAGCAGCTATTATGTCATGAAAATATAAGAGAGAGAGAGAGTGGCCAGTAATTTCTTACTGAGATAAATAAATAAATGGAGATCTTCCTGTGGCTTCCTGACTTTGCCATTGTAGTTGCAGAATTACCCATGCCTGAGACAGTTGTCACCGTGTAAGTGAGATATTAATTTTGCTTGAAGAAAGTAGCCTAAATGAGTTCCAAGGTTCACATTGTCTCTCATCTCTTGTGCTCTGCTTCCTGCAGCTACGTCTTTGACACCCTGTGTCTTTCCATCTGCACCTCCTCTCTGATGAGAGGGGCCGGGAGCATGTGCCACATGCATTCACACCGTCTTTTTTTAGTGTTGAGTGTTATTTCTTATTAAAGCATTTTTCTTCTGTTGAGAGTGCTAGTTCTACTGTTTTGGCCCATGCGCTCTTAAAATACTTTTTCAGCCCTGCTCTGCCAATACCTTTCTCCCTTTCTTTTGCTTCCCTCAATCTCTCAGCATTGTGTATCTTTTTCATCCTCTGCACGTGTGCTTTTTTTGAACCAGCTGTGCCGTCTCCTTATGCATGTTCTTCTCTTGTTTTAAATGAATTTTTTGATGACATTTGTTTCCTCCCCTCCATCAAGCCACACTCTGCGCCTGTTCAATCAAATGTGCCTGTGTACAGTATATTAGCCAATCGGGTGGGGGACAGAGACATTAGAGGTGAGACGCATGTGTGGCAGGTTGTCAGGGGAAAAGGAGCAGGTGAATTGTGATTAGAGACAGACGGCAGGCGTGTGGGCGTGGTTGAGCAGGAGACAGATGCCTGGACAAAGACAGACAGTTAAGTGGTATATACACTACACGGCCAAAAGTATGTGGACACCTGACATCCAATGGCTCATCCAAAATTATGGGAATTAATATGTAGGTCCCAACTTTGCTGCTATAACAACCTTCACTCTTCTGGGAAGGCTTTATACTAGATGATGGAGCATTGCTGTACAACTTTGCTTCCATTTAGCCAGGAGAGCATTAGATTAAAGAGATGGGGCGATTAGGCCATGCTCACAGTTGGCTTGCCAATTGATCCCAAAAGTGTTGGATGGGGTAGAGGTCAGGGCTCTGTGCAGGCCAGTCAAGTGCATCTGCACCGTTCTCATCAAAATCATTTCTATATAGACCTTGCTGTGTGCCCGGGGGCATTGCTTTGCTGAAACAGGAAAAGGCCTTCCTGAAACTGTTTGTGAAGCACAGAATCGTCTAGAATGTGATTGTATTCTGTAGCATTAAGATGTCTCTTCACTGCCGCTAAGGGGCCTACTCCAAACCATGAAAAACAGCTGCAGACCAAGGTGATGTCCAGATACACTATATGACCAGAAGTATGTTTGCTGGAAGTGAAAGTGCACCCTGGGTGGTGTGGACTTGGATGCAGTGTGTCTGTGACTGTGCAGGGAGCCTGTGTGAGCTGCAGCGTTTGTGTGGCTCGTGCTGGGATTCAGCTCGGTTCAGGTGAGAGGAGACAGCCTGGTGTGAGCTGGCTTAGCTCAGGTCAGCGTGAGCGGTTGCCAGAGAGACTTTCTGTGCGTCACCTGTGGCACCGGCACTAAACTGGGGTCAACCTCATGGGCTCTTTCACACCAGAAACACGCCTATGTTGCAGTAAATGTGTTAACGAGCAGTTTGGCTTATCCAGGCTTGCCATTCTGCCTGCCGCCTCCAGTGGAGGGTGATCAGAACCGCAGGGTGTTCTGTTTTTTGTGCTTAAGTTCAACCACCTGAAAAACCAGGGGTGCTGAGCTTAATTTGTGATTAACTGCTTTGATGGATCAATTAAATGCTACGACACAGCGGTTTTCATGGACCAGGATTTGGGACCCCTGCTCTAAACAGTATCACGCACTATATAAAGCTGGTCTTGAACACCCTGAAAATGTCCTTTAATGTGTTTATGTGGCTCTGTATTTCAGACGGAGAGACTACTTGCATGGATCTTTTATTCTCTAAAAGCGGTCTGGGAATGATAGAGTTGTTTCCAGGGAAGAGTAATACTGCGCTTGGAATGTGGAATCTGCTCTTTGACAGGCGGTCACGAGGCAGTAATGATGTCCGATAACTTGATTATTAAAGTGAGGAATTCCCGCTCTGCACATTTTCAGTCTCTGACGGACTATCTGTGTGTATATGTAGGCTACATGTCTGTGTTTATCTGTGTTTATCTGTGAATGTGTTTTCCTGTGTGTCTCTCTGTTTATCTGTGAATGTCTGTGTTTATCTGAGCATGTTTGTGTTTATCTGTGTGTCTGTGTTTGTCTGTCTGTCTCTGTGTTTATCTGTGTGTTTGTGGTTATCTGTGCATGTTTGTGTTTATCTGTGCATGTCTGTGTTTATCTGTGTTTCTGCATTTATCTGTGTGTGCCTGTGTTTATTTGTGTGTCTGTTTCTGTCTGTGCATGCATATATCTGTGTGTGTGTGTGTGTGTGTGTGTGTGTGTGCATGTGTCTGTGTTTGTCTGTGTCTGTGTTTATGTGTGTGTGTTTGTGTCCCTGTGTTTATTTGTGTGTGTCTGCATTTTCTGTGTTTGTCTATCTGTGTGGGTCCCTGGGTTTATCTGTGTGTCTGGGTTTTTCTGTGCGCGTGTGTCTGTCTGTGTTTGTTTTTGTCTGTGTTTATCAGTGTGTTAGCCTATATATATATATATATGTATATATAGAGAGAGAGTGTCTGTCTGTTTGTTGTATTTTAGTGGCCCCAAAGAGTAGGGAGTGTATAGTGCATGCAGAATGGATGAGGTTTCTGCACTCCTCTGTCTCTGATACATGTGCAGCTAAATGGAAAAATGGTAAATATTTTATATGAAATGGTGTGTGTGTGTGCATGCCTACCAGCATCTGTATGTAGATGTGAACATGTGTTTGTGAATATGCACTTGTATGTTCACACACAACTCATGCAGCATTCACAGTCATTGGCTCCTCTAAGACTAAGGGCTCTATCTTACACCCGGCGCAAGGCAGCGTCAAGTGCAATGCAAGTGTCTTTGCTAGTTTCAGACCGACACAGTTGTCATTTTCCCGTCCAGTGCCTACGTTATTTAAATAGCAATTGTACTTGCGCCCATCTGAGCGCCCATGGGCGTGTTGGTCTTAAAATGAGGTGTGCTCAGGCGCATTGTTGCCGTACTGCTATCTTGAGGCGGCGGAAAGCGATTGCGTGATTGACCAACAAAAACCTGGTCTTAAGTCAATGCCGCAGTATTTTACTGTCATTTCAAGGGCGCATTATTAAGATGGTAATATGCACCTACATAGGTGGGTGCACAACGTGCGATATTTTAACAAAATACATGTCATAATGGTTAGTCATAATATTTATCAGAAGCTAATCGCAGTAATGGAAAACCCGCCATTATAATAGCAATCCGCCAAGGTGCAAGCGCACTTGGATTTTAAAGGGAATGGGAGATGACACTCTGATTGGTTTATTTCATGTTACGCCCAAAACACACCTATGATTAATTAATAGACTAAGTACAACCCCTTTGAACCATGCGCCTTACTTTGTGCTCAGATTATCCGCCATTAAACTAGCAAAAGTGGATTTGGACATGCCCTGAATGCACTTGCGCCATGCGTTTTAGACCGTGCACTTAGATCGTTAAAATATAACCCTAAGAGTTCTTTCAGTCTCCACTTACAGCAGTGCTCTGCTCAGTCTGAGCGGGGCCAGTTATACATATTTTCTTATGGTGGATTCATATAATCACATTTATATGGACATTTTATTTCTTCATTTGTCATATACTGATGTGAATTTTGTGTGTTTATTTGTAATAAGTGTGGTTATTTGATTCCCTTTCAAACCAGATAAATCTTTTTATTTTTTACAGATGGTCAGATGCTTCAGATATGCTGCAGGGGAATACTTAATTATACAGCTCCCATTCATAATATGAATTTTTTTCCAGGAAGTATTTTTTATGGCCTAATTATATTAGCAGTGTTGTTACCTCAGTTTGAATACCCTGTATGTCCTTTGACAAATGTATTCTGGATTACCTGTGATGACCTGTTCTGGTGTTTTCTCTCCCTCTCTCTGTTCTTCTCATAGGAAATCAAGAAAGAGGTCAAGAAGGAGGGCACCCAGACAGGCGGATCCAAGACTGAGCTCTCCAATGGCAGCGCCAGCCCTGGGTCTGAGTCCGGCCTGCGACCTGCTAAGAAAGGTTCTACACACTCTGTGCTTCTCCAACAAGAAACCATAATACTGTACCAGGGCTGACATCAATTCCATTTTCAATCAATTTATGAAATCAAAATGGCAATGACTCCTAACCTCTATCTCTCCAATATGAGACTCTATTACAGTAGCGTATAGGCCTACCTCTCCAGTAAGAGTCCCTAATACTGCATTCCCCCCATTACTTGGCTGTAAATACTATACCCTGCACCCCTTCACTGAGATAGCCTCCAATATGCGCACCATCACTAGTTTTATAGCAAGGGTACATCTTAGAAGCCTGTCATATTGTTGCTGTAATCAGTAAAAACACATGCACACATACACACGCGCACACAAAAACAGAGGATTATGTGAAATGTATTTAATTTCTGAATCCAGTAGGTCTAAGGATGAGGTTCAACTACCTTAAAAAAATAAAAATGTTTCAGACATGGACACAGTCACAAAAGAAATGAATGAAAGAAAACAGCAAACCACCGCTTATTCTCTCAAATTAGGCCCATACAAAAACCAAGATCAAAGTCCCTGTGCAGACCAAGCACCACACCAAGCCCCGATACAAGGTTCAGATTCCTCAGATGGCTATAATGTCCGCCGCAACAGATGTTACCTGCTGATGTTAAGCCGCCCAAAAACTACTTTCTTCTTCCTTACTCTGATAAAGAAAGATTAAGAAAAGTCTGCATTTTTAAATGGTTCTGTGAGGGAGGGTGCATGGTTTAGAGAGAGAGGGGCAACCTAGCTGCACTGATTTGGTGAGGCATGAAGTGTGGGAGCGTGGTTGCAGACAGGGACTGTCTTATTTGAAAACGGACAAATTTGCATAGTAAAGTTACCTTGTTGTTAGAAGCAGGGCTAAGTACTATGATATTATTGTTAAAAGATTCCCGGTTTTAAAGGACCACATCAGTGTTACTACATGTCATTGTCCTTTGTCAACATCGGCCACATAGTTTATATAAACCTTGAACGTTTTTCCAAAATTGCTTTATTTTTGAGATATCATGTTTGTTTACGTTTTGTCCAGACAGATGTCATTCACTGCCATTTATGTTGAAACGATGTGGAAAAACACTCTACAAGACTTGAAAGTTGCTAGGCACGCCATATATTTTATCTAAAATTACTGTATTACTCTAATACAAGCCATTCAAATTCGCGCATAATAGAGCGTCTCATTTAGGCAAACACCGGCCTCAATAACAAGCACCCTCTGTTTCTAGTTTCCGCGCAAGGAACACGTTTCCTTGGCCGCATCCCATTGGCCAAAACGTCTCTGGCTGGCTCTAATTGGACTTTGTAACCAGGAAGCGGTAAAGACACAAGTCTGAGGTGTAGCTTTCAGCCAGTCGTTGACCTCGATGCTTGTGCTTGTTATTGAGGCCAGCGTACGTCTAAATGAGACGCTCTTGAACTTGATATTATGTGCGAATTTGAATGGCTTGTATTAGAGTAATACAATCATTTTAGATAAAATAAACGGCGTAGTGATTTTCAAAAGGGTGAATTACCTATACCTAGCAACTTTCAAGTCTCGTAGAGTGTTTTTCCACACCGTTTCAACATGAATGTCAGTGAATGATGTCTGTCTTGACAAAACGTAAACAGACACGATATCTCAAAAATAAAGCAATTTTGTGGAAAATGTTTGAGGTTTATGTAAACCATGTGGCCGATGTTGACAATGGACAAATGACATGTAATAACACTGGTATGGTCCTTTCAGACCTTAATAATCAGACATGACTATGTTGGGAGGCAATCAAGCTCAGCTATCATAGAAAGAAACATGGTACTACTGCTCCTGACAACAAGAGGTTGAGAAGAAGAATTAAGAAGAATTTTTATACACAATTGTTAAATCGCCACCTTCAGGTAAAATATTTTCCATGTAACAAAACCAAATCATACCATGTTGGTTTCCACTTGAAACTGCTTCCATAAAAATGTAGATTTCAACTGTCATGCCTCAACAACCATTATCTATATTGACATTAAGATTTTCACTCAGTGATTTCAGTATGACAGCGTTCATCAAAAGGAACATTCTCTTTTTGTGGCATATAATCGTGCAGGGTCTCTGAGTGTTTGAGTTTCCTCAAGAAGGAAATAAAGCCATAAAACTTTCAAAGGAGAGAACACTCTCCAGGACCCTAATTTAGAAGACCTACAGGGTGACCCTACTACTCAGCCAAGGATGTCTACATTAATGCTTGTGGAGCGGGGAGGGGGATAGAGAATATACAGATATATTCCTTTGGTCACACACATGATATTGTCTGTTTCTTAAAGGTGATAATCTAAAAACTACATATCCGACACACTCATGCACACACATACACTTACACAAAACAGATGAGCAATGATTATTATTGTAGGTTTACTGGGCAAATGCTTTTAATAATCTCGTCTCTTGACGAGATTTACAAAAATCATGTCATAAGAGCCTCAGGAGAAAGGGCATTATGGGTACAGAATGGTAAACAGTGTATCAGTGATAATGTATGAATCCTAAGAGCACTACATACCAGACAAGAGTAACTGTTTTAATGTACACACATTGCTTACAAATAGGAACAGAATCAAAATCACTTTACCTTTAATTTTATGATAGTGTAGATGAACTGTAGTGTGCAACAATCACCCATAAGCAAAACTTCACCTTATTGGCATACTTATATAATTTCACATTTGTGCCTAACATTGATCTAAGAGTATCCTCCCACAAGATCCTCTCATCCTCTTACAAACACACAGAGACATCAGACACTTATACACTACTGCACACATGCACATGCAGACACACATATACAGATACGCTCATACACACACACACACACGCATGCACACTCTTTGACACGCAAACATATTTGCTGTGTTTGGCTCTTTCATGATGCAGTCTAGTAGAGTGCAGAAATCATCTAATAAGAAAGATTCTTGTTCTTGTTCTCTTGAGACTCAAGATTTTCCACTGCCATTTAGAACTGGTCACGTCATGCACAGATATCACGTTTTCCTGTGTGGTTTGGTCAGATTTACTGTTTCTTTCCAAAAGCAGCATTTCAACAGGAGCTCCAGGTCTGTAAGTGATGTATGGCTTGGTGGGCAAGGTGCGACACCTATTGGAGGAATGAGGTAAAGTTGATGGTACCCATGTAAAGCGAACAGGCTGTGGCCCCTTTGGTTTTGATTGGCAATGGGTTACTCGTTTAAAAATAAATGACCTTGTTGCTGGCACTGTTCGAGTGTATGGATGAGCTGCACCATTAGATATAGATTGTGGACTGTACCAGTGTCAACTACGGCCAGCAGCCCTGCCGGGTGACTTAAAATTGGTTCTTGAGACCCCCAGAGATGGGAGGCTTTCAATCAGCCATAATCTCACAAGTGACCCCGGCTGGTCGATCAAGAGCCTGCAAACCCTCCTGGGGAGCTGGATGGTCTTCCTCCAGCTCATGACTGAAAGACGGATTTTCCAACTGTAGTGTGATAAGAAGCAGCAGCATATATCACGTGCTTCAGAGGAGAACACATGCTTCCCTGTGCTCTCCCGAATCAATACTGGATGTGTAGAAGTAAACACTGATAAATACGATTGACATTGCAGAACTGGTGAGAAAAGGGTGGGGAAAGAATAAAATTAATAGAATAAAAATAAATAAATAGATCAATGAATAAATCTAAAAATTAAAAAATAATTAAACTGGGAATGGTAATAAAGAGAAAAGCTAAATCGGTCTTGTTGGGTTTCTTCAAAACAATATAATACATAATACAGCAGTAATAAAAGTTATTACAGCAGTATTAAGATATTGTCTGAAGCCATGATTACATACATACGATTAGCTATTAAATGTAATGGGGCACATGGTTAAGCATCAGAACATTTTAAAAAATTATTTATTTCAACTTAACTTTACCAGGTCAGTCTCATTGAGATTTGGCTAAGAAAAGCAGCACATACAGTTTTAGACAATGACAACAAACATATTACAAAATATTAAAATAGCAAAAGATTATAATAACAATCATTTTCAAATATAAATTTTAACATTTATAAAGCACCAAATTTAAACATTTTAGATTGGAAAAAAAAATTGGATTATGACATAAAAGATATAATAACCTAGTAAAACTTACATCTTTAATTTACTTTGATGCCTCTTACCCTTGCTCAATCACAATGTAACAAGCTCCTGAAGCCATTATGCCATTTTGAAGTTCCTTGAAGGAGCAGAGAACTTAAAACTTTGCCAAACTCAGTATGGGCCTTTGATACTGTAAACCAGATAGTGTCTTGCAAGTGTAAACTGTAATTTGCTTATTTTGCAGATTAATGTAGGCACATAGATAAGATGGAAGCTGTCTCAGTATAGCCTTGTATATAAACATGTACCAATGAGTAGATAGAGCCAGCCATTCCACTTTCATATAAAGAGTGCAATGATGTGTAAGAGCTTTACAGTTTGTAATGTATCTTAGTGTACCATAATGAACAGTATCTCACATGCATACTTCATCACATTATCAGGAATCCCACGCATTTATAGGTCAATTAAATACATAATTTTGCTAGATTATATAGTTTGCATCTGGGAATGAAATATTCCAGCTTTTGAGTCATTGCTGAGATTCTGGTTTGGCTTGGGTTTGTCTGGTTTATCATTTTAGTGTATGTGTATTTGTGTGTGTGCCTATGTCTTTTTTTTTTACAGTGCTCATAGTCATATTGCCTCATATAATTTGCTAGATGTAATTTTTGATTGACCCAAGTGTTAAAATGGGTCAATCATTTTAACACTTAGCAGCACAAAACAATGCATCCATTACATTACATTACATTACAGGCATTTGGCAGACGATCTTATCCAGAGCAACGTAGAACAAAGTGTATAACCAGGAACAAGTGTGTTGAAAATCCTTGAGGGGAGTATGGTTCCAGGTGCAGGGAGTGACCGTGTAGTTTAACTTGGACCCTGTAGGTTAATCTGATCAACACAAACAAAAGCAGTCTATACAAATAATACAAGCAATAATTAAGTAGGAACAAGTGCAATAACTAAAATAAACTAAGATAAACAGCTTACCTAGCTACAAACCTAAGCTTACATAGTCAGTTAGAGACTACAGGGAGGTAGGGAGGGATGGGGAGAGGTGCAGCCTGAAGAGGTGAGTCTTCAGTCGTCGCTTGAAGGTGATCAGGGCCTCAGCTGTTCTGACCTCCACGGGAAGGTCATTCCACAATCATGGCGCCAGAACAGACAGGAGACGTGAACGGGAAGTGCAAGTGCGAAGAGGGGGAGGTGCCAGGCGTCCTGAGGTAGCAGAATGGCATGTAGGGTTTGAAGATCTTATGGAGGTATACTGGGGCTGATCCCTTGACTGCCTGGTATGCTAGGACCAATGTTTTGAATTTGATGTGAGCCATGACAGGCTTTCAGTGGAGGGTAGTGAGCAGGGGGGTGACATGGGAGTGTCTGGGGAGGTTGAAGACCAGACGAGCTGCAGCATTCTGGATGAGCTGCAGGGGTCTGATGGCAGATGCCGGTAGGCCAGCCAGAAGAGAGTTGCAGTAGTCCAGGCGGGACAGTACCATTGCTTAGACCAGGAGCTGGTTTGAGTAGGTGGTGAGAAAGGGACGGATTCTCTGGATGTTGTACAGGAAGAATCTGTACGCCCAGCTTACCGCTGTGATGTTCTTGGAGAGGGACAGCCTGTTGTCCATCACCACTCTGAGATTATTGGCACAGGGTGATGATGTCACTAAGGTGTCCCCTAGGGAAATGGAGAAATCAAGGAGGGGAGAGGTTAGAGCAGGAATGAAAATTAGCTCCGTCTTACCCGGGTTGAGCTTCAGGTGGTGGTTGTCCATCCAGCTCTGGATGTCCCTCAGGCAAGCGGAGATGCGGGCAGGGACCTATGTGTCCGATAGGGAGAAAAGGGTTGTGTGTCATCAGCATAGCAGTGATAAGACAAACCATGGGCAGAAATTACAGGGCCAAGGGATCTAGTGTATAAGGAGAAGAGAAGGGGACCGAGGACTGAGCCCTGGGGAGCTCCCGTGGCAAGGTGACAGGGCGGCGATACTCTTCCAGCCCAGCATCCATTATCTTTGCTTATATCACTGACACAAAAAAGCATTGAATGCACATTGAATGGAAGCATGTCACGCTTTTCATTGATTAAAAAATGGAAGTCCATTTGCTCTGTAAATGCATGATTAGTCCATCTAAAATATGTGGGTTGGGAGCCATTTTAGAACAAGTGGCATAATTAAAAGAAAACAAAACGAATTAAAGCAGCTATTCCAATAAATTATTCAAATTAAAAATTAAAATCAAATGTAATATCACTTCTCTTAATGTTTACTCATTTTGGATGGGTTTGTAGCTCTGGAATAAGACTATTAGGAGAGTACATTGCCTCTCATTAGAAATTTGACAGTGTCTAATTAAAAAAAAATAACAAATGGTTATCCTTGGAATTAGGGTGAGAATTAGAATTGTGCTTGAAATGATAACCAGTTACATAGCAGTACCCCAAGTTTGTGGACCAGCGGTCTAAGCTACGAGCATACTGGAGTAAGTACACTATCTGCGTCCCCTGCACTGTCAGCAACCCCTTAATTCCAGTTCTGTCGCGATTGTAATGTATCAACCCCTTATTGGACACAATGCTATCACATGAGTGTGTATCTTGAAAGTGTTGCACTTGTGGTAGCCTCACTAGCCTGTGAGCTAGTAGCTAAGATGGCTACCTTACTAGTTAGCTGGCTAGCAGTTGTGAATTACAGAACATTCCTAAAACAGCTACCTACCTATCTACCTAACTAGCTAGGTAGAAGTTTTTCATTAAACCCCAAAAGCAAGTTAAACGCGAGCTGGTCGATCTAGCTAAAGTGCATGCTTTGCTACTGTATGTTAGCATTCATTCAGCTTTAGCTAACTACTTAGCTTGCAGTGCTATAACTTCAGCCAGCAGGCTAGTAATGACAATAAATTACGTGAATTAGTGGGCCTACACAATCATGTGATAGCAACGCTATCTAATAAGGGGTCAAAACATCACAATGGCAAAGGAACTGGAAATACCGTCGCCGACAGTATGGGGAACGCACTTGGTGCACTTAAACCAGCATTGGTATATCAACCTTATTTATATTTAGTTTATTGGATGAAATTAATTGGTGGAAACAAACACATCAGCCATCCAGAAATGGATTTGCCCAACTCCACTTCAGCATGTCATGTATCAAGTAAAAAACATTTATGCGTCACACATGTATTTTACACTTTTGATTTTTGTTTCTGTTTGCCTGCTGAGTGCAGAAAGGGACTAGTCTTTGCTTCATTGGCAAAATATCAGTAAGTAAATTATGGGCCAAAATGTGAAAGTGTTAAGTATTAAAAGTAAGTTTATAATTTAGTGACATTATATATGTTCCAGTGCTTTTACTGTGAATAACATTAATTAGCATGGTCTTGCATGGCCAGTTATCCAGTTTTCCACAATTTAGCTCAGTTGGAGTTATTCTGGTTCTTCCATCTGGAAATGCACATGCGGGTGATTGTACTGAGAATGCACCTTTCCCCCAGGTGAGGCCATCAGGAAACGCAGGTGCAGAGCAGCATTCAGCTATATTCCACAGAATGAGGATGAGCTGGAGTTGAAGATTGGTGACATCATTGAGATCCTGGGAGAGGTGAGGGCGTGGCCTTGTGGGCAAAGGTGTCTCATGGTCAGCTCATTGACAGGTGTGTGTATGTGTGCAGCTTACTGTACTGTGCTGTGCTTTGTTGGTATTTGTTCCTGGTTGGTGGGAAGGCGGCTGTGAGATGTGTGTATGTACGTGTGGTCTGTGACCGGTATGTCTGTGTATGTGTGTACAGGTGGAGGAGGGCTGGTGGGAAGGTTCTCTCAATGGGAAGACTGGGATGTTTCCTTCCAACTTCACCAAGGAACTGCTGGTTGACTCTGAGGACCCACCAACTCCCGTGGAGGAAGTACGCAGCACCAGGACCAGTGAGTCTCCCGCCCTTCCCACCAGTGTCACAGCCCCTCCAACTTCCATGACAGCTCCTCCTACCGGTGCCACAACCACTCCTACCTCTACCAGAACCCCTAGCATGTCTGTCAAAATGTAGCTCCTATTTTTACACAAGATCAATTTACCTTGCTTTATTTTATTAGACATTTGGGTTGAATACCTTGCTGAAGGGTGTAACAGTAGCACCCCTTCTCAGATGGGGTCATCAAGCTCACTACAGCATTCTGGTACTCAACACAGGGTCCTCAGTTGGCTTTGTCCAGCAGACACCCCCAGAAGGGCTCTTTACAGAGCTGAAAACACAGAAAAGAGGCAAGAGTTAGCAGGTCATGGGATTAAATACTCAGACATTGTGCACAACAAATTCTTAATGTGCACTGCATTTCTTTTTTGTTTGGACCACTGATATGCGCAGCAGGGTTAGCATTAGCACGTTCAGTGTGCTGTTGAGCATTGCATTGTCTCGCTGTTCTAACCAGTGGCATTGGTACTGGGATTTGTCTTAGTGTTAGCATGCTCAGTGTGCTTGGGTCATTCAGGGTTCTAGTGTTGAGGATGGGAAAAAAACATGTTTATTTTCCAGGGGTGCCAGCTCTCATTTTGTCCATGCATCAGAGAGGGGCATGTTGCATCTGCTTCCTAGGCCTTGTCAGTTGGTCCGTTAGCCAGTCTCTCAGTATGGCCCCTTTCTGCTGCATTCCTGTGCTGTGAAATACAGTGAAACCGTGACCACAGGTTCTGGATGCCTTTCAATTGCCTGCAGAAGCCTTCTGTGACTAGATCTTGGAAATAAATTTTGCAATCCATCCACACAGGTGCCAAAAAAGGTATCAGGAACTAAACGGTGGAGCTATCAGTCCTGTACTGATTTGACAAACGTAAACTTCCTGTGTATCTAAGCAAACCACCTGCCATTTTGAAATACCCGGTAGCTACAAATTAGTTGGCAAATTGGAAAGAAATGAATTTATTACAGCCTTACCAAATGTACAAATTGGACTTCACTTGATAATCAGTAGCCTTATTAAGCTTTTAATTGTCGCATATATTTACATGATATGCGGCCAATAATGTTAGGGATGTCACAAAAACAAACTTTGTATGGAAAAAAATATTGCTGGATAGGTGGGTCTGTCTCTGGTGCTTTTTAAGACATTAGTGCTTTGCTTTAAGGATGTACAGTACAAGAGAACATGTTTTGTGCTAGGTATGTGTCTGAAATAATTTATTCAGACATTATGCTATGGCCTATTATTATATAGTCTATTATTACAGTGAAGTTAAAACATGTTTGTATAGTATGGGCATGCCCATATTTTTGTTTCACTCTGTTAGGCCCGATGTACACTACACAGCGTTTTATGTTTTAACATCACAGGACATTTCAGATTTACTGACCATGATTCCTGACCTACCATCTTAATTGTGCACACACCAAAAGATGAGGCAACGACGTGAGGTTGCGCATTACAAGACAATGGCGAGGAACAGACTTTTGCACACATTGGCTGCCAACCAGAAGAAGAGAGGGTCGCCATGGATGAAGAGCAACTGGCGGTAGTGTTTGTCAGCGCCTTTAGCCTATATGCGCAGAAAAACAAGAAAACGGGAAAGTCGATAGTTACAGTCGACGTGACCAAAATGGACTCCTAGAGTTGTAGGTGAGAATTAAAATATAGATGATAATCAGGGCACTAGATAGTTTCATTCCTAATATTCTAACTATAGCTATTCTTATTTTAGCTTTAAAATGTTATAACTATGATTGTGGTTTTATGAAAAATCATTAGCATTAACATTTCATATACTGCTGAAATCTCATCGGCCAATGTGAAAAATTCGACAATTCAGGACAGCAATTAACAGGAGCTTGCTGACCCTCTAACACTATGCGAGCAACGATGCTCCTAGTGAGGTTTGCTACATGATATTTTTGCTCCAATCTTGAAAATGTGTCTGGGGAACCCGCATTGGCTGTGATATTGTTTGGTGTACAGGCTGTACACTGCACAATACAAGATTTAGTGATCCTTTATATCGTTCCAGAGAGGCTGTACTGCCAGGTGCACAACCACCTCATTAGGTAGAAAAGTAAACCTTAGTTTCCACATTCCAGCTGCAACATTGCTTTTCGCCTGCTTTATTCTAGGCCCTTAGAAGCTGAGGACGGGTCTTAGCCTGTGATATATTGGCAACATGGTTACTCAACCAGCCCTTATCAGATGGAAATGAACAAGCACTGTTGAATAGGATAGAATACATTATTTTATATAACCTGTAAAATAAAACATAATAATATGGATAAAAAACATTAACCCTTCAGTGTCCACTAGAACCCATGTTTGGTACCTGAGTTGTTTAAGTGTGTCTGGCTGCCAAATTACCTGTATAGCTATTCAGTATGAGAGTCTTGACACTGTATGGTAGGATGCTCGTTGGTACAGGATTTTTAAATCCACAGTTTTGTAAGCTTCCTTATATTGGACTGTGTTATTTACTCAGTAAATCCCGTTGTTATTGATTCAAATATTCGGGATAGAATGAGTGGCGGTCCCTGCAGAGTGTAGTGTAGGGAAAGTGACATTTATGTGAAATATGTTTAATTTCTGAATCTAGCAGTTCTAACCAGTTAATGCCCTTGTTTGACCCCCGGCACTCTGAATACCGAACACAAGTATATCAACAGTTAAAACACATCTCTTATCAAACTTGTAAAATAAATTTAGTCAATTTCATTTCTTAATTGTTACTAAAGATATCAATTATTATTTAAATTTCAGAATTTATTGATAGGCAGAACAGCCTGTTGGGTCAACTTTTATCAAATTTATAACTCACAACTCCATTAAAATTAAGTTATGAAATGTATTTATTTATTTATTAAGTTACAACAAATATTCATGTCTGATCTAAAGACATGGTCCAAATACCTTAAACAAATAACAGATGTTTCACACATGGACACAGTCACAAAATAAATGAATGAAAGGAAATGGCAAACCACATCTTCCTTCCAAAATAGTCCCAGACCAAGATCAAAGTCCAAAAACCAAAAGACAGTTGAATATTAAATAAATAATTAAAATGCAAATGTGAAAAGGATGAAAAAAAGGGATGAAAATGTAAAAATGCCAGGTAAGCTATAAGTAAAAAATGTCAGATCCTGCGCACACCAAATGCTTCACAACACAGACAGAGGGGTGGGGTTGACAGACAGAGGGGGACAACATGGCTGCAGTGATTCAGTGAGGTATGAAGTGTGTGGGTGTGGTTGCAGACAGGGACGGTCTTGTCTGAAAATGAGCTAATGCATTTATTAAAGTGGCCTTATGCTTTTGGACGCGGGGCACTATATATATATATATATATATATATATATGAATTATCTCCAAACATAGCCATGTTTGATCTTTTTATAAAGGGCTTAAAACCAGGAATCTTTTGATATATATATATATATATATATATATATATATATATATATAATCATATATATATATATATATATATATATAATTAACAAAAGATTCCTGGTTTTAAACCCTTTATAAAAAGATAAAACATGGCTATGTCTGGAGATAATTCAGCTCAGCTGTCAAAGAAACAAACATGAAAGTTTTTCAACTGCTCCTGACAACAAGAGATGAATTTTCATAGACAATGTTAAATTTCGCCAGTTGCGATCTTCACCTTCAGGCAAAATATTTTCCACGTTGGTTTCTTTTAATCAGAACTCAACAACCAAGATTTGGCTTTGTTGTTTTAGCTTGTTGTTTTAGTTTATTGTTTTTTCCCAGTACACGTGAGGGGGAATTGTGAAGGCGCATGTTTCTTTTATTTCGTGTTTGTGTGGGTGCGCTCTCTGTCTCTCCGTGCAGCAACCAACGGTGTTCCCTGGCAGTTGCCGCATCTCCCTCCCACGTGTGTCACATTGGTGTGTGACGGTGGCATATTGGCCCCACAGGTTCTCTGATCCCCAATATGATATCTTGTGTCTCTTTCAGGAGGTGATAACGTTGTAAAACTTTCAAAGGAAGGACAGCTCTCCAGGACACCCCAGACTTATCTAGAGATAAGACCTGTAAAGCTGGCAGTATACTCAGTAAGAAGAAAGAACTTCTGGATTGAGAACCACCGGCGAACATGTCCACGAACACTGTTGTCGGTATACTCAGTGAGAACACCGCACCGTTTAAAGTCACTCCACGCTGCTGGGGCGTGAATAATTATGAATAATTACGAGGCAGCTATTAACCGGGGCTGGAATCGCGCCCAGACCTCCGTCTCGCGGCTACGCCATGGATGTATGAAGAGAAGGGCTACGCAAGATCACTACACAAAACAAAAAGTTTAAAGTGTTTAAAGTGGCTTTAGTTTATCTAGCTATGCAAAAGAAGAAAAAAAGGCGAAGGAGATGGTACGTTCGCCCTCTAAATCAGAGTAGGACGGAGAATGGAGAGTTTTGTCTGTAGATTCGGCAAATGCGGAGTTTAGACGAGGGGGTCCACTTTCTTGTATTTCCGAATGTGTGCTAAGCATTTTAATGACTTGCTGAAACGAGTAGCACCATTCATCAAACATGCGGGAACTCACAGAATTCCCATCTCTACAGAAGAGAGATTGGCGTCGACTCTCCGTACATTAGCATGTGAAGTCTGCCCTCTGAACTCTCAACCATGACGTAACCAACCATGTGATATTTGGACCAATGGCTGAGAGGGGGAGGTCGGAGAACAAGAAAGAAGTTTTCCAAAAGTTCTCCCTGGAGGCCGTCGCACACTGCACCGTACGAACACACAACATCGCGTCTTTTTGTTCTTCAGTTGTTCTCATTGCTTTGTTTTGCTCAGAAAGTTCTACTTCTTACGAAGTATACTGCCTACTTAACATGTTAGTGGAGCGGAGAGCGGGGAGAGGGAGCAGGGAGAGGAAAGATACAGTTGAGGCCAAAAGTTTACATACACCTAGGCTAAAGACATTCAAACTCAATTTTTCACAACTCCACACATTTCATGTTACCATACATGTCATGTGTTAAGTCAATTAGGGGATCTGCTTTATTTCCATGAGGTAATTTCTAAATAATAGCTAAGAGACAGATTTATTTCAGCTTTTACGTACTGTATCAGATTTTCTGTGGGTCAAAATTTACATACACTTTGTTAGTACTTGGTGGCATTGCCTTTTAATTGCTTAACTTGAATAAAACACTTGGGGTAGCCTTCCACAAGCTTCTCATGATACTTTGCTGGAATTTTTGCTCATTCCTCCTGACAGCACTGGTGTAACTCAGTCAGGTTTGTGGGCCTTCTTGCTTTTTCAGATTGGTCCACAAATATTCTACAGGATTCAGGTCAGGGATTTGTGATGGCCACTCCAATACTTTCACTTTGTTGTCTTTAAGTAATTTTGTTATAACTTTGGAGGTTTTCGTAGGATCATTGTCCTGCTGGAAGACCCAGTTGCGACCGAGTTTTAACTTTATAGCTAATGTCTTTAGGCGTTGCTTCAGTATTTCTAGATAATCCTCCTTCCTCCTGATGCATCTATTTTCTGAAGTGCACCTGTCCCTTTTCCAGCAAAACAACCCCACAACATGATGCTACCCCCATGCTTCACAGTTGGGATGGTGTTCTTCGGATTAAAAGCCTCACCCTTTTTCCTCCATACATAGTGTTGATCATTATGGCCAAACAGTTCAATTTTTGTTTCATCTGACCAGAGAACACTCCTCCAAAAGGCTAGGTCTTCGTCCTGGTGATCAACTGCAAACTTCATTCTAGCTTTTTTATGCCGGTCTTGGAGTAGGGGCTTCTTCCTTGTGTGACAGCCTTTCAGGTCATGGCGGTGTTTAATGGTGGATGTAGATACTTTGGTACCTGATGCCTCCAACTTATTCACCAGTCCCTTTGTTGTCTTGGGGTTCAGTTGAACCTTTCGGGCCAAGGTTCGTTCAGCCCTGGGAGTTCATTTGTACTTCCTTCCTGAAAGAAGCAGTGTCTGTGTGGTCCCAAGATTGTTATGTTTACAGACAATTGTTTGTACAGATGTTCGTGGTACCTTCAGTTGTTTGGACATTGCCACGAAGGAGGAACCGGACTTGTGTAGGCCCACAATTTTTTTCTGAGGTCTTGGCTCAGTTGCTTGGATTTTCCCATGGTATCAAGGGCGAAAAGACAGTGGCTCTAAATGTACAGTAGACCCTTAAATATAGCCACATGTGCCAATTAACTCCCAATTAAATCCTAATTAGGGCAATTGGCCAATCAGAAGCTTCTAAAAAGTCATTACATCAATTTCTAGAATCTTCCACTTCCAGACTGTTTAGTCAACTTTGACCCACTGGAATTCTGATATAGTAAATTAAAGCTGAAATAAATCTCTTTCTAATCGATAAAATTTTAATTACCTCTCATGTGAAAAAGTAGATGCCCTTATTGACTTGCCAAAAGAAATGTATGGTAACATGAAATGTGCAGAGTTGTGACAAACTGAGTTTGAATATCTTTAGCCTAGGGTGTATATAAAGGTTTGACCTGAACTGTACAATCCTACGGTCATACAGATGATATTGTCTTTTTCTCAAATATGATAATCTAAAGACTAGATATCCGACTGTAGGTTGCATTTTCTGCATAGATCTGGCTGCATTGTAACGGGCTACTGACTGTGACTAAGAGAGTGGTAAAACCACGCTCTCTCAACCTCTGATCCACACATACACACAATTACTCAGCTCTGCATAAAAGTTTTGTATCCCTACTGTTGCAACCAAGATATTGACATTCAGTTTGGTGCATCTCATGAATATTCATTAAGAGGCATTTCCAAGGATAATGCTTGACAATGGATGTTTCATTCTTGTGCACTTTTTTGCACACATTATTTATAAAAACTGTGATACAGTACTGGTAACTCCACCTACATCTGGTTACCGGCCAGAATTTCTTATTGTTAGCAAGTAGAATGATGGAAGGAATGCAGCAGCTTGGTTGCTGGAGCCTGTGGTTAAATTGTGAGACCCTCAAGGGTGCAAACTGCTTGTGTGCAGCTGCTGCACATTGCTGCCCCCTGGTGGATATTTCATGTACACTTGTCATTTCGTCCTCGCCCCCATTGACATCGATGGAGCTGAAGTGGAGAGAGTCTCCTGCTTCAAGTTCCTCGGGGTGGTCATCAATGATGACCTCACTTGGTCCAGGCAATCGGACGCGGCAGTGAAAATTGCCCAAAAGCGCCTATACTTCCTGAGGAGACTCAAGAAGTTTGGCATGTCTGCCAAAACTCTCACCAATTTCTCGGGGTGCACCATTGAGAGCATCCTCACTGGCTGCATTACTGCCTGTTACGGCAGCTGCTCCGCTGCTGATTGCAAGGCCCTCCAGAGGGTGGTGAAGACAGCGGAGCGCATCCTTGGCTGCCACCTCCCCTCCGTGCAAGGCATCTACCACTCACGATGCCTTAGGAAAACACAGAATATCACGAAAGACTATAGCTACCCAGGCTATGGGCTGTTCGCTGCTGCTGTCAGGTAGATGTTACCGGAGCATCCCGGCACGGACTACCAGACTCACAAACAGTTTTTCCCCCCAGGCCATCTGGCTTCTCAACCAGTAACACTAATCTCAGTGATCACATTGATCTCCTCAATGTATGCTCTAGCCACTTTCTATGTACACTCATTATACATTGCCAAAATTTAATGTGCATATTCATCGGCACTTTATATTTATAATTACACTTTATATTTATAATATGTAATACTCTTATTCCTATTGTCAATATTCCCCATCTTTACAGGCTTTGGTACTGCTGCTAGTTGCTCTTGCTGATATGAATATTTTTGTTATTTTTGCTATTCTTGTTATTCTTGTTGTATTTTGCTTACTACGTAGTTGTTGCTTGCCATGTCCTAAGAATTTCATTGTTCAGAATGACCCTGTGATATACTGTGCACTTGATAAATAAAAACACTTTGACTTTGAACAAAGAACAATGTAGCGATTTTAAAGGGTGACGTCAGTTGGTGTCATTTTGCATGATCGCTAGTAAATGGACTGGTAAATGGACTGCATGTATATAGCGCTTTTATCTAAAGCGCTTTTCAATTGATGCCCCTCATTCACCCATTCACACACATACTCACACACCAACGGTGAAAGGCTGCCATACAAGGTACCAATCAGTTTGTTGGGAACAATTAGGGGTTAGGTGTCTTGCTCAGGGACACTTTGACACACCCAGGGCGGGGGATCGAACCAGTAACCCTCCGACTGCCAGACAGATGCTCTTGAGCTATGTCGCCCCCAATTTAGTAGGTTTGCAAAATTCCGGGAATATTCAAGGTGTAAACTTTTCATGGGAATTAACAGGAAATAACAGGAATAAAATGGAAATATGGCCCTATTTGCTCAGGCTGCATTTACCATGTCATATGCAGATAGAATCAAACCATTTACCATATCATAAACAGACGTAATTGCAAACATTCCCTATAACCCCCCTCCAAAAAAAGACTTTGCTCTGAACACCTAAAAAAAACCCCTGAAAACAGTCTTCCGAGTGTTGTTTTAGAATTCTATTTACATAGATAGTTGAAGCGCGAGTTTTTAGAAAAAGTCAAGGAATGACAGACGTGGAATAAACATTAACAAAATACATCCAATTTTACTGCGCAAAAGGTCAGCTGACCCCGCGGTTCTAGTGACGAGCAGTATACTGTGAGTAATGCCAGGTGATGTCGGCAGCACACTACGTGACCAAAGACAGAAAGTTTTGAAGAGAAGCTAACTGCTTGTCCAAAATGACCAATATTTATACGAGGTCTCCATGCTGCTTCACAGTGATAAAAATAGCCTACTTATCAGACGGCGTTAATTTCGTCAACGAAAAATACTCGTTGCGACCCCTTTTTCCATGACAAAAACAAAACATAACGAAATAACAATTCACTTTTGTAAACAAAAACATGACTAAATGTATTATTTTCATTGGCGAATATAAACTAAACGATAAACTGAATTAATACCACTGTCAGAATAGACCTTAGGGTTTAAAGTGAACTACTCATTTATAAAATAAATATTTTACAATAAAGAATGAATGGAAATAGATTAATTAAAACTCCTCAATTAGCATGCTCAATCAAGCTACATCACATGGTAACAGCTAGCTAGCAGAAGGTGTTAACAAGGTATAAACTGTGTACTTTGCATTAGGCTGCTATCTGCCGGTTAACTGAAATGTCATAAAAAATATAAAATATATTCACTCCAGTAATATAATCAAAACTTACCTGAAAGCATGTAGTCCTTTGGCTCAGACAGTGCAGTAGTGTTGGCAGTAATGTGGGCTGCACGCGTGATGGGAGAATTTTACTGAATTCCTATTTAAAGGGATGCTGGCAAATTATCAGTACATGTGATGGAAGAGTGCGCTGCTGAATGCAGTACATGGTTACAATTCAGTTAAATGGGCATACTTTTAACCAAAACATGCCATAAAACCTAGTATTGCTTTTTTATGTGTATCCCCCCCCCAAATAAGTTCACTATTAAAAGGTAAGATTTTTGTATTGAAATTGTGCAAAATTCCCCAGCTTAACTTCCCTTCCAAAATTTCTGGGAATTTACCGGAAATTTTCTGGCCCTTTGCAACCGTAATCGCTAGACTTCTGTCTATATTTTATGTACTGTTTTGTTGTAGGTAAGACTAGACTATGCAGAACATGTAGACTCATTGCATATACAGTGGTTGTTTACAGTACATACCATATTCTACAGTTCACATCACAGAGTTTTCCAGTATATTGTTCCTGTTATCCACGCGTAGTTTTCTTGAACTCCCAATAGTTGTTATTTTAACATAAGGTTCAGTCTCCTCATCATGATCTTCCTCTATACCCTCTTTTAATTTCACCAACTGGTGATTGTCATCTTTTGACTTCATTTTTCACTTGTGTGTAGGGTTGGGTATATTGAACCAGCTTTAGGAGTAGATGGATTCAGCCAATCGGAGTTGTGGTTATTGGGATGTGTTTGTGCCATCGACTGTAGAAATTATGTGGACCAAGTTACTGTGATGTCACCCATTGATTTTTCACAGGCTAGGTCAGGGGTGGCCAACCCAGGTCCTGGAGAGCCGCATGGTCTGCTGGATTTTGTTTTTACTCGGCACTTAATTGATCGATTAAAGCAGTTGATTACACAGTTAACTCACCTCACCTGGTTTCTTTTGTCTAAGTGGTTGTTGTATTTAAGGTGAAAACAAAAACCAGCAGACCCTGCGGCTCCCCAGGACCAGGGTTGGACACCCCTGGGCTAGGTGAAAAGCGTTTGGAAACTGCGGAACTGCAGTTTTCAGGTGCTGCCATGTTTAACTAACAGGAGCCAAAGACTGCAAGTAGGGAAAAGGGGGGTCTGTTATTATGGTCATGACATCCGCCTGAGTCGGGGTCATCCACTAAACTTCCTTGCTTCGTCCACAAAATATTACAATATTATCTAAATAACACAAAAACGTAACATGGGGAGACATTATACTAGGAAAAAACATTTATTGCTACCGCATTTGCTTGTAGGAAAAACGTATTGGCTTAGACTTTTGACCGTATTGTTACCATTGACATACATTGAAACAGGTGGCAACCACACTAGCGTTAGAGAGCAGTGTCTCTCAAAAGACCCGGAAGCGAGCTTAAAAAATGAAGCCCAGTTTTTGCCACTTGGTTTGTGTGTGTGAAATAGAGTGGAAACAGCTGTTGCCTAGAGCTCTATGGTATTCTGACCACGCCCCCTCTCCTTCTCAAAGAGTTTGGGATAATTAGCCCATAACTGACACATTGCCCCCCCCCCCCCCCCTGACTACATCTGCTCCCCGCCGGTGTAATGAATGTACAGAAGCTCTGTGGGGGTTTGGAGCCTGTCCTGGTGGGAAGTAGGAAGTTCTCTTCCATTTACTGGAAGCCAATGCTCATGTATTACCCGAGAATGTGTGCCCTGTATGTGCTTGTGAGGGCATCTGTGAATGAGTGTGCACTAAGTAGTGTTGTCCTTGTGAATGGAGGGTTTACAAAGTACTGATTTGTTAAAAAACATTTGGTCTGAACATTTATATTAGCATAAAAGAATATAATTTCCCAATTTTTGTGAATGCTATATAGTTACCTGTTTTATTAAGTGTTTATTTTAAGAAGCCTGTTTTTTCTTATCTTTATCAGGAGTTCCAGCCATGTGCCAGTATGTGTGTGTGTGTGTGTTTCTGTGTGACCTCTGACCCCACATGGCCATGTCCAGGTGTGAAGGACAGCACAGGTTCAGAGAGCGATGGGGGTGACTCCAGCAGCACCAGGTCAGATGCAGGCAGCGTGACGTCCAGCAGCGAGGTCCAGCCCAAGAAGGTCCGGGGCTTCGGCTTTGGGGACATCTTCAAGGACCGACCAATTAAGCTTCGCCCACGCTCCATGGATGTCGAAAATGAGGTTGAGAAGGTGAACACCATTATCCTAATCCCTGTGCTATTTCTCTCATACTTAACACAGTCTCTCTCTGTGATCCATCGCTCATCCACAAAGTTTTCCTCTGTGATCTACTGCTTATCCTTACCAATTTTTCTCTCTGTGATGAACCTCTCAGTCAGTGGGTTTACATGATGTTTGAAAAAGTTGATTTATTGTATTAGTCCAGCTAAAACTGGACTTTTAAAAATCATGTAAACATCATAGTCCAACTGAAATCGTACAAAGTCGAATTTTTCAAAGTCGGACTAACATACCTAGATAACATACCTGCGGTTCGGGGTCGATTTACTACGGCATGTATACGCTTCAATCGGACTACAATTGGCCTAGGCATTCTGCGCATGTTCCGTAATTTACATAGCAACTTTATGCTCACGCTGGCCAAGCGGAATCGATAACGTTTCAGAAAATATATAACTTTAAAAGATTTAATTCAATCTTCTACTGGGACTTTTGCCATTTATTGAGGGTGTGACTGAAAATTTTTGTGCCGCTGACTATAATCGAATGTTTTTCACATTTACCGTTCGATTGAGCAAGTAGCCTGCCATTTAAAGTACATTCTTATGGGTTAGTGCTGTCCGATTGTACTTCACATTAACCTTGTACGGCGATCAATAAAGGCTAACAGCACAGTACCACTTAATTATTGTCACTTCTATCACCACTGTAATTAACTAAAAAAAAAAGGGCAACAAACGACCTTTTCTGTGAGAAATGCATTGTCGAGCTCACGCGCGTACACTGCTGGCGACATTCTAAAGCTCCATTTTGCTCTCCCTAGTATCATGGCGAAAAAACCATATTCCTGGACGGACAAGGAGACCAACTTCATGCTATCATGATCCAATAATCCAATTAAATCTCATCTTTGGCCAAATCGAGCTATTAATATACAGTCCCCTCCAAAAGTATTGGAACAGCAAGGTCAATTCCTTTGTTTTTGCTATACACTGAAGACAATTGAGTTTGAGGTCAAAAGATGTACATGAGTTGACAGATCCGAATTTCAGCTTTTATTTCCTGGTATTTTTATCTAGATTTATAAAACAACTTAGAACATATCACCTTTTGTTTCAGACAACCCAATTTTTAGATGAGCAAAATTATTGGAACATGTGACTGACAGGTGTTTCTTGTTGCCCAGATGTGTCCTGTTAGATTGATTGGTTAAACAATAAATAGTTCTGAATGTCTACTCTTGGTTTTAACCTTGGGTTTTGCCTCTGAAGACTGCATTTGTGTTATAAAAGATAAACTAACATGAAGACCAGAGAACTGTCTTTGGGAGAAAAGCAAGCCATTTTGAAGCTTAGAAAAGAGGGAAAATCGATCAGAGCCATTGCACAAGCATTGGGGATAGCTTGTACAACAACTTGGAATGTCCTGAAAAAGAAAGAAACCACTGGCGTACTGAGCAACAGACATCGAACAGGTCGACCAAGGAAAACAACAGCAGTTGATGACAGAAACATTGTGAGAGCTGTGAAGAAAAACCCCAAAACATCAGTCAGTGACATCACAAACAATTTCCACAGGGCAGGGGTGAAGGTATCTCAATCAACCTTTCGAAGAAGACTTAGAGAGCAGCAATATAGAGGCTATACCACAAGATGCAAACCACTCATCAGTAGTAAGAATCGGAAGGCTAGATTACAATTTGCAAAGAAGTACAAAGATGAGCCACAAAAGTTCTGGAACAAAGTTTTATGGACTGATGAGACCAAGATTAACCTCTACCAAAGTGACGAAAAGGCCAAAGTGTGGAGAAAGAAGGGATCTGCTCATGATCCAAAACATACGCGCTCATCTGTGAAGCACGGTGGAGGAAGTGTCATGGCTTGGGCTTGCATGGCTGCTTCTGGAGTGGGCTCACTAATCTTTATTGATGATGTAACTCATGATGGTAGCAGCAGGATGAATTCTACAAAAGTCTACAAAAACATTCTGTCTGCCAACTTACGGAGAAATGCGTCCAAACTAATTTGGAGGAACTTCATCATGCAGCAAGACAATGACCCAAAACACACTGCCAACACAACAAAGGACTTCATTAGTGAGAAAAAGTGGAAGGTTTTAGACTGGCCAAGTCAATCACCAGACCTTAACCCAATTGAACATGCATTTCACCTCCTGAAGAGGAGATTTAAAGGAAGAACCCCCCAAAACAAACATCAACTGAAAGAGGCTACAGTAAAAGCCTGGAAAAGCATCACAAAAGAAGAAAGCAACAGTTTGGTGATGTCAATGGGTCGCAGGCTTGATGCAGTTATTGCAAGCAAGGGATATGCTACCAAATATTAAGTGTTATTTACTTTCATTTACTTAAATACTCTCTGTTCCAATACTTTTGCTCACCTAAAAATTGATTGGTCTGATACCAAAAGGTGCTATGTTCTAAGTACTATAACACACCTAGGTGTAAATACCAGGAAATAAAAGCTGAAATTCTGAACTCTTGTCACATGTTCATCTTTTTTTCTCAACCCCAAATGTATTGAATGTATTGCAGAAACAAAGGAATTGGCCTTGCTGTTCCAATACTTTTGGAGGGGACTGTAGCTCGATTTCAACTGTGCACTAATTGTAAACACATTCTCTGTCTATGAACTACTTCTCCTCCTTAATGTAGTCCTCTCTGTAGTCTACCACATCCTTACCACTGTCATTTTTCACTTTCTGAGCTATCTCTCATCCTTAACATAGTCTTTTTTTCTAGCTAGGGCTAGTTGTTATGGCCCCGTCTAGGTTCAGACCATAATAGGATATATGATTAGGGAAGTGAGTGGGGAATAGCTGATGGGAATGAATGCTGCAGACCGACAAGCAACTCCGGTCCCTATCTGTCTATTCAAAACTAACGAACTAGTCTTGCCAGGTATGGGCCGACTTTGAATGCTGAGCTTAGGGTACCCCCAACAGAGGTTTAAAATTCCACACAGAGTCCCCTTCAAAGTTAATGAAGAAAAAAATAACAAAGCAAAATAACAAAATAATGCCCTGATGGAATGATTTGTAGTCCAGCTAGGAGCACTTTGACTAACCGGATTCCCTAAACTTCGAGCAGAGGGCCAAACAAGAGTCGAGGTCGAATTGAACAAACTGAGTCAAACCCACCAAATCCACTGTGTAAACAAGCAAGAAGGGCTAAGGCAAAAATTGGAGTCAAACACAAAATCCAATCAGCAAACAAACCAGAATTGTTGCAGGAGAATCAGAAACAAATAGAACTAGTCAATGGACAAACACAAAATCTAATCATGAGACAAACCAGAAGGGTTAGACAAGAATCGGAATCGGACAAAATAAGGTTAAACACGCAAAGTCTAATGAAGTATCATAATCCAAGCATATAAATTCGAAGAGCTAGTCTTCGCTAGTGAATGACAAATGGCGGCTTTTTCAGACTGAGTAACTGAAGACAGAAATTTGATGACAAAAAGGAAGAACAAGACACCTGAGACAAATGTAAACACTTATGACAGGTTTTGTGTAACATTGTTTCTTTTCCTGATACTTTAAACTAATTTGACTTCATTTCAGAATTCATTTTCTTCAATTTTTTTTGCTGTCAGCTCTGTCCATTTCATAATATTTTTGTTTTTATTACTGTCATCCCTTTCTGTGATTATCCTGGATCAGCTGTTTAGAGTGAATGTAAGTGATACAGACTGATGGGAAATCACCTCCTGAGGCCCAGGCAAAAAAAGTTGAAGTATTTTCATTTTGCTTGATGCTTTATGTGTTCATTGGTAGTAGGTGTGAATTTGGAGGGTATGGGAGAACCCCCATGGCACACAGATGAGCCTGCCATGTCTAGTTAGGTGTGTCCTTTATTAAATAAAGCAGTTTGTGATGTGCTGTGGGGCTTTCTGCCTGCTTGTCTCTGGTGCTCATCCAGCATTTTACATAGAATGGAGAATCTCAGAATAAATTGATCCTAACAAAGGAGGTGGTGTTCCCCCAAATGTGCATGCAGCCTTTTACATGTAATGATCAGGGACAGGACGGTTTGCGTGTGTGGGCACTCCCATACGCTGGCAGGATTTGCTACTTGCTGGGATAATTTAAATCAATTCTGGTGGTGTTACAGAGAGAGGCGAGCCTGTGGGTGGTGCTTGCTGCTCATTGGTCATATCCTTTGTGTTGTCATTACATTTAAATTTAGCTGATGCTCCTACCAAGAACTACTACACAACTTACATTTTTACACAATATTTTATACAGCTGGTTGTACAGTACAGTAATTCAGGTACATTGTTTCTGTGATATAAAGATGCCCTGCCTGGGAATCAAACCAGCGGCCTCTGGGTTAAAATCTTGGTTTCATAACCATATACACCAGCAATACAGCACTGTTACATTGGTAATACATCAGTGTTACCAATATATGGTTTGACACATCACATTGGTTATTTGCATACATATTTTCTGTTAATTATATTTGATTTTAAGTTTTTTATTTTTAATAAATTTCTAAAAACCTGTTTTCGCTTTGTCATTATGAGGTATTGTATGTAGATTGATGAGAATAAAAATGAATTTAATCAATTTTATAATAATGCTGCAACGTAACAAAATGTGGAAAAAGTAAAGGGGCCTGAATACTTTCCGAAGGCACTGTATACACTAATAGGTCCATTTTGCTGAACATTAATATCTCAGGTAATGGTGAGCTGTCTGTCTCCATCTCTATTTGCCTGCCCCTGTATTTCTGTAGACGGGCTTGTTTCATTTACAATGTAAATGGCTGGCAGTGGCACAGAGATCACGCCTTAGTGCAGGCCTGACTGGAAAATCTCTGGGCCTCTCTCTATCTCAGCTCTCTCTCTCTTTCTCTCTGCCCCACATCTTTCCAGTGTTTAGATCTGAAAACTGAGAGTTAATGTGTCCCAAAGGTAAACCAGTGGCAAGCAGAAAAGGAGAAATTTGTTTTTAAGCATTTGTTTTTTTTTTTAGAAAAACGTTAACCCTGCGAGTTTATGCATTGGAATGTCTCTAAGTTAGGGTGTAGTTCCCCATTTAGGGACAGGATGTGAGGTCATTGGTGGTGTGTGGTGTGTAGCTGTGTAGCTGGGGTAAGCTGGAAGGAAGAAGGGCTGTAACACCGCCCCTCCCCCCACCACACACACACACATTGTTTCTGTTTGATCTGTACAGGAAATTACACTTCAGCTTCCCTCTTGCCACACTTCAGAGGACATGGTGACTATGACACCACACTGTCCTCAGTGCACAAACTCTGCATGCACTCACACACTTGCACTTTATAATGTACCCTCTATCCACACTTATTCGCACATAGATAGACACATACACATACACATACATGCAAACACACATGCATGCACGCCATTTTACCTAGCTTCTGTAGACACTCTTTGTCATACACACTCCGTATGCCATGTCCTGTCTACACACCCTGGCCCGCAGAGGCACTACCCTCTCTATGCAAACATATTTATGCAAATGTACCAAACAAAAACCTCACCACACCACTGCCATGCCCAGCCCCTACAAATCTCTCTCTCTCGCTCTGTCTCACTCTGATTTCCTGAGGAGGTGATTTAGAGAGGAGGGAGGAAGCTGTCCTTTGCAAATTGAACAGACTCGTGAAAACTTCTAGACTAAGAGAGAGGACAGAGGAAAAAGAGGGAAGGAGATATGTGCTTCAGATAGAGCCCCAGGAGGAGATACAGAAAGGAGGCAAAGTTGGGCAAAGGAGACGCAGGTAACTACAGTGTCTTTCTTAATCTGATGCCCACTTTATTTGCTGCCAGTTTACCTCAGTTTTGTTTCCTAAAACAGATGGTGATGTGGAGAGACAGATGTGGAGCTAATTAAGTTGAGAAATGTAGTGTTTAAGTCTGTACTGAGAGACGCCTGTTAAAGTTTGGGGGGTTTTCGGTCTGATGAGGCTCTGAGGCTGGGTAATAGTGGGGTGGGTGGCAGACATCCTGTGGACTTGCCCCCCCCCACCCACCCACCCACCCACACACACTGTTAGACTCCTCTACTCTTAGTCCCGAGAGAGATGGAGAGAGAAACAATGAAAGATAGCAGTGGAGAAAAACTTGTAGAACACCAGTAGCATCGGCAGTAGCATATTTTAAATTTAAACTCTTAAAAAAGAATGAAAGATGAAGGGAAAGAAACCAAGGAAGAAAAGAGGGAAAGATTGAAGTAGAGAGGAAAATAAATAGGGAAAGAGAGAGAGAATCAGTTCTTTAAGAGATGTAGGTGTGTGGAGGGTGTGTTTCCTGCTGGAACAGAACTTGGAGTGTGTTTGTGCTGCTGGCTATCTGGCCTGGTGTGAGAGAGCAGTGTTGTGTGCTAGCCTGAGCCCCTGTTTATGGAACGAGTGTGGCTCCACCACAGGAAGGGGCTGAAACAGGGCTCTCTCACACAAAACACACCATCTGTTTTACACCAACTCCCAGCTCCAGAGTTTGGTGTGTGTGTGTGTGTGTGTGTGTGTGTGTGTGTGTGTGTGTGTTTGTGTACAGTATGTGTACGTGTGTGTGTGTACAGTATGTGTATGTGTGTGTGTGTGTGTGTGAGAGAGAGAGAAACAGGAAGCAGACTGCATCAACAATTAAGCATCATGCTCACATGTTTCAAATGGAAATACTGCATGTAGGAGAGGACAAGGGCAGGGGACTTCTCTGAAACTATGTATTGCACATTTTGAGTGGAGTCTAGGATTGTACAGAGCAAGCATTTGCATCTCGGCATCCGTCTCTCTGCCCTTGTGTTGTCATGTCTGGTGCCATGTTACACTGCCGGTGTCTGGTCATGTCGCTGTGTCAGTTCGGGTTTTTATGTTCCTTCAGTCCTGGCTGTCAGTCTCTTCATAACAGGCTTGTCTGTGATCGTGTAATCTTTTATTTGACCTCCCTGTCTCTGCTCTCTATAGCAGCAGCAGCCTCAGCAGTCTGTGAAGAAAGGAGCTGCCGCGCCTTCTGTTGCACCAGAAGCCATGAAGGAGGAGCCTGACTGCAAGGTCAAAGGTGAGCGAGTCTAGGGCTCTCCCACAGGGGAGGCAGGGAGGCTCACTGGTGAGCTACAGCAGGTGCTCCTAACTCTGCTCTATGAATATATTTCCCCCTTTTAACAATATGTTGTTCCTATTTTCTCGTATTTACTAAATAACTCATTTTATCATTTGCAATAAAATTAAATGCTTTATGCATCCTTGGTGATGTTATTGTTAGAATTTCTAAATGTTAAATTGTTCTAAATAGCTGTGTGTCATACAGATCCATTATATAATGACATCATGATTTTGGCATCCCCCTATTTTCTAGTGTGTTGAACAGCCACTGCAACAGTTGGAGTTCAGAGTTAAATGTTGTATTCAGGCTGGGATTCTAAGCCACAGGATGGTCATTTTTGTGGCTTTGAGATTAAGTTCAGGGACCCCTGGATTATGGACCAGAGGGTCATTGATTCAAGTCCTCGTCTGAGCAGTAGGACAGATCAATTCACTTCAATCACAGGGAAAAATCCCTCTGTGTGTGCATGCATACATGTGTGTTTGCATGTGTGTGTGTGTGTGTGTGTCTGGATAAATGCATGTGGTGAGAATGTAAGCGCAGGTGTCTGTCTGAGCTGAAAGAACTTGTCTGATGCTTTATGAAAGTGCTTACCTGCGATACTTCATGTCCTGCACTCTGTCTGTCCCACAGCAAAGGAATATTGCAAGGTCCTGTTTCCTTACGAAGCACAAAATGAAGATGAACTGTCCATCAAGGAAGGGGAGATTGTGGCAATCATCAGCAAGGTGAGGGGACGACTGTCCAATCCATAACCTGGGGAGCTGTAGTGTCAGTCAGGGTGTTCACACAACCAAGCTTGCTAAGCAAAGCTTGTGGACTGCTGTAACCAGAGCAAGATACTTTGAATTTTCTTCAAGTTAAATGTCCTGTTGTTTAAATGTGCAGCATTGGTCAATCTGCACAGTCATGATATATACTAAGGAAATTAAGTCTCCTGTCAGGTCCTCAGCTTGCTCGGCATGTAGACATGGAGGGCACAGCTTGAAGCTGTGCTTACTGTGCCCTTCAGCGGTGAGGAAGCAAACCTGGAAGCTGACATGGTGTGTCCCTGCTGCAGTCCCGCTTTGCAGTGCACGTCTGTTGCATATTATTGCCTTGCTGCCCAACACAATGAAATGTTTTGATTTGTTAATAAAACTTTGGATACATATTGGTTGCAGATTACATTGTTATATTACTGCATGTGTGTCCGTTGTTCCCTTCTGTACCAGTGGGGAACACCAAATATTTTAATAAGTGGCTAAAATACTAACAAACAAGCCTTTTAATTGCCATATTGTCCTGAAAGAAAGTGACGTTAAATTCCTGGAAAAAAGGTGGCAATATCTTAAATCGTGTGGAGGGGCAGGGTGATTGTGAAAAAAACACAACAGAAGTGGTGATAAAATGGTCGAGCTTGGAAGTGAAGGGAAGTCATCATAGTTCAAAGTTAAAAAGTACAAAATGTGAACTTCATTTCACATTTTCCTTCTCTATGTTTGCAACCAGGGCCTTTTGACAACACAAGATAATGTGTGAAGGATTCAAAACTGCAAATTTTCATTTCTGATGAAAATGCACCATTTTGTGAATTAAGTTTTCCACTAGCCATTATTGCTCTAACCATTCAAAGCTTGGGATTTTACTGGGGTGATTTGTCTCTCCAAGATAAAGACAACGTTACCCTGAGAGACAAAAAGGAATTTCCAGTGGATATTTGTTCTAATGGTGTGTTCCATCCCAGGAATTTCAAGTTAATGACATATCACTAGCACTAGCTGAGCTGTGTTAATAGTTTCAAGAATAATTGTAACAGTAAATGAAAACACTATAATGTGCATATGGCGGTTTTATCTGCACATACTAATGTTAATCAAGGACAACGCATTTCCAATGGTACCATAAGAACAGCCACATCCTCAGATTTTGAAGCATGGGGCTTTATTCATGAAAAAAAGACAACCTCATAACTTACCGTGAAGTCGGTTGTGGTCCAAATCAATGAGTAAAGCTGCTTTTATTTGGTTCCTAACACTCAGGTAAGCTTTTGCAAAGCAAATAGCCTACCATACAGACCAAACTGGTGTGTGCTTATTACAAATGCCTGTGACCACATCACTGTTTCTTTTCCATTAATCACTTGGAGCATACAGAAGATGAGGCTATGTCAGTGCAGCTTACAAATTAACTGAACACATTTAACATTAAACACTGAACTTAAAAATTCAAACGCTTTGATGAGTAAAATTCTTTTTTTAATAAATATTAAACATTATTTAAAATGCCTAAGGTCTCCCCAAAAGGCACTACATGTAGATGGATTTCAACACCATTTTGTGTCCCTAATCTCCAAATCTGAAGCCCTCTCTATGACCTCCCTAGGTACCAACCCTCTTGTTTTCTTTTTAGATGGCCTTCTGTAAACTTATAACAGCCAGAAAGCACATTGTTTGTTATAGCAACTCAGAGGGGGCATAACTGTGTAACAGCTGTTACATTTATACAGACGGAGACATCATTCAATTCCCACTAGAATACACTTCGAAAACCATAATAACTTTTCAATGAAAGATAACTTTTTAAAATGATGTATGATTTGATTAATTGAAAATAAAAATAAAGCCTTATACCCAAATATTACTTCCGGAACAGTTATTTACTTATTTTGCTCAAAAAACTTCCACAAAGTGTTCCTTTGGGAGGTGGTAGCGGACTGAATTGCACATGTACAAACCTGAAATGGCTATAGTAGCCGCATTGCACATTAAGTTATTGACCATGTTACATTTATCAAGCATGATATTTATGGCGACCCTGCCCTACACAAATAATTCTGGCTCATAACTGAAGCAAAAAAGTGTTAATCAAACAGAACGAATGTAGGCACACAAGGTGCGTGCTGTCCTGCTTCTGCAGTACATGCTGCACATGCGCTGTGGCTGCTAGACGTGCAGTGTAGATGCAGTTTGTCGCTCTTGTTAAAATTTAGAATTTTGTTAGTGTGCACGCTGGTCAGCTTATTTAAGATGCACACACCCAAGCATTGATCACTTCCTGTGGTGTGAAATCCCCTGGGCTGCTCTACCAGTTGAGATGTTTGTTTCCAGTAGTTGCAGAGCCGGCCGCTGGCATAAACACTCTATGCAGTTTCTGAGGGCCTCAACCATCCCTGTGCCGCACAATGCCCATTTAAATGGTGGGTGTGATTTATGTTGGAGCACTTTGGGTCAACAACAACATGGTTTAATGGCCCCAAAACCCTAAGGCTAGCTATGATTAGTTATGTGCCCCTTTATAATTTATCTGAAGTTGCTGAGCTACATCAGCATGTGGTAGTGCTAGTGCTCAACAGTTGTACTTAAAGTATAGGTACATTGAAATTTGATGCCGCATGGCCTTGAATTTTGGGCCTGAGAATTCTGTAAGTGTTTTGACGAGATACCTTCACTTGAATACTGATTGGTTGTAAATAAAGGCCTAGGCTCTGCACTGCAGTCAGAGGCGGTCTGTGCTTATATATCTCAGCTAAATGCAAGGTTGGCACCATATGGCTGTATGGGGAAGGATAAACCCCCCAGGCAGCCATTAAGCCTAAAGTAGCTAATTGCAGCTCCAGCTCTTCTTTGCCCTTGTCTCCTGATGGTGGAATGCCCTTCCCCAATCAGTCAGGAAGGCAGATACCTTTGCTGTTTTCTGCAAGTATCTAAAAACCAACCTCTGAAGACTAGATCTTTAAAGAAACTCAATAAATAACCCTTCTCTCTTTTATTTTGCAGGTCTTTAGACATGCACCTTGACCGTGGCACATATTTCATTGTAACTTTGCTATCTCTAGCTCGAATTGTGTTTGCTTATCATTTTGAGTGCACTTCTGTAAGTGACTTTTGCTAAAAGCATCTGCCAAATGACTAGTTATTGCATTAAAAAAAACAAAAGTTTCAGGGTTTCTCTTTGATCCTTGCTTTGAAAATAGTTGCCATGCATACAATTGAGGCCAAAGGTTTAAATACACCTAAGCTAATTTAGTGGTGGTTGTAGGGTGTGGCCTGGGGCCACCCCTGAAATCTTATTGGCCACCCCTGTGGCCACCCCAGATCTGATAGGTGGTCAAGTTCATCAACACAATAAGGCGGGACAAATGCTGGTCAATCAATGATGACCTGATCCACTGATAGAGGGCCAGTTTTCCATTTCCAACTACTACAGTAATGGTAGGACTGAGGCCATGAGAGCTGATCTCTGGTCAGTAGGGGTGTGCAGAGACGTCATTATCTGTATCTGTATCTGTATCTGTATCTATTCAACCAACAAAATGACCTGTATCTGTATTCGGATAGAAGGCCGGACGTGGGGGTGGTTTATACCGGAAGTCACGTTAAATCAGGCAAATGTTGTATTTTCTAACCTAATATTCATTGGAAATGCAGTGGCATATAATTAATTATTGAACAATCAGAAACAGAAAAAAATGTTTTATAAATTGAAAGATTCTGTTTTTCATTGGAAATTACTATTTACAGTAAAGATATATAGAAACATATCCTTCAGTTGAAGGGAATAATCTTAAATTTCAATGATGCTGCGTTCGCGTTTCTTGATGTGTTAACGTAATTACTGCAGTTCGCTAGGGAATTACTACTTTACAACAGTAAACAGTTTTTTTGCCTGTTTTATTTTTATTTATTTTTTCCCCTACTGAACTAAGTTTGGATAGACTGCAAACCATCTGATGTCCTCATATTTTCCCTTGGTGGCAACTGTTACCATGAATGGATTTCGTGTTCGTTATAGCCAAGACCTATGACTGATACATACAGCATTTTACATCTTAAACGGATGAATATTGACTGAAATACAAGGTAAAACGTCGTTTTTTTTCAATATTTCGACTGGGTTTTTTAATGGAGGAAATTAACACATACAGCTAAAAACTACAGGTTCTAAGCTTGATTTTGATGTATAGGTTGCGGGGGTTTGAAAGAAATCCAGCTGCCACACCAGGCTTGTGTCTCGCTAGCTCCCGCACCTCCTCCTCGATGCGAGAGTTTCCCTGAGTGATAGCCGGGAACGGTCAGCTCTCAGCGCTGACTCGGTGGAGGCGACGACTAGTTAGTGAAATCAAAGTCCTATGTTGCAAACAGAATGGGCATTTTTATTTAGTGGGCATCCACAATGATATTCGATTTGAAGAAACATAACTGACGCATATAACTTATTTATTAAACGTTTTGCAGCGCAGTGGCTCAAAGTTTGTTGGTGTGTGTAACTGGTGCCGCCCTCTCTCTCTCTCTCTCTCTCTCTCTCTCTCTCTCTCTCTCTCTCAGTTTTTTTCCCCAAATCCGAATAATAACAAGCAACTTCGAGTAGAAGAAATATCTGTTTCCATCGCATTATTCGTGCTTTCCCAAATACAGTATTCGGATTCAGATGCATCCCTACTGGTCAGTGGACTTTTGACCATGAGTCAGAAAAAAGCAGGTCTCGAAATTGGAAGTACTTGAGCACGCCAATGGCTGCATCCACATGCTGGGCGTCAGACTCAGGACTCAGGACTCAGGACTCCAGTCATAGTGATGACAAATGGACAAAAGCGTATGGTCATTTAATGTTTAGTTATGTCGACTTTCCCTCTGAATGTGTGAAAACTTTATCTAGCACTTAGCAGCAACTAAATGTAGGCAAACTACACAGTACTAGCTTGATAGCCGGACTGTGTACACCCTACAACCACCACTAAATTAGCTTAGGTGTATTTAAACCTTTGGCCTCAATTGTATGCATGGCAACTATTTTCAAAGCAAGGATCAAAGAGAAACCCTGAAACTTTTGTTTTTAAATGCAATAACTAGTCATTTGGCAGATGCTTTAAGTCACTTACAGAATGACTCAGAGTGTAGAAATACATACAAGAGTTAAAATACACATTTAGGTACTGTAGTGATAATATCTTTGCATTATTTTTTAATCTGATACCAATGTTCCCTCTTAAACCTTCATAAGGGGCTCATTTATATGCTTTATAATGGACAAAAAGCATTTTATTCATTTTTGGAGAGATTTTAGATATGTTTCTGGACCCCTAGATATTTTAGACCACTGTGCTGATGGAAAGCTTGTAATTCCTACTTGAAAATGATGCAACAGTGAGTTTCTTGAGACAAAACAGTTGATTTGCAGAGAAATACGTGAATATGTTGTGATTTACAGCAATGCATTATTTAGACATTTTGGATAGATTTGGAGACGCTTAGTTTTTGCTTCATAAATCTATAGTAGTTCTACATATCCACCCTTAGATTTTATGAACTTGTGGTCAAGAAGTTTTTGATCCAGCTCATGTATAGTTTAACCTGCTGTATATATGCAATCTCTCTATTTCGTTGCAAACTAAAAAAGTGCAAATTAATTTTAGATTTTTTGTCTAGACAATTGCATTTGTGGCACTTTATTTCTTCCAAAATTATGAATATAAGCTTTGTAAATTGTACAAATGTCTTGCTTCATTTAAGCCATTTTCAAGTCTCTGTGGTGTTCACATCTGGAGTTATAGGGCTTTAAATAGGGTACCCCCTAAATGGGCAAGGATTGGCAAGATTTGGCATGTGCGCTAAGGGGTTAAAAGCCTCCTCCTTTTTCCTCCATACATAGCACTGATCATTATGGCCAAACAGTTAAATTTTTGCTGCATCTGACCAGAGAACACTCCTCCAAAAGGCTAGGTCTTTGTCCTGGTGATCACCTGCAAACTTCATTCTGGCTTTTTTATGCCAGTCTTGGAGTAGGGGCTTCTTCCTTGCACGACAGCCTTTCAGGCCATGACGATGTAGGCTTCTCTTAATGGTGGGTGTAGGTACTTTGGTACCTGATGCCTCCAACTCCTTCACCAGTTCATTTGTTGTTATCTTGGGATTCAGTTGAACCTTTTGAACCAAAGTTCGTTCAGCCCTGGGAGTTAATTTGTGCCTCCTTCCTGAACCAAGCACTGTTTGTGTGGTCCCAAGATTTTTATATTTACATACAATTGTTTGTTCAGATGCTCGTGGTACCTTCAGTAGTTTGGAAATTGCTTGCGATGGTCAACAATTTTTTTTCTGAGGTCTTGGCTGAATTCCCTGGATTTTCCCATGGTTTCAAGGGCGAAAAGGCAGTGACTCTAAAGCTAGGCCCTTAAATCCTGCCACAGGTGCCAATTAACTTCTAATTGTGGCAATTGGCCAATCAGAAGCTTCTAAAAAGTCATTACATCAATTTCTGGAATCTTCCAAACTGTTTAAAGATACAGTCAACTTGGTCAGTGTAAACTTTTGACCCACTGGAATTCTGATATTGTGAATTAAAGCTGAAATAAGTCTGTCTCAGCTATTGTTTTGAAATGACCTCTTATGGTAATAAAGTAGATACCTTATTGACTTAACACAGGAAATGTATGGTAACATGAAATGTGTGGAGTTGTGAAAAACTGAGTTTGAATATCTTTAGCCTATGTGTATGTAACCTTTTGGCCTCAACTGTAGGGTTTAGTAGGAGAATGTTGTCAGTGTGTACAATACCCATGATTCCCCGTTTGTATCCTTTGGTGCTGAATGGCTGGTCTGTTCAGTAGAAAAAAAACTGAACAGTAGAGTTGAATTGTGGATTCAGATTGGCCATGTGCATTGTCTCATTAGTTTAGAGTTTTGTGCCTGTGGCAGATATGTTGGCATCACAGACATCATTTGAGCATTTTCATAATCAGAGCACAGATATAGCCAAGTCATAGACATGACGTACCCATAGACACTTGGCCTAACCACAGATATAATATAACCACTGACGACTAAGCGTGGACGTGGGTTAACTGGAAACAAAAAATATGGTGTTTATTACCAGTATTATGCTCTGTAACTAAGATACCAATGACTCAACATTGGAAAGAGTTAATCTTCAGCAAAGATACCCTTGAGAGAAAGTACCATTGAAAGCAGTTAGCTACACAAAATCTACTTGAAAAGGTGCACTTAAATTTCACTACATTGAAACTAATATTTTTTTTAAAAACATCAAATATCCAATAAACTTCAGCTGAAATGTCATGTTGTAAAAATGCATTTGACTGTTCATCTGTCTGCCTGTGCTGTGGCTACAGTACAGCATGCATCTGTCTTTGGATGCATGCTGGCCCCTTTTATACCTGATTGTTCTTGCGACTTGTATCTAGATCAGTGGTCTCCAACCCTGGTCCTGGAGAGCTACAGGGTCTGCTGGTTTTTGTTTTCACCTTAAAATCAGCACCCAATTGAGACCCAAGACACCAGGTGAGTTAAGTTAACTGTGTAATCAACTGCTCTAATTAATTCATGAAGTGCAGAGTCACTGTGAAAACCAGCAGACGCTGTAGCTTTCCAGGACCAGGGTTGGAGACCACTGATCTAGATTGTATCCGGATAAGTTTTAACTGCTTTGCATTTACACTTGGTAGACAGATGTGTCTCCGGTTAGCCGGATTGAAATCTGATTGCAATTTTTGCGCTTAAAGTGTAAAAGCCTAACAACCCAATTCCTGTTTCGTTCAATATCGCAATACTTTATATAGATATTTTCCAGTTTCTTAAAGTTAAGGTAAGATGCCATATTCTGCTGACAATGTACAACAAAAGACCTAGGTTCTATCTGTAGCATGAGGGACTGCTATGTCACGTGACTTTATACTTTGGGAGGAGTATTGATTGTCACATGTATCTTTGTGAGATGAATGCATTTGCACTTGTATAACATCAGTCTCGTTTGCATCTCAGACCATCTCTTCAAGTGGTATAGGCAATAGGATTTCCGTCTGTTCATAATACATTGTGCGTGCATTTACATCTGCATTTTTCATGTGGATAATCCTTATCCACATATAATTCAGATGTTCAAGACACATGAAACAACAGGTGTAATGGGGCCTATGTTTCTGTGTCGGTTTTTTTGGTACAGTATGTTTCCATGTCTGTATTTGGATAACTATTTTTGTTATTATGTTTCTGTGTCTGTCTTTGATAGACTATTTTTCTGTGTTTTTGGATACAGTATGTTTCTGTGTCTGTCTTTGGATATGGTATGTTTCTGTGTCTGTCTTTGATACACTATTTTTCTGTGTGTTTTTGGATACAGTATGTTTCTGTGTCTGTCTTTGGATAACTATTATTTGTGTATTTTTGAATACAGTATGTTTCTGTGTCTGTCTTTGGATATGGTTTGTTTCTGTGTCTGTCTTTGATAGACTATTTTTCTGTATGTTATTGGATACAGTATGTTTCTCTGTCTGTCTTTGGATAACTATTTTTTGTGTATTTTTGAATACAGTATGTTTCTGTGTCTGTCTTTGGATATGGTTTGTTTCTGTGTCTGTTTTTGATACACTATTTTTCTGTGTGTTTTTGGATACAGTATTGTTATGTCTGTCTCTGAATGCAGTATGATTCTGTGTCTTTGGATATAGTAAGATTCTATGTCTGTGTTTAGGTATATAATGTGTCTCTGTCTGTCTTTGGATGCAGTATGTTTCTGTGTCTTTGGATGCAGTAGGGTTCTGTGCTTGTCGGTCTGTCTGTGGCTATAGTATGACCTTTGACCCCATAGGAGTGTGCAGATACCGGCTGGTGGCTTGGAGAGCTGAACGGCAGACAGGGAGTTTTCCCAGACAACTTTGTCAAACTGCTCGTCCCAGACACAGAGAAGGAGGTGAGAGTGCAACCATCGCTGTGTGGCCGTGCCTGGACCTGCTACACCTGGGCTTCTGCTCCTGCCTGGGTAGCGCCCATGCTAGGAAAACCCATTCTCATGCATCTCATGCAAAAGAACGGAGTGGTCTCTCTAGGGTGGAGGGTACAAGGGTACGGTCTCTTGTAGGGTGAATGTGGGGAGATAATAGGGATTATCAGACATGGGATTTAGTTTTTTGTTATGATTATCATGGGGGTTGTCAGGATGGTCTGTTTTATAAGATGTGTGATTGTGGGGGAAAGTTTTAGGGAGGGAATAGGGGACATTTTTGTCAAGGTAGGGCTCCATGGAACGCTCAGATTTGATTTGGTCATGCCCTGCTTATGATCGAGCCAACCAGTGACAGAGTGACAAATGAAGAGGATGCCGTGATTTGGGAGGCGGACATTGTGGTGGAGAGGGCAGGCGGTTTCAGTGAAAGCCAGTTACAGTGACTGGGGTACAGATATTGTTGTTTGCTGTAATAAAGTAAAGATTAAAATGGTTGTTCATGACACGGGCATAACTCACTGAGTGAGTCTTGGTTCATGTATGGACACAGAGGGTCTCAGTCTCTATCAGTGTGTGAGTGAGGGGAGCAATCACCCTTCAGATTTGATACACACACACACACACATATGCACACATGCACACCTGTATACACACACACACACACACACACACACACACACATGCTTCTCTACACAGCAGAAAAAGCAGCACTGCAACATGATTGGTGTTGAGTGTGTAAAACACTGGCCTTGACCACACCCTGCCTCACTCCCCTCCTTCCTGACTCACTCCTGCACCCCACCCAATGTTTGGGCTGGTCTACCCCGTTGTCCCGAGGCTCTGTGTTTCTGAATGGGGGGGGGGGGGGAGTTTGAGTTGTTAAACTGTCCTTATTTTCACAGAGACCTAAGAAACCCCCACCCCCAGCCACTCCCACCATGAAGCAGAGTACAGGTAAAGTCCTCTCCTTTCTTCTCCTATCCCTCTTTTTCTTTCTGTCCTCTCCACCTCTCTCCATGTCTTGCTCTATACCCCTCCTGCTCTCTTTCTGTTTTTTTCTCACCATCTCATTCTTTTTCACTATGTGTTGTTGCCTTCTGATGGCTTTACTGAATTCCAGGAATTTGGGTGGAGTGTATTTGGTTGTCAGCACAAAGGGATCTGATCGCCTGACCACCCTTTTCTCTTATTTTATCCACTTTAAATCACCTGACAACCAGGCAGCACTACAACATAACTATGGCAGATGGCACAACTCTCCCCCTCCTCCTGTCTTCCGGAGAGGAACCCTCATTTTATCATATGGGCTGGTACCCACTCCATAGACTAAGGTGTGCTTTGGCTGGCTTGTTGCTGCACCTACTGGCCAACAGAAGAATTGCTGTGTGGAGTTTGCTGCTAATCGACGGCTCAGAAGTCTCAGAATGTGCCGTGCTTTCAAATGTGTTAGTAGATCCTCACAGGCAGCTCTTAATAGCCTGTCTCTGCTCACCCTCCCCATGTGTGTACCAGCACCTCACAGAACTGGGCTCCCATAGTTCAGATTAGACTAATGTTCTACATTAAGCCTTCCCTGTATGAAGAAAGAAGCTCAATCAATCAATCAATCAAACTTTATTTGTATAGCACATTTCATACAGTAAGTGCAACTCAATGCGCTTCACAGAAAATAATTGCAAAGAATAAAATAATTCAAATGAATTATTTTAATTATAATTAAAAAGAGAGAAAATGAACAAACAATAATAATAATAATAATTAATAAATAAATACTTTATAGTTGTCAGTAGAGGGCAGAGCAAATGGATGACTTCATGGGACCCAAAAATGAATGAATGGAGTTTGAAAAATGAATTTCTCACCATAAAATCCACCTTAAAAGCCATTGTCCACTAGATACTTTATGATAAATCTAATTTCATTGTGGAAAAAATGTAATACTGACAGTTCTTAGTTTACTTATACGGCAGGATGAGTAAACTAGGAGGAGAGCAGGCGCTGTGGCTTCCTAATGCTGATTGGCTGAGCATGGTCATGAAAAAGTAGTATTTCAGCTGAACATTGTAGCAAACAATCTTTATTGAATGCTATGTTATGTTCATTTGTATTATTTTGGTGTTCCTTTATACAAGGATTCTTCGATGGTAGCCATAAACCAAGTCCTAACCTAGTTATACAGTCACTTTGACACATACACCCAATGAGCTACATCCAACATAGATGAATATTAATTGTATATTTGCCTGTGCAACTTTTTGTGTAAACTGCCCTATGTATATACATTTTTTTAAAACTATTATGTTGATATTTTGTCAATAGTATTTGAAAATAATATCATGCCCCTGCTTGTTAGAATTTTACATGCATGATCTTTGGGGTGGAGCTTCAATGATTCTCATTCATTCTTTATGTATTCTCTCCTGCTTTCAAATGGTAAAACAAAAACAGAGAAGTGGTTGACTCATTAACTATACTTTGGTTTTAATGGCCTCCACATCTTGTCAGGGTCCTCTGTACATGTGTTTGTGAGTGTGAGTGTGCGTATGTGACCTTGACAGGGACATAGTACATTAGCCAAATTTGCCGATATTACATTACATTACATTACAGGCATTTAGCTCTTATCCAGATCGACTTACACAACTTTTTACATATTGTATCCATTTATACAGCTGGATATATACTGAAGCAATGCAGGTTAAGTACCTTGCTCAAGGGTACAACGGCAGTGTCCTTACCCGGGAATCGAACCTGCGACCTTTCGGTTACAAGCCCAGTTCCTTACCCACTGTGCTACACTCCGATACAAAACTGGGAGGCACAGCTAATAGTTTGGAAGCTACTAAAGTAATCCAAGAAGATTTAAATAAAATCCAGAAGTGGGCGGAAACCTGGCGAATGAAACTTAATATATCCAAATGTAAAGTTCTGCATGTGGGAAATAAAAACATTAGGCAGGATTACCTTATGAGAGGAACAAATTTGGAATGTGCTTAGTTTGAAAAAGACGTGGAAGTAATGGTTGATCAAAGCCTTTCTGGTTCTAGGCACTGTGCTGTAGCAGTAAAAAAGGCCAGCAGGATGCTGGGATATATAGCCAAAAGTATTGAGTATAAATCCAAGGAAGTTATACTTATCTTATACAATACACTTGTTAGACCACACTTGGAGTATTGTGTGCAGTTCTGGGGACCGTACTACAAGAAAGATATAAAGGCTCAGGAAAAAGTTCAAAAAAGAGCAACACAATTGATTCCTGATATGAAAGATAAAAGCTATGAGGAAAGACTTAAGATGCTTAACCTCTTCAAGCTTAGTAAAAGGAGACTCGGTTGATTTGATTGAGTCTTTTAAAATCATAAATGGGATCAGCAAAGTGACTACAAGAGATTCTTCAGGTTGAGTTCTGTTAGTAGAACGAGGGGACATAAATGGAAATTAACAAAAGGTAGATTCCATACAGACATTAGGAAGATTTTTTTTTCGTGCAGAGTAGTGTGGAATAGCCTGCCAGGTCACATAGTACAGGCAGAAATCCTGGGGATTTTCAAGACTAGGCTTGATACAGTGTTAGATACTACCTAGTCTGTAGGTAATCAAAGCACTAATTTAGTAGGAAAATGGCGAGCATAGTTGGACTGAATGGCCTGTTCTCGTCGTTATGTTGTGTGTGTATGTGTGTTTGTGTTTGTATTTGTTCTGTGTTGATAACGCTGGCTGTTGGTGTTGTGGTCTGAAGGCCAGTGATTTTGTTTGTTATCACAGTTACCTACATGGTTTACCTGCCCCTCTCAATTGTCCTATGCTGGTGCTCATTAGTTACTCTATGGCACAGTAGTGGTTGACACACTGACTGAGCCAGGTGCTACAAACATCTCATATTGTTCTGGTACAAGCTTGACATCATGTCTACCTGACTCTGGTGACCTTTGACTTCCTCAGACAAAAAGCCAGATGCTAAAAAGGTCCCTCCAGAGCGCCCCGAGTCACTGCCCCAGAGAGGAGAAGAGAAAGGTATAAACTGTTCTGGCCTGCTTTGGTCTGTTCTGGCCACCCTCTGTTCGCTTTGCCCTACTTTGGCCCACTTTCCTCAGTTTGTATGTTTGTTTGTGTATGTGTTTGTCTGTGTGTAGGTGTGTGTGTACGTGTCCACACTTTTGTACAAATATCAGTGTGATGTCTTTCTAGCCTCTGCAGATTTGTACTGTATCTGAGCAGTAATGTAGTACAAAAAGTCCAGTCTTCTGAATAGAGGCTTGTGTGTGCGTACGTGTGTGCATGCATTCATGTTGCAGGCGAGGACATGAAGCCTGGGGACATTCCAAAGCCAGCACTCCCTGCCATCCCCCCAAAGAAGCCTCTACCCCCAAAAACAAACAACTCCTTGGGTCGGCCTTCCACCTTTGCCCCAAAACGCCCAGAGAGACCAGAGAGGCCTGCTGTCCCGAATATCCAGTGAGTGCTACCACATACACTCCTGGGCAAAAAAATGGGCCGAGCCCAAAATGGCAAAAATTAAGCTTTTAATGGTCTTAACAACAAATCATTGGTCAGAAAATTAGCAAGAATTAAACAAATGCACTCCTGAGACCTCCTGTGCCACCATTTGCTCGTTTACTTTTGCTGCAGTGAACTGTTTGGGGAAAAGCTAGAAACAGGGAAATTCACTTATACAGTAGACAAATTAACATAATGCCAAATAAAAGAGTCATGTTTTGTATTTGGTTGCATATCATTTGCATGCCATGACTTCCTGATGTCTGTGACCTATCAAAATCATCAGAGTCTGGATATCTTATTTTCAGGTTGTCCTACAAGCAATACAAAAACTCTTTGCATTTGAATGGATCTCCATGGGAATTGAGGGGTGGGACTAGATTCATCAACGATCCAAGGTATCAAATGAGCCTCAAATCACCGTGCTGCTGCCAGATATGCAATAGATACTACAAGCATTGTTTCTCCTGATTAATTTTCCTGTTGAACTCAATGGAAAAAATATTCAGGAGAAACAACACTTGTAGTACCTACTGCATATCTGGCAGCAGCACGGTGGTTTGAGGCTCATATGATACCTTGGACCCTTGATGACTTAAAGCCATTTAGCCAACAAATGTGTTCCATACTGTATCAGCATAATTTACAGCTGAATCTAGTCCCACCCCCCAATTCTCATAGAGATCCATTCAAATGCAAAGTTTTTGTATCACTTGTAGGACAACCTGAAAATAAGGTATCCAGACTCTGATGATGTTGAGAGGTCACAGACATCAGGAAGTCATGGCTTGCAAATTGAAACTATCTTAATGTACTTTGATGGACTTTTTAATTTAATGCTGCATTGCAGTTAAAGTATCGATGGGCATAAACATTGCCCTCTCTACTCATTTGCCCGATTAAGTGGTAATTTAGTTATTAAGTTTGATGATTAATTAATTCATTTTTTTTTATTTGGCTTCAAAAAGAGGTTACATCAGTCCCTTGATCAAGTACTGAAGGTCCTGAGAAAAACTAAGAAGTCTTTGGGCTGTACTCATTCCTTCAAAATTATACTGAAAGAAATGAAAATGTGGGAACTGTAGTGAACACTTTCCTCTGTGCCTGTTCCCTCCTTGTGTTCTCTCCTTCCTACTTTCCTTGTTTCCTTTCCTTAGAAGGAATCAAAGGTGACAAAACTCAAGAAGCCTTTTCAAAACTTTCAGTGCAGCTTTAATTGACTGAGAGCGGGATGTAGGGGGGAGGGTTGTCTGTCTCACTGCTTCAGCTGTCTTCCCAGCCCCTGGGTGATTGGCTGCAGAACACATCCATATAAGGCAAGGGGAGGGTCTGTGTTCAGCTGGGATTGGTCAGAGGAAAGTAGTGTGTGGATAGGGAGAGTAGCATTCTAGGCTGTTTGATCCTGCCCTCTCTCTCTCTGTCTGCCTCTTTTTCTCTCCCTCTCTCTCCATCTGTTTTTCTCTTTATGTCTATATCGTTCTGTTTCTTTCTCCTCCCATTGTGCTTTCTCTCCCCTTGTCGTTCCCCTGACTGTTTTTGTGGTTGTTTGTGGCAATTGGTCATCTATCTAAACTGACCTCCCCCCCTACCCACCCGTGCCCACAGGTGTGAGGTTCCCAGGTGGGAAGGCGGGGGTTCGTCGCTGGAGAAGGGGTCCTTGGACAGGGCCAATGATATTGGTGAGTCTGACCGCCTGTCTGCCTGTGCTGAGCTAAACATAGTCCTGACAATACCTCTCGTCACCCCCACATACACTGGTGTAGAGTTACCACAGAGCCCATTCCACTAACACTGTGTTTTTATTCCCTCTAGGGGGGAGTGTAGATTCAAGGGATGGTTTTAAGTTCCAAATTTAAGAATGGTGTGAAGAAAAGGGAGGAGTGTAGAGCCAGTTGGGGGGGGTGGAATTAGAAGGGGTAAAATCGGTAGAAATAGGGGGCATGAGTCACAGGCTGGTGTAGTGTATAGAAGTGTCAAATGAGGATGGTTTAGAATTTGTGGGGTTTTTGGATCAAGGTACTGTAGGATTTAGTGGTGTGTGGGGGCAATGTGACGTAGGGGTTGAATCGTGTGAGATCAGAGTTTGAGGGGGTGTGGGGTCAGGGTGGTGGAGATTTTGTAGGTAGCATGGAATCGGGATGGCGTATAATTTATGAGCCGGGTGGTGTATAGTTTAGGTGGGTGTAGGAGCAGGGTGGTGTGTAGTTTGGGCGAATGTAGGACCAGGGTGGTGTATAGTTCGGGCGGGTGTAGGAGCAGGGTGGTGTATGGGAGGATTTTTTTGCACCCATGGCACCCTTAGTAAAAAAATAGGAAAAAATTCTGCATAAGAAATAAAACAGATGGTGAGTTGTATTTTATGCTCAAAAATGTGTACCGTAAAATTATGTACTTTCATTTTCAAACAATTATTCTTTCTAAATCTGTTATGTTATTTCTAAAAAAACATAGGTGTCAAAATTGTTGCCCACCCCCCCAAAAGATTATTTTAAATGAAATCAAGAAAAGTTAAATCTACAACAAAATACTATTTAACGTCATCTCAGTCTTAAGGAATTTTAAGTTTCGCTAAGGCCAAATGAGGTAGCACAAATGCAAAGTCCCTTTATCATCCATTACCATGGGGAAACCCAAGGACAAGAGGCAGATGATTGTTGACCTACATAAATCAGGTAATGGCTACAAAAAAAAAAAAATGAAATATACCACTAGGTATGTGTTGTAGAGTAAAAGCAGCCAAATGGGGTGACGACAGTTTTTCAGGGTAACAGCAGCATTGTGGGGTAACATCAGCATTTTAGAGTAACAGTGGCCGGTTAGGGTAACATCATTTCTATAACAGCTACTACTGGGTGGTCAGAAGTCACAGCGAAGATCCACTTATTGGCCACTGCTTGTTCCAGTCGAGTGAGTTGGTGTTTAAAAGGGGTGGAGTCATGTATTAATACATCCAGTCAGGTTCATGTTCAGAGTGGGCCAATCAGGTCAGTTCATCTAAAGGGGCTCTCTTTGGACTTCTCCTGTACTGCACCAACCAAAGGAAGCTTTTTATGCAACTTTCCAGATTTCATAACATTCAGTTGTGTCCCTCTTTCACACTTTCATTTCCTATCTCCCTAGTTCAAAAGCTGTGATAGCCATTATTGTTGTTAGTTCCTTATTTCTGTCCTTATTTTGTAGTTGGGTTTAACGGGAAAGTGCAGGTGTATATAACTTTTACAGACTTGATTACTGTATCCCCTGGGAGCAGATGGTTACTGACTTATTCTTCTCTATCATTGCTTCCAGACTGTCCTTTCTTGTTGCGGTTTTCTTTTTGTTTCACATCATCTGTCACCCAGCTCCTAGCATTCTGTCACTTTCTCGCTTTGTCGCTATGGGCAACTTCAGCTCTGCGCTCACCGCTGGTAAGGCCCTTTCCCAACCCCGCCTCTCTCCTTCCCTCTCCTTCTCTCAGTTTCCCCCTCTTTCCCTCTTCCTCTACTAGCTCCCTCCCTCTCATCTCCTTTTCTCTCACCGTTTTCCCTCTCCCTCTCCCTCTCCATCTCAGCATGCTTGTCTGTGCATGAAGTCCAATACTCATTACTGTCATCTTCCCCTGCCTCTGTGGCCCCATGTTATTAGCCCAGGTGCCAGTTGGCTTGCTGACATTACCCTTTATTTCTGGCCTAAATACAGGCAACACAGCCTGGTACTGAGCCATTAGTATAAGATGAACCGTTACATCATTAATGAGTTTGAGCAGTTGGTGGGTGGGACCTCAGTGGTAGTGGCGCCTCTGGTTGGTAGAGAATTCTATGGGCTGTTGGGTGAGGGCATCCCCGCTGCTGCTAAATGGTATTTCCATCCACTGTTCAGGTATGACATACTCTAGCACTGTACACTCTATCTGTTCTCCCTGGATTCATTCAACTTCTGTCTTTGTCTCGGATTAAATTAAAACATGTAAAAAATTAAGTGCAAGAGTTTTCCTTCTCTTCATAAAAACTGTTTGACAAAAATGAAAATGAAATATGCTGTATTTAAGAATTTAAGATAACTTTTTATTTTTAACTCAGGACAAGTTCTGACTCTGTCTAGGCTTGATTTACAAAGTGGTAAATCAACTTTTATCCAAGAGGCTGATGTCAGCAGACTGGCACCTACTCAAGATTTGACTTTACATTTAACCTTTTTTGTTATTTTTTTGGTGAATTTTTAACATAGTAAACATTTACATTTTTTCTCGTGTGTAAATGCATACATGTTTCTCACAAATTGTCCTACTCACAGTGCAGTATTTAACCTCCTAAGACAAAAGTAATTGAAGGCAGACCCTTTTTTGAACCAAACCCATTCATAAACCCATCCCATTTTCGGAATACCCTCTGCCAGTTTGGGAGTGTACTGAGACTAGCATGCATGCTAGCCGCTGCTTCTTGTAATCCTGCAGTCCACAGGCTCAACTGTGTATCTGTCATTGCACTGGAAGAGTGCACTGCAAGGGCAGAAACATAGGGAGCGAAATGACCCTGGGAGTCGCAGGGGTGTGTGATGATGGGGAATGTACCCCCAACCGGGTTGCACAATGGGATTTTGGAAACCCTGCCTGGGAAGAATTTTAGTTAGCGGGCTGTTTTAACACCTGTTTTTCTAAACACTGGCAAACCGCAGCTGGCACCGATGATGCTTTGATAGTTGCTTGCTTTCGGGGTTCCAAGCTATCAATAGCTTTGAAACAGTTAAAAAAATTTCTTCTTTGATTGTTCTATTACTGAGACAATGATTATGGTCCTCTCAACATCCTCAGTAACCAGAGAAAGTATGCTAGAGTACACTGGTGAAAGGAATGGAAGCATACAGACAAAGTTGGACTCCACTGCTTGTGAATATTCAGATATTTGAGTAGTACTCTGTGTACAAGATGCTTTTTTTTCAATGTTTTTTCCTCTTTTTATTTCCAGTTGGCATGCCCAGTGATATTAATGTGCACTTATTGCTGCAACCACTGCTATGAATTCCAGAAAGTGCTGACAACTATATTCCTCTGAAGTCTCTGCCACTTCTTATCACAGTGCAGTTCGCAAGTCAGGCTCTCGCTGACATGAGTCAGAGAAAAGCACTTCATGTACAGCTCAGCAAGTGGACTCAGCGGATGCCTGATTGACCTGTGTGGGTCGCTAGTGAGCGTTAAGGCTAATCAAAACCAAATGACACTGGACCATCCCTGGTGTTGCTCAAACCAGTCACGTGTTGCCCTGTGAGGCTACTGGCCAGAGCTGACATTGGCATGGCCTGGAATTCTTACATATTCAAAGCAAGGAAGATATCAGTCAAGTGAATTTAGATGAATGGTATAAAAAAGTGCAATGGTTTAGAGGCACAGCTGCTTGAATATTATATTAGGAAAATAGTAAGAACAGAATTACTTGAAGTGGACTCAAATAATAAATATTTTGTTAGAACACATGTTAGAACACAGGAGAGGACCATCTCTAACTATTTAGAACCTCTGGTCCAGTTTTTGTGTACTGCTTTTTTCTGAGGGGTAAAAGTATTGTTGACTTCTTTGGGTAAAGGTCAAAGTTCAAGCTATACCTGAAGTCCACCTGAAAACCCAGCTGTGTGAATGGGTTATGTAGGCTACTGTGTATTGATGTAATTTTGTGATCTCATTTTTTTGAAGAAGTCGAGGACTTTGACTCCATCGTATCGTCCACGGAGAAGTTAAACCACCCAACAGCGTCTCGACCCCGTGTCACAGACAGACGGCCGCGGTCACAAATCTTCACGTCTGTGAGTAGACTGGTGGGGAACTGCGCTGTGGCAATGGTGTGATGGCATCACTGTGCAGGGCTGGTGCAAAACACACCATGTCACCTGCCTTTTGTTTACTGCTTCTGGAGTGGTGCTGCTTCTGCACCCAGCTTGTCCTTGAGATAAATTTAAACCTCCTCTATGGGAGGAGAGCTTGGGAATGGCACACACACACACACACACATACATGTGCACACAAACACAAACAAACAGACCAAAGACAATAGCATAGCAAGCAAGCATATACGCATAATGCGGTGCATAATGTTTGGGACCTTTTTTTTTGATTAGGCTCCACATTTTTGGATTTATAAGCAAGCAATCACGTGTGGTTAAAGTGCAAAGTGCAGAGTCTCAGCCTTTATCAAAAGCCTTTTATATATTTTGGTTTCACCATGTAGAAATTACAGCCCTTTTTATATGTGGTCCCCCCCATTTCAGGGTATCCTAATGTTTGGGACAATTGCTTCCTCAGTACAGATATATAAAAGAGATTTCACTATCTAGTCTTGATTCTAGGCTTTTGATTGCCTTTGGAGTCTGTTTTTGGTGTCAGCATGAGGGCGAGTAAAGTGAATGAAGCCATTATGAGGCTGAGAAATAAGAAAAAAAAAACAGTCAGAGATATACACAAAACATTAAGCTTATCAAAATGACCTAATTGTAACATAATTAAGAAGAAAGAAAGCACTAGTGAGCTCAGTAATCACAAAGGACCTGTTGGCCAAGGAAGACTACTGTCTGCAAACGACTTTACAAACAGAACTACAGAGGCTACACTGCCAGATATGACACACTAGTTAGCTGCAAAAACAGGATGGCCAAGCTACAGTTCGCTAAGAAGTCCCTAAAAGAGCCTGCAGAGTGCTGGAAAAAGTGGACAGATGAGACGTCCAAAGGAACTGCCCAAGAACCAACGCACCCCCCTTCATCTGTGAAACGTGGTGGGGGTGTTATGGTTTGGGCATGTATAGCTGCCACAGGTACTGGCTCATTTGTCTTCATTGATGATGTAACTGCTGATAGCAGCATCAGAATTAATTTTGAAGTGTACAGAGCATTTAATATGCTCAATTTCCAGCAAATACCTCCCAACTCATTGGATGGAGCATCATCCTACAGCAGACAATGATTCCAAACATACTGCAAAAGGTCAACAAAGTTTTTAAAAGCCGAAAACTGAAAAATTCTTTGCGGGCCAAGTCAGTAACCTGTTCTGAATCCAATTGAACATGCGTTTCATATGCTGAAAGGAAAACTTAAAGCAATTAGCCCCTTAAACAAGCAGGAGCTAAAAATGGCTGCAGTACAGGCTGGGCAGAGTATCACAGGAGATGCTACTCAGTACCTGGTGATGTCTATGGGTCACAGATTTCAAGCAGTCATTACATGCAAAGCATATGTGACTACTTTCATTTACATGTCCAAAACATTATGGTACCCTGAAATTGTAAAGTGCTGTTATTTCTACATGGTGAAACCATAAGTGTATAAAAATACCCTTAAATAAAGGTGAGAGTGTGCATTTTAACCAGATGTGAATTGATTATTACAAATCTAAAATTTTGGAGTGCAGAGCCAAATCAAGAAAAAAATGTATTTGTCCTAATCGTTAGGGGAGCTCACTATAAATCCCTAAATAACACCAATGCACACACCCTAGTACACCTGCATAACGCACAAACATGTATGCCACAAACAATTGTTGTTTCCCACAAACGGTGATATGGACTGGTTATTCTGATATTAAAAAGTGGAAAGTAAAGATTTAAAAGCATATTAAAAGTTAAACAAAGCCACACATCTAAGTTGGATATAGCACCACCTTTGTGTTGTGTGATATTTCATTTGTAATTCATGCGTAAGAAATAAATGACAAAAATAAAAAACAAAGGGTCAGATTCTAACAAACACAGACTTTTTAAGGGCATACTGTATTCAAACCCTCTTGACACTCCTGGTTGTTATTTATTGGTCACACCACTTTTAAAATGCTTGTCTTTTCATGGTAAATGCTCTGTTTGCTTTGTACTTAGTCAATCTTAAATTCAGTTTAATGTTTGCCATAGCACAGGACACTATAACTCCCTCACGAAAATAGGCTGTTTTTCTTCAAGATGACTTCTGACCATCCTGATAAAATTAAAGAGTTAATTCATTTTGCTTCACTGGTTTCCGTTGATTATACAAAAAATCACCTAGACAAGTTTTTTATATTTCGATTCCATTGCTCTTGAAATTTTTTAAATGGCTTGATTTACTTCAAGCCCGATATTTTATTAGCAACAAACCTGGAACGTTGCAAGTAAGGTTCTTGATTTATTGATGCACAATATTATACAGGTGTGAAAAGACACCAAAACACCATAGCCTATAGATTATTTGGTTTTATGCACTGTTCTATTGCAGTAAATGCCATTGCTTTTTAAAAAATGTAGCTGAATCTGCACTGAAACACTGGGACATTTTTTAATAATAGCTCTATTCCAAAAATGAAGTCTTATGATATTCCTCTATTTGGTGTTCAGTTTCAGCCCTGGGGACCCTTCTGTATGTTTGTATTTGCAACAGCTAATCTTGCTTAATTAAAATTGTTGAACATATTTTTTTAGAGTTTCTTCATAATTTTGTTCTTTGGATTTCTTTGTGGCTTTCATAACTATTTCTGATGTTATGTGGGGGGTAAACAAGAACCACTGCTCTATTCACTGAATTATTTACAAACTTGCACTGGTTGTATTTTATTTATTGTATAAAACAGTGAAGATTCTGAAGTTGGAGACTAACAGATTAGTGGCAAAGAGTGAGTTCCCTTACACTTTAAGACAAGCTCCTATCTCCAATCTGGACTCCACAATTGTCTGGCCCACACCTGTTTCTTGGATTTTTCTGACTTAAAGACCTTTAAGTCTTGTTTGATTAAATTGTCTAGTTTGATTGAACTGCATATACCCTCAACAGGCCCTTAAGTGCATTTCTAAGGGAAATACATAGAAAGGTAAACAGCGTATGGTTTTTAATTGTATAAGATATCTGTGACTATATTAACATTGTTTACTGTAAATATACTATACAATCTACTACACAAAATTATAAAATCACCCAGGCAAATTATTATGCTGTGTATTTAATGCATAGATTGTTTTGATTTACTGTTAATTTACCACCAATTTCTCGCTCTATTTAATATATTTTTTACCTTTTTTGCCGCTACCCTTAAGTCTAATTCATACTTTCCGCGTCCGCGTGTCCGCAAGGGTCCACTTTGGTCCGTGTGGCGTAAATGACGTCATCTGCCCATGTCCGGAGGGTCCACGCAGACCCCTATGTGGACGTCCGCGCGCAGCCCAAAATTTGTGACCGCGCGGACTGTACGCATAGCAAGCGCGCCGACTGCGCATGCTACAGATAACAAAATGGATGCTTGTTTTAAAGAGAGGTTGTGCAAGGAGATCCTCCGTTACCCACATTTATATTGTCTATATGGGTATTAATAAAAATATTCTTTCACCACTCAAAAATTGTATTCTGTCATAGCAACAAGATAAACCCTTCAATAGCCCTAAGATATGCCAATACAGCAGTGAAAACGCTGCTCACTGAATAACGAAATAAACGAGACAAAGTTTTTAAAAATGATACCATGTCATTCTACAGTCAATATCTGGGACTAAATGTTGAATAGATATACAACCTTTCCATTGGTTTTACACGTAGAGATGTCCCTTTTGAGACTGAGTGGTCATATATTGTCTTGGACAATCCGGTTGTGAAATACATGCGCATTTGTGATGTCTGGGTACCTTCCAAAATAGCTGTGCGTAATACCACACCGGTTGTTTGCGGCGTTGTCACCCTTTTTAGTACAGTCTGTCGTGATTGACAATTCATTTATTCAGTAGGTGAGAGTATAAGCTTTCTAACGATGTATAGCATGTCTAATTTTGCTTTTGGAATAGCGTTTTATAGGTCAGCGTAACCGAAAGTTTTCTTATCATCGCATTCAATTACGCATTCACTCTGTGAAATGCGCATGCGCGGAATGCCAGACCGATGCGGACCCTCAATTGTAGTATGAATGGACCGCGTGCACGTCCGCGCTACTGGTACAAGTCCGCAGCTGTCCGCGGACGCGGAACGCGGAGAGTATGCAGCAGCCTTTACTTCTGACTGGCCCCAAACCTTACCTCTGCCTGACTCCAACTCTCACCTCTCACTGACCCGTACCCTGACCTCTAACTGACCCCCTACTCTCACCTCTGACTGACCCCTACCCTTACCTCTGACTGACCCCTACCCTCAACTCTGACTGATCCCTACTCTCACCTCTGACTGACCTCTACCCTTACCTCTAACTGACCTGTACTCGTAACTTTCTCTGACCCCTGCCTTTTCCTCTCTCTGACCTCTACCCTTACCTCTGACTGACCCCTACTCTCACCTCTGACTGACCCTACCCTCTCCTCTCTGATCCCTACCCTTACCTCTGACTGACCCCTACTCTCACCACTGACTGTTCCCTACCCTTACCACTCTCTGGTCCCTATCCTTACCTTTGACTGGCTCCTCCTCTTACCTCTCTTGGCAAAAGCTATACAGAAACATGAATGCTAATATTGGGTGTGTTTTGGCAGAATGCTATATGTCGTTCTCTGGTGACCTTGTGCAATAGCTACGTTCTCTGGTGACCTTGTGCAATAGCTCCTCTCTCTTCACCTCAGTTTCCCCACTGTCATTGCTAAAGGCATTTTTTTTTCATCCAGGTTGTTTTAACCACAAAGTATATACTTACTAATCCTACCGAGAGGGGCTTGTTGTCCCTTTCTCTGTCTCCCCCCACCCTGTGTCTCTGTCCAACACTAACACCACCCTTTTTTCTTTCTTTTCCTCCATATCTCTCTCTTTTAGTCCTCTCTCTCCAGCCCAGATCTCCTGGACTACCCCAGCCCAGAGGAGGAGAGACGAGAGAAGGACAAGGGAAAGGAGGAGCTGGACTCCCCTTCTCCCAAAGCTTTCGAGGGCAACAAGAAGGTACCCCCCACCCCAACCCCACCCCCTACCTGCATGCACACCCATACCCAACCTGTTGCCTAGTCAATGAAGATGGAGACTGAGACCCTTTTAATGGGGTATGATGGGGTTAGGGGCCAGATGACAGTATTAAGGTGCCATTGAAATATCAGCTCCTACAAAAGTACTGATGGACAGGAAGTATGGTTTCATACAATGCGTGTGTGCTTTTTTCGGATGAGAGGGAGAGTGGAGACCATCAGGGATGTGTAAATGTGCTTGTATGTGTTTTTGGATGTGTTTACATGTGTGTGTGTTGAGATTTATTGTATGTGTGCTCCGGTTGTGTGCTCAGAATATGCGTAATTTTCCAGTTCAATTGCTGAGTAGAGGTATATTGTATGTGATGATGAATGTGTGGTGTGTACGATATCCTTGAGTACAGATTGTGTGTTGTTTTTCACTTATTGTAAGCATTATGTCTTGATTTAGGTAATTGTGTTTTGGAGTTTAAGGGTATCGAGTACACCAATTTGGGGGTGCATTGTGTTTGGGGTTTTGCAGGGTGTTGAAAGGTATGATTTTGGAATGGGTTTTTTTTTTTTTGTTTTTTTTTAAGTGCTTTGATGGGTGATTTTGGGGGCTCTTGAATGTGGTGATTTGGAGATACACTGAATTTGGTGAATTCAGGGTTTATTGAATGTGGAACATAGTAAATTAAATTTTTGTTATATTTGCTAAAGCCTTCCTCGTGGAAACCTGAGGTGAATGTACAGGCCTGCCACTGCTGGATTTTCCCAGAATGTTGCAAAATACAAAGAAGAGTTTGCTCTTTGTCTTTGCATCGAACCCATAGAACCATTTGAGAAGAATTTCTTCTCCATGCGCTCTTCATATTTATTTTTCATATTTATTATAGATTGTGTGGATCTAAATCAGAGACATTATACCATTGATCTCCCTCTGAAGGCAGCATCCAACAGAAAAGGAACCTCAAAAGGCAATGAATTTGGGACGCTCTTTGAAGGCAATATGATGTCACAGAACATTTGCATACCCACACAAGATTAGTGTTTACTGTTACAGCTGATGGCTTTTACTTTCCAACTGAGAGACCCAGTTGGAAAGTAAATACAGATTTTGTCAATGTACTTTTAGATGTGACTATAACAAATTATCGAGTTCACTGTATATTCATATTTCAACTGCTTCGCTGGTTTGAGCCACCATTAATTTAACGGAAGTGAAAAGTCTGAGAAAATCGCAACAACCTATGGGATATCCTTCCTGCTGAAGGATGCACCAGATGTTGCCTTAAAATTATACCAAATTTCACCATTTTGGTGAGTTTGGTTTGGGACATGCCTATGAAGGACAAGTGCGAAAAATTGTGAAAATGCTGCCTTCAAATGCTGGCTTCTGAGGCAGCTGACTTTGTATTGGGACACTACTAATGTGTTCATTGTGGTGATTTGAGGGTGTACTGAATGGATTCAGCCTGCCTAAATTCACTCGTGTAGCACTACTTTTGAACACCCTTCACTTCACTGCCCACAGCTCAGTTCTCTTACATTGGCATACCAAGCTGTGAATGGTATTGCCCCTTCTTATATTCAGACAAGATATGATCTCCTATCTTCTACACCTTACACTCCAAACAGACCTCTCTGTTCAACGCCCTCTAACTAGCTGGCTATCCCGTCCCTTCAAGCTGCAGCTGCTCCTCATGAGTTCAGCTTTTCTGTGCCCTCAACCTTCCTAGTCAGTCAGGAAGGCAGATATTATGCCTAATTTCCACAAATTTCTAAAAATGCACGTTTTCAGACAACACCTCAATGTTGTATTTTTAAAAAAAGAATCCTTCTTTTCCTTTTTTCACAGGTCTTGAAGCATCTGCCCTGATGATGCCGCATATTTGATTGTAACTTTGCCCTAGCGGTGTTTGCTTAACATGAATTGTGTTGAATGTGGCCGTTTGGGGATATATTGAGTGTTGATTTGGGGATTTGCTGAATGTGATGATTTGGAGGTATATTGAGCAGTGATTTGATGAGGAGCTGAATGTCTTAATTTGAGGGTGTGTTGAATGTGTTGATGACTTTGGCACGTCTTTACCTGCTGGGGTGTCTCCACAGGGTCCCGACAATAAGACGCCACTGCCGCCCAAGCCTGCGGTGCCTCCCTCGTCTTCCAGCGGCGCTATCCCCCCTGGTCTGTCCTCACTGCTCCCCACACCCATCGGCACTGCTTTGCGTCCCCCCTCACCCTCCACCCCGGACACCAAGCCAAAGAGTGAGCTGGGTCCCCAGGGGCCCCCAACCCTGGAGGAGCTGAGGACCCAACTGAAGGACCTGAGAGGAAGCATTGAGATGATGAAGAACCAGCACAAGTACGGCGGGGGGAGGGCGGGGGGCACTGTCTAGGGTAGTGGTACACAAATGTGGGTCAGAACATACCGATGGGTTGTGGTGGGTAGTAAGGGAGTATGTGTTGATGCAGTATGTGTTGTGTTTGTGTGTATGTGTATGTGTGTGTGTGTGTTTGTGTACAAATGTGTCTAACTGATGTTCTTTTGCCTCTTAGAAAAGAAATTAAACAGCTTATGAGTGAGCTTGATGAAGAGAAGAGGATCCGTCTGTCCCTACAGGTGTGCTTGATGTTATGCAGGTGTGACACTGTAATTACATGCATGTGACATCAGCAGACCAATATTGCATTGGTAGACTTGGGGTATATTCCAGATCTGCACTGGTAAACCATTTGGAATTTATACCACCTGTTCATAATTAGAGTGGATATATACTGTACACCAGCTCTGCACAATTAAATAGTTTAGGTATCTATCAGCTGACTACATGCCAGCAGTATTCCCAATTACCATTTTTTATCATGTTAAGAAAATATGTCTGAACGGTTGTGTGGTTTCCTAATGTAGGTGTTATGCCGTGTTAAGTGTGTTAATGTAGCCACTCTACTGTGTTCTGAGGTAAGCACTGTGCTGTGTTCCAAATTTGTTAAAGGATTATTCTGGTTTTGTTGAACATGGCTCTTATTTTCCTAGTATTGTCCATCATTCCTATCGGTTCTGATAGTATTTTATGCACCTGCTTCTTTGTCAGGTTTTTTGGTTTTTTCCTTTACAGTGATATCATATCAAGAGACAGGTTCTGTTTACCTCACACAAGCCCAGTTTATCTAAACATTTTATTTGTAAGTGAAAACTAATTTGAAAGTTGAAATTTATTCGCTGAAATTGAAAGTGAAAAATAATTCCATTTCAACTTGCAGAATTGACCTGCCGTACTTACAACTGGACTTGTTTGAGGTAGATGAACCTGTATCTTTATATGCTAGATGCTGTTGTGAAGCTACTGGCATGGAGAAAGAAAACTTAAAATGAATAAATAAAAACTCAATGAAGCAGGTGCATAAAATACTATCAGAACCAATAGGAATGATGGAAAATACCATTAAAATAAGGCTGGTTAAAAGAAGTTGAATGATCCTTTAATGCAGGCACTCTACTGTGTTGTGACGTAGACACTGCCATGTTCTTGTGTTGCAGATGGAGGTGGAGCATATAAAGAAGGTCTTGTCCAAATGAACAGGCTCTTGCTGGAGGAGTCACACAGACACAGACTTGCAGCAATCCACGCCACAGCCAAAATAGTTTGTGCCAAATACAAAAAAACCCAAACAAAACACGAAATTAACAGTGTCACAGAAATGCCCTATTACCCCCATTTTGAAACTTTTGTTTTATTTGTACGTTTTGTTTTTAGAGCCTATTTTTTGTGTAATGCATGAGTCACAAACAGGGCTGAAGGGGCATGCCCATGTGACATGGGAATGAGTGGCTGCAGTCATTGGCATTGACTGTTGCCATCACAATTCACTCCTTTTGTAGAACATTTACAAAGAATTGTGGTTACCATGATACCACACTGGTACTATTTTTGATTATACTTAAATGAAATAAAAGCAGAAACTTGCATTTCACTAAAAAAAGTTCACAAGTTAAATATTTTTCTTTGCCACGTGTGTGGTGTTTGTTATTTTAATTTTTTTGAGATATTGTATGTGTGTGTGTGTGTGTGCATGTGTGCACATGCGTGTGTGTGTGTGTGTGTATGTACATATGCACAGACAAAACTGTTTATAATGGACACCTGGACACAACTATTTAATGTGCTACAAGTCTCCATGACAACCTAACACTGAGGCCTTCTTCTATACTTTTTCCTTTCTGTCTTCGGTGATGAGAAAATCTTGTTTGTTTTTTCTGACTTGGTTATTTCTTTTGCAGAAATCTTCTATACACACTTTTATATTATAATGTGTGAAAAAAAATTATTAAAAATTAAAACACAACCAACATCTTGGATTATGCCCGATGTTCCAATTTCTGCCATAGAATACTGGGGTTGTGTATCTGTCAGTCCCAAGACCTCTCCGCTGCAGCAGTTCCTGTGTTTCTTTTTTCTTTTGGCCACTAGGTGCCACAATAGAGCTGTCTTGGAGATGCATCTTGGCAAACAGCATTGCAAGAACCCACAAACATGCACACAAATGCTGACCTAGGATCAGCTAACCAAGAACCTGATCTCAGTTACAGCCTTTTATACATTTATCTGAAACTGATCTAAGGCCAGCAGGTAGTATATGCCTTTAATAGCCTGTGGCAGCTGTGTGATCCTCTGAAAGGTCAGACGTCAGCAGAGATATTTTAGCTGTGCTTAAGGTTTCACTTCAGGCTCAGCAGCTGATGGTGGAATACATTTATCTGTGTTTTCCTATCAATCAAAATATATCAATATATTCATACACACACACGCATATGTATGCACATACACCGACCCATCACACCATGTACACAAATGCACGCGTCATCACAACACACATACATGCCTGCTGTACACATACACACTCTGTACAGTGCAGTGCATAAGTATTTGTGGACATGGACACAAATTTTGTTGTTTTGGCTTTGTACTCCAGTGCATTGGATTTTAAATAAAACTATGAATATGAGTGCTCAATGCCAGCTTTAATTTGCGGGTATTTACATCCATATCAGGTGACTCACATCAGAACCATGGCCAAAACATTGGGTGCGTCAAAATCAACTATTTGATTAATTTTTGGAAGAAAGAATGCACTGGTGAGTTAAGCCATAGCAAACGACCTGGTAGACCATGGAAGATCGCTCTAGTGGATGAATAGAAAAAACACTTTTCAACTGTCAAACAGATCAGGAACACTCTCCAGGATGTAGACAAATGTGTTAAAGACTACCATAAAGAGAAGATTATAAGTGCACAACCTCAGATGGTTCACTGCAGGATGCAAACCACTGATAAGCCTCAATAACAAAATGGGCAGGTTAGAGTTTGTGCCAAAGTGATTGAAAGAGGAAATTGTTGAGAAACCAAATGCCTCCAAACACCCTGGATGACGCTTCTTGCAGCAGGACAATGACCCCAAACATACTGCTAAAGCAACCAAGGAGTTTTTCTGGGCAAAAAAAGTGCAATGTTCTTGACCAGCCAAGTCAATCACCTGACCTGAATCTAACTGAACATCCATTTCACTTGCTATAGACAAGCCTGAAGGCAAAATTCCCCAGAAATAAACAGGACCTGAAGATGAGTGCAGTACAGGTCTAGAAGAGCATCCCCCACCATCTGGTGATGTCTATGGGTTTCAGACTTCAGACAGTCACCAAATGCAAATGATTTGCAACCAAGTACTAAATATGATAACTTTACTGCAGATTGTTAATCTGTAGTAAAGTGTTAAATGTTAAATCTAAAGGAGCTGGTCTTGCGTCCTAAAGGTTACAGGTTTGAGTCCCAGGTAGAGCACTGCCATTCTACCTTTGAGCAAGGTACTTAACCTGCATTGCTTCAGCATATGTCCAGCTGTATAAATGGAGGCAATGAGAATGCTATGTAAAACATTTTGTAAGTTGCTATGGATAAGTGTCTCTGCTAAATTCCTATAATGTAATGGAGTATATTCACTTTTATTTCTAATTCAGTGTGCTGGAGTACAGAGCAAAAACAACAAAAATCATTTCACTGTCCAAATACACACTGAACTATATACGTAGATGTGCACCCATACACACATCTATGCACATGCACGAAAGTGTGCACACAAAACACATATAGAACAATATACACATGCAGACAGACATGCACAAAAACACAATCATAAGTGCATATATACATAGTTGAGGCCAAATGTTTACATAATAATAATATCCTTGCATTTATATAGCACCTTTCCGAATGCTCAAAGTGCTTTACAGTCAAGGGGAACTCACCTCACCCACCACCAATGGTGACCGGAGCCAGAAAACCAGGCTTAAGTGCAGGAAAGTTGATTTTTGAGTTTTTTATAGCATGTGCAAGCTGAGAAACAGAGCTTCAAATAGATGTATCATACATGGAGATTGGACAATTACTGAGGAAGTTGTGCTGTTTTTAAGTTAGACATTTATGCTGAATGGGCTGCCAGAAAACCAGAGATTTTCACTTCCAAAGATTGACAAGGGATTCCCACACTTTTGTGACATATTTCCTTAGCAATCATGTGTTTAAATAGATAGCAGTTACACCAAATTACACATAATGCATTGTGGTGGTATATTCTACCTATTTGATGTTGAATGCATGGAATACAAATATTTAAACTGCTTAGAAATCAACTTTAATGTAGGTTGAAAGCAGAAGTTGGGATCCTCACTGCCTCTTGTTCACACCCACTCAGACTTTGAATTAATTTATTCAGCCTTAGTCACAGCCTTTGACAAGCTGTTGTCCTACTACTCACCAGTGAAAAGAATAGTACTTTACATCATTCTGAAAGTAATTAAGCTACCACAAACTACTGGGAAATGTAGCTACTAGAGCTTAAATAGATACCAAATTACTAATGCATTGTTGTGGTACATTCTACCTATTTGATGTTGAATGCATGGAAAATGTGAGGAATAAACCACGACGGGCAATTAGAAAGGTTACAATTCCTGAAGGAATTGTGTGGGCTTGCTTCAAATTCGAACTGGCACTGGCCTCAAATCTCTACGCGGGTTGTAGCTGTGTGTCCGTAGCTTCTACTCATGCGTGCAGGATAGCATCCGTACGCGCTAACTAGTTTAACTGAAGTAGGCGAAACGCTAACATAGGCTATTAAGATGTTATCTTCTGTACAGATGGGATTTCTGTGAGTTTCCGCATGTTTGATGAATGGTGCTACTCGTTTCAGCAAGGCATCAAAACGCCTAGCACACATTCGGAAATAAGAGTGGTGGACCCATACCATAACTCAATCAAATTCATCTCCCTAGCTCTGTCTTGCTTTTTAAAATGGTGCGGTCACACACTGTAGCCTACAGCGTTTTTCCAAGACCCCCTGAAACCGGGTTTGAATGCCAGCTAGTTTTACGATAGGTTCGCCGTCACTTGTTACCTAGCCAATATTAAAAGTCGTCTGGGTTTTAGCTCAAAATGGTCTCATGGCATGCTTTTTTATCCCAGTTAGCTAGCTAACTAACTACTGAATTATATTAAAAACAGCGGTTACTATAAACGCAGATTAACAAAGATAGAGAAGAAAATGCGTCCCGTAGCCATGAGTTGAATACGGAACGCCTATTCTACCGTCCAGATAAGAGACGCTTCAGTATTTTGCGCGATGGTTGGCAACCGTAAATGAAGCCAGTAACTAGAACCGTGATTCAACGTTGCCATAAATTGCGAAATTGGACACTGAAAAAGGGAGGGGGCGTAACAACAATTCAAAATCGAAAGAATAATGTTGCTATTTTAACTGCATTAGAATGCTGGATTTTGTAGCGCACCGATTTTAGAACTGTTAAAAGGCCGAGGTATCCCTTTACTTCATTTTTACTTAATTGACTAACATGTCAATCTATTCGTTCTTGTCACTGGCACTATCTAAATTCAGCTCGGTAATTTGGCGGAGAACATTATCCACGTTACCAGCGTTGTCACACATGATAGAATCTCCCGCGACACTCACAAAAAAGTTGACTAGATTGTAAACAACACAAGGTATTTCCTGACTACTTATGCAGGAATGTCATGCGGAATGGTCATTAATATGGCTGTCCCTCCCATTGTCCTGCCCCCTCGCAACAAACAAACAGAGAGAGAGATAGAGAGAAAGAGAGTTTCATTATTTAACCTTTTCTCATGTTTACCAATCAAATACGAGTTTGGTATTAAGGTAGGCTATTAGAAAGTATACATGTTTAAGAAGTCATTTCTGCAAAAAACGGAATTTTGGTGAAATAAGTGTTTTCAACTAAAACGCGATTTCTGGATAATCACCTCGTGCGACTTAAGCCTGGGTTTAGTGGCTCCTGTACATATAAATGTGTAGCACCCACCTGGGTGATGCACGGCAGCCATTTTGCGCCAGAAAGCTCACCACACATTAGCGAAGGTGGAGAGGGAGAGAACATATTTTAGCCAATTAAATCTGGGGATGATTTTGTGGCAGTTTAGGAGAGCCAGATCTGGGATTTAGCCAGGACACTGGGGAACCCCCTACTCTTAGCGATAAGTGTCATGGGATCTTTAATGACCACAGTGAGTCAGGACCTTGGTTTAACGTCTCATCCGAAAGACGGCATCTCCTACAGCACAGTGTCCCTGTCACTGCACTGGGGCGTTGGGGTTTATTTGACCAGAGGGAAGATTGCCTCCTGCTGGCCCACCAACACCATTTCCAGCAGCAACTCAGTGTTCCCTGATGGTCTCCCATCCAAGTACTAACCAAGCCCACACCTGCTTAGCTTCAGCCATTCGGCAGGAGCAGAGGCTATTCAAACTCAGTTTTTCACAACTAATTTCATGTTACCATACATTTTTTTGGTATGTCAATTGGGGCATCTACTTTGTTCACATCAGAGGTCATTTTAAAACAATCAGACAGATTTATTTCAGCTTTAATTCACTATATCAGAATTCCAGTGGGTCAAAAGTTTACATACACCAAGTTGACTGTCTATTTAAACAGTCTGGAAGATTCCAGAAATTGATTTAATGACTTTTTAGAAGCTTCTAATTGGCCAGTTTTCATAATTAGGAGTTAATTGGGAGTTAATTGGCACCTATGGTTGTATTTAAGGGCCTGCCTTTAGAGCCACTGCCTTTTTGCCCTTGATACCATGGGGAAATCCAAGCAACTCAGCTAAGACCTCAGATAAAACAAGACCAGGTCAAAACCTAGTATATGGCTGTACCGGCCGACCAATGGTGTGATGTCATAACTCGGCCGACCAATGGTGTAACTTCATCACTCACTCAGTCAGTCACAGACATTCGCATTTGTAGGGCTGGCCCCGCTGTTGCGGTCCAGCCAAAAATTGTGGACCTCCACAAGTCCAGTTCCTCCTTAGGAGCAATTTCAAAATAACTGAAGGTACCATGAGCATCTGTACAAGCAATTGTATGCAAATATAAAAATCTTGGGACCACACGGACACTGCATCATTCAGGAAGGAGGCACAAATTAACTCCCAGGGCTGAACAAACTTTGTTCCGACAGGTTCAACTGAACCCCAAGACAACAACAAGCCTTTTGCAGGAGTGTTCAGAAAATAGATGGCATCATGAGGAAGGAGGATTATCTAGAAGTACTGAAGCAACATCTCAAGACATCAGCTAGAAAGTTAAAACTTGGTCACAACTGAGTCTTCCAGCAGGACAATGATCCTAAGCATACCTCCAAAATTGTAACAAAATGGATTAAAGACAACAAAGTGAAAGTATCGGAGTGGCCATCACAAAGCCCTGACCTGAATCCCATAGAAAATTTGTGGACTGAATTGAAAAAGCGTGTCTGAACAAGGAGGCTCACTAACCTGACTGAGTTACACCAGTTCTGTCAGGAGGAATGGGGAAAATTCTGACGGAGTATTGTGTGAAGCATGTGGAAGGCTACCCCAAGTTAAGCAATTAAAAGGCAATGCCACCAAATACAAGCACTTCAGAGGGTGGTGAAAACCGCCCAACGCATCACCAGCACTGCACTCCCAGCAATTCAGACTGTCCAGCACAAGCGGTGTCTGCGGAAGGCACGCAGCATCGCCAGGGACACCTCTCACCCCAGCCACAGACTGTTTGCCCTCCTTCCCTCTGGGAGGCGCTACAGGAGCCTCCGTTCTAGGACCAGCAGGTTCAGGAACAGCTTTTTCCCCTCAGCTGTCACCTTGCTGAACTCTGCACCACGGTGACAGCCCCCCCCCCCCCCCCCCCACCCCGGATACCCCCACCTGGACCCCCCCAGCCCACCCCCCACTCAACTTACTCCAATGACTGAACCTTGCACTGCCGCACCTTGCTAATAATATATTTATCATATTTATACCGATCCACTGTCTATATTGTTTATAACTGTCTATACTGTTTATATCACATTATATTGTATTCATATTTATCAATATTGTATTCATATTTATTCACTTATGTACATATACCTTACTGCACTTTACTGCTTCTTTTGCACTTCTGGTTAGATGCTAACTGCATTTCGTTGTCTCAGTACGTGTACTCTGTGCAATGACAATAAAGTTGAATCTAATCTAATCTAATCTAATCTAATCTAATCTAAAGTGTGTCAACTTTTGACCCACTGAAAATCTGATATAATACACAAAAGCTGAAATAAATCTTAGTCTCTTAGTTTTTTTTTTTTTTAATGACCTCTCATGAAAATAGATACCCTAATTGACTTAACACAGGAAATGTATGGTAACATGAAATGTGTGGTGGAGTCGTGAAAAATTGAGTTTGAATGTCTTTAGCCTTGGTGTACATAAACTTTTGTCCTCAACTGTACAAAAGCATGAATGCATGAAAACCGATACAGATGCACCCGTGTGACAAATCCGATACGACACACAAAATTATACTCTTTCACATATACAGAAATGCATGCATGTGCACACCCTAAGTAAACAGTCTGGTGTGTTTATCCGGTTAGTAATGGTCCCCTGATCTTTAGTGAGTTTATTTTTATGGGCGATTAGGAAGACCCGAGGGTGTCCAGTGAAGCCGTGTGGATTCATCGTTCTCCCAGAGAAACATTAGAGCAGGTGGTGTCATCAGACTACTGTCAGATCAGGACAGGAACTATGGAGAACGAGGACTATGGAAGCACACACGAACAAGGACATGACTATGGCCTTTTCTGGCATATTAGCTCCTTGCCGGATTGGCTTTAGGGCGGCTCTTCTACACAGCACTCTTAGATACAAAAAAGTTTCACGCACATTACATGTCTGTCAGTGCAATGTAATTGCACTGAAACAGGTTATTTACACCAGTACCGAATGCACAGCAAACCAAGTGCACACTGCTGCCAACCTGCCAAGGCGAAACTTTGCATTCCGCGTCTGTTAGATGTTATCGGCTTGCCGTGCGGCACAGATAAGCGTTTACACACATTTTGTCAAAAATCTTGAAAAAACATACAGTTTCGTGTGAGTTACATACTTATATGACTGCAAGTGCGTCTCTTGATACCTTCTGCGGCATACCAGTGGGGAAAAGCAGTCCGCTTAGCGACCAAATAACATATTTTAGTATTCTCCTGGCCGACGATTTTAAATAACGAAAAAGGAGGCGGTGTCTCTCAGATTTTGTGAATGGGGTGTTGTTTTTAAAGCACTCAACAGAAATGCCAAGTGGAGAGGAGCCGTAACGGTGGAAGTAATAGGAAGTTGGATCGAAACTTTAAACAGTTGTTCTTAGTCTGTTTGATATATCAGACGTAGTATTTATCTTTGTTGGAAAAATGGCTTTTAGCAACCTAAGATAATGTGCACTGTATGATGGCTTACTCGACCGAAGCAAGATGTGACTGCGTTGTACAACAAGTGTAACCTTGGAAAGCCTAATGGTGAAGGGCTAGAAACTGAGCCGGTGTACACAGGCCATGTGATGTGCTATGCTGTGTGAGCAGTGAAGCCGTTATGCATGAATTTAGATCAGGTTTTCAATCTTTTCTGAGCCAGGGAGCCACACCCTGGCATCCAGGGGATCCTCATCATAAATTGAAAAGTGTATTTTAAAAAAATCTTTTTTTAAAGGTTTTCTGTTTTTAAATGTTTTCCCAAGTCTGTATAGTCATTGCACATCAAGTCTGGTCATGGACCCCAAGCACCTTCAAGGTCCCCCCGGGGTCCACAGACCCCCTGCTGAAAACCCATATACTGCACTCTATATGAGACTTTAGCATGGATATCTAGTTATTATGATTGTTACTTCATAGGTTGCGGTTCTGAGATGGCTTACGTGCTAATTTTCCTGTTAGTGCTGGTTACAGCATTTGCAGGGAAGATGCTCTTTATTGTATTGTAGACCATTGTCCATATATAGGGAAACAGACCCACCGGACCATGTGAACCCTCAGAATGAGCCCTGCACGCCAGGAGGGAATTTTCTTTATTAGATGAGATTTTTATATCTGTGAAACAAGACAATATGTAGTTTTAGAATATGGTCTTGTCCTTTTGTGATGTTTTTATTATCAGACCCAGGAACAAGGGGTTTGAGACCAGGTTGATAAAACAGTCAACAGTCAAATTTCCACCCAGATGTGCACGTCAGTTGGATAAACTTTTAACCCTTTGAAACTGTATAAAGCAACATAACTTGTGTCAGGTTCATAATAAGATTGTGAAGAGATTAAGCATCTTGAGTTGAGACTAACACTTGACAATAGTGACCCAATAACAGTATGAGACCAGGATAAGTATTCTAATGATACAGTATATACAACCAAAGCTTTTAAGTGGAAGAGTGGTAATAAGTAAATAAACTAAACAATTCCTGCAGAAATTAAGTGTGGTTGCCGCCAATGCAAAATCGACTTTACTCTTGTACATTCTGCCTTGGTAAGGCAGTTTATGCGAGTGGCAGAGGTGAGGCAGTTTGACAGGATGGCCTCTATATATAATGTGAGCATAGAAAAAGATATTTGAATTTCCCTTACCAAACCAGTTGGATATCCAAAATTGTTTTGGTCTTGAGGTCCATCATTGTGTAGCTACTGAACTGGTAGCTATGGTGTTGCTAGGGTGTTGCTATAATGTTCTAGGCAGTTGCTAGGGTATTCTACATGGGTGCTAGGATGTTACTAGGTGGTTGCTATGGAGTTCTAACCAGTTGCTAGTGTGTTAATACGTAGTTGCTATGGTGTTCTAAGTGGTTGTTAGGGTGTTGTATGTGGTTGCTAGGGTGTTCTAGGGTGTTGCTAGGTAGTTGCTATATTGTTCTAGACAGTTGCTAGGGTGTTGCTAGATGGTTGATGTGGTGTCCTAGGCAGTTGCTAGGGTGTTCTAGGTGGTTGCTAGGGTGTTGCTAGGTGGTTGCTATGGAGTTTCTAGGTGGTTGCTCGGGTGTTGCTAGATAGTTGATATGGTGTTCTAGGTGGTTGCTAGGTTTGTGCTAGGTGGTTGCTATGGAGTTCTAGGTGGTTGCTATGGTGTTCTATGAGGTTGCTAGGTTGTAACTATGATGCTCTAGTTAGTTGCTAGGGTGTTGCTAGGTGGTTGCTATGGAGTTCTATGCAGTTGCTAGGGTGTTAATAGGTGGTTGCTATGGTGTTCTATGAGGTTTCTAGGTTTTTTCTACGATGTTCTAGGCGGTTGTTAGGTCTTCACCGAGTCCAATGAGACAACCCATAATTCTCTATGACAAATGGTTCAAAAGTTATGAAATATCAAACATCGGCCAATCAGGAAAGGGGGCGAGGCTAACCTACACCAATGGACACAGGACTCTACCGAGTCCAATGAGGCGTCCTGCAACGCTCTATGACAAGCGGTTGAAAAGTTATGAAATATTAAAGATCAGCCAATCAGGAAAGGGGGTGGGGCTAATCTTCACCAATGAACAAAGGACTCTCTACCAAGTCCAATGATGACAAGCAGTTCAAAAGCTATGAAATAATAAACATTGGCAATTTAAATGAATGGCGGAATGGTCACCCTTTGATGTCAATGTGCTCTGTCTTCAGCTGCTAGAGGGCATTGTGGTATCACGAGGGTCAACATTCCACCATTCATTCTCTATCGAGCAAAATTGCCCACAAAAAGTCGGATTTTTAAAAAACCGTGCACCGAAACTTATAAACAAAGTAATAGCACACCATTCCCGAAGAAGCCGCTAGATTATGACATATTGTACGTGTATGTGGTGCAAAAACTCTGGGAGGAGTAGCGGTCCAAAAAATGGGTGGAATAAATAATAATAATATGTGAGATAATAGTAGTGTGATTGCCAAAGGCAAGGTGGTGAGCCACCAAAACGTTTGAAGACTTTCACTTTCAAAACTGGCTAATGTAGGGTTAACAGATGAATATCAAGAAATGAATTCATCATGAAACGGGGTGGTGTATGCCATTGTTAGAAACTCTGGCGCTGCCTCCGTTGCATAGTCATGTCGAAAATCTTATTTGGCATTCCGCTGTATGCAAATTGTAAAAACGAAACAAATTAAATAATAATAATTTGCTTCTTGGATTAAATGCTCCAGTATCCGACTTCACTTTGGCCTTTTGAGGTTGTTACATTATACGATTAAGGCTATGTTAGGCTACTATGGAATCCGGAAATATATTTCGCCATATGTGAGCCTCCTCCTTGGCACCATGCCAGCGAACGGGAACTCGAGACAAAATATTTGTTTCTAATTCTTGCTGATAATCTGGTCAAAAAGTGGATAGTTCCAGAATCTTCGGTGTCGATGGTCAGCCGACTATGTCCAACACCGACGTAACTCGGAATAACTTAGTTTACTCGCCCGTCGCGAATGCAGGTGAAGCTTTTTATTCTAGCCAACCGAACTGTAGCATTTCAGAACCGCCTTCCAGAAGGGAAAACATCGAATTGAGACTAAGGTGTTTCGGAAATATAATGAATGACGAGCCGGACTTTTTATTTTGAAGTGTATTATTAACGCTGTGAAGACTTGGAAATTCTTTTTTAAAAGACATTTTTTCCTCCATTTATCAGTTGCCGGCTACTGGTAAAGACGTAGGCTACTCAAAGTTCAGGGAGCGTCTGCCTGACGGGCATTGCTTTCCGCTGTCTTGAGCGCTTCGCTTTTGCTTTGCCAACAGATGCCCGTAAATTTCATATCTCCTCGTGTTGTCGAATAAAGGATTCACTCAAGTGAACCAGTTGTCCTTACAAGATCAACATGTGTAGGCTACTATGAAAAAAATGTAAAGTTTTCTCAAAAATCGCTCCGTGTTAGGCAGTAGCGTGTTAGAACTCGCATAGAACATTGTAGCGTATCATCTAGGAACTTGCTTTGCTTGTTTTAAATACATATTAATTGAAATGCATTCAATAAAGAAGGCGTGTACACTAACTTTTCAATAACACTGTTGACGCGGCTATTGCATGGCACTTATATGGGAGAAATTTTCTGATTCTTGCTTCTTTACGCAATTGGAGCTTGAAGTCTCTCTCCCCCCCCCCCCCTCTCTCTCTCTCTCTCTCTCTAAAAATGTAATCTAGTTACAACTGGACCAAACAGATTAGACAAACTACCTGACCCGAGAATAATTGTGATGCGGACGAGATGACAAAGCGCAAGATGCAGGGTAGCATAAACACGCGCCTCCCCAGGCGTAAGGTGCTCGTACCGCATAGCGAGTGAAGCACCGTTTTCAGGAGAGAGAACTCAAATTTTCGTAGCCTACTGGCAAAAAAATTAAGAATAAGGAGGTGGGGAAATAACTGACTGAATCGCAATGGAGGTCGCTCCTTGTCAGCCAGCAGCAGAGACCGGGGGTGACCACACCGCAAGCATTTTAATGACAGCCGGCGTGGAGAGAGCGGAGGTCGCCAGCCCCAGCCTGCTGTCCAAGCAGCGCTCCCTCCGGGCGGTTTACGTGCTTAATGACGGATTGAAGGCTGTGGCCGCTAACAGTCCAGAATCCGGCGCCCTGCAGTGCCTTCAGCGAGCGTGCGACGCCGAGAGTGCAATCCTGACTACCGTTACTTTCGGCCGACTGGACTTTGGGGAGACCACGGTATTGGACACGTTCTATGATGCAGGTGAGTTAATTTGTCGGGCGACGGTGTCTGTCTCACCGGCGATGCGTGGCCAGCACGGCATGCGAGTATGTGCTTGTAGGAACCTGGAGCAAATTTACGAACGTAGGCTACATTATGCTTTCGATGAACAACTTGCGATATAGCTAATACCGTTGGTCTACACCTCCAGGACAGACCTCCAGTACCGACGAAGTACCTTTTGTATAGTATAGGCTACTTCAGTGGAAATAAAAACTAGATGTTGCGTGTTTAACTCACATATCTATAGGCAGGCAAACTTTCATTTTGGGCTAGTTTTTTCTAAAATATTTTTGTTTCTTATATTGTATCAATGTGTCATATTTAATGCGCCTCACCCATATTTTATGTACTAAATCACAATCCTAATCTACCTAAATTTAATCACGCCCAATCACGCGCAGCCACATCACACTTACTGATATTTTGGTTGTTGATTCTTGCTACCGGGTGTTAACTGAAGAAATGCAGTGGCTCACACATAGATAATTATCACATAGATAGATAATTATTTTTATGTTTATTGTAACAGCCAGCCAGTGAGTGACAGGTGATTAAAAAGTGACGATCGCTGTTGCACATTCTTTTTCGGTGTATGTAGCCTATCTTTTTGAACTTGTACAGTATTTAGGCCTACAGGGATATCACCAAATCTATCAAATTAATGTTACAATATAATCTAGACCAGGGCTGCATGACCCTGTTCCTGGAGATTTACCGTCCAGTAGGTTTTCACTAAAACCCTAACAGAGCACACCCATTCAACAAATAGAGATGCTAATTAGTAGAATCAGCTGTGCCAAATTATGGGGAGCCATTTGTAAGAAGTTGCACACATTATAACCCTGCTCAGTTTTTGCACATTTAGGGTAAAAATGCACTACAGTTCTCAAATGTCACTTTTAAAAACATTTACAGAGAACATTGTAATCACTTTTCCAAGAGTAATGTTATGCATTGAAGGAGGATTGGAAAATTATATATTATATAAATGTTAATGTTAAATATAAATGTAAAATGTAAATTTATAAATATAAATGTGAATGGTAAATATGTAGATGTAAATCTAATTGTACAAACACCATTAGCAGCATCTTAATCAGCTGCCTCAAAATGGCTAGTCCAGGCAAATTAGCTGATGTCATTGAAGGAGTGTTTCCTGCTCTGGTAAGAGCTGCAACCAGGTATAAAATAAAACAAACTTTAAAATAATGTTTGTCTGTGTCCTTGTTATTATTTTTTATGGTAGTTTGGCAGAAAACCTTTTCATTTAACATTTAAAATTACGTTTATATTTAACATTTACTTGTAAGATTTACATTTTAATGTAATTTTCAATCTTGCTTTAATTCATAACATTTCTTTTGTAAAAATGATTACAATAATTTAGACAAATTTTCCTATAAATGTTTAAACAAAGTTAAATTTGGAAATTTTAGCACATTTTTTTTATACTTGGTGATGCTAAATGTTCAGAAAATTGAGCATGTTTAGAGAATGTGCATCTTTTTACAAATGGCACCCCATACCAAATTAGGGTTCAAAAGAAATCCTACAGCGTAGAGGTATAGGTAGATCTCCAGGAACAGGGCTAAGCAGCCCTTGGCTGTCCCAGCAAGCCTGACGGCATGACGTTTCTAGTGCATCAAACATTAAAAGAGGTACCAGAGCCCTTGTCTGACTGCAGTATGCCCAATGTGATGGCACTATAATTTGCAACACAACTCCAGGAATAGCAGCCGCTGGATGGTTTATCTCCTGCTTCTTTTAATAGCTCTCCGCTCTCATAGCTTGTAAACTGACCCCACTCTTGTTTTAATTTTATTCTATTTATACATATCCTGCCTTGGCTTGCATTGAGCTCCACACATTGACAGGTTGTGGATACCTACATAGCGAAAAGCCTTGTACCTCCAGCAGCGAGCATCAGGTCTGCCTTTGACCATAACTTCAACATGTTACAATTCCCTTTTGACATATTGAGATTATTTTTATTTTTATTTATCTTTGTTTAATTTTATTAAGAAAAGTGTTTTAAAAGTGGTTCAAGCATCATGCTTTCTGAGTATTTCTTTTATATGTATATTCACATGATTCTCTGATATGAGTGATGTGTGTGTGTGCTTGTGTTTGTCTCATGTAACTGTGGAATATTTTGGCGGTGCTCATGTTTAGTTGTGTGTGAGTGCATGTGGGTATGCGTCAGGTTGTGTTTGCGCGTCTGTCTTTCTGACTGTCTCGTGTGTCCTCAGACATCGCTGTGGTGGACATGAGCGATGTGTTCAGGCAGCCCTCCCTCTTCTACCACCTGGGTGTGCGGGAGAGCTTCGACATGGCCAACAATGTCATCCTGTACCATGACACTGACCCTGATACCGCCCAGTCCCTCAAGGTCTGACCCCTCTCTCAGCTGCACATGCACACACATACAAACCTACATTCACCTACTCATAAATAAACATCACACATGCACACATACATACAAACCTACATACACCTACTCATAAATAAACATCACACATGCACATATACACATGCACACATACATACATACCTACATACACCTGCCCATAAATAAACATCACACATGCACATATACACATACATACAAACCTACATACGCTTGCCCACATCACACATGCACATATACACATGCACACACACATACAAACTTACTTGCATAAAAGCTATGTGTCCACTTATCCTCGATCATCTTTACCTGCAGAGTTTCACTGACCCTAGATCAGCTGTACCTGCAGAGTTTCACTGACCCTAGATCAGCTCTACCTGCAGTGCTTCACTGACTGTAGATCAGCTGTAAATGCAGTGTTTCATTGGCCCATTGATCAGCTCTACCCAAGTCCTGATCTGATTGTTTTGCGCCCTAGGAAAAATGAAAAATGCTGCCCCAAATGCTGTGTCGGGGGAATAACAATATAGCCTTACACGGGGCACCACTTATGTCAGGATTATACTGCTGTATTCTCACATTAGGCACCACTTTTACATTACAGTTATCTAGATTATCCAACCACAAATTTGAAACTTCAATTATTAGTGATCAAATAATTAAACCAAAGATTTACGATAACCTGAAGGATATATTTCTGGATAGGCTATTTTGATTCTCACATTCTGGCAACATCAAAACGGACATGGGTTTAATAAAATCATTTATTAAACAAACATACAAACAGAACATACACAGAGTAATCTAAATGGGGAAACTATGCTGAATACAGGAAGGTAAGGGTGCATATCCTTGTGTATGGTTGCGTGTGCGCATGTGCCCCTTTGTCTGTAGACGAAAGGGGGAAGGGCAAACGGCGAGTTGGTCGCGTTTGTGTGGGTTGCGTCTATATATGTACAATGTAATCGGAATGACTAAATAACTTAGCTTAGCTATAAAGGAGTATTGCTCCCGGTAGTGCCGGAGAGGGAAGCGTAACTTCAGCTCTTAAGCAATACATGTAACCAGGCTAGACTATACAACGAGTGTGGTGTCGTTAGGGTTGGAAAGTTAGTCGGGGAGAAAGAGAGGGAGAGAGAAAGACTACACATATGATTGTATTCTAAGATTACATCGCCAGCGCAAATAATTTTAAAGGACAAATTGGGAACACACGTCACATTAAACTCAATACAGACTAAGCTAAACTTCTGTTGCCTCGAAAGTTTGCTCAGTCTTACTGTCCTCCATTCACGCAGGTAGTGGCCTCTGGTGGTCGCTGTGGGGGTCCTGGCATTGTGAAATTGTGGAGGTTTCCAGGTGTGAGGCGCACAAGTCGAGTCATTGTTCTGTAGCAGTGGCAATGTTGCCACCCCGACCCCCCGCCCCCCGGGCGGTCGTCAACAAGGTTCTTCTTCAGCTCAGCGCCGGGTGTACACTGATTTCCATGCAGGATGGATTAGGCTTAGTCAGTTAAATCGGCAGGGCCTGGTTACTGCATACAAGGACTTTATCTGTGTGTTTAGATAAGTCGGTGGCAGCTGCAATCTTAGGCATTCTGCAAACCCCTTTGAATTAGAGTTCTACAGAGTTGTGAGAGGCCCATAGAAGTTCCACAGTATGTGGGCACTCAAGGGACAATGCACTTTGGGTGACGATGCAGGAAGAGACCTTGCTGGAAGAGAGAGAGCGATTGTTATCCCTCACTTTTATACCTGTTTGGGGGCGGTCTTCATTCTCGTGTGACAGATTTAGAATGTTGCGAGTGTGCAGATGATGCCATCAGATGTGCTTACAGAGGGTCATTATTTTTATATGGATGGCACAGACTGACCGAGTGTAACTACAGCTGCCGCTGTTCAACCTCACCCACTCCTGAATCTCTTGCCACCTTCTGAATTGTGCTCCTAGGTTTATTCTAGTTTGAGAGCAAGATCTATCCAACCCTCTTTTCTTCTTTTTGCCATTAGACAGTGCCAGCGATGCAGGAGCAGGTTGTTTTTCCTCCACTGCTGGAACTCTCAATATTTGCATCAAGCTCAAGATACTTTTGGTCATATAGTGTATCTGGACACCGCTTGGTCGGGGAATGTTTTTCATGGTTTCGGCTACGTCCCTTAGTTTCAGTGAAGGCAAATATTAAAGCAATGACATTTTAGACTATTCTGTGCTGACAACCTTCTGGCAACAGTTTTGGGAAGACCCTTTCCTGTTTCAAACTTGAACAGCCTGCACAGAGCCCTGACCTCTACCCCATCCTACACCTTTGGGATCAATTGGAAAGCCAACTGCGAGCCAGGCCTAATCGCCCAGCCAGTGCCCGACCTCACTAATACTTTTCTGGCTGAATGGAAGCAAGTCTCTGCAGCAATGCTCCAACATCTAGTATTAAGCCTTCCCAGAAGAGTGGAGGTTGTTATAGTAGAAAAGGGTAAACCAACATATTAATACCCATAAGTTTGATTGATTGATTGATTGATTGATTGATAAACCTGATACTATATGGCCAAAAGTATGTGGACACCTGACATCCAACATCTCATCCAAAATTATGGGAATTCAAATGGAGTTGGTCTGCACTTTGCTGCTATAACAACCATGTGTCAGGCCGGTGCAGGCCAATCAAGTTCTTCCACTCAGTTCTTGACAAAACCATTTCTATATGGACCTCACTGTGTGCTCAGGGGCATTCGCATGTGGAAACAGGCAAGGGCCTTCCCTGTTGGTGAAGTACCATATCATCTATGTGATTGTATGGTGTAGCATTAAGATTAGCCTTTATTGGAACTAAGGGTCTTAGCGCAAACCAGATACTTTTGATCATATCGTGTTTGTGTACTGTTACGTGAACATTGTTGATTGGTTCATGGTGTGAACCGGCTGATCTTTTTGATAAATAATCATTTGATCACTTTGGTAAATGGTAAATGGACTGTATTTATATAGCGCTTTTATCTATATATTTATATATCCAAAGCACTTTACAGTTGATGCCTCTTATTCACCCATTCACACACACACTCACGCACCAACGGTGAAAGGCTGCCATGCAAGGCGCCAGTCAGCTCGCGCCAGTCAGCTCTACATGCCCAGGGTGGGGGATCGAACCGGCAACCCTCCGACTGCCAGACAAACGCTCTTACCTCCTGAGCTATGTCATAAGGTGTTCCCTTACAAAAAAGTTGTCCATATTTATTTTTTAAGGATACTTACGTACATCAAGTTGATTATTTAAAGTACTTTAGAAAATTTAACTGGGCCATTTTAAGTATATTTAAAGTATTTACTGAAACCATACTTTAACCCCTTAGTGTACATGCCAAATCTGGCCAATCTTTGCCCATTTAGGGGGTACTCTATTTAAAGCTTTATAACTCCAGATCTGAAAACCACGGAGAACTCTCACAACACACAAACTCTCACGTCACCACTGTTGCATTCATCACAAAAACTACTAAACTACCATGAACGCTATAATGTATATAACTGAATTATTTTGAGCAGTAATACTTATATAGCGATGATGAAATATTATTTGTGTTCAGAAGATAGAGACAGAGACAGTAATTCAATGATACAGTTCTCTCCACTTCTGTCTTACTCCAGAAAACAATGTCAGCTAGGTCTATCAGCAAACATATGGTTTAGCACTGCTCAGAACTCCTCAATAATAATATTATTTTCCAAGAAATTACGAAAAATCTTTGATAACGTTTCATGAGGTGCAGTGTCTTGTACTGCTACTACAGAGTGAATGCGTAAATGAATGCGATGATAAGAAAATATTTCGGTTACGCTGACCTATAAAACGCTATTCCAAAAGCAAAATTAGACATGTTATACATTGTTAGAAAGCTTATACTCTCACCTACTGAATAAATGAATTGTCCATCGGCCAGACTGTACTAAAATGGGCGACAATGCGGTAAACAACATGTGTGGCATTACGCACAGCTATTTTGGAAGGTACCCAGGCATCACAAATGCGCGTATATTTAGCAAAAAACGGATTGTCCAAGACAATATATGACCACTTAGTCTCAAAAAGGACATCTCTATGCATAAAACCAGTGGTAAGGTTGTATATTTATTCAGTGTTTAGTCACAGATATTGACTGTAGAATGACATGGTATAATTTTTGAAAACTTTGTCTTGTTAATTTTGTTATTCGGTGAGCAGAGTTTTCACTGCTGTATTGGCATATCTTAGGGCTATTGTTGGGTTTATCTTGTTGCTATGACGGAATACGATTTTTGAGTGGCGAAAGAATATATTTATGAATGCCCAGATGGGTGGGGGGTGTAGCTGCAGATGAGACTGCAGAGAGGGGGTGCTTGTTAAATGAACGGCCAGAGTGACAATGGTGGCGCTGCAAAACTCTGTATTCGGCATAGTTGTCGTGTCTTGTCTACTAATGAAACTAAAACAAAGCGTTTATTTTTTCAACTCATACTTTGGTTGCAGGAGCAATGAATGTCTGAGTTGAACAACCACTAGGTGCCGACCACTAGGTGGTGTGCACTAAGAGATAAGTATTACACTTATGAACTACTTCTAAACTTTGTATGCTTGAGTGGTATACTTGAAGTACACTAAATGACCACCCTCTTTTTCCTAGTTTGGGTCATGATCCTTAGTTCCAGTGAAGGCAAATCTTAATGCTACAGCATACAATCACAATCTAGATGATACAATTCTTCTCCAAAAGTTTGGGAAGAACCTTTCCTGTTTCAGCATGACAATGCCCCCAGGCACACAGCAAGGTCCATATAGAAATGATATTGTTGAGAACAGTGTGGAAGCACTTGACTGGCCTGCACAGAGCCTCAACCCAATCGAGCAACCTTTGAGATTAACTGAAAAGCCAACTGTCAGCCAGGCCTAATCGCCCAATCACTGCCCAACCTCACTAATGCTCTTCGTTGGATGTTGGATGTCAGATGTCCACATACTTTTGGCTATGTAGTGTATTTTAAAATCGTCATCTAAATTTACTTCTGTGAAAGTACACTTTAAGTACACTGGCAGGTATTAAGTAAAAAGTGTACTTAAGGCATACAGTCTTCTTTTTTGTAAGGGTTGATAGCTATGCACTTCCAGCCAAACTGAATCGCTTTCACTGGGGTTGTCAGACAATGCCATTGGAATAAGCAAGTCCTCTGCATCCAGATGCATGCTTAAAGTGACGTTAGCTAAATACTATTTAAGCTAATCATTCTAAATAATCACTTGATAAACATTCAGGTTGCATATGATGCCAGAGTGTTAGATGTTGTGGTTAAATACCCCAAGAACACAAGTTACATTTGAAGCAAATGTGATTTGTTCCCGCTTCATCACAGGTGACGTTACTGATGAATGGCTTCTAGGTGACTGTGGGTAGGTTTCATGGTAATCTCCCATCTAGATTACTGCAACTCCCTCCTTGCACGCCTGCCAGCCTGTGCCATACAGCCACTACAACTTATCCAGAATGCTGTTGCCTGACTTGTCTTCAACCTTTCCAAGTTCTCTGATGTCACTCCCCTGTTGAGGTCCCTCCACTAGCACAGGGACACTTTGACACTCCCAGGACAGGGGATTGAACCAGCAACCCTCCGACTACCAGACAACCGCTCTTACCTCCTGAGCTATGTCACCCTTTGTGTTGAAAACACGAACTTGGGCCCTGGTTTTACAATACAGAATTTGGGGGTATAAACACGGTATATGATGCCATACTGCAGCTCTTTCTTTGATATCAGTTAAGCATGATCACTCCTTGATATCTTTATAAAAAGATACCTACTGCAGCTTTAAAGAAGAGGCTTCTTTCATTCAGAAATTTACAACAGAATAAATTTATGTCATAATGATCATATGCAGTTTATATGTAATACATAAAAATACAAAAATTACACGTGTGAGGTAGGGGAGGGGTGTCTTTGCTGTCCTCATGAATAGAATCACTAAAAATGACAACACCAATTATTTCAAAAGAGTACGTATTACAATGTTATGCTATACTATGTTCTATATATGTATGAGTATATATAATAATTTATATATAAATAAGAAGACACATCCACAGTTATGTGTCTGACATTAGCTCTAACATAATAGGCTAGCCTTTATGGTTGCAATCGTAGCTAACTAGTATTTATGGATTGGTTTTTGGTAGCCACCTTGCACTAACTAAATTAGGCCTACATTATCATAATATTGTAATATCTCTTCTGAAACAGTGAAATAAAGCACTTATGATCGATATAGTCCAATGGTTTTATGTCTAAATTGAAGAACTAGCCCATGAGTTGGATGCTACACAAACAAGCACAAAACTGTCCAGACCCACAGCGCAACTGTACTAACTATATAGTTAGGTAGCTATGGCATGTCCTCACCTCTGTAACATTATTTGTTGTCCTCCGTGTGTCCATACATCTGTATCGCTGGTTGTAGCTGTGTGTCCTTAGGTCCTACTCATGCGTGCAGGATAGCATCTGTATGCGTGAACTAGTTTAACTAAAGTAGGTGATCCGTACGCGCTAGCACGACGCCTTTATCTGTCTGCATCTCCCAAAATCACCACTTCGAATGGCACGACATTTTTAAGCATGGCTTTATCACCTAACGTTACTTTAGCTAACCCTTACTTTTCGCCTACTCCTACTAAACGAAGCATCACCTGTGCATGCATCCCATTTCACCTACTCCTACTAAACGAAGCACCACCTGCGCATGCGTCCTACTAAACGTCCCTCTCAGATCGTCCGTGAGTGAGTGAGTGAGTGACTCACTTGCCATACATACCCAGCGCCATGCCAGTGGTTTATGAAAATGTTCCAAAGTAAAATTGACATGAAGTTTTTCACAGTGATTTTTACCACCTTGCTATAATGTAACACTGCTTTTAATATGGTGCAATGAATGGGCCCAAACTATAATGTTATTGCAGGATTCCACTGACCATGAAGTTATGGTCCTGAACATTCCATCGCTATGCAAATAAGCATTCCTCAGCTGCACTCAGGAATGTTGAGTTTGGTGGGACATTGATGAGACTATTGATGTCCTTGAGTGTCCTTGAAATCACTCCTGAACTACTACATTGTGGTGGAACCTCACACTGGTCAACTGTTGCCCCTCCATCATGAACCACTTTAGAAGCTCATCAAGAAACACTAGGATTTGTTCTGGATGATAGGCACAGATGACTGCATACATGGCACTGGATGGGCCATTTTTAGAATTGCACAGAATGTGATGTTCCCAGCACACTGTCCTGGGACTTCAATTTTAGCTCTCTGACAAACTGCAGTTCTACCAAGTAATCTGCCTTTTCTTAATCATATTACAGCCAGTGTTATCTACAAAACATATTTATATTAGATGATACTGGGCTCTAGCCCCGTCATCCGCTAATAAAAGCAAACTAAACAGTAAATCAAGTGCAATGTAGTACAACTATATAACATTCACGTGCATTCAGATTGAAAGCAATATAGTTCACTGGTATGTCTTTTGGAATATTGGGATAGCAGGTATACCATCCCGCCAAGTTATGGTGGGGCGGCACTTTTCAGGGTTTCCCACAGAAATAACCACAATAACCACAGACTTTCAGCCCTTTAAAACATTAATTTCTGTACCTTCTGACCCCATTTCAACAGACAGAGTTCACACACAACTTCATACTTCCGCAAAATAAAGCCTGTTTCTTCCTTCTTCTTTTTCCTGCCTGATCATCACAAATGCTCTAGGCCCACAAACAAAACGTCTCTCCATTGGACATTTAAGCTACACCAGCCACTAAAAATATTACATACACATGCAGAATGGACATATGTATTTTTAACCAAAAAAAATTGGCACCCGCTGCAAGTATTTCCTTAGTGGCACACTGGTAACGCACCTGCCTATGGGATCTTTGTGGCATGGGCAAGCTCAAGAAAATCTCTAATTTTTTACTCATGTTTGTTTACTAACTATTAATTGTCTTTTACTCTAAAACTATTTCTTTTGCAACTGTATAATCCCTGTGGGAACTCATTTATATTCCAGAATTCCATTCTCTTTCATTTCACATGCAAATTATGGATGAGTATCGATCGTGTCCAAGAGAACACAAGACCGAATACAGACAGTATCTAAAACGACTGAAGGGATGGAAATATTTCGCCAAACGTATAGACTGTATTATGACATACCATCGACACGTTCGGTTAACCAGCTAGATTTGCTTGCAATTTGATAGCAAAGGGTAGGATACAGCCTGGCCATATCTAAGTAAAACTTGAGCTGAATTAAGGTTGAATTGAGCTAGCCTAGTCTTTTATGTCTAAATGTGCAACCTAGATTTGAACTCCTTTAGACATCTACATTACATCTATATTCGGGCTTGTGCTCGCTGGGCTACCTACTTTAAAAGCACAAGCATATGACGGCATTAAAGAATGACTTATTATTGCAAAGCCGTTCATGGCCATTTAACTAAGTAGGTATTTATAACGTTATTCCCTTGTGCAATATTGACATCCAAATTATATCAGAATGTTCAATGCAAGTGCCACGCACGGGGAGCCATATGCATTTCATGACGGCAGATTTATTGATTATCTTACAAAGTTACAACAGCTGACCGCTGTGGCGTTTCTACTGTTTAACAACTTTTTTAACTAGACTAATTTAGCTAACATTACTAGAAAACGCCATGTTTCTCAAATTTAATGTTAGCAAGCCATCTATCTACTGACATACAAACAATTAGTACATCTGTCTCGTTTACAACACCCCATTAAAGCACTTTGATTTAATATCATGGCAGACACAGTCATATAGTAGTCGTTCAAGTGAAAAAAGTACATGTACGCACAACCTCTTTAATGCATTTCAGACACTCGTTTATCACCATACATTACTATGATTTTACAGGTCTGTTTTATATATTGGACAAAGAGCAAACTCATCTTGGTCATGGTTAGTATGCTTTCTGTAGAATAGTCTGTGGTTATGTCAAACTTATTTGACAGAAAGCATATTGTTTAAACCATTCAATTAATTTTTGGTCAGTTCTGGTATTGTTATTTTATAATATGCAAATTTTGCTGGGAAATATGTATATGTATGCTATTGTCCAATGTGAAGTGTCTGTTTGCCACAACTGTTGTAAGGTCAGCTAGGTAGCTGAGGAAGAGACCAAAGAGGAGTCCTAGGTACAACTAAGCATATAAAGATGCCGTGTAAACACAAAAGGTGGATCTCAGAAGAGAAAACAGAAAACTGACCAGGAGACCAAGGGTAGACAAGTTGCCAGCTCGGGAGCTTAAATTTAAGGAGACAGCTGATAAGGCACGTCGGATGTCTGTCAAATAAGTGAGTACATATTGATACAGGACTTCTCAAGGGGAGTTTTGTTGGGTTTTTCATGGTGCCAGCCTGTTGGAGTTTGCATTTGTCCACCGTGCCGTTTGTCTCAGCAATTGTTTTTCATATATATAGCTTCAGTGCTAAATGTAAAAAAAAATCATACTGTAAGAATTCACATTCGCATTAGGATAACCGCAATCCACAAGCATTTCTTAAAGGGTTAGTTCGCATTTTTTGACCCGGGTCCGCGGAGCTACTCATCACAAATCCTCCTATGAATCCTGCGTTAACACAACCTCTCAGTCTGATACAAAGAAAATAAATTTAAAAAATAACTAAACAATAACTAAACAATATGAAGTTGCCCAGTTCCCACCATCTACTATCAGTTGTGATTTTGTATGTTAAGCCAAAGACCTTATACCAAGGTATAGGAACATCTAATACATTTTCCCATTTGTCCATAGTCCTGTATGGAAGGGTTGTCTATGCATTTTTCCACAAAAAGTAATCATAAATGCTTTTATTTATTTTATTATTTTTAAGCCATGTAACATTTTTTCATATGTGGCCAACAAACTAATTCTTGGTATACTTCTTTATGAACTGCTCTTTTCCATTTTTGTGGGATGGCTGCAATAAGTTGATTAAACATTTGTAATGAACATAAATTCCCATACAGTTTAACAAATTGTTCCTGGGACAGGATTTAACCTCCTAAATCTTTTTAAACATATTCTCCCAAAATACTGGTTTGCCATCAATCAGAATATTTGAATTGAACCATAACATTTGTTGTAAAAAATGTTCTGGCTGTTCTGGAGGATAATACTGTAAATGTAACCAACTTTTAATAGTGTCTTTCAGAAATGAAGATAAATTGTGAAATATAGCATTTTCTATTACATTGTAGTGTTTACTTTGTAATTGCATAAACGGAAATAATGCATTATATATTGGATGTACATTCTTGAGTAACCTGCTGGAGAACCAACTTGGATTAGATACAATTTCTGCACTAAAGCTTTCAATGAAAGATTCAATGCCCTTAAATTCAAAAGTTTCAGACCCCCTTGTTCATACTCATTGTATAGAAATACTCGTTTCACCTTATCTGGCTTATTATTCCAAATAAATTTAAATATTTTCTGTTCATATGCTTTAAAAAATGCTTCCCCTGGAGATGGTAGGGACGTAAATAAATGGGTAAATTGGGAAACGATCAAATAATTAATCAAAGTAATTTTACCATATATTGTTAAATACTGTCCCTGCCAGGGTTGGAGTATTTTGTCAACTTTATTAATCCTATTATTAAAATTTATATTTGTGAGATCATTCATATTTTTTGGGATATGAATACCAAGTACGTCAACTGGTCCATCAGTCCATCTAATTGGGAGACTACAGGGTAGAGTAAAATGTGTACCTTTCAATGATCCTATCCTCAATAAAGTACATTTATCGTAATTAGGTTTTAAACCTGACAACTTAGCGAAGAAGTCTAAGTCAGTTGTTAGAGCTTGTAGAGTTGAAGCGTATGGGCTTAGTGGAAAATTGGTGTCATCTGCGTACATAGATACTTTTGTGTTCAAAAAAAACTCCTCGTTACAATGGAATACTTTCTGAAAAATGACCATTGTTTATAATCTTACATGCTGAATGAGTGTGCATAATCTTGACCCATTGTATCAATGATTCACCAAAGCTAAAGAATTGCAAACGTGTATTAATATAATCAAGTCGGACTTTGTCAAAGGCTTTCTCAAAATCTGAAATAAATATCAGTCCCGGTTTTTTGAGAATCTCATAATATTCAATAATTTCTAGTAATTGTCGTATATTATCTCCTATGTACCTACGCTGTAGGAACCCAGACTGATCATTGTGGACAATATTGTGGACGTATAAACTTTCTTTATACGGTGAGCTATACATTTTGCCAATATTTTTGCATCACAGCATTGAAGCATAAGGGGCCTCCAGTATGTGAACTGGATCTTTATATTGACCATTTGCATCATGTTTTAAAAGCAAAGAAATTAAACCTAATGTCTGCGTATCTGATAATTCTCCTGTTGCGTATGCATAATTAAAACATGCAAGTAGTGGATCTTTAATTAATTGGTAAAATATCTGATAAACTTAAGTTGGGATTCCATCCAGACCTGGTGTTTTACTAGGTTGGAACAAGTTAATTGAATGGAGCTCCTCTTCTGTAATAGGCCCTTCACACAGGCTTTTTTGTATAGTGGTAAGTCTAATTTGGTTTTTTGGAAAAAAGGGTTCAAAAGTCAGGTGTAAATTGAAATGAAAAAATATTTTTTTAATAGTTGAATTCTTCTCCTAAGATTTCTTTAGTTGAAGTAAATATTACCCCACTATTTGTAATCAATTTCATTATTATTTTTTTGGATGAATTTCTATATTGAAGATTAAAAAAAAAAAAACTTTGTGCATTTTTCTTCCTCCTTAATCCATTTAGCTTTATTTTTGTCATACTATAAGATTTTTCTTGATATAGTCTTTCCAGTTCTTTCTGTTTTCCATCCAAATCATCCAACATGTTAGCAGGTATATTAGTACAGTTGTCAATTTGTTGTGTTAGTATTAGGGATGTGACGGTATACGGTATGACGGTATACTGTAAAATTCAAATATGAAATAGTACTATCATAAAAGTACCATAATACCTTGATAGTAAATCACGTGACAAAAGCTATTTTCATGCGGGGAATTTTTTTTCCAACCATTACCCTAATAAAATATCTAAATAACCCATATTAAATAATATACTGGAACTGAACTGATGAAAATCTGATCCTAGATCTGTATTTAGAGGCAAAGTCATTTAAAAACACAGGTTGCGTCTTTTCAGGCAATCATTATGCTTGATGCATGACGTGCGTGCCCCCACGGGAGCGAGCAGCCACACGGCTGCCGTTCTCCCGCTCGTTCTTTCTGATGTAAAATGTAAGTTAGCTTGCTACCTACAAATTACCAGCAATGTTATTTTTTTGGTTTATGTAAAAAACGAGTTAAAAAACTAGCTAAATGAGTGCCGAGGAGTCAGGCGAAAGCAGGGGAGAGGCAAAGAGAAAGTCGTCGGAAGAACTGAGGTTGAAGTTGAACTCACAGACTAGGTAGGGCCAGTTATGCACTGAGAGACTTTTTGGGCATTTTGAAAAGAGTATGCTTTCACAAGAACAAACAAATATTGATACAGCATATTAAATACATTGACAGCATAATGTTATGATTCTACACTGATGACTTATATAAACTGTTGTTTCCATGCTGATGAACTGTAACGTTACAGCTCTCAATTATAACGATTACATGTTTGAGCGATTGCGATTTAATTGTAGGCTATTTGACATTATCCTTAGACCAGGCTTTTTAGTGTGAGTCTCATTCATTTGAGTAGGGTCCAGGAAGTTGCCTGCTTCTACGCAGCGTAGGCTATGTGGTGTGCTAATGTTTTTCTCCCCTTTGTGGCTGTTGGTATTTGCACTCAATGGCGGAAGTATGTGAGTAGGCGAGTCAGACAAGGTGTTGCTTACAATAAATATGCTATTTTTGTGAAATTACACATTTACACCTATGGTTTCTCTTTTTTGGCTGTGTACGATAATTTTCTTTAAAATCCGATCCTTTTAAGCCTCTGGTACGATAGTTTAATATTTCCCACCTGGCAATGCTGGCTAGCCAGCTGTTATACATACACGACATTACCGTTTGCAGCCTTTTACTACACTTGCGATCAGGGGCGCGGGAAGACGTTCTAAATAGGGGGTGCTGCCAACCGAATGTAAAAGTGTGACGTCATTATCATTTTTTAAAAATCAGTTTACCATATTTTACAGAAAGATGCTTAAAGATGACAAACAATGAATGGTATTCAAAATTATGAAAGCGTGTGTTTATTACTTTAACAGAAAGAGATGTACGACATCTCAGGGGCGACGGCTCAGGAGGTAAGAGCGATTGTCTGGCAGTCGGAGGGTTGCCGGTTCAAACCCCGGCCTGGGCGTGTCGAAGTGTCCTTGAGCAAGACACCTGACACCTAACCCCTAACTGCTCTGGCGAATGAGAGGCATCAATTGTAAAGCGCTTTGGATAAAAGCACTATATAAATGCAGTCCATTTACCATTTACCATGTACAGTCTTATTTTTGTTAAACTGACCCTTGAGTCTTTTAAATACAAGATCAAAAATGCAATCTAGATGCTGCAGAATACTGCAGTTTCACGTAATTCTAACCCAAATCATTCATTGGAATCCATTTTTGGACATAGTAGCGTTGGCAAAATCATCCCACAATTGCATATCTGAATGAACGAAGGAAAGAAAGAAAGAAAAACAATTGATTGTTTTCTCTAGCTAATGAATCAGAGCTCGACCAAGGCAACGATTGTGTTTTTATTTTGAAAGTGCGTAACCTATATCAGCATCATTCCGCATCAAATTTAGCTGGCATCAAGTTGCCTAAACAATTGACGTATTGTTTCCTGTTAGTGAATGGTTCAAAACAATGCAATCTAAGTTAAATACTTACACCACCGTTTTTTCACTCGATTTTAATTATGATGTGGTCTAGTTCTGTTGTAGCTATAATGGTAATAACTCAGCCTACACACACACTGTAACTGAATAAACAAACACTAATGTAAACTGCATGGCGGCAGTGTTATTAACAAACATGTCTTAGTAGGTGCTGCATGAGCATCTTCTAACTCGGTCCTGGATGTTTTAGCATTTTTGGCATTGAAAAAATTAGAGATGTGTTTTGCAATTGTAACAACTTCCGTAATGACGCCGTCGTGAACCCCGTAGCAAGATCGCCATACCTGTGATCACTAAAAACTAACAAACACATTTTTTTCAACATCTATTTTCTTCCCCAAAGCAAAATGATGTATTATATTGTTTATATATATATATATATATATATATATATATATATATACTTAAAAAAATGACTAACACTTGCAGCTAGGGGGTGCTGCAGCACCCTCAGCACCCCCCTTCCCGCGCCCCTGCTTGCGATGTCTTATACCGACTGTAATGAAGAATTATATCCCCCCAAAAAGCGAACTCGTTCATCCGTGTGGGCTCACTTTGGATTCATTGTTATTATTATTATTATTATTATTATTATTATTATTATTATTATTAATAATAATAATAATTACATTTTTAAAAATTCAGGAAAAAGTATTTTTTTTAATTTTAAATATGCAATTACAAGGAGTGAACTATTAGGTTGCATTTTTAAAAATTTTTCGATTAAGATGGTTTAAAGAATCTGCCGATCCATAAATAAACAGATCGAGTTGTAATCTTTGTGTGATTTCTTTTTATAGCTTAAAACCTTATATACCGAAAATCGTCATATTGAGTAGTACGATTATCATACCGTGATATTTTCATACCGTCACATCCCTAGTTAGTATTTCAATTTCTCTCATCAATTCTTTCTCCTTAAACATAAAATGCTTGTACTTATGTGAAGAGAATTTTATTGGATGGCCTCTAAAGGCACATTTAAATGCATCCCAAACAACAAGAGAATTTGGCAAAAGAAAATCTTTAATAAATTCCTTTGTTTTGCTTAAAAATACATAATCTTTTAATAGACTTTGGTTAAACTTCCAGTATCCAGTACCCCTGGGGGAATCGGAAATACTTAAATATAATGCAATAAGCTGATGATCTGATCTTAATCAATCCACAGTTAGCACCTTATTTACTTTAGGGACAATAGGAAAGGAGATCAAAAAGTAATCAATTCGACTTGCTTGATTTGCCCTCCGCCATGTATATCTAGGTAGGTCTGGATATTTAAGTCTCCATACATCTATAAGGTCAAAGGTGATCATAATATTTAAAATCTCTTTACATGCATGTGGGTGATAGTTTGAAGACTGATTCCCTTTACGATCAAGTGAAGTATTTAAGACTGTATTATAGTCCCCTACCATAATAATATGGTCACTTGTAAGACCTTGTAAATTTTGACTTATCTCAAAAAAGAGATAGCCGTCCTTATTTGGACCATAAAGGTTGATTAAACATATTTCTTTACTCCCAATCATTATATTTAGGATAATCCATCTTCCAAGAAATCTGCAGAGGATGGTAATATTTTAAAATCTAAATAATTCTTAAAAAGTACCATGACTCCTTTTGAATTCTTTAGTCCATGAGAAAACCTAATCAGTCCTCCCCATTTCTTTTGTCAAATATCTTTATCTGCCGGTAATGAATGGGTTGCTTGCAAGCAAAAAATATGATGATCTTTATCTTTAAACCACGTAAAAATTTCATGTTTTTTCTTTTTATCTTCTAATCCATTACAGTTAAATAACTAGGTATACTCATTTCGTCCACTGACATGACTAAGTGGGTTACTTAAGTCTATTAATGAGAACAATGACCATTTTACAATAGTATCTTCTAACATTACACAACATGAACGTCACTATTTTAATTCCTTTGGTTTTGTTCATTTTGCAATTCAGTGCTCCGTAATGAATTATTTCTCCTATAATGTTGTAAATCACTAAGGTTGAAAAATAAGAGACAAACAGGACTAGCTTACGACAGTTAGACAGACATACAGTAACAAGACACCATACAAACATAGACAAAACTACACATAAGGGAATGGTTGGAATGGTTATGAACCAGACAGAACGAGACAAAACAAGACAAAACAAAACAAGAAACAAAACAAATCAAAACAACAAACAATAAAAATGAAGAAAAAGTGAAAAAAGAAAGCAAATTGCCCTTCTTTGGACAGCATGACATTACCCACATGTCCCATAATATTGTAATTATTAGAAATAATAATAAGAATATCCCAAAAACAAGACAGGCAAACCAACCTGCATAGTAATCATCAATACTAACACCAAAAACATAACATCAAAGAAAGTAAGTAAATAACACTAAGACCATAGGGTTCAGTTTAGTGGTCCGTTGCTGGGCCATTGTCATTTTGCGTCTTGGGTAGCCATTCAGTAACAAAAAAAAAAAAAATATATATATACAATGAGTACCATAATTAATTGGACAGTGACACATTTTTTGTTATTTTGGTTCTGTACTCTAGCACTTTGAGTTTGAAAGGATACAATGACAATGAGGTTGAAGTGCAGACTGTCAGCTTTAATTTGAGGGTTTTTCATCCATATCGGATGAACCGTTTAGAAATGACAGCACCTTTTGTACATGTTCCCCCCATTTTAAGGTACTACAAGTATTTGATGAATTGGCTTCACAGATGTGTTTCGTTAGGCAGGTGTATTCATTTGTGTCGGTAGTGAATGCAGAAGAGAGCTGTTGATGTCTAGTCTTGATTCTAGACTTTGCAATTGCCTTTGGAGATTGTTGTTGGGGTGTGACAATATGAGGAAGACAGCAGTGTCGATGCAAATTAAGCTGGCCGTCATAAGGCTCAGAAATGAAAATCAATCAATCAGGAACATTGCAAAAACCCTGGGCATGCCCAAGTCAACAGTTTGGTTCATCATTAACAAGAAAAAAACAACAGGTGAACTCAATTGGGCAACCTGGAGGATCATCATGCTACCACCCATGCTAAACTTAAAGACTTGTATTCACTCAACAGCGCAGATCAAATAGAATCGATGAACTGAAAAGAGGGCTAAAAGCACAGCAGTCGCTTTTCATCGCGCCTACAGCAATAAGCAAGGCAGCTACAGAAACGTCCAGGTTGCCACGTTTTGGCAAGGCTACCGCTGTTGGCATACGTGGCATATAGTCTTCTCATTCGCTGATGTGAAAAGAAATTCATGCTCCCATTCCGGGTGGAAATAATATGTTTTTGATTTCTTTTTCACCGAACCCTCAGCCATATCGATGTTGTTATGTTAGTTAAGGTGCATTCAGCGTCAATATGTTTATTTTGGCTTCCAAAAGTAAAAATAAAACTACAGGACTAACATGACAAGGTATCTGTAAATGTGAATATTATTTGTTGAATTTAGAAACTAAATATTGTGCATTGAATAGATACTGTAAATATGAATATTATTCATTGAACTGAGACACTAAATATGAATATTGTGCATTGAACAGATTCTGTAAATATGAATATTTTGCATTGAACAGAGGCCTACCGTAAATGTGAATGTTGTGGATTGAACAGATAACTGTGCATAACTGTGTCTTTCTTTGTGTGTATGTATGCACGTACATAGAGCCTGTCGTAACAGAAATTGCTAAAATAAATATGACAGTGAACATTCTTACTCGTGGTAAGCGGGTTTTAATTGGAAGATATCGGAGTGGTAGATCTCGGCTTGCATTTTGGAATAAGTGATTTTTGGGCTTGAGAAGGTTGGTTACCACTATGCTAGAGCAACGAAGGGGTTTTTGATGCCCGAAAAGTGTAAAATCCTTGACTGGCTATGTCAATCACTGGATCTGTATCCAATTGAACATACATTTTACATGCTGAAGAGGAGACTGAAGGCAAGTCCCCGAAACAAGCAGGAACTGAAGATGGCTGCAGTACAGGCCTGGTAGAGCATCACCAGGGAAGATACCCAGCATCTGGTGATGTTTGTGCTTCGCAGACTTCAAGCAGTCATTGCATACAAAGGCTATGCGACCAAATATTAAAAATGGATTACTTTATTCTACATTATGTTGAACTGTCCAATATTTTTTGAGGCCCGAAAATGGGGGGACTATGTACAAAATGTTCTATAATTTCTAAATGGTTCATCCAATATGTATGAAAATACCCTCAAATTAAAGCTGACGGTCTGCACTTCAACCTCATTGTATCCTTTCAAACTCAAAGTGCTAGAGTACATATATACATATACAGTATATACACATACATACATATACATACATACATACACATATACATATATATACATATACAGATACATACATAGACATTCCATTCCAGCGATTTTCACTGGCTGCACCTGGGCCATTGTAGGTTTGCTACCTGGGGAGCATAGCCATAAACATCCACAAAGTGCATGGGCCCAATTATTTTCGTATTCTCTAGTACGGCCATATTATGGAAAGGAAAGTGAATACTCACAACCAAATTGTAATATTCGAGTCACGGAAAAGCTGGTTGTTGATGTATAATTTATCCACAATCAGTCATACTTTATTCATTTGATCCCTGTTGCTCTTCATGATCGGGTAGACCCTCCGTCTCCTGTCAACAATTTCTGGTGGGTACTGCTCGTTCATTGATAAGTTGTTCCCTTGAGTGCTTTTCCCCTTTCAAGCACAGCCAGTTTCTTTTTGAAGTTCGAGAATTTTGCAATGATAGGACGTTTTCTGAGTATCCTTCCTTCGTCCAAGCCTATGTACTCTCTCAAAGCCGGTTTCTTCAATTTGCTTGTTGGACATCTTTAATTCGTTCTTCAGGAATTGTTTCAGCACACTCTTCCTTGCGAGGTAGGTTTCGTTATCACTTTCTTTTATTCCCATAAATAGAAGGTTATCCCTCATGCTTCTGCATTTGAAGTCTAGTACGTCGACTTTGAGTTGGGTGTTTTGCTGTTCGAGTGTCTCTGTTCTAGTTTGTAGAGTAACCACGCTGTTATGAAGCGTTGCATTCTCTTTCTTTAATTCGTCAATTACAGCATTGGTGTGGAGCACAGCTCTTTTAAGCTCACCCACCTCTTCCATCAGCCCTTCCAGTAAGTCCAGTTTTTGTAGCTGTTTACTCATCAATGTTAACATTTCACGATCAGCTGGAGCCATTGTAGCCACGGGTATTTTGTCGGATCCACTTGAGCTCAGTACATCTCTGTATGACCGTTTGAAGTCTGGTTCACGGCTCATAGTTTGTTGGTATCGGTGGTCAATGAATCTTTCCAGACGTTTCGGTTGCAGCACCACTTTCTGAAGTCTCCAGTGTGATATTTTGGCTATTATAGCTTGGGATTTTAATTATTCAAATTATTCCGGGGAGTAGTCAGCTCAGCCTGCTATCCGGTCGGCCATTTTTTTTGTTACTTTGGTAGTCAGCAGCCTGAAGAAAAATACGTTTCAATGTACTCAAGGCCAAGTTACTTGAAATCATTTAGGAAAAATTGGGTAGCAGCATTTCTTTGGAATACGGCATGTTAAAATTTTGTGAGCTAAGATAGGCAATATTGTTTCTTTTAACTTGGCCGAATTTTTATATCAGTACTTTTAGTGGCAGGCCTAGATTTAGCAAGTGTGAATGACTTTTAGACAGTGCTTTGTATGGGTGAGTAACTTGGCACAAACTTTGAAGACGGGGTTTTTGTCAGATGTACTATAGATTGTACAAATATATCCCTTTAACTGTATGCCATTGCCAGGAGCTTAGCATATAATTTCACACAACACAGTGTATACTTGGATATATTGGTACCACAGTTCCTCAGACACGGTTGCTTTCTAACAGTAGTCAGTATACTTGCTTCATGGTTGCTACATTACTCATCAAAATCCTGTAATTAGTGGCTAAACTGACCGTGGCAATGTTTTCAAAGAAATGTTTTCTGTGTTTTATGTCTTTCAGGCAGAGGGCATTGATTTTAGGGACCATATTTACAATAGCAGTCTCAAGTTCAGTTGTACATTTTGGTTGACAGCCACCAACATTTGGTCTTCACTGAACTCTATAATAGAGAATACAAACTATTTTCCTGTACAGTGTAGCATGATGCAACAGTGTCCAAGCCATCTGTAGGTACAGTAGTTGGTGTATGTTGTCCAACTGGTCTCTGTGGTACACATAATTGAAGCAAGTTTGATATCCTCAGATTTGGTTGAACCTTACGCCTGCAGCATTATCCCCTGCTGTGGGCATTTTTTTGATTAGCCATCTTAGAGAAATTATGCCAGTGTCACCAACTCTCAGTAGTTGCTGAGCTTCATATATGTCTCTTATGTCTGTACCCTCTTTAGACATATACTACTCACAGAGGAACCGAGGCAGAGGCGGAGAAATACGTTTGATAACAACGGAGGAGTTTACTGAAGAGTTTTGCGTGTTACATGCATGGCATCACTTGGCATTCTGCTGGAAACAAACTTGATTACCCATAAGGCTTAGCTTTACAATAACAACTATGGTAACTCGCATAGCCCAAAATAACAATGTATGTAGTTCAACACATAACAATAATAATAATAAATAATGTCATTAGATGGTCATGTTAATTTGCATATTTAATTTCTGTAATCAACCATGCTTGATTACAGGATTACCAATTGTCCTTATTTCATCTGTCACATATCTTGTTCTCCATTGACCAACTCTTCCACCTCACCTTCACATACCCCTATTTGTACCTCTTTCAGCTGGATCTCCTATTCCCTCTGCTACTTTGGCATAGGTGACTGACCTAGTGTGTCCCTTTATGTGTGACTTCAGACTGATATCAGATCAAATGCTATGTCCTTCTGCATTTTCACACTCAGCCAATGGCCTAATACTGCTGTAACAGATCTCTTGACTGGTGAAATTTGTACTTATCGGCTGTATTTTGTTTTAGTGTGATAATTGTGTTAGGGAAACCAGAAAACATTGATTCTCAGTGAATATATTTGATGTTGTTATCAATGGGTCACCTCAGTTGTAGTCTTTGTCCACAGTTGCCAACAATGCATACAAACAACTGAGACAATCACCAGCATTTCATTTTCAAGAAGGAACATGGATAAAAGTCTCCATCTATTATTGTTTGCAAGCCAAAAATAAACCTATTGCCCATGTCAATGAGCACAACATTACTGTAAATCTAACAAATAATTTAGCAGTAAATTGAAGTTTGAATTTTCAATAAAGGTCAGCTAGCAAGTCGCTAGCAACTAGCTTCACAGAGGGAGCATAATAAAGATCATATCCTCTATGGTGATTGAAAAAGCATGTTATGTTAGAAGATTTGTGAAATGGCTAACAGAATCAATAGCCTATTTTCAGGCACACTAAATACTGAAAGATTTAATATTGTTCATAGTTGTGGAGGTTTTTGGGTTAAATATGTGCTTGCTGCAGTATTTTCTGACAAATAAATAAATAACTTGCTTGTAATGACTGGTTTATCTGGACAAAAGGAGTGACCTATGTGCAATACTGTATGCATACATTTACATAGAGGCACACCTGGACACAAAAATATGCAAATATCAGTAGTGAACCCAGTGTCATCGGGCCCCTCCCCCCAAACGCATTTGCCTCATCCCTCAAAGTGATGTGACTGTGCGATGCAATTTTTCCCCCTTATAATGCTCGTATTTTGCAAATCAAAATTGTCTATAAAACAAGTGTCACATTAGCGGTTTGCTTCTGGCAGCCAGCCAGTGTGATGATGTAATGTCACTCTTCCACAATGAAATGGTTAGAATGCTATATAAGGAGCTTAAACTATACTGATGCAGTTGTATTGTCATAAATTTAATTGAGTATCGATAACGCCTTGGGAAACAAGCACGTGTAAACTCAGAAATCGCTGTCCTAGGTAGCCTGTGGTCATGTTGCTACAACTGCATTCCTCTTCATTTTTGAGGCTCAATTAGCCTACACTGCTCCTTAGTGTAAAGAGCCCAGCCTACACTGCTTCTTAGTGTAAATAACCCAGCCTACACTATTCCTTGGTATAAATAACCCAGCCTACACTGCTCCTAAAGCTGGCAGTATACTCACTAAGAAGAAAGGACTTCAGGATTGAGAGCCACCGGCGAACATGTCCACAAACACTGTTGTCGGAGAACAAGAAAGACATTTTCTAAAAGTTCCGTCGCACACTGCACCGTGAGAACACACAACACCGCGTCTTTTTGTTCTTCAGTTGTTCTCATTGCGTCTTTTTGCTCAAAACGTTTCACTTCTTACGAAGTATACTGCCTACTTTAGTGTAAATAACCCTGCGTACACTGCTCCTTAGTGTAAAAACTCAGCCTAAACTGCTACTTAACCTCTTCGCGCAATCCCCTAGTGGTCGGAACGCTGGCATGCCTAGATAGCTCAATTCAGACATTCTGTGCTCCTACAACCAACACAAGTTGGAGTTGGAGTTGGAAAAACAAACTCTGTGTTCTAGCTTTATTAGTAGACGATTCAGGACAACTATGCCGAACACAGAGTTTCTAAGTGCCACTATTGTCGTGCTGGTCGTCCATTTACCAAGCACCCCCTCCCTGCAGTCTCATCTGTTACTACACCCCCATGCATGACACAGTGGACAATAGTGTCTATCTGGGCATATATGAAAACATTATTTACCACTAAAAATTTGTATTTTGTTGTAGCAACAAGATGAAGCCAACAATAGCCGAAGGTATGCCAGTGCAGCTGCTCACTGAACACTGAAATAAACAAGTGGAATTTTTAACCATGTCGTTCTACTGCCAATATCTGCAACTAAATATGGAATAAATATACAACCTTACCATTGGTTTTATGCGTAGCGATGTCCCTTTTGAGACTGAGTGGTAATATATTGTCATGGACAATCTGTTTGTGAAATATACGCTCATTTCTGTCATTTGTGCTCCTTTTACGGTTTTGTCATCCTTTGTAGTACAATCTGGCTTGATCAACAATGAATCAATCCAATATGTGACAGAATAAGCATTCTAACAATGTATAATATGTCTAATTTTACTTTTTGAATAGCGTTTTATAGCTCAGCGTAACCGAAAGTTTTGTCTCATTATAGCTGCATTACACATTTAGTCTGTGGTAGCAGTAAAAGACGAAATTTTATCGATGACTTTCATAATTTCTTGGAAAATATTATTATTCTTGAGACATTCTGAGCATGGCTAAGGCATATGTTTGCTGATAGACCTAGCTGATATACTGTTTTCTGGACTGAGTTAGAACTGGGTAACGACAACATTGATTCTGTCTCTGTCTCTATCTGCTGAACACAGATAAGATTTCATCTTCCAAATGTAAGTGATATATATTTTGGTTATATGCGTTATTTTTGAGATTGAGTGTCTTTAAATAGGTTAGTGGTATTTTATAATGAGGATATTTCACACTGTAACGTAAGCGTTCGTTGGTTTGCTAAGTTGTGTTTGTGTTTAATGCACCGCATGTGACCTGAACTAGAACATTGCCAAAACGTGGTGGACATTTGAATATTGTTTTAATATCGTCCCATCCCCATACAAGGAAACATTACATACTGCAGTGCACAGAAAAACATACTAGAGTTAGTGATTACACATTTAAGTACTATACCACATTGTGCGATAATGTTTTTGCATTATTTTTAAATCTGATATCAATGTTTCATCTTAAACCTTCATAAGGACACATATATGCTTTATAATGGACAAAAAGCATTTTATTCATTTTTGGATAGATTTTGGATATGTCTCTGGACCCCTGGATATTTTAGGCCACTGTATTGACGGAAAGCTTGTAACACGTAAAAATGATGCAACAGTGAGTTTCTTGAGTTAAAACAGTTGATTTGTAGTGAAATACATGATTATGTTGTGATTTACAGCAATACATAATTTTAACATTTTGGATTGATTTGGAGACACTGGGTACACTGCTTACTTTTAGCTTCGTAGATCTTTAGTAGTTCTGCATATCCACACATCGATTTTACGCACTTGTGGTCAAGGAGGTTTTGATCTAGGACATGTATAGTTTAACCTGCTGTATATATGCAATCTCTCAAACTAAAAAAGAGCAAATTCATTTTTGATTTTTTGCCAAGACAATTGCATTTGTGGCACTTTATTTATTCATAAATTATTAATATAAACTAGTCTAAGTATTGTTATTATTGTAAATGATACAAATGTCTTGCTTCATTTAAGCCATGTTTCAAGTCTCTGTGATGCTCACATCTGGAGTTATAAAGCTTTAAATAGGGTACCCCCTAAATGGGCAAGGATTGGGAAGATTTGGCATGTGCGCAAAGGTGTTAATGTAAAATAACCCATCCTACACTGCTCCTTAGTGTAAATAACCAAGCCTGTACTTCTCCTTAGTGTAAATAACCCTGCATACACTGCTTTTTAGTGTAAATAGCCCAGCCTACACTACTACTTAGTGTAAATAACCCTGTGTACACTGTTCCTTAGTATAAATAACCCTGTGTGCACTGCTCCTTAGTGTAAATAACCCAGCCTACACTGCTCCATAGTGTAAATAATCCTGCATACACTGCTTCTTCGTGTAAATAGCCCTGCATACAGTAGTTTTTAGTGTAACCCTGGTGACACTGCTCCTCAGTGCAAACAACCCAGCTTACACTGCTCATTACTGTAAACCACCCAGCCTATACTGCTCCTTAGTGTAAATAACGCAGCATGCACTTCTCCTTAGTGTAAATAACTCTGCATACACTGCTTTTTAGTGTAAATAACCTAGCCGACACTACTTCTTAGTGTAAATAACCCAGCATACACTGCCATTACTGTGAATAACCCTGCCTACACTGCACTTTGAATAATGCCATGCATACTATTATTTAGTTTGAATGTTGCTCCCTACATTGCTCTTTAAGTATCATGTAATGGTTCTCCAAATTTACAGTTCTGCTTTTACCTTGATTTATGAGCCACAGTTTAGCTTGTATATCATCAGAGATGTCATCAGAGCTAAAGCATGAACAGCTTCTAGCATAATCTTGTGAAATTACATCTGAAATGTGATCTTGTTGACAGATGTCCACTCTTTCTTCCTTTCTAGGACATGGTGGCACAGAAAAACACAGTAAGTACTGAGTCAGTGATATACAGTATATAGTAAGCCCACAGGGTAAGGAAGTGGTCTAATGATTTATTTATTCATGTGGTCTGTTGTTTTTCAGTGTGATTCTCTGGAAAATCTCTCAGTTCAACTTGAGGTCAGAATTTAGCATTTAGCAATTAGTTGTTCTTGTTCAGACGGATTTACAGTGAAAGAAAACGGACATGCATCCACCTGAGTTGTGTGAGCAACAGTGTTAGATCTGACTAATAACACTCCCAGACAGGCTGTGCATGTGCAATATCATTATGCACATATGTAAGTAATTTATGCCAGCCTAGTACCATGATACAAATCATATATTCATTCAGATACATACCATCCACACAAAACTATAGTCTGTTATAACAATCCCTAAGTAATTATGTAAGAAACTGGTGCTGGGAATGAGAATAGTAAAGGAGCCAAGAACAGTGGGTGTGTCTGTAGATGATCCAGTGATTCTGCTGAACAGCTTGGGTAATAAGCCTAGACACTGATGCCTAACATCTGGACATATTATAAGATTATAGTTATAATGGTTATATTTTTTAGCATATGTATAACCATTATGGCTGTGTGTTGTGTGGTATTACGGTATTTTGAAATTCTGTTTGAGAGAGATTCCCATTACCATGAAAGCTGGACAGAGGGAGAGACTACAGAGAAATTGAAAACGTTGTTGTTGCTGAAACAGATACTGCAGCTTCACTGTCTGTAGATATGTACAATTTGGAATTGGTTATCATTGAGGCAATTGATGTATGGATGTATGTATATCTATGCATGTTTGTACTTTTGTATTTACATGTGGGAAATGAGCACAACTAATGATCAATCAATCAATTATACAGAACTTTATAATAGTATTGTCACAGTGGGTGAGAAGGTGAGAAGAGGGGTGTCAAACTTTATTAAACACCAGTGTGTATCGACTAGGTTTATTTATTTGCTTTGCTATGATCCCAGGGGTCATTAGAGAACAGAAGCTACTGGTGAACAAAAAAAGGTAGAAATTGGTCAACAAAAAAGGTGGGCAAATTGTAATGGACTGTTGCTCCCAGTCTGTTTTATTTATCAGTAATAAGTTGCATTCATATTCAGACGTGTCAGTCTTTACAACAAGGTCTTTTAGGCAACATAAGTTAAGACCTACCCTATTTTAAAACATTGGATTATAAGCCGATGTATCATTTTTGTGAATGAAGTGTACACTAACCAGTATTGGATGTTACTTGGGAAATTTATCCATTGGAGATAAATGTTTATGTTTATGATTATTAAACTGTTTTTAAATGTAATGCTACCATGAGAGGCAAGATAAAATTTCTAAATTTGTTCCAACAATCTTTTGCCTCAGCAGTATTATGTTTACAAGCTACCACAAACAGTAGGTGAGCTGTATCAGTAGTTACAAACACTCAATAGAAACACTTGCTTGACGTTTTGGAGGGGATGGATAATTCTCGAATAAGGTCTAACATGGACCTGATTGGGAGTGGGGAACGGGAGGAGGCTCAGAGAAAATAGCTAAACTAACACTGCATGAGACTGAGTCTGAGAAAAATCAAGAGATGGAAGAGATACAAGGATTTTTTTTAATTTTTTAAAATCCAGTGGAGAAAGAGTTCAAGAGAGGGAACAGGTGCGGACACACAAGCGAACTGATGTGCTGCGTCTAGACGCTTCTTACACGTGACACCGAGGCCGCTACGCATGTGCTTTAGATGAGGCTTCACTCAAAGCAGCGGGATGGGCTTGAAGCTGCTTTCAGCACTGTGGGCTCCTCGTCTGTCCCTCCTGTTGGGAGAGCTTTGGGGCTGCAGGTTCAGGATGTGTTTCCAGGGATTGTGCGTCTTGTTAGTAATGGGAGGGACGATGTTGCTGGGGGGACCTATCAGTGGTGAGAGGGGGCTGTCTTCAGGGGCCAGGAGGGCTATCATCAGTTTGGCTTGACAGCTGGTGCTTTGTATCTAAAACATCAGTGGTTTTACATTTAGAGCGGAGAGAGGATGTGCGAAGGTAAACATTCTCACTGTGGGTGGAAACAGAGGAACACTGTGTTTGGTGTGGTAATGCTGAAAGCATACCATTTCATTTACAGTTCCTCAACCCACCTTTGTTGTTTTGTTTTATCATAAAATGTGCCTAATTCAAACAATTATTTCCTATCAACAGCCAATTATTTGCACAGCTGTCGTATGTGGTGTCATAACCTCTGTTCTAGTATTCCCTTAGCTGCTTAAGTAAGGTCATCAAGGTTAAACCTAATCTTCAGCCTCTTTCTGATTTAAAATGGTTTAATCCAGTCTGTGATATCTCTGATGTGTATTTTCCTAAGGTCAGGGACATAGGAGTGAGTTTGACATTGAGGGGACACATTTCCAAACCACCGGCTCTGTAGCCACACTCACCCCTCCCTACACAGAAAAGAGCGTCACTCCTATAAACGTCCCAAAAACGTTTTAGAATAACAAATTTTGTTCAAGTGTAGAAAGACTGAGATTCACAGATATGCCTTAGCATAGTTATTTTATAATATTTTCAAATAAAAAAATACTCTATAGTATGCCTTTAAAGATTTGGCTCCATTAAATTGGATGATATTTGCTATATCGGGTGGACTTTTTGACTGCACTCCTGCGGAAATGCAGCATGCCTTTCAAAATAAAAGTACATGGTGATTTTGTTTCTCTACAATTATTGGGGGGGAACAATTGAACTGTTTGCAATTTTTGAGTCTTTGCTTGGTTAGTAAGATTTTGTATGATTTATCTCTGAAAGTTTTTTGCTTTTTTGCTGAATATGTTCAGGGCTCCAGACTAACTTTTTTTTACATTGGTTGCACTGGTGCACCTAACTTTTAGGTGCACCAGCACACAATTTAGGTGCTCCCAAAATTTTCCACCTTTTGGCGTCTCAATAATACATTTTAAGCGTTACCTTTTTTGTCAGCTCCCATACACATTGGTAATTTCTTAACACATTATGTAAATGATTGTAAACAGGAATAAAGGTGCAGATAAATGTTTTTTCTTTATTTAAATCACAAATCAGCACAAACAAGAAATCGCAATAACCTCAATTGTTTAAAAAATAAACTTAAAAAGTGCTGATGTTTAAAGTGCTTGACAAACTCAAATAAATAAATAAAACTCAAATAACTCAAACAAAAGTGTGCACTGCTCCCGGAGAAGTACAGGGCGCGGTTTCACACATACATGCCATACATGACATTTTTTTCTTCGTAGAATGCGGGTGGGAAATAAAATTACGACTTTATTCTCATAATACTATGACTTTTTTCTCGTAAAATTATGACTTTATTCTCGTAATATTAAGTCTTTATTCTCGTAATATTACGACCTTATTCTCGAAATCTCAGAATTTTTTCCCCCTCAATGTGGCCCTAATACTCCGTCGTAACACACAGAGACAGACCTGCTAAATGTCAGGCGCACCAGTGCGACCAATGAAAATGTTTAGTCGCACATGACAGATTTTTGGTTGCATGTGCGACCAAAATGGTCGCACTCTGGAGCCTTGATGTTCAGTCAGAGGTAACTAGTCTTTTTCTGTCCTTGATGCGTTATACAGTATGCTGTTTTCTTTGAACCTGTAAAAGATCATGTAGTAGAGGCATCAGGTATTTTTTCTGTTGTCCCAATTGGAGTAGTTGTGCAGATTGTATGAACCCAAAATCTCCCTTCCATACAGCGCATTGCCTACAGCTGCTTGGTGACCCTTTTAATACATTCACTCCCATACTAAAGGTCCCTGATGAACTAGTTGTCAGACCATGGCTGGTAAGGCATGCCAAGAGGAAAGTGCTTTCTTACTTTCCTGACAAGCATTTCTAAAGAAGATTATTCTGCTATTCTTTTTTAAATTTACTGTCAAGGCTTGGCAGTGACTCTCTTACCGAGCCAGGTTCTGCTGTCAAGGTTTGGCAGTGACTCTGTTACCGAGCCAAATTCTGCTGTCACTCATGTTGTATGAACCAGGCCATATGTGTAGAGAGGAAGTTTGCCTTCTGTATCATGGAGCAGGAGACCAGGAGTGTGTATATTGGTCCAACTGCAACATTAACTCATTTATGCAGATATTGAACAGCGCTGGAGTCAGAATAGAGTCTGTTACACACCCTGCGGTTAATTCCAGCTAAGACCATCTTAAGACCAGCTTTGAAATGTACCAGCCTGCAATAACATTTCCAGTTTTAATTCAACTTTAGTGCATATGAATCCAGTTGGGACCATATTGGATTTAACTGAACATTTTACTGTGTGGTCGGGCTGGTTTTAGCTGGTGTTCCAGCCTGGTCTAGCTGGACTGAGCTGGTGTACCAGGCTGATCCAGCTGGTGTACCAGCCCGGTCAAAGTGCCGGGCTGGTTTATGATGGCTTTTGCCACTTCTAGCTGGTCAAAGCTGGTCTCTAGCTGAACAAAGCTGGTCAGAGCTGGTTAAGCCGGTAGAGAAAACTGGTGCCAGTGGTCAAACTGGTGGACTAGCTGACTATATACCCTGGTCAGCTGGTGAAGAGCTGCTCAACCAGCTAAAAGTGTCAAAAATACAGGTTTACCAGCTTAGGCCTGTTTAAGCTTGAATTTTCAGCAAGGTGGGCTTGGCTGCTGTACCAACCAGGTTAAACTAGTTTTGGCTGGTGTACCAGCCTGTTCCAGCTGGGTTGAGCTGGGGTATCAGTCTTGTTGAGTTGGCTTTAGCTAGAAGATGAGCTTCATCAAACTGATGAGTCAGATAGGTCAAGTTGTCTTATGGTGGACCAGCTTAGGTGAACTTATCAACTTGATCAGTTCGGCTAATGATGGGCCAGCTGGTTTGCAGGCATGCCTATAAGAGTTGGCAACCAGTTTGCTGAAGCTCATGAGTAAAAATTCTCAATTTGGTAAATTTACATTACATTCTGATTTAAAGAATATAGATTTAAGTTTTTTTCCTAGGTTGATTACAAGCATGCAGTCTAAAATTAGTTTTTTATTTAGATGTAGAGCATTTATTTGCCTAATTAAAAGGGAATTTATCTTAAGTATATTCAGTGGCACAAAATATGCATGTATGATAGGCCTTTTACTTGAATTTTATTGCCAGATGCAGATCAATGCCAACATAGGAACATAAGGTCGCATTTGTACAGCATCCCCCCCCCAAATCTGTGAAACACAGTGATGAGGGTGTTATAGTTTGGGCATGTATGACTGCCACAGGTACTGCCCGTCCATATCTACTTCCCTTAATTATGGGATGTTATCAAGTTTAAGGTATAGGAGCTCTTGAGTGTGCAATTGTCACATTAGAAATAACCTGTAGGACAATTAGCTAGAGTATAGATTTATTTGTCAGGGGTTGTAAGTTAAATGAGGTATTAACTAAGGAAGATTCAGCTAAATCAGGAGAAAATACTATGTGTAATGATAAAAGCTAGCCTACGTGTATGTGCTTTGGCTTAGCTACCGCTGTAAGCCCGAGGCCGTTTTAACTGGTGAATTCATATTTAGTATGTGCACTCACAAGCATGTTGGTATTTCCCTGAGAGCCAAGAGTAAACCAATTTGGGGGAAATATACTACTCCTATACCAGTGTAAATGAACCCTCTCTCATTGCCACTAAAAACAGAAGCAGCCGTGCTCCTATACCGCTGAGCTCATTGCTGTTAATGGGAATAATTTAGTAGACACCTGACAATGTCACGTTTATAAGATGCAGATGACTAATGGCCCATAGCTTTCACTGTGGAGACCAGGGTGACTGTTGCTTCTGTCATTACTGCATCAAAGCAGAAGTGTATAGTTCAGGAGGGACCGTAGGGCTCATGTGGGGGTGCCACTGCAGGTACTGTGTCATAGAGAAGAGAGGACAGAAAACAGTGCATTTGTGTAATAATGATATAAGTTCATTCATCATTTTCACAGATTTTGAATGCTTGAGGTGAAAACCAAAATATACAAACTTAAGGATACAAATGTACAAACTACAGGATGATGAGATCACATTGTGGATCAAATTTTTCAGTGAACGTAGCGTATTCCCCACATCTAAGAAACCATAAAAGTAGTAAGAAATTCAGCTTGCAACAGTGAGTCTGCATAGGGGTTGAACCACCCTTGTCTTTAGTGAGACGCCAGTTTGTGAACTAGAGTTAATGTGATGGGAAGGTGTGTATCATTGGCTCTGGTTTTACCTTCTTAAGGCCATTGAAAAGTAGAGTAGATGTAGCGATGAGTTCCCAATTAAGGTAACAACTGGAGGATCTGTGCATCTTAAAATAATTGTATACCTACAACGCAAGCATTAATAGAGGAAGGCTGCATTTCTCTTGACTCAAAAGAGTGAACCATGAAGGCGCAGGCAATTGTATATTAACAGGCAGGACAGGTATTTTTATTGGTGCGCAATACAAGAAATAAGACCATATGGCCAACCATTTTAATGTAGAACTTAAATTCCCTCTTTCAATACATTTAAAGAATAAGACTACATGTTAAATAGAACAGTGGCTCTTTCTTTCTCTGCTTATTCTTTTCTCTCTTCTTTTCCATTTTCTACTTGTTTCAACTGTACTGTAATGGGAAACATTTGTGTTGCAGACATGCCTTAAATATGTTTTCTCTCCCTTTTTGTCTCTTGCTCTTTCCCCTTGTTCCCCCTCTTTCTCTTCATCTCTCTCAAGCCTTCCGCAATCTTTCTTTTTCCTTGTTCTTCTCTTTCTTCCCCCTCTCTAATCACTTTCCTATATCTCACTCTCTTTCTCTCACCTTCTTTATCCCTTCCTCTCACCCTCTTTTCCTCTATCCCTCTCTCTTTCTCACTTCTTTTCTTCTACCTCCTTTTCCTGCTCTCTTTCTGGCCTTTACCCTCCCTCTTCCCCTCTCTTAGTTTCTTTCCATCTCCCCCCATCTTGCTGTCTTTATATTTCTCTTACCCTCCATCCTTCTACCACTCACTCTGTCTCTGTGGCCCTCACCCACATTTTCTCCTCTGTGTGTTATCTGGAGTAGGCTGCAAGGCAGAGTACTGTAGGCTTCCCGTGGGTGCAGTTGCCTCCAGAATACTGTGGTTCTGGCCTAAGGAACAAAGTAGGTATCTCCATGCATGCTGGTTACTCCCTTCGGTGACCAATGTCTGTGCTTGGTCTGGGTAGCACCACGAAAAGGTGTATCTTATGTCCTTTGTCTTAACACCCCTAGCATCCCTTAACTTTCTACTTCACCTTTGAACTTATCAAATGTGATGTGCCGTATGTGTATGAAGCAGTGATGGGCAATATTAATTCTCTTTTTTTACTTAACCAAAGCATAACAAGTCACACTGGGCAAATTGTACCTTCATAAAGCAGGCTTAACACTATATGACACTGGGAAAGTTGTACCTTCGTAAAGCAGGCATAACACTATGTGACACTGGGAAAGTTGTCGCTTTGTAAAGCACGCATATCACTATATGAAGCACTCAAAATGGACAACAAAATTGTGATAACAACTCCTCTAGAGCACCACTACTGATTGCTTGTGGCACATGCTCCAATGCTTATTAAGTGTCATAACTATTCCAGTATGCCCTATGTAGGCTTAAAAAAGGGTATGATGTCTTTTCCATGCTACCAAAACAGTAGAGTTTAAACCATTCCTGCCTTCTGTGACCAGAACATGAGAATGTCTGAATGCCATGCTTGGAACCTTCTAGCTAATTATTTTCCCACACAATTTATCCAATAAAAAAGGCTACTGGCAGTAATCAGATGTGTGTTATCAAGTGGCTTGAACTTCCACATTTGAAGTGGTGATATGTCAGAGTCCACAGTGTTTAGTGGGTCACTCTTGTCCCTCATGGAGCCCACAGGACCAGAGATGAGTGGTGAGAGTGAACTAGTCTGTGGATTGGGAAGAGGATAGGGATGTGGATGAGTGTAGAGGCGGGTTCTGGCTCAGATTCCTCTCTTCATGGAATGGTCTGTCCCTCATGGGTATTAATGAGACTACTTACTACCATCTTAACCAAATACCCCATAATAACATGAAGACTAGTTTGAGCATGTTGGAAACGTTACCCACAAATCACTGGTTTGAGTGCCTGCAGAGCTAAAGGCTTGGGCAATGAGTTTGTCCTTAACATAGAAATTTCCAAAAGTTGCCAAACTGTACTAATGTAGAAAAAAGAACAATTAATTGCTATTCAAAGTTAAGAACAAATGTAGATTGAATACAGGCTACAACCAATTGTCATTTAGAGCATCTTTCATCAAGGTTTTTTTTACACTTCATGCATTTCCAGCAGTTTCAGGTGAAGTATCAAACGTCGACTAATTGGGATTCAAACCAACCTGCAATCAGTGCAGTGTGGTGGACATGATGAAGCAAAAAAAGACCATTTGGTTGAAAGCTGGAAGGAGGCTAAGCTCATTATCCCATTTTCCACTCAGCTGATACCAAACCACCTCATTAGTCATCTTATACACCGTGAAGCTATAAAGAGGCTGCCACATGACATCCTTCTAATCATTGTACAGTTTAAACCAGGCTGAGTCATTATGTCCCTTTATACACCAGGCTGAGTCACTCACTTCAGTTTGGGTCTGGTTTTCATTGGTCCTTCTATTAATTACTATTGGCTGATGTTAGAAAAGGCAAGCTTGCATACATTTTAGAAACATGTGCAATTGAGACTGAGGAGGACAGTGATGGCAGAAGACAGCACGCATCCAGTGTAGATGGGGAAGCAGATATAAGAGCATGGTGTATAGTCTGTTTCTATGCACCATAGAATGATAATCTCAGCCTCAATCCAGGCAGTTGTCTTTGTCTATTCAGTGTGATCTTTCCAGGCAATGCAAACTTAAAGGGCAATATGCAGGTTCAGTTTTTTTTTTTTTTTTTACAGATTTACTATTCTGGGCTCATGGAGAGGATGGTATGAAAATGCAGTAAAAAGTAGGAATTCTAAGCCACGCCCCCAGAAAATGTTAATATCGTCCAGTGACGTAACAAAGGGGAGTCCATTCCTTGCCTGACCCTACCAGAGCGCAGTACTCTAAGTCACTTGATAGTCAATCGGTTTAGCCAGTTACTGTCTTAAAGTTTTAGTTTCACAGCTAGCTAGATTGGTGAACAACTGTGTGAGTGCAGGCTATGCAAGCTCTAGCCTGTCAGGGCACGGAGTTCACCCCTGGCCCCCTTCCCCCCAAGAAAAAGTAGTTATTTTCGTGCGAGGGTGCGGTTTGTGCAGGTGGAGACAGGAGAATTAACTGGAGAATCTGTCATGAAAAATGCGGTAATCTGCAGTGGGCATTTTAGGAAGGAGGATTATATCCCTGGGTATATGATGGAGTTCAGGATGGGATTTCGAATAAAGAACCTTGTGAGACTGATACCTAGTGCGGTCCCATCTGTTCACTCGGGCACCTTCAGTTCTATGGACAATTGCATTGAATCAGCAGCATCTGCCACAGATGACAAATACACATTCAGCTCGAAGGAAACGTGAAATGTATATGGCAAGTTATTGCAACTAGCTAGATATCTACCAAATAAAGGAGGAATTATTAGTGAGTAATGTTTAGTTTGCTGTTAACCCAGGAAGCTAGCTAAACCGACCAATCGATTAGGCATCATAACTACCATTAGCCAGAAGTCAAGACATCGTTAGTGAGGTAACTTATCTAGGAAGCAAGCTAGCTAGCTGTTGTGTAACATTATAATTACAAATGTTTCTGGGATTTGAGATTGTTATTTTTGTGCAATGTCAGGTCATGGGAGATAATGCGAGCTGTTCAGGGACAGATGCGCCTAGAAGTGTTGGCAGAGCCCGGGCAAGAGTTTGTCAATTCTCTTCCAAGAATTTAAAAACGCGTAGTTAGCAACCACTGCCCTCATACGCCTCACAGATGATGATCGGCTGATATGAGGTCACTTTGGCAGATGGCTCTGGCTATATAACGGTTGATTCACAAAACGAATAGCCAGAGATGCGGTTACGTGTCTACTTTGGGTCGTCTCTTTGAAGAGCCCAGGTATATATTTTTGTTACATGCACTGTCCCATACTGAGAGCACCTTCTCTCTTTTATAAGCTTCGACTCTTGTGTGAGAGTCTCTATTTGCGTTGTGTGCAGCACTCACAAACAAGCTGATCATATATTTGTGCAGCATGCGCAGGCCACGTAATTAGCCTGTTCGAGAGAAAGCGATTAGCTTGTGCCTACGTATCCGGTAAACCAGAATAATTCAAGACAGAGGCTGAGTCTACAAGCTTATGTTTAGCTAGCAACATCCCAGTTAACTATTAGGAGAGCTAGCTAACATTAGCTAAGGTAAGATAGACATGACAGTAGGCCAGCTAACCCTGGTTTTCTAATTACGGTATTTGTACAGATGTGGTCCCCACCAGACAATAATGTCCGGTCTGAGTTTAACTGGCTGAAAAGAAATTACCGTTAATTTGTATTGAACTCACGTGTCAGTTACCCTCCAGTCCGATATTATTTAGCTAGCTGGCTACAACCAACCAACTGGTAATTCTGCAACAATACAGTAATTGTGTGGGCACGCTCGTTAGCTATCGTCAGGATTGTTTGCTATAGAAAAACTAATATGACAGTTAAGGCTGTTTTATACTTCTGCATAGTCTACATAGTTTCTGTAATTTATTTAAATAAACATGCTTTATTTTGTATTATTGTATTAGTACTCCAGTTCAATTAATTAACTGGGATGTTAAACATAAGCTTTCAGACGCAGCCTCTCCCTTATAACTGTTTGTTTTAGATACTGCCTGATATGTATTAACTTAGCAAACAATGTTAAGCTGCAGAAGCTTTGTCAGTACAGTTGCTCTCACGAGTCACTCACAAGGGATCTGTCCAGTTTGCAACAGGTTCTCCTCATACCATGACTTCATCTATTGGCATGCCCCATTGTTTTTTGTGATCCTTGCCTGTTCCGGTCCCTTGGGCTCCTTGCAGGCTTGAAATTATGACTGTGGCCCATCACAAGTATTGGCAAGAGGATTTTATACCTCATCAAGTCTCCATGATGTCGAGATTGGGATTCATCTCTCTGTTAATATTGCTTACTTTGCCATTGATCGTAGCTCTCACTCTGGTCAGACTTCCCTATGTGACGTCACTTTCAATTTCCCTGATTTGAGGTGTTCGTGGCCGATCACATTACAAAAGTAAGCACAGATATAATTCTAAGTCTATTTTTTAAAAATCACATTGCTGCATCATTTCCCCACATATTAAATCATTATGTATGCCAACCTACAGCTTGTCCTTTAATGCAGTCTTCCAACTCTTTTGGCTCCAAGACATGCCAATCTATTTCCAGTTCTAGAGTGGTGCTGCAATCATGTGATGTTCTATGGGATACTATTGAGCAAAAATAGAATTCTGTAAACTGAGGCACCCTGCAGTATTAATTCCACTCTAATAGAGTTTACATAGACTCCTTGTGGATCCTGTGTATTCTACTGGAGTTAGAATTGTTGTATCTGAGTAGATATTGCACTGACAATGTTGCAACGTATCATGATTGCAGTAATTGTGAAACTTTTGAACAACAATGCAATAATGACTGCTGCTTTGTGGACTACATTAGTGCGCTGGTGTCTGTGCATTTTTAGGTCCCTGTAAACTAAAGTTGTGTGAGAGTTATTCTGAATCCTGATTGTGTGCTTGGAGACTGTCCGCTGAACTCCCCTCCTCTCGGCTCCCCTATAGGCATCCAGTGGAAACTACTACTTCATTCCCTATGTGATGACTCCCAACCATGAGTACATGTGCTGTGAGAATGACGCCCAACGCCGAGCCTCTGAATACATGCAGCCCAGCTGGGACAACCTGTTGGGCCCTCTGTGCGTCCCCTTGGTGGACCGCTTCACCAACTTGCTCAAGGACATCCATGTCACCTCTTGGTATCATTTACATCCCCTTCACCCTAAACACACAGTTTCCTGTCGCTCTGTTTGTCATACTTCCTGTCCCAGCGTAAGAGCGAATGTCAGATTCCTGTCTCACTGCGTGACATGTTCCTGTCTTGATTTTAATGCTCTTTCTGTATCACTGTATTTGAATTCCTTTTCCTGTGTCTCTACCAGCTTCTTTTCACACTGTTTATTATCTTCCATTACATTACATTGCATTACAGGCATTTAGTAGATGCTCTTATTGAGCGCGACTTACACAACTTTTCCCATCTTCAGTTTGTGGCTTCTGAAGCGATATTAAAGTGTTTGGCTAGCAAATTCCAAAATGTTCAGTAATTTGGAAAGAAGATAATTTACAGGGAGTGCCAACTGTGGACAGGGGGCCAGGGCATGGGCATGAGGGGTTGCCAAACAAAGGAAAAAAGACTGTGTTGCCTGATGCAACTTGCATCCATCATTGTCGGACCAACGATAGTCAGATGTAAGGGAATAAAGGAGACTATAAATATAACAATATATTACTCATAACAGCAGATTAATTTTTTTGTCCCTCATAATAATTTACAATCCACACTAGTCCACACTAGTTCAGTCCCACGTTTCTATCCTTTAGTGTGTGATGGTCAAACAGTTGCCCCCCCCCAAAAAATTTTTTTTAAATTGAAACACTACATTGACAGAAGTAGTGCCATAGTAATACACAATCTTGTTTTAATTTGATAACCCAAAGTAATTTTTTCACAGATTGTGGTTAGCCAGCCAGGAACATGGATGACATGAATGACCGTTAAAACGCTGATATGACCGTAAAATACCGATAAATCTGTGAAAATAACATCAAGTCCACTTTCCTTAGTATGACTCTTTGTTCAAACAATGTTGTGTTATTGTTCAGCAAAACTATTTTTATTCCTTGTTTATAATGAATAACATTGTTAGACAATCTCGACAGGAGCAAGGAGAGAGTGAACAAACATCAGTTCTACTGTTTTTTCACTTCATTGTTTGTGACTTGATTTTGTGGTTGCATCACCCATGAGCTAAACATTTATACACCCAATTACAGATTCAGATTACAGCATGCCAAGAAAAGTATTATGGACTGAACATTAACAGAGACTTAATGAATTTGTTTGGGCAAGGGGTGTTGATGTGTCTTTGAGATAGTTGTGTTGCCCGGTGTTTTTTGAAGACACGTTGTCCTGTTTGAGGAAGGTAAGGGAGGTGGCACTACTGTACATTGCTTTGGACTAGAGTGTCTGTATATTGTAATGTAAATGTAGTGCTGTAATGTATTGTGCTTGAGGAAGGTTTGTTATCCTGTTTCATTAAGTTGTGTTATTTTGTGTCTTGAGTTAGTTTTATTAGCCTGCTTGAAGAAGGTATTGTCGTGTTTGAGGAATTTATGTTGCCCTTGAGTAATGTGTGTGAGGAAACTGTGTTGTCTTGTTTGGGGAAGGTGTGTTGTGTATTTGAAGAAGTTGTTTTGTACTGTTTGAGGAGTGCATGTTGCCCTCAAACAAGATGTGTTGCCCTGTTTTAAGATGTTTTGCCCTTGAGGAAGGTGTGTTGCTGTCTTTGAGAAAATTGTTTTGCTCTGTTTGATGTTCTTCCCGTTTGTTTGAGAAAGGTGTGCTGCCCCATTTGAGGATGGTGTATCAGTTTGTTATGAAAGATGCGTTGCCCTTTTTGAGGAAGGTGTTCTGTTAATCTGCTGGAGGAAGGTATATTGTTGTGTTTGAGGAAGTTCCTGTCCTATTTGAAGAAGTTGTTTTGACCTCTTTGAGGAAGTTGTGTTTCCATGTCTTGAGGAAGATGAGTTGCCCTTTTACAGGAGTGTATGTTGACCCTGAGGTAGGTGTGATGGCCTAGCTTTAAATATTTGGTCTCTGCAGTCCTATCCCTCTCCACTCCCCCTCCCACCCCATCCCAGACACATACACAGTCTGAAAGATTGATGGTTCTGCTCCCTGACCTGTCTCACTTGGTCCTATATGTCCTTCAGTATCAAGGCCCCTTTTCTAAGAGAAGGATGGTTCACTTCCTGGCTCAGATATCATCACGTTGAAATGTAACAGAACCTCGCCTCCATACCGACTGCCAGAATAGGCTAGCTAATGTGGAAAATCAGGGACAAAGCTTTGTTTGTAAAAAAAAGTCAATTCTCACATTCTTATTTCTGTTACTTTCTCTACATTTCCCCTGCTCTACCCCTCCTCCCACCTTTATCTTTCTTCATCTTTCTCCCCCTGTCTCTGTCTCTTTCTCTCTTTGTATCATTGTCCATTAATGTTTATAGCGCCTCCTTCAAAGACACACTCCTAAATGACATCCGAAAAGCACGTGATAAGTACCAGGGTGAGGAGCTAGCCAAAGAGTTGTCCCGCATCAAACTCCGCATTGACAACACAGAAGTACTGACCCAGGATATTGTCATGAACCTGCTCTTCTCCTACAGAGACATACAGGTAATGAACACGCACTTTGTCTTTTCTTGTCGAGATATACGTATAATTCACACACCCGTGCTCTTCTTATTTAGAGATATGCAGGTACACACGCCTACCCTTCTGCTACTCAGTAGACTGTGCAGTGTTAATTCAACTCTTTGAGAGTATGTAAATAAATTGGCAGGTAAATGTAAATTACACCACAATTTGTATTAAATTAATGTGAATTTGTGATGTGAATATACTGGCTTTATTTTTTTGTTTGAACAGCTTGGACTTTTCCCATTACAGTCAATTGAAAGTGCACATAGTGTGGTGCACTGAATGCCATATTGACAACCTTTACATGCATATCATAATTCTGATCTTACAGTGTTCTGAAAAAGTATGTGCCTCCTTCCTGATTTCCTTTATTATTGCATATATGTCATACTGAATGGTTTCAGATCTTTAGACAAAATGTATTACACAAAGGGAAACTGTGTAAACTCAAAGCACATTTTAAAAAAATTATTACTATATTTATTTAATGAAAAAAGTTATCAATTGCCCATATCAACCATGTGAAAAAGTAATTGCCCTCTTAGTTACTCTATCAGCCAATTAATCAAATTGAATTCATAATTAGACTAAGCTAATGGAACACTGGCAGGCTTAATTTCAGCCAGCCCTGTTGAATTTAAACCTCAATCATATTGAACCTTACCACGAGAATTAAATAGCACACACTGCAAGCAAACTATTCAATGATCATAGGAAATTCCAGAAGAGATTTTTTTTTAAGTCACTGAAATATATCAGTCTGGAAAGGATTATAAAGCCATTTCTAAGGCTTTGTGACTTCAGAGAACCATTAGGAAAGACACTGGGCAAAAATAGGATTAATAGGAGAGTAACAAGGCAGAAACTAATGCGACCAAGAGAAACATCATTGCTCATCTCACATTTGCGAAAAAGCAACCTGGATGATCCCCATGTCTTTTGGGATAATGTTCTTTGGACTGATGAGTCAAAGTGGAACTTTTTGGCAGCATTTACGGCATTTTATAGTAAGAATGTCATACCAGCAGTCAGACATGGTGGTGATGGTGTGGATATTCTTTGCTGCCTGGGGACCTAAGGAAAATGTCTGTTCATCTGTCCGTGAGGTGAAGCTAAAGCATAATTGGATTATGCAGCAATACAATAATCCAAAACACTAAAGGAAGTCCACATCTGAATGGCTGAAAAGAAACAAAATTTAAATTTTGAAGTGACCTAGTCAAAGTCCTGACTTGAACCCAATAGAGATGCTGTGGCAGGACCTAAAACAAAGCAGTTCATGCTTGAAAAACGTACCAATTTTGTCTGAATTAAAGCAGATCTGTAAAAAAGTGGGCTAAAATTCCTCCGCAGGAATGTAGTAGGCTGATATCAAATTATAGGAAACGTTTGGTTGCAGTTATTGCTGCTAAAGGTGGTGCAACCAGTTATTAACTTTAAGTGGGCAATTACTTTTTCTCATGGATGATAAGAGTGTTTGATAACATTTTTCATTAAATAAATGAAATAGTAATAAAAAACTGTGTTTTGTGTTCACTCAGGCTGCAATTGTTTAAATTTACATTATGATCAGAAACCATTCAGTGTGACAAAAATGCAATAGTAAAGTAAATCAAATGTTTTACTTTTTTACTGTACTGTATTGGCAAAAATCAAGTATTCCAGTTAGGATACAACCCATGTAAACAATCTTATTCTGAAAAGCAACCCCCCTCCCCCTTCGTCCAAATATGCGAAACGTAAATAACCTAGGTTGCACATGCCTCTAATAATCTGTAAACACCTAAGCATGTAAACACCTTATTCCATTTATAACTCTTAAACATGGCCTGCATATGTACACAGTTGCAAGGTGTCATGGGTGTTGAAGTCAGCCAGCTAGTCTATTGTAAAAATGTAAGAACGAATCCCACACTTCTGGACCGACAAGGAGACAAAGGTCTTAATTTCTGTATTAAAAGAATTAAACATAAATGGATGGCAGATAAAATCAAAATAACGATTTGTTTAAGCAGACAAAATGAGAGATGCTGAGTTTAGTTGAACCACAAAACAGGTGGAAGACCCTGAAAGCAGTGTATTTAAGTCAGGCTGTCAATGTTAAAGTGTTAACTCATGCAGTTCATTTTAATTACAGTTATTCATTACTATCTTTATATTACTATATACTATCTTATTCATTACATAATCTAGTCATAGAACACTCATGGGGACTGGCACAGCTACAAAAAGAAAATGTCATTAATTGCCTTCAAATTTATTTAATATGTTAATCATTCAATGTTAATCATGCTAGTTAATGCTTTAACGTAGAGTGCTAATTTTAAATCAAAGAAACAATACCCGCAGTTCACACCCAGAAAGTTTTAAATGTTTCATGCTCGTGTAAGAATTGCTAGGATGCTGTCCTTCAGTCCTGACCGAAGGACATAAATAGAATATTCACATAGTCATGTATATGAGAATAATATTGGGTTAGAATAAGAGTCCTTATTTAGAATATGGTGCACAAGTAAACATGGTCAGTGGTTGCTGCTCTGGATGCCTGGCTCAATTCCAATGTAGGTGGGTAAAATTCTGATCTGCTGATCAGAAATTCTGATCTTCCTGTACTAAGGTTACAATCCAGTAATGATACTGTGATTGTCTTCTGACCTCTCCTCACTACTTCCTATACCAGGACTATGATGCCATGGTGAAGCTGGTTCAGACACTGGAAATGCTGCCCACCTGCGATCTGGCTAACCAGCCAATGATCCAATTCCACTACGCCTTTGCCCTCAACAGGTAACACACGTACTCTCGTGCATGCACACACACATACACATATTCCCACATACTCACATGCACATGTATACACGCACGCACACGCAGATTCCCACACACTCACATACACACATACACTCACACACATGCACACATAGGCATGCATGCAAGCAAGAATACACACTGTACTGCAAGACGAACCCTGCTCTGGGTGTGAGCTGGGTGTGTCACACCTGTATTTGAAGTAGATGCTAATATGTACTGTACCTGATACAGTATGTGATACAGAAACCACCATTTCGTGACTTATGCAGTCATAAAAATGCGGTCCCAAATGAAGAATTAAATGTGTGAACAGGCGGAATAGTCCAGGGGACAGGGAACAGGCACTGCGGGTGATGCTCCAGGTGCTGCAGTCATGTGACCACCCTGCTCCGGACATGTTCTGTCTGTGTGGGAGGATCTATAAGGACATCTTTCTGGACTCTGACTGTAAGGACACCAAGAACAGAGACAACGCAATCCAGTGGTATGTGCACTTATAACACTCCCTTTTACACATTCTTTTGATTTTCTTAAGACCCCCTGAAATTCTCTCACTTTTTCTCAGTTCAGCTCAACTATCCTTTTTGGCATGGCTACACATAAGTACAGTATTGCCAAAGAAAAATTGTTTGCATAGGATGTAAATCAACAACCACTAACATCTACTCCATAATGCATACTCATACTTTTAAGTAATTTCAAATTTAAGTAATTGATTATTTTTTTAAGTAATAACAATAATAATAATAATAATAATAATAATCTCTCTGTCCTGCTCAGGTACCGTAAGGGTTTTGAGTTGCAGCCAACGCTGTATTCTGGGATAAATCTGGCTGTCCTGCTTATTGTCGCCGGGCAGCAGTTTGAGAGCTCTATCGAGCTACGAAAAATTGGTGAGACTGGAGTGGAACCCCAGAACCTATGTCCCCTTGGCAACAGTGGTTTCATTGATTCCACCATCTCCATCCCTCTCCCTTGTCTTTCACAACCCCACTATCCCTCTATTGATCTACTTCTTGCTTCCACTCTTTCCTTTCCTGACACTGTCATTCGTGCTAAGCCGTGAAATGCCATCTATGTGTTCAGGTGAAAAACCGGCTACATTTTGTTGAAAAGTAAAATTTTTCTTGCCGAATAGGACGTAGCTAGAATACATCCGGGTAAAACCTCAGCTATATTTGGGTTAATGTGAAAACATTTCTCACTCTATTTTTCCACTACTCTAAACCTTTAGATTATGTACTGATCCATTGGCTGTGGATCAGAACTGGCCGGTTTTCGCTCCAAATTACTGACGGCCATATTTTGGTCAATTATATTCTGGTTTTATGATGTAAAAAATATGAGTGAGTGCATGCGCAAGCTGCATTGGAATGCTGTCACTATATCTTTCCCAAAATGTCAGCTGTCTGGAAACAATATAAAGTCTGTGAAGCAGACATTAAAGGTTTGTTTTTTTCCCCTGGGTCTTATGTTCATCATATTTTTCGTCAATCCTATCGGTTCTCGTAATATTTTACGCAACTGCCTAAAAGTTTTCGCTTTTTAGACGTTTTTTTCTCAATGCCAGTAGCCGTCTTCACCATGGTTTCTAAGGGGCATATCGTGATTGAGGCTACAGGTACAATGTACAGTGCCTTGCAAAAGTATTCACCCCCCTTGGCATTTTTCCTATTTTGTTGAACAGAACCTGGAATTAAAATGTATTTTTTGGGGGTTTGTATCATTTGATTTACACAACATGCCTACCACTTTGAAGATGCAAAATCTTTTTTATTGTGAAACAAACAAGAAATAGGGCAAAAAAACAGAAAACTTGAGCGTGCATGACTATTTACCCCCCCCCCCCCCAAAAAAAAGTCAATACTTTGTAGAGCCACCTTTTGCAGCAATTACAGCTGCAAGTCTCTTGGGGTATGTCTGTATAAGCTTGGCACATCTAGCCACTGGGATTTTTGCCCATTCTTCAAGGCAAAGCTGCTCCAGCTCCCTCAATTCTCACCAGTTTCCCAGTCTGTGCCGATAAAAAACATCCCCACAGTATGATGCTGCCACCACTTCACTGTGGGGATGGTGTTCTCGGGGTGATGAGAGGTGTTCGGTTTGCACCAGACATAGCGTTTTCCTTGATGGCCAAAAAGTTCAATTTGAGTCTCATCTGACCAGAGTACCTTCTTCCATATGTTTGGGGAGTCTCCCACATGCCTTTTGGCAAACTCCAAACGTGTTTTCTTATTTTTTTCTTTAAGCAATGTCTTTTTTCTGTCCACTCTTCCATAAAGCCCAGCTCTGTGGAGTGTACGGCTTAAAGTGGTCCTATAGACAGATACTCCAATCTCCGCTGTGGAGCTTTCCAGCTCCTTCAGTGTTATCTTTGGTCTCTTTTTTGCCTCTCTGATTAATGCCCTCCTTGCCTGGGCCATGAGTTTTAGTGGGCGGCCTTCTCTTGGCAGGTTTGTTGTGGTGCCATATTCTTTCCATTTTGTAATAATGGATTTAATGGTGCTCCGTGGGATGTTCAAAGTTTGGGATATTTTTTTTTATAACCCAGCCCTGATCTGTACTTCTCCACAACTTTGTCCCTGACTTGTTTGGAGAGCTCCTTGGTCTTCATGGTGCCTCTTGCTTGGTGGTGCCCCTTGCTTAGTGGTGTTGCAGACTCTGGGGCCTTTCAGAACAGGTGTATATACACTGAGATCATGTGACAGATCAAGTGACACTAGATTGCACACAGGTGGACTTTATTTAACTAATTATGTGACTTCTGAAGGTAATTGGTTGCACCAGATCTTATTTAGGGGCTTTATAGCTGAGGGGGTGAATACATATGCACGCACCACTTTTCAGTTTTTTATTTTTTAGAATTGTTTAAAACAAGTTTTTTTTTCCATTTCACTTCACTAATTTGGACTATTTTGTGTTGGTCCATTACATAAAATCCAAATAAAAATCTATTTAAATTAAAGGTTGTAATGCAACAAAATAGGAAAAATACCAAGCGGGTGAATACTTTCGCAAGGCACTGTACCTTCAAGCAAGTCCAGTTTATCTAAACCTGTTTATTAGGAAGTGTAAATGAATGTGAATGTTGAAATTTATTTGTTGAAATAATTTCGTCTGAACTTGCAGAATTGACTGTAACTATTCTGTGTACACACAAATTTAATTTAGCTCTTGTGTACGTGTATTCCGGTTGAAATTAATATAGTTGGCCATCAAAGTGAAGAGGCTCTACAACATCCTTAGTCTGATGAATAATTAGTGGCAGTTGTCATTCCATCCATCATGATTCTGAAACGTCTCCTAAGATAAAGCACTGGCACAGAACATGGTATGAAGCCATCAAAACACACTCTTCTGGAAGCAGCAGAGAAAAGATTCAGCCACATTGAATCAGAGCTCCTTCACTGTGTGCTTACGACAACAATATAACAATAATGCTGTTAAAGCGGAATTTCACCAACACATATGGGCTTATTTTGTTTATATTGTCCTTCTAATGAATGTGTTGACCTTCATTTTTTCGATTAGTTATTTTGTTTTGAATGTCTAATGTTAGAAACAAGGACCTATTTTTTCTTAGCGTAAGTCCACATAGTAGTACGGTTTCCAGTTTCTTCTTCTTTTTCGAAGAAAAGCATAGCGTTGAAGTTGCGCAATGATATGCTGCCTAGGTCTACTTCCTGAATTTGTAAAGGTAAGCATCGTAAAATATTAACAAAATGAAATAACTAATCGAAAAATGAAGGTCAACACATTCATTAGAAGAAAATGAGAAATAAAATAAGCTCATATGTGTTTTAAAGTGAAATTTCCCTTTAATAATAATAATAATAATAATAGTATCAGAATGAATTGGTTACCTATAAAGCAAATAAACTATCTTATGTTTTTTTGTTGCCTGTTGCTTTAAAAAAAAAAAGAAAAAAAAAACTTTTCGAAAAAAAAAAATTGGATTCAACTGATTTGGCTTTAAAAAGTCGATGGAATCAGCCATAAAAATTCATGATCAGAGCACCTCTATTTTATATTCCCACTTTTGCTCACCAGGTCCTCTCATTCTCTGAAATTGATTTGCTTGGTCACTATTTTTCGTGAAGGACATCGTGGTTTGTGTCTGGGACAACAGATCTTTTCTGTTTTTTGAAAATCCCCAGACAGGTGTTGTAGTGACATTTGGAAAAGCAGTTTGTTATAGATGTTACAAAGTATGGTAGAAACACTGTCAGATAAGGGATGTTTTCTGGCATAAAGGCTTTCAGCATGAATCATCAGATTGACTGAGTCATCTACCCTTCTCGAATCTGGGTTTGGGACTGCCTCACTGCAAGTCCCTGTGGTTTTTTTTGCGACACAGACACACACCCTGCTATGCAATAACAGGTTAGGCTCACCTCTGGCCTTAAAAGCTAGTGCTAGGGATGGGTTTAGAGGCTGGGTCATACTCTGTCAAAGTGTCCAGCAATACTTTTACAGAAGTTTATATTTCAGATCAGCAAACACTATATGACTGTAAATAAAAGTAATAATAAAAATATCATAGTAATTACAACAATAAATTATAAACACTCACAATTGATCACCCCATAGAATTTCAGCAAATTCTGTAAATTATGTATTTGCCATATATTGTATGCGATTGTTTACTCAGTCTCTATGGTTACTTACAGTTGCTTCTCTTCTCTCTCACTGTCTCTCTCTCTCTCTGTCTCTCTCACTCAGGGGTACGTTTGAACAGCCTTTTGGGGCGGAAGGGGAGCTTAGAGAAGATGAATAACTATTGGGATATGGGTCAGTTCTTCACGGTCAGCATGTTGGCCAATGATATCCCTAAAGCTGTACAGGCTGCTGAGAAGCTCTTCAAACTCAAGCCCCCAATCTGGTATGCTTCCACACTCTAATTCGACTGTATCCACCAGTAGTGCAACTTGAGTCCCCTCACCCGGTAACACCCTCCTTACAAAAAACAGCTGGTACTTACTCATTAGCAGTGTGTTTTGTGTGCCTTCTACTCTGCATATTCATCAGTGATTACTGTGGATCTGGATCCCTGCCTCTGTAGTTCTCAGCTGAGTGCATGGCCAACCCATTCAGTCACTCCTGTGCTGTGCTGAACCCTTAACCCCTTAGCGCACGCGCCAAATATGGCCAATCCTTGCCCATTTAGGGGGTACCCTATTTAAAGCTTTATAACTTCAGCTGTGAACACCACAGAGACTTGAAAAGTGGCTTAAATGGAGCAAGACATTTATACCATTTACAAGATTAGATTAGTTTATATACATAATTTTGGAAGAAATAAAGTGCCACAAATGCAATTGTCTAGGCAAAAAATCAAAAATGAATTTTTAGTTTGCAATGAAATAATGAGAGATTGCATATATACAGCAGGTTAATGTCTTGGATCAAAAACTTCTTGAGCACAAGTTCATAAAATCTTAGGGTGGATATGTAGAACTACTAAAGATCTATGAAGCAAAAACTAAGCAGTGTACCCAGCCTCTGCAGATCTATCCAAAATGTCAAAATTATGTATTGCTGTAAATCGCATATTCACGTATTTCACTACACTCAATTTCAAAGTCTAGACTAGTCTTCAAAAATACTAGTATTTTCCAAGAAATTACTAAAAATAGTTGACAATGTTTCGTGAGGTGCAGTGTCTTGTACTGCTACCACAGAGTGAATACATAAGTGAATGCGATGATAAAAAAAAATTGGTTACGCTGAGCTATAAAACGCTATTCCAAAAGCAAAATTTGACATGTTATACATCGTTAGAAAGCTTATACTCTCACCTACTGAATAAATGAATTGTCAATCAAGCCAGACTGTACTAAAAAGGGCTACAATGCCGTAAACAACCGGTGTGGTATTACACACAGCTATTTTGGAAGGTACCCAGGCGCCACAAATGCACGTATATTTCACAAAAGGATTGTCCAAGACAATATGCGACCACTCAATCTCTGAAGGGACATCTCTACACGTAAAACCAATGGTAAGGCTGTACATTTACTCAATATTTCCCAGATATTGACTGTAGAATGACATGGTATAATTTTTGAAAACTTTGTCTTGTTTATTTCATTATGCTTTGTCTTGTTTATTTCGTTATTTATTTGGTTGAGCAGCGTTTTCACTGCTGCATTGGCATATCTAGGGGCTATTGTCGGGTTTATCTTGTTGCTATGACGGAATACAATTTTTGTCTGGTGAAAGAATGTTTTTATAAATGCCCAGATAGACAATATTGTTCATTATGTCATGAGTGGGGGGTGTAGTTGCAGATGAGACTGCAGGGAGGCGGCACTTGTTAAATGAACAACCAGAGCGACAATGGTGGCGCTGCGAAATTCCACATTCGGCATAGTTGTTGTGCATCGTCTACTAATGAAACGAAAACAAAGCGTTTTTTATCGCATACTTTGGTTGCAGTAGCACTGAATGTCTGAGTTCAGCAATCTCAGCACGCCGGCATGCCGACCACGAGGGGCTTTGCAATAAGAGGTTAAGTAGGTATTCTTTTTTATTTGAGTTCTCATGATCATTCCAATTTTGCTACAGTGCAGGTGAAGGCCCAGATAAAGATCACTGCTGCACATAGCCCACCGAATGTAGTTGAATTGTGGCCAACGATTAGCATTTTTGCAAGCTGTTTTCCTGATAAATGCTTTTCTGATGCTCAGAAAGTGGCACACCCTGAATTAGAGTGGGTGTCCTCCAAAACTAGCGGACATGTCTACTAGCCTTTTGACAAAGCCTTCATATATATGTAGCGACGTGTTGGAACATTCCATGGTCTCGTGAAGCCCCGTTTGTTGGCTCCTGAAAATGTGTGTAGCTCTGCCCCTTGATATCCAGATTATAGTAATACAGCTGTATCCACACCAATGTTAGATGTTGTGTCAGTTTACATTAATGATACACTATACCTCCATAAACACTGAGTGATAGTAAATTCAAGAAAAGAAGAGCTTAGAGGATATTGTGAGAATTTAACACTGTGTAAAACTGTGTAACAGTGATGCAGATGTGACTGTGTAACAGTGATGAGGGCATAACTGTAAAAATGATGAGGGTGTAACTGGAACTATGATGAGGGTGCAACTGTGTAACAGTGATGAGGACGTAACTGTGTAACAGCGATGAGGGCATAACTGTGTAACTGTGATGAGGCTGTAACTGTAACAGTGATGAGGACGTAACTGTGTGACAGTGATGAGGCTGTCACTGTAATAGTGAGGAGGGCATAATTGTGTAACAGTGATGAGGACGTAACTGTGTAACAGCGAAGAGGGCATAACTGTGTAACTGTGATGAGGGTGTAACTGTAACAGTGATGAGGACGTAACTGTGTGACAGTGATGAGGCTGTCACTGTAATAGTGAAGAGGGCATAATTGTGTAACAGTGATGAGGGTGTGACTGTGTAACTGTGATGAGGGTGTAACTGTGTAACAGCGATGAGGGCATAACTGTGTAACAGTGATGAGGGTGTAACTGGAACTGGTATGAGGGTGTAACTGGGTGATAGTGATGAGGACGTAACTGTAAGAGTCATGATGACATAACAGTATGACAGTGATGAGGGCGTAACTGTGTTACGGTGATGAGGGCGTAACTGTGTGACAGTGATGAGACTGTCACTGTAACAGTGATGAGGGCATAACTGTATAACAGTGATGAGGGTGTAACTGTAACAGTGATGAGGTCATAACTATGTGACAGTGATGAGGGTGTAACAGTGATGATGGTGTAACTGTGTAACAATGATGAGGGTGTAACTGTGTGATTGTGCTTAGGGTGTAACTGTGATGAGGGTGTAACTATAATAGTGATGCGGATTTAACTGTATAACAGTGATGAGGGCGTAACTGTGTGACAGTGATGAGGGCATAACTGTGTAACAGTGATGAGGGCATAACTGTGACTGTGATGAGGGTGTGACTGTGTAACAATGATGAGGGCATAACTGTGACTGTGATGAGGGTGTGACTGTGTAACAATGATGAGGGCGTAACTGTTATAGTGATGAGGGCATAACTGTGTAACAGTGATGAGGGCATAACTGTGACTGTGATGAGGGTGTGACTGTGTAACAATGATGAGGGCATAACTGTGACTGTGATGAGGGTGTGACTGTGTAACAATGATGAGGGCGTAACTGTTATAGTGATGAGGGCATAACTGTGTAACAGTGATGAGGGTGTGACTGTGTGATAGTGATGAGGGTGTAACAGTAATAGTGTCGAGGGCATAACTGTGTAACAGTGATGAGGCCATAACTATGTGACAGTGATGAGGGTGTGACTGCGATAGTGATGAGGGTGATTATTCCTGTGAGAACATCTATGGATCAGGACTGAATTTAACAGGGCGTATTCTTACACCTTCTGCTGCTCTCTCTTTTTCTGTTCAATTCAAAATTAGTGTATAGGCAGAAAATAAAAACCAATGAAGGCTGTCTAAGCATAGACATATGTAATGGAACTGCATTCAGTATATCACATAAAATGCACAGTATTTAGATTTGTACACATGTCCATGTCTTGCTCTCCCTTGCTCATCTTTCCTCCTCTCTCTTTCTGTCTAGGTACTTACGCTCAGTGGTTCAGAACCTCCAGCTTATCCAGCGATTTAAAAAGCAGAACCTGGAACATTCACCTCAGAGGGAGAGGCTCAACTTCTGGATGGACATCATTGTAGAGGCAACCCGCGGGACCACCAACGGACTCAGATTCCCGGTACGCTTGCAACCACAGCTTTCTCTGTCTTGTGCACAAAATGACTACCTCATTCACATGCACAGGTTCTCACAGGTCTACTTTCTCACAAGCACACAAAGCTGTGCACATCCCAAAACTGCTTTTTCTCACACGTACAACAATCAACAGAGTTTAAAGTAAAACTTAAGTTCAAACGAACCCTCGTTCATATTCCGATTTCATTCAAATCCAGATATCTGTGACCTGTTGAACATATACATGACATTACATTTAGCCATTCAGCAAATGTTTTTATTCAGAGTGACTTATAGTACACTGTAGTAGCCAATCCATGCATGTTTCCTCTGTGTCTTCTCCTTGTTCACATGCTTTTCAGGCACAGCCCACAAAGAAAAAAGGGTCACACCCAGAAACTTCCCAAACACATATTAGAATAACAAATACAGGCAGACAAGCAAGGACTAGGCAGAAGTGAACACAGACACAGATTGCCACTGCATCATAGGAATGACTGAGCGTGGTTGTTTGATAATATTTTCTAGGTGGAAGCCCTGCATAGTATGCCTTTTAGGAGTGATTCGATGAAACTAACTTTTGATTGAAACAGTTGCTATGTTTAAAAATTTTCTTTTAGATGAATATGTCCCTTGCTCATTGTGGAAACAGGTCATTTAGAAATAGACATTTTATTTCATCCTGAAAGGTGAGACCAGGAGTTTGTTATGCCCGGCTCGGTTAGGCCATAACAAAGAAGGGGAGGTCCACATGGTAGTAACAGTTTTCCTAACAAAATTTTATTAAACTAAATGAAAAATCAAGAAATGGAGTGTGGAATCAGTAATCAGGAAGTGTATGCTTGTGTGGATGCAATGAAAACAGTATGGTGTGTGTAGGTGTTGAAGGGTGCAACAAACAAAGAAAAACCAAACAAAATGGACATGCCCAGGCACCAGCTGGCCGGAGAGTGTGGAAAGGCTCAGTCAGCTAGAAGCCTGCTTAAAAAGGCCTGCCTTTTATGCCTTCTCCCCCATAGGTACAGCTAATCAAGGGCGGAGCCAGGCACTCAAACTGGCTCCTACGGCACAGGACCTTAAAGAGACAGAACAGGGAGTTACAAACAGGAAGTTCTAGACAAACAGGGAGGGCAGATGGCCAAGTTGCAGATGTGTTTCATGGGTAGTTCATTTAATCTAGGAACTGGCCGTGATATTGGTTCTGCATACTGTAAATTAATTTTCATGTCAATGTTACCTCTTGTACCTCCTGTGTAGCTTGTACGAAAAGCTTTCTGTCTGTCTATCTCTCTCATTGTCTTTCAAAGGTGCTGATCCTGGAGCCAACTAAGATCTACCAGCCATCCTACGTATCAATTAACAGTGAAGCTGAGGAGAAGAATGTGTCCATATGGCACGTGTCCCCAGCAGAAACAGTAAGACCCCCTTTATTGAACACCTTTCTGACCAAACAGTATATACCTGGTTTCGTTTTAGATTCAGAGAACATCACACTTCTGGTATTATATCATGGTTAAAGGGACAGCCCACTTTCTGTTTAATGATATTTCATTTTGATTGGCCCAGACAGTTATTGTGTGCAGTGAAGGATATTTTAGATACTCACAGAAGTTTCTGACAATCACCTAGCTTTACAGTAGTTTGTATTTGGGCATTGGAGGTTGATGGTCTGTTCAATTCTAATCAATGCGCTTGAAGTACAGAACAGTAAGTAGCTTGTACAGTGACATTATTGTCTTGCCCAATCAAAAACATATACTAAATCTATCCATCCATTATCTATACCTGCTTATCCTGGGCAGGGTCGCGGGGGGTGCTGGAGCCTATCCAAGCGTGCATTGGGCAAGAGGCAGGAATTACACCCTGGACAGGCCGCCAATCTATCGCAGGGCACACACACCATTCACTCACACACTCATACCTATGGGCAATTTAGAGTTTCCAATTAGAGATTGGATATATACAAATTCTGAAATAATATTTTTAAAACCCAGAAAGAGAAATATCCCTCTATATCACGAACCGCTGCTTTGTATGTATGTGTTTTTGTATGTTGTGGCTCGTATACAAAAAATTGTATTTATATAACATTTGCAGTGCATGTAATTATACATATCCATATTAGTAGTCACACATGTCTCTACAGACGAAGCTCAAAATATTCCCATTGATATTATTTGCTAAATATTTTTATCACCTGTCACACACTAATTTGTTCCATTAGCCCATAGATATTAAACAGTAAAACTGTCGGAAATGTTTTCATGTTTTTTAACCTTTTTTGTACATTATGTTTATCATGAATACTTTTTCACACGTTTCATAGGTTTTTATATTTTAGTTTTGATGGTACATGTATCCATTAACCATAGCTCTGCTGTGTGTTGCCACAAGGTTATAAGGCTTTATTTAAGAGTCGTGCAAACCAGGTGAAAAATTGCCATTTTTAAAAGCACAGGAAGATAGGGTTTTGGAACATGAAGTAAATCGATAACATACACTCATGATGATATATTGATCTGTGAGAGGAAAGAAATTAGGAGACAAATGCAAGGAATTGGAGGGATAGATAGAGCCATAGGATGAAACAATTCAACTTTCCATACCATTTTACTATTTCAGGTCAACTGCATCTAATAGGAAAGGTTTTGCTTAAATATCTGTTGTTATTGTGGTGTGTATATTTGTTCTTATGGTCTGTCCCAATGATAGCTGTCTCAGTTTTATTGCATGAGTATAATACATTTATGCATTTCATTTCTGTACCAGAAAGGAATCCATGAGTGGAACTTCACAGCCACATCGATCAAAGGAATAAGGTATGGGGACCATCTTACATATACCAGTGTATTATTAATAAAATATGATCTTTTTGCACACACACCTGGTGCATGTAATGTAATGTATACATGTAATAAAGTATAAATACTTGTATGTGCTGATAATGTCTGTCAGCTTGCACTGTTTTTCCCTTTCATTTCTTAATCGATGTTCAATATTTTAGTTTTAAAAGGAGTTTAGCCTAAAATGCATGGAGCTTAGTTTAGGAAATCTTGGAGTTTAGTCTCAGTGGAGTTGAGTTAGGGCACAAACTGTAATCGTTTGTTTGAATATATAGTCCCACTAGAGCTTGGGCTTGGAAACATGTATTTTCTCTGCATTTAGGGTTGGACACATAGTCCCCCAGAAGTAAGAGATTAAGACACATTGTTCGCAAAGATTGTTAGTTAAGAAATAGATTCTCCCCCCATGATTTTGGCTAGAATACATGGCCCCACTGGAGTTCAGGTTCAGAAGCATGTTTCACAAGAATTTGGAAAAGGTAGCATGGTTTACAACAGCTATAGATCAATCCATTGAAGCATGTTCAATGTACTTCCAGTTTCCCATCTGATAACCACATCCCTGCCTCCGCTTAGTTCACACAGGCAGGTGTTTTCAGCCCGGAACATGACAGTCTTTATATGCACTGCATTCTGGTAGCTCTCATCTTCATCCCTACCTCATACCCCTCATTGTGCCTCATCCCCAGCATTTCCAAATTTGATGAGCGTTGCTGCTTCCTGTATGTGCACGACAACTCAGACGACTTCCAGATCTACTTCTCCACCGAGGACCAGTGCGGAAGGTTTGCCAGGGGCTCCTGGGAACAACTGTGCTTTAGACAGCTATGTGTAGGCTGTATTTTTGGGCTCTCTGCTTTCATGAGTCCTGCTTAATGAGCCATCTTGTACAGTCTGTTTGTATGCTGACTATGTGCCTAGCATGTGCTTGCCCTGTCTCATTGTTATAGATGAATTATCTGACTGTTTGCTGACCTTGCGTGGAGTTGTGTTCTGACCCTGTGCTGACTATGCTGTTAGGTTCTGCTCCATGGTGAAGGAAGTTATTTCAGATGGGTCTGGGAATGCTGTTGAGTTGGAGGGGGAAGGGGATGGAGACACGCTGGAGGTGAGGCACAGAACAAGTCTGTGTGTATTCTCATTGGTGCATGAAGATTGCATGTATGTGTGTGTGCTTGTGTTTGTGTTCTCATTGGCATGAGAGAATGATGTGTATGTACTGTATGTCTATGTCTACGTATACACTGTGTGTTTATTGGGATGGCAGGTGTGCCATCCCGCCAAGTTACGCCTTGGCGGGGCGGCATGCCCCATACCTGTACAGCACCGAGAGTTTGGCACTTTTCAGGGTTCCCCACAGAAATAACCACAACAGCCACAGACACTCAGCTCTTAAAAACATAAATTTCTGTACATTCTGACCCCATTTCAACAGACAGAATTCATAAACAACTTTACATGTGCACACAATAAAGCCCCGAACTAAGGAGGGGCTCTAAGGGGATTTTGCGTTTTCTCCTTCTTCTTCTTCTTCTTCTTCTTCCTGCCGCCTAGCTCACAAACAAAATGTCTCCCCATTGGACATTTTACCGACACCAGTCAATCCTTCACCTACACGAGCCAATCAAAATCTCACGTACACACGCAAAATATACATATCTTTTTACTCTAAAACATTTCCAGTCTCAACAGCTAGTCCCTTTGTGGCTGAGTGGTCAATGTCATGGTCTATGGATCATAGGGTTGCAGGTTCAAGCCTTGCCTGGAACAAGTTCGTTTTAACTGCTTTTTTCCTCACTAATAAATTCTCTACTACTGCTCAATTATTGCTTGTGCACCACATCGACCCGTCGTTCACTGAACGTATACACTGCATTATGACGTACCATCTACATGTTCAGTTAACCGGCTACAATATTGCCAGGCCATATGGAATCAACGGGAGCTCTTCTATTATCACCCAAGAAATGTCACAGTCTACTACAAGCATTGTTTCTCCTGAATATTTTTTCCATTGAGTTCAACAGGAAAATTAATCAGGAGAAACAATGCTTGTAGTATCTACTGCATATCTGGCAGCAGCACGGTGGTTTGAGGCTCATTTGATGCCTTGGACCCTTGATGACTTAATGCCATTTAGCCAACAACTGTGTTTCATACTGTATCAGCATAATTTACAGCTGAATCTAGTCCCACCCCCCAATTCCCTTAGAGATCCATTCAAATGCAAAGAGTTTTTGTATTGCTTGTAGGACAACCTGCAAATAAGATATCCAGACTCTGATGACGTTGATAGATCACAGACATCAGGAAGTCGTGGCATGCAAATGATATGCAACCAAATACAAAACATAACTCTTTTATTTGACATTATGTTAATTTGTCTGCTGTATAAGTGAATTTCTCTGTTTCTAGCTTTTCCCCAAACAGTTCACTGCAGCAAAAGTAAACAAGCAAATTCTGGCACAGGAGGTCTCAGGAGTGCATTTGTTTAATTCTTGCTAATTTTCTGACCAATGATTTGTTGTTAAGACCATTAAAAGCTTATTGTTTTGCCATTTTGGGCTTGGCCCTATTTTTTAGCCCAGGAGTGTACTGTCTTCAACTCCCCATTAAAACATTACATTTAAAATCATGACTCAATCATAATTATAACTATTAATAATGAACATGACAAAAGTACATCAGTGCAATAGATTTCCTAAGCAATATGACACGGTACTTCACCCACTACTTTAATGAGTGATTCCTTATACCATCTGTTATATATATATACCGCTCGATAAGGAAACTCATCTCACTCATGGTCACGTCATTTACTTTACGCTATAGTCTATGATCATGTCAAACTTCACCTACATGCCCATTCTGCTAAAAACATATTGTTTCAACTACTCAATTTCATCATTTGTCCTCATTTCTCTCGTACTATTGTTATTTTATAATATACAAAGATTGCTGGGACATATGCATCTACTCCTATTCTCCACTATCAAGTATTCCAGTTCTACCACTTCCAGTTCTCACGTAAGTTCATCTACCTAAGAAAAAGAGCGAAGTGGACTCCTACCTGCAGATACGCGTATCAAAATGCCTTATAAACCTTACAAACACTAAAAGTGTATCTCCACGAAATAACAGAAAATGGAGCATGACAGAAGAGTACACAAGTTGCGACCTGCAGAGTTCTAATTCTACGAGCTTGCTGGTAATTTTGTCAATCAAGGCTCTTTGGATGGCCGTCAAATCTGTGAGTACATACACTGGGCATATTTCAGCTGCGTTTCTGATGCGTTTATACTTACGCCACCGCACCCTTTGTCACAGCCACTGTTTTACATATATAGCAAAGCAAAAGTGCTAAATGGTACACACTCATCAGACTGTGCAAATTCACACAGGGATAGCCATAATCCACAACTGTTTCTTAAAGGGTCACTTCACATTTCTCACTTTCTCATAACTTTGCAAAAATGATATCTCATAAAAAACACGTTTTCAACGTACAAAAAAGCCAAGTTACTCACACATACAAAGCACTGTCTATAACTCATTCATTCAAACTGGCAAAATCTACGCCTGCCATTAAAAGTATTGATATCAAAATGACGCCAGGTTACTGTACTACAAACAATATAGGCTATCTTGCCTCACCGAAATGAGCTGTATTCCAAAACAATGCTACCCAATGTTTCCTCAATTGTTTCAAGTCACTTGGCCCTGTGTGTATAAGCATACAGTACACAAACACAGCCAAACACATGTGTGGATGGGTTTGTAAGAGTCAAGATTGATTGAATAGACATCAATATGTCAAATCTGTATTGGTATGTATGTATCTAGCTGCCCAGCCTTTCTGTTGCGTGAATGATTGTATGTTTCTTGGTATAAATGTTTGTTCATAAATGTGAATGTAACATGCTGCGAGGGAAATGTCCCCATGGGGATAAAGAAGTATTCTGTGTATGTATGTATGTATAATATGTATTTTACATGCAGTATTTATTGTAAGTAGCAAATATACAAGAACTTGTAAATTTAGTAAAATGAAGTTGACAAGCAAGTATAAACATATGTTTTGTGGAGGAATATGCTTCTTGTAGGTATTCACCAGCAGTTTTGTACATTGATTTAAATGTGTTGCATGAGGCAATTAGAGGTATTTGATGCTTTGATGTGACACAAAGGTGGAATGACATTGTAAAATGGTAAGATTAAAAAACACAGGGCCAAGTGACTTGAAACAATTGAGGAAACATAGCATTGCTTTGGAATACAGCTTATTTCATTTCGGTGAGGCAAGATAGCCTATATTGTTTGTAGTACAGTAACTTGGCGTCATTTTGATATCAATACTTTTAATGGCAGGCATAGATTTTGCCAGTTTGAATGAATGAGTTATAGACAGTGCTTTGTATGTGTAAGTAACTTAGCATTTCTGTATGTTGAAAACATGTTTTATATGAGCTATGTATTTACTGTGAGTGTATGCATTTGTGTACTTTTGGTTGCATGTATGTGCAGTGAGCACATGTGGCTGAAGGTGTTTATGTGTATATGTATTATGAGTGTGTACGTGGGTGAGGGTGTGTGTGTGTGTCTGTGTATGCACACACGTGAATTTACTTGTAGTAAATTCTGTCTATTTTTCAGTACGAATATGACTACAATGAGAACGGGGACAGGGTGGTGTTGGGGCGGGGCACATATGGAGTGGTGTACGCAGGGAGGGACCTGAGCAACCAGGTGCGCATCGCCATCAAAGAGATTCCAGAGAGGGACAGCAGGTGAGGAGCCTGCAAAGGGTAGAAGAAAAAGCACCCCCTGGTGAGGAGGGGGAATAGTATCCCTGCGGATAGACTGTGGTAACCTTGGAAATTTCAGGCACGTTAAAATACCCTGGATTTTGAACTTCCAACTTTTGCTTCTCAACTACTCACGGTTGGTAGACTAGTATATAGCCTGAGATAGTGGTTTGTGGTATACTCAGGATATTATTTTGTGTCCAGATGTGTGGTGGACTGTAGTGTATTATCTGATGTACAGATCTGTGGTAGACTGTAGCATACTACCTAGTGTACAGGAGTGTGGTAGACAGCTATATTATCTGATGTGCAGGTATGTATTGAGTATATTACTTGGTTAATAGGCTGTGGTAGTGTAGATTCTGGCCATGGTTCCAAGTGTGTGGCAGATTGTACCTAGCATGTAGGTGTGCTGATGGCTGTTCTCTCTTTCTCTGCAGGTACTCTCAGCCCCTCCACGAGGAGATTGCGCTGCACAAGTACCTGAAACACAGGAACATTGTACAGTACCTGGGCTCTGTGTCTGAGGATGGTTACATCAAGATATTCATGGAGCAGGTCCCTGGAGGTGTGTGTTTGTGTGTGTGTTTTTTTTTTTCTCATGCTGGTGTGTGTATGTATCTGTGTATCTGTGTGTATCTGTTTATTTGTGTGTGTATGGGTGTGTGTGCTTACATGGGTGTGTATTTAGAAGTCTGTATCAATGAAGTAACATTTTTGCTTTGGCCTTTCAACTTTCTGTCCCCACAGGAAGCCTATCTGCCTTGCTGCGATCCAAGTGGGGTCCACTGAAGGAGGCCACCATCATCTTCTACACACGGCAGATCTTGGAAGGGCTGCGCTACCTGCACGAGAACCAAATCGTCCACCGAGACATCAAGGTGAGCATGCCCGCAGTCCTGGTCTTCATGACAGTAGAGGTTGCATAACAGGCAGGCTGTAAACAATGGTCCGGCTTTTAAGTGCACTGTGAATGCAGATTTAATTCCCTGTCTCTAACGTTGCTATGGTACCCCTGGGAAGGAAGTTAACCTCAACTGCTTGGGTAAAGTAGCTGGATTGATTTTATAGGTGATGTTTGAGAAGTACACTCAAAGTGCCTTGAGTAGCCCTGATTATTGTATTCTGCTTGTGCTTAGAGGTGAATTATACTGGAGGTGATTTTCTTGGTTTAGACTTTTATAGTTTTATAGTATAAAATGGATAGTTCCTCTTCTTCTGTCCATGAGGTCTCTTTTCTTGTGGAGTGTTGTTGATTGGCGGAACAAAATGAGAAACTTGCTGCTTCATGCAGAGTTGCTTTCAGTGACTTTGCTGCCCAGGCTGAACACGGCTCTGTGTTCACAGGGGGACAACGTTCTGGTGAACACCTACAGTGGGGTTCTCAAGATCTCTGACTTCGGCACATCCAAGAGGCTGGCTGGGGTCAACCCTTGCACTGAGACCTTCACGGGTAATTCCCCTTCTCCCCCGTAATGTCAGAGACCTTTCTTGTTCAATCCAGGTTCAATACCCACCTTCTACATCGAGTGAATAGGTCATTATTAGAACAGATAGTGGCCAAATTAATAGTATTTGAAGGGGTGAGAGATCCCCTTCCTCATACACCCTGCCCACTTGGAATGTCTGGGCCAATCAGGCGTAAGATTATGTGGATCTCTTGCATCTTTTTTTCTGTGCTTCTGTGCATTGGCAGAGTGGCAGCGTGTTGGTAAAGCACTGGCAGAGTGGCAGAGTATTGGGAAAGCATTGGCAGAGTGTTGGGAAAGGAGTGGCAGCGTGTTGGGAAAGCATTAGCAGAGGGGCAGATTGTTGGGAAAGCATTGGGAGAGTGTTGGGAAAGCATTAGCAGAGTGGCAGAGTGCTGGGAAAGTGTTGGAAGAGTGGCAGAGTTTTAGGAAAGTGTTGGCAGAGTGGCAGCGTGTTGGTAAAGCACTGGCAGAGTGGCAGAGTGTTGGGAAAGTGTTGGCAGAGTGTTTGTAAAGCATTGGCAGAGTGGCAGTGTGTTGGTAAAGCATTGACAGAGTGGCAGTGTGTTGGTAAAGCACTGGCAGAGTGGCAGAGTGTTGGAAAAGCATTGTCAGAGTGTTGGGAAAGGAGTGGTAGCGTGTTGGGAAAGCATTAGCAGAGTGGCAGAGTGTTGGGAAAACGTTGGCAGAGTGGCAGAATGTTGGGAAAGCATTGGCAGAGTGGCAGCGTGTTGGGAAAGCTTTGGCAGAGTGTTAAGAAAGGAGTGGCAGCGTGTTGGGAAAGCATTAGCAGAGTGGCAGAGTGTTGGGAAAGCATTGGCAGAGTGGCAGAGTGTTGGAAAAGCATTGTCAGAGTGTTGGGAAAGGAGTGGTAGCGTGTTGGGAAAGTGTTGGCAGAGTGGCAGAGTGTTGGGAAAGCACTGGCAGAGTGGCGGAGTGTTAGGAAAGCATTGGCAGAGTGGCAGAGTGTTGGGAAAGCACTGGCAGAGTGGCGGAGTGTTGGGAAAGCATTGGCAGAGTGGCAGAGTGTTGGGAAAGCACTGGCAGAGTGGCGGAGTGTTGGGAAAGCATTGGCAGAGTGGCAGAGTGTTGGGAAAGCACTGGCAGAGTGGCAGAGTGTTGGGAAAGCACTGGCAGAGTGGCAGAGTGTTGGGAAAGCATTGCCAGAGTGGCAGCGTGTTGGAAAGCACTGTCAGAGTGGCAGAGTTTTGGGAAAGGAGTGGCAGAGTGTTGGGAAAGCATTTGGTAGAGTGGCCGAGTGTTGGGAAAGCGTTGGCAGAGTGCCAGAGTGTTGGGAAAGCATTGGCAAAATGGCAGAGTGTTGGAAAAGGAGTGGCAAAGTGTTGGGAAAGCGTTGGCAGAGTGGCAGAGTGTTGGGAAAGTATTGACACTGGCAGCGTGTTGGAAAGCACTGGCAGAGTGACAGAGTGTTGGGAAAGGAGTGGCAGAGTGTTGGGAAAGCATTGGCAGAGTGACAGAGTGTTGGCTGGGCATTGGTCTAATTCCACTTAGCTGGGGGGGGGATGCTGTGTCCTGGCCTCACCTCTGTGAGCTGAGTGCCAGCTTGCAAGGTTTGTGATGAGTGGTGAAGTAGGTAATCCAGTAAATGTGTTTGCCTTTTATGAATGCCCATCAGAGCGTGCAACCAGGTGCTGCCCTCTTATCAGAGCAGCTGTACGTGCACACTCTCCTTCTGGCTTAAAAAAAAAAGAATGCTAAGTGCCATTGTAGGCTACCCTACTCTATCAATCAATCCATTTTATGAATGTCTTTGGATATAAAAATAAGGGAAGAAAAAGAGACGATGTATAAGAGTAAATGGGTTGAGAGGCAAGTGTTTAACAGACTAATTTTGCTATGTATTGTTAAGGCTGCCCATAAAAGACCACTGCTAACTCTCTATTAAGATCCAGATAGACAGCTAATTTGCTCGATTGTTGCAAATCACTAATGCAGTAATCTATTACTTCTGTACACTGATCTATTACTAATGTTTAAACGTTATCTTTCATTAAGCTGTGTCATGAGGATGCTCTGCATCAACTGGAAATATAATAATACGTATTTTCAAAAAAAGATGTCATTTGTTAATTTATATTATTTTTTATAGCTGCATTTGCATGCTACCATGCTTAATATGTTACTATGAGCACAACTTCCTGCTTGTAATTTTAAGATATTAATTGGGTGGAATTGAAGGACTATACCATTTTGCTAATAGTTCAGATGGGCATAAAGCATGGATATACAGTTGAGGCCAAAAGTTTACATACACCCAGGCTAAAGACATTCAAACTCAATTTTTCACAACTCCACACATTTCATGTTAGCATGCATTTACTGTGTTAAGTCAATTAGGGTATCTACTTTATTTCCACAAGAGGTCATTTCAAAATAATAGCTAAGAGACAGATTTATTTCAGCTTTTATGTACTATATCAGATTGTCAGTGGGTTGAAGGTTTGCGTACGCTTTTTTAAATATTTGGTGACATTGCCTTTTAAATGCTTAACTTGAATCAAATGTCTGGGGTAGCCTTCCAGAAGCTTCTCACAATACTTTGCCGAAATATTTACCCATTCCTCCTGACAGAACTGGTGTAACTCAGATAGGTTTGTGGGCCTCCTTGCTCGGACACGCTTTTTCAATTCAGTCCAGAAATTTCAGGGTTTTGTGATGGCCACTCCAATACTTTTACTTTGTTGTCTTTAAGCCATTTTGTTATAACTTTGGAGGTATTTTTAGGATCATTATCCTGCTGGAAGACCCAGTTGCGACCAAGTTTTAACTTTCTAGCTGATGTCTAGAGGTGTTGCTTCAGTATTTCTAGATAATCCTCCTTCCCCATGATGCCATATTTTTTGAAGTGCACCAGTCCCTTTTCCAGCAAAACACCCCCACAACATGATGCTGCCACCCCCATGCTTCACAGTTGGGATGGTGTTCTTTGGATGAGAAGCGCTGTTGGGTGTTGTCGACCGGGGGGGAGCATTTATAGACAGAGCATTTTCCTATAGAATAGGCTATTTCATAGCTAAAAAACCAAACACTTTCTTTCCCTATTTTTCATAAAAATGTTTTTGTTTCGATTTTATTCCACACAATTTAGTTTGAAAGAATGTGTTTCATGTGGGCATTTCACTTCAGTACATTTCCCAAAATGGATTGTTTTAGCCCTAGATGTGTATTTCTTTACTGTGATTTGTTGCTTGAAATAGAACGGGCTGATATACGTTGGATAAGTAGATCACATTTTCTCATAAAATGTAGTCGATAAAATAGTAGCCTTGGCTACTAGCCTACTTTGAGACATGTTAAAAAGCATTTCATGCAGTCATTTCATGCTATTTCATTGAAAATAAACAGCACACTTGACAGTGATGTTCGATTATTATCCATTTATTATCCATTATTCCATACCGTACCCACTCTCCTCCCCAGAGACTCCACGCTCCTTGCATTTGCTACAGCAAGAGGAACGAACAAACTAGTGTTGTGTCATTCGCGAAGGATTCGGGCAAGTGTACTGTTGTGTCGTTTGCGAACGATTCGGGCAAGTGTACTGTTGTGTCGTTCACGAACGATTCGGGCGTTGTACGTTTAGTGAACGAATCACTGAACTGATTCGTTCACTGAGTCTGCGACAGTCTGCGAATGATAGTCAGTCAGTGAACGACCATTTCACGTTTGCAAATGAATCGTTTCACAATGTGATTCAGTACAGTTCGTTCATCCAAAAGATTCGTTCTTTTGATCAAATCGTTTGCAAATAAAACAACACTAATACAAAAGTAGATAGAGACCATGGTCTATTCAGTATGACCGCCTGTCAAAATAAAAGTTGAATAAATGTAATTCAAATTTAGATTTTTCAATTTGTACATAATTTTAAATGAATGGTGTTTACATAGAATTATGAACACCACACGCTACAGGCAGTTATAGCACACGATTTGGCTCATGCTATGCTCAGGGCATACTGGCATGTGTCAGTCTCCTTCAAAATGACTGACAGAGTGCCCCTACGCCCCCTGATGGTGTGTGATACTTTAAATTAGGAGCCATGGCAAACATGAACTCAATAAATAAAAAAAACTGCATAGGCGGAATTCGGTGCTTTTGACTGTACATTACCAATACATTGGTATTTTTAAAAAGCACTAATTAAAACAGAAAACAATGATATGAAGTCATTAGGGACAAATTGATTGACAATTCATGAAAAATTAGAATGATAGAATAAAGCACCTGTGAGATATGACAAAAAGTATACCTCTGGGGTCTGCGGGGACTCCCGTCGGTAGGATGAGGGTTAAAGAGACGGTAAACTTGGTGTATGTAAACTTTTGACCCACTGGATTTCTGATATAGTGAATTAAAACTAAAATAAATCTGTCCCTAATCGATTGTTTTAAAATACCTCTGATGTGAACAAAGTAGATGCCCTAATTGACTTGACAAAAGAAATGTATGGTAACATGAAATGTGCGGAGTTGTGAAAGTTGTGAGTTTGAGTATCTTTAGCCTAGGTGTATGTAAACCTTTGGCCTACACTGAAAGTGCAGGAAATTGATGCATTTTAAATTGACAATAAAAAAAAGACACATACAAATACAAGTTGGTGAATTGAATGTGTGTGGAAAATTCTATAATGTAGTTAGCTAGCTAGACAAATATGAAGTGCTCTGCTTTGTAATTATTATAGCTAGCTAAGTTCTCCAATAGTTGCCCAGCTGGTGTGTGCACTATTGAAAATGGAATATTTTTTAGACCCACGGACAATTAATGTGAGGAGAATGAACTTTTTTTGTACTTCCATATTATCAATAGTACAATAATGGTATTCGCAGTCTTTTCAGAGAGAAATCAGCTGCTTAGTTAGTTCTTGTATTTTATGTAAAATTGTCTCTTGGAGCTTTTTTCACTCTCCTTTTCTCTGTTGGTGAAGAAATGTTGATGTGCTGATATATCACAGATAAGTTGTTTATGCACAGTATGAAACTGTCCTGGAATGCTCCATTTTGAATTTAAATTCACAGTGTGTGTTGGGGTTCAAAGCTATTCATTAGTGCAGTTTCACTCTAATGATCCTGCAGCACCCCTATTTAATTCTCTGCATGTGGTTATGACCATCTGCTAAACCATTAGGACTCCCCAATGTTTAGAATATGATTATGCCCTTGCAAACACATACACACACACACACACACGTTCTCTGTCTTACACATACATGCAGACACACTCTCTTAAACCAACAAGCACAAGCACACACGCACGCACACACATATGACAGTGTTAACTGTAAATTCCCAATAATCTGTGTTTTTAATACGTCCTACACTCCCTGGGTGATGTTGTGGTCCACCTCTACAGGCACGTTGCAGTACATGGCCCCTGAGATCATTGATAAAGGGCCCCGTGGGTACGGAGCCCCTGCAGACATCTGGTCCCTGGGCTGCACCATCATTGAAATGGCTACAGGCAAACCTCCCTTCCATGAGCTCGGAGAGCCCCAGGCCGCCATGTTCAAGGTGAGAAGGCAGAGAGGGACTAGAGTTTTGGGGTGGGTGTGTAAATTAGACCTGATCACTGCACAATTTTAAAAAATATAATATCTTGATTAATTTTTTTTTACTATTTTAAATACTGGGAGTAAAACCTGTTGTTTTCACAATATTCTGGTTTACCCCTAATGAATCTCAAAGTGCTATTTAAATTGTATAAGTAGGGAAATTGATCTCAAATGCCATTGGATCATAGGTGTATATGGATTTATTTGCTTACAATGTGAAAATATATTCTGGCAAAAAGAATGCACAAATGCAATGCCAATATCGGGAATGGGATTTATATTTCAACATTTAGTAGTGTAGGAATTTCTTAACAAAAATGGTGTTGAAGATAACGATAACAAACGACAGAGTCAGGAGGTCCTTTATATAATTTCATAATACGACCGGTCAGGAAAAGGTACTAGTACAGTCTTTGAAAATATTAAGTCTAATACATGAGTTTATATAGTTTTTAGAGACAAAGCACTGTTGGTCCAGCCTATGAGATTCATTAGGTCGTCATATGGAAAACTTCCAAGTATAGCCGAGTTTAGGTTAGGGTGTTCATTCCAAAACTGACCAGTTATCCCTCCTATTGTGTTAGGGTCAAATCTGACCAGTTTTCAAGTGAAGATATGCCATAAATACCATCTAGTTTAATTTATTGGAACAAGGCTTCATGATATCCCCAAAAGCTATAAAACAGCTATATAAACACAACAAAACCAATGGTCACCATATTATTCAATTCTGAAGGTCTATAAAAAAATGTTATGGGTTAAATATGACCCAGCAGAGAATATTGGCTGTTGAGAGTATGGCATGCAGCATTTAAAAGTTGTGGGTAGTTCTGTGGATCAAATTTGACTCAAACAAGATTCACCTTTGAGTCTAGACACCCCACCCCTCACCTTCCTCCCCAGGAACAATTATTTTGTCACAGTATGGACTTGTACTCCCAATCCCTCTGGCACCCCTCCCCCCAGGGGAAACACATTTTTCTCGCAGAATATGGACACTGACACACACGCACACACACTGACGCACACATCCCCTCTCTCTCTGTCTCTTTCTCTCTTCCTTCCCGGGAATAACATTATTCTTGCAGTATGGATTTGCGCACCCCTCCTCCCCCACTGGCACCCCTCCCCCCACAGGAACTCAACCGTTTTCGCAGATTATGGATGCACACACACACACACACACACACACACACACTAAAAATTTACTTGAACGTAAACACACAAACACACACATACACACACAGACACACTAAAAATTTACTTGAACATGAACACACACACACAAACACACACACACACAGACACACTAAAAATTAACTTGAATGTGAACACACACACACACTAACACACTAAAGAGGAAATTGAATTTGCAAAGAAATTCAATTTGCTGTAGAATCATGACTCTCTCTTTCCTTATCCTTTCCGTCAGAGCAGTGTGAAGCCCGCAGTGCAACTGTGTACGTTTGTTTTACATTTGTAGTGCCTAACTATATCCGTATGTGCTTGTAATAGTGCTAGTAAAAGTGCTGGTTTTAATAGAATAATGTTATATTCATCCACATCATTGTCAAAGTGCATGTGTTGTTATCAGAGCGATTCGAGTGGAATCCGCATCAGTGAGCACCTGTTCAGTATTATCGGAGCTAGCTAGCTTGCTATTGCTGCAGAGTGTTGCTTCAGCTTGCATTTAGCTTCATGGCAATTTAGCTCACGCTAACACAATGCTAGCGCACATTCAGCACTGAGGACTGGAACCTGGACACTGACCGTTTATCCAGATAGCGCTCTAAACTATCAGGAATAGCATATTGACACCTCTGGCACCGGGAAACCCGACAGCGCTCTGTGTGACCGGAAAAGCACGGAAGCACCTCTAGCAACAAGGGAGAAAATCTGCATTGTTCACAGTAAGCACATTTTGTCCATTCCATGTCATTCAGTGAAACCCAGTCCATTGCTGCCATGCAGCTATATTTATAAATATAATTGTTCAGGGTTTCTTACAATGTTGTCATCTGGACTCCCCCACCACTGCAGTCTGGCCCATCTTTCGTCACGACCACCACCCTGCCCACTTCTGTTTTCACCTGCCACTCCCCATCACTGTCACCCGGACCCGCCCATCATCTGAGCTGCTACCTCAGGATTGTTATATAGCTGCCACTAATTTGATCAGTGGGAACATTGACTGACTGACCATGTTGGTCACCAAGCTACACCCTGAACCGACCAGAAAAATATGGGTGCCCCCGCTAGAGCCTGGTTCCTTTCAAGGTTTCTTCCATCTGCCACAGGGAGTTTTTCCTTGCCGCTGTTGCTTTAGGCTTGCTCCTGTGGGGGTTTAGGCCAGAGTTGTCTGTGAAGTGTGTTGTGACAATTGTTTGTGAAATGCACTATAGAAATATATTTTGATTTGAATTGATTAGAGACCTTATCCGAGTCACTGTGCTATGGCAGGAGACCTGGGCTGGGAGTTGGTGAGAGAGTTTATTATTTTGAGCCTTCAATCAAACCTTGTACAACATTTGGCAACGAGGTGTTACAAATATTTGTTTAGGCCTTCAATTGAGCTTTGAGTACAGATTATTATTCAAATAACAGGACATTTTTCACGTTACAAATGGATACTCATGGTGGTACCTTTGTTTAGGTAAGTTGGACTGCCTTGACTACATATGATTTGAGAAACCCTCTTGTACATATTCAATTTGAATTTGTTATTTTAAACAAAATAAAGTTTGGTTTTAGGAAAAAAAAAAGACTTTTTACTTTTTTTCTAACATAGATCTATACGGGTCAATTTTGTCCCATAATACCACAGGTGTCAGTATGGTCAATAATGTAAAGTTAAAAAAAAAAAACCCACAAGCAATTTATTATAGAAAAGTGTGTTCTAATATTAGTCTATTATAGTCAGATAACGTAATTACCCCTTGTCTTCACTATAGGAACTATGAGTGAATTTAACCTTTTTTACTGAAGACGATTGGTATATTGTAAGTTAAATGGTTTTGGGACCATGAAATTAAAAATAAAGCGATAGTATGATTAAGAATGGATAATAAGTTATGAGGTAAAAAAAAAAAACAATATTGGATGATAATCATTGTTTTTTGAGTGTTTTGTGAGTTAAAACATGGGTAAAATTTGACCCGCCAACACAAAAGGTGCGTGAAACATTCTTACACATTAGGAAGGTTAAACAGAAATAGAGGTTCTTTAATCCCTTAATGTACTTTATTACTGCAGCTGCTGTCCATACTCTTTTACTTGCATTCCAACAGATACATTGTATGGGGTGAAACCACATACTATTACATGCATTGATTATTGAATGTAAACATTCAGCACTTGAATGAATTATACCAAACCATTACATTTTATATATTTCCTTATATAATGCTTCATGTAAGTCAAAATTTTAACATGATCCTTCAGTAGTTTACCTGTGTACAGCTGCTAGGATACTGATAGTCCAAAATATAATTTGATCTGAGTGTGCAGAATTCTTACTGTATGAAATAAGCTACCAGTAGGTCATTGGCCTCAGCTACTGTAGTTCACAGTTCTCCAATAAAGTAACAATAAATGAACACCTGTCCTCCTTAGCACAAGATTACATTGCTCACAATGAAAATAATAGATAACATAGACTGGTTAATTGTCTTGAGGAAACGCAGAATATCTACTGATTTTAACTGCATCCTTAGTTTAGTAAGAAATAGAGCAGCATAAAACAATATTTTAGCATGACGCTTTATGTGTTGACAGGCACATTTTGTAATTAAATGTGTTAGAAAAAGTTTAAGTTGAGCCAGGTAGATGGAGGCTGCTGGTTATTCACAAACTGCTGCTCATCTTTCACTGTTCCCTCACTGATGCTGATCAACATGCATTCCTTTTTGGGATAAATGTTTTATTGATTTTCAGAAATATGGACACATACAGGATATGGGATCACTCTTTCAAACAACTCAAACAAAACCACGAAATAATACAAACATATCAAACTATGATAGAAGCTCTAAGGGTCTGCAAAAAAAAATCAATATCAAGAGCTTACTAACACAGACTACAAGTATCCTTCACACTTAATTCCTTTCTCGCAGAATTAAAAACCTCCAGATACACATGTTGGCCTATATGTAGTCATGAGAACCTAAAGTATCTTGTCATGAGCTAGATGTTTGATTAAGTATTGGATTAAAAATGTGTTTCTTCTCTGGTTTTCAAAAGGAGTCCATTTTGCCTCATCCCTTAGAATGGCTGACCTAAGGTGACCACTCTTGAGAGGATTATTCAAAGAAACCAATGTCAAATGCGTTCAAATGCAGTTAACTACAACAGGATTTTTAATTGACTTTATGGCTGCTTGGCACAGATGCATTGTTCTCACGCACTTTTATTCAGTGCTTTATATATCCATGAATACATTTACTCCCCAGAGTACTGTGGTGAACATGAGTTGAACAAAATATTTTTCAATAATTCCTTTGCCATGTCACTTAATTACAGGTAGGAATGTTCAAAATCCACCCGGAGATTCCAGAATCTCTGTCAGCTGAGGCCAAGTCCTTTATCCTGCGCTGCTTCGAACCTGACCCCAACAAGAGGGCTACGGCCGGTGACCTGCTGAAGGACATGTTTGTGCGTCACAACATGAAGGGCAAGAAGAACAAGATCGCCTTCAAACCTTCTGGTACTGACCCCGTCTGTCAGTACTAATACCCTTACTTTCATCACTGACATCTTGTGTGTGTGTGTGTGTGTGTGTGTGTGTGTGCATGTGTGTCTACGTGTGCGTTTGTGCTGTGTGTCTGTGTACATGTGCGTGTGTTTGTGTGGCCATGGATTTATGCTTGTACCATCATCTCTGCATATGTGCAGGAAGTGCTGCCATCTGTCTGTATTTGTAATGTGTAACTGATTGTCTGGGTGTGTGTTTGTGCGCTCATGTGTGTATGTGAGTACGTTCGTTGTTCACTCCTGAGTTTTCAGTGGTGCATTGACCTTTTGTATCTTCTCCAGTCAGCATGGTTGCCATGGTGCTGGAATCATGGTGCTGGTGTTTTTTCTGTGCTGAAAAGCCCAGGCAGCCAGCTGCACATTCCTGCACGCTCCTCACTGTGAGAGTAGTGTTCTCTGTCTGTGACACTAACACAACAGGCCTGAATTACCGCCGTGCCGCTGGTGCAGAACCAGCATTCACTGTGCTGCTTTGGAGCTGGCCCAGCCTGGTCCACAACAACAGAGACTACCCAACACATAGACTGCTATTTCACAGAGCAGAACTCCAAGCCAGGCCCACAACAACAGAGACTACCCAACACATAGACTGCTATTTCACAGAGCAGAACTTCAAGCCAGGTCCACAACAACAGAGACTACCCTCCACATAGTATGCTATTTCACGATGCAGAGCACCAAGCCAGGCCCATGACAACAAAGAATGAATATCACAGAAAATCTAATTGACAGCGAGCAGAACAGAGTTTGCCTGCCTGAGACATCATCAGGAAATGGATGCTTCTGTTGTGTCTGCAGACAACACAAACCTTTGTTCAACTAAACCACAGGTCACAATGGACACTGAGAGATGATCCTTAAGCCAACATGGGTGTGGCATTTATTTTGGAGATGTTACAGAAGAGGATTTACACATGGGTTTGTGTGTGAAACAAACCCACACAAGGTGAAATTGGTGGGGATTAAGGGAGCCTTAAATCCAACAGGTTCAGGTGAGCAGCTCAGTGAATTTTCTTCTGAGCGGAAATTATCCAGAGCTGATCTACCCATACCTGACACGCATCTGACATCTTAAAGGGACAGCACCTAATTTTCCCTACCTTGAACGCTGAGCTACTGTGAGACTTTTTACAAGCTTGTGGGTTAGATGGAAATTATATGATAATAATAAATAAAATGATAAATATATGTATAGTAGATTTATAGAGCATATTCCATAAAAGGAAACATAGAGCTCACAAGTGCATCACAATGGAATTAAGGTTTAAATGCATACAAATATGGTAATAAAAAATAAATAAAAAACAGAAGAGGGTAAAATCAACAGTTAAATAAAAGCCATCTTGAACAAGTGTGTTTTCATCCGAGAGCTAAATTAACGAAGGAGTTAAGCTTCTCTTATTGTTTTCATTAAAAGTACGATGTGCTGGAACAGCTTAGCGCTGGGGTGTCAAACTCAGGAGTCTGTTCAGGCCTGTTTAGCCAATCAGTGACTTAAGAGTTTTTTTGGAAGAAAATTCTACGTTTGTGTTCTAGAACTCCATTGCTTTCAGTTGCCAGTAGTGATTGTTACATCAGCATTAGAATGTTCCGTTAAGAACATTCTAATCACACATTTCTGATCTCACACCTTAGGCTTAAGTTAACCACACAAGTGCTGAAGCACACCAGAAAGGAGCAGACGCCACAGCCCTCCAGGACTGACACCCCTGGGTGAAGCAGTGGTTTGTAGGGGACGGTAGTGGTTATGGTGACCGGTGTTCTCTCCCTCTCTCTCCTCTGGCCGCTTTGACTGACCATGGTGCTGCTGGGATGCTGTGTGACAGTGTGGCAAGGTCTGTGCTCGTCCGTAACCTTCCCCCACCTGTCATCTGTGCCAGTCTGTCATCCCGCATTGTTGCCCGTCTTGCATTGTTCTTATTCCTTTTGTCCGTCCATGTTGTTTTGGTGTATTGTATGGAACTAAAGGGCCTGCAGGCAGACTTGAACCTTAGATGTGTATGTCAGTTTCTTTAATTTTCTCATTTGGCAGATGCTTTTAGCTGAAACGTACACTACAAAAACAAAAGTATCCAGACACCCCTTGTTCTGGGTCTTTTTTTCATGTTTTGGGCTAGGCCCCTTTGTTACAGTGACGGCTAATCTTAATCCTACAGCATACAGTGACATTCTAGACGATTCTGTGCTTTCCCAACAGTTTGGGGAAGTCCCTTTCCTGTTTCAGCATGACTGTGTCCCACACAGAAAGGTCCATATAGAAATGGTTTTATCGAGAACAGTGTGGAAGAACTTGACTGGCCTGCACAGAGCCCTGACCTCAATCCCATCCAGCACCTTTGGGATCAATTGGAAAGCTAACTGTGAGCCAAGCCTAATCGCCCAATCACTGCCTTACGTCACTTATGCTCTTCTGGCTGAATGGAAGCAAATTCCTGCAGCAATGCTCCAACATCTAGTATAAAGCCTTCCCAGAAGAGTGGAGGTTGTTATAGCCACAAAGGGTGGATCAACTCCATATTAATGTCCAGAATTTTAATTGAGATTTTGGATGTCAGGTGTCCACTTACTTTTGGCCATGTGTTGGAACTTTTTTCTCTTTCTTTCCCTCACCCCCCTACTGCCTTTCTTCCAATTCCTTTTTATGTAGCTAGCTTTCTTTAATATTTTCTCACTCTGACTAATGGTTACCAGGCACTGGCCTGCATTGGCCCTTCTCTACATGAGTTGGTTCTGAATATACACCTCACCTCTGGCAACCCACATGCCCTCTTGGCTGAAGTGGAGCTTCATCCTCCTTTTCCTTTTCTGTTTCTGAAATCAGGCACTGAGAGGGGTGCCCCCCTCCCCAGTGCGTTATTGGTCCTTTTCAGTAAAGAGGTTCCTGACTCTGGGTGAGAGGGATCTATTTTCTACCTGGATGCCAATGGGCGGGTCAAGTGACCAGGACCGGTGTGTCCATGTGTCTGTGTGCAGACTACATCCGCAGCGTGTCGCTCCCGGTGCAGCTGCAGGTGGAGGCGGCGGGAAGCAGCAGCAGCGAGCACGGCTCCGTCTCGCCCGACTGCGATGCCAAGCATGACGTCTTCTTTGAGAAAAAAAAACGCTCAGGGTCTGAGAACCTCATCAAGCCACCTAGCAGCAACTTCCTCAGGTGAGCGTGCACCCACTCAAGTGAGGCTAGCCTTCTCATGTTAAACTACAGCTCTAGAAAAAATTAAGAGGCCACATCTGTTTTCACAGTTTATGGGTACACTTCTGTATAAAATCTAAATTTTGATATTCTTTCATGAACTAATGACCACATTTGATTTTAATTCCAAACAAAAATATTGAAATATTGTCACTCAGAGCATGTATTTGCAGGAAATGACAACTGACAAAAATGACAAATGACAAAAGTTATTATACATTGAATAATGCAAACTGATTAAAAAATACCAGTCTTTGCTTAGGAAGGTAACTCTTATTTTTCTTCAAAAAATATGGGGTGGTCTCTTAATTTTTTCCAGAGATGTGTAACCCCTTAGGTGATGCAAGCATTCCTTAAGGTGAGTTTTCCCTCCCTTTGGTGAGTCTTCACCCACTAAGGTGGAAACTCTTCTCTGTCAAGTGAGTCTACACCCTGAGATGCATAGGGCCCAGAGAGCAGCTTGGTCATACGGGATCCCTGGGCTGCTCATTCTGGGAGTCTGGGATATTTATGGAGTGCAGGTATTTACAAAGCTATAACCCCACGCCCTACCTCACCGTGGATTGGACCGGCTCTGCAAGCGGCACGATAACGGTGTTTTAACAGTGAGCTGTAATGTCCCTGCTCTCTGATCTGGCTCTAATCTGATAATGCCTTTTACTGCAGGCCTCTCAGAACCTGTGCTTAAAACTCATCAGCTCTGATTGTTTTATGACAGCAGGTGACCCTGCGCACCTGTCTATATCTCCACCCAGCCTCCAGGAAACCTGTGCATGTGTCAACACTCCCCTGCTGTCCTTCTGTGTGAGTGTGTGTGCGTGTATGTGTGCGTGTGAGTGTGTGTGTGTGTGTGCGTGTGAGTGTGTGTGCGTGCATATGTGTGAGTGTGTGTGCGTGCGTGTTTGTATGTGTGTGTGTGTGTGCGTGTGTGTGTCTGTGAGTGTGTGCGTGCATATGTGTGAGTGCTTGTTTGGAGACGTGCATTTGTGTGTTGTGTATGTGCTTCCATGTTTGGTGTGTATGTGTGTGTTTCATCTGTATGTGTGTTTGTGTGCATGTTGTCTGTATGTGCATGTGTGTGTGCGCGTCAGTGTGTGCATATTTGTGTGTGTATGCGTGCATGTGTGCAAGTGCTTGTTTGGAGATGTGTATTTGTCTGTAGTGTACATACGTCTGCGTTTGGTGTATATGTGTGTGTGTGTTTTTTATGTGTTTGTGTGCGTGTTTGTATGTGTGTCTGTGTGTTTGTTTGTATGTGTATGTGTGCTCTGTATTTGTTTGTGTGTGTCTGTGTGTTTCATCTTTATGTGTGTTTGGGTGTCTCGTTTATATGTGTGTGTCTGTGTGTGTGTTTCTTTATGTTTGTGTGTATGCTACTGTCTACATGTTTATGTATGTGTATATGTGTGTATATCTGAATTGGTTTATGTTTGTGTGTGTGTGTGTGTGTGTTTCTCATAGATAGTGCTGTGTGTCTGCTGGAACACGCAAACAGGAGCTGAGACACAATAACACAATCACGCTGTGACATCACACTGATCCTCAGATGTCCTTTCACTCCCGCTTCTGATAGGCTGCTCAGATACATGCACCAGTGTTACCAAATTACAGCAGGCCTGGCCATGCCCAGACCTGCTGCAGCTTGACAGCCCTCGGTGTTATGTCTATTTTAGTGCATCTGTTCTGCTTTATTTTTTAGGAAAACAGTGGGTGAGACTTTCGGGTATGTGCAGCCACTACAATGAACATTGTTATTTATGGGAAATCCAAACTATGATGTTTCATGCTATATAGCACAATGCACTTTAGCTCATATTATACTGGGGACATTCTGGGACTTCATCCAGATATACAAGTGCAGGTATATGCATTCTCCTCAGTGATTGGAAGATTCTTAATATCATGTGACCCTGAGGTTGGCTGCTTACACTCCCCCCTCAGTGTACCAGATGAGGGCTCTGCTTCAGAGGACCGAAGTGCACCTCCCTCCCCAGAAGACCGGGACTCAGGCCTCTTCCTGCTGAAGAAAGACAGCGAGAGGCGGGCCATCCTGTACAAAGTTTTAAATGAGGATCAGGACAAGGTCATATCCAACCTCATGGAGAACCATATACAGGCAAGGCTTCCTCCCTCTATGTATCTCTTTTCATCCCTCTCTTTTTTCTCATCATCTAAATCCATCTTTATTTCTCCATAACTCTACTTTGAGCTGCACTGTGTATGTGCATGGTCCAATCAAATCAAATCTAAATGTATTGATATAGTATTTGTTACTATTTGCTTCACTCATAGTATACCTTGGCCTAAAAATCCACAGAAGCAAACCAAGAGTAGCAATAGCAAGGAAAACACCCAGTACATATGCACTGCATGTATGTGCATGCATGTGTGCGTGTGCATATGTGTGTGTGTGAGTGTGTCTATGTGCATATGCGTGTGCGTATGTGTCTGTGTGCATATGTGTGTGTGTGTGTGTCTGTGCGTGTGTAAGTATGTATGTGTGTGTGTGTGTCCGTCTCTCTGTCCATGTGCATACGTGTGTATTTCTGTGTGTGTGCTTGTGTGTGAGAGTTTGTTCATGGTGGTGTATGTTCCTTCGTACACATGCAGGGTGGAGAGGAATTAAAACTCTCAGTAGACCACATCAAGCAGATAATCTGCATCCTGCGTGACTTCATCCGTTCCCCTGAAAGACGTGTCATGGCAACCACCATCTCAAAGTTGAAGCTGGACCTGGACTTTGACAGCACCTCCATCAACCAGATACAGCTGGTCCTGTTTGGATTCCAAGATTCGGTGAGCATATTGTCCACATGGGAGTTGTAAAGACAGGCTGGGAAAGCAGGTTTCAGGGCAAATAGATATAACGGTTCAGGAGGGTTTAAAGAGGGGTCCAGGGGAGAGGTATAGGGATACAGGGGAAAGATCACATACCAAAATATATCATTTATTTTGTACCTGTGTGACTTACCTATAGACCACAAAATAAATATTTCAATACATTGAAAGCTGTAAAAAATGTGTTTTCTACAGATAAGACTCATCTTGAACTTCCTTTCTGCAGCAGAGTACCATTCAAAATACATGGGGTTTTACTTGGGGTTTGTGCTGACAGATTACACCCAGTGCAGGTCCATTAAGTGGACATCAGCGGTTTGAAAAAGGAGAAATAGCTTTCTCTTATTGTGGAACATGATGGTTGGCGGTGGTGTATTTTACAGGGTTTACAGGTGGTTTACACTGTTGCTGAAGATGACTTCATACATGGAATTGTGTACTGCACCAGGGTCACATGATATTTTAGCACAGTCCTATGGGCATTTGACATTTAAACCTTTCATGGTTTCAGGGTTTCAATTTCCACTTGCCTGCCCCTGATAAGCAACTACATTTTGATAAACAAGGTCAAAAAACAGAGAGAGGAGATAATAGACAAACTAACAATGATTGCATTTAAAGGGGAACTACACCAAAACACTATGTTTCCCCCATTATTGTATAAGCCCATCATGAATATGTCCCCCCCCCCCCCCCCCACCAATTTTTTTTAAAATCATCAGCTGTATTCTAGATAGAGCAATTCCAAATCTCTGAAAGCAGTAGACCATTTTGCTGTTAGCTAACTTTGATGTCATATTTTGTGGGCGGAGTCAAACTGGTGGCAGGAAGAACGGTCTCTGTTTTTTTAAATATGGGGGCTTTTTTCAGCTTTATTAGACAGGATAGTGTAGAGAGACAGAAAGGAACTTGGAGGAGAGAGAGGGAGAGGCATGCGACAAAGGTCGACGGTCGGACTCGAACCACCAACGTTGCGGCTCGCAATGAGCATGTGGAAAGCACTCTATGGGCTACGCCACATACAAAACAAAATGATGGATCCTCTCAGGACACCATGTCAAATTATTTTAAAGGTTTGTCGGCACTAGACAAATTAAATAACACTTATAAGGAACATCCACATTAGCAACTTTCTTTGATCGGGAAATTCGGGAAAATCAGGATTCAAGTTGCAACACGAACTGGAGTTGTGGCATACTCCCAACTCGGGAGAAAACTACAATCCGACCTCACTTGAAAGCAGGGATAGCTTATGTTTAGTGAAGTTTGTGCTCGTTCAGGCTGGAAAGTATGAATACATGATATGTACAGTATGCCATTTCTCAGATAGCTATGCATATAGCCTATATACCATAGTACCATATGCCAGTTTAATAATTCAATGCATGCCTTATAAACTGAATGATGTTATAAACTTGCCATGAGTGTTTACAAGTTACCCCTTTGTACATATTTAGATTGCTATTATCAGTCAATGGTGTTTCCCTTTATGAAATAGCATGTAATGTTAACTGTGGAATCTGCTTATTTTGTAGTGCTTAGTCATTCATTTTTGGCTTTGTGCACTGGGGAAAATGTTACCTGATGTGAAATGGGCAATACAGAGAGGACTACTATGAAATAAAACCATCAGTCCAGTCTGTTCTTTCCATGGCTTGCAGCCACAAATATTTGCACTTTGCTTCAAAGGGGGGTACTCGACGATAGTGTTCAGGAAAAATGAAGACCTTATTTTTTGCTGTTTCTCCTTTGGCAGGCTATAACACTACAACACATTTCGTTTTGTGTTTCAGAGACTTAACCAATGCTCTCCTTATTAGTTTGCCTGTTTTCTGCCACCACTATGCGTGCACAACCGTCATGACGTAAATGTAATTTACGCTGCAAAATTATCTATATTCTCCAGAATTCTGCTGTTACTTCAACACCCACAGTGCACTGCTCTAAAACTTGATTTGTTGGGCGTTTCCTGGGGGCGGGGAGGGGTGCTGTTGCTGTACATTACATTATTTTGGCCCTATTAACAGCACTGTTCAGGAAATTTCGCGCTATTCGGCTTGGTGAATGTTGTAAGATAGCAGAATAAATTTTGTGCTTTTGAGAAGTGCTGAAAGAAAGATGTGGTGCGCTGTGCCAGGCTGCGGAGTGAAGAAAGCAGAGAAAGACATTGAATATCATTGTTTGCCCTCAAAGAACATCGACAAATGCAAGGAATTGCTGGCAGCAATACAAAACAAGAAATACAAGAATTGTCCAGTAGAAAAATACTCTCATGTTTGAGTATGTAGTTGTATTTCACACGATGATTACGACTGGGACCTCCTTTTCGAAATGATGAGCACAACCAGGAAAAAGAAACTGAAGAACAGTGCAGTACCATCTGCGTTCCTGTAGAGTGCTAGTCTGAAAACAGTATATCATAACTTAGCTGCTTTTAAGTAATGTTATTATAATAGCCGCTTTTAACTAACGTTAACTTGACTGCTTTTAACTTAGCTGCTTAAATTATCTAACGTTATTACGATAGCACAGAAGTTATCATAAAGTTACCTTACTAGCTAGCATTGTTTCTTTAGGATCTGTTGTTGCTAGCTATGCAGTTACATGTCACATCACATCCTGAAATAACAAACTACAAATTACCGACACAGCCTCTTATTGCTAATGAAAGTTATAAGTAGCCTTATGTACCTGTGACAAAATGGCTAATTTACAACAAATATAGATGTGGCTAGATCCAGGAGCCCAGAATTTTCCGGCTTTCTCTTCAGGTTTCATGGCTTGAATCCAGCTTTTCTCCTCATTGGCTTCGTCTTTTTGTACGTGAGGACATAAAACATAAAATCTGGGTCCTTGGCTTTGTTATTTGTACAACCCAACACACAACAAAATTTCAGCATTTTTATAATCTTGGTAATCCACTAACTGCTAATACTAACCCTATGGAGCGCAACGGATTGTTTTCCCTCATCGTGGGGGCGTGGCCTATTTTTGCCCTGTCTCTATGCTTGCGTGAGCGGAGGTGTGAACAGCTGAAAATTTGTATTTCCTGCCCTTCTTTGTCAAAAAGGCAAAGAAGAAGGAATTGCAAGAACCGCAGTTCTTACGTACCCCAGGCTTGACTAGAAACTAGCCCGATGACACGTTTCGTGTGGTTCTGTTCTATAGATGGACTTGAATTTCGGAACCTGATTTTTTGGAGCATATTACGGCCAAATAACACAGGAAAATATCAAAAATATTTTTTTGGTACAGTTCCCCTTTAAATATAAAATTTAGAGTACTGGATGGTTGTGCTACTGCTAACAGTGTGATTTTTGCCTTACAATATTAATTAATACCACAGAGAAGGTTCTTTATTTCAAATCAACCCACCTCTTGAAATAAAAACTATTTTACATGTTCTTGGTGGCCATTTCAATATATGGCACATTGTCTAATACATTCTACTGAGTCCAACATGTGATGTGTCAACAGACATAACTTTGTACTGTTGTTCTCCTTTACCTGAACCACAATTATCGCCTCAGTTAACTAAATGATCGTTTGACTCTGGCTTGATATGGAGGCTCAATAGTCCCCTTGATGGTAGAAGACTGAAAAAAAAAAGCCTGAGTATTTCCCCATTTAATATCTTTGTTGGTTTTTTAACCTTTTGAAGAGCTTGCACACCACTCCCTCCTCTCATGCTCACAGTTTCTTTCCTTCTCTCAGCCTTTATATGTGATTTAGGACTGAATGATCAATTACTTTTCATGCTGTTGCATTTGCACATTGACTGACACAATTAAAGAACTGTGACTGATTATATTCAATTGCAAACAATTATGGCAATTTGTGAACAAAACATACTTGGTTAAATCCTGTGTGAAGGATGGCATTTGTGTTCAGAGTTTTGCAATACACTGTTCTTCAGATGTGCCATTGTATGCAATGATAGATTTATGTAGTGACTTTCTGATGATCTGCCAGCATTAAAATGGCTGGTATAGGGTCTGTGGTTGAAAAGAAGAAAATGCACTTAAGGTAAATACAAAGCATCAACAATGACATAATGCCTCCAAAGGTTGTCCAGAAGTGTTTTTTTTAAAAGTGTGATTAATTTAAATTATGGTTAGTGCTGTTTTATATGCCACGTACAATCTAAAACTACTGCCGACAAGGAAAGAAGTACCAGCATGAAATAAAAGCAGATATTTATGTTTATAATTGTGAATAAATGAGTGTGTTATTTGTGTAGAGCCTCTGGAAATAACATTGCTGTACAAGCTGCTTTGGAGTTATTTAAAAAGGTGTTTTCCTCCTGTAAACCACAAACATGCAAAAACTCCTTTACCAGCCATTGTAAAGTCGGATGTTTGTCAGAAACTTCTGTGAGTATCTAAAATATCCTTCATTATTGCACACAAGGTGTCTGGGTCAATCAAAACCATACACTAAAAGTGAAATAGTATCTAAAAACTAGTGAGCTATCCCTTCAATGAATTTGATTGTTTGGGGAATCGGCAGGACTGATGGGTAAGTGAATCAGATGGATAATTGATAAATACTGTCGGTGAATCAGCAGGATTGATGAGTCATGCAGGTTAGTGAATCAGCTCTTTCTCTGCAGGTAAACAAGGTCCTGAGAAACCACCACATCAAACCCCACTGGATGTTCGCCATGGACAACATCATCCGTCGGGCAGTACAGGCTGCTGTCACCATCCTAATCCCAGGTACAGAGGGAGGGAGAGGCTTATAAAAGGAGATGCAGGGAAAGACAGAAAGAAACAGCAGAAGAGAGAAAGCGGTGTGCGGGTGACATTCTGTACCAGGGTCAGTATGCGTGCGTGTATATGTGTGTGGGTGAGTGTGTGATATTTTCAACCAGGGTTACTGTGCATATGGGTGTGTGTGTGTGTGTGTGTGTGTGTGTGTGTGGGTGGGTGCGTGGGTGTGTGTATGTGTGGGTGGGTGCATGGGTGTGTGTGTGTGTGCCTGTTTGAGTTGGTGGGTGCGTGGGTGTGTTGATGTGTGGATGTATGTTTGTGTGTGCGACAGACTGTCAGTGTGCTTGTCACATTGTGCACTTCTTACTCAGCATTGAGGAATGGGAATAATCTAACACCCTCTTCTGCCCAGTGAAGCATCTGCCAGCTGACTTCTGCTCCTTTTGCTCTTGCTCTCTCAAAGTCATAGTCAGAGGCCCCTCATGTGGACATTCTGAGTACTACACAGATTACACATTTTAATCCAGGGTTACCCTTCTGCAGCTGTGTTATTATCCAGGGCTGCTTTTCTCAGAGCCTCCTTAGCGCTACGTGCGTCGTAAGGTATACCTTAAGGTCTTCCTTTAGTTGTCAAGCTGTTTCCCATCACCTCCTTAGCTAAGGTATACCTTCTGAAAGGTATACCTTTAGAAGGGTGGTCTGAGGCACTCGTAGCTGTCCCTTAGCGATACGCTCCTCTCATCCTCTTACAGTTCTAGCCTTATTAGGCCAACATTTTGCTTTTCAAATTGACAGTTGTACTACAGTGCACATCTAGTAGCCTACATCTGCATGCACAAATGACATAGGTAGTTTAATATAAGCTTTATGAAAATTAATTATCCAAACAACGTTGCTGTGCATAGCACATCATGAGAATGTTGTCATTTCACCTGTATATTCCCATCATGATGGGCCTATCCATGATACTAATAAAATTTGTGAAAAAAATAAGCTTTATATTATTTTACGTAGTGGAGCTTACTGAGAATATGGCTTTTCTGACTGCATACCCTGTAGAAATTAGTTCATTTGTGTGTGAGTCAATAATCACACTGACTTGGAACAAACCGCCGGCTTATTAAGAATATTAAACCCGTGTGAGCAAAGCTGACATTGAGTGAGTATACTTGCATGACCAAACTAGACGGAACTAAAGCACGTTGATTGGCCTAGCCATAAACACACATACAGGTACGGTGGCTCATAATGAACAAACAGGACAAATGATCTACATCCCTTTCCTTTAGCTCACACCTCCTATATAAAATAAAATAGCACTGGGTAAATATCAACATTACAGAACATTTCTTTCTTACCATGTCGTTTTACGATTTTCAGTAAACAACCCAATAATGATATTCTTGGTTAAGACTATCCAACAGCAAATCAAGGTGGATGAACATATCACTTTAACAGGTAGGCCTATTCATAAGGCATACCCGGTATAGAATTAATCATGATCAATTTCCACAGACACGCTTTTGCCTTTCATCTACGATTATTTTTGCACTGCAGAGAAAAGTCCGCTGGAATCAGTGGATATGCTGCTACAGTTGCCTATATATTGTGTAACAAAAACAAATTCACATTAGACCTTTGTTTTAATAAGAACAAAATAATTTACCCATATGTAGCCTATATCCTTTTTCCTGGGCTTCCAAGAAATCCCAGACTATGGCATATATGTCCCGATTGATGCTCTTTATTTTATCTTTTGTAGCCTACATTTATTGATTGAAACTATCACAAGGTCTCGTTTTGACTCTTAAAGAGATTAGCAGATGATCTTTAGTAGGCATAGCTTCCTCTCCAGCAATATTAGATTGATGTAAAATGATTATGACAACACTTGTTATATTAAAACGTAATTCATAAGCCTTTACAAGTGAGACAATAGATTCGCGTGGCATCGATTGATAAACTTTTCAGCACCACAGTGAAGGCCAGCTCCAACTTACGATGTACCTTTGAAACTGTCCCTTAAGGAAACTGCTAAGGTATAGTCTGGGAAACACTCGCAAAAAAGCGAGCTCCCTTTGAAAGGTGTATCTTAGAAACCTTCGTAGAACGTTAAGGTACATCAAAACTCGGAAACACAGCCCAGGACTGTCCCATTTGCATTCACCCTGAGTTCCCGTCCATTAGCTTTTGATTGATTATCATTTGTATATTTGACTACATAATAAATCACTCCCTCTTCCAGAGTTGCAGACTCATTTTGGCCCAGCATCGGAGAGTGAGGGAGCTGACAAGGATGCAGACGAGGTGGACGAGGAGGAAGGGGCGGAGTTTGGGGCAGCAGAGCCTGCCGTGCCAGAGGACCCCGGGCTCACCTCAGGTGTCAGCACGCTGAGTTCCGTGTTGTCCCAAGAGTCTCAGCGTCAGCACCATCCACTGGGGGCCCAGCTGGGGCGGCTCAAACAGGAGACCAGCCGGTACAAGCCCGCACCTGTTTGGCCTTTGTCTCTGCTTTAATTAAACAGTTATGTTCAGCCTTTGCCCTCTCTCTCTCTCTCGCTCTCTCTCTCTCAGAGGATTGTAGGTGGGAGGCAGGCAGCGAGTGTGAGTTTCTGGGTACTGTTGTGTAGTTGTGAGCTATTTCTGTGTTTTTGCAGTAATACTCAAACTTAAGCTTGATTTTTTCTGAAGAATTGTTAACTTGTAGAAGTCATGGCTTTAAATGTTTCCCAAACTTCTGTGTCCGTATTGGACTGACTCTTAGCGGAAGGAGAGAAAATGGGTCTTCGAAATATAAAAACTGTCCTGAATGAATGAAGTGTATGTTGTGCTCCTTGCAAGTGAAAATCTAGTGCATACGGTTGTTACAGAAGGGTTGTTCATGACGGAGTTACGTGGTGTTGCCGTTGGCTTCACCTTTAGATAAAGTGGTTCTTTCAAAATATTCCACCATATATTCAGGATGAGGTGATTCTTAGTGCACTGGCAAGATATGGGAAGATAGTGAGCCTGATTAAACCTATCCCTTTGGGATGTAAAAATGACAAAGTGAAGCATATACTGTAATTATGCTATAAGTATACTTTTAGTACATGTGTTATTTTAATGGTAAATTGGCCACACTTTGTGCTTTTGTTCAAATTATGTACAACTTTAGTGTACTTAGTTGTACTTAGGTATACTAATTACAAACTTATAACAAACAAACTATATTTAAGCATACTAATTGAAAGGGTGATTTGTAGGTATTGGAATTATCACTACTGTTTTCAGTATCATTTTCACTGCTGTTTTACTTTAAATAGCATTCAGGGTTATTTGATGGTAGTACAGAAGTGTATCTATCATGTAGTAATATCACCCTTGATGTTTAGTGCTATCATAACACAAATACTATATTAAGCATAATAAAAGGATATTTAATAATAATTAAAGAAAAATAAAAAGATATATCATTGAAGTTCTTATTCAGGGTGGGCTAGCTAGAGCCTATACACTAGGCTCATAGAAAAATAGTGCTAATAGCATTCTTATTGAAAATATACTTTAAATATGATTAAGTAAAATTCTATTTCAAATATACTTTCAAAAAGGATATAAAAGTACACTTACTGAACAATTAATAAAATTAAAGTGTACTTTCAGCAAGTATACTATTAGTATAATTTACCAGGATTAAAATAAAATATGCAAAGTGCACTAAAGTACAATTTAAACGTGCACTTATTATAAGTATACTAAAATACCACTATAAGTATATGCAATTTTATTATTTTAAGTATACGGAGGTACAACTTAATGACATATATTTGGAAGTATACCTTTTTAAAAGTACATTTTAAGCATACTTTAAATTAAGTACAAAAACTGTAGGTACTCTTGAAACACATTTCATGTTACCATACATTTCCTGTGTTAAGTCAATTGGGGTATCTACTTTATTTTCATAAGATGTCATTTAAAAATAAGAACTAAGAGACAGATATATTTCATCTTTTATGTACTAAATAAGATTTTCAGTGGGTCAAAAGTATACATACACTTTGTTAGTATTTGGTGGCATTGCCTTTTAATTGCTTAACTTGAATCAAACACTTAGGGTAGCCTTCCACAAGCTTCTCACAATACTTTGCTGACATTATTGCCAATTCCTGCTGACAGAACTGGTGTAACTCAGTCAGGCTTGTGGGCCTCCTTGCTCGGACACGCTTTTTCAGTTCAGTCCACAAATTTTCTGTGGGAGTCAGGGCTTTGTGATGGCCACTCCAATACTTAATCCATTTTGTTACAACTTTGGAGGTATTCTTAGGATCACTGCCCTGCTGGAAGACCCAGTTGCAACCAAGTTTTAACTTTCTAGCTGATGTCTTGAGGTGTTGCTTCAGTATTTATAGATAATCCTCTTTTCTCATGATGCCATCTATTTTCTGAACTGCACCAGTCCCTTTTCCAGCAAAACACCCCCACAACATGATGCTACCACCTCCATGCTTCACAGTTGGGATGGTGTTCTTTGGAATGCAACATTTGCGTGTATATCCATTTAAGACTGGGTGTGACGTTTGCATGCTTTATTGAAAATATGGCTGGAAACAACAAGCACATTTGTCAACATTTTCAGTTTTATTGATTTTTAAAAAAATGTTAATGAACATTAGGGCAAAGGCAATAATTAAATAAAGCCAAATGTTTAAGCTCTCAAATGGTTTTTATTTCATGTTTATATCTGCTACAGAGGCTGAGAAATAAAGGTTTTAGTGAATGTTGACAATTCTGTCAAGTTTTTCAGAAACCCCTCAGGTTTTAGGAGGTTGTTTACAACAATGCCTTAGGTTTTAGAATGTTTTTTTATAGGGCACCTTCGGACTAAATGGGTTTAAAGCCTCACCCTTTTCCTCCATACATAGTGCTAATCATTATAGCCAAACAGTTAAATTTTTGTTTAATCTGACCAGAGAACACTCCTCCAAAGGCTAGATCTTCATCCTGGTGATCACCCACTAACTTAATTCTGGCTTTTTTTATGCCGGTCTTGGAGTAGGGCTTCTTCCTTGCGCGACAGCCTTTCAGGCTTATAGGCCAACCCCAAGACAACAACAAAGGAACTGGTGAAGAAGTTGAAGGCATCAGATACCGAAGTATCTACATCCACCATTAAGATACCTTGGTATCTGATGCCTCCAGCTTCTTCACCAGTTCCTTTGTTGTCTTGGGGTTCAGTTGAACCTGTCGGACCAAAGTTCGCTCAACCCTGGGAGTTAATTTGTGCCTCTTTTCTGAACGATGCAGTGTTTGTGTGGTTCCAAGATTTTTATTTTTTTGCATACAATTGTTTGTACAGATGCTTGTGGTACCTTCAGTTGCTTGGAAATTGTTACTATGGAGGAACTGGACTTGTGGAGGTCCACTAATTTTTTCTGAGGTCTTGGCTGAGTTTCTTGGATTTTCCCAAGACATCAAGGGCGAAAAGGCAGTGGCTCTAAAGGTAGGCGCTTAAATACAGCCACGGGTGCCAATTAACTCCCAATTAACTCCTAATTATGACAACTGGCCAGTCAGAAGCTACTAAAAACTCATTACATCAATTTCTGGAATCTTCCAGACTGTTTAAAGAGATGGTCAACTTGGTGTTTGTAAACGTTTGACCCACTGAAATTCTGATATAGTGAATTAAAGCTGAAACAAATCTGTCTCTAATCGAGTGTTATAAAATTACCTCTGATGTGAACAAAGTAGATGTCCTGATTGACTTACCAAAATAAATGTATGGTAACATGAAATGTGCGGAGTTGTGAAAAACTGAGTTTGAATATCTTTAGCCTAGGGGTATGTAAACTTATGGCCTCAACTGTATTACTCCAGTTATCTTATAGCCTCCTTGGTTCCGAGGAAGATATCCCTTCTTTAACCCTTATGCCACGTTATGTATGTGAAAGCATAACCCAGTCATCTGTGTAGAGCCTTATCTTAAATATGTGTTTTTAATAGTGAGATTTGGAACAGAGCTGTTCCAATGAACAGCTAAAACATTGATGTAAATATTGAGTAATGTTGAGACTCAGACTGTCCATAAAATATAGATTTATTGTCAGGCTGTTGGAGGAGCTGGTGCAGAAGGAGAAGGAGTTCCAATGAACAGACACTACTTCGAAGTGTCCTTGAGCAAGACACCTAACCCCTAACTGCTCTGGCGAATGAGAGGCATCAATTGTAAAGCGCTTTGGATAAAAGCGCTATATAAATGCAGTCCATTTACCATTTACCATTTAAAACATTGATGTAAATATTGAGTAATGTTGAGATTCAAACTGTCCATGAAATGTAGATTTATTGTCAGGCAGTTGGAGGAGCTGGTGCAGAAGTAGAAGGAGTTCAAATGAACAGCTAAAACATTGATGTAAATATTGAGTAATGTTGAGATTCAAACTGTCCATAAAATGTAGATTTATTGTCAGGCTGTTGGAGGAGCTGGTGCAGAAGGAGAAGGAGTACCAGCAAGTGCTGAGGCAGACCCTCCAGCAGAGGGCGCACGATCTGGAGCTTGTGAGAGTCAAGACCCGATCGACTGGTACGGCAGACAAGCAGAGTACACAGACTTACACACAAACAAGGAACACAGGCATGAATACACACACTCACACACACAGACAGATGTGCACATTCAAGCAAAAAAACACACCTGAACTCTTACACAATTGAACATCAGCACATACACATGAAAGCACATATGCACAAGCAGGCGCAAATACAGATCTTCATCACTGCAGTCTGTCTGTTCCTCTGATACATCTGTCTGCCTCTCAGATGGTGTCTCTGATTCTGATTGGGTCACACTGCTGTCCCTCCACAGAAATGATTCCGCCTTCCATATTTCACATCCCAGCTGACGTGGAGCCAGATAAGGAGCTCACTGATTGGCTGAAGGAGCAGGGGGCAGACTCAGACACCATGGAGAAGGTGAGTGTATGTAGAGCTCCCTGAGATAGCTAGGAACCGGATAGCAATGGAAGTGTTCTTCAGTACTGGATTACTGCATTTGCCTCCATGGGTGTATCCCAAGTCAATTTATGTAGCAGTGACAAGTGGCTATTCAAAGACTTTTTGCAGAAAATTTGCCTTATGTTAATTAACTGATGAAACTCAAAGCATGAAAGAAACATATATATGAGAAAATAGTTTTGTAACAAAGGTACGAGGTGCTGAACGGCTTAGTAAATCAGGCCTTTAATGTGGCACAACAACATGATAGGATTTCAATGTTTTTTTTTCTTGTTGTTTTTTTTGACTGGCCTACTAGCTGGCAACAAATTCTGTTGTAGCTTTGTGATAAGTTGCAGTATGGTTATGGTGAATAGGTGCATTCCTTTTTTATTGCTGCCAAACCACAACATTCATCATATGTTGCACCTAGCTTCAGATCATACTTTTTTTTCACATGATTTAAAAAGCTTTTTCTATGACCAACCAAATTGAAATGTTTCCCTAACTTCTAGAACACAAAAAAACATTTTTGTGAAATGTTGATGGCTCTGTAAACAGGACAGCGTGTAAAGTATGCAGTGTAGTGAAACTCTGCTTGTGGTGGTGAGTCTATGTTCAGTGAATGTGTGTGTGTGCTGATGCTTTGCCTCCCCCATAGTTTGTCATGGAGGGCTACACACTGAATGATGTCCTCAATGATGTCACCAAAGAGGACCTAAGATACCTAAGACTACGGTAAAATTATGCCACAACAACCCCCTCCCCCCTTTTTTGTGATCTGGGTGATTTAGATGTTATTGATCATCTGTTTTATAGTAAACACAGCATGCATGTTATTATTATTACCAGTGTCATTCATTTATATTTCACAGTGTGTATCATCAGGATAATATTGATGTTATTGATTGTTGGTGGTGTAACTGTGCAAGTGTGTGACTAAGGTTGATGGTTTCTATGGTTTCACTGTGTGATGGAACACAGGGGCGGGACCCTCTGTCGTATTTGGAGGGCAATTCAGAAACACAGAGCTCAGGAGCAGAGAAGACAGCAGAGGAGTGGAGAGAACATGGAGGGCTGACAGAATGTCCCGTGCGTGGCAAGAGACTCCCCCAGCAGAATGGAGACGTGTGCACATGCATGCACAAGCTTATATTATGATGCTCTCATTGACTAGAGTTCTCATATTGCATGCTATTTGATGTGCTGTCTGTTTTCTCTCCCCCTGATTGGTCAATTATTTTTTCTCTCCCTGTTATTTGTTAACTGACCCTCTCTTCCCAAACATTAATGAATAACTACACTTCCACTAAAATGTCAAACTGCGTTTGACTTGGAATGCTGAAACCTATTCCTTATAGTTATCCTCCCACCCCCAACAAAAAAAACTTTTTTGAGGAACTGTGTAGATTCCAGTGAGGCCCTTGCATTTAGCAATAGCCTGAATTTACCATTGACAACAAAAAAAAATCTATGCAGCCTGAGTGGGGTACATTTTGTGGCAATTGTCAATAATTCCATTACCCTTTATGGACATTGAGGGAAGACTGATATATCACATCTTCCTGAACTGTCAATTTACTCAAACCATTTAAAACTATTTTTACCGAAATTTCTGTTTATACATTTTACTTAGAATCTAGCTTGTATGTCCCATGTTCCCTCTGAATGGTCAGTGTGGGTCTCTGCTGTGGTGAACACTACTAAATGTCACTTGTTTAGATTTCTTGTGCTGGTTGCAGTGTCAAATTCACAAGCTGATTATACCTATAAACACACACCAGCTCAATCAGAATCCGCATCCAAACCTTCTGTTCAACCATTCTATATTTCATCTGACCATTGTTCAACGCTATTGCTCTGACTACCGCTCCACACTGCCACTCTGAATACCACTCCACACTACTGCTCTGACTACCACTCCACACTACTGCTCTGACTACTACTCCACACTACTGCTCTGACTACCGCTCCACACTGCTACTCACACCACTGCTCCACACTGCCACTCTGACCACTACTCCACACTGCTGCTCTGACCACTGTTCCACGCTACTGCTCTGACCACCGCTTCACACTGCTGTTCTGACCACTGTTCGATACTGTTGTTCTGACCACTGCTCCACGCTACTTGCTAAGGACAGAGCAGGCTGTGAACTATGCCTGAAAATGATTAGTTATCTGGCATGGGGGCCAGTAACAGGCAAGACTGGGGCGAGGGCTATCCATGTATTCTAACTTTACAAACTGTAACTTTGCCACTATTTGAATCAGCTATCACTGTCCTATGCTTGTCTGTCTGGTATGTAATTGGGTGTACCCTTCTCGTGTTTTTGTGTGTGGGGTCCGGGACTATATGCACTCCTCTCATGTGTTTTGGGGGATATATTCAGGACTATGTACCCAAAGGAGCCTGAGGAAATGCTCAAGCAGACTGAACTAGCAGGGAAGTACAATGATGGCGCATCACATACCAAGAAAGGAAATTATTACTTTAGTTTTTGTACTTTATTCTCCTGCCTAGCAAGTCTATTTCTATTGTCATAGCTAAAAAGCTAGGAACATGCCTTATGCATAACAGTGTTGAATACACTGGTACCAAAGTTTCACAAGTTTGCTATGCTTGGGAGCTGTACAGGGGGGAGTGGGGTAGCCAGGTAATGTTACTACAGTGACAGGTCTAACAAAGCTTAATCTGAATGTCTGCCCTTCTTATAGGGTTTTTTTTAAGGCTATAGGTACGGACAATATGCTGATGCTGGCTGTCTATCAGCATTTTTAAATCACATGATGGTTGGGACACACATTCTGTTCTGCATGTCATATTATAGCCCTTCATGCATGTACAGTACCTGTTTCCAGGGTGTGTCTGCTGTGACACACTTGTCACTAGAGGAAGACAACACTGGATGGGATGAAGCTAGAAATCACACTGGCCTTGCCGCTCTGTGTTCACTTCATATGTGTGTGCCTGTATATCCCTGCTCATATTTGTCATACCAGTCACCTTGCTCGTGCAGTCATCTCCATGGATTAAGATCTCTTGTTGCAGTTCCTCACTGACCAATAGACTCCAACTGGCATCTGAAAGAATACAGGACTATTAGAAAACCAATGTTTCTAGAACCCATCTTTCTCTCTCCCTGTTGTGCTTGAAGTATTGCACTTGTTATTAGTTGTAGTAATAAAATGTGAGACACATTAACCCCTTCGCGCAAGCCCCCTTGTGGCCATGACACTGGCGTCCTGAGATTGCAACTGAAATTATGAGTAGAAACAATAAACTGTGTTCTAGTTTTAGAAGCAGATGATACATGACAACTATGCCGAATACAAAGTTTCCAAGTGCCACCATTGTTGCCTAGGTTGTCCACTTAACAAGCATCCCCTCCCTGCAGTCTCATCTGCAACAGTATCCCCAAGCATGAAACACTGGACAATAGCGTCTATCTGGGAGTTCATGAAAATATTCATTCACCCCAAAAATTAGTTTTGTCATAAAAAATAAAGCCAACAATACCCTGAATTATGGCAATACAGCAGTGAAAAATGCTGCTCATTATTGAATAGCAAAATAAACAAGAGGATTTCTTGTATAATTATACCATGCCATTATACTACCGATATCTGACTAAATATGGATTAAATGTGCAATCGTACGATTGGTTTTACATGTAGACATATCTCTTTCAAGATTCAGTGGTCATTTGTTGTCTTGAACAATTTGTTTGAGAAATAATCATGCAAATACAAAGCAACACTTGTTGTTTATGCCATTGTAACTCTTCAGTTCATTCTGGTTTGATTGAAAAGTCTTTTATCCAGTAGAGGATAGTATTTTCTTTCCAATGGTGTATGGCATGTTTCATTGGAAGTTTATAACAATGATTAAGAGACCAGCGTAACAGCATGAATGGTTGCTTCAGCACAGCATGCACAGTCATCCATAACCTTACGTGTTAATTTACAAGCACTCGTTATGGTGTAATTACTGTTTTCCTTCAGTTTCTGGAAGATTTGACTAATTTTGCCAACTCATCAGCATGGCTAAAGCTAATTCTTGTCATGCTGACATGGATTTGAGGCATGGGTCAGAAGAAGAGGAGGAAGCATAAAGTCTCACGAGAATACACATGAACATGGCAAATATGTATTACTGCTTGTAACATTTGAGGAATTTATGTTGTGTCATATTTTTGATATTGTTATATTTGCATTGGTCATAATAGACAACTGTCAGCCTCTGCTAATAAGAATATTTGAATTGGGGCTAGCTAACGGTTGTTAGTATAGGGGCATTTGTTAGTGTAGTGGCTCATAGAGGCCTGCTTTGTTAGAATTCTTTTTACAAGAAATTTGTGCTATTCTCTAATGCGAGCATTTCACATGCTGTAGTTTTAAGTGTTCATAGGTGGCTCAATTATATTTATGCACTGATTTACCATAAAGCAAGGACATCGGCAACATTTTTCTAATGGTGAAATATTATTTTATTGTAATCTTACTGTACATAATGTGAGGCATTAGTATCTCCGTGGGCAGTACTTGTCACTTGGGGCATGTAAATACTCAGATTTACTGTGTGCTGATGTGTGGTAGATGAATGTAAAATTTTCCTTGGAGTGATCATAAATAGTAACATTTGTAAAATGTTGTCCTGTCCCCATGCAACACAAAATGAAATACTGCAGAGTACAGAAAAACATACAAGAGTGAGGATTACATATTTAGGTATGTGTACCGGTGTGTCACAATGTTTTGCATTATCAAATGCATCATTTGCATTTTTCAGTGCGATATCAATGGTTAATATTAACCATCATAAGGGACAACTTTATATGCTTTATAATGAACAAAAAGCATATTATTCAACATTTCAGGGAGGTTTTGGCTAGGTTTTTGGACCCCTAGATATCTTAGACCCTTATACTACTGAAAATATAGTAAATCCCACTTGAAAATGATGATTTTCTTGAATCCCAACAATTGATTTATAATGAAATGTGAATATATTATGGTTTACAGCAATGCACAATTTATCCTTTTTGGACAGACATATTTGGAGACACTAAGGGACACCAGGCTACACTGCTTACAATTTGATTCATATATTTTTTAGTAGATTTGCATATCACCCTCAGACTTTGCACATTTATGGTCAAGGAGCTTATGATCCAGGAAATGTATAGTTATATCTGTTTTACATTATGAGGCCCTCTGTATTCAATTTCAGAATAAAGGAGAACATTTTGCATTTTTGCCAAGCATTTGCATTTTTGCCATTTTACAAGTGTCTGTGCTACACATATCTGCAGTTATAAAGCTTAAATAAAGCACTACCTAAATAGACGAGGATTCGCCAGATTTGGCATCTGCACGAAGGGGTTAAACAGTGTCATTCCTTGATATTGCTTTTTTTACCTGCTGGTTTACTGTGACTTTAAAAAATAAAATCAACTATAATTGGCATTCCTAAGCTTCTTCCATTCTGCCTCAGCTGCATTCTCTCCAAAGTCACACACACACACAATTGCATGTTACATTATAAGGACATATCAGGAACATGCAGTATATGGATCACCCTTTCTAAAGGTCCTACATGTATGAAAAGCTTGCATGTTAAGTAAAAAAAATTGTAAATACAAATATCACTTCAAATTAAGACTCAGTCATGGTTTCAGGAGGTTGGACCCAGGCACAGAGTGAAAAACTCGAGAGGCACAGAAGGTTGAATACAAACAGACTTTATTTACAAAACAAACGGTGAACAAACAAATAGGAATAACCGTAACAAAGATATAACCCGCCCCCACCGCAAGGGGCGGCTCGACACAGACAGGCAGACAGGTGGGCACACAGACCGGCCGACAGGCCCACGGCCTGGGGGCCAGCCAGGCAGGCGAACAAACTGGCCGACTGACAAGCAGGCAGACAGGCAGGTAGGCAGAAACAGACAATGGGACAGGTGGACCGGCCGTTAAACAGTCCGCGGAACGGACCGGTCCCAATCAATTTATTTGTATAGCGCTTATAACAAAGGAGCTTTGTCACAAAGCAGCTTTACAGAGAACCGGCCCCCAAAGAGTAAGCCTAGGGCAACAGTGGCAAGAAAACTCCCTGACTGATAACAGGAAGAAACCTTCAGCAGAACCGGACTCAGAGGGGGAACCCGTCTGCCGCGGGCAAGCACCAGTTTATGGAAATGGTTTACATGAACAGAAATTATAATACATAAAACAGCCAATCCAGTATTAATTAAGTCCAAGCAAAGGTGACTCCGGACTCTGGCTTGGTGCTACAGCTGAATCAACAGTAGCAGGAGGCAGGGGTACCCAGCTGGTCTAATTGGTCTAGGGGTGAAGCTCCAGGCCAGGGGGAGGGGGTGGGGGGGGCGCGCTCAGCAAACTTGGGTTAGAGCTCCGGGCACGTGCCCAGAGCAGAGGAAGACAAAAAAAAAAAAATTGTTAGGGGGTTCAAATGGTAAATTAGCACGCAGAGCAGAAGAGACAGAGGTGCCTGCGTGCGATAAGGAAAACCACGGCAGAATAAGGCTATGGCAGCATAGCTAAGGGAAACAGGCAGGGGCCAATGCAGCCATGAGGGCAGGCTTGGTAGTCATCACCAGACCATGACCGGTTCAGCTTAACACAGCACTACCAATGATGATCCAGTGACAGCACTAACCGCTCAGTCCAGAGACTCTATAGCTGTAGAGCCATCCACATGGGGGAATGCCCTCCGGGGCGTGGCCACGGAGATGCTCCAGGGTTGCTGGATGGGGTCTCTGGGCCCTGGGCCGGGGAAGCTCCTGGACGCGGAGCAGCGGTGGCTCCTGAACACTGGACAGCGACAACTCGGGAACGCTAGGGGGCTCAGGAACACCAGACTGGGCAGGTGGCAGCTGCTGGACACCAGACTGGGCAGGCGGGCCGCAAGCGCTCAAGGACACCGGGCAGTGACAGCCCCTGGACACCGGGCAGTGAGGGCCCCTGGACAGGAACACAGATCCCAGCTGTAGGCTGGGCAGACCCCTCAAAAGAAGCAGGCCAGGGGTCTACTGGCTGGAGGTCTGGCCGACCAGGACCACCACGCCTCTGGGACCACCCACCCAACTCTGGCTGGTTCCTTCTGTCACGGATTCAGGGGGTTGGACCCAGCCGAAGAGTGAAAAACTCAGGAGGCACAGAAGGTTGAATGCAAACAAAGACTTTACTTACAAAACAAACGGTGAACAAACAAAACACCTCAAGGGGCGAATACAAAAATCTCACAAAAAATAATTGAAAAGGAAAAACAAGCAAACACACAGAGGACTAGGAATAAGAAAACTCGTAAGCACAGGAAACGCGCAGAGAACCAACAACACGGGCAGAAAACAATCAGGGCAGAACACAGGAGGAACCAGCACCTGAGTCAGGCAAACCAAGAACTTAAATAGACAGGGGCTAACAAGACACAGGAGGACACAATGCACAATTAACCCACAGAGGGAAGGGATAACGAGACACAAACAAAAACAATGAATAAATGAACACAATAATACTGTCATGGTTGTGCCTCCTCTGTTCCCGCCTGTTCCCGCCTCCCGTAGTTTTTGTCCTGTCTCACGTCCCTTAGTTTGGTTTGCCTGTGTATATCTCATTATTCAATTATTTTCTGTCTCGTTATTTAATCATTGTTCCCGCCTGCCTCTCATTATCCCTCACTTCTGTGTTAATTGTGCATTATGTTCTCATGTGTCTTGTTAGCCCCTGTCTATTTAAGTTATTGGTTTGCCTGACTCAGGTGCTGGTTCCTTGTGTTTCTGACTGTGTGTATCTGCCAGTTTGTCTGCTTCCGCCTGCCTGTGGTCCATCAGTTTGTGTTCTGCCCTGCCTGACTGTTTCTGTTCACTGTGTTCTGCCCTTGCTATGTGTTCCCAGTGTTTTGACTTTGAGTTTCTATGCTTGTGTTTCTGTTAATTATTTTTGAGTTTTCTTTTATAATTGCCCCTTGTGGCTTTTTGTTTGTTCCTGTTTGTTTTTGTTATAAGTAAAGTCTTCGTTTTAATTACCTTTGAACCTCCTTTTTACTCCTTTTTGCGCTTGGGTCCAACCCACCAAAACCCTGACAAATACAATTAAACACAGGGGAAGACAATGAGGGAAACAAACTGAAATACAAAACTGAGGCATGAAAAAGGAATAACTGTAACAAAAAGACAGAACCATGACACAGAGTTTATTAATAATCAACCAATAATAATTTAACCAGACCAGAAGGTAACTTCTGGGGTACTTTTAAGTTTAGGGTATTACTGAAGTCCACCTTTATACGCTGCCTGTTTTTCATTTTCATTCACTAAATTCCTCCACTTTCATAAGGAAATTTTTCAGGTTCTTCTTTTTAAAAGGTCAAAGAAAATATAACTCTGAAATAATGATGTCCAGCCAAGGTGTATTAGCTACTAGACGAGTGAGTGCAAACTACTCCCAACAAAAATAAATCATACACTGTTGTAATACAGTATCTACAGATATTAGATTGGAGTTGTAATGTCAGCCATCATTACATGGTTGGACACGTAACATGTTTGAACAGTAGAGAAATCAACATTTACAAGTAGTGTATTGTTACAACTACATACTGTGGCCTCTGAGCAACTAAAACAATATAATTCTTTGGAAACCTGACTTTAGTTGAAATTTTCTTAAACTAATGCCCAACAACACACAAATTTTAAAGCTCAAATGGACCTGAAACACCATTATAATTATGCCTGTTTTATGGAAATTTTAACAACCTGAACATGTTTATTACAGCTATTATTTTAAAAATTACAGGCTGGTCCCAAGCTTAGTGATTGCGCCTTGCGCTAGTCTAACTTGTAGTGGAGATTTGCTGTTGGAATAAATATTAATTGATTTTTATGAATTAAAACAGCAATTTAAAGTGAAGAACCAGACTTAATGCTTGTCCTGGATAGAACTGTCATGGTTCTGTGTTTTCCTGTCTGTGTTTCCCTTGTTGGGCCGCCAGATGGCGGCACTTCTGTTTTGTGTCCTGCTCCCCCTTGTTAATTGTATTATTGTTGTCTCGTTATTCTATCATTGTTCCCACCTGTGTCTTGTTATCCCCTCCTTTTCTGGTTTGATTGTTTTTTGAGTTCACCTGTGTCTTGTTACCCCCTGTCTATTTAAGTTCTTTGTTCACTTGACTCGGGTGCTGGTTCCTTGTGTTTGTTTCCTTCTTGTGTTTGTTTCCGACTTGTGCTTGTTTTTGACCATATGTACCTGCTTGTGTTTTTGACCTGCTTGTGCTTCTGCCACTTGTTTTCTGTGCTTGTGAAGTTCTGTTTTTTTGTATTCTTTTAGTTTTTGTTATATGCCCCTCGTGGGTCTTTGTTCATTCTGCTCTTTGTTAGTAAAGTCTTATTTGTACCAACATTTTTGAGTTTCGTGTTTTTTCCCACTCTGCGCCTGGGTCCTAGCTACCACCTGTGACAAGAACAGCCCAACATGCTAAAAGAATCAGACTACAACAAAAACAAACCCGAAAGCAAAGATAAAGGCACCTGCTAATCTGAACGTTGAACACCCTTAACACACTAAAGTTTTCTCCTTTGTGTCATGATTCTGTTCTTAATGTCATATGTTATTGCTTGCCAACTACAAATTTTTAGTATAACTGACTCAAATGAGAGCCAATGATCACAATCCAGTTTGTTTGGAACTTGATGTGATGAAGTCTACGGTTTGTTTCACAACTCCTCGTATTGCCACAATTTCCTCTGTGGCAGTTTCCATACTGAAAAATATAAAACAATAACACCGGTGGTTTATTTGTAAATTAACAGAGCAAACCATTTTGGTGAACTTGATCATTATAAGTGTTTAATTTGATACTGGTATAATGACAAGCTTAATTTCAGTGATTATTAGAACTGGTAGTAGCCCAGCAAGCAGTCTAGAGCCCTTCTTTCATGCGTGAACGCCCAGTCTCAGTTGCCACATGCTTTTAAATGAGTACAAACATCTCATAGAAGCTTTGAAAGCTGGGTGTTCATCAAAACAGCTACTATGCCCAACAGGAACACCAAACTGACAGGCAGAGGGGAGAAGCAGAACAGGCAGAATAACATAGTCATCCCCTACACTCCTGGAGTATCATAGAAACTCCGGAGGATGTTCAACAAACATCACATCCCAGGTTTAAATGCCTCTACGTTGCTGTCATTATCTTGCATCACATTTGGGTTTGGGTCTTGCTCTGGCTCTTGTGAGTGGATCTCAATGTTCTCTAAAGATGGGGACAAAGTCAAATTTATCTGGATTCCAGAGACAAATCCTATGGTCAAGGTCACACTACCCATCAAAGAAAAAAGTGTAGCTCTGCATACCAAGTCTGATTCTAGCTCCATGATAACATCATTGTCAAGCTTGTATTTCTCTACAAAAAGGGAATTTCACAGTCTGACTTAACTGAAGGAACAGCAGTGAATAAGTAATGACATTGGTCTTAGCTTTAAAGTGGTCTTCACAACATATCACTGCAAACAAAACTGCTGAATTACTGCCTCATTTCTACAATAAAAGCACAAAACAAAAGTGCATAATAATTTAAGTTCATTAAAAAATATAGTACCATTTGGATCAATGTTGATATCATCGAGTCTTCCCTTTGAATTCTGCCGAGCATCCTTTCTCAAGTGCTATGAGGAGTTTGCAAGTTTGGCAATTGGAGGGTACCCTCTAGTAGACAGTAGAACTGGCAATGTAGGCCTGTTGCAAGTTGTTAAATAGAACTCCTGAAGTGTCAAGTGCAGGATCAGAACTGCCTGCTGAAAACGTTTCCTCAAAGGCCATGGAAAGAGTGACATCAACTGCAGCCTACAATATTTTGAAAATACCACAATATATTTTTTTGTTTAACCTTTATTTGCCCAGGAAGTCATGTGGAGATTAAAACCTGTCTTAAGTGAGACCTAGCCAAGAAAGGGCAAAGCAATATCATAAATGAAGGAGTCACAACAAAAAGAGTAGGCTATATATACACCGAACAGCCACAACATTAAAACCATCTGCATTTTTCTGCTTTTTTCTCGATTTAATATTTTATTTTCTGTTTGTAATCAGACAATTCACACGTGGTCAAAGTGCAGACTCAGAGCTTTTATTAAAGGGTATTCTTATACATTTTCTTATACAAGCGATACAAAAACAAGCATTGTTTCTCCTGATTAATTTTCCAGTTGAACTCAGTGGAAAAAATATTCAGGAGAAAAGCTTCTTGTAGTATCTATTGCACATCTGGCAGCAGCACAGTGGTTTGAGGCTCATTTGATGCCTTGGACCCTTGATGACTTAAAAGCCATTTAGCCAACTAATGTGTTCCATACTGTATCAGCATAATTTACAGCTGAATCTAGTCCAACCCCCCAATTCCCATAGAGATCCATTCAAATGCAAAGAGTTTTTGTATCGCTTGTAGTACAACCTGACAATAAGATATCCAAACTCTGATGATGTTGATAGGTCACAGACATCAGGAAGTCATGGCATGAAAAGGATATACAACTAAATACAAAACATGACTCTTTCATTTGACATTATGTCAGTTTGTCTAAAACACTGAAATGGGGGACTACATATAAAAAGTGCTGTAATTACTACATGGTGAAACCAAAATGTATAAGAATAATAAAAATAATAAAAGCTCTGAGTCTGCGCTTTGACCACATGTGGATTGTTTGATTACAAACAGAGAAAATAAAATATTAAATCTGAAAAATCTGAAAAATGCAGGTGGTTTTAATGTTGCGGCTGATCGGTGTATAGTCTAGCGACAATATTTTTAAAATGTATGCATCATGCAATCAAGTGTCATATATTTTACAACCTGAAATAGGTACAAGTAATAAAAAGTATGTACAGTACATTATCTTCCATTTAAAATCCTGGATTGAAATGAGGAAGTTAAGTTTGTGTTCGGCCAGCAGCTCATTCCAGGACCAGGGATCGTAATAGTACAAGCTCATCTTTCCAGTCTTGGTTCAGACTGTTGGAACTAGTACAACCAATTTTTATATCTTAGATTGTAACTGCCTTGCAACTATAAAAATGTAGTGCTGATATGCAGTGGTAGCTTGCCTAGAATGGCCTTATAAATTAAAATATATGCTGCACCCTTCATGTGGCAAGGGACAACCAAACATCCAGACTGTACAAGAAACAATAATGGGTCTAGTAACCCACATTAGTGATGTATTTCAATGCTGTATGTTACAGGGGGTCAAGTTTTGACAGGGTTGAGGCTCAGGCAAATCTATAAATAATATCGCCATTGTCAAGTTGGGAAAGGAATGAACCAATAAACAGCTTTTTTATTTATGGAAAAACATTTTTTAACCAGTACAAAAATTCTAATTTAAAATTAAATATTTTAGCAAGACATTCAATAGGATTATTTTTGTCCAACCATATTCCCAAGGATCTATATTTGTTTACAAATTCTATGGAAACACCATAAATCATGTTGATGGGGTGGTTGGAGCCTTTGTACTCACAGGGGAAATGTGAACTTTTTTTTATCTGAAGTTACTTCATGTCAATTAAGGCATGTTGCAAGTGACTGCAGGTTCATAATGGCAGTCTGCAGAATGGACACGTAAACAAAGGACAATTTCATCAGCATTTAAATGATTCTTCCAATGGTTACCCTGGTGACAAATATTATTGTTATTGGTAAGAATAAGCAAACGGCCTAAAATTAAACATTGCGGTCCACCCATGTTTAAAACAACCAAATTTGACATAACATGTCCGTGTTTCAGAATTTGAGATCTTTTAAAACAATTATTCTGGAACCGATTCAATTGTTCAGCTGCTCTGCCTCCTGTACCCACCCTTAGCAAGGTTATAATTAATAGTTAATGGTTAATAGTTAACAGTATAGAAAGCCTTAGTACAATAAATAGGACCACGCAGGTGAACAAACTATCAAAGGCTGCCTTCACATCTTCTGTGACTTTCAGTGTTGTAGTTACATTTCTGTTCCTAGATCTGAAACCAGGCTGCATGTTATTTAAAACATTATGAGAATCCGAGTGTGACTGAGACACAACTAAAGACATGAATTTAGCTAAAACTGAGAGATTAGAGATTGGCCAGATTATCAGATGGATCACCAGCTTTCAATAAAGGTGTAAATTAGCTTGCTTCCATGTAGCTGGTACCTTATATACAGTTGAGGCCAAAAGTTTACATACACCGATGCTGAAGACATTCAAACTCAATTTTTCACAACTCCACACGTTTCATGTTACCATGCATTTCCTCAGTTAAGTCAATTAGGGTATCTACTTTATTTCCATAAGAGATTTCAAAATAATAGCTAAGAGAAAGCTTTATTGCAGCTTTTATGTACTATATCAGATTTGTAGTGGGTCAAAAGTATACATACACTTTGTTAGTATTTGGTGGCATTGCCTTTTAATTGCTTAACTTGAACTTGGGGTAGCCTTCCACAAGCTTCTCAATACTTTCCTGGAATTTTTGCCCATTCCTCTTGACAGAACTGGTGTAATTCAGTCAGGTTTGTGAGCCTCCTTGCTCGGACACGCTTTTTCAGTTCAGTTCCATGGGATTCAGGTCAGGGCTTGATGATGGCCACTCCAATACTTAATCCATTTTGTTACAACTTTGGAGGTATGCTTAGGATCATTGTCCTGCTGGAAGACTCAGTTTTGCGACCAAGTTTTAACATTCTAGCTGATGTCTGGAGGTGTTGCTTCAGTATTTCTAGATAATCCAGTTTTTGTTTAATCTTACCAGAGAACACTCCTCCAAAAGGCTAGGTCTTCATACTGGTGACCACCTGCAAACTTCATTCTGGCTTTTTAAGCTTGGAGTAGGGACTTCTTCCTTGCGCGACAGCCTTTCAGGCCATGGTGATGTAGGATTCTCTTAATGGTGGGTGTAGATACTTTGGTACCTGATGCCTCCAACTTCTTCACCAGTTCCTTTGTTTTTGTCTTGGGGTTCAGTTGAACCTGTAGGACCAAAGTTTGTTCAGCCCAAGGAATTAATTTGTGCCTCCTTCCTGAAAGATGCAGTGTCTGTGTGGTCCCAAGATTTTTATATTTGCATACAATTGTTTGTACAGATGCTCATGGTACCTTCAGGTGTTTGCTCCTAAGGAGGAACTGGACTTGTGGAGGTCCACAATTTTTTTTCTGAGGTCTTGGCTGACCTGCTTGGATTTTCCCATGGTATCAAGGGCAAAAAGGCAGTGGCTCTAAAGGTAGGCCCTTAAATACAGCCACAGGTGCCAATTAACCCCCAGTTAACTCCTAATTATGACAATTGGCCAATCAGAAGCTTCTAAAAAGTAATTACATAAATTTCTGGAATCTTCCAGATTGTTTAAAGAGACAGTCAATTTAAACTTTTCACCCACTGGAATTATGATATAGTGAATTAAAGCTGAAATAAATCTGTCTCTAATCGATTGTTTTGAAATTACCTCTGATGTGAGCAAAGTAAATGCCCTAATGGACTTGCCAAAAAAATGTATGGTAACATTTGTGGACTGAACTGTATGGTAATGTGCGGAGTCTTGAAAAACTTTGAATATCTTTAGCCTAGGTGTGTGTAAACTTTCAGCCTCAACTGTAGCTCGATTGACAAATCAAATGTAGATGACAGGCTCTGCTTTGACACACATTGTAGTTTTTAATAAAAATAGATCAAGGCCATCAGGCCCAGCAGACTTTTGGAATCAATTGATTACAGTGCCCGTAATACATCAGCAACTTGAAATGTTTCAAACATAAAACTAGCAACTGTGGAGAATTGTGTGTTTTACATCTTATTCATTACTAAGTGCTCATTATTCAGAGATACACTACTTAACTCATCAAAAATATGTTGTGCCCTCTTGAAATGATTGCTGAAAGCATATAAAATATCGCTTTATGCATGACAGAGCTATTACCAGTGCTCAACTGCTGTGGAAAACTACAAACATTCTTGTTCCATAGTGATTTATTAGTCTTCCAGACTTTTGAATAATTATTCATTCAATTCTGATTATGTGATATTAGAGACAAGTGGTCATCAGATTTAGCTTTCCTAACTGAAAAATGTGCACTGATTCCTCAATGTTCTAAATAGCAGCCAATCTTCTGTACCATCAGTCTTCCTTGCTATAGTCCAATGCTTATTTTAAACATGAATACATTCTGAAATTTCTTTAGAGAACCAGTGATTATCTCTGTTCTTAATTCTGAACTTTCTAAAGCGAGCAGGTCTATATGCAACAAATAATAATTGGTGCTGCCTTGTCAGCAGACCTGGAACAAATACATATTTAAAGCATTTTAATTACTTTAAAATACTTTTTTAGAGATTATTTGAAATTCAGCATTTACAAATACTGAGTGTTTTAAAATACATTTAAGGAACATTTGCATGTATTTGCAATTACTTTCAGATATGTCTTTAAAAACATTTCAAATCCAGAATTGTCAAATACAAAGTGTTTGATTTAATGGAATTATTTGAAAATACTTTTACAACATAAGGCCAGTGGTGCAACATGCGCAATTGCACCAAGCTGTTGAAAGACTTGAAAAGCAATGGATATGTGAGAACCTATCATCTCTGAAAGTTGAGCATTTTGTCTAATTAGAGGACAGTATTTTGATGAGAATGTGTCAGGTGACTGCTGATGGCTCAAGTCCAATTGTACCGATTTCCATTGGTAATTGGTAGTGAATATGAACGGTTGAATTCTATTTTATCAGTGTCTAACCTTACAAAATGTAAAAGATGGAACTGTACGAATGGCTGTCGAACGTTCTGACAACAAAAAAAGAAGAAATACAGTAAAAGGCCACTAACTTTTAAAAGATTGCATGGGTACAAATTAACTGGCTAGTAGCTTATCAAGAAATCTGAGTCATCCCCCATGCAAAGACATGTACGGGCATATAGGCTATTGTCTGTTAGTGGCAACGCATGGGTTGTTGAAAATTCCCAATGTAGGCAAGCCTTGCCCATAATCCAAATTCAACCCCTAGCACCTAGTAGTCCCCCAGGAGTGCCCTCTGTATTTTAGCTCGCTGACATCACAGAGAGGGCCACTCACAATGACTGTACAAAGAACTCTGGGATACCCCCTTCAGCATGAAGCCTACATTGTTGCTGGCCCTGTCATTTCTGTTATTGATCACTGGGGTCCAGAGTACACTAACACTGTAGTATAAGGGGGTGAGGATACCAACAACAATTTCACTGAGTATATTGCTCTCATGAACAAATAGTGTTGTTACTGATAATTAGTCTAGCATGGTTTAGTCAGCCTTGAGAACTGAACGTATCATTTTCAGTTGAGAGTTCCATCTTGACAGTGACGGTAGCAGGTTGTAGACAATGTTTCCTCTCCAAGACATCCTAAGCAAGAGTGGACTTGCGGCAATGACTGACAATGCTGGAAGATTTTTCTATTGGTTTGATAGGCAGCTCCTTTTTGGTCATCTTTGATGCTGCAGTGTGTGGTGTGTGTGCAAAGCATCTCTCATGTGGCAGAAAGTTTTGTCATCAAGGTCAGTGGAACTGGCAGGCTGTAGTCCTCCATCCTCTTCTTCATCACTATCCTCTTCTTTACCAGGCTCTCTGTCTTCAAAGTAAGCAAAGACAGCAAACATGTTGGTTGCATTGTCTGTCACCATGGTAAATGGTAAATGGACTGCATTTATATAGCGCTTTTATCCAAAGCGCTTTACAATTGATGCCTCTCATTCGCCAGAGCAGTTAGGGGATAGGGGTTAGGTGTCTTGCTCAAGGACACTTCGGCATGCCCAGGGCGGGGGTTTGAACCGGCAACCCTCCGATTGCCAGACAATCGGTCTTACCTCCTGAGCTATGTCGCCCCAGCACCAGTGTTTAATGTGTTGTTAATCTTGTAATGGTCCAATAGCTCTCCATTTACAGTATACTGGCAATGTGCTCTCCAGTGTGGCGGACCCTGAAACACTGACATGAGAGCATCGTACTGTGAAGATTCCAATTAATAAGGAAATGGCCGGTCACACCAAGATACAACTTCATTTGAGAGCAAGACCAAAGATCTAGTGTCAGGCAAATAGATGTAGCTGATTCTAAAAGAGACATTAGCTTATTCTCCATCTTGATTTTCTGGTCCATTAGAATGGTTTTGGACATGCCCTTGCCAGTTGGCACAACATAATTCCCTTTCAGAACTTCTTGAAGGACTCACTTTCCAGAATGCTTATTGGAAGGATATTTTCACAAATTACATTGGCAAGGAGATTAGTCTAGCTGTGGATGTGTGGTGTAAACACCTCACAGCTAGACCAATGAGGGTTTGTAGCTGGAGGGGAAGGCACCGCGTGTTCTCCCTTGGCTGGTGTGATTCAAAACCGGAGATGTTAGTTAGTTAGTATTTTTCCTCTGTTCGTAAGAACAGGGCACAATTATAATTAAGAATGCACTGGTTCCGTTGCCACAGGTTAGATATGAAGGCGCTGCTTCATATCCCGCTTAAAACTGGCCCGAAACGGATCAGTAGCATTCAGGTTACTCTCCGTTCGCAAACGGGGCTATGCTGTCACCAGAGATATATCCGATCTGTCGCCGGACTGTCAATATCCCAATGGGAGCATCAGAATATTCACAAATGCGCGGAACAACACATCAAATATATCCATGACCACAGCAAGAAAGCGTAACAGTTAATAGGTTTTACCCTCGTGATAATCTGACTCCATATTAATTAATAAGTTATGTTCCAAATTAGAATTTAGGCTTGATTTAGAATGGAACTCAGTTCGTCTGAAGTTCTACACCGAGGGTCAACGCAGTTTCACCCGGTACGCACCGCGGATACGCCCGTAACGACAATTTAACTAGCTGTTTGCAGACGACACAGCGGTTGTGAGATTTCCCTCATGGGGAGTATAACCTAATTAGGGTTCAGGGACTCCGAAAGGGCCAATATTGGTCATCCCAGGATCAACTTGGTTCTGCTGACGGTCCCGCCTTAACTGAAAACTTGGTGATCAAACAAGCCCAACGGGCAGTTCCCTAGTCATAATTGGGGGAAACCGACTTAGAGGGCTGTTACAAGAACGAAACATTGACCAAGACCACACAAATCAAGTCATTAACAGTTTTAATGTCAGGTAGGTTATACACTTAAAATAGTCAATTTGTAGTTACAGAATTTAGAAAATAGTCTAACAATCAAAGATAAAGATGAGCATACCTGACAGCAGTCTACACACAGAAAGAGTCTTGTGTGGGAAGTCTGATTGCAGACTCCCCTGACAGCAGTCTACACACAGAAAGAGTCTTGTGTGGGAAGTCTGATTGCAGACTCCCAGAGGGCCCTGTTCCTCTCCTATAAGAACCCAGCGGAAGGCAGGTGGATGTCGCCACAAAAGGCTCATAAAACCATAAATTTACTTGGAGGGGGAAGATTGGAATTTGGTTCCATCCTGAGGATCAGACGGATCAGATGGATTTACTAGGAGGAGTGTCCCAAAAATACAGTTGACTTCCAAATTTATTAAAAATAGATTTTCTATAGGTTTGCTGGTTTTAAAACCGAAACCAGAGCATCACTCGCACAGAGACCATAAAAACCATACCAAATATGAATATTTGTTCTTGTGTTTGTCATGAAAACTCTGAAAAACATGAAATAACTGTACAATCACTTACATGAACCAACTGCCAACTCTCAATGTCTTTCCACAGTGTATTAAGATTGCATAGTGTCGTGTAGCAATGTATTCAACCCCAATCTGGCATTATTTCCTAACAAAAGTGTGCTTGAGTAAATTTCTTTCCTTATGAAGGTAGGGAGACAAGTTACCCAGTGACACCAGGTGAGGGGACTGTGACTGTCCCTCAACTGTCCTGAGCAATTTGCCCCATTTCCATCATGTGATTTTATTACTTGCCATCTGAAACCTCCAGGACGTTGGGATAATTTTAGGTGTCACCTGTTAACTGTCGCAAAACCAGATGCCAAGGTCTTACGGGCCACTCTGTCCCGACAATATCAGACTCTGCACCTGGCGAATTGCTTTACGACAGCCAGAGAGGAAATTCCACTCTATGCCTGTTCCCGTGGGCCTTACAGTGGCATGGTACCTCTGGGGTCTTACTACAGCTAATTTTGAAGGCATTTGCTTCTGAGACATGGACACATTAAGGATGATGTTGGGGTGCTTTTGCTGAAAAATAAATGTTTACATTCATGTTAGTTGTAATATATAATGTAATCCATTATTACAACAGTGCATTATATATTGGTATGAAATGTTTAAGATGAATAGCAGATCATTGGAGACATTTGATTATATTTAATAATATGGACTATATTTAAATATTCACAAAGCCTATTTAAAACTAGGCAGTGTATCTTCAGCCATCGAACTGCAAAAAAAAATGCTATTCAGCTGTCCTACACTCTGATTGGTGATGGCTGTGTGCCTAGCATGACGCATTATGAACTTGTAAAGTTGTGAAAATGGATTCAATATGAGCCACATCACTGTCACTGTCACCATTGTTGCCATCGTCGTTGTTGTTGCGGTTGTGGCTCCTGTACTTGACCGTGTGCATCTCAGGACTCCCGGTCTCACTGCAGGCAGTACATATGAAGGTTAGGACTAATCATGTAACTGCCCACAGCTGTGACTGCCGGCTGGCTAAACCACTCCCCAACACAGCCTTCATCGAACATGATATCTGGTTGTTGCAATATTTGCAACAAGCCTTAAAATTTCCAAGTATGTCCTGCGGCAGAACATAATGCTCCACGATCATAGATCATATATTTGGCATTATTGTTCTTTGTCTTGTGGCAGACCCTGACCTGGGATGCACACAAGCCGCAAGCAAGTGAGACACAGAACGGTGGGGGGAAGTGATCCGTTCGTCCGTGGTTCAAATCCATTGCCGTGCTTCCTGGCGCTTAGTTGTTCCCTTAAATCTGTCTGTGGAGGGGTGGTGTGGTTAGGGTGCCATCTGCAGGTGGAGAGGGAGCGGGTTAGCTGGCACTGCAACTGTAATGAGATTGTTACGACAGTTACGTCAGTTACGTCAGTTACGACGGTGCCGGAAGTGGGGGAGTAAGAGAGAGATTGAAAACATGAGGTTGTATGCTGGAGTTGGTTGAAACGCGTTACGTGCAATAAAAGGTTGAACAACACTGAAGAGCGGACAGAACTTCGTTTCTATAAAGGTAGACTAAAGAAGAGTTCATCACAGCAACTACAGGTGTGTGCGATTGCAATTAATTGCTAATTGTTTTTATGTTCTGCCTGCAGTGAGACCAGGGCGCTGGAATGAGAGACGCATGCGGGAGGGACAGAGTATGTAAATTCCCCTTCCTTATCATGTGTGTTTTGGTTTAGTTTGTTTTGTTTGTGTATGTACAGATGTAAACTTGCACAGTGAAACCCGTGTGCATCCGAGAACTGAGGATTGTGTGGTTTGTGGGGAGAAGGACTGCAAAAACGTTTTACAGTTGTGGCCCGGGGGGAGAGAGGAGGCAAGAACAAGCTGGAAGGACAAGCAGGAGCGAGGGTGATGGAATCGCCGCTGGGGCAAGCCCTGAGCCATCTAGCAGCCTTGCAGGAGAGACAGACCACCACTGAGCTGGCTCAGGGGCAGGTGGAGGATCAGGCTCTCCTGCGGAGCATGCTGCAGCAGAGCCCAGCAAGACAGTCGCCACCAACCACCCAAACCGGCAGGTATGTCGAGCTACAGATGCCACGGATGGCAGACACAGAGGACGTAGAGGTGTACCTGACCACGTAAAAGGGTACAGCAGCTGCCTGCGGGTGGACTACAGAGAAGTGGGCTGTCCGTTTCTCATCAGGGAAGCTCAACGAGCTGCACACAACCTGCCGGCGTCCTTGAGAACCAACTATGAGGACTTGAAGCGGGTGATTTTAGACCGAGTGGGTCAAACAGAGGAAGATCATCATCGCCGCTTCAGGGCTCTTCGATACAAGGACGCCAGCCCCCGTTTGCTTTGGCTCAGCAGCTTTGAGACGCCGCTAACCGGTGGCTCCAGCCAGCAGTGCACTCGGCGGTGGAGGTTATTAAGTCGATGACGCTCGAGCAGTTTGTGCTAAGCCTGCCAACAGCCACTGCCGACTGGATGCGCTGCCACAGACTAATGTCGCTGGGTGCCACTGTTGCCCTGGTGGAGGATCACCTCAGCACCCTCCAACATCGCTCTCCAGCTCCTGGCCCCGCCCCAAGGGAACCCCGGTCTTCTCATCTGGTCCCAGCATCAAGGAGAAGACCACCAGGGGGACCCTTGTCGGTAGCGGGGAAATCGGCCTATTCTCTACCCAATACCCTGTCTCCCCACAACCCCTTCTATGTTCCCCCACAGCCCCCAGTCTCAGTAGTTGCAGCACCGGACACCCAGAGGCCCCCTCAGATGCCTGGGCAGGAGTGCTGGCCTTGTGGGCGACCTGAACATTTCCGCAGGAACTATCCCCTGATGGAAGTGGGGCATGTGGTGTGGGTAGCTGGCTCGCCAGCCCCCTCCCCTGGTCAGGCGGGGATGTACCGGATACTGGTAAGGATTCAAGGGGGTACACGCCAGGCATTGTTGGATTCAGGGTGTAATAATAATAATAATAATAATAATAATAAACTTTATTTGTATAGCACCTTTCATACAAGAAATGCAGCTCAAAGTGCTTTACAATAAAGAAATTACATGCACCGAGTGCTTCACATGAAAATAGACATAGAATAACATAAAAACAGGGATAAAATGCCATACTTATAAAAACAGGGATAGAATGCCATAATTAATGTGACATAGAATGAATATAAAAACAGGGAAGATAGAATACATAAAATAAAACCCACTGAATAATAATAATAATATTAATAATAATAATAATTATTATTATTATTATTATTATTTATTTATTTTATTTACTTTTCCTTTATTTAAACAGGTCACTTTTTCAAGAGAGACCTGCATGTACATGTAAAACACATATGAAACACATTCAACAGACAAGTGCATGTTTATTTATTTATTTTTTTTAATTAAAAAATATTGGACAAGTACAGATCAGTCATAGGTACAGGAGTTGAGCTGTAAACAAACATGCAGATCAAAGGAAACAATCACAAGCAACATCCAACATATCAGAGGTCAATATTTTAAAATCCTCCAATGGAACGAGACATTCCAGATTTAAGGTCCTCTGTAGTTTATTCCATTTGTATGGGGCATAGTATTTAAAACCGGTTTTGCCAAGTTCGGTTTTTACCTGTGGTACATCTAAAACTAAATAATCTTGTGACCCTAGTGCCATATCTGCTGTGTTTAAATGCAATCAAGGAGCAGAGATAAAAGGGAAGCTTCATAAGCAGGGCCTTATAGATAAACAAAATACAATGCCATTCCCTTCTCTTAGATAAAGAGGGCCAACCCACTTTTTTATATAAAATTCAATGATGGAATTTATCTCCAGTAATAAAACGCAGAGCACTATGAAATACAGCATCGAGAGGCTTCAAAGTAGAAGGAGAGGCATGCATGTACAAAACGTCAGCATTGTCAAGCACAGACATAATTGTTGATTGTACAATGGTCTTCCAACAGACAGTAGAAAAGCAAGATTTGTTTCTATACAAGATTCTATACAATTCTTAATTTTTTAGACAGGTGTTCCACGTGGGTGTGAAAATAGGGTCTATTATCTAACCAGATGCCTAAATATTTATAAGATTCTACAATTTCAATTTGAGAACCCTGAAGTGTATGAATACCAATATTAGGAGTATTGTTCACGCGAGACCTTGAAAATAAAATACATTTTGTTTTGTTGGGATTTAAAATAAGTTTGTGTTTAATGAAGGATATCTGAAAGGCAACTGTAAGAGTTTGCTTTTGATGAGTCTGCAAAGTCTGTAAATTTGCAGTGGCCAGATTAAGAGTGGAGCCAATAGCATACAAGATTGCATCATCTGCATAATAATGGGCATCATAATGTGGAGAAGAGGGTACCATATTATTCACATATAATGTAAATAAGAGTGGACCCAGAATAGACACCTGTCGGACACCTTTACTAATTTCAAGAGAGCTTGATTTAAAGCCATCAGCAACAACAGCTTGAGTTCTCCCTGAGAGATAATTGTAAAACCAATTAACTGCAAGTTCATCCAATCCTATGGAGGATAGCTTGTTTATTAAGATGTTATGATCAAATCTTTTGATAAATCTATGAAAAGTGCGGCACACTGCTGACGGTTATCAAGATATTTAATAATATTGTTCACCACAAGTGTTGTTGCTGTAAATGTACCATGCCCTGGTCTAAACCCTGATTGTTGTGGTTGTAGAATGTTATATGCCTCCAGGAAGGCAGAGATTTTAGAGATTTCATGGTTTTCCAAAAGCTTGCTGCATCTCCATGGAAGCTTGCTGCATCTCCATGGGAGCTTGCAAGAGTGGACAAGTAGTTATCAGATTCAGCTTTTCTGATCAGGCTAATACACCTATTGCCTGAAGTGCAACCAATCTGTCGGACTATTTTTTATTCTAAAACTCTTATAAGGGGCATGTTTTTCAGTAAAAAATTTAAAAAACGTGAGAAAACTAATCAAAAGCTACATCAGAATCAGGAATTGTACAGATTTTCTCTAGATCTGCATGATGCAAATCATGTAAAAAAAAACCGTGTTCTACAAAATCTTTAAAATTTTGTTTCCTGATAACACACACTTTGACAGTTCTGACATGCAGTTGGGCAGTGATCACTAATATCTTGTGCAAAAACTCCACTGGATGGGTATTTAAATGGTCTGTTTGTTAATATAAGGTCAATTGAGGTGGATTTAGACGGTTTTATGGTCCAACCGAAAATCAATTAGCACTCTTAAGAGGAGTTCCAGATAAACAGTTGTCCAATTAACTCTGAAGAGGCAACTAATTGTTCGGCAAATGGGAGGAGGACGGTAAATACTAATAACAATAAAGTGCACATCACCCCCGAGGCAGATGTCCAACACAATATATTCAAATCTCTTAGTCACTGAGGAAACTGCAAGTTCATGTACAGACAAGTATTCTTTAACATAAATCAATACCCTTCCCGTTTAGATTTCCTATCCATTCTAAATAGCTTGTATCCATCAATAGCTACATCTGAGTTAGAAACTTTCCCTGTAAGCCAAGATTCTGTCAGGATAAAGATGTCAGGGGAGGCTTCATTAATCATTAACAAAATCCAATTTAGGTAACAGACTCCTAATATTTAAGTGCAATATTCTTAAACCATGATGTAATTGAAAGTCTTGTGGTGATTTTAAATCCGTTGTACTAATAATGGTAGGGGTAGACAAAGTCTCAGTTAGTTGAATATTGATTTGTACAAGACTATTTGCAGTGACACATAATAATAATGAAATAAAAAATAACGTTAAAAAAAATACGTAGAATGTGTAAAATCAAGTAAAATACAACATTTTTAAAAGACGTGTAGCAGTGCATAAGTGCGAAGCAAAGCGCAAAAAAAAAAAAAGTAGCAGGTATAGCTAGTTAAAGGCTAAAGTGAATAGATAAGTTTTTAGTTTTCTCTTAAAAAATATTTAGTGAGCTGGCTTTCCTGATCTCTATAGGTTATGTGTTGCATAGCTTTGGGGCGTAATTGACAAAGGCTGCATCCCCGATTTTCTTTCGACTGTTGCTGGGAACCTCCAATAAACCAGCAGCAGATGATCGCAGTGTTCTTGAAGGCAAATAGTTAATTAGCAATGTAGCTTGGTCCTAGCCCATTAAGGGCTTTGTATATAAGGAGGAGGACCTTAAAATCAATTCTAAATGTTACAGAAAGTGCAGAGCAGCTAAAACTGGACTAATGTGCTCTGTCCTCTTGGTTCTGGTTAACAGCCGAGCTGCAGAATTTTGAATGAGCTGAAGTCTCTCAGTGGTTTTTTTTTTGGGAGGCCAGTGAAAAGTGCGTTACAGTAATCGAGTCGGCTTGAAATAAAGGCATGAATCAGTTTTTCAGCATCTTTTTGATTTATGAATGGCCGTACTTTAGCTATGTTTCTAAGGTGGAAAAATGATGTTTTCATCACATTGTTAATGTGGGACTTGAAGTTTAGATCTTAATCTAAGATGACACCAAGACTTGTAACCTCAGACTTAATCCAGGGAGTTGATTTCCCCAGATTATTAAACAGAATTTCTCTTTTTTGTTTTAGGGCTGACTAGTAAGACTTCAGTTTTGTCCTCGTTTAACTTTAAGAAATTATGGCTCATCCATTTATTTATTGCCAAAAGACAGGTAGTAATGGAGTTCATAGCTGCAGCATCATTTGGTTCTGTCATGGTTCTGTGTTTTCCTGTCTGTGTTTCCCTTGTTGGGCCACCAGATGGCGGCACTTCTGTTTTGTGTCCTGCTCCCCCCTGTTAATTGTATGATTGTTTTCAATTGTCTCGTTATTCCATCATTGTTCCCACCTGTGTCTTGTGATCCCCTCTTCTGGTTTGATTGTTTTTTGAGTTCACCTGTGTCTTGTTAGCCCCTGTCTATTTAAGTTCTTTGTTCCCTTGACTCGGGTGCTGGTTCCTTGTGTTTGTTTTTGACGTGTGTTTCAGACCGTATGTACCTGCCTGCGTTTTTGACCTGTTTGTGTTTGTTTGCCCTTGTACTCTGCCTGCCTGTGTTTTTGAGTTCCTGTTGTTTTCTGTTTTATTAGATATTTTTTGAGTTTGTGTTTTTGCCCATCGTGGCCTTTTCTGTTCCCTGCTTGTTTGCCTGTCCTGTAAGTAAAGTCTTTGTTAATTTTCCCTTTTTGAGTTTGTGTTTTTTTTTCCCTCTGCGTTTGGGTCCCCCCTACCCGTTACGTGACAGGTTCCGCAGAGATGTACAGTTGTGTGTCATCCGCATAACTATGGAAACATACACTCTCTAATGATGTCACCAAATGGCAACATGTATAGTGAGAATAATAATGGACCAAGGCAGCCCCCTTGTGAAACCCCAAAGCAGTCATGTTTCTCAGGCACATAATCTCCAAGACTGACGTAAAACTTTCTCCCTTTGATGTATGTTTTGAGCCAGTTTAACACAGTCAGAGACCAACCAACTTTTCCAAATGATTGGTAAGGATATCATGGTCAATCATATCAAACGCTGCGCTTAGGTTTAAGAATTGACAAGAATTGAGACCTTATTTTCATCAGAGTTTAGTCTGAGGTTGCTGATTATTTTAGTAAGAGCAGTTTCACCGCTGTGGTATGTTCTAAAGCCTGACTGAAATTCCTCCAGGATATTGTTTTCTTTAAGAAAGGAGTTTATTTGCACTGAAACTGAATCTTTTCAAGTATCTTACTAATGAATGGAAGGTTGGATATCGGCCTATAGCTGGTCAGTGCATTACCATCTAGGTTGGGTTTCTTTAATAAGGGTTTTACAACAGCTGTTTTGAAGGCATCTGGGAAGATGTCTGTTTGAAGAGATGTATTTATAATATTCAGGGCATGACTTGAAACACTGTCGAACACCCGCTTAAAAATGCTGTCGGTACAGGGTCAATACATGAGGTGGAGGAGTTACACTCGGTGACAATCTTGCAGAGCTCAGTTAATGTAATACAGGTGAATTTTCCCATGGTTACATCATTTTTACAGGATTTGCTGAGATCATCTGTGTTTATATCAGCAGCAGTACTGGCTCTAATTGAAGTTATTTTGTTATTGAAGAACAATGCGAATTCTTCACATTTTGATGCAGAGTACTGCAGGGGGGGTCAGTGTTGAGTAGCTGGTCAATAGTGGAGAATAATATTCTAGAGTTTCCAGCATTCTCTGTAATAATCTTGGAAAAGTAATCCTTTCTTGCCAGATGTATTGCTTTGTTATAAGCAGTTATGGCTTTTTTGTATATATTACAGTGAACTGTGAGCCTAGTTTGCCCGACAGATTCTCTTAATCTCATTAACACTGTTATTGTTTAATCATGGGGAGATTCTGTCAGTCGACCTCTTTTTAACCTATAGTGGAGCAGCAGTATTTAAAGCAGATGACAAGGTATTGTTGAAATTTTCAACCATGTCATTTAAAGAGCAGTCATAACTGTATGTGTTACGAATGCAAGTCTGAAGGACCCAAGTGCAGAACTCGAACACAGAGATCAGATGAATCAAACAGATTTATTAACGGGTTGTACAATTTCGGATTGGATGTATGCCAGGTTCTTGTGATCAGTCCAGACGACGAAGGGGTGTTCTGCATCCTCCAGCCAGTGCCTCCATTCTTCCAGGGTCAGCTTGACCGCAAGCAGCCCCCCCGTTCCCGACGTCATAGTTACGCTCAGCGGGGGACAGCCTACGGGAGAAGAAGGCACAGGGATGTCATTTCTGATCTCTTACCGCCCGCTGGGACAGAACAGCTCCTACTCCTGTCTCTGACGCGTCCACCTCCACAATGAATTGACGGGTAGGATCGGGGTGGACCAGGACTGGTGCTGAAGTGAACCGATGCTTGAGATCGGAGAAGGCACTGTCAGCTTTCGGGGTCCAGATGAATGGGACAGTAGTAGAGGTAAGACGGGTAAGGGGCGCGGCCACCCGACTGTAGTCTCGAATAAACCGTCTGTAGAAATTTGCAAACCCAAGGAAACGCTGGAGCTGCTTCAGGGAGGAGGGTTTGGGCCACTCTGCCACAGCTCGAACCTTCTCCCGGTCCGTACTGATCTGTCCACTCTTGATGATATAACCCAAGAAGCTTACAGATGTTACATGAAATTAGCATTTCTCTGCCTTGACGAACAGCTTGTTCTCAAGTTGGCGCTGTAGCACTTGCCTCACATGTTGAATGTGTTCTTCCATGTTGCGCGAGAATATGAGAATATCATCGATATAGACAAAGACAGAGCGGTTTAGGAGATCCCGGAGCACGTCATTCACCAGAGCCTGAAAAACAGCAGGAGCATTAGTTAATCTGAAAGGCATGACTAAATACTTAAAGTGGCCCAGAGAGGTAGTAAACGCGATCTTCCACTCATCGCCCTCCCTTATGCGAACCAGGTGGTATGCGTTCCGGAGGTCGAGTTTGGAAAAGAGTGGCAAGAGGAGAAGTGATTTGGCTCACCAGTGTCTCCAACCTCACTGGCGAGCCCGCTTTTTTTGAACTGGGCAGGAATAACGGAAATGGCCCGGCTGACCACAATAAAGGCAAAGCCCCGACGTTTGCCTACGGAGGCGCTCTTCCGGTGAGATGTGGGTCCTCCCAATCTACATTGGTTCCTCAGTGACGACGGTGGGGCTTGGAGAACTGACAGGAGCATAGGGTCTGGGCGATGGACCAGGACTGGGACGCGCAGGCAGCGGAGGAGGTGCGGGACGTCGGGTCTTCTCCCTACGGCGCTCTCGGAGACGGTTGTCCAATCTAATAGCCAGGGAAATCAGAGAATCAAGTGTATGACATTCCTCCCGAACTACAAGTTCGTCTTTATCAGAATCAGAAAGGCCATTATGAAACATAAGTCGGAGCGCCGCATCGTTGCATTCCGATTCAGCAGCCAGAATGCGGAACTCTACGGAGTACTCAGAAACACTGTGAAAGCTCTGCTGCAGGGATAAAAGATGTCGCTCCGCCTCCCTGCCGCACACGGATGATCAAAAACACCTTCCACATCTCCTGAATAAAATCTGAGTAGGAATGGTTAGCTGAGCTGGGGCTATCCCAGACCGCCGTCGCCCAAGTCAGAGCTGAATCTTTAAGAAGGCCCTGAATAAACGCGATCTTAGTTTGATCCTCTCTGTACGTACCCGGTTGCTGGGAAAATACCTGGTCACACTGCATCAAGAAGGACTTGAACCTGCCCAGGTCTCCGGCATAACGCTCAGGGGCAGGATTGTGAGGCTCCTGGGACAACACGACCAGTGGTCGCAGTTGGTCGGTGAGATCTCGGAGCGTCTGTTCATGCTGCCCCACGAGTGCCCCCTGGCTGGCGAGCGCCATCCTCATCTGGTCCGGTTCCGCTGGATCCATCCGTGGCCAGATCGTTCTGTTACGAACGCGACTCTGAAGGACCCAAGTGCAGAACTCGAACACAGAGATCAGATGAATCAAACAGATTTATTAGCGGGTTGTACAATTCTGATGAGGCTTGGCGAGGGCGAAGCAGGTGCCGGGAGGCGGGGCCGAGGCGCAGGGAAGTAGCTGGGTTCGCAACTGAGCCGGGCAAGACGGGGAGCTGTCACCGGACTGGCAGGACGAAGACAGGACTGGACTGGACTGGACTGGACCAGGCTGGACTGGACTGGGCTGGGCTGGGCTGGGCTGGACCGGGCTGGACTGGGAGGCCGGCGAAGGGCGAGCTGGATCTGGCAGCTAAAATAGGAGAATTGATAGACAGGACAAAGACAGGACCCGGAACAACCACGAAGACTGGACTACGAACAGGACAGGTGACAGACATGCAACACGACAGGAACAGGACCAACTGGCAGAGTAGGGGAGCAGGCGAATGTGCAGATCTGTAGAAACGAGAAAACGCAAGTTTAAACAGCAAAAATAGGGAAACCCGACTTAAGGCATCAGACGAGCTGAAACAATGATCTGGCGAAGATCTGTAGATGAGCCGAGACTAAATGCTGTCGAAGCAGCTTGCGGAATGCGAAGAGCGCAGATGAGTTGAAGCGAGAGTCCGCCTACGCTGCAACAAAGAACAAAGATCGTACGAAAAAGACAAGATACATGAGGCTAACAAAAAATATGAAAAACACGAGGAATATGACAGTATGGCTCAAATGATCTAATAATATTAGAGAACTTTGCTTCAGCCTTGCCATCTAGGAATCTCTTTTGAACCAAAAGTTCCCTTTAATCTTTGTTAAGCTCAGGTTGGCATCAAAAAACATACAGTGATGGTCAGAAATACTACTACTACTACTACAGATCACCTACTGAAACATTATCAATGTTTAACCCTGTTGTTATTACCAAGTCTAGAATGTTACCGTGCTGATGAGTGGCTTCATTTACATGTTGGGTGAGTTCAAAGCTGTCCAGTAAATTCACAAGCTCCATAGCTTTGGACTCATTTTTTTATTAATATGAATATTTAGGTCTCCATTCAGGATTAATCTATCATAGCTAGTGATACCAGGTGAGATCAGCCCTGAGAATTCCTGTAGAAATAGTGATGAATATCTTGGTGGCCGATATAATGTAATGATGAGTACTGCTAATTTTGCATTGAGCTCAAGAGCAAGATATTCTAATGATGTAAATTCACCCAGGTCAATGTCATTACACACAAACTGTCTAGAGAAAATGACTGCAATCCCTCCTCCTTTCCTGTTTTGTCTGACTGACTGATAAAAATTATAGTTTGGAGGACAAGCCTCTATCAGTGTTGCTACACCAGTAGTGTTGTTTAGCCAGGTCTCAACTAAAAACATACAATGCAAATTTTTTTCAATTATCAGATCATTAACCAAAAAGGATTTGTTAGCCAATGATCTGACGTTAAAGACAGCTAATTTCAACTATAGGGATTCTGTGACAGGAAAGGAGACTGGTTGTGGCTGAACAATGAAAAATTTAAGATTACTGAGACAGGTACCAGATGGTCTGTGATTGCTGCGATGTGTTTGACCATGCCACCAGCTGTTTAAGATGACCGGTATATTTAAGGAAGTGGCATGGGGTCCGTCTCATTTCTGGTAGACACCTGAGTGATGATGTCTGTAGTTATTGCTGTTTACGGTATTGCTGTGTAGTTAATTTGGCAGATTGTCTGTGAGTGTTTGTAGGAGGTTACATATTTTATGTTGATATTCGCTAAATGTCCACCCTCATTACACTCTTAAACCAAATACTGATACTGCATTAGATGTGGCAAACATCTAGTGGCATTTGGAGTTTTGTGCTCACTGCACCATTGCCTGTGTAAGGAACACAATGTTACCAAAATCTAGTCCTTTGACTGATGTTTCAAACATTTTATAGTGCAGGCATTCTTGCAGGACTTGGCTAGACTCAATTGGGATCAAATTGTGTAGCTTCCCATGACTGACAAGCAGACTCGGGCCAAATACAAATATGTATTTTCATTTGAAAATGTATGTAAATACATATTTGAAGTATTTTCAAATACATGTACAAATGACATCTTTTGTATTTGATTTATTTAAATTAATTCAATGGAAAATACATTCACAAATAGTTTTTTAAAAATACTTTCCTTTAAATGGGGATGGCAGGTATGCCAGCCCGCCAAGTTACTTCTTGGCCCCATATCCCATACCTTCTGATCCCATTTCAACAGATATAATTCACAAACAACTTCATATTTCCGCACAAGAAAAGCACAAAACTTAGGAGATTTTTGCATTCTTTTTTCTTCTTATTCTTTTTCTTTCTCCTGCCTGATTACATCATCACAATGCTCAACAATATGTCTCCCCATTGGACATTTAGCGAAAGCCAATCAAAACATCACATACAAACACAAAATGGACATATATATTTTTCACCAAGAAAATTCTGGTCCAGTGCAGCTATTTTGTTCGTGGTTCACTGCTAACTGGCATAGGATCAAATCCAGATCTTCTCATTTCTTATGAACACTTATTTGCTAACTAATAATTGTCTATTACTTAAATTATTGCTTTTGCATCTGTACAATTCTTCTGGATCCTTGTGCACCAATCTAGCCGGTCTTTTACTGAACGTAGGCCTTTAGACTGTACGTATAGACTTATGACATACCATCTAGCTGTTTCGGTTAACCGGATACATTTGGCTGCAATTTGAAATTTTTTTAGCCGGCTAGGATACAGCCAGGCCATGTGAAATAAAACCGGAGCTGAATTGTGCTTACTGGGCTGCTTTCTTTAAAAGCCCGAGCAAATGACAGCATTAAAGAACTTCTTACGTCTTCTTATTTCTAAGTCATTCAATAGCCATTTAACTAATGCCCTATTCGCACGGGACTAGTATTACCTGGGGACCTCTAGTAATTTGTAATAATTACGGAGGTCATCTGTGTTCTTAATCCCGTGCGAATTAGCCATGTCTGTAATTTGTAGAGTAAAAATTCCACCGCAAATTACCTACCATATTTCGACAAACACAGAGGTCATGTGATAACATTAGTCCCGTGCGAATCGGCATCTTGGTGATTTGGGGCCGTATTTTACTGTTACGCAGAGCAGAACTTTGACATTTTCAGTCATATCTGGGGGGGATAATGTCAGTAAATTCATAGACATATATACATAGACGCCGCATTGGCCTTGGGATCGTATGTCAACGTCACTGCCATAATGGACCAGGCAAGACTGACCTGAAAACAAAGAGCCTACAAGTAAATGAGGGAGCTGCGGTTTTCCTGGATAAAAAGCACTATAACATTTACATTTCTCAACAGATTTCAATTAGTCGTTTTTATATTCAAGGGTTTATGATCTACGTGGAGTACAAAAAAGTTTTATCTCCAGTTACTTAGAATCTCGATACCGTCTTGTTCTTTTCTTCTAAGATAGTTCTGACATAGCCTGGAGGTATGTTCCGGGTCATTATCTTGCTGTAGGATGAACCCCTGACCAACTAGGCATTGACCAGAGGGTATTTCATGGCGCTGCAAAATGCTGTGGTAGCCCTTTTGGCTCAGGGTGCCAGTCACTCTGTGCAAGTCGCCGACTGTGGATCCAGCAAAAGAGCCCCAGACCATCACGCTTCCCTCCTCCATGTTTGACCGTTGGTGTCACACACTGAGGAACCATCGTTTTACCTACTTGATGGCGTACAAAAACCATGCGTGATAAACCGAAAATTTCAAATTCTGATTAATTGGTCCATAAGATCTTCTTACAGTCTTCAGTAGTCCACTGCTGGTGCTTCATGGACCAGGCAAGCCTTTTTTAGTTATTTAGCCATTTTAGCAATGGCTTTTGTACTGCCACCCAAACTGTCAAACCTGCAGCTCGAAGTCTTCTCTTCTTGTTGAAACTGAGACTTGCTTACTTCGACCACTGTTAAGCTGTGCTTGAAGCTGCTGTCTGACTCTCAGAAACTTGTCTTCTGATTCTGTTGTGGCTTTGGGTCTGGCGGACCTCTTCTTGACAGAGTTTCCTCCAGTTTCCAAGTGCCTTTTGATGGTGTAGGAAACTGTACTCACTGACACCTTGGCTTTCTTTGCAATTTCTCAAAAGAAAAGACTTACACTTTTAAGGGTTATAATAGTCTGACTGTCTTCCTTTGTTAATTGCCTTTTTCTCACCATTATGATAGCAATACATTACTTCCCGGAGCGCAATATTGTCCAAATAATGCTTCAGATGGTGTAGTAATACAGTCTATTCCAACACTGATTTTATACAGAGGGTTTGTAAGTAATCAAAAAAAGTTGGGACACCTGTAGGAATTGTTTGCATCAACTTTCAAAGCTTAATTTACTTCCATTGCTACAGAAAAGCTGTAAGTTGTTAACTCATTATTTGTTCCCTAAAAGCCTTTTTTATAAATCTGAAATGTACATTATTTTTCAGTTTTTGGTAACCTAAACCTTTTTTTTTTTTTAACCACTGGCAGTTTACCACTTTACTTTGTACCAGGTCATTCACTGGACTTAAACTGCTTTAATTTCAATAAAACTGGAAAATGGGGGTGTTCTAAAACTTTTGACCGGTAGTGTGTGTATGAATGCCTCTCATAGTCTACATTTATATGCATTACTGTTATCAGTTTCTCATAACAAACACAGTGCAAAAAGAAATGATATCTGGAAAAAAATAAATGTTTTCAATGTACAAAAATGCTAAGTGATATGACACATATGCTTTGAATGACCACATTCTCTTCAGATGGTAAGATGAAAAAACATAGGGCCAAGTTACTTGAGATAATTTAGCAAACATTGGGTAGCAGAAATTATTTGGAATACAGCATGGTAAATGGTAAATGGACTGCATTTATATAGTGCTTTTATCTATATATAGTTAGTTTAATTAGTGTTAGCTAAGATAGCCAATATTGTATCATTTTGATATCAGTACTTTTAATGGCAGGCCTAGATTTGGTAGTTTGGAATTGGAACCCCATTCTCGGGACTGAATGTCTTTAAATAACTTTTTTATGCATTGTTTTCTGAGGCAGGAAATATAAATGTATATTTAAAATAATGTGATCTTATCAGTGCATGGCCTCGCTAAATCAACCAGTCTGTCCATCAATAGGGGGCCATATGTTCCAGTTCTCTAGCTGAGAAAGTCTATTGTATTGTTAATATTGTTGATCAAGTTTCCTTGCTTGTAATAGTTCTTGATCACTCTCTCCTCACTACTATTTTATGACTGAGTACTATGCTGATCAGTGGCGATGAGTTTCTGCTTCTGTTTATAACATGCATTGTCCTTATGATAAGTTGACCGAAAATACCTGGGCAGCAGGCATGGTTGATGCACTAGTGTTTGGGACTGGAGTGGATAATCTTACATTACACTGGCATAAAGACTGGCACCGTAACATCAGCTGATAAGGAATACAGTTGACAGTATAAAACCAAGAACAATAATTCAAGCGAATTATTGCATGCCCTTCAGTCAGCGTTTGGGTCAACACCACAGCAAAGCACACTGGGGGTTGTAGTGCAACAACAGAATCCAACTTGCTTCAAATCAGGTAGTTAAATTTGGGCTAGTATACACGGTCTTACGCCAAAAATAGCTGTGCCGATATAATGGACACCTTTGAAGAGGGAACTTCTTAGTTCGAGAAATGGAACAGCATCTATTGCACTCCAGATGCCACCACACAGTCCTATTCACCACAAGTAGAGGAAGACTGAAGGAAGAGGAGAGCAAACACGAAAAAGGAGAGAGAGTGCGCTAAATGACTGAACATTCTTTCACAACATACACACATTCATTGGAAATCAGAATCAGTACTTATCACATCCCTCAAGATGGGAACTAGAGAGCAGTGAATAGGCTACAATCATAGGCCGAACTGGCTCTGTAGGCAAAGGAGAAACAAAACCAGCTGACACTTAGTGTGGCTTGTAGGTTTCACATTCAGCACACATTCACTCCATAGTACGGGTACATGTCCCTTAGTAATAGGGAAATGCAGGCAGTGAGCAGTGGTAGTCGCGTTCTTTCTTTCTCACTTGAGGCTGTCGGTTGATAGTCATACAATGAGTTCCTCCCATCGTTAAGGTCAAATTGGCTCTTTTATTCCATAGCTGGCCAATCAGGTGTGCCTTCGGATGGGCTTGTTAGCAGCCCAATTGACCAGTGGTGCCTGTAATTAGTTAAAGTGGGTGGAAAAATATAAGGGGAGAGTGCAAGGAGCAACCCAAAATCATAGGCGGTTTTACCATAGGTCATAGGTAGGCAATTGCTTGGGGCCTCATCCGACGAAGGGGTCTCGTGAATTTGTTTCCTTTTTTAAAAAAAATTATAAAACTTTTTTTTCCTTGTCACTCCAAACGAATGATTATCTTTAATAGATAAAAAATAAATCTGTCTACATGTAAATGCGGGCCTATCCAATTAAATATCTGTATGGCGCAGCCGTTGCTTCATAATTTCAAACTGCTTTCCTAACGGTTATTTTGCATCCTGCGACTTGGGTTACAACATTGAATATGTACGGATTCCTAGACATGCTGATAGCGACCACCCTTTCTCATATTAACCTCAAATATGCAAGATAGGACACTTATACAGTATGCTAGCAAATTTATGTGAAGTTCCATTCATTTATATGGGGTGGTCGATACACGAAAAATCGCGAAAGTGCTTTTAAAAAATAACCACTAGAGGATAACGAGGACCTTTTTCCTACATAACTAGATACAGGTTGTTACTGATATTTAGCCTATTTTTTCATATATAGTTGCAAATCAGTTTATGTTTTCCTGTCTGTCGAACGAAGTAGGCTGACAATAGGTGCTCTCACTTTAGCTGACGTTACAACAGGTGTAACGTTAGTTGAAGAAGCTGAGCTAGCTAACGTTAGCAGCCTTTCTGCTGCCTCAGCCTCTTGTGCACCCACCGCACCTACTACAACTTCTAGCGTTACTGTCTCTGCTGGTTGTGGTGGGAAAATGTGTGGGAGGAAAGTGTCAGAGGCGACACAGACAGACAGCAGCAGCCCACCACAAACCAGACACCCACTCGGACCAGGACTTTTACCCCTAGAAAATAGTGAATGTTCAAATGCTTTATCAAAAAGCATGTACTATACTTTTGTCTTGAAAGATTTAAAGATTATAGACTTATAATCTTTTTCTCGCCATATTGTCTTCTTCTAACTGACTGAAGGTCATTTGAAGTTCTTCAGTTAGAATTCTCATATAAGTCTGTCCTTTAATTCTGTGGCTTTGTTAACTGAAAAAAGCTGCCTCCAAATAGTTTTTGTTCACTAGCTATGATTGCGTTAAGCAAAATCGAGAATAGCCTCACATTGGTCTTTGCCTGGGGCCTCCAAATCACTAAAACCACCCCTGTCCAACATATACACATGGCAAAAGAAATTCACCCAAATTCCTCCCCATTAGTCCAATAATTAGAATTTTAGACCATTCACCGTGACACTCTGACAGTAGATGGCATTCAAATCAGCTTGTTTTCCCAAGCCTGAATAATGCTTTTCGCAGTGACCTTATTGAGAACAAAACAATGTAAGTACAAGCGACAGAAGACTTGTGCAAAGGCCGTAATTGTGGAAGTGAAGGTCATATTAGTCTTGTGGCTCTTCAAATTGACATGGGCACAGAACAGAATATTCCAAGGGACAACATGTGCTTTTTCCAGTTCTTTACTGAGTCTGACTTCCGTGATTGTGAGCTGGAAACTGAGGATTAAACATTTAGTGTAAAAAGAACTGGAATTTAGTAAGTGCGACAGAAATTAAATTTTTTTATTAAAAACTAAAATTAAAAATTTAAACAGAAATAAAAAAGAATTACTCCCAGACTTATAAAGCTCAGAGATCTGAATTTTAACCTGTGAAGTGGCAGCAATAATTTTTGATATAAAGTGCTCTGTATTTTATTCCTGCGATAGATTGGTGGCCTGTCCAGGGTGTATTCCTGCCTTTCACCCTGTGCACACTGGGATAGACTCCAGCACCCCTCACAACCCTGCCCAGGATAAGCAGGTATAGATAATGGATGGATGGATGTATTTTATTCCAAATGTACAGGCCATTACAATGGAAGGCAATTTTGTCGAGATTGGTTCTCACTGGTTGTATATGTAGGGTAAGCCAATTATTAGAATGTGTACCATGACTGTTAGTATACTGGATTTAAAGAAGATGAGATATATAGTGGCTGTTTATTCAATAATGTTTTATAAATAAATAAATAAATAAAAATGAAGCACTCTTCTTGGTGATAGGGACAGTACCCAACCTTTGCATACAAGAGACAATGGTGTGTGTTATAGCTTTCACCAGTGATAAAAAAACAGCATCTAGTGGCGTCAGGGTAGTAGCCACAGCTTGACCATATATTATATCTCCATAATCCAGCACAGATAAAAATTGTGGTTCTATTTTCTTTCTGTGGAGACTACGAAACAGCACTTATTTCTATATACATGAAGAAAGCCTAGTTTTACCTGCAGTTTTGTTTCGAGTTTGTTGAAATTTAATCGTCTACCAAGATTATTATAATAATAATAATTATTATTATTATTATTATTATTATTATTATTTACCTGTTGCTTAAAAATATTTTTAACAAAGTGAACTATTACCATAGCTTGGTAGCTATAGTCTATTTGTCATGTCTGGCAGACTGGGTACACCATATAGAGGTCAACTATGATACATAGTTGGTATTGATAAGTTTGAACAATTAAGTTGCTTTCTGTCTTAACTTCATTCTGAATACACATTCCCACACTCACACTCTGTAACTGCTTCCCATTGTTGGAGACAAATGGCCACAAATAGAGTTCAATCACTGCTCATAAGGATATACAATAGCCACAGATCAAAGGGGTATCACCGGCAGCAGACCATTTGGGTGTCCCTGGGAAGTCTGGTGCAATATATATTCCTCCCTGGAATGTTTACGCATGGCAATCACCACACCTCTCAACAGAATACTTAAACCCTCACTTGTGGCTGTCTCGTTGAGATTTGTACGGAACGCTTGTCGTGGCACCGTGGTGAGTCTCGCCTTTGCGCATCGAAATAAAACCTTTTCGATTGGAAAGTGGTCATCAGTGTGTTACTGCAGCTTTCCCAACTTCCACACAGGAGAAGATTCCCAACAGTATGGTGCCGAATACAAATAGCATATTTCGCAACACTAGAATAATGTGTTCCCTCTGAATGTTTTCTCCTTCCGAATTTCGCCAATGTTATTTGAATTCTGATCTTTTTTCCCCACCTTTTTAATGCAATTCGCTCAGGCGTCAGCACCAAGTTTGTCAATTAGACACACACACACCTGCAGAGAGACTGTGAGTGAGAGATTCCTTTAACGCTAGATAGGCCAGAGTGACACCACCGGACTTTAAAATTAAAATTATGCCAGCACCGTTAAGGCTATATCCTCCTCCTTCCACAACTTTCCTAAATATTTTATCCTAAAATAACTATTTTTAAAATTATAAAAAAATCAGGCAGTCTGTGCCATTCTCTTCACAGAACCCCCCACAGACAACAGATGCTTTTACCAAGGTGCAAAAGTGTTGCTGTCTACTCCAGCACGTGTAGGAAAATTTTGAGACTCCCCATGATTGAGATGACGTCACATGTTAAAGTTAGGGTATTCCCATCAATGTTGATCAGACTGTTTCCTCCAAACTCTCGATGCTGCATGATAAAAATATATCACATGTATAACTATACACTAATATAATCAATATGTAATCCAATAAACCTATATCAGTAGTTGCAGCTAAGCTTATGGAAACGCAAGAAACCACAGTGTACACTGTAGAAAAAAGCAAACGCAGAAGGCTTAAAAAAAAACCATACTTACTCAGCAGAAAACGAACACTACATTATTGCCAAGTAAAAATGCTAGAAGGCGAATATTTTTCCAAAACTAACACAACGCTATTGAAGTACTAGAAGACAACATTTTTACAGTGACCCTTATGTAAACTGAATATATATAGAAAAGTACAGGAGGCTATAAATCCTGTAACTTGTATGCTTAAAGAAATATTACAGAATGAAGACTAAGATTTGTATAAAGGAAAGTTGGGGCAACAGTTCACAATAACGTTATCATCTAAAGAACAGAAAATCATTGTGCCAAGAAGGTCAGGCCGACCCAAGAGCAGGAAAATCAAAATCATTGTGGTGCCAAGAAGACCAGATGGCTGGTATTTTTAGAAATGTGTTAAGGGGAGTTGTGGGGTACATTTGTGTATAAAATGTATGTGAAACTGACAATCGAGGTTCAATTCTGTAGAGTTGATCCGGCTTTGTGCACCTGTGCAAATAAAGTCTAACTTTTCTGAAGAGCTTGCTGCTGTGGTGTCTTTTCCCTCGTGAAGTAGTTTTCTACAAATTAGTGATTGGACTTTGAATTCTGTCGGTTCCTAGACACGACACGCTATGCAACTGGCTGGTGCTTTGGTATGAATTTCCCAAACAAGCACTTCAAAATGAATTTTGCACATATAATCACAAGTTCATTCTCTGCAATCCTGTGATGAAGCATTTAGGGTGGGGATGAATAATTGTGGACGCTGTAGTTATAGAAATGATAGACTTAGAACTCAGCCGTGTACCGTGCCGTGCTGGTCAATGGAGAAGCGCCATTATAGACAGATCTGGGTCCTCAGAGGAATTGGAAGGAGCAGGGACCATTGGTGGAACCTGGAAGGGGCTAGAGACAGGAGTAAGGCAACTCAAGGCACAAGCAGTTCCCCATGATAATACAGTTCCCGAGTCCCAGTTAACATGCTGGTTATGAGCTACTGGCTAGGGATGGCCCAGCACTAAAGAGAGTTCTGGGGAGTCCACGAAATGTAATTGGATAGTCTCAAAGTGAAACTCTCTGACCCTAAGATGGATGTGAACTGTCACAGACTGCACAACTCCAGAGCCCAGGGGTTTACTGTTCAGGGCCGTGATAGTGAGAGGTTCAGGTAAATCAATTAAAGGCACCCCCCTCCAGGCAGCCCAAATGCGGTCCAGGAAGCTGCCAGAGGTACCAGTGTCAATAAAAGTGGTTAGAGCATGCGAAGCGGAGCCCCAGCTAAGCTCAGCAAAAAGGAGGGTACGGGTAATAGTTGGGCTGGGAGAAGCAAGCCGACTCGTCAGGAGTCTCCTCCTCCCTGATGAGTCTGACCATTTCCCCGCAGCTCCGGACAGGCCCCTGTGCAATGACTGAACTCCTCACAGTAGATGCTGCATCTCTCCCGAATACGTCTCTCTCGTTTTGAGGTGAGAGCCGTGTCTTACGCAACTGTATGGGCTCCTCTGGAGGAGCACTGAAAGGGTGAGTATGATGTTCACGGGAACAGAAATCCCTTGGTGGTTGCTGGTTTAGAGCTTATTAAAAAAAATGTTCAAGATGCATGCCAGACCCAACCCGAACCAAACTCAATGAATGTTGTCAAATGATTCAAAACTCAAATTATGGGGCTGGGATGAGTACTTTTTGTTGTACCGCTGGGGGTAATTCCAGTTTGGTGAAAACCCACTGCTACACCCCCTAATAGGCCTGTTAATTACATCCAAAGAACATTCTCTCATCCACTTAATTAGGTGTTAAGTGAATGATTAACTTAGAAAACTGTTACAATGAAATGAGTGATTGTTAGGCTGTAGCTTAAAATAGAGGATCTGTCAGACCTTCAGAGCTGGAAGATTGAAATACATGTGAAATAACAAACTGAATATTTCTCAGGGACCTAGTTATGACTTGGGCTACCAGTTTGTCTCCACCGTGTGGCCTGCAGGGATTGAAACTGGTTTTTCAATGGTTATCCTCCAGGAGTCCCCATAGGCACTCCAATAGCACAGTCAAGTAATTGCACAAAGTTTCTAATTGAGACATTTATTTAAAAAAACAATTAGCTGATCAAATATGGGGAGAGTCTCTAAGGAAAGTGAACATGGATGGAAGTTTAAATGCTACAAAAATCGTGTCTTTGTTTAGATTCATCAGTAGTTCTCACTCCTGGTCATGGAGAGCTGCAGGGTCTGCTGGCTTTTGTTATTTCGTTGGTCACCTGATTCAGATCTTAAGGAAAAAACAAAAACCAGCAGACTTTGGACCAGGATTGAGTATCACTGCAGCAAATAGAAAAATGCATGCATATAAAACTGGGGTGTCCAAGTTAAATGTTATATAACTGCTCTTATTTCTAACGTGGGCATTTCCCACCATTACTAACAAAATCTTGCCCTTGTACAACATTTTAAAATACTGCAGCATGTCTTAGTAGTAAGTAATTGAACTGGCTTTAACACGTGAGTCTCGCTTGTGAACATCGCTGTCAATAGAACCTCTAGCTGGTGGAGCCGTGGACGGATGAAGTATTATGCAAGAAAACAATGGGAGACAAACTGGTGGTGCTAGTTATGATTAATTTTTGTCCCTTGTAGGGGACATGCTTCTCTGGTCTTAATCACAAGAACAATATACACTTTTTTGCTGAATCCTACTTTACAAGGGGCATTCAATAAAAATAAAATTAGTAATATTTTTGAAAATATTTTCCCTGCAACATGTTTTTGTCATCCAAAATACTAAAAAAAAGCTTTCTTCTGCCAGGTCTCAGAAAGATATGGACAAGCCTGTATCATGCCCCCAAACCACTGAGCGGCTGCTTGTTCCCTGGATGGATTTCACACCTTGTACCCTGTTGAGTACCCATAGAAGTGTTATTCTTATTAAAATTAATCATCATCTGTTTTCCCCAGCCTCTTATTTACATGCAGGTTGATGCCACTGCCTGTACGCCAATTGCTCTGAAGAGAAATTGGCCTAATTTAGTTCTATTGTGATGCTAGTGTAATTGTTTTTGAATACGTATATGCAAGGTAGGTTACCTTCAGCTCTCAATGTCCTTCAAAGCAGGATCTAATTAGAAATCATCTAGCCCATGGCATAATCCAATTAAGCTTCACTATACAAAAGTAGAAAGCCCAAACAACAAAGAAACATTGTGTGAAAATAGGATAGGTTAATTGATACTGGCATTACTCCTCTCCTCACAAAGTAGTCCGATAAGCAGAAAATAAACGTGTGGGCATGTTTCTTCATTCAGTGCATGATCTGGGTCAATGTAATCCACTCATGAGACAATTCCACATTTATTGTTAATTCATTTTCTATCCAGTATCACAGGGTCAAATTTTCTTCCTATTGATTTCATTGCTATGCACCACTAAAGGAAAAGATCAGAGGAGCTAGATGCTATTTACCTCACCCCAGGTAGGGCCAGTGTTCACAGTGGCGTAGCCTACAGGTAATCTGTTACTGGTACTTATGAGGTTGGTTTGATAAATTAAAGTCTTTTTTTAGGCTTGAACTTGTCTCAATTTGCATACTTTTTTACTACATGCTACCACCCTATCATGATAAAACAATAAACACATACTGTTCTTAGCTGATGGAAGTGGGATGAGTTGTCTGAAGTGCCATTTGAAAAGATCCCCTAAATGCTTAATTGGCTTCAGATGTGGGCATTGAGAATGCTGTGATATATGGATCATATGAGTGCTATGCTCTCCAAACCACTAGGCAACTGCTCTGTGGACAGGGGAGTAACACTTTACATGAACTATATGCCATAAAGGCTATGCAATCCTATCATAAGCATGACATAACATCTGTCATAACTAGTCATGAATTTGTCTTACGGCTCAGGACAAATAATATAACACTGTCATAATAGCTTATGGAACATACTAAACAGTGCTAATATGCCAGAAGTGACATGGGGCTTTTATTCTTCATGGCATGCATGGCTATTTCTGACATAATGTGGCATAAGCTGGAAAATAATCCCTCTAAACAAGAAAAGTAATTAAGAAAAAGTTAATAGCTTGTTAAATTTCTGTAATTGCAATTGGGGTTGGAATGAAAACCAGTATACACAGGGGTCCCCAAGGACCGAGTCTGAGAGCCACTGCTTTAAAGAAAAGAACACTGAAAAGAACACATCACGAATAATGCTGCCAGAGTGACAGGCAGGTGCATGTGTTTGTTGTTAAAGGTGTACAGTATATGGGCATTAATAGGCAGGATTAATAGCCAAAGGGAAGGAGTAAGGGTTTCCTGGTATTTTGTTTTGTTTTGGCTTAGTTTAGTTTAACTTAGTTTAGTTTATCTTAGCTGAGCTTAGCTTGGCATAGTTTAGTTGAAATGGAGTAAAATACATGTGCTCTGGAAGCCTGGTTCCGGGGTGATGTAAGGAATTTGCCCATTGTATTGAATTTGTCCCTGCAGCTGCATGAGCCTGACTGCAGTGAAGGGTGATGTGAGCTGGAGTTCAGGACCAAGTCCATAGAGTGGCACAGTGGGGAGTAGAACCTTGGAGCAAAGTACCTGGGTTTCCGAAGATGGATGTTTGGAGTTTTTATTTTGGGATGTAGGAAGGCCCAGCACAGTGGGGTGGTCCAATGGTTGTTTTCTTTCTGTTCATCTTGTATTGTATGTGTGCATGGAGGTCTTCCTGTTGGTAGTTCTCTCCTGCTGGCCATGAGGGGATCCACTACGCCCAGGCTTTGCACAACAGTAGAGCAGACGCAGCTATGCTGTGGCTGAGCCTCAGCCTAAGAAGCCCATGGTCTAGGAGTCTCTGAGCTGCCTGAACACTAAATACCACCACCCTGCCAGGATCTTATTATCTGTTTAGAGGAGTACCACTGGCCTCCAGTTCATCAGTGAAGGGAAGTCATCCTTCTTTGACAGCTGAGCTGAAATTCTCCTACTCCCTAACACTCCATCAGCTTCTCATAACAGTCTATGCCAGAGAAACTCCGCAGTCTGCAGCCAGGCAACCTATCGCCAAGGCACAACCTACCATCATCAGCAGTACAGCAATTACCCACTACTGAAAAGTGATTTTGGAACCCTACGCCCTTTTTTGTACAGCTGTCAGTCCGGGGAGACTGAATGTTTTGCCCCATAATACTGTGAAAAAAAGTTCACAGCAGGTGGGTTTTTTGACAGGGGTGTTGCTCATGTCCAACAATTTATTGCACTCTCCCAGTGAGAATCTTTGGATTTCCTCATTTGTTTTGGCCTTTTGGACACTCTGTGGCTCAGCCATGTCTGCTTCCATCTTATTCTCATGCTTTTCCTTGGTACAACCTAAACCTACCATGGAAACAAACTCCCCATAGCTTGTCAGTACCAAGACCCTCACTTGCTTATGTGTTATTTTTATGAGCTGACGTTGTACTTGGTTCAGCCTCAGCACTTCGTGTTGAACTATTCCACACTAATCTACCCACCACCCCCCGCAGTTTCCAATACCGCAGTTCTACTCCTATGGCCCTCAATGCTTGCCCCAGCTAGGCACCTCTGCTGGAGGGCGATTCATGGATTCAAAGAGTGATTCAAAACTAGGCTCCTCTGTTGGAGGGCTTCCTACACTTAAGACACTGGGACTTAAGACATCATTGATTCAGAGATGTTGCATACACCACCCACTCAAAATCCTCTGTATTGAACGACAGTACCAGATTTAAATCCTCCTCATTGTTATTTAAAATCATATACACCAGTTTCCTTAAAAACAGATTTTTTTTTTTTTTTAATCCTTTTAGTGACTCTTTTTCCATTTTTACCATAGTGTTGGGACAAAATAAAGAAATAAGCATACCTAGAAAAGATTCAATTTTCTGAAGAAAAGGTGAGTTTGCTTGCTATGCTGTTACTAGTTGGTTGCCAGGGTGAGTGCTAAGGTGTTTCTATGTGGTTGCCATGGTCTTACTAGGTGTTGCTGGGGTGTTACTAGATGGTTGCTAGAACATTACTAGGTGGTTGCAAGGGTATTATTAGATGGGTTGCTAGGCATTCATGACAGCCAATTAGAGAGATTAGTTGTGGAGATATTTTCATAATGCAAAGCCATTGGTTGAATGAAAGCTTATGAAGCTGCAAGAGTATGTTGGATCATCAGCAGCTACAGGGGCCAGAATACAGCTGCTAGAGGGCTAGAGCATTGTGACATCACAAGCATCAGCATTCTGACATTCATTTCAACTGGATTTTTTGGGGATAAAAATGTAAATATTTCAAAAACCATAACAAATATCAAAAAGAATAGAAGCACACTAGACCATAAAAAGCTGAACATTTTCATATATAATATGCCTAAGTAGTCTAAAAATCTGTAGGAGACCAGTCTACAAAAAGTGTCCAGAATAAAAAAATAATATTGACGACAAATCACAGTAAAGTCAGTAACCTTATCATGGCAGGGGGAGCAAGGGGAGGGTGACACACAGAGGGAAAGTGACCTAATTTCAGTCTTCCACAAGCATATAGTGTACAATATACAATATTTTACACCTCAAAAGACCCAGAATATATTTTGGATGCACCAACACATAGTCTATAAAAAAATACAGAAAGCTCATCAAATTTGATCCAGGATTTATCCAGTGTGGCTGTGGCTCCACTGTGTTTCTAAACCCACCAGGCACACCCACAAGCATCTGTATCCACTGTTTCTTCAGTTACTGTCTGTAATTAGAGTAAAACATTACTCTAATTACTTTGGGTGGAAAAATCACAAAGGATACCTTTCAGAGGAGAACAGGATTATGCTGTAGTTAAAATGGTTCATGAATAGTAACCATTTTATTTTTGGTTTTGTCATTTTTAAGCTTGTGTTAAAAAAAAGGAGGTGTTACAGAAGGGGTTAAACAGACATTGAACTATATTAAAATTGTGCCATTCAGTGGGTGAAGTCCCCTGGGCGGGTGAGTGGAAAAACAAGCCCTAAATGCCAAAGTTCAGTTGAAAGAGTAATGTTTCACTTGTAATTTATTGTGGGTCTCTGCTTTTCCATATGAAGACCCAGCACAAATGTAATTTTTAAGATTAAGCCAGTTGGACATGGACTTGGATATCGGACAGACAGGGATAAACAACTGTGCTGTACATTCAGCCATCAAATGGTAAACATTTAAAATGTTTTTTATATGATGTTTTATATTCAAATGATGACTTCAATTTCTGTTTTACCCACTAAAACTGCTCTCCTGTTACATGTTAAATGAGATTCCTCTCGTGTGGTTTGTGAGGTGGAATTCATAGAATCAGTCACAAGCACTACAATAAATAAGTATAATTCACAAATCAATTGCATTGAGTGAGAAGCACATAAAACCCCCCTACAAGGGAAGTAGATACACTGTCGGGGTCATATATATTTAGATTGCGTTATCAACATGAACATCCAAAATTACTCATATTCATGCAAATAGGGCTCGAAACAAGTCAGATTCACAATGATGATCATAAATTACCATTCACGATGCATATGGATCTTTTAAAACAACCTCATCCTGTGCAGATCTTCTGTACAGTAGTACCTTGGGGTCACACAGACTGCAGTACTAGAATTGCTTGAGAACAAAGATGATATTGAACCCATCCCCCTGTAATCTGTTTTCTACTGTAATTTAAGTAGGATATTTCATTGTATGGAAACAAATATTAAAGTCGGACTGAAATTTGAAATACTGTATCATTATTTATATTCTATACCATTGCAAATTTGTTTTTAAATGGGTTTAAAATGTTTTTGTTTTTTTTAAATGATAAAATTTATCTTTTGAACATATCACAAAAATGTTACTATCATGTCACTAAGGAGGTTGGATACTGCGTGAGCGGGGTCGAGGGCGTACTCCTTGCGTTTTGAGTGACAGCTAGTGGGCTGAGGCTGAGACTACAGCTAGAGTGACCGCTGGTTTACCAATGAACTGCAAAGTTATTTAAAAAATACATTTTAAAATGACAGAAAAGTAGCTGAAGTCAGCATTCTCTCCCAGTAGGCTAGTACAATGAACTTAGGTGAACTCAAATTACGATGGCGGGAAAAAAATAAAATAAATAAAAGTGCAGATGGTGGGAAAATGTTGACTGTGACAGCCGTCAAGATAAAATAATAGGGTGACAGGCTACATTTCAGCAGATAGGTAAAGCTAAACGAGTCGTCATATTGCACAAAGTCAACAAATCTCCATAGCTAACTAGATAAATAATATTCGGCTTTCCTGAATTATTGCTTTATATTTTGTGTGATAATTATGTCGATGCTAAGATTGCTTTTCAGCTATGCCAGCTAACTTTAGCGAATGTAGCTGTTAGATATCCTCCTTGTAAGCCAGGCGAAGGTAATTCATACACTCAGTAATTATACATCAGAAATATAATAATATAAGAAACTTACTTTGTAGTTATCCTCCATACTGCTTCGTGCTGTGCTTGATCGAATTGTGGGGACTGCTCCAGGGTTCAGTCGCAGTTCTTTGCAAAATCTACTCTGTTTTTGCGCCCAATTCAAAAAGTCGTCTGTTTTAAAATGCAGACTGCAGACTCTTTTGTTGTTTGACATTAATGAACCTGATAAAAATTGTACCCACTTGTTTTTTACATTTGTGTCCTTCGGGATTGCGTGTAGTAAGTCAGTATCTGTGCATCCTTCAACACAACAGTGCCACTTGCAAGGTGCCATGTTTGCCAGACTTGTGGCAGACAGTGGCAAATGCAGCCTAGCCCTCAATGTCAATCATAAGCAAATACACGCTGTGATAGACTGCATGTAAATGAGACCACTTCCTGACGTCAAGAAGCGGAAATTTAAAAAATGTGGAAAAAAAGCACAGTAGGTGGCGCAGTGATTTTTAAAACACCAATTTCTATAATTCAAAACAAAAAATTATAAATTGTAAATGATTTGATAATACAGCTGACACTGCCTATTTTGCCACCAAGGATAGTACAAAATATAAGCGAAGCAATTTCAATCCGACTTAAGAGAATTCTAATAACAAAGTAGAAATTTTGTTCCAAGAAACATATAAGAGGTCCATTTTCTTATAATTTGACTAATTTCATCTGTGGCTCAATCATCATTATTAGTGCACCAAATTAAAATGAATCCCAATTGATTATTGTTTCATTAACATCAGTTTCCAACTTATGTTAATGAAACAATACTTGCTCAAAAATAGGTGGAAACAAAAACAACTTTTTACTTTTTCTGTGTGACCTGGCATACAAGTAGTAAAGGTCTTGAACTCTAGGGTGCTCGATTACGCCACCTTGGGAATTTCACAACATTTCTCCAGTTTCGCCTTTAAGCCTTCCTGTTGAAGACGGCTCAGCACCAGGTCCAGACGATGCACGTGAATCATCTACATTGGAGGAAAACACAATGATGTCATCCAAGTACAAGAGGAGTGACTGACAGGGCCGGGCCCCAAACATCCTCTCCATCAACTGCTGGAAAGTGCTGGGAGCATTGCACAGCCCGAAGGGCATTCTATTAAACTCAAATAGCCCAAAGGGCGTGCAAAAGGCAGTCTTCGTGCGATCATACTCAGTCACTGGCACCTGGTTGTAGCCACTAGCTAAGTCCATCGTGGAGAACCACTGGGCTCCACACAACGCATCTAAGGATTCCTCAATGCAGGGGAGGGGAAAAGCATCCTTCCTAGTTTTATTGTTGAGCTGTTGGTAGTCAACACACATGCAGAGGCTTCCATCCTTCTTCCTCACCAGGACGATGGGAGAGGCATAGGGACTACTACTCTTCCGGATAACCTGGCTGTCAAGCAACTGGCGTATGTGAGCCTATACAGCATCATAGTCAGAAGGGAGAATACGTCTGTACCTCTGCCTAACAGGCCTATCATCAACCAGGGGAATATCATGTGAGATAAGATTAGTACAACCAAGGTTACCCTCAAAAGCAGAAAACACAGACTCAAACTTGAGCAGCAATGACCTCACCTTGTCCTGCTCTGACTCTAAAAGTACAGACAAGTCTATGGCCTGAATTTGCTCCTTCATTGAGCTAGCCTGTCCAGTTTGGGTATTAACGGTGGCAGTCAGCATGTCAGGTCCCTGAACCACCTCAGTGATTCCAGTAGGTAGACTTACAATGTTGGCTTGAGTCAATGAACCTATTAAGCGTCGAGGGTAAAGTGTGGCACGTGTAAAACCCACATTCACAACAGGAACGTAAGCTGTACCTCGGTCTACACTGACGAGGGCAGGTGAAACAAGAAGGCCATCAGGTAAGGAAATAGCCTTGCTAACAGGCTCAATCAGAACAATGCCAGGGGCTTCACAAAACTGAGGGGAGCAGGTGATAGCTACCAGCTTGACAGTACCTCGAGGGATATGGATAAGTCTTCTACCTCTAACTTTAGCAGTCTCTATTCTAGCCTTCTGAAGTCTGAGCTGGGCTTGGTGGCAGTGCTGCAAGGCTTGCTGCCACAGAGGTGAGCCGTGGACCACCGGCGGGAAGGCAAAGACAGCAGGGCCGTGCTGACCAAATAGCTCATCATAACACTCCCGAATTACATTCATTCCTAAAACTCTAGGAACTTCAGGTCCGGAAGTCTGACCTGGGGATCTTTAACAGCCAACCAGCCACGTCTAGGGATCACTTTTCCAAGTACCTCAACCGTTAACTCTGCATAGCTAATGTAGGGTATTTCCAAGCCATTTGCAGCATGAAGCTCCAACCAATAGTAAGACTGGAGTTCATCCTGAAAATGCTGCAGAAAGAAACTCTCCACCATAGTAGACACCGTGGATCCAGTATCCAATAAACAATTCACCACTACTCCCCCTACCCTGACAGCTACCTTGGGGCACTGTCCAACTAGAGATGACACCGGATTGCTTACCGAGCTCTGATTCTGGGAGCCAATAGTGTCCCCTCCCAATGTGTGGCTCTGGACATCGGATGGAGATAGTTTTCCGCCAGCTGAGAGGCAGAGGTAGAATTAGGCGGGCCCTGGGGAGAGGGAATAGGGATATGGGAAGTAATAACCTTGTCACACTCTCTGGCATAGTGGCCAGGTTTCTGACATCGCCTGCAGATAAAATTATTGGGACGGCTAGGCCTAGTATGGTGTGGGGGCACCTGCAAAGTTGTTAAACTTTGGGTCAGCCAATTGATTTGTTCCTGCTGCTTAAGCAACATAGCTCTCAAATGTGCCATTTCTGAGGTAGCAGGATTAGCCGAGGGAGGCTGAATGCTCTGTTGACCCCTAGAAGACTGCATGGCGCAAAGGGAGGGAACAAAATAACATCTACCTCTGGTGTAGTCATTTGGCCTACCCTCACACTCCCACTGGATGGCTTCAACTCGCACCTCAAGCATGGACAGCCCTGGGGACTGACGGACCAACCGCTTCAATTCTCTACGAAGATCAGAGTCAAAAACATGTTCTACGAACTGGTCACGTAAAAGAACATCAGAGTTATGCACTGCATTAGGGGAACTTTGTACCACCTTGTCCATCAGTGAGAAAAGGGCATGAGAGTATTCCTGTAATGATTCTCCCTCTAGCTGTTTTCTGGAGAAAAAGCTCTCCTGTAAGGCAACATAAGATTTATAACATCCATACAGTTCTTTAAGGATAGATAAAATATTGTGTGGGTTTTCCCTCTCTGTCCTAGTCCTATACTGGATTTCATCCTTGGCCTCTCCATCTAGATGGTCAAAATTAAAATAGGCATGATCAAGTGGTCCCAAGTGCCTTGTCCTAATGCTAGCTTGCACCTCTTCAACCCATTCATCAATGTGAATAACAGAGCTGCCTCTAAACACCGGACACTTTCTCTCTCTGGGGAGATATAATAATCACTCTGAGAGAGCAACAGGGTTAGGAGAACTAGGAACATGATTACTGGAGGCCCCCAAGGTGGAGGCCACCGAAGCTGGTGCCTGGGCAAATGTTTGCTCCTGCAACAAACATTCTCGGTCAGCTTGAAGCTGGCGTACCAGTTCTCTCAATTCTTGCAGCTCATCATCCGTGACTAAAAAACAGAAGTGAGGGTTCAGTTAGTCTTGGAATGAAACAGGAGTACGCCGGCTAGTTGTGTCGTCAAGTCCCATGATCTGTCAACTGCTGCTTTGCCTCTTATACCTACTGCACAGCTTATTGCTTTCAGTCAGTGAATCAACACAGAAAATAAAAACCAAACCAGCAAAAGATTGAAATACACGTCTCCGTTTACAAATCCTGCCGATTACGCTAATTTGTGGCCTGGCATACAAGTAGTAAAGGTCTTGAACTCTAGCGTGCTCGATTACGCCACCTGGGGAATTCCACCCCAAGAAATATTTTTAAATAGACCTAAATCTTGTGCTGAGACAAGAGGGTTCCCACACACAGGTAAGCTTGTAAATAAGGACAGAGACGTAATATTTCAGTTTGGATGGGCAATTTTATTTTATACGTATGTATGTATATATATATATATATATAGAGGATTGCAAACAAAGGAGTAGAGGTATAAAAATGGTTTATTCATACAAAAGTTAAAAGTATTACAACTTTATGAAAGATCATGGGCTGCAGCCCGAGAGAGGGGTACTGACTGCCACCAGATATAAGAAACAATATTGGGAAGGGGGGGGGGGCGGAGAAGCAGGCTGACTGCCGGGGAGGTTACCTTCACTGGAGGGGAGATTCATCCAATGGTGCTCTTAATCCAGGTGCCTGCTTACACACACACACACACACGTACTGCAAAAGGTGACCACAGTAAATTATGAAGTGCACTTTACCACTACAAAAGTACCACCGCATGCAGTGAGGGAAGGGGACCCGAGTCCGGCAACCAGCCCCTTCTGACCAGCCGCAATACTGTGGAGGCTATGGGAGAGGGAGGAGAGGAGGAAATAATTAGAACACAGTAACTGAATAACCAATGAAGGGGGAAATTCTGGGGCAGCCAGGACCACACCAATTGCCCATCCAATAATAAAAGCAAAAGAAAAAGGCCACTGGGCCAAATAAACCCTGAGGCCTAACACTTCACCATACAGCGACATTCACGACCTAGACTGATGATAGCTGGTGGTAACAGAGATTCACTCAATCCGATAAGGACAAGGGAATCTCACGGTGCCAAGCTATCCTGCATCAGGCTAAGCAGTACACTGGCTAAGGCAAATAGTTTAATGAGTAGGCCCCACAATAACACAAAGCTTATACTAGGCAAAGCAGCAGTGACAAATCTTCCTAAGGAGTAAAAAATACAATATTACTTCTGTCAGGACCACTGTCATCAAAGTAGAACTTTATTGACAATAAAGGCAATACAGTTATGTTTGGCGGTATGGCTCTGTTCTGGAGCTCTCCCGCCAACCACGCAGCCCGCGTGGATAAGGCCGGGAGGCCAGCAGTCAAACCCCCCTAGAGGGGTACACACAGAACAGATCCAGCAGCAAAGCAAGTTCTTAACACGTAGGGATGGAGCAATGCAATTTCTTAACACATAGGGATGGAGCAATACAAATTCTTAACACATAGGAATGGAGAAATGCAAATTCTTGACGCATGGGGATGGAGCTGGGGGGGTGGAGGGGATTTACGAAGCAACGTGCAGCGCTTGCATGCAGGAGGAGCAGCCGAATGAGTAGAGGGAGGCTGTTTAAGTAGACCGCCCTGTTAGTGAATGTACTGTGATAGGCGAACATCACTCAGCTGAGCTGATTCAGCCGGAGCGCTTGACTCTCGTGGCCTGCCAGAACTACGCAATGCTCCATTTGTGGTTACACATACACCTTTAACAGTAATATGAACAGTAATGAAACATACAAATACTGCTCTAAATCACTTTGTATACATGTATACGCACACACATACCGGAGCAGGCAACCGTAGTGTCGTTTTGCCTCTATGTGCATTCCAAACAAAGCGAATGATGACGTGTTACTCCATTTGGCGTCTCACAGCGCAGACCTAGATTAGAACATTGCCGTTATAACACAGCATACTCCGTCGCTACACGAGTTCATTAAAATAAGGGTGCGAGAAAGAAAGCATAGCTACCTTCCGTGGCAAACACACTCGCATATCAGCAGGAAGTAGATGTGGAGCAGCAAACACCTGTTACCAAAAATCACATTTAAAGCACCCGTAAGCAATAGGAGTTAAGTAACTGAGCCAAATACAGAACACATACCTTTCAGCATAGGTCGCACTGCGGGCAGGAACGCAACAAAGAAATAAGGTAGACGGATTTAAAAATGTCATGTATGACAGAGCCCATATATACAAAATGGAACATCAAGCTAATTACCCGTTAGCCACTCACTAGCTTCCTGGGAGGTGTTGCTGAGGACGAAATTACTACGGTGGCTGCAAGGTAAATCCAGTAATCAGGAAAACAGAAGGTAGTTCTGTCAGTTACATGTGCATTCAGAACTAAATGACACCAAACCCAATTTTTCAGTTTAAAAATTTGTGCTGACACAACTGCACAGATGAGGCACAGCCTCAAATATAAACTAAAGCAACAGAGTAGATGAATGATCCTCACTCAAAACTATCTTACAAAGGCTGATTTGGTGGGCTCAACATCTGGTTTCACAAATAAAACTGTAATGTATTACTGTATTTGTGAACTGTACTAGCTAATTATTTGGAATGGTTGCACAGGTACTTGATTTGCATCAATATTTTAGCAAATTAGTCATTAAAATGAGGCCAATGTAATCCACAGATGTTGCACAATAAGCAGAACAAACTGCACTCTATTTTTTGTTCATGTTTTCAGTGTTTTAATTCAATAAAATTATTATGCTTTAAAATGTTTATTAGCTAACAGTATAAGTTCTTACACTGCCCGTTGCTATTGTTTATAGTCTGCTGCCAATCAGAAATTAATGTGAAGTAAATATTGTCGGACAAGCAAGCATGGCTTGAGGATGTTTGCCCTTGGGTGATTGGGTGATGCCGGGTTAAGGTTTAGGAGAGAAGGGAAGGGGGGTCAGACTAATTTATGGCAAGGACTGGCCTACCTAAAGATTGCATTCAAACTAAAAGTAATGGGAAATGTTAGGCATGCAGGGTCTCCAACCCCCGATATGGTGTCCTGTGTCATCTGGTTTGTCTCTTCTGAGGAGGTGAGACCCATAGATTGTCAGCCTAGATTAGGGGTATCAGTGGAATTTAAAATTACCCCAGTCACATTTGCTTTGATGCTTGTGATGGGGAGGCCAGGCCACATTCTTATTCACTGTTTCCCTCTCTAAGGCCAAAATCTGAACACTACATATCCTACAATATCCAAACAGTATACGTACTGTCCACAGTATACATCTATGTTCTTGCTTCACATCCACTTCAAATCTGAAAAATATAACTCAGGGACATTAAGAGGGATTCTCAACACCAGCCCCCCCCCCCCCAACACACACACACAAACAGTTGGATAAAATACCATTTTTTCCTTTCAGTGACTTCCTGAAACACTGCCATCAGTATCATCAGTGCAGTACCACATAGTACAGTTATTTTCATTTCCTGGTTCACATGTATTTCAACTTTGGACATATCAATCTCTTTTCAAGTTAACAGGCCTACTAAGGCTAAATTTACCGGACTCCACATTTTCTCTAAGGCTTGGACAGAAAATAACTTTTCAGAGTGCTCACTGCCATATAAGCCACATTTCTGTCTGGACATTTTTCCCTACCCAGATCTGGGAGATCTGAATGTTTTTCCCTTGCTGGACATTTCAAACCACCATCTGCTCCCTTTCCCAGACCACAGCACAGCACTACACACACCTGGGCCCCACACATACACAGACAAAGGACCACACACATGCCTGTGTACACATGCACACATATACAAAGAGCTGGGCACACACACACACACACATAACTGAACACATTAATGCAAATGTAGTTGTCAATTAGTACGTGTCCTGAGGGGTTTGTCTCCATAGTCACACTGCTGCCGTTAGAGTCACTGGACGTCCAGATGAGTCTCTGATATAGAAAAAGTTCAGAATAACACATGCTAGCACAGCTCACAGATAAATTATGTGTGAACGTACACATTTGCAAGGGGGGCTATCACCTCAATGTTCAGGGGATCAACCGGGGGTCCTTGCATTCACTCCGTGCATGAATCAATTCTCCTCCTGGCAACACAATATTCACCACACTGCCTCTCTAGCAGCCTGGCTCTGCCATTCAGTACATCCCAATGTCCAATATGACTGATGTCTGCCCCCTGCAGTATGGTGTGAACCCACAAAACTGTCTTAACAAATCAGAGATCAGGGTGCCTCGTCAACGTAATTGGATTAGAGCTTTCTGATTAAGATCAATCTTGAAAATTTAAATCTTGAAAGATCAATCAGGAAAAATGTGAAATGTCATTGCCCGCTTCTGTTGATTACCATAGCGTGAGCTTTTGGTGCATCAATTGTGATGTTAGAGTTTCATGAATTGTGCAACACTCATAGGACATACATCACAGAGCTTACTGGTAATACTTAAGGTGGCGCCACTTGTGGAAGCACCAAATAAAATAGGGTTGAATGGAACCACATCACCACATTTCCTTTCTAGTTCTTTTACAGCTCTGTGGCTCTGCCCCTCCCCCAGCCACTGCACAACCTACCTTCATCCCTGTGACCCAGTAGTAGGATGAAGTTACTGTACGGCTGTAGAGTTCAGGTGCATGCACTGCATAATGTTGTATCACCCTTTTTATGAACACTAGTTCCATCACATAATCCTTTATGTGAAATTTTTTTCACACATAATGAGTTGGGGCATTGCTGGCATATTGCTATTTAATCAGTACACTCATTTCATGTACTTACATTTTATTTTATTTGTATGAAACTGGAAGACAACAAATTGGTGTATTTTGGTTCAGATTTGGGTTGTTTTTCACAGCTGTATTTACGCAGACAAATAACATAACTGTTGCTTCACTTACCAGCTAACTAGGGAATACCAATGCATTTATTCATTTTTATGACAGGATTGGCTTTGGCCAGTCAAATAGCCAATACAAGATTGGTTAGCTAGCTAGCTAGCAGCAAAGTGAAATTGATGTACTAGTAGACCAACATAGACTAAGCAGCTTGTGATTGAGGTTGTTTGCAAACTATTCAGTCGTTGATCCAGACACAGATATTGCTTCTGGCTATTGGATTGAGCAGGTCAAGCAGATTGTGCAGTGACAATTCGCCAATTCATATAAAAGCAGGTTGCTTTTGACACTTTTTAAAAGTTGACTTTTTCCTGAGAGAGCCAGAGTTAATGCCATGGAAGGTGTAATTGATTCTCTTAGCTTCTTAGCTAGATTTCTCCACAAAAGAGTACCCTCATGGTTAAGACAGTATTTTTTCATTAAATTCACATCATCCAATAACAAAATAATTTGTCCTCTTTCAATGTTACTATTATTATTACTATTATTTTAATTTTTTATTATAATAATAATAATTATTATTATTATGATTTATTTTTTATTGTACTGTACATCCAGGACCAATAGTACGTCTTTCATTAAAGGCGGACCACAGCCTTTCTGTCTTGAATGGTTAAGATACCTTCTGAGGTCTCTTAAATATATGGAAAGTTATTTTCTAAAAGAAGAGCAGACAGTCCACTCTCCCTTAGTATTTTCTTTTAGACTTTAGTCAGATAGGGGGAAAGCAGAGAGGGCACATAAAGAAAGGCACACAGGAATCATGTGAACACCCAACGTGTAAAGAGTACACATGTGAATTATAAAAAATAATTCTGAGAGCAGAAATAGGTAAGCTGTGCTATTTAATTGAAGTCACATGTTTTGTTTTCACATGAGAAAATTAGTAGTTCCCATTTGATAAAAATCTGTCCCATGTGAAAATGTGGAATTCATGTGACCTGTTTTTTTCATATCTGGATATTCTCATTCACACACAAAAATTTCCACTTCACATGTGACATTTTCTTTTTCAAACTGCACAAAGGCAGATTTCACGTGATTTTTTCTTAAGGGTGGACCCACCAACTATTTTTGGTGCCCAGTGTAGTACACCACACATCTCACCCAAAAAGACTCCTTCCAGCCACATGCACACACGCACTCACACACATTGAGTACATGTCTTTTACTGTCCACTACCTTTCTCCCAATCAAGCAAATTCTCCCAAACCTGATTACTGACCTTGTGTAAAACTCTATCATGTCTCTCCTCCTCCTTCAACCACAGTGTCTCTATTCCTCTCTCAGCCCTGTTCCTCTCAGTCCTGTTCCCTTTCAGTGTCTCTTTCAGCTTTGCAGCCATTGATGCTACTTGTCCGGAGGTTCAATGAGAGAATTGTTTTTATTCAGTGTCCAGCAGAGGTACATTATATGTCTTTCTCACAGGTTACAACATCAGGCATCCGGATGTCCTCTGACACAGCAAGGTTAGACTGTGATAATAAATCAGAAAATAAATAAAACATATTATGTTTGAGCCCCTGACCAGATAAGTCCATCCAACTGGTAGGGGGTATTCGCCATCTCACACAACATTACGAGATGGAAGGTTATTTCATGTTTTAATATGTCATTTCATTGGTTTTTAGAGTCAACATCTAGTGGCTATATATGTTAGTTATATCGCTAGTCAATGCTAGTCAAGACTTACCAGACACTTGCAGGTCATGGGCAAAGTTTTGTCTTTCGTTAAATGACCATGATAAATGTCACTTGAAATGTCATATAGTGACTGATTCTGATGCCACAACTCAACTAGCTTGTTGTCTTTCTCCCTTGTCCAAAAATGTTTTCTTGAAGCCATAGCCTATTTGTATAGTAATGTTACAGATCACATACAGTCGAAAAAAGCACCATGGGCAAAATGTCATACAGGAAGCCTCCTCCTGATTTGTCAATGGGAATTGAAACACAGAATCCACTAGCATGACCTCTCACACCTGACAAATTCATGCCGACACTGCCCAATTTTTTTTTATATGTCGAAAAAATGATCAGGAGCCTGTAAACCAATCGGATTGGTTTGGAAAAGCATCTAATACCTTGTGAGTTCAAACCTAAAGTTTTTCTGGCAATTTGGTCACAAACTTCAAGGGCCCCCAACTCATATAATCTAAGTCCACCCTTAGGGCCAATTCCACTTTAGTTTGGACAATTTCAAGGATTTAAAGGATCCCAACTTTGGTGTCAGTTGGTAACAGTGTATTTTCCCCATTATCTGATAGACACCCTCCAGAGCTGGGATGTATCACTTTCAATCAAAAAAGAACATAACTACGTCACCAGAATGGCATAGATGCTGCCAACATAAAGTAGGCTGTTCTGTGATAATAACGTGATGCCTACATAAGGCAGATGTTTTTACAACAAGGCAGCTGCCTTTAAAAAGGAATTCAGCCTATGTACCACTCTTCACCATTGGGAAAGCAACTCTAGGAAGAAACAAGGCAAAAGGTTACTCATCTTTTCAAGTTGGGCTGGTTACAAACAAGACTAAAGATTTCATTTTCACTATTACATCAATAATTAAGAAATTTTTAAAAACCTGCCTGGAAGAAGATAATTGCATCTTGGCCCCACGCACAATGAGGCAGATTGTTTGAGAGGAAAAAAATACTCAAGGGACACAGGTAGAGATCTAAAAAACGTTGTGGCATCTTGAAAACGCAAAGTACAAAGTCTCCATATCTACAACAAGATTCCACTTCTATGGCAATAGGCTTTTTAGAAGCATTGTCAGAAAAAGTCCTTTCGATGGCATATTCGATGGTCCTTTCGATCAACATAAATAACCATTTGGATTTTTTTTAACAAGACTAGAGCAATTGGAACTGGGTGCTTCTTAAGCATCTTAAGTCTTTCCTCATAGCTTTCATCTTTCATACTAGGAATCAATTTGGTTGCTCTACTTTGAACTTTTTCCATAGCCTCTATATCTTTCTTGTAGTATGGTCTCCATAACTGCACACAATACTCTAAGTGTGGTCTAACAAATATATTGTATAAGATAAGTATAACTTACTTGGATTTATACTCAATACTTTTGGCTATATATCCCAGCATCCTGTTGGCCGTTTTTTTTTACTGCTACAGCACAGTGCCTAGAACCAGAAAGCCTTTGATCAACCATTTCTCCCAAGTCTTTTTCAAACTGAGCACATTTTAATTTTGTTCCTCCCATTAAGTACTCCTGCCTATGTTTTTATTTCCCACATGCAGAACTTGACATTTGGCTATACTAAATCATTTGCCAGGTTTCCACCCACTTCTGGAGTTTAAATCTTCTTGGATTACTTCAGTAGATTCCAAACTATTAGCTATACATCCCCATTTTGTATCATCTACAAATGACTAATGTACTTTCTATTTCCCTGTCAAGGTCATTGACATTAATGAGGAAGAGCAGTGGTCCCAGCATTTCTTTCGAAAGGAATGTCAAACCTGTAGTGCAAAATTGTGGTTTTATAACCTTGTCAGGGTCTCCATCACCAATGGATAATTTTTAAAAAATCAATCCAACTTGATTGCGTGTACTCAGCTGTAATGAAAGGATATTATATAAGTTATTTTAATAGAACCATGATTATTCCCCATGAACTCCCTGCTGCAATACAGCCTAACTTTAAGTACTTTTACCAGGCTGGCCAGCAGAAGATGAACACTCCATCAAAGCCAGTTTTCCTCACTGATTATTGTGAGGGTTCAGGCTGGGAATCTGGGAGTTTTCTGGTTTTCCTATTTTTCTGATAGTCATCTTTGTAACAGTGTCATATATATAAAAAGTACTATAAAAAGTATTACACAAATAAAATTGAATCAATCTGAATATTCGATGGTGAACAAAGGTGAGAGGGCAGTGACAGAAGTGGACTGGACCAGAGCGTGTTCGAAAACACAAACAGGCACGTACTATTCTGTATGTATCAATGGGGACTAGCCTTTTTCTATGGATTATTGGAGAAGTCAACAGGAAAGAGGAAGCCCTGACTAGGTGGGGGGTCTTGGGGAGGAAGCTCACTGATTGACCTCAGGTCCTCATCACTTAACGCAGGGGTAGGTGGTCTTGGAGAGCCAGTGATGTTTCTGGTTTATTCCATCTGAGCTTGACCTTATGAGTTTGATTGATGAGAGACTGAGCCTGACCATTCACAGTCTGAATGGTGTAATTCTGCATACCTCCAGCATGTGGTCACCTATGTTCATTAAACCTGACAATTATGCAGTTATGGGTGTGGACAGTGCAAAAGCATTTCTGGCAACCCAGGACCAGGCTTGCCTGTCAGCAACTTAAATGAATGCAAATGCAGAGTTGAAGTAAGGGGGGCCAATTATGACTCATGGCTGTAAATTAATCCCAAGGCAAAACAAAAAAGATCTCATAGCTCAGGAGGTAAGACCGGTTGTCTGGCAGTCGGAGGGTTGCCGGTTCAAACCCCGCCCTGGGCGTGTCGAAGTGTCCTTGAGCAAGACACCTAACCCTTAACTGCTGTGGCGAATGAGAGGCATCAATTGTAAAGCGCTTTGGATAAAAGCGCTATATAAATGCAGTCCATTTACCATTTACCATCTCATGAAAAAGCCTCTGTTGAATGGAATCTCTCTTCACCTGTCTTGTCTTTTACTGTAAACCCTACATTATTAAGTCCTACATTTCCAATGCTGGGTTCAATAAAGAGGCAGTCAAGCTTTTTACCCTTAGATGTTTTAAGTTGGCTAGAACTTTTGTTGGTAAGTTCCTAGCCAGCTTAAAACATCAAACTTTAAAAATCACAATAAGCAAGACTAGGCAAGTCTAGTTGAACTGAACCCTGCACCCTTGTGTTCCTTCCCGCTGGTACCAAAAGACTCTTACTCCCCACTGAGAGTAAACCAAAATTGGGTGATTGATTCTGTCAAATATAATTAAAAAAAATAGGAAGCCATGCCCACAAATGTAGCTTCTATTATTCAAAATGTCTGTGGTTGTGCTGATGTAAACCATGCAGTTTGTGTTGGCCCACACACCTGTGACACCGCCACATAAATTGTCTTTATTATTTCTTTATATTATGTGCTCATAACACATATAACACTTATCTGTTGATAATGTGTTCCTATGTTACAATATTGCCCATCTAAAAATGTATAATAGTAAACTGATCATAATTCATGCACACTAAAACTTTCAGATGTATCCATTTCAATTTTACTCTTTGTTATGTTTGAACTGTTCATGTAATGTATTGTCCCTTTAAGAGATGTTCGTTCAGAAAATGAGAGGCGATACAAGGGATGCCCCAAACTTTACTGGAGGCGTCAGCAGAGCCCATGATCGATCAGCTGTTCTGTTTCAAAATTATATGGCGCCAAGCTGAAGTTGAAAGAGTGCACTGCTTTGTTGTTAAAATAAATAAAAGTAACAGCTTATTCTTGTGCATCGTGTTTATATAATTGCCTTAAAGAAAGCATTACAATCTTCATTTGTTTGGATTATTGACGAATTTCCCACAGAATGCATGGATTTAAAGAGACGTACATTTCTCCAAAGCAGTGAGACCAATTCAATTTTTTTTGTATATATAATGGTTGTGGATTATTTTTGGAGGACTTTGAATCATTTTTTCCCCATGGCCACCTCTGTTATTATATATACAAGCCCAGTTCCAAAAAAGTTGGGGCTGTATGGAAAATGCTAATAAAAACAAAAATATAAATAGTGTAAATTCTATTTACCCTGCATGATATTGAAAACACTACAACAGCACATTATTTGATGTTTTACCTTTTACCTAATGTTTTACCTAATTATTTTTTGAAAATATACACTCATTTCAAATCTGATGACTGCAACATGCTCCAAAAAAGTAGGGACAGTCGAGTATTTACCACTGTGTAACATCACCATTTCTTTTAATAACACTTATTAAGCGTTCGGGCACTGAAGATACCAGTCGGTTAAGTTTAGAAAGCAGGATTTCCCCTCATTCTTCCATTATGTAGGTCTTCAGCTGCGAAATTATACAAGGCCTTCATTGCCGTATTTTGTGCTTCATAATGCACCATTTTCAATTGGAGACAGGTCCGGACTGCAGGCAGGCCAATCTAACACCTGCACTCTCTGCTTACGCAGCCATGCACTTGTAATCTGGGCAGAATTTGGTTTGGTGTTGTCCTGCTGGAAAATGCAGGGACGTCCCTGGAGAAGACGGCGTCTGGATGACAGCATCTGTTGCTCCAAAATTTGTCCATATCTTTCTGCATTAATGGTTCCCTCACAGGTATGAAAGTTACCCATGCTATGGGCACTGACACACCCCCATACCATGACAGATGCTGGCTTTTGGACCTGACGCTGATAACAGCTTGGATGGTCCTTTTCCTCTTTGGCCCAAAGAACACAACGGCTGTTTTGTCCAAAAACTATTTGAAATGTTGACTCGTCAGACCACAAAACATGCTTCCACTGTGCTACTGTCCATCTCAGATGAGACTGTGCCCAGAGAAATCGGCGGTGCTTCTGGACAGTGTTGATGTATGGCTTCTGCTTTGCCTTAACCGCTTAGCGCACATGCCAAATCGGGCCAATCCTTGCCCATTTAGGGGGTACCCTATTTAAAGCTTTATACTCCAGATGTGAACACCACAGAGGCTAGAAAAATGTCTTAAATGAAGCAATACATTTGTACCATTTACAATACTATCTTAGATTACTTTATATTCATAATTTTGTAAGAAATAAAGTGCCACAAATGCAATTGTCTAGGCAAAATATCTAAAATGAATTTGCTCTTTTATAGTTCGCATTGAAATACTGAGAAATTGCATACAGCAGGTTAAAATGTAAATGTCCTGGATAAAAAACTTCATGACCACAAGTTCATAAAATCTAAGGGTGGATATGTAGAACTACTAAAGATCTATGCAGCAAAAACAAAGCAGTGTACCCAGCGTCTCCAAATCTACCCAAAATGTCTAAATTATGCATTGCTGTAAATCACAACATATTCACATATTTCACTACAAATCAACTGTTCTGACTCAAGAAACTCACTGTTGCATAATTTTCAAGTGGGAATTACAAGCTTTCCGTCAGTACAGTGGTCTAAAATAGCTAGGGGTCCAGAAACATATCCAAAATCTCTCTAACAAGGAATATAATGCTTTTTGTCTATTGTAAAGCATACCCAGATAGCACACATCCGTCTCGCCGATGTCGGGCTGAGATCGTAACGTCGCATTCTATTCATAATGTCTGACAAGCATCGGCCCATAGGCAGATTTCTTCAAATTTCTGTGCTCTATTTCAAACGTCTCAGATAGGTCGGCCCAGAGCCATAGAAAGATGGCTATGGCTCTGGGTCGGCCAACTGACTATTATAAATTTGCCGCCACCGCAACCAGCACTCTTCAAACTGTCACTTTCTCTTCGTATTCAAAAGGAGTTGTCGTAACGTTACTGGTTTTCAGGTAAACTGGCACTTGAAGTAAATTGTCATAAAATAGCTATTCTGTTAATTCTGTGACATTTAATAAAGTAGCTAATAAGGCACGACAGGGTGTGCCATTAGTATACGTTAGCACAGGTGAAGAGCCCAGATGCCGGCTCATTACTTAGCCAACTTTAGCTAGCTAGCTAGCATAAAGGGGATCCATTACCAACCAATTTGAGGCGACAACATCACAAAATTTTACTAAAAATGTAATTATAATGAAACTATCCCACATAATGCTATGATAATGTAGTTTGTTTAATAGCTTAAAATGTTCTTGAAACTATTCCTGTTTTTAAATCTAACGGCGTTTTGTCAGTTTACAAATGTGTTGCTAATTTTGACGATAGCGCTGCAATCCCCCTCTCAATGTTTATATATTTCTGTTTCTCTGTTCCTTGTTCTCTCTTTTCTGTGCTGGAGTTCTTTTAAGAGCTTGATGGCTTCAACATATCCAGCCTGATATTAAACTTGTCATTAACTTGAATCTTGTCTCTTCGTTATATCCACACACTGAGTCAGGTAGCTACTATAGCCCATTTTTGATGGTCAAGCATATTGTTTTTCATTGTATCCTCCTTATATTCCCATCAAATTTGATGTTTATTACATGTTCATTTGGTAAGTGAAAGATCGGTCATGGATAGTGAAATATTTGCTGTCTGAAATATCCAACCTAAATAAATAAAATGTCATAGTTAACAGAGGCTAGTCTGTAGCTGCTTTGATTCATCGTCCAAACATCGTCTGGAGGGCATTTTCGACCAAATGCCGACCTCGCGGCAATGTCTCGCCAATTAGCAAACACTCTCCACACTACATCTTGCCGACATAACTTCTATACATCAGGCAGACATCGGCAAGACGTATGTGTGCTATCTGGGATATTAATGAGCCCCTTATGAAGGTTTAAGATGAAACATTGATATCAGATTTCAAAATAATGCAAAAATATTGTCACACAATGCTGTACAGTACCTAAATGTGTAATACTTAACTCTTGTATGTATTTCTATACTCTGTACTCTCATATGGTTTCTTGTATGGGGATGGGACGATATGAAAACAATTTTCAACCATCCACCACGTTTTGGCAACTGTTGCATGCATCACAAATACTATTACACTACTAACTAATGCTTACATTACAGTGTGAAATATCCACATTATATAATATCACTAACCTATTCAAAGACACTCAATTTCAAAAATAACATATATAAGCTAAATATTTTGAGCAGTAATACTTACATAGCAATGATGAAATTGTATGTGTTCAGTAGATAGAGACAGAGACAGTAAATCAATGACACAGTCTAACTACTTCTGTTTTGCTCCAGAAGTCCTCAATAGTATTTTCCAAGAAATTACGAAAAATCGTTGACAACATTTCTTTAGGTGCAGCGTCTTTTACTGCTACCACAGAGTGAATGCGTAAGTGAATGTGATGCTAACAAAACTTTTGGTTACACTGACCTATAAAATGCTATTCCAAAAGCAAAATTAGACATGTTATACATCGTTAGAAAGCTTATACTCTCACCTAGCGAATAAATGAATTGCCCATCAAGCCAGACTGTACTCAAAAGGGTGACAACACCGTAAACAACACATGTGGTATTAGGCACAGCTATTTTGGTAGGCATCACAAATATGCGTATATTTCACAAACGGATTGTCCAAGACAATATATGACCACTCAGTCTCAAAAGGGACATCTCTATGTGTAAAACCAATGGTAAGGTTGTATATTTATTCAATATTTAGTCCCATATATTGACTGTAGAATGACATGGTATCATTTTAAAAACTTTCTCGTTTATTTCGTTATTCAGTGAGCAGCGTTTTCACTGCTGTATTGGCCTTTTCTTAGGGCTATTGTCGGGTTTATCTTATTGCTATGACGGAATATGATTTTTGAGTGGTGAAAGAATATTTTTATGAATGCCAAGATAGAAAATATTTTCCATTATGTCATGGGTGGGGGGTGTAGTTGCAGATGAGACTGCAGGGAGGGCGTGCGTGTTCGTATTCGGCATAGTTGTGGTGTATGTCTACTAATGAAACTAAAACAGCACGTTTCTGTTTTTAATCCATACTTTGGTTGCTGTAGCACTGAATGTCTGAGTTTCGTAATCTCGGCACGCAGGCATGCTGACCACTAGGGGCTTTGCGCTAAGAGGTTAACTTGCATCTGTAGATGTAGCGGTGAATGGTGTTGACTGACAAAGGTTTACCAAAGTATATGGCAAGCCGTTTTAACTTTAATTCATTTCTAGAGGATATCGCAAATTCAAATTCTAACTAGTTAGAATGCAAATTCTTGATATCATAAATTCGATTTTAACTACTTAAAATGCCAATTCTTGATATTGGAAATTCTATTTTAACTATTCAGATTTGAAAACGTTTTTCTCATTCATTCCAATGGGAGTTGGAATTTGACCTAGTTAAAATGCCAATTTCTGATATCAGAAAATCAATTACTGATATCAACAATTACTGATATCAACAATATAATTTCAACTAGTTCAAATACCTATTTCTGATATCATGAATTCAATTTTAATTAGTTAAAATTGGAATTCTTGATATCAATAATATAATTTTAAGTAGTTTTAATTAGAATGTCCAGTTTTAACTAGTTAAAATGATTCAAAGACTTGTTTTGTCTTTGATGTTTGTCTGATGTTACCTTTTGAAGACAAATATGACGTGTTGTTAAAAGGGTAGGCATTATAAGCAGCAGCTTCAGCCTACACCTGTTTCGGACTGCAGAGATCTTGGGTTGTGGTGTTGTTTTGTTTTTAGCTTGTGATATTTGAGTATCTGCCTCCTTTCGTGTAATTGTTGAATGCAGACCAAAAAATTTTTTTAATTTCATTTCAAAATACAATTCTTGATATCAAGAATGAAAGGTCCCATGAAATGAATGGGGAAAACGATTGAATTATAACTAGTTACAATTGAATTTCTGATATCAAGAATTTGCATTCTAACTAGTTAGAATTTGAATCTGCGATATCCTCTAGAAATGAATTAAAGCTGAAACGGCTTGCCATAGAAGTATTCCCGAGCCCATGTCATGATATCCATAACAAACGCATGATGACTTTTAAGACAGTGACATCTGAGGGATCGGAGATCACGCGCATTCAGAAGTGGTTTTCGGCCTTGCCCTTTACTCACCGAGATTTGACTGGATTCTTTGAATATTTTAATTATATTGTGCACTGTAGAGAGTGAAATGCCCAAAATCCTACCGATTTGACTTTGGGGTACGTTGTACTCAAAGTGCTGGATTATTCGCTGATGCATCTGTTGGCAAATTGGTGAGCCTCGACCCATCCTTGCTCTTGAAGGACTAGGCCTTTCTTGGAGGCTCTTTATGTGCTATAACACGATTGCCTCACCTGTTTCACATCACCTTGTTATTTCAACTTGTCAACTCAATATTAGTCCAAAATTGCCCCTGTCCGAACTTTTTTGGAACGTGTTATAGGCATACATTTCATAATAAACGTATATCTTCAAAAAACAACGAAGTTGATTAGGTAAAACATGAAATACCTTGCCTTTATACTGTCTTTGTTTGAATACAAGTCAAAGTAAATGTACAAATGAATGCTTTCTGTTTTTATTTGCATTTCATTTACCGTCCCAACTTTTTTGGAATTGGGGTTTTATATATGTATATATATATATATATATATATATAACTTTTTTTATTGAGGCCTATACTTAAGAGCGCATCATTTACGTTGTCTGGGAGCACTAATTCATTGACTGTTTTGAACAATAAGCCACAAACTTACCGAACCATTACATGGTATCGATACTGCATATAGAATACATTATATTGTTATTGTCAGGGTTCATAAGAAAGGGTCTGAGCTCCCATGAAAGCAGTAAAATCATACATCTGTGGGGGTCGCTAGCTAATACATTACCAACAACCATTATTTTAATCACAAATAATGCATTTTTCAACGTGATGAGTATTATTTATGTTAACGAGATAAGTAGACTAAAAGAAACATGTTTTCCAAAAGAACTAGACGCACTATATTCTCATGTGAATGACAGTATGGCTGCACTTCACCATCAAGCCACCATGGTGCACAGTGAAATATTGGGCAAACTATGCCTGTTCCTGTTGAGAGCGCACGAGCCGCAAACATTTGAACCCATTTGGAAGAAGAAGCTACTACATGTATTAGCCAACATTATTATTTCCAACAGGCGAGAGTCTGGAGGGGATTATGCGTGTTTGTGTATCTGTCCGCAGCTAATCTTGCATACTACTGGGCTGATCAGCCTAATTCATTTTGTGCATGCTGACGGCAGCCAAAGGACCTGAATTCTTGAATATTTTGCAAATCGGTCAACGACAAGTATTTTATTTGAATTAATTTCCATCATTGTTGTCCATTGAAATACATTGAGTGCTAACTCCTCACTCCTCCTAACCGGCCGGTAGGGGCCGCAAGTGATCAACAACTGCTTCCATTTAGAATGAAAGACCAGTGATGTAAAATGTCAATTTCAACGTTAAAATGCGAACAAAATAATCCGCCAACTAACGGGGTACGTTAATGTTTGAATCTGTGGCAATTATTTTGTTGGCATTTTCACGTTGAAATTGATATTTTACATCGCTGGTCTTTTGGAATTGTTCCTGTCCAGATTGTTCCTGTCCAGATTTGAAACGAAAGTGCCAGACTATAACGTCAGCATTAGCTCTGTCTAACACATCGTGGCTGATATGAATGAAATTAGCGAACATGTCACCACCTTTAGCGTTACTTCACTGAGTCTGTGTTTTTGGGATTTTCAGTGGCACATGGTAAAAACTTGTAATATTGTATTTGTCTGGTTGCATTGATTGTGTAGCCTCTATTGTTGCATCAGCAAAGCTAACACCCCTGGCGGAGATCTGCACTCTACTGAGTGCACTCTTCTAGTTTTTATAATATATTGAATAGAAAGTAGTAGTATAGACTAGCTACCATGCCACCGGCAGCTCCCAGCATTCCCCGCGCACGGGACACTTTATTAGGTTTGTGCAGGACTGTTGCCCTGTAAATGTTGTAAATAGCATGATTATTGTCTTGTACAAACATATCTGTGTTGTATGATTCGTGTTTTGTTGTCTTTGGTTGTTTGTGTGGTGTGCCACCGTGGGTGAGACGAAGGAGGAGTTTGAAGGGCTTCTCCCCTGTTCGCTATTGTGAATCGAACTGAGCAAATGTTTAGTTTCCGTATTGAATGTTTCTCAATAATGCTCAATTGAGTTTGAACTATTTTACGTGTCAGCTTTCATCACGGATCCTCACCACGTTGCACCTAACATTAGTTATTTTAGAGACCCCCACAAAGCTCAGATTATAACTCGAACCCTGGTTATTATATTATATTGGCCTATAATGAATTTCAGCCTTTAGTATTGACTTTTTTGAGTGTCAGTCATAATCCTGTTATGTATATAATTATCTAGGTCTCTTATGAGCTTTATTATATCTGCTGTTTTCTGGGTTATATATCTATCTCCAGTCTTTAATTTCTGAAACAAGGATTCACGTTTACCTTTCTTCTACACATATTCCTTAATTCACAAAGTCATTAATTAATTCATCCATTCATTCATTTATCCATTCATACACTCATCAATTATTACATTTATGCACATACCCATTCATTCATTCATTCATTCCTGTATCTGTTTATATACCCAACTATTCATATATTCATATATACGTTCCTCATCTCATTTATTCATTCATTCATCCATTCATTATATTCATACATACATATACATATACATATACAGCTCAAAGTTCTTTACAGTAATGAGTGTGAACTCACCATTTGCAGCCATTTTGCACCAGAACGCTCACCACACATTAGCTAAAGGTGGAGAGGGAGGAAACTTTTTTGCCAATTAAATCATTAATAGACAGAGATAGCTAGTCTAGTTTTCAATGAGGCTATAATGACTTCCTTTTGAGAGGATCTATTCACTGGCCCGTGGAAAGAGAAAATGAAATTATATGATGTGTCACGTCACTGATTTTTCAAATAGAACCGCCAAAGGAAAGCATACAGAAATAGCAGAAAAACTCATGATAATGGCAGTTATTGCATGCTAAGCCTGCACTGCTACTTGTAGCCTTCTTTTGGTTTGTAATTGAAATATTGTTGTCAACATTCGCTAGCTAGCTAAAAATAATATAACACTAAATGTAACAATATATTGCAACAATATAAGACTAAAAACTGTGAAGCTGAATGATGTCTTTCTCACAGCAGAAAGACAATCCTCTTTGGAAAATGTTATCTTTAGCTTGCAAATCTCTGCCTACTTACTGTTAACTTGGTTTTTAGCATGATATCATTGATATATATTTTTAAGTTTCCTATAGCTCTGTTGGAGGTAATTACTGTTTTGTTCTCCAAATTTTTCTCTTTGATTTCCTAGGCTGAAATACTCTTGCAGACAATAACAGTAGGCTTCTTGCATTTAATAGTGGTTTGCAAAGAACCGTAGCTGCATTACTAGCCACAGATGTTTCAACAATGAGGAGTAAGTCATTTGCTTGCTCAATTAGAGACAATAACTGTTTGACAGGTCCAGCAAAAACATATGGACATTTTCTCTCAAAAAGAGTAAACAAAAAAGCTGGTCGGTGAAAGGTTTTGATAGCGATAGCTACCACAGGACCACACAATCACCCCTCAATCTGTATCTGTGCGGACTTGTGCCAAGTTCTTGCTTGTTTGCCTGTATTTGTTACTCTAGGATGTATTTGGGACATTTCTGGCCATTTCTTTCTTCTTTGTTGGCTATATCTGAAACGCATATGACCAATAGAATAAGAAGTAGAAGAAGAGCAAATGTGCGTGGATCTGGCTATAGTGGTGTGTTTTCAGCTGGGTTAGTGCTAGAGGCATAGGGTCTGCTTGGTGGCTTATGCTTGGTGTAGCTGCCATTATTAGCAAACTAAATTCAGTTATGCTAGGTAATGTTGGCCATGATGGCCTGAATTTGCTGTGGGTCCAATATTTTACAAAGTATCAGTTTAAGGCTGAAGAATAAGATTGCAGTCCAGTTCTCGGCTCATATGGGCTAGCTACCATATCTGTGTGTGTGTCTGGCTGTGTCTGTCTTTGTGTGTGTGTGTGTGTGTTGATATTTGATGAGATGGATGCCACAGTGATTCTTTTTTATGAGTGTTTGGTCCATTTGTTCAAAATAGCAGAACGTACTTAATCCAGCTGTTGCTGCTTTATTGCACTTTAGCTCTCACTTCAAACTTTGTTTTAAGGCATTACACTGGCTCAGTAGAATGCGACATGGTTTATTGTACCCTTTCTTGGACATTTCTGGAGTTCAGGAAAAGTGCAGCATTTCTTTGATATTTACAGCCTGAGGCTGCACTACCATCATGTTGTACAACTTAATTAAGGAAGCTGGTTCTGGTTATGCTTCACTGGAACCTTTTTGGCTTCTTCTCTCTGCGTGTCAAGATTTTATTTGTCATCTGATGAAAATCTTATGATGCCAAATTTAATCAAATCTGCAAATGCAATTAAAAGTCTTATCTGTGTGTATAATTTATTGTACCTCAAATCTTTTTATTAACCTCTAGTAAGTATATAAAAAGATAGCCCAAACATACCTAATTTGGCTGTTTCCATTAACATTTTTCTTTTTTTTTTACACAATGTGCTTTTTTATTGTGAAAACTGGGTTCAATGTAAACATGGTTATTGCTTCAACAAACAAGTCCAAGTCAAGTCTAAGTTACTTTAGACTTGAACATTTTTTTCAATTCAGGTTCTCTACACTACAGAACATCGCTGTATGTATAAAATGTGCACCAGGGCTCTCCCCCAGAGGGAATTCACTGAGTCGTAATGAAAATACCGCTCAGAGCATCGGAAAATCTACTGATGGGGGTCGTATGCGAGCTATGAGTAAAATGCATTTACAACAAGATTCCAAGACATCGCCTAATTACCCTGCATAATATGGAACACAGTATTTCAGAAATAGGAGTTTTCAGATAATATTTAATGTTCTCCCTTATATTTTGAAATGATATGAAAGAAAACATTTGTTTAACTTGTTGAAACCTTTCTCAGCACACACAAGATTATCTTCATTTTCTTGTTCATATATTCTTAGGGAAAAAAGAACCCTGGTAGCAGAATCACTAGGAACATAATTTTGTAATGTGCTGACAGGTGGTAGGTTCTCCCTGGGACTTCAGTTTAAGTCAAATAAAGACATCTGTCAACAGCTGAGACACCATGTCCCTGAAACAGCTGAGACACCATGTCCCTGAAACAGTTGAGAAACCATGTCCCTGAAACAGCTGAGACTAACGTCCCTGAAACAACTGAGACACCCCGTCCCTGAAACAGCTGAGACACCACGTCCCTGAAACAGCTGAGACTAACGTCCCTGGAACAGCTGAGACTAACGTCCCTGAAGCAGCTGAGACACCACGTCCCTGAAACAGCTGAGACTAACGTCCCTGAAACAGCTGCGACACCACGTCCCTGAAACAGCTGAGACTAACGTCCCTGAAACAGCTGCGACACCACGTCCCTGAAACAGCTGAGACTAACGTCCCTGAAACAGCTGCGACACCACGTCCCTGGAACAGCTGAGACACCACGTCCCTGGAACAGCTGAGACTAACATCCCTGAAACAGCTGAGACACCATGTCCCTGAAACAGCTGATACACCACGTCCCTGAAACAGCTGAGACACCACATCCCTGAAACAGCTGACACTAACGTCCCTGAAACAGCTGAGACTAGTGTCCCTGAAACAGCTGAGACACCATGTCTCTGAAACAGCTGAGAAACCATGTCCCTGAAACAGCTGAGACACCACGTCCCTGAAACAGCTGAGACTAATGTCCTGGGAACAGCTGAGACTAACATCCCAGAAACAGCTGCGACACCACGTCCCTGAAACAGCTGAGACACCATGTCCCTGAAACAGCTGAGACTAACATCCCTGAAACTGCTGAGACTAACATCCCTGAAACAGCTGAGACACCACATCCTTGAAACAGCTGAGACACCATGTCCCTGAAAAAGCTGAGACACCATGTCCCTGAAACAGCTGAGACACCATGTCCCTGAAACAGCTGAGACTAACGTCCCTGAAACAGCTGCAACACCACCTCCCTGAAACAGCTAAGACTAACATCCCTGAAACAGCTGAGACTGACGTCCCTGAAACAGCTGAGACACCCATGTCCCTGAAGCAGCTGAGACACCATGTCCTTGAAACAGCTGAGACTAACGTCCCTGAAACAGCTGCAACACCACGTCCCTGGAACAGCTCAGACTAACGTCCCTGAAGCAGCTGAGACACCACGTCCCTGAAACAGCTGAGACTAACGTCCCTGAAACAGCTGCGACACCACGTCCCTGAAACAGCTGAGACTAACGTCCCTGAAACAGCTGAGACACCACGTCCCTGAAACTGCTGAGACTAACGTCCCTAGAACAGCTGAGACACCACGTCCCTGAAACAGCTGAGACTAACGTCCCTGAAACAGCTGAGACATCATGTCCCTGAAACAGCTTAGAAACCATGTCCCTGAAACAGCTGAGACACCACGTCCCTGAAACTGCTGAGACTAACGTCCCTGGAACAGCTGAGACACCACGTCCCTGAAACAGCTGAGACTAACGTCCCTGAAACAGCTGAGACACCATGTCCCTGAAACAGCTGAGAAACCATGTCCCTGAAACAGCTGAGACACCACGTCCCGGGAACAGCTGAGACTAACGTCCCTGAAACAGCTGAGACTAACGTCCCTGAAACAGCTGCAACACCACGTCCCTGAAACAGCTGAGACACCATGTCCCTGAAATAGCTGAGACTAACGTCCCTGAAACAGCTGAGACACCACGTCCCTGGAACAGCTGAGACTAACATCCCTGAAACAGCTGAGACTAACGTCCCTGAAACAGCTGAGACACCACATCCCTGGAACAGCTGAGACATCATGTCCCTGAAATAGCTGAGACACCATGTCCCTGAAACAGCTGAGACTAACATCCCTGAAACAGCTGCGACACCACCTCCCTGAAACAGCTGAGACACCACGTCCCTGGAACAGCTGCGACACCACGTCCCTGGAACAGCTGAGACTAATGTCCCTGAAACAGCTGAGACACCACGTCTTTGAAACAGCTGAGACTAACGTCCCTGAAACAGGTGAGACTCCACGTCTTTGAAACAGCTGAGACACCAGGTCCCTGAAACAGCTGAGGCTAATGTCCCTGAAACAGCTGAGACTGACGTCCCTGAAACAGCTGAGACACCATGTCCCTGAAGCAGCTGAGACACCATGTCCTTGAAACAGCTGAGACACCATGTCCCTGGAACACCACGTCCTTGAAACAGCTGAGACACCATGTCCCTGGAACAGCTGAGACACCATGTCCTTGAAACAGCTGATACACCATGTCCCTGAAACAGCTTAGACACCATGTCCCTGAAACACCATGTCCTTGAAACAGCTGAGACACCATGTTCCTGGAACAGCTGAGACACCACATTCTTGAAACAGCTGCAACTCCATGTCCCTGAAACAGCTGAGACTAACGTCCCTGAAACATCTGAGACACCATGTCCCTGAAGCAGCTGAGACACCATATCCTTGAAACAGCTGAGACACCATGTCCCTGGAACACCACGTCCTTGAAACAGCTGAGACACCATGTCCCTGAAATAGCTGAGACACCATGTCCCTGAAGCTCAGACATACTCATGCCCAGTGCAATGGCCTTAGACAATGGCCATAGTTGTTTACATCACAAGTGATGAGACACCGAGTCATACTATATAATTATATATCAGTCATACTATATGGTTAGCTGGCTAGAGTGAGAATTTCAATTTCATACTGTCTCATGAACTGGGGTGGGATGGGGTAAAAATTATTATCACAGACCAAGGTGGACAGGGGAGTTTATTGGGATGGTGGACTAGGGAGAGGGGGTGGAGATTGCGATCACAAATTGGAAGGTGGGGGGGCATCACGTTGCTCTGGCTTGACATTTTTTGAGGGCGCATGAGAGCGTGGGATTAAGGCTGAAAGCATGAGTTGGCAACCCTGTACTATATAGAGAAGGATTTCTAGTGATTTACTGATTTTCTGAATTGCAGAGGACATGATGTGAAAATCCATTAGGGATCCGCCTTTGTGAAGGTTAACCTTAACTGATGAATGGAGATACAGATACAGATACAGACACCTGGAACAAGCCTTTATAATTGGTTAGCTTTGCTAAAATTTTTACCAGTGTTGACTTTCAGCATAATCCAAGATGCAGCATAATAACTTGAAACAGTTTTAACAAATTAATGTAATGGATCTCTTTTCCAAAAGTACGGCTTCATTTTTCCATTTCTGTTTCTGCTCCTCTATTTTCTGTTTGGACTCCAAATTTACATTTCAAAGTTTGGAGGATTATTATTATTTCTTTTTATGCCAGCAGTAGTCACAGCAGAGGGAGCATAAGACAACAATTTAAGAACACCTGGCTACTTGCATTCCAGAGATTTCGCTCTCACCATTTTTCTGAGTTGATTGAGCTGGTTGCCAGCATGCTTTGTTGATAGAGCCAATTCTGTTTAAATATTTTATTTTTTGTCTTCCCAACTTGCAAACTGTGGCATGATAAGAAGCATCACACACTTCAGAAGAGAGCATGTGCTTGTCTACTCTTTACTGAATCAACAATGGTGGTTAGGATGAGCATTGCAGCATGATCATGACGGGGTATTCCAAATTGTGTTGAAAAGAAGGGAGACGGCAAAAAAATGGAAAAGGTGTGTAATTGATGTGTGCATCAATAATAATAATAATAATAATAATTAAAGCCGCAAGCGGCGTTGGGAGGGGTCCAAGCATTGGCACCATCGCACCCCTTATGGAGCGATTTTAAAATGGCTTTGTCCTCATGATCATATACCTTCACCCAACATATCTACTGAATATCATGATGATTGTATAAAATATTGATGACTTATGGCCAATTTTGTGCTAAGAGACGCTTTTGGATGACGTAGTTGTGTCATCATGGATGTGTCCTGGCCGCTTCCCGTAAAGGCCTTTAGATGGCATGTCGTAACACTTAGATGGCCTGGCGTGTATGTACAGCTGCAGGGCTTCCATGCCAGAACTCAAAAAGGCGTCACATTAGTGCTGTCATGATACCAAAATTTTGACTTTGATACCGATACCACGTTTAGTATCACGATACTCGATACTGATTCAATACTAGGTACCTAACGATACTAAAATTACCTTAATAGATCAGAAACGTAATGTCCACAAGGGTTGACCTCATTTTCGAATTCACGGTTTATTAAAAACCAGGTTTATTAACAACCTTTAAGTTGAAGCCTGTTCAACATATTAATAAGCATAGGCCTATAGTGTTACAACACTAAACAATAGAAAAATATATTAAATATATTTCAAAAATTAAACAATTGCAAACTAAATAAACAGGTCTTTCACTTTTAAATAGATCTAAAAACAGCATATTTTAATAACAATACAGCATCTTCTTATAATAAAATATTTACAAATTAGAACACCTATTGCTACTGAAGTCAACTGAGTCGAAGCTTGCACTGTATCAACGAAGTGAATGCACAAGCGCACTTCACCTCACTTGGCAACCTTAGTTGCTACTGCCATCTAGCGAAGATTCTGACAAATGACACTTTTCATCCTCTCAATCAGTAATGCGGGAGACACATTTCCCTGGCTTTTACATCTGACACAAAACTACCGAATACCGTGCGACACTACGTCAGACCCATATTCCAATCCATTGCTCAGCTTAGCAGAGAATGCACATTTCAGAGCGCCTCAGAGACAGATAGAATAGTAACACATAAATACACATTTAAAATAATAAATACAACATTGAGAAAAAACGAAACAAAAGACGAAATATCAACTCGCGACCTGTGTGCTGCGTGCAGAGTAGCCTACCGTATTATTTATTTAGACATTGGCAGATAAGAAAATTTTCGGTTACGCTGACCTATAAAACGCTATTCCAAAAGCAAAATCAGACATGTTATACATCGTTAGAAAGCTTATACTCTCACCTACTGAATAAATGAATGGTCAATCAAGCCAAATTGTACTAAAAAGGGCGACAACGCCGTAAGCAACAGGTGTGGTATTACGCACAGCTATTTTTGAAGGCAGCCTACCCAGGTATCACAAATGCGCGTATATTTCACAAATGGATTTTCCAAAGCCGCGTTTCCACCCAAAGTACCCGGGACTTTTAGTCCCAGGAACTACTTTTCAAGGAACTAAAAGGTTCCGTCAGTCCATTGTTGTCTGCGTTTCCATCGCGGTCTAAAGACCCGCGAAGATTAGGCAAATTAGTCCACTGACGTATGAAAAAGCGACGTCGTCGTCGGTCTATCTGTCGTGTGGTTTCTTCTGTAACCCCATACTACCACCGAAGTAACCTACATTATTTTCTAATAACCGGGACAGCCCCAAGGGGTTTATTCCACTCATACAACGGATACCAACAATGACTATATATGGTTACTTTAGTATTTATTGATTTTTATCGACTTAATCACCTGAAATTGAAATATTCTTCCGTGGCCGTTTGGGCATATTTTACCATTGTCAAGCAAAACTCTTGTTGGTAGTTCGACTTGTGGACCGTTGTTATGCAACAAATAGGATATAACAGGCCAATAGTCAGATTGTAACTGTTTTATATATCCTCTCAAACACATTCATTATGTTTTTATGCGAACATTCACTTTCATGTCTTGACATCCGAGGCGACAGAATGCATTCACATTCCACAAATAACTGGTAACAACATTTATAGCAGAAAACATGCAGACGTCGTAAACAATTTGCTGTTGAATTGATTACTTCGACTCTCATCGCCAATTCCATATAGGCTAATTGCAAAATGGCAAGAATAAATAGAATGAAAACTCGGACTTGCGTGAAAATTTAAATTAATATTGCAGTGGTACAGCCACCATTTGCTTTCCTTCAAAGTTACTGCTAACGGAGCAGCGAAGTGTGCCCTCCAGATGCGAACCATGCACCATAAATTAGTCCATAGTCTTCCTGGGCTGCGTTTCCGAGTTTCGATGTACCTTAACGTTTTACGAAGGCTCCTAAGGTATACCTTTCAAAGGGAAACCGCTTTTTTACGAGTGTTTCCCAGACTATACCTTAAGGCAACTGTTAAGGGATACCTCAAAGGTACATCGTAAGTTGGAGCTGGCCTTCACTGTGGTTCTAAAAAGTTTATCAATCGATGCCAAGGGAATCGATTGTCTCACTTGTAAAGGCTTGTGAATTACGTTTTAATATAACAAGTGTTGTCATAATCATTTTACATCAATCTAATATTGCAGAAGAGGAAGCTATGCCTACTAGAGATCATCTGCTAATCTCTTTCATAGTCCTTTAAGACGAGACCTTATGATAGTTTCAACATATAGGCTACAAAGGATAAAATAAAAAGCATCAATCGGGATATATAAGCCATAGTCTGGGACTTTGTGGAAGCCCAGGGAAAAGGATATAGGCTGTATGGGTGAATTATGGGTCTAATGTCAATTTGTTTTTGTCACACAACATATAGGCAACTGTAGCAGCATATCACTGCACTGCACTGATTCCCGCGAACTTTTCTCTGCAATGCAAAAATGATCGTAGACGAAAGGCAAAAGTGCGTCTGTGGAAATTGATCATGATGAATTCTATACCGGGTGCCTTATGAATAGGTCTACCTGTTAAAGTGATTTGTTCATCCACCTTAATTTGCTGTTGGATAATCTTAAGTTTAACCAAGAATATCATTATTGGGTTGTTTACCGAAAATCGTAAAACAACATGGTAAGAAAAATGTTCCGTAATGTTGATATTTACCCAGTGCTATTTTGTTTTATATAGGAAGTGTGAGCTAAAGGAAGGGGATGTAGATCATTTGGCTATGTTTGTTCATTATGAGCCACTGTACCTGTATGTGTGTTTATGGCTAGGCTAATCAACGTGCTCTAGTTCGGTCATGCAAGTAGACTCACTCAACGTTGGTTTTGCACACACAGGTTTTATATTCTTAATAAACCGGCGGTTTGTTCCAAGTCAGTGTGATCATTGATTCACACACAAACGAACTAATTTCTACAGGGTATGCAGTCAGAAAAGCCATATCCTCAGTTAGCGCCACTACGTATAAATTAAAAAACTTTTTTTTTTCTTTTCACAAATTGGATTAGTATCATTGATAGGCCCTATACTTAATTACCATCATGATGGGGATAGACAGGTAAAACGACAACATTCTCACGACGTGCTATGCACAGACACGTTGATTGGATAATTACTTTTCGTAAAGTTAATATTACACTGTCGTTTTCGCATGCCGATGTGCTACTAGATGCGCACTGTAGTACAACTGTCGATTTGAAAAGCAAAATGTTGGCATAATAAGGCAAAACTGTGACAGGATTAGTTGAGCGCAGCGCAAAGGGACAACTTACGAGTGCCTCAGACCACCCTTTTAAAGGTATACCTTTCATAAGGTATACCTTAGCTAAAGAGACGCTGGGAAACAGCTCGAGACCTAAAGGAAGACCTTAAGGTATACGTTACAACGCACGTAGCGCTAAGGAGACTCTGGGAAACGCAGCCCTGGTCTTTTCGTGGAATTGAAGAATCGCAGAGTAAAATTATGGCAGTCTGAAAAAGCAAAAGGGACGATTACTAGAATTAACCTGTTATTTCACCCTGACAAAAAGTGCGGATGGTGATTTCCAGTTTGCAGAACTACCGCATACCTCACATAACTGTATCAAACATTTTAATTATCAATTCAATCAATTATAACGGGCTAACAAAGAAAATCCGGAAGAAAATATTCAGCAACCGAATTAAACTGTTTGAATGTTTTGGTACGTAATATGCTGTCCCAGCACAAATGCTTAACATTTTATAAAACGAATACTAAAAGAACAGAAGAGCACACATTATAATCCTCAATCTTAATTTCTCATCTGTTCCAAAACGTTGGCTGGCTTTAACCAAAAGTAGTGTTGGAAAACAGACAGTTTTGTGTATTCTGCGTTTGGGAAGTTTCCGCTGGGCCCCAGGGGGGAAGGGGGTGAGCCCCCCTGTTGTATTCAATTTCAATGTGAATGGTACCTGTTTGAATAGGTAGGATGGATTTGAATTTGAATGGTCCAATCGGAAGGAAGCACAGCCTCTATCACCAATCAGAGGCAGTGCCCCCTTTCAACAATATAATTCCACAATATGCAAATACCAGTCTACTGTAAACTGTATAAATCTGATCACCCACCAATACTATTTTGAACTTCCTTGCTGAGTTGTTCCCGTAGCCGGCTGCGTAATAAATCTTCCTGTTTTTACTACAAACTTTTGATCTGCTTCTTCCTGGGCTAACGGTCATTTTACCTGTTTTTGGGAACATCTTGATTCCCCTACAAATGGCGCTGCGAGCAGGGTGATTCGATTCCTGACCTCGTGGTTCCCGACGATGCAGAGGAGTGAGTACTTGTTCTACCACCATAATTAGGCGATTGGAAGGCAACTTGCGGAGGTCTGGACGCTCCACCAGTGGTATGTAACCTATACTGTAACTTGACCGTGTAGAAGCAATTAATTGTTTGTAGTTAAACTGGTCTTTTGGCTATGTGTTGTTTTTAAACTATGTTATGTTTAACTGATCAGGTAATGTTTTGAAAGTACCAGCCTGATGATGGTTTGATATAGCTATACGTGACAGGGTGATGTTCATCCTAACCGGCGAGTGAGTTTCACGCCAAGAACAAAGGTGAATACGTGGTTGCGTAGCTGCGGCAGGCTGAGTTTGCCCGCGGCCCAGAGTGATATTATTTTCACGTCGGTTATTTGGTCATGGGGACCGATGAGCGTATTCGTGTCTGTGTTTTCATGTCCGGGAGAGTTGAGTTTTGCGCCGCTCAGAGTAAGACAAGAGTGTCTCTAACTAGTATCTCTGAGTACGTTACGCGCCGTTGACATTTCAACCCGCAGTCCCAGGTGACAAACTATTTTCATGTCTTGGGTAGTAGGTTAGAAACCTCAGCGTACTCTGTCTGTGTTTTATGTCCGAGAGAGTTGAGTTTTGCCCTTGCCTAGAGTGAGGACAAGGAGGAGTCTCTCACTAGGTTTTTGTGAGTTGTGCTGAGGCAGGCTGAGTTTGGCCTCAGTCCAGGGACGAAGTTGTTCCGCCTGAGTATTAGGGAGTGGGCTATTATAGTGCTTTCCTAGAAGCTTATCGTGTCGCGTAAATCACGTCATTGTTCCGTTGTCCGTACCGTCTTGGGTCAGTATTGTTGTTTGATCTTGTTCCGTTGTCCATACCGTCTTGGGTCAGTATTGTTGTTTGATCTTGTTCCGAGTCTCTATTGTTTCATGTCGTATTGTTCTTGTTCATGTATGTTAAGTGTTGGCCAGTAACGCGCATTTATAATTATATATTATTATATCTAGATACAGACTGATATGAAGTGTACACAATATAGTTGACAGATTATATTACCTAAGTAATATAATAGAATCATAGATAGTATTATAAACTGATTGAGGTTCTGGTCTATTAGCCTAAGGACTGCGGACCCTATATAAGCCTGAAATAATGGAGTAAGGTTAATAATGACTAATCTACAGATCTCTGAAGAGTTTTTCAATTGTGGGGACTAAAAAAATGGTGAAAGACAGGTTGAGTGAAGAAGGTTAGGAAGGCTGCTATGTGTTCTCTGCTAGGGAAAAAGGTGAGAACGGGCCTTTAGAGATACGCTGCTATCTTATGGTAATTCAGGGAATGAATTGAGTAGAGGCAGTGGTGATTTCCTGACCATGGTAATTGATGGTAGTCTTCCCATTTTTTAGAAACAAAGCATTGTGGAGAAATGATTACGCTTTAAGAGACTGTAGTGATCTATTGGGCATGGGCTGCATATATATTTTTTTTTTAAATATCATAAGGATGTGGACACCATAAGCCCCTAAATATTCTTCATTTATGAGCCCAAGATAAGGGAGTAAAAATAAATAAATAAATAAATAAATTAGATATCATCCTATAGGGCTATCAGCCCTACATATATTTATAAAAATTATACAACATTAAAATGTAACTGTGGGTGATCTGTGGGGTTACCAAGGGCAACCGAGGCCGTGTAAATACACCAGAGATGGAGGAACTAGAATGTTGCATTGGAAGGTTTGAGTACGTGTAAAAGATGGAGATAAAATACGGAAGTATTGAACAGAAGAGAAGGGTTTTGGTGCAAGGTAGTATACTGCCTTTACTGCAGTACTGTGGGAGACGCTGAGGACCTTGCTCAAACATGGCAGGAAGTTAGGCACTGGAAAGCCAGTGAGATTTACAGGGAAATTGCAAGTAGGGATTTGGCGGAAGTGTGTTCGAAAGTACTCGTATGTGGAGAATTGAGGAAGGATTTTAAATGACTGGTGATATTTGAGCTTGTGGGTGAATAGGAGATTCCTGACTACTGCAGGAACCCCCAATACAAAATGGGGGATTGGTACAAGAAACCAACTAATCAATTCAAATGGACTAATCATTTGTTTTGAGTGAATATTGCAGGCTTGTGTCCCAAGTGTCTTTCACAGGATCACAGAACTGGACCTGACCTGGCTGAGGACAAAGCAACATTCCTGGTTGAACCTGGATCCTGGTGAAAAACATAATTGGACGACATTTTATCCAAATTTGGTCTGGACCACACAGGCTCATGATTCCATCAGCTGCTTCCAGTGACTGGAACTCTGGTGTGGTCCTACATCACATAGTTAGGAAAATACAAGGGTGAGACCCAACATGGAGCACAATAATCCCCGTCTACCCTTATAGCCCCTGGGGGCTATCTATCTCTCCATTCAGACACATATTTCCAGGACAAGATGTGCACCAACACGGCAGGCGGAAGTTGAATCTGGATGATGGCCCCACAAAAGACATTTTTAATGTTGTACATTTTTGGTGTCCTGTTTTAATGTTGTACATTTTTGGTGTTTTGTTGTAATGTTGTATGGTATATAGTGAAAGGTAGCCACTGGGTCCATAGCGAATGGCACAATATTGGTGACAAACGGAGGACTACTTTCTAACCAAACTAATCAATGCCTAACATTTCCTACTGCTCTAATCGAACTGACACCTCTACCACTATCTCTATTCTAATCACTCCTGATGTCACCAGTAAACACCTCTGCTCCAGCACTTCATAGCTGGGTGTTAACCCTAATAACAAATGCAGCTAAAAGGCAGCATTTGGCCCAGTGGCTAGTAGGTAGTATTTGTGTGTATTGTCACATTGTAAGCAGAGGTGCCTGTACCTGGTAATAGGCCTTGTACACGACGCTTGTAGAATTCTTTCCTTTGTTTTCTTTAACATTATTCAGCCGGCCTTACCCATATCAATGGGTTCTCATATATCATGCTTACTACACTTTTAGAATATTGGTCAACCTCTCTTAATGTCTGCCCAGTGCCAGCCAGCAGCAGATGGGCTTCCCCTTTGTGAGCCGGGTTCTGCTCAAGGTTTCTTCATATTAAAATCTGGAAGTTTTTCCTTGCCACGGTTGCCATAGGCGTGCCACAAGGGGATTTTAGGCCTGGGTTCTATATGTGGGAGGTGTAACTGACCAATTGACAATACTGTTCTGATTTCCTGTAAGCAAGTTGACCTCGCCATATGCTTTATGTTGGGTCAAAAAGGAGGGACTGTTGGGAAACAGACAGTTTTGTGTATTCTGCGTTTGGGAAGTTTCCGCTGGGCCCCAGGGGGGAAGGGGGTGAGCCCCCCTGTTGTATTCAATTTCAATGTGAATGGTACCTGTTTGAATAGGTAGGATGGATTTGAATTTGAATGGTCCAATCGGAAGGAAGCACAGCCTCTATCACCAATCAGAGGCAGTGCCCCCTTTCAACAATATAATTCCACAATATGCAGATACCAGTCTACTGTAAACTGTATAAATCTGATCACCCACCAATACTATTTTGAACTTCCTTGCTGAGTTGTTCCCGTAGCCGGCTGCGTAATAAATCTTCCTGTTTTTACTACAAACTTTTGATCTGCTTCTTCCTGGGCTAACGGTCATTTTACCTGTTTTTGGGAACATCTTGATTCCCCTACAGTAGGCTACTGCGCCGCATAACATACAAGTTTGAATTCAAGTTATTATTATGAAAATAAATCGGTTTGCGGCTGCAGACTTTTAAAAATGGCGGTTGAAATAAAATACTGCGAGTAGTCGACCAATCAGAAATATTCAGCGCTTGCGCCCCACCCCAAAAGTTCCAGTACTTTTGGAAAGTACTACCCCCCGAGCAGGGACTTTTTTGGGGTAAAATAAAGTCCCCGGAACTTAATATAGACCCTGGTCCCTGCGGTGGAAACGCGGCTCAAGACAATATATGACTACTCAGTCTCAAAAAGCATCGGTTGATGAAGTTTTGTGTTGATCTGACTTACGGTGTGGGAGTTATGACCTTTAAGCATGACCCTTTGTTATAGCTCACCATCTGGCCGACAGAGGTGATTTGTAGTGCCTGAGTAGTAGGGGGCCATAGGACCCCACTTACCAAATTTGGTTGGTCTACAACTTATGGTTGCTGAGCCTCAGACATTTTAGCGCAGAAAGCTTCCACGCCCCAACAAAAAGTCAAAATGGTGGGCAAACAATATGGCAGACATAGGTGGTCCCAATAGCAAAGTTGTAGAGCACGTTCAGATGCATAGGTCATTGACGTTTTGTGTTGATCTAACTTATGGTGTGGGAGTTATGGCCTTTTACGCATGACCCTGTTATAGCGTCACCATCTGGTCGACATAGGTGATTTGTAGTGCCTGAGTAGTGGGGGGCCATAGGAACCCACCTACCAAATTTGGTTGTTCTAGGACTTATGATTGCTGAGCCTCAGACACCTTTAGCAGAGAAAAATAAGAATAAAATTAATAATAATCCTAACAGATACAATAGGGTTCCACCAGCTTCGCTGCTTGGACCCCTAATAGTAATCCTAACAGATACAATAGGGTTCCACCAGCTTCGCTGCTTGGACCCCTAATAACTTATATAATAATAAGTTATGAACATACATGGTGCTTTGTAAATTACTGTGGACCTCCTGTGATGCAGTACGGTAAAATGTTTATAAATTTCTGAAAGGAAGCTTTCAATAAAGAACATGAGTACTTATTTAGGAGCGAATTCTGTGAGTAACAGGTTTTAAAGATCAAATGAACTACATCTTAGAAATGAAGCACAAGCGACAAACCTGTGCTTTTAAAATTAGTGTTGTTAAAATTGGCAAGGTTGAGTTTGGAGTGTGTATAACTGTGTAAAGGACTGTGTTTACTAAACAATAGTGTATTATTCTGTGTTCAATGAGTTCAGTGTTTTGGGTTTAAGGTCAGTCAGTGTTTTTTAATTTACTGTGTATTATTTTACCTTCTTTGATATCTAGCAGACAGGTCAGTTAAAGAGATTGCTGGCAAGAGTCAATCCCCCTCTCCCCCAACCTGGCTGCAGTGAAACACACAAGCCTACTGTGTTTGTTTCTGTGGCTTCCATTGTCTCATTCCTGCCACTATCGCAGAAATGCACATGAAAAATTATCTGTCTGGGACAGGTTTGAAACCCAGATATTCCTCCTGGAATTCTTTCAACATTTGTTTGTTGTTATTATTTTTGTTTGTGGTGTTGCTGTTGTTTTATTTGACATATTAAATACACAAAATACTACTTCACCCGAAGACTGTCATCACATACACATACAAAACTGTTGAGGATTTAAAATACACAATAAAGCCCACAGGCTAATTTCCCTATTTTCCTTAATTTCATCTTAATGAAGGTGTATTATTTGGGCTTCAGGCAGGCACTCTGTTTCAGTGAATCTTATAGAGGGAAGGGTCAATCAGGACCACAGAGCTAGCAGTAAGTTAAGCTTAGTGTTGCGTATATCCATTTTGTCTCATATTTTATGCTGTCATAGCATAGCCCCCCAAGGGCTTTCACATATTACTCTCAGGCCTCTCCATGTGCAATATATATCATCGCAGTTATGTGGTTCCTAATCCACTTCTGTTGTCTTTGTAGTGGCTTCTCTCCCTTTTCCCCACCCTGACTTCACAGACTGCTCCTTCTCCATCCCTCGTCTGGTTCAAGTCCATACCATGACATAACCCGAAGGGCAAAACATATTAACCTTGTTCTTCTGAACTGCATATTAATATGCATTTCTTTGCTTGAATTTTACCAGCTAGTTTAGTAACTCTAATCATAATCAGCCCAACTACAAAGATTAATTTGTACAATTGATTTCGCATTACTTCCCTATTGCCATTTGACAACTGCTAATTACTTACTGACACTGGGCTGGCCAAATGACAATGGGCTCCACCTCTGTAGCCAGGTTCCTCTCATGATTTCTTCCTACTGGGGTGTTTTTTTTCTTTGTTTTTTTCTTTTAAAATTTTTTTTACCTCACTTGCTGGGTTTTGGGGCATTTATGCTCAGTCTTTCCCATTTATTCTATCCAGTGGCAGTGCCACTGTAAAAACTGCTAGACCAATAAAATTGAACTGAATCAATTCAATCCTATGCAAAAATAAGACACCCACTTTATTCTGTGCTGTAATTTCCTTTCAATCTCCACAATAAGAGCTTTCACTGTGATTATGCTTGTGAGAATGGTCCCAGCAATAACAACATAAGTGCCTATTAATAAATACAGGCCCTGACGTTAGACATGCAAAGAGCAACAGCCCCCACACTCAGAAACTGAGAAGCTTCTTTGAATAAATTAATAGTCTTGTGGTCTGTACATATGTGCCCAAGTATGTCTGTGTGCAAGGTGGTGTGTGTGGCCGTGTGTTTGCATGTACTGTATGTGGGTGTGTGTCAGTTTGTATGCATGCATGCGTGTGTGCGTGTGTCTGTGTGTGTACTTGTATCCAAGCATATAAGCACATACAGTCAGATCCATAAGTATTTGGACAGTGACACAATTTTCATCATTTGGCTCTGTACGCCACCACAATGGATTTGAAATGAAAGAATCAAGATGTGATTTAAGTGTAGACTTTCAGATGTAATTCAAGGGTCTTGTCAAAAATACTGTATGAACAATGTAGGAATTACAACCCATACTCATCACCAGACGTTGGGTTTCTTCCCTGGTGATGCTCTGCCAGGCCTCTACTGCAGCTGTCTTCAGTTCCTGCTTGTTCTTGGGGCGTTTTGCCTTCAGCAAGTGAAATGCATGCTCAATTGGATTCAGGTCAGGTGATTGACTTGGCCATTGCAGAACATTCCACTTCTTTGCCTTAAAAAAGTCTTGGGTTGCTTTCACAGTAAGCTTTGGGTCATTGTCCATTTGCACCGTGAAGCGCCACCCAATGAGTTTTGAAGCATTTGGCTGAATCTGAGAAGATAATATAGCCCTATACACTTCAGAATTCATCCTGCTGCTTTTGTCAGCAGTCACATCATCAATAAATACAAGGGAACCAGTTCCAGTGGCAGCCATACATGCCCACGCCATAACACTACCTCCACCCTGCTTCACAGATGAGGTGGTATGCTTTGGTAATGAGCAGTTCCTTCCCTTCTCTGATGGGTTTTTTTTTCTTCAGCCTAATAATGGCTTGCTTCACCAACAGTAACAGCTCTTCGGACTTCATATTGAGAGTTAACAGCAACAGATTCCAAATGCAAATGCCACCCTAGAAATCAATTCTAGACCTTTTATCTGCTTACTTGTAAATTAAATAATGAGGGAATAACACACACCTGGCCATGGAACAGCTGCGCAGCCAATTTGCTAATTACCTTTGGTCCCTTAAAAAGGGGGTAATTCTTAGACCGTTCACCGGTTAATTTCAACTCCAATATGCTGTGGTAGACAGCTAAAATAACAATAACTTTGTTAATGTCCAAATATTTATGGACCTGACTGTAATTCAGTCCTGCTGGGCAGCACAATTCCAGGAATAAAACTGTTTTTGCTTGTGACATCTAGTGATATGAGGTTTAACAGAAAGTTAAGGAGCACATTGTGGAGGCAGGTAGGGACAGCTGTGGTCTGGAGCTGCACCTGAGAATCAGGATGATGTCACATCTGCTTCATCACAGTGCTTGAAGGAAGGACTGTAGGAGAGAGAGAGAGGAGGAAAGATGCAGCAAAGTCACATGGGAAAGTTGGTGGGTTTTTATGGTGGGATTAGAAATCGGGTTTCATTGACAGTGAGGAACGATCTGAAAATACTTTCCCTGGACTTTCTTTTAAAGCTCTATTTAACAGAAGCAGCAAAGATTTGTTTCTCAGGAGGAAATGTTTTGGGCATTGGTGGCTCTTGCTAGGCTGATTAAGACGTGCAAACAAACAGATCTCATGGATTCTGTTCTCTAAGGGTTTAGTTAAAATATTGGTTTAATTTTCCTCCAAGTTTCCTCCCCCAAAGGATGCCTGTTAAGGAAATGCTGTTTTTCTCCATTTCCAAGGCAACAGGTACCTCTCATTCCAAGCTGATTTAAAATAGTTTGATATGTTAATTTATCTTTAGGTGCCAAAGTAAAAAAAACAAAAACTGTATGAACCCATCAAACAAGAACTACAATGCACTGTGCATTTATATTTGTTCTGCATATCTGCATAGTAAAAAAAGATTAGTTAAAACTTTGAATTTCTTTGAATAATTCTTTGAATTACTAAAATATTTGAGAGTCCCCTAGGTGTCCTTTACTGGTGTGTGCGTGTGCGCGTTTTTTAAAATGTATTGTGTTGTAATCTGACTCAAAAAGCACAGTGCTGGGGAGTTACAATTCCTTCAGCTCAAGGAATGTGGATTTGGAATTTACCCCTTTCATATATGCAAGTGAATTTTCTCAGTAAGCATACTAAATTGGGTGGAAAACAATTCAGTTAAATTTCAGATAATTGGCCTGGCAGAAGTTGTTTTTGAATTTGTTTTAAAATCACACAGAAACCACTACAGATGAGTTTCCTGCACCTCATAGGTGCTGTATTGTTCATGACTTTTACTATTGTTTTATCACAAGAGCTCCAGGTATTAAAATGGATGTGATCTCATATTTAAACCTGTCAATTTAGATGCAGACCAGCCCAAGAAGACATTTTATGTCCCTGAAGCACTGGCTTCAAAAGAAAGAAAGAAATAAAGGTAGGAATTGCTTCTGCGCATCTTTTTTTCTTAAAAAACAAAACAACATCCAAAGATGTATAGGTAGCACTCACCAACTTAGAAAAAAGTTGGTGAGTGCTACCTATACATCTTTGGATGTTGTTTTTTTAAGTATATGTTTTTTGGTTTAGCACCACAGTAAGAGTTTGCCTCCACTGCAAAATCTTTTTTTCTGTTGGAAGTGTCAGAAGAAGTCACTTTATATTCATCTTTGGCAAGCAGACCAACATGGGTCACTAGCGAGGCAGATTCCAGCTGACGGAACCCTCCGCAACCCTTGGCGATGCTACCACCAATTATGCAATTAAGCTGGAAAACCAGCCAGTCAGGATCCAATCCCAGACTGTGCACCAGATGAGCCACCCAGCAGTCTACAGCTTACAGTTTTACATACAGTCCAGTCGTACAGCTGGGTATTTACCAGTCACAGGTTGTGACCCACCCCTGGGCAGGACAGAACAGTTGGACAGAGGGAGGTGCAGTAACTCTGGATTTCTCTGGCATGTTTATTTTCTTTAAATGAGAGAGAAAACAAACAAAACGTCATCGTTCGCCCTCACAGGATTCGGTTAAACATAATAATGTAAAAAATAATCCAAAACCAAAGCTTTGCAAGAGTTTCTGCTCTTGACATGGGCCTCAGAGAACTACTGTGAAAAGAAGAATAATTTTAAAATCTTGAGCTGATTAGCTGATTAATGCATCCCAGGTGTGTGTTCCTAATTAACCAGTAGACTATTTCAGGGTTAATTCAGTTTAATTAAATATGATTGTGAATGTAAATAATGGCAAATATTCTAATTTCTTTCATGCAAAAAATGTGTCCATGTTTATTAAGCTAGTTTGATGGCTTAGTTTGTTTTATTGTTAAAGCAGCATACAGAGACATCAGTAAGCAGCAAGAAGAGAACAGGAATTTTTTTGTATAAAAGAAATAAGAATATTTGCCATCTCTGGCCAACAAAAACCCATCATGCTAAAAAAAGCTTAGATATATAATCACAGATATGTCTTTCATAACAAAATTACCAGATTGCAAAAATGCCTAAACTTTGTGCTGGCATTAATTGTAGAAACAGGAGAACAGTAAATTACCTAATTTTAGCTTGCCTACGAAACCTAAAGAAACCAAACCCCAGTAGCTCTGTAATACATTTATGTTATCAAGATTCCTAGCTAGTTAGCCTGTCAGTCTAAAGAGTGGTGTTTCATTGACACTTTATTTTGGGTCGCTATCTCCCTAGTTATACTTTTTCTTCACAAATGCCAAATATACAGTTAACATTGGCCAGCAAGGTCATGTATTAAATTTAACTCTTGCAACAAATTATTTTTCAATGGGTGCAAAGAATCTCATATACTTATCCTCTTGTCCATTTACCATTTACCATTTACCTTCCTGCAATGTTGACATTAAAGACTAAAAAGAGACATACACAAAAGAGGGGGAAAAGCTTTAAAAAAAGAAGTATTCTAGTAGATTAAAGTAAACTTTGCTCTTGTTTTCAAATGTGAATTCCTTCAACTCTTTACACACCACAATGTATTATTTATTTTTATTGTATGATACTGTTTACTGCAGCCTACCAATTTGCAGATGGGGAGACTGACATCATCACACGGAAGAAACACCAAGCCGAAGAGTTGTACAGTCCCTGCTACATACAACAACCAATGCATCAGCTCTGTTCAGTTTCACAATAAATGCGTAAAAATTGTGTATAAAAGTAGTTATAAATGAATCACTTGGGAAAATTGAAAGTTTTAAAGTTAAAACTACAACACGTCTTGCAAATAGTTTGCAGTCGCACACTTTTATTCTTTTATTTCAAAACCATCGCAAAGGCAAATTGTTTAAAAGTAATGTTTATTAATGATCATTTTACACTGAATAATTACATAACTAGTCTGGAACATAGACACCATGTGGCTAAGAAATGAAGAGGGTGCATACTGTATACTGTAGATATGTTGTGATTCAAAGTTTTCAAAGAGAACATCAATCCCATAGAACACTGTCATGGTCACAGCTGGCAGAAAGATCAAAAAGATCTTTGCAGTCGGGAGAATATAAATGTATGATAGAAATGTATATTTACAGTTACAGCATATACATTTACAAATCTAATGAACAACTGCATTTCATCACAATTAATCATTTAAGATAAACAACACCAATGAAGGAACAGAAGCAGTGCTCTTGATATATTGTTTTACTAAGGCCCAAACTGTACCCACACTGCAAAGAGTAATGATGAACATCAATAACCCTGTTTTAAATGGCCAAGAAAGAAGCTGTGCTGAAGTCATGAGTGCTGTTCCATAACAAGGTTTCATTCAGTACAAACTGCGCTTTTAGAAGCATGTGCATTTTGACAGCATTTGATGGCAGATTTCATCTGTTATCTGTTTAAGTCAAAATGTTACTACCATCAGACTGCAATAAAGTAGCAATTTCTCTGAGAAACTCTTCAGCATGATTCACTACACATTACACAGAACTTTACTGCACTATCCTTGATTATTAGGCCTGTAACTGTATAGTTACACTTGTGCAAATTATATATATATATATATATATATATATATATATACAGCGATCAGCCACAACATTAAAACCACCTACCTAATATTGCGTAGGTCCCCCTCGTGCCGCCAAAACAGCTCTGACCCATCGAGGCATGGACTCCACCTCTGAAGGTGTCCTCTGGTATATTTTGATTTCTGTATATATTTGTATCTACTGTATATTTGTATCGGATATTTTGTATCTACTAAAAATTTGTATCTGATTGTGTTACTTTGTTGTCTTTGATGCTGCAACAGTGCAAATTCCCCCCGGGAATCAATAAATACTACTACTACTACTACCACTACTACCACTACTTATTACATTATTGGTTTTTATTACATAAAAAATTTGAAATTAATTACATTATTGGGAGTTATTACACTATTGGTAGTTTATTACATTATTAGTCGCTACAGGCCTATAAAAAGCTAAGATTGTTAGAGGGTGAATTATTTCCACATGATTTGAAAAACTCTCAACAGGTCAGGGCTGCGTTTCCCAGAGTCGCCTTAGCGCTACGTGCGTCGTAAGGTATCCCTTAAGCTCTTCCTTTAGCTCTCGAGCTGTTTCCCAGCGTCTCCTTAGCTAAGGTATACCTTAATTAAGGTATACCTTTTAAAGGGTGGTCTGAGGCACTCGTAAGCTGTCCCTTAGCGATGCCCTCCGCGGTTTCAGCCTTATTATGCCAACATTTTGCTTTTAAAATCGACAGTTGTACTACAGTGCGCATCTAGTAGCACATCGGCATGCGAAAATGAGTTTAATATTTACTTTACGAAAAGTAATTATCCAATCAACGTGTCTGTGCATAGCACGTCGTGAGAATGTTGTCGTTTTACCTGTCTATCCCCATCATGATGGTAATTAAGTATAGGGCCTATCCATGATAATAATCCAATTCGTGAAAAGAAAAAAAAAGTTTTTTTTAATTTAATTTTTTAAGTGGCGCTAACTTAGGATATGGCTTTTCTGACTGCATACCCTGTAGAAATTAGTTTGTTTGTGTGAGTCAATGATCACACTGACTTGGAACAAACCGCCGGTTTATTAAGAATATAAAACCTGTGTGTGCAAAAACAACGCTGAGTGAGTCTACTTGCATGACCGAACTAGAGCACGTTGATTGGCCTAGCCATAAACACACATACAGGTACAGTGGATCATAATGGACAAACATAGCCAAATGATCTACATCCCCTTCCTTTAGCTCACACCTCCTATATAAAACAAAATAGCACTGGGTAAATATCAACATTACGGAACATTTTTCTTACCATGTTGTTTTACAATTTTCGGTAAACAACCCAATAATGATATTCTTGGTTAAACTTAAGATTATCCAACAGCAAATTAAGGTGGATGAACAAATCACTTTAACAGGTAGACCTATTCATAAGGCACCCGGTATAGAATTCATCATGATCAATTTCCACAGACGCACTTTTGCCTTTCGTCTACGATCATTTTTGCATTGCAGAGAAAAGTTCGCGGGAATCAGTGCAGTGCAATGATATGCTGCTACAGTTGCCTATATATTGTGTGACAAAAACAAATTAACATTAGACTTTTGTTTCAATAAGAACAAAATAATTCACCCATATGTAGCCTATATCATACAGGCATTTAACAGACGCTCTTATCCAGAGCGACTTACACAACTTTTTTTTCATAGCATTTTACATTGTTTCCATTTATACAGCTGGATATATACTGAAGCAATTTCGGTTAAGTACCTTGCTCAAGGGTACAACGGCAGTGTCCTACCCGGGAATCGAACCTGCGACCTTTCGGTTACAAGTCTAGTTCCTTACCCACTGTGCTACACTCCGTCCTTATCCTTTTCCCTGGGCTTCCATGAAGTCCCAGACTATGGCTTATATGCCCCGATTGATGCTTTTTATTTTATCCTTTGTAGCCTATATGTACGTATTTATTGAAACTATCACAAGGTCTCGTCTTAACAGACTCTTAAAGAGATTAGCAGATGATCTCTAGTAGGCATAGCTTCCTCTTCTGCAATATTAGATTGATGTAAAATGATTATGACAACACTTGTTATATTAAAACGCCATTCACAAGCCTTTACAAGTGAGACAATTGATTCACATGGCATCGATTGATGAACTTTTCAGCACCACAGTGAAGGCCAGCTCCAACTTACGATGTACCTTTAAGTTGTCCCTTAAGAGTTGCCTTAAGGTATAGTCTGGGAAACACTCGTAAAAAAGCGGTTTCCCTTAAGAAGGTATACCTTAAGAACCTTCGTAAAACGTTAAGGTACATCGAAACTCGGCATGAGGGGGACCTACACAATATTAGGCAGGTGGTTTTAAAGTTGTGGCTGATCGGTATATATAATACATATAATCCACAACATGCTGTGCATTTACAAGAATATACGGCACAACAGGCTGAGCTTAACCACCCTGTAGTGTCATTTATTCTTGTGTATGCACTGGCATGGAGTAGTTTATATCTCTCCTACCATGTCTACAAATAAAAGGCATGAAAAAAAGAAATAATAAATAAAATGGTATTTTAAAAACATTTATTTAAGTACAAAACGAAAACCATTATCCACACACATCCACCACTTGGTATGCTAATGGTGATGACACTAGATTTTGGATTTTGCATAGTTGTCTATCACTATCAGCTATCAAAAACATAGGAAAAGATAAAAGACATTTAACAATGAAAAACAAAGTACACATTGGCTATTTGTATGATGAATTTAGCTACTGGTATCATGAACAGTCAGCTGTGTCATTTACTCATTACATGAAGGTATACAAGAATGCAGTACATAGGCACTGGTCACATTTCTAAATTTTCCGGTGAATTTTGTAATGATTCCCAAGAAATATGGACATCATATCACAGTTTACTGATACTTTAATGGCTCTTTTTATTCAGATTATTAATCAAGTAAACTGCAGTCACATGATCTGAGATAGGCCTTGGTAAATAATCTAAAATACATGCTATATTAAAAATATATCTTTTGAAACTCATACGCATTGTGAGCAACAAACCGATTAACCATATGAGTAATGTACACCTTAAAACTTAACCTTAAATGCTGTTTTGGTAATAGTATTTTAACAAACAGGACACAAAGCATTTAACAATACATTTAACATTAGAAACAACTGAAATTAACCTTTAAGATAAATGATTTTAAGAACAGGCTAAAATTATTGTTTGTAAACTAACCTACACAGAGGACAAAGTGATAATTACATTGCAAATTGTCATGGTCCTGTTTTCCTGTCTGTGTTTCCCTTGTTGGGCCGCCAGATGGCGGCACTTCTGTTGTGTCCTGCTCCCCCCCTGTTAATTGTATGATTGTTTTCAATTGTCTCATTATCCCATCATTGTTCCCACCTGTGTCTTGTTATCCCCTCCTTTTTTGGTTTGATTGTTTTTTGAGTTCACCTGTGTCTTGTTACCCCTTGTCTATTTAAGTTCTTTGTCCCCTTGACTCGGGTGCTGGTTCCTTGTGTTTGTTCCCAAATTCTATTTGTTGCAAACCGTATGTACCTGCCTGTATTTTGTTCCTGACTTGTGTTTTGTTTGACCTTCCCTTGTGCTCTGCCTTCCCGTGTTCTGCCCTGCCTGTATTTTTGAGTTCCTGTTGTTTTCTGTTTCATTAGATTATTTTTTGAGTTTGTGTTTCACCTGCCTGTATTTTGTTCCTGACTTGTGTTTTGTTTGACCTTCCCTTGTGCTCTGCCTTCCCGTGTTCTGCCCTGCCTGTGTTTTTGAGTTCCTGTTGTTTTCTGTTTCATTGGATTATTTTTTGAGTTTGTGTTTTTGCCCATTGTGGCCTTGTCTGTTCCCTGTTGGTTCACCTGTCGTTAGTAAAGTCTTTGTTAATTTTCCCTTTTTGAGTTTCGTGTTTTTTTCCCACTCTGCGCCTGGGTCCCAGCACCCGTACCGTGACAGAAGGAACCAGCCAGTGTGGGACCCAGCAGAGGTTTTTTTTTTTTTTTTTCTTTTTGTTTAACATGCCATCGGGGTGGTGGGAGCTTGAGCCTCCCAGTGCCCGGGGCGGGCGGTCGCGGAGGCGCCGTGGTCGGGCTGCCTCCCGGTCGGCCGGACCTCCAGCTGATCAGCCGGCGGATCCTGACCCTTTTGAGGGGTCTCAGCTTGCCATTTTTCTGGGGTCCGGCCCGCGGGGGTCCCGCCGGTCCCGTCCGGCTGCCCAGCCGGGTTCCCTATGGCTGGGGTCTGTGTTCCTGTCCCCTGCCCAGCCCAGATGGCAGGGGCCTTCACGGCCTGCTCTGCCCCAAGTCCCGGAGGGGCCTTCACGGCCTGCTCTGCCCCAAGTCCCGGAGGGGCCTTCACGGCCTGCTCTGCCCCAAGTCCCGGAGGGGCCTTCACGGCCTGCTTCGCCCCAGGTCCCGGAGGGACCTTCACGGCCTGCTTCGCCCCAGGTCCCGGAGGGGCCTTCACGGCCTGCTTCACCCCAGGTCCCGGAGGGGCCTTCACGGCCTGCTCTGCCCCAATCCCGGAGGGGCCTTCACGGCCTGCCTCGCCCCAAGTCCCGGGGGGGCCTTCACGGCCTGCTCTGCCCCAAGTCCCGGAGGGGCCCCCAGAGCCGCCTCGAGCCCCGGAGAGGCCCCCAGAGCCGCCTCGAGCCCCGGAGAGGCCCCCAGAGTCGCCTCGAGCCCCGGAGAGGCCCCCAGATCCGCCTCGAGCCCCGGAGAGGCTCCCAGAGCCGCCTCGAGCCCCGGAGAGGCCCCCAGAGCCGCCTCGAGCCCCGGAGAGGCCCCCAGAGCCGCCTCGAGCCCCGGAGAGGCCCCCAGAGCCGCCTCGAGCCCCGGAGAGGCCCCCAGAGCCGCCTCGAGCCCCGGAGAGGCCCCCAGAGCCGCCTCGAGCCCCGGAGAGGCCCCCAGAGCCGCCTCGAGCCCCGGAGAGGCCTCCAGAGCCGCCCCGAGCCCCGGAGAGGCCTCCAGAGCCGCCCCGAGCCCCGGAGAGGACAACTGTTCCATCTGTTGTCCCGCAGGGGCCGCCGCAGACTGCTCTGGCCACCCCGCAGGCTAAGCCACCTGCCTTGCCCCCTAGCGTTCGTGCTCCCCCTGGCGTTCGTGCTCCCCCTGGCGTTCGTGCCCCCCCTGGCGTTCGTGCCCCCCCTGGAGTTCGTGCCCCCCCTGGAGTTCGTGCCCCCCCTGGCGTTCGCGCTCCCCCTGGCGTTCGCGCTCCCCCTGGCGTTCGTGCTCCCCCTAGTGTTCTCGCGCCCCTCAGTGTCCGTTCTTCCCCTAGTGTTCTCGCTCCCCCTAGTGTCCACACCTTGCCCCCTGGTGTTCGTGCTTCCCCTGGCGTTCGTGCTTCCCTGGCGTTCGTGCTCCCCCTGGCGTTCGTGCTACCCATAGTGTTCTCGCGCCCCCCAGTGTCCGTTCTTTCCCTAGTGTTCTCGCTCCCCCTAGTGTCCACACCTTGCCCCCTGGCGTTCGTGCTTCCCCTGGCGTTCGTGCTTCCCCTAGTGTTCTCACGCCCCCCAGTGTCCGTTCTTCCCCTAGTGTTCGCCCTCCCCCCAGTGTCCGTCCTCCCCCCAGAGTCCGCACTCCACCTAATGTTCCCACACCACCCAGTGTTCCCAACCATGTGTCTGTGTGTTCCCTGGCCCCCGTGTCTATTTGTCTGCCCGCCTGTTTGTCTGCCTGTCTGCCCACCTGTTTGTCAGCCAGTATGTTGGCCTGTCTGTCTGCTCCCCAGGCCGTCAGCTTGACGGCTAATGTGTTCTCCCGCCTGTCTGCCTGTCTGTTGGTGTGTCAGTCTACGTGTTTTTTGTCATGTCTGCCAGTTTGTCAGTCCGTGTGTCAGAGTTCACCCCTCTCCTTCCCTCTCTGTCTGTCCCTTAGTTTGTCTATAGGTCTTGCCGTGTGTCTCCCCGCCTGCTTGTCCCTTTGTCTGTCCTTGTAGGTCTCCCGGTGTTCCTGTCTGAGTCCTGTCCCCGTCCGAGTCCAGTCCCAAGTCCTGTCCCCCCGTCCGAGTCCAGTCCCGAGTCCTGTCCCCTCGTCCGAGTCCAGTCCCGAGTCCTGGCCCCCCGTCCGAGTCCAGTCCCGAGTCCCGAGTTCCCCCTCTGTCCTGTCCCGAGTCCCGAGTCCCCCCTCTGTCCTGTCCCAGTCCCGAGTCCTGTCCCCCCGTCCGAGTCCAGTCCCGAGTCCTGTCCCCCCGTCCGAGTCCAGTCCCGAGTCCTGTCCCCCCGTCCGAGTCCAGTCCCGAGTCCTGGCCCCCCGTCCGAGTCCAGTCCCGAGTCCTGGCCCCCCGTCCGAGTCCAGTCCCGAGTCCCGAGTTCCCCCTCTGTCCTGTCCCAGTCCCGAGTCCGGTCTCGTCTCGTCCCAGTCCCGAGTCCTGTCTCCAGCTCCCACCCTCTGTTCACTCCCTCCCCGGGTCGGCCTCCTGGGACGTCAGGAGCCGTCCCTTGGGGGGGGGGGGGGTACTGTCATGGTTCTGTGTTTTCCTGTCTGTGTTTCCCTTGTTGGGCCGCCAGATGGCGGCACTTCTGTTTTGTGTCCTGCTCCCCCCTGTTAATTGTATTATTGTTGTCTCGTTATTCTATCATTGTTCCCACCTGTGTCTTGTTATCCCCTCCTTTTCTGGGTTGATTGTTTTTTGAGTTCACCTGTGTCTTGTTACCCCCTGTCTATTTAAGTTCTTTGTTCCCTTGACTCGGGTGCTGGTTCCTTGTGTTTGTTTCAGACCGTATGTACCTGCCTGTGTTTTGTTTGACTTACATGTATCTGCCTGCCTGTGTTTTTGACCTGCTTGTGTTTGTTTCCTACTTGTGTTTGTTTGACCTACCATGTATCTGCCTGCCTGTGTTTTTGACCTGCTTGTGTGTGTGACTGTGTTTCCGCCTGTTCCTGCCTGGTTTCTGTCCTACCTGTGTTCTGCTCTGTGTGTGTTTTGAATTTTGAGTTTTCTGTTTTGTGTTTTTTTTGGTAGTGCCCTGCGTGGCCTTTTGGTTTCCTGTTTTTTTTGTCCCCTGTCATGTAAGTAAAGTCTTTGTTAATTTTCCCTTTTTGAGTGTGTTTTTTTTCACTCTGCGCCTGGGTCCCACCCCCCGTACCGTGACAGAGTACTCGCAGCATTTTTTTGTATTTATTTTTCGCCATTAACCGCCATGTTTGAAAATATGCAGCCGCAAACCAATTTATTTTCATAATAACTTCAAATCAAACCTGTATGTTATGCGGCGCAGTAGCCTAGTTTTGGTTATAGCCTGCCAACATCTTGGAATTATAACGTGTGCTCTTCTGTTCTTTTCTTGCTTTAGTATTAGTTTTATAAAATGCTAAGAATTCGTGCTGGGACAGCATATTACGTAGGCTACCAAAACATTCAAACGGATTAATTCGGTTGCTGAATATTTTCTTCCGGATTTTCTTTGTTAGCCCGTTGTAATTGACTCAAAACGTTTGATACAGTTATGTGAGGTATGCGGTAGTTCTGCATAATTAACATTGGTGATACAGTAAAAGCAAACTGGAAATCACCTTCTGCACTTTTGTCAGGGTAAAATAACAGGCTAATTCTAGTAATCGTCCCTTTAGCTTTTTCAGACTGCTGTAATTTTACTCCATTTTACTGCCATTCTTCAATTCCACGAAAAGACCAGGAAGACTATGGACTAATTTATGGTGCATGGTTCGCATCTGGAGGGCACACTTCACTGCTCGGCTAGCAGTAACTTCGAAGGAAAGCAAACGGTGGCTGTACCACTGCTAATTAAAATTTTCACGCAAGTCCGAGTTTTCGTTCTATTCTTGTCATTTTGCGATTAGCCTATATGGAATTGACGATGAGAAAGTAATCAAACAGCAAATTGTTTACGTGTGCATGTTTTCTGCTGTTGTTGCCAGTTATATTGGAAATGTGAATGCATTCTGTCGCTTCAGATGTCAAGACATGAAAGCGAATGTTCGCATAAAAACATAATGAATGTGTTTGAGAGGATATATAAAACAGTTACAATCTGACTATTGGCCTGTTATATACTATTTGTTGCATAACAACGGTCCAGGTCCAAGTTCAACTACCAATGACATTTTTGCTTGACAACGGTAAAATATGCCCAAACGGCTGCAGAAGAATATTTCAATTCCAGGTGATTAAATCGATCAAAATCAATAAATACAAAAGTAACCATATACAGTCATTGTTGGTAGCCCGTTGTATATATTACATTACATTACATTACAGGCATTTAGCAGACGCTCTTATCCAGAGCGACGTACACAACTTTTTACATAGCACTTTACATTGTATCCATTTATACAGCTGGATATATACTGAAGCAATGCAGGTTAAGTACCTTGCTCAAGGGTACAACGGCAGTGTCCTTACCCGGGAATCGAACCTGCGACCTTTCGGTTACAAGCGCAGTTCCTTACCCACTGTGCCACACTCCGTCCTCCATATAAGTGGAATAAACCCCTCCGGGCTGTCCCAGTTATTAGAAAATAATGTAGGCTACTTCGGTGGTAGTATGGGGTTACAGAAGAAATCATAGGACAGATGGACCGACGACAACGTCGCTTTTTCATACGTCAGTGGGCTAATTTGCCTAATCTTCGCGGGACTTTAGACCGCGGTGGAAACGCAGACAACCATGGGCTGAAGGAACCTTTTAGTTCCTGGTAAAGTAGTTCCTGGGACTAAAAGTTAGATAGTTAGATAGTTAGAATCCACTGTTTTGAATTTTTTTTAAAAAGGTCAGGAGCATTTTCTCCAGTTTAAAAGATTTTATAGTTTATGATATTAATGTACTATGCAAGGGGTTGTGCAAAAAAATCTAGATAATGTGCGAAATACACAAAACATTGTTTTTTTTACTGTGTGATGAAACATTTTTTTACAGGCATGAAACTGGGTAGGACCAGGCACAAAAAGCTCCAATGTATATTTAATAGTATCCTTTTGCCAAGACATATTGATGTCTCAACAATACAAGAACACAACAGAATGAATCTGGATTGATTAAAAAAAGACAATTAAGGCTAAATTACATTCACATTCAGTTAAAGTACATGAAGTCGATATTTTCTAAGGGAAATATTTTAACAATGTCATTCATGATCCTGCCATGTCTTTTATAATTAATCTGTCACATTCGATTTGCATTGCCGTTTACAAAGAGAGAAGAGGAACAAAATGTTTACATGACCACAACCTTTTTTGTTTGTTCTATAATTGACAGTGCTTATAATTAGAAGATGTTTGTAAAACAACTAGGATATAATTCCCTTTAAATCTGTTCTCAGAGCTATGGTAAATAATGAGTGAGTGGCTGTGCAGTATAATGGTTACGGAATGGGGCTTGCAAAGGAAAAGATGAAGGTAATAAGGTATGCTCCCCAGGTGAGGCCATTGAACCCTTCATCAATGTATTTCAACTGCCTTTGTAAAGTGTCCAAAAATTTTATGAGGGCAAATGTACAGCAGGGGACGCTAAGTGAGAGGCATGTGGGTCAGACTAGAAAGGGTTCTAGTAAAATAGATGTTTTTTCTTAGCTTCACAATGATCCGCCAAGGTTCAATGGCACAGAGCAATCAAGCCAATTTCATACCATTACATTTTAATACCTGTCTATTGTTTTCTAAAGGCAAGGAAATGGGGGCATAGTATTCCTTCACATCAACTACTATAGAAATGAGGGTAGATGCAGTTAATCTCTCATAACTACAAGAAATGAAAATGATATGACAAATATATACATGGGATCACAGAGAAGTGGGGAAATTACTGTGATATTCATAAAAGTAATATATAATATTGAAACCCTCTCATTTCCAAACATCTTTCTTCACCTTTGTTAGTAGTTCCAATAGTTACTTATACGAAGATTCATAAAAATGAATTAGTGATAAAAACATAATAGTGGCTATACTATGCCAGTGTAAATTATTTCCATGTATAAAGTGCAAACATCCATAAAAGATGTTACCTTAACATTTCCAGGGGCTATTGCAACATATAGTCATTCTCCACATACAGTGCTGTGAAGAAGTATTTGCCTCCTTCCTGAGTTCCTCTATTATTGCATATTTGTCTCACTGAATGCTTTCAGATCTTTGGACAAAATGGAATATTAGACAAAGCGAACCTGATTAAAACACAGAACATATTTTTTAAATTATTTCATTTATTTTATTAAAAAAGTTATCAAACATCCATGTGAAATATAATTTTAGCTCATATTTATTTGCAGAACTGCTTTAATTGAGACAAACTGGTAGGTTTTTGAGGATGAACTGCTAATTTTAGATCTTGCCACAGTATCTTTATTGGGTTCAAGTCAGGACTATGACAAGGCCACTCCAAAAACTTTCATTTTGTTACTTCAGATAATTCTTTTTGGATCACTGTCTTGCTGCATAACTCAATTATACCTTAGCTTCAGATTAGGGATAGATGACTAGACATTCTCTGGACAAGAATTTTCTGGTATAGAGCAGAATTCCTGGTTCCTTCAATAAATGCAAGTCATCCAGGGCCCAAGGCAGCAAAGCATCCCCACACCATCACACTACCACCACCACGTTTGACTGCTGGTATGATGTTCTTACTGTCAAATGCAGACATAATGGGACCCATGTCATCCAGACAATTCCACTTTTGACTCATCTGTCCATAGAATGTTGTCCCAAAAGGCTTGAGAATTATTCAGGTACTTTCTTGCAAATGTGAGACGAGCATTGATGGTTTCCATGTCTTTCTTTTTGTGGAGTCATGAACACTGACTTTAGCTGATGCTAGAGAGGCCTGCAGTGCTTTGGATGCTCTTCTGGGATCTTTTATGATGTTCTGGATGAGTTGTCATTGTGCCCGTGGATCTATGGGTGGGCCTGGGTGTGCCCAGATTGACAGCTGGCCCACCCATTCATATTCATGAAAATAAATATTTTTTTATAATACAATTTTTTTAAAGTTTAATTTTCACTAATTGCCTTGGATGTGAATTGTTTTGTCTTGGGAATCACTGATAGAATTATGTATTAATAATAATAATATTCAGAACTTCCTCTCTTACGTTTGTGACATTAGGTTACATTACGTTATGTTAACCTTAACTCGTGCCAATTAAATAGTTCTGTCTGAGTTTTGCGTAGTTAAGCATTTGTAGAAACTTTGTGGAGACTACTTCACTCTGATGGTAAGGTTCAGTTTTAGCAATGTTTAGATTTAACAGGGCCGCAGCAATCAAGCCTGACTGTGTTTAATCTGCTAAATCTAATTATCAATTAAATTTGGTTTATTGGTTGATTGAGTAACTAAAGGGCAATTATTAACCTCTTAAGGCACAAGCCAAATTTTGCCAATCCTTGCCCATTTAGGGGGTACCCTATTTAAAGCTTTATAACTCCAGACGCTGAAACACACGAGACTGAAAATTAGGCTTAAATGAAGCAAGACATTTGTACAATTTACAATACTAACACAGATTAGTTTAATCAAATTTTGGAAGAAATAAATGCCACAATTTCAATTGTTTTGACAAAAAATCCAAATAAATTTGCACTTTTTAAGTTTGCAATGAAATACTGCGAGATTGAAAATATGCGGAGGTTAAACTATACATGTGCTGGTCAAAACGTCTTGACACAAGTTCATAAAATCTAAAGGTGGATATGTAGAACTACTATAGATGTATGAAGCAAAAACTAAGCAGTGTACCCAGCATCTCCAAATCTATCCAAAATGTCTAAATTATGCATTGCTGTAAATCATAACATATCCATGTATTTCACTCACAAATCAATGTTTTGACTCAAGAAAATCACTGTTGCATAATTTTCAAATGGAATTACAAGCTTTCAAGTCAGTACAGTGGTCTTAAAATACTAGGTGTCCAGAAACATATCCAAAATTCTCCAAAATTGAATAAAGCTTTTTCCATTATAAAGCATATAAAGAGCCCTTATGAGGGTTTAAGATGAAACATTGCTATCATTAAAAAAAAATCAAAAACATTGTACACAATGCGGTTACAGTACCTAAATGTGTAATAATTAACTCGTGTGTATTTCTATACTCTGTACTCTCGTATGTTTTCTTGTATGGGGATGAGACAACATGAAAACAATTTTCACCGTCCACCACGTTTTGGCAATGTTCCAGCTATGACGTCATCACTGTTGCATGCTTCACAAAAACTATTACACTTCCGTCTAACGCTTACATTACAGTGTAAAATATTTACATTATATAACACCACTAACCTATTTAAAGATACTCAATTTCAAAAATAACGTATATAACCGAAATATTTTGAACGGTAATACTTACATAGCAATGATGAAATCTCCTCTATGTTCAGTAGATAGAGACAGAGACGGTATCAATGATATTGTTCTATTCGCTTCTGTTTTGCTCCAGAAAACGATGTCAGCTAGGTCTATCAGCAAACATATGGTTTAGCTATGTTCAGAAGTCCTCAATAATAATAGTATTTTCCAAGAAATTACGAAATATCCTTGAACACGTTTCGTTAGGTGCATCGTATTTGTCTGCTAACAGAGTGATTGCGTAAGTGAATGCTATGCTAAGAATATTTTCTGTTACGCTGACCTATAAAACGCTATTCCAAAAGCAGAATTAGACATGTTATACATCGTTAGAAAGCTTATACTCTCGCCTACCGAATAAATGAATTGTAAATCAAGTCAGACTGTACTAAAAAGGACGACGACGCCGTAAACAACAGGTGTGGTGTTACGCACAGCTATTTTGGAAGATACCCAGGCGTCACGGATGCGCCTATATTTCCCAAACGGATTGTCCAAGACAATATATGACCACGCAGTCTCAAAAGGGACATCTCTACACGTAAAACCAACAGTAAGGTTTTATATTTATTCAATATTTAGTCCCAGATATTGACTGTAGAATGACATGGTATCATTTTTAAAAACTTTTTCTCGTCTATTTCGTTATTCAGTGAGCAGCGTTTTCACTGCTGTATAGGCATACTTAGGGCTATTGTCGGGTTTATCTTGCTGCTATGACGGAATACGATTTTTTAGTGGTGAAAGAATATTTTTATTAATGCCAGGATAGACAATATTGTCCATTATGTCAAGGGTGGGGGGTGTTTTTTAGATGAGACTGCAGGGAGGGGGTGCGTGTTAAATGAACGACCGGAGCGACAATGGTGGGGCTGCGAAACTCCGTATTCGGCATAGTTGTCATGTATCGTCTACTAATGAAACTGAAACAACGCGTTTCTGTTTTCATCTCACACGTTGGTTGCAGTAGCACCGAATGTTTGACTTTAGTAATCTAGGCACGCGGGCGTGCCCACCACTAGGGGCAATGCGCTAAGAGGTTAAGGGTGATATGGGTGTTTGATAACTTTTTTTATTAACCACTTTGCGTAATCCCCCTAGTGGTCAGCACACTGTATTCTAGAAACTCTGTGTTGTAGTTTCATTAATAGTTTATACACGACAACTATGCCAAATACAGAGTTTCGCAGAGCCACCATTGTCGCGCTGGTCATTCATTTAACAAGAACCCCCTCCCTGCAGTCTCATCTGCACCCACACCCCCCACCCATCACATAATGGACAATAGTGTCAATCTGGGCATTCACAGAAATATTCTTTCACCACTTAAAAATTGTATTCCGTCATAGCAACAAGATAAACCTAATAATAGCCCTAAGATAATGCCAATACAGCAATGAAAACGCTGCTCATTGAATAACAAAAAAAACAGGACACATTTTTTGAAAATTATACCATGTCATTCTACAGTCAATATCTGGGACTAAATTGAATAAATATACAACCTTACCATTGGTTATACACGTAGAGATGGTCATATATTGTCTTGTGATAATCCGTTTGTGAAATATACACGCATTTGTGATGCCTGGGCACCTTCCAAAATAGCTGTGCGTAATACCACACGTTGTTTACGGTGTTGTTGCCCTTTTTATACAGTCTGGCTTGATTGACAATTAATCAATCCAAAAGGTGACAGAAAACAGATGTATAACATGTCTAATTTTGCTTTTGGAATAGCGTTTTATAGCTTTGTGTAGGTTAACCGAAAGTTCTCATAATTGCATTCCCTTACGCATTCACTCTGTGGTAGCAGTAAAAGACACTGCACCCCACAAAACGTTATCAATGATTTTCGTAATTTATTGGAAAATATTTATTATTGAGGACTTCTGAGCATAGCTAAGCCATATGTTTGCTGATAGGCCTAGCTGACATTGTTTTCTGAAGTAAGACAGAAGAAAACGACATGATTGATTTACTTTCTCTGTCTCTATCTACTGAACACAGATAAAATTTCATCATCGCTATGTAAGTATTACTGTTCAAAATATTTTGGTTATATACATTATTTTTTTTAATTGAGTGTCTTTAAATAGGTTAGTGCTATTTTATAATGAGAATATTTCACACTAATGTAAGCGTTTGTTGGTAGCTTTACAGTTTTTGTATTTCATCCACCAGATATGACGTGAAAGTTGGAACATTGCCAAAATGTGGTGGACGGTTGAATATTGTTTTCATGTCGTCTTATCTCCATACAAGAAATCATTACACACTGTAGAGTACAGAAATACATTTGAAAGTTCATTATTACACATTTAGGTACTGTACCGCATTGTGTGACAATATTTTTGAATTATATTTTAATCCAATATCAATGTTTCACCTTAAACCTTATAAGAGGGTCATTTATATGCTTTGAATGAAAACCAGAAAGGTTTTCATTCATTCATTCATATAAGCTTTATAATGGACAAAAAGCATTTTATCCATTTTGGAGAGATTTTGGATATGTTTCTGGACGCCTAGAAATTTTAGACCACTGTACTGATGGAAAGCTTGTAATTCCCACTTTAAAATGATGCAACAGTGAGTTTCTTCAGTCAAAACAGTTGATTTGTAGAGAAATACGTGAATATGTTGTGATTCACAGCAATGCATAATTTACACATTTTGGATAAATTTGAAGACACTGAGTACACTGTTTAGTTTTTGTTTCATAGATCTTTAGTAGTTGTACATATCCACCCTAACATTTTATGAACTTGTGAAGGAGTTTTTGATCCAGAATATTTATAGTTTAGCCTTCTGTATACATGCAATCTCTCAGTATTTCATTGCAAACTAAAAATGAGCATTTATTTATTTTTTGCCCAGACAATTGCATTTGTGGCACTTTATTTCTTCCAAAATTATGAATATAAACTAATCTAAGTTAGTATTGTAAATGGTATAAATGTCTTGCTTCATTTAAGCCATTTTCAACTCTCTGTGGTGTTCACATCTGGAATTATGAAGTTTTAAATAGGGTACCCCCTAAATGGGCAAGGATTTGCCACATTTGGAATGGTTTACTCTGTTTCTCTTTGTCTAATATTACACTTTATCTTAAGCTCTGAAACCATTCGCTGTCACAAATAATAGAGGACATCAGGAAGGGTGAAAATACTTTTTTGTGGCACTGTATATTTTAAACAATGTTTTAAATGCTTTAACAGCTGGGAGTTGAGTAAGGAAAATTCTAGCAGATATGTATCACCAGGAGGAATGAGAGTACTTATAAACCGGCCTTAGAAAGTTTGTCCAAAAATGTTCGAAATGCATGTAAAGGAAGAACACACATGGACTTTTTAAAAACTCTTTTTGTGTCTATGTATATGGGAGGGGTACATCAAGCCTAGGATCAATGAAACAACTATTACAGTTTTTCTCAAATGTTTACACACTAAAACTGGAACTATGCACACGTTGGTGAAAACTTGAAGCTCAAATGTCAACAACAAAGAATATTTCTGCAAAACTCTAAGCACAATTCCTTTGTTTTCACTCAAATAGCAATTCTAAATCACATTTTTGCACAACTCTACACACACAATCTCATCATTTAGCACAATTTTCATAATCAAGTTTGTTCACATGGAAAACACTGGCCTTCAAATGCCAAACTCTAAGTACCAACTGGTTTCACTCAAGCCACACCTGCTCAAACTCAATTGGCTAAACTTTTCAATTATCTGTCAGAGCATAAAAGAGACCTCCGGTGACCTCTGTTTGTTTTGGAAAACAGTGGAGAGATAGAGGTAGAGGAGGAGGTGTACGTGTATGAGGTGGACGAGGTGGACAAAGAAGAGGGAGACGAGCTGATATTTCAAATGAAATACGTGCAACTTTGGTTGATCACGTATTTGTTTTTTGTTTTTTTTACAGCAGGCCTACAAACTACGATTTTTATTTTTGCAGTCTGCTGAACAAAGATTTGTTTTACAGTAACAAATAAAGATTTGCTTTGTTTCCTTTTTGAATTTGTTCATTGATTTCATATATGGTAACAGATCATTACATCCATTGACCAGTCTAAGCATGTTCTAGTTTTGAGAAGACACAAATGTTATCTATTTTGGCAAAACTCATAATTGCACTGATAAGGAAAATGAAAAAACACTTCTAACAATGTTCAGTATGACTCATGATGGAACCTGGGTTGTGAGTGCAGCCCAACTGTACCTCATTGGCAGGATAATACAGTAAATGTGCAATGTATCATACACAATAACAACAACACTCAAACTGATAACAGTTCACACACTTTGCTGTACTGTACTGAATTAGAATTAGGTTTACCTAGCAAATGCACTATTTATATGATGATATATTTACTGTATTGTATCATGGCAACAGTCTTTATATTTACTGTAAATCTGCAGCCTATTTTGGGACCCCTCGAAAAGAAAACTAAAACTTCAAAAAAGGAGAAAATATTAGCAATTTGTACACAATTTTATAACTTGAATATGTAACATGGCCTCATGAGGCCAAAACATTTATACAGTATTTCGATGGTTGTGTTTTTAAATTTATCGCACCAGTGTGAAATCAATGCTCAATAAGACCTATTCAAATGAGGCCTGTGTGAATCATTTTGATGGAAAAAGTCAGTTTTGAGAAGAGAGAACACGGTTTTGAATGCATGAATGCATTTTGCAAGAGATTTGTGTAGTTTTGGCAAAAGGTTAACTGTTGCTGTGCTTTGTGTGTAGAGTTTTGAGAAATTGAGCTATAGTTTCAGAAAACGTGTTTAAACAATTGAGAAAAACTGTAAAGACATAATTCATAAATTTGATACACCTTGCGTAAAACACCTGCATGATCGTCTATCAAAACCATACAAACAAAAATAAATGTGAGATCAACACAGACCAAAGATATCATCACCTCAAGGAAGTCTCCAATTACAAGAACCCGCTCAGTAATGTAAAAAATGAAACACCAAGATGCCGAAAGCTGTAAGAATGAGGTGGTCCTCACAGGACAGTGGTTTCAGTCTGTAGGAAGGACTGGGCCCTGGATTTCCGGTGGAACTGGGACATGGCCTCTGAGCCGTTCTGAGAGAGGGAGGAGCTATGAAGCCGATACTCACGGCTCAAATAGGTCAGGCAGACGCTCCTCCACATCCTCTTCAGCTCGCTCTGAACCTACATCAGGTAGGCCACAAGCAATCATTTCTTTCATAAGATTTCCTTGGCAACTCAGCAATTTACTGCTTTGAGTATTTCATTAGTTATTTATTGAACTAAAAAAATTATAATGATAAAATGATATAATACAACATTAATATAATATTAGCAACTAGCAATGTGCATATTTTGTAACAGTCGTTATATGCTGCATTGTAATGTTCTGCGTTCAATTTAAGGGGTATTTCTCCCTCTCCCTGCCCCCCCACCCTCATTTCAGACAGAGAAGCCCAGTGATACACAGTAGACACCAAGAATCCCTCGAGTCAACAGGGAATCTTGATTTGCTGGCAGTTATTCTGCAGCATGATGCATTCTTTCTTCATTCCTCTTAACTTTATTAGATGCACTTCATCAAAGCCACTACTGCCTCGATTCATTTGCGTTTTTTTTTTTTTTTGTTCTCAGACAAGCTCAATCTTCAAACACGAATTTCAGTTTTGAGATTTAATTGAAAATGGTGTTAAATTTTTTGTAAATGTATCAAATGCGGTACACTCAATTATGCGGCATACAGACATTCATTTGGAAGGAGTAGATGGAAGCCAATTCACCATTAGAGCAACTCAAGATGTGTCAAAAACAATGTAGCTGAGGCTCCTCCCCTTTCCTTGATTTATCTGCTGCTTTCAGGCTCAAGACAACGGGACCCACCATCTAGCCCTACTTCTTGCACCACAGTAAACATTTAACATGTTTGTGCACATACAGCTATATGCTGCAGGCTCTTTTGGGTCAGGGAATGAAGAGATATTGTAGGTTATTTTTTGTTTGCTTGTCTTGCTTTTTTTGTTTTGTTTATAAGCCTCAAATGAGAAGAACACAAAGGCCATTGGCCAATCCCATTTTTCTATTTTTTCTGTTCTTGAGCACCACCATTAATGTGCTTTTGGAAACCTCAACACATGAAAGACAGCAACTAATTTTGATAATTAAGTGTGCAGGTTGATGACATGAAGACAATAGCATCAACACCAATACCAAATTATTATGAACACCAAAGTATAAACAACCAAAGAGCCATGATTTTAGTTCAAAAACTTGTTTTAAAAACATAAAAGGCATAATTAGAGATGTGTTTTATGAAATAGACAGGTGAGAGGGAATAGCAATTGGACATTGAGCAGTGGCTGAAAATATTGAACCCTTTTGGATTGTACTCCCGAACCATTTTGGATTTCCTTCTGTTTGCTTTTTTGTGTATCATTCAGTGGTCATGGTCAGGGAAAAGGCTTAGTTACAGTCGCATAAAGGAGATAAGCACATTTTCTTTTTTTAATCAAGCAATTACTTTAGTTACCTGCAGTTTGTAGGAGGATAGTTTGGTTGATAAAAGAAAACGCCCAGTTCATGCCCTGTTGGTTGGTTTCTTCTGGTGTCCATTCTTCCTAAACCTAATATTTTCATAGCTAATACGAAAGCCAACTAGAGAGCCTTCAGGTGTCACTTTAAACTATTTTTATGGTTAGACTGAATTGACCCTTTACCACTGATGTCAATAGAAGGGAGATGAGAGGAAGGCTTACCTCACTATTCAAAAAGCAGTAGAGTATGGCCACAACCAAGCCCTGAAAAACATCAAAACATATAGTTTTTGAAAAATATATACAGTATGTTTGAAAAGATCACATTTCCATAATATATCATAGCTACGTTCAATGAGATGATATCTGATTGAGACACGCAGGATACATACTTTACCTGAAATGACCCAATGGCCAGGTCAAAAAATATTTTGTAATTTTCCATGGCTTCATTTTCATTCAGATACACAAAGATGACATAATTGACTCCAAACAAAGGGATTAGCAGTAGAGTGGACTTGGCCAGTCTCCTGAAAGCACAAAAAGAAAAACAAGAAGCACCATTTGAAAAAAACACCTGATTTTATTTTTAAAGTGACAACAGTGTTATGATGCTCATTTCTAATTTGGGTGGTTGGTGTGCCATAGGCTTTTTATATTAGATATTATTTTTTTTTAAATGCTTTTAATATTTTTGGTAAAATAATGCATTACAGGCAGTCCCCGGGTTACGAACGAGATCCATTCCTAAGTCTGTCTTTAAGTCAAATTTGTAGGTCAGTCAGAACAGGTACATACAGTTCTTATTCAGCATCAGTTAGTCAAATGTTTGTCTTAATATATAGTATATATTTTACCTTTCTTTGCATATAAAACACTTAGGAAACACTTCCAAATACACTAAAACATCTTAAACATAATAATACAAACAAACCATTGTATTATCTCAAATTTTTAACATAATAGGCTTTATGGCAGTTGACGAGTTGTCCGTAAGTCGGACGTTCGTAACCCGGGGACTGCCTGTATTAGGAAATGCATTACAGCAATGTCCCAATATTTCGCGCCAAACATGAAAAAGCTGATATGATGTGACTATCTGGAACATGTTTCACTGTGTTCAAACAAGAATAAAATGAGGAAAATTAGAAATTTCTTAAATCCATGCATATGACTGGCAGAGGTGGAAAATCAAGGTTCCGAAAGTCCTCTCTATTATTTTGTTCCAATCACCTGGATTTGATAATTAGCATAAGCGTTCTGCCAGGAGGTAAAACTAATTAGTGAAATAAGCAGGCTGAGTTCATGATTGGAAGAAACACATGGCAGGCCTTTTACTTTCTGACACCTGGACTTGGCACCTGTTTACTGGAGATAGTTCTGATTGAAAATATTTTGAAAATCATATGGTGTAAAACAATCAAATGGTAAAAAGGTGAGTTTTCCCTTATAAGTTTTTCAAAAAAATAAGTACTTTTTATTAAAGTCAGTACAATTTGCTTTGTATTATATGCAGCTACTTTACAGTCGGCGCATCGGTGTATTACAAGGTGTTGAACTGGCGAAGTGGTATAATTGTCATAAGATTTTGACACCTGACCCGTTCGGTAAATTCACCAAGCACCAAAGTAGGAGGAGATTTTCTGCTGCTGCTCTCTCAGTCAAGATTTAGCAGCGGATTGAAATTCCGGTGCAGCTCATTGCAATTTTCCGGTCCATCCGGTCTGAAATTTGTGCCCTCGCCATCCACCTGCTTTGATTAGGTTTACGGCGTAAATTGCAGCCCAGCGTAGGGCAGATTGTTCATTTTGGGGCTTTCCCATGCAATACATGGATGATCATAGCCTATTCAAAAGCCAATTAATGGTTTTCGTGGATCATATGCTGTCTAATTTGACTTAATTTGATATAAATCCCAAAAGCAGGAAAAATGCATACTTTGCATTTATTGTTCATTGTCTTTACTTTTTTATCATTTTAATTCCTGTATTCTGTTATTAGTTTATGGCTGTTCGTATACTGAACTGTCGGCCTAGGGGGACTGTATTCCTTTCTTTTTCTTACCAGCTTAAATAAGAAGAATGACAATAAATGCAACTTGAACAATCTTTAAATTTCAATTATGTGCCTGTAATTGAAATTAATGTATGCGCCATGATGCACCAAGAACAACATTGACTTGAATATTTCCAAAAAGGTTATCTTCATAAAAGGCTAAACAAGTGACTAATTAGGCTGTTTACACCTACACACTGTACTGTATATTCACACTAGTATATCTACCTAGTTATCGATGAGGCAACATATGTATCTCTAACTCAATTACATTGCTATAGCTAGCTACATTTGAGGCCAAAAGTTTACATACAACCTAGGCTAAAGATATTCAGATTCAGTTTTTCACAACTCCACACATTTCATGTTACCATACATTTCTTTTGGCAAGTCAATTAGGGCATCTACTTTGTTCACATCAGAGGTAATTTTAAAACAATTGATTGGAGACAGATTTATTTCATCGTTCAGGAAGAAGGCACAAATTAACTCCCAGGGCTGAATGAACTTTAGTCCGAAAGGTTCAACTGAACCCCAAGACAACAACAAAGGAACTGGTGAAGGAGTTGGAGGCACCAGGCACCAAAGTATCTACATCCACCATTAAGAGAATCCTACATCGCCATGGCCTGAAAGGCTGTCGCACCAGCATGAAAAAAACAGGAATGAAGTTTGCAGGAGATCACCAGGACAAAGACCTAGACTTTTGGAGGAGTATTCGCTGGTCAGATGAAAGAAAAATGGAACTGTTTGGCCATAATGATCAGCGCTATGTAGGGAGGAAAAAGGGTGAGGCTTTTAATCCGAAGAACACCATCCCAACTGCGAAGCATGGGGGTGGCAGCATGCTTTTAATCCGAAGAACACCATCCCAACTGTGAAGCATGGGGGTGGCAGCATTATGTTGTGGGGGTGTTTTGCTGGAAAGGGGACTGGTGAACTTAGTGTACAGAAAATGGTAGGCACCATGAGGAAGGAGGATTATCTAGAAATACTGAAGCAATACCTCAAGACACCAGCTAGAATGTTAAAGCATAAAATTCAGGTGGGGCCTTGTCAAATATAATGTCAAAAATAGCCATATTTCTACACACACAACATACACCGAGAGGACACGCTGTGTCGTTGTATGGTTTTCAGTCACAATAATCAGTAGAACATAGCCTATAATATCAAGTACTATGCCAGTGTTGCTATCAGAGAAAAATACACCCGTCACTATACCACAAAAAATTGTCCGATGGGAGCAGCATCTAGCAGTGAGCAACCCATTGCCATTGCCTGAGCAACCTGTGAGTAGCCAGAACTGTATGTACACACGCAACTTAAAATTTATAACAAATAATTCACCTGCTCACCCAAATTGTTCACTTCTTGAAGAGGAAGGTGGCTCCGCGGTCCTTCTTGTGGGTAAACTTTTCAATCACTCTGTCGTTAAAATCCGTCATTCCCTGTATTAAATCATTTTCAATCGACAACATTCATAGCGCATTCAACCTCGATTGTCCCATCGTGTTATGAGTGACTGTTTTGATTCTTTTCCGGGTGGAAATGTTTCTTTCTGATTCAGAGGTGGTCATAGGTGTTGTGATGATGAATTTGAGGAGATTCACTGTCTCAGATAGGGGTTCCTGTAAACTGTTATCATAAATCACCTTTAACAAGGATAGTGCCCTATTCCCCGAATGCAGCTCAGCATGAAGATAGTGTGGCAAGCTCTGTTTTTAGCTTTTGCTTGCTTGTTATAGGCCATAGCTGTATGGCACAATTCAGCATAAGGGAATGATTTTACAATAAGTGACCAATCCACAAGATTTGCTCCAATTAAAATTTTGAGAACCTTTCTTCCCCTTGCATCACCATGATGTCGCAGGCCTCCCATAACTGTGGCTGTGTTGGTTTTCCTTCACTTGTTCCCAGTCCCCTCATGTCCTCTTTAAACAATCTCATCTGCTCGATACCTCATTAGTTCAATGTTCAATTTTGCATTTCTGAAGAATGTTGCATAAAATGTCTATAACCTGAGAGAAAAATTCCAAGAGCTGCCGAAATGTCGGGTCCTTCAGGGGCATGCACAGGCCGTGTGCCTTGCTGATAGTGGTCTCGTCCCATCCCAGTTGCGTGCGAATGTTGGTCAAGGACTCCGAGATCTCATCACGGTTTTCCCAAACAGTATTCATAGTTCAACTCCTGAAATTCCATTGAGTGCCAAGAGGCCTCAGGATTCATTTATTTGATGTCCCCGTCAAAGCAGCGGTTCTTTTAGGTGAAGTGGAAAAAAATGTAGCAAATGCTGAAAAATCCGCAAAAAAACACTTTTAGTTTGCTTACTCTAACTGAACAGAGATTTTGAATTGTTAAGTTCAGTTGATGTGCATGGCAGTGCACAAAGTAGGCATTCAGGTAACTTTGCTTAATAAGTGTTTGCACTCTGCAGACACTGCCACTCATTACTGCTGCCCCGTCATAAGTTTGTGCGATTAACTTGTCAGTCAGGTTCAAGGGCTCGAGAGCCTCAATGATTGCATTTGAGAGACCAATATTTTGTCCTTCACCTCAACAAATTCCAAAAACCTCTCTGTTACAGTATTATCTATCATATAGCACAAGACTAACATCTGCGACTTGCAAGAAATATTGGTCGTCTCATCTGCCTGCACAGCCACAAAAGCTGACTGTGTCACCTGCTTTGCTATTTCCTTCCTGTACACATCATACATACAGTCTAAAATTTTGTTTTGTATGGTGTTAGATGTGCCCTTGAAATAGCGATGGGCATCATAATGTCTTCTGAGTCTTGAATATCCTACGCACATCGACTCAAAAATACACACAAAAATTCTGGGGTTCAGTGACCTGCTTGACTCATCATAACCAACCAAGGCCATTTCACACTTGCCACACAATTTAATACATGTGATAATCCTACAAAGAATACACCTATTTTCCTCGCTTATGAGATTGTGCTGTTCCATGGCTTGTCTGTATGCACTGTCCAGCTGAGATCCAATCTAATATGCCTTTCCCAGTAATGCAAGCTTGATCGCATCTACATGAGATGCACAGCTCTCATGCTTCAACGGCCTTTCTCCTGGATGTTTCAAGTCTTTAAATCCATTTTTAGTCCAGTCTCCCCTCCAGACAGCAGACACGGAAAGCAGAAGAGAGCCTTCTTTTATACGTTAGCCGTTAGTCAGCCTTTCCTCTGAAACCACTCATGGCTGAACGATCGATTGTTATCTTTCCCAATTTGAGTTAGAACCAAAACGCTTGGCTTGTGTGGTCCCAATAGTTTTATTTCAAGTTTCTGTTCCAAGGGCAAAGTACTGAAACCTAGAGTCAACAGATTGTCTACCAAATTCATCTTTTAATTGCTTGCTAAAAGCTAGTAAACGACATCACTGTCAAATGTATACAAACTGATTGGAAGTTGCTTTATTAATGAAAACTAGCAACCTACTTTTATAGCTGGCATTCTCATAGTTTTATAGACTGATCTAGTTTATTCTTCCGTAAGGGCCCGAGGGCTTGTCACTTAGATATTTTCCTCTTGCCATCTTTATCCAAAATTGAGGTCAACTGGGCCTGCCCAGCATTTTTATACATGCCACAGAGCATGACAGGATGTTAATTGCCTAATTGTATCATGCAGTACACCTGTATTGAAGCATCTGCATTCATTATGTATCTCCACTGATTTATTCAGATTTTTCCTTTAATTTGTCATCTACTGTATCTGTATTTCAGTATACAGTATGGAAAATGGTGAAAAGTTGAGGTTTACAAGATTTTTGTAGACTGCATACATTTTTGAGTAGCCAAGGCTCCGTAGAACACAACTAAATCTTTCTCATGATTTGTACTTGAAGAAAAAGTTTTTAGCTTAAACATCACTACCCATTTGAGTCTGAAGTCCTCTGTATGAGATCAGGCCCTATGACTGTTGACACTAAAGGCCTCCCACAGAAATGTACACTCGCAACAGCAGCCTCCCTGCGCCTTCTGTGATTCTGCAGAGTTGTGACATTATTCTCCACAGGGTACAGTTAGCCACAGGGGGTCAGCTGTGTCAGATAGCTGCATCTCTACCCTCCTCTATCCTGAGGGAGACAACTGCTCCTTACTGATGCATATTCCCCATAGGGGTTTTAGAATGCATCTTGCTGGTTAAATACAGATGTCACCACATTCTGTGCTCAGTCTGTTTTTTCTCATTTCCATTCCTTTCACAAGGATGCCATGGTTAATGGCACATAACAAGCAAAGCAGGCATTGAGATATAGTGACAGAACATCCACTAAGGTTTGTTTGGACTGACTGAATTGCATATGCCTGTGAACTAAACTAATTGTGATGTTATTGCATCAGGGGCATTCTCTTTATTTGTTTGAAAAAGTCTGTTTTCAAATCTGATGTGAAAATGTCTGCAAGTTAGTTAAAAAACAACAATTCCACTTGTTATCAAATTTGGGCTATGATACAAGGTTGCCATCTGACTCCATGTTGAACTATACTGAGCATGAGCTTTTAATATTCTTGAGGAAAAAAACATAGATTTGGTGGACAATACTCAGCTTTGTGTGAGATACAGTTTACACACCTGTACTTGTCATTGAAGGGGAAACACACCTGTACTGAGACTGGTCATTTCCTCCCACATCTGCACACCTGAGCTTCTGAACCAGGATCCGAATTATATTGATAAACAGAATGAAGTTCACCTGAGAAACAAAAGCACATGTACAGTACATTCACATATATGAGTTGATGTTGTTTCCCTTGATTATAAGGGGAAAAAATACAATAAACATTACTTTGACATACTCACTTTTTTTGGAAGTTCAATATATAATTATGGACTGACTGAACAATAATATGGTATGATCCCAACAGTAGCATTTGCAATTATGCATTTTCAAGTTTAATTTGTGTATCGGATGCATTTTCATACGATACACAAATTCTCCTCGTTTACGGTCACTGACCCTAAAAGTAAGCAACACTGTTAGCTGTGCATATTTTGTCTTTCCAAGCTATATTGAACAGTAGCCCACAGAAGCTGGTTTTGAGTACTTGGTTTTTTGTTTATTAGCATAAAACAGACTTTTTCTGTCCTTGTGGATAATTTTAGCCACCCTGGCCAAAAAAACGATTCTAAAACTAACCGGTAACCAGTGCAGGGACTTTAAAATGGGAGTGATGTGCGCTCTCCATCTGGTCTTTGTCAGTACGCGTGCTGCTGCATTCTGTACACGTTGTAATTTAAATGGATTTAATTAATTTTTATTCACTTGAGCTCAATATTGAGTGTCATAGCAAAGGGTCTGAATACTTATGTACATGTGATATTTCAGTTTTTTATTTTTAATAAATTTGCAAAAATATGTTTTTGCTTTGTCATTATGGGGCATTGTGAGTAGATTGATGAGAATAAAAAAAAGAATTTAATTCATTTTATAATAAGGCTGTAACGTAACAAATTGTGTAAAAAGTGAAGGGGCCTGAATACTTTCCGAAGGCACTGTATATAGGTTACAATATGTGACCAATACACTATCTATCACATTTTACAGGGATAGCATCCCCAGTGGTTTGAGGCTGAATGCAAATATGCAGGATAAACGCAGGCTGTGTATCTGTGAGCAAGAGAAAGGATGAGCCTCAGGGCATTTGAGAGGCCAAGAAAAAATAATGAGTTGTCATCAGAGTAGTGGATAGAATAGTGTGCCCAAGTTTCAGATGGTTTGCTGCTGCCTGGTCCACAGGTAGAACATTTACTGCAAGTGTGTGACCATGCTCCTGAGCTCCTGGCCAGTGCAGTGCTGAACAGGCTCTTGGGAAGGGAGGGGGAGATTAGATCCAATGTTTCTTTTTGTGTAATAATACTGGATAATTTTCAATAGTAATATAAGCCTCTGTGGTAAATTAATAACTATATTGTCATATTTTTTCATATTCATTCCAGCCTCCAGAAAGATGTGTTTCACCCTGGTGAGACCAAAATTCACCAAAAATGTTTTACAGAAAACACACATTCATTCTTAATTCTCCTAGTTCCATCCTTCACAAAACTACAAGTGAAAATTTTACTAATTTCCATAAATACCACGCCTTATAGAATTATTCACATTCTCCATGAAGATGAGATGCCACGAATGAGCCCCACAGCCTCCAATCAAATTGAATGTATGCAGGTGCGATTGCAGACGATTGGCCATTCCACATTGGGTTGGGAATGGGATATTCTCAGCCCCATTTTGAGTGCCAAATTAATCTCTTTTTAATTTTTTTTTTTTACATTGAATTACAGGCATTTAGCAGACAATCTTATCCAGAGCAACTTACATAACATACTACATAGCATTTACAGTGCATCCATTTATACAGCTGGATATATACTGAAGCAATGCAGGTTAAGTACCTCATTCAAGGGTACAACAGCAGTGTCCCATCCGGGAATCAAACCTGTGACCTTCAGGTTATAAGGCCAGTTCCTTACCCATTATACTACACTGCCGCCCCAATTTTAAACAATTGGCATAATTTGCCCATTTTGTAAACACGCATAACCAAAATGTCTTTAATGGCATTTTTGGTAGTTACGATACAGTGCCAAAAATTATTCACAACCTTGATTCCCCTTTGTGTTGAACACATGTCCAGCTTTCATCTGATCGGCATGCTTCTTTTATATACATGCCCAGTCAAAACCAAAATGCATGCAACTTGAAATTTGATTTTCAGTGCCAGTCAATGTGGATTCTGTTGTTGTGGGTGGCAAGGGATAGCACAGTTTATTTTGTGTGTGCTTTGTTTTCACAATAGGGTAATGCGAGCCATGGATCTGTTTCCCAGCTGACTGAACTAAAAAATTATTTATCTTCTGATAGGCTGGGGTAAGGATCACTTAAACTGTGTGCCTGAGAGCGTGTGTGCATGTGTGTGTGTGTTGTCTGATGAATCTGAAGAAACCTTTACTCTTTTTCCTACACCTGGAGGTAATTATTTATAGCTTTAGTAATCACACACTGAGAACAGAAAGACGTGTATTGTGTGTGAGCTCATTGGATTTCAAAGGCCTTTGTGTATTCTTACTGTCCTTAGCTGACATTGTAAGGTTATTTTACCGTTGTCAGTAAACAAAATGTTTAATTCAAAGATGTTTTTTCAATAATATCCCATCTGTTTTCAATATTTTAAAAATTCATATCCCCATGTGTATCAGGATATATAGTGTATTGTGACTCCCATATTGGGATACGTCTTGTATTGTGAGGCAACTGTCAATAACAAGCACTTATCACTGATTGACCAGGTGCCCACAAGTCCACATGTTTTTCTTGTCTGTGTGTCTTCCTTTGACTCACATCTGCCTGACCTTAAACTGCAGGGTGATAACAGAAAACAGCACAGGATGATTGTAATTTACAGTACTTATTATAACAGAGAGCAGTACTGAATGTTTGTAATCTACATTATTTATTATAACAGAGAGCAGTATTGAATGTTTGTACTCTACATTACTTATTATAACAGAGAGCAGTACTGAATGTTTGTAATCTACATTATTTATTATAACAGAGAGCAGTACTGAATGTGTGTACTCTACATTACTTATTATGACAGCAAGCAGTATTGAGTGTTTGTAATCTACAGTACATTTTATAACAGAGAGCAGTATTGAATGTTTGTAATCTACATTACTTATTATAACAGAGAGCAGTATTGAATGTTTGTACTCTACATTACTCATTATGACAGCAGGCAGTATTGAATGTTTGTATTCTACAGTACTTATTATAACAGCGAGCAGTATTGAATATTCTTGATCCACAATACTTATTAGAACAGAGAGCAGTATTGCATGTTTGTAATCTACATTACTTATTACAACAAAGAGCAGTACTGAATGTTTGTAATCTACATTACTTATTATAACAGAGAGCAGTATTGAATGTTTGTAATCTACATTACTTACTATAACAAAGAGCAGTACTGAATGTTTGTAATCTACATTACTTATTATAACATAGAGCAGTATTGAATGTTTGTAATCTACAGTACTTATTATAACAGAGAGCAGTATTGAATATTTGTGATCCACAATACTTATTAGAACAGAGAGCAGTATTGAATGTTTGTAATCTACATTACTTATTATAACATAGAGCAGTATTGAATGTTTGTAATCTACAGTATTTATTAGAACAGAGAGCAATATTGAATGTTCGTAATCTACATTACTTATTATGACAAAGAGCAGTATTGAATGTTTGTAATCTACATTACTTATTATAACAGAGAGCAGTATTGAATGTTTGTAATCTACATTACTTACTATAACAAAGAGCAGTACTGAATGTTTGTAATCTACATTACTTATTATTACAGAGAGCAGTATTGAATGTTTGTAATCTATATTACTTATTATAACAGAGAGCAGTGTTGATTGTTTGTAATCTACAGTACTTATAACAGAGAGCAGTGTGGCATGTTTGTTATCCACAATACTTACTATAATGGAGAATACGATGGGCCCATTGATCACTCTGTATGGAATGGAATTGTCATTTCTCTCCCAACATCTGAAAAAAAAATGCAAAAATGGACTGCTTATAAATCTATTTGCTGACTTGACATGCATTTTGAGAGAAGGTTTGAATCTTAGGCAATCTGCCCAGTGGCGGGTACATGTTGTGTGAAGTAACATACACATAGAGTACACAGGGCTGTAGCAGTTATCAAAGCTCTGTGCTGATACACCTTGATGGAGAGTAGGCTAATGTTCGCATCAATTTCGTTTTCTAATTTTTGAGGCTTTTGCCAAATGCAAACATTTCACTTAAAACATTTTTTTTGTGTTTAATAGCTGCACTGTTGGAATGAGACCATATATTTGCAAATGCTTTATAAATATTTTCCTTCCTGGAAATGTCAATGCCATACTATTGAGAACACATCACAGACGTCTAACTTACCCTGTATCTTCTAGATATATCCGGGTGATAACCCATGCTATCAGAAACACTGTAGGAATTCCTAGATAAGACACAGTAAGACACAGTACTGGGTGATTAACAAGACACTGCATGTAAATTCATGCAGTTCTTTTTTCTGTTTTATGCTAATCTTCATCAACATATGTGAAAATTTAAAGGTCACTAAAATGCAAAAATTGTCACACTTATCAAATAAATAACAATTTTTGTTGGAACTAGTAAAATAGCCATTGGCAAGTTTATCAGTTCGCAAAGTATTCCAGTTTTACATATACATCCTATAGATGCACAAAGAGTTTCCATTCATTTGCTGTGTTTGTCTCTTGCAATGTAAGAAATTAGCATTTAGATTTTATATAATCACAAATGTCACAACTGAAAAAAACACAGAATGAGACAGTTAATACAATTGCAAATGTGAGAGCTCAGACATTGGGCAACTCATATTTTTCAGACAGGACCAAAACCAGCCAAACTCAGCCAAATTTAAAACTAGAGAGCTGAAGAGGCCTGAGGAACTGTCACACTCAAAGGGCAAAGATTCAATATTAGCAAATTTATTATTGGCCTTTTTTATTTATTTCTGGGTAGGTTGACTGAGCAGACGTGCTCTTTTACAGCAACGTCCTTTTAGTTCCAAGTAGCCTAACCTGCATGTCTTTAGATTGTAGGCACGTGGGCATGGGGAGAACATGCAAACTCCACACAGAAAGGCCCCTGGACCCAGGACCTTTCTGCTGTGAGGCGACAGCGCTATCCACTGCATTACCGTGCCACCCACTACAAAAAACCAGGGAAGAAAATATATTAAGATAAACCTGGGAATGTGGCTTTGGAATATGTGGCTTAGTATCTGTGAAAAATGTTGGTCAATGTTTAGTAGTAACTAAGAATTTTGTTGTCACTGATTTGGTACACAGACAGATTTTTTTGGAATTGTGTTCTTCTTATAGATGTATTGAGAGGGTTTGGTTTTCATGCAGGGCTAACTTTTGCTGAATTTGAAACAGTTTTCTTCTTTCTTCCTTACAGAAATATGTGTCTCCTGCACCTACCCTTTTTGCACAGTTACAGTCAGGCTTCCCATACATACATACGCATGTGTACACACATGCATGTACGCACTCACATGCACACATACAGTTTAACTGGTCCTTACCCCAGCCAATCAGGAGATAAATGAGGAAGTGTCTGTTTTTGGAGAATATCACCATGAGCAAAGTGTGCAGGTACAGCCCCTCCACCAGCAGCCAGAAGAAATTGGCCATGACAAAGTAGTTAAAGATAACAAGGCAGGCCTTGCATCCAATCTAACAAAGAAAACATCATTAAATGCCGTGCCCAGTTTTACCACATTAAATAAATGTAATATCATTAACAGAATGACCTATTCCTTCAATATCAAGTTTTTTATGTGTGTGTGTGTGTGTGCACGCGTGTGCATGTGTACATTCATGTGTGCCTGTTATCTTTTCTTAAGCACACTCCAGTGTTGAGAGTGACTGACCAGGGGTGGCTGCTCTGTGCAGTCAGTATCGTGTGAGAAAATCACTGCGTCCTTCACCAATATGGCAACAGCTCTCAAGATGAAAGACAAGAAGAGGTTCAAGTGGATGTAATTCCGGGTACAGTGAAGCTTTCTGTGTACAAGAGAAGAGTAGAATCATTTTTTATAATCACATGACTGATCTGTTATTAATAAAGCCCTTTAATCATGGCTCTGCTATTGAGATTTAATACCACACATATAAATGTTTCTATTATTTTTTGGAGTACCATTAGCTCATTGGGATGACCATTCCTGAGTTCATACAAAGAAGCACACAACAGACACAAATATACACAATGTATGTATAGTACATCCAAGTGTTTATTTAAAATGTTATTTAATACACCACACTACAAAATGCATGCATTTATTCACCATAATTTCAGAATCAATTAATTCATTTTTATGTAATTGAGACTGTGCACTCTTCTTGGATCTGAGAGCAAGCCACCTCATAGTTATGTTATATATCAGTGGTTCTCAAACTCAGTCCTGGGGACCCCGTGTATGTTGGTTTTCATTCCAAACACAATTGTAAACCCAGAATTTTAACAAGCTGTGCTGTAAATGTTTCTTAATTAGAAGCTTTTCATATTTGGATTAATTATTTACGCTCATAACCCACATTATGTTAAACATAGCAATGCATGCCACGGAGAATAAAAGCCCATATTCACATTGGGCTCTATTGCAAACAAAGATAGATAATAAAAGGGGAAAAAGTTTTAGCTGATCAAATTAAAGTGGTGAATCAACAGATTCCAGTCTGGTGAAAGTGTGGACATCTGGCTACTAAAACGAAATATTTGGAAGATAGCAAGACAAAAGATAAGGAGCCAAATCTGCATTTTGTAAAAAAATTAATATATAAAAAAAAGATTTTAAAAAAAGGTTTAAAGAAAAAATTATAAAAGAACTTAAACACAAGTTCAACAACCTTAAAGATTCAGGAAACTGAAATCTGTGAATTCTTTGCTGATGTGTTTTAATAATTTTTGCATTCACAAATGGTCCAAAAATATATTTTCTAAATTCTTGCAAAAAAGGAAAACAAAAAGTGTAGAAAAGCCTGTGCTGAGATTTGCTTGCTTTGTTATTAAAACGTAAATGATGTTCTTGCCACTTTTGTGCAAGCAAGCCAAGTTGGAAATGCCGACGCATTTCACCTTCTCTGGATGCAGAAAAACCAATGCTTTTTGTTAAAAAAAAAAAGAAAAGAAAAAAGAGAACCACAAGAAATGGGTTCCATTTCTGGAGACCCATGAGTCAGTGTTGCTTTTAATTTTAGCAACACTGACTCATTTTACTTTTGTGAATGGGATCACTGGCATGGTATGATCTCCCCGGGCTTTATTTTGTTTAATAAAACTTCAAAATACTGTTATCAACCTAGCTTATGTTGCATTCTTTCTTTTTTCTGGTAGTCTGTGTGCCCTGAAATAGATTCATACATTTAGATTTCATTGTAGGGCACACACACCATTCACCAAACAGTCATATACCTATGGGCAATTTTGAGTCTTCAATGAGCCTTTGGACTGTGGTAGGAAACCAGAGTACCAGAAGGAAACCCACGCAGTCAAGGGGAGAACACGCAAACTCCACACAGAAAGGTCCAGGCCAGGATTCAAACCCAGCCTTCTTGCTGCATATAGAATGTAAATATGGTATGGAAGTGATAAAATCTGGTTTCTACCTCACACATGATTTGTAACTTGCCAACAAATGATGTAATGCCTACAGAAAATCAAGATTGGCTGAAAATGGCTTTACTCTTCCCTAATGGCATGGCAACATATACAAAATAAGTCTATACAGTTAAGCCCAAAATTATTCTTACCCATGCCAAATTTTGAGTTATAGTGAATTTTTATTTCACGAATAGGTTTCTTCTGGCTGGAAATGACATAAGGTGACAAAAGTCGCTAAGACATTGTGTCAGAGATATTAATGAAAAATGTTACCTATTTCTGTTATGTTTCTTTTTTTTTTTTTTTTACATTTTTACAAAAAATGCCATGTCCAAAATAAATCATACTCCTCACAAATTTTTGAGGAAATGCAAGCTTCTATTCCATTGCAAATGGTCCTGGTAATTTCTACCATGTTATAGAGCATTCTAATCAACTATAAATTGAGAACAGCTGATGCATTTGTTCTCTAGTCAGTTTGTAGTCAATTGCAAGTCATGGCTAAAACCAAAGAGCCGGTTGCGCAATGTGGCTGCTCACAAGAAGGGGAAAGGCTACAAAGCCATATCCAAGTGTTCTCAAGTGCCAGTGACCACAGTGCAAAGCATCATCAAAATGTACAAGGAGTTCCACTCTGTGAAAAATCTCAAAGGGCGTGGTGGGAAGCCAAAAGTGACCCCTGTGCTGAATGGTAGTGCGAGAGGCCAAGAAGAATCCAAGGATCACCACCAAGGCCATCCTGAAGAATCTGAGCAATTCTGGTACCAACATCTCAAGGCTGCACAAGGCTGGCCCCCATGGACGCCAACCAAGAAGGACTCCACTTCTCCAAGACAGGCACACAAAAGCTCGCCTAGCCTTCGCAAAAGCTCACCTGGACAAAGAAGAAAGCTTTTGGTCATCAATTCTGTGGTCGGACGAGATGAAAATGGAGTTGTTTGGACACAGGGACATGGCTTTCGTTTGTCAAAAGAAAGGAGAAGCATTCAACCCCAAGAACACCATCCCCACGGTCAAGCATGGTGGTGCAAATGTAATGCTTTGGGGGTGTTTTTCAGCCAATGGGCCAGGCAACCTTGTCAAAGTAAACGGCATCATGAGAAAAGAGGACTACATTAAGATTCTGGAGGAAAATATCAGGCAGTCTGCAGAAAAACTTGACCTTGGGCAGCACTGGACCTTCCAACAAGACAATGATCCGAAACATACAGCCAAAGTGGTCAAGAAATGGTTAACAGAAAACAATATCAATCTGATTCCAGACCTGATTCCAGACCTGATTCCCATCGAGAATCTGTGGAGTGAACTAAAGACCAGAGTGATGGCAAGGAAGCCTTCCAACCTCAAGACCTGGAAATCTTCGCAAAAGAGGAGTGGTCCAAAATCCCAGTGGAGACGTGCAAAAAGCTTGTTGGCAATTATAAGAACCGTTTGACTGCTGTGATGGCAAATAAAGGCTTTGCCATTGATTACTGAAAAAGGGTATGAATAATTTTGGACATGGAATGTTTTGTCAAAATGTCATAAAAATAGGTCATATTTTTCATTAATATCTCTAACACAATGTCTTACCGTCTTTTGTCACCTTCTTATGTCATTTCCAGCCAGAAGAAAGCTATTCGTCAAATAAAAATTCACTACAACTCAAAATTTGGCATGTGTATGAATAATTTTTGGCTTAACTGTATACTACATATATACTCATCCAATCCCGAATACGAACTTTATTTTGGCAACAAACAGATTTTTTTTAAAACACGACCTTCCTAATGGGTTGCTGATTTAAACATCCATGCATAGCATGCTCTTCAGAACCAACAGTGTTTTGTCCTGTTAAATATTGCAGATATTAACAATCTGTGCAGTTATTTTTTGTTACCTCGTTATATCTGTCCCGTACCTTTGCAGACTACATTAACATTTGTTTAAACTGTGCACAAAACAAATTTGTGATCCTCACAAACATACTGTAATGCAAATTACTGTAGCAGACAAGTGTATGCTCTTTGTAATGTAATTTCACAGCTTTTGATCACGTTACTTAAAAATAATTTTGTAAAAAGTGAAAATTGTTACAATTCTGCTGGTTCTCCCCTGTATAGTATCTTTGTGACCACGAGCGGTAATGGCATTCTGTGACCATCAGTAATAAAGTGGATGCATCCCAAAAAACATTTTTTCTTTGTACAAATATTGTTACTTTATGTACAAAATTACTGGATAAAGCAATACATGTTCAAGCTGATTAAAAAAATTCCACCAGTGAGCTATGTTCGACTGCTCAGTCATGTTGATATGAACTAATATACAGTATATAGGAATTTGTAATGATTATTACTTGTTGTACTCAAATACTAATTATTTCTTCATTTTTGTTTTATGTTGATAGTATGTTTATTGCTTATTATATTTATTATGCCAAAAAGAGAGTATATTGCAAAATATATGCCAACATTGCATATATGCCAAAAAAATATGCCAATCTTGCAAAATATTAAATTTATCATCAAACTCTGTTTATACAGTAAAGGCAGTCTGTCTATAATTTGTGCCAGTACTGTTGCTATTATTTTAACTACAGTCAATTAAAATGAAAAGATTGTTCAAGTTGCATTTACGGTTATTCTTCTAATTACAGACAGGTGTAAGAAAAAGAACTAAATATCAGACCACAATTCAGTATAAGGACAGCCGCAAACAATTAACAAGCACAAAACCGTCGCACGGCGGAACTTGGCAAACTATATTTTTGGTTGATTTTACATGCTCATATATGCCAGTTGAAAATAGACACTTCATGCTACAATCATGATAACGGCAATAACTGTGCTGTGAAGTTTAGGTAGCAAACAACTAGGCAGAATCCTTTTGACGTCATTTACATGGAAACTATATGCTCAGATCGCCTAGTTTCACTCACTGTGGCTAAGCGGAATCGATAACGTTTCAGAAAATATATAACGTTAAAAGATTTAATTCAATCTTCTACTGGGAGTTTTGCCATTTTTGCCATTTATTGAGGGTGTGACAGAAAATTTTGGTGCCACTGACTGTAAGCGAATTTTTTCCACATTTACCGTTCGATTGAGGAAGTACCATTCACAGTACATTTTTATCGGTTAGTGCTGTCAGATTGTGCGAGCTACTTTACATGAACCTTGTATGGCAATCAATAAAGCTTAACAGCACAGTAATACTTACTTCTTGTCACTTGTACCACCACTGTAATAAACTAAAAAAGGATACAAACTACCTTTTCAATGAGAAATGTGTTGTCGAGCTCACACGCATACACTGCTGGCGACATTCTAAAGCTTCGTTTTGCCCTCCGTACTATATAGCTAGCTAACTATGGCACATCCTCAGCTCTGTAATGTTATTTGTTGTCCTCCGTGTGTCCATACATCTGTATCGGTGGTTGTAGATGTGTGTCCTTAGCTCCAACTCATGCGTGCAGGATAGCATCCGTACGCGCTAACTAGGTTAACTAAAGTAGGCGATCCGTACGTGCTAACTAGGTTAGCTAAAGTAGGTGAAACACGAACATGTTAGGGTTAGCTAAAGTAACGTAAGACAATAAAAAACGTTCTTAAAAATGCCGTACCACCTGCGTATGCATCCTACTAAACGAAGCACCACCTGCACATGCGTCCCACCAAACCTCCCTCAAAGGTTGTCTGTGAGTGAGTGAGTGACTGAGTGAGTGAATGCATGAGTGAGTGAGTGAGAGAGTGACCACAATTTGCTACGCATAGCGCACGCAACCAGTTCCTGCGCGCCGTTGGAAAAAAATAAATAAATACAGGAATTAAAATAATAAAAAAAGAAAAAAGACAATGAATAATAAATGCAAAGTATGCATTTTTCCCGGCTTTTGGGATTTATATCAAAGTCAAATTTGGCAAAAAAAAAAACAAAAAATGTTCCACGAAAACCGTTGTCTTTTGAATAGACTGTAAAACAAGCGCACATTGCATGGGAAAGCTCCGAAATTAGCATTCTGCTGGACAATGGCCTGTGGATGACGTGGTCTGGGCAGGCAGGTAGTGAATAGTGCAAATAACAGACTGGACTGTCCTGAAAATTCAGATGAGCTGCCAAAATTGCACTGCACCATGCTATAGTGACTGACACACCCCCAGCAGTGGCTCCCCTTCGGTACACGGCACGTCACAAAATATATGTCAAAATATATGTTGAAAACACCATTTCACCAGTGCGACAGCACACAACAAGCCAGCCATGCACCAGGCAGAAAATGGAGCCCAATGAGTAAAATATGAGAAGAACTGGTAATCAGTTTTAACACAAAACATTCAAAACATTGTGGTTTGGCAACAGCAATATTTACCACATTCAGATAAGGCATATCAATTAAATGAAGACCGCCACCTCTGGCCAAACTATAGGGCGCAGCAAAATACATCCCAAAAATAAAACAGAAAATATATTTGACATATATTGCCATGACAATAATGATACATAATAACATACAGTATATTTTTGATGCATGAGCTGAATTCTTACAAAGGTTATCTCAAAGATATTTATGTCATAATGTACATCTGGTAAAGGGTGAATTATGGCATGAGATTTTCACATGAGGATTACAGTTTTGAAAAAAAAGCTTCATGTCATTCAACAGCAGATTTCTGAGAGGTGAGCATAAGCTCACATAATTGACATGTTTTTAAACTAACAATTGAAGATGATACTTTCCAGACCCCAAAGGAACTATACTAACAGCAAACTCCTATGAAAAAGTTGGTAACATGTGCAGTGAGCAAACTAACACATTACCATTCTTGATATAATGCAAACAGTAATACTGCATACAATGACATCCGAAAAGGACCCTCAACTTTGAGAGAAATGGGTGTAATTAATTTATTACTAAGATGAGCCATTTTCAATATTTATACTTCTAAACCTGATGCAGAAATGAATAGATTTTATTTGTGTGTCAGTGAGCATGCCCCACAGGGTAGTAGCTTAGAGGCAAAGTGTATGCTTGCCATTTGTAACCTTTCACTTGCAGCTTCTGCACTGGCTAGTCCTTGTGGTGAACAGGGAAGCTGCCATGTGCACACGTATTCACTTGCCAATATGTGGCCTGTGCGGCTAGAACGTCCTATGGCAACGGGTTGCTTTGCAACTCCAGGCTAAATTGGCAGGGGATCTCTGAGCAGCAGCGGGCCGTACAGCTATGGCATGCAGGCCAGCCACCATGTATGTGAACATGCCTTTACATCTACCTACCCCTGACCCAGTACCCTGGAAGTCAGACTGTAAAAAGTAAAGGGACACATACACCTTTGAGACAAAAACAGGCTATGGTAGCATGCTTTTAGAAGATATTCTGACAAACTGCAGCACCAATAGCCTGCTGCTTACCACAAAAAAATCTTACCACAGAAATAAACCAAGAAAATTTACAGAGATTAAAATCCCAGACAGATATGTACTATGAGAAGGATATACTAATGAGCAGATTGCAAATTAGTTTGGGTCATCATACAGTATACAATAATTAAGGGAAACCACAAATAGAATACACATAGCAGGAAAGTGTTACATTCAAATCCAATTAAGCTATAGTCAGAAAGTAAGTCATTTTAACAAAAGACCAACCAGACACAGATGGTATGTACATTTTTTGCCTCATATGGACCACCGTAATAGGCAGATAGGCTTACCTGAAAAGGCAGAGGATGGTACTTCCTGTGATGAGAGCTATCAAGGACAAACTGTGTCCCAGTGTGTACAGAGTCTTCACCACCATGTAAAACACCAACTAAAAAAAAAAAACACACGTCTTAATGTTAACACATAAATCACCTACTGCAATACATGGGATAATATATTATATTGAGCATAACTTCACATAGCCTTCACAAACATACACATGGTGTCATCACTTATATGATGTATATGACAAAATTTGATACAGTATGTGATATGTAACGCATTTATATGATAACACCAGGTCATGAATGTTTACTATAAACTATTCTTAAACAATTGCAGTGCTTCATGATGGCAGACATAGGAAGTTACATAAAAATGTACAAGAAAATGAAATGCATTTTGAGAAAACCAGTCATCATAAAACATTTGGTTATAACCACTGAGGAACAAGAGGTTATAAGCAAATTGAATTATTCTCATTATGGAGTAACATATGCTTAATTAAAATGTGAACAAAAATGTACACTTTTTTCATGAAAATGTCACCGCAATGCTTGCTTAATTACTAATACTCTGTATGTTGTTTTAGCCATTCAACATACAAAGCTCTCTGGGGAAAAATGTTATTCACATCCATTTACAATTGATTTAATGAGTAATCTTGATCTTTATACATTAGAGCACGTTCACAGCACACGGACATCCCAAAAGCCAGGGACAGCGATGCTAAAAAACAACAACAATGCTGTTGATTCCAAAGCTGAACAGAGTGGAATTGTGGCAAATATATTTCTCTGAAATGAGACATGCTGAATGGCCCCCTCCCATAATTCAAAGTTCCCAGGTCAGCTAACAAGATAAAATCTTGATCTGGGAGCTTCACAACAAAGGAAAATTATTACAAGAATTACAATAATTGTGACAAAAGCAAGAATTTTACAAGGCATTTTTGTTGTCTCAACATAACTGAGTGCCAGAATACTATTTTGATGACTCTGCAGATGTTTGCAGGGAGAATTTAATTGGGTAAACTTGGGCAATGGTGAACTTGGGCAAGTAACTTTTTCTGGATTGTCAGGGCACATGAGTCTCAGGTGGCATGTGTCATTAAAAAACAACTGCCCGAACACTGTCAAACCAACACGTTTCTCCACCAGAGAGGTTCGGCCCTGCCTTACTCAGAGGGAAATAATGTGTCATTGCAAAAAAAAAAATGGTGGGGGGGTGGGGGGCGATTGAAAGGTCATTCAAGCCTGGCCAGGAAGTAACTATACGCTTCTGCCCCTCTCCTGTTTTCAGGAAATTACTCTTGTGGTTAATTTCCCATTCCCAAACCCTCTTATCCAGGTACACAGTCAATCCAATAAAAAACTTACAAAGACATTGAGTAATAACATTGCTAAAAGGAACAATAAAAGTAATTTACGCTTTCCCAGAAATGCCACTTTTCAACAGAAAAAAACAGCTCAGGCTCTGAAGAGCACCACTGCTTATCTGACAGTAAACATATGTACAATATTGTCTGACGTTCATCTTTAAATCTTAAAGCTCACTCTTACTAACAGTGTGCTAACTCTTGAGGAGTTGTTTGTCTCTGTGATCTCCAGTTGTAGCCACTGAGATACAATTAGGGGAGGCCGTCAGCTTGCACTTAAAGTGATAATGATCCTCAGCCTATTTATACTGATTGACGAATAACTCTCCTGTTTTATTAAAAAATCACCAATCAGCAATACAGTACTTCAGATAAAAACAATACCCATGTTGGTTAATCATGCAGAACAGTCAGTTTAGTGAGTGAGTAAGTAGTAAGTAAACTTACTCTACATGCGAGCAAGTTTAGTGAACTTACTCACATGTAGTCTAACTATAGCCACTGCTACTCAGAAAAAGTGTGTATAAAACATTGAATCAGTCAGTGAATCAATCATAGAAATAAGACTAAGGATCACATCTAGTTTATTCCAAGTTCAGCACAGTGATCTTTATTTGTACTCATGAGCACAATTTCAAGAACACACCAATAACTTTTATTGTGCATCCTTGTACACTGTAAACACTGTAAAAATCAACAGCCCGAATTAGAATCAGAATCAGAATCAGAATCGGGTTTATTGCCAAGTAGGTTTACACATACAAGGAATTTGTTTTGGTCAGGTGGTGCGTAACAGTGAACATAAAATAAGATAAATAGAGTAAGAAATAGTGCAGTAAAAAACATAACAGACATAACATAACATAACATAAACATAGTGCAACAATAACAATAGTGCAAGGGGATAAAGTGGATTTTAAGTACAGGTGCTGTCTGTTGGTGTCCGTGGGGGTCAGGATAACAGTACAGTGACAGTGGCATCAGTGGGGGTCCCGGGCCTTGTTGATAAGGCCAGCTGCAGTCGGGAAAAAACTGTTCTTATGACGTGAGGTTTTGGTCCTGATGGACCGCAGCCTCCTGCCGGAGGGGAGTGTTTGGAAGAGTTTGTGTCCAGGGTGGGAGGGGTCGGCCACAATCTTTCCTGCCCGCCTCAGGGCCCTGGAGGTGTGCAGGTCCTGGAGGGATGGCAGATTGCAGCCAATCACCCTCTCAGCGGCGCGAATGATACGCTGCAGTCTGCCCTTGTCCTTGGCAGTGGCAGCAGCGTACCAGATGGTGATGGAGGAGGTGAGGATGGACTCAATGATGGCAGTGTAGAAGTGCACCATCATTGTCATTGGCAGGTTGAACTTCTTCAGCTGCCACAGGAAGTACATCCTCTGCTGAGCCTTCTTGGTGAGGGAGGTGATGTTCAGCTCCCACTTGAGGTCCTGGGTGATGATGGTGCCCAGGAAGCAGAAGGACTCCACAGTGTCGACTGGGGAGTCATGCAGGGTGATGGGGGCGGGTGGGGCTGCGTTCCTTCTGAAGTCCACTACCATCTCTACTGTCTTTAGGGCAATTATGGGAATTAGTCATGTCCCCTAATTTATTCTCTTCAACTCAATATATCATGATAATTTTTGAACATCAAACTCAACTGGGCAAATACCAAGACTGAAAAAAAGGAGGCAAGTGAGGTAAAAAAAAAAAAAAAAACTCTCAAATGGTGGTGAGAAAAAACTCCCCAAAGGGAAGAAATTTTGGGAGGAACCTGGCTGCTGAGGGGGAGCCTATCCTTCGCTGGTCAGCCCGGTGAAAAGTAAGGGTAGAATGTATGGTAACAGAAATGCATTTAAGAGACACCAAGGTACAAGGTCAGATTTCACCTCAAGAGCACAATATCAGATCTTACTATGCTATATTATATTCATTCACTTGTACCTTTGTTCAGGCCCAATGAAAAAGGCAACTGGTACTGCCCATTCCCCTCTCTAAGCACCCTTTACACCCTCTAATCTCCCCAGCTCCTCACAGCCTTGTAATTTTAACCCTTGTCCACTCTCATTCCCCCTGCCTGGCTGCCAAGGTTATAATTACACCCAGAAGGGTTGTGACCAGACAGACTGCCTCCCATCTGCCCAAGATTTCTGCCTCTGGAACGGTCACCCCAGCCCCTGGGATTGGGGCTGACTGCTCACAGATAGCTGCAGTCTGGGATGTTGGACTAAAAGAGCAGCATAGCCATAAATGGCATTTTGTCTTTGTGTTTGTTTGCCCATTTTTCAAAAATAGTCTCAACTTCACAAACCCAATAATAAAACATTATTCTCACCATGCTTTTGTCAGAAAGATAACATTGCATTAGCCTGGTATTTTAAAAAATCATTCCATGATACTTCCCTGCATTTGGTCAAAAAGGCTAGGCTAGTGGCACTGTCAACAGTGTGTGCAATTCTGTGTCCCATTGTGACCTATCCTGGCCTAATATCCACAAGCCTTCGGTATGCAACAAACATGGCCTAAGGGGCACAATTTGTGCATTCGGGTGTGTGTATTGGGACCCCCCAATACACACATTTGTATCAGAATACAAATAATTCACACAGTTTGCTGAGCATCAATCACACACTGGGTGTCAAGGGACAATTGTCCAACAAGCAGTGGAGAATTAATGAATTTCCAACTCAATTTACGTAAATATGTGACAAGTCTGCAGTGCACCTATAAATTAGTTTGTTTTAAGAGGGATAAATGACCTGTGGTTGTGGTGGGGGTTTGGTTTTCTTATGGCCAATCGGATCAGCTGCTTTCCCTTTAATACCTGTCCAACAAGTGAGCAGGCTGTCAGGTCATGTCTGATTTACTTGTCCAGGAGATTCAGAGTCACCGCATGCACATTTATGACATGTCCTCCGGCAAATTATGTTGTCAAAATAACCTCCAAACTAGAAGAGGAAGACGCAGAGCAGGTTAGTTCTTTCGTTTGAGTAAGTTCATTTTACTTGGATAGAATTAAAGCAGAGTTGATTTATATAATGCTTTTGTATTTATTTTTAACATAATTTGTAGAACTACAACTTGTTAATAGATTGTACTACCTTTTTAGTTTACCAGACTATTCAGTGACAGGACACATATTCTCCATTTCAATTACATTTCATAGGTGCAATAGATACAGTCCAATCAACCTAAGAACTCATCACAAAAAAACCAAAGCAGCTTATGAAATTCATCCTTATCAATATCAAGCTCTGATCACTTTCCAAGCACTTACCTATCTTAGCACTACTGTTAAATAATACAATTTGGAAAAATACAATGGTTGATATAAAGAATAACTCAAAGGACAAGTTGCAGTGAAAAACAAGATGCATTAAAAACATATATGCAAAGGAAGATAAATATATGATCAATCTGTATTATTGAAAAAACAGTGCAAAATGTATTAGTAGTTACATAGTACAGTTACATAGTAGTTGCGCTTAAATAGACTCATTATGCAGATGCTTATAGCAAACACATGAAACAAAATTGGAGAAACACATTTTAACTATTGTTGGTCTTCTGCAACTAGAATTTCCAACAAGGGGGGTTGGTCAGTTTTTTTAAAGACTGAAACATTGCCTCTTCTGTATGTGTTTATATGCATGTGGAAATTATTTACATGTTTTTTTTCTGTTGTTTACATTTGAGTGTGTCACTGTATAATTCTGTAACATACTTTAGACAGTAGGTTGCCAGGCAACTAGTAAACTTGGCCTTGCTTACTGATATAAATGAACAGGAGAATAAAATCTAATAGTTTGATAAGGTAAATAACAGTTCCAATGAAAGGCTTTGAATTCTTTATACAGGGGTAAAAAACAAAGAGTAAGTTACCACAGGAACTTATTAGTTCTCAACTACTTTCTTTTTTAAAGTCTCAGAGGTTCTACTGTCGTACATATTTTTATTTAGCGAACCCACATCTTAGACCAGGGGTGCACAGAAAAGGTTCATCCATTTTAGATTTTATTCCAACTTCTGCAGTTAATGATTTAATTATCTCAATCATATCTTGATCTGGCATTTGAATAAGCACCAGCTACAGCCACAGACCGCAAGTGTATCCACAAGACTTTACTGTGCTCAAGTACAGGAGCGAACTAAGGTAAATGCATGGAACAGACACCAGCACACACACCGCCCACCAGGACTCGGGTCTTAGAAACATCTTAGATAAAATGTGTACAGATGGCCTCTCTCTCCATCGAACCTGGACTGGGACAAAAAATCGGCCCTGGCATTTTTGGCCCAGACCGGCCCACCACAATCGGTCGGACACCACCCACCAGTACACCATCCTTGCGGTCCCCTTAAACATGCGTACCTACCCTGGGGCAACTTAGCTCAGGAGGTAAGACCGATTGTCTGGCAGTCGAAGGGTTGCCGGTTCAAACCCCGCCCTGGGTGTGTCGAAGTGTCCTTGAGCAAGACACCTAACCCCTAACTGCTCTGGCGAATGAGAGGCATCAATTGTAAAGTGCTTTGGATAAAAGCACTATATAAATGCAGTCCATTTACCATTTACTGTACTATTCCCCCAAACCACTACAAAGCTGAGTAGTAAGTGCCCTGGACAAGTGTACCAGTGCAAGTGGACCAGTGTACTCACTCGCTCTTGTCTGACTCCCTGGTGATCAGAGGTGGCCGTGGAGGACACAATCTCCATACTCAAGTAGAAGTACAAGTAATTGTCAAAGAAAAAGCTGTGCTTTGTTGCCTGTTGTTGGAAATGAAAACGTATTTTTTTTTTTCCTGTAGGCTAATACATAAGCAGGCATACATTTTAGCACAGTAGAGCTACAGGTGTTGTATATTATACAGCCTTTTCACACATATTTAAGGGAACCCTTAGGCTAATAAATTTAATAATATCATACGATATGGACCTAGGTCACTCTCAGCAATGTGGGGGAGGGGTGGGGCCTAGTAAGAGGTGTGATTGGGCCAGCCCAGTGTCAGTATAGAAAATGAACCGATGGACTGCTTTATGGGCCAGTCGTTGGCCAAAATTTTTTCTTTTTATTTTTTGAATTAACAAGCAGGAATCCGCAATAGCTGCAACCGCACATGCTCATGCATCCATGTGTGCATGCATCCACGCACACACCCTCACACAAACACGTGACCTCTTCTTTGGTTCATGACCAACCTTTCCACAAAATCTTGTGCAAATCTGTGAATCCATTCGGGAGTTATGCACCTTTTTGTGATAGGCCACGCCCGTTGCCACGCCCCCTCACACACCCTCACACAAACACGTGACCTCTTCTTTGGCTCATGACCAACCTTTCCACAAAATCTTGTGCAAATCTGTGAATCCATTCGGGAGTTATGCACCTTTTTGTGATAGGCCACGTCCATCACCAGGCCCCCTCTTGGTCAATTGGCCTTGAAAGTTACTCAGCTCTACCTTCATGACCAACGTCCATGCCAAATTTCAGCCTCCTTCAGCCTCTTTTGGCCCAGTTCAGTGTTCATATGTGCACATTGGTACAGCCAGCAAAATAGCAGTGTCTACATTTCAGTTATGAGGATGTCATGGTCAGTTAAAACTAATTATTTGACATCAAATTAGCACAATGCAAAATTTGTTTTTAGTTTTTATTGACACACCACCTATTCCACTGTCCAGCCCATGTGACAGATGTCACACAAAAGCAGCACTCTCTGCTTACATATGCATTTGCCATTATAATAGCAACCTCTCTACAACAGCACACTTACCACAAGATGTTCCCCACAACAAGAGTACAGTCCACTATGACAAAACATTCTCCAGAAGTACAACACACTCTCCATAATGACAACACACACCACAACTACAATGCACGCTTCATATTGTCAGTGCTCTCAGCAGAATGACGATGTCACACTAACCTTGTCTGTATCAGCCTCAGATCCGCAAGCACTGTTTATGCTGGGAAACACGTCAGACCATCCATTCTCCGTGCAGTTTTTGCTGATCATTCCTGTGGGGGGGGGGGGGGGGGAGTGTTATTTTCACACTCCTGATGGTATCCTGTTCACCTGAAACCAGACGCTCCACCCACAAATATCTGAACAAAACTGAACAACAGAGCATAACAGTGCATTTACAGGGCACTTCAGTCACACACTGCATGTACCAGAAGCCACTGTTTTTCAATCAAGCCCTGGCCTTGCCCTGCATCACTTTGTTTTGAAGCTGAGCTAGAGTTTAAATTGAATCTATTCAGAGACTAAATTTCACAATAATTGTAATAATGAATGCATTATACACTGCTTCTCCATCTAACAGGCATATCTGTTTTTATGTGTTTTGTTGTAAAAGAAAATCTACTAAAAATGTACCAAATTAATCTCACATCAGAGGAAGTGTATTTCCATTTATATTTGAAGGGTGAGTAAACAAAATATTTAATGCATGCTTTAGTGTTGGGCAGACCAGAGAAATGGGAGACAGAGATATAGAGACAACAAGTTACACAATACAAAGAGAGGGATATAACTGGAGCACTTACAGGCTTGGGCTGTCAGAACAGAATGCAAACGCCACTGGAGCACATTAATCGGTTTGTATATTTGCCTCTGTGAGCTCTATGGTCAGATGTAGTGCTGTTCACTCTGGGGCTGGGTGCATGAATATAGCCTAAAGTCAGATTTAGTTTGAGTTGTTCAAGTAGCTAGCAGAGGGGGGAAAACTGTAAGGTCTAAGAATTTAGTCTTCTCCAGCACATCCCAAAACTTTCAATGGGGTTATGGTCAGGACTCTGTGTTGGCCAATTCATGTGTGAAAATGATTCCTCATGCTCCCAGAACCACTCTTTCACAATTTGAGCCTGATGAATCTTGGCATTATCGTCCTGGAATATGCCCATGCCGTCAGGGAAGAAAAAATCCATTGATGGGATAACCTGGTCATTCAGTACATTCAGATACTCAGCTGACTTAATTTTATTGTCACATAACATTGCTGAGCCTAGACCTGACCAATTGAAGCAACCCCAGATCATAACACTGCCTCCAGAGGCTTGTACAGTGGGCACTGTCCAAAAAACATCCAAACAGCAACTTTTTTTTTGGTCAGGCAGTGTACATCTAAGCTTCCAGAACCAGTGCTAATGTGCAATTATTTTCATTCTATAGGATCCAACAGCTACCTCCCTCAGAGGAAAGAAAATGCCAGTGTGAACATTGTAATCCCTGAAAAGCTATCAAACTTTGAGAAATTCAGGCCAGAATACTGGCAGGCAACACTGTTTTTCAAACATGTTTAAAGTGTGAGTTCCACAGCAATTGCTCAAACCCTGAAAAAACATCAAGTCAGGATGAAGTAGCTACACTGCTTCTTTTGAGCGAAACAGTGCTCGTATCAAGGAACCCAGTACACTGTACAAAAATAGGCTATACATTTACAGTAAATTACTGTTTACTAGGTGCAGTACTTTTACTGTAAGCTTCACAGTAATTTATCATTTATGTATTTCCAGTAATTTACTGAAACATTCACAGTAAATGACAATTAAATGAGAACTACAGTTTGTATCATGGAGTCTTTAATGACCACAGTGAGTCAGGACCTCAGTTTAACTTCTCACCTGAAAGACAGCATCTCCTATAACACAGTGACCCCATAACTGTACTGGGGTATTCGGAATTGATTATGATTGACAAAGTATCACTGTTGCAATAATAATGCGTTTGTAGAAACCTAGTGGTGACTATTTCACTCTAATGGTAAGGTTCAATATAAGTGAGGTTCAGATTCAACAGGGTTGGCTGGCTGTGTTCAATCAGTTGAATCTAATTATCAATTAAATTAATTGATAATTAGATTATCAATTAGATTAATTGGTTGGTTGACTTAGTAACTAAGGAGGCAATTATTTTATAACACATGGGTGAATAACTGAATAACTAAAGTGTTTGATAACTTTTTTAAAGAAATAAATAATAATTTGAAAAATGTGTTTTGTGTTTCTGACCATTCAGTGTGACACATGTGCAATAATAGAGGAAATCAAGAAGGGGGCAAATACTTTATCATGGTGTAGCATTCAATACTAGCATTCAATGTGTTCAGTCTTCCATAACTCAATTGACCAAGCTTTCAATTACCAGGCTAGTCAAGGGGCTGTAAATGGTCACTGCATGCTTATCATAATGCCAGAATTGTCACAACATTGTAATCACTGAATTAATTCCTGGTATAGTCACAATCTAGATATACGCATATTCAAGCCAGTGGATGTTAATATGATCATCAGATTAATAGTGGTAGTCAGTGATTTGTTATCTTCTAATGCTCAGACAGAAGCATCCTCTTATTCCCAAGTTCCTTGATTTGGTGACCTATTTTCCTCTGACAGCATATCAGATGGAACCCACTTTTCCGCATAAAGATTCTGGCTCGAGTGCTTTCTGTGAGCATTTTGAAAGGCGGCAAATTGTGGTATGATGGGCTCCAGAGTCCGGGGCACTGAGCATCACTATATGGAACAGGCATGATTCATTCTGCCTCTGGTTGAAGCTGTTTGACCTTTAACCCTGGATGCCATGTTCCACTATGACTGTATTGAAAAAAAACATATACTTCCTTGATTCAAGACATTGTGTCACTCGTAATTCATAAAAACAACAATTTACTAATTTAGCTACAATTTCAGGGTAACCTTAGACAAGAACCTTTTTGGGCATTATTTTTCTTTTATAGTATTTTTAGCCTATGTGTCATTTGTAACCATGTGCATGACTCTGATCATTATGAGGCAGTAGCCTAAAAAGTAGTCATTTTATCCTTATGCAAGTGCTCTTCCGTTTTGAATGTTTAGGCAGCTTGGGCGCAACACCGACACATAAAGGTGGTTTTAAGTTGGGCTTTATGTTGCGATTGTGGGGGGGTTGAGACCCAAACGCAGAGGATGGAAAAAATACAAAACTCCAAATGAAAGAACAAAAAGACTTTACTTGAAACCAGGAAACAAAAGGGAACAAAGGGGAACAAAAAGCCTCTCAGGGCAACCTTAAACAAACAATGAAAACTTCAAAACATAGGAACAAGGAAAAAATCCAAAAACACTAGAAAACCAGGGCATAGGCAAGAACACATGGAGCAGAGGCTTACGAACAAACAATCTGACATTACCACAAGGATCCAGCACCTGAGTCAAGGGAGGGGGAAACTTAAATAGAACACACTGACGAGACACAGGAGGGCACCATGAACAATCAGGCCACAGAGAGGGAAGGGAAAACGAGACAACCAGCAAACGCTAATGGAACAATTGGAAACAATCATACAATTAACACAGGGGGAGCAGGACACAAAACAGAAGTGCCGCCATCTGGCGGCCCAACAGGGGAAACGCAGACAGGAACACAGGACCATGACACTTTACCTTTTTTTTGTTGTAATCTGCACTAATTCCTGTCAACAGAGTTCACACTTTTTTGTTAACTATTATGGCTATCCTCATTACAGCATATAAAGAATTAATTTGATGTAATGTCAGTTGAATTGTGTGAACATGGAAAATCATGGTAGCTGACAATACACCGTCTCGTTTATAGCAGAAAATTAGCTAGGTTCACCAATCAGGACCCTTTCTCCATTACCACAAACACCACTGAAAGACTGGGGGGCAGAATAATTACAAAGGTTTCCAAGCAGATTTCTCTTCCAAGCACAAACTTTGCAAGATATGTTTGTGAAACAATTATTATTATTATTATTATTATTATTATTATTATTATTATTATTATTATTTGTTTTCATTATTATTTGTTTTTATTTTTTATTTTTTTTGTGAAACGCTCCAAAAACTCAATCAATATGACTTCAATCAATAAAGCATTAAAATGATTTAAACTGATATAATTTCACATCACTTTAACATTTACAAACATTTCCAATTAACCTGTATTCCCTGCACATTTTTATATCAAAGGATATGTATATGGTGTATTTGTGGCTTAGCTTTAGATAAAATGCAGATTACTGTACAACTGAAGAATTCACATACACTCTCATTTTAGCCACTAACATTCTAAACACCACCGGCTAGTTAACACATCAGGTAACCTTAAATCTTACAGAATAAATCCATTATTGCTTACAATACAATATTCAGGTAGGGAATATCCTTTGCGGTCACACTAGTATTCCTGGCAATACTGAAAACTTGCTTTCAGCCAACACAAACATATGCCTGCTTTTAAAATACCTTAAATCAGACGTGCTGTAGTGGGCTAAAATCTTGAAAAATATCATTATGTTTCATGTGAACTACTTACTGCATGCCTTCTGGAATACACACATACAAGCCTGTCCTCTCTTAAATGATGAGGGGGAGATAAAATGAGAATTTTAGATAAAGGTAAATGAAGTATTTACTGTAGATAAAGGTCTGCAATGGCTCAGCACCCCATTGCTTCCAATATTAGCAAAACAATTTTCCCTCAGAGGTCCCCTATTCAAATGTAAACCAAGCCCAGTCCCTCCCCACCCAAGAGAAAACAGCAGGGTGGTATGGCAGCTAACAAAATCACATGGAATTAAACAGATTCTCACTCGCAGTCTAGCTGCAGTGAGAGAGAGCAAATTTCTTACAGTCTTGTAAGCGACATATGCCATCTTTCATTTTTTTTACATGAATGTAGTCATGTTTTGGGTCATTAAAAATAATGGCCATAAGGATAAGAACTCACCATTTCTTCCAAACAGGTTTCGGAGCACTGCTGGACAAGAATTGCTGACCATCTCTCCTACCTCCGCATGGTCCCAGCATGATATGTTATCCCATGTCCCCCTGCATCCTGATAAAACAGCATACATTCATTTAAAGGGCACACACACACACACACACACGTGCACATGTACAAAAATACACACACTTCAGACCCACACATACACACACGCACACAAATATTCCTATTGTAGACAGCACACATATGCATAAACAGGCATAAACTGGTCTACCAGTATAAATTTTCTAGGATTCTGATATTATTCTGAAATTACTCATTTATTCTCTTTGGTATTGACATGACAATGCAGGTTACAAAAATTTAACCAGATTTGTTTAAAATTCTAAATGGGCAGAAACAGATACCTACGTGTAATTTGTAACAACTGATTGCTTGCAAAGACACAAATTAATCAACACTTGTTAAATTCTTTTGTTGAGTGCTATTCCACTGTACCTGTTCAATACATGACTTTTAGTCATTATATTACTCCATTACAGGACATATATTTTACACAGATATATAGTTTATTTTTTTGTTATTTTTTCACCTTGCTAAAAAAACATGTTTTCAATGTACAAAAAAAAGCCAAGTTACTCACACATACAAAGCACTGTCTATAACTCATTCATTCAAACATATCACCACAGCTCTAATTCCAAACCGGAGCAAACTTTACACCATGACAAACACATTAAAAAGCCACAGGCCTCTCACCCTCATTCTGTCCTACCTTTATTACTTTACTTCCTGCACCCCACTTCCACTCCAAGAGCAATTTTGGGTGGGTAACCCCCTCCTTAAAGAGACCAACGCCTATTTAAATTTCGCCTTGTGATTTCCTTGTTGGTCAGTGGATGTGAGTAATTACCATTCATGTTTATACATAAAAGACACTGCATAATTACAGCTGTGTGAAATTTCCTTTATTTGAACATTTGTGCTGCTATTTGTGTTGCTGACTCACCCAGCCAAGCAATGTTATGAATGATGAGTAAGAAATGTTTCTTTATATAGTCATTTTGTTGAAACAATTACAATATGGTAGTGAGCATCACATGGGTGGTTAAGTGTTTTGGTTTTTGTACAGTTTTTGCATGCATTCCAATGGAGGAGAACTGTTGTGAAACTGTAGTGGAACACCATCATCAGGCCCTTACCTTTGGAGTACAAGTAGGGCTGTTCCTTAAGTCGCCCAGTACAGTCATCCTCTGCTGTCTTCAGATCTGACATGAAGTGACACATGGGGTGCATCCCATGGGCCTGGCATGAACAGGAACACAGAGACATTTCTCATTAGCAAAACATTTTCTCTTTGGGACTTATATGCACATCCAAGTTTGGAAAAAGCAACTATTGACTGAATTTAATTTTTGTTGTAAACAATTATAAAGTAACACAAATTTACAAGAGCAAAAACCATTAATTATAAAGTCCCTAACAGCTTGTAATAAGGCTGGTAGAGGAGCTTTTACTTCTTAATAGCACAGAGATTTGGAGCCACTGGGATTTCATTTACTACATTTGTTAATAACACGTTTTTTAACAAGGCAACTTGATGTTGATATTCAGTGGGAAAATTATAATTTATATACTTTTTACTGTATTTGTATATTTGTAGTAATTGTCCCTAGTTTTTTTCCTGCGAAACTTCTTACTAAAAAACTTCTTAATAAAATTAAATAAATTCAGTGGAAGATCCATAAAGCATCAAACTCAAAAGCCTCAAATTAATCACACAGGCTGTTTGTTCCAAAACAGTCCTGGAAAATCCCAGTTGAAGCTTCTCCTTTAGAGCCATTGCATTATTTTCAGTCAGAAATAAGCACTTTTTATCAGATGGCTTTGGTGTATACTAAATACATTAACAAAGTCCATCTATGTTGATTCTGAATCTGCCTGTTGCATGATTGCAGAAAGAATATAACTGACTTTTTTGAGGTCTCACAACTGTAGATCAAATCAGTCAAGCTAAACTAAACTAAACTGCCAGTGAAATTTGAGATGAAGTTGTTCTGAGGCAAAAAGCTGGAGATGATTGTAAAACTACAGGCAAGGCTATGAACCTTCCTAGGAGCACCATTAAAAGGCCATTGTAACAAAACGGTAAACAACCCTGACATTGCCAAGATCAAGCTGTCCTACCAAACTGAGTAATCAGAAGAGAAGGACAGTGATCAGAACGGTGATCAAGAGGCCAGCTACAACACTGACAGAGTTAAAGAGCTCATTGCCTGAAATGGGAAAAGCTGTCCAGAGATTAACAAGCTCTGCAGCTCATTTATTTGAACTCTATGAGAGAGTGCAGCTAGCACGGTCGTACATAGACTGTTTGGAGGGTGAATGCTGAACACAAAGTGCAGATGGGGGGCCAGGGGGTTTACATCAAAGCCCCAAGGGGTGGGATGGGATTGCAATCACGGACGCTTGTAGGGGGTTGGGCATCCCATTAAAAATATGTGGTATGAAAACTGCTGTCCTCTAATACTTGCTAATTTGGCAGGAGTGGAGCAAATTTGAATGGAATGGGCAAAATGTCAGAAAATTTACTCATACAGATAAACCCAAAAACACTCAGACTCTGTACTTGCTGCCAAAGGCCTATCTAGAAATCATTGACTCTGTTAAGGGGAAATGCTGTTGAATTTAAATATTTTTTGCATCATAAATGTGTTGAATTTGCATTGGTGAATGGGAGAAAATATTTAATTGCATTAAATATGTGAGGATGTCACACAATATGTGAAAAAGTTCAAGGGTGTGTGTGTGTGTGTGTGTGTGTTTTCAAAAAAAATATTACTGTAACAGTGCTACTTGGCTTACCAGACTCAATGTAATTTCTAAGCTCACCAGTGCTCTCCTTCTTCTTAATAATGTTCCAAGCAGCAGTTTTGGTAAGCCTAAGGTTTGGCCTACTGTATGTCTCTGTTTTCTTCTTATTTCTCAATCTCATAATGGCTTCCTTGACTTCATTGGCACAACTCTGGTCCTCATGTTGACAAATGCCAATAACAGACTCCAAAGGCCATTAAGTAAGGAATAACCAACGACGGGCTGTCCTGTTATTGGAAAATAATGTACGATGGGGGTGGTGCTCCCTTAACCACCCCTGAAGTACATTAGTTTCCAATAACAGGACAGCACAAAGGGGTTTATTCTGCTTATACAACAGGTTACAAACAATGATAGTTACTTAATCAGATGAAATTAAAATATTCTTCTGTGGCTCTTTGGGCGTATTGTTTACTGATGTCAAGCAAAACTCTGATTGGTAGTTCTATTTGGACCGTTGTTATGCAGAAACCACTGGTCTTTAATTCTACGAAAACAATGATTCTATCGGGAAAAATAGTTCCTTCTAGTTTTATACTATGAAATTACCTGCACACAGTTGAACATACCTGACAACTGACTAATCAGTAACACTTATGACGCCATTTGTCACAAACATTAAGATGGGGAATAATTTATTTTTAAAAGTGCCGTAAATTCTACATGGTGAGCCTAAAATGTATAATGCACATTAATGTCATGTGAATTGTTTGATTACAAACCTAAAATTGTGGGGTACAGAGCCAAATCCCGAAAGTCTTTTTCCCAAACATCATTATGGAGCTCGCTATACATATATACTGTTGTAGTAAACTTTTACTTATTGATGCAACCTAAGGAACAGATCACAGTCCCAAGAAGTCAGCCAGGATCAAGAGCAGGGAAGAACAGAGATAGGAATGTATAAGAGTTCTGAGAAGGGGAATGCAGGTTCAGTTCCTATTAAAACACATGGCACTACTTCATGAATTTCCATGTAATCCTTCACATACTGTGTTACTGAATCAGCTGCTATCCAAAATTTTTGAGTGGCACTGATTTTTTAATCACAGCTCTTTCTGCCTCCAGCCATGGCCCCCAACTCTAGATTTCATAAGAAAATGTGGTATTCCATACACTTCCACTTGGTTCACTAATATTAGAACTGCTCCAGAAAGATGGCCTGATGTTAAAAAACAACTTTTTGTGTGGTTTGTCTTACTAAAGCGCTCACAAAAATTGTAGTAAAGCATGCACCACTAGGCCCAAATCATTTCTCTTAACCAATTGCATGAATAGTCCTGTCTTCTGGTGCAAATACTGCATAGAACAGGGATATCCAAAGATGCAGTACTGCTGGCTTTCTTTTCTTTCTTATAGACAGCTGATTGAACATCAGTGATTGTGGAGGGATTCCACTCACCTGGCGTCCCAGGTGATAAGTCACTGATTAGAGGGGAAGGATTACAGCCAGCAGTGCTATAGGCCTTGAGCCCCGGATTTGAGTGTCCCTGGCACACAATGAAGAGGCAGCTGGCCTCCTACATTCTGAAGGACCTGATGTTACATTGAAAGCCCAAACAAATCAATTATGCATTCAAAATTGGGAGAAACAAGGGATTATGAAAAGACACTGAAAGACTTTTTTATATCTAAAAGGTATTCTTTTACCTCTACCTATTATTCTAACCTGATCTGTGGTTATCCAAATAGGAATTCACGTAATATTTTATCACAATATTATTAAATTACGAAAGTATTTAAAACCAGAGAAGGTAAGCAACAACATAAGGCCATTTTTTACATCACTGAATTTGGGGTGGGTGGTTGGGAGTGGACTCCCTTTTCAATATGCGCATCAATCTTTTGATCCTAGGATAGAAAATCTCATTTTGGACGCATGTGCGCTTCCACTGGGATTAGGAATGGTCTGTCTCATGAACCACAGTGGCCTAGAGGTAACATTGGTTTTATGATTAAATACATATATTGACAGACAGTAAACATTCTTTACATCTTTACATTTCAAGACAAACAAAGGTCAAAGTATAAACTGAAACATTTTTTGCTTAAACTAAACTCAATGATCAAACATTTTCTAAATTGAATTCATGGTTAATGTACAAGCTTACTGCTTTTAAAATTGTAAAATAAAATTTTAAAATGGATTGTAAAACAATTTAAATGCCAACCATTTTCTTGGCTCTAATTAAAACAACTTGATGTGAAAGCTGCAAAAAATTTACAAAATAAATAAATAAATAAAAATATCTGCGCTGGTTAATCCGCCACTTAAATTGGCATGCTCAACAGTCATGAAACACGCCCACAGACAGGACTCACAATGATGGGTTTAAAGACGCACTCCCTACCTACCACAGTTCCTTGTAGACTAAATTATAATGTGCACTTTTTCTATCACACTACCGGCTACAGATCATGAAAATTCAGCATCATTCTTACAGAGTAAAATTTAAATAACTTCTGTGCAATCTGAAGAAAACATTGAGACACTTCTTATGTGTCGAAGATAACAGATGCCTCCTCTAAGAGATTATCTCCTGTTTCCTCACTGTACTTCGCACACACATCCCGTTTCCTCACTCTACTTCACACAGCACACACATCCTGTTTCCTCACTCTACTTCACACACACATCCTGTTTCCTCACTCTACTTTGCACAGCACGCACAACCTGTTTCCTTACTCTACTTCGCACAGAACGCACATCCTGTTTCCTCACTCTACTTCACACAGCACGCACATCCTGTTTCCTCACTGTACTTCACACACACATCCTGTTTCCTCACTCTACTTCACACACACATCCTGTTTCCTCACTCTACTTCACACAGCACACACATACTGTTTCCTCACTACTTCACACACACATACTGTTTCCTCACTCTACCTCACACAACACACACATCCTGTTTCCTCATTCTAGTTCGCACACACATCCTGTTTCCTCACTCTACTTCACACAGCACACACATCCTGTTTCCTCATTCTAGTTCGCACACACATCCTGTTTCCTCACTCTACTTCACATAGCTGTCATGGTTCTGTGTCTGTCTGCGTTTCCTTTTTGGGCCGCCAGATGGCAGCACTTCAGTTTGTAGTTCTGTTCCTTTTCTCTGTTTAATTGTATTATTGTTTTCAATTATTCAATTATTGTTTTTTTGTTGTCTTGTTTTCCCTTCCTTCTCTGTGGCCTGATTGTGCATTGTGCCCTCCTGTGTCTCGTCAGTGTCTTGTCTATTTAAGTTCCTTTCCTCCCTGATTCAGGTGCTGGATCCTTTTGTGTGCTTTCCTGATTGTGTTTCGGTATGTGTCCCCACGTGTACTTCTGACTCTGTGTTTGGTCCTGAGTGTTTTCTACCCTGCCCGTGTTCTGGTTTTGCATTGTTTTGGATTTTCTGGATTTTCTTTGTTTTTGCGTTTTAAGAACTTTGCTTTGACAACTTGAGACTTGCCCTGCGTGGCTTTGTTTTTTGTATCTCCTTGGTTTTTGTTCTTATTAAAAGTAAAGTTCTCGGTTTTGATTTACCCTTTTGGATTTCGAGTATTTTTGACTCTGCGTTTGGGTGCATTCCCTCGCCCCACCTGACAATAGCACAACATCCTGTTTCCTCACTCTACTTCGCACAGCACACACATCCTGTTTCCTCAAACTACTTCACACAGCACACACATCCTGTTTCCTCACTCTACTTCACACAGCACACAAATCCTGTTTTCACAAACACCTCCTGATGAAGAGTCTTTAAATGCTTTTAACTGCAGCATTTAAACACGTTTGAGCCAATTGGTGAGTTGGAAGACTGAACCTGAAAAGACTCATTTGAACCAATTATTGTGTTTTTCTGAAAAGAAAACCTTGTTGATTTTTTTCAACATTTTGGTGCAAACCGTTGATCAAAGGCAGAAGCTCACATCTCATTTGCAGCTAGCATGATGGGAGCATATTATAGCTACTGACATACTGAAGAGTACGGCTGAGGGAAGCCCCAGCATGACCACTGCTGGATGAGCAAGGATATCTTTGATTTTTTCTTTATTTCTGAAATTTCATTTCAATCTCTCTGAAAGATGCCCCTTGACCAAATGCTGCAGGCTTGAAACTTATTTTGTAATTCAGCTAGACCTAAACCAAGGTAACTGAAGTAAACTGGGTAAATTCCCTCAATAATGCTGCTGTAATAGCACATTCTGTACAAATACAATTTATGAATATTTTGACACCAGTAAACAATTAACAAATATAGCTGGATCAAAATAAGCCTTCCTTCTGCAGACCCTAGCTCAGACCCACAGACTTTGATGAACTTGCTGGCCTACTGTGAACATCACTGGTAATGAGGACATGTGACCTAAAAAGATAACTTTTTTTGCACACAAGCTCAGTAATATTTTTAACATAAATACCCCTTATTGTTACAGGAGCCTCTGAGGATCAGCATCCATGAGATCACCACATCACCAGCTGCCATTGCATGAACATTGTGTGGAATATGCACTACCCTTCTTAAGCTTTTTGAGTGGTGACTTAAGAAGCATAAAATGTATTGCATCTAAGCAATAACATACTGTAAGTTTCAGCAGATGCTTACAGGACATGCAGATCAGGGTTGGATACATACCATTTTCAGTTCAGTCAGTTAATGAATTGAAAAATCCTCATAGAACATTTTTTTAGTTCATGAATTGATTTTTAATATATTTTCAATTTCCTGTTTTCTCTGTTTGGTAGACAACCCATCACCATGCCCCACTTGCTTAGTCAAACAAGAGGAAATGGCCAAACACTACATTGCATTACTACATTACATTACATTGCATTGATTTAGCAGATGCTCACATCCAGAACAACTTACAGTACAGAATAAAAATAAATGATCTGATTTATATGAGCAGTAATCTCAGACCTGGCTAATAACATTCTTAGACTAGTATGTATAGATGCAACAGCATCAAAGTACAAAAAGTTAACTATGCTAGCCAGGATCCATAATACACATTTTAGATACAAATTACATGTATAACCTAAAGCCATTAAAATATCAAAGGCTGAATTAGTACAAAGGTAGTGCTTGGAGTGAGTGGGGCAGTCTGAGGAGGCGGGACTTCAGCCAGTATTGATAGACAGCCGATTGTGTTCTACTGTTCAGACCAAAGACCAAGGAACAAGGAAATGTGTTTTTACTAGGTGAATCAATACTGCACCTAACTGCAGTTAGTTTCCAAAGGCGTATAGCTTGGGAAGATGTTCAGCTGAAAAACGTGTTGACGACTATTTACATTTAGTGGTAACTGGGAAGTTAGCAGTCATGAAACAATGAAACCCTGATGGTACAAAATCATTGAAGAAAATGAGAAACACGACCCAAGTTTTCTGCCTGCACAAGTCTATTTAATTGCAGTTTTATATTTGTTAATTATTGAAATCTTGACTACACCGCTGCATGAAACATTAAGCAAGGAACGAAAATAGGCTACGACGATGTCATAATTTCGTAGTTATAAGAGAAGCTGTTGCTAAACCAGAACCCTATTTCATTTCATCCTATGTGCATCATTCAGAACGACATGGGATTTTTAGGGGAATACAAAATAATTTCAAGTAGTCTTGCAATCTTGTGCCAATTATTTAAATTACCGGACAGGATGTTATCCTGATTATTTACTTACATTGATTTGGTTACATTATCTTAAGCGCTTCAACGACCATGTATGGGAAGAACGCAGTATTACTGGCAAAATAAATAAATAAATGCTGAGTTAGGTTTACCAAGAATAAAATACGCCGTCTGTTACAACTCGATTCATAGCTATAGGCTGCCATACTCAAAGTGAAAATGTTTCAAGGTTAACAATTCTGCAAATATTTGATTTCATAGGTGTGTTAAAACATTTTTTAGTATGTTTAGTATGCCTTTAAAGTTATTGGTGTCTTTCTCCCTCCATAGGCCGCGATAGTATAAAAAATTAGGTTAATTTTCCATTAAATTTCCATTTTTCTTGGGCTTCACAGTGATATTTTTAAAAACAGTACATATTTACAATATAAAGGCCGTGGTCACAAACAGAAAACAATTAAAGTTTCCCTATGTGTTTATTCAACAGTTTTAAGCTTCCAAGAGCCACCCAAGATGGGGTTCGTGTAGCCTACAAACCGATTGTCTGCATATCTGTGATACATTTTGAAAATAATAAATTGAAATCTAAATCAATTCGGCACATTTGTCCTACCATCCGTTTGAGGGATTCCTAAACTGTTTGCCAACATGTGGGCAAACTCGAACTTTAGGCTATGAGATGATGTTATTTTATATAATAATAATGATAATAATAATAATAATAATACTTACAGGGGATGACAACAAAAATGCAAGGAAAAATATCAATTTCCAGCGTCTCATCCTCATCGCTAGGTCAACTTTCCAGAGCTGGAGTAATCTACTGAGAACTCATTAGTTCTAGTTTGTGGAGCGATTATCTCAATTGGCGCCTGTTCTTCAAAAGTCATCAGTTGAACGGCATTTTAATGCCAGACAATATCTGCCTACTTTAAAATGTGCAGATTACAACATTAAAGAGCGGTATGACATTTTAAATCTACGCTGTCTGAAGAGCAAACCCAATATAGGCTGCTAAAATAATCAGGTAAATAGACAGAGTTGCAGTTAGGACCCGAGTTGTACTGTCACTCCTGCCGTTAACTCGAGATGCAGCCGTCACAGCAATCATCAGTGTTTTAACTCGGGCGGACAACCCCGTCTTTCTCTGACCATCCCTCCTCAGAGGGAATGCCCACTACTGAGACAACTTGGTCTGGAAAGCGCTTCAGTCACTGCTAGAAAATTCACGGGAAGGCTAACCTTCTCCACAAATTAGGCGACGTTATTTTAATAGCTAAATGAAAATTAAAAACATTTGGTCTGCACGTGGTTTATATGTTTTCACAAACATACTATAGGTAAGTATTGTCATTGCCTTTTTTGGCTTAATGTATGTTAATTAACTATAGGCTAGCCTAAAGGACTTGGGCGAACTGGCCAGAGAAGAGAAAGATCACCTTTTATTTTATTTACGATTGCCTTTGTTTATAATGCAGAAGGTTTGCAGTCACGTTATTGTAGCACAGTAATAGGCACGGAATATTTTTCTGTTATGACAACCTCTCTTGCTTACATAGCCTACACAGACGTGGGCATTCTAAACATCATGCAGCCCATATTCTTATAATAATTTTACGATTTCCTCGTAGGCTACGATTGAACAATAATTCCTCGAATTCGTCAACAAAAATAAAATGCATGTTTTAAAATGTCTTAAAATGCATAAGACACATGAGATAACCATGACAGAGTCGTTTTTCGAAACTTTCATTTAATGTTTTGGATGTCCCGTGCGTTGGTAGCTTCTTTAATTTTTCAAAGATATTATTTTTTTATTAATACGGGTTTTCATTTAATAGAACACATACTAATCCTCCAAAAGATATTGCTTGCGGGTATCAACACAAAATGTAGTGACGTGTCCTCACTATTTTTTGTGTACGTATTAAAAGTATTTATATTTTCATTGTCAAAAAGTCAGTCCTGTCATATATATAATTGTGTGTGTGTGCGTGCGTGCTTGAGTTTGGAAGCCATTTCTACTTCCTATTCTCAGTACTGTGCTGTACTTGTCAAAAATAAAGGTTGTTGCACTCCCATTTTCTCACACATTCAGAAATAGAAGAAGCACGTATTCTTCACTCGCATAAATAAATAAACAGCATGCAGCGCCTCTCAGCGACAGATACTTCCCATATCATGTGGGACAGTGCTTTGAGTGGTTATAGCGCCACAGGTTTGACGTAGCGCCCTGCAAACCAAAGCAGTCAAGATGGCTCTCAAGGAAGGAGTCACTGATCTTTTGCTCTTAAAGTTTGCTCTTAAAATATTAATAATTGGTTCCCCTGCAAAAAAGCCTCTCTTAAAATAAAGATGTGCTATAATAAGCTTTATTTTTTTTTTGACAGGACAGTCTAGAAAAGCCAATAGCTCTCCACCATTAGTTTTGTGTATGTAAGGGTTTGAGGAAATTATGGAAACACCACGTGAAAAAGACTTTAGCTTTGAATGAACTAAATCACAAAGGCAGAATGCATGTCAGTCATACTAAGTTGATTACAAATTAGCAATATGTGTCAGCTAGAAATATAAAGAGGTCTGACCATCAGCTTTTTGTTATGTGAGTCTCCAAAACAAGGCAACTAACAGAGTTTCAAATTTGGTAAATAGTTGGTGCCTGAAGGTGCATCAGTCACAAAAACCAATAAATTATTTAATGCAACAAGGGGAACAGCGCCAAAAATTGACAAAATTTGCCAAATACGAACAAACTGCATCGGCAAAGAGGAACAATGATCACAAGTTGCTCACCTACAGGGACTGATAGACATTTAACAGTATAGTTGCTAATGTTAGGATATTTTGCCCTTATTCGTGGAGTCAAATGCAGGACGATGAAGAACACACTGACAAAGTTTCCTCAGAGGATTTGATGTTTAATTCAATGCGCAAGGGAAAGACAGACCCAGCACATTTGGGCGCTGCGCTGAGAGAATCTCTGTCGATCACGCTGTGTGGTGTCTGGATATACAGTTTGCAGTCATACATATCAAAAGGTTGAGTTAAGTGGCGGGCTGGAGACAAATGGTCTTGTCCCTTCCTGGGGACCCTCGCAGCCATTTAGCATAGGAATGTGACATCCTTGCCGCAGACACTAGAGGTGTTATACTGAGACACACTACAGAGGGGCTAGACACAGAGGCATGCAAACTACAGACAGTAATGGCAGAAACGGAAACAGAATACACTACATATAATATATATATTAAGAGCCGGGCTCGGCCTGGACCCAAATGCAGGACTCAGAGACAGCAGTTAGATGGAATTCAGGAAAGGGGTTTTATTGAGTACAGGCAGAGGGCGGTAGGGACCAGGGCAGACTTGGGACAGGGACCGTGAGGGTTGGTGAGGAGGTCCGGGATCCGGCTCGGCGTGGCGCTGAACGGGATGCGGTAGAAACCCGGGCAGGCTTGGAGCAGGGGCCATGAGGGTTTGTGAGGAGATGGTCTGGCTGGGCGTGGCGCTGGACGGAATTCCTCCGGTTTCAGCGGCGGAGCTGGGCTGGGCACTGGGAGGCGAGCGAAGGACGGGCTGGACCGGGAGGTTGGAGCTGGGGAGGTAAACTGGGGAGAACAAAGGAACACGAAACAAGACGCTACAAAGACAAACATGTAGGTTCGACAGACAGGGGAACACTGAAACAAAGTGCATGAACAAAACTCAGTGGCTAAGAGAACAGTGCAAGGTAAGGGAAACGAAGGTGCAGAGAAACGGGGTACGGAAAATAGAACTAGGCTTGGGTTATGCGCGGATTGCGTGGTGCAAAGCTAGGCAACAAATCAACGATCTGGCAAGGGGCGAAACAAAAAGCGTGACTTTATAACCTGGTACTAATTAGAACTAATAAGGGCAGGTGTGAGGAATGCGACCTGAACGAGTGAGAAAATGGCTGAGGGCTGGAAGTCATTAGGGAGTGCATGGGGAAAGGTCACGCCCACCCTGTGGGGAAAAGCAAAGACATGGTGAGGAACCCAAAAGCACAAGGAACATAAGTAACAGGAACACAAGGAAATCCACATGACAACCGAAACACGGGGGCATGACAGTACCCCCCCCTCAACGGACGCCTCCTGGCGGCCCACAAGGCTTGTCAGGGTGGGCACGATGGAAGTCCCGAATGAGGGAGGGATCAAGGATAAGTCGAGGGGAGATCCAGCTCCGTTCCTCCGGACCGTAGCCTTCCCAGTCCACCAGATACTGGTAGCCTCGGCCCCTGCGGCGCACATCCAGTAGCTGTTGAACTGTGTAGGCAGGGTGGCCATCGATAACTCGGGGGGGTGGGGGGGGGGAAACAGCTGGAGGGCACAGACTGCTGCTGGACACCGGCTTCAGTTGGGAGCCATGGAAGGTGTTGTGGATCTTTAGCTGATGGTGGTAGTCTCACCTGGACAGTGGAAGGGTTGATGATGCGTGCGATCTTGAAAGGTCCTATGTAGCGGGGCTGGAGTTTTTTGGATTCCACCTGCAGTGGGATGTCCCGGGTAGAAAGCCAGACCTCCTGACCTGGTTGGTAGTCCGGAGCGGAGGTCCGGCGACGGTCAGCCAAGCGTTGGTTACGTTTGGAGGAGCGAAGCAGGGCGGCGCGGGCGTTCTTCCAGATCTTGTGGAATCTCAGTATGTGGGCTTGGACGGACGGGACAGCAACCTCCTCCTCCTGGGCCAGGAACAGTGGTGGCTGGTACCCTAGAGAGACCTCGAAAGGGGATAGGCCGGTAGCAGAACAGGTGAGCGAATTGTGGGCATATTCTACCCACGGTAAAAACTTGCTCCAAGAGGATGGGTCATACATCGCAGGGCCATATCCAGGTCTTGATTTGCCCTCTCGGTTTGCCCATTAGTCTGGGGATGGTACCCAGAAGACAGGCTCACCGACGCCCCCAAGGCCTGGCAGAAGGCGTTCCAGACCTGGGATGCAAACTGAGGGCCCCGGTCTGAGGCTATGTCTGCGGGGATCCCGTGGAGGCGCACTACCTGTGCCACCAGCAGGTCTGCAGTCTCACGGGCTGTGGGAAGTTTAGGGAGCGGAACGAAGTGAACTGCTTTCGAAAAGCGGTCCACAATCGTGAGGATGACCGTGTTACCTTCCGAGGGGGGGAGACCGGTCACAAAATCCATCCCAATGTGGCTCCACGGCCGACCCGGGACAGGCAGGGGACGGAGAAGGCCGGCCGGAGCTTGGTGGGAAGACTTGCTCTGGGCGCAGTCAGTGCAGGTGAGGATGAAGGCCCGGGCATCCGCCTCCATAGATTCCCACCAGAAGCTCCGCTTTAGGAGGGATAGGGTACGCCAGATGCCCGGATGACAGGCGAGGTGTGAGGAATGGACCCACTGCAAGACCTGAGAGCGAACAGACTCAGGCACAAATATAGCGCCGTTAGGGTCAGGACGTGGATCTGGCTGGTCCTGCTGAGCCCTCTTAATGGCCTCCTCGATCTCCCATGTGACCGCCGCAACCACACACGCTGAGGGCAGGATGGGTTCGGGTTCAGCCGGACGTTCCTCCTTGGAGAACTACCGGGACAGGGCGTCTGGCTTGGTGTTCTTAGAACTGGGACGATACGAGATAGTAAAATTTAAACGCCCAAAGAAAAGTGCCCAACGAGCTTGGCGGGAGTTTACCCTTTTGGCCGACTGGAGGTAGGCCAGGTTCTTGTGGTCGGTCCAGACCAGGAAGGGTTGTTCCGCTCCCTCAAGCCAGTGCCGCCACTCTTCGAGTGCCATCTTGATTGCCAACAGCTCCCGGTTCCCGACATCATAATTACATTCTGCCGGCGAGAATTTCCTGGAGAAGGCGGCACAGGGATGCAGTTTATTGTCAGACACTGACCTTTGGGAGAGGACGGCCCCCCCACCAGTTTCAGAAGCATCCACCTCTACCACGAACTGGCGGGCCGGATCTGGGTGGATTAAGATAGGGGTTGACGAAAAGCGCCTCGAGGTCGGTGAAGGCGGTGTCAGCTTCGGGGGTCCAGGCAAAGGCAACGGAGGACGAGGTAAGGTGGGTGAGGGGAGCGACCACACGGCTGTAGTCCCGGATGAATCGCCGATAAAAGTTTGCAAAACCCAGAAATCGCTGGAGTTGTTTAAGGGTGGCTGGTGTGAGCCACTCAATTACCGCCTTGACCTTCTCTGGGTCCATACTCACTTGCCCCTCTTCTATGATGAACCCTAAGAATCTTACAGAGGACACATGAAATTCACATTTCTCCACCTTTACGAAGAGCTTGTTCTCCAGCAGCCGCTGGAGAACTTGTCTTACGTGAATCACATGTTCCTGAGGGTTCCGGGAGAAGATCAAGATGTCATCTAGGTAGACCACGACAGAGCGGTTGAGTAGATTGTGGAGAACGTCGTTGACCAGGGCCTGGAAGACGGCAGGTGCATTCATGAGTCCGAAGGGCATTACCTTGTACTCGAAGTGTCCCAGGGGCGTGTTGAAGGCCGTCTTCCACTCATCGCCCTCCCGGATCCGAACCAGGCGATAAGCATTTCGCAGATCCAGCTTAGAAAATATGGAGGCTTTCTGGAGGGGTTCAAAAAGGGAATTAATTAGGGGCAATGGGTATTTGTTCCTTACCGTGATGTCATTCAGGGCCCGATAGTCGATGCAGGGACGCAGAGACTGATCCTTCTTGGACAAGAAGAATCCAGCGCCCATAGGAGAGGAGGAGGGTCTTATTATCCCGGCGGCTAGTGAATCATGGATATAGGTTTCCATGGCTTTTCTCTCGGGGCGTGACAAATTAAACAGGCGGCTGGAAGGCAGGGGAGCTCCAGGAAGCAGGTTGATGGCACAATCGTAGGGACGGTGGGGGGGCAGTGATAGCGCACGGTGTTTACTGAACACTTCCCCCAGGTCGTGGTAGACAGAGGGAACTGAAGTCAGGTCAGGAGGCTCTGGAACAGGTGGAGGAACAGTGACCTCTGTGGGTGCAAGAGCAGACTTGAGACAAGATGAGTGGCAACCAGTACTCCAGCCTAGCAGCTTGCTATTGGTCCAGTCTATTTGTGGGTTATGGAGCTTTAGCCAGGGTAGACCGAGAACGATCGGATTATTGGGGGATGGCATGACGTGAAATTTGATGGTTTCATGGTGGTTGCCTGAAGTGATGAGGTTGAGGGGTTCAGTGACGTGAGTTACCTTACAAAGGGCACTTCCATCCAGGGCACGGGTGTGCAAGGGGACCTCGAGTGGACGGGTAGAAATCCCCAGTCGGAATACTAGGGTGGCGTCCAGGAAGTTTGCACCTGCGCCGGAGTCCACTAAAGCTCTGAGTGGGTGGCCACCCTGACCCTTCTGCAGAGTGGCATCGAGCTGAAGGCAGGAGGAGGTGGAGGGTGAGGTGGTGATACGGCTCGTCAGGACCCCCACGCTTACTGGCGAGCCTGATCTTTTGGCCGAAGAGGACAGGAAGCCCAGAGGTGACCAGCCTGACCACAATAGAAACAGAGGCCCTCCCTCTCCCTCCGGGAGCGTTCGCTGGGCGTAACACGGGCTCTCCCCACTTCCATGGGTTCTTCGGAGTCTGGGCTTGGGCTTGGAGACCTAGGGGGTGCACTGGGCCTGGAGGCTGGACGCTGACTCGGCCCCGGGAATGGTTAGCCAGGGGTGGAATGACGAGCCCTCTCCCTGCGGCGCTCACGTAGGCGGTTGTCCAGCCGTGAGGCTAGGGATACCAGGTCGTCAAGGTTTGTGGTATCATCCCGGACTGCTAGTTCGTCCTTGATGTTCTCATTGAGGCCGCTGTAGAAGATGGACTGGAGGGCAGAGTCATTATGCTCCGTTTCTGCCGCCAGGGTTCGGAACTCCACCGCAAACTCGGACACACTACAGTATCCTTGCCACAGGGATAGGAGGCGCTGTTGAGCCTCCCTGCCGCACACCGGGTGGTCGAACACCTTTCTGAACTCAGAGATAAAAACAGAGAAGTCAACGTTAACGGGCGAGGCCGTTCCCCAGAGGGCTGATGCCCAGGCCAGAGCGGATCCCGTGAGAAGGCTCCTGACGTATGAAATCTTGGCCCGATCATCTTGGTAGGTCAGGGGCTGTAAAGAAAAAACCTGGTCGCATTGCATCAGGAAGGCCTTACATTTCCCCAAGGCTCCCGCGTAGCGCTCTGGGGCAGGTAGGTGAGGTTCCCTCACATGGAAGACAGGGGGCGCAGCAGGCGGTTCAGGAACTGGAGGAGTTGGAGGGGCTGGAGGAGTGAGATGAGCCGTTAGCTGTGAAAGCCGATCTTCCATAGTACTCATGCTGTGAACCAGGAGCTGTAGCTGTTCCGAGAGATCCCGGAGGGACTGGTCATGTTGTCCCACGAGAGCCCCTTGCCTGGAGAGGGCCGCTCTCAGCTGCTCATGGTCCGCTGGATCCATCCGTGGCCAGATAGTTCTGTTAAGTGCCAGGCTCGGCCTGGACCCAAATGCAGGACTCAGAGACAGCAGTTAGATGGAATTCAGGAAAGGGGTTTTATTGGAGTACAGGCAGAGGGCGGTAGGGACCAGGGCAGACTTAGGACAGGGACCGTGAGGGTTGGTGAGGAGGTCCGGGATCCGGCTTGGCGTGGCGCTGAACGGGATGCGGTAGAAACCCAGGCAGGCTTGGAGCAGGGGCCGTGAGGGTTTGTGAGGAGATGGTCCGGGATCTGGCTGGGCGTGGCGCGGAACTGGGCTGGGGACTGGGAGGCCGGCGAAGGACGGGCTGGACCGGGAGGTTGGAGCTGGGGAGGTAAACTGGGGAGAACAAAGGAACACGAAACAAGACGCGACAAAGACAAACACGTAGGTTCGACAGACAGGGGAACACTGAAACAAAGTGCATGAACAAAACTCAGTGGCCAAGAGAACAGTGCAAGGTAAGGGAAACGAAGAAGGTGCAGAGAAACGGGGTACGGAAAATAAAACTAGGCTTGGGTTATGCGCGGATTGCGTGGTGCAAAGCTAGGCAACAAATCAATGATCTGGCAAGGGGCGAAACAAAAAGCGTGACTTTATAACATGGAGCATCGCGTAGTTCTGGCAGGTCACGAGAGTCAAGCGCTCCGGCCGAAACAGCTGATGGCTCAGCTGAGTGATGTTCGCCTATCGCAGTACATTCACTAACAGGGCGGTCTACTTAAACAGCCTCCCTCTACTCATTCGGCTGCTCCTCCTGCATGCAAGCGCTGCACGTTGCTTCGTAAATCGGCGCTTCTTCCTGCAATCCAGCTAGCCTACGGCACGTTGCCAGTCTAAACCAAGTCTACTTGCTACATGTTAGCTGCTAGTCTAAGCTCACAGCCTAGGCACTATGAAGAAGTCTCGCTATTCATTTGCATTGCTCCTTACCTCTAAGCTCTAGCTGCAGCAGTCAGGCGATCCATTTCGGGGCCAGCCACGCAAAGCGTTGTCTAAGCGGCTTATTCCAAATATTGAGGATACCGGTGCACTGTCCTCACTGCTAACTGGCCAGGGAGCTTCATTGAAGGAGCGCTGCTTTGCGGCGGCGGCGCCCCTCCATGGAGGACGCCATGTTCAAGCCTGGAAGCTGCTGCCACGTCCATATCTGCTAGCTGCAGATTTTTGCCGGGTAATGTCATCAACCTTATTTAAATTCTGCTGAGCTCTGAGTCTAGCGTAAACGCATAATATACAGTGTTGCCAACTATTTCTATAGAAAGTAGCTATGGCCTCCTCTAAAAGTCGCTACATTGACAACACCGAATACACGTTCGATTGCGGGGACGTCTCACAGAGGGGCTGGTTCCACGAATATCGCAAGTCTTTCGCTAAAAGCGGAAACGTTCCAAAATATGCGGGCACAAGTTAATGGAATGCTTATTGTCGAGTTTCTCACCACCAGAGTCAAAGCTAGATGCGTCACTGCTAAAGAATTCCTGGCGTGAATGTTTTCGGCTACCTTCCGGAACGCAGTAGAATTGGGTCGTACGCTACATCCTCTACTTGATCAGAGCAGGGTCTTCCAATCAACCGTTTTACGCGAATTTGGGGTTCGTGCACGTAAATCTAAGCGGAAATGTCTGAATTGAGAACGCCAAAGTTCTCACGCTTGGCTGAGATGGGAAAAGTAGGCGTTCCGATAAAGAATCTTTTGTTCATTACGAACGGCTGACGGATTAAGGACAGTCGCTAACACGCAGCTACTAGATAGCCCCATGCCTACTTCCTGGTGTAAACAGTTATTCCGGAAAAATTGGGCTGCGAGATGGCAGTTAAACTCTGGCTGTTATAGGTTTGGCAGATTGAACATGGGCGGCAGGGCGTGTTGCAAAGAGCTGAGATCTAAAGTGACTACACTACAAGGAGTGTTGGACTGTTACCGGCAAGTAGGCTACAGCCAATGTTGTAAATGCAAACCAGCTTCGGCTTCAACTTTCGGTTCCTGAAAGTTGTTCTCCACTGATTCACGATTTGCGCTTAAAAAGCCGGTTCCCTATCAAGACCCAATCATCGCGACAGAAAAATAAAAACATTAAATTCATATTGGTGTTAAATCTGCGAGGATACAATTTGGTTGGCTATCTAATTTAGCTGTCAGATCACGATGCTGAATGTTTAGGGATTGCTAATGTCCATTGTAATGAGACAAATTAGGCTAACGTTGTCTTATCCAACTGGTTCTCTCAATATTGTGCTGTTGCAAGACGCGAATGCGTACGTTCCGCATTCATAAGTGTATCGTTGTATTCCATGACACCTAAACGGGCGTTTAGGCTTATCACAGCGGAGAAGGGATTTCATGTAGCCTTCTCCGCGTCACTGCTCTGACCTCTTCACCGTGCATGTGATCAGGCATGTGACCACACGACTGAGCACACATGTTGAGGAAAAAATTATACCTCCTGCTACGGACATGCTCCACATAGCCTAGGTATTGGCTTCGCCGTCTCTACAATTGCATGCTCATGCGAATGGCGTGGCGCGTCATCCTTGGACCTGCTGCCGGTATGGCTGGTTCCAGGCAGATTTGTGCTTTCGCAACTTTATCATAGTTTCTTTAATCGTACATTGCATTTTCGTCTAAATAGAGTGCAATACGATGGCTAATAAAATTAATAAATACATTAATTATAAATAAATAAATAAATTAATTAATTAATTTAAAAAAAAAAAAAAAAAAAGACTGGTTCCAATTCCTCTCCTAATATACTCATTCGGTAAGCATATTAGTAATGCAATGTGGCCCTTTAAAGCAGCCCACTGTGCCCAACTGTTAAATAATATTTAAATAACGACGTAATGAGAAATAATTCTTCGAACCTTATTGCTTCGATGCCTGCCCTCGCCCGGAGTGGCCCTTATGTCAGCGAATTAAGCGTTGTTGCCGTTATCGTTGTTAGTGTTAATCAGTTTAACCTTCAGGGTCCAAGTTGAACTATGCGCTTGTTCCCTGCACTTGGACCGGTACTTCTCTCTAGGGGTTTCGTCATACTTGTTCCTGGTTATGATTATACACATTGTTGTACGTCGCTCTGGATAAGAGCGTCTGCCAAATGCCTGTAATGTAATGTAAGCGAAACTCAAAAACACGATCGCCAATCGTCTCGGCTTTCGGGACCAGGCTATTCATCTTTTCCAGCGTATCCGTTTGGTAGGAGTCGCTTCCGATAGCGCAACACAAGATTAGCCTCATCGTGACGCCTGATGGGCAAAAGCAATCCAAAAGCAATCCAATCCTCTGCATAATGCATTTCCCCACAATTAAAAAAAAAAAAAAAATTCATAGACTATTCAGCCTCATAACTGCGTTCACAACTGGTCTCTCTTAAGGCAAGTGTTTCAACCCCGGAGTACCCACTGTTGGAAACTGCATTTCCTTATGCTTCATGGTTCTTTATATGATCTCACCATGGCAAATATGCTTAAATTAGCTATATATTGTATACACCTCAAGCTTTTAATCTAAGAAAATGAAGAAACTTGTGTCATTATTGCATACTAGCACTGTTTTCCGTCCTCTCCTCCATGACCCGGTACCTGTGGTGGCGCCCCCATGCGAGCCCTGAGGAGCCTTCATTGGGAAATGCCATGACGAAATCTGGTTGCCGTCCGCCTCTGTCTCATTGGCAATGTGGTCCCCATTCCGGAGTTCTACACCACCACTCCTGCTCCAGTGTGGCAACGACAGCAGTGATGGTTCCCAGCATCCTCAGTGAAGCTACGGGGCTTTGGACATGTACTTCTTCATCCGTTGGCATTGACATAATTTCCATTCAAAAGCTATGAGCTTTGCAGTTTAGGAGCACGGCTGCTACTGTCTACTGGCAAGTACCGGTGTCGCAGCCGCCGATGTTTCCTCTATAATCAGTTTCCTGCTGCTGCTACTGCTACTACTGCTGCTGCTGCTAGTGCTGCTGCTACTGCTGCTGCTGCTGGGTGCTACTGCTACTGAAGCTGCTGCTGCTGGTACTGCTTCTGCTGCTGCTGCTGCTGTTACTGCTGCTGGGTGCTACTGCTGTTGCTGCGTATTGCTGCCACTACTGCTGATGTTACTGCTGCTGTGTTGCTGTTGCTGATGCTGCTGCACTACTACTGAACGAGGATTCATTACACTAATATGAGTAGTATATTTCCCTCTAATTGGTTTAAATCTCTGTGCTGGGGGGAAATACGAACAAGCTGCTGGTACACATAGCCTAATGATATTTGGTGATTAGTTTGAATGGCCTTGGACTTACGAGGTAGCTGAGCCACTGACTGACATGCTTGTCACAATCGACAACCTGAGCCGACCAGAGGAGGATGGGTTTCAACCTTGAGCCTGGTTCCTTCCGAGGTTTCTTCCTATCTGCCACAGGGAGTTTTCCTTGCCACTGTCGCCTTAGGCTTGCTCCTGTGGGGGTTCAGGTCCGGGTTGTCCGTAAAATGCATTGTGACAACTGCCGTAAAATACACTATACAAATAAATTTGATTGATAGAAGCCAAGGCCATACACGTAGGCATAGCCTTTAACATTACAAATAGTAAAAAAAATAAATAAATAAATAAATTTAAAAAAAATAAATAAATAAATAAATAACAAATAATTAAAAAAAAAAAACCCTTGGTACACAGCCACTGACCCACAACGTTAGAACAGCCTCGAGCTGACCGGATGAAGGGCCTTTCCGGTAGCCGAATGGCATTTCACATAGTCATCACTTCAGCCGGAGACTAAATGGACTGCATTTATATAGCGCTTTTGTCCAAGGCGCTTTGCAATTGGTGCCTCTCATTCGCCAGAGCAGTTGGGGATTGGGTGTCTTGCTCGGGGACACTTCGGCATGCCCAGGGCGGGGTTTGGGCCGGCGGCCCTCCGACTGCCAGACAGTCGGTCTTGCCTCCTGAGCTATGTCGCCCTATGTCGGAGACTAAGTACTAACAACATGTCGGCGTATGTTTGCTTTGGGGGGTTTTGCTGCTGCCCCCTCCTGGTCTTGTCCATGCATGCTTGTATGGATGGCAATGAGCGAGGATTCATTTACACTGATGCAGGTAGTAGCATATTTCCCCCGGTTTAGTTTAAATCTCGGCGCTCGAGGGGAAATACCGACAAGCTGTCGGTACACATAGCCTAATATTACATCTCACATAGTATGTTCCCCTGTTTTATTAATTAATAATTCATCTAACTAGTGGCCTCAGGGGAACGTCCAACATGCTGTTGGTCCACATAACCACTGATCCATAAAAAAAAATAAAATAAAAAAAATAGACGGCCTCAAACCGAAGGGCTTGACTGGACGAAGGGCTCAGCTGAGTGATGTTCGCCTATCACAGTACATTCACTAACAGGGCGGTCTACTTAAACAGCCTCCCTCTACTCATTCGGCTGCTCCTCCTGCATGCAAGCGCTGCACGTTGCTTCGTAAATCCCCTCCACCACCCCAGCTCCATCCCCATGCGTCCAGAATTTGCATTCTCCATTCCTATGTGTTAAGAAGTTGTATTGCTCCATCCTTATGTGTTAAGAAATTGCATTTGCTCCATTTATATGTGTTAAAAACTGCTTTGCTGCTGGATCTGTTCTGTGTGTACCCCTCTAGGGGGGGTTTGGCTGCTGGCCTCCCGGCCTTATCCACGCGGGCTGCGTGGTTGGCGGGAGAGCTCCAGAACAGAGCCATACCGCCAAACATAACTGTATTGCCTTTATTGTCAATAAAGTTCTACTTGATGACAGTGGTCCTGACAGAACTGGTACTAATTAGAACTAATAAGGGCGGGTGTGAGGAATGCGACCTGAATGAGTGAGAAAATGGCTGAGGGTTGAAGTCATTAGGGAGTGCATGGGGAAAGGTCACGCCCACCCTGTGGGGAAAAGCAAAGACATGGTGAGGAACACGAAAGCACAAGGAACATAAGTAACAGGAACACAAGGAAATCCACATGACAACCGAAACACGGGGGCATGACAATATGTATACTAAATAAAACTGGGAACCTATCACTAAACACCCCAAAAGCTTGCATTTAGGGCAGAGCAACCATTCAGAAACTTTTTTATGTCCAAGGCTAATACACACATTTGCATAATAAGAACAAAAAACATAAACAGAACCTGGAGTCCTGAGCATTGGAAAAAATCTGGCGAGTTGTCTTTTTCAAACATCTGGTTGGGTTTATGTTTGAAGTAAGCCAAAGAAAGCCTTCAACCCACAGTCTGCTGCCGAATGTCAAACATGGTGGTGGATCTGTTATGGTATGGGCATCCATCTCTTGGGAGTCATTGAGTCCAATGATTGCTTTGCATGGTCACATAACAGCGAAGGAATATGAAGCCATTTTACGAGATCAGGTGCACCCTATGGTGTAAACACTGTTCCAAGATAATGACACTCAGGGCAGGGCACGGTTTGCGGGAGGAATTCAAGGCAATTAGAGGCCTATGCCTACTGGATTATGTTATGAATCAGTCCAGGATTTCAAAGTGTGCTTCTTTTCACAGTAGGCGTCTGAGACTGAGATCCCCACGATGGCAAGAGAGAGCACATACAGGCAGCATAAAAGGCTGAAAAGCAACCGTGTATAATTTCATTTATTTTGTCTTTGTTGTTTTAGTTTATTGTTTCCAGATCCAGTGAGGGTGACTGGTAAAGGTTTTTGCGTTTGTTTGTGCTTGTGTGTGCTTAGGCTCTCTCTCGCTATTCAAAATAAAACGCTGGAGTTATCCAGAATTCCCGCATCTCCCTGTGTCCAGCTCTTCTGTCCCTACTTGGATGGTCACTGCGTGACACACCCCCAAACATTATTGCTAAACAAATGCAGTCGGGGTTTTATGAACACCAGGGGTCTGTATCACAAAGCAGAATTACTGAGTTAGCTGGATAACTACACTGAGTAACACTCGGAACAGCTCTATTTACTTCAGTCCATGTTCCAGATTTGAAAGAGTTCCCAGGTTTTACACAGTGCCGTTGACCATCTAACGGCCATCTAACTCAGTAATCCTGCTTCATGATACAGGCCCAAGGAATCAAATGCCTTTCAAGGCTTCCACAATCACCAAATATAAACATCAGAACCTTTATGAGAAGTTCTGAAGTGCAGAGTGTGAAGTGGATTTCCATCCCTTCATCCTTAAAGAACTGGAGGCTCTTCTTGAAGAATGTTCCAATACCTTATTGCACACCATTCAGAAATTATATGACAACATTCCAAGAAAGACAAATTGTTCTGCAGGGGAAGGGTGGCGCCTGCTCCTTATTTACCACTTGATAATCATATATTATTGTCCAACCCCTGTATACGTGACACACACACAAACAAACACATAAAATGAGAAAACTAAATGCACAAGACTAAGAGTCATGCAGAGTAGTACAAATTGTTATTTTATTTACCAGTTAAGAGCCTTGAAAGATTGGCTTTCCTTTCAGAGAGCCTCTGTCCTGAAAATTTGAATGTTATCACTGGCATTGAAATGAAAGCCACAATGTACACAAAATTTCCAAAAGTATGTGGACACCTCAACATCACACCCATATGTACTTGTTGAACATCTTATTCCAAAACCATGGGCATTAATAAGGAGTTGGACCCACCTTTGCTGCTGTAATAGCCTCCACTCTTCTGGGAAGGCTTTCCAGTAATTTTGGAACATGGCTGTAGGGATTCGGTTCCATTTAGTCACAAGAACATTTTTGAGGTTGGCCATTGATGTTGGGCATAAGGCCTGGCTCGGCATTTCAATTCATCCCAAAGGTGACTGACAGGGTAGAGGTCAGGGCTCCGTGCAGACCAGTCAAATTCTTCCCCACCAAACCCAGCAAACCATTTCTTTATGGACCTTGATTTGTGCATGGGGGCATTGTCATGCTGAAACAGGAAAGGGCCTTCCCTAAACTGTTGCCACAAAGTTGGAAGCGCACATCTCTCTAGAATGTCTTTGTATGCTGTAGCATTAAGATTTCCCTTCACTGGAACTAAGGGTCCTAGACTAAACATTGAAAAAGAGCCCCAGGCCTTTATTCCTCCTCCACCAAACTTTTCAATTGGCACTATTCGGGGCTGAACATTTGGTACTAGGCATTCTGGAAAATTCTGATTCGTCAGTCAGACTGCCAGATAGTGATGCATGATTCATCATTCAAGAGAACATGTTTCCACAGCTCCAGAGTCCAATGGCGATGTGCGTTACACCACTCCAGCCAACACTCGGTATTGCACATTGTGATCTTAGGCTTGTGTACAGCTGCTCAGCCATGAAGCCCCATTTCATGAAGCTCTTGATGAACAGTTCATGTGCTGACATTGTTTCCAGAGGTAGTTTGAAGCACTGTAGTGAGTGTTGCAACGAAAGACAGATGATTTTTATACACTACACACTTCAGCACTCAGCAGTCTCACACTGTGAGCTTGTGTGGCCTATCTCTTTGCGGCTGAGCTGTTGTTGCTCCGATACATTTTCACTTCACAATAACAGCATTTACAGTTGACTGGGGCAGTTCTAGCAGGGCAGAAATTTGACAAACTGACTTGTTGGAAAGGTGGCATCCTATGACAGTGCCACATAGAAAGTCACTGAGCTCTTCGGTATGACACATTCTACTGCCAATGTTTTCAATGGAGATTGCATGGCTGTATTCTTGATTTTATGCACCTCTTAGCAATGGGTATGGCTTAAATAGCCAAAACCACTCATTAGAAGGGGTGTCCACATACTTTTAGAAATGTTGTGTATTTTTTCTCTTTTCTTTTTTTGCTATTATTACTGTTCAGCATGTGAACAATTATATTGCTTTAAATGTCAAGGCCTTTATTCTTGAAATTCAGGCAAGTGGAAGGCCCTCATGAAACAGGGAATATGAGAATGAAGGATGCAAAGCCAATTGAGTCTAGCATGATTGTCATAACTACTACATTCAGTTGCTCCTGGTGTGAAAAAGTGAGTGGTGTGATGTGGATACGAATACAGCATTTCGACAGGTTGAGCTTCCACCTGTCACCAAGATTTGCATCCACAACAAATGCGCTGACTATTGATAAACCAGCAAAATCACGTAAGGTAGAATGCCTGGCTTACAAAGGATTTGAAAATTCATATTTTTATAATATCTCAATAACAGAAAAGGCATGTTTTTGTTTTTATTTTTTGAAATTGCACATCTCACCACTTTTTAAAATACTTCCCTCCAGGGGGGTATTTCACAAAGCAGGATCACCAAGTTAGCTAGATAACTGTGCTGAGTAAAAGCCGAAACAGCTATTTTTAGTTCAGTCCATGTTCCAGATTTGGTATTGTTCTGGGTTTAGCTCACTGCAGTTATCCAGCTAACTCAGTAACCCTGCTTTGTGAAACAGGGGTGAAACAGGGCCCAGGTTTCTAGAGCTTGTGATATTTTCAGGTTTCCGACAATCGGATTGGTTCAAGCAAATTTTAGTTGCAAATTAGCTTGGATTTTGCCTTTAGATTACAGTTTAATCAACAGCTCATTATTTCAGCAGGCATGTCTTTCATGAGAGTGTCATCCTGGTCAGACTAACAGTATCATAAGGTTCTGAGCGAATGATACTGATACTAGTGACACAGGTGAATGCTAGTCATTATTTAAATCAACAAATCCAGCATGTAATATCTGTAAAAATGTTATGATAGCCTAAATGTCTTCAATGTGAAGGGGGATTAGCCTTAGCTTTAATGCTAAATGCCTCCTTCAACCCAAACTTTCTACTTGATGATATGGAAAATTAAATAATAATAATAATAATAATAATAATAATAATTAATTTATTTTATATAGCCAGTCTCAAAGATGCAAAGATTTGTAATTCAGGCTTCTCAGATGCTGATGCTGCACGCACACTAACACAAGCCAGACATTCTTCCTTAAACTGAAAGGGGATATGCCTCAGAGAGACTCAAAATTTTGGAGAGTAAATTTTTGGGGTTCATACAATACAGAAAGTGTTTGCTTACCTTGCCCTCTCCCAAAATCATCAGTAACCCCAGTGTCCTAGCTTCACACGATCAATAACAGCAGTGCCCTGTACTCACGTGATCAGCAACAGTGTGCTAGCCTCACACGATCAGTTAGTACTGCTTACCTGAATTCTATCTGGTTGCTATGCTGTCTCAGTCAGAGCTGTTCCAGAAGATGTCACTCTGTTTAGACTACCAGCAAAGTCCAAGATATTGTTAATAAGTTTAACGGTCACAAACAACTTCCTTGTGTTGATGTAACTAGTCCAGAATTGGATGGAGAAATAGCCGGTTAGATTCTGTGCTGTGTTATGTATCAGATTCGCATTATGGGCCACAAGTTGGATATAAAATGAGTGTACAGTCAGCAAGCCCCGGTTTACTCTTCCTGTGCTTGACTTTGGCATTAATAAATGAGCGCAATGGCTCAAAAGTGCAATCTGCCGGTTTCTCTTGCTGAAATTGTTAAAATTTTTAAAAGAAAACAGAGATCAGTGCTGCAAGGCAGTGACCAACTTCATTCTGAAAGGGCAGCTGCCATTTTCATCTGTGGAGGCTCCATGGTTTATGGAAGTAAGCTGAAACAATTTAAGGATATTGCTGTATAGATATCCTATGGATAATGTTGCATGGTTTGCTTAATAATGATCTATACTAATGTAGTTTTGTGTTCTATAACATTTATTTTAGGGAGATGACAGGGAATCTAAATCCAAACTGTCATCCAAACTTCCAAACAGAGACATGCTTTCCAATGCATGCACCCTCATATCTGTGAGATAATGCTGTAGAGCAGTGGTGTCAAACTCATGCCATGGAGGGCCGTGTGTATGCAGGTTTTCATTCCAACCAATTAATGCTGCCTTAATTGAGTCCAATTACTCATTCAGCCATATGCGTTTAACTGCATTGAAGCACAAAATATAAGAAAATTTTTATTTAGACAATGCGGGTCACCATAGACATCGGGTCACCATTGTGCACAAACCTGCATCCCTAATTCAGCAAATAATTTAACTAATTATATAATCAAGATCTGAGGCTGGAATGAAAACCTGCATACACACGGCCCTCCATGGCATGAGTTTGACACCACTGCTGTAGAGAGTGTTAGAAGAAATTAGGAAGAAGTGAAGAACAATAGGAGAGGTGGTTGTATGACAGGGAAAGTCCTGCATACTGGGGCAGTTTACACATCCCGGACTGAGTATGTTGTTTCTCAGGAGATCAGGAATCTAGCGTGCAAGAGAAAGTGGTAGCCAAAACTATTGAGTAAACTAGAAACTCTAAGACAACTTCAGGGTTAATGATGAGCAGTGTTGTGCAAGTTCACAATTCCAAAGAGCAAGCTCAAAGTTCAGTTCACACAGATTAAAATGAACTAGTTCACGTTCATAGTTCACAATTCTGAATTTTGAACTAAGTTCACAGAAACAAAAAATTAAATAGTTCACGTTCATTTCTTCCATTTTTTAAATTCTATTCTATTCTTTTTCAGTAGAACCTCCTCCTGCCCATCCACCCCAAGCCCCCAATCATTGCCACTGCTCACTCCCCAAACTAAATGAATTACATACTACTATAGAATCAAGATTACTTTTAAAAGCCAAGAAAAAACAATGTGAGTATATGTTTTGCCACTTAAACAATATGTCATATTATGCAGAAAGTGAATGAAAGAGGTGCAGTAAAGGTATAGCCTACTGTAGATGCAATGGGTGCAATTTTATTTAGCCTGCATGAACCAAATTAAGCAGAAGTTCAAAAACATAAAATAGATTCATATGCTTCCAAGCTAACTGGTAGGCCTACAGGCTCCACCACTGGCTTCATTACAGTCGCTAGCTGAAAGATGTGCTATGATCAATCCTGTAGTGGGACTTCTGCATTTATTGAAGGTGCAACAGAAATTTTTGGTGCCGTTGACCATAATGCTTTCATTTTTATCATTCGACTGACAAAGTAGGCTACCGTTAAAAAGCAAATTTTATGGGTTAGTGCTATTGGCTTATGCTAGCTATATCATATAAACCTCATACGGGGATTAGTAAAGGCTAACAACACACTAGCACTTACTTCTTGTTAGTTTTATCACCACTGCTGTGAAGTTAAAGGTGGACAAACTACGTTTTCTATGAGAAATATATACGTCTATGCTGCTTACGGCACCCGACGAGGATTTACGGCAACAGGCATGCCAGCATGGCTAGTGAAACCGGCTCTAATTTTAGCAACGCAGCTACAAGTATTGCTGAAGCCAGTTCATATGAATATTTGAAATACTTTTATGAACAAATATATGTCTATGGTAAGCAGTGCGTGAGCGTCGTTAACTCTCGGGAGAGCATAGTTAACTCATAGTTGCAAAAGGATATGTTCAGTTCACCGTTCACCAGAAATATGAGCACGTTCAATGAACACCACTCTTTTAGCGCGTTCATGCACAACACTGATGATGAGGACTCCACCTTTGCAATGACCATCAAAGAGAAGGTTTGCAGTGGTCTTGTACAGCCCTACCAAGTATGTAGTAAGTTCTCATTGGTCTCTCAGTTGTTTCTATTAGCTATAATTGCAGAGCAGATTCCTATTATACTAATCAAACAGGCACTTTCATTGATTCAGATTGTAATGAATTGGGTAAGCCAAGCCAAGTCTATTCTGTGGCGTTGAATATTGTTTTGTTTTTTGTCTGCTTTTCTTCTATATACTGTAAGCACCTCTCTACTTGAAGAACTGTTTGTTCAGGAGGACAGAGCCCCTGAAGTAAAAAGAGAGGACATTCTCTGCACCACTGAAAAGAATCAGAAAGAGACTACCAGAGTCTACCAACTACCCTCACCTCAGTGACCCCAACAACCTGGTGGTGGGAGAAGAGAGACCCTCTGCAAATGCTATCAGAGCTGACAATCAGGTATCTCTATGTGCAAGCATCATCTACACCCTCAGGGTGTATATTTTCTACTACAGGGGATACCATCAGCCAGGAGTGGGCTTGTGTGTTGTCTGAAAAACAGACTTGTTCATTTTTGTAAGAGAATAATTTATGTGGGAGATGTAAGCGCTTAAGACTTGAATGTGCACCTCTCATAATAGAGAGTTCTTTTTGGGCAGTGAAAAACTCAAATTTGCACTGATTCTTTTGTGCAATTATAGTCTCTTCTTAACCTCTATATTTGTTATTGTTGTTACAGCAATATTGTTTTTATTTGTCAGAACATGTTTAAAAGCGGCTGCTATGATACTAGTGCTGAAACAGTTTTAAATCAAACCAAACAGTGATGTATGTGTGTCTGTGTGTGTGTGTGTGTGTATATATATATATATACTTTATTGTAAAAATGCTTTGAGTAAATACTCAGTTCATTGTTTCAACAATTGTTTCGACAGCCCAGGAGCTAAAAAATCAACTTACAAACTGACCCTCATTCAGTAAGAGCACATTTTAGTCAAAAGAAAAATTTTAAATGACAGGCAGAAAAATTATAGGTTATTGCAGTATATTCCAGTAAAAAACAAATAAGCAACAAAAAACGCCTATCAAAAAAGGTTTTGACAAGGTACCAGCATAAAATTTAATGTATCAGAACTAGCACCAGTATTGAAAATTTTTAAACGATACCAAACCATACCATCAGTAATAGCAGTGCCCTCTACTCGCATGATTTTGCCAAACATTTTATTTGGGTTTGAATGTTTGACAGCAGTTGCTGAGCAACCCAGGTCAACCCCCCTTCACACTTGGGACACTTGTATTTTACGAAGCACTCAGTCCTCACTTCCAGACAGCAGGCAAAGATGTCTGTAGTAAAGTGAAAATGTGGCTCCTTCAGATTTTATAGCTGTTCCAGTCTCTAGTGACCTGTCCCAACCTTTCAGTGGGAATGGTGGCTTCAGTCCCATGCAATATGAACTCACAAGACACTGGCCTCGGAGCTAGTTCACCCTAAAAAATTGTATTTTTATGTCAGACGATAATACAGACACCCAGGCCATGATATGTGTAGTGCACTAAGTTTGTACAAGTCAGAGTTAGACAGATAAACTTAATCAATGTCTTTAAAATAATCAGTGAATTTGTATATCACACATTTGATGATGCACTGGGAACTGGAAAAATATATTTAGATGGTGTCTGATGTGACCTTGCATGCATAGCACGGTGCTGCAGACTGCCAGTAGATACAAAATGTGCTTGATTTGAGATTGATGCTACATTCACTTTCTGTTTAGGAACCATCCAAGAATCTTTCTGATTTCTCAGCCAATCTCACATTAGACTAAACATTTAAGAAAAAGCTTGCATTCTGGTTTCCTGTTAAATGTAATTTATAAAAAGAACAACAATCCAATACACTCAACAAACAATCCTAGCATTTGTACATCAAACGTATGTGTGTGTGTGTGTGTGTTTGTAGACAGTAAGAGAGGGAGCATAAAAGAAGAGCAGATATGTTGTTAATATATAGATTGATAAACACTTTATTGATTCATTTTATTACATTGAATGAATTTCACTTAAAATTGTAAAATGTCAGCAGTGTGAACCACCCCTAGATACAGGGTTGTGAGCTAAATAGGTAATAAGGTAATTACTGTTGTTTTGACCAATAGCCTGCCTGGGACTACAGCATCTAATCACACACCAGCGACCCCTGCACATCAAATATCTTCTTCCAATGCATACCTCCGCTAGCTCGGCTTGAAAACTGCAATATGATAAAAAGCGGAGCCTGACTTTGTATTCCCCAGAGAAGAGTACATGCTTGTCTGTGCTGTCCCAAAATCAACAACAAATAAATTAATCAATAATGTGCATAATAACATGTTTCATCAGCATCTGAAGCAGGTGGTCTTTTTAATACACCAACACTCTTATGATGTAACAAGGCAGTTAGTAGGAAAAATACATTTAATAATGCATACCCAACCATATATTTGGAAGACCCACAACAGTTTTTTTTATTGTTTGGTTCTACATGTTTCTTTAAGCTGGTCACAAGACATCACCTTTTAAGACAGATTATTGGTGTACTACTATAGTATTTTAACAGGCATTCTCATGAGAGTGAGATGAGATCCTGATTTATTTATTTATTTTTGACATCTAATTCACTTTTCTGAAAATGGTCTGAACATGTGGAGCACTGCTTTTTCAGTAGTGAGAGCTGGAGTTTCTCCAAAGGATTCAGTAGTGAATTACAATTTAGCATTAGTATTTTATGCAATGGAATAATTGACAGATTTATCCATGACTGAATTTGCATTTGCCATTGAATGTTTATCACTTAAAGTTAAAGTTTTAGATTTAATTTATTTCATGTTTCAGAGAACACGTGCATTTCAGCAAAACAAACAGGCTTGGCAAAAATGTATAACCTAGCCTTTACCCAGAAGAGAACTATATGTTGTATCTTGGAGAATTTGATATACAAATATAACTAATAAGGATAATAATTTACTAATAAGGAGCTGGGGCTACCCTTCGCCTGCAGAGCAGCTTCAATCCTTCTTGGAAGGCTGTCCTACAAGTTTTGAACTGGGTGTAGTGGGATATTGGACCATTCTTCACTAAGGAAAGCCTCCAGTTCTTTGAGGGGTGAAGTTTCATCAAGTAGATGAAACCTACTTCTACCCTCTGTTCCAGGACCTCCCATAAAGGGTCAATGATGTTTAGATCTGGTGATTGTGGAGACCATGGAAGGTGTTTGACTTAATCCTGGTGTTCAAAAAACCAAAATAAAATCAATTCTGTCAGGACCACTGTCATCAAAGTAGATCTTTATTGACAATAAAGGCAATACAGTTATGTATGACGGTATGGCTCTGTTCTGGAGCTCTCCCACCAACCACGCAGCCCACGTGGATAAGGCCAGGAGGCCAGCAGCCAAAATCCCCTAGAGGGGTACACACAGAACAGATCCAGCAGCAAAGAAAGTTCTTAACACATAGGGATGGAGCAATGCATATTCTTAACACATAGGGATGGAGCAATTTAACATGTAGGAAAGGAGAAATGCAAATTGTTGACACACAGGGATGGAGCTGGGGTGGTGGAGGGGATTTACAAAGCAACGTGCAGTAGCTTGCATGCAGGAGGAGCAGCCGAATGAGTAGATGGAGGCTGTTTAAGTAGACCGCCCTGTTAAGTGAATGTACTGTGATAGGCGAACATCACTCAGCTGAGCCATCAGCTGATTCAGCCGGAGCGCTTGACTCTCGTGGCCTGCCAGAACTACGCGATGCTCCATTTTACTAAAACGCATTCCTTAACATATGACAATAGATTTAATTGCATAAGGGTAGTAAGAATGGCCAGTTATGTACCAGCCCCCATGCACTATGCACTTCTAGCCCCAGCTGACACGGTCAGGATTAGATTTATTTTTTATCATTGATCCCCTTTACCAATACACTATTCCTCAAATGATTTTAAGATGCTTACCTACTGCTTTGTTAGTACACTTTGGGTAAGGCAAATATTAACCAAATATTTATTTTGGCCCTGAAATTGCTGAAAACAATAATGAGCCAGGATACCTTGCACACACACCAAACTGCTTAACAGCCTCATGGTAATCTGGTCTCATCTGTTCATGCCACTGTGACATCAACCAATTGATGTGAAGGGCATGGAATAGATTAATAAAACAACTGCAGCTTGGATTGGTGTCAAAGCAAGTGTTTATTGTCCAATTTTTCTCAAAGTGGAGGCTGATAAATAATTTTTGATATATTGTCAGTTATAGAATCTTTGAAACTGCAGCCCCTAACCTTGTCTCATGCTTTTTACATCAGTAGCTTTGTGTCTGACCGTAGTGACAGCAATGACATGAAACCAGGCAGCTGGAGATTACATGGTATACATTGTAAGTAATGCTGCATGAAGTGGTATATACATCACCATCTCATTTTTAAAGTGCGCCTTTAAAGACCCCCACCACTCAAAACCATGTTTTTAATGGTTAACTCCTCATGGAAGCATGACTTTCACTTTACAGATTGATTTTTGTACAGAACGTACTTCCACTGTACAGCTTCTTCGTACTTCCCTGAAAATTCTGAGTTGGAAACATGCACATACAAGCAAAATTTGTGATGTCACGAATATGTCAAAACATATTATGTTCCATTACGCAAAGATATGCAAATTATGGGAGAGTGATGTGATAAACTGAAACCTTAGCACACACAAATCTGACTAGCTAGTGACATTGTTGTGACAGTTGGTGTATTGAACATGGCAGACAGTTTTAGGATGCAATCCCAAGGTTGGAACTTTGTTCCACTCGTAACCAAAGGGGCCCATTCTAAAACAAAAATGGGCACAATTTGTTCATAAAATTGCATAGAACTGATGGAAGTACCTTACAGCATAGAGGGAATCTATGTTTGTAGTGCAAATTTTATAGATGACTGTTCCAGAACATCTAACAGAAGCTGATGGCCTTCTTAAGAAATTGATTTTGAACCTGGATACTGTGCCTACTAGTTGCCAATTTGCATATTAATTGATTCTGGCATTCCCAGTGAGGGTTAAAGTGTAGAGATGCTACTAAGGCATTTTCAGTAGTTTATTAAACATTTTTTGGTGGAAAATTAAACAAATGAATGAAACAAATTATTATTCAATATTGAATTTTTTTTAAGGTTTTAAAATATATCTGGAGGGGTAATTTAACTAAGTGAGCTGTTTAGTGAGCTCACTGTGTTCTTGTATGGAAACACTGACGCTCCTCTGTTTATGCATACATAAACCAAGAGACAATCTTTCTATTTATGCTTGCCCCCTTCAATATTATGAAGTAGTTATAGCAACAAATGCCCTTAAATTCACATTACAGGGTAGCTTTTGTAGCGGTTAGTCTCTAAACATTTGTCTAGTTCCAGCTTCTTTATTGAAGCTCACTCGCCTTGTGGGTTCAATTAAAAGAGAGTTGTTCAGAAGTATTGTAAGGGTGGTGAACCTTCTGAGATATCTTTGTTCTGGATAATACATCTTCATTTAGTGTGTTATCTGTCTATTTTCCAACCAATGTAGGACTATGGATTAAAGTGAATGTGTCTGGAGATTAAGCTTTTAGTATATAATTTCTGAAGCAAGCACATGAAACACCCCTCAAGATAAACAGATGTTCAGCGAAAAAAGAATGCTTGGTTTACTGCTTTTTCAAAAATGATGTATTGAGAAATAGAGTTCCTTCATCTTGCATAATATCCTTGTACAGTTGTAAATAATAGAATTCTGACATGTTTGCCACTTTATTCACAGCTAAATTTAAAAAAATTATAAATCTAACATTTCAGCATTTAAAATAGTATTTTAAAGCTAGTATGAATATGCCAACTCTGCTATTTTCCTGGAAGAGTATTCCAGCATTGGAACTTTGATTGATAGCGAGTGTTATGGTCAGATGAGAATTTGAGCTGTTTTGCAACACACACAAGCGATGAGTTTGAGGTTTAAAGAAGTATACATATACTATAAGCTAATACAGTACTTACAGTGGTGGGTCTTAGAGTGTATGGTGTCTATGGGTCATGGGGCTCTTGCTAATCAATGGAATAATGAACTCCAGCCAGGACAAATACATTTTGGACAATAACCTGGTATCTCACTCCACCATGATGTCAAAACTTGGATGGATGTATCTCAGAATCAATCAAGAGATGATTAAATGAGCTGACCATAAAAGTGTTTTTCATTGCCCATGTCAATCTCCAGATTTCACCTCAATTGAAAATTTGAATTGAATCTGAATTGAAGAGTGACATATTCTGGGAAATGGATTTCAGCTTTCAGAAAATATGTCTAAATATGGGCGATGTACCTCCATTAAGTTTGCCCTTTGAAATTTGTCATCGAATGAAATTTGTCATCAGCTGATCTGTGATTGCTTGTCTGTTTTGGCTTTCCCTTCAAATTAGTCATTATGATGTCTTTCCATCTGAGCTGCTGATACCACCTTTAGACACCATTGCTCAGACCTCTCCAAACATATTTTCAAAGTCAGTGAAGTCTCACTCCACAATGAGACAGCTATGCTAGGCTAGCCATAATTAGCAGCCAGGCCTGTCCAGCATTGTTATGGGTGATTCTATGCATGCCAAGATGCTATTTGCTTAAATAATGGCCCAGCCACAATTGAGTGGTAGCCTGTGCGAAGAATGTGCTTGTTATCCTCATTTAACCAGATATTTCATGTTTTTTGTTCAGTGCATGTATGGTCCATTTTGGTGAAAAAATAAATCTGTTATTCGAGTTATCCATATGGAGATTTGAAACAATCACTGATCAACAGCAACTTCCATAAACATTATGGTTAAACCAGATTTTATGGCCCCATCATGTTAAGTGATTAGAAAAAATGTTTTCTCAGGCCAAAACATAAATACATTTAAATTCAAATCCCATGCACTAAAGACAATGTCTGTACCTAGGCATATTCCAAGTTATTAAAATGCATTGAAAATATAGTTTCATCTGGCATATACTGTTTGAATAAATATATTGGTAGAAAAAAATATAGCTGCATAATTCAACGATTTCATTAAAAGTCTGAATGGATTATGAATTTTTGTTTGATATTGTTTTCTGAGGAACTGGCATGCAGCGTTGTCTGGTAATGTTCTCATTTATAACATTTTTATTAAGATTGTGTTATTGTCCACAACCTTCAATAATAAACAGGATGTTCTTTAAAATTAATAATGGACATACAAACATATTCCAGTGTAAACATGTATCTGGGAAAATGGAAAATGAAAACATATACAAACCGCACTCCTTGTCAGAATGTGATAGTAATTATAACATGTTGACTGGTATTGTCCTCTTTTCTCACAATTTTCAAAAAAAGATGTTCTGAAAATTAATAATGCCTACAACTATCTCCTAATGTTTAAAATGTATCTAGAAATGGACAATAAAACTCTTCCAACACTTTTAACCCCATGAAAAATGTGAAAAGTGTTTAAAATTTTTAACCTTCAATGCTGAATGCAGGTTCAATTTTATTATATTTTTCCAAAAACCTTTCTGACAAGTTGACACAGGATTGTCCCAAATATTCCAGCTATTTGCACTTAAGAGAGAGAATCCAGGCCTATAAAACAACAACATCCAACCCTTCACCCCAGATGTAAATAATAAGTGAAAAAAAAATACAAAGTAAAATAATGAACCTCAAAACATCCAGCGTTTCAATTTATATATTCTTTAACACCTGATAATCACTGATGCAACTTCACAGAGTAAACCGTGTTTTTGACTTAAAATCCCTAAACCAGTAGTGCAATGTTCTCCACTTTCAGCACAGTGCCTTTCCGATAACTCTCTCTTCACAAACCCGGAACCAACGCTCACCCTCCACAACAATTCCATACATTATGAATAAGCTTATTGGCTGCACAAATCCTTCAGATTTACCACCAACAGTGTTTTCCCCCGGAGGAGTTTCTGGAGTTAATAAACATAAATCAGTCAACTGAAATAGATTCATTAAGCACTTATCTAGTTATTTCATATGATTGAGGATACAGATATGCATTTGCTAGTCACAGATTCCCCAAAAAAGAAGATACCATGAAATGAACATTATACCGATCAAGATCTTGCAACGCAACACATCTCCTTCGCATTGAATTGATCAAATTGTTGATTGTAGCCTGTGGAATATTGTCCCACTCCTCTTCAATAGCTGTACGAAGTTGTTGGATATTGGTGGGAACTGGAACACAATGTGGTATGTGCCGGTCCAGAGCATCCCAAACATGCTCAATGGGTGACATGTCTGGTGAGTATGCAGGCCATGGAAGAACTGGAACATTTTCAGTTTTGCGGAATTGTGTACAGATCCTTGCAACATGTGCATGTCATGGTTTTGGGTGGATGTATCACCCAGCTCAATTCCTTTCTCCTCCTGCTTCACTAATTTGAGTGTGCCACATCAATTTAGCTAAATGGGTCTTACGTGTGCAGATTTCGCTCTGCCTGCAAGTCCTCCTGCGCTCATTGGTTAGAGGTCTGCAGGTGTGTGTAGTGCGTTCGCAGTTGCACCTGTCGAACCTTACTTATGGTCTGTGTTCACAGAGAAACAAGGCTTTAGTGTTGCCTATACACGAGAGCCGGTACTGGTACTGAATGTATGTATATACTCCGTATATCTGGGTTGGTCTCAGGAGGTATTATTTGAGAGAGAGAATTGCAGGTGTAGTTTGCCCTAGCTTATGTTAGCTGTCTCGAGGTCTCTTAATTTCAGTTCCTGTGAGTGGTACTGTTGCTTAGTTCACCTTCGGTTGCATTTGTTTTCTGTTTGTTTTCTATAGGCTTTCGTTTACTCCTTCTCCTCAGTTTGGCATTTTCCGGTTTAGCGGATTGCCTTATTTATTTGGGATAGTCTCCCGTGGAGTGAAGCCCTTTTCTTTTCTATTTTTTCTCCTATATCCCTGTGTCTCTCTTAGAGACTTGGTGGTTATTCTCTTTGTGGGGAATACCTTTTTGAAACCTGTTCTGTCACGTCTGGTCTTCCTAATTCCCCACTCTGTCACAGTGCATTGTCATGCGAAACATGAGGTGATGGCGGTGGATGAATGGCACAGCAATGGGCTTCAGGATCTCATCACGATATCTCGGTGCCATTGAAGGTGAGCTCTTGCCCACTCATGTCGATTGTGACTGCGAACTGCAGACAAATCAAGAGCCCTGTGAGGACGTTGAGCACGCAGATGAGCTTCCCTGAGGCGATTTCTGACAGTTTGTGCAGAATTCTACGGTTGTGTAAACCAACTGTTTCATGAGCTGGCTGTGTGGCTGGCCTCAGACGATCCCACAGGTGAAGAAGTCGAATGTGGCGGTCCTGGGCTGGCGTGGTTACACGTGGTCTGCGGTTGTGAGGCCGGTTGGACGAACTTCCAAAATCTCTGAAACGACGCTGGAGGCGGCTTATGGTGGAGAAACAAACACCCATTACTCTGGCAACAGCTCTACAGGACATTCCTGCAGTCAGCATGCCAAATGCATGATCTCTTAACTCTTGAGGCATCTGTGACATGGTGTTGAACAACAAAATACTCAACATTTTAGGGTGGCCTTTTATTGACCCCATCATAAGGAACACCTGTGTAGTGATCATGGCTTTTAATCAGCATCTTGATATGCCACGCCTGTGCAGGAGATGAATTATCTTGACAAAGGAGAAATGCTAGCTAACAGTGATATAAACAAATTTGTGGGCAAAATTTGAGAGAAATAAGATCTTTGTGCACATAGAACAAATTTTTGAGGTATTATTTAAACGCATTAAAAATGACTGCAAAAATAAAAGTGTAGCATTTATATTTTTATTCAGTATAAAAGTTAATAAAAGAATACATAGCAAAACAGCAGTCAGAACATAAGAATATGCATTGCACCAGTAATGATTATACCCGCATATGCCCAGATAGTATTTTCATTAAGACAGTTATCCCTTGCGTGTGAACACTTTTAATAAGACCGCAGTTTCTCTTGGAAGCCCAGCACTTTGTCTGTTCCGTATTCATGAAGGGCTCACATGGGAAATGCACGTGTGCTTAGCGCAGCTCTTGCATAATCAAGGTTTTATTGTATTTGTCACTTTGGCTAATGTCTGTGTGAATTAACAATGAATCACATATATGGAAGAAGTAGAGGGAAAAAAGAGGGATTTCTCTTGTCACAGACGGAATGTGTCGGGAGACCCTAACAAAGGGTCCAGCTGCCTTGGCTCTCATAAAGGCCGAAGAGAGGTGTCTAATTTGAGCTGCAGGAAGAGAGCATGTCTGGTGTTCCAGATGTTTGCGCATATCAAAGGCGAGGGCACAGATGATGCATGGCGCTGTAATGCCTTTCTATGCAGGGCACAGAAAGGTATGAACTGATGGTCAGATCCCTAATTAATTCATAGTGGGGAGATAAAGGGCTGGTGGCCAAATATGCACTTAAGCAAGCAGTTAATGTCACAGTGGTGAGTGGCCTCTTTTTTTCTGAGGGAAAAAAACTATCTTGCAGTGCAAAATTGTGAATGAACAATGCAGAAGATTAAGGTCATTTGGGGCAAACAGTCAGTTGTTTTTATCACTGTTTGGTACAACTGCCTTTCGGTACCACTTAAAGGTTGTCCAGACTTATGAATATACTCAAAGATTATGGATAAACACTTTATTATAGCTAAAAAGAGCTAGTGGTATTCCATCAGACCCCTCTGTGGTGTGGGGATGGCAGCCACACCTGCCCTGGGTCAAGCTAATTAGACCTGGTCAATTGGATAATTGGTTAAGAATTAGATAATTGGCCAGGCTAATTAGACCCGGGAACAGGAGTGGCTGCACCTGTGCATAGTGAGGTAATCAGTGCGCACAGGTTAAATCTGCCATCCCCACTCACAGAAGGGAGCCTCTGTCATGACAGTTTTACATCTGCTCCTTGGCGGTAACATCTTGCCAACCTCGTAAATAAATGTGGACGGTTTGAACATCATCTCCCTGTGTCTCTGTGCTGAAGGGCCCCTAGGAAAGCCACTTCGGTGGCCTGTAGCAGGCTTGTTTGCCACAGTGGCGCCCAACGTGGGGCCGCTCCGGCACAGGGAAGAGGCACAGGAGGGCCAGCCAGGAAGCACACTGGAGGAGGGGCAGCTGAGGTGTTCCCGACATGACTTCAGACAGATCCTCCAGGCCAAAGACAGGGAGCGGGAGATGACCAGGGAGGGGAAGGAAGCGATCCTCAGCTGGGATGCTGAGGAGCTGGACCTGGCCGGGAAGGCAGGTCAGGTACGGGCGGTGCACGAGAGGTGGTCGCGCCGTGAGCTGGACTTGGCCGGGAAGGCGGGTCAGCTACGGGCGGCGCACGAGCGGTGGCCGCGCCGTTTAGCTTCCTTTTTTGTCCCTTTTGTTGTTTTAGTTTGTTGTTTTGGCCAGTTGGTTTGCCCGGAGCCCGTGAGGGGGAAAGCCTGCAGCATCCTGCCAGCAGAGCCGACTGGCGGCCACCACAGCTACGAGGGTTCCTGGTCTCCAGCGCCAGAAAGAAGCCAGCCACCCCACCACAGCCCCTGGAACAGCCCAAGCCCGGTGATGCCCCCACCAGCCAGCAGAGCAGCCCAGGACTTCCCGTGCTCCGGGAGGGAGGAGGAAGGAGGGCTGCCTTGTCGTCCGGGGGAGGGTTGCAACATCTACTGGACTGTTCCGGGGCCACCCACCCTGAAGATCTTTAGTGGAGTGTTTTTATTTTGTTTTTGCTTTGTTGGGAGTGCGGGGGGGTAGGCAGGCTTCGGCCAGGGATTCTCCCTGGCCTCAGTTTGGCGTTGGGGGTATGTGGTGTGGGGATGGCTGGTTTAAGCAGCCACACCTGCCCTGGGTCAAGCTAATTAGACCTGGCCAATTGGATAATTGGTTAAGAATTAGATAATTGGCCAGGCTAATTGGACCCGGGAACAGGAGTGGCTGCACCTGTGCGTAGTGAGGTAATCAGTGCGCACAGGTTAAATCTGCCATCCCCACTCACAGAAGGGAGCCTCTGTCATGACAGTTTTACATCTGATCCTTGGCGGTAACATCTTGCCAACCTCGTAAATAAATGTGGACAGTTTGAAAATCATCTCCCTGTGTCTCTGTGCTGGAGGTCCCCTAGGAAAGCCACTTTGGTGGCCTGTGGCAGGCTTGTTTGCCACACCCTCCAATGTTTTATTTGCAGAATATCAGCTTATGCCATCTAATAGATGGTTTAGGGTCCCACAGATTAGACGTAACAGGCTGCGGAACCCATTTATTCCTCTAGTCTATTGAGCTGCTAAAGAAAAGGATGAGCTCAGGTTAGGCCATGGGCAAGTGCAAAGGGCTGAGGAAATGCAATGTAAGTGTGGCAATGGGCTATGGGGCTGGTGCAATGAGTAGTGAACATTCATGTGTCAACTCACACCTCCAAAGTCTGCAACAGGTTTATTGGCTAGGGTTGCAAAAATCCCCAAATTTTCAAACAGGCCACGAGAGTCAAGTGCTCCGGCTGAATCAGCTGATGGCTCAGCTGAGTGATGTTCGCCTATCACAGTACATTCACTAACAGGGCGGTCTAATTAAACAGCCTCCCTCTACTCATTCGGCTGCTCCTCCTGCATGCAAGCGCTGCACATTGCTTCGTAAATCCCCTCCACCACCCCAGCTCCATCCCCATGCGTCAAGAAGGCCTCCCGGCCTTATCCACGCGGGCTGCGTGGTTGGTGGGAGAGCTCCAGAACAGAGCCATACCGCCAAACATAACTGTATTGCCTTTATTGTCAATAAAGTTCTACTTTGATGACAGTGGTCCTGACAGAATGGGCTTCTTTTTTTTTTTGGGCATTTTTTTGGTATTTTTTCTCTGGCCCTCCAACTAATGTAATTAATCATTGACAGTGGTGTTACAGAATGATTTCTTTTTAAAAAAACAATGCATGTTGAGTATAATGCATTTTTACTTTGAAATAAAAAACACGATGCAAGTACAACTACACCACAATATTACTATTCATGTAATATTCCACATTCCAAATATTTAAACTATTGTCTTAAATATAACCTGTTCAATCACATCTTTATTGCTGGAGGAGCTTTATATTCTTTAGGTTCACTCTTCAGAGTGAAGTATGCCAGGTTAGAAATATTGCTCAGACACTTTGCCTACATGATGTTTAGTTGCTTGCTCTTGTGGGAATTTTTGGAAAGCTCGCAGCAATACTTCTGTTGTGCTGTGTGTAGTTTCCATGGTCTTGTATACCTTTCTAAAAGCAGTGCAATCACAAAGTTCTCTCATCACCTCCTAGATCCATTCTGCAATTAAATCAACAAATGAGGTTATACTAAGGTATGCTACCATTAATTTAACTTGCCGTAACAAACTGAACGCTATATGACATAAGCCATGTGTACTGTAAATGTCCCGGTTCCTGGATGAAGAGCTGTTGGTTCCCCATCCCAGCCCTGCCCTTGATTTCCCCTGCTTGCCTTGCCAGTTTTGTTCCTACCTATTTCCCTTGTGTCTGGTTATTTTGCTGGTTCCTTTGTTAGTTTTCCTATTGTTGTTTTATTGGTTGATTAGGTTTTGTCGTCTGTGTGTCATTAGTCATTAATGTTACCTGATTGTTCTCTGTATTTAAGTTTAGTGTGTTTGTTCAGTCTTCCTTGAACTTAGTTTTCCTTGCTTTTTTTTTTTTTTTTTTTTAAACGTGTCTTGATTTCAGAAGTAAACTAATATTTGCATGACAGAACACCAGCGTATACACAGAAGAGTGCATTTCATCAGGTTTGTGGCTAGTGATAGTATTATATTAGAACAGGCTGTTTCACTTCTTGGTACCCAGTTCTAGTGTTAAGTTTTTTTAAAACTCGCATTTAGTCCGGTGGTGAACCAGACTGGTCTGGGCAATGCCGGCTGGTGCAGAGAACACATGCACCTGGGTTGCATTAATTAATCAGCTCAGGTGTTTGAAGGTGTGTTCCTCTCCATGTTATGGGGCCAAGCCTGGAAGCACACACTGACAGAGCATCTGTTTGTCTTTGTTATTTTAATTTTTGTTTTAGTTCAGAATCCGTGAAGGGGAAGGGTGAAGGTGTTCTTTTGTTTTTGTGTTAGTGTGGGTGCGCTCTCTCTCCATGCGGCAACCAACGGTGTTTCCTGGTACTGCCACATCTTCTTCCCAGGGGTGTCATGCTGGCATGTGACAATCAACTAAAGTAACTTTTGCGTTAACTTTTTGTATTTTATTTTAACGTTTTGTATTTTTTCAGCTCATTACCTGGTGCTTAGCGTGTAGTAGTAATAGCTCCTTAATTACTGCTGTGGTTTGTGTGTTTTGGTGCTATTCTTTTGCAGGCCATATCATTGATCAGCTGATCGAGCAGCTAAGTAGGAGAGAGCATTCATAGCTGCATTATTCAATTCTCTTTCTTCTAAGCGCTATTTAAGTTTTCGCCTTGAAGTACAGCAATTGCTGTAGTGGCAGCTTTGTCAAGACTATCCACAAGAGTCAATTGGAAGATGTCAAGGGTGTCCATGTCCCCTTTCAATTCCTGTTTGCATCTCTCACAGGATTACAAACCTAATCTACCCTCTAGTAATTCTTGCTGATAATTCATCGATTGAAGGGGGCCATGGAACCATCTCTCTGTCAACCAGAAGGCTTATTTCATCACAGCCTATTTCATCACAACTCCTTCCTTCGCTAAAATTTGGATCACCCCAGACAGCACTGCAACCCCTGCACCTCTTTCCACTGCTTTTTCTTTCTCCCCCACACTCTATCCTTCTGGCCGGCATTGTAGAACTGCATTACTCATCTGCCTTTACTCATTCTAAAGCCTTGGGAATTTTCTCCTCTCCCTTCTCGTATATCTGTCTCATTTAAATTTAATGCTGTGAAAATCACTAACCCATTTAAAATATACATTGTTATTTACAGCAATCCAGCGACTATGGGAGACTGCTTTGAGAAGCCAGATATCCTTCTCAGTTCCTTTCCAGTGGTCCAGTGGTCTGAACATGGTCTTCCAGAGAGCTTGCTCCACCAACAACCACCAAGTCATTCCCCTCTGGTACTTTGACCATTATTTCGTATTCTCTCTTCCTCTGTCTTCCCAACTCTCCTCTGTGACTCCCCATTCATCTGCAACCTTTCCTTCCAATAAATCTGGACCTAATTGTAATTGGCCATTTGGAATTCCAATCTAAGTACACTTAGATTTTCAATAATTTTAAATCAGACCACTAATTCTACTAATTTTAATCTTCATTAGAGTAAAATTTTTCATCTTCATCCTATAGTTTAGAAAAATACAAGTAAATAGGTGTATGGAATTTTTGGATAGATAGTGTGGTATGTCTAGCTTAAAAAGTGCATGTGGGGATGTGTCTGGAATAATCACTCACTGACTGGAGTTAAGTGGTATTATTCCACTACTGAGTCAGAATGCTATGTTGTAGTGAGATTCCTGGAAAAATCAAGACACTATCTGGGGGAAAGCCCTTTATACTAATAACAGACCATTCATCACTCTTATGGGTGTTCCAAACCACCCATGTTTGTTTCCATCTCATTAGATGGTAAATGGACTGCATTTATATAGCGCTGTTATCCAAAGCGCTTTACAATTGATGCCTCTCATTCACCAGAGAAGTTAGGTGTCTTGCTCAGGGACACTTTGACATGCCCAGGGTGGGGATCGAACCGGCAACCCTCCGACTGCCAGACAACCGCTCTTACCTCCTGAACTATGTCGGCCCATAGCCCTGCACTTGCAGGATTTCTTTCACAGTTGAACACCAGAGGGGAAACTCAGTAGTGCCCCAGTCTCATTAGTGCCACTGACCTACCATTACTGATTTGCCACTGTGGCTGTATACACACAACCACAGCCATATATGAAGCAGTTAATTTAATTTCCACTTTCGAATGCAAACATTTGGGCTGTTCAGAAAGTGGACCGATTAATATAAAAGGAATACCTGGCCCTTCTGTCTGGTGAGAACCCCTCTGTGGAAGTGGAGTCAGCACTAGCAATTCTTGAGGATAGGTTGCACAAAAAAAGGTTATTCATCCAACTTGAGGTACACTGTCTATGTACCTGAGACTTTGAGAACTGTTCTCCACCAAACCTTTCATTGATCTTTTGGAAAACAAAAACACTGATGGCAATAGTTTATTAGATAGCTATGTGAAAAGATGTTTTACATTTGTACAAGACTGTACTGTCTGCCAAATGTATAAACCACAATAAATAAAACCAGCTGGAGTGCTTCTTCAACAGCCAGTTGTTGCTGGCTCCAAGGACATGCTTGGAATGGATCTGATGGGTTTCTCTGTTCTTCGTATTGTATTGCTCCTGACAGTTCCCAACTATTTGTGGTAGTGGACAGTAACAGGTCCTGCAGTTGCCCTGAATAAGGAACTGTTTGCCTTACGCCGGGCAACTGCAGCTCGGCAGCTAGTCTCAGTCAGACCCGCAGAGAAGAAATTATAGACTAGTATAATTATACTGGTATATACTTCATTATCACCGCGATTCGTGTCACAGGTTCTGGAAGAGCTATTTGAATGGCAGGGCCTGGTGAAGAAATAAACACACACTAGTTTGACTGAATGTGTGAATAGTGTTGTCAGATTTATAATTTGTGAAAACCGGACAACATGCATAGATGGAAGTTTAACTGCAAATGAAGAGTGGAGCTGTTGGAACTGGGGTTGGGGTGGGGTTTAGCTATGGGACAGGGGACTGAGGGCTGGTTTGAAAACTGGGAATTCTGGTTGAAAACTGGGCATCTAGCAAACCTAAGTGTGAATCAATCTGCGACAGCTTTGATTTCTTCCAATTGTGGCGATAAGTATAATCATTGAGCTTGTTACCTACATTAGTGGCATTATGCTACTAACTAACTTCACTGTGCAGGAATGCACTGGATTTTCACCTGTAGAGCAGCTACTGAGGGAGACTGCAGGGCCTTCTTCTGTTGAGCCAAAAATCAGAAGGATGTACACGCTCTAGTGTAGGAACAAAAAGGCCAAATATAAAGAAGTCATGATAGCCATAGACAATATTTCGCTACCTTCACTTTCTGAATCTCTCACATTCTAATTGGAACATTGGATAAGGGGGTGGGTATTGAGTAATGTGAAGGAAAAACCTTCACTGTTGAGATGGACTGAAAATTATAACTACTGACCTATTTTATCTCAATTGTGCTGCTGGCTTTTAGGATAGTAGTGTGTTAAGAGTAGTATAATTTACCTGTTTCTCTGAAGTGTTAGGTTGTCTGCATATTAAGCTTGTTTGTCTAGATAAATTCCATATTTTTATGTTCAACGTCTGTTGATTTTTACAGCTTTGTTACGATGAATTGTCATATTTTATATTCAGTTCTTAATAAATTGATAAAATCATCCCTGTCTGAATGATTGGCTGTGGCAACTTCTGATTTTTATCATCTGACTGTTGAAGTGATGTAAGACCTGTAGACCACTGCACCACATACATGTGGGCAAAACCTTCCCAACTATTACATTTATTCATCTTTAAGGATTGTTTCTTCATTTTTTATCAGTAAATGGATTTAATCAGCTCTATCCCACAGAAGCAATGGCACCATGTACAAAACCCAACAGATGAGAAGTGTTTTCACTGAAAGTTACACAGTTTTGATCTGAAATACATTCCGTTTGCAACACTGAAGTGAGAAAGCTAAACATACCGCATTCCTTGGCTGATTCCCTTAGGATGTGTCACAGATAGGCCCTCAGAGGAGACGGAGAGCATTTGGTCTGCCTCAACACTCTGACCCCATCTTCTTCCACATGGCACATTTTTAAAATAACTTTATACTTTCCACCACTGCAAGGCCACTAAATTAGAATGGAAGTGTCTGAGCAGTTTCTGTCTCGTCCCCAGCCATCACCGCTGCCTGAAGGAGCTCTTCAAAGTGCGACTTCCTTCGGTTTACACGACGCTTGCTGCCCAAGTTCACTCTCCTATCCTGTTATGACATCCCAAAGTAAACACAGGAATCTGAAGGACAATTCAGCAAGGATTCTGCTGCTGTTGGGCAACGGCAGAGAACAACAGACGGGCTTGACGGATGACGTGTCAGAGAAAATCTGAGACATTTCAAGAGGACACACGTGGATGCTTCCTGGGTAGTGTTTACATTACAGAACAGGGTTGTCTGTGGGTGTGGGGTAACTACGGAGACGTCTGTGTCCACAGGCACACAGAGGGGTGATTAATGGTTTAAACTTGTGGATGGAAGTTCAGCTTCTGCTAGAGGGCACCATGCTCTCCACAATGCAGCAAAGGAAAAGGGTGAGTGAGAGAGAAGGAGAGAGAGAGGGGGGATAGGAGAAGGGAAAGGAAAAGAGGAGGCAATGAGAGAGCAAGAGGGGGTGAAAGAACAAAAGGGAAAAAATGTCCAGTACAAGGTTCTCTTGGTGGGGAGCTGGCATGGGGCAGCTAAGGTCTGTGTCCACAGGCACGCAGGCAGAGAAAGAGGTGGAGAGGCCGATAAATAGCTACCTGCAGGGATATGTACAGATATTTTGCAGAACAGAGGCTCAAAAACGAGTACCTCGCAATCATCCCAAAACGTTGCTCCAGCACCATTTCTGCGTTCAGTCATACTCACATACTATTTTGATTCCACCATAATACTTTTCCTTGGGGAATTTCTCTATTTATCATATCAGATTCACTGCAACATCAATTATAAACACACATCCATTACTTTCCATCCAGGAATGGGAATATCAAAAAAAGAATATTCGATATAACAAACAAATAAACTCCAACTTTGGCCTAATATATGTAATAGTTGTATAACAACTCCCTCCACAGGAGGGGGACAGCTATTGTACCATTGGGCACAAGAGACTTCAGGTGAACTGCTGCAATAAGCACTGAGTCGAATGTAAAACTATTTTGCAACTTCTGAAAATGATATTGGTTCTAAATGCACAGTATGTAAATGAAATTATTACATCACCTCCAATGATTCAGCTATACTGCATATTTCTCTAAACAGATCAGTTAATACTTACTAATAATAATTTGTTGGAACACAACCATTCCATTTAAATTATGTTCCTCTTAATCACACAGACATTCAGCTGATTCACTTTTTACTTTAACATTCATTTTATTATGTGTTTGGGCATATGCTGTTTGTTTTTCATTACATACTATCTTCATATGCTTTGGAATGAAAAAAGGACAAATTATGTAATTTATGAAAAAATGATATTCCTGTTTATTATCATTCACACATACTTTAATATCCAATGCCCACCAACTGAGTGCAGTATATATACAGAATCCATAACATGTACTTAAAGGTAGTGTTACTATTTCATAAAGCAGTTATTACCAGAAAGTGTGTTAATGATGCCTGACAGTCAACTTTTCACATTTAAAACTCATGATATTCTTTCTGTACATTAATAATCCACTGAATGTCAGCTTTGCATATACTTATGCTATTGCTTTTGAATACTTTGGAAATCAATGATATTATAAGAAAGCTGTAAGAACAGTTCAAGAAGGCATTTTGCTGTTATCCTCCATTACATTACAGGAATTTAGCAGACACTCTTATCCATAGCGACTAACACAAGTTCTCCAGGTCCTCCGGTTTCCTCCCACTGTCCAAGGACATGAAGGTAGGCTAATTGGAGACTCTAATTGCCCATAGGTATTAGTGTGTGAGTGATTGGTGAGTGAATGGTGTGTGTGCCCTGTGAAAGACTGGTGGCCTGTCCAGGGTGTATTCGTGTATTTCAGCCTCTCGCCCAATGCACACTGGGATAAGTTCCGGCACACCCCACAACCCTACCCAGGATAAGCGGGTATAGATAATGGATGGATGGATTTTCTGTTTTGCAACAGTGTTTTATGCCATTATATGTTTGAGAGGAAATATTAGAAGATATTATAAAATGAGCAAAACAGGATAGATAGGAAAGCTAATGCATTTGTTAGTAAGGGTCTGGATTCACTGGACACCATTTGCATGTCATGAATAAAAATCATAAACCCACAAGTAATCAAGATCACACCATTCTTTCAGTAACAGGCTTAGTATGCCAATGTATCAACTGAAGCATCACGTTTTCCATCAGCAATAATGTTGTCACTGTTCCAGCTGATGGCCAGAGGGCAGCGTAGGACTGAATCTGTTTGTCTCTCCTCATTATTCAATTATATCTGTAATCATTATTTCCACCAGTGTCTTTTTAGTCTATGCATTTAAGTTGCCCCAGTTCCTTAGATCCTGTGTTTGTTTGCTGTGTATTCTCGAGTCTCTTTTTCATGGCTGTTTCTAGTTCTAGTCTCATGTTGATTTCATTGTACCCATGTTTACTTTGTTCCTGTGTTTATCGCCTGTGCTTTAATTTGTAATTAAATCCATTTCACTGTTGATCCTGGTTCCTGAAATTGTCTCTGCACTGTGGTGCACACCTCAGTTACTACTTTATATTATAGCAATATTGTGTAATTCATGGATGCAGTGAACATGGAAGAGATCTAGTCAGCTCTGGTTCATTAAGGCACCATAGCCAAGGCTCATCACAGTCTGCTGCAGACCATGTCTGACTCCCTGTAGGACCTGACTGTGGCAGTCCAACAGATCCAGCCATCACCTTGGCCGGAACAGATTGGCACAGCCCCTCCTGTTCAGCCTGCACCTAAACCTACTGAGCACCATCTCCAGAACCTCACCTGCTGGCCCCCAAGAGATATGATGGCCATCGAGGCAAACATTGGGGTTTTCTTCCTCAGTGCTACCTGGCTTTTGAACTTTAGCCCTCCATAATCACCACTGAATGAGCTAAATTGGCTTACATCATCTCCCTGCTTTTAAGAAGAGCCCCAGTTGGAGCCACTACCCTCTGGGAACAGCAAACTCCAGCCTGCCTCAATCCCCCATCTTTTACCAGTGAGATGAGGAGAGTCTTTGATCATCCAGTGAGTGCCGAGAGGTGGCTAAGAGACTTTTGACGCTTCGCCAGGGATCGTGGAACATAGCAGATTATGCCATCAAGTTCCACACATTCACACCAGAGAGCAGGTGGAATTCTGAGGCCTTCACCGCTGTCTTCCATTGTGGATTGTCAGTGATCATAAAATATTAACTGGGCTCTTGTGAGCGTGAGAATAATCTTGAGTCTTTGATCACCCTGGCCATCCACATCGACAGCCAGCTACAGAAAGGAGAGCTGATGTCAGAGCACACAACCCATCCCAAATTCATCAGGAGTTCCAAGCTAATAAAGTTTAAGTAAGGTAACCTGAGCTGCACAGTGGTTCACACAGAGGAGCCCATACAGCTAGAATGGACCCTTCTGACCCAGAAGGAGCGTGGCCAAGAAGCCGGCTATACAGCCTCCCAATCACAGGCCCTATGACTGTGCTATTGAGCTCTTGCCAGGCACCACCCATCTTCCAAAATGGCTGTACTCCCTATTTGCCCCCAAGTCAGCCACCATGGAGCAATACATCTGGGAAGCCTAAGCTGTTGGCTTCATCCATCCGTCAGCCCCTACCCACTCCCTTTGATGCCTCAACCTTTGAGCAGTTGCAGTATTTTCACAAAGCTGGACTTTTGCAATGCCTACAACCTGATCCACATCGGTGAAGGGGATGAGTGGGACAGCTTTCAACACCCCTATTGGCCATTACAAGTAACTCATGATGTCATTCAGCCTTAATAACACCCCTGTTGTCTTCCAGGCCCTTGTTAAATATGTGCTTATAAATACGCTCAACCATTTTGCTTTTGTGTAGATGAAATCAGTAAGATTTCTGATCTCAGATTATATGTACATTTGAATGATCTTGAAAATAATACAGTTGAGGCCAAAAGTTAGGCCATACACTTAGGCTAAAGACATTCAAACTGAATTTTTCACAACTCCACATATTTCATGTTACCATACATTTCCTGTGTTAAGTCAGTTAGGGTATCTACTTTATTTCCATAAGAGATCATTTCAAAATAATAGCTAAGAGAAAGATTTATTTCAGCTTTTATGAACTATATCAGATTTTCAGTCAAAAGTTTACATACACTTTGTTAGTATTTGGTGGCATTGCCTTTTAATTGCTTAACTTGAATCAAACATGTGGGGTAGCTTTCCACAAGCTTCTCACAATACTTTGCCGGAATTTTTGCCCATACCTCTTGACAGAACTGGTGTAACTCAGTCAGGTTTGTGGGACACGCTTTTTTCAGTCCACAAATTTTCTATGGGATTCAGGTCAGAGCTTTGTGATGGCCACTCCAGTACTTTCACTTTGTTGTCTTTAAGCCATTTTGTTACAAATTTAGAGGTATGCTTGGGATCATTGTCCTGCTGGAAGACCCAGTTGCGACCAAGTTTTAACTTTCTAGCTGATGTCTTGAGGTGTTGCTTCAGTATTTCTAGATAATCCTCCTTTCTCATGATGCCATCTATTTTTTGAAGTGCACCAGTCCCTTTTCCAGCAAAACACCCGCACAACATGATACTGCCCACCCCCATGCTTCACAGCTGGGGTGGTGCTCTTAAGATTAAAAACCTTACCCTTTTTCCTCCATACATAGCTCTGATCATTATGGCCAAACAGTTCAATTTTTGTTTCATCTGACCAGGGAACACTCCTCCAAAAGGCTATGTCTTCGTCCTGGTGATCACCTGCAAACTCCATTCTGGCTTTATTAAGCCGGTCTTGAAGTAGGGGCTTCTTCCTTGCGCGACAGCCTTTCAGACCATGGTGATGTACGATTCTGTTAATGGTAGATGTCGATACTTTGGTATCTGATGCCTCCAACTCCTTCACCAGTTCCTTTGTTGTTGTCTTGGGGTTCAGTTAAACCTTTCGGACCAAAATAATCTCTCTTACAGTACATCCATGATGCCAAATGATTAAACTTCTATCAGGCTCAGTGGGCTCTTCAATAGATTCAATTTTACTCTCCTATCATGCAGGCCACGAGAATCTCAAGGCAGAGTCCGTTTCTTGCCAGTTCAATCCTTCCAAGACTGATCAGGTTCCAGCAAGTAACCTTCACAGTGCTTGTGACATGACTCCTGTGACACGGGGAGGAGAAACTGCTGTGAGGGAGATGTAGCACAGGGAGGACCTCCCAGCTACCTCTATGTGCCTAAATCAGTTCATTCTCAAGTTCTTCTGTGGGGATATGGTAAATGGTAAATGGACTGCATTTATATAGCGCTTTTATCCAAAGCACTTTACAATTGATGCCTCTCATTCGCCAGAGCAGTTAGGGGTTAGGTGTCTTGCTCAAGGACACTTCGACACGCCCAGGGCGGGGTTTGAACCGGCAATCCTCCGACTGCCAGACAATCGGTCTTATCTCCTGAGCTATGTCGAGCTATGTCCTCTCATCTGTTGGGACATCCAGGGATTAACCTGGAATTTCTAGAACGGAACTTCTGGTGAACCACCACTGAACAAGACAGTGCCCACCCAGTTTACTGCATCTTTTATCCATTCCCAGCCGCCCATAGACCCATCTCTCCATAGATTTCATAACTGGTTTATGCTCGCTTGTGGTTTCAGTACCATTTTGGAGAGTAATTCCAAGTTTGACTCTAACTTTTGAGTCTTTTTTCTTCACTGTACCTAGGCTTCTCAGCATTTGCCATTGCAGCAGCTGGCTAGCAACAAGCACTTTGTTTAAATCTGATCCCAAACCACAAGCTCTGTAACTGCACCCACCACTCCCTTCACAGAAAAGATTGCCATGCCCAGAAACATCCCAAACACGTTTTAGAATTACCAATTGTTGTATGTTCAGCTGATATACTCCAGCCAGTTGGGGTCAGTACAAACATGGAAGAAGAGTGTGGAAAGGGTAAGAGAGTGAGAAGAAGTAGATGAGAAGATGGCATTGCTTTAGTAAAGTTGTGTTCACTTTAAGCTCCGACTTCGTGCTTAATTTCTACTCCAATACACAACATATTTTGGCGACGAGGATGGCAGCATCAATGATACCTGCTCCTGCTTTATTTTTCCCGTGCCCGAGCCAACCTTCACTTCCATTTGAACTGTGGAAGAAAATTTTTGAGAATAACTTGATTGCTATCCATGCTACGGGGTATGACTGGCCAGCCAGAGGCTAGAAAACGCGCCATTTTGCTACAGTGCCTGGGAGTCGAAGGGCAAAGAATATTCTATACTTTACCAGACACAGGTACAACTTTAAAACATGCTTTTATGGCATTGGAAAATCACTTTAAGCCAACTGTGAGCGCAGTTGTTGAACGACAAATTTTGACTATGAGCTCAAAAAGCGGATTAATCCATTAAGGACTTTATTGCTGCATTGCGTGAACTGAGTTTGCATTGTGACTTCGGAGATCGAAAAGATGAAATGATAAGGGACCAGCTGCACGCATACGAGAAGCTTTTGCTGCCGCCCAATCTCACTCTGATAGATGCAGTACTTTTAGCTACACAGACTGAGACAGCCATGCAACATGCATAAATGCTAGCTGCCGCAGCACCGATGCAACAGATCACTCCAGCTAAACAGAGAGTCCGTGCATCACCAAATGCTGCGCGCAGCTCACATTCCAAGCGAAACTGCTACTGTTGTGGGTCAGATTCACACATGGCCAATGCTGCTAATTGTCCTGCTACAAAGGCAAAATGCAAGAACTGTGATAAGACGGGACACTTTGCACCGCTTTGCCGCTCAGCTAAAAAAGTGCAAGAAGTTCATCAGTGTCAATACTGCCAGAAAACCTCTACCGACGATATTTTAGCACATCGCCACTGAAGCCACCGAGGGTAAAGCTGGTTACTTATTCCAGAGCTGATTTGCCTGTACATGGATGCCTTCCAGTGCATGTCCAACATGATAAGGAAACAGCCTGTACATTCATCTATGTTGTTGAGCAAGGCATGCCACTGCTCGGTATGGATCTGCTGTCTGCTCTCAATCTCCAGATTGCTGGGGCTGCAGTGGTGTCCTCTTCCTCCTCTTTCTCCTCCTTCTGCAATGGTGAGACAGTTGAATACAGCAATGAACTCTAAGCCCATTGGATGCACAAAAGGGTTTGTTCACAAAATGAAGGTGAGAGACACAGTACAGCATGTTCAGCAGAAACTACGTAGGCTTCCTCTCTCAGTCAGAGATGCTGTCACCAAAGAACTGCTTCGCTTACAAGAGGCTGGTGTCATTGAGAAGGTGGACGCCTCTTTCTGGGTGTCACTCATTGTAGTGACTACAAAGAAGAATGGTGAAATCTGCATGTGCGTGGACCTGAGGGAGCCAAACAAGGCTGTTGTCATTGATAGCCACCCAGTCCCACACATGGAAGACCTGTTTCTGAGCTCCGGGGGGCGACAGTGTTTTCAGCCATTGATTTAGCCAGTGCCTACCATCAGGTGTTGCTACATGAAGAGAGCCGTGACTTAACAGCATTTATCACGCATGATGGCCTGTATCGTTTCTGTAGGGTTCCGTATGGACTGGCCTCGGCCCCAGCAGCTTTCCAAAAAATGATGGCTACAATACTGAAAGATCTTGATGGTGTCCAGAACTACTTTCTAGCTGATGTAATAGTATATGGGAAAATGGCAGCTGAGCATGATCGCAATTTACGTGTTAACCACTCTTCAGAAGGCAGGGCTCACCCTGAACAGTGAGAAATGCAAGTTTAACTGCAAAACCCTTTCATTTCTTGGACACACCATTACAGCACAAGGACTGCTCCCAGATGATGGTCATATTCAAGCCATTCTCAAGGCTTCTGCTCCCACAGATCCTACCATGCTGCGATTGTTCCTGAGACTGACTGCGTAGTACTCCCGCTTTGTGCCAAACTACTCGACAGAGGTGGAGCCAATGAGAGCATGCTTAAAGATGGACAGTGTCTTCAGATGGACTGACAGTGCACAGGAAAGCTTTGAGAGACTCAAGCATCTCATTGTGAACAGTTCAGCCCTGGCAATCTTTGACCCTGCACTACCTACACTAGTGACGTGTGATGCATCAGATTACAGAATAAAGTCTTTAATGACAAAAATAGATCCCGATGGTTCTGAGCGTACAGTTGCATTTGCATTGTGTGCACTCTCTGCTGCAGAAAGAAAGTATGCTGTTGTAGAGAAAGAAGCACTGGCCTGTGTATGGGCAGTTGAAAGATGGCGAACATTCCTGTAGGGTCGCCATTTCACACTTCGTACCAATCATCAGGCTCTGACTACGCTACTAGCAACAAAAGGAATGGGGCATGCTGGGATGCACATAGCAAGGTGGTCTGCCCGCCTGCTCTGTTTTAATCATGACCTTCAGTACACACCAGGATCTGAGAATGCAACAGCAGATTGTCTTTCACGCCTACCCTTACCCTCCAGTGATGTTCCAGAGGCTGTCACTGAACCTGAATTAGTGGCCGTCCTCACCACTGAGCAGTGTGCAGTGTCAGTGGACGAGTTTTCCAAGAAGTACGCTGCCTGCCCTGAAATCTGTGCTTTATGCAGGCAGCTGGAGGCTGGCTGGCCTAAGAACAAAAAAAATGTCCCACCTGAGCTGGCTCCATACTTTTCTGTTAGAGATGAGCTCTCTGTGCAAGACAACCTCGTTTACAGAGGACCACACCGTTTGCTGGTGCCCATATCCCTGCGTGGCACCCTGGCATCGCTGGCACATGAAGACCATCAAGGCATTGTTAGGACCAAGCAGCGTCTTCGTGATTTGTATTGGTGGCCAGGAATGGACACTCTTGTCCAGTCAAAAATCTCTGCTTGCCAGCTCTGCCAAAGTCATGACAAAAGTACAAAAACTAATGCTACTCCTCTCCAGCCTGTACCGCTCCCCTCTGCACCATGGGAGAAACTGGGGCTGGATATTGTAGGACCTTTTAAGTCTGGAACCTGGGACTGCAGGTATGCCCTCAACCTTGTTGACTATTATAGCAAGTGGCCTGAAAATGTAATGTTAAGTAATGTTACCACAGCCACAGTCACCACTTTCCTGTCTAGTGTATTTAGCCGGTTTGGAAATCCCTTAGAGCTGGTGACTGACAATGGTGTACAATACACATCCTCTGCTTTTAATTACATTCTTAAAGACAGGGACATCAAGCACACCCGTGTCTCCCTGTACTTTCCCCAAGCAAATGGTGCAGTAGAATGAATGAATCGTGTTCTCAAGGACTGCAGACAGCCATGTAAAGCTTACGTCACAGATTTCTTGCTCCACTACCGCGCCATGCCACATGCCACCACTGGCATTGCACCAAGTGAATTTTTGTTCAATCGAAAGCTGAGGACGAAACTGCATGTGTTACCTGCCAGAACTTTGATGTGGAATGATGACTCAGTGCGCAACCGGGTGACTGCTCATCAACGTAAGGTGAAAGTGTACACCAACACCAAGCGAGCAGCAAAAGCATCAAAGCTAAAAGAGGGAGACAGAGTGCGAGTGAGGCTCCCCACTCATGTGAAGAAAGGTGCTTCCAAATTCAGTTCACCTCAAACCGTGCAGGGAAGAAAAGGACAGGACACCTACATCTTGGATGATGGCAAAATGTGGAATGCCTCCCACCTTTCACTCTGCACTGGGCAAAGTCAAGCTGCAATGGACAGTCTCCAGGGCCACCACATGAAGCTGCTCCGGTGACCCAAAGACCAGCCAGGGACAGACAGCCACCAGTGTGGCTTAGGGACTTCGTCAAGTGACATACGCACACACAGAACTGTTATTGATAGAGTGAAACATATTTCTGAGGTGTTTATGTTGTTTCCACAATATCATGTAACATTACTTAGTAATAGAAGGAAGCACAATGTTGAGGTTATTGTATTCATTGTACTGTAAAATATTATGAGTGACATTATGTTCAGAGGGACTTAGAAGAAAATGTTTTGCCTTTACATTGGTCATTTAGAATGGTTGTTCATGCTACCTAGAGGTTCTCATTTTTCACAAAAAGGGAAAATGTTGTATGTTCAGCTGATATACAGCCAGTAGGGGTTAGTACAAACATGTAAGAAGAGTGTGGAGAGGGTAAGAGAGTGAGAAGACGTAGATAAGAAGATGGCATTGCTTTAAATTTATGAATTTGAACAATGTTTTTGCACCGTCCTTCAGCAGAAAGTGTCCGTGTATTTGTGTTACAAATAAAGTAACAGGCACTACACGTTCTCTGTGCTTCCTGCATTCCTACATGCAACTGCCTGTGTTGTCTCCCTATTTTTAATATATATGTACATTATACTACCATAGAAACAACGCTGTTAACTGTCTTGTGTTTTCCCCATAAAATGCTTGTAGAAATTTTCGATGAAAAGCAACAAGCAAGCCAATACTCAGTTTGAAGGATGCATACTGCCACCTACTGTACAACTGGACAATTCAGGGAATATCATAGCGTTCATGTTTGTGCAAGGAACATGGACAGTATGACTTATAGTGTGATTCAATAATTACTTTTTACTCAAGTAATTATTCAATAATTATTCAATAATTACTTTTCAAAATGTTGTTGTGAAATAGGGAGTGCATTTTTAGATAACAGGGAATGGTTTAAAAAATATTTTTGTTTTGTAATCATGCATGTAATCATTGCGGGCATGTTTTTGTATTTGGCACAGCTGAGGCCAAAAATTTACATATACTTAGGCTAAAGATATTCAAACTCAGTTTTTCAATGCTTTGCACATTTCATGTTACCATACACTTCTTTTGGCAAGTCAATTAGGGCATCTAGCCTACTTTATTCACATCAGAGGTAATTTTAAAACAATCAATTAGAGACAGATTTAAGTTTTAATTCACTATATCAGAATTCCAGTGGGTCAAAAGTTTACATACACAAGGTTTACTGTCTCATTAAACAGTCTTGAAGATTCCAGAAATTGATGTAATGACTTTTTAGAAGCTTCTGATTGGCCAGTTGTCATAATTAGGAGTTAACTGGGAGTTCATTGGCACCTGTGGCTGTATTTAAGGGCCTACCTTTAGAACCACTGTCTTTTCGCACTTGTTACCATGGGGAAATCCAAGCAACTCAGCCAAGACCTCAGAAAAAATATTAGTGGACCTCCACAAGTCCGGTTGCAGGAGCAATTTCCAAACGTACCACGAGCATTAGTAAAAACAATTGTATGTAAATATAAAAATCTTGGGACCACACAGACACTGCAACGTTCAGGAAGGAGGCACAAATTAAGTCCCAGGGCTGAACGAACTTGGGTCTGAAAAGTTCAACTGAACCTCAAGACAACAATAAAGGAACTGGTTAAGGAGTTGGAGGCGTCAGGTACCAAAGTATCTAGCCTACATCCACCAGTAAGAGAATCCTACATCGCCATGGCCTGAAAGGCTGCCACGCAAGGAAAAAGCCCCTACTCCAAGACCGGCATAAAAAAGCTAGAATGAAGTTTGCAGGTGATCACCAGGATGAAAACCTAGCCTTTTTGAGGAGTGTTCTGTGGTCAGATGAAACAAAAATTGAACTGTTTGGCCAGAATTATCAGCGCTATGTATGGAGGAAAAAGGGTGAGGTTTTTAATCTGAATAATATCATTCCAACTGTGAAGCATGGGAGTGGCAGCATCATGTTGTGCGGGTGTTTTGCTGGAAAAGGGACTGGTGCACTTCAGAAAATAGATGCCATCATGAGGAAGGAGGATTATCTAGATATACTGAAGCAACACCTCAAGACATCAGCTAGAAAGTTAAAACTTGGTTGCAACTGGGTCCAGCAGGACAATGATCCAAAGCATACCTCCGAAGTTGTAACAAAATGGCTTAAAGACAACAAAGTAAAAGTATTGGAGTAGCCATCACAAAGCCCTGACCTGAATCCCACAGAAAATTTGTGGACCGAACTGAACAAGCATGTTCGAGCAAGGAGGCCCACAAACCTGACTGAGTTACACCAGTTCTGTCAGGAGGAATGGGCAAAGATTCCGGCAAAGTATTGTGGGAAGCTTGTGGAAGGTTACCCCAAGTGTTTTATTCAAGTTAAGCAATTAAAAGGCAATGCCACCAAGTACTAACAAAGTGTATGTAAATTTTGACCCACAGAAAATCTGATATAGTATATAAAAGCTGAAATAAATCTGTCTCTTAGCGATTATTGTCACGGAAGTGGGTGGTTAGGACCCAAACACAGAGTGAGGGGAAAAAAACTCAAAACTCCAAACGGAATAGGAACAAAGACTTTACTTAACAAATCCAGAACAAAAGAAGGGAACTAAAGGCCTCGCAGGGCAACTCTTAAAAAACACAAAGTAAATCTTCAAAACTCAGGAAACAAAGAAAATCCAAAAATCACATAAAAATGGAACATGGGCAGAAACATACGGGGAGCTACTCTCAGGAGGAAACACGCAGGGCAGAAAAATAACCAGAAGCACACACAAGGATCCAGCACCCAAGTCAGGGAAGACAAGCACTTAAATAGACAAGACACTGACGAGACACAGCAGGGCACAATTCACAATCAGGTCACAGAGAGGGAAGGGAAAACAAGACAACCAAAAAAACAATAATTGAATAATTGAAAACAATAATACAATTAAACAGGGTAAATGAACAGAACTAAAAACTGAAAAAAGGGAAACGCAGACAAACCACAGAACCATGACAATTATTTTGTAATGACCTCTTAAGGAAATAAAGTATATATCCTAATTCACTTAACACAGGAAATGTATGACAACATGAAATGTGTGGAGTTGTGAAAAATTTAGTTTAAAAGTCTTTAGCCTAACGGTGAATGTCCACTGCAACTTCAAACATCTCGTGTGGATGCGTTGCTTCACGTCGCCTGGCTGCTTGGGGGCGTGTCAAAAAAATATGTGGCGGGCGCTGGTGGGTGTTACGAAGTCGTGCTGAAAATGTGTTCCCGTTAATGCAACGTGTGTAAATATAGGAGCATCACAATACACTTTGTCTAATAAGCTTGCAAGGGAGTGGAATAACCATAATAATATTAACATTACTCTCTAAGTATAACTGACTTCATTTGTTTAAATTAAGTTTTTGGGTTAGGGCTAGCGGAGTTAGTGCCAAGTTAACAAGCTAGCTATCTAGCGTATATCAAACCGGATAATTCGCCGCCGATTTTAAATCCACATAACATCACAATATATCTCAAACCCGCCATGGACCGCAACAAGAAGCTAGTAATAGCTGCTCTCTACCTCGTAGAACACCGGGAATGCAGCTACAGAAATCATCAGGTTTTCCTCCATCCTCAAAACTTTTTTACCGAACAAGATTTTGGCTAACCGGCTGAAGAAACAGCAGCGCAGCCTTCACCTGATTGGGTCAATTGAACGCGCCCGACGGATTCATTTGGATAAAGTTGAGCTCTGCTCAACTTTTTCATCGCGCTGCAACCCGTCGCTTCAGCGCGCCGCTACCAGAATGCATTGCGGTGCAGATTGACGCGTGTCCCATAGGAAATGAATGGGAGGCATCAAATCGCGCTGCTTTCGACGCTGCAGTGGACATGCACTGTGACGGTGAAGCCACACTATACGCGGCGACGGCCGCTTGTCGCCGTGCCGCGGCCCCACAATCGGCTGTTTGTGGGCGTGTCACCTATTTTTGACAGACAGTTGTGTTCGTTAAATGTTGACCGGGTTTAATATCGTGTTTCATATCCATTGTCCTGTCTGAATAAAAATAATTTTTGCAGTAACCTAGATCTGAAAGATGTCAGTCAGTTGCCTAGATAGGCTGTTTAATATCTAGCTAGTGAGTAACAACCAACAACAAAAACATTGTCTGGCTAATTAGCCAGATAATGCCTTCAGAGTTACTGGTCAGCTAGCTAGGTGGCTGGTAGAAACTTGCAACTAATACATTAGGAAGATTTTTTTTTGTTTGTTATTGTGTGTTGTTACTCACTATAGCTAGACATTAGACAGCCTAGCTAGGCAGCTTATTAACATTTTTCAGAGCTAGGTTACTGCAAAATGATTTTTATTCAGACTGGACAGTGATAGTAGCTAACATTGCAGAGCCACCGACAATTTCAGAGACTTTTCTCCACGCTGCGTTCCTCTTATCAATGTCTCCGTAGGAGATTTTATTAAGTTGGGAAACCCGATATGGAAATTACGAGTTAGGTCCTCCAATGTGGAACGATAGAATGTGGAACTAAAATTAGAAAAAAATAAGGACAATTTACTTGACGGATCATTAGATCAAATCAGATTGGTTACAGCGACGCGGCGAGGGGGTCAAAGTTGAATTTTTGCCATCTCCACTGCGGCCTCGCCGCATATAGTGTGGCTTCACTGTAAGTGTATGGCCTAACTTTTGGCCTCAACTGTATTCTTTTCAAATTCATTCAAATGTACTACATATAATCTGAGATCAGAAATGTTACTCTGTGTATTTTCAAATATTCTGGATTCAATTAATATTTGATCTTAACTTTGACTCATGAGTAAATGGAAATGACTTCTTTCTTTACCAATACAGCTTGACAAATTCCTTATGGTGATCATGGTATGTGTTCCCATGGGTTTATGGTTTTTTATGCAATATAGCCTACCTGTGTGCTATATATGGCAAATATATAAACTGCAATATCTTTAACTTTTAGCGTGGCATATTTCAACTGTAATGTGGCGTTCCTTTAAGTGATTACACATATGGTCATTCCTTTTGCAGGCTTGCAATGTCACAATGTTCTGCAAGTATAAAAAAATGTACTTAAACCTTCACATAAAATTGTTGTATAAAAATATTGAATATGTTTCCTTCCATTTAGGACTTTAAAATTACAACACAACATACATTGAATATTTCGCTAAACACGGAACAGTAGTCAACTAAATTTCCCAATTGAAATAATATGCATAATCCAAATTATTTTGAAGAATATGGACAGGTTTCCCTTCATAGGGAATCAATAGCGTGGGCAGCTACCGCATAGTTTATCTCAGTTAAACACTGGTCACTGAGTGTAAGACGTTTACAATTTTCAAACCTTTAAAAACACATCTGGAGTCGTATTAGGCTTAATGCACACAGCTGAGAATGTGCACTGAAATCACGAAATGAAAGGTGCTATTTTAATGGAATCCAGTCCATTGTCCATTGAACACAATTAAATACACGCCTACCCCACTCTAGTCTGACCTTGTGATGAGGTGCACACCTGTCACCAACTCACCAATGCCAAGCTTCTGTTACCTCCCTCTTATTATTTGATCTGAAGTGATTTCCTTAATATGATTTTCTCCTACTTTGCATATTAAAAAAACAACTATTTGTGGATGCTATGCATTGTTTTGACTCTAAAGCACAATACCTAGTATAGTTTTCTTTCTAGAAAAAAAACCACAGCAAGCCTCACAATATTTTCTGGAGAACCCATGATAATAGCACATCTTCTATTTTAAATGCTACACGTACAGTTAAATGCAAAAGTACTGGAACAATAACACAATCTTTTGTTGTTTTGGCTTTGCGCACCATACACTGGTTTTGAAATAAAACAATGAATATGATTAATTATATGTCATGTTAAAGTGCAGACTGTCAGCTTTAATTTGAAGGTATTTACATCCATCTTGGGTTATTCATGTAGGAATTACTGTTAAGCCCTTTTTATCGAAAGTCCCCCCATTTTATGGGAGCAAAAAATAATGGGACAATTGGCCGCTCAGCTGTTTCTTGGTCAGCTGTGTATCTTTGCTTTCATGGGCAAAAAAGCTAACAAAAGGTCTAGAAATTATTCTAGGTGTGGAATTTGCATTTGGAGTCTATTACTGTTGTCTCTCAGTATAAGGAGAAAATAAATGTCAATGCTACTAAAACAGGCCATCATTAGGCTGAAAAAGCAGAATAAACTGGTCTGAGACAGTCAAAACACTGAGTGTGTCAAATCAACTGTTTGAAACATTGCACCCACTTAGCTCAGCAGTAACAACCTTGTTAACCACAGAAGGGCACTGTAGTGGATGACTGAATAATTATTCAAATTGTGAAGAAAACCCCCCAATTTGACAGTCGAACAGATCAAGAACACCCTCCTGGATGTAAGCATAGATGTGTCAATGACTACCATAAAGAGAAAATTACACCAGCATAACCCTAGAACGTTCACCGCAAGATGAAAACCATTGGTAAGCCTCAAGAACTGAACGGCCAGGTTAGAGTGTGCTAAAAAAAAAAAAAAAAAAAAAAAAACTGGTTTTACAGGTGAGATGAGTATAAACCTGTATGAAAGTAATGTAAAAAATAAAAAATAAATAAAGAAGTGTGGAGAAAGAAAGGCACTCATGATCTAAAGCACCATCACCCCCACCCTCTTAAAAGGGGAAAATCACATCACCTGCAGCAATCTGCCATTGTAATCTCATCCTGCTGCAACTGCTCTCTGATTGTTAATATGCCTCTTTTTAAAATGAATTCCATGTGTAAATAAATATTACAATTATTTATCATTTGAAAAATGTTAATATCCAGTGATTAACTAGAAATGAGCTAAATATTTTATCATGGTTTATGAATTTATTAGACATTTTAACGTGTAACGAATGTTAAAATATTAATTCATCCAAATAGAAACATGTTATAAACACAATTATGGCCTTTCGTATGCGGTGTGCGTGCATATTTAGGCCATTTAAAAGTGTAATCACTTGTGTTTCTCCGTTATTATGGCTACTGAATGCGATTAATCTAAATGGCGGTCTTGAAATAGGGGTGCTGTTGGAGCATTACAAAAATCGCAATAATTGCAGTTACACTTTTATGATAGGAAGAGATGCTCCGTCCGAAAAATGCATGTCTTTTGAGTAAAAAAGGAAAGAAATGCATGGTCTACGTCAGTAAATAATAATAATAATAATAACAATAATAATAATAATAATATATTATTATTATTATTATTATTATTATGATTATTATTCGCCTAGAGATCCATTATATTTACATAATGTGATGACAAAATGATGTGTGACAAAAGAATCGAAGTAGCAGCTCTTCGTCCGGCCACTAGAGTCCCTATGTCTGCTGGCGCTTATGTGTTTACCTCAACAGTCTGAACTGTGGATGTGCACAAACCATAATTCAGACATAAGCAAACTATTCCGGAAATACAAATGTAACAGCCCTTGTTCTGTATATTTGACGAGTTAACACGGCCTTGCATTGGTGCTACATTTCAAAAAAGGTAAGTTGAATTTTCAAAGAAATCTAAGCTAAACCACTAGGCTAAAAGAAAGCAGCACTAACTGTACCTAGAATAGATGCATTTCTTTTAGTGTGATGGGGGATTATTAACATGGCGTCTTACGAGTACAGTATTCTTTACGAATGAAGAGTCTTCCCCTTTGCTGTTACAAATTTACGTATAAACTCTAAAATCGGGGATTGGAGAAACAATCATAGTATAGTTCATACGTTTGTTTACGATGGACAGAATAGCTATGTGTCTAAAGAGTCTAGCAATCAATTGCCATCACTGAAGTGTGGCTGGTCTATAAGCGCCTTTCATCTTCATAACTCTGAATTTTTCCATGGTACATATTTGCGAATCGTGTTAGTTTATGTAGTGGTTGGGTCTGTCCCTGGTAGTTCTTAACGGAATTATAGATCTGGAAGGTGTCAGTGGAAGAATTGGCGAGGTGGCCTGTGCAGTCGTCGAGATCCCCGGACATTCCTGAACACTTACTCCGGGAATCAGACGAGCCCCGAATAGGGAGACACTGCCCAGTGCGTCTGCATTCCGCCATTGCCGTATCATATTTTAAAGTAATGTCACTAGATGCAAGTGGTCTTTGGAAAACAAATATTAATACGCTATATTAATCACTTAACTATGGAAGAAAATGTATTCCGAAATAAGTAGAGTTTCTGTCTTTGTATAAGATACAGACTAGCTACTTTGTTTTTGTGTTTTTTATTCAAGATTTCATATTTGTGGCACCAATATTTTTTCTGAGTAGTAGATACATACCTCATATTTTTCGTCTGTATCCTCATGTATCTGTTTAGTACGACAAAACAGATAGAACAGAATACTTAATATATCTCCATAAGAAGTAAAAATGTTTTAGTTTCAAGATCATTTGATACATTGCACCATAGTTTCTTCTCGGAATTGCCAAATACTAATTTGCGACAGTTCCTAAAAACTAGTGTAATGTAACCAGCCACAACAAACTATTAAAATATTTGTGTGTAGACGTGATGGGTAGGAATGAATCATCGTTTGCCTTAATTCTAAAATAGTGTACATGCCAGCGCATATTAAATGTTGGGGGCCAGAATGTTGCGTGTTCCCCGGTTGCCTGTGTTGCTTTGGCGTACTTCCTTAACCTTAATTATTGAATATGAAAAATGTAATTTTAGAGGCTGATCTATCAACGTAATAATAATAAAAATCTATGAACCCTCAAATTAGTATGACATTTTGAATGCTGATAAATTTGATTATACAGTACATGCAGCAAATACACAGCCTTAACTGCATTAAAGAATTTACAGTGACACAGACACAATCACAAAGTACAAAATGCATTTCAGCATGCAGTGTTCATTCTTGTTTTTCCTCAAAAATAATTCAAGTAGATGAAAGAATACCCTTTCAACTGTTCAGCCTGTTTTCAGCAAATTACTGAAAGGCAATATAAACAAATGGTATAAACCCACATACATTTGAACCTTTAATTCCTTCATTTACTTTTATGTTCCATAGTATGGGTAGTTAATAGAGTCCAGCAGGTTTTCCTGCCATCTCCAGATCATTAAAACTCTTAGAATTGGGGAGATAAACTAAGTCTGTTGAGGCAATGTATGAAATTGGTTGAATCAGGGGACTAAGAGCAGATGCTGCAGCCCTCCAGGACCAGCCTATTAGCAGGAAAATGTGCCTTTACTTTTGGGTTCTGGAGGGGAGGTATGGCTGTACTTCTATGGGTGCACACAGGCCTGGATTGAATCAGCGTTTGTCCTTACATTTGAGTCACAATAATCACATGCATTCTTCACAAACACAGTTCAATCAAGTTTACCATTAGATAAAAACATGCAGATCTGTGTTTGTGAAGGAAAAGGGTACAATTTAGGCACAAGGCATTATTTGTCATTAAAAAGTGAACGAAAAGTGTTGACTGAGTCCAGGCCATAGTAGCCAAATGAATGCTTTATTTATATTTTTGCTCTGGAAACCTTTTAGGAATACAGAATTGTAGACTTGGGCAGGCAGTCTATATTTCATTCCTGATGTATACACATTTTTACCAAATACACACTGAAAACAGAATTCTGTATTTTTATGACAGCCGGCTAAAAACTTGAGAGCCGTAATGAAATAACATTTGACTGACCAATGGCAGTCAAATACTAATGAGTCTTATAGAGATTTATAGATACAGTAGCCTACTTGTCTAAATTGCAAGTCTGTGTGGATAAGAGCATCTGCTAAATTAATGTAACATAATGTAATATACATGTCTTCTTTCTTAAGCCCTTTGCTCCTCTAGGGAGCATTGGCCATTGACAAATGTCCTCCACTTCACTCAGTTGTTGGCGGTTCTTTCAAGATCTCCCCAGTTGACCCCACTCCCAGACATTTCTGCCTGGACACCTCTTCTCCAGCTGTTCCTGGGGCGACCTCTTTTTCTTGTTCCTTGGGGGTTCCATTTCAGGGCTTGTCGGGTGATGTTTGTGGCAGGTTTTCTGAGGGTGTGTCCAATCCAACTCCACTTCCTCCTTCAAATTTGTAAGTCAATGGGATCCTTTGTAATATACATGTGCAGCAAATAAAAAAATCAATAAATTGCTTCTGGGCTGCTACTTCTTGGTGCTTTGGTTGCTGTGAGGTTGAAATTCACATGTCCTCCTCAGCTGATCTTCCAGGTGTAAATAAGTTATTAATTACAGGTGTAGAATGAACAGCAGCAGTACTACTGGCCACCAGGGCCTGATTTGAGTATCCATGCTGCAAGGCTTTGATGCCATTGCCTAGTAAAATAAATATAAACGTTCATGTTTCAGGGTTTACACGCCAGTTTACAAGCCAGTGATCAGAAACATACCAAATTGTATTTCCAGGTTGCATTTCATCTCGTAAAAATATGAATATATTAGGCTAGTCATGCAAACAGTTTGGAAGAATAAGCTTCTCATGGCCTTACTGAAATCCCCTCTGGCATAGGTCTTCACTGTGACTGTATGAGGTGGAGTGGGGACAGGCTGTGATACAAAATGTTCCTTGTTGGTTCTCAGGAGGGGGTAAAATGTTTACAAGTGCTTGTGTCTGTTGGTTTCTTTGATGAGATGGGGGAAATTAAATGCTTTTATTTGAATTTACTGACCATAAGTGTCTGATAAAAAATATGCTTCACAGGTTTGTTAAAACGGGTGTGATGGTAATTAAATTTTGGTCTGTTTTCTTTAACAGTAAAGTAATATACATGGATATGGCCTACACTTTTTTCAAAATCTGGAGACAGGAGTGGTCAGGACAGGTGATTGTTCATTCAGAATTAATTTGCTGTGCTGTTCGAAGCTGTGACCCATAAGACATCCAAAATATAATGTTCAGTTGTTTCATTCATGACATCATCAGTTAGATAGATATTAAAATTTAATGTGATTGGGGGGGTTTGAGTGGCATCATAGTGTTATGTTAACCTTTAGTTCATTAGCATACCTTTTACCATTCAGAACTGACCAAAACAATACTCATGATGCAGTGACCTTACCCAATACTGATTTTTGGCACATCTTTTTAATTTGCATTCCTTTGAAAGTAGTACAGCTCAGTTTTAAAAAGATAGGTTCAATAATTGAAATGAAAAATTTTAAAAGCATGGACCCTATCAAAATGAGTCCTTTGAAGTCCTGCCTTCTATTTGATTAAAAACATGAGCAAAAGACAAAATTCAAAAAATATATAATATAATAATAATAATAATAATAATAATAATAATATTTCAGTAGCTGTGCATATTGCTGTGCTTGGCAACCTGACATCATTTATTTGCATACCATGATTTCACTCATGTGGTTTATCTCCTGATGTGTGTATATACATAGGCTATATAATTTTATTTGTTGCAGACAGTTCACACAATCCACCTGGCAATACAAACACATCTCTAAAATATGATTGAGAAAAGAGATCAAAAGTCTGGAAAAGGCTATGAATTCTAGCAATAAGGTATATATGAAAAAAATTGCCAAATTTTTGTTGTTAGCATATAAATAATAATCTGTACATTTTTGTCTTATAAAAATATGTTTCTGCGCTGTCACAATCTGTGGACACCATGTACATTGTTACTACCTGCACTCTTTGGATACATTGTTTCATAAATGTGATGCAGCCTGTATGTAGCTATAGATTGTGATGTGGTTAAGAAAACACAGTTGTATATGTCCAAATATAAAATGCAGCTGGGTGGTGTACAGCTCTGCATTGTGTTGAATGCTGAGGGAAATTAAGTAGTGGTTTGTTGCTGAGAGATATTTACATATAAAAAATGTATAACTGCACTTGAAATATAAAAGGAACAGGTAATACACATGTACATCTCCAGGGCACTGGATGAAAGAATAGACAGTACTTCCATTTAGGTTCATTTTGAGCTTACCAGTAAAGAATTCCTGAATTTCATTGAATGATTTTATTTGGCTTTTGGAGAGTGCTGTTTTTTTCCCCTCGTCATGTCGTCTATCAGTAGATTTATCCATTGATAGTGAGTTTATCTTTGCCTTTCCAATTTAATAGTATTGCTTTTTAAATCTATATCATATCTCTGGAATAGTGCTGTGAATGGTGTCAGTGAGTTGTTTTCCAGGTAAGTGATTCCTTGTAGTTTCTATTTGTTGAAAATAAAAGGTTTCTTTTTGATTTTGAAGTCTGTATTGGTGTGAATCTGTTTAGAGATAGAGTGTATCCCATGATCTTATTAACTTTCCACCAAGCTGTTGAGTTTTGAGATCATTGGGTTTTTTGTTTTTTATGTCTTAGTGACTGAGTAAGGAAAGCTAAATCAATTATTGAAAGTTCTTTGCATTCTGTTGGCTCTACTTTTGCTATGGGTGTTGCTGTTGATTGGGGAGTAGCCATTTAGCTGTATATTTAGGGTGGTTTCCCGGTAATAATATCTGAAATTTGGGGCTGCTAGATGATGAAGATCTTTGTTTTTTGTAATGTAACAATTTGATTCTGGATTTTTAGTTTTTTCAGTGTTGAGCCAGTTAGATGTTAGTTTGACTGGAGTTATTGTGGATATGTCATTTATTTTAGGTGGTATATTCATGTTTAGCGCTACTATTCTTCCAGAGAGTTAGGTAGGTTATTCCAATCGTTGATATCACCTTCAATGGTTTTGATAATTGGAGTAAAGCTAAAGTGAAGTGTCACTTTGGTGTAAATATCAATATCAAAATATCGGATGTTACCTTACAGGATGTTGAAAGGAAGTGTCTTAGTCTATTAAGACTTCTGGATGGATGAAGGGTTATTGGATTTTGTAGATATAAGAGAATATTGTCTGCATATAGACCTATTTTATGGGATGTGTCTGCCATCTGTATTCTGGTAAATGTCAGCAGCGGTTCTACAAATATGGGAAACAGTGCTGGAGAGAGTGGACATCCTTGTCTCATGCCTCTGTGCTGTGTTAAAGATTGTGATGTGAGACCATTAGTGATTACAGATGCTGTGGTTATACAGGATTTGAATCCATTGGGTGAAAATTTCTAGTTGACTCTGTCGAATGCTTTTTAGGCATCCAGTGATGTGCTGATTGCATTGAAATGATTGGCAGTGTATGTTTTTGGAGGAGTATCTGCCTTTTATGAAGGTTGTTTGCTATGGAATTAGATGATTACCAATTCCATTCTAGTTCTTTACTGATGATTTCTATGTCACAGTTGATCAAACCTACAGGGCGAGTATATAGACCAGAGAGTTAGCCTAGATCCTTATTGGGCTTGAGCAGAACCAAAATTAGGCTCTACACTAATGTGTGCTTCTGAGTTTAGTAGCACATTTACTAACTGCAATGCATTTGTGTGCTCATGATCACATGAATGCGTCACAATTTGTAGATGTGCTCCTAAATTATTATTCCAGTTAGCAGACACCAATTTTCAGGAGCAAATGCTCCTAAAATGGGAGCATTGTAGAGCCCTGTGAGCAGTATTAATTTCTGGTGGAATGGTTGTGTACATGTATGTCTTTATTTTTGTGGTCATACTAATGATTGATTGTGCTATTAATTGCCAAAAAGGTTTGTACAATTCAGCAGGGGAATCATCTGATCCAGGTGACTTAAAAAGACTTCTTAAAATCATTCTGTTGTTATGGGATGATCTAGTGTCTAATTGGGTCGAATCTAACCTAATTGGTTGGGGTCGTTATCCGATTCCTCTTAACTTCTGTAAAAAGTTCTGAAAGTTCTGTTCATGTCATATGTAGTCCGTATTATGTTACCCCGTCAGTCTTTGATGGCTGGGGTGTTTTTTCTTTGTTCATTTTTAATCGATTAGCCAGAGATTTTCTATATTCATTATAATCATGTCTCTAATTTGTTGTGTGAGGTATTGTATTTGATCTATGATATTGTCAAGTTGAAGTTTGTGTCTCATTTTGCATCTGTTCTGAGGGTGACTGGACCAGCGAGACGTTTACATCTGTCAGTTATAGTTGAGGTTTGTGTTCAATTTCTTGGTGAGTGGAGTATGAGATAATGAATAAAGGTGATATTTCTGTTCGGTTCAATAAAAGCCACCTTCTGATAAAGACTGTTGAATTCTGTGTCTTTTAGAAAGATGAGTTGAATCATGACCTAGTGGGGGGTTTGAGTTTGGTTTCATTCAGCAGGTTGAAGCTAATTGGTTCATGATCCGAAATTATTATGGGATGAATATCAGGATCATATATCCATGAATTACTTGTCAGGACATAGTTTGTGTCAGAAAAGGATCCATGATAGGAAGAGTAATATAGATGTATTCTTTTACAATTGGAGTTTTTTAAACACCAACTATCACCAAGTCCTGTTGTATGTCAGTCACGTATATGAATTTCGCCGGTATCTGCGATTGTTTGCACTATTTGATTGATCAAGGGTTGGATAATAACTGTTGAAGTCACCTCCCAAGATGATGGCAGATTCAGGGAAATCCATTAGCTTTGAAAGGATGGTGGGGAAAAGTGTGGGTTGTCATCATTTGATCCATTATCATGTTTCTTTTATCATTTCCTGATGATGTAACATTCTTCTGGGTTTGTTGTAGTTATGTTATTGTGATTTTGAATGTTTATATTAATCATATAGAGATTCTTTGTAAGATTTGTAAGATGAAAAGAGAATTCTGTTAATCTGTAGTATAGTTTTATATTTTACATGCTCTGAATATGTGAGATGGGTCTCATGCAAAAAACACAAATCTGCCCTTATTTTGTCCTGGAGGCAAACCATTAAAATAGTTTTTCCAGGGAGCCAATGCCCCTAATGCTCTAGCTAACAAACTTCATAGGGGACATTAGAGGTGCATTTGTCACGACAACACAGATATTTCCTGTACAAGAAATTGTCAGTATTTCCCTTTTTATTAAAGGTTTTAAAAAATAATTAGACCCCCTTATTTCAGGCAAACATGAAAGCACATGCAGACACGCATAAATTTATAAGCATAAAACACAAATAGAGAATCATTTATAGGCAGAGAGAGAGAGGAAGAAAATGTGTGTATGTAGGTAAGTTCGGATAGGTGGTGAATTTTAGGTAGTTGCTGGGCATGGTATAAAGTCTCAGAAGAGCCAGAGCATGCTGAAGGACAGCCCATATACAGTATATTGAACACAAGAGAAGCATGTTTGCCCTTTTGCCTTTGCTGTTTTAGGATAGGGTCCAGTACTGCATCACTCATTCATTTTGTAGGAGAACTGGACACTGAAACCAGACTTGGTCCCTCTTATTTCCATCCTCTTGCTATTAATCGGTTCTGTCTGTTTGTAACATTCAGATATTGCAACGATAGGTTAGGGACCTCTGGTAATATTATTCCTGGTTATATTTGTTCTGTGCACCCATACGGTCAGCATAATGGAAAGTTATTTACTTCACAGTTCATTCCAGTGTAAGTTGACTGCAGGGAGTTAAGCACTGATTGCGTAAAGTTTTTTTATTATAGCTTCTAGGTTGTCAGATGCTCCTTTGGGAATTGAAGAAAAAATTAGACTGTCTCCTGTTCTTCTGGTTTGTAAGTCCAGAATGATTTCTTTCACAGTTTTGTTTTCTTTCATTAGGGGTCCTACGAAGTAGGAACCCTATTGTTTTTGTTATTATTATTTATTATTATTATTATTATTATTATTATTATTATTATTATTATTATTACTATTATTTTCCTGGAAATGGTCAAATAACTCAAAAAGTTGTTGACCAAAAATGATATAAATTACCAGGTTGAAACTAGAGACCATGAGTAATTATGCTAAAAAGAATGACCATGGTTCGTCGATAGGTTGCGCTATAGTAACCGATTCAAAACACAAATTTCAACATGCTGGCATTTCCACCCCGTTTGAAGAAAATTCCTGAAACCAGGTGTACTTGTGTCATTCCTCATGAGGAATAAATATGCCTCAAGAACCCATAAAGTCCGCCATGATGGATTTTTCTGCAGATTGAAAATTTGGCAAAACCTATAGAAAGTTTCTTCTAATAAACCGTAAGTCTGATTGGTCCGAAATTGCCCATGCATGTGTATGGTGCATGTCTCCCTATAGGGTGTTAACCGCTAAGAGATCCATTCCAAGATGGCGGAGAAACTGATATTTTAAAAAAACAGAATTTGGCCACAAATTTTAATTAATAATGCTTATAACTTTTTACAACAATAATCTAGGGACTTGAAACAGACTGGGCATGAAGAGGGAACTACCATGTTGTACCATGTCGACGCAGTTGCAGATATCAGATATCTGCAGATATTTTGGCAGGAAGCTAATGCTAATATAACGCTTTAAAACTCATCATCTCATGAACGCTTTACCTGATTCCGTCACCATGGCACATGTGTACTCTTGGGTACTCTTAGCACTCCATGCTAATGCACAGTCATATTTCGAAGTAATGTTTCTCATGAACCGGAAGTTGGATCGTCTCACGCACGGGTATGTAGATTGTCCAAAATCCTGAAATCTATGCCGCTTGGACTCTTTTCTCCTTCGCCTAGTCTTTACCCGGCTTGGACGTGTTCATAGGACCCCGCATTGCTGCTTGCAGCTATATTTATATTTTATATCTGAGTGGTGGGAACTTTGACTGTGGTTTGGAGAAAATAATTGTTTTTGTAGAGTATCAATCTGATGATGGCTGAATTTGAGGCTAGATCTTTAGTCTTTTATCTCTGTTGTAACATTCCAAGGATGTCAGGTTTTTTATTTATTGATACAAGCACACTGACTATAATGTAGATGAAGATGAGATTTTATGTATCAGTAGAAATGTCTTTCTTTCTCTCTTTGTCGAGTTGGTGCTGGGTGCTGGGTTGTAGCTGCCGTCACCTGGCTGGTTTTTGTCTGCCTCCATTGCGGACAGAGGCAACGGTGACCTTCAATAGATCTCACAAGGACCTACACCCTGGGATGAATAACATTATATGGGATTGAATAGACAAATTGGCTTTTGTTGTCCAATTCCGTGGTTGATGTTAGAAGGTTGTTTTTACAAGCAGTGAGGCTTTGGCGTCTAGGGGCTGCATGCCGCCATGTTGGCACTTTAGCCTCTGCTCACCATCGCACCTCAGTCACGCATCTTGTTGTGCCTTCAGCCAATATCTTGTTCCCCGCACCAGCCCAGGTCTGGGGGTCTAACTTATTGTATGCATGTTTTATCTATAGGAGGTTATGAGAAAAGATGTGAAATCAGGGTCTATGTCCCTTAATGTTTGGGAGAAGGGAACAAGTAAAATACAGAAAAATGAACAACCATGAGATGGAGAGCATTTCCTGTCACTTGTCCTTTTCACACTAATCACTCCCTCTTGCCCCACACTCCAGGAATTCAACTGCACTCTTCCCCCTCTCCTTCTAATCATTTTCAAACTAGATTCACAAGAACAAAGATTTCATTGACCTTGTTGTTCCATGTAAGTAATTTTTAACAGAAAAGCTATGTTTATAGATGAAAGGCCAGCTGGATGGCATTTTTAAAATGAAAGTCAGATCATTTTATTGGAAGCTGGATGTGAGGTTGTAGTTGTATAGGGGCAGGGCATTTAGTCCTCATTTATCAAAGTTAGGAGTTGATAGGAAATTCCAGACTGAGGTGGGATTTTTGAAGAATCGAATCTTATTTTCCGAATGATGTCGATTTTTGTGAAATTAAATTAGCAGTAATTATTCAGATGACCTCAGAGTCTGATATTATCCGAGACAGCAACAGTGCTCACCCTGTCCCATTAGAAGTTTTACAAGGGCTTTACTGACCATTCATTTTTTTGACAGCATACCAAATGCATGTAATGTAGAGTGCATCCTCCTCCTCAACAGATGGAAGTAATTTACACAAGTCACGCTATAAAATATTTGCTACTTAAAGAAATAATCTAGAAGATTTTCATTAAAATAAATGAAAAAAAGTCACTATCTATCGCTGAATTAGTTAATACAATGGTGATTGATAATTTATATTATTATTATTATAATAATTTATGATTAAAGAACTGGGTGTCTGTGGCGACATTCCCGGGAAAAAATCACAAGCGGCGCATAGTTAGTGACACGTTTTCCATCACCCATGAGTGGTTGGTCGGCCAGAGAGGATAGGCGGAGCAAACGCAACAAGCTCGCTCTTCAACTAACTTGCGTGTGAGCGGAGTACTGTTTTTTCCGGTGTCTGCTAGCGTTACAATAACAGAGAAAAGGGGGGGGGGGGGGGTTATGGAAACCTAAAACGTTTTTGGGAAACATGAGGTCATATTATTTGTTGATGTAGATTTCGTATTACATTTGATTACAATATAACGTTACTAAATTACATAGCTATTTGCACAGTTAACGCTACCTACCGGACCATGTCAAGACAGGCAACATTAGTTTAGACAACGTTGCGCACAGTATCCATCTCTCATATCAGGTAATGTTGCGTTAGCTAGCTAGCTAATGTAATTAACACAATCTAATGTTAGCTAACAATTTGAAAAAACGCTAGCTAACGCTACCGACCGGTACCGACCTCGCATACCATCTCTCGAATGCAATGCTACCTTGTTGCAACGTTGCAATGTAGTCAGAGGTGGGTAGAGTAGCGAAAAAACTGTACTCAAGTAAAAGTATTGTTACTTTAAAATAATAATGACTCAAGTAGAAGTAAACGTTGTCATCCAAATAATTACTTGAGTACGAGTAAGAAAGTATCTTGTGAAAAGACTACTCAAGTAATGAGTTACTTCATATAATCTGATTTAATGTTGAAATAAGCAGAGCAAGATGAACGTAAAAATCCAAATGTCCAAAATATAAAATTGTAAATGCTTGGCCAATAGAAATAAACAAAATATAAAATAGCCATGTGCAAATTCAAATATGGCCTAAATCATATCCCTTTAAATAAAACAATACACAGGAGGTTCGTCAGAAGAGGAGGATTTTCGCTTTCTGTTGTACTCTATTAAGTCTGTATACCTCATCAGTTTGTTGGGGTGAACCCTCCCTTGACAGAAAAAATATCAATGAGGCTACAGGGGATTTATCCATTAAAATAGACTCATCATCACAACAAAGAGGAGCCTGCTCAAATTCAGACAGAAACTTTATATGTGGAAAACATAATGCTTTGTCGCACCATTATTGTACCTTATGATGCACTTATCCACAATATTCCAAAGTCCCATGATGCCTTGCGCGGAATATGTGCAGAACTTCCGGTTTAGCGTAAACATATGCTATGCAATGGTATGCAATGTTCCAGCGCTCACGTCATGACTGTTGCATGCTTCACAAAAACTATTACACTACTAAATAACGCTTACATTACAGTGTGAAATATCCACATTAATACCAGTAACCTATTTAAACACACTCAATTTAAAAAAGAACGTATATAACCGAAGTATTTTGAACAATAATAGCCTACTTACATAGCAATGATGAAATCTTATCTGTGTTCAGTAGATGGAGACAGAGACAGTAAATCAACAATACAGTTCAATCCGCTTCTGTTTTGCTCCAGAAAACGATGTCAGCTAGGTCTATCAGCAAACATGCGGCTTAGCTATGCCCAGAAGTCCTCAATAATAATAGTAATTTCCCAAGAAATTACGAATAATAGTTGACCACGTTTCGTGAGTGAATGCATAAGTGAATGCGATGATAAGAAAAATTTCGGTTACGCTGACCTAAAAAACGCTATTCCAAAAGAAAAATTAGACATGTTATACATCGTTAGAAAGTTTATACTCTCACCTACTGAATAAATGAATTGTCAATCAAGCCAGACTGTACTAAAAAGGGTGACAACGCTGTAAACAAGGCGTGTGGTATTAGGCACAGCTATTATGCGCGTATATTTCACAAACGGATTGTCCAAGACAATAAATGACCACTCAGTCAAATAGTTAGCTATCCACAGCCAAAACTAACCTACAACTTACCGCCACATATTTTCTCAAGTTCGAAGTTGAGTTTTTGTAGGCTGAAATTTCCACATTTCTAGGCAGACAAAGAAGGCAGCGCATAATGTAACTACTGTTTCCAGTCAGCCTCTTTGGCTGAAGTCTCTCTGAGAGAATGAAACAAACAGAACGTGCATTGAATAAAAAATGAGTAAAAAATAAAAGTAACGAGCGGAATGTAGCTGAATATAACGGAGTAAAAGTAACATTTTTTCTTCGCAAATATACTCGAGTAAAAGTGAAAAGTATGTTGCATTAAAACTACTCTTACAAGTACAATTTATTCAAAAAGTTACTTAAGTAAATGTAACGGAGTAAATATAACGCGTTACTACCCACCTCTGAATGTAGCTGACTAAAGGCCAGTTCAGATCAACGATTCGCAACGAGACTGGATGCAACTTGCAAAATTCCAAGACGTCTGATTGTAAACGTTCTAAAACTGTACTTGGCGATTTGACAAGGTGGGTCTTTTGAGACTCCAGGCAACGGCTTCAGACACTCTGCAACTAACCAGTTCACACCACTGCAATTTTCTCTGCAACATTCTAAAACCATTTCGTCTCGTTGCGAATCATTGATCTGAACTGGCCTTAACGTTACCGTTATTTACATTGCTATCAAGTTCATCAATATATTATAATGATCAGAAATAAAGCCGGGGTATAGGTGGAGCAGGTCTGATTTCTGTGTAAAGATGTCAAGCCGGAGAAAACTAAATAAAAGAATACGGCAGTATAGATCAGCGTTGTTATTATTTTATTACGCTTCCTCATATGTTCCTTCAGCCTTGATGCCATTTTTTGATGAAACCGCCTTTGTTTTTGTTTTATTCTTCTTGTTCTGATTGCTAATTTAACACCCAGCTCAGCAAACAGTTTAGCTAGCAAAACCAGAAACACCAGGGGTAACATTTTGCAAGGCAGTTGTTTCAAAAATATCACACAACAATCATTCACGAAAAAGACTGTTTATTGTGCGCGAGATATATAACTGCACAAGCCACAACGAATCCAGCAAATTCTTCTCTGCAGTGTAAAGATGTTCATACAGGGCAAAAGGTGGATAAAGAACGTTTGTGGAAATTGATCACCACTAATTCTACCCCAGGTCTGCTACAGCATTTTAACCTGGCTCGGCAGTGTAAAGACAGCTTAAGTTAGCCTAATAGACAATGAATGAGTATGTACATAACGTTACTTTTATAACAACCATTTTTTATTCAGTAAATAGTAAGTGTCACGTCTCACAGGCGACACTGGTTGGATCCGGTTGGATCTATGGGAAGTGAGGTCCAAAAATACACTACAATTGCTGCTTCTCGCCATTGGTACCGCCAAAGAGAACGAAACGGAAATCTTTGAGATTGTAACTTTAATGTTAGCAGTATGCTAAGAAAGTCTTGACTGGATTCTATTTTTTTATTTTGTTATTTCATAATTAGTTGAAATTGTAACATAAACCTGTTTTCATGTCAGTCTTGCACGTTAGGGAAAAAAATTCTTATTCTAGTCTTATATGTAGTCAATATGTACTTTGTTGTATCACTTCAGGGAACATGTAACAGGTTTTGCAGTCCTTCTCCCCACAAACCACACAATCCTCAGTTCTGGGACTCACACAGGTTTTATTGCGCGCTGGTTACCAGTACGTCCATACACAAACAAAAAAAAAAACACACGATAAGGAAGGGGATTACAACGTACGTCGCTCCTGTGTGTGTCTCTCATTCCAGTACCCCGGTCTCACTGCAGAGCATATAAACCATTACCAATCAAATGTAATTGCAGACAGCTATGGTTACAGACCGGCTAAACCACTCCCTCTCCGCCTGCAGATGGCACCCTAACCACACCACCCCTCCACAAACCCCCACCGTCCGACTTAGGCCGGGGAGCCCTCCAGCCGCCAGCAAACCCCTTCCCCTTTCCCAAGCGGGAGAGGAAGTCAGCGACCACTATCTGAGCAGCCGGCTTCACCTTGAACTTATACAGCTGTAATGCCAGATAATGTGAGTGGTCCGCACGTTGGCATCTTTCATGCGGTGGAGCCACTGAAGGGGCATGTGGTGCGAACAGAGAGTGAAAGGGCATCCTAGGCGATAATAGTGGAGAGCGCCGACCCCCCACTTGATGACCAGTCACTCCTTCTCCACAGTGCTGTACTTTGCCTCCCGCTGTGGCAGCTTCCAGCTAATGTACAGCACCGGGTGGTCAACCCCCTCTACCTCCTGGGACAAACGGCCTCCAGTCCACTGTTTGATGCGTCCGTCTGCAGACAAATTGGGAGAGCAAAGTTAGGTGTGTACAGGAGCAGTTCACCACAGAGAGCCTGTTTAACCCTCTCAAATGCCTGCTGACACTGCTCCATCCACTGGACTGGATCTGAGGCACCCTTTTGTGTCAGATCAGTCAGGGGACTGGTCAGGTCAGAATTCTGGAGTAAATCCCCTATAGTAACCTGCCTTGTCCCAAGTACCGTCTAATCTCTTTTTCTGCCTTGGGCTGCAGGCAGGCCGCAATAGCTGCTGTCTTATCAAACTGGGGACACACCTGCCCGCCGCCCAAGTGACACCCTAGATACCGTACCTCCCTTTGTCCAACTGCACACTTCTTTGGGTTGGCCATAAGCCCCGCACACCCATCAACACCCAGGTGACCAGCCATTGGATTATGGTTAGCCGCCTGGAAAAGCATTTCCCGACGGCTTTTCTGTACCAACAACTGAGTTAATAATAGAAAAATAAGGGTGAGCTAGAGCGGTGCCAGGGCGCACCCGGTGACCATAATAGCTAACACATAGTCAAAGGCAAAGCGTAAAGTATCATCTCGAGACTGCTTGAGCGGAAAGTCCTGGAGATGTATGCCGGAAGTCGCGGAAGCTCTCGCGAGAGCTTCTCCAGACCCCGCCTCTCCCTTGGCAGCATTGTTCAACTTTGCGTTACCATTGTGCACATCACATAGCTTCCCCATGTAATCTTTCATTACATTAGTAAACCCCGGCCAATCAGTACCCAATAAAAGGGGATATGACAGACGGGAGCTAACCGCAGCCTTTACGCTTTTTGCCCCAGTGTTGAATTTCCACTGGCACTACTGGGTAATTGTGAATATCCCCATGTACACACCTTATTGACACCCACAATGTTTCGACCAGTGCCTCAGGCTGAACCAAGCTTTGGTGAACACGGTTTGTTTACACCCTGAATCCAGAAAAGCCTGGCGAGTACCCCCTTGAATCCTTACCGGTATCCAGTACATCCCCTCCTGACCAGGGGAGGGGGCTGGCGAGCCCGCGATCCGTAGCACTTCCCCCCACTTCCATCAGGGGACAGTCCCTGCGGAAGTGGTTGGGCCGTCCATAATGCCAGCACTCCTGCCAAGTCGTCTGAGGAGGCCTCTGGGTGTCCAGCGCTGCAACCACTGAGACCGGGGGCTGTGGGGGAACAAGGTAGGGGTTGTGGGGAGACAGGGTATTTGGGAGAGAAGAGGCAGTTTTCCCTGCTAGCGATGAGGGTCCCCCTGGCAGTCTTCTCCTTGGTGCTGGGATCAGATGAGAAGACCGGGATTCCCTCGGGGCGGGGCCAGGTGCTGGAGAGCGATGTTGGAGGGTGCTGAGGTGAACCTTTGCCAGAGCAATGGTGGCATCCAGCAAGGTTAGTCTATGGCAGCGCACCCAGTCAGCAGTGGCTGTCGGCAGGCTTAGCACAAACTGCTCGAGCGTCACCTGCTCAGCAACCTCCACCGCTAAGTGCACTGCTGGCTGGAGCCACCAGTTAGCGCCGTCTCGTAGCTGCTGAGCCAGAGCAAAGGGGTGGCCATCCTCGTATTGAAGAACCCTGAAGCGGCAACAGTTATCTTCCTCCATTCGACCCACTCGGTCTAAAATCGCCTGCTTCAGGTCCTTGTAGTTGGTGCTCCAGGGCGCTGGCAAGCTGTACGCAGCTTGTTGAGCTTCCCCGGTGAGAAGGGGAAGCAAACACACAGCCCACTCCCCTGTAGTCCACCCGTAGGCAGCCGCTGTACCCTTGAACGTGGTCAGGTACACCTCTATGTCCTCTTTGTCTGCCATTCATGGCATCTGCAGTCCGGCGTACCTGCCAGTTGGGGTGGTCGGCACTGACTGTCCTGTTGGTTTCTCCTGTAGCATGCTCTGCAGGAGAACCCAATCCTCCACCTGCCCCTGAGCCAGCTCAAAGAGGGCGGCAGTCTGTCTCTCCTGCAACACCACTAGATGACTCAGGGTTTTGCCCAGCGGCGATTCCATTACCAACTTGGTTTTATTATTATTATTCCATTCATCATTATCTATACCTGCTTGTCCAATTCAGGGTCAACGGGGAGCTGGATCCTATCCCATCATGCTTTGGAGGCAGTAACCCCTGGACAGAGTGCCAGTCCATCACAGGGTGAACATGCACACACGCCGTCACCTGTGGCCAATTTTGCATCTCCAATACACCTAAACTATATGTCTTTGGACTGTGGGAGGAAACCGGAGTACCTGGAGGACATCCATGTGAACATAGGGAGGACATGCAAACTCCATACCGAAAGGTCTGGCCGGAACTTAACTCGGGAACCTCTGTCTTGCGAGGCAATAGCGCTAATCACTGCACCACCGTGCTGCTCTAATATTATTATAATAATAATAATAATTATTATTATTATTATTATTAGGCTGACTGTATTTAGTTATTTATTTAAGTGTACAGGTGTCCTTGAAGCTGTGCTCTCTTTGGTGGAAGGATACATAGTGACGCTTGAGTCTATGAGCTTCCTTTTTCCACTAGCATGGATGTTGTTAGTCCTCAGCACTGCAGCTTAGTAGAGGAGTAAAACCTGTATCAGGTCAATCTGATCTCATTCCCTACCATTCTGGAGCTACTTGGATGGGTCTGCACATGGCCATTTAATGGATTGTAGCTATTTGAAACCTGCGGTGCCCCTTTGCCTCTCCATGAATCTCAAGGCTCCTTTTAAAATTGCATTACATTTTGACCACTGGACTGAGTGTCCTTTCTCCTTTCTTTTTTAGGCATCAGCAGTGAAGCTCATGATTTGAGCAAAGATCATTTTTCTCTTCACTGAGCCATTATTGTTTATGTTCAACATTATGTACCTAGACCCTGAGTTCTCTCAATAGAACTCTTTTGTTCTTCACTGTGAATATTGACTACAATATCTTAGTAGAAACTGGAAAGGAGGCAGTTTGTGTAAATGTCCTTGGTGATAACCTCAGGTCTCAAGCTAGATTTGTGTCCATGAGTACTATACAAATGCAAGCCTGCCAGTCTTTGTTTGAATAGTTGATTTAGTTTGATATATACCATACTGGCTGCACAGGGTTCCAAGTATAAATAATTTTAGGAATCAAGTATTGTACCAATTCTTCTGACAATTAATCCAGTAGCCTAACGAGATAAGAAAGGAGGACTCCTTTAAGTGTTTTATTAAAGAGCAGCAAAATCTGTGTGTGTGATTTAGCAGTTAGAGCTGACATTATTTCTGAAACTTTAATTTATTATTTTTGAAACCTTCGATTCACAGAGGAGCGGTTAATGCTTCTTGTATAAATGTGGTGGCGAGCCCTGTCTGTGTAGGCAGGGAGGCAGCTGGCATTCAGAACTCATCTGCTGAAATCTGTCAGGCAGGCATTTTAAGCGCTTCCTGCCTGTGAGTTCACACCTGCATGAGGTGTGTGAGGTCCTACTGCCTGTACTGTCCCTTTTTAGATATAAATTTAATTTATTAATTTGCTGGTCGTCAGATGTGGCAACGCCAAGTTAAAACCAGTATGGAAACCATTATTATTATTATTATTATTATTATTAGTAGTAGTAGTAGTAGTAGTAGTAGTAGTAGTAGTAGTAGTATTAGTAGTATTATTATGGGGCCAAGCACCAAGGGTGCATAGCACCGCTATTGTTTTTGCTAGGATTCTTTTTCTTCTTTTTTTTCCTGCTTCTCCCTACATTTTCACCTCTTTCGCATGTTCAAATCTCACAAAATTTGGCAGGCATGTTCTGTATGGCTGCCAATTTATTATGCATGATACACATTCAACTGGCACTCTAGATGGTGCTGCAGCACCACCTGCAAAATTACAACATTGAAAAAATGACCATGGCCATGCTGTTTGATGTACATCCATCCAAAATGTTTTCCACATGTTTACCACCTTACTTTGAACAAATAATAACATAGAAACCCAAGTGTCTGCCATTTAGAATTTCTTGAAAAAAATGTTGTACTTCACCTCAAATGTTGGCCCTATTCTCACCACATTTGGCATGTATCATCTACAGCATCTCCTTGTGTCAAATTGCGAAGGAAATTTTAATATCTCAAAAGACGCCCACTGTAATGTAATTTCAGCTTGACAAAAAGGCAGACCACGCCAAAAATATACAGTACCAGTCAAAAGTTTGGACACACCTGCTTAAACTGTATAAACTTGTCTATAAAAACTTAATATTTCATTATATGATATATGTACTTATATACGCAGATAATCTTAAGTGGATTGCATTCAGAAGTTTTTTAATTTTTAAATGAAAATGGAAATCTTGTAAGCTCATTGGGAAGGGGGGGGGTGCATTGTTTTGTTATTTAAATATCTTGTAGGTATTGGTGTTCATAATCACAAAAAATGAAGACCACCCGCCATATTTCAGAATTTTCACCACATATATTTCCAATGGAGGGTAGAAGGGTGAAACTGATGTAGGAATAACTCCCATGCATTTTGAAATATGGCAGGTGGTCTTTATTTTATTTTTTTTAAATATGAAACATTCTACAGGTCCTGGAGCACCTGTTAAGATAGACGTCATCATGAACACCAGTACATACCAAGATATTTAAATAACAAAACAATGCACCCCCCCCCCCCCCAATTTCCATTTTCATTTAAAAATTAAACTTTTGAATGCAATTCACTTATGATTATCTGCTTATATAAGTACAGATATCATATAATGAAATATTAAGTGTTTATAGACAAGTTTATACAGTTTAAAGCATTTTTAATCATGAAAAAACTTGTTTAAGCAGATGTGTCCAAATTTCTGACTGGTACTGTATGTATGCCGGTTATGGCGATGATAGATAGCCATATTGTGGATAAGCATGAACAGGCTTGCAATTTTATCATGCAATGTGGTCTGTAGGGGGTGCTGTTTGAAAAAAACAATTTGCATAAGTTCCATAAGGTCAAATTCACAGGATCCTTTTGGCAACTTCTCTCCAACAATCTGGAGAAGTATAACCCCCTCTGTCCAAGATTCTTAAAGATAATCAAATATGAATATGCTAATTATGAAAAGATATTTGACCACACCTCCTTTACATATAGCCATTGTTCAAATTTTGGAAATATACAAATTAAAAAGGGGACCATGTAGATCATGTGTCTGTCATTTCGTGAACCTACTACCTAAGGTGGCTCTCCAGTACCATTTCTAAATCACTACATGCACATCATTATTGCAGATGTGTCCTTACATCCAATAAATACCTAAGGTGGTATGGATGATCTTTGGATAGGGTTTGAAGTCCATGCCAAAGTATAAGTTGCTATGACCAGTTTTGGCTGAACGACAATGACTTTTTTGATAGAACTGAGTTCACATACAGATCACTGTGACTTGGAGCTCCCCACCCCTGCCCCCTCCCCTTGTGCAGTTGCTGAGCCTTAGTATGAACCTACATTCTGTTTTCTACAAGTATAGATACATTGTAAATGGTTTCATCCATCATTTCAAGAACTACATGGAGTTTTTCAGGTAAGGAACATTCCTGACCCCTAGAGTACATCAAAACAACAATATTACAACGTGATATTTGTTAGACTATGACATTTCATAGAACACTTCCATGTACAGAGGATGTCCTTCAAAAAAGTCACCTTTACATGGCAGTGTTTCATGTGTCATAGGCTAATGTATATAGAAATGGCAATGTTGTTGCTTTGATGTATTCCAGGGGTCAGGGATGTTTTTTTTACCCTAAAAGGTCATCTTACAGTTTGCATGCTTTCCATGGGAATTAAATTGCTTCCCAGTTAACCTGCTTGAAGTTAGCTGTAGGAAAATCCTTTAATTCCCATGGAAAGCATGCATCGTATGCTGTAACTGCAGCACAAACTGTAAGATAACTTGCTTTCACTTTCTATGCAGGTCAATGTCTATAAGCACAAACTGATGAACAGCACCATCCAAAAGGGCTATATGATAATTTCTCCCATCAGGACAGCACTGTTCGGCAGCTGTTTATATTATGGTCCTGATTGTACACGTGTCAAAGATTTATTGAGTGAATGCATTACTCATAGCAACACTATCATAACTTAATTTCTATATTATATATCAATTTGGGGAAGGTCATTAGGCTACAGTGCATACACAAAGACTAATGAACAGCATGCAGGACTCAGAACGAGTGATTGTCTCTGTGTGCACATTGAGTGGTGCGTGCGGCATAACCAGCTGTGGTTGAACTCAGGAAGGTATTTGTTTTAGTCCATAGTCTTGATTTTTTGTTTAGGAGAAACATGCTTTACTTGCATTTAACATTATATGAGCACTTCTGGATGAGATCACAACAGGTTGGAAGGCAAGGATGGGCCACGCCAGGCAATCGGGGGATTAGCAACTCAAAGCAGCACTTTTCCTCCAGAGTGACAAATTAGTCAGATGCTCCAGCACAGTTAGGACCTCATGTGTGCATGTGCCAAGCTGGGAGGAACAAAGGACACTTGCACACTCTGCATGTCTCCCTCTCCCATTGCAGCATGCCGTGTATTTCCACAGCACATCTGTGGTGTGCAGGCAACTACATTGTTGCAAAACCTTTCCTATATTTTTGCAGACATTTCAGAAATATACAAATTGCAATTATTGCCCTGCAGTGTTTGGCCCCCCACATCACTGCTTGATATTATTTATAATAATAATAATAATAACAGTAAGAATAAGAACAGTCAAAATATCAACAGAGGGCAGATATACTTAACCATCACATACAAGACAACTCTGAGTACATTTGACCAATATTAGCCTCATAGAAACTCTGTTAAAGTTGGAGTAACACTGACCAGAATACTGAGAATTTGAATCAGTAGGCAGAGTTGTTGTCACTTGCTGAGTATTTCTGTGCTTATTCATTCATCTCACTGTATTTTCCTGGAGTGGACCTTGGGTGACTTTATTGAGAAGAATGTTCTTGTTTTATTTTTCTACATTTGTTAATTTTGTTCTGTATTCATTAAATTCCTTTTGGAAAATTATAGGTTTGATGGGCTCAGCAGCAGTTTCATTGCAAACGGTGCCATTTGGTTTATCAGAAAGAAATAGATTATATGTAATTGGTTATTTTACTTGAAAGTCCAGACCAGAAGAAGGTCTTTGTTCTATTCTGTATTTGTCCAAAGTGCAAAAGCAGATGGAAGCAGAGCTGTGTATAGATTTGCTGTTGTGAAAATTGTGCCTCAGGATTACACTGCTTCAGAGGGTAAGTTAGGACACGAGAGAGAGACAGGGAGAGGGAATGGAAGTACTTCTGAATCAGTCAGTCTTTTTCTTTTTGTCTGCAGTTTTAAATGAATAAAGAGATGATGTCACGAGTGATGAAGAAACGGCAGGCTGACCCCAATGTGGTTCAGCACGTGTGGTCCGCCATTGAAGTCATCCGCAATCAAAAGCAGATTGCAAACATGGACAGGATCTCCAAGTAAGTTTTACATGCCACACAGCATTGCACACTGCACCTTGCACTTCATTTTGGCTCCTCTTTCCTACTCATTTCAGTAGAATGACTGGGGTGGAGCCCTAATGTTATTAGGATAAGTTTCACGGACAACACATGCACTGTCTGCCATTTTAGCTTGTGTTTCTTTCTCTTTTCCACTGAGTTAAATATAAAGATGGAAACTCAATGGCCCCAGAGATCCAGGCTGCATTCTGGAGTTCACTGATGTTTTCCTAAATTTCCCCAAGGGATATTTTCATTTTGTGTTATTGTTTTTCGGGGCATGGTTCTGCTCAGTTTTCAGTCTTATTTGAATTCTTAAGTTTTGTGAAAAAACAGCTAATGTTGTAGAGCTTCAACAAATCCATTTGATCTTTTCTCTGTTTTATTCTCTGCAGTTATTCAGCTAACTCAGTAATCCTGCTTCATTATGCAGGCCCCAGTTCATCCTCTATCACTGATAGTTGAACTTGTATCATTGTGTAGTAGCTAATAGTTATTTAGTGAAGCACCCTTACACTGGCTATTGGAAATTAATGAGTGAATAGAATCCTCTTATAGACTAAGCTATATTTATGATTTTATAACTGTCAATATACAATAATGAAATACAAAATTAAATAGTTGTACATATAATTTAACACTGAATGAAAAATACCCATTGTAAGATTGCTTATCACAATGCTGATAATGCGCTTGTCAGTACTTTTATCAACTACTGAGAATCCCTGGCCATGTACTTTAGTAAGGACTGCCTGCTTATAGGAGGGTAGGTACATCTGTCTGGGGCTTTTATAGACCCCTTAAAAGTCGGGAAGCTACATGAAGCAACTGAACATCTAAGATCAGGCAAGTTATCTTGTAAGCTTGCCCTACCGTCCTGAGAAAATCTTCCAGATCCCTACGGTATAACCAAGATATCACCCTCTTTGGCGGCCAGATATATACATGTATTTGGTTTATAAATCTAGCATATACACATATAAAGCCATAAATGCAACAGCCTGACATTTTGTGTATTTAAATAGCTGAGAAAAAAATGTTGAACTGACTCTTTCCTTGTCACAGCGGTCTCCGCAATAACGAAGTGTATACTTCTGTTGCCAAAATACACATGTATGTTTTTGATGACTAGTTAGTGATGCAAATGAGAAGAGGCACAGCTTCTTCATTGTCTCTAACGGGATGTTGGACTCAACCGCTACAAAATCCTCAAATGCAATAGGTATACCCAGTGCTCAAACAGCAGCAAAGATTATTTGTGACATAATTTTTAAAAACTCACAATTCTGTGGCATTCCGCGTTTATGTGTATATTTCGTTTCTCAACCCAATTTCTGAGATTCCTTCCACGATTTCCGCAAAACAGAAGATACAAGGCCTGGCTGTGGCCTTTTTTTTGTTTGGAGAGGTTTAGGTGGTGGGTTTCAGTCTAATTAGATAATTAGCTAATGATAAATGACGATAAATGAGTTTCATCACTTAGCTCGAATTGGGGTGTGGGTTGCCTCATTTTGGTGTAAAAAAAGAAAACAGAGTGAGAGAAGTAAGTCACTCAGCATGAAAATAGCCATCGCTGTGTTATTCTGATTTTTATAATAATGTTCTGCTTTTTTCTGGGGGGGGAGGGGGGGTCATTTAAAACTTAATGACATGCCACTAAATTACAAGCTCTCTTTGTCAGCCGCTCACTCACTCGCACACTTTACATGCTTAATCTGTTTTTTTCAAGAGGGGTAATGAATGAGACTGAGTGTGATGAGTGAGATGAGTTTATATGAGTGAGACTGAGTGTGATGAGTGAGACTGAGAGTGATGAGTGCAACTGAATGTTATGAGTGAGATGTTTTTAATTTATTTTTTTTATTTAACCTTTAGTTACCCAGGCTAGGTTCACTGAGCACAGATGCTCTTTTGCAGGAACGCCCTGCTTCACACTCATACACATTCACACCTGGGAGCTGCCCAGTACAACCACAGTCCTCTATTGCTGGCCACTGAGCAGCTCCACTGGAGGGAGAGAACATTTTTTAGCCAATTAAATCAGAGGATGATTAGGTGGCACGTCTTTGCGAGAGCCAGATCTGGGATTTTAGCCAGGACACCGGGGAACCCCCTACTCTTAGCGATAAGTGTCATGGGATCTTTAATGACCACAGTGAGTCAGGACCTCGGTTTAACTCGTCTCATCCGAAAGACGGCATCTCCTACAGCACAGTTTCCCCTGTGATTGAGTTTAGCCAAGTGAGACTGAGAGTGATGAGTGAGACTGAGTGTGATGAGTGAGACTGAGTGTGATGAATGTGATGAGACTGAGTATAATGAATGTGATGAGTGAGACTGAGTGTGATGAGTGAAATGAGTGAGATGAGTGAGATTGAGTTTAGCCGAGTGAGACTGAGTGTGAGGAGTGAGACTGAATGGAATGAGTGCAGTTGACTGGGGCTGAGTGCCTGAGATCTTAAGGAGGCATCTTTGTGGCAGGTACCTGAGCCGCGTGTTCGGCGTGCACCCGAAGGAGACGGCACGGCAGCTCAACCTTGCGGTGAAGGATGGGCTAGTGGTGGAGACCCTCACTGTGGGGTGCAAGGGTTCCAAGGCTGGCATTGAACAAGAGGGGTACTGGCTCCCTGGAGACGAGGTGGTGAGTGGTGTTTGTTTATGTCAAAAAGGCAGTCAGAATGCTTGTGCTATTCATATAGTATGAGAGGTTGCTGCTGGACGATTGTACTTATTTGTACAAAAATGGTTGCAGAGACAATTGTGTTTCTTTGTAAATCACAGTGAAGGACTATTGTTAAATGCATCCAGGCTATAGTGTTGCACATGTGACAAGGCTTCAAAAGGTCTGTCTGCTTAGCAGATAGCGTCTTCATTTTGGGGAGTGGGTTACTCACCTTACATTTATCTTCTTATGCGGAGAGTCTTTACTGAAACAGTTCAGGCTAAGTTCAGCTTGAGAAACCCTACCAGGAGAATGAACCCCACAGCCTTCTGGGAATGAGCCTTAACCACCCCACCACATGGCACAGAGGGACAACACTTTTTCATCACATTCCCACCTAATGTTACTGTGTTTACAAGAGAAAGAATTTGGACTACCATCCAAAAGACCACCATCTATGATGGAAATGGTATCCATGATTTTTAAAAACCTCAATATGCTTGACCAGATAAGATTATATTATTATTATTATTATTATTATTATTATTGTTGTTGTTGTTATTATTATTATAATTATAATAATAATAATAATAATAATAATAACAATAATTATTATTATTATTATTAATAATAATAATAATAATAATAAGGTTCAAGGTTATGTTTATTGTCCCACCAGGGGAAATTTGTTTTGCAGCCAGGGTTCACATGAAGACAAAAGGACAACATCATGACAACATCAACACAATAAAATCACTGAGCTAGTGCAGGGAAATGGAAATTCATACAAAGTATTATTATTATATAGTAGTATTATACATTTATATTTCCTGCTGTTGTTTTATTTTCACAGAAATTACAGTAGATTTATCGTTCCCTTAAATTGTTGCATCCATGTTCTTTTATAAGTCTCCCCATTATAGTGCTCTGACATGTACTGTATTTGTGCTTTTTATTGAATTACTTATTACTAACTACCTTTTTACTGAAACACTTCGAATTGAGGCTTACCACTGTGTCTCTGGCTGCCACTGTGCAGATGGCCTTTAGAAATGGCTGGCAGCTTGAATTACTGAACATACTGTGTGCCTCCCCAAATTAATTATATTTGAATTCATGTAATTTCTTCCTGTTTCATCATACATTTGTAATGGCACTTTGGAAGGAAAACCTTTTGTACTTCTACAGCTGTCCAGCAGGGTATAAACCAGTTCATGTTTTGGAGGGAGACCATGCTGACTGGTCTGTTTGGACAGTGACATCATTAACAGCAGACTTGTCCTTGTCACTGTTTCACCTCCTGTTTCAATTCAAATGCTCCCTTTGTGAAATGGGCAAATGGCTTACAATAAACATCTCTCTGTTTGTGACAGGGACAGCCAAGCTACAGTAACTATCTTTTTTGTGACAGGGACAGCCAGGCTCCAGAAAATATCTCTCCTTTAATGAAATGGGAAGCCAGGCTACAGTAAATGCTGATCTCTTTATGAAAAGGATAGGCAGACTACCGTAATACAGCATTGAGCCCTTGCAGTTTCTCACTTTTCAGTATAGTTAATTATGAATGCCAGCATGGTATGACTCATAGATCAATATGAACTCATTTTAGCAGCTTTTTATTATAACTGGACTTGATTATACCTCTACCCAGCTTAATATTTTACCTGCACCTTCAATAAGGTCGAAAGAAAGTGGGCAAAGTTTATGGTCCTGGGTGATTTGACCAGGATCACCTATTGGTCTTTATGTACCCTTAGAAATTTTATGTTTTGTGTACAATAGAAATTTTTACATTGTGCACTATTTCAATTTGAGAGGAATATATGGATCTTTAAATGGCATTATTTACAGTATTTTTTGAATACTTCTGTCTAGATTTTTTTTTTTTTTTACAAAATACCCATTTATATAGCTGGATATATTACAAAATTTGTAATATATAGGAGTTTTTGATTTTTATGAGAACAGAACATTTCACACAGATTGGCAGTTTTTGGCTATTTTGAGGTAATTTTCACTAGGAAGTGTGAGCCTGACCTCGCATCATGATGTAAAGATGTTACATTTTGCATTTTGTTAGTGAAGGGGCAGTGCTGAAATTAAAAGTAATGAAAAATTACGAAACAAGAGAAATTAGGATTGCCTTCCCCTAAACCCCCTTCTCTTGGATTGAACTGAATAATGTCAAGCATTTTGATGTGTTATTGTGTAGAGCGTGATGTGTAGGGAGCATCACACTAACCACTACAGTGAAGTGTGAGTGTACATGGAGGTGTTGTGGTCAGCCCACTTGGGCTGCTGTCCAGGCATGTTGAATAATAACCCCTTCTCCTCCTTTTTTTCATTGGGTGCCTGATAGAACCAATCACATCTAATGCTGCCCTCAGCAATAAATAAAACTAATTTGCCCTTAAATTAGAGTTCACACAATTTCCTTCTATTTCATCATCTTACACTTTTGTGCCTCTATAACTGTCCATTCAGGCGTATACTTTTCTCAAACTTACAAAAAAAATGTGGCACTTTCACTTGCGCATTATGTGTTTTATTAATAGGGCTTTACCCAGTGGGTAAAAATGTGGAAATGTTTAATTTTTTATTTTTATTTTTAACAAGATTGTTTAATACTACATAGGATTAAATTCAAATACCCATCTTACTTGACATGTTTATAGCAACCCAATCAAAACACTGCAAATTGTTGTAGCTAAGCTGTATTTTCTTCTTATCCTAATAAGGCCGGTCTGTGTGCAAGTTTTTATTTAAGACCAACACAAAGACACCTGATTCTATTTACTAAGGTCTAAATAAATAGTTAAATCGGGTGTTTTAGTGCTGGGCTAAAACAAAAGCATGCACCCACACCGACCCTTTTCAGATAAGTTTGGACACCCCTACTGTAAGCTAAACACTAGGGGTGGAGTTCACCAAACGGGTGCAGTTTAAATCCCTGCGTCTACTCACACAGTCTGTACTAATATCAAGCTAAGCCTGCTGTGATGAGTAAAGTCTAATCTCAGCTCACAAAACCACAGCTCTGTCTGTTGTATGAATGACAGACCTATGACTGAGCCAATGAGATACCTTTGTGCTTTTGGGAAGATTTTGTATTTGACACACACCAGCTAGACTCACCTTCAGATCTCCCATTCTGGTGCTGAACTGGTAGTGGTAAAATGTTTTGGGTTCACAGGTGTTAGAAGCTAACTGTTTGCTGCTGTTGCAGATGCTGGAAGGTGTGCTGGCTGCCCAGGCTGTGCTAAAATGTGCTGATTTGTCTGTTCTAGAGGAGTCAAATCCTTCAGTTCAAATTAGAAACAGTGTTCCACACTGGGTACACATTGAGGCACGGTTGGTTTCCCTGTTGATGTGTGCAGCAGCTGTTCTCAAGTTAGGTGGGCGATTAATTGATCAGCATGGGTAATTAACCAATGAGCCCAGTCATTATATCAATAAATGTCATCAGTAAGTTTATAATGTGGGTTCAGCACCCCTTTAAGCAAGATTACTACATACAGCAGGTGCTGTCAGAAACAATAAAAATATTGCTATGCACATGATTTGTGCAATACCAGTTCAATCAAATGTCAAGAAAGCACAAGCTTTTCAATTCAAGGAGAGTTTATTACCAAAGTGAATTTTAGATCTCCCTTCAACAATCCATGTCTAACTTTTTCTGCCATGCAGGAGTAGTCACACCTGACCTCTGGGTTTAGATTTATGTGTGATTGGTGTGCCTCCTATCAGCTTTGACTCTGCAGTTTTTGTGTGGGATTTCGCCCGGATTTCTGGTGTACTCCACCCCTGGACACTCGCTTTCCCCGCAGTATCAGAGAGGATGAGTTCCTCCCCCCAGTAACGATTAGGTGTAGCTCTCATGTCAGGTCCGTAGCACATCTGAGGAATGCCACAGGCTTTTAAACAGTGTTTTCTGGATCGCTTGCTATCACAGGACCCGGAAGCTGAAGAAAGAAAGGTAAGGGTGCATCGGTTTTTTTTAAATCAGTTTCTTCTACTAACATGGTCATTTCGTGACAAACTGGCACGTGTGCTCTGTGCAGCCCTGCTGTTGATTCAACTTGATCTCTTTGCCAAATGTGAAAATAGACTGGGTGGAAATAAATACAGCTCAATTTGTTCCATAAGTGCCCATGGTGCAATTTGTCAATGTTCAGCCCCCAAGGTCCATTTTCACATTATAATATGAATACCTTCATAGTTCCCAGATCATTTTCTTTTTTTGTTGAACTGCTGCATTAATTGATTAGCATTGATCAATCATAAATAAAAGGAATGTTCCAACTTACCCTGTATGCCACTTTGGCCTTAGCTTTGAGTAATATATATAGTTATGCCATTTCTGTTTTTAGTGGAATTAATTCATAACTACCTCTACCTCTTAGTGATGTATAAAAAAATGGAATTGCTCACTCAAGGACAATATGCTGTGTTGCTCAGCTAAATGCCCTTTCCCCTTTTAGTAGAAGGTGTAAATTTCTGAAACGCCTTCAACTCAAATTGACCACATCTTTGCCAACCTTGAAGAGCTGAACCAATCAGGATGCTTACATAAATCAGTTACCTGCAAAGCAATAGACAGGCTAAACATTGGCAGCAATAGCAAGTCTCTTTAAACTTCCAAAGCAGTGCCTCTGAGTACTCATGACTAATTTGTTGCGGAATGGCCCAGTGTTGATTTATGACTTTTAAAATATCTGCTCGCTACTCATCTGTAAAGTTGCTTAAAACACAATAAAGATGACTAAACAATTTATAGGTCTGGTTTTTTAAAAGAGTTTTCCTATTTTTTTCATGTTTATTTTCCTTTCTTGAAGCAACTCAAATCAGTCTCACTGTGTTAAACCAATTAGCATTGCTTCAGGAATCATAATCTTTTCTTCACGATAAACACACATAATGCTCACTGTAACCCTCACTATGTGTGAAATATACCAACAAAGGTTTGTAGCAAGCATATATAAGTGAAAGTTCTTAGTGTTGCTTGTGGAAATAGATTGAATAGTTTTCCTAATAGTAGTTTGTGAATGGTAGTTTGTGAAGAATGTTCTGTGTGTGTTTGTGTGTATGTTTGTGTGCCCACGTGTGTGTGTGTGTGTGTGTGCGCGCATGTGTGCGTGCGTGTGCGTCTGTGTGTGTGAGATCTCTCTTTCTCCCCAGTATGTGTCTTGTAGGAGAGGGACGAGACAGTTTCTGCTTTGTGGGAAACCAGTCCATTCAAAATCTATAGTAGGCTGACCCACTGTGCGCAGGCACACAGTAAAATGTCCAGTGTTGATATTATAGGGACCATATGTACTGAATATTGTACTCTGCAATGAATATTTCACATGGTCTGGTTAAGCTCAGTCAAGCTGATCAGCCTTCATGGAGGAACAAGAAAGTTGAGAGCTTTGCACTCATTTTCTCTTTTAAAAATAATAATAATTGAGATTATTTAAGAGCCTTTAAACATTATAAATAATCTTACACTGCTGTCCTTCTTCAGTGACTTAATGGAATGTAAAAAAGAAAAAAAAACGTTAAAAAACATTAATTCCTACCTCATTACATTACATACCTCTCTTGGATTGCTTTGCTACCGTAAAGGTTGTTTCTTCACCTTTTTGAATTGCAATGGTATTCTTTGAAGTTGAAAGCTTTAACCCTAATTGCAACAGATCCAAATTGCATCAACATTCCAAATGAAAATCAAAGTACTGTACAATTTATTTGACTGATTTATTGGGAAAGTAACCTCACAGGCTATGTATTCGAAGGAAGGATAACCAGCTGTGGATTCAGAAAATAGCAATATCAGTACCTTTGTGGTTCAGAAATATAAAAGGTTCATTTTCAGATTAGCATGTTAGGCTGGTCTAGTTTTTTTTATCTGTCAGTGTCTTGTTTTCACCTGACCAATTAGCCTGTTGTTATATAGATGTCAATTTCCCTTGTTTGAATAATACAAAAAATGTAAATAGATTGGTTTATTGTTGGAACTTATGATTTCGCTATCTTGATTTCTAGCTATATATTATGTATATTAGCTAGAAATATTTAATAAAATTAGGAAATATTTTCTAATTTCTAAACATGAGTAAAGTCTGCCTAATAGCTATAAATGCAATTAGTATAGTTACTAAATGACTTATGAATTTTGGTAATGAAGACTTACAAGCGGTCAGTTAATTTCTCTCAATTAAACACTATTTCGGTCCTCAAGAAAGCATGGCAATCTGGTGAAGCAAATTCTTTCCAAATCTACTGCTGGCTATTGCTTTTACCCTGTCTGACCAGTTAACGCATTCTACTTTTACGAACAGCCAGCGATGGAACATCACTTAAAAACAGGGAAATTGATGTACACCACTGGATGATTGATTGGATGTCTACACTGGGGGAACAGAGGAGATATTTGCACTACATTAAGGAAGGATATGTGTGTAGGTTTGAAACCGTAGTAATATATTTATATGCTGTGAGTGCTCTTACAACTTAATCTTTCACCAAAGAGACATAAATATCCTTACAGAGGGGACAAAGGGGAGAATTAAATGCCTTACACAGTAATATGTTCAGTGTTAATTCAACTCCATTAGGGACCATATGTACCATGTAAGAGTAGATTTAACACTGAATATTTTAAGATGTGGATAAAGCAAAACCTGGCTGTAAAATTATGAAACGGATGCACAATTACAGTAACTCAACTTGATCACTTGGGTCTGGGAGAACTGTCTTTCCCATTCCACCAGGAGGCGCTGTGAGAGGATGTTGGCTGTCGTCATTGCTTTGTGGCCAGTCACATTCTTAAAGCAATATCCCGACTTTTTTCTGGAAAGTATGAACGTGAATATTTGGGTTAAAAAGTAAGTAAATACTATTTATTTGCATACCTATTTAGCATTTGGCAATTAATTTATTATCAAAGGTATTAATTATCAAGTCAAATCACCATTCGTTGATAGGCAGGGCAAACTGTTTGGATCAGCCTTTATCAAAATGTAACTCACAACCAGATGGAAATTAAGAAATTTATAAAGTTACAACAAATATTCACGTCTAATCTAAAGACGAGGTTCAACTACCTTAAAACAATTAACAAAGGTTGCAGATATCTTGAATGAAAGAAGATACCAAGCCACATCATTTGTCCCCAAGTAAATACTATTTATTTGCATACCTATTTAGCATTTGGCAATGAATTTGGTAAACATTGGCATACATACATATATAGATTTGATGAGTGAAAACGCAGTTGAGATGTTTGCAAGGCCATAGTCTGGATTTTTTGGGCGTACTGACTGTGGTTGTACAAGATTGGCCCTGTATGATTCTGCTTACAGAAAGGCTGAATTGTAATTGCTTTGGTGTGTCTTTTTTTCTCTCCCTCATTCCGAGAACTCAGCTGTAGCCTCTTTGTTTTTTTTGTTCCATTGTTTTTGCCCGGAAGAGGTTGAGTCCACGTGCCAAGAAATAATAAAAGGAAAAAAGCAGAAGGACAGGCCAGGCTGCAGCTGTTTACACAGATGGAGTGACAACCGGGCGAGACTGATGTGGACACAGGCTGATAGGAGAGAACAGATCCCCCCAATCAGGAGGCGTCTTTTACGTTGGTCCAAGAAACCACATGCCTCAGATTGTCTCACTGTTGCAGTCGTGTATTTCAGTTGGCAGTGTATCTTGATCTTAATTGTGACAATTCCCAGAACTAGTTTTTAGAGATGCCCATATACGGAGTGAACTACACATCTTGTATTTTTACACATAGTTAATGTATACAGCTTTTTATGGATTGAAGCAATTAAAGTTAAATATCTTGCTCAAGGGCAAAATGCGGTGCATCTGCCTGTGATTCGAACCTGTGACCTCACCCAGTTACACACGCCGTTCTAAAACCATTGTGCTACATTGCCAGTTCTTAGCCTGAGCCCTTGTTTTAAAACCATATCTGATTGAAAGTAGTGTAGGCTTCACTGACGGTGGTGAGTGACAGCTACATCATTATAGTGTGTCAGCAAGGTGAGCATCAATTAAAATATATTAAATTTTCCGAACCCAGCAGATTCAACTTTTAACACCCTCGTCTGACATCCAGCACTCATTAAACCAAACCCAAGTACATCATTCGTTAAAACACCTCACTTACCCAACATGAAAAATTATTTAATTTGGTAATTATTATCAAAGGTATTAATTATCAAGTCAAATCACCAAATTCGTTGATAGGCAGGGCAAACTGTTTGGATCAACCTTTATCAAAATGTAACTCAAAACCAGATGGAAATTAAGAAATTTATAAAGTTACAACAAGTTACAAGTTAAAATATTCACGTCTAATCTAAAGACGAGGTTCAACTACCTTAAAACAATTAACAAAGGTTGCAGATATCTTGAATGAAAGAAGATACCAAGCCACATCATTTGTCCCCAAGTAAACCAAAATGCAGAAACCAAAGGACGGCCGAATATTCCAAAAAAACCAGAGATGGAACGTAGAACGCCACACATAGATGCAGGGCTCAGATGCCCTCTTCCAACTGTTACAAGACTTCTTCCTTCCAAGTGGCCCAAAAAATGTACTAACTTAACTCAAAGAAAGCGCATATTTTAACCAGTGAAAAAGAGGAGGGAGCAGGGGCATGGACGTCCTCTCTGACGCAGACACGCACACATTCACACCTGAGATGTAACCCCCCAGTCCCTGCTTGTCTTATCTCCGGGCTATGCTGGCCGAGTACTTTGAAGCTTCCTATGGCTGAGAACGGCCAAATTGTGAATTACATGTCTGACAGGTGCAGCACTCAGAAAGTCACGTGATTTAACTACCACCCTTTCCCCTTTCCAGGGTTCTGAATGCCTCTGCTACAGAGCGAGCTTCTGCAAAGTCATATCTTTCCTGTGTATTCTCTGGAGACACTGGGGTAGTGAGATATTTATTATTTGCCCCCTTTTACTTTTTATAAAGAGTTTGTTTGAGAGGCATGTGGCACAAGCTGCAATCCTGATTGGAGTTCGAAGATCTTCAGGGTCATCTGGGGCCATTTATCAGTTCTGCAGGGTTGGTCATGGAGCTAGGCTACAAGTATTACCTTCTTTTAGGTATAGATTAAAGATGCAGTGTAGGAACTGGCGCACACAACCACTAGCACGGCTGGAATATGAGAATGGGTGTTTATTTTTAAATTTATTTTATTTTTCTTGCTGTGAAGGTTTTGGGGAATTATATTTGCAGTTGAGATGCTGTGGAACATGGCAAGTGTAACTCTGGTTGAAAGGGGGAGTGCAGCTGTACTTGGTGTGACCAAATATGGAAATAAGAAGTACTCAGTGCTTTGCCTTGGTAGTGGCTCTGTATGACCTGTGTGGAACTTGCGTACCAAAATGGCCGTTAGCCTCAGTACAGGCACATGGTACACAAAGGGGAGCCGAGTGGGTGCTGTTCTGTAAAGCGGTTGAAGGAGCAGGGAGCCTGGGCAGCGTGGGGAGGTCAGAGGGGGGTGAGATCTTCTCTGCCTTCTGTCTTCTAGGATTGGGAGGCCGAGAGTCACGACTGGTACTGCTTTGAGTGCCACCTGCCTGGTGACGTGCTGACATGTGACAACTGCTTCCGTGTCTACCACCTCAAGTGTTTGTCCGAGGAATACAAGCCTCGGGATGGAGGAGCCCACTGGCAGTGTGCAGTGTGCAAGGTAGCCCCGCCCTCAACAACAAAACCAAACCTCACCACTCCCCACCTCCCACCCCTAACCCTTAGGTCCAGTCTGTGGAACACATCAATGTTGGATAGCCCACCCCTCTGTGCTGCTTAGCATGCCTTAGAACCCGAGGATATGAAATTTGGTGGAGCTGACCAAAAATGAACCCAATGGCTCCTGAAGCAGAATCAGTTGATTAGATGATACTGTTAGGATCCAGATGTTATTCTTATTTTTTATTTATTTGTTTCATACAGGGGAGTAAAAAGAAGATCCTGAATAAGCAGGAAATGGGCAGGTATCTGCGATTCATCGTTCAGCGTATGAAGGAGAGGGTGAGATTTCCCCACAACACCCATCTTCTCATGACTGCACTAAACATTTGTCTTAAAAAAACTATATATATTTTTTAAATCTACAAAGCAGTATTGTAATCAATGTCCCATGAGGGTAATCAGATTTCTTTAGACTGGATATGAGCATTTGATAATGTGCATTTGCTATAGCTGCCACTGAGCAAACCTCAACCTCGTTTCTCTCAATAGCCACAACATGACCATCTGGAGTACCCAGTAGCTAGTAGTCCAGTAGCTATGCTTGCCGAAAGTTAGCTGGATGTTGCCTAGCTTGTGGCCAATTATTTCTTATCTGGCAGCTAGCTACCTGACTGGTTAACTAATTAACACTATGAGGTATTGAATGGCATTCAGTAATTGTTTGCTGAAAATAAAATATGTAAAATGTCTAGATTGTTGGTGCTATTTTACCATTACCGTTCTTGTTTTTGACTATGCCCTCTGAAAGGATATTTGGGGTCTAGTGTGTTAGTCAATCCAAGAGCTTTTAAAATGTGTCAGTAAGCAAACCTTTATTTACTGCCATTATAGATATTAGCAAATCCAGAATTCCTGTTGGGCCTGTTTCAAAACAGAACCTCCCATCACAAACCACCTGGGAACACACCAGCTCACTGGGGTGGGAGGTGCCATTCTATTATGAGTCTCTAGCGCTTAGCAGTTAGCCTGCCAGAGCAGTATCGCCTCAATGGTCTAAGCTCACCATATTCAGTGGGTGCTCATATTTCCATATTGCCCCAGAAATGGGTGACAGTTGAATTAACAAATATTGGATGGTAGTTGGTGTTTCAGACTGTTAAATAAACTTGGTGTTCCTATACAGACATTCATTTCATTCACAGTCTTCAGTGTTTGTGTCATTTAATTCCCAGCTGTTAAAACCTTTAAATAGTTTGTCCAATGCATCAAAACTCACAAAAAATATTTAAGCATCTCTGCTTATTTATGCCGCTACAGATCTAATGCTTTGTAAACATTAAGCTAAAAGAACCGCATGAATAGGCAAATTAAAAACAGCCACAAACTTGAGAAACTAGCACAATGTTACAGGCTGGGTTTGCTATTCCATTTGTGGAGAACTCAGAAACCATTCACATATGCGACCTTTTTCATTTGAAGTGCTACAAACTGCAAACTGTAGGCTTGATAAAGCTAACGGTTACCAGGCACATTCGGTAGAAAAGTAGTTTTAAACAAATTTATAGTATGGGTTTTTCTTCAACAGAATATTCCCCAACTTTATGTTAATTAGTTTGATGTCATTTTATTGTTGCTTTCTATAGTCTTACTGAGCAGAAACAGAAAATAGCTTACATGACAGCTTATTTCTGGTAAACTTGATTCTGTCCTTGAAATTGGGATGGCAGGTATGCCATCCCGCCAAGTTATGCCTTTGCGGGGCGGCATGTCCCATACCTATACAGCGCCAAGAGTTTGGCACTTTTCCGGGTTCCCCGCAGAAATTACCACAACAGCCACAGACACTCAACCCTTAAAAATAGTAAATTCTGTACATTCTCACCCCATTTCAACAGACAGAATTCATAAACAACTTCACATGTCCACACAATAAAGCCCCAAACTAAGGGGATTTTGCGTTTTTTCCTTCTTCTTCTTTCTCCTGCTGCCTATCCCACAAACAAAATGTCTCCCCATTGAACATTTTACGGACACCAGCCAATCCTTCACATACACGAGCCAATCAAAATCTTGCATGCACACGCAAAACAACCATATCTTTTTACTCTGAAAAATTTCCAGTCTCAACATCTAGTCATTCATGGCTTAGGTTCAAGCCCCCCCTGGAACAAGTTTCTTTAACCTGCTTTTTTCCTCACAGAATTGTCTATTACTTCTGAATTATTGCTTTTGCACCACATCTACCCGGCGTTCACCGAATGTATACACTGCATTATGATGTACCATCCACATGTTCACTTAACCGGATACAATATTGCAAAGCCATATGCATTCAACAGGAGCTCTTCTATTATCACCCAAGAAATTTCCTAGTTTCAACAGCTAGTCCGTTCGGGGCTTAGTGGTAAATGTCACAGTCTACAGATCATGAAGTCATAGGTTCAAGCCCTACCTCCAGCAAGTTTCTTAAACGTGCTTTTTTGCTCACTAATAATTGTCTATTACTTCTCAACAGTTGCCTTTGCACCACATCTACCTGGCGTTCACCGAACGTACACACTGCATTATGACATACCATCTGCACGTTCACTTAACCGGCTACAATATCGCCAGGCCATATGGATTCAACCAGAGCTCAGCTGTGCTCTTCTTTAAAACCACGGACATGTTTCACCATGAAATTTCACGCATTGAATAGTTATGTCATGGTGGCGCACTGCCAAATTTACACACTGGAAAGCCAGAGGTCGAAGTATCGAATCCCACCTCGCCCTCAGGCAGATGTTTTCATATTTTACACTGTTTTCTTACACTTATATTTGCTTTACCAAAAGTCACTCACGCGCAGCCATGTGCATTTCATGACGGCAAATGTATTTATTTTCTTAAAAAGTTTCACCAGCTGACCACGGTGCCATTTCTACTAACTATATTTCTTCACTTGGCTATTGTAGAAAAAGTTCTTATCAGCAAATGCCACGTTTCTACATTCAAGCTACCTCGCCCTGTTCTCTATCTACCCACATACAAACAATTACTATGTATGTACTGTCTGCAACTCCCCATTAAAACATTACATTTAAAATCATGACTCAATCATAATTATAACTATTAATAGTGAACATGACAAAAGTACACCAGTGCAATAGATTTCCTAAGCAATATGACACGGTACTTCACCCACTACTTTAATGAGTGATTCCTTATACCATCTGTTATATATATACCGCTCAATAAGGAAACTCATCTCACTCATGGTCACTTCATTTACTTTGCACTATAGTCTGTGATCATGTCAAACTTCACCTACATGCCCATTCTGCTAAAAGCATATTATTTCAACTACTCAGTTTCATAATTTCTCCTCATTTCTCTCGTACTATTGTTATTTTATCAAAAGCAAAGATTGCTGGGACACAGGGCCGGCCTGTGGCATAAACGCTCTATGCAGTTGTTTAGGGCCACAACCGTTAGGGGGGGGCCCACACGACCACGAGGGGGGCCACACGATCCAATGTTTATCTAAGGTAAATAACGTTATTTTTGTAATTATGTCATTCATCCCCTATTGCGGAACTAGCGGTATAAGTTTTAAATGGAATAGCAACGGAACATTTCATAACAATGTAATGCAAGAAGGATTTTAACAAGTGACCCCCCCCCTCCACTCGACAGAATCCAACAGCACCCACCCCCACCCCACCCCCACCCCCGCTCAAACAGATTTGTTTAGGCCCACCAAAATCCTAGGGCCGGCCCTGCTGGGACATGCTCCTATTCTCCACTATCAAGTATTCCAGTTCTACTACTTCCAATTGTCATATGTTTTGTGGAGGAATATGCTTCCTGTAGGTATTCACCAGCAGTTTTGTACATGAATTTAAATGTGTTGCATGAGGCAATTACAAATATTTGACACTTTCATGTGACACAAAGTTTGAATGACATTGTAAAATGATAAGATTAAAAAACACAGGGCCAAGTGACTTGAAACAGTTGAGGAAACATTGGGTAGCATTGCTTTGGAATACAGCTTATTTCATTTTGGTGAGGCAAGATAGCCTATATTGTTTGTAGTACAGTAACTTGGCGTCATTTTGATAGCACTACTTTTAATGGCAGGCCTAGATTTTGCCAGTTTGAATGAATGAGTTAAAGACGGTGTATGTCTTGTATGTGTGAGTAACTTGGCATTTTTGTACATTGATAATGTGTTTTTTATGAAATGCCAATTACCTGAATATCCATGCACCAAATTTGGGTACAGCAGTCAGATGCGTCATTTTTTCCCCCAAACCATTCTAACACAAACCACGCCCTGTAGTTCCAACATTGGTTAACAAGATTTAGCGCAAACCACGCCCCGTAGTTGCATTGGTCAACACGATGTGTAGCCGCCCGAGTTTGGTACTTTATGTATAGTTTAACACGTGCTGGCTGGCTACAATTCATTGGATTTCTTCCATGATTTGCTATTTGAAGACATTTGAGTAAACTGACATGTAATGCATGCTACGTTCTTGTTCTGTTGCGATTAGATTTGACTGTCAACTGTATTTGAAGACGTCTCACCAGCCCACTTGTTTATTTGATTTGCTGCAAATGACATGCCATGGCATGGATCCTTCAATATGTGCATTCAGATTAATATTAAATTTAATCCATGTACATGAAAGCAGTTAACTTAACACAGTGTAGGAAAATAAGGGGGGGGGAAAGGGAAAAGCCATTTTTAAAAAAATCGTAAGGCCTTATTTTCTTAACCACAGGGCGTGGTCAGCGCTCTCATCGTGTTGACCTATAGAATCCATTCTGAACGTTCATTGCAACTACTGGGCGTGGTTTGTGCTAAAGTGGTTTGGGGAAAAAAATGACGCGACCTAGATTAATGCATACCATGCCCAAGCCAGCCATATTTTTTTGCCAAATGTTAAGCAATGAATCACACCTGCAACCGACTCTGCAATTTGTGGTGACACGGTGACAAGTCCTCTTAGCAGTGCCTGTAATAATTGGACCTATGACTAAAGACAGGTGTAAAACCCCACTCAGCTCTGGTGTCTGCCTCTCTCACAGGCTGTTGATCTGAACAAGAAAGGCAAAGACACCAAGCATCCAATGTACAGAAGGCTAATCCACACTGCTCTGGAAGTGTCCAACATACAGGAGGTAAGACCTGCATGGCCAGGACTCCACTGCCTTCTGGTGGATCCTGTTGGGCCTCACAGCAAAGGTTACCAAACATTTTCATCATCTTACCCTGTGGCCGAGGAGGAACTGCAGGATAGTAATGAAATGTTTAACTTTGACACCTTTATCCAGCACACAACTAGGCTTTAATGCAGTAGCTTTCTAACAAACTAGTTTATGGAAGCATGTCAAAACAATGTTTTCACATCATGGATCTAAACCAGACATGTAGCTATTTAGTAAATATTTACCAATTATTTCCAGGTGGTGGATGGTGTTCCTGTAGATTGGCCTAACATATTGATGCATTATCTGACATTAATTTAAAATTTCCGGTTTAATAAAAATATATAGTGTGATGTACACTGGACATGTGGTAAGCTGAGGTGGAAAGCTAGTTCATCCATTTGCTCAAACTTTGTCAGAATCAAAAAAAGGCTTTTTATGAAAATTGTCTGTGGACGTTTCTTTCCATGACCACCCACCTCCTCAGTGACAACAGCCTTTCCCAGCTGAGTGACTTCTCATGTATGACCTGTCTGTTTGAAACTAGCATAAGATAGTTCATGGTGGGTAGGGATGTGGCACATCGCCCTCTTTTGGGCCCCAGCTGTGTTGCGCCCCAGCTGTGTTGCGTGCTGTGAGTCACAGTATCCTTCCCTGTTTGTCTGCAGAATGTCACCGAAGGAAAGTACAAGAACTTTGATGAGTTCAAAGCTGATGCCAAGCTGATTGTACACAACACGGCCATTCTGTTCGGAGGTGAGAGTCAATACTTTGATAGCATAGAAACCACATTACATTATTTTATTGGTGGGGGAAACCCTTTTTCAGGGAACCTCACTAAACTTCCTTTTATAGATATACATGGACTCAAATCTGAAATATTCCCTTTCCACAATGTGTAAAGCCCAGTCATATTCACCAGCTGCATCTATTGCTGCCACCTTCGCCTCAATTCAGGAGAACACAGCTGAGGAGGTGCTGTCCTCTGAAGCTGCTGCTTCTTTTGAAACCACAGTCCATTATTTGAGCACAAACATGAGTTGGAGAAATTGGATTTTTTGCATTTAGTTTTTTTTATTTGGGTATACAAAGTACAGGTAAGAATACATGCCAGATGACAACACGTAAAAGTGTACTAAACACTTGTTTCCAACGTGGTCCTTGATGGAGGACAAACAAGAGGACAACACACAGAACTTACAATATTAAGAGAAAAGAAGAGTGTTTAAGTTTGTATCAGTGAGTGTGTCAATGTGTGAACCCATTAGTAGCGTACTGCCTAAGAGGGCATATTCAGTTTCTTGGACTCTCACCTGACTGCTAGAAGTTTAAGAAATTGGGGGGAAAAAAGATGTGTCACTTGCAGCTTGTTGGGACCATTGACCAGCAGAGGTCATTGGTGATCGATGAGATATGGTCAACCACACCCGAATTAACCCCTCCCTCCCTGGGTGATGCTGCAGCCAATAATGCATTGCCATGTGGAGCTGTCGCCCAGATCCGATACCCTGTTGTAAAGTTTGAAGATTTTATGTTAACTTTGCTGACCATCAAATGCCCTGTGTCCCAAACCATTACATCACACCTCAACACAATATTACAGGCACCTTAAATTGAGATGAAATCACCTGAAACAATGTACTTACTATTAATTATACATGTCTACAATTTAAGTATAAAATCATCTAAATTCTTTTCTGTTTTTGCAGTGCACAGTGACCAAGCTGAGATAGCAAGATTGCTGTACAGCGATACTTGTCATGAGGTACTGTACTTTCTCCATGAAGTTCATGCTCTGTGGGCCTAAAGCAGTAGATGAAAGAGGACATTTAAATCGAAAGGAGATCACTGTACATCTGCCAAATAACATTCTGATTCTGAGCTTCTCTGAAAGAGAGCACTAAGCTGAGATGAAGGAATACGTGTGGAGCTCACTGATATTCAGCTTTATTACGAACAAACTGCAAACTAACATTTTGACAACAAGCTTGTCTTCATCAGTCAAAACCTAAAAAGCTCAAAAAGAAATTACAGTGTAACTTTCAGCATTGAGCTGCTCTGGGTTTTATTATGCACTTAACGCACATACCACTGTTTGTCTCCTCTCAGCTGAATGAGCTCCAGCTCTGTAAAAACTGTTTTTACCTGTCCAACGCTCGGCCTGATAATTGGTTCTGCTACCCTTGTGTGAGTACCTACTTACTATTCTCAGCATTTGTGTGAGACCATGGCCTGTTTCCTGTACAGCAGAGCTCTGAGCTCAATGCCCGGCTGGAGCTGCAGATTCTATAGAGTAAAAAGATGGTCAACTCTGTTTTCAGTAGAATAGGGGGAGCATAGGTGGACCAAAATGGAACTTCTGTGTTAATAGTCTGTTAACACAGAACAAGCCCAAGTGCCTGTCAATAATACTGTTTGTGACAGGAAGCATTTCTTTTTAGAGATATCAGACAAGAATTAAATATCCACTGTTGAAGCAAAACACCTAATTCCAATGCCACCGTATAAATATTTGTTAAGAGGCATTACCATGTTTTTGCCCTTGGGCACACCTCTGTGGATATTAATATACTGTAATATGGCACTGGGTCCTCCTGTTAATAGTCCTACAGTGCCTTCGGAAAGTATTCAAACCCCTTCACCTTTTCCACATTTCGTTACGTTACAGCCTTATTCTAAAATGTATTATTCTCATCAATCTACACACAATACCCCATAATGACAAAGCATAGACATTTTTGCAAATTTATTAAAAATAAAAAAATGAAATATCACTGTGGCATTTGGTCTGCCGGAGAGGCGGACTGGTCTCGGTTGCACCGGCTAGTGGAGAGAGCACACGCACCTGAGCTGCGTTAGCTAATCAGCCCAGGTGCTTAAAGGTGTGCTGCTCTCCACATTTAGGGGCCGAGAACGGGAGCTAACACCGAGAGCGCAGTTATGATTTTTGTTTCATTTTTGTTTGAGCACTAAAAAAGAAAGGAATCCTCCGCCGGGATGCTGGAGGTGCTGGACCTGGCTGGAAAGGCGGGTCAGCTACAGAGCAGGGAACTGAAAAGTTTCTGCTCTGTTTTACTTTCTTTTGTCTTTGTACAGGATATATAGGAGAGGAGAGAGGACATAGCCCTGGGGAGAGCCAGTTGATGTAAAAGTTAGTCCAGAGAATTGTCCATTCACTCTCACTCTTCCTCACCAACAGATCTCAGAGAGTAAGAGTGAATGGACATTTCTCTGGACTAACTTTTACATTACTTTTACATGCTTCACCATAGGGATGGTATTGGCCAGGTGATGAGCGGTGCCTGGTTTCCTCCAGACGTGATGCTTGGCATTGTGGCCAAAGAGTTCAATCTTGGTTTCATTAGACCAGGGGATCTTATTTCTCATGGTCTGAGAGTCCTTTAGGTTCCTTTTGGCAAACTCCAAGCGGGTTGTCATGTGCCTTTTACTGAGGAGTGGTTTCTGTCTGCCAACTCTACCTTAAAGGTCTGATTAGTGGAGTTTTGCAGAGATGGTTGTCCTTCTGGAAGTTTCTCCCATCTCCACAGAGGAACTCTGGAGCTCTGTCAGGGTGGCCATCGGGTTCTTGGTCACCTCCCTGATCAAGGCCCTTTTCCCCCGATTGCTCAGTTTGGCCGGGCGGTCAGCTTTAGGAAGAGTCCTGGTGGTTCCAAACTTTTTCCATTTAAGAATGATGGAGGCCACTGTGTTCTTCGGGACCTTCAAATCTGCAGAAATGTTTTTGTACCCATCCCCAGATCTGTACCTCGACACAATCCTGTCTCAGAGGTTTACAGACAGTTCCTTTGACTTTATGGCTTGTTTTTTTGCTCTGACATTTTTTGCACTGTCAACTGTGGGACCTTATATCGACAGGAGTGTGCCTTTCTAAATCATGTCCAATCAACTGAATTAACCAGAGGTGGACTCCAATCATCTTGTAGAAACATCTAATCAATACTGATCAATGGAAACAGGATGCACCTGAGCTCAATTTTGAGTGTCATAGCAAAGGGTTTGAATACTTATGTAAATGTGATCTTTCAGTTTTTTATTTTTTAGCAAATTTGCAAAAATTTCTAAAGACCTGTTTTTTCTTTGTCATTATGGGGTATTGTGTGTAGATTGATGAGAACACAAATCAATGTAATCAATTTTATAATAAGGCTGTAACATAACAAAATGTGGAAAAAGTTAAGGGGTCTGAATACTTTCCAAAGGCACTGTACCTAGTGGCTGGGAAGTTGAGATGACAGCAGAAATGCAGGAGCTGACCATTTGGTTAGGTTAGAAAATCTGTGGTACACTGCACAGCAGACCTGGGTCAAATACGTATTTGTTTTGGTTTCAAATACTTTTTTGTGTTCTGTTGATCTTTCCTGGTGTAATTGAGCCTGCCAATATGACCAGAAGGCAGGGTTTGCACTTTTTGAGAGTATTTCATTGTTTCCAATACACCAGACAAGATCAGTGAAGCGTGGAAAATTATTTGAATCCAAAACAAATACGGATTTGACCCAGGTCTGCTACACAGAGTAGGAGGGCAGGGGCACCCTCTTCGGCCTCCATTGCTCACTGCTGATGCTTAAGGGTCGACAAAGTTGCTCAAGCACAGGTGTATTTTAGAGTTAATTCATGACTTGTATGTAGGCAAAACACGTCAGCCTTACCTGTACTTGCTTTTTTTCAGGCACCCAGCCATGAGCTGGTTTGGGCTAAGATGAAAGGGTTTGGATACTGGCCTGCAAAGGTTCTGCAGAGAGAGGAGAACCAGGTGGACGTGAGGTTCTTCGGTCACCAACATCAAAGGTCAGAGGGAAAGAAAGAAAGAGAGAAGGGGATGGGGGTGTGTGAGGAAAATGGCAAGGGAAAGAGAGACTGAGAGGGATGTATGTGAGTATATGTGTCTAAGAGAGAGGGAAAAGGGAAAAAAGCATGTGGGTAAGAGGCAGATAGTAACAGAGAGATAAGTGTGGATGTGTGTGAGTGAGACAGAGAGATATAGGGAGACATTGACAATGGTTTATGTACTGTAGAAAAGGGGAGAGAAAGAGAGAAATGGAGAGAAAGGCACAGCAGTTGTGTGAAAGGACGAATGTGTCATGGTACACTGATGATATGTCCCAGATGTTTTAGGGGAAGCCATGGCATGGTTTATACAGGCCTCAGGGAAAGTGTCCTTTGAATAAAGGGCATGTTCCGAACTATGCCTTCTGATCAGCCCTGGTGAAGGCTCTGGGTTTTATCCCACACCAGCTCAGCTAGGGGTACAGAATAGGTACTGAACCTGAGAGACGGGGCAGGAAGCAGGTTTTCAGGCAGGGGAGCGCATGAGCAGGGAGGGGCGGTGTTTATGAGCAGAGAGAGGAGCGTGTGTTCACGCTCCTGTGCACGGGTGCGTTGGCAGGGCGTGGATCCCAGCGGAGAACACTCAGGACATCCAGGTGAGCGCACAGCAGCTCCAGGTGAAGAGGAGCACGGGCTGGAAGAAGGCTTGCGAGGAGCTAGAGCTCCACCAGCGCTTCCTGCGGGAGGGAAGGTTCTGGAAGAGTAAGAATGCCCCTGAGGAACCGCATGAGGAAGAGGCAGAGTCAGGCATCTCCTCCACAAGCAATGAGCAAGTGAGACACCACCCGTCTCCCAATATTATCAATGACCAGGTGAGACCCCACCCCTCTCCCAGTATTAGCAATGACCAGGTGTTAATATGAAATGGAGATATTATTATTATTATTACTATTATTATTAGATGTTTTACTTATTATAGGATTGTTATTGCATCATGGCTTACTTGTTCTCTCTCATATATCCTTGGTGTTATTGCTCTAAAAAGTTTTTAATGATTAATTGCCTTACACAATAAAATTAACTTTTTTCACTTCCACATCTAGAAATCCTGGGTGAGTTGCCTACAATATATCATGATATGAAAACATGATTAGTACAGTGTAAAAGGTATTAACCACATCCTGATTTCCTCTATTATTGCATATTTATCACACTGAATTTTTTCAGATCTTTAGACAAAATTTTATATTAGACTGTAAGGGAAACACAATCAAAGGAAATTCCAGAAGAGGTGAGAAAAATGTTGAAATATGAAATATATCAGTCTGGAAAGGGTTATAGAGCCTTATCTAAGGCCCTGAGTCTCCACTGACCCACAGAGAGAGCCATTATCTCAAAATGGAGAACACTTGGAACAGTAGTGAATCTTCCCAGGAGTGGTTCGCCTGCCAAAATTTTGCCAAGGGTGCAGCGACAACTCATCAAAGTCATAAAAGATCATAAGATCGCCAAAGAACTACAGGCCTCTATATCTTCAATTAAGCTCAGTGTTCATGACTCCACAATAAGAGACTGGGAAAAAATTGGATTATTGGCAGAGTAGCAAGGTGGAAACTACTGCTAACCAAGATAAACATCAATGCTTGTCTCACATTTGCAAAAAAGCTGCTGGATGATCCTCAAGGTTTTTGGGACAATATGCTATAGACAGATGAGTTATAAGTGGAACTTTTTGGATGACATGGGTCCCATTATATCTGGCGTAAAGAAAACAGCATTTCTGAGTAAGAACATCATACCAACAGTCACACAGTGTAATGATGCTTTCTGCCTCAGGACCTGGGCAACTTACCATTATTGAAGGAACCATGAATTTTGTTCTGATCCACATCTGAATGGCTGAAAGAAACAAAATTAACGTTTTGGAGTGGCCAATCAAAGTCCTTACTTGAGCCCAATAGAGATGCTGTGGCAGGACCTGAAATGAGCATTTAATGCTCAAAAACCTACAAAGAAGATTAAAACTCTGCAAAGAAGAGTGTGCTAAAATTTCAAATGATATATATTATAATTACTGATATCAAATTATAGTAAGGGTTTGGTTCCAGTTATTGCTGCTAAAGGTGGTGCTAGCAGTTATTAAGTTTAAGGGAGCAATTACTTTCTCACATGGGTGATGGGCATTTGATAACTTTTTTCATTAAATAAATGAAATAATCATTTTAAAAATATGTTTTTTTTTACTTGGGTTCCCTTTGTTGAGTGTTTCTGTAGACATTTTGTCTAAAGATCTGAAACCTTTCAGTGTCACAAATATGCAATAATAGAAGAAATCAGGAAGGGGGCAAGTACTTTTTCATGGCACTCTATTGTTTTTCTGTCGCATTGTTTTGCTGAATTGCATTTTTGTGTAGCTCTATACTGTAGCTGTAGCTTCATAATTATATAGCTGTCAATATAGGGTTCTGTATAATTGTACAATTGTATAAATGTGTAGTTGTAGACACGTAAAGTTTGCACAGTTCTATAGATGCAGTGTTGCACGTACACAGTTCTTAATCTCTATCTATTTCTGTCATTTCCAGCTCAAAGTCAGCCAGGAGCCCAAACCCAAGAGAGGCCGGCGCAGTCAGAACCCCGAGCCCAAAGAGGAGGTGTGTTGCGTGGACGAGGTGGTTCGGTCCTCCATCTTACACATACAGGCTTGTACATATCGGGAATGACTGACTAGACCAGTTAAGCCAGGGCTTCATACACTGTGTCTTGGTTTGGCAGGATTGGAGAATAGGACCAGGGAAGAAAGGCTATATCATAGCTCATGATTTATGCATTCCTCCTTTTCCCTTTTACCTCATTCTGCCATTTTGGAAAGCCTGCTTATAACTTTAAACCTGTCTCATTGCTGCAGTGAGACCCTGTCAGTTTGGGAGAGAGCAGACAAGCACACTGTCCCCATAAGTGCACTTCTGACAGTGACGATTATGACAGAATTAAAAGAGGTGCTGTAGGTCTGTGAAATAACTGAGAATAGAGCTATTCGAAAGAGCAACTCAATAGTGCATTACCGTCATTTATACAGGGAGGTCTGTTTTTTCAAGTTCCCATATGTGCATGTGGTGTCATAAGCATGCACACCCTGTCATCTTTTTGTGACCCGTGACTCCATCTGCACCCCCATCTCAGGACCCTGAGCCCGAAATGGAGGCGGTCAGCTCCAGCCAGGAGATCCCCTCCATGCCCCATCAGCCAGAAAAGCTGTCAGTCTCCACCCAGACCAAGCGGGCTAGCGTGGCTTCCCCACGAACCCTGCACCGCTCTACCCAGACCAGCAGCGACGGCACCTGCCAAAATAAGTGCCATGAGAAATACACCAAGATCTTCAGTGACGTGAAGGAGATGATGAAAGCCGACAACAAGCGCGAGACCGAGCGGGTGGTCAGGGAGGCCCTGGAGAAGGTAAGGGGGAGGGGACCTCCCCTCTGCCAAAAAAACAAAAAAATGAAGATTGGTGTTACATATCTTCTCATAGAAATTATTTTTGAATTATTTTCTGTTGAGATTCAGGTGGTTTCCTTGAATGAATGGTTAACATAACACAATGGACTAGCTTGTTTAACTCAGGGTGCTGGGGGGGGGGGGGGTGTGACAGAGAAACAACAGAATTTACTGAAGCCTAAGTGTAAACAATGGGTTCTGATGCTAGATGTCCATGATGTGTCTTGTAAAAAGTTGCGGACGGAGATGGAAGAGGAGAAGAGGCAGGCGGTGACAAAGGCAGTCTCCAGCGTCCAGGCAGAGATGGAGCGAAAATGCAAACAGGTGAAGGAGAAGTGCAAGGAGGAGCTAGTGGAGGAGGTGAAGAAGATGGTGTCACAGCACAAACAGCTCATCTCCCAGACCAAGAAGAAACAGTGGGTGAGTCTCTCTCTCGCTCTCTCCCTCAGACACACGCACACACACACACATACACACACTTCATTGCCTTGAGCCACGTGTCTCACTGTCACATGGACTTCTCGCTCAGCGACGGTTGTGGCAGTTGCAGTTGAGAGCCTGGCTGCCTGCTCATTCATCCATGTCTGGTGCATGCACAGTGAGTGCGAGGGAGGCTCTTAGCAATGTTTGCGACTGTTGGCAGTCACGCTGTGTTCTGTGTCTCTCAGTGCTACAACTGCGAGGAGGAGGCCATGTACCACTGCTGCTGGAACACCTCCTACTGCTCCATCAAATGCCAGCAGGAGCACTGGCACGCTGACCACAAACGCACCTGCCGCAGGAAGAGATGAAGGCTCCGCCCCCACCCCGCCCTGTCCTGCCCAGCCCAACCCTCCGTCTGCTCTGTGAACACACACTGTTTCCCCCATTAATCCCATTTGCACCTGTCTTTCAAACAACAGAATCTCTGCATCGTGCTCGAGGACTTCTGTTTCCCCTCTCTCTGTTTCTCTCTCATCCTCCATCTCTTTCTCCATTTTTTTTACCTCCATCTCTGTATAAATTCTTCACAAAAATCACAGTAAGAACTTGATGCAGCCATGGCTGGAACACAGTGTTTTTTTTCCCTGTCTTATGATCGAAGTGATAATTCTACCTGTTGATGAAAGTGTTATTTAAGAGTGTAGCTAAAGGTTAGCATTACAAAAAAGCATATTATCTACATTTTGCAACAGTACAGGTCTACCTAAATTTTAATTTTAACCTTCAAAAAATATGCATAAATGAGGTTTATATATATACATGACTGTGTTTCTGTATGTGTGTATTTACACACAGTATACACATATACATATACTGTATTTACACACATACGTACACACACACCCATAAGGGTTTTAAAGATGAAACAGGGATTTTAAATCCTATATTGCTTTAAAAGCAGTAACGATGGTATGAGGTATAATGAAAGGATTTTTTGTTTGTCCAATTCTCAAAGAATATTGTATCATCTTCCTTTAGTCTTTCCATGACTGATTTTGGGAACAGGGTTATGATGTCAGGTTTCAAACCTGATTAAAAGGAAATAATGACTTTTATTATGCACATTTGGTTCCTTCTAAAATATGCTGTCATTTTTATGGGGAAAAAGTTAGAGTTGGCCATTTTTTAGGGTACACAGTTCTGGAGAATATAGACATCTTTGCTGAGCTGGATCTTGGATGGGGTTGAAATATTTTAGCTACTCTTTCTTTTCAACATTTGCACATTGTTTATTTCCCAAACCCAGAAACGGCCAAAATGCTACCTTTGTTTAATCTATCAGAAAAGAAATGCTAAGTGATTATTTTTCTTGTTATGTGGCGGTGGGGGGGGGGGGGGGGGGGTGGGGGGGGCGGGGGGGGTTGGGGGGGGGCGTGGTCATTAGTGTCATTGTTACTGTGATATTTACAGTGTGATGTACTGGGACACTTGGGTATGGGACATGGGGACAGCTATTTCCCCCACTGTTTTCTTGTAGTTTAGTAAGACAGTGCCTGTTATATGAGCACCATCATTGTACTTAGCATGGTGATTACAGTTTGAATATGCCACAACAGAATTTTAAAAAAATTCCTGGTTGAAAAGGCAGGCAGGTTTGGATGGACCAATATAAAATATGACCCATTTTTATTACCTTTTTTAAATTATGTTAAGTAAAATGTAATGTTAATTAAGCATTTATAAACGGGGGTGTTTTCCCCCTTTTTATTTTGTTTTTTAAGATGAATACAAGTGGCAATGTAATTGCCAGTTTTATTTTGTTGAAAAATAGTAAGATTAGCCTGCTTCCTGAAATTGGAGTCAGCATGCAGGCTCAGGAGATGGCACACTCCCCTGCAGGCGAGTTAGCCAGGGAGCTGGAGCAGTTATGCTTCTCAGCTTAGCTGCCCATTCGTTCGTTCTCATCTCTCGCTCGGTGTGTGTTTGACTTGTTTTTATTCACATAATCATTGCACTACATGTAAATAAAGAAAAAAGCTTTTGTTCCATTTTTTTCCAATAGCAAGTCATTTCAATGTCAAGCCACTGTGCCAGTCTTATTGTGAATGCGAAGTGTAAATGCTTATTTTTCAGTTTCTCATCATACGTGGGCCAGAAGAACACAGTTGTCCTGTGGTTGAGATCACAGTTGCAAAGTGTCTTTTGTGTCAATATGTAAAACACCACTGACTCTTATGTAAGGGCAACAGAACCTGTACATTCTTGAATGTACAGTACTAACCACAACTTATTTTATATTTGTCCATCCCTTGTAAAAATGACTATTTGTGCTATTCTCTGAAGTGGAAATATTTTGATGTATAATCATTCCAGTCTAACACATTGCTGGTACTTGCATGAAAGTATGTATGCGTGTGTGTGTGTGTGTGTGTGTGTGTATGCGTGACCACGCATGTGTACATTTTGATTTTCCCCCATATGTTCTCATCAACATTGCACTTCTTGAAATGATGCAATATAAAAATTATTTTTAAAAAGTTGCCGGAAGGTTATTTGACTTTTTTTTTAAAGCTTAATTGATGGATAAATGGATTGTTTGTAGTGAAAAGAGATTACGAATTCTTGACTAAATGGAGAGATTGTTTCCTGTCAGTGGAATTCTTGGCTGTCCATATGTACATTATTACTGTGGCTTTCAGTTTTCTATGCTCTTCCATTTTTTAAAATGCTTTGGCTAGCATTATATAAAGGTATTCTATGTGCTAACATGGAACAATAAATGTAACTTCGACAAATTACTCCTGGTCTTCAGAAAGCATTTCTTTGGAGGTAATTGCTTAATTATGAATATTGAATAGCCTTGTCTTGTCCTATTTTCATCATTCATGAAAAAAGATGAAAATCTTCATTATAAGATATTGTTTGTTATCAAACCTTAATTTGTCTATATATACAACAAAGCATAGACAAATGAGATCAAAATCAAGCCTTTTTGGCTGTACACACCAGTGGAAGGTTTTGCTTTGGGATAAGGAGTTATGTTGAAAAGAATACTTACTCATCCCTACTCTGTTGGGCCTTTCACACTATTTTGGTGTTCTTTTGCATCTAGTTGTTTTGGATGCTTTTGTCTGGGTCAACAGAATCAAATTCCTGCAAGGACCAGATCCATTTCCGATCAAGTTCGAGTCGAAGTTTGAGCACCATCCCCCGCAGTTACTCACATTTCAAAATGGGTCTTTCTGAGTGAGAGTAACAGATTCCCTCCACTGGATCTGCCCTCTTAGAGCAGTATGGACTGTGCCTGTTGCTGCACAGCTGTTGCGTAGAGTGGTGGGATGGAATGTATGACAGCTCAGGTAGAATGGCATTGGGATGTTAGAATCGTCCTTGATAAAGGAGTAGTGAGGTTAGTAGGTGGGGAAGCAGATCAGGCAGGAGGTGAGGGATCATCACAGAGGACATTAACTTCTTTTCTACAAAGGATACAAGATCATCTGTGGTTAAAGTGGGGGAGGGAAAGGAGACTAATTTAGTTAGGAAAATGGCGAGCATTGTTGGACTGAACGGTCTGTTCTCGTCATTATGTTATGTTATGAGAGGACAGTTGGTGCAGATCAGGAGTAACAGATTGTGTTCTGGGGCCTCTTTTATAAAAAGGTCTTATGAGTAAACCATATTAAATCGTGGCTTATGCAGAAGACCATGACCAAGTAGGCATTTAGAAAATTTCACTTTGATGTGGATATGATCGTATCTCTACTTAGTTTACACTAGTAAAGTTAATTTCCTGCTGCGTATATGGAGGTACTGCATGTTTGAGGCCTGTGCATGAATCTCCAGTGGGCTGTATATGCGCTTTAAGAAAAACATTTAATTCATAGTTCTTGCCGTGATCAAAATGTTGAAATGCAAACTTAAGAAGAAAATGGCTGTTGTTGGCAGCTTTCACAAAACAGGGTAAATGTAAAGCATTTGGGTGCACATGGGTTCAAACTGAAGTTCATTTGAGATTTGTACATCACTTTGAACCAATGCAAGTGACTTTTTTCACTCAAAAGTTATTTTTTATAAATCATAAAACAACTTGGGAATTGATTTTAAGATTATATTTAAGATTGAATCCAAGAACATTTTTAGAAATGAGGCCCCTGGAGGGAAAGGTCGGCTTAGAGGCACCGCTCAAAACCGAATCCAATCATTCAATGTAATGACATTACATGACCTGTAGTCATCTCTGATGACTGAGGCACAAACCTACATCGGGCTAAAAAATTTGAATAATGTCAGTGATGTGTGTGCAATTTAGTTACCACCCATGTACCAGACACTCCACTCCTAAGTGTTGAGTGTTAGAATTACGGTGCAGACCTCCCAGAATTATCTTGAATTCAAAGGACCAGTGGTGGACGTGCCCTCTCGAGTCACATCCAATTGAAAAGAATAACTGACAGGACAGTCATTCAAAGTAACAACGTTTCCAAGAACCTTCCTGGAAATGCTGGGTAAATGTTCCCAACACTCAAATTTGTCACAGGATACAAGGAATATTAACTATTGGTACTGTGTATGGTAAGTTGATGCAGTGATGGCACATCTGGCATTTCAATACTTGGATTTGAACCATTATCATTTTTCATGAATAAATGATAAATCATCATTACCAGTAAATGTGAGGGTGATGCGCCATTAATTTGGACCAATAACTTCTTGGGAAAATAACATTTTCTTAGACCGCTGTTCTGATATTCTGGTCATAATATTATCTCACAGCTGCATCTCAATCCAACTGGAATATTCTCAAAAAGTTGTCTAAATATTTCAAGAATACTAGCGAAACAACAACCAACTATCATCATTAGCCCTATCCCACTTTTGGAATTTGGAGTAGAAAAACTCACTAAATTACAGATCATATTACTTATCACTGTTGTTGGATGTGGTAAATGGTTTTGGTTGGGACCGGGGTTAGGTTTGGTTTTAAGGTTAGGCATTGAGATTTGTTTTGGGGTTAAATGGCTTTTTTGGCGAATCTGTTGGTCAGCAGTTTTCTCATTTATCAAATGGTGTTTTTTGTTTGCTTATTTTCCCATGTGAAAAATTTATTGCACCATGGGTGAATTTGTGTGAATTCAGGCAGCACATCTGTGGGCCAAACAGGCTCCTATGAAATGTTCTTTTTTAAATACCTTTAATTATGTACAAAAACAGAAGTTTCAAACACACCTGAACCATACAAATTTTTTTTCAGTAACCAACAATATTTACAGACGCCATGCAGACACTCTTACAAGAGGCCTATCATTTCCAACTGAAAGATGGAAATCACGTCATAGAAATGTCTAAAAATTATGTGCACAGTTTTTCTTTAAAAAGGAAAATCTTTCTTTTATTTGGGAATGACATCATTATTATCATCAAATCATCCAAACACAGACTTGTAAGACTTTTTTCCTCTTTAAAAAAACAAGAAAAAAAATTGTCGTCACTAAAACACCTTGTAAACCAGTTCCCATAAATAAACATTAGGTTGATAAAAAAAGAACCATTTGAATCTTTCACAATACAGGTGCATCACTGTAAATCTGTCTGACCTGCCCACACTGGTGCTCCACTGTTCAGGTATTGTACTCCCCTGTGTACATAGACACACCCTTGGGCTCCTCCATTCTGCTTCATTATAAGAAAAGCAAAAGCACATGCTCGATTTCAGATGGAAAAAATAAAAGTGACCTGTGGGTTGCACTGATTGTTTGATTTCAAACAATGTGTTTGAGCCAACTGTGATGATTTATTTATGATATATTTAACTGTGTAGATTGAGTAGTGAAAATCTTTTTATATATAATATTTAATTCATTTTTTATCGCTGTTGAGTTTTTTCCTGGAGGGTGAGGCACTCACAAAAATGAGCATGCTCATGGGTTCTGTCAACATTGTCCTCAAGGCCAACTGGATGCAATGTTTTGAGGTCTGAGTCTGTGGTTTTTCATCTAAAAAAGCTTCCATGTGGTTTTCTGTTCTTTGGGCTATTCTAAATGAAATGGTCACACATGTGCCCCCTAATGCACAGCAGACATGTTAAATTGTCCTGTCAAAAATCAAAGCAAAAAAATAAAATAAAAAATCCACTGGAGGACATGTGTTGGGGGTAGGGGGGACTTTACTTGCCGTTTGTACAGTATTCTACACTGCTTCTATTAATGCCTTATAAGTGGCAATAAAGGCATCTGCCGAATTCATAAATGCTACCAATAATATATCTTTAATCATCAACCTTTCAAACAGTACTTTAGCACTAAGCAAATATGTAAAAATGGATTGAGAAAAACCTCAAGACTCAATACTTACATAATATGCCAAACATTATGCACTATAAAATTTTAAGTATATTGTACAATTAAACACAGTTCTTCATTGGTATTGTCATGGTTACTGGCATATGCATGTAATTATGAACTCCGGTAAGGAAAACCGGTGCTGTGTGACCAGCAAATCAGCCATCCATTGTTCTCTCAACTGTCGCATGTTTAGAGAACAAGTGCCTTGTGGCAATAAAACCCTAAAATAAATTCTTGTTTTTAAAATTCAAATCAAGTTGTACATATTGTAACAATAATGAAGAGGACAGCAGCTCCTGTTATTTTTATAGGGTTTTTGTAAGCCGTCGAAAAACATCTTGAACAACACTAACTAAAATTTTGCACGTATGTTAATGATTCTTAGTGATACATTAAGGACAGTAAGCCTGTCCTTTCCAGACAAATAGCAGTCATGATAAAAGCTCCAGACTGAAATAGTCAATTATTTATGCTTAAGACTGTTTTATATTATTTCTTGATTAGCCTTTTTCCTCCCCTCCAGTGTATATGCCTTTTCCGTCAGTGGATTTTATATTATGGGTGCTTTTGAAGATCTTCCACTGGGAGTGCAACTTCAAACAATGCACTTCACATCTGTTTTCATCTACAACACACCCCATGCATGTAAGAAGTACTGCATATCTAAAACATTTCAATGGTGAATCCTAGGTCTTTTTTTAATATATATTTATATATATATCTATGTATTTATATATTTATAGTTTTTATAAACTTGTAGTGATCCTATTCACCCAAGATAATTACAATATTTTATATTAGCAAATTTTTAAAGAGTGAAACATTTGCAAATGTCTTCTCTCATATATTTCTGAACAGAACAAAATAAATAAAAAACAAAAAAAGCTTTTGTACATAATTACATGGCATGAAGAAAGGTAGTGTTATACTTTCTTGGAACAGCCTTACTGAGCACATGAAAAGTAAAGACGTTTGTTGACTTTTGTTTAACGTACATCAAGGGAGTCATCTCTTCCTAATGAGCAGTGATCACTAACAGCTAAATTGGCAGCCAATCAATTTTTTTCAGTGATGGGGAAGGGAGGCTTTGCAACTTATCAACTGCTTTTGTGATTACAAGAAAAGTATTTTTCGAAGGGAAGGAACTATTAGTTCATATGGGTGACAGCACAGCTGACATGCTACAGGTTCCGAGAAACCTCACACTCCCACCATCAGTATTTCGTACCTCCCATCAGCCTTTTACGAACGCAGGGCAAGGGGTGCCCTACGCCGCTGATTCACTTACATTGTATTCCAACAAAAACAGCAAACAGTAAACAACGTAAAGTACAATTTGCCACAGTTATGTAAATATAAAAAAATACCCTGGCCTCTTAGAGGGTGGATTATTAAAAACAAAACAAAAAAAAACAAAGCAACTTCAGCACACATAAAGATGAAAATATAGAACCACACTTGTTATAAAATACATTTCCAAAGCGAGAAGCAGGTGGTAGAGCGGACTCCAACCAAGCCCCTGCAATTAAGGAAAGCAGCGGCCGGCTTCCACTGACCTCAGGTAAAAGTGAATTCTCTTTGCCAATATCGGTGCAGTTCCCGAAGTAGCACTGACACACACACATGCACACACACGCACACACACACACACACGCAGTAATCTCTCAGCTTTCTTGTTCTTCTTTCGTTTTCTTTCTGTGTGCATCCTGTATTTTGGACTTAACATGTTATTTGCTCTACATACACACAGTACAGTGCAGTGCGGTCCTTTGAGAGGCCATTAGGAGGGTGGGCGGGGCCAAGTGGGACGGGGGGAGGGGGGCTACATGTTATAGGCCACGTAAATGGGGTCGAGCTGGTCGGCCAGGAATCCATCCCGTAAGTGCATCCTCTGCTTCTCCCCGCGCGAGTTGATGGGGATGACCCCGATGTCCACCACTACCACCACCCCCACGATCAGGTAGTGCTCCTCTAGGACCACATTGGTTACCAAGGGAACCAGGTCCAGGGCTTCCTGCTCCGAGCCGTCCAGCTCCACCACCACCACAAGCAGGTTGGTCCAAGTAAACACTGCGCTGTAACAGAAGTCCAAAGAGGCCTGTAAGAGCCCAGCACACGTTTATATGCATGCGCTCATTTTCTTTTCCACACTAGGTGGCAAAAAAGGGGGCAATGCTAGAAAAAGAACAATATATGTGTAGGCCAATGAAAGGTCAGGTATGTCCAGGGAAAAATTTAAATTAAAATATATTTTCTTGAAAGCAGTGAATTTATCGACCTGTTTTGTTTTTGGAAAACTTTATTCATTTAATTTTGTGGCACGGTCAAAATGCACTTCTCTGTGATTTCAAAGGAGAAACCCCGGCTTGACTGATGCATTTGTAGCTGTTTCACATTCTCATTTCAGTCTAGCTGGGTCATCGTTTTATCAGATACCAGGAGAATATCTAGCACTGGGCCATTAAAGCATGACAAAGCGCTGGATACTCTCCAGGTATTAGGTATATACTGTATAAATAACAAGCCTGGATGGTCTCAATGGCCTGTGCGCATTGTAATGTTCTTGTGTGCGTGCTTTGTGCTGTGCCACATTGGAAAACATTCTGGCCTGGCGCCAGAGGGCAGACGCACAGCACGCACCATTCTGTGATGCTCTTGTGGGTCCTGATCACCGAGGTCTCGATGTCGATTGGATGGTACCTCATGCCCCGCAGCTCCATGGCCTCGTCCAGTGCACCCACCACGTAAAGGGCATCGTGCCTCTCTGGAGAAACATGCAGCAGGGCGTCAACCGCAATCTAAAGCCCGGGGTCCTGGGAGCCCCATTGTGTGCCATGGCTTTTTTTTTTACGTTTGGTTGGGTCGGTGGTTTTGTGAACTCTTCAGGGGATAACTTCTCTTGTTTTCTGCATGACTCCTTGTGTTCTGAGCACCCTGGATAACTTGTGTGTGCTGGCTGCACAGTGGTGAATTAAACCCACTGAGGGCAGGGCAGCAAGAATCACTGGCTATTTCAGCTGCATCTTGGGTCCCTACCTATTCCTACCAGTGTCATCTTGCTTTAGGGCAGTTATGGCATGCTTTATGGAATTATAGGGAGGTTAGTATCTACGACTTGGACCACATTTTTAGCTTGGCTAAAGTTAGCTTTACATGTGGTGCTTTACTGATGCTGCACTTCAACTTGATAGTCTGGGAATGTTCCAGCCCTATAACCCCTGGATGCACTTATGTTCTCTTAACATTTTAAGTGGCTCTGGGTGAAAGCCCCCCCCCCCCTTCTGAACTCACCTCCGCAGGCATCTGTGAGCTCTGTCCTCCGGAGGAAGCCCAGGTACCCGGTGCGGGCCCAGATAGTCTGGGTGTCCCCAAAACTGAGTCGCGAGTTGAAGTGATCCGACTGCAGTGACTCGTCACCGTAGATGGTGAAGTAGCCACTGGCGTTGTGGCCACTGTGGACCCAGATCTGTGTGTGTTTGTGGCAAGGTGGGGGTGGGGGAGGGGGTGTTGTATGGAGGAGAGATTTACTATTTTTAAGATGCAATGCAAGACATTTTCCAGCATAACAACACACAGTATGCTTACTTGGCCAGAACCCCACCCTAAATTCAGTTTCTGTTGCATTACATTTCTTAAAAAACCTGTCATGAAATTACAAGCATTCCTCATGCTAGCAATGCTAGATGATCCTGCACTTTTATTTTTAATCATAATGGTTTGTATGTGTGAAGAACTACAAACCCATGTGCAGGAGGAGGTCATGTTTCTTTTTATTTTATTACTGTTGTTGGTTGCCAAGGGCAACACAGCTTTTTGGGGGGCCTGCCTACCTCCTGAGAAAGTGCAAGAGGGACAAAGACAGCTGACTGAGGCATACTGCAGAGGAGCATCAAGCCCATTTTCTTAATTTTTAATCATTATTCAAGATGATTTTTATACCGTAGCAATATTGCATTTTTCGATTTCAACAATAATCTAACACGATTCCTTGAATGTAGCATTTAATAATATGGGAATATGTACATATATAGCTCATGTGTAAATAGTTGCCCTGGCTGCTGAATGTGTAACAGCACTGTGTAATCTATAAGCCCACCTCTCCCAGGTGCGAGTCTCCCAGAGGACCCTTGGTTTCAGGGTTGGCGATGATGATTCTGACGCCGGGTAAAATCTGTGAGTGACACCGTAAAACAGAAAAATGTAGTAAGAACACAGACCCCAAAAAAGGTACTAAAAGGTCCATTAATCAAAGCGAAAAAACTGCGCACTTCTCTCCATACAGTTACTGTAGTATCACCAACAATGTTTTACCGCCTTCATCAGGGTGTACTGCTGAAACATGTAGGTGATTTTCAAATAAAAAATATTTTTAACTGCATGGAAAGAAGGGTGCGATTTTGACAATTTCGCATAGAATTCAGTTCCCCTTAAAAGTTATGGGTTCTGTACAAGTGCTCTCCATCTGCCAGAGGTTCAGACTCACCTTTCCTGACTCCATGAGGGGTAGACTGTGAGGGGACCCCCGCTCCACCAACCGAACCCTGGAGCCAAAGGAAGCACGCAGCTCAATGCAGGGACATCATTACTGGACATTAATACTGCAGCTATCACATCTGTCAGGCAGGGCAATGTTGCTGGAAGTAGCTTGGTAACGGTACATTTCAGCTTCGTTTATGGGGGTCTAGCCTTTTAAAGATGTGAAGAGCAGGGAAGAGCAGGGTTCGGCTCTCAGCTTCAGCAATTAAACCCTTTACCTCTCTGAAACTGTCACTGCTCTTATGGTAACTGTCCACAGACCGATCTCATTCTCAAAAAAATTTGAGACGGGGACATTCAGTGACATCCATAGAGACATTCAATCAAACATGCTTAGACTGTGTGAGGGTAATTCAGTCGAACCCTCTGGATTAACCAGTCGCCTTATCTCAATAAAATCTACTTTTCCCAGCATACTGAAATACAGTCAGAAGTTTGTGCCAATGAAAATTAGTCTTCATCGAATAATTGACATCACTGGTTGTGTTTCATTTTGTTTCATTTTCGGTTTTGTTTGAATACATTCAGAATGAATGCAAGTCAGAATGAAGCAACTTTTGGGTGAGGAATACGCTTCATCTTCATGAAGCATATGCACTCCGTTTTAACAACTCGCAAGCTACAGACCATGAACTACATCAAGGTTCCCACTCATTTTAGAAAATCATCCAGGACTTTTCAAGGACAATTTCCATGACTTAGACTTACAGACATGAAACATGGACAATGGTAGGCCAAAGCCGGTTGTGGACTGGGGGGGTGGAGGGTGGGGGGGCGGGGGTGCAATGTGCAAGTACCATAACCATTCAAAACTTTGTGCTACTGTGTAATCTCAGCAGCTAATAAAAATGAGAAAAGCAGAGAAAATACAGAAAAAATACATTAAAAATCTCAGCTCTAAATATACTGCTTAATAGCTTGACTTGTAGCCTAGCCTACAATTTTCCAGGACCTCACAAATATTTCCAGGACATTTTGTACATTTTCTCATTTTCCAGGTGTTTTCCATGACTTGGAAAACTAGTCGATAAATTTCCAGGTTTTCAAAGTTTTCCAGGACGAGTGGGAACCCTGTACATGTATGCCTGCTGAAAATGCTCCTTAATCATCATTCAACATATCAGAGTACCACCAAGTACCTGCTGAGCTATTCATTTATGGTATGGAATACATTTGTATGATTAATTAAACTAATAGCAGCCAAAATAGCTTTTACTCTGAAAAAAATATGACTCACCACTATTCGTTTCAAAAAAAACAATTTAATACATACCAACACCTCAAAATGTTAAAGACAAAACATTAAAAGACTACATAATTTAATAGCTTTATTCCAAAAATGCTACATGAATCAAATATGATGATATTCCTTCATTCACTAAATTATTTTTGAACTTCTTTAACTGTATTTTATTAAACAGCGATGATTGTGGTTGGAAAGAGGCAAACAAATTCTTTGCAAAGCTTCACCTCTCTATAAAAGCTCCTACCTCCAGAAAAAGGCACCACAATTCTCAGGCACACAACCTTCTCTTGCATTTTTCGGCCTCAGAATTTTAAGGCATGTTTGACTGAATACAAAACTTAAGTCTAAATGTACTTTACTGAATCTAGATGTTTCAGAGCAAGATCAGTGTGAATGGACCTGCCTGGGGTTCTCACTGAAGAGGAGCTCCTTAGCTCTCAGTAGGACTGGCTCAGTAGGAGTGTCCAAAGGGAAGACTCAGGCAGAATTCCCAGATCGATTCCCACTTCCACATAATTTCTGCCAAATTAATGAAATTAATGGCCAGACAATATGCCAACAGCCCCCAAACCACTGACCTACTGCAACAAATCATTAACCATGACACACAGCACACAGAGAACAGGCATACCTACCTAAAAGACTGAAGAGAATCAAAAGCTCCAATTTAGCATGGGCCGCGCTATCCAGATAATGACTTGTGTGACCTTCACATTAGAGCCCCTGAATTTTATACATATTACTGGTTTACTCCCAGTTAGCGCAAAATGTTGTTGTTAAGATTTACAGTGTTGCAGGGAGGTCATGCAAGGTTGTGGTTGTTGCAATGTTCTTACCATATTTATTTCATTACCACCCCCAAACCATCCACAATGCTCCAGCTACGTGATAAATATGTCCTGATCAGGCTTGTACTTTCCCCTCCACAGGTCAAGACTTTAAAAAAGTATTTGCAACCCAACAAAATCACATTCCACATGCAAAAATCATTTTTAGAAATGTAATTTGGTGAGAGGGTCTGTATAGGTTTAGGTTAAATGCTCTTCCCAAGAATGCAACAGTAGTGCCTCATTCTAATTAACAAGCAACCTTCCAGCTTTTCCTGTAAAAGCCCACTAAAAATCTCACAGCTGGGATTCAAATGCTGCCTGTAGTCTAATGGAGAATCAGGAACACACCCTCCAAACAGCATGCACACAAAAAGCAATACTGGAATAAAGGAATGGAAAAAACTGGAACAGCAAAAATACTCATATTATCAGTTCTCAATGTACCGCATACAGGATTAATGAACTGTCTGTTGACCTTAAAAACAAGAGAGCAGAAGGACTGCACATGAAGACCCCCATTTACTCACTTACTCATTTCTGATAATAACTCAATGCCACCTGGGAAGTAAGCAGAATGAGTAAGTTAAATCTAAGTGAATCAGGGATTTGTATTCCACAACGCATTTTTCTGTGGCTATGGTTTCCCCATTGCCACTGCCATCAGAGCTCATGTTTTCCATGCTTGGAGTCACAGCAGTGATCCTGAATATTAAAATGGTGTGATGTACAAACCGTGTTGTTTTTTTTCCAGGCAGTCCGCTATTTAACCTATTTTTGAGCTTCACTGATATATGTAGTTTTATCCTCTGTCCAGCACAATCAGCATTCCATCTTCTGTGCTTTGAACTGATTCACAGCACTTACCTGTAGTTTGACTGGATTGACTGCATTCAAGTGTGATTTTGATTGATGGGCAGTACTTATCTGTGATTTGTACAGACTGACAGGTATCATTCACTGTTTTTTTGGATTCACTGATAGCTCTTACCCACCAGGGTACAGACTGATACAGAAAGAAATTCACTTCTCTATGGTTTGGGTACATTGAAATTGTTCACCTTTGAATTGACTGACAGTTTTTACTCACCTGTCGTGTCTCAGGGCACTCATGTCCACATATACAGTGGTTGGGTCAGGTCCAGATGTGCCCTGAAAGCATGATATTCCACAGTAAGCACAACATGGCATGAGTTAGCACAAGTTTGAGAGCACAGAATACTGCCTCGCTAGTCAAAATGGGAGCTTCATCACTCTCAGGCATACTGATGCTTGTCAATGCTTTGTCCTTCGAGAAACCCCAATGGGTGGAGCTATTGTACTGCAGACGGCCAATCACTGACTCATACTACATGAACCTGTCCAACGACTTTGATGTCCACAGGTAAAAAATACAATTGGTTAAAATAAGTCAGCCGGTGATAAGACATGGTAGTATTGTACAAAGCCTCAGTCTCCCATCACTAGATCTATCCTCCAAACAGGGACTGTGTGTGAATAAGAGGACTCAAGGAGATACCAAACTATCCATCTTCAAGGCACACAGGTCCCATTGGAAAAAATAAAATTCTGCTGGGGTGTATAACAAATCTACAGATGTGAAGCTGGAAACACTGTACGATAAACAAACAGAAACAAAAGACAATAATGGTTTGACTACACCAGAACCAAGTGTGCCTTCACATAGACATTTTAATGGAAGAGGAAAATTCACAATCACAGAAATACAACATGTGAGGCAGTAGGGGTGGGGGTTTGAGCTGCTGATGCGCTCAGAGTAGCAGTGGCCTTCACAATGCTCTCCTGGAATCAGTAGAGCCAAGGCCACTAGAATCAGGAGTGCACTCAGACTCAGATTCTGCAGACCAAAGACTAGTTTCTATCTGGAAAGGCACACTTTTCCGGCAGACTATATTGCTTAGTTTTCTTTTTTGATAATTCTAAATAGCTTGCTCATTGATAGTCCAGTTCCTAAAACATAAAACTACAGAATGGTTATCCCCCCCACCCAAACAAAAAACACGAACTTTATAGCAGTGGCGCCCAATCATGTGCCACGGAGGGCCAAGAGTATGGAGGTTTCATTCCAATCAATCACTTTACCAGCTGATTTCCCTAATTTGTTCCCTCAAAGGTGTGTTAATTTGCAAAATCGGGAGGTGAACTGATTGGTTGGAATAAGAACCTGCATACTCTCGCACCTCCATGGCACATTATTGGGCATCACTGCTTTATAAAGTATATAGGCAGAATCGTGTACTGTGTACACAAGTATACAGCCCTGGGAGGAAATACAGTTAAATATATAAACAAGTTAACATACAAGCAGTAGTGATTTTTGACCACTTGGATGTTTTAACAATGAGAATTTGGCTAAAATTCCTTAAGTATCTAAACATTACATTGATTCATGTTTCCATTTCCTTGTGTCACCGACAAGAGCTCTTTGGTTTGACTGTTGTATATAAAATTATGATTATTAATCTCTTACCACAGTCCTGTCTCTTTTTTTCCCTCAAGACCTTTTTGAATATGGTGTTTTCAAACACCTCTCAAGGGTGGATATTCAATAGACAGCCCTCTTTGCAGTCATTGAGGAGCTCCACTCTGCAAAGGAGGCTTTTCACTCCCATTCTGATCTTTAGAGAGTTCTCTGCAGCACCTGACTCAATTTACCACCAGCTCCTCCAGTCTTCCCTGACTAAGTTGGGGATCTGTGGCCCAATTCTTAAAAGGATTGCTGATGTTCTTTTTTCTTTTTTTCCAGGTTGAGGGTATGCAGTTGACACCTCAAAACCTCTCTATAGGAGTCCCCCAGGGTTTGATCCTTGGACCTCTCCTCTTCTTTCTCTTTCCAAGACTCTTGGTTCTGTGATCTCCCCAATGGTCTTATCACTGCTTATAAACACACCTATTCTCTCTTTCCCTCCCTTCAGTGCACTGTTCCATGACATGAGCTAGATGGGGAACCATTGCCTGAAGCTCAACTTGACTGAAACTGAGATGCTATACTTCTTGGCTAATTCCTCCACCTTGCTTGGCGTTCCACTCAGTCTGGAGGGCACCACTGTGTTGACCTCTTCATTTTCTAGGAATCTCTATGTGGTACAGAATGCATGTCCAACTGGACTCAGATTGGGTGAATGACTTTGTCAAGAATCTTACTGTTTTTGTATTTGAAAAAGTCTATTGTTGTTTCAGCAGTATATTTGGGATCATTGTCTTACTGTAGGATGAAGGGCCATCCAATGAGTTTGGAGGCATTTGCTCAAACTTGAGCAGATAAGATGCTTCTACTTCAGATTTCATTCTGCTGCTGTTATCAGCAGTTACATCATCAATGAACACAAGTGAGCCAGTACCTGTAGCAGCCATACATGCGTAAACCATAGCGCCCCCACCACCATGTTTCACAGATAAGAGGGGTGCTTTGGATCTTGGGAAGTTCACTTTGGCCGCCACACTTTGCTCTTATGGGTTCTTCTTCATTATAGTGAGAATTCTTTTGTCATCAACTGTAGAGGTCTTCTTAACCTACCAGGCCCTTGGCGATTACTGAGCTCACCAATGCTCTCTTTCTTCTTAATACAGTTGATTACAGTAAGTCTAAGGTTTGGAATGTTGACAAATGCCAATAACAGACTCCAAAGGCAAACAAAAGCCTAGAATCAAGATGAGATACATTACATGTCCCCCAGTACGGTCTCACAAGGCGAACAGGTCTGAGGTGAGGACCCAGACGAACAAGATCCAATCAACCCCTAACTATAGTGAACAAATACAAAACTAAGTTTACCCTGTCCGGAATAGGGTTACCGGGATCTATCCCTGGAGCCAGGCCTGGGGGTGGTGTCCACAGGCGAGTGCCTGGTGGCCGGGCAGCCCATGTATCTCGGCCAGGCCAGCCCGAAAAGACTATGTGAGAAAACCGACCCACCACCCACAAGGTTCAGGGTAGGAGTCGGTGCAATGCCCATCTGCATGTGGCAGAGAGGAAAACTTTGACTGTTATTTGTGCTTATGCACCTAATAGCAGTTCAAAGTATTCAGCCTTCTTGGAGAATGTGGGAGGGGTGCTGGACAAGGCCCCACCTACTGACTCCATTGTCCTACTTGAAGACTTCAATGCTCACGTTAGCAATGATTTCAACTCTCACCTCCGAGAGAGCTTTTCCCGTATCCCGGAGGAGGTTGGGGACATGGAGTCTGAATGAACCCTGTTCAAAACCTCTATTGTGGAAGCTGCTGCTAGAGGTTGGTGTCAAAAGCTGGTCGGTGCATGTCCTGGCGGCAACCCAAGGACCCGTTGGTGGACTTCAGTGGTGACAGAGGCTGTCAAAATGAAGAAAGAGGCATTCCAGGCTTGGCTGGCTCTGGGAATGATTCAGCAGACAGGTACCGACAGGTGAGAAAGGCTGCAGCTGCGGCAGTGGCAGAAGCAAAACCCAGGGCAAGGGAGGAGTTTGGAGAGGCCTTAGAGAAGGACTTTCGGTCGACCCCAAAGTGGTTCTGGAAAACCATTTGGCACCTCAGAAGGGGAAAGCGGGACACCGTTCAGGCTGTTGTCAGTAGGAATGGTGAAATTCTGACTTCAACTGGGGATATTGTCGAAAAGTGGAAGGAACACTTTGAGGACCTCCTGAATCCGACAAACACAACCTCCTTTTTGGAGGCGAGCTGGAGCAATCCAGGGGGGTTAGAGTCCATCTCTGTGGCAGAAGTCACTGGGGTAGTTGGAGAGCTCCTCAGTGGAAGAGCACCAGGGATGGATGAGATTCGTCCAGAAACGTTGAAGGCTCTGGATGTTGGTGGTGTGTCTTGGCTGACACAAATCCTCAATGTCACGTGGAAGTCGGGAACAGGAGTGGCAGACCGGGGTGGTGGTCCCCATTTTTAAGAAAGGGGACCAGAGGGTGTGTTCCAATTATCGGGGAATCACACTCCTATGCCAAGGTGCTGGAAAGGAGTCTTCGGCCGATAGTTGAACCTCAGATTCAGAGTTTGCTTATCCATGTATTTTGTTGATTTGGAGTAGGTATATGACCATGTTCCCTGGGGTAGCTTGTGGGAGGTGCTGCGGGAGTATAGGGTGCTGGGGTCGCTGTTGCGTGCCATTCAGTCCCTGTATACTCGGAGCGAAAGCTGTGTTCACATTCTCGGCATTAAGTCAAGCTTGTTCAGAGTGGGTGTCGGACTCTGCCAAGGGTGCACTTTGTCTCTTCTCCTGTTCGTGATATTCATGGACAGGATTTCAAGGCGCAGCCTAGGTATGGAGTGTGTCCAGTTTGGGGACAATGGAGTGGCATCTCTGCTGTTTGCAGATGACGTCGTTCTCTTAGCCTCATCATACTGTGACCTTCGATGCACACTAGAGCGGTTTGCAGCTAGTGTGATGTGGTCGGGATGAGGATCAGCACCTCCAAGTCAAGTCTGTGGCTATGGTCCTCCCCCAGAAAAAGATGGTTTGCCCTCTTCAAGGAAGGGAGGAGCAACTGCCCCAGGTGGAGGAGTTCAAGTATCTTGGGGTCTCATTCACGAGTGAGGGAAAAAGGGATTCAGAGATCGACAGCCATCTAGGTGCAGCAGCTGCAGTAATGCGGGCATTGTATCAGACAGTGGTGGTGAAGAACAACTAAGCCGAAAGGCAAAGCTCTAAATTTACCACTCGATCTTCCTCCCTACTCTCACCTATGGTCATGAGCTATGGGTAGTGACCGAAAGAGTGAGATCGTGAATACAAGCGGCCAAAATGGGGTTTCTCTGTAGGGTGGTAGGGCTTACTCTCCTTGATAGGGTGAGGAGCTCAGCTATCCGGGAGGACCTCAGAGTAGAACCGCTGCTCCTCCGCATTGAAAAGAGTCAGCTGAGGTGGTTCGGGTAAGGATGCCTGGGCACCCCTCTCTGGAGGTGTTCTGGGCTCAGCCACCGGGGAGGAGACCCAGGGGTAGACCTGGAGGGATTATAATCAAAGGCTAGCCTGGGATAGCCTTGGCATCCACCAGGATGAGTTAGTGGAAGTTGCTGGGGAGAGGGACGCCTGGGCTGCTCTGCTTGCCCCTTTGCCACCGCAACCCTGGATTAAGCAGCTTAGAGAATGAATGGATGGATGGATGGATGGATGTTTGGATTTCCATTAATATTTAGGAAATAAACAATTCATACCACCCAATTCAGTTCTCCTCATTTACTGTTTTCTCTATTTAATCTTTTCTGCAGGTGGCACTGCACTGAAAACGAACCTAGTTTTAGCCTATATTTACTTGTAAGGGCATCCAGATGGGGATGCAGCACCTGCAGATTTTACCCAAGGCTTTACTCTCTCACATGCAAGTATAGACATCTCTCTGTGTGCCATTCTAGTTGATTATACGTTGGCTTTTGTGACTTTTTCTGATGCTGTCCACTTTTCTAAGTCTTTCTGGATAAGGACATCTGCCAAATAATCATAACGCCATGAGCAATTAGTTTTTCTTTGGGAATGAATTTGACCTTAAAAAATGGACTGTGCTGTAGGATACAAGTTGTCCCTTTGTTGCTCAGGAAAAGAGTAGCTGCAAAGTGATTGTAATTTAATTTTGATAATGTAATTCAATCATTTTATCTTAATATATTTACAGGATGTGAGGTGAGAGTCCACAGCTGTGTTTACCAAATAGAGTTACCACAAACAAAGGGAAGGTAAATTAACAAAATGTACAGTAACCAGACACACAGGTACAAATAAAACAGATCAGCACTTATTATTGTATCTGTTGCTACTGACTGAACATGTGCTGTTAAGTTAAAGTTCCATTACTTTGTTCACTCTCTCAGTTCTCTATCAAATGCTTTATAACAGAGAAGAAAATACAACATTAAAATGGTCTGAATGTAGGGCTGCTGGCTGGCTCATCCTGTTAAGGCACTGTTTCAGTCCATGGCTGGAACCCACGGTCTGGTACTGAATCCAGACCAGGCCAGTGCCAACAATGTAAATATTTTAAAAGCATGAGATTTTCAGAAGTTTTGACATTTCTGTTTGTTCAGTCATAATTAACACATAATTAAAAGCACATTTTGCTATGTAAGCCCAATGTAAGACTGCTATATGCAACCACTAAAATTAGATGACAAAAATCAATATAAGGTCATAAATTGTAAGCTATCACTTCAGAAATGGGCACTGAACTTTAGCAATGTTCAAAAATACTCACCCACTTTTTCTTTAATCCCCAATTTGGAAACACTAATTCAAAAGCCTTTCAAAATCACAACTGTTTAATCCACCCTGATGCCCTGTGTAACTGAAGCACTTGAAAGTTTTTATTTTAAAGCACTTGAAAGTTTTAGTTTATTTACCATTAATTGTCACACCTCTGATCTCCTGCTCTTGAAGTTATAATGAAATGGCAAACGTGGACTGTTGAAAAGTGAACTTTGAACATATATTACACTGAATGCATGTTCTCTTAGAGAGACAAAACTCAATTTAAAATCTTATCTTCTGCTCTTCAGCTGATCTGCTCCTCAGACGAATTAACCCATGAGCCAATGACTATTTTCCACAGCGCAGTCCACAGAGTGCTACCAGAGGAATCTAGCACTGCGTTGTGGAGAGGCTTAAATCACCAATGACAACTGGAAGCCTGTGGACTCTAAGACTGGAGTGGACTCTAGCCTGTGGACTCTAAGACTGGAGTGAGTGGAGTGGCTCTGCTTTTTCCACAAACACAAAATGTCTGCTTTTCTCGCTTAGGTTTAATATAATGGCACAAAGTGCAATCTTTTAAACTCCTTAAAGAAATTAAGAAAATAAATCTCAAGTCCACAATCCTAAAATTCAAACACAGTTATTTTAAAAACATTTTTTTTTTGCATTGCATAGAACAACCTCCCCAAGAATCAAGTAAAAAAGCACCAAGCCCTGCCATTGCCCCATGACATCACACAGACCCAGCGCCAGCCGAACCAGTCACCAGAGAAGAAGAGCACCTGAGCCACAAGTGCAGATCTGACTCCCTCATCAGGACAGAATGGGGAGTGAAACGACAAAAAAAAAAAAAAAACCTCTACAGAAAACTACAGCCAACCAAAGGGGCATGTTAATGGGACTACAGCTGGAGGTCTACAAACAGCTAATTAAACTGATTGATCAGGTCCACAAATAATTCTGCCCAGGATTTAGGATTCCCAAAACAGTTTTGCATCTTTGCTCTCCAAGTCGCCTCAACAATTCAACCTATCCTCTTATTCAATGAATTCCCTGAAGGGGCCTTGCAGAAAGAACATTCTTGTCTTATCATTTGTAAAAGAAAAAGTAAAAGAAAAGATTTACATGCATTATCTCAGCTTAGATATTGATGAATATTTCTTAACTTTTAGTGTTAAAATAATGGGAACAACTAATATATATATACATTTCTTTCATAAATAGAGGAATCCCCATAGTAGCCAAGGAAAACATTAGGTTTCAGCATACCATTCTGTGCAAACCAATGTAGTCACAAAATGCATGAATAACTAACCAGAGTTATACAAGAACATATACACTGAGAGCCTCCCTAAAAACTGGTGACCCACACACAGGTATACCACCAAGCACTGGGAGCCACTGCTGGAACAAAACATATACGATAAATTATCGCACTGTAAGTAGATCCGTTCTTGTGGAGCAGAGCTAAAGATTACCACACCAAAGCTCTTCCATTTTCATCAAAATAGTTTGAGCCCAAAAATTCACAACTACATCATACCACTATCCAATATAATTAGCATCTTTCTTCCCATTTCTCTCTCTATCTCTTTCATTTGAGCTATCACTTACTGCTATATAGCGCTCACATCTGCACTTACAAAGTACCATCAAAGTCCAGACACACTTACAGTGAATTTATCTCACAAATATCCCTATACTTACTGCATTCACAGTCAGTTAAATTGAATACCTTCATTTCTGATTTTGTTTAAGGGTAACAAGTACATTGCAGTGGTTCCCAAACCTGCTCACAGGTGCATACCAGCTGAACATTCAAGCAAGCTCTCGTCCCTCTGGGGAAAGACTAAATGGACACCATGTTATCACACAGGGAGCCTTAGATAGGGGCCAGCAACTCATAGTTACAGGGAATTAATTAATTTAGTTCAAGTGAAATATGATGATGATCAATATTTCAGTCCAGCGTCAGTCATCAAATTCAACAGAAGAGGAAAACATGTACACTAAAATGACATCAAGTTACATTAATTTAGCAGATGCTCTCATCCAGAGCGATTGAATTAGTACAACAACTTACAGTCTAAAGCCGCAGCAAAGTCAGCCCATACAGCACAGAAAAGGTTTTTATTTTGATTTCCGTGAGGAGCCAAATTCTACATTCCTCTTCTTTATAGAGGGTATGCACATGACGTCACAGTAGGTGGAAGTCACTGTGGTTACACCCACTGAGTGGCAGAAAGACTACTGAGTGACAGCGTTAAGCTTGAATGCCGTGAAAACACAAAAAAACACATCTAAAATGGGAAAGAGCTGTTGTGCGATTGACTGTACAAATAGATTCAACAAGAAATCGGAGCTATCTTTTTGACAGACTGCCGAAAGCTAAAGAAAAGAGAAGCAAATGGATCGCTGCAATTCGCAGAAACAACTGGAATCCAGGCACCGAAACGTGGATTTGCGGTTGTCATTTTGTGTCAGGTATGCTGGATTTTTGGGTAAAATCATACCTTAAGTTATGCAGGCTACTGTACTGACTACTCATCAATTAAATATTTAGCATCTTTCATTTATATTCTGTGTAACTGTAAAGTTTTTGTCAGCATTTATTAAAAAACATCCATGATGATGAGCCTTGTGTTCTACAAACAAAGGGGGGATGGTTAGATAGTATTAGCTAGCCAAGCATATAAATTATTAAGGTATGATTTTACCCAAAAATCCAACATACCTGACACAAAATAACAACCGCAAATCCACGTTTCGGTGCCTGGATTCGAGTTGTTTCTGCGAATTGCAGCGATGCATCACTTGTTTTTTTTTTAGCTTACAGCAGTCTGTAAAAAGATAGCTCCAATTTCTTGTTGAATGTCCATGGACCACTGGTTCTTTGGTAAGTTGTAAGGATCACTGTCGAGTCCAACTGCCTTTAATTTAAGCAGATAATCGTTTGTTTTACTCCCGGTTTTGCAGTTTCCTATACTAAAGGCAGCCATGCGGCAGCATGTTTTGCCACTCAGTCCTGACTGAGGGGGCATATTCCAGTGGGAAAGTGACGTCAATGCATACCCTCTATTGGACTGTTAATTACATCACAGGTGTCCAATTAAGTCTCTCCCACATGCTATGAGTCCCTATAGCCCCCCTTGCTTTTGATTTCCCTCAGGCAGACACTATCAAAGTAGGCTTAAAGAAGGTGGGATTTAATGTATACACGTGTTGGAAGCCAAACCGGCATTCAGTAGTTACCCTTTTTTACCATTAAATAAACCTGAGCTAGGCTAAGTCCTGTACTAGGCTTGTGCCCTCTGCTCCCCCCTTTGGCTGGAGGTCAGCATTGGAGGGGTGGAGTGGTTAATTGGGGAACTGGGAAATACCCTACCTGTTCGAGAGGTTTCCCAAGCCTGTGTGGCTACAGCAGCAGAAACAGGATGGAAAAAAATGGAAGGGGTGGGGAGGGCAGGGGTGCCAAGACAAGGGTATGCATGAGAAATGAGGATGGGGATGCAAAAAAGGCAGGAAAAAAACAACAAACAAAATAAAACAAAACAAACAAAAAATGTCAAATACGTAAATGGCAAAGAAAATAAAACACAAAAGTAATATGGACTGCAAAATTATATACAGCCTTTTTTCTTGGCAAAATGTCTAAAATCAAATGCAAACAAACTCGGTTGTAAAAACATATTTGAGAAAGACACCTGCCACAGCAGTTCCAGCAGTTATTCTGTCCTAGAGACTGATTCTACTTTTATGAAATGTAGCTCCTTCACATCGTATTCCCTGCATTTTAAACATGGTATCAGCAGTCCAATCCAAATGCTTTGTCACGCTGAACCATTTGTAAAAAAAAGAAAGAAAAAAAAGCTGCTATTTTATTACCACACTCATCCAGTAATAAACCCCTCACTTCCACACACAAAGGAATTTAAATCCTGAAACAATTAAACATGAAATAAAAGGCCCTTGAGAAGGAACTTAAATCAAAGTGTGAAATAAAAACTGATGATGTAACTGAAGCCCACCTATCCATAAATTTTGATGTGAACCTGCTACTTGGGAGAGGGTTTGAACAGTGACACCTACAGGCAGAGTGTCTGTACTGAGACAGCACACATTCCCTGATGCTGATCGGCCAGTTCTTTGCATTTTGGTTTTCCTGAAAAACACACCCTGCAGGAGTATGGTGCCATTGATCTGGCAATCCAACTGACTGCTTGGAAAAACACAGTCCAGCTGTCAAACACACACACTAGCTTTCATATACTATGCTCACACATACACCCACACACAGATAGACATGCGCACACACACACACAGACAGACATGCACACACACACACATGACGGGGGGAGGGGCTGACCTGCAAACAGATGGCCAGGTTGACCCTGCAGCCAAAGGAGGTGCTGACAGCCCGGGGATGGAGCCCCAGGTCCTTGAAGAGTTTGGCGAAAGACTGGGTCAGGGCTATCCTGGGCCGCTCCTCTGCCACCACCACGCAGGTCCTGACCCGGGACAAGTCCAGGCCTCGGGCCTGTGGGAGAGAGAGAACTCGGTGTGAGCCTGAAAACAGTGGCAGGCTCCAAAATGTCTCACACTTCTCTGCACACCCAGTCAACACAACCATTTGGATTTAGGACAGTAAATTTTCCTTCACCATATACAATGGTGTACAACTAAAGGATCTCTAAAACCGGCACGTCTACACACTTACCTTTTCTCATGTTTACCAGGTTAGCCAACCGTGATTCTGTTAGCCAAAGAGGAGCTGAGCATGTACCAATGATCATAAGAATGATGACTGCAGTGGTGAGGAGAACATGCCATTCAGCCCATCTAGGCTCGTCACCTGAAGTCAACAAGGGGCCCACAACTGATAGCTTTGGTAAAATATCCCCATGGATGAAACTTTGTTGACTACATATGAAAAACAGCCTTTGAAATAAACAAATGTGTCGGCCAAGTCTTTTGAATCAGAAATAACAGAGGCTGCTTTGATTTTAATTAGGGTCACGAAGAGTGCTAATTTCCCTGTGTGCACATCTGTTCAGGCATCTAGGACACACCAGATGCAAGTGCAGTGGCTGTGCCCACAACAGCATTTCACCTGAAAAATTAAATAATCTTTCAGCTGCAAACAAAGTGAAGGGCACAGAAACGAGAGACAATATACAATAAATTAATAAATAAATAAAATTTGTTCTCTTTCAGTCAAAATGAAGCCACAGATGCAGGTGATTTTAACCAAGGACAAAGTGGGCAAAGAGATTTAAGAAAAGAGAAATTTTGAGATCATTTCATCCAGCTCTGGAGGGTGAGTGTGAAAAACACCCATTGATTCCTTGCTCTTTGTAGCCCTGGTAAATCTAAATGGAGTTAGTATAACACAATGAAGATCTTTTTAAAGCTGTCTGCCCAAAGGAATTCACAGCCTTTCTACAACAGCTCCACTGCAGTAAATAATTACCCAGCTAAAGTCCCACTTCATTAAAGTGATATATATACACACTCACAGTTATTGCTTCAAAGCTAAAAGCAACTGTTCATGTGACTAAAAGAGAGTGCCGTCGCAAGGGCATTTAAGCAACAGCTTTTAAATGGCATTGTTTCACAACAGCATTCCTCCTCCTTTGCTCATATCTGTATTTCTGCACATATGGTGGTATCTTGAAAATATTAATGTATTTTACAGGAGGGCATTGGGATGCAGCGTAATGTTTTGATGAGTGTAGTTTAACAATATTCAAGGGTGACTTTCAAGGGTGACCTTCAAACAATTTAAGGGTGGGCTTATTGTTGCTGTTGTGGGCCATTATGAGTGCAGCTAATAGTAGCTTTATAAGCGTAATTTATGGGGCATAGGTTAAATGAGTTAGAGGGTATAGCTTAAAGCAGTTAGGGGGTGTAGGTTCAATGAGTTAGGCGGTGTAGCTTAAAGGAGTTAGGGGGTGTTTAGGTTAAAGGGGTTAGGGGGTGTTTAGGTTAAAGGGGTTAGGGGGTGTTTAGGTTAAAGGTGTTAGGGGATGTTTAGGTTAAAGGGGTTAGGGGGTGTAAGCTAAAGGACTTTGGGGGTGTTTAGGTTTAAGTAGTTAGGAGGTGTAGGTTAGAGGAGTTAAGAGGTGAAGGTTAAAGGGGTTAGAGGGTGTAGATTAAAGGAGTTAGGGGGTGTAGGTTAGAGGAGTTAGGTGTAGTTACAAAGCACTCCGGTACCTTGAGTGATTCGGTCTGCAGACCCAGCCCCTTGGTGCAGAGCTCCATGACCGAGTAGGAGCAGAAAGTGTCCCGCACCCTGTACTGACTGACAGCCAGAAGCCACAGCGCCGGGTTCACCTCTAGCTCCGAGGGTGGGATCAGGATGGACTGGTGCCCTGAGTACACACTTTATAAAAGGAAGAGAGATGTCAGGATACACACTGCTGTCCCGAGTAGACACTACACAAGAGGGAGAGAGACTTCATGGTACACACTACTGTCCAGAGTACACACTTCACAAGAGAGAGAGAGAGTGAGGACAAAATTTAAGAGAGATGCTTGTTAACCCTGTGTAAGTACATTCTAAACTAACATGTCATGATAAGTTGGGATAAGTGGGTTACATCAAGTAGAGACCTCTTCTTTCACCCATCACATAAAAGTAGAATCCCCTACATATATCTCATGTCATCAATCTATCTTAAAATGTCCTTGCGATATTTTGTGCATTGGCAAGATTAAAAGGCTTTTGAAAATTCATATTGAAAAACTGCAGAAATTATCTCCAGTCTCCAGGAGCCAGGCACTTTTATATTGCTACCATATGGTAGCTCTAATCAAACAAAAGGGAATAGAGAAAGTCTCCTAGCCATACTGGGGCAGTGACATTAATTACCTGCCGTTAAACTGACAGGAATATTGGATTCCGTATTTGGGTACGGTATCTCAATGAAGAGGTCTTAATCAAGAACTTGGCTTACACCCTTTTATACTGTTGCAGCCTGTCGCAGTCAGCCCTGGCTCCTATGCCCTTTTCTTTTCTGTTTTATAATTATATTTGGCTTTGGGAATTATTTCCATGATACAGTATATACATGTGTATCCATTATGTAATCAGAGCAATTCATGTTTCAGCATGTTCTATTGGTCACAACAACCACACGCTGAACACAGGTGCTATGATTGTCACCAAATGAATGTACAGTACTTCAGTCACCAATCAAATTTATACTGCTGTTTTAAATAAGCTGTACCCCCATTTGCTGTTCCACCACTGTCGTGAGAAAGGCTCTGCTGACACTAAAACTTATATAAATTATATATTATATATATTATAATAAATACTACAAGCTACTTTAATTTTTTAATGTGCTCTCTAGTTTTTTTGCTTGCTACACTCCTCTTTGTTCATTGATTGAGACAGTCAGGAATTTCTGAAGTGCTCCTGTTAATCAGTGCTTGCTGCAAGGAAGTCTTGTTTTTTTAGTGCACCATTTTATGCAAAAAACCTATTAAGCAGTACATAAAACACTCTGGGTTTTTATTTCAAAAGGTATGGTATTACCTTTTTTAAATAAAAAGAGCGTGTGTATATTCATGTCACAGTAATATACACAATGCTGAAAATTCACAAAGCCTACAGATTTCCCCCTAGGCAGGCCTACTGTGTCTAAAACGGGCTCCCTCACAGCTAATGTGTCTGCTTTTGTCAATCCCTTTTTCAGCCTTATGTTACATCCCTCCCTTCCTATATGAGGGATTCCAATGATTCTACTCCCTACAGTCTCTTCAATAGGTTGACGGTGACAGTTTTGCAGGGAAAGTTTGACAGTGAAGACTTATATACTAATATTCCTCATCAGGGAGGTCTACTTGTCAAAGTATTTTCTAACCCAGCGTATCAGGAATATCTCCAGCACTTAGTGTACTGGAGAAATGACAAAAGTGTCCTCCCGTTGCCCTCGGGACAGCAGAAATACCACCCATCTTCCGACAATGAGAAGACCAACAGCTTCAGATTGCACAATGGCACCCCTGACCCTCTCGATCCTCCTCCAGTCTTTTGGATTTCCCTTTGTTATGACAGCGTTATAGGTACAGCCGCATAAAATATTGGTTATCTGTGTAGTGGTATTTACTTTTGTTTACAATATAAATTGTATGGTTAAATTTACACCTTCCACACGCTTGCCTTCTTGGCGAGTTCACACATGCATTCCTGATGTTCTGCACTTTTGTAAGCCGCTCAGCGTAACAGCATCTGCTGAGTGAGCATAATGTAATGAAGAATTATCTTCTCTTTGGGAACAACTTTTACCTTCAAGAAATTGGCTGTGCCACGGCATCTACTGTTGAGGCCAAAAGTTTGCATACACCTAGGCAAAAGACATTCAAACTAAATTTTTCACAACTCCACACATTTCATGTTACCATGCATTTCTTGCGTGAAGTCAATTAGGGTATCTACTTTATTTCCATAAGAGGACATTTCAAAATAATAGCTAAGAGACAGTCTTATTTCAGTTTTTCTGTACTATATCAGATTTTCAGTGGGTCAAAAGTTTACATACACTTTGTTAGTATTTGGTGGCATTGCCTTTTAATTGCTTAACTTGAATCAAACGCTTGGGGTAGCCTTCCACAAGCTTCTCACAATACTTTGCCGGAATTTTTTCCCATTCCTCCTAACAGAACTGGAGTAACTCAGTCAGGTTTGTGAGTCTCCTTGCTCAGACACTTTTTCAGTTCAGTTCTATGGGATTCAATTCAGGGCTTTGTGATGGCCATTCCAATACTTTCACTTTGTTGTCTTTAAGCCATTTTGTTACAACTTTGGAGGTATGCTTAGGATCACTGTCCTGCTGGAAGACCCAGTTGCGACTAAGTTTTAACTTTCGAGCTGATGTCTTGAGGTGTTGCTTCAGTATTTCTAGATAATCCTCCTTCCTCATGATGCCATCTATTTTGTGAAGTACACTGGTCCCTTTTCCAGCAAAACACCCCCACAACATGATGTTGCCACCCCCATGCTTCACAGTTGGAATGGTGTTCTTCAGATTAAAAGCCTCACCCTTTTCCCTCCATACATAGCATTGATCATTATGGCCAAACATCTTTGTTGTCGTCTTGGGTTCAGCTGAACCTTTCGGACCAAAGTTCGTTCAGCCCAGGGAGTTAATTTGTGCCTCCTGAACAATGCAGTGTCTGTGTGGCCCCAAGATTTTTATATTTGCAAACAATTGTTTGTACAGGTGCTTGTGGTACCTTCAGTTGGTTGGAAATTGCTCCTAAGGAGGAACCGGACTTGTGGAGGTCCATAATTTTCTTTCTGAGGTCTTGACTGAGCTGCTTGGATTTTCTCATGGTATCAAGGGCAAAAAGGCAGTGGCTCTAAAGGTAGGCCCTTAAATACAGTCACAATTATGACAATTAGCCAATCAGAAGCTTCTAAAAAGTCATTACATCGATTTCTGGAATCTTCCAGATTGTTTAAAGAGACAATCAACTTGGTGTATGTAAACTTTTGACCCGCTGGAATTCTGATATTGTGAATTAAAGCTGAAATAAATCTAATCGATTGTTTTAAAATTACCTCTGATATGAACAAAGTAAATGCCCTAATTGATTTGCTAAAAAAAAATGTATGGTAACATGAAATGTGTGGAGTTGTAAAAAACAGAGTTTTAATATCTTTAGCCTCGGTGTATGTTAACTTTCGGCCTCAACTGTAAGATGCCCTGCAACCGTGCTTAGTTGTAAGCAGGACTATACAAAAAGCACATTACACTTAATTTGCACATAACCCTTTATCAGTTTTTACCTGCAATACAATTACGACTTATTTCTCATTTGGACCGGTGCTAAGATTCAGGTCTGAGTGAGTTTCACAAGTTTATGAATTCAAATAAGTACAAAAATCTCATTATCTCTCATGATAAAAACCAAATAGACATAAGAGAGATCTAAGAGAGTAATGTATGTAAAATTTGCAGTTCAAATGTTGTATTCCATGAAAATACAGAGATCAAGAGAACCGAGTACTGTTTCAGAAGGGGTTAAACAGACAGAGTGCTTGAACAAGAAGAGAGATAATGTCTCTGGTCAACACCATATTCTACCAACACTTCTAACAGACCATTAATAAACACTGGCACATTCTGAATACCAGCGTGTTCAGTGCACCCAGCACCTGGTGCATATGCAACTCCAACTGTCATATTTCCTCAGTAATTTACCCGATAGCAGTTACATGTGTGGATGTTGTGGAAGACAAATAATAGTGGTAAATTACTGCAGCGGCAAATTCAGTTGCGTCCAGCTCAATTTTGGTTATTTCATGACTCGAGACAGTAGCAGACCTGCAGCACACTTAGTAAAAGAGGTCGGTTTAAATTAGCTGGAGGTGTTCTGATTTCATCATGGCTAAGCAGACCAGCCACGTTCTTTCCCTTTAATACCACTGGATCAAGGCCATATTGAGTGGCCCTTTCATCACTGATACACTTGTCCAGGAGATGCAGCCGATACCCGGAGAGTTTCGGAACTTCAAAAAAGCCTCCTTCGGCAAATGACATTGTAAAGATAACCTGCTAACTAAAGATAGAAGATGTGGTGCACATTAGCCACTACTTTAAGTTTACCGGACTTTATAAGTGACACAAGACAGTCGAGTTCAGGGGGCCAGGAGACAGAGGGGCAGGCGCTCACCTGCAAAGGCACCAAAGCACAAAGCCCAGGCCGCAGTAGGGGTCCAGACAGATGGCCACCTCGCGGGAGGGGTAGAGCTCGCACTGCAGCTTGATTGAACGGCAGAAGGCACTAGTGGCGGTGTGAGACATCTGGAGGAGGGAGAGAAAACACAGGAGATCCTGTCATCATTTAAACAACTGTGAGGTTTTCTTTAAGCATCTTCATTACAATAATCACCAGTGTTCACTCAGTATTAAAACAAGTCAAAGAGAGATACTGTTGCTGCACTCAGCATAATTCACCATTACAAAGAACCTGGCCTTTTTACTGAAAAGTAAAAAGTAACTTCAGAAAGTAAAAAGCTTTTTTGATACATGGAAAGCACTGTAGTTTGGCATGGCACCAAAATACTGAAAATAGTCTCCATCGAACAACTTTTTTGATAAAGTAAATTTGATAAAAACTACACTAGCCATATTTTTTGTGATAATAGGGTCATTTGAAAATGAAAATATGTCTTTCTAAGCTGTATTTAATGACTTCAGCGCACAAGTGAAATGAATAGCCGTTCTGTCTGAGCTCTAAATGTGTTAGAAAGTTGGACAGAAACATTTTTGTTTTGATATTTTCATAGGATACATTGACTATCTACTGAAAACTGAAAATTACTGCTATTATGCTTCTGTTGTTAAGCGTTCCAAGCACAAGACAAACTAATCATCATCTTGATAATGTGCTTCATTCAGACCAATTGCACATTTCAACATTATGAAACAAATTTAGAAACGTCATTAAAAATGGGATAACAATGCACCTGCGCACAGCGCTTAAGAAATGGAATATAAATTATTAATCTGAAGACCACCAAGGACCTCTACTCCTCATAAACATGACAATTAAATCAGAACGCAATGTATCCAGCCTAAATGATAATTACAAAACTCACAGAACACAACAGGCATTTTAAGGGAGTTTATAGAGGCCCAGACTGGATTAGTTCTTTACACAATATGACAGGATGAAGATATCATGATACTTGCAGGGTTTTAAAAAAACAGGATCTTTTTAAAGCAACAGGATCTTTTTAAAGAAGCAGTATCTTGGTCTTTGGTCTTCTTTTCCACTGTCACAATGTACACAATGTGTTCTGCAGTAATCCACTTCTCCTTGGGCAGCTGCATCACGTTTCAGTCAGCAGGGAGGCGTGTAACTCGAGATGCTTCTTCAATATTTGCTGACAAAGGGAATTGTGTGACTAAACTCTCCAGTGTGATATCAGGTGCTGAGCCCCACACAGAAGCTCTCCCTTCAGCTGCAGGGGAAGGTAATGTTTCACAGGCTCACACACACTTTTTATTACACACGTTTGCAACGACATTCAGAAAGGCTCTGCCTCAGCTTTTTTCTATTAAGATGAGGGTCAAGATTCAAACATTTCGTATTGTTACCTTTACCAGCGAAACTATGATCAATTACATGCTTATGATGACCTTTAGATTTAGGTTATTTAAGATTACCCTCAGTGTGTGAGTGAGTATGTGTGTGTGTGTCTGCGTGGGTAATTTTTAGAGCGCGACCGATGCCAGATTTTTGGGTCCGATGCCGATCCCGATTTTGGAGAGTCCTAGCCCATCGATGTTTTGAATGATATTTTGTCAAAAAGTGGAACGTTTTCAAATCAATTTGAAAAACTTATATTTTATTAAAGTTTCTATATTTAAGAACATTTAACTTATAAGCAAACAAATAAAAATAAACACACAAATAACTTTTTAGATAAAAAAATGTAAAAGATGATATTAAATTAAATTTAAATATTAACACCATCTTTAAGTGTGTGAAATCAAAATAACTCCACACCTTGCTTTTACTCCTTTCTTTTCCAGCCATCTATAAAAACTTTATTTTAAAAAATCCGTTTTCCAGTTTCAAACATGTATTTTTATGATTATTATTATTGTTGTTGTTGTTATTCATTTGTTATTATTATTTCTTAGTATCTATTCTCAGTAAATTAATTTTATTTTATTATTTTATTCCTACTACATGATCTCAAAGAGTAAGACTTTATCTAGCGAGCTTCCCTGTCCATAAGAATTTGGTGGTGAAAATAACTACAATGCGCTCTGACGCGTGACTAGATGTCACACTCGCTCGCAATAACGCATTAGGTATTGACACAGCCTCATTATTTCTTATTATATATTCTCAGTAAGTTAAATGAATTATATTTTTTTATTTTATTTCTACTACATGATCTCAAAGAGTAAGACATTATCTAGCGGAGCTAATGAGTGAATCGAGTGTAACGTTAGATGAAATTAAATTGATTGGATGAAATACGTGAAAAAAACTACAATGCGCTTTCGTGAAGGTTACCCGCGCTAACTGTTGGTTGATTCACTTCTCCAACAGCAATCCTTCTCTCATGTTATCACGACAAAGCTAGATAACATGGCTTTAAATGATCCAGAAGTGTTTTATCGGCGTTTTTACTGTCTGGTTAGTTTGCTACAATGATGCGTGACTAGATGACACACTCACTTGCAATAACGCGTTGGCTATTGACACAGCATCAGTACCTCAAATAAAAAAACAAATGTGTGATGCATTCAATCACCACTTTATTTCGGCTGGTTATTTATTTGAGAATACAACGATGTCCTCTGGAAATGTAGATCCTACGCTGCTTATATGCTCACTGCCACTTCATAAAGGCTTGCTAGCCAGCTAGCTTGCTAAAGTGAACCAAATATGTTAGCTAGCTTGCTCGCTTGATAATGAGGATTGATAAACATAGTGGTCCTATAAACGCATTTAATTAAAAACCTTCGCTAAATATACATACCTTTATTGCGGCAATCGAATCTGTGCAGACAAGTCTTGCAGTGGAGAATACTGGATGAGGCACGAGTGACAAACGTCTTATTACAGAAGTAGCGCGTCAGCTGCTGCAGTTCACACTTGTATTAGAGCTCCCTCTACTGGATAATTCTAGTAAATAGCAATTACAACGTTCGAACAGACAAGTACAGATAAATAATCAATGTTTTTTTTGTTTATTATACTTATTTAAAAATCGGGACACATCGGCTGCATAACTGCCGATCCCGATGTCGTCAAAAAAGTCAAATAATGGCCGATATATCGGCCAAAGTAATTTAGTAATTTTATTAGCTTAATTACCTCAGTGGAAAGAAAAACAGCTTGCCTGACAACAGAAGTGTGATGGAAATATAGAGGCACCCTCTATTTGTAACTCAACCTTAAAGTTTGAAAACAAAAAATGGAAAGCATTTGCTCTCTTTAGAGATAGAACAACTATACACCATTCACCTATAGTTGTGTCTCAACTGTGTGTGCAAGTGCGTAAGTGTGTGTCTGCATGTGTCTCCATCTGTGTATATCTGTGTGTGTGTGTGTGTGAGTGAGTGTGTCTTTGTGTACAAGTGTGTGTACACACGTGCTGCCTGAACACACCTTGACTCCTGCAAGCATGCCGGTGGTGGACACGCTGAAGTCCAGGTAGGCTAGAGTGTCAGGGTTGGACGGCTTGTACAGCTGAGTCGGCCTCTTCTTTGGCAAATCATCTACGGGAAGAGACACACTCACAGGACGAACTTGAATGGCCCTCCCTTTCATAGAAATGCCCTGAAAAGACTTGTCACTGACTAAGGACACAAACAGACACACACAGCCACACACATGCACACGCACACGCACCCACACACACACACAGTATGAACCAGAATGGACCTCCCTTTCACAGAGATGCCCTAAAAAGACTGTCCTCACTGACCGTATGGAGACACACACGCACATACATACACACCATAAACCTGCATGGCAGTCCCTTTCACTCTTGTCCTTAAGGGCCTGTACTGACTGTATGACCCAAAAGTAGACTGCTTTTGTGTGAGTGATCTAGTATACAGTACGTACATCTATACGCAGGCAGCTCACCTGTGTCCAGGACCGGGGGCCAAGTCCTGATGTCCACAGCGGCCAGCGCTTCCTTTGACCTCAGCAGCTTACAGATGACCTGCGTAGTCATCACACAGGCCGAGCGACTCACCTGCAGAACGCAGAAACACAGTGTACTGAACCACACGTTCATACAAAGCAAAAGGCTCAGATACTTGTACAGCCAGACAACGCACGAAAACGCACGCACGCACACACACACGCACACACACACACACGCGCACGCATGTACGCACATACACATCAGCTTGACTGTCGGGTTCAAATTTAACATACATAATGCATTCATAATGCTGAACTTCCAACTTTCTTCATACCAGATGTAACATTTGGACCTCAATATTAATGAACAGCTCTACTTCACAGTTTGACATTCCCATCAGTAAATGAATAAAAAAAATCCAATGGGAAACCACACCAATACCCCTAAACCCAACCGCCAATTCAAACTATTACGCAAAGACTAATGTTAATATGTTTTCAGAAACTGGATAATACGTTTTTTACATTCTAACATGATATCAAGTGTTTTATCTGAACAGCTAAAGGGCCTATGATGCAATGTCGTGGTTGCCAGGGGAGACACACCGAGCGGTGGCTTACCTCCACAATCATCTTGACGGTGGGCAGTGTGGTGGCGATGTTCTGGGGGTGTGGCGGTCGGACAGTGATGGGCACACAGCCGGCGTACAGGCAGCCATAGAACGCTGCGATAAGATCCACTCCTGTTCCGGAAAAGACCACAACCAAACTCACAGCCCTCATCCAAATCAACTTTAAAGGGAAAAAGTATCCCTTCTGCCATTCTCAGATGATAATACAAACACCCATAATCACAGATGTGAAACCCTATTTGACAAGATAACTATGATCTACACAAGTAACACCCAATGACACAGGTCGGAAGAACCTCCCTTCCGTTAAACACATAAGTTAGTGTAAAACATCAGTATGGATACTCTCGGCTGCTGGTCATTATCTTTATAGTTACAAAATCCATTGTCTATGTGTGTACAGATACTTCTCTGTCAACTAAGATATTCACCATACCAATAAGATGTATCTAGCTTTAAAAAGGCATCTGGAATGCGAGCGTGCACAGCCTCTTCTGTGTTTGCCTCGCCTTAAACGCCCATACTTTGCTTAAAATCTTTAAAGTCTATGAAGTATTTTAGATGGTTTTGACACCAGTTTGGCTAAGCGCAACCACATTTTAAACAAATTTGATGACTCTGAAAAACAATTCAAGATCAAACAGACTTAGTTAACTGATGAAAAGTAAGAATCTTGAAAAATGCATAAATAAAGAAAGGTTTCTGGTTAAAATAGTTTAAAACCTGTTGGGATTCTTACAAGTCATCAGTTTGGCAGCCATTGAAATTAAATTGCATAACTGTTCCAGAAGTATTCAGAAATTTGAACATTAAACAAAGTTAAAGATACTACATTTAATTTTAATCACATGACACTTGCTGTAATGGCCATTATGTTAATCAATTTCCCATCCTAGAACAAAGTATTGACAGATGCAAATGATTAATGAACAGTGATTGGTTGATGATGGGGGTGTGTCCCACCTGGGGGGTAGACGAGTGCAACGTGATCTCCGTCCTGCAGATGGCCTCGTTCCGCCAGCATGGCCGCAATCTTCTCTGCCCGCTTATGCAGCTGGAGACAGGTCAGCGAGCTGGCTATCGCCCCCTGCGTTCATACAGCACACCATAACATGCATTCATACAGAACATGATAACATGCTATCGACCCCTACGTTCATACAGCACACCATAACATGCATTCATACAGAACATGATAACATGCTATCGCCCCCTGCATTCATACAGCACACCATAACATGCTATCCCCCTGCGTTCATACAGAACATGATAACATGCATTCATACAGAACATGATAACATGCTATCGCCCCCTGCATTCATACAGCACACCATAACATGCTATCCCCCTGCGTTCATACAGAACATGATAACATGCATTCATACAGCACACCATAACATGCTATCCCCCTGCGTTCATACAGAACATGATAACATGCATTCATACAGCACACCATAACATGCTATCCCCCTGCGTTCATACAGAACATGATAACATGCATTCATACAGAACACGATAACATGCTATCCCCCTGCGTTCATACAGAACATAACATGCATTCATACAGAACACGATAACATGCTATCACCCCCTGCGTTCATACAGAACATGATAACATGCATTCATACAGAACACTATAACATGCTATCCCCCTGCGTTCATAAAGAACATGATAACATGCATTCATACAGAACACGATAACATGCTATCACCCCCTGCGTTCATACAGAACATGATAACATGCATTCATACAGAACACGATAACATGCTATCACCCCCTGCGTTCATACAGAACATGATAACATGCATTCATACAGAACACGATAACATGCTATCACCCTCTGCGTTCATACAGCACACTATAACATGCATTCATACAGAACATGATAACATGCATTCATACAGAACACGATAACATGCTATCAACCCCTGCGTTCATACAGCACACGATAACATGCATTCATACAGAACACGATAACATGCTATCGCCCCCTGCGTTCATACAGCACAGGATAACATGCTATGACCCATTGCGTTCATACAGCACACGATAACATGCATTCATACAGAACACAATAACATGCATTCATACAGAACACGATAACATGCTATCACCCTCTGCGTTCATACAGCACACTATAACATGCATTCATACAGAACATGATAACATGCATTCATACAGAACATGATAACATGCTATGACCACCTGCGTTCATACAGCACACTATAACATGCTATCCCCCTGCGTTCATAAAGAACATGATAACATGCATTCATACAGAACACGATAACATGCTATCACCCTCTGCGTTCATACAGCACACTATAACATGCATTCATACAGAACATGATAACATGCATTCATACAGAACATGATAACATGCTATGACCACCTGCGTTCATACAGCACACTATAACATGCTATCGCCCCCTGCGTTCATACAGAACATAACATGCATTCATACAGAACATGATAACATGCTAACATGCTATCACCCCTGCGTTCATACAGAACACGATAACATGCTATGACCCCCTGCGTTCATACAGAACATGATAACATGCATTCATACAGAACATGATAACATGCTATCGTCCCCTGCAATGATCTAGAACATGATGTTCACACAGAACATTGCCACTGTCCCTTGCATTACAAGAATAGTACAAGATTCTAACTTTCTATTGTCCCACAGTATTACAACATGCTAATAGGCTGGGTACCCTGCAACTGTACAGGATAATACAACTTGCTAATAAGATGCAATTCTCTAGGTCCACACAAAAAAACACAATAGTATTTGACTTGAGCAGACTGTGAAAGAGCAGGTCTTACCCGTGAGCTGAGAAGCGTGTACAGGACATGGTCTGGAGTGGTCTGGGACCTCCACTGCAGAACCTCTGACAAGAAGAGGAACTGAAAAATAACAAAGAAGAGAGTAAAGATGTCTGCAATGCAACAAACTTTCCTTAACTCCAGAGGTGTCTCAATTTAGCTCAGCACGCCTGTCTGTGACCGTCAGTGCAATCCAAAGCATTTCATCACTGCTTAGGTTCAGGGCGAATGAAAGGGCTTTTTGTGTAAAATCCACACATGATCAATAACCCATCAATAGACACAAAGAAAAATAAATACGATAGTATGATCTACACAGCCTATTAAGTTTATACACAGCTTATACACGCTTAATAGCTTACAAGCACCAATGGCTGAAGAGGACTCCAGAAAATGATATAAAAAGGCAATATTTACCATTACATGCCAGTACAATTATTCTGTAAGTATGTACTGTGCAGACCTGGTAGTTCCTGAAAATGTGAAAATCCATGAATACAGTACAGTATTGTATTACACAAATAATAAAATATTTACTCACAAAGAGTGATTTGACCCTCACAAAAAATCCATTGTTCTTGGACTAATAAAATTAGAACATTCTGTTTGGTATTAGCTGTTCAGCTTTGACCAACTCAAAACAGGAATTGCATAACTGCTGTAGCTTTCCAGTAGTTCCCAGGAAATTATGTTGTATGGTAATTGTTGCACAAATACACTTGACTATTTACCATTTCATTTTAGCGAGGGATTTGGAATCCAAAAAAAGAAAAGACAAAACCATTATTTAGTTTAAATTAATCAGGGAACAAATTTGTTTTTAGTTAGTTATTGGTTATTATTAGTTTGTATAAACAATTAATTTTACGTTATAATAAGGCGTATCATCACTTAGTATGTGAACCACGTGGCTCAAATGTACCACATGCATCACCGTTTCCGCCTCCCTTGCTATTGGTCGCTCGACCGGTTCTCTTTCTACTCCATTTCATACTGTTGCATGTGATCACTTTCCTTCGCTTTTCTCTGACATGCTCTCCGAAGGTCTGAGAGTCACATTTCTGGATTAAAAACTCTACATGATTTAAAAATCGGCTGAAGTTGGTTATTCTTTTAAAGAAGAAAAGGTCCGTTCCTCAGATAGATCAGTGGCAGCAATGATGATGGGAGCTCCTGATCAGCGCACTGCTGCAGAGGACCAAGATCGCTTTCACAGGTGGTCGTTTACTCCCTTCTCTCTGTGCTCTGGGTCTGGGAGGCGGTTAGAATCGGTTCCTATTTCTTTGTTCTCCAAATTTAAAATAAATGTTTGCTTGCAAGAAAAAGGAGAAAATCCAGAACTGCTGAGTAACGGGATGTAAGTCGGAGAGCGATTGAGGACCATGAAGCCTCGCTCACTCATCATTTCCCTGTAATTCCCACCGACCACCAGAGGGTGCTATTGGCAAGGTGGCAGGCCAGTTTTTACAACTCCCCTGATACCAAGGGCACATAGCACATTTCTCTGATTAAAAATAAAATAAATCAGTCTAACGTTTGTACTTGCTCAAAGAGCCTCCCGAGCTCTGGCGTTAGAAGCCCCCTGAGTGTGATAAGTCACTCTCCCAAGGGTAAGGTGCTGTGTGGTGTTGGGCACACGTTGTGTGATGTGCTGGCTCTCCCCGAGAGTGATGACCAGACGTGACATCGTTTTGACAACATGCAAATGAGCCTTTGGTCACGCCGATCCCGTGACGCGGAGGCATGAGAGAGCCGCCGCGCAAAATAAGATTATCCCCTCCGCCTGCAAATGACATTTGAGGACCAGCTGGGGACTTCACCAGCCTAAAAACCGCTGCTCTGTCCTCCCTGAGCCTGACTGTTGTCCGTGGCTGGAGTCACGATGTGGCTGTGGGTCCTCCTTTCCTGCGGAGGGAGCTCTGCGCCTTTGCGATGCTGAAAGTTTACACTGCACATAGGTCACAGTTCACAGGCAGCATGGAAGCAAGGTGAAAATGTCACCTAATTTCCTAATTTGCACACAGATGAGCACTGCATTCTGGAGGCCCACCTGTAAGCTCAGTTCAAGAATGTTCCTGTTTACTGTCAGTGTCATAAGCTTGCTCATTTCTATGTGTTATAAATGTTGTGTATTTGCTCTTCTCTATATTTGACTCTTGCAAAATCGCCATTGTCACATTCATCATCATCATCATCATCATGGTAGTCCACTCACACAACGGGCCAGTGTAGAAATGCAGTAATGCTGGACAGACTGATACAGAGAGAGTCAATGGAATGATGTGCTGCAGAACATGAAGAGCGGTCAGCATTGCTCTTCATGAACAAACTGAAACATTGAATGGTGGCACATGGGGAGCAAGATGAACTCAGGAGCTCATAAAAAGCCTGACGTACTGCAAACCATTCAGCTAATGCCTCCCTAACTTGTGCAGCTTTCTATAAAACACTACAGCCCGTCAGATAGCTCTGCATATGAACCTATACTGCAATAAATCTGTGGTTCTCTGTTCTGCCTCTGAAGGGGCGTACAGGTTACCCCTGTTGCCGTGGGGCCGATGTGACTTCCAGAGAAGAAGGATGAAATTTCTCATCTGGATAAACTCACTCAAACAAACAAAGCATGCAAACAATGATCAGACTACCGTCAGAGCATGGGGAAAGGAGAAATACTTGTATGCATAATCATTGTCATTAAAAAAAAAAATCAGCTTTGAAATAAATTGTATCTAACAAAAACCTCTATATTTTGTGGATACATATTTGTACGCTTTTGCCTTTTAAACTCGATAGTGAAAGGTGAATTATAAACTAATTTTATCTGATGTTACAGAGCTGAGTGAACAGTGGTGAACTGTCTGGGCTAAGCTCCTGGTAGCAGATTTGTAATCACCACAGTAAGATTTGTAAGACTCCACCATTTGTTGGAAGAAGTCAATTTTTCTATCTCTTTAATGAGAAGCAAATGATACTCAAAGGAAGTAATTCAGACTCACTCAGTCCTTCTGCCTGTTTTCTTACTCCATCACATCTATGTGTCTGTCTGTTACCAGGGCCCTGTTTCACAAAGCAAAATTACTGAGTTAGCAGGATAACTGTACTGAATAAAACCTGGAACCCTCCCAAATCTGGAACATGGACTGAAGTAAAATGAGCTATTCCAGGTTTTACTCAGCGCAGTTATCCAGCTAACTCAGTAATCCTGCTTTGTGAAATAGGTCCCGGTTCTTCCGGTGTATTTGTGACAAAGAGGTTTAACGACAGTTTTGGATGAAGCTTGGGTAAATTGCTGGCAGCTGTATGGGTGGAAGAAGAAAAGAGCACAGTTTTAGAAAGCGCTCTCCTCACACTCCTCTGTGCCAAGTATGACTGCTTCAGAGACGGCAAAATGAAAACCTGGACTGACAGTGATGCGGAGCCACGCAGGTAAGAGGGTGACACAGTCAGAATAAAGCCAGGTACCACTGTCATTTCTTTATGAGAGGAGCCAGCTTCACGCTTTCAACTGTGCGGGATGGAGAAGGGAACGGTGCGTTTGCACGCATGTGTGTGCGTGTGCATGAGTTGACGTATGTTAAGGTGTGCATTTTCTTGGCAGAATTTATGTATGTGTGTGGGTGACAGTGAAAGTGTGTGTATTTAGGCATGGGTTTGTGATAGATAACATGAAGAGGGGATCTGTGTGTGTGTGCCTGTGTGTGAGAGTGAGAGAGAGAAAGTGAGAGAGAGAAAGACAGAAATGGAGGTGGCAGGGGGATGAAAATGAGGCCCATGGTGCCACACACACACCATTCTTGCCTGATCATTGTCTTCGATTTGGCCCAGATCCCGACCACTGGCCTGGGCAATCCTCTTCCCCGAAACCAGGTTCCCCACCATCACAGAGGCAGGGCCAATCTCTGAGAAACAGAGCAGACAAACCTCACACACCACACAGGCAGGGTCGCTCCCAGAGATAAAGCAGACAAACCTCACACACCACACAAGCAGGGTTGCTCCCAGAGACAAAGCAGGCAAACCTCACACACCACACAGACAGGGTCGCTCCCAGAGACAAAGCAGACAAACCTCACACACCACACAGGCAGGGTCGCTCCCAGAGACAAAGCAGACAAACCTCACACCACACAGAGGTCGCTCCAGAGCAAGCAGACAACCTCACACACAGGCAGGGTCGCTCCCAGAGACAAAGCAGGCAAACCTCACACACCACACAGGCAGGGTCGCTCCCAGAGACAAAGCAGACAAACCTCACACACCATCAGCAAGCCATCAGGAAACATCAGCTGTCACAGCAGGTGACAGGTCTACTTTTCCCCGACTCCTGGAGGGCTGCAGGCTTTCATTTAAGCTCAGGAATAAACCACCTCATTAAACTCATTTAGACAAATTTGTTCTCAGCTAAATTGGCATTGATTAGACAAGTTTGTCTCCCTCTCAGTTCTGCATGTTTACAGAGCTACAGTGGCAAATGTGACCAGTAAAGTACAGCACAGTACACATAGATGCACAATCACAAGCACACACAGGTACACACGCACACAAAATACTAGGGTTGCATGATGTACAAATACCAACAATACATCATGAAAACATGAGCACAGTACCATGAAAAAGTATTTGCCCCCATCCTGATTTCCTCTATTATTGCATATTTGTCACACTGAATGGTTTCAGTTCTTCAGACAAAATTTTATATTACACAAATGGAAACTGAATAAATACAACACATTTTTTAAATGATATTGTTTATTTAATGAAAAAAGCTGTTTCAAAAGTTGCCATATATCACCCATCTGAAAAATGAATTGCCCCCTTAGTTACTTAATCAACCAATTAACCAAATTTAATTGATAATTACATTCAGCTGATTGAACACAGACACACTTGATTACAGCCATCCCTGTTGAATCTAAACCTCACTCATATTGAACCGTACCATTTCGGTTAAGTAGTCACCACAAAGTTTCTACAAGCACACTATGCCACGATCAAAGGGACTCCACAAACCACAGCGTGAGCCATCAGTCATGGGACTCCACCAAACCACAGTGTGAGCCATCATCTCTAAATGGCAAACACTTGGAACAGTGGTGTATTTTCCCAAGAGTGGCCAGCCAGCCAAAATTTCTCAAAGGGTGCAGCAACAACTCATCCAGGAAGTCACAAAAGATACCAGAAGAACATTCAAAGAACTACAGGTCTCTCTAGCCTCATCTAAGGCCAATGTTCATGACTCCACAATAAGAAAGAGACTGGGCAAAATTGGGATTCATTAGAAAGTAGCAAGGCGGAAACCACTGCTAAGAAAAACAGTGCTTGTCTAACATTTGCAAAAACCCACCTAGATAATATTTTATAAACAGACAAGTTAACTTTTTGGACAACATGGGTGCCATTATTTCTGGCATAAAGCAAATACAGCCTTTCACAGTAATAACACCATACCAACAGTCAAACATGGTAGTGGCAGTATGATGGGGTGTGGATGCTTTGCTGCCTCGGCACCTGGACGATTCGCATTATTGAAGGAACCATAAATTATGCTCTGTACCAGGAAATTCTTAAGGAGAATTAACTGAAGCTGAAGTGTAATTGGGTTATGCAGTAAGACAATAATCCAAAACAAAAAAGCAAGTCCACATCTGAATGGTTGAAAAGAAACAAAATCAAAGTTTTAGAGTGAGCTAGCCAATGTCCTGACTCAAACCCAATAGAGATGCTGTGGCAGGGCCTGAAACAAGCAGCTCATGCTCGAAAACCTACCATTTTGACTGAATTAAAGCCGATCTGCAAAGAAGAGTAGGCTAAATTTCCTCCACAGCGATGAGAAAGACTGATATAAAATAATAGGAAGTGTTCAGTTGCAGTTATTGCTGCTAAAAGTGGTGCAACCAGTTATTAACTTTTAAGGGGGCCATTACTTTTTCACATGGGTGATTGATAACTTTTTCCATTAAACAAAATAATCATTTTTTAAAGTGTTTACTCGGGTTCCCTTAGTCTAATATTACTTTTTGTCTAAAGATCTAAAACCATTTAGTGTGACAAATATGCAGTAATAGAGTAAGGGGGGAAATGCTATTTCACAGCACTGTATGATCTCATAATTTTCAGGAAAACTATGTATCTAACCATTAGAAATAGTGAAATCATAAGTACTGGTGCAAACCAGGGTAGTACCACAAACAGTAGTACTAGACAAAAAAAAAGCCATCCAGTCACTTGCCTTCTCCGGTCACATTCTATGGACGAGAATGGCACACCCAAACCAGTCATAAATCGTTGGAATCAAAATGCAACCTTTTTATGGTTTGTCATCATCTCTGTGAGACAGTTTTTAGGCCTGGTATAGCAGTAAATGTCTTGTCCAGACAAATGCAGCGGTTTTCTCAAAAACCTTTGGAAAGTAGCATAAATTAAACAAATGAAAAAGAAAGAAAAATAGCCCAAGAACTTTTAGTTTTTTCTGGCAAAAAAAACACAAACACAAAAAAAAAAAAAAAACACTGCCACTGTTCATCAGGCTGGCAACTGAAATAAAAACCTCTTCAGCAATTCCACCAAACATGAATCAGCCCTGATCTCAGTACTACTGAAGCCTAGCAAAGATGCAATTCCCATGCCCCAGCTACCACACCCTAACTATTCTCAATAAAGACCTTAAAATCTTCAGTAAAGCATTAGCAAACCTTTACTACTTCCAATATTCCAACAACCACTGGTCATCACCATTTGTCAAAATGATAACACCACTGGAGTCCAAACCCTTAATACAACCCTAAAGATCAGTCTTTATACACATGATTCAGCCTAAACTCAGCAAACTGGAACAAAACCACAGCTGTGTGAAGATAGCAACAAGATTCCAATTCAAATGCCACTGTTTTACTCTCCATAGGTATTATTACTGTATTTATCTAGTTGGCATCAATGACCCTTTCTATACATGCAGCCTTACCACAAAATGTTACAGAACTTCACCTTTTTGAGGCGTGATATGTGATCAAGAATGGTGGTTAACTTTCCAGAAAAGTTTCTCTGGCAATCTGCCGGGTCTAGGCCGAACTAGCAAGTAAGCCAAAATGAAAATCATTTGTTGAGATATGTCCTGGGTATGTCCTGGGTATGCTTCTGGTCCATCCCATCACCAAGTGGTTATCTCATGCAAATTTTAAAACTAAAATTTTACAGAAAAAAAACAAAAACCTGTGGATTAAATTTTAACTCTGCAAAAAGGTAAAATTCAAGAGGTCTAGATACACCAAACGTCTACTACCATACATACAAAATCACCATACATACATTAAATAATGAATTGCCTGCACCCAAACCATATAATTCTCATATAAGACTATAATTCTCCTTGACTTACCATTCCTTAGCAAGACTGTGAAACACTACAATCAAATAACGGGAAAGAGACCCTAGAATCAGCATGATGCGAACGTCTGGACACAAATCTGTATTAATGCTTTTTAAACAAAACTAATTCCGAATAATATAAACCACGTGCCACACATAACCCAGCATAAGATGTATAAAATGGGATTCATAGACTGACACAGGCTCACACTGCACACTGAATATCACAGCTAACTACTTCCATGCTGCCAGGCTCTGTCCACTATCTCATCAGTTCTGGAAGGAAGTTATCAACAAAACATCCCCTTATTTCAATTGCAGAACTGTATCCTCTCTGTCACACTATTTCCTTAAATACTAGACCTGCCTATCCAAAACTCAAATCTCATTCTTATTGATCTATTCCTTATTTGGAAAAGCAGAAACAAACTGTCTGCAATCTTTAAGCCTTTACAGATCATTGGGGAAAAAATGGCCTCTCCAAAACCAAAATCTACAACTGAATTAAATTTGGGCCCCATTTAGAACTTCCCTACATCTGCTGGTGAATTAATGTCTAACACACAAATCTATTTCATATGTTCTACAACTACATGTCACACTATACACAATAGCCTAAACACTCTCTGTCAACACTGACAACGACAAACTACACAAACATCCTTTTGTACTTTTCTCCTTTTCCGTTGCAAGACACATGGGTTGCTGATTTTGATGGACCATCCAATTACTACTACCACTATTATTTACTAAAAGTGTTATTTCATTTATTTTTTCTCATTTGACATTTCTGATTCTCCCCAATTATTTATGAATATTTTTAATATATCGCCTTTTTTTCTTTCCATCCCCACCATTAGATCCGTCTGATCTTTTTTTATATCTGTTTGTGTCTGTCTGCTTGTAGGCCGATGACTGTCCTCCATACATCTGTTAATTGGAGTTTTCAACTTGTTGGGTTCAACATGCAAATCTATGACTTCAAAATGAAAAATTTAAAAAAAGAATGGGTAATGGATCAAAAATAATAAAAAAGTAAATTAAAATAAAGATTTGGCCAAAATTCTGCTGAGGGATCATTGCAATGTAAGAATCATGATTCTCATTACTCGTATCATATTGTAAGCTAAATGATGATATTGTGGCACACAAACACACAAACTCAAACACAAACAATCACACAAACACACACACACACACACACACACACACGTGCAGGCACACACATGCACATACACACACACACACACACACACACACACACACACACACACACACACACGCACACACGCACACACGCACACGCGCACACGCACACACGCACGCACACACACAGACACACACACACACACATACGCACACACGCACACACGCACGCACGTACACACGCACACACACACGCACAGACACACACACACACAAACCTGGCTGTTTCTGTCTGGGTTTGGGCAGGTTGGTGACACAGGTGTGGGGGCACATGAGGACATTGCAGGGGTGCAGGGAGCCTTCAAGGAACAGCTGCTTGGTCTCTGACAGGTGGATGCCCCCCAGAGGGGTCTTGGGGAGGGTGTTGGCAGGGACCAGAGCCAAGCAGAACACACCCACCCCATGGATGCTGTCTATCGCCTGGGAAACGGAAGAAAAGTGTGGCAGGAGAGAAACCAGCTGTTAGTCTGACAGACCACTGAGGGAGGGGTCAGCATGTGGTGGGGGGTTGAGAAAAGTGAGCTACATTTCCACAAAAGTGCAAGCAAACTAAATTTTGAAAACTGCAAACTAAATGTGTAGGGCCAGAAAATGTTCATGAGATTAGGAGGCTACAGCTTATACAATTATGGTGGCATTTCACAGTGAGGTGTACGCACTAGAGTGTAATGAAGCACCAATATTCTTCTTTGACTAATGCTATGATGGTTTTCAGTCCAACTGCAATAAATGTTTGTTAATATATACATGGAGACTCCAGAACTGCACACAAGGTTATAATCAGTATGATGATGTACCCCCGTTAAACACAATATATTCTGACCTTGTGTTGAATTTTCTGAAGGTCGCCACCTTGGCTGAATAACACATTTACTAACATTTATGTGGAATCACTAACCATCAACATCATATATTTTCCAATAACGTAGAAGCTGATTATAACTTATTTAAGCATGTATGAAAACGGTGACTATGTACTAAAGTCTGCTTTATGAATTGTGTAAGAGTTGACGTGTCAATTTATGAACAATTTGAAACAGATGCTGCAGTTTTATGCCGATACAGATGGTGGGCTGCCCAGTCTCTGGTCTCCTAATCACAACAGGAGGACAGCATCAGACTTTGACAACATGTCACAGACCCACAATGAGCAGCTATACCCATAAACCCCGCAGGTGGGTTTATACCTGTAACACACGGCTCATCCACTGAAAGCTGTCCTCCTCAGTGGAGTCCGGCCGCTGCTCCGCCACCACCACAATTCGCTCATCATGGAGCACCGTGATGGAGAACACTGCGATCCTATCAGCATGGAGAGAGGGCGGGGCCACATTTAGGCTCAGGGGCACGGTGGAAAGGAACGAGTAGGCACACAGTGTGCCTGACACCAATCATATATATTGGGTGTTGATATGACAGCCAATCAGTAGCAAGGTCATGCAGCTTTCCTATGATCATGTGTTCCTGTCTATCACATGGAAGCTGTGTGTACATGATGTGTAGCCCTAACACACATACATCAGTGGTAACAAACCCTGTTCCTATAGATCTACCATCCTAAAGGATTTCATTTCAACCCTAATTTGGCAAACCTGACTCTACTAATTAGCAGCTCAACAAGAACTAGCTGTTGCATGAGGTGTGCATTGTTAGAGTTGGAATGAAAACCTACCAGACAGTAGATCTTCAGGAACAGAGTTGGTTACCACAGACATACACAATTGAGATTTCTTCATACACACAAATGTACACACACATACACGCACACAAACATACCCCCCCCCACACACACACACACTTGAATACACACACCTTCCTCTGTACACAAACTTCATGGGCTCCACTGCCAGGGCGGTGGCCACAATGTCATCAGCGTTGTGTCTCCGCCCCCCCACCACCATCAGGCCGTCCATCTTCCCCGCGATGAACACAAGGCCCCCGGGGCCCACGAAGCCCAGCAGGCCTGTCCGCGTGAAGGGGTACTCGCTGATGGGGGCTCCAGAGCTGCTCATGGGGAACACCTGGCACACAAAAAACAGCACAATTACAGCCAACAGCGCTACACCTAACAGCAGCCTCTGCCCCAAACTGAAAACCACACGCCACACTGTCCATACGTAGGACTGTACACGTAGTTTTGGAGGGAGACAGGGAGACACACCACCCCCAATATTTACATACGAGTTCACTGCTATACTAGCTAGCATGCTTGTGAGACCTGATCAACTAGGTGGTCCAGCAGTGCGTCTCCCCAAAAAGGATATGAAACCTATGCCTTTGCGTAGGACGATATATAACATCTGGAAAAGAGATTCTGCTTTTCATTATAACATCTCTAGAGAACGGTATGCAACAGTGCAGAAACAGTTGCTCTGGAAACAAAGAACTCAGCTAGTTGCCCCGGAAACGGAACTCCTCCAGCCTGCAGCCGCCTGAGCTCCAGACCACAGGGGCTCGAGGAGGCACCCACCTCGAAGGTGTTCTTCGTCATGCCCGTGAGCCCGTAGTAGGACGTCCCCGTGGCGACGGAGCACACGCACAACTCTCCCACCTCGTCGGTCCTGCAGAGCAGCGGGACACCGTCCGGCCTCACCACGCACATCAGCGCTGCGGGCACAAAGGCAGTCCAGTCAGCGGGCGGCCGCGCGGTAACACCATCTCCCCCGACGCCGCGGGCGCGCAGTCGGCCATGGGAAAGCGACCGAAGGTGTGGAGCATCACAAGCTAACATTGGAGTTATGCATTCAGCAAATTCTGCCAGATAATGTCTGACCTGTGCGAGCGCTAGCACGGGGAGAAAATAGAACCACGGAATAAGAGGGTGTTTTCTCTCAACAAGAAAGACAATACCCTTTCAAGTTTTCCAGTCAACTTTTTGGCCGCGGCTGCTAAATATGAAATGCCTGAAGGACTAAAGTTGCCCTTTGAGGAACCATGTCTGTAATATCAAATAACAAGTTTAAGGAACCGCGTGTCTCCAGCTCCTGAGCATCAATGCAGGTCAGAAGCTCCTGGGTGCTTCGAAGTGGAATTTCAGCGCATCGCTGCGTAAGGATCAAATTAAATAGAACCTTTCTGAAACTTGTCACACAACGTTAAGGGCAAAACTCTATGAGGATGCAATGCAGCTGCATACTCTGAACGCTGCCCATTGATTGGCCCAGAGTTGCGGAGATGCCCTTGTGACCTCTGGGTACTCTGTGCTGGGCGTTGCTCTGTACCTCCCGGCATCACGGTGCCCACGTCCTGCACCGTCAGCACCGACAGCCGCTCTTCCGAGTCCACCCGGATCACCCCGTGACTCAGGCCCTGCATGGACAGCGCCCCCCGACCTGGTGGCTGGTTACTGTCATCTGTGGGTCTGCAAAAAATATGAAAATGTATAAATAAACATAAGAATCAGTCAGAACAGGTCATCTCATATAACAAGATTTATAATCCCAGAGGGATCAATTTCAGATACAGGCAAGCTCAGCCAGAAAAGAACATCAACAAAAGTAATTAAAATACAATTAAGAAATATAAAACCCAGATGAATCCACTTTAAACCTCTTTCAATACTCAATAAATATGCTGGAATATTACTGTATACTAAAGGGGCTATCAAAATTGTTGATCAAAAATGTAAAATGTTTTCCAATTAAGAAGGAAAAAAAGACATGGAAAGAGTGACAGTTGAGATTTTGTTTTTGAGGGGGTGGGGGATGGGGGGGGGGGGAGTGGTGATGTGGTGACCACAGGACTGCTGCAGAACTGCAACATTACAGAAAGCTGGGCCCAAATGTGGGGAAGGGGGTTTATTACAGGTCTGTTTGTTACATTGCTGAAATAAAATCAAGCAGTAAAATTATGTATTCGCCATTACCTCAGCAAATGACGACGCACCACATTTTTTTGCGTGCAAGGCGACACGCAACTCTAATTAAAATCCCTTTCATTTTACCGACTGTGCCGTACTTTAAATTAAAGACATAACCCCCATCCATAAAAAACACCAACAAAGAGAAAAAAAGAAGAAGAAAGCAGCTTAATGAAACTGAAACATGGCAGTGACTTGGATAATGCAGCTTATCAAAAAGCATTTATCTCCTTGTCTGGTGTTTGAGTCTGGTCACCAAGGGTACACAGCTTGTAAGATGCTATTACCCCAGACCTGGAAAAATATTATTTCTTTGCAAGCGGCTTTAGAAACACTCAAACCGCAACACAGCCCATATTTTTCACATTACATTTTTACTGACCCAAAAAACTTGTTGAAAGTGCATTATAAAGACCAGGCAAACTGTACTGTGCTGTGACTGCTGTGGCGGTATGGGAAGGTGTAGGTATAATTTCAAAAGAGTGTGTTACTGAGTGTGTGTGCGTGTGTGTGGTGTGTGTGTGCATGGTGCATGAGTGTGTGAGAGAGTGTGGTGCATGTGTGTGTGGTGTGTGCATGTGTACATGTGTGCTTGTGTGGTGCGTGTGTGCGTGCCTGCGTGGGTGCGTGCGTGTATGCGTTTGGGGGGGCATGGTTGCCTGATGTGTGCTACACTGGCTGGTATCGTACTGCCCACTAGGTCTTCAACCTGCCAGAACCCACACATGCCATGGCACTTTTGAACATCCTTCACCACCTGCACTGGCCTGCTAAGCTATGGTACAGTCTTTCTACTTAAAATAGATTCAGTCTGCAGGGACCAGTGTGACCTGAAAAGGAGAGCGGTCTGTCCCCCATCTTCACTTTTCAACCTCCACTAGAGATCAAATTTCCTGGTTTTGCTTTTTGTAATATTGTTGCCCCAGTATTGCACATATAGCACAATATCACTGCATGTATTAGTACTGCAATGTGTATGTGTGTATTAGGAATACTAGTGAATATATGAATATTACCTCCAGGTGGTGATTACCAGCCCTTCTTGGGAGCAGACACGAGTGAGAGTTGAGCAGATTGTCTTTTTACTTTGCGCAATCCTGTCTAATGTTACCTCTGGTGGTGATAATTAGTTGTTAGGAGAGAGTGTAACGGCCAGTACTGTGTAGGTTGTGTAATATTTTGTAATAATGTAATGGGTAGTACTGCAGGGAAGCACAGTTGATATTGTGTATACGGCGTAATACTGGGCACTGTTACCTCCGGATGGCGACAGTCAGGGCTTCTGGAGAGCTGGCGCAGGGGCAGATGACCTCTGCTCTCAGGCCTTTGCTCTGGAAGACATTAAGGAAGGCGTCGCAGGACGAGATTGACCCTGGGAGAGAGAGGCGCAGGGTCTGAGAAACAGAGGGCAGACAGAACTAATGCTGCCTCTAACACTTCACCAGCTGCAGGTGGCTGTGGGTGGGTCAGGGAGGGTTGGGGTGGAGCCAAGATAAAGGGAGCCATGACATTGGAGGGGAGGCGCAGGCATGGCAGACCGAGGTGGGGTCAGGAGCAAAGGAGCAGGAGGATTGGTAGGGGAGGGGAGTGAAAGTTTGCCATGGTGGTCCAGGACCTGGACTCCAGTCTGTAATGCTGAAGGCTCAGGCTCCCTGTCACTGTACCCTGACCGTTCCTCACCTGAGTAAAACACTCCGCTGCATTGACACTGTATAAACAAAAGAGCAGCAAACCTCGGAACGCAAGGGTCAGTCTGTCCCAGAATGCACTGCTGATCGCTTAAGCCGATTTCACATGACAAGTGTCTAACACTGCGCTCAATGCCAAGTAAGGCGCTGACTACAGGGGGGAATCGAGTGCCACCAGCAGTTAAAACTTTATGTCGGTATAAGGCTAAATTGAGAACTTGCTTCGCAAAATCGAAAATTCTTGGTTTATCCCAAAATGACCTTCCATGTTCACATCTGCCTGCTTCATACAAAGCTGTTATGTGATTGGATGCCCTACGGAAGTTAGGCACAGCTGGGCATTATTTTTACCTGTGCGCTACACCAGGCTGAACGTTGCTGCCTGTTGGGCATCGACACTGTCCATAGGAACTTAACAATCTGATGCCATGTTGAGCGTTTTGATGCTTGTCATGTTTAAGTGGCTTTAGAAACACACACCCCACCACAATTTTCTGCAAGCGGAAAAATGATTCAGATCGCCGCCTCGGCTTAAGCCCTGGCCGATTCCCCCTCACGCCCCCCCCCACCCCCACAAGTGTCATCCCTGGGGCTGTAGTCATACAGTCTGTGAACAGTCATGGTTCTTTTTAGCAGCAGTCACAAAGGACCTTTTAAATCTAGAAACAGCTGTCTGGCCAAGCCCTTTCTTGTGGAATGTGAAAGAATATGGTTGCGTTCGGTGAAGTGAGAGTCCATAGATTGGGACGGTCGAAAAATGTTGACATGTTCAGCTGTTCATAAGGGAGTGGAGCTGTTTGTCTGAAAACACACTGTCCTCTGACATGGCTAACGACAGGACTTGAGGCCTATGTGCCTGAGAGGTATTTGCTTTGGTGCAGAAGCACAAAGACAGACGTGCGAGAGACAGTACCCTTCAACATTGCACAGTAAAAGGGGAGGGAAGGAAAAAGACAAAGAAATCTGAAAGATTTATGGAAAAGCCGAGACAAAGAAAAGGATGAACAGAAACAGAAAGGAAAGAAGGGAAGACAAAGTGACTCTGCTGCATAAGTGAGCTATGAAGAGACTAAGAGAGAGTAGTGTTGCAGAGATGCAAGCAATAATGAAAAAGGCCTGTGTTCCAGCAGAACTATACAGACATTTTTTTTTTGTTCAATTTCTAAAGTGCTATTTCAAATTATAGCAAAGCAAAATGTGCACTTGCCAAAAAAGTTTTTTTTTTTTTTTAAACTTGAGAGAGACAAACAGAAAAAGAGACAGAGTGAGAGACAGCAAAACAGTCGGACAGAGGCACTGGAAAAAAAAAGGCATAAGCACAGTATGTATTACGTTGTTGATGTCATTATTGTTCATGCAGATCTTATGAAAATGATTGCTATATGGCAATATGGTTATTATGCGCAGTCATGCCAATAAAGCACATTTGAATTTGAATGTGAGGGGAGGGGTAGAAGCTGGGCGGAGCTCACAGGGGTTGGATCCATCTGCGACCACCAGCATGCGGAGGGAGGAGAGGTTGATGTCCCTCTGGTCCCGATGAGCCACCAATGCCCAGTGCATGTCCCGGGACTTCACACAGGCCACTTTCGCTATGGAGGGAGGGGACAGCACAGCCACAATTAGGCAGGCCAGCCAAACAGAACACAGGTTTCAAATTAAAACCTGCATATATTTAAATACGTTCAAAGAAAAACAAATTGCCAGCTCTTTTTAGCTCAAGAAAGCCTTTCAGTCCAGTTCTGTGGTATAAACCTGTTTTATAAAGCACTCTGCCTGTGTGTGCGTGCGTGCAATTGTTTGTACTGTGTTATCGCGTTATTTACTTGGCAGAAACGATATTTCAATGAGAAGTGGCGACATGGTCAGGTGTTCGAGCCGTACTGTCGTATTTAGCCTTTTAGTGGCGACTGGTGAGCTGAAAACGTTCCTTTAGACTAATCATTGACCTCAAACTGTTTTAATTAATTTTCAGTGATTAACAAGCATGCAAACGATCTGACTAATCAATTGGAAAGTGACACACAGCTTCTTCACATTGTGTTAGGGAGATTAAATTATAAATGGGATTTAGAAAAATCCGTTTCACGAAGCAGTGGTGCGGAAACTGCCCCTGATTTTCCTTGAGTATCAATACAATCCACAAAATAGGCTACTCAATAATATCATATATAGCCTACTCTCCCCAAATAGGCAGTTTTAGCGAGTAGCCTAGGCCTTATAGCCTACATTTATTTATATTTGCAGTACGAAATTCTGCACATTTTTAATCAACATCATTTGGGGATACATGCAGTTCTTTCGCCGCACTCGTATTCATGGCAAATATCTGCCATGCGTAGATTGTAAACAATCTTGAAGTGCAGGTTTTGTTTTTGCTGGTTATTCTGAAACCTAACATGGTAGATAACGGACTGGTGTATCTTGTTTGTTAAGTGTAGACTACTTGTTGATTAAAACGGATTTTTAACGGATAGATTGAATTTATGATTTAATCCCCCAAACACGGTATGAAGACGCTGTGTGTTAGGCTACTTGCCATTTGATTAGTCCGATCGTTGGCACGCTTGATAATAAAGGAAAATGAATGAAAACAGGTTGAGATCAATGATTAGTTTAAAGGAAAGTTTTGCACCCCACCAATTTTCAGCTCAGCCGCCGCTGTCTTAATATTGATTTTTAAGAAGTGGCTGGTAAAAAAGGTGAGTGACTGGTAGAAGAAAAAAAAGACACACAAAAAAGTTAATTTTACACCCTGATTGTTTGTGTGTGGGGGGTGATGCAGCTCTGGAAATGGGGGTAAGGGGAGGAGGTCAGAATACTGACCTTTGTACTGGCAGACTTTCTGGATCCAAGAGAGCGGGTTGACCTTCATGAGGGAGTAGGGGATGCAAATGACGTGCATCATGTTCATGACGCTCTGGTGGTGGAAAGCAGGAATTACATTCACATTACACACAGAACTTCAGATCACTGCTACATCCAAATGGTGACCTATAGCCTTTTCAAACTATGCAGCCACAGACTCAACAGATTACTCAGTTCTGTAGTCCCAACAATGGAAGTTCTGTTTCTCAACTATTGTAGCCTAAAAATTCCAATGTGATGCATCTTAAAAATGTATTAATGGGTGTGGCCAAGGACAATGCTGCAGCAATGGGAGATATAGGCACATAGCTCCAGAAACTCCTGTTACCAATCAGAACTGTCTGTTCTTTAGAAGTAGAGAGGATGAAATTAAATGCCAGAGTAGGCAATCTGGACGTATACCCTGTGTGCATATTGTGTGGAACAACATGCACCCAAGATAGGACAAAAAAAGAGCATAACTTCAGTTACCATTGCATTTGTGCATGTGTGGAGTTCATGTACTACATCAGGGATATTCAACTCAGGCCCTCAAGGTCAGTTGCTAGTTTTCATATCCCCCATCTAATCATTGACCTTACGCATCAGGTGTAATTTCTGGCCAGTCAGTGACAGTGACTTAAGTCTTATAATAATAATAATAATAATAATAGAAAAAATAATAATAATAATAATAACTTTATTTGTATAGCCCCTTTCATACAGACTGCAGCTCAAAGTGATTAACAGGAAAAATAAAAACAAAAAGCAAAAACAGGGAAAAGCACATCAATCATAATCAGTTATAGGACTATGGACCATCAGACAGGATACAAATATGTGAGTATTCATGAACTACATAAACTCAAAAATAGGAACAGAAGATCAGAAAAATCAAGAAACTACTGAGTATGAATCTATAAAAAAGACTTTAGACTAAGACTCAGACTGAAGACAGTGGGTGAATGAGAATAACACGTGTATTACTTCAGTCAAAAAGCAAATCGCTAAAAATCTCACATTAAAATGGAAGTGAATGAAACTGTGTAGACCAGAAGCACAGTGAGTGGACTGAGTGTGGACTGGGACGTCCAAGGCTGAAGTGTAACAACTGAAGTGTTTGTTTTTGCTTCTGGGCTGTTATATTTAAAGCTTATCAGAGTGGAACAGTGAGAATTCCAAGAAGAATGAGTACTCCGTATATTACTTAGCCTTCAAGGCACTTAGTACGTATCGTGGTAGCCAGAATGGCTGCATTTACCAAGGCCGAAACGAAGCGACAGCCCTTTTCTAGAACACGTTATTATTACTGGAATAAGCAGCGTTAATTAAAAATAAAACATTCTAATCATCCTAGTGCATGGATGGACCCCACATTCCAGGATTAAATCCCAACCAGGGTGTGTAACTTGGGAGAATATAAATTTGCTCACAACTGCTTGGTACATGTGGTCTGATTTATTTTTTAACACTATATCGGAGGGGCTTAATGGTTCAGCTGTTACCTCACTGCATCCAATGGAATTCCCGGAGTTCCAAGCAACTTCACTAAACTACAAACAGCATTTTCTGAAGTTTGACTTCTTACTATCAAATATTGCTTCAAAAATGAACTTACTCTTGAATTCTACTAATTTTAAGTTAATTTATTTGCATTTATGACACATTTGGATTTTGCATAATGCTGAATATAAACACTAATGTCAGGGCTATAAACTAAGCTCACCCACTTGCCAATGGTGAAAATATTTCAGGGGTTGCAAATAGTGGTGGAAATATTCCAGGGGTTGCAAATAGTTGTGAATTACTAGCCTGCCAGGGGAGTAAATTTTGATCAAAAACTTTGCTCTAGTGTGTGGTGGAAAGACTACCGCTAAATGTTTTTTCCTTATTCAAACCCTTGCCTGGATGTTCAGATCTAAAGATGGAACACAGTTCAGGATGTAAGAGCGGTTGTCTGGTAGTCGGAGGGTTGCCGGTTCGATCTTCCACCCTGGGCGTGTTGAAGTGTCCCTGAGCAAGACACCTAACCCTCCCAACGAGCTGACTGGTACCTTGCATGGCAGCCTTTCACCATTGGTGTGTGAGTGTGTGTGTGAATGGGTGAATGATAGGCATCAATTGTAAAGCGCTTTGGATAAAAGCGCTATATAAATGCAGTTAATTTACCATTTATACATGCATATGCATTAATGAATGTGTAATCAGAGGTTGTCTCCTGAATTTTCAGCCTTACCGTAAGGATCCCATGCCAAAGGCCCACATCTTTCTTAAAGTCTAATACATTCACAATGGTCTCAGCTAAAGGGATGAGACAGAGAAAGAGACAGAGAGAGAAAAACTGCATTTATTACACTCAAAGTGAACAAATTCTGTCATATAGCCTGCACAGATTCTGCACAATATATTTCACTTAAACATTTGAGGCACAATGACCACACTAGTAAAAAATCACCCGCAAACCCCTCCTCCCAACAACCCATGGGGACCCACCTTCTGTGTACCCGCAGGACTGCGTAAGGGCCTGGCAGTGCGTCAGCAGGGCTGTGCGCGTCACAGTCACTCCCAGAACGCTTCCGTCCTTACAGGTTTTATACTGTCCCAAAAACAAGCCACGCCCCACTCGTTAAGACATGTAACTGAGACAACAGGGAGACACAGACTGGCGATTAGATTGAAAGAGAACAGCATTAGCAAAGGATTAGGGCTGTCAAATGGACAAAAAATAATTTTTTATATTATATTTCAAAACTTAAGATTTGCAATAAAACAATGCACATGCGGTAAAAGTGCAGATTCTCAGCTTTTTATTTAAGGATATTTTAACACATTTTGGTTTCACTATGTAGAAACACTTTTTATACATAGACCCCATGTCAGGGTGCCATAATGTTTGGGATAAATGGCTTTACATGTGTTTCTGATTCGTTAGGTATGCACAATTGCGTCTTCAGAAAACGTATACAAAATTTTCAGTATCTAGTCTAGATTCCAGGCTTTTGGCTGCCGTTGTAATCTGTTAATGGAATAAATTGAATAGTTTGTACTTTGTTTTGTCATTCAATAAATGTGAAAAAATTAACAGAATTCTTCTCTACCTAAAGTCTTTTTTTTTTTTTATCAGGTTGTAACAAGAATACTTTCTGATGGCCCTGTATATACGATGATGTTTTTGATCAATATTAAAATGACTTTATATGAAGTCATTCAAAGGCAGACTGCACCATACAGACACAACAATAAAATGAAGAGGAAACAGCTGTGGATGACTGCACCATGCTAGAAGGCTGGATTATCACAAAAAAAACATCCAAAACAGGATCGGAGTAGTTAGTAGTCCCATTCTTGGTGTAGCGTGAGGCTGATCTTACAGAGAGCTGTTTGAATTATATAATACATTTGGTATATTACTTGAGTAATATTGTCAAAGACTACGGAAACTTTTAAACAGGACGATAGGCATAATCCTTACAACTATTTTTCAGCCAGATGCTTTTTAACTGATGTGTTAATTGCTATTCCGATTGCTAATCTAATTGCTATTTCTATTGCTAATAATAATAATAATAATAATAATAATAATAATAATAATAAAAGACTGAAGTATGCCTTACACGGCACTGATTGAAACATTCATTATAGATGTGCAATCCAGACAGATCGATAGCAGAACAAAAAAAAAAAAAAAAACGTGGACCAACTGGACTAATACCTCTGAAATCTCTGTGGTATTGGGCAGTCCAGAAGTAATGACAGATTAATTATTCATTCTGTTTTATCCAGTGTGACTAATGGAGAAAGGGCTCATTCCTACATAGAGACAGGGCTTATCGATTCCTCTCCAGTCACACACGGAAACAGCACAGAAACACATGGCAATTCAAAATGCAGCCAGATAGCCCCACTATCTTCTTTTGTTTTGTATTCGCTATTCAGTCATATTTATTTCTGACGAGTGACATTGAATGGATTTCACATTTAAATGTGGAATCAGTTGAATGGTAGATTCAAGGCTCACTGAATGATGTACCAATGTCATTTCTGCAGTAACTATCATTACTGACCTCAGTATGTACTGGTTGAGATGAGACCCCATGGCCTCTGAATGTTAGTGCATACGGTATGTGAAAGGTGCGAGAATAAAGCCGTAAGGCTGATACCTCAATGTAGGCAGTGTCGTTGTTGGCGTCCTTGATGTGTGGGAACCAGTCTCTGGGAGTCTTGGACAAGTGCTTGGATTCCGTGACAAACCAGAGTAGCTTAGGCCAGCCTGGAGAGACGCCCCACAGACACACACACGTCCGTCCACACACAGACACAAAGACACAGACACGCACACGTCCGTCCACACATAGACACAAAGACACAGACATGCACACGTCCGTCCACACACAGACACAAAGACACAGATACGCACACGTCCGTCCACACACAGACAGAAAGACACAGACACGCACACGTCCGTCCACACATAGACACAAAGACACAGACATGCACACGTCCGTCCACACACAGACACAATGACACAGACACGCACACGTCCGTCCACACACAGACACAAAGACACAGATACGCACACGTCCGTCCACACACAGACAGAAAGACACAGACACGCACACGTCCGTCCACACATAGACACAAAGACACAGACATGCACACGTCCGTCCACACACAGACACAAAGACACAGATACGCACACGTCCGTCCACACACAGACACAAAGACACAGATACGCACACGTCCGTCCACACACAGACACAAAGACACAGACATGCACACGTCCGTCCACACACAGACACAAAGACACAGAGACGCACACGTCCGTCCACACACAGACAGAAAGACACAGACACGCACACGTCCGTCCACACACAGACACAAAGACACAGACATGCCACGTCCGTCCAACACACGACACAAAGACACAGATACGCACACGTCCGTCCACACACAGACACAAAGACACAGATACGCACACGTCCGTCCACACACAGACACAAAGACACAGATACGCACACGTCCGTCCACACACAGACACAAAGACACAGATACGCACACGTCCGTCCACACACAGACACAAAGACACAGATACGCACACGTCCGTCCACACACAGACACAAAGACACAGATACGCACACGTCCGTCCACACACAGACACAAAGACACAGACACGCACACGTCCGTCCACACACAGACACAAAGACACAGACACGCACACGTCCGTCCACACACAGACACAAAGACATAGACACACACGCACATTAAGCAAGTTTCACACTTAATCTGACAAAATATTTCTGGAGATGTCAGTTGCTATGGTTCTTAATCATTACTTTAAAAATATAACCAGCCATTGCTGTAACATTGCTATTGATACCCAAATATAATCCCTGTAAAGATTACGAGGGGCAACACCCTTCTACACTCCCACCCCCTGCCAATGGGACATGCTAGGTGAGGTTAGCAGCAAACACTGCACTGAAATCTAGATGCATTCTGCAAAGCAATGTGACCTTTGCATCTGCTGTGCAATGTAATGTTTTGAAATGCAATGTGACCTTTGTTACTGCTATGCAATGTGCTGTGCTTCATAATGTAATGTGATCTTTGACCTGGGGCATCTTCCCCATGGAGCTCTTGCAATATATGTAGTGCAAAGTGACCTTTGAACTGGGGGATCTTCCCCATGGAGCTCTTGTTACATATGTAGTGCAAAGTGACCTTTGGACTGGGAGATCTCTCCCGTGGGGCTCTAGTTATGTACATAGTGCTGAGTGACCTTTGGACTGGGAGATCTCTCCCGTGGGGCTCTAGTTATGTACATAGTGCTGAGTGACCTTTGAACTGGGGGATCTCTCCCATAGGGCTCTAGTTATGTACATAGTGTGAGTGACCTTTGAAGTGGGGGATCTCTCCCTTGGGGCTCTTGTTATGTGCATAGTGCTGAGTGACCTTTGAACTGGGGATCTCTCCCGTGGGGCTCTAGTTATGTACATAGTGCTGAGTGACCTTTGAACTGGGGGATCTCTCCCATGGGGCTCTTGTTATGTACATAGTGCTGAGTGACCTTTGAACTGGGGGATCTCTCCCATGGGGCTCTTGTTATGTACATAGTTCTGAGTGACCTTTGAACTGGGGGATCTCTCCCGTGGGGCTCTTGGGTAGGCCTTTGTGGCAGGCGTCGCTGGTCAAGGCCACAGTGACTCCGCAGCTTCCTAGCAGAAAACCAATCTGCTGACTCCCAGCATCCTGTGGAAGAATGGAGCAAGGAGGGAGGAGAGAGGGGATGGGCATTAGGAGTGGGAAAAGAGGAGAGGCGAAGCCAGGGTGTGGCAGTACTGGCTCAGGCATAGAAGGGCAGCGCTCGGGCACTTTCTTCGTGCTGCTTATTCTGGCGACAAGACCGAGATATTCAACAACTGAGTGTGACATTACTCGATCATCTGGATCAATATTCAAAGGCCTGTTAACAAAAAAACAAGAAAAATAACTGAAGAAAAATGTCCATGACATTCATCAATCAATGTATCAGGCAGAAAAGAACACCAGCTCCACCACCTGTCTGTAGGGCTAGATTGAACCAAATGGCAAAAGAGATCCTAGATGATCTACATTAGGAACCGGAATTGTACCCTAGTCAGAAGGCTGGACAGAGCCATGCTGCACATCTGGCCAGTGGCATTTCATTTGCTGATAACTGGCAGCAGCAAGCAGCTTTAATTTGGAGTCCAGACCTGTGTCCCAAACCCTTTAAACCAGCCACGCCCCGGGGGCTAAGGGTCATTGCAAAATGAAGTGCAGTGAAGGAGAGGAAATCAGTCTTCAAAATTAGTCCTTGACAAAGGGGAAACTGATGGTGCTTATACGCTATCCCAAACACCACTGCAAATATCCCACAACCATCACTATCCACACAAACCAGCTCACACACAGCTGGTGCCAGTACTTTACTGTGGCTTCCTGATATGCCTGTGAGGCTCTAACAGCAAGAACAACAACTGTCTTCCAGCATCCACAGCAATGATGCCTGCCAAAATATATTCAGCAAAAAAAAAGCTAAATGGATAATTTAAATAAAAATTAAATGACTAATCACTTGGACACTGACAGAATAATGAATCAATATATAAACACATAATAAATAAACAAACAAACAAACAAACAAAAATAAATAAATAAATAAATAAATAAATAAATAAATAAATAAATAAATAAATAAATAAATAAATCTGGCCCCAGGGTCAGGACAGTTGAACAGAGAACAGGTTGGAGTTTAAGTGGCAGCACGGGCTGCAGCACAAGCTCATGGAAGGGCAATAAGGCGAACAAACTGAGAACACGGAGGCCTTCTTTGCCTTTCCCGAAAACAATACTTTTGTGCGTTCAGAATATATCAAACACCAATATGTTATTCCTATCTAAAGACCACTGGCCCCACCACACCCACATGTCACACCTGTCGTTCTCAAGAGCAAGTGCAAGGCCCTGTATGCATTACAGAAATATTTTCAGCTGATACTGTTTGTTCTTTTGATGGTAGCTTAATCGGTTTCCCTGGCTGATCAGTACCAACATTTCTTTACTGCAGTGATAAATGTTATGCAACCAGCCATGACACCTCCATAATACATACTAAATTACATAACTGTATTCATGTATTCAAAAAAAAATCCCTAAATGTTCTTAAGAAACCAACAGAAAGCAATGTCTAAAACAGTTCCCAAGCAAACCACAACACTAAATGGACCCCGCAGCAGACAGTATCCAGGTTTCAAGTTCCAGATTCAATGTTCCATCATTCCAGGATTGAGGACTGAGGATCAGGATGCAGTTTGGCTGTGGTGTGAAGGAGCAGGCGTGGAGCCTGAGATCAGACTCTGACTGCAGCAGCGGCAGCATGATGCAGGGTCTAAAGGCCAGTTTAGATCAATGATCCGCAACGAGACTGGATGCAACTTGCAAAATTCCAAAACGTCTGATTGTAAACATTCTAAAACTGCACTTGGCGATTTGACAAGGTGGGTCTTTTGAGACCCCAGGCAACGGCTTCAGACACTCTGCAACTAACCAGTTTACACCGCTGCAATTTTCTCTGCAACATTTTAACATTTTAAAACTGTTTAGTCTCATTGCTGTTTAGACTCTGTTTAGAGTCATTGATCTGAACTGGCCTTAACAGGACTGGTCGGGAGATTCAGCCTTCCCGTTTCATTGTACCGACCTCCCAAGGGAATGCTGTCCAGGAAGAAAGAAGTACCGTACTGTGGCACTGCAAGTCCATGTGCGCAGCCCTAATGCACATACAGAGGACTCTGCAGGAATGGGACAGGCATAATGAAGGGCCTGGATGTTCAAAATTTTAAACTCAGGAATGAATCATGGTGGAAGAAAAAACATTCAACACAAACCCGCTGTCATCCTGCTAAAGCGGCGTCGCCCACAGAGAGCACGCTCAATCTAAACAGACAGCAAGCACATGTCTGAGCCTCACGCCTCAGCTCTGCCAATTAAACTGACCGGTTGAACCTTTTATAACCCACCGCACCAAATCACTGCAGAGTACAGTTCTCCAAGAGGAAATGCAAAGCTGTCAGAAACTTAACATGAAATCAAACAGAAGAACTGGAACAAAGACACAAAGGAAAACAGCAAAGAAAGTGTCAGTATTAAATCTGTGTCAGTATTAAAAGAACAATTGAAAGCACATTTTTGCCTTTGCTTGGTTATAAACAATGAGATGTCCTGATGCTATTAACTCCCATTCCTGGAGTGCACATCAGCAATTACCTAAACTGTTGGGGGGGGGGGGGGTCATAAAGCACCTCACTCATGTCCCGAGTTTCCTCTTTCAATAGTCTTTCCCAGTCATTTACCTGCGTGGAGAAATCTCAGGGAGATTCCCCACTGCTGGAAGCAGAGTAACTTTCTGTTGGCTTGGGAAATTAGTTCTGGAATGGAAGTCAGCCAAAGAATGTTCTGGCAGTCTCAAGATTCTTTCTGGAAATGTTGGAGGGAGATACGTGGCATTTCAGCCAGCCACAATAGGCACTGATCCTACATTTCAGCAATACTGATTGAGCTCTTTTCAGAGGAAAAAACACATACAGGAATTGAACTGTTTTGAAATGACGCAAGTTTATGATAACACTTGCACATAGTCAACCTACTTTTTTAACCTCTTAGCGCACACCACCTAGTAGTCGGCACACGGCCGTGCCTAGAAACGCTTTGTTTTAGTTTCATTAGTAGACGATACATGACAACTATGCCGAATATGAAGTTTAGCAGCACCACCATTGTCGCTCTGGTTGTTCATTTAACAAGCACAACCTCCCTGCAGACTCATCTGCAACTACACCCCCCACCCGTGGCATAATGGACAATATTGTCGACCTGGGAATTCAGAGAAATATTATTTCACCACTCAAAAACCCAACAATAGCCCTAAGATATGCCAATAAAGCAGTGAAAACACTTTTTCAAAAATTATACTATGTCATTCTACAGTCAGTATCTAGGACTAAATATTGAATACATATACAACCTTACCATTGGTTTTATGCGTAGAGATGTCCCTTTTGAGACTGAGCAGTCATATATTGTCTTGGACAATCCGTTTGTGAAATATATGCGCATTTGTGACACCTGGGTACCTTCCAAAATAGATGCTCGTAATACCACACGTGTTGTGTACGGCATTGTCGACCTTTTTAGTACAGTCTGGCTTCATTGACAATTAATTTATTCAGTAGGTGACAGTATAAGCTTTCTAACGATGTATAACATGTCTAATTTTGCTTTTGGAATAGCGTTTTATAGCTCAGAGTAACTGAAAGTTTTCTCATCATCCCATTCACTTACGCATTCACTCCGTGGTAGCAGTAAAAGACACTGCACCAATGATTTTTGGTAATTACTTGAAAAATATTATTATTATTGAGGACTTCTGAGCATAGCTAAGCTATGTTTGCTGATAGACGTAGCTGACAACGGAGTAAAATAGAAGCGGAGAGATCTGCATCATTGATTTACAGTCTCTTTCTCTATCTACTGAACACAGATATGATTTCGTCATCGCTATGTAAGTATTACTGCTCAAAATATTTTGATTAAATATAAATTGTGTGTCTTTAAATAGGCTATTGGTATTTTATAATGAGAATATTTCACTGTAATGTAAGCGTTCGTTGGTAGCTTAGTAGTTTTTGTGATGCATGCAACGGTTATGACGTGAAAGTTTGCCAAAACGTGGTGGACGGTTGAAAATTGTTTTCTTGTCGTCCCATCCCCATACAAGAAAACATTACATACTGTAGAGTACAGAAATACATACGAGAGTTAATTATTACACATTTAGGTACTGTACCACATTGTGTGACAATGTTTTTGCATTATTTTTTAATCTGATATTAATGTTTCATCTTGCGCCTTCATAAGGGGCTCATTTATATGCTTTATAATGGACAAAAAGCATTTTATTCATTTTTGGAGAGATTTTGGATACATTCCTGGACTTCTAGTAATACTCCTGGGCAAAAAAAAATTGGCCAAGCCCAAAATGGCCCAAAATATTAAGCTCTTAATGGTCTTAACAACAAATCATTTGTCCAGAAATAAGCAAGAATTAAGTAAATAGATAAAGTAACTTAGTATGGGATAGCTTTTCTCTTGATTTCTTTAAATGTTTAAGCCATGTGGGCAAACTGGCGGACAGCTTTTTACAGAAAAATGAGTCAATGTTGTTCCATTCAATGTTGATGGCTTCAAACAGTTGATGAGTAGTTGAAAAATGTTCCCCGGTTAGTTTGTGTTTAATGTGAGACCAAATATTCTCTAGAGTTCAAATCTGGACTCTGACCAGGCCAAAACATGAGCCTGATGGACTTGTTCTCAAGCCACTTTTTGGTGGTCTTTACAGTGTGGGCAGGAGCATTGTCTTGTTGAAAAATAACATCTGAGCGTTCCTCTTTAGAAAATAACTTTTCAATTGTGGGAAGCAAGCCTTTTCCGCAATATTCTCCTGTATTCCAAAACATTAATTGACTTTCCATAGTGAAGCAGCTCACCAGTACCAGCAACTGAACAGGCTCTCCATACCATGACACCTCTTCCTCCATGCTTAACTGTGGTGGAGGTGCATTCACTATTGTATTTCTCAGCAGATCTTCAAAGACACCTCTCTGGAGTATCGTCATGCAACTCAAATTGTGATTCATCACTCCACACAACTCTGCTGAACCACTCTGAATCAAACTTCTGCCAAAAACTTAATTCTGTCTTTGATGTTTTTCTGAGACAGCAATTGCATTGTAACACATCTTCTAGACACAAAACCTGTATTAGATAACCTTCTGGTTACTGTTCTTCTCGAAAGAGTCTTTTCTGAGGTCTTGAATTCTGCTGACAGTTTTTGTAGGCTCTTTTCCTGTCTTTGAGAACTGTAAATTTCAGCAGGTGGTCACCCCTGCATGATGAGGCTTTGGGCCTTCCAGATCCTTTCTTTCTGGCAACATTAGCTGTTGTTTCAAAGCGTTGACCTATTCTCTTAATAGCTGATAGAGAAATAGGGATTTCCTCTGCCTTTAGGGTCTAGTAAATTTCAGAATAGCTACAGTTGGCCTGACGAAGGCCAGCTATGCGGTTTCTGACAGCAACCCCTGCATGATATTTTGCTTTTTTTGGAGCAGATTTTCTCGCTCATTTACCGTGGAACTCACAACACTGCATACTGTAGATCTCTCCCTGCTCTATCAATCCTGGTTCCATTTATGAGCTTGTTATCAGACCCTTGATGGGCTTCATCAGGTGTGGCAGATAACCAAATAATGACTAATCTTTTAAGAAAAAAAACATCCCATATTTTTGGAAAATTTTGTACACCCAGATGTGTTAGTTTGAATTTTACATCAAACATTTTAATCATTATCATGACTTTACCTTTGCGTACAAGAAAACTATTTAAGTGAATTTCCCTGTTTCTAGCTTTTCCCCAAACAGTTCACTGCAGCAAAAGTAAACAAGCAGATGGTGGCACAGGAGGTCTCAGGAGTGCATTTGTTTAATTCTTGCTAATTTTCTGATCAATGATTTGTTGCTAAGACAATTAAAAGCTTAATATTTAGCCATTTTGGGCTTGGTCCATTTTCTTTTGCCCAGGAGTGTAGAGTGTAGATGACCACTGTACTGACGGAAAGCTTGCAATTCCCACTTGAAAATGATGCAACAGTGAGTTTCTTGAGTCAAAACAGTTGATTTGTATTGAAATATCTGAATATGTGATTTACAGCAATGCATAATTTAGACATTTGACAGATTTGGAGACGCTGGGTACATTGCTTAGTTTTTGCTTCATAGATCTTTTGTAGTTCTACATATTCACACTAAGATTTTATGAACTTGTGGTCAAGGAGTTTTTGATCCAGGACATGTATAGTTTAACGTGCTATATTTATGCGATCTCTCAGTATTTCATTGCAAATTAAAAAAAGAGCAAATTCATTTTTGACTCCAGAGAGAGACAAGCACTGAGGGTCCTGAACCCTCCAAGGGTCATTGCTTCAGCTAATGCACATGACCTGGCAAGTTGCTGCATGTTCAGCAGCAGAATGAATAAAACAGGGTAAAACAGTCTGTGACATATCCATGCATTGGTGCCAAACCAAAAGTAAACTATCTATTTAAACAAAGTGTTGGTCTCACCATATCATTAATCCCAAAATCAGCGTAAATTTCTGTCTATACTTCTTGTCATATTGTTCTAATAACTTAATAATTTCTTTATTACCTTCCGGGTCAGCGGAACTTCAATCGGCACGGGAACGACCTCTGCCAGCAGGCAGCCATAGAACGCTACCATAAATGCTGCAGGGTCGTTGTTGGGGAATACCAGGGCAACCTACAACCACAGGAGAGAGAGGGACTGTCTTAGCCAAAGTTTAGTTTGATTCATAGTTTGATGTATTTCCTTTTTGTGTTTGGTACAATGCAATTTCTGCATGACTTGTTATGCTTTTGTATTAAAGTATTAGGATAAAAATGATAAAACAGACAATTATTTAGCAACAAGAATAAAACAGCTGATGATATGAATAACAAATAATACAAATAAAACATAATATAGCTGCAAAGCAGAAATTCCAGGGTCCAAGCAGGGAGCGCAATACTGCAGAAGGTCGAACACCAAGTCTGGAATTTAACAGAATTAGAATTAAAACTGTGACTTATCATTGGGTGCTAATTTTCATATACTGAAATATACTTTACTTTACATTACTGGCTGTAATTGCACCATATTTGAATGTAGAAATCTTTCCTTCAACATTTAATTAGGCAATTGAACAAAGTGTTTCTAATGCTATTGACACCATTCAAATTTTTTCATATTTAGAGTAAATATGCCTTTCAAATCACAACGCTGAAGACCAAGTCGGGAATTAAACATACCAAGCTATAACTTGGCATCATGTGCTAATTTTTATATACTGAAATATGACTGCCTATATTTTCCACATCTTTTAACATAGAAACTTTTCCTTTCCAAATTAGTTAGGCTGTTGAAAAAAGTGTTCTTGTTCCACATGGCTGATTAGACTTATGCATAAAGCATTATTTTTTTAAGAACGAACAATGGCCAGCCTCCAATTAATTACAATGATTTTAATGACATGCCCAAATAGGCCTAAATTGATTGGCTTGCCATTCTGCCATTTTTGATACATCACCTATTGCTTCATAGTGTAATTAGTGACTAGCACAAAGATGGATAATAAAAATCTGACATCAACTGGATGTACAGTTAATGAGAAAAGGATTTTTTTCCCCCCAGAAAATTCAAGATATCAGAAAATCTACACAGGTACATTTTATCAACCCAATAATATATTATTTCTTCCTTGTGAACAACGGCATCAAATAGTCTATGGTTGCATGTCTCCAAGTCAACTGGTTTTAAAGTTACAAATTTTCAAATTTGAACGTGCTCTATAGCATGTTCAACTTTGGAGAAAAAAAAAACAGAACAAAAACAATAGGGTTCCAGCAACTTCATTGCTTTGACCCCTAAATATGACCATATAGGGGATTAAATAGTATATAGTCAGTTACGTAATTTTTGTTTTTGCATTAGTCAGCATTGCACTGATCTGACTGGATGACTATGGGGGTCTGCTCAGCAAACCCAGGGAGCACATGTTTGAGCATTCTGATGCACAGACTCATCAACAGTAGCCAATCAAAAGCCCCACTTTATTACTTTTATCTTGTAAAAATTTCCCATGTTGCATGTTGAACATAATGACATCACACATGCTGTCACTCTCACTCGCTCACCCGATCTCCAGGTCGGACCATGGGCTCCAGCTTGGTCCCCAGCTTATGAAGAATGTTGTAGGCCACCTTCATACACCGGCTCCACAGCTTACCTGGGGTCACAAATAAAGATCACTGGGCTGTTAGCATATCCATCCTCAGCAGTGCCTGAAGCAAGTCAAATTAATTCAAATGACATCACGGAAACAAACAACTTGAAAAGATTTTAAACAGAATTTACAGAAACATCAAAAACAGGAAGTAGAAAAGGACCACACTAAAGAAAGGAAAGAAAACTTGTACTCTACTGGTTAAAGAAAAAAATACAGTTTTTGTCACACAACTGTTTAAATTTGTAATAATCCACTACAAAAATATGCACATTATTTCACTATTTGTCAAATGGTTCTGAGTTTTGGCTCCACCCCCTCAGCACTGAGGGACAGCTGTCAGTGAACAGGACTGCTATCTGTAGCAATTAATCTGTGAAGCATGTGACATTCAGATGGTTCAGACAGCGACAGACTGGTATGTGGTAAGCTAAGCCCATATCTCTAACCCCACAGCACACACGGCAAAATGGGCAGTCGCCTTCTGCTGTTGAATTTGCTGTAAACTCAAACGTAGTACTGTTCACTATGACTTTTCAATCTCAGAGCACAGTCTGGACAAACATGATTCAGGAGAAAGGACAGTGTACAATTCCACGCCAATATTCAGCACTGCAACCGTCACCACAGCGTACCGCACCTTTCTACCCTTACCGAATTTTACCAGGTCACTGCAACATCTCGACAGGAGGCTGAAAAGATTTTAGAGGCTGGTGAACACCTTCAAAATAACTGATTTAATTCTGCTGATCAATATATTCTTTCCAGCAAGCAGGAGAAACATTTTCACATCAGACCTGCATTTTCTACTTCAGAAATTTCACATATGCCTGCAGGGGTAAGGCAAACTATGACATGGTGCTAGACCTTGGAAAGATGGGTATGTTCCTTTTTATTTTTTTATTGTTCATATAGCAATTATTCCCTTTAGATTTTGAATTTAAATTACAAGACTGTACTGCATATTCTCCAAAGACCCAGCAATGATTTTTTTTCCCCTTTAGACCTGGACAGGTCTAAACTTCCCAACCATATTAAGAAGATTTTTAAAGGAGTAACATGGTGGTTTTCACACTTTCTCGGTTTTATGTGCTATTTGCACAAGAGGCATTGAAGAAACACGATGAGTAAAGTATTAAATATGTCCATTCTTTATTTTTGTAGAAATATGAGCTTTAAATTTATCATCCTATTTTCAACCGGTTGAGAATGTTATCGACTTAGTGCGTCACAAGTACAGTAACCACTCCCCTTTCCACGCCCCGTAAAGAAATCTGACTGGACACACCGTCCTGCTACAAGTGTGCTGTGAAGTTTAGGTAGCAAACAACAAAGCTGAATCCTTCTGACGTAATTTACATAGTAACTATATGCTCAGATTGCCTAGTTTAACTCACTGTGGCCAAGCGGAATCGATAACGTTTCAGAAAATATATAATTTTAAAAGGTTTAATTCAATGTTCTACTGGGACTCTTACCGTTTATTGAGTGTGTGAAAGAAAATTTCGGTGCCGCTGACTATAATGGAATGTTTTTCAGATTTACCATTCGATTGAGCAAGTATCATTCAACGTACATTTTTATGGGTTAGTGCTGTCCGATTGTGCTAGCTACTTCACATTAACTTTGTACGGCGATCAGTAAAGGCTAACAGTATAGCACCACTTAATTATTGTCACTTCTATCACCACTGTAATGAACTAAAAAAAGGCGACAAACAACCTTTTCTGTGAGAAATGTATTGTCAAGCTCACGCGCATACACTACTGGCGACACTCTAAAGCTCCGTTTTGCCCTCCCTACTGTCAATCAGATTGCTGTGATAGTTCATTCTAAATCGTATTTGGGGACCCATGGATAACTCGTGACCCATAGTTTGTGCCACTGGCTTACAGGCAAGAAAGTGCAAATATTTGACTAATGTTAGGTTCACTTACTAGAGTGCATTTTAAGGACTATTAGACTGGTTGGTTATATTCATTTATAGCTAGCTAGCTAACATTAGCTAGCTATGTAGTTTGCTTTCATAATGTAATGTTATCGATAATGTTAGCTAGCTAGTTTGCTTTCATAAGGACGTTATAGTTGTGGTTTTATCTTAACTTGGCTAGCTAGCTAGCAAAAATTATTATTGGATACCAACGTCCTTAGCTATCGATACTTGATATACTAAGTTAGCTAGCTTGTGAAAATTCAGTATCCCAAGATGAGTGCGTATCATGGAGGTAGTTATGGTAACGGGGCACAGTCTGTCAATCATAGCTAATTACATTATTACATTACATTACATTACAGGCATTTGGCAGACGCTCTTATCCAGAGTGACGTACAACAAAGTGTATAACCATAACCAGGAACAATTGACAGTTCTCATTACCACGCCCAGACAGTTCGGGTGAACTTTTATAGTGGGAAATTTAGGCTTAGAAAAAAATACATTTAAATGACTGAATAATAATGAAATTATGCACATTTGTTTTGTTGTTGCCTAAAGGCAACTGGTAAGTGTCACATTCAACCACCAAGTTACTCCTTTAAGCATTATTTTTTTCAGAAGGAACAATGGCCAGCAAGGCCGAAAACCATGCCACCAATTAATTACAATGATTTTAATGACATTCCCAAATAGTGTAATTAGTGACTAGAACAAAGATAGATAACACAAAATCTCCTGGATGTACAGTTAATGAGAAGAGGATGTTTTTCCCCAGAAAATTCAAAATATCAGAAAATCTAGACAGGTACATTTTATCAACTCAATAATATATTATTTCTTCCTTGTGAACAGCGGCATCAAATAGTCTTGGTTGCATGTCTCCAAGTCAAATGGTTTTAAAGTTACAAATTTTCAAATTTGATCGTGCTCTATAGCACGTTCAACTTTGGAGAAAAAAAACAGAACAAAAAAATAGGGTTCCAGCAACTTCATTGCTTTTACCCCTAAATATGACCATATAGTTGATTAAATAGTATATAGTCAGTAATTTTTGTTTTTGCATTAGACAGCATTGCACTTTCTGGTGTGTGATGAGCTGTGAGGAAAACTCAGCAAAACTGGTGAACAGAAGGCAAAACTGAAATACCTGACATGAGATTTTATATAACAGACAGCCCCATCTCATTCTGGACAAGTCTGAACTTCCCTACCATATTAAGACTGACCAATAAGCAGTGAAACCCAGCATTATGATGCACAGGGGGGAAGACCCAAACTGTATGAGAGACTAGAGTGCAAAATAAAAAAAATAACTGTCCGCAGAAAGCCCTCATTCTCTTCTTTTCATTCACACTCTATTTCTCCAGGCCCCATCTTCTGAATTTAATTGTTCTTTATTGCCACAAACACCCAGGTTAAAAGTGGGCTATGATAAAAGCAGTATTTCCGAGTAAAATGTACATATTGATATATAGCTGTGAGCTGTGAAATGTTTTAATCATCCAAGACGCATTATGTCAAAAAATGTCAGCAAATTTAAATACTTAGGCATTTTGTTCGTGCCATGTCTCAGGAGGATATATCGCCCATTGTCTATATCCATGACAGCAGGAGAATGCCCCACAAATCAGTATGCTGCCAGGAGAAAGGGTGGAGTATTGCTCACACACATAGTTACACAACCAAAAATAACCTTTTGACGATATGATTAAGCACCACAGCTCCTGCTCTCCAATTAGGACACCGCCATTCTGTGTCATTTCGTCTCGAATTGGAACGTGGCTGTCGGACCGAGTTTAGGAAGGGCGCCGACCGATCGATAGCTCATTTGAGCTCAGGAGGTGAGCTGAGGCAAGGTGAGCACCCTTCCCGATGCAAGAGCCTGTCGCCAGGCGGTGCGGGCCCAGCCCATTTCTGTAATTACAGCAGCGCTGTAGCAGGACGAGCCATGGCTCAGAGCCCCAGCGGGCCCGGAGCTTTCTCTCAGCAGCACAGAAGAAGGAGCCTGTTTAAGTCTTAATTACAGTATGAATTACAGTACTGTATGTCTGCCTGTAATATGAACATGATCTAAACTATATTTTTTAAAATATACTTATGAAATGAGAAATTAAAAACAAAGAAAATTATCAATCTGCATTAAATATATATGTATTATTTTGGTTATAATGTTACACTTTATGGTGTAACGCTGCAGGTCTGATGGGGAATGCACGCAGTACCATTAAAAACATTTTTCTAATTTATTTAGAAAGGTGAGTTTCACTGAGATAAAATCTCCTTTTCTAGAGAGACCTGTTCTAAGTAGGCATGAAAACACACAGGTTTACAAACATATAATACCTGTAATGACAGGTCCACTCAAATACAAAACAGTTTTGTATTTATGTTTCAATTTTATACCAGAAAACTTTTTTCGTAACTTTTTTCCAAGTCAGACCTGACAAGACCTGTCTATCTTCACTGTCCATCAGTGTAAACATGATTACTGTACATTTCAACCATCTATACCCTGGTGGAAATTCCAGCAGAAATTTGGTGATGGAATCTAGCTAGAACCAGCTTCTGCTCCAGCTAGAATTTAGCGATGGTCTAAATGTCTGTACTCTCAACTATCATGTTGCCAGCTTCACCATTTCCAAACCAACTTCAAACTGGGTTGGATCCAAGGTGGAATTTGCACCAGTACATTTATGCAGTTCTAATTGTAAGAAGTGTTCAGGCTGAACCCCATGGCTCAGTTTATAACAACCTTCATTTAATCTGAGGGCCTAAAGATTGGGGCCCAAAGTTTGACATAGAATAAACCAATGCCATTCAGTTGAAGTGGCCCTTAATAGTCCACCCAAAGCATTCATGCATTTGTACTCAAAGTATTCTCAACAGTTTTACTCATTTTAAATAGTGGCAAAGGTCTCTATCATAAGCAGACCTGGGTCAAATACGTATTTGTTTGGGATTTAAATACTTCTCTACGCTTTACTGATCTTGTCTGGTGTATCGGAACCAATAAAATACTCTCAAAAGGTGCAAACCCCACCTTCTGGTCATATTGGAAGGCCCAATTACACCAGGCAAGATCAATAGAGCACAGAAAAGTATTCGAATCCAAAACAAATACGTATTTGACCCAGGTCTGATCATAAGTATAGATAATGGTCAGCTTAAGCAACTGAACTTCGATATGAGCATACACATTGATAAACAATCACAATGGCCTAATATTATTCATAATATTCGAAGTATCCTAAGAACAAAATATTTATTTAAACCTGCCAGATATATGTACAGGAATATACATATATAATGACTACTGTCATCAGCACACATTGACATAATCACAGAGCAGTGACATAATAATACTAATAATAATTGTAATTATTATTATTATAAAACAATTAAGGTGTTATGAATCCTACATTACCGATAATACCAGAACATACCAGAACATCTAAATGCATATTTGTGAACCAATGGAAACAACACATTCCTGATTCTTTACACACTGATGGATTCCTGACACAGCAATCTATTCCCATCGTATCAATGGATTCTTAACACGACACACTGAAGGATTCTCAACACTGATGTGTTCTTGACACACTGATGAATTCTTGACACAGTAATGGATTCCTGACACAGTGATGGATGCTTGACAAAGTGACAAATTCGACACACAGATGAATTCTCAATCCAGTGACAAATGTTCAACACCAACAGGAATCTCGCAAAACTGAGAAATGAACCATAGATTAGGCAATGGGCAAACCGATGCAGAGATGGACTGAATAAGCGTTATTTTCTTCCGTAACGCTTCTTCTTATCATATTAAATTCGCAGCCAGGATGAAATCACATCATATCTCATCTGCCGCAGAGGCAGTAAGTTATGTTCACATGGTGCTTACTGTGGACACAGAGCTTGTTTCTTGGACCATCTCACATTTGTCATTCAAATATGGAAGCCAGGTGAATTAAACACTGCATGCCTCCTATTTACTGTTTATTTGCACGGAACACCTATATACAGCACATTTATCTACTTGATAGGAAACTAGTTACATCACTGTTATACTTAAGTTAGCTGGCCTTGAGACACTGTGAAAGAGTGTGGCTATGTGGTTTAACTTAAGCATACATGTGCTAAAATGATTTAGCTGAACTGCTAAGTAAAAAGTGAACTGAGGCGGTAAGTGGCGGGGGGCCTGTTCCGTACCGTAGGTCAGGATATAGAGGGGCTTGCCGTTGGTGTCCATGGTGGTCAGGCAAGGGGCTTTGGGGGAGATGGTGCCCCAGCGCTGCAGTGCCGCCTCTAGGGAGGGAGGCCAGTTGGTGACCACGCCCAGCTGCTCCCCACGCATGGCCAACATCTGGGCCCCCTCTGGCCGTGGCTGGTTAGGATCTGGCTGCTGGACTGTGGGAACGCGCACATGAAAGGCCATCAGATCATTTATCGCCGTCTCAAAGCGTTCAACTTGTGTTGCAGGAATTACAAAAGAATACTCATCAGAAATTTTTTTAAATGGCTTATTTAAATATATTGCATTACATTACATTACATTATTTGGCAGATGCTTTTATCCAAAGCGACGTACAATACGTGCTTACCAAAGGTCATTGGAACAACTAAAAAAACACAGGTCCAATAAGGTACAATACTCATTTTGTACAGTTATTCATAGCCATGAAAACATAAAATCCAGTTCACACAGTGAACATAACTCTGACCTAACCTATGCTAACTAGGACAAAATATATTTACAATAGCCTATCATTTTAAAGCTTGAATCCTGTACTTTAATAGAAAACAGAAACTGAGCACTGGTACCTCAGGTGGTCAGAAAGGGCTTCTTACCTTCCAGGAGTTCTTCAAAATCGTCAACAAAGAACTCTCTCAGAGGAGGCCGCTTGGGCTGTTTCAGGGTGTTCACCAGCTGCTGGATTTTAGCTGAAACTCGACTGCTGACCGGAACTCCTGCAGATCAATAATTATATTTCTAACGCACCATCAATACACATACTTTCTAATGTGTGCGCAGCCTCTTAACTACATGCTCATTAATGCACACATACACATTCACACACGCACACACACATGCACACAAAATTATGGATGCATGCATACACACACACGCAGACATCCATAAACTGTGAAGGCATAGTGCACTGCTATCTCTGAAACTCTTGGAAATCCCAAACTCACCATCACTCAGGGCCTGTCTGAAGTACAGACAGACCGTTCTCCTGCAAAATAAGGATTAAACACAAGCAACTCCATCTTCAGCGCCACAAAATAAGGTCAAAGGTTTACGTGAGGGTTAAACTACGATCTCCAGGTGGCACACGCGTAAAGATGCTCATTCCATTGTTCTCACTGCTCTCTAGATGCCACTCCTGGTCAGACCAGGCACCTGCAGGCGTACAAACCGAGAGTATGCTGACCTCGTTATCCTCCGACAACTTGGGCAGCATATAACTGCAGGTGCGCCTGCAGCGAGGAAAATGGCGAGAATAGGCATCACGCAAAGTGGAGGAGTCACGTGTCTGCCATCTCCTCCTGACGTCGGCCGGAAGGGTCGCAGTGGGAGATCAACATGTTCAGTTGAGCTCAGGTTGCGAAAAACCGGGGATAAAGTCAGGAATAAAAAATATAAATAAATAAAAAACATGAGGGTTAATCTTCAAAAATGGGCAAACCATGCACAGTACTGTTTGAAATGAGCAACACACCGGCCAGGGTCACACACTGACGCCTAATCTACATGTATCGGACTGTTAAAATAATGCTGAAATAACACACAACCATTCCATTTTCTAAAAGCCTCAGCAAGCTGAGATTGAAAAAATTGTAAATGCAGTTTGCATGCTTCGGATATTTCAGACTTGTTAGCATTTAGCTACAACTATCATTCTGTGTGCTCCACTGCCTCCGACACTTGATTTATCTACTTAGTTTTCACATTACCCCCAACAAATCTATCTCTCAATAGCATTGATTCGCACATCTGACAAATATATTCAAGCGGTGATGCCAGGTTTTCCCTAGAGAGCAAATTAAACTGTAATAAAAGACCCAAATTGGCTCACTCCATCATTCAGCTCTTCTGAGACTTCATCCAGAATAGATGTCAGGATCTCTCTCTCTCTCTCTCTGATATCTCTCTCACTCCCTCTCCGATGTCAGGATTCTCTCTTCCTCTCTTCTCACTCTCTCGTTCACACCCTCTCTCTTCGTACACTTCCTCCAAAGGCCACAAATCATTCCCTCTCAGTCACTAAAGCGAGCAGGCAGACATCGCAAGTCGCATTCCTTCAGAACATGTTTCCGCTCTTGCAGTGGGAGACGCAGCTGATGTTGTGATGAGGAGAAGCTGGGTTCGGCTCTAGGGGACAGCGGTGCACTGCCGCTCACTCTGACACTCAGTCACTCTGTGAGAAACGACTCCTCCACAATCTGACACTCCAGATCAAGGCATCGTCTCTCAGTGATGTGTGCGCTTTGATCCAGACACATAACATGAAGCTCGGATTTTCCAACAAAGAAAGAAAGATATCGGAACTGTTTTTCACTGACACCAAATGCAATCCTTAAGATGATGGTCATGGCCACACATGCACACAAACGTGCATACACGCGCACATATTGACACACGTGAGTGCACACAGATGAGTATGCATGAGGTCACACACACACACACAGACACAAACTTACAGACATACGCACACCACCCGCACACGCACACGCACACACACACACACACACACACACACACACACACACACGCACTTCAGCATATCAGATTTGAAATGAAATAATGAACATGAGGTAAAGTGTCCGTCAGCTGTCATTTGCTGGTATTTACATCCATATCGTGAACCATGTAGGAGTTGCATCCTTTTTATACAAACATGAACATGGCTGCAGTACAGGCCAGGTAGAGCAAGGGAAGATACCCAGTGTCAGGTGATGTCTATGGGTGACAGACTTCAGGCAGTCATCAAATGCAAATTTACAACAAAGTACTAAAAGGGATTTATGTATTTTATTCAATTACTATTGGTCCCCTAAAATGGGGTTACTATGTATAAAAAGGGCTGTAATGGATCTTACATGGATCACCAAATGTGGACATAAATGAAAGCAGACAGATTGCACTTTAACCTCAGGTCCATCTGTTTCATTTGAAATCCAATGTTTTAGAGTACAGAGCCAAAACTTAAAGAACTGTGTCACTGTCCAGATACTCGCAGACTCCAGTGTGTATACATACAGCACCCATGCCCACACACAACCCCAAGAATGCTCACCATCACCGGTCTCCATGAGTTCGGCGTTGCCGTACTTGGGTGTGACTCGGGGGACAGTGGAAACCTGCGGCCTCTCCACCTGCGGGGGGAACTCAGCTGTGTAGGTGGTGATGTCCGGGGGGGCTGAATGGTTCTCTGGACATAGATCAGAACAAAGAGGAGGACATTTAAACCCATTGCAAAGGCCTCAATGCCCACATTCTAAAACAATCATTCTGACAAGGATGTGGTGAGGTCATGGAGGTGATATTTTGCTAAGGAAAGATCAGCCACAGGGGCATGCAAGCTTTCCCTTAAATGAGAAATACAGAGAGCCACCTCCCCGTTTCCAGGAGACCACGGAGGGTCCACTCAACATCATGAAAGTGCCTTTTAATTTCTGCCTGTTTTTACTGCCGTCACGAGCGCCAACCGCAAGGCGCCATGTTGAGACTCATAAAATTTCCTCCCGTTCTCGGTGTTACGGGACCCGTGCACGGGCAGCCACAAATGGGTTTGTCATTAAAGCTTCCTCCCATAATCCTGTGCGGCGAACGAGATGCTTTGTAGTAGTCTTTAGAGCAATTCAGGTTAAATGCCCTGACCATCAGTGAATTTAAACCTGCAGCCTCCTGGTTTAAAGCCCTTACTGCCACTACCACCCTGGATTCCATTAATGTTAGAAATACCACCAGGGGTCCAAGAACAGAAGGGAATGTCCCTAGAACAAAGCCTAGAACAAGGCACCAAGAGGGATTTCCATGATCAGGAAGATCCTAGAAGTATGAAACTCAACTCCAGAGGGGTTTAAAACGAAATCATGAGAGTTGGTACATGGAAGAATGTCACTATATTTGATGGAAAGGAACACCATTAGGCATCTTCTCTATAGAATTGGCTATTTTGAGATAACAGTGAGATGTTCTTTTTCGCAAATTCATATTTTCATGTAATATACAGTAGCACTGTTAGATTTCCAGACAAAGTGGGAGAAAAAGGAGAAAAAAAACATCTTGAGACGTTTTGTTAGCAGCAGATATCAGGTTTGTGTAATCGTTAAAGTTGGGAGCAAAAACCACACTGGCTTGCTGTAGACTGTTTGGCTCACCCTGATTACGACAGGCAGCACAGATGCCAAATAAACCTCAACACTGCCCTTCACTCACCTCCAATGAGGATGACGGGCATATAGAGCTCCTCATATAACCAAACCGGACCCTCTCAGCCCTAGCTAGGGGGTGGAGGGTGAGGGGATTATGTGATGGAAGAGGGATTTTCTTTCTGATTTGGGGATTCACCTTTTAGAAAGATGAAAACACAGCATGTGGGCTGGTCAGACAAATCCACCACCAGCAAGCGGCCACCCTCTGTCCATGGCAGCAAGCTAATCGTGTAGTTACAGTTTTACTTACTGCCTGCACAGTACGAGCTCTATAAGGCAGTGTTAGTTAAATTAGGCCATCCAAGGAGCCCTGCCTGTGGACCTCCTTCTAAATCTCAAACAATACATGTTTCAAACAATAATCCAGGCCATAAACTAATAGTAGTTTAACCCTTGTTTTTTGGGCTCCAAGAAAATGGAACACCATGACATGAACTCTTACAGCAGCCACTTCTGTATTCATATTCATATCACTGTTGAAGAGCCACCTTTTGCATGTTCAGTTGTTTTGATTGGTATTTTTTGAACAGTTTTTTAAAACTATTTTTCATATCACTGTACCATTCCTGCATTCTTAATATGAAACAGAGACTGGACAAAACACTTAATAAATAAGATTTACAATCATCATTATAATTTATTGTTGTTCTATAGAGGACTGCAATTATTTGAACTGAACTTGGGGTCTGTCATTGTTCCTCTGTTTTAAGAATGGCACTTCCAGCAAGCCCTTTAAGATGCTGTCGCTGACCTTGGCCTGTGTGTAATCGCAGAATCGTGTTTCACACACCGTGCTTCGCACTTCTCGTACAGTAAATTCGTTTATGAGGTAGAAAAGACATAACTACACTTGTTAGTGTGAACAGAAGTCACACAAATGCTTTTGACCAACAACAGGGGACTGGTAACTTGGCCGAGGGCAAAGTGAAACAAGTAGGCGCCAGGGTGGTCATTCATGTGCCCTGGTAAAGTTAATAAAAGCAGGTGAGTGTGACGTCGACGCAGCTGAGGTGGAAATGGGTCTGCTTAAAGGTGTCTGACACAAGTGGGGTGAAAGCACAGGCAGGGCACGTGGGACCCTCTTCTGATCTCCTTAGAGGACACGCAGGTCCAAAAAGGCATCAAAGAGTTACCCTATCGTTACCCCATCTCCTTGTGCTTCTGAGATGAACAGCAACCTTAGTTGTCTTTACACAAATGACACCTATCCCTCACTCAACATACAGACCAAAATGCCACACCCCCATCAAAAGGCCATTTTAGAATGCACAAGAATGGTACTGTGGAATACTGGTGGGCAGTTTTAGAAGGTGTTAGGTTAATCCTTCATTTTTCAGTTCCAGTTGACAATATTTTAATATTATGATTATATATTCTGTTCCTCTTGGTGAGAGGGCTCAAATGAAGCATGGACACAAAACACATTGATGCACACGTCACACACAACAACACATCAAAAACCAAAAAGGACCTGATGGGCGGGTGGGGAGGATGCGCTTGCTGCTCAGCATTCTGGGATACTGACCCTCCGACTCCAGGGGCGTCCGCCAGGCCATCTCAGATCCAAATTCGCAGGAGCGGCGGAACGAGTTCCCGTTCTCTACAGCGCTGGGCCCTGCTTTCCTCCTCAGTGAGAGGTGGGCGATGGGCCCTGGACATTAGGGGAAAACCAAAGCCTTAGACCCCACCCCTACCAACACTCTGACCAAAAGGACTGCAGGCACAGAGGCGGTGCCCAAACAATGGACCAATTAGGGTCCAGCAATATTGTGATTTATTCAATATCAATATATTGATGGAAAATATCTAAACAATTGAAAATATTCAATATTTTATGATAAACCATAGCATGTTATCGTGCACATGGAAAGAAAACATGACATGGCTTGGTAACAATTCACTTTATTATTCCTTTACAATTATGTTCCCCCTCCCACTTTTTATTTACCAGAAATGTTAACAGCATTGTGACACAATATCTGATAATAGGAATCCTGACTTGGAGAATTAAGTGCAGACTTAAAGGGGGGATTCACTCAAAAATTAAATTAAGGTATGTTTCCATTTACCCAGATTTGTTATATATTATGGCACACGTGATTGTTTTATTCTGACCATAGAAATGGGAATAATTATAATGAGCACCTGCCAATCATTGCCAACGAGCCAGCTTGAATACTGACGTAGCTAAAGTTGATGTAGCTCTTGGGTAAACTGCCCTAGTGTTTTTTTAACTGCTCTAATGTTTTAGGGTGAAAGGGTTATTCTTTTGAGTGAAAGGGTTATGATTTTGAGGTTATAAAACAAGCAAGAGAAAAACAGACAATGTTTATATTGATTTGGCTTGTGTTTCATTTTAAGCAATTGCTTAAATTAACTGCATGAGGATTGAATGAACAGAATCTGAAGATGGACTATTACTGTTATATTAGCAATGGCCTTTGGATTGCAGTGAAACAAAATATGCTATATTCAATATTAGTGAAATTGTCATTTGTCAATATCAATATGAGCTTCATATCAAAAAAAGTCAAAATATCACTCGAACCTAGGTCCAACAGGAGCAAAGCTGTTCAGTAGCATTGTTGCCAGAGGCAGGTGCTATGTGTGTGTGTTGTGGGGGGGGGGGGGCTAAAAAGCAATTAATTGATAAATGGTTGGCTATAATCATTCAAACAGAGGGTTTAAAAAATAATTATTGTGCTTCAGCAGCCTCAGATACACCAACATAACTTCAACCTAAAAAACTCAAACATGAACAAATAATGACCTGTAACATCAGAGGAAACCCCCACATTCAACATACAGAATTATAATCATTTGAAGAAAAGAAAATATATAATTAACCTTACAAAAAACAAACTCCACCATGAGATCCGAAAATGGTTTAATGATCACAGCTGACCATTTATGAAAAAATGGTCAGTTGGTCAGAGCACCGTTCTGGTGTGTGAGCAGGCCGGAAGTCACAAACAGACAGCCACACATTTATACCCCAGACCACTGTGTTAGTGGTTTTGGACACACCGGTGCATTTCTCACTCCATTTAGGGGATGAAAGCGCTGTGTTTCAGACAGCTGTCACTCAAAACCGACTGCTGAAATCTGAGAGGCATTAGCTGCACGCGGCTCAGTCCCTTGCCGTCAGTCTTCAGACACAGCAGGCCGGGAAATTTGTGACAGGGTCATTTCACGCACACGTAAAACACAAGACTTCATTTGTTGAGTTTGGCAGCTGAGTGCACTCTGTCAAAGACTAAAAACTGAATCTGAGAAATCTTATTAAAAAACCCCTCCGCAGTAGCTTTTCAGGGGTCATGCAATGCCAATTCTGTCAAAACGTTTTAGCAATTATTCTTTTAATTGAAAATGAAATTTAGGGCCATAAATATTTTTTAGTCTCACAGTTTGAGGCTAAGTATTCAACATTATCATGGCCAATCTCTCTGGGTCTGAATTCTCTTTATCAGCAGCAGCAGTGGTGACCCAGCGCTGACATGGTGAAGAAGTGGATCTGGCACTGTCACTTCTGAAAATATGCATTCTCTTCCATTACTCGCGATTATTATCTGTTCAGCAGACACTCCTCTTCAGAGAAAATGACATAAATTGCATTGCTTCTGCACATATTGCTTCTGCATGTTATCTGGTTTCACACTTATTTACAAAAGCAACTGGTCACGAGCCTGATCTCATTAACTGCTACGCTACGGTATTGTGGTGAAATGGGCAAGGCGGATTGTGTCGGTTCGTCGATGGGGTAGAAAAGGAAAATGCATGTTTTCTGTGAGGAAAAACAAGCCTGGTGGTTTCATTTTGTATTCTACGACAATAACGTCTCACACAGGAAAAGAGGGCTCTTAGGTCTGAGGTTAAAGTGGATATCGGACAGTTACGGACAGTGTCTGAACCAGTTCAAAAGGAAATGGGCATAATCAGGTAAGATTGTATTCACATGGAAGGACGATGCAAGTGGAAGAAAAACAGTGAGCTGAAAGTGTAACCCTCCCACCTCATAACACATAAGCCAGTCACCCCCTGGCAGCTTCTCAGGACACAGATAAACCCAGAAAATGTAGCAGAATGAGGAGTCTGAGGCGCATCACCGGTGACAACATGGCGGAGGGCTGCAGGGGCAAGACTTACCAATGTGGGCGTGGGCCATGACGTCGGCCAGGCGGCTTGCGGCCCCGCTGCCCCCGCTGTGGGTGGATGAAGAGGAGGTGGTGGAGGAGGTGGTGATCCAGTGCTCCATGCTGACGCTGCCCTGGCTGGAGGTGGGCGTGCCCTCCCCCTGCCCCTCCCCCTCTGACCCCGACGATGTATCTGAGAGGCAAAGGGGAAAAAGTGAGAGGCATTCTGCAAAGGCAGCCAAATGTTTTTGAGGAGGGGTGGGAGAGGGTACAGGAAAGCACTGTATCAAATAAAAACTAACTGGAGCAGAAGAGTTTGCTCCAATCAGGTGCGGAGAAGTTAACAAAAGCAAATGAAATGAGAAAGTGTGTTCAGGAGGTGAGAACAACCACTGAGCTGCAGCCAGTGGGTCTGACCGCATTTCTGAAAGATCTGTTAAGCTCTCTCCCTGTAAAACAATAAAGCACTGTATGCTAACATACAGGTCGTAACAAATTTAGCTTATACAGTTTGCACTCTCACTTTATGTTGATGTCACATTGATGTCAACAATCTGGCAGGCACATCCACACTGCAGCCAATTTGTTCTTTCAAGACTGACGACGAGCTGTCCTTGTTCCTCATCCTTTCAGTTAACTTCAAACTATCTTCACAATCTGAAAGAGCTCACGAGTGTCACATGGATGTTCAGTTCAGACTTCAGGTTTCTTGGTGAATGTTCTCTGGTTCCAGGTATTTGCTCTATGGTTCTGTGGTAGATTGTTATTCGGCTCTAGGTTATTGTTCTTTCGTTCCATTTTACAGGTAATTGCACTTTTGTTCTTGATTCAAGGAAAATGTTTGGTGATGGGAAATTATTCACGGATCAAGGTAAGTGGCTAAACATTCTGAAAGGACATCTGGTTTTCAAATTGCAAATTACAGTTTACAGAAATAACCTGAGCAGATATTTTCTTTCTCTGTACTGTCAGAAGTGCCAATACCATGACTGCAGAGCAATGGTTAATGCTGCTCTAAAGGAACCATCTCAAATGGGTTCAGAAACACCTCATCATTATGGTTACGAAAGGAGGATGGAAATTGTCCCTAGATGCAGGCTCTCCAGCAAGCTCCAGAGTAGCAGCCCACCGCACACAACATTACCATGGGTCTGTCTCTGCTTTTGAATAAAGAAGTACGAGTGAAATATATTCTGGCTTTGTCCCGACACGTGTGTGAAGGGTCAAAGTACACCACACAGGAGTAGGCTATAGGCTGGCATGATGTATGAAAGAGACTTCCTTTTCATTCTTGATTAACATGATCTGTCTGCGAATGGAAGTCATGTAATAACCTGACATATATTTGCAGTTGCGTAGAACGATCGTATTCCCTCATAAATTCAGTGCAAACTGAAGGGTGCTATGTGCGTGCAGATGCCTCGGTTTTTCTCCCAAAGAAACCTGGGCATAAAGGATTATTGCTGCTGCCAGCACAAATACGTTTATAAATCTTTTGGATGCTTCTGGCCTGATAAAAGGTCCACCCCGTCTCCCTCTCCAAAATCAGCACAGGGAACCCACTCGCAAAAACAGGAAGTGGATGCGACCTGACGCTGCATTTGTTGACTGCCAAATAAGTGGTTTCCTAGAGACACTTAAATCTAATTATTCCACCATGCCCCAAGAGTTCCTGATGACACCCCGGAGACAAAGCTGCGGGAGGCGCTGAGCACGGATAACGAGTCGCCAGGACGATGCCGGGAACGTGGAGCTGGAGACCAACCTGGACGCAAAGCCGTAGCTGAGCTGGGAGCGGGCGTTCCCCCACCTGAGGCGCTATCCAATTTCTGCACCGTGAATCCTGATCGGCCAGAGCGACCAGTTTCCCGGTCAAGGTAACGACTGTGTTTGGTTGTGATGAGTCACTAGGACCGCAAGCACCTTGGGACCAAGAAATGAGCTCCAACAAATATGTAGCTTTTTTTAGGCTTTGCTTATCACAGCTAAAAATACTTTCATACAGCATATCTGACAATTCTTCTGAAAAATGTGCCATTGTTAAACACACAGAACAGCCGTGTGTGTGTGTGTGTGTGTATGTGTGCGCAAGTGTACAGTATATGAGTGCGTATGTGTGTTTTAGTTAGTGTATGGATACATCTATGTAGTTGTCGAAGGACTGTTCTTACTGACACAGTCTGATCACGTCCTGCATTGACATTCTCAACGCTTGACACGCATCGTTGCACTTTGACAATCCTCCAACTGCCCCAATAGAACCTCAATTTCAGTTGAGCAGTCTTTGTGACTAACTCTGCCATCCATGACCCCAAATGAACCTCTCGCTCTAGACTTTGCTCTGCCACCTTGATCCTAAATCAAGGTCAACTCAACGTTTTTATACATGCCACAGAGCATGATAGGATGTTAATGTCTTAAATGTACCATACAGCACAGCTGTATGGAAGCATCTGCATTTGTCATGTTTCTCCACTCATTCATGTGTATGTGTGTGTGTGTGTGCGTGTGGGTGAGTGTATATGTGCGTTTTAGTTTGTGTATGTATGCGCGTGTCTGTGTACACGTGCATGCAGGCAGCGCTTTGAATTTGTGAGTAATGTGCAATCACTCTGATAGCGGTTCCCCAGATCGGCTGTTTTCCAGCCCCCCTGTCCTTGTCCCAAAAGAGCACACAGCCTTGACCACCCTCTAAGCCCATATTTCCTCTGTATGAGGGGATCATACACGCCTGGCTGAATACCTCCCAGAATCGGCTCCAGGGTATGACCATAAGCATGGCCCAATGCATTGACACTGCCACAACAGTGACCATACAAGCAGCCTGGTTTCACTACTGAATTCTCCCTGTCTGAATAAGCCATCTTTCTTTGCGAACATCTCACATTAAATAATGTACTAAATAAACAACCACATAATGCTCAGTAGGATTTCAGGTCAGTCTGACATTGCGCATGCGTAAAAATATGATGAAACCCTACCAATTCCAACTGCCAGTTTTAGGGCTGTGTGCTAATTTTCTTATGTACACAAAAACTGTGGCACAGTAGATGGTCGGAAGTTTGCTATTCAGGAAAAACTTGCAGTCCTATTTATGAATACACTGCACACAAAGGCAGCCAAGAACAAAACAAATACCTTTCACCCTCATCATCAGCTGGACATGACTTCACAAACAGCAGAGTGGATTACCGTCTCTGAGGGGTACAAGAGTGTACAAGACCAGTGACACGGCTGATGTCAACGCACAGAGATGCAGTCTAGTGGAAGATAACTGGAGAAAAAAGCACTGGAAAAAAAGGCACAAAAATACTTTTTCTACCGTAGGCTGTTTGGTCATCAAGGTTTTTAGTTCCACATGTGATTTGGATTACCACAGCTTAGCAGTTATATAAAAAATGAGAGAACAGGCCACAGAAACAATGACCAGCACATGCTGACAACAAATAGAAAGACGCAAAGCTTACGAAGGAATTGCAGCAACATGGAGGCTAACAGAACAGAACACTTGGACTTGATTCATGGGTGTTTGTCTCTTAAGTGGAACATCGGTGGAATACACTTCTATTGACGGGGCACCACCTTTAAATTGACTGAATATATCTATGAATATAAACAGTACGGTTCTCTTTGTGGTTCTGTGGATTCATTATCAAGCTGCTTATAAAGGGGAAGAAAATCACCAAAAGAGCCACCCAAGGTGAAAGCAGGCTGAGGTGTCTGGGGAACACACACCCCTGACACTCTTCAGCCGGGCGCGAGGTGCGAGAAACTCACCTGGAGGGGTGTAGGCGTCCATGGATGTCTGGACCACCAGGGACCGGCGTTTGGATGGCATGGGCACGGCCATCTTGCGCTCCTTGTGTTTGGCGAGGGCGGCCTGCACAGCCTCCGTGTGCACATCTGCAGGACACGCAGGAGAGACACATCGTTTAACAATCCCACCAAAGTGCATTTCAGCCCGTTTATTGTAGCGACATTTTCGCAGAGTGCCTGACTTGAATACATCTTTGGTGACGCACCCTTTACTTAAACCATAATTCAACATACACTGCATAACCAAAAGTATGTGGACACCAGACATCTAACATCTCATCCAAAAATTATGGGCAATAATAAGGAGTTGGTCCACCCTTTGCTGCTATAATAACCTCTACTCTTCTGGGAAGGCTGTATACTAGCATTTAGAGCATTGCTGCAGGGATTTGCTTCCATTCAGCCAGAAGAGTATTAGTGAGATTGGGCACTGGTTGGCCAATTAGGCCCAGATTGCAGTGGCTTTCCAATTGATCCCAAAGGTGTTGAATGAGGCTGACGTCAGGGCTCTGTCAGGGTAGTCAAGTTCTTCCACACCGTTCTCGCCAAAACCATTTATATTTGGAACTCACTGAGTGCCGGAGGGCATTGTCATGCTGAAACAGGAAAGGGCCATCACCAAACAGCTGGGGCAGCACAGAATAGTCTAAAATTTGATTTTATAATATGTCTGGCATATATTGAAATATGCAACAGCCACATTTTCATCATGAAGAGAGGTGTGACGCGTGTGTATTTTGGCTGAGATGAGATATTTCTAGATGAGATGAGCATCAGTGTTCAGAATGGGCTGTAGGGGCTTGATACCACCGGTTGGGAGATCAGCAAGGATTTGCAGTAGCCCCACTGGGACATGACAAGGGCCTGGACAATGAGCTGGGTAGCACGTGCAGAAAAGAAAGGAGATTTTTCAGATGCTGAAGACAGGATTATTCACAGTTAGAAAACATGCATGTCAATGAATAGTACCAGAATTCTGAATTGCCTCAGGTCCTGCGACAAGAAAACTGTAACCCTGCCACCGTTCATAAAGGGGATGAGCTCATTATATGCCAGAGTTTGTCAGCCTCTACCGTTCTCATATCAAACTGCTGAAGGAAAACAGGCATGGGCTTGTTTAGAACAAGGATGGGAGACCTCCTGGGAAAACCAAGTTGCTGCTGGAAGAGGTGTTTTTGAGACAGCAGGGGGCAATCTTCCCTTTGGACAAAATAGAAAAAAAACCCAGAACAGTGATGGGCACCGTTCTAGAGAATGTAGCATCCTTGAGATCAGATGTTGAACTGAGGTCCACTGTGGTTATTAAAGCTCCAGTGGCACTTTTCAAAAGGGTGGGGGTGCTAACCCTGATGTCTGGGTCAAATTCCCACAAAAATGGCTCTCTACATTTGCTCATCTAATCACATTTACATTACATTATGTTACATCTACAGTCGATAGACCTACTTAGTTAAACAAATCAATACAAAAAGGGGTGAGCAGCGACCAGCGTCCAGCAAACATTCATAATTCATTTAAACATAAGATCTTTGCAGATCATTCTGGAATTTCAAAACAAAATAAAGGAAAAACATCAAAGTAATGTCATAAAATTGCAGACACCCGTATCCTTAATTGGGGACATTAAATACAGGTGTTCATTTTAAAGCAGCAATAAGTGCCAATTTTTCCGCCAAAAAGAATCTCTCGTGCCAGTAGCTGTACCACTGGGGATGCTGAATGGCTGAAGTTGAGCAGGTGTGGGCTTGGTTATGAATTGGGAAAACTAAGTTACTGCAGATGGGCTGTGCCAGATAAACCCCAATTCCCCAGTACAATGACAGGGATGCTGCACTGAAGGAGACACATTTTTGAATGAGACATTAAACCAAGGTTCTGGCTCACTGTGGCCATTAAAGTTATGGCAGTTATTGTACAGTCAAGGGTTCCCTAGTGTACTGGCAAAATAACATTGGCGGAGGTAGAGGCAAGTTACTGTACATGACTCAACTGTAATGTGCTTTGAGATAATGAGAAATTAGTGCCATTATTATTATATTTATATTATAAATATTATAATTAGTGCAATTATTATATGTATTCCTGCCACTCCCCGCCAATGACCCAGATCAGGAATAAGCGGTTTAAAAGGATGGATATAATATAATGGCATATTTAAGAAATGGTGTAGCACTTTATTTACATAAATGAGAAGTCATTATTCTTTTATTTACTGTAAAAAATTGATATGATTTGGGTAGTGTGACATCTGTCTGCTGTGTGTGCTGATAGCAGCACACACGTCACAGTTAATTGGGCATAATGGGATGCAAAATCAAGGGACAAATTTGTTTCATATTTACCCTATATTTTCAACTAGAATGACCTGGATCTGGGCTAAATTCAAGGTGTCACTTTATCAGCTCAGACCTAGGGCCACAATCATGAACAATGAGTCTATCTAGACAAAAGCTTATTCTGGGTCTGAGGAAGCCCAAAAATAAACAACAAAAAATGACATTGCAAAACCAGCTCCCAGAAGTGTCAATTAAATCCACACCAGAAAAGAAAAAGGAAGTGCCTTGAGAAAGGCTTACAGAGGGTAACAGAGGAAAATTGACAAATGTCCTTTTGGTAATAGCAATACGTTAAAATTTTAATACATAGTGGACTTCAAAATTACTAGTGTCGTTAATAAAGATGAGAAAAAATGTACACAAAATAAACAGCAATGGGAAATTTACCAAAAATTGGTACTCATGGGAATTCACAATTCCATTAGCCTAGGACAATTAGATACAAAAACAGCCCCATAACATCAATTCAGCATCCACCTCTATATTTTGCCATAGTTATAATGTCCAGTTTAATCAAAAGACAGACCCTTCATCTTTTTTTCTCGTAAGCACTCCATGGTTGATTTTGAGGTATGCTTGGGATCATTGGTTTACTGAATAATCTGGTACTTGCTAGAGCTCATGATTCTATTGACCGTAATGAGGACCAGGACCTGTAGATACAAAATAACACCCTAACATTGAAGATCCGCCACCATATTTAACCATATCAATTTTGGACTCATTTGACAACACAGTTCCAACTGAAATTCCAGCCCTATACTTTTATTGGAACCACTACTTCTGGAATGAGAAGGACCTGCTGTTCTATTTCAATGTCTTGGAGGAGATCATTTCCAACATGATGTGAGACACAAATTCCCCAACTAGGCCATGCAGGCTTCAGTGTCTTTGGACAGAGTTTCTGACACAAGCTTCGCCCAATAAGCTATAAGAGCAGGGTATTTCTCCTAATGATGTAAGTGGATAATTACTCACTGTAGATGTATTCTACTGGGGAAACTATGATGTACGACAACAGACCCGTGAGACTCCTAGGGCCCACCTTCTGGCCACATGCCTGTATTTACATAATCAAGAAGGCTGTATTTCAATGGGAACACAATCGCTGTGATCCTCAAAGGGAAGAGTATGCTTACACAAGCAAGCCACGTCAGTAGCTGCATGTGCTGTACCTTTGGGGAAACATTGTGGTAACCTCTTACACCTCACTCACAGGTGAATCATACTGGAAATAAAGTGCAGTCTCTGAGAGGGAAAACTGAAGACAACAAAAACATACTCTGTTATGTTCTTCAAATATATCTGAAACTTTAACATGACATTACCAAAATCTCCATTTGAGGGAGCATACTTCAGTCTAAAAATACTGCCTTAAAGTAATAAATAAATTTGAGTAAGGTCAGGAGGCAGAATATTTCAGCAGTGAATGGTTCTGTCACTGGACCGACCCCATGCTGGGAATTTCCTGTAGACCCTTGCTATCTGAGCGTACGTAGTCTTTCTCCTAAAGGGGCGGAGTACGTACCTGATCTGTACCTCTCGTCCCGGGACCCAGAGGAGCGGCGCCGGTGATACCGGGAGGAGGAAGAGGAGGATGGAGCGAGAGGGGGTCTGCGTTCGTGGGCCATGGATGACTCGGCTCCTGTGACACACAGAAAGGGTAAACGGGAACGCCCCGCAGTCAGGGTCAACGCAGCTCCGCACACCTCCAGTCATCACAGTCACACAGCTCCACACACCTCCAGTCATCACAGTCACACAGCTCCACACACCTCCAGTCATCACAGTCACACAGCTCCACACACCTCCAGTCATCACAGTCACACAGCTCCACACACCTCCAGTCATCACAGTCACACAGCTCCGCACACCTCCAGTCATCACAGTCACACAGCTCCGCACACCTCCAGTCATCACAGTCACACAGCTCTGCACACCTCTAGTCATCACAGTCACACATTCACACATTCACTGAAAGGGAGATGAGCATTTACTCAACACCACATTAGCTTAAGAACTCATAACCCTGGCCTGAATCAAAACTGCCATCATAAAAGAATAAAGTTTTAGAAAAATTATAATTAAATTTATTTACAAATAAGCAAATTTCATACAAGGAAACAAGAAGCTACCATGTGCCACACAATGGAATAAAAAAGTACATAACAAATAAGGGTAAAAATGCATCATACTAAATCAAATAAGTCAACATTATAAGCTTAAACAAGTGCGCTTTCTGCTGCGTCTAGTGACTGACATTTTTGCGTGGTTTAATGCTGTGGAAAGCCATGCAATGAGGAACAGGCCATATACAGTAGTTTTAAAGACTGGTCAGGTTAAATAGGAAGCAGAATGAATCTGATCATGCATGAGGCGCTCGGTCAAATACGTACAATCAAAATCAGTGGGTTTTTTGTGTACAACACACAGGAAAGCCCCTAGTGCCCCTGAAAAAATTCCTCTCCACTGAAACCAATGCAGAGAAGACAATGCTGAACGCATTTACCAAAAGAGCAACTGGCTAATCTTCTGTGCAACTTGACGGTAGCTTAATCAGTTCAATGGCTTAACAGTAAGCCTGAAGACACTGCAGTGCTCCAGGACAGGGAGTGCATAACCTTGCAGGCATTGTGGGCCTTCAGGACCAGGGCTGGGCAGTTCCTGCATGTCTTACAGATCTCAGAGATCACAGGTGAGCAGCAAGGTGTCACCACAATATAGAGCAGCAGATGGACTACTGAGGCAGTGTTACGCATAAACAGAATAAAAGGGTGCTGTCATAGATCTTATCTGAATGATACATCATGCCCCAGTACACACAGAGACAGTATTGGTAAAAGGTTTGTGTGTGCTTTAATACAGACTTCCCAGGCGTCTAACAGTGTAATGCAAAGCTGCAACCTAATATCCTCACGCAAATGCATATGTAAAGCTTTTTCATGAGTAGCTCATTTAAAAAAATAAGTCAGAAAACCCCAGCTACAAATATCATCTAGTGGCACCAAAATGGACCATGCCTACCAAGCGTTCACAATGGGGCTTGGGGCTTCCAAGAAGATTTTTTTGGCAGCAGACATTGTTGCCATCTCAGAGAGAGAGCCCTCCAGCTGACTGTGAGGCCTTGAAGCAATAATAAACATAATGCCTTTTGTCAATATTATTTCCCCTACAGAGTTTTATACATCTATCAATGCAAATGAATGACACTTTGATCTATTAAAGAAGCTTCCGTATTTTCATATCATGGTCTCTATTACTTTTTCATAAGGGGGCCGCACAAAAGGCTGCACTTAGGGCACCGGATGCACACGTGGCACAGAGTCGGCAAAACGCTGTTTAATGTTCCTTTGCACCTCAGCAATTTGCCTGAAATGGCACTTAACTGCATTTTACAGGAGCTACTGGCTCATTCTCGAACATCCAAGAACTGCTTTCAGAGTGCAATCTGGGACTTGTAAAGCTGTGAGAACAGAGAGAATTCTGGGACATACTGTGTTTAAGACCAGGACCAGACAGCATTCTGGGATAGATGTGAATAAGACCAAGGACAGAGAGCACTGTGGGTCATATGGAGTTTGGATCAGGGAATTCTGCAGTAGGTAAAATCAGAATCTTGCAGTATTCTGAGATACATAAGACCTGGATCAGAATGCATTTTGGAAAATTGCAAAGATTTACCTACAGCAATACTACTGCAATGAAACGTGTGAAGAGGTGCATGATGAAAATGTTCCTGAGGCAGGGTGCTCTAAAAGTGGAGACTTCAATGATCCCCTACCTGAAGGCTGTGGGAGGTAGGCCCCGATCAACTTCGCCCGCTTTTTCTCGTAGCCTTTCTGTGTGATGTCACCTACCGGAGGAGAGGAGAGAAGTGGTTAACAGGAGGAGAGAAACAGTTGAGTAATAGCTTAGCTGTGTGCTGCTCAGTGGATCCACCCAGAATAACCAACAGGAGCCAGCGAGGTGCCAACGGATCAGGCCGACCGTGGTCCTGAAACTCTAACCAACACACTGAACTTTACTCAACAAGCAAGGATCACCTACAGACAAAGGGTGAACCACTGACGTAATTTATCACTATTGTATTTGTTGTGGGAGAATCACCCTTGTGCACACACTTTCACAGTGCATAAGTTTGACTATTTCAAAGATCTGTGATATAATTACACCAATTCACATACAATGACATTCATGATTTCAATCAATCTGATGGCAACAAAGCGATTGGAGATGTAAGACTGGAGTTTAATATTGAATTTACTACTGAATTGAATTATTCACCTTTCTATGATTCAAATATATTTTTTAATGTAGCAGAATCTATATGTGGGAGCTAGGGTTAGGGTTCGGCTTGGTTAGCATTCATACACTCGGCCCACCTCTGCACTGACTTCCTATTTCTGACAGGAAGTGCGAGGGAACCCACGGGTCAAATGTGGAGGACGGGTAGCAAAAGCAGTCAATGAACAGGACAAAATACTTTATTTCTGAAGTGAAATTTTTCTGCTCACATAAACACAAAGGAGGTATGAGAAGTAGCAAGGAAAGGTTGTGCAATGAAGAGACCCACAACAACCCCAATTCCACTTCAACCCCTACTTGCCAATACAAGGATTCTGGGCATTGCAAAGGCCCCTGTTCTACTTTGAACTGTGAGCATGGTTTGCCCTTTTACAGCTGTGAAAAAACAATTCTCTGTCTTGATTTATTCATTTTGCATAAGTTCTTAACATTGTTTTTATCGTCTTTTTTTTTTTTGTTCTCTTCCGGTCTTTTAAATATATAATTTTATTATGCTGTATTGTGATCCTTTTAAGCATGTTGAACCTGTGGCCTGAAAAGCACCATATAAATAAAAATTATTATTATTCATTAAAACTTTTTAGTAGAAGGAAAATCCAGACTAATGTACATACTCATGAGAGCAGTGTTATACAAGGAAAAGTCACAGGTAGGCAGACAGATAGTCCACACAGCAGACTACCAAACTGAGAGAAAAGATTTTGTCAATAAAACCATTAAATTCACATTATTAGCTATGCAAGGTTTGTAGACTCATACTAGTTAAAATTTGAATTATAAATAATAAAAGCTTGTAGGCCTACTTGGTGCCTCATGGATGCTGCTTCACTTAACCATTTACAGAACAATGTACATGTTGGCTTTGAAAACATTTACATGAATAATATCAGTGATTGCATCTTGATTCTGTAGCCAGGAACTAGCATCATTAAAGCACTCCAGATTTGTCATTGCCAAGTGCTGAGAAATAGACTTCACTGAGAAGTGGCCTAGTGAATGTCAAATCTAGCAATTGAGACAATAATTGGAATTTTAATGAAGCAAACCCACTTGCTTCATTAAAAACTAGATGGCAAACTTACAAATTTCAATTATTAGTCAAAAACTGAATGCAACAGCATTGTTCCTGTCATGTCTTATCACTCCCTGTGACAAACTCAAATTAGCACATTCAGAAATTTACAGAAGCCTAAACTCCTGTCGCCTATGACTTGATGATGCCAAATCATAACACACTGTACAGGCTAATTTAAGTTCTTATAGCAAGTAGACTATGTTAACTACAAAAAAAAGCTCAGCAATACATCAAAATTACACGCTGAATCTATTGATACATGTGATTAATGTAGGTCGTTGCTATTTCATCACCGAAATCACAAGCATCATCATCTTGAAATTAAAATAAATACACTGTATTTGTTATATATTTGGTATAATTAATACCAATTAATTATTTAAATAGTGCAATCAAAATAATTACGAGATTGGAGGAGAAATTTATTGAAGAAATGAATTCATGCCCGTGAAACCCAATACTTTATAATGGGTTTCAATGGGGAATTCTGCTTTTTGACATCATTTTTATTAGAGTTGTAACACCTGCCTTAACCACCGGGGCTTGTGAGTAGCAAACTTTCTGCCTATCCCTAGTACCCTTGTCATCGAGACAGGGCGGAGGGGTGCAAAAAATAAATAAAATACATAATCTTCAAACACAAAAGAGAAGCAAAGAGGTACGTGGTATCTAATCAGTAAGGACAGCAGGTGTTATGAGTTTCCTGTTATTAGCTAGGGGTTGTCTGGAATCTCCTTTCTCAAGTCTTATTTTGGAAAACATGTCTATTACTATTGAATCACGTTCATGTTCAGGCTTGTTTTCTTTTACTGTTAGCTGGTCTTTCATCTACCAAAAATAGACAAAAACTGATTCTTTCCTCATCCGCTCAATGCCAAATCAGTTATAGTACATACATTTATATATCTGCAAGGCAGAGCATGAGATATTTCACCTTCTTGGTCCAAGCTCAGTTTGATCACATGAAATACCCTCCAGTGCTCTAACCCCACAAGCCAAAGCATCATCACTCTTCCTCTCAAATTACGTCCACCATAACTGATATTGTTCCTACAGGATGCGTGGAGTGAACCGTTCGGTGCAATATCAAAAAAATGAGATCATTTTGATTAGGACTGTTCTGGGAGCTACAGGTGAGTCACTAGACTGTGTCAATAGAGGCTGTGAACTGACAACCATCTGGTGCAGCCTGGTCACTGTCACTGCCAACTACAGTGATTAAGTAGCTGTTAGTTGGTTACAGAATACATTTGATGGAAAAAAAATTGCAAATATCCACTATGCAAAGGAATTGTGGATATACCTCTCAACATGTATCCTTACATATAAAAATTATATATAAATTAAGATTTTAAGCTTTAAGTTTAAATCAAAATTTTTACGCTTTGAGAACACGGAAATTCAAAGGTATTTTAATTTCCTTAATCTGAAAGTCTCTTACTGGCAGCCAATTAAATACCTTCAGCAATGTGGTGATAATTCATTACATGTAACCAAAAACACGATAAACACAATCGCACGCCATCGCCCACTTCCCCCTCAAAAGATAACAATTAGCCGCCTATCTGAGAAATGTCAGGTTGACTGATGATGGATTGATCTGTTGTTCCAGCATGTGTGCCAGAACAGCGTTTCCACATTTACATTCAATATGGTATCCACAACAGCAGCCTCATTAGCAGTACCTCATCTGCTATTGGAAATCAGTATTTTTCTATTATCTGTTAAATATTTAATGTGTGGTATACTGTTCAGTATAAGCTACAACAGTTTTCCTTTCAACTGGAGTTCAACTTTATACACGGCATTACTGAAAATTACAACGTGCAAACAGAAAATTGCTCCACCTAATGCACCATGTAGACTTTCAGTTAATTGTGTCAGAAAACAGCATGTCTGTAAAAAATTACCGCAACTAACATAAATCACACAAAATGCTGTCATAAAGGGCAAGTCCTGCTGCTCTGAATTTGCACTGTAAGTAATATAATTGAGAAAATACCAAGTGCATACACTCTAGATTCAGATTTACCTAGTCACATTGTAGAAGCTACAAGAAGCACTTTACCCATACAGAAAATAATCTCACGCGCTCTGAACACACGTAAACACTCACACGTGCGCACAGATTGTGAAAAACAATTTCCCGCATGGCTTCAGCACGGTTTCCTCTTTGAGGCTCCCCTTAATAGGAATCAATTCAAGGCATCCATTCCACATAACAGGGATATGGAGGAGGAAGGGCAGCTTCTGCTCTGCGAGCCAGTGAAAGTAAAAGCACACGGACACATAAGCAATAACCCAATTACAGACACTCACGCAGCAAAGCATCGCATGGTACTCACTAGTACCTCTTCATCTCAGGGGAGGCCTCTATTCTCTCTTTCTCACCCACATTTACATTTCAGTGATTTAGAGCACCTACACAACTTATTTATGTACATAGAATTCATTTATAAATCCAGATACACACTGAAGCAATTCAGGTTAAGTACCTTGTTCAAGGGCACAACAGTAGTGCCCTACCTGGGAACTGAACCTGTAGCTCTTCCCTGAGAGGGGATTTTCTAGGCTAATAGATATGCTAATTATAAATATTGGTGCACTTGATCCGCAAAAGGACTACAACCGTGTCTGCCTAGACACAGGCATGGCCAAAAGGTCAACCCCAACTGGTCATCAGCAAAGGTATGACATCATGAGAAAAAAATTCCATTCCCACCACCGCTTCAACTGGTAAAGAGATAAACACCAGCCAGTAGGGTCAAGGTAGCTCACATGACTGTAAATCATGAAATACTACTGCTGAACATAAGCTTTTACCATAAGTTTTTTAAAACTTTATTTAACCAAGAATGACACGGTCAATTCTATTCATTTTCACAGTTCCCATGTGAGGAAGTAAGGCTTGTGGCAAATGTCTGGGGAGGTCAGGCAATGGACCATAGGAAGAGGGTTACTAGTACATGGACAGACTGAGTTGTCACCCAGGACACAAAGGCCCCGAAGGGTATTGGGGCAAGGAGGAGGGTGCGGGGACAGAGACAGACTATGGGCAGGGATAGGGATGTTTAAATATAACTAAAGGTTCATCTCATCTCACTTGCAGCTATAACAGAATCTGAAAAGAGTGCAACGTTTAAATAAACTTTTTAAACTGCATCTCAGTTGCTTCCTGAGTGATCCGAGGACAAAAGACTGTGACAAAGATGAATGAGTTAGCAGAGGCATGTGGCAATGAAGAATGCGTCAGTGTTTCTATATAAAAGAGAGCCCTCAGACTCTGCCAGGTGTCTCAGATCTCCCACAAAATAATTTACAATAGCTCACTTTAGACCCAGTCAGGCTGTTTACAGCCCACTCCTCCTGGCCTCATTCAAGGGGGAATCTCTTCAACGTTCTGATAAACATCTGGCCAAGAAATGAAGCAGGGTTTCAGGAGAAAATCGTTCCTGGAGTCCCAGTGTGTCCGTTTCAGGCCCTCTTAGCCAGACCAGCCAAAACACTCTAAATTGGAAAACGTTTCTTTATTCATCACTTACATAAACTCAAATGTTACTTTTTTTTCTGTGCACAGTTTGACGAGTTCACAACATTAGCTCAAACTATGTGAAGAAATAAATAAATGCATGTGTTTAATTCTAAGTTGAAAGTTAAGTATAAATTTAGTTTGAATCCAAGTCTGTATAAGCGTCAAACAGAGACCTGGCCCTTTAATGAGCAAACTATTTAATTCTGAAACTATATTATAATTCAGCTACTTAAGATTTCACGTAACCAACCCTGTTCCTGCTGATCTACTGTTGGTTTTTTGCTCAAACCCTAACAAAGCACACCTCATTCAAAAGCCAGAGATCTTGTTGAGCTACTATTTAATAGTCAAATTAGGGGTGAAGTGAAAACCTACAGGATGGTAGATCTCCAGGAATAGCATTGGTTACCACAGCAGTGGCAGGTCTAAAAATAATCCCCCCACATCACCATGGTTTCTTGTCGCTAGACAACAGTAGAAGAGGACTGAGGAAGAAAAAAGGACTATGAAAGGACAACTGTTGACCAATAAAATGCATCTTACTCACACACTGCAGTAAGGAGGCCCAGATGTCCCACAATTTAATCAATGAGGAAGCCCAGGCGGTCTTCAGCAAAACAGAAAAAATGTTTTTGTTTATATGCCCACATTTCATAAATATTTCAGATTTCAAAAATTACATACCTCTTTGATTTTACAAACAAATATCATTTTGCCTCATTTACACATCCAGGGAAATATTGCTGAATTCTTGCAATTATTAAATATTTATATTGTATTAAATCTTATACAGAAGAACCATAATATAATGGCTTCAAAACATAGACGTGCATCCATGTTCTAGTATGTAAAACAGTCACTGCATTGACATGATAACCATTTTTATTGGTCCTCATCCACAGGGTGCTCATTTGAAATACTCTCAAATTACAATTTTGAAACCCCTGGGTTAAGTAACCTGGCTTGCAATCCGAGTTCCGCACGTTCATTTCCTTGCCATGACAAGCCTGAGTTCACTTACATTGCAAGCGCTTAGACGATGCGTGAAAAAGCACAGACATGGCCCGCTAAGTGACTGTGACAAAGACCGTGCGTGTGTTTCTACTGTTGCCTTTGCCCCGGCTGACCTTCAGGGAAAGTGGACTGTTACGGTATTCCGACCACTAACCTGGGCCGACAGCACGACAGCTAGCCCACACAAGAGGATTCATCCTGTCTGTCCTGCGTAAATAATAATGTTACTGGAGACCTGCTTGCTTACAAGGAAGCTCTTTTTTTCTGCAAACTGTCATATAAAGTGCATGTTCCCCCTCAAGCTATACAATGCATGCACAAACCAAGAATGCTCACTAAAATGCTAAGGCCAGTGAATTCTTTCAACATGTAATATGTAATAGATGCTCTTGCCACTTTCGTGCAGGCAAGCTAAGTTTGAAATTAAGCATTGCACCTTCTCTGATTGCAGAAAAACCAATGCGAGTTTTTCTGTAAAAAATGAGAACCGCAAGAAATTGCTTACATTTGTGGAGGCCGACTGAAATATTAGAATAACCCCAACAATATTTGCAGGACCAACCATCTACAAAGCAATGTGGCTTTGCCAAAAAAGCTAGCGGTGGTGCATGGTGCTGTGCCTTCCCTCCCTCCCAACTGCTGCTGCTAGCAACACTCCCGGTTGTCCCAAAACAGATGCCTAATGGATTGATTCAGAAGGCCTACTGTTAGCTAGCGATAAATACATAGCTTTCAAGCTTAGATTTGTGGAATCAAAGCTTTTGTTTATCCGCGTGTAATGTCCGGAGTTTGAGACTGCCGTCGAGTCTAATGTTAGTGTACAAGTAGCTCAGTGTTACATTACACATTGAATGATCTGCAGTGTTAACTATACGATGGCAAAGGCTTGCTTTATGTTTATTTCTTTCATTTTGTCTGGTAGCCTAATATTACTGCACAGCACAACCTGCTCTAACCTAGTAATGAGGAATGGTTTACATATGAGGTGTTTTAGGAATATGAATATTAATGAGCGCAGGATACACACCCACCCTGTCCTTATCTGCTGAACAGGGCACAAAAATCTAATAGTGTTTATTACAATGTAATGGTTATACCTGTGTTAAAAACTTAACAGAAATATTAAGACGACAATCAATTGTCACTTCTGAAGAATATAACCACAATGCAAATCCAGCTTCCAGGGCCTTTAAAAAGCCATAAGCCACCAATGGTCTGCATAAATCTGGCAAGCAATCTCCCTGATTCGGGTCTGTAAAAAACAAAGGCAATGCAAGCAGGTGTAAAGCAGGCACCAGAAAAGCTCAGCTCTAAAGGGTAAGTAGCAGTTAAAACCCCAATGGCTGAGGAACAAAGCGCTGGATTGGCTCAGGACAGAACAGTAAGTTACATGCAGCACAGAACAGCCAATGCGTGCCAATGGAGAGGAGCAGGCATGGAAGAGAGTAGCTAACATTGAAGCCTAAAAGCATCAACCCCGTGAGAGGCCTACATTTTCAAGCTTTCAAACCCACATAAATGCATAAAAACACTAACTTAAGCTAGGGCACTAACTTTCCATACATAGAAAGTAGATGGATGTTTACCAAAAAGCTATATGCCTTTTGACGCTGCATATCGCAAGATATGCAAATAAACCTTATATGGGCAACCTTAAAAATGAGGGGCCACCTTCTACAATAAGTGAGCCACTGATTTCAGTCAATTACAAATTTTTGCAAGCGAGAATAAAGTCTTTTGAATGGTCCATGGATGTCAGCCTCTTGATAATGTCACACATTTTCCGGTCTGTGAAACCTAACTCTCCTCTGCAGAAGGATGCTTCTCTAGGCTCCTTTATCAATCTGGAGCTACACTTAATCTCCTGAAAAGGGGCTTGTGCCAAATTTCATTTCACTGACAACACACAGGTGCCTCCTGAGTTCTGAACTCTTCTCGTATTTAAGGAAGGTATCAGATTCCACACAAAGCCTTCCATCCCTCTGCCAATCCCTCTGCCAAAACTAAGGTCAGACATGGCTCTAAATTCAACCTGGAACACCAAGGAGGAAGAAGATACTGGTACGGATGTATAGTCATTTAAATAGTAGCCTACCATTACAAACACATTTTTAACTGGCCTGCTCTCAATAATGTAAATATGACTTAATGTACTGAGAATATCCAGCCCCAGATGATGAGCTGATGATGTTATCAGAGCGCACCAAGTGAGCTTGTTCCAAGGGGAGGGGGTCATTACAATTTCCATAATAATTTAAAATTGGAACATTCACATTGGAATATTCCCCCTCTGACTTGCCCTGACCCTGAATACACTCTGACCTGAAGAGTCTCTGTGATGAAGATTTTTAAGAGATGCTTTATCCTCAAAGACAGGCTAAACAGAGATGAATTGTAACACTCCAACAATGGCACAATGCAGTGACCTCCATCAACAAAGAGCTCTATCTACTGTTTCCAATTCTTGAATGGAATCCATTACTGTTTAGAGCTTTGTTACGCAGAAGGTAAAACCTGAATATATTGGTTGGTTAACGCTAACTGAACATCGACACTGAACATTTTTCACTTGCTCCTCTGGCAGCTGTGGAGGAAGTTCAGTCCTCTAAAATAATGACTGGACTGAGTGGCGCACATCGCACATAACAGTGAAGGGCAAGTGCTCGTCTGTGCTCAAATAAAAAAGGGCTTAGCAAGGTGATGGGACTGCCATAGGAATACAGCTGGGCATTCCAAATCGAGAGCACAGAAGAAGCGTTCCCCAACTCCTACAGTAGGACTGAATTAAACGAGATTCTTCATAGTGAGCAATGGGCCGTGAGCAGAGCCTGAGACTCCTTTAATATAGAACTACCCCTGCTGAGTGATTTATCTACTGCATCCATGATGGTTGCAGGCCAAAGGTGCTGTGCCATCCACAAGACAAATCTGCCTCTGCAAAGCCAAAGCTGTTCACTGTTACTGCAGGCATCTTGAAAACCCACAGGGCCTTAATAAAATACCAATTGCAATGACCTTAGCAGTGATTTAAACATTGAAATAAGGCACAAGACTACTGAACTTCCTTCCTTCTGAATTCCTTTTAGAACTGGAATGGCAGTTGGTTATCTCAGATAAATGTCAATTATTGTTGTTTTTGGTGTTATTATTATCATTATTACAATATGTGAATGCACACTGTGGATGCACATAACTATGATTATTATTTTATTACTCTGAAAACATGCAGGTGTAAACTGCAGATGCAAATGGACAGTACATAAACCATTCTTTATATGCATACTACACATACAGTATGCAGAGCAGGTATTAGCCTATCTGAGGGGAAGAGAACAGAGATTCAGGCGAGGAGGCTCTGATTCTGAAAACAGGACCCAAACAAAGCGGCGGACCATCAGCAGTACCAATGAGAGCCTTTACAAAAGGCAGATAGGCGACCTTTGGCGCGTTCCAAAGCAAACATCAGAAGGGGGGCCAAGGCGCAGGCCCAGAACATTCCCCAGCCAGGACCTTCCCACCATCTCATGACCCGATACTGCGATTACCCAGCTAGTTGCTGAGATGCTTTCAACAGGAATGGATGGGGCGGTCCAGCTCACTGGGCTCAGTGAACTGGACAAAACCCAGGAGGGAACCTCCGGCCTTGGCCTTTGCACCCCGCTCTAAAATGGAAGGAAAAGATGTAATTTGATTGGCTATGAGTGAATTCAGCTGCAACAAACCTACTGATAATATGTTCATCATAATCCAGCCCAGTTTTTACCTGCACCGCACACTTTCAGCAGAGCGTTCCTCAGCTCTAAGCCATGAAAATACCTTCAGAAGCCACGCCCAGTGTGCCATCATCTGCACCCATGCGCCCTACCACATTGATTTCCAGAAAATAGAGCCCAAGAAAGGATTTCCTGGTTCTTTATCATCAGCGAGTGTGCCGCCTATACCCCTCAACGTCATAAAATACCTGAGGGACACCAAGACGCCAGTACATTAGCGAGCAGCCTCCACTATTATCTCGATGAATTAAACATGCCATACTTAAAGTGAAATATGGCCAGACCAGAGGGATTCTGGGCACACTGATCTTCTTGATGCTTTGAGGAAGGAATAAAAAAAACACCATGGGTAATTGTGACAGGATCATATCAGTATCTGCTAGCATACCAACCAATTTACACGGCAGAAACAGAGGAAGAGACCCTGATCTTGATTTTTTAGGGTGTTGTCAGCTTTTAGCTTTTAGCTAGCTTTGTATAGCACAAAAGCCAGCAGCAGGCAAAACACCCTTTTTCATCCACAGCCTCTGAGGAAAAGCACAGAGGCTCTTTAAAACCGGGTCTTTAGCTGCTGTGGAACATGAAAAATTTTCCATAATTTGTTGACAGTTTCTGTTAGGGATGGGGGAACAGTATGTCCCCTCTCACCTTTCGAATCAACACCTTTAAGCCCTCCCCATAAGTTTTGATCTCAAAGTCAGTAGCCCCCGCCCCAACGCTGTCAACTCTGAAGCAAATGTCCCTCTTCATTTTTCAAGCGAGACTCTATGGCAGTGCTGTAATTGGTACGAAAATGAACACATTAATAGATAGGCGGCTTTGGGAGAGCAGAGGGTGGTGTGCTCAAGAGGCAGTAACTATGGTGACAAACTAGTGGGAATGGGGAAGAGAGACAGGTTCATGCAGGCTAAGTGACATTGCTTTACACTAACTTTGATGTACATGTCTGTACACACTTGAATGGTATAGTTTTTCCACCTTTCATACTGGCTGTGCTGGTTCTGCACTATTACTTTGGTTTCCTTGAGTGGAAGATTTCACCCTTTTATAGATTTCACACCTATGCAATTTATTTACACATTTTTTTCAAATTTCTTTTTTTAAAAATTTCTTTTCTTTCTTTCGAAATTCATAACAGCAAGGTCAGAACATCTCTTTGTATATATAAATAAACAAGCACAAAACCGTCCAGACACATGGTGCACCTGTACGAAGTGTCATGAGTAAAACTTGGCTAACTATATGCCTAGCTAGCTATGGCATGTCCTCACCTCTGTAACGTTATTTGTTGTCCTCTGTGTGTCCATACATCTGTATCGGTGGTACGCGCTAACTAGGTTAACTAAAGTAAGCGAAACGCTAACATGTTAGGGTTAGCTAAAGTAACGTTAGGCGATAAAGCTGTGCTTAAAAATGTTGTGCTGTTCGAAGTGGTGATTTTGGGAGATGCACCTGCGCATGCGTCCTACTGAACGAAGCACCACCTGCCCAAGCGTCCCACCAAATACAGGTCATCCGTGAGTAAGTGAGTGAGTGAGTGACCACAATTTGCCATGCATAGCCCATGGCAGCAGTTCCTGTGTGCCGTGGGAAAAACACATTAAATATAGCCAAGATTACAGCTCAAGTATTTTTTTTTCTGCGGCAACCCTGCTGGTCTGCCGGTGATGACAATGGGGGTTTCAGATATTTTGGCTATGCGGTAATGTCCCTGTGTCATGGTCAGGGACAGAGCAGGTTTGGTTCCAGCAGTTCTTTGGCTGTCTACACACTAAAGAAAAAAGGAAACTGGTATTTAAAAAAAAACAGCCAGGGCGGATGAGAGCTCAGCCGTTTGGCTCACCAGGGTCGGTTGTGTGCCGTTTCCATGGAGATGGCGCCCTGGTAACATGAGCTGGACCAAGAGAATGCAATTCACAGATTTAAGGTACTATTCAGACACATCTTTGGTAAGAATACAGTTCTTGATGTAGCGAGACTTTCTTTTTTCCCTTTTATTGCAAGAAAATTCCTTAATGAATAATTGCAACACCACTTCAGAGCACTCCATTAGACACTTGAAACAATGCGAGCCATTCATTTCAATCAAATTTAAGTAATCAAAGAGTGCTGCCATGTACAGTGGTTTCATGTTTTGTTGAAGCATAACACTGCCCTACAAAGGTACAGCAAGGGTACAGTGAAATTTGTTATTTTTGCTATATACTTAAGGCAGTTGGATTTGAGATCAGTAGATGAAAACAAAACAAAAGAACAGACAATAAGCTTTCAGTTCATGGTACTTACATGTGTATACATTTTTAACATTTTACAGAAAGAGCTGTTTTTGTGTCGAGTTCCCCGATTATCAGCTGTGCAAAATTCAGTTAACGGATGACTAACAGGTGCCAACTGCTGTCCAGGCGTTTCCTTCTGCATCGACTGTTCACATAATAGCAGAGAGCACTTTAGTCTTAAGAAATTTGTATTTTGTCTTAAACGCCTTTAGTATATAGCAAAAAGGCACTGTACATTATACACACACATCACTCCAAGAAGCCAAGAAAAAGAAGCCACGAACCAGAGGTGGGATTCTGATTGCTCTCTCTACTCTAGCCATCTGTCATTCATACAGGCATAGTGCATTTACATTTAGTATTGCACGTACAACCGATTAACTTAACAATATTTACAGAGATAATTCAGGTTAAGTACCTTGCCATCAGGTAACCGACCCGTACAATGGCAGTGCCCTCCGTGGGAATGGAAACTGTGATGCTATTGCCCTACCTGGGATTTGAACCCATAAACTCTGATTTAAATGGCCTCTAAAAATTACACCATACTGCCTCCCACATGATAGGGAAGCACTATCATGTCTTGCCAACATGAGAATGAAATGGCTCTCATAGGTTAAAGAAAAGGGCCATTCTGCTGTAAAAAAAAACCATCCAATTTAATGGTTACACAGCTGGATGGAGAAAAATGGGACACATGCTGCACTGTTGATATGAATTAGTGGCACAGTGAAGAATTCTACAATGAGCCATGCGAAACCATTCACCTGAACCAAAGCCATAAGGGCAGTTTCCAGACTGCTAAAAGAGCTCACTGCACCACAGAGACCGTCTGAACTCAGGGATGCAGAGAGGAACTGACAATTGGTTACCGTTACTTACTAAGCAACTGCGAATCAGCAGTAAGACATTTTACAATTTCAACAATCGGTATGAGGGTACATTGTATTGTAGTGGTTCTAAGATGATGCTCAGTGAATTGTGAAAACCACTCAAAATTAAAATACATTTTACATCTCTTCCCTGATTGGCTGCACCTGGTGGGTTTGGTTTTGAGAACAGATATGTTTTGCACTTCTGGACCCCACCCCCTCCAAAGTCTGCACGCAAGCTTGGCGCAGATCTGCTTAGCTCTACATCCCACTCAACACCTCAGTAGACAGTGATTGTTACCACATTGGGGCAATTCCATTTGTCAGAGAGCACCCCCCATCACCCCACTATGTCTACAGGTGCTGATACTGCAGGGACAGGAGTGGAGAACAGAGTGAAGGTGTTTTTGAGTGGGAAACTTTTTTTTTCCTCCTCCAGAGGGTACCATGGCCATATAAATTATCCATAGTTCTTCAAGTCAGTGGAAAATATACTTCTGTGCTTTTTTAAGGTGTGTGTGTGTGTGTGTGTGTGTGTGTGTATACTGCTTGTTATATAAACCGATACACATCCCACCTCATTGTCATTGTGTACAGCTGCTGGTTTTTATTAGACTGGATTATAGGCAGAGGAAGGGCTTCTATGTGCAATGAGCAATGTCTTTTACAGGAAATATGACTGCAGGAGCGTGGGCTAGGAGGATTAGACAGCAACAGCCGTCTTGGTGAGCTCAGCTAGATGACTTTATTATCCTAAAGTACCAGTGCTGTTTTTGCCTAAAAAGACTGCCATTGCAGCATGTTTTTACCCACTTAATATTAAGTGGCCCTGACCTCTAATAATGTCACGTACCATTCTCACACATTGCTGTTAGCTTTTCTTAAGTGGCCTTGTATTTTCATTTAGCTAATATAGATTGTAAAAGGCATTATCCAGGGTGATGCACATAGCTGACAATATTAAGATGGTATATGCATTTTGCCCAGCAGGATTTTTTGGAGCAATTCAGCCTGGTTCAGGGGCTGAAGTTGGGTGCCTTTCTCTGTACTTGAATGAAAGAACAGAAAAACTGTTGTTATGAACCACGAGTATCTTTATCATTCTAACATGGATCAAACTGTGTCAGTGCTACATTTCAGCTATCTTTGAGAGTTGTCAGACCTTTGTGTTAGGTATGGTGTCCTATATAAAATGAGCTTATTTCTGGAGAGGGCAAAAATTGCACGGGAAATGAAAGAACAATAATTGTCTAATTATACAAGTAAACAGTAAATATTTGGGAGCCCATGTGATGCACTGCATAGGGTGATTGACTCTCAACTAATATCCAGACTCCCTGTGTGTCAGGGGGCTCGTTCCCTGCCGTGGCACCTTCTGTCCTTTGATCCCTACTGTCTGTGTGAATAGAGTGAAAAAATGGGTGCATAGACTGTCTGCTCTCCTTATAAAAATGACATATTTACAGAAGCTATTCAACCAATGTACTGTGCTATTATCAGTGGCGCACTGTCAGTGTAGCTTGCTTAGTAGTTCCTAAAAAGCACCTTCACTCTGTTCTCCACTTCTGTCCCTGCAGTATCGGCACCTGTAGACATGGTGGGGGGATGGGGGGTGCTCTCTGACAAATGGAGTGGCCCCGGTGTGATAACAATCAGTGTCTACTGAGGTTTTGAGTATCCCACTTTTTGGTGGCGAGCTTGCCTCACCACCTTGTGTTCTCAAGCATTTACAGTAGCCATAGGCTTGCTGTGTATAGCATCATCTTATCAGGATGGCGCGCATCAAAAAAAATCCTTCAGGAAAGCAGAGAAATTAAAGTTTTCAAAAAATATATATTTTTGTTAGCAACAGCTAAAAGTAATGCAAAACAACTGTTTACTCAGAAGGATTAGCACTTCTTCAGTCATCACTCTAGTTCTTCATAAGCACTAGCAAGCTAGCCAGCTAGATACTGTTGCTAGATAGCTGGCTAACATTAGTATAATGTATAATGAATACTTATAAAAATATACAGCCATCCACATTCAATCTGAAAACAACAGCTATGTCATAGTAAGGACAATAATACAAAAATTATTCATATAAATGCTGTATAGTAAATACTATGGTACCTATATGCCTAGAAACAGCCGTCAACATACAATCTGAGAATTACAGGTGCCTGCCATATTTCAGTTTTGGTTTAAATAAACAGAGTAGAAAGTTACAAAAATACAAATATAAATATATCAGAGTGTAAATACAGTAGTACAGCGTAGATACATATCAGTAAATATGCATAACTAAATATAGCCTAATTAAACTATGCATTTGTCTAGAAATCTGTAGCCATCCAGAAACAATCGGAGAATTTACCAGCACCTGCCATACTTAGGTTTATGGTATAAACAAAAGAAAAAGCTGCATTCTCCTTTCCCTTGGGACGAATGGGATATGCGCTTTTATATAATGCGTTTTTGGCCTTGATGCCCTTGTGTCAAGTTTGATTTTGGCCTTGCTTCCTTCTGATTTGGCTTTGGTGCCCCATGAAATTTTGGTCTTGCCCTAAAAATGATGGCATTAAATGCCTGCAGTCTGCAGTCTACCAGCACTAATTTCCCATTGAGTGCACTGAGCAATGACTGCATGGCTCAGCTGGTGGACTACAGAGAGGGAAAGAGTGGCTTCTATCAGAACGGTATATCCTGCTGTTCATTTACGCACATAACCACACTTAATTAATGGATACATATATTCGGCCAGCAATCACACTGTTAGGATTAACATGGTAATAAATACAGATGGACCTTGGGGCTAATTAGAATGTTTGCTCCTTAGTAGAAATAACAACCCAGGAAGCAATCAATTGTTCTGTATTCAACCAAGAATAGAAGCCAGTACAAATGGCAAATGAGTGCTGATTGATATTTATAGAGCAAATGAACTGTTAACATTGTTCTTGTCATTAAACTATCATGCTTGATATGTGTGTTTCTGCATTTGTTCCTGTCCATGTAAGTGTGTGTTTCTGCATCTGTGTGTGCTTTGGAGACATTTGCAGAAGACTTTCATATTGTTACTGTGAGAAAAATGTAGATTATGATCTAACTACAGCAGGCAGAACAAGAAAACTCGCTCACCATAAAAATGTGATTCAAAGGAGTTGCTCACCTCTGGACAAACCACTTTATTTATATATACACAATAGGGTCAAGTAAACTAAAACGGTCACATTTTGGAAACCTGCTCGTCAGCAAGACTCACCAAAACTGCTCACTGAAGAGTCACATTTGTAATCTGTAATCGCAGTCAATCCATGTGTTAACTGAAATCTCAAAAACTATTTTCTCGAGAAGAATTTCACTGCATTACTAAAAAATACTGATCACTCCCTCTACACAATATTTAAATACTCAATTTACCTGCAGTTTGGTTCTGAAAAGAGGCTGTTTCTCTGGCTCTCCTTGTGTTCACTTTCAAGAAACCACCGCCCCCCCCCCCCAAATAATAGGCTGAAAAACTTGTTTTCACCCAAATGAACACCACCATCCATCCCACCTCAGCTCTCTCCCTGGTACGCGAGCGCTTTCATGTTTTCAGTAACCCGATGGAAATGCTGGCAGGAGCTCTGCCGACGCTCTGCGTCTCCACCCAGAGAAAGCCCAAAGTGGAGAGGAAATTCCACTGCAGATGCCGCACAACACAGATGTGCTTTTAATCTGGTGTTCAGATGCCTTTAATCATCGCTTCGCACGTCGCTATCGGCCAATGTTTGCCCAGTTTTCAATTCGGCCATGTGGAAGGACGGACTCCGAGCTGTGCACCTGCATTGTTAGAGCGTGACCCGAGAGGCAGAAGTGCGCAGGTGCAGCTCATAGGTATGGTACTCCGTGACCAAAAGAAACCACACGCCACAAACCGTAGGTTGCGTCCATAAATATTTCAATGTCGGGGACAGCTGTAAAACTAATGGAGTTGCGTAAATGCATGTGGTGCACAGGATGAGCTGCGCGGAGTGGTTTGGACAGGCTTTGCGCATGAGAAAAGATCCGTAACTGAGCCCTGAAAGAAAGACTACAGAGCAGATGGAAAGCTAAGCCAAGCGGCAGTCCTTTGAGAAGAAACAGGTTAAGTGGAAAGAATGTCCTCTTCTCAGCTCGTAAATCCGGTCCTCAGAAGTGACAGGTCACACATTTCACCAGCTGAAGGAATATTATTTTCTGTCCTTGTTTTTAGTCTCAGCTGAGACAATGCTATAACATGACTGGCATTTAAGTGTTTTAAATCATTTTGATTACTTAGTCATATTTGCCTATGTGCCAAAACCATAATCTTACCTCAAATGCACCAATAACAGAAAGAAAACATATTTTTGGGGGAACCATTGTTTACAAAGTCTAAGCAAGGATGAATCAGCTTTCAGAGGCTTCCACTGATCACAGAATCACCCTACTTAACCTCCTTTCTGGCACCAGAGCTGTTTGCTCAATCCAAAATTCCAGAGATTTGATCCAGCCAGGAGCTGGTATCCATGGTAACAAATCTGAGGCCCACTCTGTCCCTAACGGTGAAGATATCTGAAGATGCAATTCCTTCCCAACACTGACCTCTCCACCTAAAACCCCACTGTGTATTCCAAGGAGAGTCTTTGCACAGGAAGGTTGTTGAACAACCCAAGCTGACTGACCAGTATTAAAGACTGACTCCACAATAGATTGGTGTCCAGTCCAGACAATGTACTTGACAAGGACATCTCAGGTCTGTTCCTGGTATCAATTTTATTTTTTTACTTGTAGACAAAGCTTTTCAATAGCAAGACTGAGTCACCATGTACTTCACGAGAGGAGCTACAATTAGCTGTTAATCACTGACAGCAAAAAGAGTGATTGGCAAAAATTCTGTGATGCACTGCATTAACTAAGAACTCTGCAATTTTTTGGTTTAAGGATGATTCTACAATCACTGCTTTTCAGGTAAAAGAATTAAGGCCTCAATTGCCAAAAGGTTTGTTTTATTTTTAAAAAAGCTTGGATACTGCCACTGGACACTGGATAATGCCTGTTTCCTGTGACAGTGTCCCCACATCACACCATTCAGTTAAAGCTACGTGAAATTACATGTTCATTTTCAAACACTTAATATTATCAAATGTATGTTTTTGGGGGCAGGGAAGAGGGAGGTATCAGAGTGTAAACTGGTGTATTTACCCCTCTAATTTACTCAAAGACAAAATTTATAATAAGTTACAAACATAAAGTGCTGTTCTTTACTCCTCCCACACAAAGACAAATTGCTCCTAAAACATTTTTTCTTTTCTCTGAAATGGGCAATCATCCCAGGCATCATTTGCATTTAGATGAGCCTATTACAGACTCTGAAAAGCTGTGGAATCTCCAATCATTTTTGCACTGAACATACTCACAAAAATAAATTAATTAATAAATAACATTTAGCTAGGCCATGCCATGGTGTCTCTAAAGACAGTGGAAAAAAGACAAAAATCATTCATATTGGCAGTGACTGCTCTGCTGGCCTTCACGCCCTCTAAGGTTAAAACCTTGTTACCGTGGGAACCGCTCATTTGGTGAGCGAGAGAATTGTAGGGGCAGCTTCCTCCAGGCACAGCGAAAATGTGAAGAAAAAGAATAAGCTGTGACAAATCGTTTAATATCAGACTTCATGCCACAGAGTGACTATGAACGATGTGGTGAGGGGGGCAGTAACTGATGTATTCACAAGCACTGTGCTAATGGCCACACTGAAAGAATAGTTGCTAAACTATGGTTGGCTTCTGGGAGGTTTTACGGGCAACAAACCTGCCCATACAAGGTTCCTTGGATCGTCCCTTCCCGTAGGCCATGAACAAATGACACATCTCTGTAACGAGTGAAAATGGCATTGGAATCAACAAGCCACCTACAGCAAGTGAACGGATAAACACAATGAAGACATGGTGATGCTGTTTTACGAGCACACAGCATTCATGAGCTATTTACAGAGAGTGGTGCGGCCAGCTACAAATAAACTGCTGCTGCCTTTTCGATGCCTCGCACTCGACAGTGGAGCTAACGCTTAATCGTATTTCAGCAGGGTCCACCGCCAGTGTGATACAACAGCTCTGTATGTGGGCCAAGGAACCAAGATGTTGCAGGTTTGAGTCTCGTTTCTTATACTGTTTCAGAGAACATCTAACCGGCAACTGAAAATGTTAAATATGTGTTCTATGTACATACCCATAGAATATGACACCTATTTAGTATCCAGTGTTACGTCCTAAAGCTTTACCAAACTATATCAGAAAGTGAAACAAAGAAAAACAGCTTGCGATACAATCCTGTTTTCTATTGAAAATATCATATTTTATAGAAAGCAAAGGTGTCCCTTTATTGGAGAGCTACTGTGTATAGTAACTTACATTTCAGCACAATACATAGCCAAAATACCCAATATATTCACTCATTTCAGAAATAAACAGAAACAACTGTGTTTTAAAGGTGGTTGTAAATGAAGAAAGGCAGCAAAGCTTTTGGCTTTAACTGCAGCTGTGTTATTCCATCAGGTGCAAAAACACACAGTATTGATTAGGGCTGTGATGGCAACTCTCAGTATTTTCTCTCTCTCTCTCCCTCTCTATTTGTCTCACTCTTTCCCTTTTCCTTCTCTCACCCTTTCATTCTCTCTCATTAAGTGGTCCATTGGCACAGAGGCAAGAACACTAAACCTAGAGGCCTGATTGGACTACACTTTCCCCATACTAAATCTCATTAAAAGCGAAAGGAATACAATGCCTTGCTATCAATCATCACTGGCAAGCAAGCAAGGTTCACCGTTTACAATCAACAAAATAGCGCTTTATTGTCTTTTACCTTTCAGTGTCTCTACTGAAAGCCATTAGGTCACCTGGTAGCCTATCGACAGTATAGAATGAACTGAGGCTGTACAGCCCTCGGCGCACCCTAGCAGAGTCCCATTGGTTAATCAAACGTGCCAGTCTGACAGGTTTATTGTACAGACATGGCAGTAAATCTTTTAATTTCCGTAAAAGCCATTCTTACTGATTTATAATGGCGTGATACTTCCTCCTGCTCTGTCTTATTATGTCCGATGTCACAAAAGCCAAAAGACACAAATTAAACAGCAACATATAAAAATTCCTGACACTGTCAGCACTCTTCTTAATTTGGACGCAATGTACGATTGGTATTCCAAAGGTCAAGATGGGATGCAGTTACACTGGTCTGGGAAGATTCCATTTAGCCACAAAGTATTGTGGAATGTGCAATAGATGGCTAGCTAAAATAAAAATTCTTGGCAGTGTTGGAAAGGCATATCTCCTCCATGAAAAATGTTAGATCTAAACTTGCTATGAACAAAGCAAGTGTAACCTTGCTACTTACAATAAGACGGCCTACATGACATTGTAGGGGAGAGAAGTTCCAGGACATCCAAGTATTGTTCCACTGTGTCAGAGTAAGTGAAGGTGCACTAGACACTGCATTTGGCATCCATAAGGGCAGCTTAAGCCAGATTGACTCTGGGCTTTGTGGTTATTTTCATACTCTTCTGTGAAAACAAGCTCACTTCCAGGACTTCCAGGAAACATGAACAAGAAAAAGGTACAAGAAATCATCAATTTAGTTAGACTGACTGATTCCTTAAACAAATCAATGGTCCTTCTACCATAAAAAAACATCAAAGGTAGTCAGGCCAATCAAAAAAACCTAAGAATTCAGTTTCTGTTTCCAAAATGATAAATCCATCCCAACATTTGAGAATCACTCACGAATGCTATAAAATTCCAAATGTAGGGAGTGAAAAATGCTAGGTCTTTCCCCCCCTAAGACAGCAAATTAATAATTCTTTTCAGACAGTTGCTTATCATCTTATTTCAACTTTCCAGGCAGGAACCTTGCACTGAGCTCCAACAGCAAGCCAACAACTCAACATTCAAAACTGTTTTATTTTCCAGACCGTTAGAAACAGGCAACCACACCAATAGCGAAAACACAAGCACACAATATGTGTAGCAGATAGGCTACTTGATTTATTTGTACATAAATTAGAAAAAGAATATACCCAGAGCAAATAACTTCGACCTTAACACACAATGATGAATTTTACATAATGATGAATCTGAGCACACACTGGCTCTACCCTGACATACCTGCCAACAGGACGAGCAGGAGTCTGGAGAACCGCATGATGAGCAGGTTTATTTTTGTTAATCAGCAACATAATTAACCAATTTTAGCGGCTGATCATACAATTAACGTAGCTCATCTGGGTTCATGGGGCTGATATGGTTGTAGATTTCATAGTGAAAATGAAAGCTAGCGCACCTTGCGGCTCTCTAGGTCCAAAGATGCCTCAGGAGGTGGAGTTTAATGGCAAAGCACAGCATTGAGACCATCAAACTGCCAACTCCCGCGATGAATCATCTGCCAAACATCGACCAGACTGACAGTACAGCTCACGTGCAACGCCAAGTGCTGCCAAGGCTCTCAGCGGCGGTGATTTACGAGTCCTCAGACAGCGGCTCGGCTCTGCCGCACATCTCCCAGAACCCCAAGGGCACGGAGCTGCACAAAGATACCTTGACCTCAAAACGACCTGCCTTTATCCTTAACCCGCCTAACCCTAACCCTCACCAAAACGAGAGGAGAGCAGGCTGTAGATCTGTAGCGGGTTACGAAACACTTGGTCACTGGCTACGAAAACTTTGGTTTACCGGAAAAGAAATGCCCTGGAGTGATGATGTCATGGCACATTTTATATTCAAGAGCAGCGGTCCGCCTTGGTGAGGGATCACACCTGCGGGTTGCTGGCCAAACAAAGCCAGCGTAAGTGTAATAAATAAGCGCGGCCCAAAGCTGCTTTGTGACTCAAACCACACAGGGAGCATGTGCGGCACGGCGAGTAGGCGTGTCACCTCACCGCCATCGTTCGCAACGTCAAAGAGGTCGGCGCTAAGCGTCCCTTCTCACGCACAGTGGGGGGCCACCCACACCGCCAGAATCAACCCTGATAGGCGCACCACTACCCCACCCAGCTGTCATGCTCGTCTCCTAGGCCGGAACCTCGTCTTCCGGAATCCTTCATTGGAACAAATGAAAACCGCTTGTGATGCGGTTGGGGGAGGGGAGGGGAGTGGCTACTTCCTGCATGTTACAGAAAGGTTTGACAACTCAGAGTTTGACTGACTGGCTTAGTTTAAATAGAACCATGTTATTTTAGACTGGTAATTTTCAATTATATGACAAAATTGGATTTACTAACTGAAGGACTGAGTCTGTTTTGCAAGAACCTGTGTGATTTAACTAATTGATGGAATTAACTGAATCTCTCTATTTGTGAATATGCACTACACAAGCACCGGATTTAGGACAAAATGCTAAAAAGCTTTTAAAATCTTTTTTAAAAATGCCTTTGACACCTCTGTGGCTCATTTAAATGAGTGCAGTATTTTTTGTTGGAGGCATGTTTCAGAAAGGCATAGCCCCTTTAAACAGCCCTATGACCCACTTAACCCTACATGAGGATCAGCCTTCAGATGAACAAAGTGAGGGTAGAGGTGGGGTTTAGGGGTCTCAAAGCAAGGTCAGACCACAACTGTAAGCATGCGCTTTACATTTTAATGAGAGGCTGGGATGGGTAATTGAAACACTGATATGAAGTGTACTGATATGAAGGTTATTAACGTCCCACAGTTGAAGAGCCAGAAGGTTCCTTTTTATATAGAGGTGGCAGCTAAGTGCAGGCCTTTGGGAACACTAGCCCGACTTGTTGATTGAGGGTTGCAGGTTCACATCCTGTCGTGCCCCTGAGCAAGGTGCTTTGGAATCGCCAGTGTAAACATTGAGCATTGCAAACACATAACATGTTTTTAATATATGCAGGTTGTCCTGGTTAAGTCTTTCTGTTGAGCAAATAAATAATGTGATGAAAAACAGGATGCATTCTGGGAGCTCGATCGGGGGAAGCTGCAGACTGAGGGCAACAATCAGACTTCCTGCTCGAAATTGGCCATGACCCGACCCCTAAAGTCTGACATTCCACCGCCAACAAATCCAGCCTCAACTCTCTGCTGTCCTAACACTGAACATGTGCAGGACTGGCGCATTATGGAGTCTAATGCAATGCATCGCTTACAGTCAGTGACAGCCAATACGATTATTATCATTTTCTACTTCAGTGATTATTCTCGAGGAGTTGTTGTTAATTGTATAAGAATATGTTGACTTTTACATGGTTGTGTAATTTATTTGCTTGCAGTCCCAAATGCAATGCACAGACTCAAACAATAAGTGCTTCTTTACTGCAATATTCATCACATTGCGTAGATACAACTCTGCTACTAATGGAGAAAATATAGCATGAACTGGGAATAAAGAATTTGTACTGTGCGTGAACAGAATATGGACAAAATTAAAGCCTGGGCTACTGTAACCCAATTCAACAGTTATCTGTGTGGTGTGAACAAACCATTTACCATCATTCACAATTTAAATTACAGCAAATGAACAAGCTTTCCCCCATTATTTATTTATCCGTTACAAAATAATTATTTTTAAATTATATAATAGCACGTTTGCCTTTCCTATATATTTGGCCATAAGAAAATACTCTTCCAGGGACCAAAAAATGTAACTACGCTTAACAGGTCAAAACCGATCACACTCCTGAAAGCAACAGAAAAGAAACAAGTACAATAACACTTTGTCAGACTGGTCACAACTGTAATAACAGGAAATGTGTTTGCTGGGGGCCTGCCGGGTCTTCTGCCTCTGCTGTAGAGGTGGTCAACACAATAAGCCATGGAGCACTACTTCAGGGAACATCTGCAGTATGCATTTATGCAAACAGGTTCAACTTGTTTCCAAGCAACTAATGCTAAAGTTGAGTACATGTCTGTTTAGTCAGTGCATAGTGCTGCTAATTAGTTTGTCTACAAGGGTGGAACTGACCACAAAAGCACAACAAAAGCAAATGATTACTGCGTGTATACTCATTTTTCAGCATGGTTATACATGGTTCTAAGTTTCATGCAATTTCATATTTTTATTACCTGTTTGCTCGGCTGAGACCTTCATTCAAACTTATTTTTTCATATGCTATCCAGTTCTACAGCTGGGTATTTTACTGAAGCATTTAATTCATATCTTTCCTTAAGAGCACAAAGACAGTACCCACCCGGGGTCTAAGAATCTGAACTTGCTGACTTTCTTGACTACTGCAGCAAACCACCAAATATGTCTTCACTATCTGCATGGTCAGCCACCTCTCAAATGTGGTTCTCAAATGTATAGTCATGGTTCTGTGCTACCCTCAGACTGTGATGTACTCACTTATTTGTGCAAGGCTGAAAAGCAGACCCACTTTAGTTTTTTTTTTTCTAATGAAGTGAGAAGTGTAATTCTAATAAGCCTGCCTCCTGTTGCATTGGTGTTCCTGCTACCCTAAGGGGACGTAAGCTATGAGGAACCGAATTGCAATAGTTGTGAGCTCAGGGGGACCAAATTCACCAACGTGCCAGTGCTTCAACCTTACCTCTTGAGACAAATGCCGTTATTCACACATACACTAGCACAATGCCGTGCACCAAATTACTTAAAAATGCTCTCCCCACAGAGCCTGTTCAGGACCCCGTGTCGCACAGCACGCAGCAAAACAAGAAACCCTGCAGCAGTTCCTGCAGCAGCCAAAAACCTTGTGCTGCTGATGCCAGAATATGCAGCCAATCAGGGGAAGGGAGGAGACAAAGGCTTTTTTTCCCCCGTTTGTGTCAGTGCCCCAGGAGCATGCACGTTTTTGCAGTTGGGGACATTATTTAACCCGACCCCCAAGGTCTGCAGGGCATGTACTTTGCATATGGCCCTGCATGAAAGGGAGCACTGACACCAGCAGAGTGAAAAAGGCGCACAGTGCGTTCCGGCAGCGTGTGACAGGGGGCGCGAGGGGGTGCAGACAGGTTTGTGCGCTGACCGCAGAGTCTGTCGTCTTTGCGGTTGCCATGGCAACTGCTGCCGAAGGCCTCGGGCAACAAATTCAAGCAAATACCACGTTTTTTCCTTATTAACAGCCGAGACAATACGCTCGCTTAAATTTCTCAAATTTCCATACAATCGCCACTGATGCTGAGCTAAATGCTCTCCTGACAGTACTCTGTTTTTATCAGGGGACAAGCCCACAGCCCTGATAAACACGATTCATCATTAATAATGAAATAAATCTGCCCTTCGCTGCAATTCCCCAGAACAACAGACCTGACTGAGAAGATTTACGCAGCAAATGAGGTTTCTATTGTTGAGCTAAGCAGACACACATATTGTTCCATGATACAGTGCAACTATTTTGCTCGCTTTAAAAAAAATGTATCCTACGACACCTACGCTCTCTCAGATGGCATTCCAGTGTGAGCTGTATCAGATGCCTTTACAAGCGGGACTATCCATTACTGTCAGAGAGTGAAAAATTGGGCTAAAGCACAGGCCTTTGTCTCAATAAAAGAAGCCTTTATGTTTGTACAGCTGACGTTACAATGCAAAAATGCAATGCAAGGCATTCAGTTGAAGTACATTCTTCCAGACTACAGGCTCATTCGGTCATATTGAAGGAGCACAACATGCCGCTTGGCAGCATTTAAGACGAATTTCAGATTTCTGAAGTTTTTTTTTTTCATTTTTTAATAAGTCATACGTCCCTCTCGCATTACATTTGTTTCAAGTTCCTAAAGAATAAAAATCTGCTGCAGTGGAGAAATTTGCAGTCATATCCTAAGAAGGCTGCCAGAACAGACAAATGATATGAATCTGTAGCAGTTCCAGAGCTATTCCAAAGGACTACCCAGAATCCCAAACGAAGACAAAGGGCCATTATGTGGCTGAAAACCCACAGACGTTTCTGCTTTGGACATAAGAGAGCCAGAATTCTATCCTCCATCTCATGATATGACATCCTTGTCCTTAAATAAATGTAAGCAAGTGTTAAGCGTGTAAGTGTTCTTAAGTATTAAGTATGCAATATCCACTGTTCATTTCAGTGACTGGGATAACTAATTAACTACATTATATAGTCCTAAGCAAAACGACATTATGTCTTTGGTTGGCCAACCTTGAGACACAAGGCTTAGTCAATGCTGCATGAGTGCTGTTGGTGGACGGCAACCATGGCAACTGCAATGACGGCACGGGTACAACGAATAAGTTAATTGTTCAAGGTTCGAAGGATCAGGAACATTGCTGGCAGCTTCGAAAATGGGCTGAAAGACAACAAAGCTGCCAGTTGAAAGGTCACTCCGAAACCCAGATCTCCTGACTCATATCCCCGCTGGACACTGATCTCAGAACAGCATGTTTGGAATAAACCCTGAGCGAATGGTGCTTCTCCAGGGCCCATGCTGACTCCAGCCTTGCAGAGAAAGCTGAGTTAGGGCCCTTCTGTTTCTCCATTCCTCTACACCATCTCCCTGTCCCTCAATCTTTCTCTCAGCTCCTCACAATCTCTCCCTCTGCAAAACTTTCTCTCTGTTGCCCCCTTTTCCTCCATTTCTTTAGCTCCCACTCCCCTCCCTCAACCTCCCTTCTCTCTTCCTTCCTCAGCCCTCTCCCTCTCTATTTCTTCACTCTCTCTCCCTTACGGCAGCAGTTGGTTCCTGCCGTTTTACTCACCACACAGCAATAAAATCAGGATTTACACGCAGCGGTGCACTGTGTATTTCACTCAGCTTCACGTGGGAATGAAGCCGGAGGATCTCGCTCCCTGCCCTCCCCCCTCTCAGAAGCCCCGGTTTTCTGTTAATTCTCCAGAAATTTTCTGACGCCATCTTCACACTCAACACCTCGCACGCACTATTAAAAAATCTCATTCACGGCTCTCTGGAACTGTGCACTGTGCACAGGGCAGAGGTAAACGTATACATTACCGAAAGACGGAAGGGTGCGACACCAGCGCAATACTCACATTATGCTGTGCAAGCCTTGAAATGTGACAGGAAACACAGAGGGGAGAGAAGACACATAAGCATACAGGTTGTTCAACCCCATCAGAAGATTACTGTTGGTGACAGAATCCGTTCACAGGCCTAACTGGTCCAATTTGCGTGAGTGTATCTGCCAACATATAACCACAGACAGTTCAATGTTAGTCTTAATCTATCTATATGTACCTTTATAATGAACTATGATACAAAGTAGCTAAATCATCCATCAAAAATAAATCAGACTGAAGTTCTGATGGAATTAATTGAATTTTGCTTTCCATCATTAGTTTTGGATGTTTCGGTGAGAACTTCTCTAGAAAGTGAGAAAACAGAGAACGACAGAAATTACTTCCTTGTTTGAAATTTGGCATGGATTAGTAAAAAATTATTGAAATAACTGAAATCAAAGTTTAAATGTTCCTCCGCACAGTATGCTTGTACTTGCAATCCAGCTCACGCATCTTGAAATATTTATAACTCGGAGGACCCTATTTAATGTTGTCGGCCCTACTCTGCTGTCTTGCATTCTTGTGTGAACACCCATATCATGACTGCGCCCATCTTGCGGGGTGTGAAGGCGGCACAATGGCTCATTCCAAATTAGCGTTCAGAAAGCGTGGATAAAAATCTTAGTTCATAAGGACACTATGAGAACCTGAGAACCAAACAGGACGCCACACATCTGGTAACCTCACAGGATGGGCAGTAATTAGTTGAGTCATTTGGCGAGGAAGAGTTTCAACCTTCCTCTTATCAAACACCAGCATCTCCTCTGGCCGTTTGATCCCCAGCAGGGCTCCGAGCTACGCCAGCCGTGCATGAAATGCGCCGTTTTCAGAACATTTTCAGTGACTGCGAGGGGCGAGATGCGCTTCGGAGTAGACTCCATTATTTAACACACGTGAATAGAAATTGACTTTGCGAAGAGAGGGAAAAAGAAAAGAATCTTTGAAAACCCAGGCTTGGAAGAAAATCTGCCTTTGTGTTAGTTAAACTGGGGTCAGTGGAAGAACAAGGCACAGCACTGCCACCCATTTCTGAGCAGGCAGAATTCTCGCAGGAGACCGAGAGCCCAAACGCGCACCCCGAAGACCCCAATCACACTTCTAAAATAAAGGTGACTCAGCCCTCCTGGTTTCGCCCACACAAAACATGCCACCTCCCCGACCCGTGCGGCCTGCCACTCGGGAGATCTTCCGTTGGACCAGGACGATAATTAGTCCTCTCCTCTGCAGATAATAACCACGTTTCCGCAAACAGAGAGGGTCGCGCTGAAGGTTATCGGTTCTGCCTCGGTACCCAGCGGCTCGTCAGAAAGACCCAACTCGACGGCCGTCAGCCACGGCAACGGGATTAATAAACTGCAAAATGAGCGCAGAGCTGTCGAGATGGGGGCAGGACATTCCAGCAGCCCCGCTAGGCGAGCGTGGGGGGCAGGACGGAGACGGCAGCGCGTTTCTCCCGACGCTGCGTCCCCGAACGCCGCGGCACGTCCACCGGGAGACGCGGTCCACGCGTGTGCCACAACGAAAACCTAGCCAAGCTGACGCCATCAAGAGAGAACCGCTGTACCACAGCCTGCTTCAGATGCAAGCGAGCGGGCTAAGAAAAGTCAATCTGCGCATGTGTGCCACAGCCTCTACCACAGCGACTCTCACGCCATGTACAAATCCCCCCATGCGGTTAGGGGTTGATGCCCACCGCGCTGCTTTCTGTGCAGTGATCCTCCCTATCCTCTCTCCGAACTCATAAAAAAAGAAAAGGTAATCTGACACAGACGACCGAGGAATGGTTCAATTTCATACAGAACCAGAAATGATTCGTTTCTGATTGGTTAGTGCGTTGGTCAGCTTTGATTTAGCACCTGTTGATGTCATTCTGTCACTGAAACTTATCTACCGTTTCTCATTATTATTACAGGGACAGTGCACAATTAAAACATAATTGCACCAGAGTTAGCTAGCAGCTAATTTACATCTGTTATCCCTGGGCAGGTATACAAATGACAACCACAAAACAGCAAATACACTACATAAAACAGCGTAATACATGAAAGTCCATCAATGTGAGATAGTTAAAATCAGTATAATATATATGATAAAAACAGTATGATATGTATGATAAAAACAAGGCAATCATTAGTGGTGGCACATTTGTACTGACTTTAGCCAAAGCTTGAGGCTGGTTTTAAACACTGCAAAGCTTCCTGAGTTTCTAATGTTTGTGGGTATGGAATTCCACTTCCCCACTACTTTAACCAAGAAAGCAGATTGACCAAATTCAGAAAACAGCGAATATTGTTTTTAGTCACTCAAAATGTTTCAATGACAGAACATTCAATGTTAATTGCAGGTAGTTGAGCTTCTGGTTTGGTAAAAAGAAAAAATGTTCAGCTCCCTACAGCTTCCTGAAGAAGAAACACTGAGGAAGAGATCCTTAGCACAAACATGCGTGACAGTCAACCATCAGGATTAAAATTAAATAGCAATATTGCAAAAGGAGTCTTGAAACGTCTTTCACACACAGCACTCACATGATCCTCTAAAGCAGGTTTACACAGCATAAAGCACAATAGCCCATCAGAGCTGTGTTTAAACCGGTGTCTAAATATGAATTTCACTCACGTCACATGTCATCTGATGTCCTTATGTATTCGTTTTTCTTTTTTTAAAATGACCAATTCAAGGCCTTCAGAGGATCAGCCAGATTATAGGCAAAGCCTTTCCGTTTATTCACCAGCAGCATTCTCGGCATTTTCTCCCTTTTCAGGCTTCTGACAAAACATTGAGGAGCACAGCTTCTGGCATCCACAGAGGCACAGCAAGAGAGGCTATTTTTTGGGGAATGGCTCATTCAGTCTCTGCTCAGCAGCTGCAGATACAGATGTACTCCTCCAGAATAGGTCATTATTACATCAAACAGCAGGACCCACTTGCAAGTGGGGGGTGGGGGAAGACCTGAGAATCAACCTAGTCATAGTCCTCTGGATTGCCAACACCCATCTGTTTCTGACAGGAGAATGACCCATCAAAACCAGCTCTTCCCAAACTCTGTGAATCGACAAATCAGAGAGCGATGAGACATCGACCCCTAACCAAACCAGCCTTCCCATACTGTGGACGACGCAATCGCCAATTACGCATAACTCTACGCAGCCAAAGACAGGGGTCCGGGTGCCTTTAAACAAATGAGCCACCCACCCAGTAGTGCAACTTCAGTTTCCTCCCACAGTCCAGGCATGCAGGATTGGTTAATTATAAAGTCTAATTTGCTTCTAGTACGAGTATGAGTGTATGAGTGAATGGTGTGTGTGCCCTGCAATGGACTTGTGAACTGTCCAGGGTGTATTCCTGCCTCTTGCCCAATGCATGCTGGGATAGGCCCCAGCACCTCTCACAACCCTGACCGTTGCATGCTGGGCTACACTCAAGCACCTCTCACAACCCTGACCAGGAATAAGCAGGTATAGATAAAGGATGGATGGACAGTGTAGCGCATGTGTAGTTCATTTTGTCTGTGCAAATAACTTTTAGAAAGAGTAAAATATTACCAGTAATTTTCAAAAAATGCAACAGCTCATGACTCGCCTCCATGTTTCTCATGAGCCGCCAGTGGGGCCCAACCAAGTTTGAGATCCCCTGATCTAAATTATATGAATCTTTGTAAGCCTGGCACCAGCCAATATGCCCCACCTCTCCATCACTGGCCACCAAGCAGCAGCCTCTCAGAGTATCCAACGCCCTTAATGAGACAGAGCCTTAATCCCATCAAATCCAACTAATTAAAACAGCCAACTGCAATCTTCTCAAACTTTAATTACACATTTTTCATGAAAGGGAAGAAGCAACAAGTGACTGGAACTTTACGGAGAGAGCAATAGAGAGAGAGAGAGAGAGAAAGAAACAGTGCTATACAGACAGAGAGAGAGAGAGACAGAGTGCCATAGAGAGAGAGAGAGAATACTCTGTTTTAGATTCCATCATGCATGTGTGAGGAAAGCGCTGTTGGTAGTTTGATATTGGCGAGGTTCTGGGCCCCCAAGACCCAGAGTGTGTTTATCTCCTCCAGCTGTCAGAGGAGAGGGCATGACTGAAACTGATTTAAAACAAGACATGCTCTTCACTTTGAAGGCTCTGTGCTTTCAGAAAGGAGAGCAGAGCTTGCCAGAGTCCAGGAAAAAAACAACCATTTTGTAATCAGTTTACCACGGACACCTCACTTATTTCAGAAAGAAAGAAACGAGAAAAAGAGAGAGCAAGAAAGAGACCGAGACAGAGATTTCTAATCAACCAATTCACTGGCTTGTCAATGGAGCTCGCGAGGTAGAAGTCATTGGTTCGAACAGCTCCAAGGTCTGAGACTCCTCGATGTCTCTTGCTTCAGACAGGCGGTGACTGCGCTGAACTTCTGATGGCTGTGTGCCATTTGTCATTTAATATCAAACTGTGCTCTCATTTTGCTGAAATGCCAATGTTTAAACACACCCTATGGTGTTCAGATCCATGCAGGGAAACACAAGACTAGCACAGTAATATCAAGGGAAAAAATATACATCCACATCATCAATATTATACATAAGCTAAAGGGGTCTCCCATCTACACATAGCAGATAACCACTTTATTATTAACTAGTATACACCCTAAAGTAAAGCTAACTGAGCACGTCACCATTAATCATGTAATTACATCACACCTTCACTGCAAAAGGCAAAACATGACCAATAAACAAAATGTTTTATTCAATGTCTTCAATATTGATCATTTGGCAATAATGATAATTTACTAATCCTGTTCACATGTTGGCTTTAATTGAGGGATGAGTCGGTAAGCTGCTCCCGCAAAGGCCCCAGGGGCCACGTCCAGTTTGCAGGCCTAACTATCCTCCATAGTTGCCCTCGCCACTTGCACCATTCAGAGACGTTCAGTTGAAACAGTCACACAACTCTCTTTTCCACTGGCCTGAAACGCAAGTCTTCTGCACAAATAGGGAACGACAAGGCCTGGTGTCAAAGGTAAAACTGCAAGCCTTCTCAATGATGTACCCTAGTTTGTATCCATTTGTCCACTGGTGGTTTCTACAAGCCATATTTTAGACACAATTGACCCGCTTAACGCGGATGTTAAACGCACTGATCCATGTTCTGGTAGCTTTGCTCAAGATAATGGCTCATTACTAGTAAGACTCATTCTCATTAATTCTTATTACTCACAGGCCGATGCCCAATGCTAACAGTAATGCAAAAGTCTTAACGCTGTCGTCCCTCTGTCCCCCTGGCGTGAAAAGTTCTCGGGTGTAAACAAGCACATTAACGTTTTCTTTCCTTGCAGAGATCTTAATAAAGAAAGGGCTCTGGCCAGAATCTTGATAAAAGGTACAAACTTGGACCCTTTACTAAGTCACCATTTTTTCCCCTGGGGGGCTCTCTGTGTCTCCTTTTGGACAAACACAGGGATATTCAAATTCAGGCCTGGATCCTGTTTAATGAAGCAGGGTTACCAAGTTACCTAGATAACTGCACTGAATAAAACCCGGAAATCTGTAACATGGACTGAAGTAAAAAGAGCTGTTCCGGGTTTTACTCAGTACAGTAATCCTGCTTCATGAAATACCCCCTTGAGCTGTGCCCACCAGGCGGAAAAAAAAGTGACATACTGCTCACCCTCACTCCTGCGTGGTCCCAAAACATCACTCTGCCTCCCGCACGCTCCAGATGAGCGAGACGTAGGGCCCCGCCCTGAACGCATTTAGGCACTTTCGAGGGGTCTAGAAACACCAACCCCCCGGGAGGGGAGTAAACGGGGCCATCCGCGGAATGGAACTGGGTCAACCTGACAGCACAGAGACACCGCCCCACAGTCAATGGTAAGAGCAAGTCATCAAGGAAAAACCTTTTTCTACAAAACAAAAAAAGAAATTCAAATGGTGTATTCCTTAATTTAAAAAGGCTTTATCAATATTCTTTTGTCGGTTTCTGTTTGTAAATTTATCCTGTGGTAGAATGATCCTGGTAAATCCACCCCTCCTGTACTGAGTGCTGTACTCTCTGGGGTCCTCAAATAGTCCTCCATTTGATTAATGACCATCTCAGGACTCTCTACTAAGGACAGTATTTTTTCCCAGTCCCTAAAGAAAAAGCTCAAGATTGATGAGTTGGTTGAATGAGGTAGGTTTTTGGCAACAACTGTTATTATGAAACAGAAACAGACGTAAGGAAAGACTGTCCACCTCCTCTTCCATCCCAAAAGATGCAGGCTGTCTGTGCTTCCATACAGAAAAACGCACACACATTCACACACACTACAAAGACACACACACACTACAATCAGGCATGCACGCACAAACACATACACACAATCCTGACAGGTAGCTACTGCCTGGGCAATCAAAAATGTTTGCTCTCCATTTAAGCAGTATGGATTATGCTGGTATCTAACTGACTGTATGCTCATGCTTCCCGTATACTTACTGTTGACAAAGCTTGATTGCTGATGCATAACTTGCAATTCCATACCCATAATGCCCTTATCCATGCTTCTCTTCTCTCGCTACCTTCTCTCACAAACTGTTCAGGATTAGGGCATCTGCCAAAAAATAATTATTTTTAAAAAAAAAAAGTACATGAAAGAAACTCAGGCGCATTTATTTTAACTGAAGACAGCTGTTGTTGTTGTTATTGTTGTTGTTGTTTCTTCTGTGGGATAATCTGGGGTTTATGTCATGTCGCTGAGGCTTGTAATAAGCAGATCAGCAGATGCAGAAAAGGGCCCGATCCCCAACCGAGCCCCCCCCCCTCCGTCCCCCTACTCCCCCCGGGAGCTCCTGCCCGCTGGCGTCTCTCTCCTTTGTCCAGCGTGCCGGTTTTTCCTGGCATTGCATCACACACCTCATTCCCTACTCCACCATGCGTCAGTCTGAACTGCCCCCTACCCACCTCACACCGAAAAGGGCCGGCACACAACACTGTGTACGACTATCAAATAATCGGACACTCCCGACGCCGCGCCAAAAAAAAAAGTGTATTTTGCCTATAGGTATTTAATATGTGAAAAGGGCATTCACATTTTGCATGTGTATTTCTGAGAGGAGACAGACATGGAATGTTTCTGCCTGAATCAATATTCTTTCCAAGAGGGGCTGCACTGTAGCCTTAACTCTACTTACAGCAGAGTGTGCAGACTTCCCTTGGGTTGATACTGGGTTAATAGATGATAAAAATATTAAACAAATTCAAGACTGCGATGACATCACTAGAGGTTTTTTTTCCTGCTCGATCAAGATCAGGCTGAAGATTCTTTACATTTTAAAACCAGGCCTGTTGTACATATCAACCGAGTGCAAGAGGAAAAATCACTTTGCTAGTGCCCACAGGTTTATTGAAATTTGTGTGACAGTGCTGCACGTGATTCCAAATATTTATTTGTATGACTGTGTGTACACATGCACACACACAGATACACACGCACAGACAAACCAACACACACACACACGCGCAAACACGCATAAGCGCACACACATCTGTGTTGTGTGCATTAGGCACGCATTACCACATGATCTCATATAGGCCAGAAGAACATATGTCCTTTGTGATGTGACACGTATGGAATTTCCTTTGCCTTGCACCCACAGGGCAGATTCCAGATTCTGCTGGCCTTTAGTGCGTTTTGACTGGCGCCCTTTACAACACTGTGAAACCAGCTCAGTCCCTGCCACTCCCGTGTCTGTGTTCATCTTAAAGAGCCCAACCTGAAAGGGTCTGCTCACTATAAACGATTCACACATCGAAGGTTATTTTAAAGCATACACAGCTCTACTGACAAGCGCAGACTCTGTTTTGCAAATGGGGTGAACGGCCATGAAATGGTAGTTGCCTTGTTTTAAGCTTTCTACGCTTTCCTGCCATTTTCTCTCCAGTGTGGAATGCCCAATCATGCTCAAACTAAAACTCACTGCAACAGAAGGCTGCTTACCATACATAGCCTATGTTTGTGATTTACTGTCTTAACTCTGGACCTGAGGGCAACAAGGTTAGAATCCCAGCCATGACTTTACACCTGTGTAAGCTGCCTTACCCTGGTAAACTGCAGTGAAATCCTGCATGAATGGACTGCATATAACTGTAAGATCGTGTGAACTGTTCATACCACTGGATGTAGTCTCACAAAATTAAAATTAACATAACTGGTCCTGCGCTGCACTAATAAGATATTCATTCTGCTTAATTATTTTAACAGATAACCCACCACCCACTGAGTTACCTCTTTAAACAAAATGAATACATTTTAAAAATCAGTGATGATATCCAGGACTGAATCCGAGCAGAATGGACTGGGGCGAGTGATTCTTCCTGGCCTCCATCTGTCTCACGCTGAAAGGCCTTCTTTGTTACGAGGAGGGTCTGCGCCGGAGGCCATTCACACGCCGCGACGAAGGCTAACGACTAACTGGGTCAGAGCCATCTGCACCCACACACGGCTCCCTCCTTATTGGGCGAGATTCGCATATCCTCCCCCGAGAAGGGGCATTACGTACATCAGGTGACAACCGTGAGTTTTTCTACATATGTACATAGGTACATATGTACAGACTCACCCTCCAGTTGAGGGGTCGCTCCACCTTTTGCTAGAGTAAAACTGAAAATTGCCCACTTCAAGCAGACGGAGCGAGGGAATCACCTGCTTGTTATCCGTTGCTGTGCATTCATTACCTCAGCTGAGAGCGCATTTATCTGTCAGATTGCCAGGGAGTGAATAGTCAAGCTTCATGCGTGTATAGCAAATGCTGAATTGCCACTAACATGAAGACTCCAGATCCCAGTGAGCACACCGTGACTACTCTTTCAAACGTCAGCCGGAGAATCTGGTTCCACTAATTACATCATAATCGGGCGTACATTATACGAGTTGCGGGCTCCCAATTGTTCTTTTAGATCGAGACCAAATCATAAGAAAAACGTTAGGTCTAAACGTTGCAACTCACAAGGTATGAGATACGCATTCCTAACTGATGTGACTGGTCTACGAGCTCGCGATCGTTTTTTGATGTCAAAAAAATTTGGGCACAGTTGAATTTCGTCAGGTGTGAGAAGTCATATGAGACGATTCTGTGTTTAAATTCTTGTTGACCAATCAGGAGGTGGCTCCGTGTATGATGTTTTGCCTGCTGTGCTTTGCCGACTGTAATATCATCTCATCTGGTCGGGAGCTTGTATAGTCTCTGCTATCATCCGATCGGTTGTCACTATCCGAACCTCCTTAAGTGTGAGAGGGCATCCAAACTCCCGACATCTTAATCTGTGAGAAAATCGTATGTACGCCTAACCTTAGGTTTCATTGTGTAATAGCTCACTCATATCAGTGGGCCTTTGCATTGTACCCTCCTGGAGGACGGTGGTACTATGACATCATAATCATTAGAGAAGAGAACCTCTAACTAAAAGGCTGCAGGTTCCAACTGATTCTATACAGTACCCAGACGTGCCTTCAAGATAATGAACGTTCATGCCAAACTAAGTTTGCAGCGAACAGTTAACGTTGAACAATTTTAAATGAACATTCCGTTTAGTTCGCCACCAACACATTTTTTAGAAAAATGGATGCATCTAAACGGAGGGTCGTTTTCGCAGTGGTTTCCGTGATTAGAGTACTTCACTGATAGTGGTCATGACATGACAGGTATTACACAAGTACACTGTATTGTCATGTAGCGCAACTAATAAAGAGGTCTGCAGAATTGAGCAATATGCCGAGGAAGTCATCCCTCGATATAATGATTTTACTTTTCGCTCACATTTCAGGATGAAATGGGAAACCTTTATTCTCTCAGTGTCTTGCCTGCCAGCAGTCATTTTTGTTCGAGGCGCAATACCTTCTCAGGCTTTTAGGTAACGTTAGCTCATTTTCGTGGCGAATAGAAAGAAAAGTTTGAATATGTTTTAATATGTTTGCGAACGGGAGCTAATGCTCACCGTCTTGAACGCATGTCAGATAGTCAGCTCTGTGTTCTAGATGTTCTCTCTACCACTGAGGCTGAAGAATTCCAGTTTCATTAAAATTCAGAAGTGTCATTAAGGACACTTAGTGGAATTGGATGGGCCTGCCATTGGGCATTCATTGTCACAAATATTGATCAACTCAATACAGTGCCAGAAACTCGCTACCAAAGAGTAAGTCAGTAAAGAGAACAGAGGAAATGCAGTTAACAGATAATCTATATTTGATATCTCGCACAGAATATCCTGAAGTCAGGCACCTATCCTGGATAGCCTCTGAAACCGTACACAGTGTCTGTAAGTGCTATTTAAATATTAAGCACTGGAAACCACCATAGGTAAAGGCAAAGAAAATAAATAATGTCTACAGCTTGGTTTCTCACACTCAGTTCTGGAGCCCTGCTGTGTGTAATGGTGTTTGTCGCAATCAGTGTCTTCATCAGTCAAGGCTGTAGAAAACATGTGCTTACGTTCTTCCATCATTTGTTTCTTAACATTATTAACACACCACAGAACGCAATGCCATTTGCTTTGAGCGCTTACTATTCCACAAATGCAGGGTTTGTCCTGCATTAAAATGTCTCAGCTGGGCCGCCAATCACAGTCACTGTCACACCCAAGTCACCTATTCTGTGACGCTTCAGTCACCAAGTTTCCACACTTTGAGCGACTGGGACCTCACTGGTTCCACCTGACAGTCTACAATTTAATCATTAGAAAATGAACCCTCATTCTCATGAAATAATTTGCCATTTAGCACATTAACTGAAATCATCAGCTGATCTAACTGATTCAAACTCCTAGGGTGTGAAACTAAATAGAACATTTCACAGCCATTTCTAACATTTGACTTAAGTGTCTAATTAAAAACAACTTACAATTTAGGGGTTGCAATTGTGGCTGGAACACAAACCAGTCAGGCTTTGGAATGGGAAGAGGGAATCATACATTGACTATGATAAAACAATGGCCTTTTCCAAGATACCACAAGGGGGTGGAAGGTTAAACATGCTGCAGTCATTCTCAATGTTTTGCTCCCAGAAACCAACAGTCATGAAGAATCACCTGGCATGACTACAGAATGAATGTCGTCTTAATCAGCAGTGAGATAAAAAATAAATACCGCCACAGCATGTTTCAAATGCTGGTGCCTTCAAATGAAAAATATCCTCTATGCACACTGTGTACCTACAGCTTACTCTTTTCTGGGTATGGGATAAGGTGAAGCCCTCATGCACTTTTTAGTGACATGCCCTCGTGTTTTTTAGTGACACACAGATCAGTCACTTCCTTTAGGTCCTTTCATTCAAATCAAATCTGTGATTGATCTTTTGTGACAGTCACCCATCTTTTCTGCATTGTCACCAAGTGGCATTTAATAATCTGCCTTTCCCCATCTGACCAACAAGGTCAAAACATTTGGTGACCAAGTACAGGCATTAATATATACAACTGAATTGAAAAATGTACTATCTGTTACTTTCTGACGGCTTCACAAACCTCCAATGGTAACCGCAGTGATGCAATAAAGTTCACTGCCTCTCATTAAAATGTGTTTGAAAGTCCTGACCTTGGTTTAGTGGATGCCAACAAATCCATTTACTAACTTGTATTTCAAATCTGGCCTTACACAGACTGACACAATGGGTATGAAAATGCAGACAAACAAAACAATCACAATGTAACATTTGCACAGCTCTTAAGTTTAAGAGCTCCTGAATGGCTCAACATACAGTAGAGGACGTTGCATCCACCCAGGGGCAGGGTTCACCACAGTGCATGGGTGCATGGTACACTGCATCGGTACACCACATGAGTTCCTATGAGAGCTGCAACTCTGCTTCAGCCCTAGCCCAGTCTCGTAATGCTGTGTGGAATGTACGGCCTAAAATAGTCAGCAGCAACTACACTGCATAATCTGAGTGAACATTTCAATTACGTAGGTGGTAGCCCAAATGATTCCTTGTTTCCTTATGCCGCAATTCCAGTCGATGGAGGTGAAAAGCAAGAGGTCCATTTCGGCATGTGACTTTCAGCCTAGCAACCTTGTGTCTGACTTTCCTACTTCCAGCTGGACAGTGGCTTGCTGTAGCAGTCCACTGTTTTGCAACTGGTCCTGCAGCACTGAAAGAGGAATGCACTCCGGAGAGTGACTGTCAGCACTGCGGCATACTTCCGCAGACCAAGTATTTCAAACATCCCAACGGCCTTCTCCTGGCGCATGTGCCACCTTTCCGTCAATAACTAATTGCAGTGCTGCACCTTCACTCCCATGTCAATGACTGATCTGAGATCAGTGTTATGGTGTGCCCACGCTTGCACATTAATAATCTGAGGCCAGTGTAGTGATGTTCCCCCTCATTCACATCAATACCTCATCCAAATCAGAGCCGTGCCCCAAGTTTCCATAATAAATAACTGATTGGTGCAGTATCAATGCTCTGAAAAGAAAGACATTAACAGTTACCTACCAAAACGATACGCACCCAAAAAAACACAACCCAAGCATGCCACAAATGGCTAAAACACAACATGCATCATCAGAAAAAGACTACAATTATACCTAAAAAAAAACAGTCATATATGCCAGCACAGACCATAATAGTAGGGGGTAGGGGTGTGTGAGGGGGGGGTGCATGAATTAGGTGATTCATTGGTCGGCCCAGGCTATGCACCCAAACAGTGGGAGTAAATCATACAATTTTAATGGGGTTCAGGGAAGTGAGGAGATAAGGTGCCTTTTCCACACACCTCAGTGTGTCTGAAAGCAGACAAGCATCACACTCAACCTGAGATGGCTGTCACCATGTCCTCATGTCAAAAGCTGGTTGGCATGGTGCTGAATGCATGTGCTTTATGCTCCTGACCCCCTGAAATGGGACTCACATTTACTCCCTATGAAAATAAAATCTGGGGAAAGTGTTTGGAATGGTGTGTGTGCCCTGTGATAGATTGGCGGTCTGTCCAGGGTGTATTCCTGCCTCTCACCCAATGCACGCTGGGATAGGCTCCAGCACCACCTGCGACCCTGCCCAGGATAAGTGGGTATAGATAATGGATGGATGGATGGATGGATGGAAAGTGTTTGGCTGACCATGTTGAGTGTTAGAGAATAACATAAAAACACCATGTGCATGCTCCAAAATAAGGCCATTTAAGGGCCAAGCTTAAAGGGATGACCGCACAAATTTCTTTGATTGAGGCTCATATGTTTACATACATAGGATGGATATGTATATTGGTACATTTTACAAATGCCAAAAGTTGAAAAAAGGACCACACTTCATCCGTTTCTGTGCAGCTGCCCAGTAATGTAGAGATGAAAATGTCACCTCCAGTGCCGGATGCAAGTGAGTATCCAGAGAGGAGGCCACCTGCTTCTTTTCAACAAGGTCTCAAAACCTGGATAACAGGCCTGAGTCATTAAGAGAGGGACTGTGCATGCTGTGTATTCTTGCAACTGTCACTCAAACCTCTCCTCCTCTGTTTGCAGTGACGAGTTCTGGTAACTGCCGTAAAACTTCCAGAGGAAAGAAAGATGCAGCTACTTTACAATCCTGCAGAGGTGCAGCACAAAAAACTCTTCCGCATGCACAGACACGAACACGGACATGGACATGGACACGAGACACGAGAAAAGAGACACACACAAGGACAGAGCAGGAGCGAGAGAGTGGTCCTAATTTACAGATTGGTCTGGATTTACCATGGGACAAAATACTGTGAACAGGAAAGGCTCTATTTTGAGGACACAACGACAGATGGCAAAGGCTGGGACAAATATTGGCGCAGATCAAAAAGGGGTGAGACCAAATCAAAGACCCCTGATGTATGTGGCGCACACAGGCCCGTGGTGCAGCAAATGACTGTTTCAGGAATGGCTTAACAGTGTGCTTCAGATGATATGCCATGCTGCTAGCCTATCAGGCAGCTAAAGGGACTGCCCTGTCATATCTTCAAAATATCAGATGCTACACACCAGCCAGACTTCTCCATTCTACAGACTCTGTGTGCCTGGTCCCTCACCCCCCTATCTGTTCTTCCCGGTCACATGTCCAGTCTGTTCTGACTCCCTGCTGTTGGGAAGAGCTTCACACTGCACCAGGACAGCAGAGACTCCACCCATCTTCTGACAAAGACTAAAGACCCACCTCTTCAGATTGCACCATGACTCCACGGTGTGGGTATAGCTATGTAAAGACAGCTAACCTATGTCATGGTTTGGTTGGTTAATTCAACCAACTACACATATTGTGTACAAGTATTCTAAGAGAATGTAAAATGGCTGCAAAGGGGGCAGGGGGTGAAAAAATGTGACATTTTCTATAAACATTTTTCACAAGAATTCTCTCTCAAAAGGTTTTCTTGCTGAATTAAATTTTTTTATTTCAATGCATTCTGGAGGTTTGGAGGTCATGGCCACCTGCTCATTGTGACCCTTTTGTACATTTAAATAATCAACTCCTTTACAGTTCACATGAAGTGCATTATAGAGCAATGCCTTTTCTACCTCCCATACACCAACATGTAAAAGAAAGCGACGAGGTGAACCAATAATTTAGGGAGACTGAGCTTACATGGGCCCATGTGTTAAAATATAAATGATACTGAGATCATACATATTCCCCGACTCTCAGAGGATGACTGTGACATCTTCGGTTTAAAGGCCATTAAGTATTCTGTAGGACTCTTTAAAAATAGAGGGGCTGTCTGCACTATAAATAAATGATATGAAAAATGCACCTGATGAAAGTAATGTAATGCATCTTCAATGTGCAGTACAGGCTGCCCTGCCTCCCTGAAATGCAGGGCTGTATTGGTGCAATTGATCTGTGAGGGAAGGAAATCAATTAACTGATGACATGCATTTGATTCATTTTGTGTCCCTCTTAGGCTCTGTTTTCAATACCATGTTTACGGCTGCATTCTCTCATTGCATTTTTCCACTGTAGCACGCACAGCACGTTACATGCATTCTGTGTGTGGATGTCTCAACTATACTCAGTAAAATCTTTACTTTCCTCAGAATCTCCACCTAGGATTCTGGTATTGCATGCATATGGTCGCAGATTTTTCATCTGATTTAAATCTGTTGAAATTCCACTTCACAATACGTTTGCATAGCTTGCCCAGGTCAACACCACTCCAAAGTATCGATCTGCCTTTGCGACATCAGCTCCCAGGAGAGCTAAAACTGGCCAAGACGTTCATGTTCAGTTTTTTTAATGCTGGCTCAGTTCTGCGTACAGATGGACAATGGGTGATAAAACTCGGACGCAGGAGTAGTGTCAAAGGACACAAACCTAGATATTAGCACTAATGCGAATTACTGGACCGCTTCAATTATGAAATTAAAAATGACCCATAATCCCCCATCGTGTTTCAGCCACTTTCGACACAGCCATTCACCCAATTACGCACAAGGATCAATTAGGCAAAACTGTTGAGTAGTTCCGTTTGCCATTTAACGAGGAGAGAATTTTAATTCATTCAATTAATTTGAATTTTAACGCAGGGTTTATGGCCTATTCTTGGCTCCTCATCACTTCCACACCAGACCGAGCCATTTCAGAAAATCATTATGTCTATTAAAATGACAATTGCCCCCACAAACAAGTCTATTAATGTCTTTTTCAAAAGAGACAAAAAAAGCGTGAAGCACACTTTGTTCCAATCTGTTCCAATTATCATTAAATATTTGTGTCAACAATGCCACACAAAGGGATTCAAACTCATCTGTCAGCAAATCGGATTAGGCTACATCGTTCTGTAGTCATCTGCTTGCAAATTACATTTAAGCGTTCTCTCTGTTAAAAAAAAAAAAGTCATTTTGAATATACATTCTCACAGCCTAGGATATCATTTGGTGTGGCTTCTAAATGAGAGAGCAAGAACTCCCAAAAATATACTATTTTCATTTTTACATTTCATGCATTTCAGCCACATGACCCTTCAATATGCATCGGTGTTCATCGATTTGTTTTTAATTCCTTTTCTTTGCATGTTTGCGCCCCAGATTTACATTTCATCAGACAAAGTGAGAAACATCAAACTCCGGTAGCCACTGAGAGCATGACACTGGGAGATGAAAAATGGGAGTATAGATAAATGTGAAAACCTGGCGCCCTTAAACGAGGTGCGCTACACAAAAACAAAGAGGAAGCACAGCTGGGAGTACAGGCCTCTCGGAGGGTTGCTCAGCAACCAGGTGAGGCAATACAATGAGCCATTACAGGCTGTCTATCATACAGAGACCAGCTGTGAGGGCGATGAAGATCGACAGAAACAGACTAACTGAAGAGACAGACACACAGACAACCAGACAGACAAAGACCTGAGGAAACAGATACCAACGGATTCAAACCCACTTCACAGACAGACATGTACGAAACGACAGAATTAAGACCAACTGACACAGACACAGAGTGTTCAAACCATAATTAGCACAAGAAAATTAAATGAAAATAAGTGGATGTCTTAATTAATTATTTCAAATTCTTCATGAACAAAAATATCCACAGAATTTACATATCAGGCTTTCAAAAGGTGTTTGTAGAATGTTTAATTACTTTTTTTAAATGAAAAAGTAAAAATTAAAAGAGAAATTACTTCAGACATCACACGTTACATGTTACATAGCTCACAGACAGTAAATGTACTGTTATTTAAAAAAAACACTTTATATGACACTGACACACATACTACATGCACAGTACATGTAATAAACCCCATACAGCACATACGATACACATTACACACAGCACAGTACCTGCTGCAGTGATGGCAAATATAGGACACAGGTGGGGCACAGTCACTGTACCCTTTAACAAAACACTTCCCCTCAATTGTTCCAGTGAAATATACAGCTGTTTAAATTAATGTATAATTTAAGTGTGGATAAGTGCATTTGCTATGCATATAGCACACCATAGCTGCCACACAGTGAGAACATATGTAAGAGTCATGCAAAACACACTGTTACAATACATGAGAAATTCACACACACACTCACACCTATAATCTTTCATGATTGGTTGCTGGCGTCAAGTGATGTGAACCAGGTGGTCCTGGGGGTGGGGCTATGCCCATGTGATTTCTTTATGAGCAGGGAAATGCACATGGGGGGTGTGGAAGACAGGTGTAATGGCAGGCTAATGCAAAAGGGTTTTCAAAACGCATGCAATGTTGGTGGCATTTTGTTGAGCTTGCCTCATTTAGAAGAATCCAGAGTCAAGAAGAGTTCTGGCGTGGGCTGAAGAGGAAAACAGCCATTGTTTATCTTTATCTTCGAGTTTATCTTCATGCCCGTAACCTTAAGCACCTGCACCCACCAGTGGGATTTGTCGGGTTCTTTTTATTATCGCACCGACACAACACCAAATAGCACTAGGACGGGACGTTGGGACTGACTTGGTTTTATTTTTAAAATTAAAATAAAAAAGAGAAACAAAACTGAACTAAAACTAACCATAACCAGCGTGAGCTGTCCATCTAAGGGGCAAAGCCGGACTGGCTGGAGAAATCGCAGGTAACCCCCACTCTCTGGGGTCGACGCCAGCACCAGTTAATAATTTTCTTTTTAGCTAAAAGCCTACAGTACACATCATTTTACATTGCAACCGTTTCTCATACGTTAATCCTAGCATACACAATGGGCCAGTGGGGAACGTATTTGTAACAACACGCGCATACACGCGCACACACAAGCACACACATGCACACGCAAGCACATGCATGGACACGCACAAGCATACGCACACACACACACACACGCAGACCCTAAAATATCTGGTACAGGACACATGGCCACTCACGAAGACGGCCAGAAGGCTGGCAGCAGTCAGGCACTGAGGCTGCTGAGGGTCCAAAGGATGAGACGCGAGGCTCCTCCTCCACCGCCGCCGCCAGCAGGAAGGCACCGACGGAGGAGGGTTGCCTAGCAACCACTTCCCTGGAAAACGTTCCAATAGGAGCCATTTTTCACTTTTGAATTTTTAAAATGCTCACCCCCTCAACTAGCATGCCTTTGAGGGTACACGTGCTTCAGCCTTTGTTCGAGACCTTATTCATACACGTTAAGCAGGTATATCAGTCAATATGTGCCTCCTTTCCAACAGGCAACAGGAGAACCGGAGCCGCATAATCAGGCTGCTTGTTGCTTTTGCCCAGCAATGACAGACAACGGCTTCCAGTTTTACTGACGAGGAATGCAGCCAGGCATAGAAAACAGCCGAATGATCTGTAACAAGCACGTTAATCAAGAGGATGACTCAGAATTCCTCCCAACCCCCCACCCCTGCCACAACTACACACAAACACACACGCTACCAGTTAATGCACCTCATGTTAATGCATAAAGCAGGTCTTTCACTTATTAGCCAGCACTGTCCAGGAGATAGCTGGGAGTGAAAGCTCTGGTGAATCAATCCCACGCCCTTGGACACTGAAGAATGCCCAGCGGGTTAAAAGCCCCAGTGTTTCCCTCCTCCCGGAACATTTTGATATGAAAAAATGACAGAAGAGCAATTGATCTGCGCAGGAGCCTTTACACAAAACATGTAGCGAAATGCACCGTGTGCACACGCTAAGGGAAAATGTTGTCAAAACGCAAAGCGACCATTAGGGTCTCTGTCAAAAAAACTCTACTGTAACACCCCTCACTAGTTCAGAGCCAGAAATGCGGTTCTGACACAATGAGAGTGGCTTTAAAAACTGCAAACGCACTTCAGCTATGCTCAAATTTTTAAAATTAATGTCACGTTCTCCCATCATCACTTATTTACAGCAAATAAAGTGCAGTCACTTCAAACAGCAGCAGGAGCCCAAACACACCTGCTCTTTATTTTGTTCTTTAGTGCTTAAAGAAAAGACATATTAATCATGGATATATTAATCCCACTTTCTAAAGAAATGAACTCTTGAAAACAGGAAAGATTCACTTGGGGTGGGTGGGTGTTTTTCACTAGAGGACACAACAGGGTTAAGAGGACCGATGATCAATTTGCATCGGGTCGGAGTCCGTCAAATTCATTGACCCCAGGAGTCCAATAGACTAATCCAGTCAGTCTGAACAGACGTACTGTGGACTAATGAGCGCTGGCTGCCGACGCCAGGGGCGGATGTGGCTGACAGACCTGCCCCGTCAAAGCCATCCTGTCTGCAAGTCAGACATGCTCCAAGCGAAAGTCCACCTGTTCAGCTGCACCACAAGTGTCTGCCTCTTACTGGAGTCTGCACGAGCCCAGTTTGAGAAGAGCGGGGCAATTAGAAACAGCGGCCGATGACATACTTGTGTGCACTCTCAACCAACCAACAGCTTGTTGAGGTTGCTGAAATGAACACTGATCAATATGACTGGCTATTCCAAACTAAGAGAGTAAGGGGAAAAAGCTTTTTTTTCGTACTGAGTTCCTGATATTTTTGGCACATGCCTGGGACAGAAAGCCCCATCCACAACTTCCAGGAAATGATTGAATGCTCTCTGCAACCAGCCAACAAACTTTATTGACAGCTTTATTAAATTTGTACAGTTGTCATTTCCAGTGGGGAGTCTGAAGCTTAGGCTGAAATAAAACCTCAACAAAAACTAAAGCTTAAGGGCTCAGTGTTCAGCCTGAATCTGTGCCAATGGCAAGGCCAAACTAGGTAAGTACTGCCTCTGTGCATATTTCTCAGTGCTGGAATACTCTTTGGCCCTTGGACAAAAACTTTAGACCAGCAGTACTATTTCTCTGCAGCTACACTTGGTCTACATCTTGCAGTATTCTTAAGCACTGATGCAGCACCTTTAGTGTTTGTTTTCACAGAATGCCAATATGTACAAGCAACAATATATAGTCTACATTGTCTTATCCTTTGACAAACAAACCAAGTGTTCCATTCGGTATAGGCCAGAACAAACAATTCAAAGCCAGAAGATAGGGAGGTGACCTTACGGCATTTGGCAACCAGCCATTTTTGAACAAAAAATTTGGCATTATCCGCTAGAGTAAATTGAATTTTGCAGTCAGGTCAAAGCATAAGCTAAAGTCAATCAGGGTGGGGGGCTTAAAATCACAAAAATAGTTTTGATTAACTTTTAAAACTGGTTTTAATGAGGCCAAATACTTCTCTCTCAGCAAAGTTTCAGTCCAGCTACATAACTGGTTTGTTTGTACGCAAACAAAGGCTTCTGCTATAGATGCCAAAATGTAAATGCACAAAATAGTCAATGGTGGTGGTATTTCAGCACAGAAGACTGCAGGCTGAAATCCCACATAGAGGTACTGCTTCCAGCTCATTCCTCCTTAAAGTGCTTTATTAAATATATCCAGCAGTGGGGATAGGAAACACTGTTAATTAGACAGAATATGATAATGTTCTGATGTGCGTCAACCTGAGTAATGGCAGCTGCTAAGCAAACAATAACACAATCAAATGCCTCTGTACCAAATAGAAACTGCAATGATTAACACATAGTATTTAGAGAAAGCTTCATTTAACATTTTGGATCATGATGATAAGAAGCTTGAACAGGCACAATGACCTGTGCTTCTTCCCACTTAGGACTCCTGCTCTGCTAGTTGCCATGGGAACTGTGTACAAGCCAGACCTGGGTCAAGTACATCCATCCATTAGCTATACCCGCTTATCCTGAGCAGGGTCAAGGGGGGTGCTGGTTCCTATCCCAGCATTGGGCGAGAGGCAGGAATACACCCTGGACAGGTTGCCAATCTATCACAGGGCAATTTAGGGTCTCCAATTGGCCTACCTGCATATCTTTGGACTGTGGAAGGAAACGGGAGTAACCCACGCGAACACAGGGCGAACATGCAAACTCCGCACAGAAAGGCCTCAAGCTGAGATTTGAACCTACAACCTTCTCGCTGTGAGGCGACAGTGCTACCCATAATACATATTTAAAGTATTTTTTTATTTACTTTTTTTTTTTTGAATTTAGAAATTATTTGAAATTCAGCATTTACAAATAGTATTTAAATTACAACATGTATTTGAAAATACATTTAAGGAGCATTTGCATGGATTTGCAATTACTTTCAAATATGTCTTAAAAAACATTTAAAATACTGAATTTTCAAACACAAAGTGTTTGATTTAATGGAATTATTTGAAAATACTTTCACAACAAAAGGCCAGTGGTGCAATTGGACCAAGCTGTTGAAAGACTTGAAAAGCACTGGATATGTGAGTACCTATCAGCTCTGAAAGTTCAGCATTTTGTCTAATTACAGTATTTTGATGAGAACACGTCAAGTGATTGCTGACAGCCCCCGTCCAATTGTACCGATTTCCATTGTTAATTGGTAGTGAATATGCACGGCTGAATTCTATTTTATCAGTGTCTAACCTTACAAAATGTAAAAGATGGAACTGTCCATATGGCTGTGGAAGAAATACATTAAAAGGCCACTAACTTTAATTTGGGCACAAATAAACTGGCAAGTACCTCATCAAGAAGTCTGAGTTTGCCATCCCCCCATGAAAGGGGTTAGAGGCAGCATATGGGTTGTTTAAAATTGCCTTGTTTCAATGTGGCACACAGAGATGCGCTTAGACAGACACACAGACACACACGCACACACAAATCCTAATACAATGACCCAACACAAGGACACCCTCATACACTCACATTCACACATATACACAGACATTTGCACAAACAAACACACACACACACACTCACACACACACACACACACACACACACAAACACTTCCTCATGAGTAGCAGAATGGAGCAGAGGAAGCAAGAACGACTGTGACACAGGATTAATGGGGCTTACACTTCCTGTTGAATTACAGGATTCTCCACTGGTTTATAAAAGAAAGGATTACTACAAACTAGTCCCTTAATACCCAATAACAAACCGCATCATTATTCAAAGCCTGAAAACCCCCTCCACTCCTAGCAGCCACAAGCAGGGTTCTGTAGTTGGACACAGATGGGCCTCTTCAGCAGACAGAAAGAAGCAGAGAGAGGGAGCAATGGGACATATTGTTCCAAAGAGCTGAAGTTGGAGCGCGGCAATTTGTTCCAGGAAAATGTTTTGACAGCGAACAGTGTGCCATGACGCTCAAGCCCCTTGTAGGTGACTCAGTAAAGATGGCCGTGCTTCTGCGCAGTTGAGCTCCACATTTGTAAAATGGACCGCCGCCACTGAACTGGGCCCCCACGTGACAGCGCTAGAGTAAAATTTGTTTTTCAAAACTGACATTACATTAATTTATTTTTATACTTCTATATCAAAGACCTATAAAATAAAGATTATTCCCAAGCACACTTTAAGGATGTGAAATTCCATCAATCTGCACTGAGAAGCACTTTCAATTACTTATTTCTGGCAACATCTGAGACGGATGAAAAAAGCAGCCAATACTAGGGAATGGACTGCAGAGCCATTTTTAATCTGGATATTTTCCAAACTGTCAAATTAATGTTCGAGACAAAAAAGGCAATTTGTGGTATTGTGGTTGGGGAAACAGTATGGACATGTCCATCAGCGAACACGAAAGGACGGTTTTTAACACGGATTCAATTCCGGACATTCTCTTTAAACATGAAACCCTCAGTGATATATATAGGCCTGGCAGCAATGACGGCACTCCCGCCCAGACGGGCGCACGTCTCCACAGAGCACATGCAGCCGGCCACCACTCGGTCTCCCTCTGCGGCCAGCAGCCGAGCTGCGCAATCGCTGCGCCCGAGGAGCACGCGTGGTGCGCAGCCGGGGCGGGGCAACTGCAGCTTCCCAGGCGGCCGGAGAAGCAGCAGGGGGGCCACGAGCCCGGAGACGCCCACGCCTCCCCTAGCAACGCACCGCCCAATCGTGCGCCTCTGTACCATTGCCGGCTGTTGTCTGGGTTCCGCATCAGGCCACATCGCTACACTGAAAGTCAGGGCTCAGGCAAGACACGCAGCTCCAACAGCTTCCTTTTTAAGAAACAGTACTCTTTCAGAGCCAATAGCAAACGACTCGACTCTTACATCCCCACAAAAACATTTGCTTTGACCAAACTGCTCACTCCTATCTCCAGTATTCTGTCCTTATCTTCAGACATTTCAGTGTAAGAATTCATCCCACACTGCTGTGGCTGGGATAAGAGCTATGATTTACAGCTTTTGGAATTCTGCCAAAATTTCAAAAAGCAGTGGGCCTCCTGAACAGCGTCTCCTCGGGGTAGTGAAGCACCACTCCTGTAAAAAGTTAAATCCTGCGACAGTACCAAAGGTGGCCAGGCCTCCCATCGTGTGAGGCACAGTCACAACAGTGCAGAGCAAAGCCCCAGGCAGGGAGGGTTTTTCTAGCTGTACTTTTTCCTCAGTCACAAGACAAAGCCAACACAGGCTGCCGTCGCAACAATAGGAAGAGAAGTCCTTCGGTGTGAAACATACGTGGTTAACTGGACAGACTGCAAAGTGAAAGGAAAGGGCGTGGCTCAATGGACTCTCACAGGTGCCCCCCCACCCACCCACATCCAACTGGCTATACAGTCCCCTCCCTTTCCTCCCCTATACGATTCCCTAGGACACTGCTGCAAGCTCTCAGCTGACCTACAGGGTTTAATGCCAAATTAAAATTCACAAAAAAATGTAATTTTCCTAATATACAGAACCAGTGGTGTTACAGAGAGGAGGCAGATATGATGGATGGAAATGGTCTGTAGCGCTCCAGTCACAACCCAAATCAACCAGCTTTAATCTCCAAATGGAACTGAAATTCCATTTCAGCCAAGGTGAGGCTGTCGGAGTGATCACTCACTCATAAACTCAAGGTAATTGTACATAACATTAATATCACAAGCTAATAAATCAAAATAAGGAAATTGCCATTTATATCCAGATAAGGGATTGCAAGCAATTACATTTTCAAATCAAATACTACTTTGAAAAGAAAGGCTACTTTTTAATCATTTATTTTTTGCTTTGCTAAAAATGTAATTTCTTACCTGCTCAAATAACACATGACAAGTACAGCAGCTTGTGGCGAATAGAACTGCCAGGAATTTGCGGCAGCCACATACCACAACTCCTCCGGAAACTGACAGACATTTTTCATTAACTACGCCTTGCATTCTCCTGAACGCTGAAAAAGGCAAAAAGAAATCTTCAGAGAAACTATGAATAGAGAGCTTTGTCATTTAAAGCTCTCCAGTCCCCCATGGTCTGAGGGTGTGTGCCAGGGGCATGGTTAAACAAAGAATTAAAGAATCGTTACGGCATTCAGAGGGGCTTGTTGCGTTATCAGTGAGCGTCCGTCGGCCTATCAGACCCTTTTTTGCTACCGTTAATGAGAAACACAGCACCGAGCCTCCAACTCCTTCCCTCCGATAGACATGAAATGCATGCTGAGCACTCAATCTCCCACAGCCAGCTGCTCCGTACAGGAATGCTTCTGGAGCAGAAAGCCAAACGGCTGGCTTTGCATCTGTCGCAGGCTGTCAGGAACCCGCAGCAGCTACACTGTCTACCTCCTCGAGCAGTGAGGGCTGACACATACAGTCAAGGCTGAAGCATTTGTTTTCTTTCATAGGTGTTGTTTTGGGTTGCTTCAGTGAACAAAATGTCAAAATGGTAAGAATGTCCTTCTTTAACTGTTTTATTCATCAGGGATTTCAAAGTGTTTTACAATGAAAGGGGGGAGGGGTAGCATAGGGCAGGGGGTCAAGGGGCTGGCAGCTGAGTGACTCAACCTCTTGCAATGAGCAGCCTCATCGGGCATGGTGGCCATTTTGTGTCAGAAATGCTCATCACACTTTGGGAGACAGACTTGAGAGAGACTAATTATTCTAGTTTATGCTCTATGGTACTGCTGGCTGCATACTCATCGCCGACAGCATTTTCAAAGCTTATTAAACCGCTAAAGGGTCAATAAGGCAATTATATCTTCTGGCCCTAGTGGAGGAATGAGTTTCCCATGGGGGTCAGGTCAGCAGAGACCCCACCCATCATCCTACAGATTAAAGACCCACCTCTTCAGACTGCAGCTTGGCTCCCCAGACCCTCTAAAGCTATCCTCCTTCTAGCACACTTATCATACTTTTATATTGTTCTCATGTTCTCCACTTTTGTAAGCTGCTCTGGATAAGATTGCAGTTTAAACGAAGTTACAGGCACACAGCCAATTATCCAGTTTTGTTGACTAACATTCTAGCTTGGATAGGTACGCAGAAAATGCCTATTATTGTAGGTTGATGTGCAAATTCCATAACTGGGTGTTAATTGTCACCTCCAACATATTCTTTCTTCAGCTAACCAACTGGACAGAATGGGCTAGTTTGTTCAGTGGTGCTGTCGAACTCAAAATAAACCCACTATATTGCCCATAACAGCTTACATCTTGAAATGCATCTTTTTTCTTCCTTGTCATCATAATCCATTAGCTTATTCAATTAGCCTACCGACTAGACATAGACCAAGAAACAGCGGAGAAAGCAAGAGGGGAGATGAGCAGGCACATATCTTGTCTTTTTCCCAAGACAGCTAACCCTACATTATCAGTATCAGAGATGAAGACTTAGCGCTCATGGGCATTCTAGATAATCAGATATCTGCCGCTCCTACCCAAAATAAAAATTTAATTGATCATGTTGCCAGCCAACCTGAAAAAAGCTTCTGGGTGGGATCCAAATTTGGTGGAGGTCCATAAATATAAGGTCTGACTGCATAAAATTGAACTTGGCAAATGGCATAATAGGAAAATATCATTCTCCATATAATTGGTCCCATTTTGATTAAGGTCAGCAATCAGTCCAAATAAAGTTAATCTAATGGATTGAGGTTCTGTCAGTCTATTAAGAGCTAATCATTGTTCAAGATCATTAACCCAATCACGAGAGAAAATATTTCAGTTGATTAGCCTATAGTTAATTGTTGAATGATGCTATTTTCAGGATGCTCAACAAAATGTGCCAAGGCCACCTAAGAACCAAGACATGCAGTGACAGAACTTGCACAAAGTACAATTCAATCAGAAGTGTCATTTCCACTGCTTTGTCATCGCCAAAAATAAAATTCATGTTTGAGCACCCCCCCCGTCAATGCAAGCCTTGCCTTTCAACACACGTTGGGGACACTTTTTCCACTGTGATATCATCATCATCATCACAAACCACCATCATCATCAGTACTATTACTACCATCACAAATATTATCACAACTACTTCTATTAGTACAACTGCACTACAACAAGAACCACCACAACCACTACTAAACTTAACTAATATACAGGGTAGTGAGATTTGTCCCGCAGGCCCTATTGTCTAGTATAATATGTACATACTACACTACCTGGGTAAGTGGAGTCAGGCTCCAGTCCTGCTGTCTGCAGTTTTTTTTTTCCCTCCCACATGTTTCAGCACTTATACCATTAAATTAAGTAACTGATTGGCTGAAGAGTCCACACACCTCATTTTAAAGGCCTAATTCAGAGGAAATCACAGAAACCTGCAGACCCTGCGGCCCTCCAGGCCTGGCCAAGGTCAGAAAGGCGGTAGAAAGGAGGCAGGCTCTCCCCAAACCCCCGCCATCGCACAGCTTTTCCTGCGGGGCTCCGAGCTCTACTCCGGGGCCCGTCGCTTATCCATCGCAGAAATAATTCAAGACTCAAAGGTTCATTATGAGGAATGACAGAGATCCAAGTCAGATAGGCTGAAGATGAGGGGAAAAGGTATCGATCGATCCTACGTGCTCCGGGGAGTCCGATGAAGTCTGCTCAGGAGAGGGAGGAAGAATGGCAGCCCCATTTATCTCCTGAACAAAGGGAGGGGGGATGCTGGGCTCTAGACCCAAAAAGGGCTCTGCTGTTCTGCCCTTTATCTATTCCACTCCATGAGTTTTACTGTTATATGCATGTTGAAACATTTACCTCTTCATTCCATGAAATTAGCAATTATCCATGAAAACACTGGAAATATCGAACATATTTCTGAACTACAAAATGGACAGAAATAAGACATAACTTATTGTGGACACAACTGATTGTCTTAAAATTAAAAACTAAATATAGGCCTACATAGCAAGCTGATGTGTTGGTACATTAGCCAAAACAGTGTTGGCTAATTAAGACAGGTTAATAGAAAATGTATTTTTTATTTTAAGTAGATATGGTAATAAGCTTTAATGAGCACATGGGTTTAACAGGTACACTTAAACCCGATGTTGATGGGGGGGAAACCAATCGGACAGTTCACCAAATTCTTATTTAAATATCTACACAGTACACATCCCTGCTGTGAAACGACCTAAGATCGAGAAAGAAGTTGTGCAACTGAAGCCAATTATTACTAAAAGCAAATAAAAGACACAGAGAAAACCAATTTTCCAAGTTATTTATTTGTATAATCTCTGAGTCATTGATGAACCAATGAGAAGAATGGCAGAAATAGCTCAGCATTGCAAGACATAAGAATACATCAAAAGATTTAAATTGGGACATATTACGAGGATGCCATAAAATACACATTTCATTCTGTAATAACAAACATTGTGAAATGCAACCGAGAGTAATTTGCACTCTTCCAGACAATGAAAATGATTTCTCTCGATGCAATTTAGTGAGATGTCTGGCTATCTGACATTTGTAGCACATCTATCAAAGTCATTCACCAACTCACTTTGTAATATGGGGCAGGGTGCTTTTTCTCAAGCTAAACGGAAACATAAATGGACCCTAACGGGAACTTAATGGTGCTTATTAGTGAATGAACACTACCACACACCAAAGCCGTTATACTGTACAATACACGACACACGAGCATCCAGCGAGCTACAGCAGCCAACACTAGCATGGATTCAAAAAACATTTGTCCTTAACCTTAGTTCACGATTAAATGTGTTTACTTCTTCACAAACAGTTAAACTGATTTTACCCACTAAAATAAATTTTATAAAAAATTGTGGAAAGGAGTTCCTCTCTCTGCAGGAAGCATTTCAGCGGCACCGCCGTCCCTCACTTTGAGTGAGTGATCTCTGACAGGACATCAGGTGGCTCCACTTCATTTTTACTCACCTGAGGCTTTCCTAATAAAGAGGGCCAATACAGTCGGACCGAGGAGCAGCCTCTCGGGGAAACATGTTCATCTTGCTTTTACAACACGGACCATGGCCTAGCCAAGTCGCAAACAGTGGTCTGGGTTCAGCCAAAAAAAAGGTCATATAACCTGGCTGGAGACCAGAAGTCATAGATTGCAATCCCAGCCAGGTTGTGATATTATAAATTAATGCAAATATATATAAAATGCAGTATCCCCCATCACAAAACACTTTTTTTAATCCTTTGAAATGCTTCTGTAAGTATCCCATTATAAAACACATTTTGTTTAAACTATCTTAAAATATAGCTACATACAATCGCCAACACCAAAAAAATTTTTTTTAATATAATACAAATGCAAATAAATTGCTTACTGTAAACCCACATCAGGTTTTAAAAAGGAACTTAATTCTTACAGAATTCTTACCTGTTTTAATATCTTATTTAATTTTATTTAAAAATTTTTATTTTCACTAATTTTTATTTTTTTGATTTTATTTTATTGCTTCTTTTACTCTTTGTTGTATTTCTTTTAATACCTTTTAATGTGTTGTGTGTTCTTAACTTATCAGTCCTTTTAATTCATTGTGAAGCACTTTGTGTTGCACTGAAGTGTATGAAAAAGTCTATAAAAATAAAGGATGATAAAGGCTTATGAATTGAGAGAGGTGATCGTGCCCTAACAGGCTCCTATGCATGTTGATTTGACCCAAATGATCAGGTTTCTGATTGTACCACCTCTGCCTGCAACTGCCATCACAAGCCACCATAACTAGTTTCTATCTCAATGCAACACAGGAAACACGACACCCAACTGCAACATGCGCTTGCATATCGCTTACAGCAGTTGCACAACGTGCATCAATTGGCAATATGTTTAACCAACCCAATGAAGAAATGTATGAATTCAAATGAAATGCATGTGGGAAAAAATTCACAATGACTGTGTATAGCACAAAAGATTCAAATATTCCTCTCCTAGTATATTGTAGTACTCCTGTTTGGCTTCCACTCATAAAATATTTGTCTCTATGAACAGACTAGACTGACCTATGGGTAATCGTCATACTTTCTCCATGTCATCACCACTTAATATTGCCGGAAAAAGGACATCAGACAGAAAAGAAGATCCAATCGACTGCCTGCAGCTGAAACACAAGGAGCCAAGCAAAACCGGACAGGCCAAAATAAGCTCTGCCAAATTTCTACACTGGACTGTCAATTATGTACGTTGACACAACTACCCATTGTGGGGGTTAAAGGGAATATTGTTGAACTGTGAATAATTCCTTCAGCTCCTGACCGGTGACCTCCAACCTCTCGTAGATGGTCACAGGTCAGTGTGATTGGATTAAAGCTAGGGCCAAACGAAGGTCAGCCAGACGTTATTGCTCCACTTTGGATTAGACTCTGTGGGAATCAATGTCTCTGGAAGCCAGGAAATCCACCTGAGCACTTGGGTGTGGCCATGCAAACTCCAATGAGAACAGCTCTGCAGGGTTTAGATTAAGACACGCTCTGGATACATAACTTATTCAACACGCACCTAAATCAACTTGCGTGGCTAACATTTCTCATGTTATCCATTTCTAGAACTGTGTTATAAACTCAGTGTTTTCGTCATGTGCCTGATAGATGATTCCCTTTTCATTCCTTTGACTCAATTCTGTATGAGCTTGGCTGTGGGCTACAGAGTGAAAAGAAGCAGGTTTTGGAGGTTAATCACGAATGTCTTCACTCTCCTGAATCGGCAGTGGAAGCGCTTGAATGCAGCTACAAATAGTTAACTGGCTTTTCCAAATTAGGGTGGGAATTTCTCTAGAAACCACAGACAGCACCCTCTGGAAAACTCTGCCTGACAATTTATTACATAAATGTATGATGCATGAAGCAAATGCATGAAGCATAATAAGCACAGATGTTTCAGCAGCAGTCTTCTTCAGGGTGCTTAACAAATACTTATACTGTATAGTATTTTTATTATCTTTTTGTTTTTTTGCATGTGTAGCACACTGAAGAAAGCTGTTGCCGAAACGTCTGTACTTATCATGCCTCACACATTTATGTAAATTATCAGTCTGAGTTTTATGGAGGGTGCTGTCTTTTTTTATCTATTATTTTTTTGGGATTCAGAACCAAATTACTAGTAAATAGGCGGATTTAATTCTTTATTGATTCTTCAACTTGACAAATTCCCCACCCTAAGAGGATTTCTCATCAACCAATCGGTTCTTTGGACTTTGAAACATTTGAGCAAATTCTTCACTCACAGGCACGACAGTAGACTGGAAATGCTATGCGGGCAATACAAACTGTTCTGAATGCACACAAATTAAACTGAGGATGTTTTGGGAATTTTTTGCCAATGAGAGTGAGACCAAAAGACACTTTGAGACTTTAATTCAAGAGGCTGGTGGAAGAAGTGCTTACCTCTGACTGGCTGAGTGTGGAGAAGTCACCTGAAGACAGCCGTCTCCAAAATATTTTAAAGAATGGAGCAGAACAGGCGTTTCACAGTGAAGTTCTTGTTTGGTGTACACCACATGAGGGATGCTATCAAACAGTTTTTAACAGATAACACCATGTTTCTAAAAAATTATAAGCCTAAAATATTTGAACTATATTGTCCAAAATATTCTTCTTTGCAAGTCAAACAGTTGAAGTGAAAAGTTTACATACACCTAGCCTAAAGACATTCAAACTCAATTTTTAACAACTCCACACATTTCATGTTACCATACATTTCCTGTCATAAGTCAATTAGGGTATTTACTTAATTTCCATAAGTGGTCATTTCAAAATAATAGCTAAGAGACAGATTTATTTCAGCTTTTATGCACTATATCAAATTTTCATTGGGTCAAAACTTTACATACACTTTGTTAGTATTTGGTGGCATTGCCCTTTAATTGCTTAACTTGAATCAAGGCTTGGGGTAGCCTTCCACAAGCTTGTCACTATACTTTGCCGGAATTGTTGCCCGTTCCTCCTGACAGAACTGGTGTAACTCAGTCAGGTTTGTGGGCCTCCTTGCTCGGACACATTTTTTCAGTTCAGTCCACAAATTTTCTATGGGGTTCAGGTCAGGGCTTTGTGATGGCCACTCCAATACTTTCACTTTGTTGTCTTTAAGCCATTTTGCTACAACTTTGGAGGTATCCTTTGGATCATTGTCCTGCTGGAAGACCCAGTTGATCATTGGAATTTAAGATTATTCCCTTCAACTGAAGGACATTTTTCTATATATCTTTACTGTAAACAGTTTCTATTTCCAGTGCCAAACAGAATATTTCCATTTATATATTTTTTCAGTTTCTGATTGTTCTGATGTCCCCCCAGTTAAGGGGGGGGGGAGGATTTAACTTGACTTCCGGTATAAACCACGCCCACTTCCTGTCTTCTATCCGAATACAGATACAGATAATTTTGTTGGTTCAACAGGTACAGATACAGATACAGATACAGACGTCTCTGCACACCCCTAGTAAGAACCAATTCCAGAGGTAACCAATTCCTCCTTAAACTCCACTACACAGGACCTGCCAGACTTTGTCCTGTCAAAACACTGGGTTCCAATGTGTGAGTCCGGTACGGCTCACAGCCTCATCAGCACAAACTGCGGCTGACAGCCTTGTGAAGGTGTGCATAATTAGCCATAGCATCACTCAGGGAGGCAAGGTTTCAGAGGATGAGACTGTCTGTGTCTCAACGGAACTGCACGGGTTGATCAGGAGCACACGGTGTGTCTATATCTACTGCGCATGGAATGTATTCTTTCGACACAGCTCACAAGCTTGCCTTGGAGAAGAGCACTTGCCTGTCTGCGCTATTCAGGAGAATGGAAAGAGGACACAGCGGTGAAATAAGTCAGAAAATACAATGAGCCATCGCAACTTGGGAGAAAAGACTTTGGGCCAAATCTTCTAAGACTTCTAACACATACAAGACCTTTTAGCACACACAGAAACCAATAACATGACCAATGATTGGTCATGGTATTTGTTTTTTACTAATCATTGGTGGCGTTTTTATTTTTGTGCATGTTAAAGGGTTTTTACACGTGACGACGGCCTTTGTAAATCAGGCTCGTCATTCATCATAATGTATTTCTCTAAACAGCGAAAAAAAAAAACATTTTCAAGACATCATTTACTAGATATCTAAAACATTACATCTAGATTACCAACATTTACTTACATTTTCCACAAACTATTTATCAACCAAATATTTACTGAGATACTAAAGCACCCATCTGAGATTAGGAACTGCAACATTCCAATTTTCCTGACCATAATGTTACATTACCACTAAGCTCTATTGATTGAATGGTGGTATGTTATACAGTATGTACACATCTGTGTGTTGTGTACGTACATTTACACGTTTGTGTGCGTGGCTGATTAATTTCTCCCCAAGAGCTCAATATTTTGTTCTGATAGGTAATGTTACGCAAACTACATGCAACTTTTCTGGAAGCTCTTATCAGTGAATTTTTAAAAAATTAAGCATGTGATTCACAGCAGTCCAAATGTACTGCGATACTGCTGCAGTGAAGATGTGAAAATGTAAAGAATAAGTCCACCCTCATTGTACATTTATTTTATCTTCACGTAGATCCAGAAAAGCAAACAGAAAGGATTACAGATAGATGGAAAAAGGCAGCCAGCCATTTGTAAAAATAAAAAAAATTAAAAAATCAACAGTCGACTATGCACCCTATGGACCGCACCACACATCTCGCTGTGAAGAACGTTTTTAAAGGTGTCGCTCACGGGGCCCTGGTGAAACCGTGTCCGTTCCAGCCCACTGGCAGATCAGCCTCCATGTTCCACCTCAGCCCTCCTTCAGACCGCCTTGTTTTGTCTGGAAGTGAAACGCAGGAGCCAAACGCTCTCGCGGCAGAGATGGCAAACTTACATGGGGAGTGGGAGTTCTGATGCGCGCAAATGCAATCTGCACGCTGCTGATACGGTCTCACGTCGTACAGGATTCAGCTGTGATTCTCAGCTGTGATAACTGGCCAATTATACATGGGGGGGGGGTGGGGAGAGTGGGAGTGAGTCATAAATAATAAAGCGTATTAAAAACTCATAAGAGGTTTCACATCAGGACGCATTCCGGGCTCTGTGGCACTGGACATGTTCTTTATTGCAGGGAGGGAGCACAGAAGAGTCTGCTTTATTGTTAATGTGCATTAGTCTGTGACGACAGCACCGTGACATCCGTGTTCCCAGAGTGCAGGTCACTATCAGAAACTGTGTTTTCTTTAGATCTGGAGAAAAATGTTAATCGGGTCACATCACAACGTCTCTTGATGAATTTTTTTACATGCCAATGTAAAGAAACGGCTATCAATTAGGGGGTTACATAGCTCAGGAGGTAAGACCGATTGTCTGGCAGTCGGAGGGTTGCCGGTTCAAACCTCGCCCTGGGCGTGTCGAAGTGTCCTTGAGCAAGACACCTAACCCCTAACTGCTCTGGCGAATGAGAGGCATCAATTGTAAAGCGCTTTGGATAAAAGCGCTATATAAATGCAGTCCATTTACCATTTACCAATTACCTGGGTCTGCTGCTTTAAAACTATGACCAATGACAAATAAGAAAATACTTTATATTTTAAATAGTAGTTTAAAATTTAAATAGGTTTTAAATAGTAGCCTACAAAAAAACAAAAATTATTTAAAAATACATCAAAAAAACTTTAGGTAGCAGCATTAGACTGATAAACACAAGGTCCAGACTCCTTCAGTTCAATGCTCATATGACTTAGTAATTAATATAGCAGCTTTGACATAACATTTCTCTGAATTACAGTGACTGCCAAACTCATGGTGTAGTGTAAGTGGGAAAAATGGCGCAAAGTTTGGTCACTCAAAGCCCAGAAAGACAGTGCATTGCAGTTTGAATGTGGGCCTCAGTGTGAGCACATGACTTCCCCCAAGGCAAAGAGAAACACATGGGTCCATTCATGCTTTAGCTTTGGGTGACTGAGGCTCCAAAGTCACAACCAAATATGTCCTTGTTTTCCATCAACAATGTGGGAAAAGAGTCAGCAGAGCCCTTTACTTGAGGAGCATGTCAGCATGTCCTTCTACCAAAGCAATCCAGTTCAAGTGTCAAGTGTTTTTACTGCCCTGCAAATTTTTTTTTTTTTTTTTTTTTTTTTAAACATACAAATCCTGTAGTAAAAGGTAAAATCAAAGAAAAATATTTCATTGTGAAAAACACAATATCAGTCCATTTTGTTCAGATATAAATTTTGATGTGTGATAAAAACATCAGTTTAAAAACAGCCTTTGGGATGGAATGAATGCATAAAACAGGTGAGACGATTCTATATCAATATAGCCTATCCTACCAGGAGTAAGGTACTTATGCAGCCTCAGGGAAAAAAATTAGTGTTCTTTCAAAGGCTATAATCATTAACCTCATCAAAACTATTTAAAAGAGGATATTGGTATCATGCCAGCCAATATTAGCATCAGGAGAGCAGGGGTACTGACAAGCCGGTCTATCCCCCAGGATGACCTACTGTACCTACTCAAAACAGTGTGTTTTTCATCTTGCTGTCAGTTAGCTATTCCCACCTATAGGTCTTTGCTAATCTACTGCATTAGCTATCTAGTTCAAGTCAAGCATGTCTTCATTCGTTTCACAGCAGAACTCAGATAAAAACAATCTATGTGTGAAACGGATCGTCTAGATGGTAAATGGTAAATGGACTGCATTTATATAGCGCTTTTATCCAAAGCGCTTTACAATTGATGCCTCTCATTCGCCAGAGCAGTTAGGGGTTAGGGGTTAGGTGTCTTGCTCAAGGACACTTCGACACACCCAGGGCGGGGTTTGAACCGGCAACCCTCCGACTGCCAGACAATCGGTCTTACCTCCTGAGCTATGTCGCCCCGTTATGTAGATGGGAAACAAAATTTTTTTGTCATGTTGTCATTCATGGTTAGCCCATACAAGCTGCACAAGGATTTTCACTTTAAATGCAGACTACATTTAGCAGTTATTTCTATGTCTATGTTCATTTTAAAATAAAAATGCCAATACAATAATCAACAATAACCTGCCTTTCCTCCCGAGTTGCATACAGACCATCAAAATAAACAACGGCAATCTCACATTTGCTAACCTGTCATAGTAGCCCACCAAGGCACAGACATCTTTGTTTTCAAGCTGTGTGAACCAGATCACATTGATTATTTGCATGACTGACAGCAAGGCCTTCACATATCATCAATTTTTACAGGCGGACATTTACTAGTTTGTGCAACAATCAATTCATATTTACCTAAAGTTCCACCAGGGAGAAATAAAGTTATTCTATTTTGTTCTATTTCAATCGATCAATTTGAATTTTAAATGTACTCCAATGCCATTACTTTTTAAAATCAGAATCAATTCATTCCTTTGAATTTGGCCTAATTAGTATGCTTGAGTTTCAGCCAAAAAGGCCTGAAGACATTCTAACTGGACTCGACAATCCATTATTAATCCTGACACCCACTCTATTCGAGCTCCTTCCTCACTCACTCGTATACACAAGTGCTTGACAGTGAGAAAATCCTGGCTAGCCCACCATGTCCTAACAGAGCACGCCCCACACAACACAAAAATCACTTGTGTGAAAACATTTTGCTTTCAGAGCAGGCTGCCCAGTTTCTCATAAAATTCTTGAGAAGCGCTTCTGAGACATTACATCTCCTCATGTCCATTTGGTACATTTGGGGCATTTGCCAGAGCTGTAATCCAACGCAAGCAGATTTCAACCCTCAGAAGCCATTTTTAAATTTGGGACAATAACTTTTTTCCCCAGAGTAGTGCCAATCCTCCCTTTTTGCAGGAGCTAACTTTGCATTCCGCGATTTGACAGATTTCAGAATTTTACTCTTGATGATGTGGAAACTATGGTACATATTCCCCATTGTTTGGCGCACACAAACTCTTTGAGTTTGAGAACATTTTCCTGTTCCCGTTAGTATAGAGGCATTCTCTGCGGCAATGATGGCATGAAAAGGACTTGTATAAAGACCCTACCAATTACAGAACCTTGTACAGACACAGTGACATTCATCCACACAAACACATACATACAGAGTCCTCCAACACAAAAACAGCTGTTTCTGTAAAAAGGAAAAACATATACTCATGTAGCATGAAGCTGATTATCTGTACTTTTGTCCCATATTCATCTTTTGATCTCAAAGCAACATTCCTTCAGAATATGGCAAAAACAACCAATTTCACTGTACTGTTCCCATACATTTGGAGGGCACTGTACACACTAGCAACACGTACACGTGCACATTCACAGGCTTCCGGAAATTATATCCACAAACTGCGGTTTCTTCAGCTCTACAGACAAAGAAAGGACTGGGAGGAATATTCCAACAAAACGATGAAGTCATCCTTGTGACCCGATTACCCATCAGCACGTATGTCTCATTCAGCATGTTTATATTCAGCGCTTCTTCAATCATTCAGAAGGTGGCCATTTCCCATCATCCTCTGCGCAGGCTCGCAGCGAGATGTGGGTCAGGGCAAATCCCCTACACCCAGAGATAGGCAACGCTTTACTTTTTGGCGGCTTTTCTCCCCCACTGTTGGCATGCCATGTAAATCCTTCCCCCTTGAGAACAGGCCAACATAAAAGCCAGGGCTGATTTCAGCAGGCTTAATAATAAAACCAGGGCCTACATTAACAGTGGGGTCACAGTAACCACTGTTTGGCCCCTGCAATTACCTTAATTCACACAGGAAAAAGCTGTCCCTTTCACATGAGAGTCAATGGCCAATCACTGAAACAATAATAAACAAGTACATCGTTAAAGAATAAAGCCATACATAAACCAGTGCTTCACTACTTACAAACAGGAGTATCACCAGAGGTAAACTAGCGGTAAAAGCAGTACCACTAGCGGTAAAAGCAGTATATCAGGGAAGCAATACACTTTAGAGATCACTCTACAAAGGCACTTTCCATTGTTTTTTCTTTGTGATCCCATCAAATCATTCTACTCAAGCAACATACTTACCCAGCTCCACAGACCAGACACTATGCAGGGCCATTATTGCATTACTTTATTCATTTGCTTGGCAGGGAGCCTAATTTGGGGTGACTTATAGAGCTTACCCAGTAAAGAATCTCCATTTATACATCTGAACGTTTACTGAAGCAATTAAGCTTAACTGCCTTCTGCAGAGGTGAAGCAGCAGTAGCACAGCTAGGACTGAGTCCTGTGGCATTCAGGACACACATCTGGCTCCTGAACTACCATGCCACTTTGCCCAATAGACCCGATAGACCTTTGCCACCTGTCATGTGTTAATCCAAAAATTCTGTGTTAAACAGAAAATGTTTTACTCTGACAGAACATTTCAATCATTTCGGAAGTGTCAATTTATGTAGGCCTACATACAGTGACCTCAGAAAGTTCTCTCCCCCAATTCACTGAATCGAATAAAAGCATTTCGATGTTTTCAGAATTACATTACAAACAAAAACCTGAAAACTACTTTGTTGATAAGCATTCACCCCATTTGTATTAGCAACTTAAATTGAGATTTTCTTGAGATCCCACTAAATGCATTACTGAGATCCACAAAAGGTGATAATGAACCCAACGGCATGATTGAAGACTAAATATCACTGAATTTGTGATATCCCACTAATAAAACAGCAGATTAGATCAGCCGTACTGTTTTGCAGACCAAAGAACGGCATGTGGAACTTTGAGATGTTGTTATTTGGAGCTGAGAGAAGGTTTGGCGAAACTTTGAGCCTTTCTAGAGCACTAAAATCTAAAAAATGTGCCAACCCAGATACTTCCAAGATCAGCCTGGACCACCAAACTGAGCAACCAGGCGCAAAAGGAAATTGTCAAGAGAAGCAACCAAAAACTACACTGACAGAGCCTCAGAGGTCCTTGGCTTTAATGGAAGAATCAACAATATCTTCAGCACTTCACAGATTTAGCCACTTTGGAAAAGCAACTTGACAAATGTCACTTCTGGGAAATGGCAACATTACATAAAGATTCAAGATTTCTTTATTTGTCATTCCTCAGTACTCTCATACATTAGAACGAAATGCCATTTCTCCCAGTCCAATAGTGCACATATAAATAAATATACAATCTACTATAAACAGTCTTAATTAACTAAAAAAATATACAGTTATAAAGATAACAAACTGTTGTCCTTTCTTAAAAAATGTTAATAAATTATTACATTTTAAATATTTAAAAAGTGTATTCAAATTGCACATTCCCCAGTGTGTTCATAGTCTGGATAGCCTGCATAGTCACCGGAGTGAGTGACTATGCTGAGGGGGTTCAGGGATGAGTAAGGGGGGTGTGCTTGTGGGGGGGGGGGGGAGGGGGCGGGCCCAGTGTGTTCATAGTCTGGAAAGCCTGTGGAAAGAATGCCTGGAGTTTGCCAGAAGCCATGTTACAGACCCCAAGACTAAAGTTGAACTCTCTGTCCTCAAAGCAAAGCGCTGTTTGACACAAACCAAACACGGCCCATCACCCAGGTAACACCATTCCTACCATGAAGCATGGTGGTGGCAGCATCATGCCAAGGAGTTACTTTACAGCAGGAATTGCTATCAAAGGCAAGATGGATGGGGCTAAATACAAGAAGATCCTTGAGAAGAACCTATACTGTATGACCAAAAGTATCCCAACACTCATTGTTCTGGGGGTGTTTTTCATAGTTTGGACTAGGCTCCTTAGCTCCAGTGAAGGCAATCACATTCTAGACGATTCTGTGTTTCCACATCAGTTTGGAGGAGGCCTGTTCCTGTTTCAGCATGACGATGTCCCGGAGCACACAGTGAGGTCTATATAGAAATGGCTGTGTCAAGAACAGTGTGGAAGAACTTCACTGGCCTGCACAGAGCCCTGACCTCAACCCCACCCAACATCTTTGGGATCTATAGGTGAGCCAACTGTGAGCCAGGACTAATCACTCAATCAGTGCCCAAACTCACTAATGCTCTTCTGGCTGAATGGAAGAAAATCCCTGCAGCAATGCTCCAACATCTAGTATAAAGTCTCCCCAGAAGAGTGGAGGTTGTTATAATCAGAAAAGGGCAGACCAACTCCATATTAATGCCCATAATTCTGGATGAGAAGTTGGGATGTCAGGTGTCCACATACTTTTGGCCATGTAGTCTGAGCCATTGGTGAGATCTGAACTGTTTTTCTGTCTGTATGCCTGCCCATCTGTGTATAGTGTAAGAGAAAAAGGTAGTTTTACAGGATTTGGATGAAACTAGGACTGGGAAGAAAATGACTCAATTTTACGGCAGACTGCTGAGGTCATTGGGGTTTTAAATTCTACGAAGAGCTGAAAGCATTATTCACACAGGTAAATAAAAAAAAGCAGAAGGCTACCTCCTCCTGTACTGCAATCTCACATATTTTCCCAACTCGAGTATGTCCAAGTCAGTCATTCACCTGCAGTTCAGCAACCCAAAACTGAAAGCATCATCACGTGTAGCTTTATTAGTACAGAATCTGTAGAGAAATGCATACTGAAAACAAGCTCTTTCGTTCATGATTTATTTTGGCTACATTACATCATGCAATCAAAGAGCTGGGCTAAACTGTAAACCAACTGCTTTTAATTTTACTCAGGCAAGTGTTCATCATTGCAATACAAAGACATCAGATGGAGATTGGTAGAGCTGCAGTGACTCTGGAACTCATTGCAGACCTGGCTCCTTCCCGCATTTGTTCCTCGTTGCCACCGCTTTCAGGAACTGTTGCTCTTGGTCGTACCGACGGGAGGGGCTCGAAGAGCACGCCACGCTCAAGGGGATCAATGCTGCCATTGGCTAATGGCTACTACAGAGCCCAATGGCAAAATAAGAGTAGCAGCAGCTTAAGTGAATGGCATGTTTGCAACTTACTGAGAACTAACCAAATAAACAAATTCTTACATGGAGGTGAGTCAGTTCCTTTTGTTCACTAAAAAGATTAAATCAAAAAGAAGGTATCATTTACAAATGACACAACTAGTTACGCACAACTGTGCACATTTGATTGCACTAAATACAGGCTGTTTAAATTAAGTATACGATTCGGATTGAAAATCAGTTAAGCCATTCCAAAGAATGCATTAATATCAATATATGTATATTGCCAAAAAGCTTCTTTTTTTGTTTTTTAGCCATATTGCCCAGTCCTAGGTCCAACCAGTTTAAATGAACTCTGACACAGGCACAATGTTGCAGTCAATACCATTTTTGTTTTGAAGTCAGCTCTTTTGTGCTTTTGTGCCTCAACGGAAAATGATCCGCTTAGAATTAATCAGCCCTACAGTACAACATAGCTCTATTCCTGGCAGCCATTTCCATCTCTGTTTACCAGGAAAGTGAAAACCATAGGGTGTCTTTCTAACTCTTTCTCCCTCTCACATGTACTCTCTTGCTTTCACTCTCTCTCGCTATCACTCTCACTCTCCTTACTCAAAAAGGACAGCACATTCTTTAAATCCACTTTGCACATCTGCTCCATTTATCTCAATTTTTAATCGAGATATTTTAGAATCTGAAACAAAGATTAGAAACAGTATACAAATGTCAGAGTTGTTGCCTGGGTAACGAAACGCAATTTTATTACTGTTCCAATTATAATACCAAGCAAGGGGCTTTATTACAGGACAGATGGAACCTGTCATTGTGTTTTGAGCGACCGTTGTGTGACCTTTAAAGGAGGTGACTGGCGTGTTGTAATCTGCACGAATAAGCACCCGGACACGACAACATTCACCCACTGTCCTTTTACTGCAGTGTACTCATACCAGTCCCGTACAGTTGAAATAGCAAAGTGCTTTGTGATATTTTGCATTATGAAGGTCACTACACTTAATCAACACTGATTGATCAACCGTATTTTTGGTCAATCAATTTGTCAATTAATTTACCAAAATAAAATAAAGAAAAATTGAAAATAAGCAAGACAAGATCTATGTAATATAGACAAATGCACACACACAATGTTCACTTCTTTGTGCAGTGATTAAATCTGCATAAAAAGCCTCAAGGGTCTTAGTGTTTCATCCAGTGCATTCCTCCAGATGAGCTAACAATTCCTGAATGATAAAACAGACCAATTAGAAAGGCAAAATACACACACAGCTTCATTCCTACGGTACATCACCGATACGTGTTTAAACCAACTGCAGCGCATGGAAGGGATACTGTGGGGTCTCACGCATTGGTTTCCACAGTATGCAGATCCAGCGACATTTAGCACAGTCCTGGTCAGCTGTGATAAAAATATGCTTCTGCTCTATGCGTATGTACATGCTTTGTGTTGACTTGCCCATGGATAGCTCGACAGTGCAAGTAATGAGCTGAAGGTCTCAGAGATTACTGTAATCCTCCAGCAAATGACCCTCCAGTTCTCAACCAATCAACATCCAGAACCGGAAAAATGGCACAAACTTAATAATGGCAACATTAAAACATAAACTTGTATATCGTTTTAATTGATTTTTCACATTTTCACCAATATAACCCATCTAGAGATAAGCTAATGTAGTCTACATAAGATACCATTTTAAAGAATCACATTCTTTTACCATGAGAACAAGTAATATTTTGCTGATAATTAATGTTCTAAATTGAAAAAATAAGACATAATTTCAATTATTATCTGATTGTTAATAACATTACAGACAATGTAAATTGCCTTTCTGGGACAGCAATAAATGTGGCAAGACTGTATACTGATTTAGCCTAAAGCAAGAAGAGCTTCCACTATGAAAAAAATGCCAGGTTTCTCCCCAAAGACAATGACAGATACAGCAGGCGTCACCAGCCCTGCACAGCACAGGCAAGAGCCCAATAGAGTGGCTGGAGAAAGTTGTACCAGCCCCTGCTAACCTGGTCAGATCCTCAAACCACAAGCCAATTTGCTGCTAATAACTGACATTATGACTGCACATCTGCTGCAGCCTATATTTCTCTCAATTTAGTGCAATTCTAACAGCCATCAACCAAAGACACATAATGCTAATTTGCTCTTAAGTCTTTCTCTTACCACTAAGGGACCGCTAAGGAGCCTCAGAAGGAATTTAGACTTTGTTTATATGTGAGGCATTTTTCCTTTTTTGTTTTCTTCTTTCCCATCTTAGACCATGCCTATAGTACTTTGACTGAATCTCATCTCCTCTGCTACAATCCCTTTAGATGTTTTTTTCCCCCTGCCAGAGTCACTGCCATTCCATCAAAATCATGCTGCCTGGCATCTCAGCCACATGCCATTCCCCCCATAGTTTCTCAGTTGCGATTCTTTCTCTATCCATAACCCTCTTTGCTTTCTGCCAGTCTGAATAAAGCAAACAATATAAAGAGGGTGGACTGTCCTGCTCTGCTTAAAAAGGTATAAATACATATGGTACTTACAGTTAGGCTCAATATTGCAAACAAGTTTACCCTTTTAAACATGTAACGTATTGCTTCATTAAAAATACTTATACAGACACCCGAGGGGCACAGCCATTAAAGCTGACCGCTTCAGTGTACGTCTGAAACTCACTGAATTACTTAGTCAACTGGGGTTGTTCTCTCCCTCCCATCGCTCACGAGCACCTCCTACTGGTAGTGCTGTGCCTGTAGGAGTTATGCCTGTGGCTGGCAAAATAGAGCTCTGCTCCAAGCGGGTCACGTTGCCTAGCTACGGTCACAACAAACCAGGGGGGAAAAGCTGCGGCTGGCTTCTCCAGCACAAGGGGATGCTAATGCTAGTCTTTGCAGTGGTTCTACTAGGATTTGGAATTACCAACAACTAAAATTATGTGGGGAAATGGCAAAAAAAAGAAGGCTGCTCCACAGGGAAAGGTTGCACAGCACAGGTGTGCAAGGTGGAAAGTCCAGTACAGAACATTTTAGTCCAATCACCTATAAAAGAGGTTTGGAGGTGAGTGAGCCTAGCACCAGCCAGAAGAGGCGAGCCTCTGTCTGACTGCTGTGGAAAGACTGAAAAAGACTGAACACTGGGCAGATCCAGAGTCACAACACAACTCCTTTATCGCAATAGCAATGATGATTGTAAATACATAGGAGGTGGGATACGATGAGGAGTATGATGATGGTGATGAGGATGGTGACCAAGGTGGCAGTGGAGGTTATGTTGATGATGGCGATGATGAGGACTGTGATGACTAAACACTAATCACGGGAAATGCTGCTGACTTTTCAAAGAGGAGATACACATGTATTATATTAAACAAATGAATAATTGTACTTGGTGGAACACAGTTTGGTGCATGAGATGCATACCCAAGACTTTTCATTACATGAATTAAGAAGCACACACACACCGCAATAATCACACAGAACATTTTTCACGCTAAAAGTCATGTGGCAAACACAGCCAAACAGAACCACGTGGGATTTTGGAACCCATGGGAGAACCCACAGAAGAACCCAATGGAAATAGGTCACTCTCCGTGAGCCACCCACTCTGCCCAGCCTCCCACAGGGCGGAATCTCTCGCTGCCCGCCGAGCGGGCCGTCATCCGGGAGCAAGCGAGAGAGGAGGAGGAGAGAGGAGCATCGCTATGGCAACAGCTGCTCCCGCGGTAATGGCAGGGGCGGGAGCCTGCCGCCTTGGAGTCCCTGTGGTGGGAAATCAGTTGGATTTCAGTGTTTCGGGTCCAAGGCGGAGTGAGCTGAACCACGTGAGATAGGACTTCTTGACTTAGCCAAAAAGGTGGGCCGCCCCATCACCCTTGTCCTGCTGAGTCACAGGACTAATAACCCCCACCAGCATCCTGTTTCATCTTAATGCCCGTTTGTACCAAGATGGAAGAGCAGACTGGAGCAAATGGGAGAGAGAGACTCCAGCACAGCAGAAGCAGAGAAACCGAGAGACACCCAAAGGGTGCATGCTCATACTGCTGCTTGTATGTGTGTGTGTGTGTGTGTGTGTGTGCAGGTGTGTGTGGGTGACCTGGCATAGCAAGGTGTGGATGTATAGTGTGTGTGCGTGTGTGTGGGGGTGTAGGTAAGTGGGTGACCTGGCATAGCAAGGTGTGGAAGTACAGTGTGTGGCTGTGTGTGTGTGTGTGTGTGCAAGACTTGACGTAGTATGGTTTGTATGTATAGCACACGTGCGCGTGTGACCTTATGCAGTATAGAATGAATGTATAGCGCACGTGTGTCCGTGTGTGTGTGCACGTCTGTGAGACCTGATGTAGTATGGTATGGATGTATAGTGTGTGTGTGAGGGTGAGCACACGTGTGTGTGTGTGTGCGGGTGTATGTGTGTGCATGTGTGAGTGAGTGTGTTTGTACATGCCAGTAAGTATTGTCCTCTGGGGAATACAGCAAAGTAAGCTGCAGGCACTGAGCTCTGTTAGGAGAATGCTGATGCACTTATAAATCTGCACACACTTCAGATGTGTGTCACAGGGCACTCCATAAAAGGAAAGAAACGTCACTTCACTAACAGAGCAAATCCAAAGGTCGGCTGCTCTCAGATCTTATGCTCATCGCTCAAGACCAGGGTAGAAGAGCCACAGCACAGATTGTGTGTGTGTGTGTGTGTGTGTGTGTGTGTGTGAGAGAGACAGCATACCTCACTCACCTTACAATGCCTTATTTGCTCAGCAGGCCCCTTACATAGAGCGACTTTCACAATTTACACTTCTACATTCTGCCCGCTTAGCGACAGATATTTCACAGAAGCAATTCGGGTTAACTACCTTAATGCACAATACAACAGTGCAGTGTGCCTCCTGGGAGTTATTGGTCCAGTTCTTTCCTCACATTCCAACACCTCTACCGCGACATGGACCCACAAAGACCTGTACCGGAAGAAGTCCGATTCCACGCTACCCAGAATCTTGGGTGCTTCTGTCCAATGAGGACAGCAGTGCCATCAGCACCTACCTGTTGCAGCAAGCTAGCCATTTGAAGTGGGAAATGGCACAGCTGTGGCTCGTCAAACAGTTAAGGCAGATAGTGGAGACGAGCCCGATTGGAATGATTCACTGTGGAAGGGTGAACCAAGTTTCATTAAGACGTAAGCGGGCTTGAGCGTATGTACACAGTGACGCCTGTACACAGTGACTAAGAGCAGGACTCTTACAGGATCCTGTGAAAACCCTTAGAGGATAGAATACGCTAAGTAAATAGAGCAGCAGAATCTGCAGGGGAGAGAGAGTCACAAGAAACAGTTTATTTATTTATTTATTTATTTATGTAAACCGTTTAAAAAAGAAATGGGACTTGTAACCAGAAAGACGCAAGGATGCAGGTTTTGCTCTAAAGCCCTTGACTGCAGTATGTGAACAGGCTAACTTCAATAAGAGTTACTTGTAGGTGCAAATAATGGCTCTCCATGTACAACTGGCCATTCAAAATTGGCAAAAAAAAGGGGGGGGGGGCCATAAAAAATAACATTTTTATAAAATTAAAAATAAAATTTAAAAAATTATAAAATAATGCCTTCACCCACCATATAAGAGTGCAAATAATAAGCTAAGCAAATAATATCAAAACTGGCAATTTGAGCAGATGTTCCACACGAGCATTGTTAGCTCCATTTAATGCAAATTAGTGAAAACGATAATAGAGCACAGACTGCCATGAACTGCTATGGTCAGTCATATCAAGAGATGATGTTCAGGATCATCCTTCGTAAATTACCTAATGCAACCAAGCTTGCTCTCCGATTGCCCATTAAAACACCTTTAAATAAAAGAGCGAATGTCTCCCTAGTCAGCGGAGGTCTCAGATTTGCACTCTTAAAAACTGAAAACTGCAGGCACGTGATGGAGATCCACTCAGCGTGGCTCCCTCAGATGAGAAATGCGAACTCGCTATACCTAAGTCCAGAACACCAGCAGATGCAGAGACTCAAAGACATAAAATGTCAAATGAGGACAACAACAGGGGGAAAAATAAACTAACAAACCTCCCACTTGGCCTCAGCCATCATCCGAGCCCAGCCAATTAGGGCCCATGCGAGCTCCATGATTGCTCAAGCCGATGGTGGGCTGGCCAGGTGGGGGTAGAGGCAGTGAACGGTGCACTGTGATGTCAGTGAGGACACGCAAGCATGGGAGGAGGGCGGCTGAAGGGGGTGGTGGGTATGACGCTCGCAAGAGAGAGAGTCCAAGGTCAAAAAGGAAGGGAATGTCCTAGCCAGGATCCAGCGATATTTTGATACAGATACTTTTCGATATGAAGCTCATATCGATATTGACAATTTCACTAATACTGAATACAGCATAAATATTGTTTCATCATTCAATTAAAACCTGTCCTAAATGAATAATGCCCACGCTATGGTATCATTCCTAGTCCCACAATCCGAGCATCATCGGTGCATGTCAGAAACATTTTTTGCGTATTTCTAGCTTACCAACTAGGACTTGTTGCTAGCCAACAAACAGACTTATGATAGCTTAAAGACAATGTCACTGAAAATACCACACGCATATGCTCACTGACTTCTGGAAGCATCAGGAATAAATCAGTAGTCTTTCAGCCTGCATGCAGAATCCAAGCTGACTCATCCCCATATAAACGTATGTATTTTTTCTCTTGCTTATTTTATAACCTTAAAAGCATAATCCTCCCCACTCATAAAAAAACAAGAACAATTGGATGTTATGCCTATTTCAGCTACATGAAAATACAATCGAATCAGAGACAATAATTGGCAGGTATTCATAATAATTATTCTGTTCCTATGGTCAGAATAAAACAATCATGTGTACGATAATATGACAAATCAAAGCTTAACCAGTGTGTATAATTGACAAAGTTTTTTTATAGGCCACCAGAAGGGTGTGTTTTACTTCTAAGGATATTCAGAGGGTACCCATCAATATTCAATACTCAGATATTCAGTCAATATTCAGAGGATTTGTAAGACTCAAGTTGAAAGCAAGTCTGAATAAAAATATGATTTTGAGTCAAATCCATTAAATGTGCTTAAGAATGCACTTGGCCTAATTCTCAAAGTCAGGATTCCCACTGTATTAGCAAATACTACGTCACAATACTGTTTTTTAACATTTCTGGGGACTGAAAAAGTGGGAGGGGGGACATAAGAGAAATAATAATAAAGTGAACGGTTACTTAACCATGTGTTTTATTGCCAGTATACATACAATCATGCCATAGTTCATTATAAAATATTGAATATATTAAATAATTTAGATATTTTTATATCCTCCGGGTACTCCGGTTTCCTCCCACAGTCCAAAGACATGCAGGTAGGCTAATTGGAGACTCTAAATTGCCCACAGGCATGAGTGTGTGAGTGAATGGGGTATGTGCCCTGCGATATATTGGCGGCCTGTCCAGGGTGTATTCCTGCCTCTCACCCATTGCACACTCAGATAGGCTCCAGCTCCCTCCACGACTCTGCTCGGGATATGCATGTATAGATAATGGATGGATATTGATATTGGGGGGGGGGGGGAATCACAATATTGATGGACCCTAGTATTGACACAGGTCCTGCAGCCCAAGAGTGCAAGGAGTGACTCCAATCCAACATCCATCCATCATCTACACCCGCTTATTACAGGTCATGTTGTGGGGGGTGATGGAGCCTATCCCATTGTGCACCCGAGGGTTGCATTGGACCCAAAGTGATCATGTCACAGTCATCACAGATAACCTCAGTGTCACATCACAAACCATCAGAGATCATTACTGTAAATTCAAGGGTGTAACTTGGGGAGGTTGAAATGCACACAGAGACCTACAACCCTCTGGGGGGCCGGTGGCATGGGCCCCTTGGAAGAATTTTTCTGGGGAACAAAAAGCAGCTGTGAAATTATCATTTCTGGTGGATTCTAAGGGGAAACACAACAGATTATGAATCAGTGGCTGGGTGTTTGTCACAAAAAATATTGGCTGAAGTCTTGGAGCAGTCACAGCAAAATTGTTAAATCACTGAAAACTGAAAAAAGATGGAGAGCATGGAGTCTTATTTAACATTAATTTATTTCAATAATAAATCTCCAGCGTAACACCGGGAAAGGATTGAAATAACATGCGCAACTGTATCAACAATAACAAGTGCTTGACGTTTCTAAAAAATCAATGGGCAGTTCACAAAAGGAAACGGACACTTCACACTGAACCATCTGTATTTCAAATTTTTACTGAGGCTCTGAGGAAGCATTCAATTAAAGTCCAGATGGGAAGTGTGAGCAAGAAAACAATAAATTGCAGAACTCCTTCATCCAAAATTCTCACCTTAATGCCAGAGTGGTCCTCATCTCTTTCAGGGATTATCAGTCAACACACAATGCAATCATCGTCAGGCACGCTCTCACAATCTATATGTAATGCAGTTAGTGAGCTGGAAAGCTCTGTACAAATACATCAGAATGCACAAACATCTGTGCAAATCAACTTACAGTAAGTGGCAGTGCAGTGCAGTGATTATGGTCTGTGTGTACTGGCTGCACTGTCCTGCTGTTGCAAGCAGGGTTTATAAAAAAGTAAATAATTCCTTAGCTGCTTTGGTGAATAACCAGCTACGTAAATTGAAAATATGTACCAGCAGGAGCTAGTTGTGTTGCTCTGAATACATATGCTATAGAAATTAGAATTTAAAAAGAGCTTTGACTGAAAGCTGCTGTCGCTGATTGGCATCTCATCGGGGGCCATTATCACAACATCTGCGACACGCCGATATTAATATTGCATTGTAACCCCAGAGGCTTGTCCCTGGCTGTGGTACATGTCTGGCGTCAACCATAAACTGGAACACTGGCACAACGCATAATTAAGGTTGTAAATATGCTTCTGCTAATCTGGGAAGGAGCTCCTCAATAAACGTTACGAACCATTTACCACCATTCAACCTAAAACCATCATAAAGGGCCTCAGTAAAAGCTGATCTGCTGAACATCATGTCATTGAATAACCTTCGACACTCAAAGAGACTCTTAGCCTGTCATGTCAACAGCATCAACTATTGCTCATCCAATTGCAACAATGCATTACAGGCATATGCAAATAATGGCTTCTAGATAATAATACCATTACCTCTGGGTGTTAGCCAAAGAGCATTGTTTCTCTGTAACATACTGCTTTCGTGTGAGGCGCAGTATGTGTGCCTGTGTGTAAAAGTGATTGGAGGGAAATAATGGTTATGGCAGAAGCTGGTAGTATACATGTATTTTAACCTGGTTTACTAATATTTTAAGGCACCAATTCCCTATTATACTGTGCCAGTTGCACTAAAGAATTTGTATACTAATGGACAGTCATGATAAAAACATGTGTCCATCAGTTTGTATAAATTTGTAACTTAACCACGCTGGTAGCCAAGATAAGGAAAGTTACTGTAGTCAATTCCATCAATGGGCCAAAGGAATATATACCATAAATGCTCCAAAATGCTATATTCAAAAAGCCTGTATTAAAAAAGCCACTTTTGAAAGAGAGATCATGAAACCCTTTCATACGTAAATGGTGCAGGCACCCAATCGATTCAAATGACTCCCTGGTGCATAATGAGAGGATGATCCCAGTGACGGAAAACCACCCTCACTGGGCAACACTACAGGCCGATTACGCATCGCATGGCACTGCCCTCAGACCGCTGGCTACAGTCAATGCTGGCATAGTCTGGATTCATTACATTTGCATTTTAGGCATTTAGCAAACATTTTAATTCAGAACAACTTCCACACACTTCATTATTACAGTGTCAATCTACATAATTGAATATACTGCAGAAATTCAGGTCATGTATCTTGGGCAGGGGTGCAAAGACTGTGCCCCTCCTGGAAACTGAAGCTGTAAACTCAGAAGCAAAGAGCCATAACCATTATGCTGCACTGCAGATTCAGCACCAGGTAATAGACACATCATTACCTCAGAACCCACTGTCTTAGCATGATCAAACCCAACTATGTATCCCTGATCATTCTGAGCTCTCAAGAATAAATACTGATAAAGTCTGTGCTAAAAACCGGTTACCTGGGCTAGCTAAATCCTAAGAGGGAAAGGAATTGCGCTGACAGAGGCAAACATAATTTTGTTTAAAGGTAGTTCATTTATTTTCTTAATTTTTCCACATGTGACCGTTACAAGCACATTATGAATGCAAATTAGTAACCCAACTTAATCAGTAGTATTTTTTCAACTAATTAGTAGCTAACACAATCATACAATCCTTTATATATAAATTTGTAGAATATGAGTCTTATTTTTTATTGAGAAAGGTTAGTTGTCATGGATGACTTAAACATTGACAGCTGTCAATTATTATTAGACACCGAGCTGCATATGACTAAAGCTACAATCAGAACGAATGAACTGAGCGACCAACAGGAACAAGTACTGCTCACATGGGCTCAGCAGAATCAAAACTGGAACAGATTTTATGTTCTTTGACACTTGTTTGCAAGGCAGGTAGTTGTAGTGATCTTGTAGTGGCTACTCCCAGTAGTGATAAACAGTAGCAAAGCTGTAGTGTAAACACTACAAAAAAACACAGATCCGGTTGAGATGTAGCGGACCTGGATGATCTAACAAGACAAAAGCTGTTTTTTGGTTTTTTTTGTGTTTAAATCCGGAGGACAAATACTCTCACCTGAGTGAACATTCTTGCCTGGCAAATTGCCACATACGGATACAAGAATCACCCATTCCTGGTTCAGAAGGATGCAACAGCTTGCACTTGAGTGGATCTTTTTGTAGTGTCATGTAGCAACATATGGGACGTCTGTTTTTCCACACAAGAACAACTCTAGGCGTGGCGAACTTCCCCACCACAAGAAAAGGATTCGCGCATGAGATATTTCCTTTAGAGATCTCTTCTTGCTTTTTCATCGTGTTTTATCGTGCATCCCTGGGGCAAAGGGGGGATATTGCACAGCCGCCATCGAAGTGCGGAGGTAAAAAAAACGTTACTGTGCTAAAAGTAGCTAATATTTCCAGCTGCCGAAATGCTAGTAGAATTTCACTCTCGGTCAGACGGTCCTTCGAACCTTTACCAAAGAATAAAACGGACAGTCTTAGAATAAATATGAGAGCTGTTTCCCGTGGCTTCGACTTCTACAAGGCACGCCAACTCGATTCGACTGCGGAAAGCCAGTTTGTGCATGGAAACATACACTGAATGCAAAAATGGCAATCACATCCGAATATCTCCCCAAAAAATCCGTACCAAACGTCTACCGCAGGAGGAGTCCAATCTTATCCGAAAAGGACCGGTGTGGGTGCAGATTTTAGCTTTGGCGCAGCACTATGACACCTCATTCAACAGATTAACTAATCGTGGTCTTCAATCAAATACATCGATAAGTACAATCAGGTTCCTTAGTTTTGGGCTAAAACAAAAACCAGCCCTTTTCCGACTAGATTGGATACCTCTGGTTTATCGCAATAGTACAGGAATATGTAAGCAGGTCCCTATCTGCATTTCTATACAATATACTTTTATACTTTTTATACTTTTAATTAGCCCAGTCATTTATTTAATCAGTCGTTTTGGCTAAATATCTTAATAGGCCTTAATAATCACAGATTAGGCTACTGTTCTTGTGTCCCTGCTTTACTGTTGTCTGAATTAACCTGCGCTGAAATAGGCCTGGGTGTGGATCTAATTAGTTAATTGAGCCAGAGCAATTGGTGGAATAAAAATTTGTATAGGCTACCCCAAGAATGGAATTGTCCAGCCCTGGTAAAGCAGGATAAAGTGGTCACGAAAGCCCTTAATCCCAACCCAGACATCCTGGATTGATGGGTTTTCGTCAAAAACGTTTGAATTTTGCAGCGCAGTAACTGTGCTTGGTTAGCTTATGTGGCATCCGCGTAGCCAGGCATGGTCACTACCTGATGTCCAACAACTTGCCATCACACAATGATTGTCACAATAAAGCAGAGCATCGTAATTGCATTTGCAGTAGACATTTCGGCGGGTAAAAAGAGGCGACGTTGTGCTCAATAATAAAACCATGTAGCCTAAAATGAGCGGTAGTGTAACAACTGAAGAGACCGTTTTTGCCTTAAATGGTTCCGCGCGTAGGACAATTCTGTACGCCCCCAGATGCAATATAAATGACTTAAAAATGGCTGAATCGATTCATCGAACGACACAAACCACTGATCGCGTTTTAGTATAAAATGCTCAGATCATTCAATGTACGGGTCCCTCGAGGCACTATTGGCCCGCTTGTCATATTTACGAAAATAAATGCCACACTAATGACCGATGACTTGTGGCCATATTAGTCTTCGATCTTGCGCGGTAAACTTGGCATTCAAAATACTTGATTTCAGTTCGTTGCTACCGATTCCATCGTGAAGTCACTATAAAGTGTATGTGCACGACTTGTCAACCATTGTATGGTATAACTAGGCTATAACCTTAGAATGAATAATATGAGAATAAATACATATCGCCAACTGGAACGTTATGCAGTCACACAATGACTTTTCATCTCGTCTCTACTGTGTAAAATAACCTTAAAGGAAACGTTTCCAAGCATCTAATTTCAAGGTCAAAGGCAATGTACTGCATAATGAGTTAACGGCTCGAAAACAACGAGAACAAAACAGAACGCAGGAGGAATGAGCTGCGCTATCCCAGATCAGACAGTCCACGAATTTGCTGCATGTGTGTGATAATTGCGTCCGCCTTGATATAATCTGGTGATGGGTAGAAAGGCGCACCACCCCGCCGAGGTGAAGAAAACAGTTCAACAGCTGAGAAAAGAAAGCCGTAAGAGACGTGGCAAACACCGACGTAGTCTACTTAATACATTTCTTACCTTCCGATAGCTCCAATTCCAGCTCCGCTAGCCTGGCTCTCACCTCCAAGGGAAGGGGTATTGTATCACGGTCCGCCATTCTGTTTTTAAATTACTGGCTATGCCTCTCCTTCGTTTGCAACCCAGACTCTCAGCGCTGTTCTTTCTCCGCACAGCTGCAATGCATAGAGCAGACGAGGAGCCGCGGGCAGACAGAGCGAAATGTTACGAACGAGAAACTGGGGGAAGTGAATTAGGTCTCTCCCTAGTTGAACCCCGCCATGTCCGACTGTGTCCCTCAGTAAGAAATGGTACTGTAATACAAGCGCAATAGCGGACTGTCAGTGCAGCGCGAAGGCTCGCTGCTTCTCCAGCGCTGTTTGTGGCTCTTGTCTCCTTTTGCTGTCACTATCACGTGATCACGAGTGAGCCGAAAACAGCTCTTCAACCCACGGGAGGGCGCTGCAGTTCCCCTTCAGATTTTAGTTCTTGTATCACAAAACACCGTCTGTCTATCGTGAGTTATAATTGCGACTAGTTTACAGTAAGAACCGGTTTTTCCCGTTCGAATGCTATGAAAGATTTGCAATTAATTACTTTGCATTCTGTGATCTTTCTTGGTCAGTCTCACGAAATAATGGATCCGGGTCGCTTTCGTAGTTAGTGGGTATTTTTGGCTTGAGATTCACCTGCATTTGGGCGCTGCTATGCACCGGTTCAAAGTGTGCCGAATGCTAAACTGATCTGTCTATCAGATTTTATTTATTTATTTATTTTTAAATTGTTAATGAAAAATGCACCTCTCAGACAAATATGATGTTGCCATTCTGAAATGGTGAACTTGGGGGGGAAATTAAATTATATTTAAAGTAATAATCTCTAAGATTTTCATTAAAATAAATGTTTGTTAAGTCACTATGTATCGCCGAATTAGGTAACAATGGTGATTGAGCCTATTCTTCTTTTTCTTCTTCTTCTTATTATTATTATTATTATTTATGATTAAAGAACTTGGTGTCTGTGGCGACATTCCCGGGAAAAAATCACAAGCGGCGCATAGTTAGTGACGCGTTTTCCATCGCCCATCAGTGGTTGGTCCGCCAGAGAGGGGAGACAGAGCTAACGCAACAGGCTCGCTCTTGAACTCACTTGTTCGTGAGCGGCGTATTGTTTTTTTCTGGTGTCTGCGTTACAATAACAGAGAAGGGGGGGGGGGGGGGGCGGTTAGGGAACCCTAAAAAGTGTAACATGAGAGGTCATATTATTTGTTGATGTAGATTTCGTATTACGTTTGATGGCAATGTAACGTTACTAAATTACATAGCCTAGCTATTTGCACAGCTAACGCTAGCTACCGGACCATGTCAAGAAAGGCAACATTAGTTTAGACAAAGTTGCGCACAGTAGCCATCTCTCATATCAGGTAACGTTGCGTTAGCTAGCTAGCTAGCTAATGTAATTAACACAATCTAATGTCAGCTAACAATTAGAAAAAGGCTAGCTAACGCTGCCGACCGGTACCAACCTCACAAAACGTCTCTCGAATGCAATGCTACCTTGTTGCAATGTAGCTAACTAAAGGTCAGTTCAGATCAGTGATTCGTAACGAGACTGGATGCAACTTGCAAAATTCCAAGACGTCTGGTTGTAAACGTTCTAAAACTGCACTTGACGATTTGACAAGGTGGGTCTTCTGAGACCCCAGGCAACGGCTTCAGACGCTCTGCAACTAACCAGTTCACACCGCTGCAATTTTTTCTGCGTCATTCTGAAACCGTTTCGTCTCGTTGCGAATCATTGATCTGAACTGGACTTAACGTTACTGTTATTTACACTGCCATCAAGTTCATCAATATATTATATTTACACAGAGCATTAACCCGGGGTATAGGTGGAGCAGAGCCGGGTCTGATTTCTGTGTAAAGATGTCAAGCCGGAGAAAACTAAATAAAAGAATACGGCAGTATAGATTAGCGATGTTATTATATGTACGCTTGCTCATATGTTCCTTCAGCCTTGATGCCATTTTTTTGATGAAATCTCCTTTGTTTTTGTTTTATTGTTCTTGTTCTGATTGCTAATTTAACACCCAGCTCAGATTTATTTTCGAACAGTTTAGCTAGCAAAACTAGAAACACCAGGGGTAACATTTTACAAGGCAGGTGTTTCAAAAATATCACACAACAATCATTCACGAAAAAGACTGTTTATTGTGCACGAGATACATAATTGCACGAGCCACAGCGAATCCCGCAAATTCTTCTCTGCAGTGTAAAGTGTTCATACCGGGCAAAAGGTGGATAAAGAACGTCTGTGGAAATGGATCATCACTAATTCTACCCCAGGTCTGCTACAGCACTTTAACCCAGCTCGGAAGTGTAAAGACAGCTTAAGTTAGCTTAATGTTAGACAATGAATGAGTATGTACATAATGTTACTTTTATAACAACCATTTTTATTCAGTAAATAGTAAGTGTTACAGTTGGCGTGGCCCAGGTGCCAACTGACTGACGTCACACAGGGGACACTGGTTGGATCCGGTTGGATCTCTGGGAAGTGAGGTCCAAAAACACACCTGCAATTACTGCTTTTCGCCATTGGTACCGCCAAAGAGAACGAAAAGGAAATCTTCGAGATTGCTATCTGTTCGGTCCATCTCATCGAAAAAACATACTCCTACTGTATTCCTGGGACAACCAGCTAGAGCTGAATCAGTAGGGCCCGTACCTCGCACAGCTTTCAGCTTGGCCTGCCCTGCCGGTTGACCAGTTTTTTTTATTATCTTGCCTGAGATTCAAAGCTCATTCTTAAATGTAACATAATTACTTTAGTGATGTACAATCCAGAACCTCAAGTGTCAGCACTGTTCCACCCCATAGACCCATAAACTCAGGCCAGCCATACATTTGTGTTCAGTTGTTTTTATTTATCTGTATTGTAAAGATGAGGGGGGAAGAAGGCTGTGGATATAATGGCGTTGTTTACAAATTATTATATTGTAGTTTATATTTAACTTTTTAAAGTTTATCCGAGTGTAAGAATTTTTGAAGTGGTCATCCATGACTTCCTGTTCCACTGTGCTACAAATATGAGGTGTTGCATATGCAAGGCTTCCCAAGTCATTAATCAATATAGGGAAGGTCAGAGAACACACAAATGAGACGAGGCAAAAGGTTATTGACCTTTGACCTGACCATAAATAACTTCAGAAGTATCTTTACACAGGGAGGATAACTTCAAAGTACTAAATGCAGGGGTGTCTATAATTGTGACATCTTTTTCAGAATAAATTATTTTGAGTTAATTTTTTTTTTTACTCTGAGCATATTGCTGAGTATAGAAATCATTTGATTAAAAATTAAGTTAATTCCATCTAGCATTCAAATAGAATTAATGGAATTGAGGGTGCCGATAATTCTATATGGTAATGCATGGTGCTGTTGCCCTGTCACCTAATGTGAACACTCCATTTTTGGTGTTCTGTGATGTGTTGGGGTGCTGTCAGTCCAAGTTCACTCTCATGGTAGTGTACACCCCCTTTGTACAAATCTATTAGATATAATAGCATAGTACCCTGGGGTTGTTCCATATTTCTTTCAGGCCACTACATGTGCAATACTTACCACCATAATCATCTAGTTTTTAACCCATTTTCATTACTGTTCTCTTCCATGGGACTTATGCAAGTTTACCCCCTCCCTGGGTTCACAAAATGTTCCATCCTGACCATCTCTTCAACCAGGAGGCCTAGATGCATTACCTTGCCCCTACTTATCTGCTATTAATATACATTTCATTGCTTGAACTTTTTATTTTACCAGCTGGTTTAGTACCTCAGGCTATAGTCAACCAAACCACTTTGTCTATTTGCTCAGATGGTTTCCCCATTACTCCCCTATTACAATTTAGCTTATTTTCAATGATTGACACTGAGCCAGCCAGCAGAGGAAGTTCCTCCAGAGATTTCTTCCCATCAGAGTTATATCTTGTCCCTGTTCAAGTATTTCTTTATAGTGAGTTTATAACCTGGCTTTCTGGATTTTTGGGGGTTCAGGCACAGTCTGTATATTGTTTTATATTGTAATAAAACAAGTTGCATGTGATTAAAGTGAAGATTCTCAGCTATTATTAAAGGGTATATTATATGTTTTGTATTTACCATATAGAAATTACAGCCCTTTTTATACATAGGTTTATACATGTACAGGCCAGGTAGAGCATCACCAGACACTTACCACATGGTGATGTCTATGTGTCAGACTTCAAGCAGTCATTGCATGCAATGGATACGTGACAGTGCACTAAATGTGGCTACTTTCATTTACATAACAGTAATATGTCCCAAACATTATGGGATATTGCCTTGCGAGGAGGTGGTTCTGGGTTTGAGTTAGGTATACTCCTGCCATTGCCCTTGACCACTGCCCTCAGAACTGAAGTTGGTCAAGGACAAATTATGACAGATGTTCAATAAAGTATATCTTAGACCTTATTTCTAAACAGTGAACCCAAAGTGTATAAAGAAACAGGTAATATACCCTTCAATAAAAGCTGAGATTGTGCAGTTTAACCATAGGTAATTTTTTTTACAAATCTAAAATTGTGGAGTGCTGTGCCAAACAAGGAAAAATGTCTTTAACAATATGGAGCTCACTGCAGCAAATTGGCTTGGCGCTCAAAACCAACACATTATCGCACTTAAAAAGAAAAACAAACACACATTATGGTTTCTTTGTCCATGTACTGAAGTCATACCAGACTAGCAGACGTGTTTTGGCGTTCAAGCCAACTATCATCCATTAGCTATTCCCTGAATGAAAATATGCTAATGGAGTGACTCTAACACAAAATAAAGGGAGCCGTTCTGCCAAAAAAATATTTTCTATGCTGCAATGAAAATACAAAGTTTTACATTTGTCAGTAAATACTGAAATCATTTCCTTCAGAAGTAGGCTATTTTACTTACAGATTTTGTGTCCTGGAAAGCAGAACTCATTCAAAAGGTCTATAGCCTACACTATATGCCTGTAGTGCTGGCTAAAGACTTACAGTGGGCTCCAGAATTATTGGCATCCTTGATAAATATGCACAAAAAATGCTAAACTAAAAAATAATACAGTTATTGACATAAGCTTTATTTTCCAACATGTGTAAACTAGCATGCTTGATTAATGATTAATGAAGTCTTTTAAATAAAAAAAATATTTCCCCAAAAAACAGGTTCCACAATTATTGGCACCCCTGGTTTAATACTTTGTGAAAACACCCCTGGCAAAGATGACAGCCATGTGTCTTTTCCTATAATTTGTGATAAGGTTAGAGAATTTGACCATTGCTCCATGTAGAACTTTTCAGAATCATTGATATATTTGGGTTTGCGCTTATGGACCCCCCCTCTTCAGTTCAGACCACAGGTTTTTGATGGAATTTAAGTCTGGAGACTGAGATGGCCATTGGAATACATGGATGTTGATTTCACTTAAGCATTTCTGTTTAAATTTTGATATTTGATTGGGGTCATTGTCCTGCTGGACAATTTACCTATGACAAAGTCCTAGCTTCTTAGCAGAGACAACCAAATTTTCTGCCAGAATTTCCTGGTACTTTGTTGAATTCAATGTGCCATTGATCTAAAATAGTGCACCGGGACCACTGCCAGCAAAACATCTCCAAAATATCAATGACCCACCTTCATATCTGACAGTAGGTATGAGGTGCTTCTCCTGTATGCATTCCTCTTTTGCCGCCAAACATGTTGATGGTGTGTATGGCCAAAACTTTCAATTTTGGTCTCATCTGACAATAGCACTCTCTTCCAGTCATAATTCCAAAGAGGTTTGGTAAGCTCCAGATTCTTGGTTTTGTTTATTGTGCTCAGTAAGGGCTGTCTTCGTGCCACCCTTCCAAATAGTTAGTTGGTATGGAGGTACCATTTTATGTTTTTTTTTAGACTTGTTGACCACAAGAAACAAACCAATCTCTGCAATTCTTAAACAGTGATCCTTGGGTTATTAATGGCCTCCCTCACCATCTTCCTCACTGTCCATGGGGACACCATGCACTTGCTTCCTCTACCTGGCAAATTTGCAACCATTCCATATGTTTTACACCTTTTTATTATTGCCTTTACAGTGCTAAGTGGTATGTTTAACCGTTTATGTCTTTTTTGTACCCATTACCAGACTTGACGATAAATTACCATCGGTCTCTTCTGAATTGACAGTTATTTGGCTTTTCACATGCTGATGGATGACAAAGAGATTTTGTATGCTTGTTACCTCATTCTTATTCTCTAGTGAAACTGGAAGTGATGGAATGACACAATATAGTTCCTTTAGACTGAGATGAACTAAATTAAGTAAAATTGTATTGCCAATTTCATTTTGTGTGATTTTACTTAAAATAATTGTTAGGGGGGGCAATAATTATGGTACCTATGGTTTTCAGAAAAAAATAAATTACTTAATAAAAAAACATTGAAGCATGAGAGTAAATGTATTGAAATAAAAGTATATAGTTTCTCATATGTTTGAACATAACATATAGATTATTATCTGTGTCATTTATTATATGCAGCCTTTTTTCTTCATTTTTATTAAGGGTGCCAATAATTCTGGAGCCCACTGTATATCTGAGATATCACTATTATGATTCTGGGTAAACACTGGTGCTATAAACAAAATTACCATCATGACTATTGTCATTACTTTAGTATGTTGGGTCTGCCACGTCATACTAGCACAGAACTAGCGCTAGCCAGAGGCCCATCTCTAATTACTAATAAACTACAGATGCCTGATGGCTCGGGGTCATCCAGGGAATCCTAACACTACCATGTCCCATGCAGGCACAGTCAATGAGTGATGTTTTGGCCATAAGACTCATCCTGTGTCTGTACCAACCTCCTTTACCAATGGTGCCACTTGAGGGCCCCTTGATTTATTGATTGATTTATTGCCTGTTGTGTCAAATTTAAATCCACCAATAGTAGGCCATCATTGAGGGGCACCCCTTCACTGTTTTAATAGTCAACATCTCTCTCTCTCTCAGATCTAAGATTGTACATTATTTCTGGAGAAGGCAGATGGGACATCTATCAGAGTGAGAGTAATCTCACAGCCTGAGCAGAGTCCAGGGAGAAAATAGCATAATGCAAGTAATGCCATGACGCCCCTACTCTATCTAAAAATATTGGAACAGCTGCTAACATCTGTTACCCTGTGTCACGATAGAAATACTCACAATTCACTTGTTAGCTGACTCCATCAAACAGCTGAGCTTTGAGTTTTACTAAAGTAATTTCTAGCCAAATTAATTCTTAACATGCGCTATGATAATTGTGATATTTGACAATGGGAAGGGGGAAAATGTGGGTTGGTTTGGGTCAATGTTTGCATCATTATGAAATTCTGTTGAGTCTGTAGGCGTTCTGGAAAGTTTGATGGCTAATAAATTTTATCGATACTATACTTTCTTTGTCTTTCTTAGCCTATACTGCAGAATAGGAGTAGCCTAGTACTTGTCATTGTATTGTCCATTCAGCATTCTGTATTCAGTGCATAAACTGTAGCCTAGTAATCACAATTTAACTTTTTAAAATCTTACAATACAACTACTTAAAGTGCAATCCCACTAGGCTATTCAATGTACCGTAACCACAGTCTAAAAACTATTCCCTGAATTACTCATAGTCTGATCATCCCCAGCATTCTGAAGGTGGCATAATATGAAAACAGTCTGCATTTTCATGGTGGCCTTGCAGCTGTTGCCTCGAGACTCACAGAGAAGGGCTTGTCCGTGACTGGGCAGGCGAAGCCCGCAGGGCATGCAGTTGCTATGGAGACATGGCGGCTCTTTCAATTATCCATCTTGGAGGCCCGCACTCTCCACGCGCCACCTTATCATAGTAAACTCTGTCAAACCCTTCCATCCATCTTTGAAGAAGCCCATTGTAACAATCCTTTCAGGCTTAGACTGGGTTGTGTAGTCCTTTTAATCAATCAAGAGGATCGCTGTCTTTAAGACCCAGACTCCCACATGTTGGTGGCCCCTGTCGTCATCTGCAGCAGGCCCAGATGAAGAGGCATCCAATGAATTTTTAGGGTACAGGAGGTCAGAGCAGTAGGCCAAGCCAACTCAGTTTTGGGGTGAAAATCACAGGATGCATGGTTTCAGGTATAAACAGCGGTTTGCTGAATTTAGGAGTACTTCTGCAAATATAAAAAAAATAAAAAATACATTTTCTTTATAGAACCCAGCCACAGTGGCTGGCTTAACAAAAAGTTCAGAGCAATGGCTGACCTTCTGAAGTGTCTACAGTAGAACAATTTGCCAGTCACAGCCAAAATGACCTAATGTGTAGTTCTTTTTGTGTTTGTACAGTTGATGTCGAAAGTTTACATACACCTTAGCCAAATCCATTTAAACTCAGTTTTTCACAATTCCTGACATTTAATCCTAGTAAACATTCCCTGTCTTAGGTCAGTTAGGATCACAACTTCATTTTTAGAATGTGAAATGTCAGAATAATAGTAGAGAGAAGGATTTATTTCAGCTGTTATTTCTTTCATCACATTCCCAGTGGGTCAGAAGTTTACATACACTCTGTTTGTATTTGGGAGCATTGCCTTTAAATTGTTAAACTTGGGTCAAACATTTTGGGTAGCTGTCCACAAGCTTCTCACAATTAGTTTCTGGAATTTTGGCCCATTGCTCCTGACAAAACTGGTGTAACTGAGTCATGTTTGTAGGCCTCCTTGCTTGCACACGCTTTTTCAGTTCTGCCCACAAATTTTCGATAGGATTGAGGTCAGTACTTTGTGATGGCCACTCCAATACCTTGACTTTGTTGTCCTTAAGCCATTTTGCCACAACTTTGGAAGTATGCTTTGGGTCATTGTCCATTTGGAAGAGCCATTTGCAACCAAGCTTTAACTTCCTGGCTGATGTCTTGAGTTGTTGCTTCAATATAACCACATAATTTTCCTTCCTCATGATGCCATCTATTTTATGAAGTGCACCAGTCCCTCCTGCAGCAAAGCACCCCCACAACATGATGCTGCCACCCCCGTGCGTGACGGTTGGGATGGTGTTCTTCGATTTGCCAGCCTCACCCTTTTTCTTCCAAACATAATCATTGTCATTATGGCCAAACAGTTCAATTTTTGTTTCATCAAACCAGAGGACATTTCTCCAAAAAATAAGATCTTTGTCCCCATGTGCAGTTGCAAACTCGCTTTTATGGTGGTTTTGGAGTAGTGGCTTCTTCCTTGCTGAGCAGCCTTTCAGGTTATGTTGATATAGGACTCATTTTACTGTGGATATAGATACTTTTGTACCCGTTTCCTCCAGCATCTTCACAAGGTCCTTTGCTGTTGTTCTGGGATTGATTGGCACTTTTCGCACCAAAGCACATTCATCTCTAGGAGACAGAATGCGTCTCCTTCCTGAGCGGTATGACGGCTGCGTGGTCCCATGGTGTTTATACTTGTGTACTATTGTTTGTACAGACGAACATAGTACCTTCAGGTGTTTGGAAATTGCTCCCAAGGGTGAACCAGAGTTGTGGAGGGCCACAATTTTCTTTCTGAGGTCTTGGCTGATTTCTTTTGATTTTCCCATGATGTCAAGCAAACAGGCACTGAGTTTGAAGGTAGGCCTTAAAATACATCCACAGGTACACCTCCAGTTGACTCAAATAATGTCAATTAGCCTGTCAGAAGTTTCTAAAGCCACGACATTTTATGGAATTTTCCAAGCTGTCTAAAGGCACAGTCAACTTAGTGTATGTAAACTTCTGACCCACTGTAATTGTGATATAGTGAATTAAAAGTGAAATGATCTGTCTGTAAACAATTGCTAGAAAAATTACTTGTGTCATGCACAAAGTAGACGTCCTAACTGACTTGCCTTCAACCAATGTAAGTGTATGTAAACTTCCGACTTCAACTGTATATAGTTATAATCTTAAGTTGAACCATTCAATAAATGTGTGCCATTTAACACAATTAGCATTGTGTAGCCTAGCAGCGTTTTCACCAGGTAGCGTGTAGGCTAGGTATAGGCTACCATGTGAATACCACGGCTTGCCACTTCACGCCACCACTGCTCAGCCTGAGGCACTACCACATCCTTTCAGCTTTAATTCACTATATCAGAACTCCAGTGAGTCAAAAGTTTACATACACCAAGTTCACTGTCACAGTCTGGAAAATTCAAAAAATTGATGCAATGACTTTTTAGAAGCTTCTGATTGGTCAATTGGCATTATTAGTAATTAATTGGAGGTTAATTGGCACATGTGGCTGGATTTAAGGGCCTACCGTTAGAGCCACTGCCTTGTCGCCCTTGATACCATGGGAAAATCCAAGCAATTCAGCCAAGACCTCAGAAAACACTGGGGTGGTAGAGCAAGGTACTTAACCTGCGCAGCTTCAGTATATATCCAGCTGTATAAATGGATGCAATGTAAAATGCTATGTAAAAAAGTTCTGTAAGTTGTGTTGTGCTCTGGATAAGAGCGCCTGCTAAATGTAATGTAATAAAAAAAATTGTGGAGCTCCAAAAGTCCGGTTCCTCATTAGGAGCAATTTCCAAACAACTGAAGGTACCACGAGCATCTGTATAAACAACTGTATGCAAATATAAAAATCTTGGGACCACACAGACACTGCATCGTTCAGGAAGAAGGCACAAATTAACTCCCAGGGCTGAACGAACTTTGGTCCAAAAGGTTCAACTGAACCCAAAGACGACAACAGTTGAAAGGTGGAGGCATCAGGTACCAAGGTACACTCCTCCAAAAGGCTTGGTCTTTGTCCTGGTGAACAAAGACCAAGCCTTTTGGAGGAGTGTTCTCTGGTCAGATGAAAACAATTGGCCAAACCATAATGATCAGCACTATGTATGGAGGAAAAAGGGTGAGGCTTTTAATCCGAAGAACACTATCCCAACTGTGAAGCATGGAAATAGCAGCATCATGTTGTGGAGGTGTTTTACTGGAAAAGGGACTGGTACACTTGAGAAAATAGATGGCATCATGGGGAAGGAAGATTATTTAGAAATACTGAAGCAACACCTCAAGACATCAGCTAGAATGTTCAAACTTGGCCGCAAGTGGGTCTTCCAGCAGGACAATGATCTTAACCATACCTCCAAAGTTGTAGCAAAATGGCTTAAAGACGACAAAGTGAAAGTATTGGAGTGGCTATCAAAACCCTGACCTGAATCCCATAGAACTGAACTGAAAAAGTGTGTACGAGCAAGGAGCCCCACAAACCTGACTGAGGTACACCAGTTCTGTCAGGAGGAATGGTCAAAAATTCTTGTAAGTATTGTGAGAAGCTTGTGGAAGGCTACCCCAAGTGTTTGGTTCAAGTTAAGCAATTAAAAGGCAATGCCACCAAATTCATGTATGTAAACTTTTGACCCACTGAAAATCTGATATAGTAGATAAAAGCTGAAATAAATCTGTCTCTTAGCTATTATTTTGAAATGACCTCTTATGGAAATTAAGTATATACCATATATTTCCTGTGTTAAGTCAATTATGGTAACATGAAATGTGTGGAGTTGTGAAAAATTGAGTTTGAATGTCTTTAGCCTAGGTGTGTGTAAATGTTTGGCCTCAACTGTAACTCCTTGACCATCAGCTACCAAACAAACTTTGGAATTAGATGGCCAAAAATGGGTGTTGATAAGGTCCAATATTTGCAAACCCTATGGTATGTATTTCCATTATTCAAGAACGTTAACGCAGGTAAACGCTAAAATCCTTTCGTCATAGTGTATTTTTAGATTCTAAATTCAGGTCTTCGACCGAGTCAGACATAACCTATATAGGAAGACAGAAACTCACACCGTGTCAAAACGATTTGAAACGGTGCATTTTCTCCAAAAAACCCAAGGCGGAAATTCCACCACTCTCCCCTTACACAATATAAATAGCATATACAATTATTTTAAGTAGTAGCCAATAAATACCTTTACTGAAATATATTTTCAAATGAATTATGCAAATCATGGCGCATACCTCATCGCTATGCCAACAATAGCCTACCGCCGAATAACTGCTTACAGCGTCTGAACGGATTTACCTTTTAGCAACACAATAGGATGCTGTATTTTTTTATTGCCCATTTGGATGAATTACAACGTATTTACGTTGTATATATGCGCGTTTAGAAATGATTGAAACTGGTATGACGAATGGACACTGCAGAAAAAATTTAAATCACGCTGCAAGATGCATATTAGCAGGATAACATAAAGCCGTGGTGACCCTTGTTTATGTTTTCACGCACAGTGCCCCGTAGTGGTAAAAAGCTATCATTGCAACAATCGGATTAAACTACTGCATTGTTAATGACCATGTTTTAAAACAAAAACGGATTCCTTAGCAAGGAAATAAAAACACGCTATCTAGCCCCAAATAATAATAATAATAATAATAATAATAATAATAATAAATAATAATAATAATAATAATAATAAATGTTTAGTTGTAGTAGTAGTAGCCTATTATACATCGCCATGTTCCAACTAGGGAAAGGCCCGCGGGCAAGGATTTACCGTCATAGTTCCAAGAAGGTGACTAGTTAAGTAGGCTGCGACTTTCAGAAACAACAGTATTCAGGAACAGTGCCTAAATCTTTATTTCTTTCAGTAAGCTACATGTTTTTCCAAAGTAGACTGTTTACATCCCGACACAAGAGAAACGTAAATTATTAATAGCTGACATGTACTCTTGATTCCAGTCTTGATGAAAAAAAGCCCTGGTTAAGACATTCATCAACAACGGTTACTGCAGTTAACGGGAATTGCCAATTGTCCACTGCAGTAAGTGTGACGTTACAGTTAAAAACAACTTTAAAATACAGTATCTTGGTACAGACAGTCCGGTAGGCTACGCATCAGTACATTCCGCTGGTGAATTTTAACACAGCGTAACTTTCTTAATCATGGTAAATTTACGAGCTTACCCCCACGAAAATGCATGGTGGTGCCAACTTATCAAATAATTGGACCAGGCAAATTAACCGGGATGGTGGAGATTCGCTTGATATGTGGTAAACAGATAATGGTCGTAAAATAGAACCGTCAATAAAATAAAAAAAAAGGCATATAGCACAATGCTTTATTGGGAAACAACCCTTTCAGACTTAAGTAGCATCGTTCGGCCAAACTATTCCCACCTCCTTCCTACAGTCCATTTTACTTTTTAGCAATATCTTATGACAATGATATCTTTCATAAATGAATCATTGTTCATGTCGTTTTGAAAACTATATTTATTTGTTAGCTTTATTTTTGTTTTCCCGTGAGATTAATTAACCCTACAGACACCAACCAAGTGTGAAGCATGATTTGAATGCAAAAAGTATTAAAATCCATACTTCCTGTACTGACACTTTCAGGACAACAGATTGGCATACATAAACATTCAACACAACAGCAATTTCTGACTTGATAAACCAAGGAAAACATACCGGTTGATGACCTGCATGTAAGGAATTTGAACCCGACTGTAGCCATTGCCTGCCATAACTGACAACAATGTAGTTACTGTTGAACTGGTTTTGTCAACTGCCAAATTGCAAATGCTAAGATGGAAAGCAGTTGTCCATCTTTACTGCGAAGCTGCGTTAAGTCCCAAGTGAAATTAAAAGTTGTACGTAATGCAGACAATCAGAAAACCATTTCCATTCTGAAACAAGTGTTCACGCTGACGTGGATTAAAAGTGATCAACATACTTATAGTTCACAATAAATTTTGTGGGAATGACCTTTTCCCCTTTTATTTTTAACCACGCTAAATTGAGAGTAAAGTAGAACGTCTGTTTTCTGTTAAGACCGAAAGTAAATATTTTATGGGAATTTAAGGTAAACCTTAGGACAGTTTAATCGAAAAATTTATCCACTGAGCCATCTGCCACCACGAGCCAGGTCTTGCGTTCTGATATTACAATGGAATGAGACATTAACACGTTTTAAAATTACAATCAAACCTCCTGTTGCGCACATCACAATGTAATGGTAGACTACTCAACACACCAAATAAAGAAAATCAAACCACAACATTTAGGTTTTAATCTACATCCAGCTCAACAGCAACATTAATATTTATTTTCAATGAGATCAATATTTTTTTAGTTCATTTTAAGGTATCTCTTATATTTTTTTCTGATTATTTACAACTGTACAAGCAAAAGCACACACTTCCAAGTGCACATATTTAATACAGTATTGACTATTTGCATTTACAGGAATTGTTTTTCCCCAAAACAAACTAAAACAAAAGTGAAAACAAAAAGTCAAAAGCTTTTCTTGTATTATATTACAAAAACGTCATTTTCTGCTATACTTGTACTTTTTTTTTAGACCAAGTAAGACCAGTGACAGTAGACATGCCCATGTGTACTATGTCACTCTTGGTAACCCTTTTGGGAGTTGAAAAGCAAAAAACTAAGCTGTCTTATATAAAAGTTAAGGCAAAGTCATTTTCAAGTTTAAATAAAATTCAAGTTTTCAAATGCTGGATGAAAAAGATGTATTTGTATATCCATAGAGGTTTTTAAAAAAAAAACTAAACAAAAAAAACCAAACAAAAAAAAAAAACGCTTGTTTAAATAATACCTTCTTTTTTTTTTGGAATAAACAGCATTTTTTATTGAGCTCATGCAGTGCATGGTTCAGATAACACCATTATGGAGGGAGGGTTCAAATAAAATCAGTATTTGAATCAGACTGCCAAACCAAGTGCACTGCAGTACTTTTCAATCCTTAAATTATTCCAAAAGAAAAATGAGATCAATCGTGTAACGCTTGGAGAACAAAATATCTGCCCCGATTCGATGTTACAGAAGGGAATCCGTTCTTGCAATCTAGGCACTTAGCCAAATAGTCCATGGAACCAGGGCTCACTATTAATTCAGAGTGAGTGAGGGAGACCTGGATAACTACAGGCAGGAGGAAGAGCAGAGACTAACCTGAAATGCAAAGCAAAGGGAAGGTTCAGACTCCACCATTCAGCCGTACCGACACCCAACATTATCAGAACTACTGAAGGGAGGAAGGACCCCCACCCTTCTGGAAGAAACCCATCTCACTTAATGTCTTACACCTTTGAGCAATGCCCCACGCCACCAATTAAAAAAAGAAACGTCTGTGCACGACAGCACACTTGAGCCAACCGCACAAGGTGACTGCGCTGGCAAGTAAGCACTTGGAGCCGATTACTTGAACCAAACCTTTCTCCTGCACACAGAGGTTTTCATACGGCTTTGAGAAAGACCTCATATCTTACACTGTTGGCATTCTAACTACATGCCTGTAAATGTGCACTACGAAGAAAAAAAAAAAGTGCCCCATTGAGGTTGAACCAAAGCAGTGCAACAGGAGGCAGTTCGCCTACAAGACAAGATGGATCCCTCAGTCTTCTTCAGCAATCAAATTAAGGATGAATGACAAAGAACGTGAAAGCTCCTCCAGCCAAAAACTGCAACGACGACACTTCAGGATGTGGACATGATTCCGGAATTGACTTCCAACTGACCCTTTGGCTGGATCCAGATCTGAAAACGTCCACACAGTCTAAGCAGCCACAACAATCATTCCAACCCTTTACAGTCACCAGACAGCATATTTAATACTCCTGAGGGGTAAAGTGTGGTGCGAGAGGTGGCCAGTACTAGATCTTAAAGCTGAAGGGAGCCATATACACACAGGTAAACAGGGTAGATATTGGACTCCGGCCAATACCAATCACCTGTAGCATGCAACAACAAAAAAAAAAGGTTAAAACTGGCACGGTCCACAAGTTTGGTTCCCTTTAACTTCACTATATAGATTCATTTCAGGGATTCAATTTCATTACAGTGCTTTGTGAACCTAAAGGTGCCAGTGTCATCCCATGTAGATTCCATGCTTCAAGTGGCCTGAGAGTACCAGATTAACAAAAAACACTCCAGACAGGCTCTTCCAGATACCTCTTCATCCTGGCTTTGCCTTTAGATGTGGATACCAAGTAGCAGTCAATCATCGCTGTGCAGGGCAAGATTTGGGATTTGCTGTGGTATACACAGAGGTCTTCCTCTGATGCTGCCGGCCCCCACCTTCCACCTGCCTCATGAAACTATACATCATGTGCTGGTCACTTACGGATGGCCATAGGTTCTACAGCCGGTCAAGACTTGTGTAACAAGGAAAGCGGTGGGGGGGGGGGGGCAAAAAACCTTTCAATCATGTCAGCCAGCTTGGCTCCACGATTTGAATTTTAATACAAAATCTGAAGTAAAACATATGGCCTTCTCAGGAATAATCAACAGCCTGTTTCAAAGAGCAACTCAAAACAAAACAATTAAAATAAAATAAAAATGAGGGGTTGATCCAATTCCATTCCCAGCAAGTGTGCTTTGTTAACTCTGTGAGCTCTATTTCTGGCTTAGCTGTTTCTGGAGGGGGTTTTCCTCAGCCAGTGGACCAGTTGATTCATACATACCACTGCTACCACAACCAGAGAAAGCTCCAGATAACACTACATGAAGCCAAACAGAGGGGGGCCTTAAATAAATAAGTAAAATAATGACTGTGCTCTACATGCTAAAAGTGCTCTTGTTTTGCAAGGCTGTATCCTGGGCGGTGCCCTCTGTGCTGACGAGGTTGACCTTGGGGTGGGGTGGGTGGGGTGTGTCGATTAGCCCTCACATTCTCTGGGTTTCACGCAGCCTCGCAGGTTATCGTGGAGATTTGGGGTGGGTGCCCAGGTCACTGTTAGGACGGTCGGGGGGCGGGGAGGTCCGCCGCCCTGCCCCCGCCGGTCTCTTGGATTCCCTGGGCCAGCCTGGGTACTTGGGCTCCGCCCTCTCTCCGGCTGGGGTATCGGTCGGTGCGGCAGCAGTCGGCCTGGCGTCTCTTGCCGGCTGCACCACAGGCCCGTCTTTACCGAGCCTCTGGCAGATCTCTGCGTAGCTGGGTTTCCGAACCTCCTAACAATTGTGAACATAGTAAACTCACTGATAAATACAATAATTTGGGGGAATCACTGCGTACTGCATAAGTGAATAAATAATAACTGTCTTGGGAAAATCCCAAGGTAGGAGGAGGGCCTTTGGGCTGCAGTTCAGGGAACAGGTGGCCGTTCATTCAGATCAGATTCCTTTAACAATTGGAATCAGGATTAATTATGATCTACTTTCAGTACAGCATTTTTTTGAACAATATATTTCAGTGATGGACAGTTCTTTTGTTCTCGCCATTTATATCAAACACAATTTAATGTTTATCAAGTGTCAAACCATGCTTTTTATATCATGGAAGTAATAATACCATTTCATTTAATGCTCTCGCCTTTTTGAGTCAACAAGAAACTTGTTCAGGCATGACAGCATACGGCATGTCCAGGTTTATAGCCATTTGGTTGACTGGTCGGTTTAACTCTGAGATCTGTGTCAAAGAGGTTCTCCTGTACACCTTGTCAGAGTTGCCAAGGCACAGGTCGGACCTGACTAACTGCCATCTGCCTTTCCACGCATTTCATTTCCTGCCACTTGTGTATTAATTGGGGTATGAATGAGACAAAGCAAACTAAGCACGCAGAGAAAGAAGCCGTGTTCTCTCACCACAGGTGCCCCGTTGACCTGGACTGGTTTACTGGTGGCGACGACGGCTGCAGGTATTCGCTCCATAGGGGGCTGAGTCTCCTTCCGATTGGCCTCTGCTGGGACCTTCGGCTCCCTGCAAAACAACACCACCAATCATCACATACTAAGCTTCGATTAACAGCGACAGGCCCGATTTCAGCATTTCCGCACGACGTGATTCATTTGCTAGGCAGACGCCCTTATCAAGGGCCACTTACACAAGCTTGCGTTCCCGCAGCTGGGTGCGTACTCAAACTATTAGCCTTAGGTCGTTCCTTCTGTCATAGCAGCAAGCAACTAAGGATAAAAAAAACAGACTTGCGAACGCGCAATTGGGAACCAAGTGCTGTTCAAATCGTGCCTCGTCATTGCAGATACAGCTTCCCACACCGTACATGTGTCTCCGTTGACGCCAATGTATTCTGTAGTCATAAGCACACCGTCAGATGGTGCTGGGCTGAAGTGGAGTCCAGAAAACTGAAAAGTACAGCCTGCTCTCTTCTCATATTTAGCACATACAGGCAGTCCCCAGGTTATGAACGAGATCCGTTCCTAAGTCTGTCTTTAAGTCAAATTTGTAGGTAAGTCAGAACAGGTACATACGGTTCTTATTTAGTGTCAGTTATTCTTGCTAAATTTCTGACCAATGATTTGCTTTAAAAGCTTAATATTTTGCCATTTTAGGCTTGGCCCATTTTTTTGCCCAGGAGTGTATATATTTTATTATATATAAGCCGAGCAAAGTTTTCATGAGCGTCACAAAGTATTGCGTGTGTTCGTTATTACAAACCACTGTATTTAACTAAAATGTATAATATAATAGGCCTTATGGCAGTCCGTTCGTAAATACGAGTTGTCCGTAAGTGGGACGTTCTTAACCCGGGTACTGCCTGCATATAAAGACAATATCTACCAAGAACAGGGCGGGTTCTACTGGGGGGCCAGCCTAAAACAGTCATTGTCCGTAACTGAGAGTGACATTGTTGAAATGCGCATGCACGGCTAATACACACTAGTCGAGTAGGTGTCGGAATGCATCTACACTTATTTTTGAACCTCCATTAAACGCAAGAAGCCTACTCTTACTGTCTACAAAAGTATTTCAGCATGTTCAAGGCACAGGAAATCAGAGGACAATTTGGATAACAAAACACCAAATATTTCTTATAGATAGGTAACTTTAGTGATATCATGCTAGGAATTAAGTTAACGTTAAATAGATTTGATAGCTAAAGCTAATTTAATTAGATCTGATTTAGCTAGCTAGCTAATGTTGGCAACAATATAGCAATTACAAACCAAAAAACAGTTGCAAGCAGCAGCGCTGGCTTGACACGCTTAACTTATCACTAGTCTCAATTTTTTTCAGCTCTCTTGTATGGCATTCATTTGGCTGTTCCGATTGGAAAATTGGTGACATGATGCATATACTTTGGGCTTTTTTCCCCACAGATCAACAGATCTTCTTTTTTAGCCACCCAAAAGGATGTTATCATAGGATAGTTGTAAAGTAGACTATCTATCTGGTGCTTGAAAATGTGATAAGACTGGTTACGTGACTGAAAATATGATTGCTTCTGTGAAATAAAGATGTTTGGAATCTTCGAATCTGCTGAGCACAGGAGTGTGGGCCAACATAAGCTGCACTGTCTAAATCAGTGCAAGCACAGACATTTTGACATTTTGCATAACAGAAGCTACATTTGGGGCCATGACTTTAAAAAAATATATATTTGCCAGAATCTATTGTCCAATTTAGGTTTAGGGTCTTATTGAGTCTCAGTGAGTAAGGGTCATCTGGAATGTGGGGGAAAAAAAGGATACAGTGCCATTTATGGCCATAAAGTCAAGCACTTCAGTTTCTGGGAGAGATTGTTCCCCCTGCTAGTACCCAGGGTCCAACTGAACTAGGCTTGCCTAGTCTTATCAATTAATACTAATACATGCATCTTCATGCTGTGATCATACCATTAAAAATTCATAAGCACAAAAAACTCAGTCCTGCATGCAGCCAGAAAGCACAGCTTTCTCCTGTATTCCAAATCTTGTGTGATCAGATGACCCTCTGCTTTACTTATGGAGAAAAGATGACCGTCAGTTCCGTCGCAGTTTGCAGATTTTGAAGTCGTTCATTGGGCAGCGGCCATTTAATTTGCATTTTTGAATAAAAGAGTTCAACAGCAGGTAAGTGGCGCCAGATAGGGGCGACACTCACTCAGGGGAGCAGGGTGGAGAGGAGGGGCCCTCTAGTCGGTGGAGGGCTGGGGTGGTAACAGTCGGGGGCGGCTCTTTGGGGATCCCTGAAGGAGCGCAGTTGGTGCTGGGGTCCAAGTTCACATTCTAGAAAAAGAGGGGAGTAAAGAAGTCAGTGCAGCCCTTTCTCAAATGGGGAAACTTCTGGTATAACTGACACAACATCCAAACGGATGAGAACATGCACAGTCTGTTCACTGAGGACACTGTTGCACAATGTCACCTGGGATGAGTCACCCTTCCATGTGCGCACAGACTCAAAGACCCATCTATTTCCTCTGCCCCACCTGTTTTTTTATGGCCATTTGAGAGGGGGCGGACAGCATGCTAGTTATAGCACTCAGAACATAGAGCAAACATTTTAGGGGTGCGACTGTCCTCGACTGTAGCCGGGTGAGCAACTTGTAAAAAGAAGCGCCAGTTTGTTCCCGAGACAACCTGAGGTCAGCTAGACTTGTATGGTCCCTGGCCCCCACTCTCATCTTGCTATAAATACACTGCCTCCTGAAACGCCTCATGGGCAAACATCACACGCTTACAGGGACGGCAATTATTTTTCATAAATGTCGCATCTTGTTGATTTTGCGCTTGTGATGGGGCAGAGGTTATTGTAACAGGCTCAGGGAGTACTGGAAAAAGAAACCGCTTGTGTTCTTTGTGAATTATCCCAGAACAAAGAAACAATTACCCCAGCTCCCTTGTCCTTCGCGGTTCCTACGACGATGCTGGACAGTTGGCTCTCGCTAATGTCATCGGTCTTGAGCTGGCCAGCAGCGCCAGGCAGAGGGGGGAAGCTGGACAGGCCCAGTTCGAAGCTCGGAGAGGGGGGCTTCTGGGTGGGAGGAAGGGGGGGCGACTGCACGGGCGCCCTCTGTCACACACAAATTCAACCACAGCAACGTCAGGGAAGCTCAGCCCTTCAACCACTCAAGGCCGGTTCAGATTTTAAACCGAAAATGACTGTTTTCACACATTGACAGAAGACATTTTGTGTGGAAAACTACTGAGATTTAACATCTGCTGACTGCTACTGTGCTCTCCAGGATTCAACATGTCAAGTCTTTAAGTCGTTAAAATTATTAGCCAGTGTTTACATGTGGACTAATGTCTTTACTCATTCTAAGATTCTATTTAATGAAACCACATTTCATCTAGCATAAGTTTTTTTTGATCTGATCTGGACTTTACAGTAAGTCTGGACCCCCACATAGAGAAAAAAAACACTATATGCAAATCATATTATTCATACATGGACCAGGCGTTCATAATGAAAATATTGCATTGACAGGAGTTTAACTATGACACCGACAGACTTTATCAACACATAGCACTTCAACATAAGCATGCTGGGAATAGTAATAAGGTCTACAACAGCACAGACAAATTAATTAGAAACAATCACACCTTCAACTGGGTGAGAAGGTTGTTATACAAACAAGACCAGGTCAAACCTAGTTTATGGCTGGACCAAACCGGCCGACCAATGGTGTAACTTCATCACTCAGTCACTCAGTCACAGACATGCGCGGTGTAACTTCATCACTCACTCAGTCACTCAGTCACAGACACTCGCATTTATGCTGCTGTTGCGGTCCAGCCAAAAAACAGACAAAACAAACTCCCGCCAAATAAGAAACCAATTTTCAAATGAACACTACCTATCCGAGACATTGTAACATGCACTGTACTTACTGTAAACTTGTCCTCCCTCTTCTTTCTATACCCATAAATGTTTTTCCTCAAGAAAACAAAAACAGTTGAATGGTTAATACACATCCTTTCTTGCGCTATTCTGTATCACAGATTTTCCATTTGTTACAATTTGTTCTCCTGCCCATTAGATCCAAACACAGAACTTGCATCCAAAACAGAAACCTTTCTAACAGAAGTAGTGAGATCCATCAAGTTCATCAAGGTTACAAACCCTATTCTTTTGTTAATTCTAATCAAAACCGTAGCAAGCCAGATGGTCAACATCCTGAGACAATGCTTGGCTGTAACTTGTGGACATGTCTGTGCCTACTGGCTGAAGTGGAGGCAGGAGGTCTGTGCCTATTGGCTGAAAAAGAGGCAGTAGTTACCTTCCCCTGCCCATGCTAGGTGAGAAGTCAGCATTGATTGGCTCCAACCGTCCTGTCGTCCCACTGTCCCGCCTGGTGTAAGCCATTGTGTTGGGTAACCTTGTCCTGCTCTGGCCTGGGGGCCGGGTCTGGGGCCCACGCACCCCATTCAGAACACGTTCTGGGAAGTTGAAGATGGCGGGGCTTTCCAGGAGCCCAGAGCTGCGGTCCACATTAGGTAAAGTGGGCTGCAGGGGAGTCTTACTGTGGTTCCTGTGAAACAAAACCACATTGCTTAGCTGCTTAAGGAAAATGAGAAAAGCAGCAATGTAGCTACTTCACAGTCAGGCTTGGTTTTAAACTGCAATAGTGAAATCTCAGGTTAATGGACAAATCCCAACACAGCTTCAAAATATTATTACACTTCACAAGAACAAAGTCAAAGCTACTAAATATAACTGGTGGGATATATCTTGTTCATACTGGCTTACAAGTGCCAAGCCATCACAACTGTGGGAGAAAACAGCTACACAGAGGGGGCGAGAGGAGTTGCTCAAACCTGTTCCTGGGGGAGTACTGCCGGATGGTCAGAGGAGATGTGGCAGGCTTAAAACCAGGAGACGAGGGAAACCCGTTTATGAATCCAGCACTGGGAAATGCAGTTACCTGTTGAACAACATTTGAAACCTCAATAGGAGTCTGTGACAAATGTACAACAACAATGCAAACATCACAAAAAAGTACACAAACAATATGCCATAGTTTAATTCGACACAAACCAGCAACAACAACAAAACCTGGCTTGGCCTAGAAGGGGAGGGTATCCCCAACAGGACATCTCTTGATTACTCGCACAAAAATTGCATGCTCCTATTCCTATTCCTACGCATAATTCAAAGGCATGTCCAAATCAAAGTTCTTGTGAAAGCCTAATCTGGCATTAGAGTTGAACAAGTAGGGAGGAAGTTTCTGGTAGAGGTTGGCCTGGCAGTTATAAGCCACGGTTTTCTAAATGGGCAGTTTAAATGAAATTAGAAAAAAAATGAATCATTTTCTAAATGATTAGAAAGAGAGGGAACAGACCAGAGCTGGGTCCAAGAAGCTATGCGTGGTGGTCCAGGTGTGGGGGCTGATGAGGCTGTAGAGGGGGTACTGCTGCTGGGCACTGTACACGGGGGGCATGTAGAACGATGTGTAGCGCTGCTGGGCCGTCGCGTTTATGCTGGCGTTCATATCCGCCTGCCGGTACCCGTTCTTTGGCAGGAAAGTGTTGATGGCGATTGCCTTTGCTTTTATCCTGGCCTGGGATTTAGGGAAGGGAGAGCAGAGGGAGGAGACAAGACCTAATTTTCCTGGATACGTACATTCTTATTGGTTAAAAAGTAGCAATCAAAAAGCTCCATGGCAGAGCTTTAAAGAGCTGGCAATCACTGATTTGTCTGAACTAATAAAGTGGTTTTTCTCTCCAAAGCAAAACAGTGATTGGCTCAAACCAATGACTGACAAATAGTAGCTCTGCCTATTTTGTGGTTTCATCAAGCCTCACTCTCCATCACAAATAAAAACCCATCTGACATACTTTGCATCAGAAGAGTTGAAGAGTTAAACATAAATAACTTTGGCATCTTTATTAGTGCGTATTTATGCTGAACACAACTGCTGCAAAAATAGATAATTTCAGGCAGTGATCTAGGTCCCTGTGGTCTTTATGTGGTTTGAGGATTCATTCCCACTTGATTTATTGATGTACTTTTTTATATGCTGCCAACAGCTTCATATGGGCATTGCACAACTGCTTGTGGCTGAAATTTGCTTATCTGCTAGCGGGGTATATGTTTACCAGATGAAGCTGATTAATGGAATTCTGATTAACAACATCCTTATGTAAGCTAATGGGATTGCTAAATTAAAAATAAATAAATAAATAAATAAAAATAAACACATACAGATCATGTGCATCCTATATTTAAAGATGCCCAGAGCACAATGCATACATGCTATGATAGTGCTCATGAAAATGAGACAAATTACTGAGGATGCCTTTAAGGAGAAACTGAACTCCTGTTTAATACAAAAGCAAATACAAGTCTGACTGTGACTGTTGGGATATTTTCTACCTATATTCCTGAGCACCCTGTGGGCATCCAGGAAGCAGAATCCACCAATCACTGTGTGTGTTGTTCTATTGGTTATTACCATGATAGTGTATGGCATGTACTCCATGATAGTAGGAGCTCCTTTCACAATTGTATTGTCTTAATTTTGTTCTTAAAGTTGTAGTTGGTAACTTTTTAAAAAAGATATCCAGGAACAGTCATGCTTAATTGGTAGCAGTTACAGAAGGAGCTCCTGTGAGAGATAACCAGCTCCATACGCTGTGTTTATGCCCGTAAATTCTGTGTTCCAAAACCAATTCATGTTTACAATATAAAAAGTGGTTTACAACATAAAACAACCAACAATGAGTGTGTGTTCACATAACAGTACACGTTGTTAGACCTGTTCAAAAAGAAACCATTTCACCAATGGTGGATAGACAATATGCTCAGGCTGTGCAAAGCAGAAGGTGACGAGAGCTTCAAGAGTGGATGGAGTTAAGGACTGACGCTGAGCTTGCGTTTTTTTTCTGCACGACAGATAGGTCTAAATTTCAGCAGTAAGTTACCTGCCAGCCAATTAAGTAAGTTAGCATCAATGAATTAACCCACCGCAGAACCTACGTAGTCATTACTGATAATGTTACTTTCGGCGGCAAGTACTTGGAAGAATGAAAGGTTTGCAAGCGTTATCTGTGTGGTAGGTACCTAGTACCTAGGCTAATTCGGTAAGCTAATGATACCTGTCAGATAGATTATTTTAGCTAGAGTCAGCTTGAATCCTGTTTGCCAGCTGTAACCAGTATTGGTTATGGTCTACACCAGTGGTTCCCAAACTTTTCAGGCAAACAGAAAATAATTTCTACTTTCACAGCACTAAAAAATGACATGCAGTTTGCAACAACTTATAAACATGTTTTTAGTTCAAAACAACGGCGCACACTATAAACTGGTTATAATTTTTGCTAATCTGTATTAGAAATAGACAAACGAGTCAAAATATTAAATCTATTTCATACAAAAAATTACATGTTGATAGTAGAAATGTCATATTTAGGTAATTCTCAGTAGAAAGTAATAGTAACAGAATGAGAATGAATAAAAAAATAGGCCTAGCAATCAACTCTGCCTGTTAAACATTTTCTTTAAAATGTTAATCAGAACATAACTGAAAACATTATGGGACACATGTGCCTGCCTGAGCCTCTTGATTTGAGGAGTGATTGAGGACAAAATGACCCGGAGGTCTTGTTCCACTGACAGCCGCTGCTTCATCTTATTCTTGAGGAGAGGAGAAAGCCAGTTCACACAAATAGGTAGAAAATGGTATCAGCACCTTGATGGCACACCACGAAAGGGAGGGATATTCCTGTCTCGTTAGCAGACAAACGGTATCCAAAGGAAGATCGCCGTGTTGTAATATGCGCGTGCGATCCATCTGCAAGTCAGCGAGTTCATCTTCCGTGGATGTACAGCAGCCTGCTGCTGACGCTGTGGCAAGCAAGTGAAATGGATCCCGGACCCAATCAGAGAGCTGCTCATCTGTGACAGGAAAATATGACTCAAATCTCTCCTTCAGCGTTGTCAGGTGAGAAGCTATATATTTGTAAAAAGTTACTGTCTTAATAGCAGTGCCGTTGGATACCAATGGGAACATATCAGTGTTTTTCTTGATCACTCTCTCTTTTCACAGCTGTATTTTGGATCAGATTTTGTCTGATCACTGTCAGGATATTATTTTCCCATTTCCCGGTCAAGACCCTGCTCTCTCAGGTACTGATCCGTCACCTTAATCGCATTGCAGGTGGCATGAGTCTTTACAAAATAAAAAATTCTCATCAATACCATCACCATCCACTTATGGCAGTCCACCATCGACTGAAGTGGCCACTGAAGTCTGCTGAATCATCTATTTGTACCACAAATCTACCACTCTGCTGTAGTTTGATGACTAAGTTAAGATTACTGTATGACAGACACTTCATCAATGCATCGTTTCACAGTATTGTCAGATAAGCGGATTTCATCAATTACTTGGACAGCATCTGGCCATATTATTGTGCCTACAATCTTCTTGCACGCTAGTAGAATAAGGAACTTGGCAATACTATGTGGCTTCTTTGCTTTTGCCACCAACTCGGCCGCCAGACATGCAAATGGCATCATGCCTTCATTCTGCCTCTCGTTTAGTGTTCCAAAGCGTCTGAAATATCTCTTGATATTTTGATTTTGAGTTGTAGCTTGGATGCTTTGTATCAAGATACCTTTATTTTATTTTTTGGGCCATATGGCTGCATTGGATAATTTTTCCCAGGAGATCGGGCATGCCGGGGTGGGACACAACACCGCCACACCGCACTGTAGATAGCGGTCTTTGTATTGTCACAGGCTTGCGTCATTTGGCTGCTGTTCGCTCGGGTTCTTTTTCGGATGTAGATGGCAGGGGATTCAGATTTCCGAACAGTTAACAAATATATCCATTTTGGAGTTTTAACTTTTGGCACTGGTAGTGTGCTGGAAATCTTTCCAAAGAGAAGAGCGGAAGCAGCACACTGGCGGGAAGGAAACCTTCATGTATTCACCTGGCTGCAACAATTCATTGCAGACCAACATGACCTCCTATTAAACGTAAAAATAGACCATCTTGACAGCAAACATACTAATATTCATGTCTTGATGGGAGACTGATGGGAAAACACTAATTTGCTTGAGTGTAATCTATAATGTACTGTACTCCTGTAATCCTCCTTGTCAAAGAGTCATAGCTATAAATGCAGATACCTGCTCAGGAGGCGCGCAGAGAAGCGGGGGGTTGGTGTGTGCCCCTTTCTCTGTGGGCAGGGCCATCAGGCGTTTTGATTTAAGACTTTTTTACAACATTGTGACCATTGCGATAGTTACCAACTGCAACTTTAAAGATTGTTTATTTTATTCTTAAAGGCATTGAGCACTTATGTTTTTAAATTCAGCCATTTTTATTCACATTTTGAAGTTAACAGTGGTTAATGCCCTTAACAACTGCCATGGTTAAACAAACTATGTAAAATTTTTACAAAATCATATACTTAGTAGGCATACCATTTCATCAAAATGTAAAGAAAACCTTTTTGGCGTAAATTACATCTACGTGCAAAGTCAGCTTTCATGAGGCAAATTTCCACAGCCATGCTAATGCAGGCCAGTGTTTTATGGTTTTCCACAGTCGCTTCTGGGCTTCAGCAGTGCTGCAGTCACACCTTGGTGACTCAGGTCAGTGCTTTTGGCCTTTCCAATACTTGTTCTTCACAAAGCCAGTCAGCAACGTTGACAATGGTCAGCAACGTTATTATGGTGTGGCGGCAAAATCCTTGCCGCCACACCATAATAAAAAAAATAATTAAAATAAAATTTAAAATTCTAAAATAATAAATTATATATATACTGTATATAGCCTATATATTAAATATTTCTGCCTAAATGCGCTTTCAAAACCATACTGTCGCGTCCACATATTTATTTTCAAAAAGAGCCTAGGCTGCGCGCTCCGTGCTTGCTCCTTTCTGAGGTGGTCGGAAGACTTGCAGTGACCAAAAGACAACGAAAAGGTAGGTAGTGACGCTTCAAATATTACAAAAATACCAGTGTTAACCAGTGTTTGAATTGGACCAAAATACATATCGGTACCTACTCCTCAAAATACATACTGTTTAAAATAAATTGATGTTGGTAATCAAAATAAGAGTCGGTACTCATATACAAGTCCCGACAGCTCCTGCCCATCTCAAGCACTGGCATGAACTATCATTCGGTGATGACAACTGGCGGATCCTAACTCTGTTCGGGCGAGTGGAATGCCTCATGCAGTTGTCTGATCAGACAAGTAAAAAATAAATGTGATAAATATGTAACGTTATCTGAAAATAAACAGTGTTTGTTTGAGCCGAAGCGGAACCTGTTCCAGTTGAGCTACGTACGTGCTTACCCTTTTTTTTTTAAATTTATCTAGAGCTGCTGTTATAATGGTACAATACATCTGATTAAAATGGTGACCTGGAGAAACCCGTCAGATGTCGCGGCCGCAAATTGTTGGCAAATCGTCAAAACAGTGCGAATTTAAAAAAAATATTTTTTAGGGCATTTAAAATGTTTGAGTGATTCCACTACTTCCATTTCCATACTACAACATGGTGATTTTTTTCCATGAAAACGAAAGGGGAAGTGTTTATTTTTAAGGTTTTGTGAATGTAGTGAGCTAGCAAAACTGAGTTAGGCTACAGTTGCTACAGCTGACAAAGAGGGCTGCATTCTAATTACGATTATGATTATAACGAGAGGAGCAATCTCATAAGCTGCTGCAGTGTCCAGAAATGAATACAGATAACACTAGCTAATAAAAAATACATTAATCAATTATCTAAATTAGTTAGGAAATTTTTGTATCATGCTTCTCAGTAGAATTAGAATGTAACAGAACAGAATCTTTGAAGCCATTTTTCTCGCCTTTTCCAATTTTTTTGCATGGACAATGCATGTAAACTCCATCACTGAGTGTGAGAGAGACAGAGAGAGGGCTTTGAATGTGGACCCAGCTCAAATTATATTGTTAAATAAAAAGGTAAAACATCCTAACTAATTAACTGTTTTGTCATTGTAATGGAGTTAATTTAGCAGAAGAATGTCCCTTTTAAAGTGCAATATGTAACTTTTCCTAAGTATCAATTTTGGTTATATTGTCCTCTATTCTTGAAGATAGAACTTCTAGATGGACAATGTGCTCTTTTAATTGTCTTCACCCCACCATAACTCAAAATACAGGCCTATTTTGCTTCAATATTTACAAACAATACAAGGGTTAACCTTTTATGGTTTTAAAGTACATCTAAAACTACTTTTTAGCTCTTGCAAACTGCTATACCTTGTATCAAGAGCTCGTCAGAGCTAAAAGATAGATTTAGATATTTAAAAAAAAAACTTTTAAGAAATCTCAAGAGGTTCATGTTTTCAGTCTTCATAGTTCGCCTTTGCTACACCCCCCCACCCACCCACCCACCACCACACCAAAAGATCGATTCCACAGGAAACACTGCCAGTCAGGGTAAAGGGGTACAGTCTATCAGTACGTTTACAAGCACAGTTGAAATAGAGCTATATTAACAGCAGCTTGATTTGGCCAAAGATGAGATTAAATTGGATTACTGTCGTTGTCCCAATATACAAGACTCGGAAAGAATCGAACTATTGATGGAGGTGTGTCTGACTAAGGCTTCTTATTAATCCTGCTTCCTCCAATTTTGTCACAACTTTTTTGAATAGTTCGTCATTCCGCGTTTTTCTTCCACCCATGTATTTTAGGATATTTAACTCCTTTAGTTGCGATAGCATGAAGTTGGTCTCCTTGTCTGTCCAGAAATGTGTTTTTTTCGCCATGATACTAAGGAGGGCAAAACGGAGCTTTAGAATGTCGCCAGCAGTGTATGCGTGTGAGCTTGACAATGCATTTCTCACAGAAAAGGTTGTTTGTCGCCTTTTTTAAATGCATTACAGTGGTGATAGAAGTGACAATAATTAAGTGGTACTGTGCTGTTAGCCTTTATTGATCGCCGTACAAGGTGATTGTGAAGTACAATTGGACAGCTCTAACCCATAAAAATGTACTTTGAATGGCAGGCTACTTGCTCAATCGAACGGTAAATGTGAAAAACATTCGATTACAGTCAGCGGCACCGAAATTTTCAGTCACACCCTCCATAAAAGGCAAAAGTCCCAGTAGAAGACTGAATTAAATATTTTAAAGTTATATATTTTCTGAAACGTTATCGATTCGGCTTGGCCACCGTGAGAGTAAAGTTGCTATGTAAATTACGGAACGTGCAGAATGCCTAGGCCAATTATAGTCCGATTGAAGCGTATACATGCCGTAGTAAATCGACCCCGAACCGCATTATCTAGGTATGTTAGTCCGACTTTGAAAAATTCAACTTTGTACAATTTCAGTCGGACTACGATGATTACATGATTTTTAAAAGTCCAGTTTTAGCCAGACTAATACAATAAATCGACTTTTTCAAACATCATGTAAACCCACTGATTGTTAAGAGTGAGGCTATCACAGGAAGTTTGTTATCATATATGGAAATCAGCAGTCACATGGACAAGTGCCTACAAAATCAAGGAGGCATTGCATGGGAGGGATTCAGATGGATGAGATGCAGGCACCTCTGAGAACCAATCATATAGCAGGAATAGCAGAAGTTTGAATCCGTCATGATGCAAAGGTCTTTAGGCAAGAATTCGCTCAAGCCTTTGACTGAACATGGCTGTACAGCTTGTGGCAATGTGGTTATTGTAATTCTCAATGGTGCCTGGATTGTGTTGGTGACACAATTCAGGCAATAATTGCAGCAATTTTTTATTTTTTAGCCAGAACTATACAATGCACTGGCATTTATTGTGGATGTGGATTCCTCCACAGAAAAGTGGTTCCGCAAACCAGTTTATTCATATACTGTTACTAAGACACTAAAAGGTAGCAGCATTTTGCCATAAAGGACCAAGACTTTTGTGATTTAAGTCTATGGCTTACCTTGATAGATTTCCCTTGAAACGTTTTCACTTCTTCTCTGAGATATCGGTAGGCCTGGAAGCAGGACACAGTGGTCAGGGCAAGATGAGGACAGTCAACAGTGGTCTACAGGTGATGCTGGATGAATGCAAATGACAATAACTAACTGCAACAGAAACTTCTAACTCTAACCAGGCTCAAAACAAATAAATTCTATTCCAAAGCGATATACAGCACACTCCCTGCACAGTAGTTTAAATTCAACACTGCATAAAGTTGCCCATCGCAGTCACCTAGTCACCCTTAGAAGTGCTGGCCTGTTCTCTCTGTTAATTTACCACGCAGTTCTTTTCTGTATTACACCATTTTCCAAGAGTACAGCTTGACTGCCTTTTAAGGGATCATGGAATCATTTTCTCACTTTTACCCACACTAGCTAAATTGAGATTATATCGATTTTCATTCAATCTGGAAAATGTTTGTTGGGAAGTGATGTGTGATAATCCATGTCAGTGTTGTTGTCCAAAAATAAAGACTGACCGATTGATTGATTTCCATCTGAACTACACTAATTACTGGGGCAGCTGATGCCACTGAATCACTGTTGCTTTACTGGGCCCCATTCTGGGCTCTTTATACATGAAGAATTTTTATTACCAAGTCACACAGAATCAAAGTAAGTTCCAGGTTGATAGAGGACAGATGGAAGGAGCAGACAATACAGTTTCTTGAAATTTAACACAGCATCACCATTCTGGCCAAAGCCCTCCTCAGGGCCTATGACTCCTGAAGGATGCCCTGCTTCAGGAGTCATAGGCCCTGCTACTCTACTGCCCACTTCTCTGCTTTTATCCCTGACCTCTGATCGACAGACAGACACAAAACAATTATCTTAACAGTTTTTGAGTATAAACTACAGCTCAGTACATGTAAATCTCTTTTGTTCTTTTTTATCATGAATGTCAATAACAAGAGGGAACTGTATACCCTGTGAGAAACTGGATCTAAAAATATAACTAGCAATACATGATACAAGCTAACAGACAACATAAAGCACAATTACAGCGCTGATACTCCAGGGCGTTTGAATGCTTCTCGCTTTAAGTGAATAGTTTGACTGAGGGAGATTACCTGCTGTGCATCTGCTTCAGACTCAAATGTGATGAACCAGTTGTCATTGTAAGCAAACTCACAGTTGATGAATTTGGGCAGGTTCTCTCCTTTGAAGAGAGCTTCCACCTCCTGTTAAAAATTAACACATGATTCACACATCGTACAAGAGAAGATGAGATCATAGGCCTTACTCTTTGACAGGGCCTTGCAATTACAAGTCCATTTCTGTTCTGGTCTGGTGAAAGGCTGGCATTATAGGTCAATAAATCCTGCTATGAAATAAGACTTCTATTGCAGGAAAAACATCAGGGTGTATCTTTACCTAGCACACTGTGTTTCATGCATATGTGCTGCTCCTCTGGTACAACATCCACCAACGTCTTTTATTGCCGGATTGATGTCCATACTTTAACTTGCACTATTTCACTGCGCAGTACAGTTCCACAGTGCTAAGCTTAAAAGTCCCTTAAATTGAAGGGAAGCTCAGTAGCAACTGCTCCCACCAAATTATTTAGGAGGTTTTATAATATTGGAGGAAGTGCATCTGCCATCAGACCTCAGTACCTCATCCAGAAGGCTGCTGCTCCTGTGATCTACAACCTCCACAGGCTCAGCCAGATCACTAATTCTCATCTCCCTCCACAAGCTAAACAAGCAACTCAAACCGAATTCAAAACCTTGGTGCCCTATCAGACAGATGGATGGACCGCTCTGTTATTTGTTCAAACCTCCCTGTTCTGCCACCACTAGTAGCCCCCCAGAGGTGTTCAAATAAGAAAATACAAACAATCCACATCTACATCCATGTGACATTATAGAATCAAATTTGTATCGTATATATTAATCCAAAATAAAAGTCCAGTTAAAATGACTTATGGGCCAAAGTCACTAGTGGGGTTCATTTGATGCAGTACACATGGACATGATCATCTGGAGCAAACAACACAGCATAAATTGTGACTTAGGTAACAAACCTGAAGTTTCCTACCTCACAATTTATTGTATTATCATCATGGATTTAAAAATGCAATCTGGGACTCCCAAAAGTCTTTTAAGCACATCTGCTCCACAACTGATATAATCAGATTGGAACAGCAGAAAAGAAGAGCATTTAGGGGAGCAACTGACCTCTATGGGAGTGGACTCTGGAACTTCTCTCAGGATGACGATGCAGCGGTTCTGGTTCGGTCTCACCTTCTCACCCTTTTCATCCACTTGTACCAAAGGCAACGCTGAGGGGAAATCGCCACAGTGACTGAAAATCATCAACCCTCCACCTCCCTCCACCAACCACCACCAAAAAACTTTAAAAAAAAAAGCATCAGGAATGCACGCGTAGTTCCCGCAGGGGTGACTCAACACTGCTCCAACCCTCGGAACTGCTAGCTGAAGGTTCAGTTGCATAGACCGATGAGCTCGCCCGTCTCAAAGCGGACCTCCGCGCGAGACGCGGGGGCAGGACGGCACTTACACCTTAAGACGTTCACGATTAAGTCCATGTCAGTGCTGAGTTTTTTGACGTGGTCCAGGTTCGCCACCGTGGTGATTGGCACGTACTGGTCGCTGTCCATCTGAGAGATGAGGTACATGTCGCTGGCAAGATTTTCCCTGAGGAACAACAGGAAACAAAAATCCACCACCCCCTTCAAAGTCACTCCCGCTGGAAACCCATAAATCCACCACCCACCAGTGAATTCTTCACTGTCACAATAAAAGCACGCATTTAGAAACAGCTGCCCACGCTGGTCGCTGGGAGACCTTGTCACTGAGCAGCTGCGGCTGTTCAGAACTAGACTCTAGCAAGGGCATCAACACTTCAATATAAAATTTGTAAAAGACTTACTGAAAATAATTATGGAAATTAGGTTATGATTATTTTACAGGTCTTCCTTTTTGTGAAAAAGCACGAGTCAGCTGTGAAAGATGGGGAACAGTACATAGTATGCAAAGTACATAGTATGCAAAAACAACTGTTCCCAGCAAAAATACCTTAATTTGAGAAAAGACATGGGGGAGGGGTCCCATGCTTCATACACCAGCAACCTCATAACTTCCTGTTTACCCTAAAGGATAATAAAACTGGGAAAGGATGTTGGCACTAACACTAATCATGTAGTATGTTGCCAACAACAAACAGAACAAAGCCAAAGGTAACAGGTGGATACCTTCTGGTTAAAAACCCTTCATTGAAAAGGGGCTCCTAGAAGTATAGCCAAAAACTATCCACCAATCAGTCAGGATTGTTCAGTTTTTTTACTATCAACATGTTTCATGATGGGTGGAGCTCTTCTCTGGATTCTAGACGAAAAGTGAAGCATCTCATCCCAAATTTATTATCCGCACTTGGCTGAGCTGTGTGTTAATATTATTGTTAATTTAATACATATAACAAGGCATTCAAACCCATCTAGGACCATAATTTAATATATAAATGTTACATGTGCATTTACTACACTATACTTAACCCATGCTTAAAGCTCAACTGGGCACCTCCAGAAAACTGGAGAATGTTCTAAAGGGGGGCGTACCGGGACAGGCAAAACTCCAGGGTCGTTTTCAGGTGTTCCCGAAGGTCCTCCTGTAGGTCAGGGGGTTGCGAGTCTCCTCCACCTGAAAGGAAAGGGGAAATACAAGTGCTGCTTTGACACACAATGCTTCCAAAGAAAGAGTAACAGCCACCTAACATGGTAGGCTCCTTGTTAGTGCAGACTGACAAGTCCTCAGCTGTGAACCACTGCGAAAAACTTCTTGGTAACTACCTGCTACTACTGCCATTTATATATCACTTCCCCACTGCAGGGCTGAACCCAGACTGTTTTACTTCCATCAAGCTCCACAAGAATGGTTTTCTGTAGGTTTTTTTTTTTTGGCGTTAACAGTGCTGACTAAAAATTCAGCAGAACTAGTGTCAGTTAAAATCTGAGGACATGAACACAGAAAGCCAATCACTGTGTATAACAAACACCAAAGAGGGGTGATGTTATACTAGTTTATTTGTTATTTCATAGATTTTGGTTCAAAAGAAAGTGTACCTCTCTATATGGAGACTTGGCATTTTTCCACCCACTATCCCAGTCTCAAAAGTGCTACACCTCACCAGAAAATGACTAGGAGGCACCTGGGGCATTCACTGAGAGAAATATCAACTGTAGCATTCTTGCGCAGGAGCAGCATGTCACTATTAGAACTGGAAGTGAAGAAATGTTAGCTAACTAAATGAACAGACCGGGAAAAAAAATCTGCATGCATGCTACTAGTGCGTCTTACAAACAGCAAAGTTTGCTCAACAGCTGTAATGTTACTGTGGGTTCAATGTTATTCAGTTGGCTAGCTCAGTAAGACCAGCTTGCTAACTAATACCCTGTTTGCCCAACCACACTTAAAACAAAAAAAGGCATTTCAATAAGTATGCCTGTTATAAAAATAAATTTAAAAAAACATATAATCACCATTTTAAAAATGGTCTTGTCATTTTTTTGGCCTAAAATGAAATACTTTTAAAGCAACTGCCTTGATGAAGACTAACAAATAGTAGCCTAGACTAGGTGTGCACTGTTAGTCTAAATCAGCCTTGCGTTAACATGCCACAGTTTATCATGGGCTATTAAAGAGGCAGGCTTGTAATGTGAAAGTAGTATACAAAAATGTCACATTGATGTCAGAACGTAATAGGATAGCCTACAAATCCTCAAGAGCCTCTCTCTTGCAGCACACATTTATTCTTTGCAGATCAAAGCAAGTTATACATGCAGGTATAGCTGACAAGATAATACCACGCATAGTAGAGACTTGCATTTTTCCAGAATCATGAATTTGTGTTCTTAATTGTGTATTTCATGCACGTTTTCAAATAAAACATCTATCTAAAACTTGATAATTACTGGAAAGGAGACGGACAGCTGTCGGGTGCTTATTTACTTATTCCTGTCCTGGTAATCTAAGTGAAAAAAAGCCAGAGGAAATACTCTTCAATGCCTTTAGGCTGCAGTTACACTGGACGTGCTTTATTGGTTTGCAAATGTGAGACGCGCTACCGGTCTTGTTTTTTTATGAAGCCTACTCCGAAAAAGGCGCAGGAAGCGTCTTTTGCTGTTGCTAGGTAACTACACTCTGCTTCTGTCAATCACTTGCGTTAGAAATTTCACGACATTATCCAACTAATTCCACCTGAAAATAACTTCTGTGTCCGTCATGGCAGTAATTTGACGCAGTGCCTTCGGCCACTTATTTTTGTCATGGTAGTCACGTTTTGTGAAATCGTACAACTTCAAGTGGGCAGAAACTGTAACAACTAACTTTTCTTCATTTACAGCAACAGCTAACGGCAGAATCTGGGCCCGCCTACATTTTCACGTGATAGGAAAGCAGAAAAAAAAAAAAACAGTGACGTAGAGCAACGTTTTTTTCTCAGAGCACATCAAAATAGGATCATATTCATCTCCAGGTGCATAAAAAAACAGCGAGGTGCCCAGGGCGGATAAACTTAAGGCATTTGGTGCTCAAAAGTAGCGCAGAAAGCACTTCAAACACGATGAAAATAATTAGAAAAAAGGCATCCCTAGCTGTTAAAACACATCCTCATCCCAGCCTTGTGATCACAGTCTTAAGCAAATCTGCTACTGTAAACACGACTAGAGGCACCCCAAAAAATAAATAAATAAATATATATATATATTTTTTTTTAAGTACATGAGTAAACGCAAGGACAAATCAGCTTCTCGTTGTGTAGAGAGAATTTCAAAATATCCCGCATTTAATAACAATAATATGCTATCCAGTCTAGCTTTTGCTCCAGCTGCACTAGCCTGGTGCCAGCTGAACAGCAGAAAAGGATCATTGGCTGGTTCCTGCGTAAGAATAGATGCTACCGTAACACATACAAGACCAAGAGGACCACAGCTTTACCCGTCTGACCAGACTCTGATCCAGGTGGGGTGTCCATGACTACGTAGGCGGTGTCCAAACACTCGTGGGCAGTGGCGCTCACATCTGGTGGCTCTGTGGACACTGCTGGGGGTGGCTGATCCGGGGCAGGAGACAGCGGCTCCTCCCTCCTCCCCTCTCCATCATCTTTGGCGTTGCATCCTAAAAACCACGACTCTGTAATGATTGTACTCTGGAAACGCTGACCACCCAGTACAGATTAACCTAGCTGAACTGGTGTCTGCAAATCTGCCTTATCGCAGGGCACAGACGGTGAAAAAGACTACCGTGCTCAAACCTCTAAAACCCCAGGTAGAGGAGTGGTAGGAGGAGAACTGTAATCCCAGTGCCCTGTCTGTCTCATCATGACAGAACACCGGAGACAGTCCGAGGCCATGAATAAGAAGAACGAATTAGGTCTAATAAGGTTTTCTTTCCTGCTCCAAGACCGCATGGGGGAAATGTCGGCGGCAAACGCAAACAGAATATTAATTAACCGATTACGCCCTCAAGCAAACCATTACCTGAGGGGGGAAAAAGTGCTGAAATCATAATGTACAAACAGGGCTTACCTTCTGGACAGAGGTCTACGGAGCTGTCTGGGCCCTCCCCCCATGTTTTGAGGACACTGGACTCTGTGGTCTCGGCAGGGTTCAGATTAAGCATGCGATTGGCCCATACTTTGGCGTTTGGGTTCAGTTCTGAAACCTTGGTTGAGTCCTGCAACAGACCATGCAAAGAGCTTCAATCTGTCCGCTCCACCACCAAACAAACAAATCAAACTAGGAATTTGAATGCACAGATCCTGGTAAGTCCCCGTCAAACACAATACGCAAAACTATTATGGTGTCGGTCAGTGACCACAATTACTAATTACTGGCAAATCCTTAATGACTGAGGCATAACAAATTTGAATAACTTACACCCATTTCTTTACTTATATTATTTTATTTGTCGTATGCACAAGATAGTGTGTATGGTGCAATGAAAAGCTTACTTGATGGTACACTCTGAACACAAATACAGTAAAAAAGAACTAAGAACAGAAGCAAGAAAAGACAAATGCAATAAAATACAATTGCATCATTATATGAAAAAGTGTGAAAAGAAATACAAATGCAACAGTATTATTCCACATAGGGTAGTGTGTGAAATGCACAATGGTGGTATAACTGTGGGTGTGTGAAGTGCTAAGGGGATTAAGGTGCTAGGAGGTGGAGTGCATTGTTCAAAAGGCTGGTGGAAATGGTCTATGTCTGGTGGTCCAGGATTTAATGCTCTGATGCCACTTAGCAGACACTAGGGGAGTAAACGGATTACATGCATACACTTGGCATTCAGCAGATGCTCTTATCTAGAGTGACTTATACAGCTTACAATTCTTACATACTGTTTTATCCATTTATACAGCTGGATGATTACTGAAGTAATGCAGGTTAAGCACCTTGCTCAATGGTACAATAGCAGTGTCCTCTCAAACTCCTTGGGATTGAAAATGGAACCTTAGGGTTACTAGGCCGCTTCCCCGACAATTACTCTACACTGCTACCCCTGCAGCACTGGTTGCACAGTTTCTGGCACAACACACATCACTGAAGACTGATAATGCCCCGTAAATGACCTCATTTGAATAATTATTTTGCTAACATGAGACTTTACTCAAGCCGTAAAATAAGTGCTTCACGTTCTTTACCAACAGCTTCAGCTGTTGTAGCCCAGATGTGCAGGGTGGTGGGGCTGACATATTGTCCAGAAAAACCTGTATGCAACATGTGCACAGTTCAGGTTAAGTGATACTTTATCATCCCATATGGGGAAATTCATTTGGTTGTGGTTTTCATGCCTCAAAGAAATAGGCTAATAAAGTAAAACAAAAATAATAATGCCACATCAACAACACGATTCTCAATGTAATACCTGATGGCTCCTGGAATGAACGTGTTTTCGTATCTCCATGTGTGTATTTTGTGTTGCAAGAGTTTCCACTCCCCCGTCTTTTATTGTGGTGCACCAGTTAGTGGGTGGCTAATATTGCCAAAGACTTGCCTGAAATTATTGCACATTGGATTTTTGTATAGCACAGCCTCTGTAACTTGGTTCTGCCAGTTATCTTGTTCGCTGCCCTAACAGCTCTTTGTAGTTTGTTTTTGACTTGTTTCCACATATTACCAAATACAAATGAGAAAGAAGGTAATGAAAATTTGAACTTTTATAGAAGAGCTCCTTCAGAACCATATGCCATATATACTTACTTGAGTTGCCATAAAAAGCAAAAACTTTACTGCAGTCTTTAAGATTTTAGATCATTGCTTACCATTTATTTCAACACCACTGTACTTCTATTCCACAACCCCCTTGATATCCACACCTTGAACTGAAGTGGAGGGATTGTGCACCTTGTTTACCCTTAAAGTTACTAACCATTTACTTGTTTTTTTCCTACATTAGTAAATAATGTTTAATTCACACCAGTCTACACAATGAAACTTCTATTGCAAAACAATTCATCGACTGCTGACTGGCGTTTAAATACCTGACTATAGCTGTTATCTGCATTATTAATGAAATGGTGCATTAGTTGTGAGATCTGCATTAGTCATATTCTTTTCTTATATGGGTATACTGCATAGAAAACCGATGAGAAGACGCTCCCCAGGGGTGCGCCTGTATTTGTACATAGAGGACATGGTGGAAGTAAATTCAACCTGCTGACTTCTTTGAGTTAGAAAGTCTCAATTCCGCATTCAAGTCATATGGGAGAAAGCTGAAAGATTGGAAGACTTCCCATTGCTTCGACTTGGAAGTGTTCACGCAATGCACACTCGTTGGGAAACTCAAGATGGCGGTCATCCGTGAAGTAAATATAAAATTGTGCAAAAATATAATATAAACATGTTAAATGATATTATGATTTTGTAACTTGAACGGTTGGCAAGTTCACAGCTGTGGAAGCCATTTTTCAGGCTGCACTCACACACTTCTGTTTTTTACTGCCAGGTTGAAGATATCAGAGCAGTCAGAAAGTTCCTAAAATCCCTACTCAAAATTACAACTTGGAGGTTGACTTGAACAGTTTTAAAAAGCTTCTCGGCCATAAAACGCTCTGATACTGTGTTAATGTACTACTAAAGTCAGCATACATGATAATAGCAACTGTGTTTGGCAATTTGAGGTCTTGTACACCTCTTGGTGTGATGATTATCAAGAACATCTTCGACAGTAATTAGCAGCAGGGAGCAAAAAATCATTAACAGAATTTTAAAAAGGAAGCCATTTCTAAAACATGCAGGTTAAGTTCCAAAACAATATGCACCACAGACGAGACGTTTCATATACGATAGCAAACGATTGCAATCAGAGGCAGTTTCTCTCTCCCCATGACTAATCCAAGATAAATCATAAACTGCCAGTGCTCAGAGTGCTCATAGGCAGGTTCACTACAGAAAGTAAGCACAGTGATGGAGTATAGCATTTCATTGGCATTCCTGGATTGTTTCTGTGACTAATTCAGGGAATCAACTACAGCATGCACCTGATATTCAGCATCACAAACTATCAGAAGGCAATATACAATTTCAATGAGAACAAGCCTCTCATATCTAACTATCATGAGGACCTGCACTTACATGGCACCTTTTTCTTTCATAAAAAAAAATAAAACCAATTCTGTTTCAACATACAGGAGTGGTGCCAGGGTGTTGGAACATACATTTCATATCATACCAGACATCTAAGAGTCAAAATACAAAGCCCAAAAAACACACTGGTAAAGTACCTAAAAGCTAAATGTTCAAACAATGGATCCCCACAAGCAGTGTACAGGCTTGTACGTATCCTAGAAGCTGTGCACCATGAAATCTATTATAATACTTGAGCCACAAATCTTGCTCCATTCACCATTAATCCCAATGTTGCCTCTGACCCCTGCGTGGCACGGTGCAATTTGCACTCAAGCACACAAGACACAGACAATGTTACAGGCTTAGCGAAGACTTGCATTTAAATAACTCGCTGGGGAGGCAAACGGCACACATAAAAAAAAATCAGCAGTATAAAAATCCCAGTGCTGCATAGTTGGTTACCATCACTGCCAGGCAGGACGAATATGTGCACATGGGAGCAAAGCATGCAGATGAACATGCAGTTTTTAAAAGCAATGCATTATGGCAAACAGTCCATTTGATGACAAGTGTGTGAAATTCACATGGACTATACACACTACGCTCAACGTACCAGATACCTTCTTTGCATTCATCCTGAAACAAATATATTGAAACAAAAACAAAGTAAAGCTCACCAACGTAGTGTAGTTGTCCTGCCAGTCCCAGGTGCAGGTGCTTTCAGGTACGAGGAGGCTGTAGGGGTAGGCTGCCATGAAAGCCATGGCGGCATGCAGGTCCTGTGATGCACCAAAAGCCACCTGTTGGGCTTCGCTCTCTGCCGCAATGTTTGAGAAGTCCAGGCGCCAGGGAGAGTCGGGGATTGGTCCCTGCAGTTTCTCGGCCCAGGCGGGCATGTACGCGTCCGCCTCGCCTTCCTCGTTTCCCTCAGATCTCCCCAGCAGGCCCGACACCATGCTCAGCATGCCCTCCTCTCCTTTCGGGTCATCTGCTCTGTGTGTCCGACCGAGCCAATCTCTCCCGCCGACAAAATGGATTTCATAAGAGGGCGTGGAAGCGTAGATGTCTACCTGGTTGGGCTCCACGTCTGAGAGGCTACCCACTGCAGTTTCAAAATCCTGATGCTGGATTTCATCAGCGGCCCTCTCTGAGTCATCCGTCACTGTGGCTTCTCCCCTACGGTTGCTAACGGTGATGCTCCTGCTGCTGTCGCTCCCAGCAGGCAGGGGATCCTGACACGTGTCTGTGCTGAATGCCAGCGTGGCCTCCAAGTCACTGCACACTCCGTCTCCTGCGTCACAGTGCCGGAAGAGACCCTCATCTTGTGTCCCTGCAACTGAGCTGAGCATAACGAATGCTTGCTGTTCTTCTCTGTGTTCTGCCCAACGGTCTGCCAGCTGTGGAGATGGTATCTCCTGGAGTGCTTCTGCTGCTATTCTCTCCGTGCACTGTTCGTACCCGACCTCCAAGCCCCCCTGGCCCACCTGACTGAACCAGGCGGACGGCAGGGAGACAGCGCTGACAGCCACATTCAGATCAAGACTGCGAGTTGAAAAGCTGGGGTCTGGCCACAGGATTGGCTGTGGCGCAGGCCAGTGTAGGACACTTTCAAATGCATTGCTTTTGTTCCTGGAGTCACAATCATGGCTGCCTCCGTTTTCAGGTGTAAGCAAGACGGCACCGCATTTTTTAGATTTTTCTGGAATTTGCGAAACAGTACTGCATTTGTAATTATCTTTGTTTTTGTCGCAGGCTTCTCCGTTCAGAGCAGGGCACTCATTTGGCATCTCAAAGTTTATGCGGTGACATGCTTCAGCAGTCAAGCCTCCTAGGCTGTTACCAGGGTTCTTAAACTGCAAAGCACTACCCTCATGGCTAACTGAACAACTGGGAAAGCCTGTGGGCTCTGGCCTGTGGGGCACAAAAGTACTACCCTCATCACCAACTTGTGAACTCGAGAAAATGGCAGACTCTGGCCTCTGCAATAAAGTGCTGCCCACATTGCTATCAGGAAAGCTAGGAGGGCACGTAGATTCCGGCCTGCACTGTCCAAACGCACTATCCACACTGGTAACAGGATAGCCGGAAAAGCCTGTAGATGCTGGTCTGTGTTGTGCTAAGGAACTAACCTCCTCACCAACAGGAGCACTTGGGTTAACTGCAGACTCTGAGCTACACTGCCCTAAAGCACTCCCCCCATCACTAACAGAAGAGCTGGGAAAGCCTGCAGACTCTAACCTACATGGCAGCAAAGACCTACCCTCATCACTAACAGGGGAGCTGGGAAAGCCAGTAGACTCTGGCCTACACTGTGCTAAAGAACTATCTACATTGGTAACAGGGGAGCTGGGAAAGCCAGTAGACTCTGGCCTACACTGTGCTAAAGAACTATCTATATTGGTAACAAGAGAGCTGGGAAAGCCTGTAGAATCCGGACTACATGGCATTAAAGTGCTTCCCTCGTTACTAACAGGAGAACTTGAGGAAACGGCAGAGTCTGGCTGATGCTGTGCTAAAGCACTTGCCTCATCACTAACAGTGTAGCTGGGAAAGCCTGGAGACTCTGGCCTATACTGTGCTAAAGAAGTTCCTTCATTGCTAACAGGAAAGCTAGGAGGGCATGTAGATTTTGCCCTGCACTGCACCAAAGAACTATCCACACTGGTAACAGGAGAGCTGGGAAAGCCTGTAGATTCTGGTCTGTGTTGTGCTAAGACACTAACCTCATCACCAACAAGAGCACTTGAGGAAACCAAAGACTCCGAGCTAGACTGCACTAAAGCACTCCACCCATCACTAACAGAAGAGCTGGGAAAGCCTGCAGACTCCGGCCTACTTGGCACTAAAGCACTACCCTCTTCACCAACAGGAGAACTTGGTAAAACTGCAGACTCTGGTCTACACTGGGTTACTGTACTATGCTCACCACTAAATGAACAGCTGGAAAAGTCTGCATTCTCCAGCCTGCATGCCAAGGCAGTCATTTCTTCTATTTTTCCATCAACACATTCCAACAACTGGACATCAGTAAGAAACATGGCCTTTTCAGAGTAAGCAGCCACTTCAGGAGGGGACAAACTTCCAGATTGCTCACTAATATCCATGTTCACAACACAAGTTTCAAAATGCCCACAATTTGAGTTGTCATCTGAATTGTCACACTCATTAGATACTGATTTTGGTTTGGCTACCACAAATTCAGAGGATAGAGTGCCCAGTTGTTTCGATTCTGACTTGCGGTGAGCCAAATCACTGCCCGGGCTATAAGCAGTTCTCCGATTTCTCTCTACAGCTGGCACTTCCTGTTTCCCAGTCAGCAGGCCATTAACAGTTAACTGGGCAGTTTCAAGGTGAGTAGACATTTCAGATAGAGATGGATACGCCCCCGGCACAGACATATGCACATTCAGGTCAGTGTCTGGCTCCAACTGGCACAGTGAGCATGCAGCTGAAACTAAATTCACTCCGGAAGCTTCTCTTTCACTGCTGTGACTCACTGCATTAACTGGAGATTTGGAACAACTTTCTTCCAAAACTTCAGCTGCCAGCACTTCACAATTACCAGAGCTCACAGCAGTTACAGGTGGGGGGTCATAGTTCACAGGCTTCAGAAAATCAGAATCTTTACCATCAATGATTTCGTACTGAATTTTGGACTCAGAAGACCCACCATACTGTACGTCCAGCTGAGAATGCCATTCTCCAACAGAGTTACCAACAAGCACAACGTGCAGTGGGTTTGAGGGCTGGGCTGTGCTGCAGCTGCCCTGGGAATCCACCATGTTACAAGATTTTACTGTACATGCCCAACAGTTTCCATCTGGAACTAAAGGATCAGAAAATGAGGCAGCACCAATAGGAGCCATTGTGTGGCTAGTGGGTTGCACCAGGTCCTCAGATAAAAGGGCACCATCAACAACAACACTGTCTCCATTCTGCTCCAGCAAGACAAATTTTCTGGCTACACTACCACAGAGTGAGGTCTGGAGCACGTTTGGTGTGGCAAGATCATCTAAGCATGCGTTACCCGGGTGATTCCTCTCCGTTTCCTCTCCCAGGGGCTCCTGATGTTCTGAGACAGCTACTCGGCTCACAGGAGGTGAGACTGAACTACTCAATGCTCGGTCTAGAGAGGCACATGGCCCCTCAGCACACATGGCCTTCTCAGTCACAGCCGACCGTCCGGAGCTCGGAGAAATCCCCCACTCACTCTCCAGGTCTTCCGCATCAATAGAACATATGCTGTAGAAGCTCTGAGCTCTCTTCTCAAAATTGAACCCCAGGGTTTCTTTCAAATCAGAGTCACTTTTCTCCAGAAAAGGGCTTCCTCTCAAACCGGAGTCCACAGAAATACGAGTGTTCAATCTTAAATGACTCTCTTCCACTGTCTGGGTAACGCTTTTGAAAGTCAGAATGTTCTCATCACATGCGTTGCCATTTTCTAAACATTTCTGGGCTGACACAACAACACAATCTCTCTCTGAATTTCCTTCGCTCCCCTCTCGTGAACATGCTCCTGGCGCTCCTTGCTCATTACAGTCAGACAATATTCCCCCCATTTTTTGAGTGTTTGGACAAATGTCTTTGTAGCTCTCATCTTCCTCCCTGCGGACATCCACATTTGTTCCGTGTCTTGGAAATGGTTTATTAATAGCGGTGTTCTCAGTCCCGTGATCAGGTGCAGGGCAGGTCCAAAATAAAGTCTTGTTTTGCAAATGGCCGAAGCTGCTCCCATCAGGGTGACTTGCTGGTGGGTTAGCTGAGGTGGTGGCATTTGCCACAATATATTTGGTTCCATGGAGGAGAGGCGCCTCTTTGGCAGCTCCCGCAATGGCAAGGACTTGCTCCCTTGTGGTCTCCTTCAGGGACTCTTCCGGAATCACAGCCTGGAGGAGACTGGTGCTCTCGCTGGCTGCATTTGGACTGAGCTCTTTGCTAAAACAGCAGCCCATCTCAACTGCAGATGACTAAACTGAAGCCCTCGTAGTTACTACCAGCCTGTGTCCACGACAAAGTAAAAGAAATACTGCCTCTCGCCAGCACACAAGTGTGCACCCGTGTCCTGAAAATAGCACACTCAAATTTGTACAAGGGACTCACTTGTTCCCATCACTCAAAACTCGCTGACAAACCCACACACTCCCTGAGCCATTGCATGAATGGGAAGGAAATGTGTGGAGTAGGGGGTGGGGTGGTGTTGCAGGTCACCTCCCTGGCACGGAATTAGCATGAGGAAGCCATGGAATGTGTGTTCACTGTAAAATGTTCCCCTCTTTGAGTGGGATGGAGGGTGGGGTGCCCGACGGAATCCAGGCGTCTCACACTTTCACACAAGCATCCTGCCACTCACTGAAAACTAAAGGAGTGTAGGCCCTTTAAGGAAGGGAATGTGTGAGAGTGGAAAAAAAAAAAGAGTGAGAGAGGCACACTTGGGAAAGCAGAATAAAAACCTGATTTGTGTGCTCTCCATTGCTTTTCAATCTAAATATGTCAACTTGTTTTTAGTTCTATTCAAGTTCGGTTAGACCATGTTTTGACAAAATAATTTTCTAATCATCATGGTAATACATTTGAACCAGAATTTGAAAGAGAGCAAGCAAGCGCAAGTGAGAGTGACAGAGAGAGGAGCAAGGACAGAAAATCAAGTGAGCATGCTGAGGTGAGGGAAAAGGATGTAAGGACAGAGTGAGAGTTCTTAAGAGGGCAGACCTGGGTCAAGTTAATTATTTGAAAGCTTGTATTTGAAAATGCCATTGGTTGTACTTTCAAACTCACTGGCCCACATAAATGTTTTGTGTTGAAGTATTCAAAGACACTTTCTTGAGAAACCAAACACATCCTTAAATTGCTTTTCACATTTTCAAAAAAACTATTCACATACCCTGATCAAGTACTGTGTTCACTAATGTTCGGAAGTGAGAGAAACAGTCACATGATGGCCAGTGACTAGGAGCAGTCTATTTAACCCCTTCGCACAATGCCCCCACGGTTCGGCATGCCAACGTGCCTAGACTACTCAACTCAGACATTCTGCGCTCCTGCAACCAAATTATGAGTTGAAAACACAAACTTGGTGTCCTAGATTTATTAGTAGACGATTCAGGACAACTATGCTGAACACGGAGTTTCGCAGCGCCACCACTGTCGCGCTGGTCGTCCATTTACAAAGCACCCCCTCCCTGCAGTCTCATCAGTAACTACACGCCCCACGCATGACACACTGGACAATAGTGTTTATCTTGGCATACATGAAAACATTCTTTTACCACTAAAAATTAATATTCCGTTGTAGCAACAAGATAAAGCCAACAATAGCCAAAGGTATGCCAGTATAGCTGTGAAAAACACTGAACACTAAAATAAACAAGAGGATTGTTTCTAAAATTATACCATGTCATTCTATTGTCACTTATCTGGGACTAAATATGGAATAAATATACAACCTTACCATTGGTTTTACGCGTAGATATGTCCCTTTCGAAACAGAGTGGTCATATATTGTCTTGGACAATCCATTTGTAAGATGCACACTCATTTGTGACACCTGGGTACAATTAACCGATCCAATAGGAGACAGAATAAGCTTTCTAACGATGTATAATATGTCTAATTTTACTTTTGGTATAGCGTTGTATGGCTCAGTGTAACTATCTCATTATAGCTGCATTGCGCATTCAGTCTGTGGTAGTGAAGACACTGCACCTGGCAAAATTTTATCAACGACTTTCGTAATTTCTTGGAAAATATTATAATTCTTGAGAAATTCTGAGCATGGCTAAGGCATATGATTGCTGATAGACCTAGCTGATATACTGTTTTCTGGACTAGGTAAGACCTGGGGAAAGACATCATAGAGACAGAATCAATCTACTGAATACAGATAAGATTTCATCGTCCAAATGTAAGTGCTACTACTGAAAATATTTCAGTTATATACGTTATTTTTGAAATTGAGTGTCTTTAAATAGGTTAGTGGTATTTTATAATGAGGATATTTCACACTGTAAGCGTTTGTTGGTTCGCTAAGCAGTGTTTATGTTTAATGCACCTGATGACCTGAACTGGAACATTGCCAAAACGTTGTGGACGGTTGAATATTGTTTTAATGAGGTCCCATCCTCATACAAGGAAACATCACATACTGTAGAGTACAGAAAACATACAAGAGTTAATGATTACACATTTAGCTTCTGAACCACATTGTGTGATAATGTTTACGCATTATTTGTTTTATCTGATATCAATGTTTCATCTTAAACCTTCATAAGGAGCACATTTATATGCTTTATAATGGACAAAAAGCATTTTATTCATTTTTGGAGAGATTTTGGATGCGTTTCAGGACCCCTAGATATTTAGGTCACTGTATTGACGGAAAGCTTGTAATCCCACTTGAAAATGATGCAACAGCAAATTTCTTGAGTTAAAACAGTTGATTTGTAGTTAAATACATGATTATGATGTGATTTACAGCAACAAATAATTTAGACATTTGGATAGATTTAGAGACACTGGGTAAACTGCTTACTTTTTGCTTCATATATCTTTAGTAGTTCTGCATATTTACCCTTAGATCCAAGACATGTATAGTTTAACCTGCTGGTATATATGTTATATATGCAATCTCTCAGTATTTCCTTGCAAACTAAAAAAAGAGCAAATTCACTTTTGATTTCTTGCCTAAACAATTGCATTTGTGGCACTTTATTTCTTCATAAATTATGAATATAGACTAATCTAAGTATTGTTAGTATTGTAAATAGTATTTCTTGCTTCATTTAAGCCATTTTTCAAGTCTCCGTGATGCTCACATCTGGAGTTATAAAGCTTTAAATAGGGTACCCCCTAAATGGGCAAGGAAAAAAAAGACCAAGAGAAAAGGCAAGTGAAAAAGATACTGCAGTAAGCAACGATTGTGTATCTTTCCATGGACCCTTTCAGAAAATTTGACATCCCTCTCAATATTTAGTCTATGATACTGGAAATATACAGTTAAAATGCAACAATTTGATACAAATGGATCCGTTTCAGCTCTGATTCAATATGATTAGATTCAGCTGATTAAGTTCAATTAAGCTCCCAAACAATTCAGATGTGATGTGATACAATTCAGTTTAATCTTACAATGGCACCAGTAGAAATTCCAAATGCCAGATTATGAACGCGAAGTCAAAATGTTAATCCTTCAATTAATTCACTGTTTAAAAGAATTTTAAAAGCTGAAGTATTACCAAACCGTGTATATTAAGAGGATCAGTGCCTTGATTATTTCCCATTTTTCCAACATTTTCAGGCAGCCGGTAAAATGTTTTTTTTGTGTGTGTGTGTGTGTGTGCATGTGCATGCAATATGGGGGATGGTCTATTTTCCTAGTTACTAGTAAAACAACGGAATGAAAAAATAAATAAATCAGGACATCACATTCAACTTAATAAAAAACAGATAATGTACGTAACTTGCTACGATGGCTACATAAAGGAGTGTACTATTATAAATTATACTGCTAGATAACTAGCAAGTTTCAACATGTTTATAATTAGAAAAGTAGGCCAATATGATTCAGTTTTTATTCCAAATAATCAAATGGCGTCACATTCATCTCTCCAACCGAGTTGAGGGTATACATACCAGGTGAGAGCTCTCTTTTGCTTCTTGTACTTGCTGCACCTGCGGTTCAGCTACGACCTTCGCGTCCCGGTCAGAAGTCATGAGCCGTCTGCGCTCTGCCTCCTCAGGGAGAAGTCTCCGTCTCAGAGAAAGGCTGCGGTGGAACATAGAGAAGCAGACAGGTGAGGGAAAGGTCCTGACCTGCTTACCTTCCAACGCAGACAGAAGACCTACCGCTCCACACTGCATCTTGGAATTCATCTGGCATCTTCCTATTCCCACCCCCTAGCACTTCATATGCAATTACATTAGGAGTATAATAGAAAAGAAAACATTATATTGATGTATTATCCTCTGTGGCTAGTTTGTGCTTTAAAACCATTAATATGGAGAGGTCCTGAAAATTAACGGGAGTAATTTAGGTGCCTGACAACTGGGACGAATGGCGATGATGTCAACCAGACCTGGGTCAAATACAAATACGTATTTGTATTAGAAAATGTAGTTAAATACATATTTGAAGTATTTTCAAATACATTTACAAATGAAATAATTTCTATTTGATTTATTAAAATTATTTCACAGAAAACCAAATACTTCCACAAATAGTATTTAAAAAATACATTTCTTTAAACAAATATTTTCCTGAAAGTTACTCAGCTCTACCTTCGGTCATGACCAACCTCCATGCCAAATTTCAGCCTCCAGGGGCGAAAACTGTGGCCGCTACGGGGTGGGACACTTTTGTGGACCAACACGACCAACCGACCGACCGACCGACAGAGGTATAGAGCTGCGGTCGCAGCTAATAAAAACGGCGTAAATGAATCAAGATATTTATACCATTTACAATACAAACTCAGATTATTTCTTCATAAATTATGAATATAAACTAAAGTGCCACAGATTAAATTTTCTAGGCCAAAAAGCAAAAATGAATTTGCTCTTTTTTAGTTTGCAATGAAATACTGAGAGATTGCATACATAAAACAGATTAAACTATGTCCTGGATCAAAAACTCCTAGACCATAAGTGCGTAAAATCTAAGGGTGGATATGTAGAACTACTAAAGATCTATGAAGCAAAAAAGTAAGCAGTGTACCCAGTGAAACTCACTGTTGCATCATTTTCAAGTGGGAATTACAAGCTTTCTGTCAGTACAGTTGTCTAAAATATCTAGGGGTCCAGAAACATATCCAAAATCTCTCCAAAAATGAATAAAATGCTTTTTGTCTATTATAAAGCATATAAATGTGAAGGTCTAAAATGAAACATTGATATCAGATTAAACTAGAAGACTGCACTCAGTAGAGTGCAGATCTCCGCCAGGCGTGTTAGCTTTGCTGATGCAACAATAGAGGCTACTCAATCAATGCAACCAGACAAATACAATATTACAAGTTTTTACCATGTGCCACTGAAAATCCCAAAAACCCAGATTCAGTGAAGTAATGCTAAAGGTGGTGACTTGTTAGCTAAGCCACGATGTGTTAGAGCTAACGTTGAGGTTATAGTCTGGCACTTTCGTTTCAAATCTGGACAGGAACAATTCCAAAAGGGCAGCGATGTAAAATATCAATTTCAACATGAAAATGCCAACAAAAAAATTGTCACAGATTCAAACATTAACGTACCCCGTTAGTTTGCAGATTATTTTGTTGGCATTTTAACATTGAAATTGACATTTTGAAATTGGTCTTCTTTCATTCCAAACAGAAGCAGTTGTTCATCACATGTGGCCCCTACCGGCCAGTTAGGAGGAGTGAGGAGTTAGCACTCAATGTACTTTAATGGACAATGATGGAAATTAATTCAAATAAAATACTTGTCATTGACCGATTCGCAAAATATTCAAGAATTCAGGTCCTTGGGCTGCTGTCAGCATGCACAACAAGTATTAGGCTGATCAGCCCAGTAGTATGCGAGATTAGCTGCGGACAGATACACAAACAAACACACACACGACCAAACGCATATATCCCCTCCAGGCTCTAGCCTGGCAGAGATAAAAATAATGCAAAAACATTGTCTCACAATGTGGTACAGTACCTAAATGTGTAATCATTAACTCTACAATATGTAATGTTGGGGATGGATGACATTAAAACAATATTCAGTGTTCCAGCTTTCACGTCATGTGGAGCATGGAACACAAACAAACACACGTTACAGTGTGAAATATCCTCATTATAAAATACCGCCAACCTATTTAAAGACTCAGTTTCAAAAATAACGTACATAACTGAAATATTTTGAGCAGTGTAGGGAGGTCAAACCTGTTTTGGCGATCTTTCAGAAAACATATTTTGACAGTTTATTCTTCATTCAATTTCAATTTAAGTTGCTTTATTGGCATGAAATACAAATGTAATTATTGCCAAAACATATATATATAATATGTAAAATAATAATAATATTAAAATAAAATGATAAATGTAACAATATATAACAATAACAGCATTGACAGCAACAGAAATAAATCAATAAATATGTACATGTTTCGTCTTTTGATATGAAATTAAAATTTTTTTAATAATTTTTGGAAATATTTTTTTCTAATTTGTAAATATTTTGTGCTGGTAAGGAGGAACTGCATCTCTGTTTCCACCTCTCCTGTCTTACAGTGACCACATATTCACTCTTCTTTTGGTACCCATGAGTTTTTGTATCTGCCTATTTCAACTACAAGCGTGTGGTCACTGAGCCTGTACTTGGTCAGGATCCGTCTCTGCTTTGTATCTCTGACAGAGAAGAGATACTCCGCCTGTGTGTATTTTCTATTTAGGGCCCGATAACAATTCAGTTTATTTTGGGATTGTGTTTCTTTGTTCCAATGGTCCAGATAGGAGTTTCTGATGTGTTTTAGAATTTGGTTGACTCTAATGGGCTGTTGTGAAGCAGTGCTGGTCTGAAGCTGGTTTGCATTAGTATACGTTAGACTAGAGAGGTTCAGAACCAGCTGACTGAGGGGATATTTTTCCTGGGCTGAGCTCTTGGGTTTGGAGTGCCAAGAATTGTAAGGAGTTTGTTGGACTCATTGTTAGATGTTCAATAAAATTTAATGCCCTTTTTTTAATTTGAATGAGAGTCGGAAATCTGCCTAATTCAGCCCTGCATGCATTGTTAGGGGCATTTCTATGTATTTGTAGTATGTTATTACATTCATAATGTCATAAAAGCTACAGTATAATCAAATAACAACATATAACTGTTGTTTCCTAGAATACAATTTTTAAAATTAGGCACTTCCCTCCTCATGTAATCACTGTTGTTGGAGGGAAACGCATCATCACCTGTGTGACTTTTAGGGTGGGGTTATCCGTTTTCCTTCAACAAAATGAACCAATATTTTGTGGTATTCATATAGCAAAACTAATATACTATACGCATTTACTGGTATGTATTGTTATGGGATGCATCATTTAATGAAGTGTACTCTCAAAACGCAATACATGCCAAAAGGTCTCAGTTTCAAACATAGCGGCCCTGTAGCTTCAAAATTCCATTGCAGTTTGGGAGTGGAATCGACCAGGCTTATGTCCCCATTTTCAGCCTAATAAAAAAAAAAGCACCCATTCGTAAAACTAAAATCCTTTATACCATACTGCAGACATGATCTTGAAGAAAAAAATATTTGTAAAAAATATTGTTGTTCAAACAAGTTTTCCCTGCACCTTAGCCATCATACATAATATACAAGCAGCACGTTATAGCACACTATTAAATACTATTCTATCTGCTGGGGATTCGGAATCCAGAGACAGTGCACATCTCCTTTTCATCGTAATTACAAAAAACACCCATTCGTAAAACTCAAATGCTTTATACCACACTGTAGATAAGACCTAGGCAAAGATATATATGTAAGAAAATTATTGTTCAAAAGAGTTTTCGCCAACAGAAAACACATACACTGGCAACAGGTCATACTAGCTAGCTGTGGTTATAGAGACAAAGCGCAATTAAGGCCCGCCCACCCCGGAGGGGAAACAATTAATCGCTCTCCATTGACTTTGTATAGAGGGTATGCACATGACATCACAGTAAGTGGAAGTCACTGCGGTTACACCCACTTAGTGGCAGAAAGACTTCTGAGTGGCAGCGTTAGCGTTCAGCTTGAATGCCGCGAAAACACAAAAAACACACCTAAAATGGGAAAGAGCTGTTGTGTGATTGACTGTACAAATAGATTCAACAAAAAATCGGAGCTATCTTTTTACAGACTGCCAAAAGATAAAGAAAAGAGAAGCAAATGGATTGCCGCAATTCGCAGAAGCAACTGGAATCCAGGCACCGAAACGTGGATTTGCAGTTGTCATTTTGTGTCAGGTATGTTGGATTTTTGGGTAAAATCATACCTTAAGTTATGTACTGTACTGACTACTCATCAATTAAATATTTAGCATCTTTCATTTATATTCTGTGTAACTGTAAAGTTTTAGTCAGCATTTATTAAAAAACATCCATGATGATGACCCTTGTGTTCTACAAACAAAGATGGTAGTGTTAGCTAGCCAAGCATATAAATGAAGGTATGAACCACTAGGGGGCTTGCGTAAAGGGGTTAACAATGGTAATTGGTACAACCGGCCTGGGGCCATCAGCAGTCAAAATACTGTCCTCAAATTAGACAAAATGCTCAACTTTCACAGCTGATAGGTTTTCGCATATCCAGTGCTTTTTAAGTCTTTCCAAAGCTTGGTGCAAGTGCACATGTTGCACCACTATGTTGTGAAAGTATTTTCAAATAATTCCATGAAATCAAATACTTTGTATTTGAAAATTCAGTATTTTAAAAGTATTTTTTAAAGTATTTTAAAGTAATTGCAAATACATGCAAATTCTCCATAAATGTATTGTAAAATACATTTTGTAATTTAAATACTCAGTATTCGTAAATGCAGAATTTCAAATAATTTCTAAATAAGTATTTAAAAGTAATTAAAATACTTTAAATATGTATTTGACCCAGGTCTGCTGTCAACCGTTAGCAAGGACTGCTGATGTCACTACTATTCTCACTATGTGGGTTAGGCTCAACAAAATTAATTAAAAATAAAATATCCATTTAAGATTGTCATTATTTGGTGGTCTGGTAAATGTTAACGGGACGGCATGTATGCCTTCCGCCAACTTGCGGGATGGCAAGGAATATCCCACAGGCATAGAGCTTACACATTTTATTATCAGAAAAATCATTATTTTTTATTATTATTATTACCAACTTGCGGTTGGCTTTTACAGTTACAGATTTAAGCTATGTTCTCACTTGTTTACATTACATTAAACAACCTTCATGTTAATTTACCTTTTCTTTCAATAAAATGGCAGAGAATCAGTGGATGATGTATCCCTTTCAGTCTGTAACACTTATTAGCACAGAAGTGACAGTCACATGCATGTTCATGTAATACGAGCCCTTGTGTCACAGAAAGACTGGGGAGAGGGCAGGAAAAGGCATCATTGCAGTCATGTTTATGACCTTCCATCTGCATAATCGTATCCACAGTGAGCGTGAGTTAAATGCCTAGTGTTTCCGGTCCATGGGCCCAAGCACACTACATTTTCAGTTCATATTATTAATGGTTGAAGTAAGTTTCCCTTTAAATGCGCAATCATTTTTCCATCAGTAGGTTTTAAATGGACTTGTTTTTTCTTTAGGCTGGATGTGCCGCATGTTAACATTACATGAACTGCATTAATGACTTGCTTCTGTGAAATATAGCCTAATACTTCCAAGACACTTAGCAGATAAAGCCAACTTACGAGCAGGTGTTAGTATCCTAAACCATTATCACAAAAACTTCTGAAAAAGAATCGTTTCCTGGTTATTAGAGCATGGTAGAACAGTTACTCATTTTCTAGAAGACATTGCTGCATGTTTTGTTCCATCATCATTCAAATCATATAGTGTATTAGGGCAAAATAAGACAAAGTTGAAACTGTGGCAATAATTGCTCCGGCTGTACAGCATCAAAAACTTTGAAAGTGACTTCAGATTATGCTTATTTTAAGAACGAGACTGGAATAATTACAGTAAGCCCCCAGGTTGCGCAAGAATTACATTCCTCAGACCACTACTTAAACCAATTTATAGGGCTGTGCCCGACTCAGAATTTTCTTAGTCGAATCGTATTTGGAAGTTCAATATGACGATTCGACGATTCGTTATATATATAAAGGTCCATGAGACTTTCTGGCAAAATAGTACATTGGCATGCGTTTAAGTGCTAATTTAGACCACGTTAACATATTCAAGTGCAACAGAGTCATATGAACATTTTTTGAGCATTTAAAATCAATAAATCCGTTAAGACAACTGCATATGATGCCAGATTTGAATTGCCGACAATGCATGAGCCTGCGTGCGGATTTGTCGGAAACTTGTCGGAATAATGAGACAGTACACAGGTATTTCTGGTTAAACCTAGCTCTTATAACTTCTTTATTTTGCTTTAAACATTAAAAATGAACAAACAAAAGAAACACCTTAAATAAATTCAGGGCACTGTCCGCTTTGAAATAACTGACAGGATAGGAGCCTAGGCTACGTCTTTATTTCTCTTTAAATATAAGAAGGCTAATATAGGCCTACACATCTAAACAAACATGTAAAAGAATAAATTACCAAATGAAGCAATTTAAGATTTGAATTATTTTAGTTGAAAATAATGCGTTTGTAAATAACAATTTAAATAAACGGTATTGTAAGCCTTGAAATAACTGATGTCTCGTCTTCAACGAGACCCTTTTTATTTCTCTTAAATACAAAAAAGTAATATATAAATCTAAATAAACGCGTAAAATAATAAATTAACAAATTAAGCAATTTAAGATTAGACTTCTTTTAGATGAAAATAAATGCAAACTGTTTAAATAAATTCACGGCATTGTCCGCTTTGAAATAATAACTGACCTCTCGTCTTCAAAAGAATATTCTATTTCTGTAGGCTATTTACCTTTAAACACAGCCTAAAAAATAACTAATAAATCTAAACAAGTGTAAGAGCCTATAGATAATCAAATTAAACACAAATTAGGAATAGCCTATAATTATTTAAGATGAGAAAGCAAACGTTTGTATTCAGGCTTTTCCTACACAACAAAACAAATAATAGGCCTATAAAATGAATGATTTAGCGGGAGTGGTCTTATTTTCCCAAGTTATGCAGTGTTCTTCAGGTTTCGGCTTCTCCCTCCAGTTTACCGCGCATGTTGTCACGTGGAATTTTTCTAGCATGCGCAGGTTGCAAGACTATAAACACTAAATTTATAATTCCCATTATTTTATTTATAATTCAATATTGTAATATAACCTCTGTCCATTTTTGTAAAATTCTATAATGATGTATTCCAGTATTGTAATGCACATTGACTGTCTAAAAAATAAATAAATTAAAAAATTAAAAAACCTGACTGCTCCACTCAAAGAATCTCAGTTGACTGAGAGGTCTCTGACAGATGATTCGAATCGTCGACTTTCAGGGGGCAGCCATACCAATTTATGTAATTTTATTAAATTAATGTACAACTAATAAACCTTACACAAAAGGAAATCATAACAGAACAATTGCAGAGGACAACACAACTGTAAAGCATGCTGTGGCAGTATCCTTTGCAGCATAGTATACTAGCGCGAGTGATCTGAATTGAAGGAGCCAACATTCCGGACCAGTTGCAACAGCTTAATGACACAGGCAAACTGGCCATGATGGCTTTATAATAATCCAAATTTACAATTACAAGGACTTGGACAAATAGCTATGTAATCCATTTTCTCGCATCAGATTTAGCTAGTTATCATAATTCTGATTACTATGGGAACAAGTGAGTACATCTAGCTGATTGTGTTCATATTAAATTGGAGAAGTCTGCCCTAGACAAACTATGACTGCTTTGATGGAATTTAGAATATAGAGAATGAGTCCTGCCCGGTAAGACTAGCCAAAAAAATATATACATTTAGGTGAAAGAAATATAAATCAAAGAGTAGGCTGCAACACTACTAAACATAATTTTATTTACTGAAGCACTTGCATAATGACTGCAGCAGCATAATAAAATATTTAGTGGCACTGCACCCTTCTCTTTGATTTAGCCTAAATATAAAGATGAGAGTTTGGGAATTTTCTCTCCATGGAAGCATCTACAGCTGAGTGGCATGCCGCAAGGACTGACTTGGTTAAACCATATTGGGTGAATAAAAGCATGCCCAGCATAAGGCTTGTTATTAGCATTTGCCTTACAAATTCTGACTTTGTAACCAGTAGTTCCCTCCTCCCAGTACTATGAGATTATTACAGTCTGTACTCCAGCCTCGTGTTGAGAAATTATCCCACGGTAGTACATTTAATAATTGTTTGAATTAATCACCTAATTACTACAAGTGAAGCTTCAAAGCATGTGCACTGAGTGAAGTAAATGTGTCAGCAGTTTATCAGTGTTCTTCTCAAAAGTACAGAGAAACAATGCACAAAGTTAAAATGAAAAGGAAACAAAACTGTAAATCTGCAAGATCAAAACTACTTCCAGTTTATTTATTTAATGCTAAACATAAATTTAACATCACTGCAAAACTGAAATTGAGCATTCGGCTAAGGTAAGCGGAACATTGAGGACCACAGTTGAACTCATTTGTCTGTCTTCAGTTCTGTGTGATGCACTTAATATACAGAACTCGGCACCATGGAAATTATTTTCAAAGGGATAGCAACCGTAGACATTCCCCTTTAGACGTCCTAACCATTTTTATCAGCAGCTGGGCCTTGAAACTGCAAGCACAAGTCCCAGGTGAGGCCATGCCCACTATAACTCTCAGCAAGTTGCCAAACCTAAATTATTTCTATAGATAGAATTGCACAAAAATACACTGTAAGCTGTGACAGAAGCCAAAGGGGGACTGCCGTGGATCCTTTGGTACAAAAAGCCGAAGCCAAAACACATTCATGTGAACCCATTTGCCAGCTTTAAAATATTTCTGAAGTGAAATAAGACATGTGTCTGTCCTGAGTGCTGCCTTTCCACATCAGTTTACATCACTGGCAAAAGGCAGGGGAAATCCAGTGAAATCCTCTGCCACAGAACTCAACATACAAGAGCTCCCAGCATTCAAGCTACAGGTCAAGGGCAAATTCAGCTCCTCACAGCTCCTGCTGTGCATACAGGTTTTAGTTCCAGCATCAACTCTTTATTATTGTTTTTCATCATATGGTTTCACATTACTTACTTGTGTTGAAACTGCTGCAGAGGAATGTTCCCAGTGAAAAATGCAGTTTATTTTAGAAAATATGTAGACTAAATTCGCTAATGGACGTAAGTGGACCACCTAAACCAGGGAAATTGCAGAAATGAAAAACAACACACCCCTGAGCCAGACAGAACAGGCAGGGCAGTAACAAGAAGCTGGTAAAAATCAGGGGCAACATGAGGGTCGCAGCAGTTAGTTTTCCCCATAGGAAAACGAAGTCAAAACATTTGTGAACACTGTTTGTGGATACTGATTGAAGCCTCCATTCACCCCACACTGGGTGGAGCTACTCAGTGCTGTCAATCAGTGGACTTGTATGGACCAATCAAAAGACAATGTTACATAGACAAATACTACGATAGGCTTGATTGACTTTCAGCACGACAAAGTTCAAGAAGCCTGTATCCACCACCACCAAAAAAACGAACTGAAGCCAGGCCCTGTAAAGGCCCAGGATACTGAAAGACGTAGGCTACATTCTTTGCTCATGCATTGTTTTAATATAAGCAATCAAATCAATCCGTCTTGATGGTCCCAAGTGAGGAAATTTGGTTCTCAGCCATGGTTTAAAACTTTTCCCCACTTTTTCATTTCCAAAAAAAAGAAAAAAAAAAACAAACAAAAAAAAAACTAAAGAAAAGCCTATGCCGAAATTGACTTGCTTTCCCCCTTGGCTAAACACCAGGTTTTCAAACACTAAGATAAACAAAATCTTTTCTACTTGTAATATGTAAATTATGTTCTTGCCACTTTTGTGCAGACAAGGCAACCTAAGTTAAAATGCCTAAGCATTGTCGCCTTCTCTGGATGCGGAATAAGCAACAGGCCTTTTATTACCCCCAAAAATTAAGAGGAACAAGAAAGGGGTTTTATTTCTGAATAACCACAAGCACTGCAATATTGCAATTACATAGTTGGTATTTCCAGTGTCCATTTTTGCTAGAACTCCACCAACCATCAACAAAAACAATGTTGCTTCGCTAAAAAGATGCAGTGATTTTCCTTCCTTCATCTCCCTCTCAACTGTTGCTGCTAGTGACTGTCCTGGGACTAGTATCATACCAGACATGCAGTGGATTGGTAAGTAGGCCTACCATTAGATAGTGATAAGTAAATAGCTTTCAAGCTTAGATACGTGGAATCAAAAGCATTTCTTCCTTTGGGTGTCCGGAGTTTGAGACTGCTGTTGAGTTTAATGTTAGTGTACAGTACCTCAGTGTTACAACATTATTACACAAATTATCTGTGGGTTTAACTAGTTAATGTTGCTTTCTTTGTTTTTTTTGTCTGGTAGTCAAATGTTTCCACACAGGACAACCTGCCCTATCCTATGGACGAGGAATGGTTTACATACGATGTTGTCTTATAGATATGAATGTTAATGAGCGCAGGATACACGCACACCCTGTCAATATCGGCTGAACAGGTGACTATAATCGAATCTAATAGTGTTTATTACTACTTAATGGTTATAATTTTGTTAAACTTGAAAGAAATATTAAGACGAAAACCAATTCTCACTTAAGAGGAATAAAACTACAATTAGAATCCCGTTTCTTGGATGGAAAAAAATTAATTATGCTCTACACTAATTAATAGAACACAACATGTTTATAAGGGGAAATGGTTGTTTACATTACTTCAAAACATAAGTGAAAGACTTCAAATGAAATTATTACTTAATATCATTCCCTTCCACAGGCAACTCTGTAACAGTGAGCTCTGATGCTCTGATCATGCAATAGGTTTCTGGTAATAACAGAAATCTATCTGTAGAAAAAGCCATGGCAAAATTTTAATTGCTACAGTTCCTGAAAACACTTATCAGCATGAACAAACCAGTTTAAAAATATATATTGCTGAAAAATGAAAACAATTTCAAATTCAGGCCCATAAGCTCTTCCTTTGTCATGCTTGGTCACATTAAATGTATGCATTTATTCAGAAAGTCACCAAGAATAATCCAAACTAATTATGTAATTAGAACAAACAATTCACAAAACAGTAATATTTTCCAAACCAAATTAAGCAGGAGAGATTGATGGTTGTGTTCTTTAAATACAATGATGACTTACTACAACCCCAATTCCAAAAAAGAGTGAGCAGTACCCCAGCCCGCTATCGGCACACCTTGGAGACCGAAGTGGTGGCAGCCAAAAAAGGAAAACTCAGGTGGAGACGTGAGTTTTATGAAGCTGTGGATATAGTGCAGTCAGAACTGGAGAGGAGATTCGACCAGGACAGCATGAGGATAGCGGCAAGAAGAGAGGAGACAGTAATTGATGCAGCAAAGGGCCGCACAGCAGTGGAACTTGACATACAGTCCCTTCATATTCCCAAGCAGCTGGACACAGACCGCCTGCAGCTCCAACTCAGAATGTTGGGAGACATAACTAAAGATTCCCCACGCAGCACAGTCCCAGAAGTTGCCTCATATCTCGCCAAACTTTACCCACAAACCAGAGGTCTGTTCAGAGAAGTAGAAAACCTCATAAAGCTGTGCCTCTGTCTACCCATATCTGTTGCATCATCAGAGAGAACTTTCTCCACCCTTCGGCGCCTGAAAACATGGATGCGCAGCACAATGACCCAGAAAAGGCTGACACATCTGACCCTTATGCATGTCCACAGTGACATTCTGGACACCTTGGACGTACATGCCCTGATGAGAGACTTTATCAGCATCACCCCAGAGCGCAGAAGCACTTTTGGAGTTTTGTAAGGTAAGACCGTTTGTTAAGCTGCCACCACCATGTAGAAAAAAAGTTCTATTGTCAATGCTTTTGTGATGTAGGAATATTGAGTTGAGTGGTGTGCTTTTAAAATATCAAATTCCTTATTAGTAATGCAGCAGGAGTGTACAATAATGCAGTATTCTGAAAAATAATAACAATAGTTAAAGTAGTAATAATAATGACAAACGTATGTCCACTCTGTGTTCTGCCTATCCTACCTTGAAAGGTTGTTTTTTTGAAGGAGCATGTTAGGTGTATACCTTAGCTAAATAAAGTGTTTCTATTCTCTTTTCTTCCTTTTAGCTTGGCCCTCATCAGCACCTCCCCTTCTTCCCCCACCCCTATACCCCACCCTGGAGGCAGGATATGGACGCTGGGTGTCAGCACATCATCTTCCCCCACCCCATTCACATCTAATGGGAAAATAATTTTTGCTACAAATTATATAGTTACTTAATCGTTTTACACTGTCAGATTAGGCTACTCTGTCTGGCTAAACTGGCTACAGCCTACAGTAGCAGATGTGAGTGGATGGGAGGGACAACAGTGAAAAGAAAGATAGAAAGATACCTACTTCCACACTGTTTATGTTTGCTATTTCACTAGTTTGACACACTTCTGCCAAGCTGATAGGCACAACCACACGCTCTGAGTGGTTGTCATTCCCTACATTCACTCACAATCTCACGATGCAATTCAATTATTATTTTTTAATAATTTTTTAAATACGAATTCATATATTATTTCATTATGGCAGTCTTTCCTATTCTGTATGTTATCAGAAAATGTTCAAAAAAGGGCATTGTGTTTTAAACCTACCCCACCCCACAAACTTACTTTGATTTTATTATGTTTATGAAATACATGTTCATATGGAAATATGTTTAGACTGTTCTTTGTGAATAAAATCACATTGGTCAGTTTTGACCAGAAACACAATATGTCATTATGTGGTAGCCTACCATTACAAAATCTGAAATGGTGGTTTCAAAACAGTATCCTGGCTTAACTGATCATATAATAATAATATAATACGAATTTTAAAGCTTATTTTTGTTCTTTTTTAAGAAGTAAATTAGGATAGTATTTCTTAATTCAGGATCTTTGTTTACATTGGACAGAACAAGCGTGGCTGTATTGTTGAACTTGTTGAACTTTTGACCTCTTGAACTCTCGCAAGCTTGCTGCTGTTACAGTGGACCAGTGCTAAGCTTCTGTAATTCACCCATGGTGCTACCTTTAATAATACATCCATGGGTGCTACGCACGCAGTTTAGCTAATGTTATTTACTGTTATACATGATGGCAAAACGCCCAAAATCCACGAAACATTTATTTATAAAAAACAAAACAAAAAGGTGAAACCGGAACCCCCCTGCAGTAGCAGCAGTTGTGAGTAACGTTACATCTACTTCGGTCCAAAGAATTAGCAACAATACAACGCCATCGTCGATGCTACTTCAAGCACAGAGGATAGCAGCACAGCCAACATGAGCTGTAGCCTAATGATTCTGCAGACTACAATGACAGACGCGTCTCAAACCTGGCGATCCTTCAGATTGAAAAGGCCCATATACGATCAACATCAAAAGTAATTCAAAAGTATGCAGATACCAAGAAGGAAGCTCCAGTTTACCATCTAAAGGTAGGGCTAAGGTTGATTTATTATTTTGCTTGCTTGGATGTTTTGTTATTCCTTGGCTGTGAGTTGTTTCTATTTAGTCATATTTTAGACCTGCGATAATATTGTACATGGTTGACATAGTAGCTAAGCTGAAAGTTACATGCACTGGTGCCCGCAATATTGCTGTTATTGTGCGGCCCACAGCGACGTTGTGTGTGCATTGTCATGGGTGACGACTCGACGCTATGCCAGTGTGTTCATCCTGATTATTAAAGTACATTCTTAACTATGCCGTTTTCATATTGTCATACTGTTTGGCTGACATGGGGCTGTCAAGATGTGATTTACAATGTTGTATGGAGGCTCCTACTGTACAGCCTCCGACCCTTTACTGCGCTGTTATGCTGATATTTTTCGTCGTGATGATCTGAATTCAGACTTGGCCACCCCTGACTGATTTGTCTAAAATCGCCTATGGTTACAGTCACTGTATGCAGTCAGCTAGCTATCTAGCTAATGTTGTGGTCTGGTGACAGTTTTGCACAACAAGTGGAGCAGAAAAGGAAAGTAGGCTGATACTATGGGGGGGGGGGTCAGTCGAGTCAACAGCGCAGCACCCTGTACTCAAAACAAAACATGTTCCTGTGGCTATGGGACAGGGGAAATTTAGGACTAATTATGATGTGACCCATTGAAATATCACAGTGATGTGATACAGGTGATGTTAAACAGGTGAGGCAATCGTGTTATAGTATATAAGGAGCCTCCATGAAAGGCCTAGCCCTTCGTGAGCAAGAATGGGTCGAGGCTCGCCAATTAGCCGTCAGCGAATCATCCAGCACTTTGAGAACAACGTTCCCCAAAGACAAATTGGTAGGATTTTGGGCATTTCACCTTCTACAGTGCACAATATAATTAAAAGATTCAAGAAATCCGGTCAAAGTACAGTGCGTAAAGGACAAGGCCGTAAACCCCTTCTGAATACGCGTGATCTCTGATCCCTCAGACGTCACTGTCTTAAAAGTCGTCATGCGTCTGTACTGGATATCTTGACATAACTTTGGTAAACCTTTGTCAGTCAACACCATTCGCCACTACATTTACAGATGCAAGTTAAGGCTTTATTATGCAAAGTAGAAGCCATACATCAACACTGTCCAGAAGCGCCGCCAACTTCTCTGGGCTCGGTCTCATCTGAGATGGAAAGTAGCACAGTGGAAGCGTGTTTTGTGGTCCGATGAGTCAACATTTTAAATTTTTTGTTTTAAAATGTTTTTTTGGACAAAACAACTGTCGTGTCCTCCGGGCCAAAGAGGAAAAGGACCATCCAAGCTTGTTATCAGTGTCAGGTGCAAAAGCCAGCTTCTGTCATGGTATGGGGGTGTGTCAGTGCCCATGGCATGGGTAACTTGCACATCTGTGAGGGCACCATTAATGCAGAAAGATATGGACAAATTTTGGAGCAACATATGCTGCCATCCAGACGCCGTCTTTTCCCGGGACGTCCCTGCATTTTCCAGCAGGACAATGCCAAACCACAATCTGCCCAGATTACAAGTGCATGGCTGCATAAACAGAGAGTACGGGTGCTAGATTAGCTGGATAGCCTGCAGTCCTGACTCCGATTGAGAATGTGTGGCGCATTATGAAGCGCAAAATACGGCAACAAAGGCCCTGTACAATTGCGCAGCTGAAGACCTGCATAATGGAAGAATGAGGGAAAATTCCACTTGCTAATCTTAACCAACTGGTGTCTTCAGTGCCCAAACGCTTAATAAGTGTTATTAAAAGAAATGGTGATGTTGCACAATGGTAAACACTCGACTGTCCCAACTTTTTTGAGCGTGTTGCATTCATCAGATTTGAAATGAGTGTATATTTTCAAAAAACAATTAAATTCACAAGGTGAAACATCAAATGCTGTTCTGTTGTAGTGTTTTCAATATAGTACAGAGTGAATAGAATTTACATTATCACTCCTTTTTGTTTTATTAGCATTTTCCATACTGTCACAACTTTTTTGGAATTGGGGTTGTACATGAGGAAATTGCATTTGGCATGCAGACATTAGGCTGCAAACTAAAGCAAAATGTAGTTGTATCTCTGTCACTTAAAACATTAGGACTAAAGCCTCTTGACCATCTTGTTGAGATTTAAAAGTGCACCGCCAAGAATTGATGCTATTCTACCTATTAATCCAAAGAAATTTGAGGGGGACAATGTGTAGTATGTACAGGTTACAAAACAGATAAATATACTGCTACACCGTCATGACACTACCTTTTGAGTCAAGTTCATTCCCCACAAAACACAACTTAAAGGATACCACACTCCACAAGAACCGAAAAACTTGTGTGTTCAGCTTACTCCTGCACACTTGACAATCTCTCTCTAATACGAGTATGAAAGGGGGTGTACTGGCACAAGTGAGTCAGGCTGCCTGAGCAGGGAGATGAGTCTACCTCTCTTTTGGCCCTGGCAGAGGATACACACATTTACAGGCAAAGGAAACAGCCGAGGTGAAAACTAAAATTATTAAGGAGTCCACACCCTAATTTTTGCCCCAATGCCATTTTACTCCTCTTTACGACAGGTCAGAAATTGTAGCACAGTGGGTAAGGAACTGGGCTTGTAACAGAAAGGTCATAGGTCCAATTCCTGGGTAGCTATTGTACCCTTGAGCAAGGTACTTAACCTGCATTGCTTCAGTATATATCCAGCTGTATAAATGGATTCAATGTGAAATGCTATGCAAGTAGCCCTGGATAAGAGCGTCTGCTAAATGCCTGTAATGTAATGTATTGTAATGTAAGGTCCATAAGCAAAAACCCCAAGCGTGTGTGACTGAGCATTGGTATCCTATTCAACCTCATGTCATTCACATAAACTGTTTATTTTTCAAGATAAAAATATCGCTGGCTTAATTAGTGGTTGATTGAACTATGCTGCCATTTTTATGTCAGTCTCACTTAACGCGGTCTGGCATGAAATAGCGAAGCTACATTGTTCCAAAGCCATTAAATCGTGCATGAATGGCCATTAAAGTTTAAATGGTTTGGCTCTAAATTGGCCATGCTAGGCTAACGTGGCCTAGTCCGTAAATAACGCCCACGAAAGTATTTTCATGACATTATTTTACATTCTTCGGCGTTTTGAAAGCAATGGGCAGCTAAACTTCCGCTTAATCTGGGAACTACTACTACCTGTGGGGGTGACTAAACTTCGTCCAAGAAAAACTGCTTTAACGCAGCGTAAAATGCTGAATTTTTATTTGCAGTTTTATACAGCAACTTAAAATAAACATTTAACTGTCAAGTGAATCATCAGTACAGTACGAAAAACTGTACATTATGAAAGGTGATTATGATTTTTTCCATAAGAATTTTCACACAATAACGCCAAATCTCAAAAATCCCGTTCCCCCGTATATTGTAAATTTCAATGGCACTTGCTTTGGACAAAATGCGGTTCCCAGTTACGTAACGTAAAGTTTCCAGCATTATCAAATTGACAACCAGGTGACTGCAGCGGAGACTGAGAAGCAACAAGACACGGCTCTCTCACAAAAATCATGCAGGTCCACAGAAATACACCTGAAGTGTGCACAGGACTCTCTCGCTTTGCACATCCACTAATCTCAACAAAGATTATAACGTTTCATTCATGAGTCACGACAGGGTGATTGTTCTGCATGAAAGAGATAAACCCATCTGTAAATAAACCGGTCTCAGTGGATGATACATGACTTCTTAAAAATCATTCGTTATGGCCGCGCTGAGCAACCGATTATGTTACGGAGTTAGAATCACATTAGATTAACAATATTGCCAAAGAACAGTTGCTCAATTTACATTTGCCAGCTTTTCTTTTTTTGCAAACATTTCGCGGGATAGCTAACTCATCACTTTTTGTTGAGTGGGGTATCCATGGTACGTGATACTTCCGAATGAACGCGTAATGGAAATATAGGTTTAAAAAATATGACCACGTCTACAACAATATGACAAACGACCCAAAATCAAAAAGAAAGTTTCCTCGCCAGAGTCTAAATCGTAAGCGAGGATACTGCCATTGCAGCCGCCGTTAATTCAGCTATCAATCCAGTTTTAGAGCATCCACCATTTGTGCCATTTCACCATGCGTTTGCTGTTTGGGTGGGCGGTCCCTGCAACAAACAGCAAGTTGCAGCAAAAGCAAGGTAGACAGCTAGTTGCTAGCTGTATGTAACATATGTAGCCCAACGTTCCGAGGTTAACTAGTATACATAACAAACGAACAGGAAATGTGTGTTACATTGCTCCAATGAGTTTTTTCCCCCTATAAACCACTTGCTTAGCCTATAAAACATAAAACCAGTAGTGTATCCACATAGCAAGGCTACTTGCCAATTTACGGGTATGGAGTTCATTAATCCTAGCTATCATTTTAATAGAATTTCAATGACTAAGTGCACAGAAATATTCCAACAAATAGCAACCAATTGGATATTTAACTAGCTCGCTCGTTTGGTACAGTTGAACATTCAATAACTTAAAAATCCTCTGCTAATTAGCTAATAACTGAAAACATCATAAGATAGTTAACAGCATCCTGTGAAAGATGGCGACCTCCGTGATTTTGATCCCCAAGCCCCTTTGCCAATCCATAATGTAGCGACTACACAACTCCAGCCAGGCCCGGTTGGACAGCTTTTTAATGTTCAACTAGCTAGCTAATGTGCAAAAATGTCATTATTCCTTCAACGTTGTTTATGAATTTTGTTCATGTTTGCATCAACACCGCTAGACTAGTTAACGTTAGAACTATTTGGCTAGACTCACTGGATGTAAACTTTAGTTACGTAGCTAGCTTGCAAGTTAGCCTACAACATTCCACTGAAATCAGAAAGCAAGGCGACATATTCGACCGGTTTCCTCGTTTATCACAACGTTACTTCTCCAATTCCGTCAGACGCATTCACCCGTCCATGGAATACTGAAGCAGGCCATATATCATCACTACATGCTCTACAGCGTTTTAACTAGCTAGCTACAGTACATGGGTTAAGTCGACGTTCGTAATCAAATATTGCAGAAACCTTCCAAATGCAGATTCAGTAAGGTTCAACCAGGCTATCCATGATACCAACCGTATTTTCGGCGCCCAAGCTACTGCGATAGCTAGCTGGTGTTATTATAGCAAGCACTTCTGGCTAGCTAGGCTGATGCACCACACTGTCGCCTACCTGAATGTGGCTAGGCTAAGCCCTTTGGTCAAGGCGCTGTTGAAAAACACATGTCGTTCACAGTCGGCTGGCTAGCTAGGTTACCCTGTATAACGTGGTTGCTGATGGTTGAACGTTAGCACTTGCTATATATAACAAAATGAATTGGTTGCTCACCTGTCGACCGTACGGCGCTGGTGGTGACCGTTGTGGGCCGCGTCGATTTCAGACTGCACTTCAATTCAGCTGTCTAACTAGCTAGCTAGCAAAGCTACACATTTATTTGCCAATAACGTTAGCTATCGTTCAAATAACGTAAATAAACCGCAACGATGTCCTAGCCTAATATGAAGAAAGCTTCGTTATTCCTCAAACCAAATATTTCCGAGTTACGAGAATCGACCATTTATATTTGAAGTTTAAACTTAAATCTCCTGGGGATAAAATTAAAAAATCGCCTTAGCCGGTTAGCTAGCTTCCTTGCTAGCGGTGCTGTTATTCTTCGAATTCTAGTTCCTCCCGTCGGATATTGATGCAGTTGGGAAGCAGAAAACGCGGATCGTCCAACTCCCTTCTCTTCTCCAGTTTCTGAATCTTGTACTTTGGCTGGTAGCAGCGGAGAGGGGATAGGCGCTCATTCAGAGTGCACCGATCATCACCGCACACTCGCACCAAGGAATCCAGGAACTCCCGCCTCCCAAAAGAGCAACCAAGCTTCTCGGTTGGTCGAAGCCGTGGATCTGGGTGTCCACTCGTGATGGAAGACGTGGGTGTAGATTGGCTGTCTGTGGGGAATTCGTCTTTCACACGGTGAGGAAACTTTTAAGTCCGAGCTTTTATTTTTCATATGAACCCAACGGACAATAATAAGTGTCCTGAATGTTTGCTACCCAGTTCGTCTCAATAATAATTATTATCTTTGAGTAAAACCAGAGGGGGGAGGGGGGAAGGGGGGGGGGACGTTAAATACTTCTCTTTTCTTTTTTTTTACTGCCATGCATGTATGATGTTGATTAAAGTCAATTAAGGCACTCACATAGAAAACTTTGTCTTTAGACAGTAAAATTGATCGCAGAATTGCTGGCAATTCATAGTGTGAAAAATGTTTTTCATGGTTGTCACTTTCTTGGTGCATCCGGGAACACTGAAATTGACCCAGGATAAAACGGTTTTCTGTTTCGTACAAACCTCTGGATTCCGTGTTTCTCCCCTCGCTTCCCCGAAAACAATAACAACAACAATAATAATCACAGATTCTTGAGAGTGGGGACAAAACGTCATACCTTGAGAAGTCTTGACAGTGCAGTCTTAGTATGGGGACGGAGACAACTTTTTTTTTTTGGCATTGCACTCCAGTACACTGGATTTGAAATGCAACCATGAAGCTGTCAGCTTCACTTTGAGAGTATTTACATCCATGGCGGGTGATTCGTGTCGGAATTTCAGCCCTTTTTATACACATTTCCCCCATTTTATGGGACCAAAAGTAATTGGACAAATCACATAATCTTAAATAAAGATCTAATTTTTAGTCATCGGGTGATGTCTATGGTTCACAGACTTCAGGCAGGTACCAAATACAAAGGATTTGCACCCGAGGACTAAAAACTTTATTTAAGATTATGTGATTTGTCCAATTACTGTTAGGGGCTTTTTGCCTTCAGTCTTGTCTTCAGCAAGTGAAACAAGTGTTCAGTTGGATTCAGGTTGCCTGATTGACTTAGCCAGTCAAGAACATTCCAATTTTTGGCCCTGAAAAAATCCTTGGTTGCTTTAGCAGTATGTTTGGGGGCCCTGTCCTTGCAAGGTGAAGCGCTGTCCAATTACTTTTTTGAGGCATTTGGTTGGAGCAGATAAGATGTTTCTGGACAGGATAATTCATCCTACTTCTGTTGTCAGCAGTCACATCATCAATAAATTCAAGTGAGGCAGTTCCAGCAGCAGCCACACATACCCAAGCCATAACACTACCTCCACCATGTTTCCCATGTGGATTGGTATGGCTGTCAATCATGAGCAGTTTCTTTCTCTCGCTACACTTTCCTCTTTCTATCATGTTGATATAGGTTAATACTCATCTAATTTGTTGCTCATTACTCACCAGTGCATTCTTGCTTAAGAATGTTATAAACAATTTATTTTGACAAACAGTGACCACACCCAATGTTTGGCTATGTTGGTGATCGATTTATTCAGATTTTTCAGTTTCATTATGACCTGCTGTACTGGAATTCACACTTCTTTGGTCCTCATGTTGAGAGACAACAGTAATAGATTCCAAAACATAAATGCCACACCTACAATAATCTCTAGACCTTTTGTTAGCTTTCTTGTGCATGAATTAATGATGCAAAGAAACACAGTTGGACCAGAAATAACTGAGCAGCCGACTGCCAAATTACTTTCGGTCCACTAAAATGGAGGAACGATGTATAACAAGGGCTGTAATTCCTGCATGGTTCACCCATTATGGATTTCAATGCCCTCAAATTAAAGCTGTCAGTCCACACTTACAGTAGTACAGAGCCAAAACAACAAAAATTATGTGACTGTCCAAATACTTATGGACTGCACTGTATGTTAAAAATCAAGCAATTCATAAGGATTAATATACTTTGCAAGTTAAATCTAAGGGAACTCTGTATATTTTAGCAATTTCAATTTAATTTGTTTAAATGTATGCTCTGTATTTGAAAACTACATTTACAGGTACCTGTCCTCAGCAAGAGGCAACAATTGTCAACTCGATCAGGTATTTATGTTGCCATATTCCTGTGTTATTTCATTGTTTTATTTGCACATAAATTTACATGTCCTTCTGAGACCCAGCAGAACTTTTTTTCTCACATAAGTGTGGTGCAGTGGGTAGCACTCGGCTTGGGGCCTTTCTGTGTGGAGTTTGTATGTTCTCCCTCCGGGTACTCCGGTTTCCTCCCACAGTCCAAATACATGCAAGTAGGCTAATTGGAGACTCTAAATTGCCCATAGATTGATAGATTGGCGGCCTGTCCAGGGTGTATTCCTGCCTCTCGCTGGGATAGGCTCCAGCACCCCCTGTGACCCTGCAACCCTGCTCACACACCCATACCTATGGGCAATTGGCCTATCTGCATGTCTTTGGAGGAAACCGGAGTACCTGGAGGAAACCCACACGGACACAGAGAGAATATGCAAACTCCAAGGCTTCCGAGATTCGAACCCCCTCTTGCTGTGAGGCGACAGTGCTACCAAATGCACCACCGTACCGCCCTGTATTTCTTGACTGAAATGAAATGCATATGGCTGGCCATGAGCAACTTTTGGTAAATATCTGCATTGAAGATTGATATTTTGAAAAGTGCAAAAGCAATGGATAATTATTAGTTAGCAATATAAGTGTAAGAAAATGCTAGTTTATGATACAAAAAGATCTGCCCCTGAGGGCAAGGCAGGATTTGATCGTCCGACATTGTACTTTGCAGTCCTTTACTTCGGCAGTGCACCACCGTCAAGTAGCTGTCTGGAAGTGTTATTTTTTTTTTGGTCAAATGTGTCTGTGGTTTTAAAGAAGACGACAGGTCAGTAAGCACAGCTGAGCTCCGGTTGTATCCATATGGCCTGGCGATATTGTAGGAGGTTAAGTGAACGTGTAGATGGTATGTCATAATGGAGTGTAAATGTTCAGTGAACGGCGGGTAAATGTGGTGCAAAAGCAAGAGTTGAGAAATGAAAGACAATTATTATTGAGTAAGTAAGCATAGTAAAGAAAATCAGTTCAAGTGGGGCTTGAACCTGTGACTCAACGATCCATAGACCATGACATTACCACTCAGCCACAAAGTGGCTAGCTGTAGTGACTGGCAATTTTCTTGGGTAAAAAGATATGTCCATTTTGCGTGTGTATGCAACATTTTGATTGGCTGGTGTACATAAAATGACCAATGGGTAGACATTCTTTGTGGGCTAGGAGCATTTCTGGCAGGAAAAAGGAGGAGAAAATGCAAAATCCCCTTAGTTTGGGGCTTTATTGTGTGGATATGTGAAGTTGTTAATGAATTCTGTCTGTTTAAATGGAGTCAGAATGTACCAAAATTAATGTTTTTAAGGGCTGAGAGTCTGTGGCTGTTGCGGTTATTTCTGTGGGGAACCCTGAAAAGTGCTGTATAGGTATGGGGCATGCCGCCCCGCCAAGGCGTAACTTGGCAGAATGGCATATCTGCCATCCCAATGGATGGATGCATGGAGGTCTGTTGCCTGTTGCCCAATCGCTACGCTGGTCAAAATAAATGAAATCTAAAGTAATTCATCCTGAAAACCTACGTATTTCATACAGTTGCAATCAAAATTATTCAACCCGTGGAAACTGTAAATATTTTTAAATGTATGCTTTTTGGGACACTTGAAACAAAAAAAACAACATGTATGTCACTTGTGTGTTCTGTTAAAATTCAAAATAAAAATGTATTTTTTTAAGATTTCTGGGTAGCATGTAAATTTTGTATTTCAGCCATATCATAAATATTCAACCCCCATTCAATATCACCATTTTTAAAATATTTGCTGGTCTGTAGAGTGACTAAATTTTGTGGAAACACACTTAAGCCCTTAGGAAATCCATAACGATACTGTTTGCTTCACCTGTGAGAAACATAAATCAAATAAATTTGAAGCTGACTAGCAAACATGCCAAAGACAACGGAGCTCTCTCAAAAGTTAAGAGAAGAAATTATTTCATTGCATAAAAAAGGCAATGGATACAAAAAGATCTCCAAGATATTGAAAGTTCAAAGAGACACAATTGGCAGCATCATAAGGACGTTTAAAAGTCATGGAATAGCAGTAAACCTACCTGGACGTGGAAGGAAGAGTACAGTTAAATCAACTGGTATCAGGCACATCGTAAGAACTGCTGAGAAAACCACTCATATTACTGCCAAAGGCTTACAGGATGACCTTTTGAAAGCTGGAACAAAAGTACCAGTACAGACGATAAGAAGGATATTGAACAAGCAAGTCCTTCATGGCTGGACACCTCGCCGCACTCCACTCTTAACCAGTAAGCATATGAAAAATCGACTTGAATATGCAAGACATCATTTGGATAAGTCTATGGAGTTTTGGGAGAATATTTTATGGAGTGACGAGACAAAACTGGAATTGTTTAGACCCATGGATAAGTGGTATGTCTGGTGCAAGAAAGGTGCAGCTTATGACAAGAAGAACACTATCCCCACAGTCAAGTATGGAGGTGGGTCAGTCCTTCTGTGGGGGTGTTTTGCTGCTTCTGGTACTGGCAATCTTCAGCATGTTACTGGCACCATGGATTCCTTGAAATACCAGGCCATTCTGGAGAAGAATGTGATGCCCTCAGTGCATAAGCTGAAGCTTGGTGATCATTGGACTTTTCAGCAAGACAATGATCCCAAGCATACATCCAAGTCAACCAAAGCTTGGTTCAGGGAACGATCTTGGAATGTCATTGACTGGCCTTCTCAGTCCCCAGATTTAAATCCCATTGAAAATCTTTGGAAAGATTTGAAGAAAGCAGTGGCATCACAAAAACCAAAGAATATCGGTGAACTTAAAGCATTTGCACAGGAAGAATGGGCCAAGATTCCAAAAGAGAGGTGATAGAGGTTTGTGAGCACTTGTAGGAAGCGTTTATTGGAAGTTATAAAAGCTAAAGGATGTTCCACAAAGTACTGATTTTGGGGGTTGAATAATTTGGTCATTGATTTTTTTGGAGAGAATTTCATTTTTTTCCTTCTAACAAATAGTAAACTCAGCTGTATGTTTTCAAAATCACTTGAACATGTTCTAATAAACAAGTATTTCTGTTTACAAAGGCTTTAGTTGATACATTGACATGAAATTTTATTCACATCACAAAGACATCTTATGGGTTAGAGGGGTTGAATAATTTTGATTGCAACTGTATATTGCAATATAATCCTGCAGTTATATGTGGCAGTGTTTTCCGTAGTTATGTAAAGTTGTGAAATCCTGCAATATGATATTAAAGTATGCAACAAGCCAACGCTGAAATGGCCATGCAAAAACACAATGGCAATTCACTTCGTTGTTTGTGCTCAACTGTCAGCGCACAGGCTCTAGCACTCCATTAAAACATATTACTATTAGTAAATAGCCGCTATAGTGCTACAGTGACAGAATAAAATTCTCATTCGAACAGAGGCCTCCACACGGGTCATTTTAATCTTGGACACTCACGTGTTAATTATTCAATCTGATACATCAGAATCCCAATTCAAACAGGCACCATAAGTGTTCAGACAACACTTTGTATTATTAATATTTTAATATGTCACTGTTGATATTGTCACAGTCCATGATGATTTACAGGAAATAATTTCTTCAAACAGAAATGACACCCATAGATGTCCATAAATAGATGGCACAAATACTTCTCAATTCCATCTACACATTTACTGTAAAGCACACACAATAAGATCATATGGGTAATATTGACTGGATTACAAAATTATGAGTATCGAACAGCATGTGGCAGACCTGCAACAGGCCTCATAAAAGGAAATCCCAAATGTCATACTCTTCCTATAACCTCAAAATGACTCCATACTTTCACAGATAGAAACATCTACACAGTACTCATCACAGGACAGCTTACTAACCTTGTGGAAGAATTTTATTTGGGTTCCGAAACCACACTTATACTTTGTTACAACCTGCCCACAAACACAGCCTGAAGAGTAAAGAGACTGGAGTTGCAGGGGTACACATTTCTACATGGCAGGAAAAGTCATTTCATTTGTGTACACCTTGTGAAAACAAAAAATGCATTTTCTTGCGCTGACAGCAGTCAAGTTCCCTGCTAAACACCACATTACTAGAGATACCCTTCCTGAAGAGGGAAACGGGGCAAGAGAAAAGTAATTTGCATGTTTAAAAATCTGGATTTCATGAGAGCAGAATCAGTAAAACAATTGGGCATGACAGGGTCCACCCTCCTCTAACCATAGCCAACATCACTTCCTCTCTGGGAGATTATCTGCGGTCATGGGTACCAGACTTCCTCTTGCCAGACAGCAGGTGTTTCGGCTTGAGGTCAAAAACATGCCTATCAGACTCTCCTTTCCTGCCCATTCTATTCATGCCCTTCTGAGAGTTCTTCATTATCGTCTTGACCTTCTTCAACATCTGGGGGGAGAAAGTGTTGGCAAGTCAATACAACCATTGTGAAAAATATCCCTGCTACCTCATCCACACTGGCAGTGGTCAAGGAAGCAGGCCAGCAGTCCAAATCTGGCATGAGGCTTTAAACATGGCTGGGCTGACTGCGCAAATATAGCTGCCGAGCACTGGACATTCAATCCACTTGTTAATACGCGTGACGTATTGCCATTTCCGGGCAAATTCTTTCAACTCCAATAAAATCAATGCACTACAAAATCCAGCATTCTAAAGCAGTTAAAACAGCAACATTATTCTTTCGATTTTGAATTGTTGTTACGTCCCCTCCCCTTTTCAATGTCCAATTTCGCAATAGATAGCAACGTTGAATAACAGTCCTAGTTACTTCATTTAGGGATGCCAACCATCCCGCAAAATACGGAATTGTCCCTTATTTGGACAGTAGAATAGGTGTTCCGTATTTAACTCATGGCTACGGGACGCATTTTGTTTGTAGTAACCGCTGTTTTGAAGACAATTAAATAGTTAGCTAGATAGCTAGCTGGCATAACAAACATGCTGTGAGACCATTCTGACCTAAAACCCAGAATTTTAATATTGGCTAGGTGACAAGTGACGGCGAACCTATCATAAAGCTAACTGGCATTCAAACCCGGTTTCAAAGTGTGCATCTGATTGTGTCGTCGCTTCTGCCGTACCCCGCGATTCAGATAAGCGTATCTTCACTTGATTTGTTTCTGCTGTTGCTAGTTAGAGAACATAGTTGTGTGTAATTTAGAAAATCTTTTTTAAACTTGTCTCAACTGTTGCTAGTCAGCAAACTTAGTTGTGCGTTAGCTCAGAATCTCTGTAGTTGACTCGCTGTTGTTTGTTAGTTAAAGGCGTTAGTGTAACTGTGTGTGGGGGTTGGTGTTTATTTGCCCGGTATTGTTGAGCTAATTTCGAGTAGCTTCACCGGGTGCTTATCTGCCCTAATGAAGGTAATGCAAGCACGTAATTGGCACCCGGTATTTATAGCTCCAGCGGAGGCTGCCATAGGCAGCCTCGTCGTCAGTTTATCATATTTATAAACCCCATTCCCTTGTGCGCGCTGCCTCGCCCCAAATGGTCTGTTCACCGCAGGCGCAATTTATCTAACCTGATCTACCCACCCTTATCCACACCTCAGGATTTCACTGTCACAGGTGGATTATGGAACTGCCAGTCAGCTGTCCAGAAAGCTGACTTCATTACTGCCTTTGCCAAGACAAAGTCTCTTGACTTCCTGGCTCTCACAGAAACCTGGATCACTCCCGATAACACCGCCACCCCAGCTGCACTGTCTGCGGGATACTCCTTCTCGCACACCCCCAGGGCCTCTGGCCGAGGCGGGGGTACCGGTTTGCTCATTTCCTTGTCCTGGAAGTTCTGTGTCCTCCCCAGTCCTAACCTTACTTCCTCCTCCTTTGAATTTCATGCGATTACTGTAACTCATCCCTCAAAATTTCACATTATAGTTCTGTACCGTCCTCCAGGTCCACTCGGCTCTTTCCTGGACAAGCTGGACACTCTCCTGAGCTCCCTCCCTGAGGATGGCACTCCTGCTATTCTACTGGGAGACTTCAACCTCCCACCAGAGACCTCCCAACTGTCCAGGGTTGCCTCACTCCTCCAGTCTTTCGCCCTATCCCTGTCCTCTTCCCCCCCTACACACAAGGCTGGTAACCAACTAGACCTTGTATTCACCAGAAGCTGCTCCATTCCCCAACTTACAGTGACTCCCCTCCATGTCTCGGACCACTTCTTTCTTTCTTTCCCCCTCTCCTATTTACTCCCCCTCAATTCACCCAATAGCTCACCCACAGTAACTTTCAGGAGAAATCTCTCTACTCTGTCACAATCCTCATCTCCACTGCTGTCTACACTTCCCCCTCCTGCGTCTTTCTCTAACCTGCCAGTTGATCTTGCCACCTCCACCTTCAACTCCTTCCTCTCCTAGTCCCTCGACTCACTTTGTCCTCTTGTCTCCAAACCAGCACGCTCCTAACCCCCCTGCCCATGGCTGACTGAGTCACTACGCTCCAGCAGAACATCACTGCGGGCTGCAGAGAGGAAGTGGAGGAAATCCCAATCCTCTGACGACCTGACCGCATATCATACCGCTGGCGACTTTCACATCTGCCCTCACGTCAGCGAAAGCCTCATTTTTCCAATCTAAGATCAGTGCATGTGTCTCTAATCCACGCAAACTATTCTCCACCTTCTCTTCCCTCCTCATTCCTCCTCCACCCCCACCTCCCTCTTCCCTCTCCGCAGATGACTTTCTGGCCGCCTTTGAAGGAAAGGTGGCTACAATCCGGAACTCCTTCGCCCATCCAGTGAGCCCCCCAACCCCCCGGGACAAACCGACAGCCACACTGACCTCCTTTGAGATGCTGGAGGACTCCGATGTATTACAACTCATTACCTCTCGTCGTGCAACCACCTGTCCACTTGACCCCATCCCATCTAAAGTTCTCCAATCCATTTCCAGCGAGCTCCTTCCCTACCTGTCTTCCATTGTTAATTCCTCTCTCTCCTCTGGTCATGTTCCCTCTGATTTTAAGATGGCTCGTGTTACCCCACTTCTCAAAAAACCCACCTCAGACCCCTCCGATGTAACGAATTATCGACTCGTATCGCTTCTACCCTTTCTGTCCAAAACCCTTGAACGAGCAGTTCTTAAACAACTAACCTCTTTTCTCCATCAGAACAACCTGCTAGACCCTCACCAGTCTGGCTTCCGATCCGAGCACTCAACAGAGGCTGCGCTCCTAGCTGTGACGGAGGCACTTGCCACTGCAAGAGCCTCACGCCTCTCCTCTGGCCTGATCCTTCTTGACCTGTCTGCAGCTTTCGACACGGTCAACCATAAAATACTCCTCTCCACCTTGGCTGGGATGGGAATCGCCGGGACTGCCCTGTCTTGGTTCGCTTCCTATCTTGCAGATAGGACCTACCAGGTCACCTGGAAGGGGTCTGCCTCTGCTTCTCATCCACTTGTTACGGGAGTGCCGCAGGGATCTGTACTGGGTCCTCTGCTGTTCTCCTTATACACCAGATCTCTTGGTTCAGTTATTCGTTCACATGGCTTCTCCTATCATTGTTATGCAGATGACACACAACTCTTCTTTTCTTTCCCCCCCTCGGCCACACAGGTCAATGATAAGATCTCTTCCTGCCTGGCTGACATCTCCACCTGGATGGCCAGCCACCATCTGAAGCTCAACCTCAACAAAACTGAGCTGCTCTTCTTCCCGTGCAAGACCTCCTTACTTCGTGAGCTCTCAATCACGGTTGATGGCACCCCATTGACTGCCTCTCACTCTGCCAAGAGCTTGGGGGTGGTCCTGGATGACCAACTGGACCTCAAGGAGCACATCAAGGCAACATCACGGTCCTGCAGATTCCTTCTGTACAACATCAGAAGGATTCAACCACACCTGACGACGCACTCCACCCAGCTGCTCGTCCAGGCTACAGTGACCTCTCGCCTTGATTACTGCAACTCTCTCCTTGCAAGCCTGCCAGCTTGTGCCATACAGCCACTACAGATGATTCAGAATGCCGCTGCCCGACTCATCTACAACCTCCCCAAATTCTCCCACGTCACTCCTCTGCTGCGATCACTCCACTGGCTACCGGTCGCCGCCAGGATCCGGTTCAAAGCCCTGACCCTTGCTTGCTCGACCACTCCGCTCTGCGGCAGCAGGGCGCCTTGTAACCCCTCCCACCCGCCCAAAGGGATCACAGAGCTTCTCCACCCTAGCCCCCCAGTGGTGGAACGAACTCCCCGTCCCTCTCCGAACCTCCCCCTCACTACCCATCTTCCGCCGTGGCCTGAAGACTCATCTCTTCAGACTATACCTAGACTAACCACCACCACGCTGTATATTTCACTCTTTAAACACCCCCCCCCCCCCCCTTTCATGTCACTTGTTACATGTTGCCCCATCCCAGCACTTTTTCGTAATTTGTATTTGTCCTAATACTGTAGCTTATTCTTCTGCCTAGTTTGTTTTGTAGAGGTTAGGTCAGTATAGTGTTCACTGTGTGAACTGTGTTCTTGGCTAGAACTAGCTGTACAAAATAAGTATTGTACCTTACTGAACCTGTGTTTAGCAGCTGTCTATGACCATGAAATGCACTTTTTGTACGTCGCTTTGGATAAAAGCGTCTGCCAAATGAATGTAATGTAATGTGTCTTGGAAAAACGCTATGTCTACACTGCTAGACCGCAACATTTTAAAAAGCAAGACAGAGCTAGAGAGATTAATTTGATTGAGTTATGGTTTCATGTAGTTTTCTTAAATAATGTAATGGCAAAAATGACCAAAATTGGTGCTAACTGTATGGTATAAAACAAGAAGGAACTATTTTTTCTTGACAGAATCATTGGTTTCATAGAATTAACGACCAGAGGTTTTTGTTTAACAGCGGTGCAAATAGTAGAACTACCATTATTTTCCAATAACGGGACAGCCCGTTGTGGTTTATTCCTTACATATAATACAGTGGTAAGAATATATGGTAGCAGGGGTACAGTAATGATAAACTGTAATGTACACAGGTTGTGCACTAATGTAAATGCATAATGAAAACTGATAAGGACAGGTAAGAACAGAATGTAAACAGCTAGCTAACGTTAGCACCCAATTGAAAAGTTTTTTTGGACTCAGATCTGTTCAAACAACAAGGGACACAGCACTGCGGCATGTTGAAAAGACGAGAACCTCAGCCAACGCAGTAGGTTTGGACCCGGAAACAGTATTATCGGAAGGTCGAAACGTCACGGCTTAACAAGCGGATAACACATCACTTTGAATTCATAGTAGATGCACTTCCTCTGATGTGGTATGACATTTCATGAAGGGGGTTAAATGCAGTGAGTCCTGACCCTGAAAACCTCTCCTTGGGTGCATCCAGTCAGATCCAGGTATTTAATGCATTGCACTTCAAGCACACATAATGCAACTAATCAAGCCCTTAGAACAAACACCTGGAACCAGCTGGATGCACCCAAGGAGTGGTTTGGGAACCACTGGTATAGAGTGAAACGCCCTGTACAAGGGTGCATCAGCAGCACCGACAGCCTTCAGGTAATGAGTTCACGCAACGGTTCCTCAACCACTCCATACTGCAACACCCATATGCACAAGTACAAACGTGCATGCTCACACATAGGTCATACATGTACCTTTGCGTCGCGGACTCCAGACACATCCCTTGGAGGGCGAGAGGCGCTCTGGCTGCGGGTTCGTGATGTGGGAGCCTGGGACGCCTCCCGTTTGCGTTTCTTGGCAACACTCCTGGATCTGCGGGCCTGTGCTACATAGTGACTCTGAAAGGGAGGGGAGAGCAGAGATCCAAAAGTAAGCTCAGCCCCACATTTATCTACCCCACCAATTACAGGTCTTTTCAAGGCACTTTCAAGGTCCTATTCCCCAAATTCAAGAACCCGTACAACCTGTGTGAGAGATTATGAGTATTGTGGTGTGCTAATAAAACAATATAAAATGCAGATATCATTGAAAATGAACTATGACTCAGGATCAGGTCTTTCAACCTCAATCCAAATCCTAACTGCTTTGAGCAGAATGTGGATACTGATCTGAGAACAGAAATGGAAGCTTTCCGAGAAATAAAAATGACATTACAATACCTTGGTCAAAATTATGTTGATTCCAAGAATTTTAGTCCTTGATTTTATTGGTTTAAATTTGAGGATTTGATTGTAAGAAACCATGCAAACAACTGTTAACACCACCACACCAATCTCCTAATCCATCAAACTACTCACATTGTCCTTGTTGTTCATATCAAGGCCAAGATCACCCATCTCCTTCTCTAGGGTCTTCCTCTCCACCTGCAACATCAGAAAATAGACCATTAATTATAATGTACCTTACTAGTTCATCTACCCAACATTAATATCATTATTTATCATCAAATCATTATTACAGATTATTCATTCATTTTAAAAGGGCCATCTTATATGAATTATTTACAACTTAAATATATTTACCATGCATTTAAATTTGACTATGAATTTAAACAGACTACTTTAACCTTGAATTATCACAATCAATAATAATTTTAAAATACCATTTATACTGCTATATGCACACACAACCAAAAATATTAACAGACATTTAAATTAAAAAAAAAAACCGAAGACACCAGAACTTTCAAAACCATGACTTATAAATGATAATAATATTTCAATTAGTTGTTGGTTTACTATACACTTACAATATGTTCATTCGAAAACCACTCTTAAAATTATTCGTAATAGGAAGCCATGTGTTTGTCAAGGCTTATTTAACCGATTCCATCATCCCGCTAAAATAAGGTGGGAACCAGATCTCTCTGACATCACAATGATCAGCAATATTAGGAATGGCCGAATAGCAAAAGTAAAAACGCGGAGGGGCGTAAAGTCACTGAGTGTGGACTCATTGGCTGTACCTTTTTGGCTGTTCTGGGCATCCTGGGGGCCTGTATGTCCTTCTCTCTGGACGCCAAGACTTTCAGCTGCTTCTTCTCACGGATCTGCTTGGCCAACTGCCGGATCTCTTGCATCTCCTCATCCTCACTCTCCTCATCAGAGTCGTACTCCCCCGCCCTCTCCTTCAGCTCCTCCTCTTTCTCCAGCTCCTCGAGTCTCTGTGGCAGCCACGTGGCATTAGGAAAGGAGCACCAAAATCACAATTGGGTAACGTCCTTCTGTAATCAACCCCCATCGGCTCAACCAGACGTGCCCAGCCTTGAGGCAACGCTATGAGAGAGAGTGAGCCTGCACTGACCTTCATTATTTCAGGGTCAACGTAATCGGCAACATTGTGGCCTTGCCATATTTCAGGGATCTTGTCATTCTTCTCCTCCACATTCATCAGGTCCCAGTATTCTGGAAGATTTCAACAGCATGCAACATCAGCAAAAATATATAATGACAACGCTGCTCACCTGAATTACACACTGCTAAGAGAGCAGTATGGTATTGCATTTTGCACTGGGAGAAAACTTGCAGACATATTTTTTTGCTTGCATCAAATGGACCCAAAGACGTATTACTCTGAGTTAAATAAAAGTCCAGTACTTACTTCGGAGGTCCAGAATGTAATCATCTCCCAGCTCCATCTCCAAGTCTTTCTCCTGAAAAAGAAGAATGGGTAAGGAATTTGATCAAACCCAATGGCCAACATTTGTGTAAAATGACAGAATACTCTCAACCTATCTCCACATTGCTGATAAAAACCTGAATTAAACAGAAGCTCATAACAATGAGGATGTACATCAGTACCATCACAGTTTCGGAGGAGTACGCTACACTTTGACGTTCATACCAGTTTACGTTTCGGAGTGTCGACATCCATTGCCTTCCTACGAGCCATGGCACCTTCTGGAATGAAAGGAGGTCGTTCCTGTTGGAAAGTGCAAGAAAAACTGAAGTGAAATGACATTGACAGTACGAGCTGAATAAAGACCAGAACATGCAAGGCCTCACCCGAGTAGTGAAGCAACAACCTCTGTTACAAGTCCAATTCCCCAAGTAGAATACTAAAGTGCCACCCGATCTTTATGCCACAGCTGTAGAATTACATATGGACCAGGCTCAATAAGAAGGGAGGGAGAACAAGTCATGAGTAAATTGTCTTTTAAGTGGCTTTCAGCCAAATCATTTCCACGTCAGTGTCTGTCTGTACTTTATTCAGAGATGCAAAATTATGTCGATTATTGCAACTATAGCAATAATGCATAACACTTCCACAATCCAGTACAGATCTCACAACAGACAGGTTCACATTTTGCCAACAGCTGATGCTCACTCACAGCATTAACCAACGTGTTCTAGTAAAAACTGGACTGGCTCAAACGGCAATACATTAGGATTGTAATTCCCATCCTTGGTCAGAACTGCAGAAAGAAATGGATTAAAGAACTGCTCTCAAAAAAGGATTAATGAGCTGCAGTTGCATGGAGCCTGGTGACTGCACGCTACAAAAGAAAATTCGGTCAAAAAAAGGTCAATTATCAACTCATCCACCATCAGTTAAGTGAATAAGTGAAGAAAATGTAAGTTTGTCAGGGTCAATGAATTGCGCAGCACTACTCTAGGACACAAAAGGGCCTACATCCAACACATACACTGAAAGCACAGGCCTGTTACACACTGACCTTCTCATCCCTCTTGGCAGGCACAGCCAGGTGCAGCCTGTTGAGAACATCATTCACCTTCTTTCCTCTCATTTTTGTCTCGACACGATGAGTGAGCAGCCTATCACATGCCTAGAATTAAAGAGAGAAGTTTCAGGAAAGGACTTGGTTGTTAGAGCATCCGCTTGGTGTGTGTGTGGAGCCAGGAGGTTAATAGAAGTGCTGTCAGATTCATGATCATCTAATAAATGCATCATTTAATCATTATATATATTTTTTATGTATTATTAATATTATCACATCAATTCAGGACTTATTTCAGAGAAAATACAAATGCATGCAAGTAAGATACAGGGTTCTAATACAGAGATTAGGCCAGCGACTTGTAGAAAAATTAAATGTTTTTTTAAAAGATGGTGGGTCATTGCTGCATCGTAAATTTAATAAGCCTGTTTTATTGTTCATAAGAGAATTCAAGAAGCGCCTATTTCTGTTTTTCCCTTTGCATTAGAAGAGGTGCTGTGTAATTTAGGGGAGGCATACTGTCTCTCCTATAAACCGCTGGGTGAAACCTTGGCTTACATCAGTCAATGATTAACAAGTGACACCACTTGGACAGGTTGATTCCAAAATGGAGTAATTCCTATTCACAAGATAATGGATTAATATGCTTAAATCTGTTCGTATATGAATTTCTCACCTCTGTTTTGACCTGCATCACCCCCTCTTCTGTCAATGTGCTGGTCTCTATCACAGTAATGCCCTCGGCAGCAATGTCTGCAAAGATTTTCTGTGGCAAAACAAAAATATGAACATAAAGAAACTAAGAAGAAAACTTCAGACCACAAAACAAATTCTTCATGGTAACATAGGGAGTACAAGCGATCTTTTGGCTTTTTTCCCATTAAAAAGTTTTTTTTATTTTTTATTCATACCTGATGCCCTAGTAAACAACCAAACATCAGAGGCCTTGTGAAATCCTTCCAGGGACAAAACATCACTGACATCTACTGGGTGTCGATTAGACAGCCAACCAGCAGCAAGGCCTTGCAGCATCCAATCACATGATCACACAGAAGCTGTACGATTTTGCCGCCAATTGGCTGCCGTCTTTTCAGCGCCTAATAGATGCCAGTGATGATGTTTTTCCCAGAAGCATTTCACATGGCCTCTGATGTTTAGTTGTTTACATAGAGTGTACATAGGAACTGAAGAGGGAAGGATGGGCAGGTTCTGGAGCCTAGGAAGTAATGTACTACCTAGGAGTCCAAATGTACTTGCTGCCCAATGAATTCAATGTACAAAATCAAAATAATTTAACCAAAGTAAACCTGATCAGTCAAGTTTTTGTGATCATAAATTTCCTTATTTGTAACAGTTTGTGAAATGATGGTTATTTTGGTCCAGAATAATATAACATATTACATATATTTCACAATCTGCTTTTCATATGAAACATCACGATCGTTAATCGAGTTTCAAAGTACTATCGGAGCAATTTTATTTTGCCGTCAAGTCTGATATTCACCATTCTCTGTAATGGGAGTGTTTTGCACTCAACGTGCGCAGTACAGGCTTACTTCTGGAACTTCACAAGCATAAGTTAACAGAAGGCGTGCTTTCCCGTCTAGTTAAATATGCACGTATATGGTTGTTTACAACTGCATCAGGTACGATTAAAGAAAACAAAAATCACCTTTATGCCCCACAGTGGAGTAATTATATTTTTATTATTATTTTTATGTCCTTGATATTTATTTTCACTTCAGGCCATAAAAATGATGTCATCGTGAACAATTTGATCCTCGTTGCCAGCACCCCTAGCTGGCTACTTTTGTCACTTACATGGCTACGCAAAAATTTAAGGAACCCCCTGTAAAAGGTCAAGATTAGATCCGAAGAAAACTTACTCAAAATAAACTTAAGCGCATCGAGTATAAATAAGCCGATATACAATATAATATGGCTGAGCACAACAAAGTCTTAGCACTGCAAAATGGCAGTAAGGCTGAAAGACCCGATGAAGTGACTGACCACAGTGCTGCAGCCAACGCACTCACCTGGTTCTCTTCCGAGAGCTCGCTTATCTTCTTCACATCACACTTGTTGGCCACTACGATCAAAGGCTAAAGGGGGAAAACAATAGACACATAAGCATTAGGTTTAATTCAAACAAAACGTGTAAGCAGGTAGGCAATTCAAATCCCTTTTCCCTCCCAGTCTGCCTGTATTCTAAAGAAACTCTATTTGCACAAGAGGCATTGAAGAAACACAATGAGTAAAGTATTAAATATGTCCGTTCTGTATTTTTGGAGAAATATGCGTTTTAAATTTATCGTCCTATTTTCAACCGGGAAAAAGAAGTTGTCAACTTGGTGCGTCACAAATACAGTCCCACCACTCCCCTTTCCACGCCCCGCAAACCCATGGATAACTCGAGACCCATAGTTTGCGCTGCTGGCTTACAGGCAAGACAATGCAAATATTTGACTAACGTTAGGTTCACTTAAATTAGAGTGCCTTTTAAGGACTATTAGATTATTTCTGGTTATATTCATTTAGCTAGCTAGCTAACGTTAGCTAGCTAGGTAGTTTGCTATCATAAGGCAATGTTATCGATAATGTTAGCTAGCTAGTTTGCTTTGATGAGGATGTTATAGTTGTGCTTATCTTAACTTGGCTAGCTAGATAGCAAAAATTATAATTGGATATAAGTCAACGTCCTTACCTTAGCTATCTATCGATACTTGATATACTACTAAGCTAAGTAGCTTGTGAAAATTCAGTCTCCCAAAAAGAGCGCGTATCATGGGGGTAGCTAAGGTAACGGGGCACGGTCTGTCAATTATAGCTAACTGACAGTTCTCATTACCACGCCCAGACGGTTCGGGTGAACTTTTATAGTGGGAAATTTAGGCTTAGAAAAATACGTTTTAAAGTACATTGAAATGACTGAATAATAAAAAACTTATGCACATTTGTTTTGTTGTTGCCTAAAGACAACTGGGAAGTGTCACGTTCAACCACCATGTTACTCCTTTAAAATGGTTTCTTCCACATGCCTCATCAATTCCTCTTTCAAATGGTGAACACTTCACTGAACCCCTGCCCCCAGGAATACTTTTCATACTAAATGGTTCTTAAGATTACTCATCCTTTTCGTTTCACAGCCAGGAGTGCATAAGCACACCATGTTGGTAGCCCCTGTGGTCAGGCACAGGTAGCCAGCTCACCTTGTTGGCGAAGAGGGGCTTGATGTTGTTGAAGAGCTCCAGCTGCTGATCCAGAGTCTGACCGCATTGCTCGGACACGTCCATGACATAGAGCACAGCCGAGCGCAGGTGGGCCAGGGCGGTGATGGCTTGCATCTCGATGGTGTTCCTCTCTTCCAGCGGGTGGTCCAGGATCCCAGGGGTGTCAACCACCTGGAGGAGGGGTGTACCAACAAAGTTTTACACACAATAACATCTACTCCCAACACAGTGCCCCACCTCCCACCTTACCACCTCACCTACAGTTTAGCATACCTTCCCAAATTATATAAGACATTAGGTTTGAAAAGTAAAAAAAGAAACAAATACACAGAAATAATTAAATAAATGGTAATAGGTGGCAGAGTGGAGCAGTGGTTAAATACTGGGCATGTGTCCAATAGCTCGCAGGTTCTCAGGTAGGAAACCGTCACCATGCCCTAGACCATGGTGCCTGAAACTCACCATCCCTTCCATAAAATAGTCCAGCTGGGTAAATAAATATAAAAGGCAAGCCAAGTCAACTGTCCTCAGAAATGTCACAAATACTAATAACAAAGAGATTCTTGAAGCATTGAGCCATCTTTCGATTAGAAAACATGAAAACCAGAAAAGCGGTGGGTGACATTGAAAGCCAGTCTTTATGGAGATTTTCACATAAACCAGCCAATTGCTGAGGAGAGAAGGAGACGAGAATAGGTTTTAGACATGAGCTCACCTGCCAGCGTAGGTACTTGTAGTCCATGTGGCCCACAAACAGGGACTTGGTGGTGAAAGCATATGGCTGTACCTCCACATCTGCTCTGGTTACCTTGAAAACACATAAGCCAGGTGATAATACAAGACATTTAAACCACTTCAATTAAAAATAAACATAGTAAATTCTAAAACAGGATCAATGTGAACATAAGCTGTAGGTGCCCAATACCTTGTTGATGAAGCTCGACTTCCCAACATTGGGGTATCCACACAAAAGCAGGGTTCTCGTGTTGGGATCAATGGTTGGCAAACGGGACAGATGCTGTCGCACTGAAGGACAAAAGGAAAATATTAGTCAAGCTTTTTGACATATTAATACATGTAATGACAAACCTTAAACAAATCTACTTTGAGAATGAAATTTAGTCTTACTTTCTAGTCTTGTTTTGCATGTGAATTTTTTTTCGTTTATCAGAGACAGTGACCAGGTAAGGAATGCCATACATCTGGACCAACCATTTTTCCAACCAACTATTAGAACACAAAGCCTGTATTGTATCGAAGCAACTTTTTTGCCAGACACTTGTCATGAGTGGCAGTGTAGTGTAATGGGTAAGGAACTCGTCTTGTAACCTAAAGGTCACAGGTTCGATTCCTGGGTAGGGCACTGCTGTTGCTTCAATATATATCCAGCTGCATGAATGGATGCAATGTAAATGCTATGTAAAAAATTGTGTAAGTCGCTCTGGATAAGAGCATCTGCTAAATGTAATGTAATGCAATGACAGCTAACAAAGCTTACATTTTTGGTGGCTGACCAAGTTGAATAATCACTGAAGGAATTCTGGTTAAATACCATACTTGAATACATGGCAAACCCCCTCTCAAAAAAACAAAAAAATGTTGAAATTGAAGGCACCACTTCTTAGTTACATGTCACAATGCAATGCTGCTTCAGGCACACACGATTCTCTCACTGTGCCACAGCATCAGAGCGATGGCCGGCTCACCTTGCTCCAGGTACTCCAGGCTCTGCTTCTGCCTCTTCAGGATGGTACACATCCTGCCCAGAGCTGCCCGCTTCAGCTGCTTACAGCGGTACAGGGAGTCCCCATACTTCATCAGCCTCACATAGTCCTTGGCAACACTGCCGTGAAAAAACACAACAGGTGTCTGCATCAGCCATCACATTTAACAAAAAAAAAAACGCAAACAGAAGCAATGTTTAAGCAGTCACAAACAAAATAAAAGCTATGGGCTAAGTCATTTATTTACTTTTTTTCAATGCGCAAATGCACCTTCCCATGTAACACTAAGTTTTGTTCATGTTTTTAAGCGCTGAGATAACTTATAATGTGCATTACAAATATACCAAGTAGTCATTACTCCTGAGTGAAATTAGGAAAAAAAACAGTCTAAGACAAGGGTAAAGCAGTGGTGCTTGAACATTACAACACATATCCCAGCCACTCCTTATTTGCAAGCTCACTTCATTCCCCACTCTCCACAAACAACAGACTTCAATTTTCTTACTTGTCAATCAGATTCTTTGCTATGTTTATCTGTCCCAAGGCCAGCTTGTAGTGGTCTTTGTCATACAAAACGTTCATCAAGTCTGCATAAAATGGGTGAATGTCCTGAGAAAATATAAAAGCAACATTTTCAGCAAATTTAAAACTAAATCATCAACATAGGTACACTGTATTTAAATGTTTTCTAAATTAATAATTATATTCGAATGTACTTACGTCCAGCTTTGGGAAGTCCGTCAGTATCTGAGTAAGCCTGTCATGATAGTTCTGCTGGGTAAATTTCACTTTTCTCATGTAGAAATGCCTGATGCGATGGATCTGATAGTGCTTATGTATAACTGTGGGAGTTTTCCTTTGAGTTTTCGATAATGTGATGTCTATGAAGTCCTACGAAGAGGGTGGAGGAAAATACAAATTAATAGATTAAAAGCCAAGTAATATAGCACCCACGAAAATACGTGGAAGCCAAAATTTAAGACGAAAAGAAATGAGTAAAATCTTAACGTTGCACAAATTGACAGAGACAATCTTAATGATTTAACTTACCGATCGTTAACTAACAAGCGCACGCCAGTAAATGCCTGCTGATTTTGGCTCAACTAACTTGTTAAATATGAAAAATGTCCACTGACAGGCTAACGCACGTTTTGTTTCGCCTCAGTTGCGGCCACGCGATAACAGTATTCCTTCACATAATACAATCGAAATATCGTATGATAAACAATGCTAACAGACATGCTTACGTGTAAATTTTGGTGGCTAGCTATCAAACCCAAGTAGCAAGCTAGCCATCGGCTCCACGAGTTCAAAACACGTGTCTGATACAGTAAGTGCCTGCCATTCTAACGACGTATGTTTTCGTACTCTACAAAGTTCAGACTTTGACAAATCCATAAACAGCCTAACAGTAAGACAAAATAAAAGTATTTCGTTTATACCTTTGCGGTGGGAACCACCATAATCTTCTTGAAATTATAAAGGGCCATCGTGATTCCGTACAACGGTCCTCCTCGGTTGGACGTAACCTGAGAAAAGGAAAGAAAGGTTTTAACAATTCTACTTCCGGTTATTTGATAAGTAGCTTTCAAAATAAAAGTTCAAACTTCCGCTCCCTTATTTATACCATGCTATGGCGTAATTTCCGGGAGGATAGAGGGTTAAACCCCCAGCATAACAAAACAGTAATATAGTAGCCTGATATCAGACAGAATTGTCAACTCGTTACACTCTATTTCTGCAGTGGGCGCCTGCGCGGATTCAGAGGTCTGGACCCAGGCAAGTAATATAGCATATTGATGAGAAATGTTTCAAATAATCAAGATATGCCTGTTTAAGTAAAACCATGGCTGTCGGCCAATCAGAATTGAGGATTTATCCGCGCAATGGTATAAATACATATGCCATCCAAAATTTCTCACACCCTTAATAAAGATTTAAAAAAAAAAAACAGGTAGCATAACAAGTAGCTTATAAACTTATTTCAGAAATAAGTGTCATAAATATTCACACCCCTATTCACACCTGTGTACATTGTACACAGTCCCTTCGCAAGGATAACTTTAGTGAATCATTTTCTACAGTGTTTAATGTGATTGGTGAATATACTACAGGATCTTCGATTATTCCTGCATACAGAATCTTTCAAAACTTTCAAGTCTTTTCAGTTTTTCAAGAGCTTTCAGTCTGCACTTGTGGACTTCCCCCTTCAGTTCAATCAGAATTACGCCCAGAGACTGGGATTGGTCAGTACACCAATCAGTTGTTTTATTCGGTGGCCCAGCACCAAGGGTGGGTAGGACCATAGACATACATACATAGACGCCGCATTGGCCTGGATCGTACGTCAACGTCGCCGCCATATTGGTCCAGGCAAAACTGGCGTGAAAACAAATACAAGTAAACGGGGGAGCTGCGGTTTTTCTGGATAAAAAGCACTATAACGTTTACATTTCTCAGCCGATTTCAAAGAGTCTTTTTTATATTCAAGGGTTTATGATGTACGTGGAGTACAAAAGTTTTATCTCCAGTTACTTAGAATCTCGATAGTTAGGCTATAATCGCTGCTGGACGCTCAATAGAGTAGTGTGTATCAACGTTAGGTTTACATTAACTGAATTACTTACTTGTTGGAAAATAATTCATTGTCATAAGGAATTGCCACAGTTCATTTTAACCTGGCAAGCTGGCTAGAAAGTAATAAATGCATTGCTTGCTAACTTGAGTAGGATTGTAAGCACACAGAGGTATAGGGCTACACTTGAGGGAAACAATCAATTAACCAATCATTGCATTAATTTAGCAAGTATACCCCTGGGTAGAACACCAGATGGAGAGACACTAGGGAGGAGAGAGGGAGATGGGGTTAGTAGAAGAGCTGGGCGTCACAGCCGTGACAGGACCCCCCTCTAGGGACGGCTCCTGACGTCCCACCAGGCCGACCAGGATGGCGATGATGGAAGTCAGTGATCAGTGCTGGGTCCAGCACCGCTCCTCAGGACCGTAGCCCTCCCAGTCGACCAGGTATTGGAGGCCCCTGCCACAACAGCGAACGTCCAGTAGCCTCCTGACAGTGTAAGCATCAGAGCCCTCAATGACGCGGGGAGGGGGCGGGGGTTGGGGGGCAGGAACCAGAGGGCTGGAGGAAACAGGCTTTACACGGGAGACATGGAATGTGGGATGTTAATTTAGCAATTATACCCCTGGGTAGAACACCAGAGGGAGAGACACTAGGGAGTAGAAGAGCTGGGCGTCACAGCCGTGACACAAACACCAAAATAACGATTAGCCGTGTGGCTAATCTGAATGCTAACCACTGAGGCACGGAAAAATGATCTACCCTGCACAGAAACCGTGACAGTTGCATTCTAAAACATGTCACCTGAAATTTTTAACGCAATGCAAGTGTGAGCTGCAGTTTCAAGCGTCGCAGCGAGGGACATTATAGCAGATATTAAGATGAAGCCGTCTTTGATTTCTGCTTTTTTTCCCACTTATCTTCCACAACTGTCCTGGATCAACCCCTTGAGGACTCGAGTTTATTGCCTCCACATGGACATAATGACCCACGATGAGTATGCGCAACCAGGACGTGTGTTTGCCGTGTGTCGGCCTGGCGTTGTCAAATCTCGCCTGATTTAAGTATTTAGAGGCCGATTCACACTTGGAGAACTTACAAACCTGTGTAATTTTAGCCAAGCCATAGTCATTCATGTTTCTAAATGGGTATTCAGGCCCACCTTGCATACACTTATCTACAGTGTTGGAAGGTGCTTCCTTGGGAAAACTGGAAAACTGACAGTAATTCACAAACTCGGGTTAGGCACATGCCCTTAGGTGGACAAAAATACTGCCACTGGAATTCCACGTCCACTGCATTCCTATCTGACTATTTAAACAGTGATGATACTTTGATTATTAAAAATCGTAATTAAAGTGCTTGTGAAATAGGACGGAGTGTAGCACAGTGGGTAAGGAACTGGGCTTGTAACCGAAAGGTCGCAGGTTCGATTCCCGGGTAAGGACCCTGCCGTTGTACCCTTGAGCAAGGTACTTAACCTGCATTGCTTCAGTATATATCCAGCTGTATAAATGGATACAATGTAAAATGCTATGTAAAAAGTTGTGTGCTCTGGATAAGAGCGTCTGCTAAATGCCTGTAATGTAATGTAATGTAATGTAATGAAATCCAGAGGTTTCTGCCTTGTTTGCACACTTGTACAAAAATAATTACAGCAGCACGGCTGAGCATGAACTTAAAAGGTATTTTAATAATCAATTATGCAGGTGACCATACTCATAGCAGGGCGAATGAAGAACTGATTTTAAGGACCCCTAGGCGCTAGTATATACAGGTAATTGGTGTCTATACAGATGCCTAATGCAATGGTAAGTAATTCAGTATGTCATCACATATGAATATTACAGTTTCTGTCCACCTGCAGAAGCTGTCCCTACTATGAATGTGGCCCTACTATGTCAAAAATATCCAGGTTATGTATTGACAGTCAATATTTTATTTCTATTTGACCATCATGATGAAAGTGCAAAGAAGCAAATGGATCATTAAAAAATTGAAGCTGCAAGACACCTTAGAAAAGGCATTTACCTCTCTTTGTTTTATATTTTGAATGCACAGAAGGGTGAAATGGGGTTTAAATTATTGTCAGATGAGCTTTAATATAGAACTGGACAGCTGCATTGTAGAACTGCTTTTCATAAGCACAGCAGGCTGTGAAACTTCTCAATATGACCACAAGCAACTTTATAAAAAACCATATATTCCAATGTAAAAATCCATTCATTATCTATACCCGCTTATCCTGGGCAGGGTCGCGAGGGGTGCTGGAGCCTATCCCGGTGTGCATTCGGTGAGAGGCAGGAATACACCCTGGACAGGCCGTCAATCTATCGCAGGGCACACACACCATTCACTCACACACTCATACCTACCTGTTTGGACTGTGGGAGGAAACCGAAGAACCCGGAGGAAACTCATGCAGACACGGGGAGAACATTCAAACTCCACACAGAAAGGCCCAGGACCATCTTGCTGTGAGGCGACAGTGCTGCTCACTGCACCACCGTGCCACCCCCAATGCAAAAATTTTTTTTGATTACTTAATAAAAACCTCAACAAGGTAGCTGGCTTTTTTTATCCTGCTACATCGATATTAGTGTGTTCATTGCATTTTGATCATAATGCCAACTGCAGTCTGCATGCAAGCTAGCTAATTTGGGAAGCATAGTGACATTTGCATAAAGACCCCTTGACCCTCACCACAGAGAGGGAGTTTCCCCAGTGTCCTGGCTAAATTCCCAACATGACTTTCTCAACCTGCCGCCTAATCCCCCAATTGTTGATAGTGGTCGATTTTGGGTGCATTTAAATGCAAGGGATGTGTGAACAAATAGTGGTGAGTAGCAAGAAAACTTGGTTGATGAGCAATGAACTCTGTAGTTCAGTGGTAACCAACCTTTTCAAGCCCAAGATCACTTTTTATTCCAAAATGTAAGCTGAGATCTACCACTCTGATATCTTCCAATTAAAACCCACTTACCAAGAGAAGACTGTTCACTGTCATATCGATTTTTGCAAATTCTGTTACGACAGGCTCTATGTACGTGCATACATACACACAAAGAAAGACAGTTATCTGTTCAATGCACAATATTCATATTTAGTTTCTCAGTTCAATGAATAATATTCACATTGACAGATACCTTGTCATGTTAGTCCTGTAGTTTCATTTTTACTTTTGGAAGCCAAAATAAACATATCGACGCTGAATGCACCTTAAAGTTACAATCTCGAAGATTTCTGTTTCGTTCTCTTTGGCGGTACCAATGGCGAAAAGCAGTAATTGCAGGTGTGTTTTTGGACCTCACTTCCCAGAGATCCAACCGGATCCAACCAGTGTCGTCTGTGTGACTTCAGTCATTACTATTTACTGAATAAAAAATGGTTATTATAAAAGTAACGTTATGTACACACTCATTCATTGTCTAACATTAGGTTAACTTAAGCTGCCTTTACACTGCCGAGCTGGGTTAGAATTAGTGATGATAAATTTCCACTGTTCGAGAATAAAGCGGAGCTGGGTGTTAAATTAGCAATCAGAACAAGAATAATAAAACAAAACCAAAGAGATTTCATCAAAAAAAGGCAAGGCTGAAGGACCATATGAGGAAGCGTAATAAAATAAATAATAAAAAAAAAAATAATCAGACCTGGCTCTGCTCCACCTATACTCCTGGTTAATGCTCTGTGTACAGACGGCTTTATTCCGATCATTATAATAAACTGATGAACTTGATGGCAATGTAAACAACGGTAACGTTAAGGCCAATTCAGATCAATGATTCGCAACGAGACGAAACGGGTTTAGAATGTTGCAGAGAAAATTGCAGCGGTGTGAACTGGTTAGTCGCAGAGCGTCTGAAGCCGTTGTCTGGGGTCTCAAAAGACCCACCTTGTCAAATCGCCAAGTGCAGTTAGAACGTTTACAATCAGACGTCTTGGAATTTTGCAAGTTGCATCCAGTCTCGTTGCGAATCATTGATCTGAACTGACCTTTAGTTAGCTACATTGCAACTTTGCAACAAGGTAGCATTGCAGACGTTTTGCGAGGTCGGTACCAGTCGGTAGCATTAGCCAGCGTTTTTTTATAATTGTTAGCTGACATTAAATTGTGTTAATTACATTAACTAGCTAGCTAACGCAACGTTACCTGATATGAGAGATGGATACTGTGCGCAACGTTGTCTAAACTAATGTTGTTTTTCTTGACATGGTCCGGTAGCTAGCGTTAGCTGTGCAAATAGCTAGGCTATGTAATTTAGTAACGTTACATTGTCATCAAATGTAATACGAAATCTACATCAACAAATAATATGACCTCTCATGTTACACAAAAACTTTTTAGGGTTCCATAACCCCCCCTTTCTCTGTTATTGTAACGCTAGCAGACACCAGAAAAAACAGTACACCGCTCACACACAAGTGAGTTGAAGAGCGAGCCTGTTGCATTAGCTTCGCCTACCCTCTCTGGCAGACCAACCACTGATGGGTGATGGAAAACGCGTCAATAAATAATGCGCCGCTTGTGATTTTTTCCCGGGAATGTCGCCACAGACACCCAGTTCTTTAATTAGGGGTCCTACGAAGTAGGAACCCTATGTTTTTGTTATTATTATTATTATTATTATTATTATTATTATTTTCCAGGAAATGGTCAAATAACTCAAAAAGTCCTTGACCAAAAATGATATAAATTACCAGGTCGAAACTAGAGACCATGAGTAACTATGCCAGAAAGAATGACCATGATTCGTCCATAGGTGGCGCTATAGTAACCGATTCAAAAAGCAAATTTAAAAATGCTGGCATTTCCTCCCCGTTTGATGAAAATTCATGAAACCAGGGGTACTTGTGTCATTCCTTATGCGGAACAAACATGCCTCAAGAACCCATAAATCCACCATGATGGATTTTTCTGCAGATTGAAAATTTGGCAAAACCTATAAAAAGTTTCTTCTAAAAAACCGTAAGTCCGATTGGTCCGAGGCACGTGTATGGCACATGCTTATAACTTTTTACAACAATAATCTAGGGACTTGAAACGGACAGGGCATGAAGAGGGCACTACCATGTTGTACCATGTCGAAGCAATTGCAGATATCTCAAAAAACAAGGAAATTACAGGCATTTGATTTTTTGGGTGGGAAGCTAATGCTAATGCTAATATAATGCAAATTTCAAGTGCTTATAACATTTTACAACAATAATCTAGGGACTTGAACCAGACTGGGCATGAAGAGGACACTGCCATGTTGTACAATTTCCACGCAGTTGCAGATATCTCAAAAAACACGGAAATTACAGCCATTTGAAATTTTGGCGGGAAGCGAATGCTAACATAACGCTTTAAAGCTCATCTTCTCATGAACGCTTTACCTGATTCCGTCACCATCGCACGTGTACTCTTGGGTATTCTCTCCATCAAGGGTGATAAGGAAAAGTCATTTCGTTAAAAATTGCTTGATTTTTGGCGTGACAAAGTTAGCACTTTATGCTAATTCACATTCATATTTCAAAGTAATGTTTCTCATGAACCGTAAGTTGGACCGTCTCACGCACGGGTATGTAGATCATCCAAAATTTTGAAATCTATGTCACTGGGACTCTTTTCTCAATCGCCTTGTATTTACCCGGACTGGACATGTTCGTAGGGCCCCGCACTGCTGCTTGCAGCTATATTTATTAATTATTATTAATAATAAATATTCAAGACTAGTCATTTCAGTCAATTCCAGATAAATGTGTATTGTGCATCAGGAGAAGGATGACTCCATTTTTGACTCAATTTTCCACTGTATAAACTATCCTGTCCCCAGTGAGCACTATGGAACACATTCAGACATATTAGTTGTTGCATTATATTCTTTGAAGATTAGAACAGGGGCTCCTAAACTTTGCAACTTAAGGCCCCATCAAATGGCTATCATGTTGGAGATTTGATTGAGAATCTACACATGTAAAGTGACAAATTTATTGTGGGGATGTATTAAGTTTGTGAATTCTGTCTGTTTACATGAGGCCAGAAGGTACAGAAGTTAATGTTCTTAAGGGCTGAGAGTCTGTTGTCAGTGTGGTTATTTCTGTAGAAAACCCTGAAAAGTGCCAAACACTCAGTGCTGTATAGGTATGGGGCATGCCACCCTGCCATAACATAACTTGGTGGGATAGCATACCTGCCATCCCAATAAAGACGATTCTAGAAGACATTTCAGGCTGGATACTGTCAACAGAGCAAGCAGGCATAAGTGGCAATCAGTTCAGGTTAGATTTCACACTAATGTCAGGAAGCTTTTTCATGTCGTTTCTTATGCTTGGATTACTGTAGCTTGATTGGTCCTGTAACATTAGGGGCAGAGAATCCTGGGATGTTCAAGACCAGGCTTGAAGGTGTTGCATGCTTGGAAAGCAGCAAAGACAAGCCTAGATGGGTTGAATGGTCTGTTCTTGTCACGAAGCATTATCATGTTCCTATATACACAGTTGGGCAAAATGCTTATATTCCAAACAGAGAGAACATTCTTGTACCCATTACTTCCGGTCAGTAGAATTTAATCAATGCTCCATTGTTAAAGCTCAAGATGCAAGGTAAAACTGAAGTCTGTAATCATTGGTAAACTAATATTTCCCTTAAAGGTGTATTGCTGTAGAGACAAACCTTAATCTTCATATCAATACAAATAGGTTTCCTACGTTTGGAAAATAATAGAATATAATTTTTGCCTTCATTTTAGAATTAATTGACCCAAATATATTAACCAAATCCGAAAGATATAAAAATTCCCTTAGACAATTGAATACACTTAAAATGAATACATGTGCACGGTGTTTCACTGAGGGATGGGGTGGAGGAGTTTGCTGATACGTTATTTACAAAACATCATTCAGATATGCTTATGTGAAACAGGCGCGCACCCGGGGTCTTTTAAGTCCTTTTGGATCCCCGAAGGCACGCCTCTGCTATACTGATTTGTGTCCGCCAGAGGACACTCTTATCCCGGTCTGCAAATGCGCCATTCGATTGTGGAAAATGCCACCAGATGGCGGTTTAGGATTGCTGCTCTTCTGAGAGGCGCGGTTCCGTTCGTGGTCCAATTTCTTTTAAAAAATATTTGTAGTTTGAAAAATTATTTTTGCATTTTGCTTTCGGAAAGTGATTAACGGGACAATAATGGATGCCACACGTAAGTTGACTTCCGATTTCTGGGTTTTCGACCCGTTGACTATCAGTTGGGGTACACAATAAAGATGGAGGGCACAGAGGAAGAGAGAGCGAGAGATACGCACAGGGTGGGGGATGGGAAGGATTGGACTGAGGGGGAGAATGTGCTTTCTTTCCGTTGTTTGCAATGCTGAACAGCTCGATCAGTTATCGCTATATAGGTATTTAAAATAACACGCCCAATGTGACCATGCGATGCACACTTGGTGATTTCCATGCATTGTATTGAAAAGTTGCTAGAATGTGGTCTAGTGCTGACTGTCACAAAATTAGCATTGATAGCTGAGCGACGTGTTCTGTGTGCAAGGCAGACAAACTGCCTAGTTACAGCTAAACCAGACACAAATAAACGATTTGCACAGTGCTGTCTCTGCGCACTCCTTCCAGTTTCTTGCCGGTTTTACAGCGATTGTAGCTGTTTACTTGTAACCAACGAATTTTGGAATAGTGTATAATCAAAGACATGCTGTAAGCATATAGACGGTAGCGCAGAAGTTCATTAATCGTGGACATGGTCATTTTTTCATTTTAAATGATAGGCATTTCAAATCACATTATTTTATTCTGCGGCCAGCCAGCTTGGTGATACAAATCCACCTCCGGAATACTCCTGGTTGCACACCAAAGCACAACGTGACACGTTTATTATTAGCCTGACTTCCTTTCCTTTTTGGACCCAGTCTGCAGTTTGGAGATGTGGAGAATTCTGAGCGTAAAACTGTGGAAATGAAATTTCTGCAGAATGAGCGCGGAGCGGAAGCAATACCGTTTGCGCAGCTGCGCGGGTCACACTCAGTCGTACTCCAGACACTGGTTACCGTGTGCATTAAGCAAGAACAGGAACACTTATCAGTCACAGCCCAAGGTGACAGATGTGTCGCTGTCCGTGTCAACCTTAACCTTAAACCTATGTACAGTAATTGGCATTCCTATCAAATGGGTTTGCGCAGCAACATAGACAGCTGTTCCCAGCCTAGTGCGCAAAAGCCAGAATCTAGACGTCTGGAAGGTTGGAAATCTAGGTTAACAGATGTTTTCCCTACACGGACTTGGTTAGCCGGTAAAACCCAGCTAGATTTGGTTTAATAGTGAAAGTTTTCTTGCTTTCTGGGACATAGTCAGGCTATATCCAGGTAAACCTGAGCTAACCTAGTCCATTTATATCAAAACATCTTTCAACTTAAATTTCCATCCCTCTAGACATCTAGATTTGTTCTTTTGCTGACTGGCAGTCCTCTTCTTCAGAAGTTTGTATGACATGTAGTTTAAAATCCAAGTGTACTTTTTAAAGGTAGTAGCTAGTTACAGAAATGACTAGCACCTCGAATGTCAGTGTTTAGGATTGTATTTTTTTATTTTTGCTTCCACCTCTGTTCTCAGCAACTCAGTTAACCCAGGTGGTTAATTATTTCAGCTAGATAAGCCAGGGGTGATAATGTACAATAAAAATAGTAGACACACAGAACCTTCAGGGATGTATTTTGATATCCCTGGTGTATTGTTTTTCATATTCGAAAAGCAACCAGTGAGGTATTCATTAGAGGATAGCATTATAGTACAACTGTTCGGAAACTGATAATGTATCTCAGAGCGTTCGGACGTGATTCCCAGCTGGGGCACTGTTGTATCCTCAGGAGTATTTTAATAATGTATAGCTCACATTGCCAGTAATCACATTGTTTATAAATGTTTGAGCACAAACAAGGCGGGTGGGAGCAGTTTCATTGTTCTCTTGAGTTTCAAACCCATTGCACATGGTCTTCTCCATAATCCCTTTTTCTGATGTCTCCTCTTTAAATGAAAAATAACACCTTCTACAACACACTTCATATGGCTGTTTCCATCTTTTTGATCACTACCTGTATCTGTTGTACACACACACTTCTTATAGTTAAAGTTAAAGTCTAATATCAGCTTTGAATGTGCAGAGGCACATATTAAAATGTAAAATTTTAAATGTTTATATTTTAAACAAATGACAATATCTGAATTCAATTACAGAGAAAAAAACTGTGGAATACATTTTCCATTAACTAGGCTGTGTCACCAGAATGGCTGTCAAAGCAAAGGGCTAAATGTTACACCTACTTGAACAGACAACCTCAAAGTGTTATTGGCCAACCAACTCCACACAAGCACTACCTGTTAGCCTTACCGTTCAGACAAGTGTTTCAATCATGCCATGCATAGGTTGGTTCCTATGAGCTGCTGCTGAAGTCACTTAATTGGGTCCCTACAGCTTATACCCAACATGGCATCGAATCTGCCAGCATCTGGCATTCTGGTGGAGAGATGCCACCCTTTTTTCACAAGTCAATCAACTCATGCCTTGTTGATGGAGGTGGAAAATGCTGTCTTGTACCTCCTTTCAGAATCTCCTTAAATGCTGTAATTGGTTCAGATCTGGTGACAAAGAAAGCCATGCCATATAGATAACTCATGGCCTGCTCATTAAACCATAGGGTGACTGCAAATGATCTGTGGATGGGGGCATAGTCCTGGAAAAAAGAAACCTCTCCTGGCAGGAAAGAAATGCAAGATGAACATGATCGCTCTGAATCATTAAGAAGAGATTAGCATCAGGTGATGAATCACTCAAACCACCCCAGGAAAATGTGCCGTAAACCACTGCGGAACCACGGGACTCTTCACTGTTGCAACCAGAAATTTGAGTTGTTAAGGGATGATTCCACTGACTATATCACATTTCTCCTCTGCCTGTGCTCTTTGCACCACTGTTCTAATAAACGTGCACTGTCAGGTGTAGTGAGTAGTTTGTGCACTGTGGCCTGACTATGCTGTAGTTTTCCATAGAGTTCTCAATTAACAGTTATCTGCCTGCTCACGCCCCCCAGCTTGAAATGCAGTCAGTTCACTAAAAGTTTCTGTCCTGTTTAGCTGTGCACCTCAACGCTAATGCACAGGCATCATAATCCAAGAGAACCACCCGATGCCCTTTGTTCATGTCTAAGGCTCTTTTTCATGTGTACTGATGACATGGTAAAAGTAGGAATTTCTTTAGCAGGCATGATTCAATATCAATACAGTTTTGTTTAAATTGTGCACATTTTTTTGTTGCTATTTTGTATGCTTTTCCCCTTTTCTCCTCAATTTGGAATGCCCAGTCATACTGAGGCCGCAACGCTCTTTGCGACCTCTGTTGCTGATTCAGGAGAACACAGAGCATACACTCTCTTCTGAGGCATGTGATGCCGGTCCCTGTTATCACTCCCTGTTATCACAGTGCAGTCAGCAAGTTGGGCTCACGCAGATATTAGTCAAAGGAGATGCTTTATGTGCAGCTCAACAGGTAAACTTTGATGGGCGGGGGTCACTGGCCAGTGTTCAGGAGCAGCGGTCTCAGCTGACTGACACCCTCCCATCCCTTAGCGATGCCACAGCTAATCGCATCAGTCTGCAGGGCTGCTGGCCACAGTTGGCGCTGGCTCTGTGCACATCAATACCAGACTGCGGGGCCCATCCACACGCTAGTGTCTTACCAGGATGAGCCACCCGGAAGCCCAAAAAAAAGTTATCTGAAATTAGTTCATTGTACAGTGGAACCAATTCTAGTTTAAAATGGTTGTGTTTGTTCATAGTGCACACAACCAAGCACTTCCCCAGTTTCTACTTTTTTCATGCAATTACCTCGTTATTACTAACCTTTTATTACGTCAATGAAAGGAAGGGAGGGTGGGGACAATACGCATGATTTCGTATGGTTTGTTATGTATGTGGACATGCATAAAGTCTGTGAAATAACTTTTGGAGCGTGTGATTGTACACAGATCCCAGTTGCACAGTGAGAAATCTGTTTGCTCAGATTTCAGGCGGAGAGCCATAAATTTTCTGCACCCACAGTGCTAATGATCCATTGGCATCATTGGGCCTAGAAGCCTGTAGTCTATACACTCCTCAAGGAGGTACCCAAAATATCCATACAAGTCAGATATCATAAGAAGTAATATATATTACTCCCCACAAACCCATACATGTGGTTTCGCAACTAGTTTTTGGAGGAATTTTTAAGTTGTGTGAGAATGACAAACCGACTCAACAAAGTTTAGCATGCATCCCCTCACACTAGGGGGAGAAAGGGATTCCCCAGTATGATTAAAGAGAACTGCTGATGAGGTAGAAAGCATTCAGAAATTAGACAGTCAATGCTTTGTTGTTGTTTTTTGTTTGTCTGCTCTTAGACTTTGTATTTGTGTCAGAGTGACTGTAATAGGTAAAGTGAAGACACAAAGCTTTGCCTATGTATATGGTCTGTGAGTAATGCCAAGCTTATGCAAGCTCCCCCAGTCTCATAATTATTTCTATGGCTCAAGAGGTGGTCATATGACCCTGCATTTGTCCTTTTGAAATATGTCCTTTTGAAAATACACTGCATGGCCAAAAGTATGTTGATATCCAACATCTCATACAAAATTTTGGGCATTAATATGGAGTTGGTCCACACATCGCAGCAACTTCCACTCTTCTGGGAAGGTTTTATACTAGACGTTGTAGCATTGCTGCCGGGATTTGCTTCCTTTCAGCCAGAAGAGCATTAGTGAGATTGGGCACTGATTGGGCAATTAGGCCTGGCTTGCTGTTGGCTTTCCAGTTGATCTCAAAGGTTGATGGGGTTGAGGTCAGGGCTCTGTGCAGGCCAGTCAAGTTCTTCCACACCGTTCTTGACAAAACCATTTCTATATGGACCTTGCTGTGTGCCCGGGAGCATTGCATTGCTGAAACAGAAAAGGGCCTTCCCCAAACTGTTGTGAGATTTGCCTTCACTGGAACTAAGTGGCCTAGCTCAAACCATGAAAAACAGCCCCAGACCAAGGGGTATCCAGATAATTTTGGTCAGATGGTGCAACTACCTGAAAAACCATTTGTGCTTTTCATTATCATCTATATGGCCATGGTGATCTCTGGATGAGAAAAAAATAGCTCGTCCCTGCTTGTGGAAATTATTCTCTTGAGCTTTTTATGACTTAATATTCATTTTAGCCATGTCCCTGCTGCTTATAGCTACATCATCTTAACAGGAGAACATCCGTGAAAGAAATTGTTGAGTTGTTTATTTCAAAGCTTATTGCAAAATTACAGTTTGAAATAGTAATTAGCTTTGCTATATAGCTATATTTAGAATGTTGATAAACAACTGTTTATTCAGAGAAGGATTAGGGCTTCTTCAATGCACTTTAGCTACAAATCAGCCCTTGCTAGCTAACGTAAGTATAAACTGAAATGCATAGTATATAAATATATCTTGAAACAAACAGCCATCCAAAATAATTTGAAAATAATGACTGTCATAGCAAGGATAACAAGAGAGATTATGAATATATAATATATGTATATATATTATATAATTAATATAGTACAGTGTAAATACTGTGTATCCACATACTACAGCCATATAGCTATCCACATTCAATCTAAACTAACAGGTACCTGCCATGTTAGGTTTAAATAAATTATAGGAGGACAGCAATGGCCTAATATACAGCCATCCAATCTGAACACTTACCAGTTCCTGCTATATTTTTGTTTTATGGTGTAAGTATGTAGTTTGGTTTAAACTGTTGTACAGCTGTATGCTTCTTTCTTTTATGATTGTTGATTGAATGAACTGGATAAGTGCTTTAACATTTCTTTTTTGGCTTTTATGCCCTCGTGTCAAATTTGATTTTGGCCTTACTGCCTTCTGATTTGGCCTTCGTGCCCAATGATATTTTGGCCTTGCAAAAGCCAAAATACCAAAATTTGAGGCTTGGGTTTCAGCTCTCTCAAACAAGACTGTGCCAGCTGTTTCCTGTAAAGGCTTGCGTGGATCAAGTGATTAACTGCGGAGGTGCAAGCGTGGAAAAACCTACAGGTGCTGCCCCCCTGAGGACCATTGATAAGTAGCCATGTTGGGAGGCACATTTTATTTGGATTCCTTTTTGCTTTGCAGTCAAGGAATTTACCTTTGGTGTAGTAACTGCTTTGACTGCTGTATCTTTCTGGCCTGGGGGTTTCAATGGACATAATATGTTGAGCTAATCTGGAGCATTGATTTTATGCTGCCAACATTTAGGGTGATTTTTTAAAAATGGCCTTGAGTGCAGCACAGACTCTAATTGAGCAATAAATTGCTCTTAATTTGTAAGCTTTTATTTCCTGAGCGTGACTGAGCATCAACTGGCAATGTGGCTGGGTGAATAGTGGGAATTACACACAGCACATTGACTGGGATTTATATGGCTCTCTTTTGACTGTTAAAAAGTGTTTTGGAGTCATCTGAGTCTGTAACATTGTGTCAATCAAATTGCCTTGCCTTTTGAGAATTCCAGGGAATCATAGAGTATTGATCCCATTGGGTCTTAAAGTGACAGGACAGTTTATAGAGTAAAGGGTGTTGAAAAGGCAGTGTTGTTTTGAATAAAATAAAATGAAAAACAGAAGTGAATAAAAATTGTGTAAAATAAATAAAAATAAAAAATACAATATTGCATCATGGTGAATACAGGATCCACCCTATTGTAGCCAGCTGGGCTGTTGGCTTGGCTAAATTGAACACTAGAAGAATGCACTCAGTAGAGTGCAGATCTCCGCCAGGCGTGTCTGTCCGTTTGGAAGCAGTTGTTGATCACTTGCGGCCCCTGGCGGCCGGTTAGGAGTGAGGAGTTAGCACTCAATCTATTTCAATGGACAATGATGGAAATTAATTAATTTAATAATAATAATTAATTAATAAAATACTTGTCGTTGACCGATTTGCAAAATATTAGAGAATTCAAGTCCATGGCCTGCTGTCAGCATGCACACCAAACATTAGGCTGATCGGCCCAGTAGTATGTGAGATTAACTGTGGACAGATACACACACGCACAAACACACATGCAACCAAAGGCATGATCCCCTCCAGGCTCATGCCTGGCGGAGATAATAACGGAAAAGAACCCATGTTAGAACAGAATTTTTATTCCTCATTTCAACCGGACAACTGAGGTGTATTTCCATAGTAATGATTGTCAAACGAAAAGTGGTTTGCATAGTTTGTTCACTACAATAGCTGCTTTGTAATTTAAGTGAAGAATCTGTTTAGTTAGTGCAAGGGTTTCCTTTCATGGGCTCGTTGCATCTATTTATGTGGACCGGTTTTTATGCGATTAAGCATAGCTCCAGTGCAGCTCTGTGAAAATGCTTGGATATTTGGATGTAACCAGTTTGTCCCATGTGTTCTTATTAAAATGTACAGGTGGGACATATTTCTCTCTGGGTGGGACATTTTGTAATTCATTCATGCATTCATTCCTATTTCAAATAATGCAAATGTGACTTCCCCATTATTTTTTGTCACACAACATTTATAAAGGCATTGCTCCCTATTGTTTTTAATTTCAGATATTTTGTATTTCGTTATATCTTTTTGCTCTTGTTTTTTTCAGGAGGATTTGTGTCAGCTGTGAGATTGTGATTAGATGGCCATGTTTCTCTGCAGGTTATGAGTCAGCTGTGAGATTGTGATTAGATGGCTTTATTTATCTGTCGGTTATGAGTCAGCTGTGAGATTGCGATTAGATGGCTGTATTTATCTGTAGGTTATGAGTCAGCTGTGAGATTGCGATTAGATGATTGTGTTTATCTGTTGGTTATGAGTCAGGGGTGAGATTGCGATTAGATGGCTCTGTGAGTTATGAGTCAGCTGTGAGATTGTGTTTAGATGGCTGTGTTGCTCTGTAGGTTATGAGTCAGCTGTGAGATGTCACTCATACTCCTGTGTGTAATTCATATGCAGGTTGGAAATGAACTGTGCTATGAAACCTTAGATAGGAAGCAGAGGGTGAATTAACCAGGTGACAGACTGACTAAATGAGACCGTTTTATATGATGCGTAAGAACAGCTTGTTTGCTCCTTTATTCTCTCTTCCTGTCATTCTGACTCCCTACTGTTCATCCCTATTCACCTATCCTCCTTTCGTCCTTTCCTGATTTTCTCTCCTCTTCATCCCTCGCTCTTTCCTCACTCCACTTCTTGCACCTTGTTCTCTCTCTCCTTTGACTTCATCCTCATCTCTCTGTACTCTTCTCTCCTTGCTCTTCCCCCCACCTCTCATTTTCCCCTCTCTTCTTTTTTTGTAAAAATGAAGAAATAAATGCCCTTGAATTATGGCCTCCCTCTGGAGTCCCTCCTCTAAGTCCGGTCCTGTCTTCCTTCCGAAGAGGAGTGATTAAACATCCGTGTCGAAGGCTCAGTTCGGCGGTGATGAGGTTTAATGACAGAGCAGGCAGGCCAGCGGACACAGTCCAGCAAACTGATTTACACCCCCAGCTGCTACGGAGCTCCTCTCATTTATACTCTTGACGGCTTAATTTATGCATTTTCTGCTTAATCATTCACTCTCTCTCTTGCTCACTCACTCTCTCTCTCCCTCTCTCTCTGACACACACACACACACACACACGCACACACAAACACACACACTTCTGTCATGCCTAGAAGTGAACCTGTAAATTTTGATCTCTCTCTTCCTCCTTTGCCCTTGATCTCACCGCTGCTGATAACCCCCTCACCCTGCTTGAGTCTTACTCCTTCTCATTCTTCCTTTTTGCACCTTCTGCACTCCCTCTGTTCTCTCCCTGCAGAAATAATTCGCATCTTGAATGGAAGTCATGAAGTATGGCAGCGTACGTGTCTGCATGCAGACCTGGTTTTCAGTCAATCATTAATTCACCATCCAGGTCCTCCTCTTTTGGAAAGCAACACAAAATTTAAAAAGTGTATACATTTACAAATTGCGTAGCTCATAATATACTAATTTGAGGTGAGGTTCTCGGCACTCTTTGTCGACTGTTACATTCCTTCATGCAATTCAGCGGATTCTACAGAATTTAACATTTTACTGCAGTGTCTGAGATTCCCCATAAACTTGAAAGCAGACAAAACTAGAAAAATTTTAATTTACATGCAGTATCATTCACAACCACATTGTACCAATAAATGCATGGACCATTTTGAATTGTTTTACTGTTTTTGTGGGATTTTGCCTGTAGGCGGCTTGAAAAGTGCCACAAATGCAATTGTTTTTACAAAAAATCTAAAATAAATTTGCACTTTTTAAGTTTGCAATGAAATACTGAGAGATTGCATATATACAGGAGGTTAAACTATACATGTCCTAGATCAAAAACTTCTTGACCACAAGTTCATAAAATCTAAGGGTGGATATGTAGAACTACTATATAGGTATGGGGCATGCCCCCGCCAAGGCGTAACTTGGCGGGATGGCATACCTGCCATCCCAATAGATGTATGAAGCAAAAACTAAGCAGTGTACCCAGCGTCTCCAAATCTATCCGAAATGTCTAAATTATGCATTGCTGTAAATCACAACATATTCACGTATTTCACTACAAATCAACTGTTTTGACTCAAGAAGATCACTGTTGCATAATTTTCAAATGGGAATTACAAGCTTTCAGTCAGTACAGTGGTCTAAAATAGCTAGGGGTCCAGAAACATATCCAAAATCTCTCCAAAATTGAATGAAATGCTTTTTGTCCCTTATAAAGCATATAAATGAGCCCCTTATGAAGGTTTAAGATGAAACATTGCTATCAGATTAAAAAAATAATGCAAAAATATTTTCAGACAATGTGGTACAGTACCTAAATGTGTAATAATGAACTTGTGTGTATTTCTATACTCTGTACTCTCATATGTTTTCTTGTATGGGGATGGGACAACATGAAAACAAATTTTTACCGTCCACCACGTTTTGGCAATGTTCTAGCACTCTCAACATCACTGTTGCATGCATCACAGAAACTATTACACTACTAACTAACGCTAACATTACAGTGTGAAACATCCACATTATATAATGCCACTAACCTATTTAAAGACACTCAGTTTGAAAAATAACATATATAACCAAAATATTTGAGCAGTAATACTTACATTATGTCTTACGTCTTTTACTGCTATCACAGAGAGAATGCATAAGTGAATGCGATGATAAGAAAATGTTTGGTTACGCTGACCTGTAAAACGCTATTCCAAAAGCAAAATTAGATATGTTATACATCGTTAGAAAGCTTATACTCTCACCTACTGAATAAATTAATTGTCAATCAAGCCAGTCTGTACTAAAAAGAGCGACAACGCCGTAAACAACACGTGTGGTATTACGCACAGCTCGTTATTTACGAAGGTACCCAGGCATCACAAATGCGGGTATATTTCACAAACAGATTGTCCAAGACAATATATGACCACTCAGTCTCAAAAGGAACATCTCTATGCATAAAACCAATGGTACAGTTGTATATTTATTCAATATTTAGTCCCAGATATTGACTGTAGAATTCGCTAGTTAACGTTACTCTCTCTTGCTGTTGTGGTATTTAAAAATGGCGGTTGCTGCCGGTGAACAAATTGAACATAGGATGACGTATTTGTGATGATTTCCATTGACTAATCAATGGTCTGCAGTATCGCATTGCAGCACGGGTAGTACCTTTTGTACCTACCCCAGAGCAGTAGCTAAAATCGGCACAGGTACTTGCGGCCTGGCATGGGTCAGGTGGCAGTGGAGAAAGCAAAACAAAGCGGGAGCACGGATTCCGGCACGGCACGGCATGGTGGTGGAGAAGCGCTATTACTGTAGTCTGTAATAGGCCTTCAGTCCTGGTTTCCTTCTGGAGAGAAGCAGGTGCTGGTTATGTCATTCAGTCATTTCTTATTGCAGCGGCTGGAATCCAGAGCAGATTTACTCTCATCTTTGTTTCATCTATGGGAGTGGAAGCTTGGAGATGTCTTCTGCATTCTCTTCGTTCTTCTCTTTGCAGTCTTTTGCTCTCTCTTCCTCTTTCTTTTCTTCCCTGTTTCTCGTCCTTCATTTACATTTCCTTCAATTATTTTCACTTCTGCTCTCATCCTTTCGTAACTCTCTCCTTGTAACTCTCCCCCTCTGCCTCTTCTTTTTCCTCTTTCCATCCTTCCCATGACCGACCCCCCTCCCAACTCCGTCCCTTTGTCCTTATCTCCCCTCTTCCTACCGTCATCTTCCTCCATTTTTGTTTCTCTCTCTGCTCTTTATCCTCCTTCTTTCCTCCCTCTCTGGTTTCCAGCACTCTTGACACCTCTGGTTCTGTCTGACTAGGCCTTAAGCAGGGGTCCTATAATCTCTGCAGTCCTGCAGTACACGACCAGACAGAATCCTAAGGGTTTGTGTACCTGGCGGTAATGTCTTTTCACCAATAAAATCAGCAGATAAATCCTTTTAGGGCTTACTGAATCTTCTGTCATGGGGCCCACAATTTTTATCAATTGTTCATTTGGTCTTCCTGCTCTTTTGCTGGTCATTTGTATTCCAGTTGTTATTGATGCTGAGAGTGCAGAATTTAGTTCAGCACATACTTGCATAACCCATATTTTCATGGAATTATGTCCAATTACATTGCATACTGATCTATGAATATAGTCAAAGTTGGCAGATGCCTCATAAATAAACTGACAGTTGCCCTATAAAGACACAAAACCACCAACATTTTCTGTTGAAAATAATGGACAACTGAGTGCCACGTGAGGTTCTCGGCACTCTTTGTCTACTGTTACATTCCTTTATGCAATTCAGCGGATTCTACTGAATTTAACATTCTACTGCAGTATCTGAGATTCTCCATAAACTTGAAAGCAGACAAAACTAGAAAAAAATTAATTTACATGCAGTATCATTCACAAGCACATTGTACCAATAAATGCATGGACCATTTTGAATTGTTTTACTGTTTTTGTGGGATTTTGCCTGTAGGCGGCTTGAAAAAGCACCGAGGCACCCCCCCTAAGAAATTTCAATGCAGGAAAAACCCTGGTGTTGTATTTTCGTCTGTGCTGCTGGTTATCTACTAAAGGAAGTCAAGAGAAATTGCTGAAGTGTAACTGCATTATATGAATGTGGAACCAAACGTGCGATCACTACTTCACACTGCTGTTCACTTCTTCATGCTGCTGTTAATTACCCAAAGCACACTGCATCACACTCCTTTTAATTACATTAACCACTACAACACTCTGCTGATAATTAAATTAACCACTATCATACTTGCGTTTACTACATTATGCACTGTATCACACTGCTAACTACAGTAACTATTGTACCGCACGTCTGTTAATTACATTAACTGCTGCATCACACTTGCTGTTAACTACATTAGCCACTAGCTGAACTGCTGCTATCTACAATAACTACTGTGTCACATTGCTTTTACCTACATTAACCACTACACCACACAGTTTGCAGCAGGATCTGTGTTTAAAGGGGAATTGCACTTTATAACACTTCTGCTTCTCATGACTGATATTGTCCTTCTAATGAATGTGTCATCCTTCATTTTTTGATTAGTTATTTCATTATGTTAATATTTTACGCAGTTTTGTTGTTTTCCTTTACAAATGCAGGAAGTAGACCCATGCAGTTTAGTGTCGAACTCGAGGATGCATAACATTGCCCGACTTCTGATATGGGCGTACCTGCAGACAATAACATTAGGTTGGTCGTAGAAATAGTGTTGTATGACTACTAGCCAGTGAAACTGAAAATGTCTGAGGAAGAAGGAGGTTTTGGTTTTGATCATGGGATTGTTGTGCCCTATCGATTCGAGCCGGAATACACAGAAGAAGAGCTGGCTAATTTGCATGCTGATCGTGCGAGAGTGAGAGCGAGTCAGGAGCGGACCGAGATTGAGGAACCACAGGCTATTCCTAGGACAAACTGGTGGTAGACATCCTATGTATCACAGACAGACGCGATAGCCTTAGCCAGCCCGCATAGTACCTACCACGAGCGGTTCGACCAACGATGGGAAAACGGTGGGTAGAGCTCCAGGCTTCAGACGGTCGCCTTGGTAGTCAGTTCCTTCAAAGTGGTCGCTGCATACCCTTAGTCCTTGTGTGCGAACTTCTTTGGCTATTATGTTGGGGTGTCTGCTTACATCCAGCCATGTCTGGCAAAGTTGCATTGCGTGGAAAACTATGAAAATGTGCTTTCAAGTCAAGTTTAACGGGGGCATTATAACAACTGAGTACAATGCACCTCATTATTACACCAACATCGCATTAAACAAAAGCTAACAGACGTTAGTTTGTTCGATTTCAATGCTAAGTTAACGGAATGTTTTGCTTCGCTTCTTCTCGATTTTGCCGCGAAACGAAATCGAAGAAGAAGAAAAAAATGGAAACCGTACTACTATGTGGACTTGCGCTAAAAAAATAGGTCTTTGTTTCTAAGGTTAGACATTTAAAATGTAATAACTAATCGAAAAATGAAGGCGATTCATTAGAAGGACAATATCAGTCATGAGGAGCAGAAGTGTTATAAAGTGCAATTCCCATTTAAGGTGTAAGATTACTGCATATGGAGTAAGGAAATGCTCCCTCGCCAAAAGCTGCTTATGCCAGCTTTTTAGTCATTGCCTGATGCTGGAAGGCCACCAATGATTAGAGCAATTATCACTGAGGGGGTCATGACATCAGGTGGAGTTTGCTGCCCCTGATGTGAAAAGTAATGACGGCATGCCCAGCTGGTCCTGGTTGCATTTGTCCCTGGAGTTTCACAATGGAGCATGCAGGGTGAGCCAGAGGAGTAAGTTCTGTCTGCGGCCTGTCTTAAGGTAGAATTCATCCTGGGCTGCTGCCTGCAATGTAAGATCCTGGGGAAGATTTTTCTTTAGTTATTTATGTAGAATAAAGCGTACTTTCTTCCTGGTGTCGATTGAGGTGATTTGAGGTTGGAACTGCCAAACACCAGGGTCACTGTAACAAGCTGACCAGGGGCTTTGCTTTACCATGAGATAAGACTACACACACACACACACAATAACACATACACACAGATGCACACATGTACACACAAGCAAACGTGATTGATTATTATAGACATCAAAGCTGACCATTGCCGGACGACCACTATTCTGCTCTGTATTACAGTTGGGCCCTACTGGATTGGGTCTGAATAGAGACTAATTGGGCTGCTGTGTGCATAATGTAATGCCCATGGTAATACTATGTTCTTTAGAATAATTTTCGTTACTCCATGCTTATGTGTCCTGTATTGTTTTAATTGGTACAGTCTGTGGCAGATTGCATGCTCATGTGTGTGCGTGTGGGTGTGTATCTCTCTCTGTCTGGAAGGCACTTAAAATGCATGACTTTTATTCCAGAAGGCAGTTGTTTCCATGGTAACTCTTACTGTAGGTCATGAGTTTCCGGATTGATTTCATTGGCTGACTGCAGAAAACAGCTCACTGGAGGATCACAGTGAACAGTATTAAGCAGTTACAGTTGAGACTAGGGGATGGGGGGTGTTCTTTTCTACCTTTTATTGTTTGGAAATTTTCTGTATTCTGAATTTTTTCTGTTTTACCTGAAAGCATGAATGTGGACCCGCAATGTTGAAAAGCTGTGGTTTTTTCAGTTATTTATTGAATTAATCATTTTTATGCTAGATGAATATTTCCGCTTACATCTTCACTTCTTTTTTGTTCTGGCAGTAAAGTTTAGTGTGAATTAAAAAAAAAGTAATATTAAAGATTTTTAAGATGCCAGTTCTGTTGGTAATGCTTTTCCACCTGTGCCTGTACCACATTAAAGGGCCGTCCTGAAACTGTACATGTATAAATTATTCATAATTAATTTCTTGGTTAAGTGTTAATTTAGTTTGTTCATTAATTGTGTTTTAATAGAATTTTGGTTGTACACTTCTTTGGAACATCCGATTGTCATGTCAACAAGCAGCTGCACATGATTTTCCATAAAATGACAGGTAGCTGCATTAGCCATGCAGGCTGTATTAGCTATGCCCAGCAAAGCTCAGAACCATTGCATGGCCTGTCTGTACAACCCATATGGCTGAATTATAGTGATTATTAGATACAGTATTTATAAATGGGTATCCTGGTCTGGGTTTGCATCTTAAACGCTTTGACGATATCTGTCTTTTGAAACATTGTTCTTTTTAATAGCTTTATACCTCTAATTTTTCTCATGCCAATTTGGAATGCCACACTGAGATTGTAGGCTTGTGCCATTGTTGTTATATCCTCTGCTATTTCTGGACAGCGTGTAGAAGCTCATGTTTACTCGTTTGACACCAGCTGCTTCCTTCTTTGCAGTCCACCAGCTGACTTGCAGCCTCTGTATCAGAGATTTCATTGCTTGCACGGCTGTCCCAGGTAGACCACAGGCACCCAATATACCAGCGGAGCTGGCAGCATGCGATGAGGCATGGAGTGCCCTTCTGACCCTCGCCCTCCCTGCCTGGCTGAAGCTGTGGCCGGCTGTCCACTGCATTGCAGGCTTCCTGGCCCAATCTACGTTGGCACCAGTGCTTCAGCTGAATATGCCTCTCAAGAGTCCTGCCGGGCCTACACCAGCGAAGGCCTGCAGTAAACTTGCTATTTATATGCATGGTCCTACAAGCGACATGATGCATAATTTAGCGAGTTAGCTGGGCACTGAGATAAAGCTACTTCCCCAGTAATTGGGAAGGATGAATAATTGAGTCTAGATGCCAGTTTGCTACTTTTAATTAATACTACAAGCAAGTCTGTTGACTGTAGTGAATTGTACAGCACATTTCAGTTGTGGTTGCAGGAAGCTCTGCGACGCCACCAGGCCTTTACAGAAAAAATGAAATTATTTGGGTTGTGTACACTTATCCTATGGCTCTGATGGGCTGTAATATTCCAGTGTGCTGTGTTTTTTTTTTGTTTGTTATGCATGCTGTCTGTGTGTTGGCTGGGAATCAAGCCCTTCACTCATCTGTCTCAGTGCTTTGTCACCCTGTTTTCCCAAGTCCCCAATTCCAGGCCATAGAGCTCAAGGTACGGGAGAATAACTAGCTTTGTCTGTTAGTCTGTAAGTGTGTGTGTCTGTTAGTCTGTGAGTTTGTGTGTCTATTAGTCTGTGAGTGCGTGTGTCAGTTAGTCTGTGAGTGTGTTTGTCTGTTAGTCTGTGATTTTGTGTGTGTGTCTGCATTTGTGTGTTAGTCTGTAAGTGTGTGCATTTCTGTGTCTGAATGTGCTTGTGTCTGTTAGTCCGTGAGTGCATGTGTCTGTTAGTCTGTCATTGAGTGTGTGCCGAGTGTTTGTGAGTGCGCTGCTGTGTACTTGTCTGTTTGTCCACCTGATTGTCAAATAATCTACAATTAAAATTGTGAAAAGGTGTTACGAAATCCACCATTCATATGCTTACAGTGGGTACCCACTACATCCTACAGTGGGCCTGGATCTCCATAAAATTGTGATTTATAACAACACAGTGGGTCTGGATCTCTGTAGAATTGGGATTTAGAACGACACAGTGAACAGAACTGTAGGCCGCGCCTATTTTTAAACACAAATGTGCTTATCGTCCTTTATGTAAAGAATGATGGGTAATGTAGTGATTATCCTTTAGAATTGTTCATGTGTGCCCTTAGGGTTAAGTAACGATGATAAGCTTATCATAAATAACGATGATAAGCGCATGTATGTTTTAAAATAGGTTTCCTATAGTTAAGTTCCCTGTGTGGTTATAAGTCACGATTTTATGGAGGTCCACACCTACTGTGGGGTGTAGTGGGTACCCATTGTCAGCATATGAATTGTGGATTTTGTAACACCTTTTTACCATTTTAGTCGTGGATTTTTGCACAAACGGGTGGTTTGTCTGTGTTCGTTTTTGTCTACGTGCATGTGTCAGACCATGTTTGTGTATCTGTGTGTGTACCTGTGTCTCTGAGTATGAATGTATGTGTCTTTCTGCACCTGCTTGTTTGCGCTGGTCCCACTGGAGTGGATGAGAGCAGAGACCAGCAGAGTCTGCTAATTATTTTCTGTTTTGCGGGGATTATGCAGCCCAAGGGTTTGCAAACCGCAGTTTTCATGTGAAGTCCCAAACTGTCCCCACCCAGACAGATGTCTGATTTAAGGGTGTCTTTCCAGACACAATTCTGCACATTGATTAGTTAACATTAGCGAGAATGGAAAATGGGTTGAATTGGTTGGATTAGCTAATATAGTCAGAATAGTTGTAACAGGGATCAGCATACTTCGATTTTAAAACCACAGTCACTCTGCACAACAAGAGATATGATTATCCCACTGAGATAAAGGCAAATGGTCCCTCACTAGTGGAATTAATCATTCTCTTATTGCTTCTTCGGGGGTGGCATCACATTTCTGTAGCAGGCTTTCATGAGCTATTTGCATCTCTAAACTCCGCTACATATGTTATTCGACATTACGAGGTTTAACAGTTTAGAGTTGGTAATATACTGAGGACAGTGAAGAAGCTCAGTCATTTGAGTTAGCTGATATAGTGAACATTGTGGATTGAATCAATCTCTCAACTTGTGCATCTTTAATTCATCCGGGGTATTTTGACACAGCACCAGTGGAGAGATCAATGCAAGAAAGCTTGGTGGCAGGATTTACTGTCATACTGTTACTAATCTTTTCACGGACAGCTATTTTTCAGATTCTGACAAGTCACAAATTTATGTGATGCGATGAGGGAATTAATAAATGCAAAGTCTTGCCATTACATCAAGATTACGCATTTCACCCTTCAGGGTTTGGACTACTCTGTATTAGGCTAAAATCAGCAGGATACGAGCGTGAATGTTGAAAGATTCTTAAGTGCCTCTCACACCTATGACCTGCCCACCCCATTCCCTGGGCTTTTGTATTGGATGACATCAGATGACTCGTTTCTTCCTGAGTTAATAGAAATTTCTGTTGTACTGGTCAGTTTCAGAATGGCAAAATAAGATATGAACAATAAATTGCTAGGCTGAGGCAGTGCATCTTTTGTGAGCAAGGTTTTTCAGAAGCAGTCAAGGTTTTGACCGCCTTAGTTGTCAACCTTCCCTTGGTTGTGCTGCGAGGAGATTTAATTCACAAGCTGATTAAGCTGTCATTGAATAGGGTTTTCAGGGCCTGGCTTTATTTAACACTGCTTGGTTTTTAAGGTGTCAATGACCTGCATGCAGAAAGCCATCTGTAAACCTCACAGAATTGTTGCTCCATAAAACCTGTATTTTAAGTAATAATAATAATAATAATAATAGTTCTGTATACAGTCTTTATCATACAGGTACTGAAAATATTTTCCAAATAAAAAGAGACAATAAACATGTGTAAAGTTAAAACAGAAAGTATAGGTAGGGAAATAACTGTATAAAAGTATAACTGGTCATGCAATAAAAATCTCACTGAAGTAATGACTTTTTTTTTTTTAAATGAAAAAAACCTTTGAAAAAAGATTCGTTCTTAACAGAGATTTTGAGAAATTGCAGAATATCTGCAAAGTCTTCTTAGCATTCCTAAATTTCAGCACCTGTGGAGAGAAAGCCTGGTCATCCTTCGTTTTTAAGTGACTTACAGGGGACACTGAAGGGAAAAATTATTTTCTGAAGACCTGAGGCCCTATTGAGTCAAAATAGGAGTGAATGTACCCACGGGCTAATCCATTTAATGCCTAAAAAGTAATCTCAGTAAAAAGTCAAAATGCATTCTATTAACAATAGCCAGTGTAGCATGTAAGAGAAGAGTAATATCCTACATGTTGTGTTTTTTGTTTTAGTTGACAGTTTGAAGCTGCCAGAGCCAAAGTAACATTACAGACATTCACCCCTGATCCACCTTAATTCCATCATGTGCAGGCATTGAGAGGTATTGTCAACTCCTCTTAAAAACTAATGGGGTAGTAAAAATATAAGATGATGTGGTTTCACTTTGGTTCAAGGTTTGAAGACTTCATTCGTTAATCAAAGAGATAGCCGTTAGACTACGACAAGTTTCTCGGCCAAGCGATTGTCTCCACAACACAATCCTGAACTGTATACTGTGCTGGGATTGGTCAGAGTTGTGTGGCCGTTAGTGAAAGGATATCTTAAAATCTGATTGGCTGGACTAGACTCTAAAAATCTATTTGTGGATTCTTTGCAAATCGTGGCTGTTCAGATTGTCTCAAAAATCCACAAATAAATGTAAGCAACAGGTGATGCACAAATTTGATCCATTTATTCATGGATCAGGTACATTTATTCATGGAATCAGTCACATTTATTTGTGAATCTGCTGCATGTATTTGTGGATCAGCTGCATTTATTTGTGGATAAGTTACATTTATTTATTTATTTTTGAGACAATAATACCCCCGTGCCACAGCATCTGTGGGTCTCCTATGTGATTACTTTCAGAAATTAACAGCCTATGGGATTTGTGTACACAGCAGTGCTGCCAAGCTCTTCCTGACTGATGTTTTAATGGATGATGGCAGGAACTACTGCTGCACTCAGTTGGGCTCAATGAGATGAAGGTCGGTCTTTAATAACAAGGCTGTGGGGGGGTTGAGGTACATGTTCAAGATCTGGAGGACGGATTTAAGGGTGGGAGGAAACTGATGTGCAGAAAGAGACAAGGAATCCTAGTTTGACCGAATCCAAGAGAGAAGAGAAATCCAACTTTCTCTGAAGGATGCGTTGGAAATAATAATTTGTCCAAAGGAGACGTGGAAAGGGGGAGATATACTAGTTCTTCTGAGACCAAAAGGGACAAAATTAAAGAGGGGTTGCAGTTTGTCTGAAGGGGAGAGGTGGAGAATGAAATTTTAATGAGCAGTTTGCTCTAACAAACCTCTTAATGGAACTGCTGAGACAGACTGGTTAAACTTTAAAGTAACATTTTAGAGTACACGGAAGAGGAAAAGTATACAAAGGTATACAAAGTAAAATAAATCCAGCGAACAAAATGCAAAAAAAATGACTGCGGAAAAAGCATCCTTATGTCTCATGCCCAAATGTAAGAATGGGGGACGGAGAGAGATGGAGAGAGTGAGAGAAAGAGGTGGAAAAGAGAGTGATGAGCATATTTGTATTGATATTTTCAAATAGTATGAGCTCCTCCTAGTTTTAATGACTCTTCTTTAGCTGTAAATTCACTCATAAAATTTGTGGAAGGAAAAACGAATAACCTCTGAGGCTCGGAATGGTAGCCTTAATTGGAAGAAAATTGCTTTCTTTTCTGTAGTGAACACTGTCAAGGACACCCAGTGCAAACATTTTATAGTTTACAAAATCCCAGTCTAAAAAGTCAAAACTTTCAAAGTGAAATGAAAGATGAGTTGCACATCTAATTTTTTTTACCTAGGCATTTGTTATTGTAATTTTGTACAATACTTTCAGCTGCAATTCCAGGAAAGGTATGTAATGTATTATTATTATTCTAAAACAAATAACAAACAACAAACCAGTTCATGTCCATTTTTAATTGTTCTCTGAAAGGCTGCATTCAGATGGATATTTTGTGTGTCAGATATCTAGTTTTTAGATTACCACCTTTGAGAAACAGACAATATAATTTGTGTGATCTTAGGAATGTGTCTGTCTTCTCTGTTTCCTCTCCCTACTCTTCACTCCTCAAATATGATACGAATATCCCTGCGGCAATTAGTCCCACTGAGGGGTCTGTTTTTCTCCTCCTCCTCACGACATAGAAACTAGGGATGGGTGCGAGTACTTGAGCATTTGAGTGCTCGAAAGACAAGGACCACTTGAGTACTATACAGTACTCAAGGGGGATGGGGAGGAATAACTTGTAAATAAATTCATGCGAATTAACTTGTTTAGCTTCACTCTTTATTTTTACATGGCAGTTTTTTTATTTTATGGGCAATTATGTTAGTTTCAGAAATACTTACTCTGCACTCTGCATCTAGTTATTTCAGCTGGTGTTGTGACTTTAAAGTGGTGGAGTTTTCAACATTATTGGCCTTATGATACAAACCCGATCAACATCAGTGTTCTTTGACCGCTGATTCTAAGCAATCTTGAGTGTTTGGTTGCTTTGTAAAGTACGCCAAAATGCCAGTTTAAAATTTAAAACTGTATATCACATTAAAACCCCATGTAAGGATTGTTTAGTCTACAATATATTTATGTGAGGTTTAAATAATATTTTAATCATCTATATTGGTTGTGGGATTTTTTGTTGGCCTGTGTATTGCTACGTTTTTCCATTTTTATTGCCTACTATATAGCCTGTATAGCTCTCCTGTCATTTTTTTTACGTTTTCATCCCTGGCTTTTTGGAGTATTTGGCTGTCTTTTGGTTTTTGAGCTTTGATCTTGGTGTTCTTGGGACCATTTTTGGGGGGAGAAACAAGCTGTGGTTTGGTATTGTCTTTCATTAATTTTGTTTGTGGCTGTAACTTGTCTATGTCTGTAACAATTGTTTTTGAGGTGGTCAACCTTCGTCTTTAGATTAGATGTTACATCCCTACTTGTTGTAACTTAATAAAATTAATAAATCCCTTAATTTTAATATGGCTGTGAGTTGTACATTTTGATAATAGTTGATCCAGCAGGTTGCTCTGCCTATCAATGAATTCTGCAATTAAATTAATAATTGATATATTTGAAAATAATCAACAAATGCTGGACGTCAAATGAGGGTGTTAAAAATGCTGGATTTAGCTAATTAAACATTAAAGCTAATGAAACTGGTCAACCGAATCGCTCCCTCGTCCTTACTGCAGTCAGACTGGTGGTCAACTGTGTTTTATTGAGAATTTGCAGCTTGATGCCATTTTCTCAGACAGCCTCACTGCTAATGGAGGACATTATGTTGCAGGGAAATATTATGTCCATATTCAAATATCTTTTTGCGATTCTTGCCTCTCCCAGTGTTGACATGAAGCTGCGGCAGTGTTACGTCAGCCAAGGGCAGGTCTGTCGTTTGTGAAAGCATCTATTGGCACTAGCGTAGAAGTGCAAAAATACCAACCCAGCCCTTGTGAATACAGTGCTTTCTTTTTACTTTTCAATAATTCAGTGTTGTTGTTTGTGCTTTGATATTTCAAAAGCTGAAGCAGTCGCTTCAGCTTTTTGAATTATTCTTCGGAAAAAATCTCTCATGAATAATGAAAAGAATGCCAACGCACAGAAGAGTAAATATTTATAGACGCATTCTATAATTTTTTTTGTTTTATGGGAGGCAGATGTTTACTGATGGCATGAGGACAGTTCTCTGGTTGGCAGTTGATGCATGTTTATGTGCACGCATGCATACACACTCAGAGCGAGAGAGAGAGAGGGTAGATAAGAAGAATTCTGCAAGATTGCCCTGCTTCTTTAGCAGTTTTACCTTTATGTAATAGGAGCTCACTCTGTGAGACCATGGGAAGACCTGTGTGTGTGTGTGTGTGTCTGTATCAGTGTCTGTGTGTGTATTTCATTGGATTTTTCACTGATCTCAAGAAAAGTTCTCACATATACTGGGTTTTGTAAGAAGGAAGCTTTTAAGAAAGGAAAAAAGTTTTTCTGAGAAGTTGGCGGGGTTCGCTGCCCATTCAAGCAGGACCGCTGCCAAATGCCCTTTTTGTTTAACTTCATTTTCTGTCCCTCTCAGTCACTCATGTTTGTCTGTATCTTTTGTTATTTCCTCTGCTCTCACTGTTGGGGAGAGAGAAAGGAAGAGAGACAGAAGGAATGAGCAGTTTGCATTTCTGTGAGCATGGGGGCTGCTCATGAATGCACAGTTGCGTGTTTTCCATGTATCCTCTGGGGTTTAACAGCACTTTAGAAATGTGGCCTTGGCTGCCCTTATCCCAGAGACCCAGATTCCCTTTATTCTCCTTTATTTTGTCCAAGCACTGAATTGGGTTGGCTGATGGCAGAGCTTATCAGATTCTGAGCCACATGCTTTCATTTAGCATAATAACTAACAATTATGTAAGTCATTAAACAATTATTGCGATTATCATCATTAAAATGTTAAGATCTCAGGTGGAGCTGAAACCAGGACTCCTGCCTAATGGAGCCTTCTGGAGCGTGTGGAGCCTCTGCACCTGTGCCAGGCGATCTCCACCCGTAACACAGCGCCATCTAATGGCAGGCTGATCTTGTCAGATGATATCTTGCCCTTCTGTGCTCTCCTCACGCCCAGAATGATTGTAAATGACCCAGCAGCATCAGCACTGTGTTTTGCAAATGCAGGATAGAAATGCCAAGGACCCAGTTGACGACAGCTTGTCAATCAGCCAGTTATCTGTGGTCATTCTGGTCATCATTTTGGAGGGGTGGAAACTATGGTTCAGTCTCCGTCAGTTCGTTCGTTTGTCACACTGTAGTATTATGTGTCCTCCACAAGGTGATGATGCCATTATAACCTAGAACTGTCAATCAAATAGGAAGTTAGCTCAATCTCAGTTTGGTCTACATCTAGCAGGTACCATTTTCAGTTCTGGTTCTCAGTCACATCTAGCAGCTACCGGTAAGTGACTTATTTTTTATTTCATTTTTTAAATTTTCGTTTATTTATTTTAGCTATAATGAAATGGCTGGACTACAATGTGGCAGTCCTGAAGGCACGTACGTCATTCTGGTTGGCTTCATTGCTGGCTTATAAAGCTTACTGTTTGTACAGAAACTTAGCTAACAATCTTGTTTCATACGTTCATTAGCTAGCTACCAACATAGTTATATCTTAAATGCACTGGCTTATAGAAGCAAGATGTATTGAGCGCTGCCAGATTTAACTTGCTACAAATTAACAGTAGGCCCAACTGTGGTGGTTAGCTCGCTAGTTAGCTAGCTAGCTGAATGCATAATGCCCTTGGGTACTGTAAAGACAATAAAATGTTTCATTTCCATAACTCGTGAGAATTTTTCATTTTATTGCATTTTTGTTGCCAGCGTCATCTTCATCAGCTGGTTGACAACTGGTTTTGTTTTTGTTAGGCTAATTAGAAAAATAAGCAAGTAGCCATCTTCGCTGATGCAGCAGCAACAAGCTGATTATCAATATCTTATGGGTATTTGTATTTAGAATTTGTACTTTGGTTCTTGGTTACCATAGTCAAATTGCACTTGTGTTTTACTTGCCGCATCTTAAACACACTAGTCTGGGAATGTTGTTAGTACTATTGCTCTTATTAATCAGGTGAATGCATTAAGCAGACGGTCCTATTCAGCATCACATATAAGTTGCTCTGGATAGGACTGTCTGCTAAGTGATGGTAATGTAGTTGGCTAACGTTAGTTAAGTAATTTACTACTAGTAAGGCAGATATCTCTTTTTTTTTGTTTGCTTTGTTTTTAGTAATTAGTATGGATGCTCATTTCTGCCACAAATGAATTAATTGCGACTTAATGTATTGAGTTTATTTCTTGGAATTCTTTTCACAATTGTGTATTTTTCCTCATAAATCAGATTTTTGTCTTTTGTCACAATTGTGGGTTTATTTCTTGGAATTCTGGTTTTATTTCTCGCAAGTGAATATCTTTTTCTTGGGATTCTGACTTTTTTCTCAGAATTGTGAGTATTTCTTGGAATTCTGACTTTCTCGTAATTGCAACTTTTCTCGCAATTAACAACCAACTGGTAGCTTAACCCCTTAAGTCGGATTGGGTTTATTCATTCGTTTTTTTGTCATTAAATTTTCAGTTAATCTTGTCACAATATATCGTTTGAAAGTGTTAAAACTTATGGTCTCTATAAACTTCTATCTCTATCAACTTTTTATGATGCCAATGTCTTAGTGACAACAGTTCCTTATTTTGTATTAGAGGTTGGAAAACAGGCTTGGGGGGTGAATGTGAATCATGGTAAATGTCAGTATTCTTATAATGGCAAGGGTCTAGCGAAAATGATCAAATAGTGGTTTTTAGTCTCAAAAACGTGCTAACTTCGAGAAACATCAGTAGAGTGTTCATTGTATACTTAACAATTCTCCCCAGGAACTATTGTTTTCCTTTTCGTCGTTACTTATGCACTGAGAGTACTGTCTACGCAGTTAGAATTAGTGTTGTCGCGATACCCAAATTTTGACTTTGATACCGATACCAGGTTTAGTATCACGATACTCGATGCTGAAACGATACTTGAAACTTAAACGATACTGATTCGATACTTGGTACCTAACGATACTGAAATTACCTTAATAGATCAGAAACGTAATGTCCACAAGGGTTGACCTCATTTTTGAATTCACGGTTTATTAACAACCTGGTTTATTAACAACCTTTAAGTTGAAGCCTGTTCAACATATTAATAAGCATAGGCCTATAGTGTTAGAACACTAAACAATAGAAAAATATATTAAATATATTTCAAAAATGAAACAATTGTAAACTAAAGAATCTTTAAACCTTTTTTAAATCTTTTTCACTTTAAAATAGATCTAAAAACATATTTTAATAACACTACAGCATCTTCCTATAATAAAATATTTCCAGATTAGAACACCAAGAGTGTTATAACAACACCATATTATATAACAAATAAAGTCTTACATAACTTTTCTGTCTCTCTCTTGCTAGTCGCTACTGAAGTGAACTGAGTCGAAGCTTGCGCTGTATCAGCGAGGCTGAAAGCACAAGCGCACCTTAGTTGGCTACCTTAGTTGCTACTGCCATCTAGCGAAGATTCAGACAAATTACATCTTTCATCCTCTCAATCAGTAGTCTCGCATAGCCAGACCTATCTCCACACTTCGTTTCAGCACTGCCTGCGCTGGAGAAAGGTCTGGCTCAACCCATTATCATTCCAGTATAGGGGAAAAAAACGCTCTGGCTTGTTTGTATTTCTTTAAACCAATCACAATCGTCTTGGGTGGCGCTAAGCCCAGGATGCAGCGAAGGTGGCCTTGCAAAAACGGTAACACACAGATAGCGGAAGGGGAGGAGAATTCCGACTGAAATAGTCAGCCAATGACAGGTTTATACCCACAGTTTATAGCCTGTGAGTCAGACTACTCAATCAGTAATGCGGGAGACACATTTCCCTGGCTTTTACATTTGACCTATAAGTACCGAACGTCGGAAAATTCTAATGCCGAACCGTACCGAAAAAGTACTGAAGTTTCGGTATACCGTGCAACACTAGTTAGAATTGTTACTATGTTCGGTTTATACAGACTCTTTGGAACAAAATGAGTCCACCTACTACCTTGTCTGACCAGTACTAGTGAAGCAGACCCTCAGTATAGCTGATGGGACTCGCCGTGCAGATGTAATGACTCGGCATGGGCATCATAACTTCTCTCCAGTACACTGCCAGCCAGTGGCAGGCTATTATAGTGACGACTGAGAAGCATTTTATGCAATGAAATTCAATTTTTAACAGTGTGTAGCTTGTTAAGCTCGCATAAAAGGACATGCATTGCTTCTCCTGCGTAAACAAACCCTAAGTTTTTCAGTATGCATGCTGAGAACATTATGCACCGGCAAAAAACGTTCTTCAGACTTTATACCTAAAAGGTCATTGTTTTACAACAAGAATGTATTTTTCCAATGCCTAAGTCTGAACAGAAGACTTAGCATTTTGAGAACTTAGAAGAAATTACTCATCTGAATGAATATTTATGAGATGACTAGGAAAACAGTGTAGCCTGTACAGCAGAGGGCGTGTTCAGTGAAGGTCTTCATCCTTAAGGACTTGATTTTATATCGGTCAGCATCTAAATACATTCTTAAAATATTTTATTATTATTTGGTATGCTTATAATTAAGGATTAGGCCTAATTGGGATGTGTTTGACATGTTGATGGGGGTGGGGTATTTGACTAAAACCTCAATCAATGGACCTCTAGATTGCTAATGTAGTTATTTTCTACAATCTTCCAGGCCTGGAAGATTAAAAAAAAAAAAAAACTCACTCACTCACTCACTCACTCACTCACTCACTCACTCACTCACTCACTCACTCACTCACACTCACTCACTCACTCACTCTCACTCTCACTCATTGGGCAAAAAAAGCCTCAAACCACTGTGCTGCTGCCAGATATGCAGTACATACTACAAGCATTGTTTCTCCTGATTAATTTTCCTGTTGAACTCAATGGAAAAAAATAGGAGAAACAATGCTTGTAGTACCTACTGCATATCTGGCAGCAGCACGGTGGTTTGAGGCTCATATGATACCTTGGACCCTTGATGACTTAAAGCCATTTAGCCAACAAAGGTGTTTCATACTGTATCAGCATAATTTACAGCTGAATGTAGTCCCACCCCCCAATTCCCATAGAGATCCATTCAAATGCAAAGAGTTTTTGTATCGCTTGTAGGACAACCTGAAAATAAGATATCCAGACTCTGATGACGTTGATAGGTCACAGACATCAGGAAGTCATGGCATGCAAATGATATGCAACCAAATACAAAACATGACACTCTTATTTGGCATTATGTTAATTTGTCTACTGTATAAGTGAATTTCCCTGTTTCTAGCTTTTCCCCAAACAGTTCACTGCAGCAAAAGTAAACGAGCAAATGGTGGCACAGGAGTGCATTTGTTTAATTCTTGATAATTTTCTGACCAATGGGCTTGACCCATTTTTTGACCCATTTTTTTGCCCAGGAGTGTATATATATATATATATATATATAAATATCCAAATGACTACCTGGACCTTAGTATACACTGCCATTGTAGCCTTTTCAGCTCATGTCTGCATGTTCCGAGTAGCATTACAAGAAATAAATTCACAATTGCAAGAAATAAAATTGCAATAAATCCAAGTTTTTTCTTTGTCTGTGGTAGAAACAGGCTTTCATAAGGATTGGGTTTGGACCTCCATTTTTAGCGAATGGATTGTAGCTCCCAATATGACAAAATAGGTAGCTGCTTGTTTGTTTTTTGTCATTTGGTAAATGACTATTATTATTTTCACACCCTGGTCAAAATGATACGGTTGCTCCTAGAAAACGCAGCCTTGGACACATTGAGATATGCTGAATTGAAGGTATTCTGCCACTGCTGGTGACAGGAGAGACTAAGAGACTGCTGCCATGGAGCACGTTCCAACTTTCTTTCAGATATCATGTACTCGCTGAGTCTTATCTAGGTTGTACGTACACAGAAATTTTCACATATTAGGCTTAAGTTCTACAGCTGGATGTTTACTTTAGCAGTACAGGTTCAGGACCATCTTGATAGCGGCAGCCCATCTGGAAATGAAACCCACAGGCTGTGAGTCAAAATATCCCGCCACACAGACTGTGTATATGATCAATTTATATTTAGCAGATATACTGAAGCATTTCAGGTGAAGAAACTTTGCTTAATGGTGCAATAGCAGTGCCCCATCTAGGAATTGAGTCTGCAACCTCTGAGTTACAAACCCAGTTCCCTTACCATTATGCTATACTGCTCTTCCAAAGTTTGTAGGGTCAAGTGCTTTTTAATGGTTAACCCCTTTTGCGCAAGCCCCCTACTTGCCAGGACTGAGATTGCTCAACTCAGACATTCGGTGCTCCTGCAGCCAAACTATGAATGGAATTAAAACTCTGTGTTCTAGCTATATTAGTAAACAATACACAACAACTATGAAAAATACAGAGTTTTTAGGTGCCACAATTGTAGTGTATGTCGTCCATTTAACAAGCACCTCCTCTATGCAGTCTCATCTACAACTACACCCCCCAAGCATGACACACTGGATAAAAGCATCTATCTTGGAGTTAAAAATATTATTTCACCACAAAAAATTTGTATTCCATCACAGCAACAAGGTAAAGCCAACAATAACCCAAAGATATGCCTATAAAGTGGTGAAAAACACTACACACTGAATAGCTAAATAAACAAGAGGAATTATACCATGTCAATCTACTATCAATATCTGCGACTAAATACGGAATAAATATACAAACTTGCCATTGGTTTTACTCACAGAGATGTCCCTTTCAAGATTCTATGGTCATTTATTGTCTTGAACAATCAATTTGAGAAATAAACACGCAAATAGTAAGCGTGGGCATTGACATCGGCTTCACTCAAAACCCCACTTGTTCACGGTATTACAACTCATTTGAATTTGTTCTGGTTTGATTGATAACTCTTTTATCTAGTAGAAGACAGTACAAGCGGTGTATGGGATGTCTCATTTGAAATGTATTAGAACTTTTGAGAGCTCTGCACCACAGATTGAATTGTTTCTTCAGCACAATGTTGTCCAGTCAACTGTAATGTTACACACTAATATACTGTACAAGCACTCGTTGAGGCATAATTGTTTCTTCCTTCAATTTTTTTGAAGATTTTACTTATTGTACCAACTCATCATAGAATAGAATAGAATAGAAAACTTTATTGTCCATTAAATATAAAATAAAATGGAAATTTTCTTTCAGCTCAGTGCTCATTGCAAGTGACACAGACAAAGGTATGCACAGATCAAAAAACATAACAGCAAACATTGGACAACCATAAGGTCACTATAATGTCCTTCAAGTAACAACACTGTATGTCCTTCAAATAACATCTCCTGGTTACTGTTAGCTACATCCACATGCCCAAGTCTTTGGTTGGTCCATTATTGAGGATAGTGATTGCAGAGGGGACATGATTTTCTGTAGAATTTCCTTGCCTTTGGGACCCTTAGTCTCCTACCAGAGGGTAGTTTTTGGAATGACGAGTGAAGTGGATGGGAGCAGTCACCCATGATATGTAGGGCTTTCTTTTTCATGGCAAGACCATATAGGTGTTGCAGTGATGATTGCTTAATGCCAATTATTTTACTGGCTTGGTTTATTATTTGTGCTAGTTTTGATTTATTCCGCACAGTGAGATTTCCATACCAGGACACTATATTAAAGGTCATTACACTTTCAATGAGAGATCTGTACACTAAGACCAATGTAGGGGTAGTAACATGAAATTTCTTAGGAAGTCTCCTATGAAAGACAATCCGCTGTCTGGCTTTTTTGTAGATTGAGTTACAATTCTCAGTGAAGGTAAGTTTCTCATCAAGGACGGTACCCAGGTATTTAAAACTAGAGACCTGCTCTACTTGTTGCCCTTTTATGTTGAGGGCATCAGTGGTGATTCCTCCAAGACACAGTTCTTTGGTTTTGTTGATATTGAGGTCAAGAAAGCTGTTGTTGAACCATGCTAAGTTTTGCATGTACTGTAAGTATGCAATTGGTGGTGATTTCTGGTCAAGGCATGCAACTAGTGCCATGTCATCTGCATATTTAATGAGAGTGAGATCTTTGCTGTTTTCCTGGATTTCATTTGTGTGAATGGAGAATAGTGCAGAAGATAGCACGCAACCTTGGGGAACACCACTGTTTAAAATCAACTCGTCAGAGAGATGGCCGTCATAATGGCTAAAGTGAAATCTCACCTTGCTGACATGGCTTTGGGGACTGGGTCAGAAGAGGAGGAGTCCCCAAAGGATACGTCTTGTGAGGATACATATGAACATGGCAAAGATATATGTTGCTGCTTGTAACATTTCAATTATTTATGTTGTGTCATATTTTTGATATTGTTACATTTTAATTTGTCGCAAGAGACAAATTGAAACTCTGCTACTAATGGTCAGTGTATTTGTATTGGGGGCTAAATAGCTGTTCATCCAGTGACATTGTTAGTGTACCCTAGGCAGTGTTAGCATAGTGGCTTGTAGTGGCCTGCTTAATTTGAAAATGTTTCATCTTAAACCATCATATGGTACAAATCTTTATGCCTTATAATGGACAAAAAGCATTTTATTCATCTTTAGAGAGGTTTTGCTTTGGGTTTTGGATCCCTAGATATCATAGTCCCCTATACTGATGAAAAGATAGTAATTCTCACTTGGAAATGATGCAGAAGTGAGTTTCATCAGTCAAAACAGTTGATTTGTAGTGAAATATATGGTTACAGCCAGACCTGGGTCAAATAAATATTTAAAGTATGGAATTACTTTTTAATACTTTTTTTTAGAAATTGCTGTCATTTACAAACACTGAGTATTTAAATTATTTGAAAATAGGTTTAAGGAGCATTTGCATGTATTTGCAACTTTGTACTTTCAAATATATCTTTAAAAAACATTTAAAATGCCCCCCATGCAAAGACATGTATGGGCATTTAGGCTGATGTCTGTTAGAGGTTGTGCATGGGTTGTTTAAAACTGCCAACGTAGGCTACACTTGCCCTTAATCCAAATTCAACCGCTAGCCCCTAGTAGTTCCCCTGGAGTGCCCTCAGTATTATAGCTTACTGACATCACATCGAGGACCACTCACAAAGATTGTACAAAGAACTCTAGGATACCCACTTTAACATGAAGCCTACATTTTACATTGTTGCTGGCTTGGTCATTTCTGTTGGCTATCACTGAAATATTTCAAAATGTTTTTAACCCCTTTGCAAAAAATCAAAAATGAGTTTGCTCTTATTTTAGTTTACAATTAAATACTGAGAGATCCCATATATAAAACAGGTTAAACGATACATATCCTGGATTAAAAACTCCTTGACCACAAGTGCGTAACATCAAAGATCTATGAAGCAAAAAGTAAGAAGTGTACCCAGTGTCTCCAAATCTATCCAAAATGCATTGCTGTGAATCACAACATAATCATATATTTCACTGCAAATCAATTGTTTTGACTCAAGAAACTCACTTCTGCATCATTCTCAAGTGGGAATTACAGGCTTCTCGTCAGTGCAGTGGTCTAAAATATCTAGGGGTCTAGAAACATATCCAAAATCTCTCCAGAAATAAATAAAATGCTTTTTGTCTATTATAAAGCATATAAAATGTGCCCCTTATGAAGGTTTAAGATGAAACATTGATATCAGATTAAAGAATAATGCAAGAACATTATCACACAATGAAGTACAGTACCTAAATGTGTAATCATTAACTCTCGTATGTTTTTCTGTACTGTACAGTATGTAATGTTTTCTTGTATGGGGATGGGACGACATTAAAACAATATTCAACCATCCACCACGTTTTGGCAATGTTCCAGCTCACGTCACATCCGGTGCATTTAACACAAACCCTGAGCAAACGATGGAGCTACCAACGAACGCTAATGTTACAATGTGAAATATCCTCATAAAATAACACTAACCAATTGAAAGACACTCATTTTCAAAAAATAACATATAACTGAGCAGTAACGCTCACATATTGACAAATAAATCTTATCTGTGTTCAGTTGATGGAGACAGAGACAGAGAAGCAATGATGTCATTCTCCTCTTGAACTGGTCCAGTATGAGCTGAGTCTATCAGCAAACATATGCCTTAACCATGCTCAGAAGTTCTCAATAATAATATTTTCCAAGAAATTAATAAACTTATTGATAATGTTTCGCCAGGTGCAGTGTCTTTTACTGCTGCCTTAGAGTGAATGCGTAATGCGGTGATAATGATTCAAAACCTTTGGTTACGCTGGGCTATAAAATGCCATTCCATAAGTAAAATTAGATGTATTATACATCGTTAGAATGTTTATACGGTCACCTACTGTATAAATTAATTGTCTGTCAAGCCAGGTTGTACTGAAAAGGGTGGCAACACCGTAAACAACGTGTGGTATTAAACACAGCTATTTTGGAAGGTGTCCAGGCGTCACAAACGAACGTATATTTTACAAACGGATTGTCCAATAAAATACATGCCACTGAACCTTGAAAGGGACATCTTTACGAGTAAAACCAAAGATAAGATTTTATATTTATTCCGTGTTTAGTCACAGATATTGATAGTGGGATGGCATAATATAATTCTAGTATAATTCCTCTTGTTTATTTCAATGTTCAGTGAGCAGCGTTTTTCACAGCTGTACTGGTGTACCTTTGACTATTGTTGGCTTTACCTTGTTGCTATGACGGAATACAAATTATTAGTGGTGAACAAATTTTTTTATGTGTTCCCAGATAGACACTGTTGTCCAATGTGTCATGCGTGGGGGTTGTAATTGCAGATGAGACTGCAGGGAGGGGGGGGCTTGATAAATGGACAAGCAGTGTGAAAATGGTGGCGCTTAGAAATTCTGTCTTTGGCATAGTAGTCTTGAATCGTCTACTAATGAAGCTAGAACACAGAGTTTGTGTTCTGAACTCATAATTTGGTTGCAAGAGCACAGAATGTCTGAGTTGAGCAATCTCAGGACGCTGTCATGGCCGCTAGGTGATTGCACCAACAAATATTTATTTGTCATTTATTTGTCAATATGTGAGCTTTACTGCTCAGTTATATGTTATTACTATTTTTAAGTTATATGCTATTACTATTTTAAAGTGATTTTAAAAGGCTCTAAATACTATTTGTAAAGTATTTCGTTTCTCAGGAATGTATTTATTTAAAGGAATGTATTTTTTAAAAATTTTTTCCAAAAAAATACTATTTTGGAAAGTATTTGGTTTTCCATAAAAATAAAATAATAAAAATTCAAATACAAAGTATTTAATGTGTAAGTGTATTTAGAAATACTTCAAATATGTATTTAACTACATATTAAAATACAAATACGTTTGAGTATACGTCTGTTGCACAATTTAGACATTTTGGATAGATTTGGTGACATGAAGGGACAGCAGGGTACACTGCTTACTTTTTGCTTCATAGATTTTTAGTAGTGCTGCATATCACTCTCAGATTTTGCACTCTCAAGGAGTTTTTGTTCCAGGACTAGTATGTTTTACAAACTGAAGGACACAAACCTCATTTTTGCATTTTTGCCTTTTTGGGGATTTTTTACCTAAATTATGAATATAAGCTAATTTAGTGTTGTAAATGGTAAAATGCCTTGCTTCATTTAGGGCATTTTCCAAGTCTCTGTGATGCTCACATCTTGAGTTATAAATACTTAAATAGAAAAACTCCTAAATGGGTGAGGATTGACAAGATTTGTCATCTGTGCAAAGGGGTTAAGTTGATAAAGGTTTTATTTAAAGTTTTAAAGTGCTTGGCTCAGCACTTGTTGCCTGTGGATCAATTCTTCTGGCTGTACGTTCCAAAACCACAAGGGTTGAGGTGATGTATTACTGTATTATTGTATCATAATGTTATACCTGTCCTCTGCATTCAGTATTTAACTGCACAGGTGTATTGACAAGGCTAGAAAAAATTGACCACAAGTGCGTAAAATTAAGTGTAATCTCCAATATGCATTATGTTCCTGGGTGTTAGGGTCAGTAACTTTGTAACTCAAAGGTTGTGCATTCAATTCCCTACATTACTGGTGTATCCTTGAACAAGGTCATTTATCAGAATTTCTTCATAAATAGATTGAGCTCCTGTGGTGAAATGTCCAGACAGTTGTGGAGTCAAATCCTGAATTGGTCCCTACAGTTGTACTGCAGAGGAAGTCTTCTGACTCACAAATGTTGTATTGAATGTGGTCACAAGCCACCTGTCTTGATTCAAGCACTTTTCTAAGGTTTGAATGTTTGATATTTGATCTGACTTCCTCTCAGATTTGCTCCTGTGTGCTCTCTCACTCTGCCTGTCTAAACGCTGTTTAGGATGATATAGAAACATTTAAATTAAATAACTTACCTATCCTGCCCCCTACTGATACCCTTATTATACTTTATAGACATGTCCCAAATTCTTGTTTCTGCCTGGCTCAAAAACAAAGCTTTGGATTCATAGTGTAAATGTATAAAATGACATTTTATGTTAAAATGAATAAATTTTTATGTTTCTACACATTTGTTTGTTGTGCATATTTTTTACTTGCCTTTTTGTCTCTGGCTCCAACACTTTGTGGTTCACACTGCCCCTAGTGGTGGTGTTCCACATAACAAAAATACATGCTGTGTACATTTTATAAAATTAACAAGGTCAATTAAAATTTTAATGTACATTTGCATTATTTACATTTTTCATATTTCTGGTTTTTCTAGATTCAGGTCAGTTGAACAAAGTGATCCTGGATCACCAAAGTGATTTTTGTCTTTTAAATATATTGTTAGAATGTTTTTTTTTTCTCAGAACATATTCAGCATTACTGATTTTGGTTACCTGTCCTCATTAACTTTTTTGAACTAGTAAACTAGTTTTCCATTCCATTTATTGTGTAATATTTGGTGCTCTAATCACACAGGAGGACAACAAGGAGGTATTGTGAAACTAATGCATCTGCTTCTGATCTGATGCTGGTGATTTAGTCAGCCTTATGCATGGATGGATATGTGTCTTGTTGGAAAGTACTTCAAAAGGAAATTACATTTACATAATCAAATTAAATTATATTTTTTACAAAACTGGAAAAATAGAGCTTTGCCTCATTCTGCTTTATGCAATTGAGATTTATCAGTAAAACATTTTTGAATAAAGACATCAGTCCTCATCTGAAAAAAAAATGGTTTGCATCTGGCTAAACAAATTTGCTTTGCTGCAGTTCATGGAACGGCCAGTCAGTGTCTCTGTTTCTTCCATTACCCATTTCCCATGTTCCCCCACGGAATGAGAATATGGATTTGTGTGCTGGAGCACGTACCCGGAATACCTTGGGGGGGCATGTAAAAGATGAGAGAAGTGTGGGATGGGGGCATCTTCAGGTTTCATTTGATGCCCTTTTAAAAAATGTCACCAAACCTTTTATAGTGGCTGTTTTCCAGATCCCTCTCGGTGCAGATGTTGGTTACTGTGTCAGTAAGGCTCATTAAAATCATTAAATTTTGTTATTAAACCACTCATCATACAGCGTGTTCCAAAGTGGCAGGTACAAAGCTACAGCCATATTTACTCTTTAAAGATAGCTTATATGCTTTTTTGTAAACCGCTGTTAAAAGCATGTTTTTTGATCGCAGTTGTTTTCCTTCACTCTCTCTCACAGATTGTGTGCTATGACTTTTTGTGGCTCGTTTGAATGCATCAGAAGGCCAGCTGTTCCTAATCTGCAGCTTTTCTGGTGCTTGCTGAAGACATACCGGTTGAAACGCAGCCATTACCGGTGCTTAGTGGTGAAAGAAGACCCAATTCCCCATTAACACACCACATCCCTGAGGTGGAGTACGTTTGAGACATCACATTTCAGACATGATTACCTCAGAGCTACCAGTTTTCCAGTGAGTATTCCTGATGGTTACATTTATGTTTTTTTTGTTTAATTCCTCCCCTTTCTCCCAATCACATTCACCAGTCACTCACTTCTACCTCCACTATCGGTTTATGAGAGTGCAGTGAAGTGTGTTCTCTCCTCCAAAATATATGACTTGAACCTGCTGCTTCTTTTCACAGTGCAGTCCACAAGTTGAGCTCACACAGACAAGAGTCGGAGGAGGACAATTCATGTGCAGCTTCAAGTACTGTAGATTGCATGTACCTGATTGGCCAGTGGGTGTTGCAATGTGACACGACATCCCGGCCAACCGAATCCCCTTTCTTCCTGTGTGATGCTCCACATAGTCGTGAATTGCCGTGCGGGGGCTTTCGACTGCAGTCAGTACTGGCACAGTCCTGATTTGTACAGGAGCAAGGGGCGTGTCCACACACTGGAACAGTAACAGAATGAGCTACTTGGCTGCCCTGATTAATATCAATTTGTCCGTTTTATGAAATTGTGCTGGTTCAGCTCCGCTTCTCTCCACAGGGAGTCTGCTAACGAATCGGGCCAGCCCGAGACGGTCAGTCTGAGCATGAGCGTCAGTGAACTGGAGGACACCGGAGAGGTCAAGGGGAAGAAGAAGAGGGGGAGACCCGGGAGACCACCAGTATGCCCCAAATTCCTCTTTTCGATCCTGTCATTTCCATTACACATGAAATGCCCCCAATTTCCTTGTTTAATTCCTCATGGAACATCCCTGTTCCCCTGTTTTGTTTGTTACACACATAACTGTCTATTTTTTATTTTATTTTATTATGCATGTATTGCTCCCTTGCTGTTCGGTATTATTATTGCAATATAATTTAATATTTTTGACTCAGTACTGGTATGGTGGATAGTTGAAAAATAAGCACGGTAGCTAAATCAGTTTGAAATATTGAATTTAAAATAATTCTTAAAATATAGTAAACATTTTTAAAAGATTTAGACAGGTTGGCTTTGGGTTATATAAAATAGAATATAAAGAAACATGATTTAAATATTATTTAATTGTCTTGCTATTAACCATTAACTTTCCTAACTTAATTTAGCTAATGACAGATGCAGTATTTCAGAAGTGATCAGATTAGCCACCCGTCAGTGTTCAGCACCCTGCTGAGTGGGAGAAAAATGCTTAATGAAGATTTATCTGATGGTGCGCCGTGAGCGGTCTGCCATGGTTATCCGCATTCAGATTAGCATTAGCTGTATTGACCCTGCTGCTGAACATCCCATCAAATGTTTTTTTTTGTTGGTATTTTGTCTGCAAATGATCACATAAAAGGGTAACTCAACTAGGGAAAAACCATTAAATTAAAATGCAAAATTAAAATGCAGAGAATGATAAATTAAAAATCTCACCAAAATAGCTTTTTTTTTGTTACTGGTGTTTAAAAGGGCCTGTTTGTAAACGCAGTAAAGCAGTACACTACGGTACTGCTGGCTCACTGGCTTCATTGCCAACCTTTTTGAGGGCCTGTGAGTACTCTTATCCAGGGGTGTGGTTTCAAAAAATACATTAATACAAATCAGTCATTGGTTGTTATTATTATTTTTAATAATGTTATTGTTTTTCATGTACCAATCCTCAATTCCAGTCAGCCAATAAGAAGCCTCGAAAGTCTCCTGTGGAGAAGGGGCAACCCGGGCCCCCCCGCGGGAGGAAAGCCAATGGTGTGACCCAGCAGAATGGGGAAGGAGATCCAGTCACGCTATTCGAGGTGGTCAAACTGGGCAAGAGTGCTATGCAGGTAGAGTCACCCCCAACCCCCCTTCCTCTTCCTCCCCTTTGGTCTCTTTACTCCCTACACCTGTAAACCTTGTCATTTCATTGTCCTGTTAATGAATATATATATATATATATATATATATATATATATATATATATATAATTATATATAGATATTCTACTTTACTAACACTTTTCAAAGTGCTTTACAGTGAAGGGGAACTCACCTTATCCACCACCAATGTGTAGCACCCACCTGGGTGATGCACGATAGCCATTTTTGTGCCAGAAAGCTCACCACACATTAGCGAAGGTGGAGAGGGAGAGAACATTTATTTAGCCAATTAAATCTGGGGATGATTTTGGTGGCAAGTTTGCGAGAGCCAGAATGAAAAAGAAAAATAATGTTAAACATCCAGTAAGACTGAGAGAGCCCGATTGGTTGGTTGGGCCAAAAGGGGACCCAGTAATCTTAACCACTAGACTGAACGGGAGGGTAGTATATACGTGGAATAATAGTATATGAATAAAACTATGGAGCCACTGTGTTTTTTGTCATTCCCATACAGGCTGTAGTGGATGACTGGATTGAGTCGTACAAACTGGACCGTGACATTGCACTGCTGGACCTCATCAACTTTTTCATCCAGTGCTCTGGGTGCAAAGGTAGGCAGCCTCTCCTCCCTCATTGACATTTAAATGTTTTCCCTGTTTATTTCTTATTTCCTTCCAAGGGCTTGTTTGCTCTGCTGGAAAATAGTATAATACATAATCTGATGCTGCTTTTTCATTAAGTAGGACTTCAGCTTGAGGTGGTCGGTTACCCGATTGTCAGACCTAAATTGTTATTTCACACGTTTTTGTTAGGAGTCAGACAGCAATTAAATTCGCTAATATGTACAATAGAAATGCGAAGGGATTGCCAGTTTACTCAGACAGAATTATTATGAAGCACAGACAGAATACAGGTTGAAAATACTGTTAAATTGCCAGACAGAATTTTCTCACTCTTATTAAATTGGATTTTAATGAATAGTTTTTTAAATGTAATGTCTGTATATATTTATTGACTGATTATTCTCTTTTTAACAGGCACTGTGAGAATCGAGATGTTCCGCAACATGCAGAATGCAGAGATTATCAGGAAAATGACAGAAGAGTTTGATGAGGTAATTTCCTCTTTGTTGAGTCTGATGATCCTTTTCCTGGGTGCTACATCCAGCTAAAGCATGACCTCTCAGTGCAGTGGTGATGGGAATAAAATGCCCTAAAACAGTCAACAGCTATTTCAGTTTAGAGGAATGGCTTCAGATCCACTGATTGTTTCATGAGTTACCTGGTTAATGGCGATGCTTATTCTTTATTTTAGTTCTTGATTCTTGATCAGATGTTGACTGAACAATTTCATATGGCCCCTTGACACAAGTGTGTCTCACCTTGAATCATAACTTTACGTAATCATAAAATACTGTATTATACAGCAGCTTTCTCAAAGCATGTTACTGTGAGAATTTATAAGTGATATTTTTTTTCAGGACAGTGGAGACTACCCCCTCACCATGCCTGGTCCACAGTGGAAGAAGTTCAGGTACAACTTCTGCGAGTTCATTGGGGTTCTGATCCGGCAGTGCCAGTACAGCATCATTTATGACGAATACATGATGGACACGGTCATCTCGCTGCTGACTGGGCTGTCCGACTCCCAGGTCCGAGCCTTCCGGCACACCAGCACTCTGGCAGGTAAGATACAGGGCATAGCTACAGGACAAATACACTCAGTTTACAGGTAGGACAGTGCATAGCTAAAGAAAGAGGCACAGTTACAGGTAAGACACATGGCATAGCTACAGAAAAAAGACACACAGTTTACAGGTAAGAGACATGGCATAGCTACAGGTAAGAGACACAGTTACAGGTAAGACACAGGGCATAGCTACAGATAAGACAAATTGTTTACAGGTAAGATACAGGGCATAGCTACAGGTAAAACACACAGTTTACAGGTAAGATACAGGACATAGCTCCAGGGGAAAAAACACAGTCACAGGTAAGACACTGGGCATAGCCACAGGTAAGATACACAAAGTCACAAGTACGACAGTGCATAGCTAGAGAAAAGAGTCACACAGGGCATAGGTGCAGATAAGAGAGTCACAGGGCATAGCTACAGGTAAGAGAGAGGGCATAGATGCACTTAAGAGACAGGGTGTAACTGGAGGTAAGAGACACTATGAGCATGGACACAAACTATGACAAAGAGGGGCTTGAGCATGTTGGGGCAATTTGTGTATTTCCCCTGGTGCAGCAATGAAGCTCATGACTGCTTTGGTGAATGTGGCCTTGAACTTGAGCATCAACCAGGACAACACGCAGCGGCAGTACGAAGCGGAGAGGAACAAGGTTGCAGGGAAGAGGGCCAACGAGAAGCTGGAGCTGCTGTTGGACAAGAGGAAGGAAGTGAGCTATTCTCTCACTTTTTTTGGTTGTTTTATGTTTTTCTTTCCTTTCACACCCTCTACTTCATCTATCTCCTCATTTTAATCTGTAGTTTGCCCCAATATCAGTTAAACATTTGGCAAGTTAAAAAAGTTCTGAGTTTCAAGCTTTGGTTTCAGACTCTCAGTCATGCCATTTCCCAAATTGTTTCCCAGCTCCAGGAAAACCAAGATGAAATTGAAAACATGATGAACTCCATCTTCAAGGGCATTTTCGTTCACCGCTACAGGTGCGTGTGCATATCAGCCACCCATCTACAGAGGGCGCCGGACTCCCAACCTATCTGTTGGAATGAAAAGAAATTAAAATCTGTCTTTTCTTTGTCTATTCTTTTCTTTTGCAGAGATGCGATAGCGGAAATCCGGGCCATCTGCATAGAAGAGATTGGTGTGTGGATGAAAATGTACAGCGATGCCTTTCTGAACGACAGCTACCTGAAATATGTGGGGTGGACGCTCCACGACAGGGTGGGTCTGTCTGAAAGCAGGGCCCCAACTCTGACAGACCCTAAAGTGGTTTAAACTTTAATGCCGCACGTGTTGAGGGCCCTGTAAAATGGCACTCTCCTTAATAATTACTATACTCTGACTGAAACGTTTGAAGATGACTTTATTGGATGTAGTACTGTCCATGTGAGCAGTGTAGTATAATAGTTAGGGAACAGACTAGCAATTGAGAGGCTGACGGGTCAGTTCCCAGGTGGGGTGGTGCTCTTGTACTCTTGATCAAAGTTTTTGGCCTGAATTGCTTCAGTTAATATCCAGCTTTATTAATGGATTGTGAGTAAAATGTTAACCATGTAAATCGCTATGGTTAAGTGTGTGTTAAATACCTAAAACATGAATTGTTGTGACAGTACAAATGGCTGCTTAGGCCACATTTGGAGGTGAGAGCTTTATGATCAGTAGAGTTGTGCATATGAAACCCTTTCTGTTCCATTTGGAGATTCTAGTGTCTTATGGTTGAAGGCTCTTGTTATTCTGGGCTTTACCGAATGCTAGATTTGCAGTGCAGGTTTTTTAAAAGCTGTTATGAAGACTGTTTTGAATGATTTCCACTGACCACCCAGAGTTTCTACACATTTATGAACCTGCATTCTGGAATGTAACATCCCAAATAGAGGATGTTTGGAGGACATTTGATTACGGGTCTGTGTAATAGAGGGTCTGTGTATTGAGAGAAAGCTTGGAATGATCATGTCACAGGAGAGAAAATGACAACAATTCAGTGTTGTACTGAAGATCACGCTGTAACTAGGGAACGCAGTAATTGTTTGGGATTTCTGCTTTTAAGTAGCTGAGTAAAGCTGGCTGCCTTGTAGGCGAGAATCCAAATCCAAAATATAATCTCAATATTTTGTATTATGAAATATTTGTTTTATATTGTAATGAAAAATGTCTCATGTGTTTTTCTTCTTCTTCTCCTCCTCTTTGTAGCTGATAACAGCATGTGGATCATGACTGAGAAGGATAGTGGATATGACTGTAATCTGTTTGCTGTTTGTTTGTCTACAGCAAGGTGAAGTGAGGCTCAAGTGTCTGAAAGCCCTTCAGAATCTGTACACCAACCGAGAACTCTTCCCCAAGCTGGAGCTCTTCACTAACCGCTTTAAGGTGCGAAACAAACCCATGCGCTCGTCTTCCTGCCATTCCCTGCGTTCCCAAGCTTCTTTAGAATCCTTGATGGAATAATGGAACGGTCATAAGTCAGAAGAGATTGTTATGGAAAAATGCCCAAATACAAACCATCTGTCCTATTAGCTCAGTAGGTTGATGCTGCTAGCTGTTAAGTCTAGCGGTGTCAGTGTTTGCTGGTATTGCTAATAATAGCTGATGGCAAGCTCCCTGGCTTACAATAATTACTTGGCATTCCAATTTTCCCTGCCAAGATTATTTATGAATCAATGTGTCTCTGAGGTAGGTCCCCCTGTTCAGCAGTTTTAAAAATTATTATAATAATTTTTTATTAATGTTATGTAACTGACCAAAACAGATTACGGTACATTTCACACACTGTCGATTTATACAGTTGAAAGTTTTCTGAAGCTGTTCAGGTTAAAGTAGGGAGCGAGAGCAGAGCTCCAACTGGGAAAAGAGCAAGCCCAGCTTGTTGCTGTAACACCACACTGTTTCTGTAGTGACCACATGACACGAAAACCCATTTGTTCTGTGTTCTTCTAGGACCGTATTGTCTCCATGACTCTGGACAAAGAGTATGACGTGGCTGTCGAAGCCATCCGACTGGTGACCCTAATCTTGCAGTGAGTGTCATCAAGGGGGTGTGGCTTACCGTACTCACCCTCACCACATGAAGGTTATGTATGTACAACTATGTGTTGGAACTGGGCTCCATTTATTAATTAATCATACAGTATGTAAAAAAGAAGATTAAGAAAATTTGATTAAGAAATTAGATTAAGAAAATAGAGTATAGTTCATAATCTAATATGAACAGAATAAAGCAAATATATATTTTGAAATTGTAACTGTATTTTGTAATTATGCTTTTTGTTGCCAATAATATAAGCGGGATAATCATGCTGAGCATTACGCATTTTAAATGCCCTGCGCTGAGAGAACTTACTAGCTCCGTCAACTAAAATGAAAACATGCATTTCCATCTATCCATCCATTATCTATACTCGCTTATCATGGGCAGGGTCGTGGGGGTGCTATCCCAGCATACATGGGGTGAGAGGCAGGAATACACCCTGGACAGGCCACCAATCTATCGCAGGGAACACACACCATTCACTCACACACCCTTGCCTATGGGCAATTTAGAGCTTAGAGTCTTCTTGGGAGGAAACCCACGCAGACACGAGGAGAAAACGCAAACTCGAACCTAGCTGGTTTTTAAAACATGCAATTCCATTGCAAATACTACAGTATTCCAGCAAATATCCCATACTCTATATACCACTTAGCAATGTGTTTTTCTAGTATCTCTATTTGGTTACCTAATAATGAATGAATGCATGAATGATCCAATAATTCATAAATTAAAAATGAATATTAAGATTCTGTTTGGTTTTAAGTCAAAATGGTTTCACAGTATGTGTGTTATCACAGATAGCTAGCTAGCCAACTACTGAATTATATTCAAAACACAGGCTAAACTATAAATGTAGTCAAGCTGAAACTAGACTACTCTCTACCTATACCGTGTTTCATGGATGTCAAGCTAACACTGTTACAAGTAACTTGCTTGCTCTTACAAATTTCCACTTTATTTATTGAGTCCGACCAATGCACATTCATTTTGAACGGTGATTAAACTTCTGCAACTTTCAACTTTTTTGCAATGTTCCGATTTCCACACATCCCAGCCAACCAGAACATGATGCAAAAACCAATGGGCGTTGTGCATGCATTTTCTATACAACGAGTGGTGCTGCCCGGCCAAGATGCATTCTAAAAAATCTATTCTTCCCCATGCTAGGAATCAAACACATTATGCAATCACTCGATCTGTGAAAATAATTGAAAGTTTTCATTCCTAGCATTGACTGTTTTCTTCCTTCTGTCACACGATTGTTGTGTGTAGTGCAGTCACTTGCCTTTTTAGCTGATGTGACCACAGCTGTGGGTGCTCACATTTCACAACATATTTCTTCAGACTCTTTTGTTGTTACTGTGGTTATTGTGTGCCGCTCCCTTTTTTTATTCTGCCTGTCAGGCTGTCTGGTCATATCTTCCACCAGCAGCTTTACTCTCCATTCATTCCTGTCTGTCTTTGTCTCTGTGTGTCTGTCTGTGGCCTTGCCTGTTTGTATCTGTGTGTCTGTCTCTGGCCTTGCCTGTTTGTATCTGTGTGTCTGTCTCTGGCCTTGCCTGTTTGTCTCTGTGTATCTGTCGCTGGTCCTGCATGTATGCATGTGTTTGTCCTTATGTCTTCCCCCCATGACCTGCTGGGTGTTGTTGTTTTAGAGGCAGCGAGGACGCCCTTTCTAACGAGGACTGCGAGAACGTTTACCACCTGGTGTACTCCGCCCACCGCCCTGTGGCGGGCGCAGCGGGAGAATTCCTCCATCGCAAGTGAGTCTGCACCCCTCTCGCACCCTCGAAACCCCCCCTTGATTCCCAAAGCCCTCCCTCCACGCCCTAGTACCCATGCACACACTGTCACTAATGTCATGTTAGCCACCACACCCTGCTTTTGGAATGAACAGGGGTACATTTCCACACATGTACAGATGGTGGCAGCAGTGAGCACGGCGGCTGCTGTCGCCTGTTGCTCTGAAGATATGTTCAGAGAGGACTGGCAGCAGAATGTGGCGGTGGGTGGGATGGGGTGGGTGTACTGATTGTACATGTGGTGAAGAAGACTGAGCTCTGTCTTGGTCTTGGGGGTTGTGTGTGTGTGTGTGTGTGTGTGTGTTTCTCTGTGTTTGTGTGTTTCTGTGAGTGACTGAGTGAATGGGTCTGTGTGTCTGTAAAGTGGAGCTCTGTTCTGGGGGGTGTTTATGAGGGGGGGTTGAGCTCTGTTTGGGCCCTGCTCTCTACCAGGCTGTTCAGCAGACACGACCCCCAGGCAGAGGAGGCTCTGGCCCGGCGGAGGGGGAGAAACAGTCCGAACGGGAACCTCATCCGCATGCTGGTGCTCTTCTTCCTGGAGAGCGAGGTACAGGGAATGCCTGAAACTACAAGCCTCTGTCCGTAAGCTCCCTCTCACCATACTCAGGATTACAGTTAAGACACCTGTATTCAGCCAATCAGGTCACCTTTCACCTGAGGATCCAGGTAAGAATAACATCAGAAACAGCTAGTCAGCTGGAATGGGTTTGAGACCTGAGTTTTATCAAGATTATCTGTCTCTCTCTCTCTCTCTCTCTCTCTCTCTCTCTCTCTCTCTCTCTCTCACTCACTCACTCACTCACTCACTCACACACACACACACAGCACATGCACACACACACACACACGCTGACTCTCTCACACACTGAATCCTCTGTCTGTCTGTCTCAGCTGCACGAGCACGCGGCCTACCTGGTGGACAGCCTGTGGGACAGCTCCCAGGAGCTGCTGAAGGACTGGGAGTGCATGACTGAGCTGCTCCTGGAGGAGCCTGTGCAGGGAGAAGAGGGTACGGTCCGTCTGTCTGTCCGACTGCGTCTGTTAGTCTTTCTGACTGTTTGCGATGTCCCGCCTTTCATGCTGTCTATCTGTCTCTCATCTTTTTCTGTGTCCATTCGATTTTTCTCTTCTGTCTGATCCTCCCATCTCTGTTACATTGATCCTTCTCTTTGTTTGCATTTTTTAGTTTGACTAATCTTTCTTTCTCTGTCTGATCTTTCTCTCTGTTTGGCTGACCTTTCTCTCTTTCTCTCACCTCTCTACATCTGACTGATCATTCTCTCTTCATCTGACGGATCGTTCTCTCTTAGTGCATCCGATCCTTCTCTCTGTCTTCTGACCTCTTCATTTGTGGCTGCAGCTGAAGGCACCTGAATGACTGATCTGAGATCAGTGAGGATTCTTTCCTTCTGTCCCGTGGCACAGTTTTAGCGGACCGGCAGGAGAGTGCCCTGATCGAGCTGATGGTGTGCACCATTCGGCAGGCAGCTGAGGCTCACCCCCCCATCGGCAGGGGGACAGGGAAGAGGGTAAGGTCACCTGCTTTGCTTTGGAGACAGGGTCTCTGGCTAAACCGACTGTCTTGCAACACCAATTACATTACATTACATTTATTTGGCAGGCGCTTTTATCCAAAGCAACGTACAGTAAGTACACCCCCCTCCCCCTTATCAGTAAACCATAGAGACTCGACACCTGCAGCAAACCATACCTTTTCATCTCTCCATGTTGAGTTATAATCTTTACATCAGAACCAGAGTGCTGCATTTGATAGTGCTGCTGTTCCCTGGAACAACGGAACAGCTACAATTTTTTAACCAGGGCAGCTGTAACATCCAGCAGTTTAGACTATATACTTGTTTTTCTGAATACGGTTGAATTAAATCTGTGGTGAAGATGGGTATTTGTTTTTTTTCAGAGCCCAAAAGTAAGGTCCCTGTGGACACCAAATTTTCAGTATTTTTAGCTTGAAATCTCTTCAGCTCCCCAGGCTCTTGTGTTTTTTCCCTTTCACTTTTCGCACACATCTCTGATGACTGTGTGTCCCTCATTTACCCTTTTTACCCTCGCTGCCCCAGGTGCTGACGGCCAAGGAGCGCAAGACTCAGATGGACGACAGAAACAAACTGACAGAGCACTATATCATGGCTCTACCCATGCTGCTTTCCAAGGTGAACCACATAAACACACACACATACACAAACACATACACGCTCATATACACACCCACACATACACCCACAAACACACACACACGCACACAAACACACTGACATACACACACAAACAAACACACACACACGCATGAACACAAACACAAACACACTCATATACACATGCACACTTGCACACAAACACACTTTCATTCACACTACGCACTCTCAGTCTCTCACACACACAGGCACAAGCACACAAACACTCATATACACACACACGCCAACAAACACGCACGCATGCACACAAACACACACACACACACACACACACACATACGCACACAAACACACACACATACACACGCACATGCATGCACACAAACACACTTACATACACACACACACATGCGCCCACAAATACACACACATGCACACAAACACAAACACGCTCACATACACACTCACGCGCATGCCCGCTTGCACACAAACACTTTCATACACATTACGCACTCTCAGTCTCTCACACACACACACACATAAACATACATGCACGCACAGACACAAACACACACATACGCACACACAAACACAAACATACACACGGGCACACAAACACACACACACACACACACACCGTGCACACACCCTGCACTCACACGCACACACACACACACACACACAGGGGTCCCTAAAATGGAAGGTCTTGTGCTTTCCAGTCTGTCTCATGTCATTGGGGCGACATAGCTCAGGAGGTAAGAGCGGTTGTCTGGCAGTCGGAGGGTTGCCGGTTCGATCCCCCGCCCTGGGCGTGTCGAAGTGTCCCTGAGCAAGACACCTAACCCCTAATTGCTCCCAACGAGCTGATTGGTACCTTGCATGGCAGCCTTTCACCGTTGGTGTGTGTGTGTGTGTGAATGGGTGAATGAGAGGCATGAATTGTAAAGCGCTTTGGATAAAAGCGCTATATAAATGCAGTCCATTTACCATTTACCATAAAACGTCTGTCTGTGAAATTGTGGTTGAGAGCAGTGGCCTGATGTTTTGTTTTCGGTGATTGTTCCAGTATCAAGCAGACTCGGAAAAAGTGGCAAACCTGCTTCAGATCCCACAGTTCTTCGACCTGGATGTGTACAGTGCTGCCAGGATGGAGAAGGTGAGCCCCTGGGGAAACACTTCACGCATCAGTTATTGCTGTATACGAGGAACATGCTCTCGTCCTGTAGTTTTTACATTCATTACATATGGCATGAAGCTAGTTGAATTCAAGTGCAGTATTTACTTTTACATTTTATGCATTATTTACATTTTCCTTCTTTATCAGGGAAATGAACTTAATCAAATTCATTTAGTTCAGCAATTCAATTCTACCATCTTTTCCCTCAGTAAAATTTCTTTGTTGCATTCAAGTAAAAATTTATGGTCTGTGACTAAAAAGGTTGCCCCCGTCCCCCACATTCAGGAGCTTTAAAGTGACTCATTTGGTAAAAGTTGGGCCCTGTAGTAAGAGGTTTGAGCATCCATGGCATCGGGATACAGTTGGCTTTACTCAAAAGAGGAAAAATGGGTTTAGTTCGGACAGGAAGCCTTGGGTTACCACTGCTATAGCTCAACAATGTGCCGGGTGCCCTCAGTCTTCAATGAGAGATATGCCTGTTCTGTGAACAGTACACTATACAGTTACAGTTCAGTCATTTGACAGGTGCTTTTAGCCAATGCAACTATAAACGTGCATTCAACATTGTAAGCAAACACCACTCGAGCTTGAGACCACTCGGGCAAATTTACAGTGAAATAAGTACCACGGTCACAGTGCATGACTCAAGACCTGTGAAATAATTTTTAAAAAGTGGTTAGTTATTCTTAAGGAGAAACACTGATGTGTAGTCTAAAGGTGGGTTATAGATATTTGTCAAAAATATTCAGCATGGGGCCACAAGCAGCGACTGTCAGGTGCTCAAAGAGATGAGACCAGCTGGTGAGAGAAGGTGGGATGGAGAGATCTAGTTTGAGTGTACGGTTTAATTGTCTAATGTCTGATACAGGTGATAGGAAGGGGCAGTGATTTGTCATGAATGGAGGAAGCCATCGAAAGCCAGTGATAGGTGTTGAAATGACATTGGATGAGGCAATTTTGATTAGCATTCTGGACTAGTTATAATGGCCTGTTGGCACAAGCCAGTAAGCTGGTCACCAAGACGTTGCAGTAGTCCATACATTACATTACGATTAATTGTGTAGCTTTTTGGAAGAGGAAGTGGCCAATTCTCCTGATGTTGTTATGGTCACATAGGTTCTTATCTGAGCAGAAGGAAAACACTGCAGGCCCATCAACAGTGATTCATAAACCTGCAGGGAACACTTTGTCAGGAGGAACAAGAATTCTGTCTTGTCCAGGTTGGTAGCAATGTCAGGCAGACATCAACAGATAGGTACATGAACTTGGGTAGCAGAGGGAGGAAATCTGACTGTTATAGCAATGATATGATGTATCCTGAGCAGCAACAATTGAACCAAATATTTTTCAGTAAAAAGAGAAGAGGAGGGGACCACTTCACTGAGCCTTGAGGAGAATGGCACGATCCTTTCTGGGCCAGCTGCTAGGATTGATATGCCTCAAACCACATGCGAGCAGATCCTGAGATGCTCGTCACAGCCACAAATTAATCTGGGAGCTAAAGGGGTTAAAGGCACCGGTCAAGCCAAGAAGCATGAGGATGAAGCTGAATGACTTTGCCCTTGCCAATTGAAGAGCCTTTGAGTGCAAGAATCTCATCCTCAGTGGAGTGGTCTGACTTCTATAGGAGATTGTTATATTGGAAATGGAGAGACTGTTGGTTGCAGACTATGCAGTCAGAAGTTTTGGACAAAACTGACAGGAATGAGATGGTTTGGTAATTCTTGGTTCAGAAAAAGTTTCCTGCGGAGTGGTATGACAAAAGCCATCTCAAGAGTAGTGGGAACCATGCTGGTTGATAGAAGGCTGTTGATAAGAGATAAGATAAATGGAATGATGTCCTGAGAGATGGATGGATGTAGGGGGGACAGAATATGGTCAAGGGAACAAGTAGTAGGATATGGGATGTTAGGAGCTGTAAGTTTTGGATTTAGAGAGAGGTAAAGAGGGTAGTGATGGGGGGACTAATAGGTGGGGAGGCCAGTAGGGGAGGAGGTGAGAAGGGGTCACACATTGTATCTTTTCAGAGAAGGCCACGACGTCATCTGTGGTTTGATGCTCACTCCTGTAGTACTCCTTAGTCTGGTCTATGAGAAATAGTCACTGGCTTGTGGAGGATGAGTGCACATACATCAGCTCCCATATTTGGGTGGGTGTCTTGGTAGTAACCCAACAGGCACAATTATTTTTATCTCATTATTGATGAAATAAAGGGGACAAAAGGCTAAATATGAGTTTTTAGACCTTTCAAGCTGTCAAGTTGGAGTGGAACTTGATCTGAACAAGTACAGAGAAAAGGGGGCTGGCCAGGTTGGCTTCTCTTATTCTTATCACTTTATAGTAATGGCACTTATGATCGCATATACAACACTTCGAATCCTTAAATGTTTATTCCAACAGTGCAGGGTCCCAATCAAATGCTATTGTTCCCATCCCTTATGACATCATTGTCAGCCAACGATTCTGATCTGGTTGTTCCTCCCGCAGCACCTGGATGCCCTGCTGAAGCAGATCAAGTTTGTGGTGGAGAAGCACACTGACTCGGAGGTGCTGGAGGCCTGCAGCCGCACCTACAGCATCCTGTGCAGCGAGGAGTACACCATCATGAACCGTGTGGACATTGCCCGCAGCCAGCTCATCGATGAGCTGGCCGACCGCTTTGCACTGTCCTTGCAGGACCTGCTGCAGGAGGTGCGAGCCATGCTGCTGCAGGGACAGGGGGAGGGGTGAAGGCTATCAGGGTACTATGGGTAAAGCACCCACAGAGTAGCCGTGGGCTAAAAGCAAATGCAAATGGTGCATATCATCTTGATGTTTTAGCTCTATCATATCTTTCGTAATCATGCCTCACTTCTAGTTTGACTTGCCATAACTTTACTGGCTTTGCCTATGCTTACTGTGTGAACTAGACTTGATGTTCATGGCTATGGATAACTGATACTTAATGAGAATTGTATCTTATCGGACCTGTGTTCTGTTGTTGTTCTGATGACCTTCAGTATGCACGTATTGTACGTCGCTTTGGATAAAAGCGTTTGCCAAAGGAATGTAATGTAATGGTTTGAAACAGTGGTCTTGCATCTCCATAATTTCAAAGTTTTTTAGGCATGAGGATAAAGTTTGTTTTTATGTTGGCTGACAAAAAAAATATATAAAGGCTGGATGTTGCATTTATGGAGTGGAAAGTTATGTTTTTTTCTGAACAGGGGACTTGACGTATCTTTTTGAAGAGAGACTAGGCCTGTTCCTTTTCTGGAGATGACCGATTTTTATTCCTCTGCAGGGGGAAGAGGCGGACGACGACGACATCTACAATGTGCTCTCCTCCCTCAAGAGGCTCACAGCCTTCCACAAGTGTGTGCAGCAGCACCTCCACTGCAGCCACTTAAATGTGACATCAGCCGTGCCTCGCAACTTACCTAACCTACGAAACTCACAACCCATTAGAAATATGACACAATTAGGGCCGTCTGGGTAGTGTAGAGGTATAAGCACTCGCCGACCACCGCAGAGACCCGGGTTCAGTCCCCAGCAGTGGTACTTCCGGCTTGGTCAGACGTTCCTACGAACACAATTGGCAGTGTTTGCGGGTGGGAAGCCGGTGAGGGTATAAGTCCTGGTTGTTGCATTAGCGACTCCTACTGGTTGGTCGGGGCGCCTGTTCAGCAGGGAGGGGATCTGGGGGAGGTAGCATGAACCTCCGCACGCGTTGCGTTCTCCCAGTGAAACTCCTCGCTGTCAGGTGAAAAGAAGCGGCTGGCGACTCCACATGTATCGGAGGAGGCATGTGGTAGTCTACACCCTCCCCAGACCAACAGAGGATAGCGCATCGACCAGGACCGTGATTCACACAGGGAATTGGTATAACAACTAAATTGGGGAGAAAATGGGAGAAAATAGGCACAAAAAAGACAATTAAGAACTTAATCTTATTTTTATAAGACGATTAAGAACATAAGAAATGTGAAAAGCACAGGAAAGTAGGAACATAAGAACAACAGGAATAATAACAAATATAAAAACAGACAAGATTTAAATATAAAATACAGTTCAAGAAATTTAAGATCACAAGAAAAACTAAGAAACATAAGATCCATGTTAAAATAAAAATGGGAAGAACTTAAACATGAAAGACAGGAAAACTAAAAAAAAAAAACACAATATAATAATATGACCTGAATGCCCATGATGAACTGAGGAACAGGAGTAAGAACTCTAAAAATGGATAACAAACATAAGTACTTGAAGAATATTAAAATGGCATTTAAGAACAAATCAAGGCAATTTATCTCTTTAACATTTGTCATATCTGTACTTTAGTCTGTGTATCTCTGAAAAACCTGGTTTTGAACACGCCCATGAGTGACTGATTTTAAAACACATTCTAATGGAAATTTTCTAAATTGTTAAAATTTGGTTTTATTTTTACTAGTGTGGCCAAATTCATCTGCTGATAATTTCTTCACACTCTATTTTAAATACTGAAAAACAGCCACATTGTTTTCTCAAACCCCAGTTGCTCCTGAATTGAATTTTTGCAGATAATTAAATAGTAATGTGGAAAAGATTCTGCACATATTGAGGAAAATTAATTATTAGAAAATTTGTATGCAGTTCTTTGGGGATTTCTCTGTAATGAACATTAACAAAATAGGACAAAACTTTTCTTTTTTTTGAACCATCATTAATATTGTCTTGGTGAAAATTTTTTGTCAGGATTGTCTGAACTGCTTTAAAAAACTTCACTCGTTTGATTGTTTTTGGTACATTGTAAATTGAGCCTTTTTAAAAATCTGGCTTGCTCATCAGTACTGCTCTTCCAGTTTCACATTGTCAAAATTCCCATCATGCACTTCAACATCTCACAGACATCAAGGGAATTGTGGAAATGGCGATTTATTGACAAGCAAAGTTGCTTGGTTGACAGAAGACAAGTACCCATACCTCTGTAGATTAATAAATTTAAAATCGAAGTGCTAATGAGAAGTATCACAGAGCATGAATGCTGATATACATGTAGCTTTGACATGACACAGTAGTAGGATTATTCTTGATTACATCAACATGTGATTGAGAAGCTCTTCCATGGCAAGAATTACACGCATTGTGCTCTGGGTGTTCGGGTTTGTATGATAATTTTCAGACCATAAAAATACATTTTTATTTGTAAATTTTCCTGTATGTGTAGCAAAATGCTCTTTGTGTGTTTTAGCACACATGACTTGACAAGGTGGGACTTATTTGGGAACTGCTACCGGCTGTTGAAGATCGGGATAGAACAGGGCTCCATGCCAGAGCAGGTATGGGCTGAAGCTTTGTATAAATAGACACACTTCAAAATCACTACCCGTTCTTTCAAAATAACTAAAAAATGAATTTCATATTCAGTGAGGCATTATAGTTATGTGGACTCCTCTGTGTAGTCATATTTGTGTCAGTGAGACTCCTCTCTCTATATGGTCAGATGTGGTCATATTGTGTTCAGCGAGACTCCTCTCTCTGTATGGTCATGTGTGGTCATATTGTGTTCAGTGAGACTCCTCTCTCTATAAGGACAGATGTGGTCATATTGTGTTCAGTGAGACTCCTCTGTCTATATGGTCATGTGTGGTCATATTGTAATCAGTGAGACTTCTGTCTCTATATGATCAGATGTGGTTGTATTGTGTTCAGTGGGACTCCTCTCTCTGTATGGTCAAATGTGGTCATATTTGTGTTCAGTCAGACTATTCTCTCTGTGTATGTTCAGATTGCCGTTCAGGCTCTGCAATGCTCGCACTACTCCATCCTGTGGCAGCTAGTCAGGATCACAGAAGGCTCGCCATCCAAGGTTGGTCGATACAAGTTCCATCCGTGCATGTCTGTGTGCTTGTGTGTGTGCATGCTTGTGAGTCCTAGTGAACTTGCACAAGTGAAGCAAAACTCAAAAGAACACACATATGCAAAAGTGAAGTATCTAAAAACTACTTTTCTCACTACCATTGAAAAAAGTGACATTTTATAAAAGGCCTGCTGACACTTGAAAATAAGTGTACGTGAGTTTGATACTGGCGCTTCACACAGTTATAAATGTGTTTAGTAAATCTTGTTGGAAATTGTATTGAATCAAGAGACTTGATACTGTAGGCGCTCTCTTGATTGAAGACAAATAAGGAGCTGCAGTGGAATTGCTCATCATGTAAAGCTTCCTGATGGCCTCATGCACTGCTCAGTTATTGTTCATTCTTTAGTGATCATCTCTCAGTCACACAGGAATTGCCATACATGCATGGAGTGGCCATGGTGTTCCCGTTTCTGTCTGCACAGGATGACCTCATCGCTCTGAGGAGGGTAGTCAAGTCGTTCCTGGCCGTATGCCAACAATGCCTCTCAAACGTCAACACTCCGGTCAAAGAGCAGGTGTGTGCAGAATCACCTGCCAATGGTTGCCCAGGGGCGCAAGGGTTCCTTTGCTTTAGCACCCCCAAAGATATTATCATTTTGTGAAAGGGGTTCTCATGGGTCTCCAGACTGTAAATGTACTGTATTTTGAATGTGACAAATGCAGGTTGGGAAATGGCTTAAACTGAATTTTGCTTTATGTGCTTGTAGCTACTTTATGCATGTTATAAAATTCTACTTTTTCTGTACCTGTATACATCCTGCACAAAGAATCTACAAAGTGTGCAAATGGAGTTGCATCAATGTTTTGTTTTCCAAAGGCTAAAGTACTCCTGATTACAATGAATCAATTCTATTTAAAGGTCCGTTATAAGATCTTTCATTTCACTGGCTTTTGTGGGTACAGTACTCTTATCCAAAGCAACTTACAACGTGAATGTGCAAAGACCTTGGATTGAAGTAAAGTTTTCTTGGGATTCTAGATTTCTTTTCCAGTTTTATCTGGCTTTAGGTTTTCTTGGTTATGCTTCAATTTGGAAAACATTCTATATCTTTTTGTGGTAATACAATTATAAAAAAACACTTTCACAAATGAAAGTATTTATTTATTGATTGATTGATTGATTGAGTTGTCTCTCCCTCGTCCCCTGACCCCGAGGCCCTATACAGTAAGACCCAGATGACATGGTTACAGACACTCTGTCCCGCCTCAGATAAAAGCAGACTGGTTGATTCAAGCGTTCCTGTGCCACTGTGCTGTAACCTCCTCCCCCTCACCCCAGGCCTTCATGCTGCTGTGCGACCTCTTGATGATCTTCAGCCACCAGCTGACCACCGGGGGGCGGGAGGGCCTGCAGCCGCTGGTCTTCAACCCCGACGGCCCGCTGCAGAACGAGCTCCTCACCTTCATCCTTGACCACGTCTTCATCGACCAGGACGAGGAAAACCAGAGCATGGGTGAGTCCCTCCCAACCTCTGCCCTGCTTCTCACCTGTCTTGTGCCTGGCATTCCCGCACACACACACACACACACACACATCCACACACCTCAAGCAAACACTTGCGTTGTGCAAAGTCGTTAGCGGTTGTGTTCAGAACTTTTATAATGCGGTGAAGGCTGCTGTTCTTCATCTCATGTGTACAGTGACAGTTTGGTAAGAGGTAAGGGGTCACCTTGGTTCTAAAGCACCAATTCTAAGTGTGATGAGGTTGCTCAAGAAGGGACAGTTCCAGTTTACAGTTTTTTCTGTCATTTCACGCAAAAGTGTTCTATAACTGATGAGAGCGAGTCTTTGTGAACACCATAACAGACAAATCAACTTAGCTGTGTGCTTTCAGTCACTCACATATGTCAATTGCAAATTCTATGCGTAGCATGTACAGTACATACAGTAGAGCTCCACATCTCAGCAGTTTTAAGCACTTTTTCACCTCAACCGTAGTTGGTGGTTAGTTCTAATCTGGAAGAAAACGCACATGACGAACGATGGCCCTACAGTTTCGGGGCTTGTGAAGCCCCTTGCTCTGACCATCCTGCGCTTGTCCCTTAGAGGGTGACGAAGAGGACGAGGCGAATAAGATCGAGGCATTGCATAAGAGAAGGAACCTGCTGGCTGCCTTCAGCAAGCTCATCATCTACGACATCGTTGATATGCCTGCCGCCGCCGACATCTTCAAACACTACATGAAGGTAAGAGCTTTGAGAAAGAAGTCACGTTTGTGATAGGTCTGGTAGTATTTTGCCACACTCAGGCAGTGAGGTTCTTTTGAACTGTATTGACAATCACTGCTCTTGTTGTTCCTCTCAGTACTACAACGATTATGGTGACATCATCAAGGAGACACTGAGTAAGACCAGACAGATCGACAAGATCCTTTGCGCCAAGACCCTGATCCTCAGCTTACAGCAGGTAGACCTTCTAGCCTAAAGCAAACTTATTTTTTTAGTTAATACGCATACAGGTTAAAAAGCTGTAGGCTGTATGGTGCTGTGTGATCCAGGGGTTAAACCTGTGGTATGAATGCGTGGATCTTACAGGAACATTCAGGTTCATAACAAACAAAACCGTACACAGTAATTGCCAAACCCCAAAAGATAGATTTGGCATGTGTGCAAGTGTTTGTTTTTGTCTATGTGCATTTATTTGTGTGTGTTTGCGCCGATTATTGGCAAGTATTGCTGGTTTATTGTCTATTACTGACGATTTATTGGATATATGAGATGCAAACAGGAATGAACTGGAATAGTATCCCTGGGAAACAGCAGCTGCCCCCTCACTGCAGAATGCCTGCAGAGTCCTTGATTAATGTGCTACAATGTGCAAAGTGACAGTGGATTGTGAGGGCAGGGTGATTCTGTGCAGTGCTTCACAAACTCTGCATGGGGTCCCAGAGGGTTTGGAGTGGGCTGCCTGACAGTGCTGCATGTGCCCTTCCATACTCATTAGCAGCATTTTAATGTTGTGTCTAAGAAAAAAACTAAACTATATTTCATATGTGAAAATATCTTATGCTAATATTTTAATAAGGCATTGGTCACAGAAAATGTTTTCGTTGATGAAGTAGGTAGTGGGCTTGGAGTGTCTGATCCCCTGGTTGGAGACACTATGGTGACACCCCCCCCCTCTCCCCAGCTCTTTAACGAGCTCCTGCAGGACCAGGGGCCCAACCTGGACCGCACCTCGTCCCACGTGAGCGGGATCAAGGAGCTGGCTCGCCGATTCGCCCTCACCTTTGGCCTGGACCAGATCAAGACCAGAGAGGCTGTGGCCACGCTGCACAAGTGAGTACCTGGCTCCTCCCCCCAGCAGGGGGCTAACATTACTGGAAAGTTGCCGCAATGCTTCAGGACAATGTTTCTGCTCACTGGTCAGGTAGCAGCTGCATGAACTGTTAAACTGGTGAGTGTGGAAAAGCCGACTGTGATTTTTCTTTTGTTTTTTTGCCCACTGCTTTCCTGTCACTCAAGGGACGGAATTGAGTTTGCCTTCAAATATCAGAACCCGAAAGGGCCGGAGTTCCCTCCTCCGAATCTGGCTTTTCTGGAAGTGCTTTGCGAGTTCTCGTCCAAACTCCTGCGGCAGGACAAGAAGACGGTGTAAGTGCAGAAGCTCTGTATGTCCATGTCACCCTGTCTCCTCCAGCAGATCAGTGTGCGTGCCTGTATAGATGTGTGTGTGTGTGTGTGTGTGTAAATGTGTGTGTACCTGTGCAATTGTGTGTGTATCCATGTATGTGTGTGTAAATATGTGTGTGTACTTGCTTGTGTGTGTACCTGTGTACTTGTGTGTGTATACTGTATGTGTGTGTACATGTGTGTTTGTGTGTGTGTGAATATGTGTGTGTACTTGCTTGTGTGTGTGGATGTGTGAGCGTGTGTGTGTGTACTTGTGTGTGTGGACATGTGCGTGTACGTGTGTGTGTGTCTCATATCCTGTGATGTGCTCACAGTCACTCGTACCTGGAGAAGTTCATGACGGAGCAGATGATGGAGCGGAGGGAGGATGTGTGGCTGCCGCTCATCGCCTACAGGAACTCCCTGCTGACGGGCGGAGACGAGGACCGCATGTCCATCATCAGCGGCAGCAGCAGCAAGACCGGCTCAGTCCGCAGCAAGAAGGGCCGGCCGCCCCTGAACAAGAAGAAGATAGATGGTCAGAACACATCTGTTAAATTGATCTTATTATTTCCCTTGTTATTGGTATTATCATGATTACTGTTGTAAATATTATTGCTGCAGTTATTATTATTAGTATTATTATTATTATTACTACCAATCTGTCATACAGATCTGATGCATTTATTAAATATTTAGGAGGGTAAAGGATCGGGGGCAAAGGGGACGAAGTGACTAAAAAATATTGCAGCAATAACAAAGATGTCCTGGGGAGTGGTGGTGGGAAGAAATAATAAAAAAAATTTAAAAAAGAGGCAATGAGGAGGAGAGTCACACTCAAAGAGCCAAGCCTGCTGAGCTTTATTTATTATTTATTAATTTATATAATTTTCATGGTTTCTCTCCTCAGTTTAGTTTCATAATATACATGATTGGCAGACAAGCCGCAGACAAGCATGCGATGCCAAGCACCACTTCTTATCACTCTGTAGTTCACAGTTGGAGGAGGACAGGTGGGCGTGCAAGTGCAATGAGGCTGCTGAGCTGAGCTATATTAACCTGTGCTGTGGTTAAAACGCAGACCTAGGGCAGCATTCTGAGCTATATTAAACTGTGCTGTGCTTCACACATAGGCCTTAGCTGTGCTGAGCTATATTAAACTGTGCTGTGCTTCACACATAGGCCTTAGCTGTGCTGAGCTGTATTAAACTTTACTGTGGTTCACACACACAGATCCCTCCTGTGTTGAGCTGTATTAAACTTTGCTGTGGTTCACACACAAACCTCTGCTGTGCTGAACTGTATTAAACTGTGTTGTGGTTCATACACACAGACCTGAGCTGTGCTGAGCTATATTAATCTCAGTTGAGGTGGAGAGGCAGTGAGTTATTAAGCTAATTAAGTGCTGCTAAATGATGTTGTTCCAACTGAGCCCCCTGCTGAACTTTTTCCTCTGCGGTGCTTTTTGGTGCAGAGGAGAATGTGGAGGGCTCATGGCTGGTGAGGAACGACACTCTCCCCACACCGGGCGCAATGCACACACCTCAGCTCACCTCCACCGTCCTGAGAGAGAACCCCCGCCAGGCACCCCAGCACCTCCCCGACCAGGACTCCGAGCCCAGCTCCGAGCCGGACTACATGCACAAGTAAGGAACCGCAACATTCGCAGGTGACCCGCTCTCCACTCCTTTGATTGAGCGTTCACTCTCATATTTCTAGTGGTCTTCTCACAGTGGTCACACAGGGGTGGTACTTTCAGTCCACAGATGCAGATGTCCTGGCTGGGACAGCAGAAACTGGAGGAGGTGAACAGAAAGGACAGAGCCAATATGAATTACATGAAGGCCAGGACTGCAGGAGTCCGACAAACTGTGTAAGTACAGCGGGTAAGACTCACTGTGTAATCTGCCCACAGATCTTGTTGTTGGATATGTACATTTTAGAATATGCCATTTGAGAAAGAGAGTTAATATGATCTGATGCGGATCATTTGTTTGAGACATACAACGTAACAAGGTTACAACATAACCTGTTTCTTGCTCCCCCCAAACATCAAAGTAAATTCCTTTGCCAATTAAAAGACTTGTGTAAACAAATGTGTGTTCTGTTGCTGCCTTTCACTTGAAGGTTTTATTACCTCTTCGAATAAGCATCAGAGCACAGAGCAATTTGGAACATCAGAGGTCAGCATGGTGACGCCAAGGCGCTAGGGTCATTACTGACTCTTGGATTTGAAGATAACCTAAACTCTTATAAATAGCAAGAACAATATGTGGTTTTCATTTGAAACTATGAATTTACTGTCTTCATTCCAGCAGTAGTTGAGGCTTCCCAGTTAGAAGTTTGTATTTCCAGGCGGAGCCAGATAAAAGCTGAGGTTCACATTTCACAGTTGACCTTGTCACGTAATATTCTTTGTTTGAAAATGGATATTACAATGCAAGGGGGACTTAATTATTATTATACTTATGTCTTTTTTGTTGATGGCACAGACTACATTTACCATTTATGCTACAGGTATTCAATAATTAAGTTGAAAAACAGGCCTAGCATATTTCTGTTTGGGCTCCTTAAAGAAAGGCTGAAACAACAAATATTTTAGTAATAATCTGCTTTCCATAAGTAATTTGCCAGAGCTCAGAGTTCAGTCCCTTGCCATAGATGAACCTCACAACTTCAGTGTATAACATAACTTATAAACTCAGGGCCAGCATCCTCAAGCCCTGCTGGCTGAAATATTTGTGACTGCTAAAGGGAAAGTTTGGAAATTGAGTTTGATTTCTGGAGGTGCATGTGAGTGAGGGATCTAAAGTGGGATCAGTGGGGGGTATCAACGCAGAAGTATAAATATAGAAGAGTGAGAGGTATAAAAGCAGGAGAATGCGAGGTATAAATGAAGGAGAGTAGGAGGCATAAAAAGGAGAGTAAGAGGTATGAAAGAAGGAGAGTGAGAAGTATAAAAGCAGGAGAGTGAGAGGTATAAAAGCAGGAGGGTGGGAGGTATAAAAGCAGGAGAGTGGGAGGTATAAAAAGGAGAGTGAGAGGTATAAAAGAAGGAGAGTGTGAGGTATAAATGAAGGAGGGTGAAAGGTATAAAAGCAGGAGAGTGGGAGGTATAAAAAGGAGAGTGAGAGGTATAAAAGAAGGAGAGTGTGAGGTATAAAAGAAGGAGAGTAGGATGTATAAAAGCAGGAGAGTGGGAGGTATAAAGTCAGGAGAGTAATGGGTATAAAAGCAGTAGAGAGAGGTTTAAAAGCAGGGGAGTGAGAGGTATAAAAGCAGGAAAGTAATAGGTATAAAAGCAGGAGAGTGAGAGGTATAAAAACAGGAGGGTAGGAGGTATAAAAGTAGGAGAGTAATAGGTTTAAAAGCAGGAGATTGAGAGATATAAAAACAGGAGGGTAGGAGGTATACAAGTAGGAGAGTAATAAGTATAAAAGCAGGAGAGTGAGAGGTATAAAGGCAGATCTGTGTTCTAGCCGGGGTCTCATGGAGGATGATGCAGAACCGATATTTGAAGACGTGATGATGTCATCCCGTGGCCAGCTGGAGGACATGAATGAGGAGTTTGAGGACACCATGGTCATCGATCTGGTGAGCTTCTCTTCCATTCCCACTGCGAGCAGCTCTTCAATATCAACCTCCAGCTGTCATTCCAACTAGCTGCACTGTCATGGGTGTGACCAGTTTCACAATGGACACTCGTTTCACAATTCTGTGTTTTTGAAGGGTAAAAAGAACGCCTTTCCATGTTCACTCATTTCCAATTGTAGCAGGCTTTTTTGAGCTAAATGAAGTGATATCATATGTAGATAACTCCTGAATGGTATCCCCTACAACATCTGTTATGTTACTATATATTACTGTTAAAAAAGTTAAATAATAAATGCTTAATTTTGTTTACACTGAAAGCATTAGATTAGATATGAAGTTACTCTATTCTACTTTTTATAAAACAACTTTAAAACAAATTGGCTGTGTATGATATTCAGACTATAATCACAGGGAGATGGTTTTATGACTTTAAATTTTAAAGGGGCAGTTCACCGAAAAATAAAATAAAGCTTTATTTCCACTTACCCAGGGTATCTGTTCATCCAGATAGTTTCGCTGAGATTTGATACGTTTTCTAGATATCCATTACAGCTCACCCTGATACAACCGACCTCAAGGTGCCAACATTTGTGGTGCTTAAAAGTGGCATTGCACTCGAAAAGCTTAACAGCAATGTCTCTTTCTAAATATAATGCAGTTACTCACAAACATCCACAGACCTTGTTGTGCATGGTTTCACTGAACACCATTTTCTATATGCCAACTGTGAATATCCGCGCAAACTCTCAATCAAAGCACGGCAGTATTCTGGGTAGCAGTGTCAACATTGTTTTAAAACACTGTTTTGGGGTGTCAGGAGGGCAAAGCCAGCTAAAATGAATAAAATTGGAATGGAGGATTGCAGTCTTGTCAGCAGACCAGTAATGATACAAAGGATGCTTGCAATAAAATGAAGAGAGAATGACAACCCAGATAATGTTCTCTCTATGCTCATGTTCCCTTCCATCATAATAAAGTAAACCAACTTACTTACTTTTAAGAAAGTAGTGAATCAAGGTTCATTCTGACTTTTATGGAAAGGTCAGACTTGGGATCTTGTCACACCCACAATATTTCACCTCCACAAAATGCCTACAGGGAAAGATGGTTAAGCCTAATGTTTTAATTGTCTAAAAATATTGACATTTTGCGTATGAAAGGTTATGGGTTAAATGTGGTTATATGAATTGCGCCCAGAATGTTTTTGGGCATCTGTGATGCAAAAATCATTCTAGTACTATTTTAATGCCAATTCTAAAACTACTGCAAGGCAAATGAAGAGGATAGTTTTTTATGGACCCCGGAGAATCCTTCAGGGATGCCCATTTACTGTCACTCTGCTTTCTAGCCACCGTCCAGAAACAGACGTGAGAGGGCGGAGCTGAGACCAGACTTCTTTGATTCTGCAGCCATTATAGAAGATGACTCGGTGAGTAGGGCCAGATTAGAGCTGGAAATCTGTTAAGCAGCCCGAGGCCACGCTGCACTGTTAAAGCATGCGGTTGCCCCTTGTTTAAAATGCGCTTTAAAAACATACACCTGACCTGTTGCACTTCAGGTGTTGAAGGTGTTGGTTGGTGAGGGGCTGAAAATGACAGATATAGAGGAAAAGGGTGAAATTCAGTTCGCCACCTTTATGCTTTGGTCAGATAAAACTTGGAATATTAAATTCAGGGACAGTGAGACTTGAAAACGATGTTCGTAATGGTTTTCTCTCTTTTGGATACAGGGGTTTGGAATGCAGATGTTCTGAAGAAGATGCTGAAGGTTCCTTGAAAAAAGACTGATTGATATTGGGGTTTTTTTGGGGGGGGGGGGGGATCGCAGCAATTGTGGCCTTCATGCTGTGACAACTGCTTAGGATGTTTGAAAAAAGAGATAAATTTTATGTGGGAAAGAAAGGGAGAAGCTGACAGTGATGCAGTTGAAATGTAAAAGAGGGATGGGGACTCCAGTGGATCCCCTCCCCCGCCCTTCCTCCCCCCACCACCAAATAAAAAAACTTACAATTTTACAAGTGCATCCCCCCAGAGGAGGGGAGCGAGGTGTGGGCCCCCCTGTTATGCGACTGCATTCTCTGACACCCCTTTCATCTCAATATTTTTTTAACGATTTAAGAAGTCATAGCCATGAAAGAAGGGAAAAAAACTAAGTTTTAAACTTATGCCTCTCATTAGCGAACTGACAGAGACGAACAGCAAGGCATTGCATTTTGTTCATTTAACCTTTTTATAATAGGGAAACCATGCCCTTCCCCAAACAGTCTGATGTACCCTTTTATCCTTGATGGATTTCTAATCATTTTATTTAATTTTTTACACTGGAAAATAGAAATATCAAGATAAAAATAAAAATGCCCGTGCCCCCAAAATAAAGTGTTCATATTGTAGCGTGATGTGTTCGATGCACAAAAAAATACTGTTGTCTGTTGTAGGGTGTTCACAGTTTGTCCAGCGCTTTGATTGTGTAGTTGGTGAAATAATTAGAGATTGGTGAAAAAATTCAGATACGTCTGCAATATTGCAGCAACTTTTGCCTGTTAAGGATGTTGCACGACAAATGGTAACTGCTTCAAGTTATCAAAGGGGACGGACGATAAGTAATTATTTGCTAGAATTCATTTATTTGTTGGGGGAAAAACACTGTAATGCCAGAGGATACTGGGTAGCATGTATGTTTTCGGATTCAGGGAAAATATTCCTGGGAAAAGGACAGGGACTTTGTTATATTTCCACCCAGTTCTCAAGCTCAAGCTTTTTTAAAGAGTACAGCTCACAGATGAGTTTTTTATTTCACGCTTTTCACACACTTTTTATTTTCCAATGCAGTCACACAGATCATCCAACCTGGCTGGCGGGGCGGGGGGGTTGTTGGGTTTGAAAGACAAATTGTTTTTAAAAAAAATATTCAATATGAAATACATATAAAAGTTTAGTAGTTTTTAGTAAAAGATATTTAAAATCAAGTGCGAGTGTTATTTTTGGATCTGTATAGCGCTGTACAGCCCTGCAGTCAAATTGTAGACGATATGCCTGTGGTACGCTGCCAGGCCCTCACCAACCTGTGGGCGGGGCCGGGCTGGCCGCAGACATCCCGAAACCGGAGGTGTCCAATGGGAGTCCCAGAGGGCCAAAGCGACTGCTTTGCTGTCCCCTTTCAATCAGCAGCCAGTTTAGTCTTGAAAACAAGGCTCTGGGATTCTTTAGCCAGCCAATGCTGGAGAAAACTCAGATATGCCAGCGGATGCTGCAGCCCTCCAGTCCTGGGTTCTGACACCACTGGCCAAAGCGCAGGGGCATCACGTCGCCACATTGTGGGGAACTCATTGTGCCTCTGCAGAAAATGCACTGCAGTTTTCACATCTGCGGAAGGTCTGTGTCCTCTCTTTCATGGAATGTAACCCTGTAGTCAGTCTGTGTGTTTGCAGGGTGGGGGTTGCCTTTTGGAGGGAGATTCAAATATTCCCCCTCATCCTCTGATTTGCTAACTGTAGGCCCACGTTTAAATACCGGCATAAAAAATTGGGGAGCACATTTTCTTTCTCAGTTTTTTGGCAACATAGTGCAACAGTTAGGGATGACTTGTTGTCAAGACAAATCTGAGCAGCCAGTGGAATGGGAAATTTTTTCGGGAAAAGGGCAAATGCCCCGCAAAGGGACACTCAGACAGCATCATATTGGCAATGACCCAAAATCAGAAGAAATGATTCAGCTAATGATTCTGCCAGATGAACAAATCTGTCAGATTCACAGGGTCCTTAAACCATTTTGGTTAATTCAGTTAAAATGGTTATTGCATAGAAATTGTGCTCATGGTAGCTGGTAGTCAGAGGTTGCTTGAAGGGTAGCACTTAAATCCAGACTGCATTTTACTTCCTGCTTGGTCATTTGGACTACTGAGAGGTCTAATGTGTAGGTACTTCCACAATGAGTTTGATTCTGTTTGCCAACTGCGAGGTTTTTTATATTCATAGTGTCAACATATTTGTTAATCCTGTAAATTGTACATTTTTCATATTGAAACAAAAGTGTCTTTTTATTCGTAAACCTCAAAACGGATACATTTGTTTTTTCTTTAATAAACTGTCTGTTTTGTTTGTTTTTGTGAATTTATGAAAATTGAAAATTTTTGTTTTTGAAATAAAATATGTAATCTTTCCTGTGTGTGTGTGTTAAATCTTGACATATTGCCATGCTAAGTAATTTACATTGGCAAGTGAACTAAATGTTTAAATCATGTGAAATTGCTGGCACATGATCTAGAAGTTTAAGATGCGTCAGATATATTAAATATAAACTAATTATAAAGTATATATTTTGTTTTCTCTGATAATAGATGCTAGTGTTTTGTAGTAAACAATGGTCCTACTAAGCAATTGCAAGGCAATTAATTGCACACAAGCTAGCCAACACAAAAGGTAAAACTCAAAGGAACTCCATTGTGAATCATAATGACAGGTTGAAAAATCAGTGCTATGTGCCAGACTGGAAAATCTGACTCGAAATAACGTTGGATCAGTTTGAACGGATGGGGTCTTCAGGTGGTAGCTGAAGGTGGTACAGTAAGTGGTTCTTGACAAGTTTGACGGAGTGTGGCCTGTTACTGTTGTTTTCACTGGGGTAGTTGGACTGAGCTGCTAATGCATTGGTTGCAAGTTTGATTATCATGTGGGGAACTGCTGTGTAAATGGATTGCACATTAAAACATTGCTAAATGCCCATAAATAAAATGATCTAGCTCAAAATTAGGGCCACTATTTTGTATCATTTTTGCATGTATATCAGTCCTCCACTACCAAAAGGTCAATAGACTTTCAGTTAAGCCACTTTTTAATTCATGGTTATAAAGTCTAATTAAATTTTATCCAGGCCAGTTGTTTAATAGCCTCTTCTGTCATTGATTGATGATGCTTGGTGAAAATGTCCATGTGACGAGAGACACCTTTCTGAATTGACACATTTGATTTCAACAAACAAGTATCGTCTTGCCTTTAGACTAACATTTAGAAACAGTTCTTCAGTTGTATCCCAAAATACACCCAGTCACACCACAGTGCCATTTTACTCAAATAAATTGTAGTTGCTGCTCTTCTAGCCAAAATCTGGAATTGAGTCTAGTGGGAGAGATGTTGAGTCTGCACTCTTGTTTGGTAGAAAAGGTTTTGGCAGCATTAAGAAATTTGTGAGCTGGTGGAGGGAAAACTGGCTTTTTAAAACATTTTATCAGAGTTATACTATGTTTATCTGCAACTTCATTGAATGGTTTAATGCATCGGTGGTTCATTGTTTTTCTCTGTGCTGCTAAACTGGTGTGTGATATTTATTTGTGAACTATTACATTTTGTTACAGGTTTTGCAGATAGAAACATCAAGACTTTCAAGCCAAGGAACCATATCAACCAGACCCTGCCATTTTCTGTTGAAGAAGAGCTGTCTCCAAACCTTTTTCCTGCAACAATGCCTTGAGTTCTGTCAGCACACTACTTTTGGTGTGATATTGATCTCAAATTTTGGAAATTTGGGGGAAGAACTGACATGCTTTGAATGGTGCTCTGCAGCAGAATACCAGCTGTCTATTCTAGTATATGGTTTTGGGAAAGTTGTATTGACAGAGAAGAGGGCTTTTATGTAGTCACACTGCTAATATGCACAGTTTTCTGACTTGGACAATATTTAAAAATGTCAGTATTGTAGTATAAAAACATTGGATTTGGAAACAAACTCATGAATATGCCTTTATGTGCTTTTAACACAACTCACATTGTCAGACACAAATGCAGTTTTAAAAATACATTTTTGAAGTCAATCTTTCTCTGAACATCCTATAAGCAAACAAAATTCCTCTAAACATTTCTCAGTGCCACTTGCAACTGGGGAGAAAGTCATTGCAGTAAAGTAGTTTACCAGCAAGGAAAACCTTCAAATTAGTTGTGATGGATTTTACTTAAGAACAAATAAAAAATGTATAACATAATTGCCTGTCCCATTTGTTAATTTGTCCATGACCACAGATATGCTGTCAGTTGTATTGGTGCTATGCGAAGCGTCGTTCTGAGGCTCATAAGTCTGTTGAAGCTGTCTAGCTGATGGATTGCCCTGCTGTTTTTGTACAAGCTTGTTGAAATTATCTAGTGGAATATTTGCTCTTCTGAATGGATCTCTTAAACCTTGAATAACATCCAGCTGCTATTCAAAGACCTGCTTTTCATACTGTGCGCATTTGATGTTCCATCCTTGTTCACCTCTTTCCGTCTGTCCCCATATTAGGTCTCCTAATTGCTTCTATAATATTCTATAATGGCCACTTAATTGTGTGAGGTAATTAAAACATGACTGTCGGTCCTATCAGTTCATTCGCCTGTGACCACAGATATACTGGCAATTTTTTTGCTTGGTTCTTCGATTTAATGCGAAAGAGCAGCCCCAGCCACATACGTCTACGTCTAATCTTTCATTCATTTCACTGTCCCCATATTAGGTCAACTTATTGTTTTTATAAACTTAACATATAAGTTAACAACTTCACATAACTTAGTAATTGTGTAATTAGTCACTTGACTGTAGAATAACAATTGAAATAAATAAATTGTACATGTTTAACTCCCTGCGGTTCACACAACTGGTGACCTTAGTGCGAATGGATAGGGTCAGGATACGGACAGTGGAAAACTTATATTTAATGTTTTATGAATACATTAAACCCAGGTTTTCAGGTCTGATGGTGACTGATAAATGTAACATCACATTGCTGAAAGTAACTCCTTTGATTTCACTTTCACACTTAACTGCTTTTCGACAAAATTTTTCTTTCATGTTATCTTGTGAAATATGCAACAAAACTTTGAGCTGGCCTGACAGAAATAGACACTGTAGAGATGGGCGATGAGCTTTGCCCCTCCCTCAACAAAGGATAATTATTTATTGTTTTTTGCCATTTGTTAATGTGAATATTAGCAATATTCAATCCTTTTAGATTGTATTTAAATGTTGTTTATTTTTTGCTATTTTTTCCATTCGAAAATGCAAATGCGAAATTGTTGTTTTAGGCCTGTCCCATCACTGCAATATCCTCAATAAATTTGGTAAAGTAAGCTCCAGCATGCATGAACTGTATAGTCCCTGCATGAGCCCTCACTGGGAGACTCTGAAACCAACTGCATGCCGTTGGCTAGGTCTGTTGGCAAGCTAGTCGCCGTGAGCATCGTCAGGATTGGATCCCACACCGAGGAGCAAGTCTCTACACTGAAATTGAGTATTTAAGAAGGCTGACTGCCCTGGCTAGTTTGATAAAACGGTATAGACTTGAAAACAACTTGAGAACATCTGTTCATATTTCAGTTTTAACAGATGTAGAAATGCACCATATCACACCACCCTCCCCAGCCTGGTGGGACAGCATCACATCATTACAGTGCCTATAAATCTGGGGGCAGACATTCACTCCCCTATTTCCAGGTAATTCAATATTATGGTCTCAGACTGAAATAATTTCCCCTTTTCAAGCCAGAAGTGTAGAAAAAGGAAATGATGTACTTCTCTTTTTAACGGATCTTCCCTCTCATCCCTTTTTCCTCCACATGGTGCTGTGAGCTTATAGCGCAATATGCTGACACAAGAAAAAACACACCGATCCCTGACCTCAACTATTTGCAGATCCTTAAACACAATTTGCATTCAATATGTACTCCTTTATCACCCCAGAGGTGGATTTACGAGAGTTGAAAGAGTACTTCTCATCCCATAAAATAATTTGTTCCTTTGTTGAGAGATGAAAAATCAAGCCGTCTGTTTTCATTTTTGTTTAAAATAAGAGTGTATAAGTATGCAATAAACATAGTGTCTGTACCCATCTCTCTATTAATATAATGGAGAATTGCATTATTTTGCCTCCAAACACCTGGCTGATTTGATAACTTTCAGTGCCTCAGACTGACACTAATATGTCTATCAGGCACCTTTAAAGAACAGAAGAAACATTCTCACTTTGGCCTACAACAACATGGCAGTATTGACAGGGCTTGCCTGCCTGTCTCAGGGATTCTTGGGCATGGTTGTTTCATGCCGCCTCTATATGGTGATACACATATTTTGGTGATTCTTGAAAAGAAAAGAGAGCATAAACATAAAAAGGAACAGCACCTGGGTATTTCATGGGTATTTCACAAAGCAGGATTACTGCGTTTGCCAGATAACTGTGCAAAGTAAAACCTGAAACAGCTCTTTTTACTTCATTCCATGATTTGGGAGGGTTCCGGGTTTTACTCAAAGCTGTTATTCAGTAATTCTGCTCCATCGAACAGGGCTAGGAAGAAGCATAAGGTCTGACAGCAGGTACATTCAGTGTACACTAACTTAAGTTCATTCAGTGCTTTTTAGCACTTACACAGGCGATCAATCACTCTTGAGCCAATGTGATAAAAACGGATGTACATTCACTTGTTCAAATGAAAAGTTGTTGTGGCAAGTGAGTGCCACCCCTCCTGCCCTCCAACAGACTCACTTGAGACAACGTTTTGGTTTTTAGCAATGCGTGCTCTTTTATTAAGCCAACGGCTTCGCTTGGCTACAACGTAACACAGATCTTTTGTTTTGTTCGGTTATTCTGTGCAGTTCCGTCGTCTCTCCGCCGTTCGCTCCCGAAGACTCCCGGTCTCCGCTTTTAAAAACCCCAGGCTCACTGTTGAAAACAATCAGAGGCAACCAGCGCAATTAACCAATTGATAATTATCGGCGCTGATTACCTCCACCTGACAGTTGTGACGAAGGATCCGAGAGCTGCTCCTCTCACTCTCTCTCTCTCTCTCTCTCTGCAGCCGACGCTCAAACCACGCCCACCCCACCACATTTGACTTTTTAAAATTTCTTTTGGCTTTTGAGCACCTTTCCTTTCCCTGACCTCCTTTCTAGATGAAGTAAACAACTCTTAATATAGTGGTAATTAGTACCAGCAGTTAAATGTAGAGTTTAAACACAGACTGAAGTACAGACAATGGAAACAGACCATAAAACTACAACTACAATGAACTAAAATTATAAGTCAGCTACAGAAACAAAATACTACAAATAGAAGTGTCAACCAGACATGAAACAGAACTCAACTACAGACTCAACTACAGACAAATACATTCAGTGAACTCTTTTTTGTATTCCACAATTTTAGATTTGGGAGATATTAATGTTATTAAAATGAAAGTAATAATGTTTAGTACTTTGTTGCTCATTCTTTGCATGTAATGACTGCTTGAAATCTGTCACCCATAGACATCACCAAGTATCTTATCTGAGCCATCTTCAGCTCCTGCTCATGGGCCTAGTTTCCTTACATTTTCCTCTTCAGCATATGAAAAACATGTTCAATTGAATTCAGACCAGGTGAATGACTTGGCCAGTCAAGAATTGTCTTGTTTTTTTGCTTTTAAAAACTCCTTTGTTGCTTTAGCAGTATGTTTGGGACCATTGTCTTGTTGTAGGATGAAGTTCCATCCAATGAGTTTGGAGGCATTTGGATGAACTTTGGTTGAGCAGATAGGATGCTTCTGTATACTTCAGAATTTATTCTGCTGCTGACATCAGCAGTTACATCTTCAATGAAGACAAGTGAGGCAGTACCTGTGGCAGTGATACATGTCCAAGCCAAATCAGTTTCACAGATTAGGGGTGCTTTGGATCTTGGGCAGTTCCTTTTGGCCTCCACACTTTGCTCTTGCCATCACAAGTTACAAGTGAATGTTGGTCATCTGTCCACAAGACCTTTTTCTAGAACTCTGCGGACTTTTTTAGGAACTTCGTAGCAAACTGTAACCTGGCCATCCTGTTTTTTGTGGTTTGCATCTTGCAGTGCAGCCTCTGTAGTTCTGTTTGTGAAGTTGTCCCTGACACATCCATGCCTGCCTACTGAAGAGTGTTACTGATCTGTTGGACAAGTATTTGGGGGCTTTTCATTATGGTGAGAATTCTTTGGTCATCGGCTGTAGGGGTCTTCCTCCACCTACCAGCCCCTTTGCAATTACTGAGCTCACCAGTGCTCTCACTCTTCTTAATTATGTTCCAAATAGTTGATTTTGCTAAGCCTAAGGTTTGAGCTGTCTTTTCTCATATCTCATCCTCATAATGGCTTCATTGACTTTCATTGGCACAACTCTCATCCTCATATTGACAAACAATAATAGACTTGCAAAATGCAATCAAAAGCCTAGACAAGATTGATCATATCTGTCTAATCAGAAGAACCTGTGAAGCCATTTGTAACGTAACGGAAGGCTATGTACAGAAAGTGCTGTAATTTGTACATGGTGAAAACAAAATGGATAAACATACCTTTTAATAAATGCTGAGAATCTGCACTTTGACAACATGTGTAGAGTACAGAGCCAAATCAAGAGAAATATTAATAAAAATACATTTTTAATATGTCTTGGTCCCAGACATTATATATATAAAAATAAACCCATGTGCATCAGCTGCCACTCTATAAAATGCATGATGCTGTTTTTGTGGTTCCTTTCAGCCTGGTATCACTAGAACTGACTGGGAGTGCAGAATTCAGGGCTCATGGTTCTCCTCCATGAATGACATTCAACACACCATATGCTTTTTTGTTTTGGAAGAAACTATTGTCTTCAATCCCAGAACATAATAGTCATTGAAACAAATAGGCAAATGAATATGAAGCAAAACAGATCTGAACAGAAAGACCAGCAAGAATATGTTCATGTAAAATGTAATATGTCTCTTCAATGGATTGGTGCTATTGTGGAGCAGTGCCACCAGAGGGCATGATTTTACCATCTTCATTTGCAAGTTTAAGCACAGATTTTTTACATTTATTTTTAAATAGATGACTCATCTAAAGTAAAATATAAATGATGATAAAGGAACTCAGAGAAATATCAAGATCATTCTCTGTGTGTCAAGCCTGTCTAAATCGCAGGTTACGTTCTGGTGGTAAATTTTGGCTTTCAAAAGTGCATGCAATCAATATTAAGACAAAACAACACAAAGGAGGTGTGTTATTCTCCAGTACTGGATGGTCGCAGTGTTTGCCAGCTGTGTTTCAGCACAAGTGATTAAGTCATTTATTGGCTAAAGAGTCCACACTCCTAATTCTCAATGCAGTCATTGGCTGCTGATTGAAAGGAAACAACAAATACCTGCAGACACGGTGGTCATCCAGGACTGGAGTTTGATGTCTCTGACATACAGCAGAGGTGTCCACTCTTATCAGAAAAGGGGCAGTAGGGTGCAGGTTATTGTTTTAACTGAGCTCTAAGACACCTGATTCTACTTTTCTAGACTCTAAGGTCTTGATTAAAGATTGTGGTTAGCTGAATAAGCTGTCATCGTGCCGGACTAAAAAAAATATGCACCCACTTTTGAAAGAAGATATGCTTTGCACTGGTTAATTGATGGACCTACAGCTAAATACCAAAAGTGTGAATTCCAGGCCAGTGAATTTAAACCAAGCGTCTTTGAGTTCATGAAAAGCTCTATATAAAATAAATTTATTATTATTATTATTATTATTATTATTTGTGGAAAATTAAGAGTTCTAACACAAAATAAATGGTAACAAGTGAAACCTCTGTATTAAAATCAGTTTCAGCACAAAATGACAGAATTCACCTTAATTAATCAAGAGACTGGAACACAAACAGCAAAAGCAGGGGAACCCATTACTGCCTCATCACCATTTAAGCCTGTACATTTCCCAGCTCACCTCCAAAAAAGGACACAAGGTAAGATATGAGGGACAACTTGATGACACACAAAGCTTACTGAGAAAGACTTTGTTTCCGAGTTTACAGCAGGGATGCACAACTCCAGCCCTTGGAGGGTTGGTATGCATGCTGGTTTTTGTTTCTACCAATTACCTTAGGTTTCCGACAGCTCTATGAACTAGGCTGGTTCATTCCCGTACTTGAGCACAGTAAAATCTTCAAGGTTCACTTGCAGTCTGCAGCTGCAGCTGGTGCTTCTACAGAAGTCAGATTAAGGTATGATTGAGCTAATTAAATAATTAAGAGCAGAAGTTGGCAAGAAATTCTGAAATGGATTGACACTTGCTGTGCACCCCTGATTTCCATATTGACTCTTGTGGGATAATGTTTTCTATGTGACACTGCAATATTATGTTACTGTCTGCACTTATTCTCTCTTTTTCCCATGGCACGCAGGCAGTACTGCCGCCGTGGGCTATGCATGGCAAATTGTGGTCACTCACTCACAGACTCACAGTTTAGTCAGATGCATGCGCAGGTGGTGCCAGGTAAAATGTGTCTGCGGAAGTGAGTTGTGCTGTGGGTCTGAACGGTTCCATGCTTGTTTATCTTGTTAAGGAAAGAAAATACATCTATAAAGGACAGTAAAGCCCTTTACTTTACAGTAAATCTGGTCTCATCCACCCAAGAATCCAGAAAAAAAATTAAGTGATTAAATTATGCATTATTGTTCATTAACCTGTATTTTCAAACGGGTTAAACATGCAGTGAAAACATGTTTTTTTTCTTCTTTTTTTTTCCCTTTGTGGCCACGGTGTCCAGTGGAACCCTTGTGTGGGGCAATAACTGAGCAAGCAAAATACCAAAACGCAAATTAACACCCTTAGTTGGCTTTCTTTCAAACAAACTGGAAAAGTCACCAAATAAGTATTTTGAGTACTACAAAACGAATGTTCTCTTGTGGAGGCAAAGAGTAGTGGCGTTGATTGCAACATACCATTAGTTGCAGACCACCATGGGTTTAAAATAAGATATTATGTTTAAGAACTATGGAATACCAGATCAAGTTTGAATAGGTTGTAATCCCCCTATTGCTCCCATAAAATATTCCCTTATGCAGTGCAGTTTACAATTCCAATCTCAATAGCTGTTAATTTCACTAACAGGGTCCAAGCAGCAAATCAAAATGAATTGTAAAGAATAACAGCTGTTCTTTCACATTTCTGTGAAACTGGTTACCTGATGTATCCACACACATTAATTGCCATAGTCTAATTAATGCTGACCACAGGTTATTACCTGATAAGGGGCACCTTATTTTTTGTTTTCAGAACATGTGAATCTTTACTCTTGTGTTGGCGATGTAAGTTCCTCTGGATAAGAGTGTCTGCTGAATTTTGCAAAAAGAAGAAAGGAGAGGAAGGGGAACAGAACACATGCACAGATAAATAAACAAAGTAACTGCAGGAACCCTGCAAACCCAGACATGACCAGTAGGGGCATAACAGAAAAAACAAAAGTTCATACAGATTCCTGACAGTACCCCCCCCCCCCCATGGATGCCTCCTGGCATCCCAATTGGTGGTACGGGATGGAGGTTGTGGAAGTCTCGGATGAGTGTGGGATCCAGTATGTCCCGAGCAGGGACCCAACACCTCTCCTCAGGACTGTAGCCCTCCTGATCCGCGAGGTACTGGAGACCACGACCCCGACGGTGAACATCAAGTAGGCGACACACCGTGTAGGTCTCAGCACCATTGATGAGGAGGGGGCTTGGGGGCAGGGCGGCAGACAAAGGGACTGGTAGGTGGGTAGACTGTCAGACAGTGGGACGGGCCGATTGGCAAACGTTCAGGCGGGCAGACTGGCAGACGAGCAGACAGAGGGACTGGGTCGCATGGGAACAGGCAAGGGCCTGCTGTGCAGACCAGACGACAGATTCAGTGTCCCACTGGGCTGCTGCGACCAGACATTGTTTGGGGAGGATGGTGGTTTGGCAACAGGCTCAGGGGCAGGTTCAGGAGCAGGTTCAATGACAGGCTCAAGCTCGGGAGCAGGTTCGGCGACACACTCAGGGGCAGGTTCAGGAGTGGGTTCAATGACAGGTTCAGAGGTAGGTTCGGCCACCCACTTGGGGGCAGACTTTACAACAGGGGCCAGTTGAGGTTTAGGGACAGGAGGAAGCTCTTCTACAGGGGACAGGTCCTCTCTCCCATGTTGGGACCGGTCAAAGACCTTCCTCATCTTGTCGCAGAATGCCCGGTAGCTGTTGCATAACAGGGAATGAGCGTCCCAAACTGCCGTCCCACGCTCTCTTGCACGACCAGACAGCCGAGTGACGACATATGCAACCCGGGCTCGATTGGTGGGAAAGGTAGTGGGCCGGAGCTTGAAGGCTAGGGAGCATTGCGAGAGGAATGACCTGCAGGTTCCCGGTTCCCATCGTAGGGTTCCGGGGGCGGTAGGCGGGGCGCTCTGGCCGGCGGAACAGGAGGAGTCTGCTGAGCGGTTGGTTGGGCAGCTAAAGGCATAGTTGGTGACGGCTGGCGAGAACCCAATGCCAGCTGAACTCGCTGTAGCTGGGAGACCATGTTGGTCAGAGTGGCAGACAAGGCCTCTATAGACCGGTTAATATCAGCCAACTGACTCTCATGTCTTCCCAACAGCTCACCCTGTCAGGAGAGAGCCTCTCACAGCTGGCTGGGGTCTGCGGAGTCCATTCTTACTCAGTTCTTGCTGTCAGGGTTTGGGGTCAGACTCAGACGCGGACCAGTGGAAGTGAAGTTTATTCTCTCTCAGGTAGGAGGCACAACACACAATGGCAGAGGTCTTTCAGAATGTAGGCAGAATCAGAACTAGTAACAGACAGAGGTTTGGTACACAGGCATGCAATAACCCGGCAGAAGTACAAAACAGTTGGCAGGGTCAGGTCCAAAAACAAGCTGAGGTCAGGAACAGGCTGAGGTACAAAAACAGGCAGTCAGGTCCAATAACGGGCAGAGGTCAGGAACAGGCAGAGGTACAAAAACAGGCAGTCAGGTCCAATAACAGGCAGAGGTCAGGAACAGGCAGAGGTACAAAAACAGGCAGAGTACAGATCCAAAAACAGGCAGAGGTCAGGAACGACAGAGAAACGGTGACAAACTGACAATCAAGGCTTGGACAGGCAGGGAGTACATAGGCAGACAATTGGGAACAGGTGCGTAACCAGAGGGCGAAACCATAGGGAACAGGTGGCAACAATGAGGAAGGGGAACAGAACACATGCACAGGTAAATCAACAAAGTAAATGCAGGAACCCATGCAAAACCAGACATGACCAGTAAGGCCCTAACAGTAAAACAAAAGTAACCGCAGGAACCCTACAAACCCAGACATGAACAATAGGGGCATAACAGAAAAACAAAAGTTCATACAGATTCCTGACGCCAGGGCCCAGTTGTTCAAAAAGTTTAATCTGGTTCAGAATGATCCGGATTTGGAAATCCCATGTTTTGCTATCCAGGATCAGGTAATCCATCTTACTTTTGTGCCGGTTTTTCGAAGCAACATTGGATTGGATCACCCTGATCCAGATACAAACTTTTCAAGATTACCAAATCCGGATTACCAGTGCTCTAAATGGGACTACATATCACAATGTAGGCGACTAGCTATGTAAAGAACAACAGGTAGAATAGCCAGCGTGGGGTCACTTTTTTATTTGAAGAGACAGAAAACAGCACAATAAAGCAATACAAACATCCCCTTCCATTTTCAATTTCTTTTAAACAGTCAGACCCCTCATCTGACCCACAACAAATAAATAAATAAATACAAACAAGTATACATTATTCAGAAATGCATTGTGGATTTAATATACAGTGTTTGTAATTATTGTAATTAATATACAGTGATAAATGACAGTTAAAATTAGATGTATTGTTTTTGTTTGATATTGACAGCTGTTTGGGGATTATTTTATAGGGACAAAATCCTTTTTTTTTTTTTTTTAACTTTACTGTACTGAAAGGCTTAATCGGTAGCCTAATGTGTATTTTATCTACTTTATCACTGTAACAGGTAAACAAATCAAGTGCAAAATATAAAAAAATGTATATAAACTACATGATACAAATGCTGTATTACTTGACCAATTTTAAAGTTTTATTACATTTTGTTCCTTAAAAATCCACCCTGAATCCACCCTTCTGCTGGGATCAGGATAATCCTGATTTTTTGGATCCAAGGTATCCCAATCCTACTAAAAAGTTTTGAACAACACATACTGAAGGTTTGACCCAGATCAAAACCAAGACTGGATTACGTGATCTAATCCAATTTCAGAATCAATTTTTTTCTTTGGAACAACCCATTTTGGAGATTTTATCCAATCCGATAGCCGAAGTCCGATCAGATTACTTCTGAACAACTGGGCCCAGGCTCCTAGGGCAGGTAGTGCTACAGGGACAGACACTTCAGCACTAATCCTGTCACTGATTGCAGTGCCATTCCCCTCACGAAAGTCCCCTGCTTCTTCAGGAGGGACAGGAGCCTCTTCACCTGCATCTTCAGGCTCCTCTGGCTCAAAAATGTCCCCATTATTCATACAAATGTTGTAAAGAAATGCACAGACCATCACAACATCTGTGCAGAATGACACTTGAACTTCCAGGGCTTTGGACGATGTGGACCTCCTCCTTGTTTTCATGATTCTTAAGAACGGTTGAATTACTGAGCGTGCCCTTGCATGGCAAGTGTTGAAACACTGAGGTACTCTCCCTTATGGTGTCTGGTAAGAAGGGATGACTGTCACTGGTGTCTCCAGGCAAGGGTAGCCTTCATTCCTGTAGCATTGCCTGCATCTGAATTGAGTAGAACTGTTTCTCATTGAAGTAGTCCCCCTTGCATAACCTTGGTGGTATGATATGGATGTGAACTTCATTGGGCCAAATGGGCAAATCCCTCACCCATGCTGTCCAGCTTGTGTCTATGTGGGTAAGGATGACCTTGCCCTGTCCCATATGCTAACTTGTGTGCATGCCGACAGACTTAACTTGGCATTTCAAATGCCCTGGCAAAAACTCTGTAGAACAGCCCATGGGAAAACCAATAAATTAGCATTAGGATCTCCAAAGTGTGTCGCCAACCACGGTTGTCTTCTCATATCAAAATGCATCACTTTGAGCAAACATATCAACAAATGTTAATGTTAATGGTCCCGTTACTTTTCACTCCTCATCCGGGCCGTGCTCTTCCTCAACCAGCACAAAGCTCTGGGTCCTGACGGAATCCCAGCCGAGTTCTACCAAACTTACTAGGATCTCCTGAAGGAGGACGTGGCGGAAGTCTTTAGAGCGGCGTACAGGGAGGGGCGGTTGGGGGCCTCACTGACACAGAGCTCAGTAGCTCTTGTCTGAAAAAAGGGGGATCTGAAGGACCTCTGCAACTGGCAGCCGATCAACCTCCTCTCAGTCGATTATAAGATCATGGCGAAGGCGCTGATGAGGAGGTTCCAAGGCCTGATAACATCAGTAATCGGACCGGACCAGACCTGCAGCGTACAGGGGAGGTCCGTTAATGAAAACCTGCTCCTCGTGAGGGATTTAATCATCCACTCCGGGGAGCGGCGGTCCCCCTTGTGCCTTTTCAGTCTCAACCAAGAGAAGGCATTTGACCGAGTGAGTCACGTGTGCTTGGAGAGAGTGCTGGAGAGAATGAACATTCCTGGCCCCCTCCGGTGCTGGATGAAGATCTGCCTGACTGACATAACGGGCAGAGGGGTTGTCAACCGGCAGCCCTCTGACCCGTTTGCCATCAGGTCTGGCGTCAGGCAGGGGTGCCCTCTAGCATCTCTCCTGTATGTCATCTACCTGGAACCGTTTCTCCAGGCCATCAGGGCCAGCCTCGGAGTGGCGGGTTACCCGCTGCCGGGGGCGGGGGGAGAGCGGCTAAAGGTGATGGCGTACATGGACGACATCACCATCGTCGCCACAGATAGTCGCTCCATCGCTTGTGCCACCAAGGTGTTGGACGACTTCTGTGCAGCCACTGGCTCCCTGGTCAACAGGGACAAGAGTGAACTGTTTCTTTCTCCTCATTATAGTGAGCCTCTAACCGTTTCCTTCCCTGTGCGCAGAGATAACATCAAGCTCTTGGGGGTGACCTTCCAGGCTGACGGAGGAGGGCGAACGAGCTGGGAGGGAGCCCTGCGCCATGTCCAAAACAAAACCCGGAGCTGGAGTGCGCGGCCCCTGACCATGGCGGGTGAGATCCTCGTCCTGAAGGCAATTGTCCTGCCCATTCTTCTTTATGTGGGGAGGGTGTTTCCCCCAGACAAGGCCACCAGCAAGCAAATCGCTAGGGTGGTCTTTCGCTTTGTCTGGGGGAGCAATATGGAAAAATTGAGTGGAGTCACCCTCCTCAAAGAGGAGAGGAATGGGGGGCGGGGGGTCCCGGACATCGTTAAAATCATTATGGTGCAGGGTCTGGCCACCCTGGTCCAGAACACTGGGAAGGAGAGAAAGGCCTCTGGTGCCTTTGCCAGGTACTATGCCACCCCCTTCCTAAGGGCAATAGGCCTGGGTGTGCTAGACCTTACCGTACTGTATAGCTGGGACCCCCCCTATGTCTATTAGGCCCTGAAGGACTTTGCTTTCGGGACGGGATTGCCCAGGGCTGGCTTGACCTCGTGGAGCTATAAAATCATCATGGCTTATCAAAAATCTACCAAAACAGCCACGCTCCCGAGGTCAGGGCCGACCCGGGACCCGCAAGTCATCTGGGCAAATGTGACACACAAGTGCCTCACAAATAAACAAAAAGACATTGCCTGGATGACAGCTCACAGGTGTCTCCCCACAAGAGTTTCCATGTACCGCCAGCACTTAGCTCTGACTGAACGCTGCCCCCACGGTTGCACGGACTCCAAACACATTCACCATCTGTTCTGGGAGTGCACCGTGGCAAGGTGGGTCTGGGGCCTTGTTGTTTCCTCTGTCTCCCTAAACAGGTTGCTGCCGATGTCCTCCCTGACGGCTGAGAGAGTTCTCTACAGTCCCCGAGAGGGACTTAAGACCAAGGAGCTCCAGCGTCAGTGGGGGATTATCAATACCATCAAGCAGGTCCTGTGGGAGACGAGGAACATCAAGGTCTACCAAAAAACAGCAGTGGCCCTGGCCACTCTCCGGAGGAGGATACAGAACCTCCTCCAGGACGGCGTTTTGGTGGACTTTCGTAAGAACAAGGACCTGGCAAGAGAGAAATGGGGGGTGGACCACTGGAAAGAACTGATCATATAGTCCACCCCCCTAGGAGGGGCACCCGCTCCACAACCCCAAACCCGAGTGCACGTATTGCTGTTTATTTTTAAAGGAATAGTATTTATTGTAAATATTTTTTAAATAATTTTGTCTTGTGATTATTAGTTAAAATATATGCATGGTTGTTTTGTATTAGGTTTCCCTTTTTGTGTGTTTTTTTGTTGTAATTCTGTGAAGGTCTATGTTTAAATGTGTTTTTGTTCCTTTTGACTATGTTTTAAATATGTTTTGGATTATGTTTTAAATATGTAAAATGTTAAAAAAACCCATTAAAGACACACCTCCTTTTCTCCACTCCCCCACTATCACTTGTCTCCTACCAGAAAGTATGTGAAGGAAAGGGGAAAAGACAAGTGGAGGAAAGGAGAGAAAAAGGAGGCATGAAAAAATTGATCTGCTTCTTTGTAATCAAAGCCTGTCACGGTTTCTGTGCAGGGTAGATCATTTTTCAGTGCCTACACCGGCTCAGTTGTTAGCATTCAGATTAGCCACTCGGCTAATCATTATTTTGGTTCCTGTGGGACGATTATTCTCATCCTAACATTCCTTGCATTACTGCAGGATTACCACGGTGAACTGTTTCACCTGTTGGTTGCTCATGGCTGGTTACCAGCCACACCTGTGGCTGGGTATTTAAAGCGTCAGTAGGCAGCGAAACGGTGCTTGAGTGTAATGTGTTTTGCTCTAGCCAGTTCCCTGTCTCTTATCTGAGCAAAGTATAGGAAGTATTTTAGAAACCAACAAATTATAAAGAATTCAGACTTTAGTTTTTTTGGGGAAAAAAGGTATTAGGACGGTATTTGTCCAGATTTTGGGTTTGGTGGCTTTTAGGGGTTATTGTGTCACCTTCTGGGCACAATCATTCCGCCTCTTACTAACCAGTTTTCCCCTGGTTTTAGTTGGCCTCAGAACGTCTTCTGTTTGGTTGTGAAAAATATTTTCTTTTTCTCAGCTTCGGTTCGAAGTCGGTTATTGTTCTTTATTTCTCGTTTCCCTGTTCCTTTATTTTTTATACTCCTTCTTCCTCAGTTACCCATTTAGGGGTTTATTATTCATTATTTGGGATACGTCCCTTAGGAGTATAGCACCCTCTTCCTATTTCGTCTCTCACGAGACTTAGTGGTTACCGGAGTGCCCTTCGGTAACCTGTAGATCCCCTGTTCTGGTCTTCACACTTCCCCTCCCTCACAAAGCCGACGTTGACTATTGATGAACTGAGCCCTCAAAGAGTCCTACAGCGAATCACACATCTTAGATGAGGTCAGCTGTAAAGCTTTAAATTAAATTGTAAGTTTCAAGTACAGGTAGTTCCATATGCATTAGCTTGTACAAATATGAACCTGGCATAAATACATTTGGACAAAATCACTGTGACATCACAGCTTGGTGAAAAGCATTTGAAACCGCACAAGTGCAGTTTAAACCACAATGTTGTACTAATTGAAGCCAGAGACTGCACAGTGGGGAAAAGGGGGGACACTTATATAGGCATAGTGGTGAAAAGGGGACCCTTATATAGGCATAGTGGGAAAAGGGGGGACCTTTATATAGGCATGAAGTCTGGCGAGTCTGGGTTGTCCACTAGGCTCTTTGTCATTTCTGATCTCACCGAGGCTCTCATTCTTCTTAATAATAGCTGGTTTTTGTTAGCCTAAGGTTTGGCTTATGTCTCTGACTGTTTTTTTTAAATTATTTCTCAGCCTTATAATGGCTTTCTTGACTTTCATCTGGTCCTCATGTTGACAAATGCCAATAATAGACTCCAATGGCAATCAAATGCCCAGAATCAAAACTTGATACTGAAAACTCTCTTATATTGGTTCTATTCAACACACCTAATCAGAAACACCTGTGACGCCATTTGTCCCAAACATTATGATGTCCTAAAATGGGGGTACTGTCTATAAAAATCTGTAATTTCTACATAGTGAAATCAAAATGAATAAACATGCACTTAAAAGATGAGATTGTGCACTTTAACCACATGTTAATTGTTTGATTGCAAATCTAACATTGTGGTATACAGAACCAAATCGATAAAAAAATATCACTTTGTCCCGAACATTATGGAATTCACTGTACATAGACTACTGATGGTGCTTGTCCTTGCGGGGTTGCTTGCCTGCAGTAAACTACTATTTATTGCATGAAAGTGCTGCCCTTTCACTACAACACCTCTCCTTCAACTCTTCTAATAACCCTTATCCACAACTTTCTTCAGTGTTTGCCATCAGAGAATGAATGAAAGTACAAATAGGGATATTTCCTCTTGAGATGGAGCAGTGAGAACTGCAACTGTTTTTGCTCCTGAATTCAGACATTTTCTGTAAAATATTAAGCAGAACTAAGTTACTGGAAGAAAGCTACCCCTACATCCGGTTAACATACCCAGAAATGTGAAATAGGTGGGTTGACCTTCACAACCCATAATGCTATGAAATGAGGTCAAGTGTGCCAAACATAGACATGTTTATTTAACTAGACAGGAAAGCATACCTTCAGCTAACCTAAAGCTTGTGACGCCCTGGAAGTAAGCCTATACTTTGCATGTTGAGGGCAACACACTGGAGCTCTCATTAAAGTGAATGGGGAATATCACACTTTTGAAAGCAAAATAACACTTCCCCAATGGTATTTTGAAACATAATTGAACATGTTTACATCTCTTTCAGTAGCAGCGGGTACCAGAATAGATTTCTTTGGTGGGGATTAATCTTTTTCTAAAGTTTGAACATTTTTACCTTCCAGATAAAATGACAGAATAACATTTGCTAAGCAGAGGACCATAGGATGGCTCACATAGATTGCATTTATTCAGTGATGCAAAAAAAGTATTCATCCCTTCCTGATTTCCTCTATTATTTCATATTTGTCACACTGAATGGTTTCAGATCTTGAGACAGAATGTAATATTAGACAGCGGGAAATGGAGTAAACTCTAAAAGCATTTTTTAAATTAGTATATTATTTATTCAATGTAAAACGTTACACAGCCAAAAGCATTTCTAAGGCCCTTTGACTCCACCAAACCACAGTGACAGCCATTATCTCCAAATGGTGAACACTTGGTGAATTTTCCCAGGAGTGGCTGGCATGCCAAAATTTCTCCAAGGATGCTGGAACAACTTATCCAGGAAGTCACAAAAGAAAATTAACATCGAAAGAACCTCTCTAGCCTCAGCTAAGGTCAGTGTTCATGACTCCACAATAAGAAAGATACTGGGCAAAAATGAGATTCATGGGAGATTATCAATCAATAAATAAATCAATCAATCAATCAATCAATCAATCAATCAATTTTTATTTATATAGCGTATTTCACAGCAATTGTCACAATACGCTTCACAGACAACCCTGGCCTAAACCCCCACAAGTGCAAACCTAAAGCAACAGTGGCAAGGAAAAACTCCCTGTGGCAGATGGGAAGAAACCTCAGAAGGAACCAGGCTCAAGGGGGAAACCCATCCTCCTCTGGTTGGCTCAGGGTGTAGATTGGTGACCAACATAGTCAGTCAATCAATGTTTACATTGTTCATATTGCGGCTCAGATGATGAGCAGGGTCGAGTGGCAGTTGTGGGGAACAGCAGGTGGCGAAGGAAATGGGCACGGTGACGGCGACGATGAAAGAGGGGCTGGACCGCTGTGCTGGGTGAGTCCAGATGACAGCACTCTCGAAATTTGGGGCAAAAGCACTGCCGGCAGCATGGGGAAGAAAGTAGAAATGGTGATTAGGGAATGTGCGATAGAACAGACAGTGGGTAAAGTGACAGTGGTATGAATAAGGGATTACAATTAGGGCCCAGACAGGAATAGTCTATGCTACTAGGACAGGGATCGAGAACCCATGCAGTCATGAGGGCGGTACAACCATACCCGCCTATCAAGAGCCAGCCCATGTAAAGTGGGGTTACAGCTGATTAACAGGTGACAGTAAGGACAGGATGCCACCCCACAATGTTCTATGGCTACAGGCTTCTCCCACCCTGTCTCCAGACTATAATTGATTATAAGCCTGATCATAAAGGTGCATTTTTAATGTAGATTTAAATATTGAGACTGTGTCTGACTCCCTTATAAATTTTGGATGCATGTTCCATAGCAGTGGGGCTCTGTAGGAGAAAGCTCTACCACCTTTTAGGTTTTTAGAAATTTTTGGAACTACCAAGTAGCCTGCGTCTTGAGAAAAAAGTGACCTTGTGGGCTAATAAGTTAGGAGCAGGTTAGTCATGTACACTGGTGCACGTCCATGCAGAGCTTTAAAGGTCAGGAGCAAAACCTTGAAATCTACCCTATGGTTAATGGGTAGCCAGTGAAGCGATGCTAGCACTAGGGTAATGTGCTCATATTTCTTAGTTCTTAGTAACGTTACAGCCTTATTAGAAAATTGATTCAATTCTTTTTATTCTCATCAATCTACCATCTACAATCTACAGTATTCAGACCCTTTACTCAGCACTTTATTGAGGCACCATTGGCAGGGATTACAGCCTCGAGTCTTCTTGGGTATGACGCTACAAGCTTGGCACACCGGTATTTGGGGTATTTCTCCCATTCTTCTCTGCAGATCCTCTCAAGCTCTATCAGGTTGGATGGGAAGCGTTGCTACACAGATATTTTCAAGTCTCTACAGAGATATTAAATCAGGTTCAAATCCGGGCTCTGGCTGGGCCACTCAAGGACATTCACAGACTTATCCTGAAGCCACTCCTGCGTTGTCTTGGTTGTGTGTTTAGGGTCGTTGTCCTATTGGAAGGTGAACCCTCGCCTGAGCAAGGTCCTGAGCACTCTGGCACAGGTTTTCATCAAGGACCTCTCTGTGCTTTGCTCCATTCATCTTTCACTCAATCCTGACTAGTCTCCCAGTTCCTGCTGCTGAAAAACATGCCCACAGCCTGATGCTGCCACCAACAGGCTTCACTGTAGGGATGGTATTAGCCAGGTGATGAGCGGTGCCTGGTTTCCTCCAGACGTTACGCTTGGTATTGTGGCCAAAGAGTTCAATCTTGGTTTTATCAGACCAGAGAATCTTGTTTCTCCTGGTCCGCGAGTCCTTTAGGTGCCTTTTGGCAAACTCTAAGTGGGATGTCATGTGCCTTTTACTGAGGAGTGGCTTCCGTCTGACCACTCTACCATAAAGGCCTGATTGGTGGAGTGCTGTAGAGATGGTTGTCCTTCTGGAAGCTTCTCCCATCTCCCAACTCTGGAGCTCTGTCAGAGTGGCCATCGGGTTCTTGGTCACCTCCCTGACTAAGGCCGTTCTCCCCCGATTGCTCAGTTTAGCTGAGCGGCCAGCTCTAGAAAGAATCCTGGTGGTTCCAATCTTCTTAATAATGATGGAGGCCACTGTGCACTTCTGGACCTTCAATGCTGCAGAAATTTTTTTGTACACTTTCCCAAATCTGTACCTTGACACAATCCTGTCTCGGAGGTCTACAGACAATTCCTTTGAATTCATGGCTTGGTTTTTGCTCTAACATGCACTGTCAAGTGTGGGGCCTTATATAGACAGGTGTGTGCCTTCCTAAATCATGTCCAATCAATTGAATTTGCCACAGGTGAACTCCAATCAAGTTGTAGAAACAGCTCAAGTATGATAAATGGAAACAGGATGCAATTTTGAGTGCCATAGCAAAGGGTCTGAATACTTATGTAAACGTTATATTTCAGTTTTTTATTTTTAATAAATTAGCTAAAATTTCTAAAAACCTGTTTTCGCTTTGTCATTATGGGGTATTGTGTGTAGATTGATGAGAATAAAAATGAATTTATAAAATTTTAGAACAAGGCTGTAACGTAACAAAATGTGGAAAAAATGAAGGGGTCTGAATACTCTTCAAAGGCACTATATATAGTGAAAAAAGTACTGGACCTAGCACTGATCCTTGTGGATTAGCAAAGTAGAAACCACTGCTAACCAAGAGAAACATCAATGGCCATCTCAAATTTTCAAACGCCCCCCCCCCCAAAAAAAACATCTGGCTAACCCCAAAGCCTTTAGAGATAATGTTCTATGGACAAATTAGTCAAAATGAATTGATTCGATGACATGTGTCCCATTACATCTGGAGTAAAGCAAATACAACATTTCACAGTAAGAACATCATGCCAACAGTCAAACATGGTGGTATTGTGATGGTGTGGGTATGTTTTGCTGCCTCAGGACCAAGACAACTTGCAATTATTGAAGGAACCATGAATTCTGCCAGAATATTTTTAAGGAGAATGTCCGGTTATAAAGCGAGACAATGATCCAAACCACAAAAGTAAGTACACATCTGAATGGCTTAAAAGAGACCAAGATGATGTGTGGACCTGGAGCAAAATGGCTGCCGTGCATCACCCAGATGGGTGCTACACATTCGTGGTGGTAAAGGTCAGTTTCCCCCACATCACTGTAAACTACTTTGAGTGTGAGAAAAGCTCTATATAAATGCAAGAAATTATTAGTATATTATAATTATGTGTTTATGAAATATGAGATTTTATACAGGATTCACATGGGTTTTTACATGGACTCATTGAATGCCATTATTGTACTATAGTTGGTTGTTATAAATATAATAACATAAAATAAATGCAGACATTATGAATTTTGACTCATAGTCATTGTTTCATTTGAAAATACAAATTTGATTAGTACAAAGGAAAAAAGACCAATTGTTAACTGTCCCAATACTTTTGAATTTAACTATATTTTAAACCACCGAGATGTCAAAGGGATCATTACTTTGATCCATGTGTCAACAGTTGTTTAATTAATTGATTACCACCTAATCAAGCACATAAAGAAACATGAGAAAACACAGTCTTTTATGTACATTCTCACTGCATGTGTTGTGTATTAGATATTGGAGCAATAAAACACAATGTTTTCTTTTGATGAAATATGGGAAATATTAAAATGAGCAGCCTGCTGTATGGTGTTAATGAACACTGTAAGGTGAAAAAGCAAGCTATTTGCACCAGGGGTATATAAATAAAAACAAGCTGTGAATGTCACACTTTTAATTAAAGTAAAAAGTCTAATGCTTTAAATTTAGTAGTTGTATGTAATAATTGTCTGTTGGTTAGTGTCCTTACTTTGATGGATTGGCTGAGTAACACTGATGAAAGCATGCCCATAAGAGGATACACTTGTCTTGCATCAACAGAATTCATAGCACAGAAGTAACCTTGTATTAAACTGAGAAGTGTATTTTAAAATACATCCTAGAACTGATCCAAAGTTATTTGGATTTTTTCCCTAACATGCTGTTTCTAATTTTGGCATTCAGGGTGACAGTCCTTATCAAGCCTGGAATATATAGGTCGGGATTTTCCACATCCAGGCTGCAAACATGTTTCAGGTAAAAAATCCTGACATCCTTCAGAAATATGTGATTTCACTTGATTGCTAAATGATTGTAATGTAATGACTGACTGAACAATGTTTTCTTAATTAATTGATCAGGGATTCAGTATTTGGTGAGCTTCTCTGTTACATCATTAAATGTTTAATACATTGATGGTTTATTGTTCTGTCTGTGCAGTGAACCTGTTATGTCCATTTTAAATACATATTTGTTTGCTGCTTGAGGTTTTTGGATGACTGGTGAATTATGCCTTTTTAACTTTTAAACCACTGTATAAGGTCAATTATATTTACGCCATGGTGTGCATTTCTCCAAACTGTTAACGTCTTCCGACAAAGTTTGAAAGAAAATGTTTTGATACACCATGTTTTGGTCTTGAATCACTAGATTTGAAAACTAGTGGGTGACAAATTTAATTATATTTTGAACACCAGAAAACTGTTTCTTGCTGACAAGAATGCCAAATTTTGGTGGATGGGAGTCAAAGTTGTAGCTACCAATGAAACTTTACAAATAAAGATATGCATTGTACCAATATGCATTACTTTGGAACAATGAACAATTAACTGGAGTGTTTAATTCTTTCGGTTCTAGTCTTGTAACCTGAACACGTCTATTACATATTTCTCTTGATATCACGGACATGCCAATGTCACATTATGAGAACCTCTTTGGCAGAGACAGCAGTTCTCTAAAATAATGTAGAAGACAGGGTTGTTTTTTGGTAGGCCAAAGGTATGTATAATTTACAGCAAATCATAACAAAAATAAGCCCCTTCAGGGTGATTTAGACCCATTTGCTTCACATCAGGGTTACATCACTCTGTTGGGGCTCATTTTTAGAGCAGAATACTAATTTACTCATCTGGGTTTACATGGCTCAGGAGACAGTCTTATCAATAAAGAACAACTTCACTGTACAAATACATCCATCGGATGTTCTGTATACCTTATTTTCCTGCTCTGACTATTTTTTTTATACCATGCTTACTACATGCTAACTACATGCGTAGTAAATGTAAATACATGTAATTTTGGGTGACACATTTCCAATATTATGACTGACTATAATGCCTTCGTTAAATCATGTCTCTTCTCACTGTTCATGTATGCCTTTTCACAGCTGTTTTGTGTACATTTTAGATTTAAATTTTCTTGTTTTTGTATCTTTAAGTACTGGTCTGTTGTTATCATTCTCCTTTGGTCTAATGATAAGTTGCAAGATGTGAAAAATAAATGAAATGTTTCAATACGCAATGTAACAGCAGGATATCTTTTTACTCTGTTGTTGTTCTTGCTGTTGATTGTGTGCCAGTGTTTCGCTTCCTCCACACTTACCCATTGGCATTTTGTTTTACACTGATGAACACCCCATAATTAGCCCCTGACTGTATAAGTAGTCACATGTCTGTGCTGAATGCCAAGTGATTGCTGAACATGGAGGGCCTACAGGGACACCTGCAGGATACCTGCTGAAATTAAGACTGACAGCCCAGATGCACACACCCGTGATTATCTCTCCAGATCCTTGCGATACCTTTATTACGTTTAATATCACATTGAACTTAATGCTGAACATACACATTGAAAAGAACATTGAATCTGAGCTCTTAAATATTTGTACAGGAATGCTGTACAGATACCTCTGTACTACGCTGAGCTGATTTGCATTAGGTCAGTCTGCCGAAATGCCTTGGTGCCAGGTAAGTCTATGTGTTGGTCCATGCTGTCAGCTCTGCAAAATCATTGTTTTTGACTGTTTCAGTAAAGGTATCTGTGGATCCTGCAGATGTCTCAAGCGGCAATGTAGGTAGGGGTGTTTCAGTGTTATTGCAGAGACAGTTGGCCACAGGTAGAAAACGGTAAACTAGTGCACACAGAAGTGCCTGAGGTACCTGGACATTGACATTCCTACCCGCAGCACCCAAAGTGTCATTGCTTTGTGAATATGCTGTCAGCAAGGTGAGGAATAATTGAAATATATTTAATTTTCCGAACCCAGCAGTTTCAACTGTTAACACCCTCGTCTGACTCTGAATACTGAACACAAGTACATCAACCGTTAAAACACCTCACTTACTCAACATGTAAAATATATTTATTTGATTTCATTTGGTAATTATTATCAAAGGTATTAATTATCAATCAAATTGCCATATGCGTTGATAGGCAGAGCAAACTGTTGGATCAAACTTTACCAAATGTACAACTCACAACCAGGTGAAAATTAAGAAATGTATTAAGTTACAACAATACAACAAGTATTCACGTCTAATTTAATGAAGAGGTTCAACTACCTTAAAACATTTAACAAAGGTTACAGATATGGACAGTCACACAAGAAATAAATGAAAGATACCAAACCACAGCTTTTGTCCCAAAGTAATATAAAGGAAAAAAAATTATTCTCCAAAACTCTGAAACCAACCCAAACAAAAATTGAGCAATTTAAACCCCAGAGTTCATAACAGAGAATGTTCCCAGCTGGGTCAAATGTTTTACCGTTGGGTTGCAATCGAGTTAAATGAACCATTTTCATTTAAAATGTTGATTACACTAATTAAGGCCAGTAGAAGAAGTTTCATACTGAAAAAATAATTTTAAGTATTTTTCCTAGATTTTCAAACTTTAAAAAGGGTCAATTTGACCCGCAACATAACAGGAGGGTTAATACCTTACCCAGCATGGGTTAAAGATGTTTTCCCTGATTGGGTGATGCCGAGTTAAACTGGCAGTGTACTCAATAAGAAGAAAGAACTTCAGGATTGAGAACCACCGGCGAACATGTCCACGAACACTGTTGCCGGTATACAAAGTGAGAACACCGCACCGTTTAAAGTCACTCCATGCCGCTGGGGCGTGAATAATTACGAATAATAACAACGAGGCAGCTATTAACTGGGTCTGGAATCTCAACCAGACCTCCGTCTCGCGGCTACGCCATGGTTGTATAAAGAGAAGGGCTACGCGAGATCACAACACAAAACAAAAAGTTTAAAGTGGCTTTAGTTTATGTAGCTATGCAAAAGAAGAAAAAAGGCAAAGAATTAGAAATCTAAATTAGAGTAGGACGGAGAATGTAGAGTTTTGTCTGTACATTCGGCAAATGCGAGCCTAGACGAGGGGGTCCACTTTCTCTTATTTCCGTTTTGATGACTTGCTGAAACGAGTAGTACCATTCATCTAACATGCGGGAACTCACAATTCCCATCTCTACAGAAGAGAGATTGGCGTTGACTCTCCGTATATTAGCATGTGAATTCAGCCCTCTGAACTCAACCGTGACGTAACCAACTATGCGATATTTGGGCCAATAGCTGTGAGGGAGAGGTCGGAGAACAAGAAAGAACTTTTCGAAAAGTTCTCCCTGGAGGCCGTCGCACACTGCACCGTACGAACACACAACACTGCGTCTTATTGTTCGTCAGTTGTTCTGATTGCTTCGTTTTGTTCAAAAAGTTCTACTTCGTACGAAGTATACTGCCTACTTTAAGGTGTAGAAGGAGAGAAGGGAAGGGTTGTCATTTATGACAAGGACTGGCCTACCTAAAGATTGCATTCAAACTTAAAGAAAAGGGAAATGTTAGGCATGTAGGCATGCAGGGTCTCCGACCCCCAATATGGTGTCCTGTGTCTTCTGGTTTGTCTCTTCTGAGACAAACTCTGCAGGAAGTGAGACCCATAAATTGTCTGCCTAGGTTAGGGTATTAGTGGATTTTAAATTGCCAAAATCACATTTGCTTTGATGCTTGTGACAGAGAGGCCAGGCCACATTCTTATAAACAATATAATATTGTATCAAATTCACTGTTTCCCTCTCTAAGGCCATAATCTAAGCACTGCACATCTGACACTATCTAGATTGTTGGTAATCACAGCACTAGGTACAATTTAGTTAGGAAAATGGTGAGCGTTGTTGGGCTGAATGGCCTGTTCTCATCATTATGTTACGTTATGTCATGTTATGTTATGTTATATTATGTTATGTTATATTAAATTTAGAAAAGCCTGTGCCAAGATTGATTTGTTTTCTCCCTTGGCTAAACACCAGGTTTTCAGTGGGCAGGGTTCACTAAAACGCTACGATTGGTGAAACTTTTTCTACAAGTATTATGTAAATGATGCTGGTTCCACTTTTGTGCGGGCAAGTTGGAATGCCTAAATATTGTGCCTTCTTTAGATGCAAATAAACCAATATGCTTTTCCAGTAAACCCCAACAGTTAACATTTGTAGGGCCCATTTTCACAAACAATGTGGCTTTGCTGAAAAGCACTGGTGCCTGGTGCTGTGCCTTCTCACTCCCTCCTAACTGTTGCTGCTAGTGACACTCCCCGTAGTCACAGAACAGATGCGTGATGGATGCATGATGTGGTAAGTAGGCCTATTGTTAGCTGGTGATAATTTAGCTTTCAAGCTTAGATATATGGAATTAAAGTCTTTCTTTATTTGGGTGTAATATCCGGAGTTTGAGAGTGCTGTCCAGTCTAATATGATTGGACAGTAGCTCCGTGTTACAATGTTAGTGCACACAGAATAATCTGCAGGTTTAACCATATTATAGTAAAGCCTAGCTTATGTTGCTTTATTTTGTGTTATTGGGTAGTCTAATGTTACAGCACTGGACAACCTGCTCTAAACTAGCGACAAGGAATGGTTTACATATGAGGTCTCTTACGGATATGAATATTAATGAGCACAGGGTACATGCCCACCCTGTCCTTATCTGCTGAACAGGTCACAGTAATCTTTATTACAATTTAATGGTTATAATTGGGTTAAAAATTTGAGATAAATATTAAGAAGACTATCAGTTGTCACTTCTGGGGAATATAACACAATTTTTGAATCCTAGACACTTAACATCAAACTACTTCCTTTTTAGAGCTTTTTTCTTTTCTTTCTTATTTACAACAGAAAGGGACTGCTATGGGCAGTATAATGGCTCCAGAATTTGTAAACTTGTATCTTGGAATGCTTGAAACAACAAGTGATTTTAAATTCTGATGATATACTGTTTGATTCTCATACATACAAGCAATCATGATGATCATGAATGAACACTTGAGTTTTACAATGAACTATGAAGAATCTAAAATCAGCTTTCTGGATGTACTGATATATGTACCTTCCTATATATAAATCTTCACCGGCAGCCCACTCATAGGAATGTTCTCTTCAGAGCAGACAGCTTCCACCCCAGACCTCTTCTCAGAAGCCTCCCAGTAAATCAATTTAACTGTATCAGAAAGATATGGAGTTTACATTTCTCTTACCCAAAACCTAAATCTCACAAAAAAACATTAAAGGAAAGGGGATAAACCATATATGGATCCAAAAGACCCATGGTCAATTTCATAGTCAAATCCAAACTGAAACTCATCAACCTAAGCAAAAAGAGAGCTGAAAATATGCCATGTTTCACTCAATATTTTTCACTGTGAAAATAATTTAAGGATGCTATAAAAAACACACCAGTATATCATTGATTAGGATACCAAATTAAAAAATACTTTCATACATTCATTTGTCTAGTATTTAAAAAGCCATCAAATGTGAAGGACATTGCGGTAAGATTAGACAACCCATCTGAGACCCCACACATATTTTTGTACAAAATCCCAGAGGGTAACTACAAGTGCAGACAATGAGCTCAGTCTGTGTAATCTCACTTACAAATGTGGTTCTTTTACCCATCCCCATGAAGTACAATTATTTCAAGTGAAAGGATTAATTATGTGTTCATCTACCATCAAATCATAATTTACATGCTGAGATGTCCTTGTGGTCTATCATATGTAGGCAAAACCAATAGACAGAATCAGTGAACATCAAAGCAGCATATAGACAGGGGAAAGGTGAGGCCCCATTACAGCCCATTTTATCCATGTAGGACATTTGATTACCTCTCAGATATATTGCCATTGTAAAACTAAATGTCATTCAGGGGTGGGGACATTGACAGAACCCTGCTCAAAAGGGAAACCTTCTGCATCTATAGACTTGGGACACATAAATCCTTAGGCCTGAATTAAAAATTGGCTTTCAAACCATCTTCACAAATATTTAATCAGAATATACAGTGAGCTCCATCATGTTTGGACAAAGACATATTTTTTCTTGATTAGGCTCTCTACTCCACAGTTGTACTTTTATTTAAGGGTATTTCATACACTTTCTCCATGTAGAAATTACAGTTGGGGAGAGTGGGGCCAAATCTAACATGGAGGAAAATGTAACACAGACTTTTTAGGTGTATCGAGCTTGATCAAAATATTTCAGGTTAAACACGCAGAATTATGATCTTTTTGTCTCCAGAAAATGGCTGGAGAGTTGAGTAATTATTTTGAGAGATTTTTACATAAATCTATTTTGGCTGTATGCAAGTTATATAAATTAAATGCATGTTAAATTCTATTCGATTACTTCTGTGATCATGCTACAATATTTTTAAATGTTGTACAGGGGCATGCTAGGTTTCATTAGAAACAGTGGGAAATGCCCAAATAAAAAATGAGAGCAGTTATATAACATTTAACTTTCTCAAAAAGGTTAAAGGCATTTAAAATGACCATACTACGGCATGTCTACAGTGCACTGACAATCTCTTTACACACATGTCTTTACACACTTTCACCATATGTGTGCACCTTTACCTGTATTTGTTATTCTAAAATGTGTTTGGGACGTTTCTGGGCATGGTGCTCTTCTTTTGTTGAAGTGTCTATGGGATCCGCTGGAGGATATCCATTATGTCAGGGCTCACAGAAAGGTTTAGGAACCAGGTGCACAGAACAGCATAGAGGCCAAGGTAGGTAAAATAATAAGATTTTAAGGAATTCATTACCATTACTTTGATACAGGTTAAAATAACCTGTCATGGGTTTGGGGTGCAGTTCCGTTTTTTGGCCTCCCGGCCTGATTATTACCTTATTGGATGCACCTGTTTCCAATTATTCCTCCCTATGCCGTGATTTCGGTCACCTGCATCAGGCAAGGCTATTTAAGACACTGTCTGACTTTCAGTCCTTGCTTCAGTGTCAACTTACGTTCTCATTGAGCCGGTAAGGTATTTCAGAGCCTGTTTAAAAAACCTCCTGTTCTCTCTCTCTCTTCTCAAGAAATGCTTCCCCCTTAGAAGGTTTGTATTTCGGTCTGTGTTTCTGGGCTTCGTGCCAGCAGACCGTTAGGGCTTTACCTTTTCATTTTCCTAAGCTGTGTCTTAGGTTCTTGGGTATCTCGGTGTTCGACCCCCAAGTTTTCCTTTTTGTTTTGGGTCTGAGCTGCGACTCCGTTACGTTGGGTTTCCCTGGTTTATATCCCAACTATTTTTCGTTCCTGAGCTGTGCTCAGTGTTTTTGTTTCTCTGTTTCTCGCCCTTGTTTTAACAGGGTTGTTTTTTGTTTGGCCGTTTTTTAAGGCTCGACAGGGAGTTTGAGTTTTCATTCCTGTCAGTCTGTTTTCTTTTTTCCCGTCCTCGTTTCCTCTAGCCTCAGTGGCTTATCTCCTTGGGGATAAGCTTTTTGCTTCCCTGTTCAGTAGCATGTGGTCCTCCAACACTCTCCCCTCCCTCACATAACCAGTATACTTGACGTGCAAACTATTTTACATTTACCATCGGCAAACATGTCCTCGAACACCGTGGTTGGTATACTCAAAATGAACTTGGTGAACTTTGTTTTAAGTCACTTTAAACTGCTTACTTCCTAGCATTACAGCATCGATTTCTGCACCCACAGTGACATAATTTCATAAAAATCACAATACCATGTTGCAAAAATATTTTGTTGAAATAAAGCACACCACTCAATCAATTTCAACAGTTGTATTTCTACATTATAGTGGTTTTCTTATAAAGGCTAAGGGAAAAATGTACCAAAGGCATTTTACAGGCAAAAACCAAGAGAAAACACAAAATGAAAAAAAGTAGTTAAAAAAAATTCTCTTTTAAAAAAAGTTATTTCTTCAGACAAGGACTGCACACAAATTGGTTACATTTCACACAGCTGCCATGTAGATAATAGTTTTTTCAAAGTTTCAATTTCAGTGAAAAGCAAAATGTTGGCGGTGTTATTTATTGTATTGTGTCATTTCTATAACTACAACGCTGACAGTTATTCATCCCCACTCTAAAATCTTCGTCAACTTTATCACATGATTGCAATGAATGAATTTTGTGATCATACATGTGACTATACATTTGCAAAAGTATGTGGACATCTGAACATCACACACATATGTACTTGTTGAACATTTCAAAACCATGGGCATTCATATGGTTTGAAACCCCATTTGCTGCTGTAACAGAAGAAGACTTTCCAGTCGATTGTGGAACACGACTTTTGGCAATCCAATTCATTCCAAAGGTCTTTGATGAACAATTTCTTTGTGGACTATGCTTAGTGCAGGGGGGCATTGTCATACTGAAACAGGAAAGGTCCTTCCCCAAACTATTGCCACAACTTTGTGCACAATTATCTAGAATGTCATTGTATTTCCTTTCACTGGAAATAAGGGGCTTAACCCAAACCATGAAAAACCTCAGACCATTATTCGTCCTCCACCAGACTTTACGGTTGGCGCTTTTTGGGCCAGTACAGTTGGCACCATGCATTCTATCAACCCAGATTCGTCCATCAGCCTGCCAGACAGTGAAGCATGTTTAATCACTCCAGAGAATGCATTCCTCTGCTCCAGAGTCCAAAGGTGGTGAGCTTTACAACACTCAAGCCAATTCTTGGCATTGTGCATGGTGATCTTAGACTTGTGTACAGTCTTGATGAACAGTTGACTCTGGATGAACAGTTCTTGAGCTGATTCTGTTTCCCAAGGTAGTTCGGAACTTTTTTTTTTAATGCACTACACGCTTCAGCACTCTGCGGTCCCATTCTGTGAGCTTGAGTGGCCTACTGCTTCGCAGCTGAGCTGTTATTACTCCTATATGTTTTCACTTCACTAATAACAGCACATTTGACAGGGACAGCTCTAGCAGGTCAGAAATTTGAAGAACTGCTTTGTTTGAAAAGTGGCATCCTATGTGACTCTTCAGTACAAACCATTCTACTGCCAATGTTTGTTAATGGAGATTGTATAGCTATATGCTTGAGTTGATGCACGTTTTAGTCATGGGTGTGGCTGAATTAGCCAAAACCACTGATTAGAAGGGGTGTCCACGTACTTTTGGAAATGTAGAGTATGTGCGAAATTAGTTTTGATTATAAAGATAACAATATCTTTGTACAATTTCAGAAAGTGTTTCTTTAACATTATTAATCTCACAAGTAATGTTATTCCAGTCACAACCAAGACGGTGCTCCCACAGAACAGTACACTGATGAAATGAACCAAAAAGAAAGTTGAACTGCACCTGGTTGATCAAATGTGATGCCACTAGCCATGTGATATTTGGATGGATGATATTTGGATTTGCAAACTACTTTCAAACCATTCGCGCAGAGGACATGCACACACCACAATGTTCAAACTCAAAACATTGTGTCTTTTATTCAAAAAGGATGGTTCTGAACAACAATTTAGATTTTGTTTTGAATATACTGGTGCTGACAGTTCATTTAATATACTTATTTTAAGCAAACCTGGTTGTTTTGTTCTTGGGGCATACCAGTGGTTTGCATCATGTGGTGAACTCTTAAGTTATGCTGGTGTAGTCTTTTCTTTATGGTGGACTTTTTACACATCAGTGCCTACATTCTAGAGAGTGTTCTTGATCTGGTTGACAGTTGGAAAGGGGATTTTCTTTACAATTGAAAGTATTCTTTGGTCATCCACTACAGTGGTCTTCCATGGTCAAGCAGGTCATTTGCTATTTTTAAGTTCACCAGTGAATTCTTGCTTCCTAAGAGTTGATTTTGATATCCAGTGTTCTTCAGCCTCATGTTGGCCTGCTATACCAACATTGACACTTCTTTGGTTCTCATATTGAGAGACAACAGGGATAGACTCTAAATGCAAATTCCACACCAAAAATCAACTCTAGAACTTTTGTTAGTTTTCTAGTGCATGAACTCATGATGTAGACACACAGCTGACCAAGGAGCTGAGCAGCCAACTTCCCAATTGCTTTTGCTCCCCCAAAATGGGGAAAATATGTGCAGTGCCCACAGCAAGTATACGAATGGTAGAGTTTGTTGTGTTATTTTTGCTATATACTTAAGGCATTTGGATTTGATATCAAAAGATGAATATGACAAATTTACCGACAATCAGGTTTAATTTAATGGTATGTAAGAGAAATTTTACAAAGAGAAAATAAATTTTACGATTTTGTAGAAACAGCAATTTGTGTAGAGTCCTCCCATTTCCAGCTGTGAAAAATTAAGTTCACAGATGACTGACAGGTGTTAACTGTTGCTCATGTTTCCTTTTGCATGGATTGTTCACACATAAAAGAGCAGTGAGCATCTAGTCTTTGTTTTAGACTTTGTTTTCATCTGTGGGGACTGCATTGGGAGCCAGAAAGCAGTAATAACAAATTTCATTCTGCAGTTACCATACATTTGGAGGGCACAGTATAAAAAGAGCTATAATTCCTACATGGATCACCCAATATAACAGTTGTACCCTCAAATTAAAGCTGACAGTATGCACTTTAACCTCATTTTCATTTTTGTATTTCAAATACAATGTGCTAGAGTACAGAACCAATATAAAAAAAATTGGGTCACTGTCCCTATATTTTTGCATCTAACTGTATATTTTGTATATTGTTACTTTTGAGTGGTGATGGGGCAGTCTCATTCTTACATATTCCATGGGGATGTAGATTAATAGATTATGGTGAATATTATTACATGGCTTCTTTTTTAATCCTATAAGGTGAACACTAAAATACCTGAGAAATAAAATATGTACTTTGTTAATTGATCAATTCCCTGCATCAGGAAATGGTGTCATCAATTTGTCTTATAAATGGACACTTGTAACATCTATGAATGATATATGATGAAAACCCATGTGTAAAAATGTTGTTTAAATAATTAAATAAATGTGAGCAATGGAAGCAATGCGTGGCATAATTTTTATCCTGTTTATTACATGTCACAGTACCACAAGTTATTGCTGATGCATTTCACTAATCATTGGTGCATCTGCCAGATATCATGGATACATTTCACCAGTGATGGAGATAGAGGCAGAGCAGGCTTGCAGCTGCACTAGGGCCTGTGGTCCTCTCGTGGAGAGCTGGCCCTATATCCTTAGAGTATATATGTAGAGACAGTGACGCCAATAGTAACCTATAGGGAGCACATTAGAACCAGGAAGTACTTTTTTTTTTTGCTCAACAAAAATGCTCAGTTGTGTCTGTGGTCACGTGCCTAAATCATGTGTATAACAAGGATAGCGCAGACATTGACTAAAATAAATGATAATGTAAAACTTGATATGTTTGTCTGTGGTAGGAAAAAAATATTTTACCTCAGAAAATCAATAAGTGATTTTTTTTCCTGCAATATAATGCACAGAGTTAACATCAATATTTGAGTGTAACATTTTATTTTTGCGGTCAAAAATGAATGGAGCCCAATGGGGAACTTGCTTTCTGAGCAAAAATCATAGATATCAGCAGGGGGCAACATTACATCCGGCGCTCAGGTTGAGAACCGAAAGCTGGCCCATTGTCTACATCACAACATCCGTTCATGCATGGGCCCTTGCATGAGACCCCCGTTAAGCATCAGAGAAAACGTGTATTTCCTGATGTTTTAGAGGTCATTTTATGAGCAAACTCATCTCCATCATTGTTATTGCACTTTCTTTGTACAATAGTCTGATATTGCCAAACTAAGCCAAAGCCTTTTTGATATGCAAAGATTGCTGGGAAATGTGTATGTGTATGGTGTTGTCCAATGTCAAGAGTCAATTTTTAATCATGTGATGATACAGAATGACTTAACAGCTAGTTTTGGTAGTGAAATCAGCTAAAAGTGTTGCAGGAATCCTGTCCAGTTGGGCTTTTTTATGTTATTGTGCGGGGTGGAAATGGCATTAGGCGGCTTGTCATAATTTGGCCTATTTTTTGTTTTGTTGGGCGTTTTTAAAATTTCCCATTCAGCGAAATCATTCACATCCAATAGCGCTGGTGCAGTTTGCTCCTCCTTCGTTGTTGCACCTGTAGCCTGTCCATTAATGGCTGCGTACGTTTGTTTGCATCAAGTTGGTGGCTATCTTTAAACTGTACTGTTATATAGACCACTGTGTCTTTTATATTTTAACGCATGACATTGGATTTGTACTGTTAAATATCTGGATTTTTTTTTTCAAGATCGGGCGGGTTGACAATTTTCTACACAATATCAGGCAGGTGGTTTTAATGTTGTGGCTGATCGGTGTATATCCCCACTGTGCTCAGGGTGTTTCTGTGTGTGTCATGGAAGCCTCAGTAAAGCCTTGTTGTATTGCAGATTGTGTCTCAGCTCGTCTTTATAAGTTCAGTCTCTACTGGCATAGTGGCAGCGTTGGGAATACACTCTAGCCCTCAGAAGCAAGTTACTCTCCGCGTGGAAGAATTCCAATGGTAGGAGCAACTGTGACATAGCCGAAACAGCATTAGTGTCTGTTCCAGCACGAGCTAGCAAAAGTCAGGTAGAAAATGGCGGCCACCCACTGTGCACCTAAACAATGGTGCCTTTCTAAAAACAAAACTATTAATAGTTTCGAAAAACCTACATTTTTTATCACTGGATGAGAAATTTGCCCCATTCTTAATGGAGGAAGTCAAATGGCTTAAGAAAAACAAAACTCAACCTCACAGAGGATTTGAAGATGACAACATAGACGTCCCTGCTCAGAGACGGCTCACCGCCATCCAAAAGGTTAGCGCTCTTGAACTAATGCTAGGGCAAATAGCCAACTACTGCTCGATTATCTCAAGGAATGCCCTAGTGAAGAATTCAACGTCATTAGAGTACATCTGGCAGACAATTAGGCAGAACTTCGGGTTCCAAGTCACCGGTGCACAGTTCATCATCTTCTCCGACATTCACCAGGATGGAGTTGAGCGGCCTGATGACCTCTTTCAGCAGTTGATGACGTTCATTGAGGACTCTCTACTGCACCCAACGGGCTCAGCCACCATAGTAAGGAGGTGACCAAGGAGGAGGAGCTATCGGCTACGTTAGAGAATATGGAAGTTCTCACATGGTTGAGACCCATTCACCGCAGTCTGCCTAGACTCGTCAAACAGAGGTACGTCACGGAGCTGAGGTCACACTCCCTAGCATCCATCAAACCAGAGATATTGCAGGCCCTCTCTTCACTCCTCGACAAGATCCGGGTGTCTGATGACGCAAAGATCTTCCGATCAGCCATCACCACGGAGCCTCACCGTCCTGCCCAGAGACCCAGAAAACTGTGCAGTGCCATCCCCAGGAAGCCCTGCCAGGAAAGGGTCTGTCCCCTCTGCAAGCAGGCCACCCAGAGACACGCTATTTCCTGAGCAACTGTGAGTTCCTCCCAGATAACGATTGGCACTGTGTTGTCAGGGCAAGGCAGATCGTTAACATCATCGAGTCGAACTCAGACGTTGACAATGCCCAGACTAGCAGCGCTCCTGCACATGACCCCGACAACGGATTAACTACACCTGGTGCCGTGGCCTACGGCATCCATACCCGACAGTCACCCTACTTCGGCCACCATGTCGTCCGTGTCACCATTACATTCATTTGGCAGATGCTTTTATCCAAAGCGACGTACAAAAGTGCATTTTCATGATCGTAGACAACTGCTGAACACGGGTTCAGTAAGGTACAATTACTTATTTTGTACAGCTATTTCTAGCTGAGAACAATGAACACTATCCTGGACTAACATCTGCAAAGCCAATTAGGCAGAAGAATAAGCTACAGTATTAGGACAAATACAATTTACCAAGAAGTGCAGGGATGGGGCAACATGTAACAAGTGACAGGAAAAAGGGTATTTTTTTAATTTTTAAAAAATATTTATACAGCGTGATGGTGGTTAGTCTAGGTATAGTCTAAAGAGATGAGTCTTCAGGCCACGGCGGAAGATGGATAGTGAGGGGGAGGTTCGGAGAGGGACGGGGAGTTCGTTCCACCACTGGGGAGCTAAGGTGGAGAAGCTCTGTAATCCCTTTGGGCGGGTGGGAGGGTTTACAAGACTCCCTGCTGCCGCAGAGCGGAGTGGTCGAGCAGGCACATAGAATTGAGTCATGTCCTGCAAGTAGATGGGGGCTGTCCTGGTGGCGGCAGTGTAGGCAAGGGTCAGGGCTTTGAATCGGATCCTGGCAGGGACCGGTAGCCAGTGAAGTGATCGCAGCAGAGGAGTGACGTGGGAGAATTTGGGGAGGTTGTAGATGAGTCGGGCAGCGGCATTCTGAATCATCTGTAGTGGCTGTATGGCACAAGCTGGCAGGTTTGCAAGGAGAGAGTTGCAGTAATCAAGGCGAGAGGTCACCGTAGCCTGGACGAGCAGCTGGGTGGAGTGCGTCGTCAGGTATGGTCGAATCCTCCTGATGTTGTACAGGAGGATCTGCAGGACCGTGATGTTGCCTTGATGTGCTCCTTGAGGTCCAGTTGGTCATCCAGGACCACCCCCAAGCTCTTGGCAGAGTGAGAGGCAGTCACTGTGGTGCCATCAACCGTGATTGAGAGTTCACGAAGCAAGGAGGTCTTGTACGGGAAGAAGAGCAGCTCAGTTTTGTTGAGGTTGAGCTTCAGATGGTGGCTGGCCATCCAGGTGGAGATGTCAGCCAGGCAGGAAGAGATCTTATCATTGACCTGTGTGGCCGAGGGGGGGAAAGAAAAGAAGAGTTGTGTGTCATCTGCATAACAATGATAGGAAAAGCCATGTGAATTAATGACTGAACCAAGAGATCTGGTGTATAAGGAGAACAGCAGAGGACCCAGTACAGATCCCTGGGGCACTCCCGTAACAAGTGGATGAGAAGCAGAGGCAGACCCCTTCCAAGTGACCTGGTAGGTCCTATCTGCAAGATAGGAAGCGAACCAAGACAGGGCAGTCCCGGCAATTCCCATCCCAGCCAAGCTGGAGAGGAGTATTTTATGGTTGACCGTGTCAAAAGCTGCAGACAGGTCAAGAAGGATCAGGACAGAGGAGAGGCGTGAGGCTCTTGCAGTGGCAAGTGCCTCCGTCACAGCTAGGAGCGCAGTCTCTGTTGAGTGCCCGGATCGGAAGCCAGACTGGTCAGGGTCTAGCAGGTTGTTCTGATGGAGAAAAGAGGTTAATTGTTTAAGAACTGCTCGTTCAAGGGTTTTGGACAGAAAGGGTAGAAGGGATACGGGTCGATAATTTGTTACATCGGAGGGGTCTAAGGTGGGTTTTTTGAGTAGTGGGGTAACACGAGCCATCTTAAAATCAGAGGGAACATGACCAGAGGAGAGAGAGGAATTAACAATGGAAGACAGATAGGGAAGGAGCTTGCTGGAGATGGATTGGAGAACTTTAGATGGGATGGGGTCAAGTGGACAGGTGGTTGCGCGATGAGAGGTGATGAGTTGTAATACATCAGAGTCCTCCAGCATTTCAAAGGAGGTCAGTGTGGCTGTGGGTTTGTCCCGGGGGGTTGGGGGGCTCACTGGATGGGCGAAGGAGTTCCGGATTGTAGCCACCTTTCCTTCAAAGGCGGCCAGAAAGTCATCAGCAGAGAGAGAAGAGGGAGGTGGGGATGGAGGAGGAATGAGGAGGGAAGAGAAGGTGGAGAATAGTTTACGTGGATTAGAGACACATGCACTGATCTTGGATTGGAAAGAGGCTTTCGCAGACGTGAGGGCAGATGTGAAAGTCGCCAGCAGGGTATGGTATGCGGTCAGGTCATCAGAGGATCGGGATTTTCTCCACTTCCTCTCTGCAGCCCGCAGTGATGTTCTGCTGGAGCGTAGTGACGCACCGACACGACAGCGCGACAGGCAACATGATATGCCTCTCCACTGCAAAGCACCTTGGGTCCCCCATCACGTCCAGTGCCCAGTCGGTCCATCAAGCTGACGGATCCTCACAGCTGCTAGTTGTTGGTGAGACCCGAATCTCCTTCTCCCGGAGCGACAGAGTCTTTAAATTTGAGGGCCTCGTCATGGAAAACATGGACGTCGACATCCTCGCCAGCACGCCATATATGGAATCCAACGATATCGCAGTGCGCCCCACCAGGTGAGAGGTCATCCTCGGAGACGTTACAACTTACAAGTATGGAGCATCCGTGTCTAGTGATACCAGCACAACCGCACGGCTGGCGTTCGTACTTTGTGCCCTCACCCACTCATTGACTGTCTGGCCTGGTGGGTTCCTGTAGATGCAGCTGCCAGATGATGCTACAGCAGATGCAGAATATGCCATCGAGCCTTGGGCTGACTCTGTAATAACACGTAGGCTCAAACCTTTGCAGGTGTGGCCCCAGCCTAGCATTGTCTCAAGCGTGGCCGGCAAGATTTGCATCCCCAACCTGTCTGCTGAGCCCCGGAAGCTGAAGCGCAATGATCACTTCTGCCAGGTGACACCCATCTTTGTGCCCAAGGACAGCCCCGCCTGCGAACCAGCACCACATCCATTGAAGCCTCCAGCCGATGACCACACTGCAGCAGTTCAGATCTACCCTGACAACCTCCTGCTTCAACAGATTGTTTCCCAGTTTAGATCCCTGCTCAGAGAGTTTGGCACAGTATTCAACTCAAACATCAAAGGCTACAATGGTGCCACTGGCCCCTTCGCAGCGAAGGTCAATATCGACCCCGTCGAACCACCACAGCGTAAAGGGCACCTACCTCTCTATGCCCGTGGCAAGCTTGTGGTGCTCCAGGTCAAGTTCGACTAACTGGAGGACCTTGGCGTGTTCAGATGCCCGGAGGATGTCAACGTGGCGGTGGAGTATCTTAATCCCTCCTTCCTCGTAAAAAAACCCAACGGAGGAACCCGCCTCATCACAGCATTCGCTGACGTTTGCTGCTACAGCAAGCCCCAGCTCTCATTGTTGCCTGATGTAGATTCGACCCTGCGGCTCATCGCACGCTGGAGGCACATCATCGTCACAGATTTGACCAGTGCTTTTTACCAGATACCCCTAGCATGTGAGTCCATGAAGTATTGTGGAGTCGCAACCCCCTTCAAAGGCGTCCGAGTTTACATGCGATCCGCGATGGGCATGCTGGGCTTGGAGACCGCACTGGAGGAGCTGATGTGCTGTGTGCTCGGTGACCTGCTACAGGATGGCATCGTGGCAAAGCTGGCAGATGACCTGTACTGGAGCTGCTCCACAACTGGAGGAGGGTCCTTCAGGAACTCTCCAGGTGCGACCTCCGCCTGTCGGCCTCCAAAACAATCATTAACCCCATGTCCACTCCCACTGCCAGTGTGTTGACCATGCTGCGCTGCCCCCGAGACAGTCGGGCAAATGAGGTCGTTCATCGGCGCATATAAGGTGCTCTCCTGTGTCCTCCCAAGATGCTCTTCTTACCTCTCCCCACTCAATACCACCACTACCAGACGTCAGTCCTCAGAGCCAATTGCATAGACCGACAACCTCCGACAGTCCTTCCAGAGTGCACAACATGCACTGTCATCCGCCCGCACCCTCACGTTACCCAAGCCTTCAGACCAACTGTGGATCGTAACAGATAGTGCGGTTAAAGAACCTGATTTGGGTGCCACCTTGTACGTGACTCGTGAGGGCAAGCTGCTCCTGGCCGGCTTCTTCAGTGCCAAGCTGCAGGGATCTCAAGTGACCTGGCTTCCGTGCAAAGTGGAGGCGCTCTCCATTGCAGCTGCCACTAAGCACTTCAGCCCCTACATCATTCAATGTAAGAAGAGCGCGTGGGTCCTCACTGACAGCAAGCCCTGCGTCCAAGCGTACAAGAAGCTCTGTCGTGGAGAGTTCTTGGCTAGCCCACGAGTCTCGACGTTCCTATCCACTGTCAGCCGGTACCAAGCCTCCATCAGACACATCGCTGACTCTGCCATCCTCCTGTCCGATTTCGCCAGCCGCAATGCCCCACTGTGTGAAGATGAGAGGTATCAGGTTTGCTCCTTCATCAGTCGCACAACAGACTCTCTGGTGTGTCAGACCTCAGTGCAGGATATACTGGATGGGTCCGTGTGCCTGCCCTTCACAAGTTGTCTTGCTTGGCTAGCCATACAATCTGAGTGCCCTGACCTTCGCCGCATGCATACCCATCTCATTCAGGGCACGAGGCCATCCAAGAAGCTCACCAACATCAAGGACGTAAAAAGGTATCTCAACATGGCACCGTAGCAGCCGACGGCCTACTTGTAGTCAGGTGTGATGAGCCCCTCTCCACATCTCATGAGTGCATCATCGTCCCACGACAAGTCTTGGACAGTCTGCTGACAGCACTACACATCCAGCAGGGCCACCCCATATGTCACCAACTCAGGTCAGTTGCCAGGCGGTACCTATACGCGCTGGACTTGGACAAGGCCACTGAGCGCGTCTCTGGCGGATGCCACTCTTGTGTCGCGCTGCTCCACACACCAGGCACCAGAGTGGAGCAGTCCACCTTTCTACCCCTTGACGATCGAGCCGGGCTGGGCCAAAAATGTCAAAAAAAACCCTGTAGCAGAGAGGGCTATCCAAGAACTGGAAGGCAAGCTACTGCGGTTAGACCCATTGGGTGGCGTGGTTACCCCCCTCACCCTTGCGGTCGCCACGGCGGCAGTGAACTCCCGCGTCTGCTCACACGGGTTGTCAGCCATGGAGATGTGGACCCAGTGGGATCTACGCCAGCTGTGGTTCTCGACCCGCCCATGGAGTCATCTTGGTCACCTGGCCCTCCTGTTGCCCCCACCTGTGGGAGCACAGACCCTGATGGCATTGGCGACCTGCAGCTCACACTGCCTGTTTCGGCTAAGGCCGCCCCTGCAGCCTGTGAGGGACCTCGTCGGTTATCACGCTGCCAGCACACCCGTTTGCCTCAAGGACTATGTGGTGGGACTTTAGCCATGCATTGTTGTTGATGCAGTATAGTTTAGTGTCATGTAGTATTGTGTACGCTGCCTGTTCTCATTTTGATAGAAAAAAAAGAAAAAAGGAAGAGTTGCGCCAGTATCGACCAGCGGTACGTGGTCACGTGCATGTTATCACGTTAGTTCACGTGATACCACATGATTGTCTGTCTATATCCCCCCTGTGCTCAGGGTGTTTCCGTGTGTGTCAAGTAAGCCTCGTAAAGCCTGGTTGTATTGCAGCTCCTGTCTCGGCTCGTCTTTATAAGTTCAGTCTCTACTGGCAGTAGCATAAGGCAGGCGTGACCGAATGGACTGGTTATACATCAGAGCATCAGTGCATCAGAGCTCGGAAGCAGCAAAGAGATCGCTGATGATTTTGTACAATATAACTTTTCAATGGGACTGGTGTTGGGTTTCCAATGGATCACTGTGCCAGCCTGTTATAGTTTGAATTGAGCCGCCATGTGTCTCAACAGTTGATTTTGATTTGTATGAGCAAAGCAGTAAAATATCATAAAGTTTTGGATAAGGATAACCATAATAAACATGTGTTTCTTACAGTGAAAGCACTAGATTTAAGATTCAAAAGTAAAAATAGGGTGTGTAAAAAGGCTTAAAAACAAGTAAGACTTTAAAAAGACAAATAATTTATTTTAAAAACACCAGCAGTACAAACGATCGTTGTGGCTCACCTTCTCCCCCTCCGCCCCTACTGACAGTCCTTAAATAGCTTGAGCCAATCAATTGCACTTGGTTTCAAATCGCCTCAAATTAACAAAATTACATTCAATTAAACAAATTAAATCCATTAGACAATACAAGCAATTAAATAACAGGCTAGTGAAGGGTCACTCCTTCACATTTCCTCCCCCTTCTCCAGTCTTGCATAACGGTTTGCAAGACCAGAGGCAGGTGCTTCCAAAGCAGTATAATTTAAAACATTGCATTCCACTGAGAATAGTCCATAAGGAAAAATCACTGGGTAGCTCCTCTCCCAGATTGTCGAGGATAGCCCCCCGATTAGGGACACCTGGTAGCTCCTCCCTCTGGCATCAATCATTCTGCAGGGCCAGGACACCACCTCCCAACGGGCTATGGGCTCCTCATACTGGTTTGCAGAGTTGCTGTCCCACAGTGCTCCAGACCATTACCCGTTCCGACAGAGTCAGCCACAGCTCCCCACCCAATCAAGGGGTTCACCCGCTGCTCCCCTTTCTGGGACCCGCTGCTCTGTCTGGGGTCTACCCGGTCCATCTTCAGCCCCACCTGGATCCTCACTCGGAACACCTCGATGTGAAATGCAGCGCCCTGCTTCTCGGCCGGTGCTGGTCCACAAAACACCTTCCCAAGTCCAATAAAAACTCAGTATAAACTTTTTTTTTAAAGCCTATTAAAAGTGGGTCACCCCACAGGGATAGGGCTAAATCCCACTTCTGACACCAAATGTAAAAAGGCTTAAAATCAACTGAGAAAATTAAGACTTGGAAAAGACAAATAATTTATTTTAAACACACCAGCAGTACAAATGATCGTTGTGGCTCACCTTCTCCCCCTCTGCCCCTACTGACAGTCCTTAAATAGCTTGAGCTAATCAATTGCACCTGGTTTCAATCACCTCAAATTAACTAATTTCATTCAATTAAACAATTAAATTAAATCAATTAAACAATAAATACAATCAATTAAATAATTAACAGGCTAGTGAAGGGCAACTCCTTCACACTCCATCCTCCTGTCCTCCCTGGCAGCAACAGGGATCTGCGGCACAGCCCTTGACTGATTGAGTCCTATCGCTCCGATCGCTCCTTCCAGGTTGCCTGGGCTGGTAGAATATCGCCGCCCTGCCCCCTCGCCACGGGAGTTTCCCAGGGCTCAGTCCTCGCTCCTCTGTCCCCTTCTCTTCTCCTTATACACCAGATCCCTTGGCCCTGTGATCTCTGCCCATGGCTTGTCTTATCACTGCTATGCTGACGACACACAACTCTTTCTCTCCTTCTCCCCATCGGACACACATCTCCGCCTGACTGAGGGACATCCAGAGCTGGATGGAGTCACCACCTGAAGCTCAACCCGGGTAAGACGGAGCTAATCTTCATTCCTGCTCTAACCTCTCCCCTCCTTGATTTTTCCATTTCCTTAGGGGACACCTTAGTGATGTCATCACCCTGTGCCAAGAATCTTGAAATGGTGATGGACAACAGGCTGTCCCTCTCCAAGAACATTGCAGCGGTAAGCCGGACGTGCAGATTCTTCCTGTAAAACATCCGGAGAATCCGCCCCTTTCTCACCACCTACTCAACCCAGCTCCTAGTCCAAGCAATGGTACTATCCCGCCTGGACTACTGCAATTCTCTTCTGGCTGGCCTTCCGGCATCTGACATCAGACCCCTGCAACTCATTCAGAATGCTGCAGCTCGTCTGGTCTTCAACCTTCCCAGACACTCCCACATCAACCCCCTGCTCACTACCCTCCACTGGCTGCCTGTTATGGCTCGCATCAAATTCAAAACATTAGTCCTAGCATACCAGGCAGTCAAGGGATCAGCCCCAGCATATCTTCACAAGATCTTCAAACCCTACATGCCAGCCAGACCCCTCCGTTCCGCTACCTCAGGACGCCTGGCACCTCCTCCTCTTCGCACTTGTGCTTCCTGGTCACGTGTCCTGTCTGTTTAGGCTCCACGATGGTGGAATGACCTTCCCGTGGAAGTCAGAACAGCTGAGACCCTGACCACCTTCAAACGACGACTGAAGACTCACCTCTTCAGGCTGCACCTCTCCCCATCCCTCCCTACCTCCCTGTAGTCTCTAATTCAGTGGTGTCAAACTCGTGGCATGGAGGGCCGTGTGTATGCAGGTTTTCATTCCAACCAATTAATGCTGCCTTAATTGAGTCCAATTACTCATTCAGCCATATGCGTTTAACTGCATTGAAGCACAGAATATAAGAAAAATTTTATTTAGACAATGCGGGTCACCATAGACGTCGGGTCACCATTGTGCACAAACCTGCATCCCTAATTCAGCAAATAATTTAACTAATTATATAATCAAGATCTGAGGCTGGAATGAAAACCTGCATACACACGGCCCTCCATGGCACGAGTTTGACACCACTGCTCTAATTGGCTATGTAATCTTAGGGTTGTAGCTAGGTAAGCTGTTTGTCATATACCCCTTTCACACAGAAGAAAAAAGGAGTTTTCGAGATGGCTTCCATAACGTACTTACGTCTTTGTGAACACGTTGCGACGGCTTTTAAAATACCGAATCGAAAATGCCTCTCCTGGTGTTTTCGAGGCGCCTCGACTACTGCATTTCTCCTGTTGGAACGGAAAGCAGCATCAACGACTGCTTTCTGGGCGGCGTTCGAATTACATTACAGATCTGCGTTCACGCGCACCTATCTCTCAACCGAAAAAATGGCATACAGAGGAAATACCTGGACCCGTTGAGAACGCGAAAACTAATAACATAAAAAATGCGACCACTTGCACTTCAAAATGTAACATGTTTGATTGTTTTGCCGGAAATTACAAGAAGATTGCAACGAAAATAAATAACAAGTAACGTTATAGCTTTGGGCCTACATAAAGTGTGTTACTATGGTAACGGAATGTAAACAATTAATTCACGAGAGTAGAGTTTTACTGTGTGTGAAAGAAGACGGCTCGAATACCGCATTACAAATTCTGTGGGAAAGGGAACCTGTTACCGCATCAGGGGCGGCTCAGATGCGGTATTAGCTGCGTGAAAGGGGTATTAGTTGACTAGTTATTGCACTTGTGCCTAGCCTACTCAACTACTGCTTGTTTTATTTGCATAGACTGCGTGCTGTTTTTGTTGTGTTAATCAGATTAACCCAGGGTCCAAGTTAAATTTCGCGGTCGTTCCCTGCACTTGGAACTGTAGCCTACTTCCCTCTAGGGTTTTCAACACACTTGTTCCTGGTTTTGGTTATACACTTTGTTGTACGTCGCTCTGGATAAGAGCGTCTGCCAATAAATGCCTGTAATGTAATATTTTTGATTTTGGAAATAGCTTACTATGGATAAGAAATAGGCCTAGGTTGTGGTGATTTTTTAAAAATGATCTCCATATCATAGCAATCTTGGAGATTATGTATTTTTTGTCCTCTTGGTGTCCAGTGGTCCCGTTAACGAAGAATTCTGTCTTAAATGAGCCAAAATACGGGGAAAAATACACTGCATTCTATAAATGCAGTACTGAGGTTTTTTTGATGATTAGACAACGGGCGATGATTCGGACTTGAACCACAACAAAATGATTACTCTTGTTTCTGCCAATCATCATTTGGTGTCTGACATGTGTGTTGTTTATTGATCATAATAGCCTATTTATTTACACAGCCGTTGGTAGCATTGCGACATTCAAAGAGAAAGAGCTTAATTTAAATGAAAAGAGGAAAACGACATGTCACGCTCTAGCTTGCTCAACATGAGTACATTCAAACTAATTTTAAAAACTGTATAATCAGCCTGCGTGGTTAAAAAAAAAAAAAAAGTTTTGATCAGAATACTAAAACATTATTTGTAGCTTATTAGCCTGTTCCATACGGCTAATTTCGCTATTTCATGGAATGCCCTCATTTTAGATGTGCCGTGCAGTACAGAAATATTTGGACAGTGACACCATTTTTGTTGTGAGACAACAGCAGACTCCAAATGCAAATTCCACGCCTAGAATTTCTAGACCTTTTGTTAGCACTTAAACATTATATTCATTGTTTCATTTCAAATCCAATGTGCTGGAGTAGAGTCAACCGACAAAAATAGTCACTGTCCTTACGGACTCCATAAAAATAAAACAATTTATTTCAAGCCGTAATTCGTTCAGTTTTGTTTGATTACAACATAAGAAAATTCATGAATGTCCTGTAATGCCAGACACACAAAACTGAAAAATGTCCCGCTCCCCCAAATTAATGACCCTGTAGGAAAAACCAACAGTGCTGTATTAGGACATCGCATGAAGGGAACTAAGGCAACCCTTAAATTATTCAAAGAAACACGTCTGAATGATGTATCCTATCTAAGAGCATTTTTTACCCCTTTATCCATTTACGCCATATGACTGTTGCTGTCGTATATAACCATTTGTTTAGTGGAAATTCTGTTCTTTGACCATTCGATACGCGTCTGTCTGTTTTGCTTGTTTTCAGTGCACGCGTTTTACAGTCTCCGGTACAAACCAACAATGTGACTAAATAGTTCCACTGAGGACGTCACTTGACGTTCGGCTTAGATTTCTATAGTAAGATACATTTGATCTTAACCCAAAAATCACTGCAGTGAAAAATGATGAAGAAAAAAAATCACACATTGCGTGTAGAATGGAGACCACGTTTACTACAAAAGCCTGACATATCGCCTGATATATTTGGGCGTGCTGTGGTTTTCGTTTCTTCATAAGACTATAGATGTTAGTCCATGGAGCTGCACTGGCAGAACTATAAATCCCAGCTTCCATTTCTATCTGTCGAATCAGAGGAAACCCGTTTGTTTTGGTCTGGCGTGAGTGGTCAATTCCAACAACACCCACAACACGCCCACATTTAAAAATTCATTGAATCAGTGAATTGCTACAAATGCAGTTGTGGTGCCGCGTTAAGCAAGGCGATTGGAGGAACAACATCAAAAATGGCACATTAGCTGACAGTGATATATTACAATCACAATAATAGCCAGATAGCTGTATACCAGCAATGAACATTCTGGATAATTTCGCTTTAAACGTACTGCCAATCCAGCCACGCACACCCATCCGTGCACAGATCGGCAAATTTTAGCTCGCTAGTTACTAGACCAAGTTGACTACTTACTGCTTCGAATTTTTTTCGTTTTCTTAGGTAGTCTAACGTTAGCGCAAGTTGGTAACGTTGACTAGATTAACGAGCAAATAATATTCTTCGCTAACATAATTCTTTGCTAATATGGATGTGCATATAAAACATTCGAGAAAAATGTAAAAAGTAAGAGCCAACCAAATCAGCAAGCTAATACACTAGAACTGAAAGCGTTACAGTTCGCCCACATCCTTGACGTAGTAGACAGCACTCACTTTCCGTCCCTGACTCCCTGACTGCTGCATTGTATATATACATGGAGAGTACAAAAAAATCTTATGTAACCAAGGGAACCAGTGTCTCGCGGGACTTTTCATGTGTATTCTCGCGAGAAGTGAACCGCAGCGCCCCCCTCCTCATTCTTATGCGGAGAGGAAAAAGGAGGGGAGAAGCCTCCATAGCAAGCTATGGCTGAATTATAAATAATTATTAATATCGAACCAAAATAATTATTTTAAATACAAAAACGGAAGCTCATTGGAACCAAGATTAAGGACCTGAGTAACGTCGCATTAACTCGCTGGCTACTCGACACCTATCGGATAGGAGGTGAAATGGAGGGATAATTCCAAAGAAAAGAAAAAGCGGCCTATTTTGTTTCCGATATCCAGGAGCCGCTGCTGCAGACTCGCGGTCGCAGTAAACATCTATCTGCGTTTCTGTCGTTTGCTTTATTTGCTAACTGGTTTAACAGGTCCTTGCGTTGATTTATTGTTTGTCTGCGTTTGATCTAGAAGCTAGCTAGCTAGCTGTTTAGCTAGCAAGCTTTGAAAGTAACGAAGTAGGAGGGGATTGTGTGGAGCGGCCTGTTTTGTTTTTGCAACGACACCGCCATGAGAAACGGCGGACAATAAACATTTTTTTCCATCTTAATATTTTTTTCGAAAGTCCCTTAATGCTTTGGATCGGAGCATTATCCGGGGGAGGAAGAAGTGGTATTACTTCGGAAGAAAACATTGAAATCAAAGAGGAGCAAGAAAACGAGAACGACTGGGATCTAAGGGCTCGGTTTGAATTCTGGTACAGCCTGCGTACTACCAGCTAGCTAGTAGTAATTGGAAGCCAGCTTTGACTCGACAGTAATAGAGCGCCACTAGCGTTTTGTTGTTGAATTATAGCTCAAAATAGGAGTAGCTGGTGCGGCTGTTATGGAAGACAAGTGATCTGTTTTGCGGGGAAAATACAATTGGAATATTTTTTCTCTTTGTATGTCATTATTATTTTTTAATTATATTCAAGTTAAAGACGTTCATTTGATGATGATGCTGGTTTGGGCGTATTTCGTGCCATGGAAGAGGGGAAAGCGCTGAGGCTAACTGATGATGACACGCTGTTTTACGTTTTGTTCCTAAAACAGACTATTTTGTGCGTGTAGTGACAGCTTGAGTTAAAAGTGCCACTTTGCATCGTCCATTACAGTTGGGATATATCATCGAACCACCCATCTATGTTTTATCCCCAGAACTGACACTGCCACAATAAATTTTATACATCCATGCTCACTGCAAGAGTAGCGAGCTCCTCGCCCTCCTTGGAGACTAGGGTCGACGAAGTAGCGAACCAGGTCTACCACATGACCAACATTCGGCCGAATTAAAGGAAATCATCTCCTGGGTCAAACGGCGGATCTGTAGCGTGTCTTCAATTTTCTAGAACTGGATCTATCTGGTGTGAAGCTGCTGAAATGAACCCGGTGAATGCCACCGCTCTCTACGTGTCAGCTTGTCGTTCGGTGCTGCAGTGTGATCCGCGGGACCCTCAGTCCTTTGCCGAGCTTTGTAAGCTCCTGCCGTTTTTCAGGCAGTCCCTCTCATGCCTCGTTTGCGGTGAGTTAAAAAAAAAATTTAAATATTGTCGTTTCGGTGGTTGTGTGTCGTTGGTTTCACTAGTATTAGCCAATATGGCATATTGCGTTAGTCAACAATCAACCAAGGTATAGACGGTTTCATCGGTGGCACGCGCGTTGCCAAGGTTATGCGCTTGGCCCTAAGTTAACTTCCGGTCTGTGTTTGTTTATTATTGGGTTTGTGTTTACTGGCTAATATGGCACCGATTACAAATGGAGTGAAAGTTAAACTGATGAACAGACTGATGTTGGGCTCAGGTTGTTGTGCTGTGGGGTGCAACCTGACCTCAGGAACAAACTATATTTCGAAAATTAATAAAAATACATAATTTAACTTTGTAACCTCACTAGGAAATTGTGAAACGAATTGATGAATCCCTGCGATTTTCATAGCTGGTGCTTGCCCGTTGTTACTTCGTACTTTTGAGAAATAACTGGACATCGTTACCTATTAAAATGTAAGTCCTGTAAAAATACACATAATAAACTGTATTTTAAAAAATCAACTTCATACATACACATTTAGTAATACTAATACAGCTTTATTTACTATATCAACTTAAGACAATGAATTATGTCATCGCGACCCATTAAAGTCAATGGCGCAGACTTTGCTTCATAATTTCAAACTGCTTTCCTAACGGCTATTTTGCGTCCTGCGACTTAGGTTACAACAGTGAATATGTACGGATTCCTAGACGTGCTGATGAGAGACCACCCTTTCTCATATTAACCTCCAATATGCAAGACAGGATACTAGCAAATTTATGTCAAGTTCCATTCATTTATATGGGGTGGTCGATACACGTCCCCTTAGCAACCAAATTCTAGCGCTGGACCACGTCTGACTTATTTGCTGGCACACAAAAAACGTGAAAGTACTGAAAAAATAACCACAGGAGGATAACAAGGATATTTTTCCTACATAACTAGGTACAGGTTGTTACCGATATTTCGCCTATTTCATATATAGTTGCGAATCAGTTTACGCTTTCCTGTCTGTCGGACGAAGGTGGTCGAATAGGTGCTCTCACTCTAGCACTTTGTTTCAGGTAACAAACTCATAATAAGCGATAACTAAGCTGACCAGTAACACGCCTGAAATAGTTATGAATTAGCTAACTAAATTGATTGTAGCTTAATTAATTCATTCTAGTTAGCTAGCCAACTAGCTAGCTAGCTAAACGTAGCTAACATTTTATAAATTATGCACAGTAACGTTAGCTCAATGCTAGTAGTTCATACGCTTTAGCTACGTTTTTTACTAAGGTTATGATACCTGTTTCCAATGACTTGACAGCGTTACATTGCCTGATCATTTTTGTTGTGGTAACCTAGCAAGATGACCCAAACTATAAGAGCCACGATGTTTTCCCATCAATACATGCTATACAAATAAATAACCTACAGTAATTGCATTGGCTACACATGCTGCCCACTAGCCCCAGTTTGTGCTTCTAATCATCGTTTTTAAGCAATATCATAGAAAGAGTGCACTTTTTATACAGGAATGAATGTGCATGTAACCCAGAACAGTTATGGATTATGTAAGGAATGTATGATGCTCAGCAAGGTGCAATACTGTGAACAGTTATCTGTCACTTGATTTTCTGGTAATGTAACATTATCGCATTTCAGTTTGGCCAAGTAACGGTTCTTTTCTTCGACTGGTAACCCCAAATAATACGGGCTAGACATAGTTTTAACTAGCTAGCTAACGTAATTTACTTGTTATTTACTTTGCTTGTTATCAGAAATAGTCTAGAGGGACTCTGTTGTTATTGATTGTTTGCGGAAGTCTGCCGGAAGTCAAGTTAGGGCCAGAACAACGCACATGCGCAGTAACGTTTGTTTATGTTGTTACCGTTGAAACCGTATATAGTGGTCTGGTTGGTTATGAATGAGAGGGAATGTAAATACACCAAAGCTGATTTGGTTGTCATAGTGTTTCTGTCAGATTACCGAATGTGGGGTGGATTTGCTGCCGGGAACATGAATAATGACGCCACTCACACGAAAAACGCCACCCAAGGACCTAAAATCAGATTGCTAACGTTAGAGGTTTGGAAACCCTGTCAAGCACGCTAGACTTTTAAGTGTTGTTTATTTTTGTTAATTTCCTAACGTTAGGAAATTATTACCTGCTTAGTTACTCATAGTTGCAACGCGGTGCGCTCTAACGTTATGCTAAACAAAATCGTCGTGAATAAGGTAGTCTCGTTGTGATATAAAAGTTAGCCAGCGAGTTAAACTTGATCGACTGTTAAGTGATGTCGCTTACTTTTCCAATTAACATATTCATACCTGGAGTAGTCTATTGTGAATGTAGTTTTTAATTGTTGGAGGTTTGCAGTTCCACTAAATAAAGTTTAGAGTGAAGATTCGGTAAGATTGAGCAATATAGATTTACAGAGATTACAATTTTTTTTCTTGCAAGCCATATTCACATTACCCATTAATTACCTATAAATAACTGATTGCATTTTATATACTATCTCTCTCTCTCTCTCTCTCTCTCTATATATATATATATATATATATATAAGTTCCCCCAACTGCAAGGTTTAAATCACGTGTGGTTTTACTTAAGTGCATTGCTATCTCACGGAAGCTTTTATGTTCTCCCACGATGTAACTTGCATGCCTGCTTTTTGCCGATGTGCGCGTGTATGTGTAACGTGTCTGTGCGGTTTTTATACAGAAGCGACACTAGTGAGCGATCTAATCTTCCCCCTTTCCCGCAGTTTTATGGTTGCGCTTTAAGGGCACGTGACATCACGTTCCTAATTCGGCGTTTCTGTTGTTTATCTTATAGCGTTTATGCGATCTTAAACATTACGGCCTTCCCGTATGGCGAATGGCTTGCACATATCTAATGTATTTTGGGAGAAAGAATAAAAATTATTTTTTATGTGAGCCGGGACAGGAGCTTGGCTTCCCTAAATTAACATAGGGTAATTTCAAAGCGATTTAGAAATGCAACCTTGCCTCGACCACTAACGTTAACTGTCAAACCCAATGTCAGTAATGTTAGCTGGCTACTAATTAACCACATAGTTAGTTACGTGTCCGTAGTTCACTATTTTACGTGAGTGTAATGTGTGAATGTTGCTTGCAATGTGTTTTGTTGTCTGGCTATAGCTGCTTTTGTACGATTTCTTTTAGCTGTATATTTTCATCGCCATCGAAATTTAGCGTCGTCTATGTAGCAACAGTAGCTCGCTGAGGTGGTTATCTCATGAGCTTTGCACAAGCAGTTTTTTGCCCAGGGTCTCCAAGGAAACCCGAGTCACGAGACCGTACTCTCCAGTCTGCAGCAAACAAGAGCTCGTCAGCCACATACCCTACCAACCGGCGTTGCTAAGGAAGCCTGACTGAAGAAAAGGCTTGCATTTGTGGTTGTCTGGGCGTTAGCTTAGTTTTATCTGACCATATGGAGCGTATTCATTACTTTTCATTTGATATACACCTGTGCATTATTTATAAGTTTCTTCTTGTTGGCTATGTGGGCAGTGACAGTGCTTCATGTTGTTTAGAATATGCAGAAAAATTGTTGCATTATTCAACATCACTGGAATTAAATATACTACTTAAATAAGTAAATACGCACATAATTCAATTTTTATATTAGTAAAATTCTATTTTTATATTGCCACAATTGCACATTAGCAGTGAATAATTAATTATAATATGCAACATTTTAATTTTCTTGTTTTCTTTGTCGGTTTAGGGAATCTGCTGCAAGATCCTATAGCTCCTACTAACTCCTCTTGCCAGCACTATGTTTGCAAAGCCTGCAAGGGAAAGAAGATGATGATGAAGCCATCGTGCAGCTGGTGTAAGGACTATGAGCAGTTTGAGGAAAATAAGCAGCTCTGCATCCTGGTGGAATGTTACAGGAAGCTGTGCGAGTACATCACAGAGTCCCCCCTGGCCCAGCAGATTGCCAGTGTTGTTGGTGGCTCTTCGGACATTTTGGCAATGCTGAGAGAGGGCCTGTCTTTGACTGAGATGAAACCCGAGGAGCCCCAAGTCTGCCTGTCGCTCGACCTGTCACATTCCCCTACTCCCTCCACCTCAGAGGAGCCCAGCGTGGCCCAGCTGGAGACCCCCCCTGAGCTCCCAGAGGCCCCCCTGACCCCACCCAGCATCAATGGGCTGCACGACTGCAACGGCCTGACCACGGTGGACGAGCTGGCAGCCAGCTTGCCCTCCCCGGGGACGGCCGCATCCGTAGCCATAGACGTGTGTGGCACGGTGGCGGTGGTGGAGGAGGAGGAGGAGGAGGGGCTGAAGGCGGAGGGTTTCACGCGCGAGATGCCGGTCTGCGAGGCGGTGGCGGCGGGAGACCTGTGCACGGACGGTATCCACATATGCAGCTTTAGCGAGGATATTAAGCACGGGAGCGATCCTCTGCTGCTCAGCGTGGAGGAGGTGCTTCGAAGCCTCGAACCCGACCCCGACCCGGACCCTCCGGCCGAGGACCTGCCTGACGTCCTGCCCCCCTCTTCCTTGCAGGCCTCTGGGACCCTCAACGGGCCTTTTCCCGAGGCCCATCGACAGCCTTCCCTCCCCCTGGACTCCGGGGCTTTTGCTCCTTGTCATCCGCAGCCCCCCTCCTCTGGGATCTCCTGCTCCGCCGCCACGCCCAGGGCAGCGCGGCCCAACAGGAAGCGCTCGCGGTCAGAGAGCGACAGTGAGAAGATCCAGCCCTTGCCCATCTCCACCATCATCCGGGGCCCTCCCCTCGCCACGGCGCCCATCGCAGTCAAGCGGGAGCCCAAGGTCCTGGTACAGGCTGCAGCCACGGTTCCCAATGGCGGGGCGCCTAAGGTCACCAAAACCCTGCTGGTGTCCAGCAAAGGCATTAAGAAGACCCCTGACCACGGGGCCAAAAAGGCGTACAACAAGGCCAAGCAGGGGGTCCCCAAGTCCAAGGACAAGATCAAAGAGAGGACTCCCAACAATAGCTTGATTCCAGGGAGCCCCACTAAAGTGGTCTACAAGAAGCCCCAGGAGAAGAAGGGCTGTAAGTGCGGCCGGGCCACCCAAAACCCAAGTGTTCTTACGTGCCGTGGCCAGCGGTGCCCGTGCTACTCCAACCGCAAGGCCTGCCTGGACTGCATCTGCCGGGGCTGCCAGAACTCCTACATGGCCAATGGCGAGAAGAAGCTGGAGGCCTTCGCGGTCCCGGAGAAGGCCCTGGAGCAGACCCGGCTCACTCTGGGTATTAACGTCACCAGTATCGCCGTGCGGAACGCGGGCACCAGCGCCAGCGTCCTCAACGTCACGGCTGGTTCCCCCGTCACCTCGTTCCTGGCTGCCAGCCCTCATGACGACAAGAGCTTTGACGAAACTCTTGACATGAGGTTTGACTGCTGAGCCATGTGGACGTAGCGATGTTGCCCTCCCCGTTTTCCCCTACTGCCCTGTATACATTTTCTGTGAGATCGAAGAGGGGAGGGGAAAGGGGCTGAGTTAAACAAGAGTGGGGGGTGTCTACAATATGGCAGCTACTGTGGTTCTGTTCCAGTTCAGATTAGTAGTAAATTAGTAAATTGCCAAAGTTCATGCCTGTGAATCACTTGTATTGTGCATTCTGTCTTAGACACTGCTGCGGGTTTGAAAAGGGGGGAAGAATGTTGCTGTACTTTTTTTAAAAACTACAAGTGGTTTATGCTTCATGATCTTTGGCAAGAGAAACTCGACCTCGTTGTTGTGGGTCATGATATGTGCAGAATCGAATGAACGGTTCAGGTTACAAAAAATAAAAAAAATTTAAAAAATGCAGATGTGTTCAAGAAATGGTACCTGCAATGTCAGTAGAAACTGGTTGTATTTATAATCTTTTTTTTTCTTGTTTTTTTTGTACACAGACTTATCAAATTCCATTTAAAGATACATTTTATGATATATTTTATAAGTTACATTAACAACATTTGCAGTATTTATTGGATGTCATCTAACATAGAGTACTGTCTATAGGGCACCATCAGGATACCATTTCTACAGATGCAAAGAAGAGAGATGCAGTACCTACGGTTTCTGTCTAAATTATGTTGCTGTCCTGTTTGTGCTAGTTTCTGCTGTCTCAGAAAATACATTGTATTTTTTCCCGTGGGGCATTTAAAAACCTGTAATATAAATGTAACATATTTCCACAAAAATGAAAAAGAAAACCTTATTATCATTGTTGATTTTATTCTTACTTTGTTCTCTGCATTTTCATCTTGAATGTATCGGATGATATGTTTTATATGTACTACAGAGCACACACTCAGAAATGGGGGGGGGGAATCTCCCATAGCATGATCCAGTCACAGACACTTTGTTTGATATGCCGGTCAATAAAGCACAGAAATAGTCTGTGGCTTAATTAGAAAGGTGTGCACTGGCTTTATCTGCTCCTCCTGTAGGCAAGTACTCTGGGATTAAGCACTTAACATGATTAATAGGCCAAATAACAACTGAACCGTTTTGGTAACCACGGCAACAACATTACAGACCATTAAAAAGACCCCCTTCTGAGGCTTCTGCGCCTTATGCCACGTTCCCTGCATGATGCTCGTCCATCCTTCACATCTACGGTTTTCTTACATGACACAGCGAAACGGATGACCCTCGCTCCCCCCCAAACACATTTCCTCAGGTTCCCGAGGGTTGGAAGTGCATAATATCAACAGTTGTATCAGCAGAAAATTAGGGGTGTGAGTAGGGGGAGCCCTTTGAATATATATGTTTAAAATGACACCATTGACAAATACCAATCCCTGTTCTTAGGGTGGTAGTGCCAGAAAGGAAATTGTATTTCAGATTTTTGTAAGATGGGGTTTTTTTTTTTTGCATCAGTGCTAAGTGTAACCTTTTTGTAGAGGAGCCGTTTGACTTGGTACACAGAATGCACACAGCCGTACTTCACCCAGTGTACATAACTAAAAGAATGTTCAGGTTTCCTTTGCTATGAGCAATTTGATGGCACTCTTTGGAGATCAGTAGTTTTAACCCAGGGAGACCTCTCACATTGTGACCACACCTGGACCTCATGGACAGAGGTGTGTTTTAGAGCAGGGGTGTCCTATTCGAAAAAGGCCGTTGTGGGTGCAGGTTTTTGTTTTAGCCCAGCACCTAGACACTTGATTCTACTTACCAAGGTCTTGATTGAAGACCACGATCAGTTAAATTGCTAAATCAGGTGTTTTAGTGAGAAGCTAAAACAAAAACTTGTACCCACACCGTCCCTTTTCAGATAAGTTTTGACACCCCTGTTTCATAGTATTGGTCATGATAGATTGACTATTGACTGAATGTCTTCTGCCTGGTCCGGTTGCGATCGCAGACTGAAACGCACCCCCTGGTGGCACATCCTGTGAATGTGGTCAGGTAGTGTTTTTGAAGCCATAGGAAAGTCAATGTGATTTGTGTCGACTACGTAGTTTTCTTCTGTTTTCGGTTGTAAGCTGTTTTTGGTGGGCAAAAATATTTTTGATAACAAGCAAACCATGGGAAAATGCTATGTAGTTTTTATGTTTGTTTTTATTTTATCTTATTTTTTTTAAAACCTTGCACACCTTTTATGTTTTGCCCCACAAATACCTCAGTGACGTTTTGGTTGTAATTTAGACTTTTAAAAAAAGTTTTCATTTGAATTGTGATTCCTGTGTGTTGACCAAAAAGAAACTTAAGAAAAAATTCTAAACAATCCAAATCACAGAATTGGTGATGAAAAGACATTGTTTACTGCTTCACTGTGCTATTAGAGAAGTGGTAGAAACAAGAGTGGTATACATTTCATCAGTTGCAGAGTTGTACTAAAATGGTTTGTGATTCTATTCTTAGGGCTCCAATTGACCTAATATCTAAGGAATTCCTCATATTTTAGAACAGGTAAAGGTAGTCTGCAACTAGTTAAACGGAATTGCTATTTTCTTCATTTGCAAACCATTTTTTTGTTTTGTGGGGGGGGGGGGGGAGCCATGGATTACAGTTGTGATGTTGACAGTTGAAGTTGCTTGAAGAATAAGCTCCCTGTTCTTGCTGGTATATTCACTGCCACAATTTAAAACATGTAATGCAATGATCAATAAATGATAGTTTTCTACTGCTTATGTTGTAGCAATATCAAGCAACGGGGTTCGCCTTTGTCTGGACGAGGTGAGTCTGGGAACAATCTGACAGAACACCAACAGAACCAACTCTGGCTCTACTGAAGCACACACTGTTCAGTTGATGGCTTTGTTTTGAAGCAGGGGTCCCCAACTCGTGCCCAGGATGCCCATAGGTTCTTTTGGTCTTTGTTTTCCCCCTTATGACAGCAAACCATTTTGATAGCATAAGCCAGGTGATGCAAGTTCAATGTGGAGAACTACTTTCATTGATCAGTTACAGTACAGGCCAAAAGTATAAGGCCAGCTGTAGTTAAAAAACAAAAAAAAAACTTCAAGTAGAGAAGAACTCTATTAATATATGCACATTTATTGAATAACAAACCAAAGTAAACATTTTTTAAAATTTCTACCCGCAGTAACAAAAGGTTACTTGTATTTAAAAGTGATCTTAGGCACGACTTTCCTTGAAATAGCCTCCTTTGGCTTTAATTACAATTAATGGAAGTGTATCTAATCATTTTGGAAATTGGAGGGTGGAGGGGTAATTAAATTAAGTGAAATCTTATCTACCTTAAGTTTTTTTAAAACCTCAGGTAGCCTAATACCTTAACCCTGTAGTGCAAGTAAAATAGGCACTAAAGTTGAAAGAAATATGGCACTGAAGAAGCTAGAGAGAAACCAGTTCTATTGACTACAGTGAAACGGCAACTACGATCTGCTGGTCTAAAAAGAATGTTTACTTGGCCCTGCAAATCTAACACTAACTCCTCCTTTGCCATATGTCTTGCAGCTCCAGTCCCTATTTTACTTACACTACTGGCCAGCGGTATTATGCTACCTGTGATTTTTAAAAAAAACTTAAGGTAGATAACATTTCAGTTAATTTAACTACCCCTTCACCTCTCTCCCACCCCCCATTTGCAAAATTATTGGATAGACTTCCAATAATTTATTTAACTGTTAAAAAGTCAAAGGAGGCTATTTAGAGGAAAGTTGTGTCTAGGATTATTTTTTAAGTAAAACTAATCTTTTTGTGTATTTGTAGGTAGAAATTAAAAAAATAAATGTATACTGTTATTCAATAAATGTGCATATATTAACTGAATTCTTCACTAATTAAAAATAAATAAACACAGGTGGCCTAATACTTTTGGCCTGTACTGTAAGTGCAAGGATACAAGCCCTGTAACTCCCCAGGATTAGGGTCAGGCACCCTTGCTCCAGCATTAGGCACAGTATATTAATACATTTTTGTATATGTCCTGTGAAATTGAACAGCCCCAAAACAGTGATCCACACCTGACACGTGGCACTGCATATTTCCTCATTTTGACTCAAGAAAGCTTGGCTTTTTACACACATATCACATAAGTGATGAGAGGATTGACCACAAGAAAAGTATTCCACAAACCCATTAAGCTATCATGGTTTACAGGTGGTCTCCTGATTGTATTCACAAACAATATTGATATGACACTATCTGCCTGAACACAATCACATTTTCATTTGTGGTCAGGATGGCCACGAGTCCGTACACATGATGTATTTTGACTGGGTAACTGCTAATACCCAGACAACTGGCTGCAAGTGGTGACAAAGACATGGGGTTTCTGTTGACTGTACTGTCAGGAGACCTTGATGTTTACAAGCTATAGGTTAGTCCAGTCTAACTATTTTGACAGTGACACATTTTTTGTTGTTTTGGCTCTGTACTCCAGCACATTGGGTTAGAAATGAAACAGTGTAAAGTGTAGACTCAACTTTAATTTGAGAGTATTTATATCATATCAGGTGAACCTTGTAGAAATTACAACACTTTTTATACATAGTTCTCCAATTTTAGGGCACCAAAAGCAATGAGAGTTCATTCTGCGTATGGCATTTGCATTTGAGGTCTGTTACTGTTGCCTCTACAAGAGGACCAAAGCAGTGTTAATGCCAGCAAAGCAGGCTGTCATGACAGAAAAATCTGAATAAATCAACTGAGACATAAGCCGCGTTTCCACCGCAGGAACTTTACCCCGGAACTAGGAACCTTTTGAGGAACTCAGTGCGTTTCCACCACAGGAACTAGGGTCTAAATTTAGTTCCTGGGGCTTTATTTTACCCCCAAAAAGTTCCTGCTCGGGGGGTAGTACTTTCCGAAAGTACAGGAACCTTTTGGGTGGAGCTTGCAGCGCTGAACATTTCTGATTGGTCGAGTACTCGCAGCATTTTTTTGTATTTATTTTCAGCTGCCATGTTTAAAAATATGCAGCCGCAAACCAATTTATTTTCATAATAACTTCAAATCAAACTTGTATGTTATGCGGCGCAGTAGCCTAGTTTTGGTTATAGCCTGCCAACGTCTTGGAATTATAACGTGTGCTCTTCTGTTCTTTTCTTGCTTTAGTATTCATTTTATAAAATGCTAAGCATTCGTGCTGGGACAGCATATTACGTACCAAAACATTCAAACGGATTAATTCGGTTGCTGAATATTTTCTTCCGGATTTTCTTTGTTAGCCCGTTGTAATTGACTCAAAACGTTTGATACAGTTATGTGAGGTATGCGGTAGTTCTGCGTAATTCACATTGGTGATAGACTAATTTATGGTGCACGGTTCGCATCTGGAGGGCACACTTCGCTGCTCGGCTAGCAGTAACTTCGAAGGAAAGCAAACGGTGGCTGTACCACTGCTAATTAAAATTTTCACGCAAGTCCGAGTTTTCGTTCTATTCTTGTCATTTTGCGATTAGCCTATATGGAATTGACGATGAGAAAGTAATCAAACAGCAAATTGTTTACAACGTGTGCATGTTTTCTGCTGTTGTTGCCTGTTATATTGGAAATGTGAATGCATTCTGTCGCCTCGGATGTCAAAACATGAAAGTGAATGTTCGCATAAAAACATAATGAATGTGTTTGAGAGGATATATAAAACAGTTACAATCTGACTATTGGCCTGTTATATCCTATTTGTTGCATAACAACGGTCCAAGTCAACTACCAACGATAGTTTTGCTTGACAATGGTAAAATATGCCCAAACGGCTGCAGAAGAATATTTCAATTCCAGGTGATTAAATCGATAAAAATCAATAAATACAAAAGTAACCATATACAGTCATTGTTGGTAGCCCGTTGTGTATAAGTGGAATAAACCCCTCCGGGCTGTCCCGGTTATTAGAAAATAATGTAGGCTACTTCGGTGGTAGTATGGGGTTACAGAAGAAATCATAGGACAGATGGACCGACGACAACGTCGCTTTTTCATACGTCAGTGGGCTAATTTGCCTAATCTTCGCGGGACTTTAGACCGCGGTGGAAACGCAGACAACCATGGGCTGAAGGAACCTTTTAGTTCCTTGAAAAGTAGGTCCTGGGACTAAAAGTTCCGGGTACTTTTGGTGGAAACGTGGCCAAAACATAGGGAGTGTCAAAATAACTGTTTGATACATTCTTTGAAAGCAATAATGCACTGGTGTGCTCAGCAATGGCAAATAACCTTGCAGAGCAAGGAAGACCACTGTAGTGGATGACTGAAGAATAGTTTCAATTGTGAAGAAAAACATTTTTTCAACTGTCACACAGATCAAGAACACTCCAGTATGTAGGCATAGATGTGTCAAAGACTACACCAGCATAACCTCAAAGGGTTCATTACAAGATGAAAACCACTGGTAAGCCTCAACATAAAGGCCAGGTTAGAGTTTGCTAAAAAGCACATATAAACTGTAGTTCTGGAACAGTCTTAAGGAACAGTCTTAACCAGTACCAAAGTGATTTGTGAAACAAGATGGAGGTAGTGCTGTGGCTTATGCATGTATGGCTGTCGATGGAACTGGCTCACTTGTCTTCATTGCTGATGTCAGCAGGAGGATGAAATTTGAAACATCTCATATCCCAAAACTCATTTGGATGGTGATTCATCTTGCAGCTGGACAACTACCCCAAACATACCGCTAAAGCAATTGAGTTTTTAAGAGGCAAAAAGTGGAATGTTGACTGGCAAAGTCAATCACCCAACCTCAATCCAAGTGAACACGCGTTTCACTTGCTGAGGACAAGACTGAAGGCAAAAATGAACATGAGCCCCATGAACAAACAGGAACTGAAGATGGCTGACAAAGCATCACCGGGAAAGATACCTCACATCTGGTTATTTCTAAGGATAGCAGACTTTAGGTGGTGAAAATTTTATTTAAGAATATGTTAGGTTGTTCAATTACTTTTGGTCGTACTGAAATTAGGAAATTATGCATAAAAATGGCTGCAATACCTACATCGTTACATGGATGTAAAAACCCACAAATTAAATCTGACGGCATGCACTTTAACATCGCTGTTTATTTCAAATCCAATGTGTACAACAACAAACAACAAAAATAGTGTCACTGTCCAAATACTTACGGACTGCACTGTATGGGTCCACGTCCGTTCATGTTGGTAGGCTAGGTACTGCTGGACGTTGCTCAGTTGCCAGTCTGACTAGGCTACGACTAGCCAGCGCACGTTGGTTTGGCATATTACAGACCCGCCCAACACTTATATATCCAGGCAGGAAATCCATTAAGGAAATATGCACCTGAAATCGTGCGACAATAAAGCATGTTTCAAAATTCCACTCTCTTAGGCTTATGCAACACGCTTCACATATTAACCATAAAATATTTGCCGTTTTACATGATTTACGGCGTACAAACCTACTTTCTGACCGACCCTTCTTTGCTTTATAGCAAATATGACAGGCTACTTTCAAAATACAGTCGGCTATCCTACGGACTCCGTGCAACGATTTATTTTAGGTATTTACATAATTGCTCATTATATAGGCTACAAGGAAGACTATTTAGACCAGTGGTCTCCAACCCTGGTCCTGGAGAGCTACAGGGTCTGCTGGTTTTCATAGTGACTCTACACTTCATGAGTCAATTAGAGCAGTTGATACATAGTTAACTCAACTCATCTGGTGTTTTGGGTCTCAAGTGGGTGCTGATTTTAAGGTGAAAACAAAAACCAGCTGACCCTGTAGCTCTCCAAGACCAGGGTTGGAGACCACTGATTTAGACGTTCGGTGAAAACTCGCCTCACGTACCTAAATATCAAATTCAGTTTCATGCCAAAGAAGATAGATTTCAAACTTCGTGAACGATTTTTAATGGTGTATTTCCGGGGACTCGGCCCGCGACTCTCCAGTATCGAAGGATGCATCCATGTAGCCTATGCTACTGTGGTCTTTTCACATTTCTAGGTGATCGTGCTCACTCACACCCACATGGATAGAAAAAACCACCCCACATAATCTGACAGAAACCAAACCTTAGAATGCGGAGATGGCAGATAAATAGCATTTTCCCAATAATACGATATTCAGCCAAATTTGTGTACGATTCAGTAGGTTATCACACAGCATGCTCTCAGAAAGCTAGATTTCCTAGAACGGATAACAAAATGCCAGTTCGCTTTTGTGTCTCATATCCTACAGACAATGCGGTAATTTTAAAACGGGCAAGCAGGTTTATTTGCTAGTACATTAATGTTACATAAACGAGCAAGACTAAACATTAATGAGCACGGTAGCTACCATTATTTCAGAGTGTGACCTACGGTCATGTTTCTGAATGAGTCAATGTGAGATGGAATGAACTGGCAATGTAGGCTATCACAGTGATTAGCGCTCTAAAACATCCGGCACATCGGGAGTTAAGTTGTTATATTTGTATATTATGAGATGTTTACTTTGATCTAATGTTGCCGATTATTTTTAATTAGGCTAGTGTGTCGACACGAATCGCAATGTCAGGTATGTTAGGACTAGCCTACTACAGCAATTACTTGTAGCCTACTTTCAGATTTAAATGGGAAGACCACGTAGCCTATAAAATATGTGATGATTATTTGTGGGCTCTGCTAAATATAACGATCAACGAGGGCAATTTCAGTCGCCTCCACCTTTGATGACGGAGAACCAGAGAAACTGTCGCAATTTTCTTCACGCCTCCTCGTTCTCTCATCTTCCACTCCTCTCCTCCCCTTCTTTCCTCCACATACTTCCACGTAGAACACGAGTGGTTGTGAGGGAGTGGAGGAGTTCAAAGTCCAGAGAATCGGATTCAGACAATGTCAACGAGGGAGACTCAGTTGAATAGTTGCAAGAAAAACCCGGTTTACCGCTTGAAAAACGTCATGCCGCCCCGAGACCACTGAAACGATCCGCTAAAGCGGCAGTGACAATTTGGGGAATGGCTCCTCCGTGGGAACGTTAGTTCCTTCCTTTTACCACAAGATAGGAAAAAAATGACCAAAAGCAAGGTGATTGCTCCGTTCTTTTTCATTTTTAACCATTTGAGTTGTAAGATAAAAGAAAGTGTGATTAAATTAACATAATTAACATTCTAGTGCGGGTGTAACAATCACTACTGCTAAAGGGAAAGTAATGGAACACTGATTTATAATTTTGAAATAACATTCCAAAAAAATCTACTCTTCAAAGTGTTACCGGGCAGCTATGTGGCTATATTGTATTTGAATATTTGACATGGGAGGCTGCCTATCTCTTATGATGCATTTCAAACAGTTCTGTCACTGGATAACCAACTGAGAGAACACATATGATTATATTTTAATAACCAGTATGTGGTACTGCATGATTTTCACTACCTTCACAAAAATGGATATTAATAGCGATACATTATCAAAACTTGGAGTGCACTGCATCATGATAATGTATTTAATGGCTTACTTCAATTGTTGTAAGCAGGTACAAAATATTTCTTCATCATCCTGAATGGCAGAAGATAATCCTATTGCCTGAAGCTTTCAAGTTGTTTAGCCAACTTCAGTGTAAACCCTAGCACAAATTTGAGTTGAAGGACACCTGTTGCCTGATTTCACAATATTGTGCAAAAGGTTACATTTAAGCACCCTGGGGTTCTACCATGCAAATCAAACCTGATCAAAGGGAATTATTTCGATTAGTGGAACCTGTATATTTCACTGAGAGCTAATGGAAATTAATAATGCTTCAGTGACAGAACTGGGAAACCCCCCAAATTAACAACTGGCTTCCTTGCTGAGCTAAAACACAGGAGGCTCCTGCACTGGGCAGCTGTGTTTTCCAGCTGATCTGAGATCAGCATTGCAGAGGGAAGGCGGGAGGGAGGGTGTGAATCGGCATGAACAATCTGTTGACCTCAGCGTTGCAACTTCACTCTCCGACATCCCGGCCCTGGGGAGACCACACTAACACACCCAACAAGTTTGGGCTTCATTTAAGCTAGTTTTCTTTTTTCTGCTGGACCCAAAAAGACAGCAGACATTACCAAATCCATCCCACCCGCATTCTGCATCACAATATTACTGAGTAAAAAAAATATGAAGCACTGGTTAACTCAACTGTATTCCTCTGTGAGATGAAACCTACAGTGAGCTCCATAACGTTTGGTACAAAGCCATGTTTAAAAAAAAAAATTGGCTGTGTACTGCATAATTTTTGATTCGTAATCAAACAATTCATATGTGATTAAGATGCAGATTCTCAGCTTTTATTGAAGGATATTTTAAAATATATTTTGGTTTAACCATGTAGAAATAGCAGAATTAAGTTTTAATTCACTATATCAGAATTCCACTGGGTCAAATGTTTGCACACACCAAGTTGACTCTTTAAACAGTCAGGAAAATTCCAGAAGTTGATGCAATGACTTTTTAGAAGCTTCTGATTGACCAATTGTCATAATTAGGAGTTAATTGGTAGTTAATAGGAAACTGTGGCTGTATTTAAGGGTCTACCTTTAGAGCCACTGCCTTTTTGCCCTTGATACCATGGGAAAATCCAAGAAACTCAGACAAGGCCTCAGAAAATAAATTGCGAACCTCCACAATCCAGTTCCTCCTTAGGAGCAATTTCCAAACAACTGAAGGTACCACAAGCATCTGTACAAACAATTGTATGCAAATATAAAAAATCTTTGGACCATACAGACACTGCATAAATCAGGAAGGAGGCACAAATGAACTCCCAGGGCTAAACAAACTTTGATCTGAAAGGTTCAACTGAACCCCAAGACAATAACAAAGGAACTGGTGAAGAAGCTGGAGGCATCAGGTACCAATGTATCTACATCCAACATTAAGAGAATCCTACATCGCCATGGCTTGAAAGGCTGTCGCGCAAGGAAGAAGCCCCTTCTCCAAGACCGGCATAATAAAGCCAGAATGAAGATTGCAGGTGATCACCAGAATGAAGACCTAGCCTTTTGGAGGAGTGTTCTCTGGTCAGATGAAACAAAAATTGAACTGTTTGGCCATAATGATCAGTGCTGTGTATGGAGGAAAACGGGTGAGGCATTTAATCTGAAGAACACCATCCCAACTGTGAAGCATGGGGGTGGCAGCAACATGCTGTGTGGGGTGTTTTGCTGGAAAAGGGACTGCTGCACTTCTGAAAATAGATGGCATCACGAGGAAGGAGTATTATGTAGAAATACTGGAGCAACACCTCAGGACATCAGCTAGAAAGTTAAAACTTGGTCACAACTGGGTCTTCCAGCAGGACAGTGATCTAAGCATACATCCAAAGTTGTAACAAAATGGCTTAAAGACAAAATGAAAGTATTGGAGTGGCCATCACAAAGCCCGCACCTGAATCCCATAGAAAATTTGTGGACTGAACTGAAAACGCATGTCCGAGCAAGGAGGCCCACAAACTTGACTGAGTTACACCAGTTCTGTCAGGAGGAATGGGCAAAAATTCCAGCAAAGTATTGTGAGAAGTTTGTGGAAGGCTACCCCAATCGTTTGATTCAAGTTAAGCAATTAAAAGGCAATGCCACCAAATACTAACAAAGTGTAGGTAAACTTGTAGACCTACTGAAAATCTGATATAGTACATAAAAGCTGAAATTAATCTGTTTCTTGACTATTATTTTGAAATGACCTCTTATGGAAATAAAGTAGATACCCTAATTGACTTAACACATGGAATGTATGGTAACATGAAATGTGTGGAGTTGTGAAAAAATGAGTTTGAATGTCTTTAGCCTAGGTCAGTGGTTCTCAACCATGCTGGCTTTAGTTCCAACCACAACTCCAATCTCAGAATTTTAACAAGCTGTTCATTTGAGGAGGGGGGGGGGGGGGGGTATTCAGAGTGCTGGGCTGCGTTTCCGAGTTTCGATGTACCTTAACGTTTTACGAAGGTTTCTAAGGTATACCTTTAAAAGGGAAACCGCTTTTTTACGAGTATTTCCCAGACTATACCTTAACAGTTCCCTTAAGGCACACTTCCAAAGGTGCGTCGTAAGTTGGAGCTGGCCTTCACTGTGGTGCTGAAAAGTTTATCAATCGATGTCAAGCGAATCGATTGTCTCACGTGTAAAGGCTTATGAATGACGTTTTAATATAACAAGTATTGTCATAATCATTTTACATCAATCTAATATTGCAGAAGAGGAAGCTATACCTACTAAAGATAATCTGTTAATCTCTTAAAGAGTCAAGACGAGACCTTGTGATAGTTTCAATAAATACGTGCATATAGGCTACCAAAGATAAAATAAAGAGCATCAATCGGGACATATAAGCCATAGTCTGGGACTTCTTGGAAGCCCAGTAAAAAGGATATAGGCTACATATGGGTGAATTATTTTGTTCTTATTGAAACAAAGGTCTAATGTAAATTTTTTTTTTTTTTGTCACACAATATATAGGCAACTGTAGCAGCATATCCACTGATTCCCGCAAAAATGATCGTAGATGAAAGGCAAAAGCGCGTCTGTGGAAATTGATCATGATTAATTCTATACCAGGCATGCCTTATGAATAGGCCTACCTGTTAAAGTTATATGTTCATCCACCTTGATTTGCTGTTGGATAATCATAACTTTAACCAAGAATATCATTATTGGGCTGTTTACCGAAAATCGGAAAACAGCATGGTAAGAAATGTTCGGTAATGGTTATATTTACACAGTGCTATTATGTTTTATATACGAGGTGTGAGCTAAAGGAAGACGATGTAGATCGTTTGGTTATGTTTGTTCATTATGAGCCACCGTAGCTGTATGTGTGTTTATGGCTAGGCCAATCAACGTGCTCTAGTTCCCTCTAGTTCGGTCATGCAAGTAGGCTCACTCACGTCGGCTTTGCTCACACGGGTTTTATATTTTTAATAAACCGGCGGTTTGTCCAAGTCAGTGTGATCATTGACTCACACACAAACGAACGAATTTCTACAGGGTATGCAGTCAGAAAAGCCATATCCTCAGTTAGCTCCACTACGTATAAAAAAAAACTTATTTATTTTTTTTCCCCCACAAAGTGGATTAGTATTATGGATAGGCCCTATACTTAATTACCATCATGATGGGAATAGACAGATGAAACGACAACATTCTCCTGACGTACTATGCACAGAAACGTTGATTGGATAATTAATTTTCGTAAAGTTAATATTAAACTATGTCATTTTCGCATGCAGATGTGCTACTAGATGCGCACTGTAGTACAATTGTCGATTTGGAAAGCAAAATGTTGGCATAATAAGGCTAAAACTGTGACAGGATGAGCGGAGCGCATCGCTAAGGGACAGCTTACGAGTGCCTCAGACCAGCCTTTTAAAGGTATACCTTTGAGAAGATATACCTTAGCTAAGGAGGCGCTGGGAAACAGCTCGAGACCTAAAGGAAGACCTTAAGGTATAACTTACGACGCACGTAGCGCTAAGGAGACTCTGGGAAACGCAGCCCTGGACATTTTAACAAGGGCATTGACTGTTGGAACCGCTGGATTCAGAAGATAAGTAGGCTATATTCTTAATTAATCCTTGCTTGTCCGACAGAGGTAACATTTTTAACAGATCAAATTAACGAGGGGAAATAATAGGCTCCTAATTTGGTTGCTGAACACGTGTTTAAGTGCTTTAATATTTCCCTTAAACTAATTAGCACAATACAGGTTTGACTCATCATTTTCTTTGTTTTTGAATTCTTCGTTATCTATCAAATGATTAGATTTAATGGCCAGGAGTCCACACTTTCCCCAATTAGGAACCTGTTGATTTGCCTCAGCCTTTATTGTGATTAGTTAAAAAGTTTTTTTTTTAACCTCTTTATGTACTTGTCTACAATATAGCACAATGTGAATATGGGACTTTTATTCTTCATGGCATGCATAGCTATTTCTGACACAAGGTGGCTTAAGCGGGCAAATAATTCCTCTGACACGAGAAGCACCTAATTAAGGAAAAATAATAGCTTGTTACAATTCTGAGATTGCAATTGTGGTTGGAACGAAAACCAGCATACACAGTGGGACCCCAGGACCGAGGTTGAGAACCACTGGCCTAGGTGTATGTAAACTTTTGGCCTCAACTGTACACCATCAAAGAAGACAAGTCAGTCAGTAGCAGCCATACATGCCCACCAGGTTTCACAGATGAAGGGGGATGCTTTGGATCTTGGGCAGTTTCTTTTGGCCTCCACACTTTTCACTTGCCATCACTCTGATATCAGTGAATCTTCATCTCACCTTTCCCCAGAACTCAGCATGGTTTTTAAGGTACTTCTGTACCTTAACTGTAAGCAAACTGTAACATAGCCATCCTGTTTTTGCAGCTAATTAGTGGTTTGCATCTGGCAGTGCAGCCTCTTTAGTTCTGTTTAAGTCCTCTGCAGACAGTAGTCACTGACACATCCACGCCTGTCTCCTGAAGAGTGTTTCTTTATTACAGTGAGAATTATTCAGTCATAAACAGCAGAGTTCTTCTTTAGCCTACCAGGCCCTTTGTGATTACCGAGCTCACCAGTGCTCTCTATCTTCTTAATGGAGTTCCGAACGGCTGATTTTGGGAAGCCTAAGGCCTATGTCTCGGACTGTCCCCCCCCCCCCATATTTCTCAGTTTCTTAATGGATTCCTTGAATTTCTTTTGCACAACTCTGGTCCTTATGCTGACAAACACCAATGACTCCAAAGGCAATCAAAAGCCTAGAATCAAGACTACATACTGAAACCTCTCTTCTACTTGTACTAAAGAAGCAATTTAACATGTATTAAAAGTGCTGATATTTCTACATAGTGAAACCAAAAACATTTAATAAAAGCTGAGAATTTAACCACAAGTATTGTTTGACTGCAAATCTAAAATTGTGGAGTACAGAGCCAGATCAAAAAAGAAATAGTTGTTTGTCCAAAACATTTTGGAGGTCACTGTATTTGAAAAATTAAGATTGGAGCGATGCTTGTTATTATAAAGTGCCTTTGATTTGTGAAAAATGACCAATTATATATTGTAGTAAAGACATAGTGATATAGCCTACAAGTGCACTTCTATTTTTAAACCAACATAGATTACATGGCATGTAGTCCCTAAAAATAAAATCATGGCATAACAGCAATATCATGATTGTCAGAATGTGGTACAAAATCAATTTTGGTGTTATGATCACTTCCCCTCTCCTCACTTCCTGTTAAAACTATTGGCCTCAGTCAAACTCAAAATTAGTCACTACCCATTCCAAACAAGTTCATATACCACTTGAAAAGTGCTTGGGATAGAAATACACATTAAACTAAACCAGTAACTCATAATTAATTACTTGTAATTATATATGATAATGCTGAATACCATCATTCTTACAACACATTCATTTGAACACATTCAAGTTAATAAGGTTCAAAATGCAGGTAATGCAGACTAAACATCAAGATAGATTCAACATAGATTTAAATGAGGTGTTGGATTCAGCCCCACCCTGTCAAATCTATTTTCACAGAAAATAACATTTTTGATCCCTGCTGCATGTGAATTACAACAATAGTACTGCAGTTGAACTTTTATTTATTTTGGCATGTGCACACACACACACACACACACACACACACACTATATAGTACTGTGAGAAAGTCAGAGAACACCCTCTTTTATTTACTTTCCAGTGAAAACAGCCATTGAGTGCAAGTTATTTATTTTGCAGTGTCAGACAATATTACAGCATATTTTAAACACAGAATTCCACAAAAATCTCCATAACTATATACAATATCTAATCTTTTAGTATTGAGTGTGTCCACCCTTTGCCTTTATTACAAGGCAGTTATGGTGTGTTTGTTTAGTTGTTTGAATACAAGTCACTTTTGAAGGCAAAGAGTTCTAAAATAACATCATTGACACTTTTGGTAACAACTTTTGTTGGGAAGACAGAGCTGTGACTTGTCTGTTGACTGGACGGATGGAAGACAAAGTGGTAGTAGGGTGCACAAAAGAAAGAGTAGACAAAACCTGATATCTCAAATTATATGTAGTGGTGAAGGCTTTTCCTGCATTATTGTCTGACACTAAAAAATTTAACTGAATGGCTGATTTGACTGGAGACCGAATAAACAAATGGGTGGCCTCTCACATCACATTTGCACACTACCATAACCCCCCCCCCCCCCCCACACACACACACACACACACACACACTCACTCACTCACATGATCTGAAATAGTACATTACACTGTGTGACTTGGAGACCTGGAGTTGGTAGTATATAGACTGCACACTGTTTACTTTTCAAAGTGAATATCCCTTCTGAAACATTTACATGAAAGACATGATTAAAAACTGGAGCATTATTTTGAAACCTTTAGAATAACAGCTGGAAAACAAAACTCGGCAAAACTCACAAATTACAAAACACCCCTTGTTCTTACGTCATCTCTCTGGTTCTGCTTATTTTTCATTATTTCTCTGAGGAGAAAACGCCACTGTCCTGTGCATCTTTTCTTGCTGACATTTTACATTTCATCCATTTGGAGCTGGACATTCACTGGAGTCCAGGAATAGGGTGGTGTTGTGATGGAGATGAGCCAGAATGTTCAAAAAAGCACAATTACATAAGAAAATATATTGAACAAATCTCACAGTCAAACACATTTCACAGTCTGTGATGTATTTACAAATAAATATGTTTAGGCTTGGGTCTACCACTGCAACACCACAAGCAGGTGTTCCAAACAAGTCTTTTGGTCCACCACAATGCTGAGCACTGGAAGTTCCTGTTACATTCCTTTTCTGAGTCACCTCCTGTGCAGAGTGCCAAGTGCTTCCATCACAATGCCATGAGGTTGGTGTCTACAAGACATTTTTACAACTGGGATTGTTTATGAATGGGAAGAATACTGAAGATATTAAAAATACACAACTAGTTTTGGTTTTATCTTGTTCTGAACATAAGACATTACTGTTAATCAACATATCAAATCAATAATTAAAATGCTACTTCAACATGGTAAAATGAGCTCAGCCAAAAAGAAATATATATATGGAACTAAAATATTTTTTGACAGGATAGCTCATTGAATAAGCCAAAAGGGATCATTGTCTGTTCCTGAAAAGCCATTTGTACAATTACTGAAAAAGACACCAAATGTTTTACTTGGAAGAGACAGAACAAGATTACTTCCACATATTTATGTCACTCCCAACAGCAGAAGAGCTGGTGAACTCCAACCAGTCCATGCTCTGCATTTTCACATCCATCTTCCTGTTGGGAGTCAACAGAACTGCCTCTTTCCCACCACCTCCCAAAATATATCACTGCCTCGGACAGAGTCCTTCCATGGCCAATCAGATACATTCCATCATATGGGGTTCTAACATGCCCCTCCCCTCACTTCTACTATGAGGCAAGTAATAAAAAATAAACCTCATTGGCTGACAGAACAAAGTGACTTTGTGGGAAGGGGGGGGGGGGGGGCAGGCAGTGTACTCCCCATGCTCTCATCCTTGTGCCAGTCTGCTATAATCCCCTTAGACTAAGGTGTGCCAAAGTTCTAGGAAGAAAGCAGAATGAGGACAAGCTGCATGGCTTGTCTAGATGCACCACTACCTTGGCTGCAGTGACCAGCTCACTGGCTTACCAAGAAGGCACCAAAGAAGCTGGACTTCTCATCCATGTCCACTGTGGTGGCGTTGCTGACTGACACAAACACCCTGTCACCGGCGGTCAGCTGGAAGACCCCGGCCTGGTAGATGGAGTACAGGCCGTACTCGGCGCTCCGCGACCAGCAGGTGGTCCTGGCGTTCTTCATCAGCAAGATGGGGATGGGGTAGGAGCCCACCTTCTTGTAGATGTACTGCAGCATCTGCTTGCCCCTCACGGCGCTCCCCTCAATATCCTCTGCCCCATCTGTGTACTCTTCCTCACCATCCCCCAGGGGCAGGGTGTGCCGGAAGTAGGTCTGGGAGTAGATGTAGTAGAGGCCAGCTTGAGGGACCACCAGTTCCCCATTGGTCATTTTGACATTGTGCAGGAAGGCCAGGCCTTTCTCCGACTCCCATGACTGGATCTTCTGGCCCAGGACCCTCTTGCTGGTCGGATCTGCAGTAGCCGCAACAGGATTTCAGATTTGAAATTCTTTCAAGCCACAAATTCTGGAGGCTAAGTAGCAGAAATGGAGCATGCATGTTTTCAGTACTAAGAAGTGTAAAATGTGATCTGGGTCATTAAGAGGAATATTAAATTGACAATGGCAGTGAGAAAAATGTTCTAATTTAGTACAAGACTAGATCTGACAAGCTATCTGCTCAGCTGGAACAAGCACCTGAATGAAACAGACTTATTTCCTGTAACTCAGTGTCAAGCTGTCACTGACAAGTTGTTTCCATGATAGCCTGCTATGCTCAGCCTTAAAAATATCTAATTTCACTTTCAAATGTGTGTGATTTCTGATTTTCCAAGAAAGCATTAAATCCAGAACTTCTCATGCTTCCAACAGATTTCACAGCTTACACCTTTCCTTAATAACCTGAGAAAATGTATCTTCTTTGATCAAGCCAATTAAATGTATTCAACTTTTAAAAGTTGATTTTTTAGTCTAAGCAACGGTAATTACATGACAAGATACCATTTTATTTTAATGCTACAATTCAGTCAACCAACCTGACAATCAATTGACCAACCAATCAATAAAAAAGCATGTTAAAAATAAAAAAGGCCAACATTATGCTGAACATGTCCAATTCCCACCTTAATTTGAAATGTCCAATTGACTATTTGTGTCCAGTTGACTCATGTGCTAGCTCCACTGCCAATTTGGTACATTAAAGATATCTGCGGTTCTCCTCCAAAACATGTGGTGTCACCAGTCCTCTTCTATTCACACCACAGCCCATAGCCAAGCTCGCACTGAATTTTTATACACGGTTTGGCAAGCATTCCACTGGTGCCCAATCACCCAGCAGGGGTCACCACGGAGCATTTAAACACATCCAACTGCCCGAACCATCCCTTAGCCTGGGCAATGCAATCGCAAATTGTGCGTCGCCCTATGGAGATTTGATACAAAACCATGGGGCTCATCCATGCTCCGCAGCATGTTTCCATACCCGAATGACCCTCCTCCCAGCTGCCCATAAAAGTGCATTTTGAGAAACACCTCTTGGGTGCTACATTGATCCTGAGTAAAGGAGGGCTGTATGAAACAGTGGATAGAAAATGCAATGTATCTCTTGCACGTGCTAACAAGCCCCTCTCAGGTTGTGCATGGCGTTCATGTGCTGAAGCACCACTGACTCCGGGTCGACAGAGCTAATGGTGCGATAAGGACTCATTAATGTCCACTGGCAGCTGACAGCAATGAAGACCAGAGCAGCCAAACAAAGCGTGTTTCTGAGCACAGTGGGGTTTAGTGAAAGCTGAGAATATTTCAATGATGATTAAGCCTAGATTTCCCCATTCAAATCGCTTGTTGTTTTTCTCCAGTGAACTGTGACTCAATACTTTCCCCTCAACCAGAGTAATCAGAATTGCCTTTCCTTGAAGAGCTTCTAGACAAATACTTCTGGGCCCAAAATATTTCTTGAAATGCATTTCAGAGGTCATGCATTGTGTACAACCAGCTGTAGAATCTCTCATAGAGAATAGTGAACTGTGACTTAGAGCAGCATATTATCGCTCTCTAGCATGAATGCGTCGTACCCTCCGCTGACTGGGTTGCTCCTGAAAAGAAAGTGCCGGTGACGTGAGCAGCGATCTCGGGACGAGGCGGGGCCTCTTTGTCCTCCGTAGTCAGGGATGGCAAAACTCGTGACACTTCATCTGCAAAAGAGTGGTGAGGCTGAAGCATGACTGACCACCAAAACCCAACAGCAGTGCTGCTCGGGGCAATAAGGTCAAATTAATGTTGATTCAAAATAACCTATACATGAAGATGCTCAGTGGCAAAATCACACACAGCCTGTCCATTTATGTGGCATTTATTTTACTACTAACGTTATTCAAAAAATACTTTAATATACATATCATTCTGCCGGGGAAAATTCCTTGGATCTAAACTGCTCTGATCCCAGGGCTGGAACTTGCTGTATTGTGAGTGGCTACCTACCTTTGACCGCAGAGGAGATTTCTTTCTCATGGCAGTTTGACATAGTCTGTGTGGACAGGAAAGGACATAAGTCCAATTAATACATGTCAAAATATTTTCAGCACTTCAGTAAAACAATAAAAGCACTTTTTGAGATGTGTGTTTCAGGAACAGGAACTGATTGTGTTAAGGACATTTCCTCCCCAGTCACCTGTGACTAACCCCTAAAACCCAAACTCCCCCAGGTGTACAAATGCCTCTGCTGATAATCCCAAAGACACAGAATTCCAAAAATAAAAGGGTCCATTGTAGTCCAGCATTGCCTAGTAACCACCACATTCTGTAAGCAAGCGCTGCCTGATACCTTTTCGATGAGGAAATGGAGTTGCTGGGTAACTTGCCAGCAGGGGTCGTCTTTTCCATCGTCTGCGTTCAAGTCCAAACCTTTGCCTTTTATATTTGCGCGCATCAGACACGAAATGCTGCTCTTGGAAAACGTCTCTTTCATCTGCAAAGTAAGAAGAAAAATCAGTGTGTTAGGCAGAACATAAATACAATCCCTCGCCTCAAGAAGCAAGTGCAGAAAACTATGCACGCACAGCACCCTTAAACAATTTTTTTCTGCTTGGTTAATCGTGGCTTGTCACTCAACCAATGGGCAGACTGTTGGTAGAGCGGCAACTAGATAATGGCTAATTGCAAGGTGCCCCGAATGTTTAACACTTGGAATAATTGCATTTCATCATGTTTATGATTAAACATTTTTGTTCACACCCGACTGTAGCAGAACATAAAGCTATATAGGCTCGTATAAAACGAATGTCGTTCTTTGACTGTATAAAAATAGCATATGCCTGAATTTATTACTTTGTTACAGTGAGATTATGCGTCCAACGCCACACTCTTTTTAATATGATATAAGGCATATGCGGGTCTACAGCAACTGAATATCCAGATCAACTGCAGTATTGAATCAGGCTGATGTAGCCTACGGTTGACCTAAATATCAGCATAAAACGGTAATTAGCCTACATGGCGAAACCTGGATAGATTAGGCCAACAATTACCAAACAATGAACCCAGCATGGAAGCTATGGGCCATTACATAGAAGTAAACAGAAAAAAAACAATTTTCCGTTTGAAACGCCATCAAAGTTTCAAAGTAGTTGGATACATTGGTGTTTATGTTGTTTAGACGAACTAGTTTAGGCTTACATTTACACATCGCAATTTTCCTTCGGGGCTTTAAAATGAAAATCCCTTTTTAAATAAATCTTTTTCGTTCCGCCTTAAATAGTATTCGTTTCTCTTGCTCAACTTGCGCTTCAGGCTCTGTTGTGCGACCCATTGGCTGAGATCCAGTTGAACTAAAAGTAAAGGAGAACTGGGGCGAATGGCGCGCTATATACAAAAACGTTAAGTTATGTATCGACTCTAGCAATTTTGAGCTGTATCTATATCATCAGGCTACATCAGCGTCATCGATGAAAACGAACAATAGTCTATAATAAAACATGGAATTGCTACCTTGGCCATCTGGAACTGTCCAACGCACAATAGCCCAATTATCTGTATGTTAGTTCCTATTCTCGCACAGCTCAACCTTTCGTTCAGCAAAAACTATTTCTTTCCCCAAAAAGCAACCCGTACTCTACATTGTACCTTACCGTTGTCAACACGTTGCTGAAGTAAATGAAAGTTACCGCAACTGCAATTGTTTGCAGGAGGATTGCTGCGAGAAGAATGAGCCCCAAGCATTGCAGTGAATACGAGCCCGTCATGCTGACTGTTGCACTCCGCAACGTCCCAGACAAAGGCTGCTGCAGAGCGCATGCAAGTTGCACATATGAAAAACTCGTAGAGGCGGAGCCGCGCGGAAGCCAGTACTCAATAAAGTAGGGCTACAAGGCTGTCTCCTTTTTCGAGAAACCGAGCCGGTTCAGTTTACAGTTTATGATAATCAGAAAAGATAAGCTCCTCTCGTATTAGTAGAAGCCAGTGACACTGACATTATTCCGTTTGAACTTTCCTTTGATTTATTTAGTTTAGGAAACCTGACGATTTAAAATCTATAAATTTACACACAACACAAAGAGAGTGATGGCACTAAAGTAGAAAGCATTGAGAAAATGAAACCGTTTAAAAGAGTAAATTGAAGAACAATTATCAGAAAATATATGTTGCTCAGCCTACTGTTGCTGCTGCTAATGCTGCTACTGCTACTACGACTACGTTACACAATTTTATACTTGTGCTGTAGTTATATGAATTGTTGTAATCCTAATCCCACTATATATAATTTCCTGAATTGTAATAATAATAATAATAACAATAATAAATAAATTACCTCATATCCTATGAATTGCTATGGTAAACGTGGCGATGAAAGTGGCGTAGTCACAATGAAAACTCAGGTAGGGAACAGAGATGAGAAGAACGCACTTTTTAGGGGACACATATGATGATGTGTACCCTTTTTTAGTTGCTGGAGGGGGTTGCAGCAATGGGATGTGCTTAAACTTGAAAACCTGAACATCCTGGAACTGAACAGAGAAATGGGTTGACAGGTGCAGCAACTAGTCAAACTTTCAAGATGCAAAGATTTTGTGTGTGTGCGTGTTGGGAGGCTGGAATTCTGAAATATTCATAACTTTGAAAGTGACATAAAAACACTCTAATTTTAATTCTTTAGTGATTAGATAACTAGGCTATACTAATTTTCTATAGAATAAACTAATCTATAGATTTTTAAAGTTAATACCCAACAAATAAAACCAGCAGTAAAGGTGGTTGCCTAAGATCACTGCTTTTTTCTACATCCAAGCAAAACCTAATTGTCATCCATTCTGCTACGCTGTTTGTCCTTGCCTCGGCCACATTGCATTCTTTAGCAATAATACTAAGCCTCTTGTGTGATTTTGATATTATTTCCTGTTTAATCTTAATTACACTAATTGGTTCATTACCATCATCTGGTAATACTGGATGTAGCGTTCTGACTTGTCTTTGAATTGTACTCTCAAGTTGCACACTACTGTTCACATACATTCCATATGTATGACATATCATGTGATAAAATGTGCGTATGTACAGATCATGACCCATGACCAGAGCCAAAGAGGAGTAGGGGGTGGGGGGAGCAGGTCCCACAGTGGAGAACATATTATGTGTTGTCATAATGAAACAGATGGTTCTGCTTTACGTATTTGTTGCATGTGTTCTTTGGTCACTGAATTGGTGCACTCGGGCAGTAATGAAAGACATAGTCTGTGCTGGTAAGGTTTGCAGAGGTGGGCAAACTCTTTGCTAGGAGTCCCTAACCCTGGCTTGTGTTGAGTGTTACTCAGAATTTTATTGATCAATTAAAGTATTGATAGCACAGTTAACCCACTTCACCTGATTTCTTGGCATTAAACTGGTTGCCAATTTTGAGGTAAAAACTACAGATGGAAGAATGAGATTTCATGAACACCAAAATGGGTGCAGCTACAATAAGTTGTCAAATGCTTTTTCTCTCCATAGCCAAATACAATGATTGCTTCAAATCAGCGATTGACTGATACCATATATTTCTCTGCCCATTTGAGGTTTCATAACACCTTATTCTCCAGTCACTAGTGATAGGAAAAGAAGCAGCCCCTGTGACTGTCCAGGACCATGACTGAGGACCCCTGCTCTATATCATTCTGAGTGTTCCACAGGTTAGGTATGGAATTGTCCCCTTAAATTGCTCTAGCAATGGGTCTTACTGAGTGTTTGGAAGCTGGCTGTTGACATGCTTTTCTTCATTTTCCTATACAAATTTAAATGATGTAATGTGCAGATGGATCTCATTTTATGTGATACTGTGAAAAGAAGTTTGTAGGTTGTCAGATGCATCTCTCTGATCACACTTCTGCATGCAATAACTTCACATGTACTTTATCATAAAAAAGGACTGAAATGCCACAGCAGGAAAATGTTTGGGACGTATTCAATTATATAACCACTGATAGCTGACTCTGGAGCAAAAAATGGCATACATTCCAGCCCCAGGAACTTAGAGGGAAACTGAGATTAATGTCACAAAATTCCTTTTGCGAAGTTTCCTTGTTTCCATGCCAACAGTTTTAGGGTAGTAGTGACTCACACCCGGGGGTGCGCAGTATGGCCACACGTTTGGGGTTGAACGGAGGTCGAGGAGAGAAGAGTGCAGTGGAGAAGCGCTGCTTCAGCAGCCGCATTACTTTTCTTTTACTTTTTTTAACGTCTGTCCACTGGAATTATTGCTAACTTTCACTAACCCTGCCCTGCGCCAAATCCCCTCATTGTCTCTGAAAGTTTTTATTGTTAATACAACCCCCCAGAGTGCACAGCAAACAATACAACAATCAGGACCGGATAGCCTGGCCTGCTGCAGCAGATTTGCAAATGTTTGGCACAAAGTGTGTGTGTGTGTGTGTGTGTGTGGGGGGTGGGGGGGAGGAGCTGTAATTTGAGAAAAACAAGATAGCACACCAATGGGGCAGTCCAAAAACTCTGGATTTTCCCAATGGCGTAGGGTTTGGTTGGCTTCATTTGTTTTAGCTGACTTAGCTGACGCCAGGAAGAGGTCGGCTGGAGAGAGAGAGAATAGAGAGGCAGGGAGTTTTTAAGGTGGACCTCCAGCGTTTGTGAAAGCGGCCTGTTGCTACGCCCCTTTTTTGTGAAAAGGTATGCCGTGCACCTCAGGGTGCAGAAAGTGGCAGAGTGAACTTGTGAAAGGCACATACATATTGGGGGAGTGTACCTCCCCCACCCCCCAGTGCATGGCTATATCCATTTTCCTTGGCCTCAACCCCCAGTCTGGCCCCCCACATCCTTGACGTGCCACTGTATGTAGACTACGCTACATTTAAAAAGTAGAGAGAGCAGGGGAGTGTGCCTCAGTTAACAATGCTAGCCAAACACAGACACTGCTCTCTATTTTACTGTCCAAGATGATATTCTAACATGTATTATGTATTTACTTTTTTGGCTTTAGGAAACCTGTTAGCCTATAGCTAAACTTTGAGTATAGGCGGCAGTGTAGTATAATGGCTAAAGAGTTGGTCTTGTAACCTAAAGGTCGCAGGTTCGATTCCCCGGTAGGACACTGCCATTGTACCCTTGAGCAAGGTACTTAACCTGCATTGCTCCAATATTTATCCAGCTGTGTAACTGGATACAATGCAAGTCGCTCTGGATAAGAGCGTCTGCTAAATGCCTGTAATGTAATGTAAAGTACCAGTTCACTGGCTGCTCTCTGTGCACTAAGAGGTGGGTGGGGGCATCAGAGTATAGGCTCAGCACAGGTGTTTATTCCAGTTACAAGGCTGCGCTTCATTTCTTTGTTAGGGATAAAGGGTTTTTGTCTGAAGTCATTTGTGTGTTTTGAGTAGGATAGATATGAGATGGCAGACAAGAAGACTGTGAGAGAAGAGGAATAGGAAAGAACAGGATTGTACTTGGTAATATAAATTTAACTATCCACCACAGTGGGGTGGGGGGTGGGCGGGGGAGGGTTTATTAAAGTCCCCAACACCTCCTGCTTTTAGGAATGATGTCTCTACCAACAAGAAATGGATGGAGGCACCATGAGAAATGGCTAATTGGCCAAACAACCAGTAGTTTCATATGGGTTTGAGATAATTTCCTCATGAATTTACACACACACACACACACACACACACACACACAAACAGACATAGACACAAAAGCATACGCACACATTCACACACACACACACATATACAGATTTTTTTAAACCAGGTGCATAATTAAGTACAAATGTGATTCACTTCCCAATCAGGAACAGTTGTTTAACATAGCCTCAATGTCACAGCAAGGGCAAGATCCTAATTGCATTGTAAAATGTAGTAGCATACCCAATAATTTTCCCCCTGAAAGTTTTCCAGTCTGCTTTTGCTGCTTTGTTTTTAATCTTTGAATGAAGAGCTGAAAACATTCCTGAGTAGGCTATTGATGATCTTTGTAGATAGAAATCTTTCTACACAGGATGGTGTGTGAAGAGGTCATTGTAAATTTGGCAGTCAGCATTTTTGGCGGAAACCAACGAGAAGCCAAATGGTCATCCTTGGGTGGGGCAGTTGGAACAGTGTGAGCAAGGCACAGAGCAATGCTAAAACAAATCTAATTCCGCGTATTGCAGAAAAATGAGCAAACAATGCAAGTACACATTAGCTTTCTCCTCAAGATGCCATTCAGCATGTATTGTTTTTCCCACAGGGGCTGTTAAAGATGATCTCCCACTCGGTGGTTCATGAGTCAGAGTCTGCATTTGACACTCATCTGCAATGCAAGCATCGCAGAAGAAACATCATACAACAGGTCAGCGGTCAGCACTGTGGGCCTGCTTCCACAGCAAAGGGGAGCTGGATAGCCTGTGAACAAAGGACGTTCCCTTTGTTTTTGCATTCGCTGATTTTTAGTCAACAGCGTGTGTGGTAAGGAAGCGATAAACAATGTGAACTTTGGACCAACGGTTGATAACACTGTTATATTAGGGCATAAGTGGGTGGACCGCAGTTTTGTTTTCCTGAAACAAAACCTTACTCCCCCTGCCCCTGCCCTTGGTGGATCAAGGGCTAAATGTAAATAGGTTTGAGGGTGTTTACGAAGCCTGACGCCCCCACACAATATGCTTTTCAAATAAAAAAAGGTATTTCACAAGAGAGCGTTTTAAGTAAGAAAAGCAGGGTGAAATGCCATCTTCTTTTGCTTTATGATCAGCACTGGCATATCGCCACAGCAGAATCAGAAACCTCCAGAGCCACAACCATCTAGACAATTTCAGTGGGAATGTGCCTGCCAGAAGAGTGATAACAGGTTATTCCAGTCCCTGTCACATGCAACTACAGTGATTTTTATTCATTGTAAATCCGTTGACACCCTTATTCAAAAGCTTGTATTCTTGCAGTGTTATCTATGTATACATATAGATATGCACATTTATAGATGGAATTCAGCTGAAGTACCTTGGTGCTAGATACAAACTACATAGGCATCGGATTGAATCTACAGCTTGACAATAAAATTTTATAAGGAACAGTTTTGTATCAAAGCTGACCCTAACAGTCAAATTTTCCTTTAAGTGGAACTGAATACATTATGTTTTGGACAGCGGGGGGAGGGGGTGGGCTGGGTGGGGGGGGCTTGGGCACGGTTATGACTTTGAAAGTGGAGAAAGCAACCTGGCCTTTGCATCAATAGGCTGATGTCTGATCACAGGTCAGGTCAAGGGCTTGGGACTAGGCTGACCATTTAGCTGGGCAATAAACCTGAATAGCTTAGGCAGATATCCATCTATATAACTGGATAATGAATGCACAATGTCAGCAATGGAAGTGTAGTAGCAGTCTGTTAATCCTGTAATTTGAGAGAAGTTCATGCCTGGTAAATGGGGGGGGGGGGGGTTGAACAAAGACAACACTAGTGTAGTCATCTGACAGTTGCTGTTTATTCCACCAGAGCATACAATGTGTTTCAGAATGACTTTCCTGATGTGACAAGGTTCTAGTCTGTCAACAAATCTAGAAAGACTATAAGATGGTTACAGTTTCCATCCAGTGTCCAGTCGGGGAACACTTGGATGATAGCTCACCTTAATTACTTCAGTAAATATCAGGTAGCTGGCATATATAAACTGGGGTTTGGGAGTTTTTAGAGTAACATGCATGAAGTTAAAAACAAATAGTTATTTAAATGGATCATAATTAGATTTTCTGAAAAGGTAGAGTTCACTAGTCTTTTAAGTCTTTTGTGAAAAAAAAAAAAAAAGAAATGCTGGAAAACCTGTTTGTCATTGATTTAAAGAAGTAGTTCAATCCTCCCACCCTCATCTCCGTGACAACAGTCTTGTCTGAACAGTAACCTGTCATGTTGTTGACTGGAGAGGAAACTGCCTCTAGAGAGCCGACTTGTGTTTGAATTCTGTAATGCAGACCTTTCAGAGAAGCCCTGAATGTCAACAAAAGACAGGTTCTCTATGTCCTTTCATATGCAGCCTTTGAGTTATACCTAGCACAACAGTAATGTAATATTATTGTGTGTGAGGGTATTAGAGTCAACTGCATGAAATTTGAAAAACACTATAAATGACCAGGAAGCAGTGTTCATTGGGTCAAATTATGAAGAACAATATGAGCGGTTTTTGATGATGATAATGAAAACGATAATCAGACAAACATGAATTACCTGAACACTAAATAACAATAATTTTAATATTTCAGTGTTACTGCCAAAGACAACAAAACAGAATGGTTCAGCTTTCACTTTACCTGTATTTTCAGCAGTATTTTTTGTATTTTCATAAAAAAGCAGCAAATAAGCAACATTTGTGGTCTGCATCAAATCATAAAAATCTAAAATTCCAAATGTCCAAACTGTAGCCTAGTTGAGAAACACACACATCTCTCTCTCTCATGCGCTTTCCCTCTCTCTCTGTCTCTCCTCTCACTCTCTCTCTCTCTCTGTCTCTCTCACACACACACACACCACAATTTGTACAGTGCAATCAGAATATAAACACACAGGCACTGAAGCAGGGCACAGTCTGTGAACCAAAAAAAAAAAAGAAAAAAAGCATTTCAGTGTCTCACAAGCTGAGATAACACTATTATAATCCATTTTATGACACATTTTACCTTAAAAATCATATTAAAATTTATTGCAGATGATTTTTCCCACACAGATTATAGTACTAACACAGACATTACAGGTTAGAAATTAGCAAGGAGAGGAGGAATCATGCTGAAGTATCTAAACCGGACAATGTCAAATAAAAAAGGAATGTAAGCCCATTCTAGAATGCACAGTGTACCCCTTTCTGTGTACCTGCTCATCTATCTAGGTAAACAGATGTACATGCACCCACATATGAATAAGTGCCAAAAGCATTTTTATGACAGTTCTGAAATACATTTTCAGAATGCGTTTGTCCTCTATACAGTCAAGGGCACGTTCACGGCTAGAGCAGCTAGAGCGCCTTCCCCAGGAAACTGCAGAGGAAAGGGCTGTTACAGATATGTGCCAGTGCCAAAGATCCTGTATAAAGCTACAAAAACGCAGCCTTATTACACATTTCACCTATCTGTCTGTGCCCAGTGGTTTCTACCACCAGAGATGCATTATCAACTTATCAACACAAAGTAATACAAACAGAAAAAAAAAATTCTATATGAAAGCATTTTCCTGCGTGAGAAAACATGTTTGTCCAGGGTTTTGTGAAATGTGCCGTCTGCAAATAACTTATAACCATAAAACTTTCCCGTTTTAACTGTCAAAACTAAAAACGCTAACACAAAGAATACTTATTTGCTATGTGCATATGTGCAAAAAGAGGGTAAAGAGAAATGTTCAAAAAGCAAAGGGTTTCAATCAAATGTGTACCAAATTATTTTAGCAGTGCAAAATCTTAACTGGAAATTGCACATGGAGAACAAAAGCCTTTCTGTTTTCATATGGTGTCCCATGTGCATTACCCTTCAGCAGTTCTGCGGAATGCTCTCCAGTGCCATCGTTAAAAGAGCCCCATGCAACTGGGACTTCACTTTTTTTTCTCAACACACTTCCCATGAAAAAAAGGAGAAGGCGTATATGCAAAATCTTAAAATTCTTAAAAAGGGATTCTTAAAATTCACCTTTCTACTTCTTACTACAGAAAAAATATGTTGAACCATGTCTTCTCATAAAAGGAAAATAACAAAGTGAAAAATCTTACAAAGCACATTGCTTTTAGCTATCAAATAATCTGCTTTCTGGAATCTTCTATATGTTACTTTCAAGTAATGAAAGTTCAAACCTGGGTTCTGACATTCTCTCTAAGGGATAATTAGCCATCATATAGTACTCCTTGGCTCACCCAGCTATGTTGTGCACATAAATGCATTAAATTGCACTGTTAAAACCAAACGTCAGAGGATTTTTGGAGGCTGCATTTCTACTGAAAATCCCCAAAGGTTTGATGATATACCTTAAGCTCCCCAAGCCATGTCATAAAATAATTTGGCTTTCTTCAGTAAAAACAACACTGACTGCTTTAAAATATAAGCAGCCTTAGTTTTCCTCAGATGTAATGTGCAAAGAATCACCCCTGAAGTGTTTAGTGAAGTCCCCCAACACACACACACACTCACACACACACTACCTCAGAGGACATCACCATCCACAGCCTCATTGCATTGGCAAGTTGCATTGCACAAATAAAAAGTTCCAATTGGCAAGCTAAAAACAAAAATACAAGTTGCAAATTCACAATACACTGGCCTTTACAGTGTACATGATGCAAGGGAGTGACGAGAAGGCCCAAGGCTACAGATTCTGCTCCAGCCAGTGGATGTAATTCTTCACTGTCCGCTGGCCCACCGAGAAGTAGGCGGGCCAGAAGGCGAAGATCATGCAGCCATGGAAACCATCCTCGTAGTGGTCGTTGGTGACGGTCACACCCGCCTCCTGCAGGCGACGCCCGTACATCAGCCCGTCGTCCCGCAGCACATCGTGCTCGCAGGTCAGGATGTACGCCCGCGGGGTCCTGCTTAGGACATCCCGCTCCGCTAGCAGAGGCGCAGCCCGCACGTCCAGCAGCCCCGGGATCTCCTCAATGATCCGGGCCGTCCCGCGGGTCTGCACCACGGGCTTGTAGTGCCTCTTTACGGCGGGCGGGAGCAGCAGCGTCCAGTTGAGTTTGGCGCGACCCAGTGCAGCCTGGTTTTGGTCCAGGGCGGAGTGGTTGTTCGCCAGCATGGCCTGGATGAAGCTGGGGTCTCCATCCAGGTACTCCAGCCAAAACTTGGCCATGAGGGGACGGTACAGGATGGGTATGTTTCGGTTCTGTTGGTACGAGGGTGTGTTGAAGTCCAAAGCTTGCAGCACAGGGTAGATCAAGGCCTGTAGCTTGAATTTGATGGGGGTGGTATTATCCATGGCAAGCTGTGGTAAAGGGTAGAAAAAGGATTCATTCTTATTCTTAGTATTGAACTGCCAGATGCATTGATTATTGCTAGCATTCCTTAAACAATGTACTTGTAAAACCATTAAAAATTCACACCTCTTTTGGAATAACTAAACTGCACAAAATGTCCATTTCTAAGTTCAGGTTCCCATTTCTGCTGTGTTTTGAGATTTTGGATTTACACACAAATTTACCACACAAATTTACGTGCTGGAAACCTTTGCCTAGACTTTCCAGTAATTCCACCACGGCACTGGGAGAAAAGGTGTGGTCGATTAGGGGGAGTGGGAGGGTCCTACCTCCTGGGCCACCGCTGCTGCCAGGTTGCCCCCAGCACTATCTCCTGACACTGCGACCCGGTTTGGGTCCACAGAGAATCGGGCCAGAACCTCAGGAGTCAGAAAGTGCCTGGAGGCCTGCAGAGCGTCATCGTACTGCTTGGGAAAATGTGCGTCCGGGGCCAGCCGGTAACTGAAAATTTATATGTGAAAAAATAACTGTTAAAGAAAACAGATTCCTCTGGTAGGAATAAACTCATTAGAATTAATGAAATGCTGTTTATAAATATCTTTGGGATAAATCATACTTACTCCACAGACACAATGACGGCATTCAGCTCCTCTGCCATTTTCCTGCAGAGAAAGTCATAGGACCGCATCCCTATACGCAGAGACAGTTAAACCCTGTTAAGTGGTCAATGTGGCAACATTACATTTAAATGCCCTATGGCTACCATACATAAACTCTCACTGGAAACACAGCTACCAGTTTTCTTTGCACACTCTCGCTTCGGGTCTGGTTCTGCACTCTACTGTTACATTCACAGAACTCATGTGTCTCATGCATACATTCATTCATTCAAACACGTGCACACATACACATACTCACACAAACATACACAGACACACACAAACAAATGCACACTTAATTCCACTTACTGGCACTCCCCAGGGCCCAGCCCCCACCATGGAGGTAGACCACGCCCCTCTTTAGCTGGCCCTCCTCTGCTCGAGTGGACTCAAACAGCCGCACCTGCACTCCACTAAAGGACATGTCCTGCACCCGCACACCCTTGCTCGACTCTGGGGCCTGCATCTCAAAGTGGTTCACTGCAAAGTTCAGCACGTGGATGTGGTGAGTGAGGCCCAAGTCATGGACCAGATTCCCCTGTGTGGTGAACAGAAGAGTGGAGGAAAAAAAGGAAGGGAAGGGGAAGAGACAGGAGAAGTTGGGAGGGGAGAGGAAATGGGGGGAGGCTCATGATCACCTTGGCTGTGTTCGTATCAGCGCACTTGCCTACTATTGCGTCTACTAGTTGAGTACACTGATGATAAAACTGTTAAGTAGGCCAAATTAAGTAGTTTAGTGTACTTAATATCCTATAATTTCTGGGGTTTTGCTGAGTATATTTGGGAGCATACTTTTCAGAAAGTAAACTAACATTTGAGTCCCATAAATATGACGCATAGCTTTGCTTTAAAAAAAAGGTGCAGCTTTGCTGACGTTTTTCTTCAATGACACGTCAGCATGACCACACAAAGGCAGAACGTCTTGCGGTACAACACTTCCATAGTACGGTTGGAAAATAGGATAGAGGATATTTTTCGCAAAAATAAAACACTAAACAGTATACAGTATGCTTAGTACACAGTACATATTTTGAGAATGCAATAGTTAGGAAGATGATTCAGACACAGCCCTTCTATCAGTAACACAAATACCCAAAGCTTCCACTGGGACCCATACAGTGTGATTGAGGACGAAGAAGCAGACTATGGAGTACAAGGATGGTCATTGGTATGAGCCTCCTAGGGTCACTGTAATGAACCCTTTAGTCTGGCTGGACCAGAACCTGTTAGAGATCACCCCTTGTGAAGCAATATGAGTATGACTATAGTCCCATTGGCTGGAGACCTTGACTGGGTCTTTAGCTCAGTGGGCTTACTGTATCTTGTTGTGTGGAGCAACTGGTTTACTGGTAGTTCAAGATTATATGCGCCATATACAAGGTTGTCTGTGGCCTTGGTTCTGCTTCCTGTTTAGCAGACGTATGCATGCACTGCCTTAGTTCCCTTTTTAAGTAGGCCAGAGCTTGTGGTACAATGTGTGAAATTAGGCAAAAGTTCACGTCTGTAAGAAAAGAAACCACAATGTTCTTTCTTTGCTCAATAAAGGGGACATAGACACCTCCGCCGATCCCATGAAAATCGTTCCATAAAGCAACTATTCACAGTGGATTACATTTGAATATTCAACCAGGAGCACTTAGATCAGTCAGTAATGTTGTTACAATTCTTGTTTCCCATTGTAGGGCAGTTCACAGAAGTCTGCCTCTTATGAGACCCTCAAATTAAAACAGACTTTACTGTGCTGACAGTGGGTCGGCAATTGTGATAGAGACATAATGCTGATTCAAACATCTGATTGGATCAGCATTATGTGAACTTTAGGCTCTCCATAATACAATGTAATCATGTTTTGTAAAGTTGGAAAACTGATGTCATGGGAAACAAGTTGGTGTCTTTAGAGGTGTGGTGCTGACTAAAGATCTTGATACCCGTGGGTCAACACCCAGCCAGATGCTTAGGTTAACTTGAAGTGATATGCTAACAGAGGTAGTGCAAGCAGGATCACTGTTGGTGTTTTGCTTTGAACATGGTGTCCCTAGTTTTTGCACAAGACCCTGGATCAGCTCCAACACTGCTTCTACTGGGCCCCATTATGGAGGGCTGTTGAAAGCTACTGCCGCCACGGCAAGGCCGGCACTGCCAGAAGAGAACAGGGGCCAGATAAAAGCACCACTCCAGCAGCTATGCAGAGGGCTCTGATAGAAAGGGTGACGGTGGACATCCTGGGCCCGTTTACGGTGATTAACGAGAGGAATCGCTACATGCTAATGGTAATGGGCTACTTTATAATGTAGGGCTGCACAATATATCAAATTTTGGATTTTTAAGTGTAATAAGTATGACCTCTACCATGGGGCTTATAGATGATCTTTTGTCTTTTTCGCTGGACCACAACAGCAGGGCCAGCCCTACAAACGCGAATGTCTGTGACTGACTGAGTGAGTTATGACGTCACACCATTGGTCGGCCGGTCCAGCCATATACTAGGTTTTGACCTGATCTTGTTTTTTCTGTAATCATACCTGGTGCGATATTAAACAACCAAATTTCAGAAGCCATTTTGAAATTCTTCCGGGAAAAACTTCATCACTGATATCTATTGGGGGTTGCTAAGACCAATCAGCAGCAAAGTTGTAATGCTTCTGTATGATGATGTGATTAATTTTTTAATCACATGGAAGCTGAAAGGCCTTGCAACTGATTGGCTGTCCTAACAGCACCCAATAGACATCAGTGATATCTTTTTTTCCCTGAAAGCATTGCACATGACCTCTGATGTATGGCTGTTTACAACAGCATCAGGTATGATTAAAGAAAAAAAAAGATCATCTATATGCCCCCTGGCGGCAGTGATTTGATATATCGTGCAGCCCTCGGAAGAGGCGTCAGTGGTGGTGGACTGCCTGCTCTCAGAGATGTTTGGGGTCCTGGAAAAATTTCACAGCGACCAGGGGAGGAACTCCGAGAGCCACTGCTCTCACCAGCCTTCTCCTATGCCGCCATCAGCCCCCGGTTTCAGCTCCAGCCCACCTTCACCACTCCTGTGGTCCTGACTGCTGTTGCCAAGGGCGAGGGTATCGCTGCTGCTGCCATCATTCTGTTCCTACTCAAGCTGCTCCCCAGAGTGTGCCTTCTTCTGATGCTGCATGAAGACCCAGCCCACCCTCTCCTGCTGCCACCTCCAGCTAGCTTCCCGCTCTCCAGGGCGTGTGCATGTGCAGAACTCCAGCATGACTCTTGGACTTTGAACATGTGAAGACCATAATCTGCAAAACTTTTTCTAAGGGAATGGGGGACCGATAGTGTAGTGGTGGCTGGCTAAACTAGCTAGCAACCAAAGGGGTATTTCCCAGAGCAGCGATGTTTGTTGTGTGATGTCACAGCTGTTGCTACCTGCAGTATTGAGTATGTGTTTACAATGTGTCTGTAATAGAAGATTGTGTGGAAGACGGCCTTCAGGCATTCGCTCCGTCAAGCTTGTACTAGTCTGATTACTTACTCTGCATACAATAAAAACATGAGTGTTACCCCAGATCTTTCTGGTCTCTGCCTCAAGTCAATCGCTGCAATGTCATTAGTTAGTGCCTGAAAGTGAGTGCTAACACAGATCTCTGCAATTTGTCATAATGTGTGCAACAAGAACTGGATATTCATACAGTGTGTTTTTAGGGCGAAAAGTACAATAGCCCATGGTAATGTGGGCATTTGATCTTGGGAGATGGAAAACATTCCACTTCAGGTAAAATGTCCAGCCCTGACATTCTCTCACTTGCATCCTGCTCGTAGCGTCCAGCCTAGACATTAGCCTGTCCTAGCCTTAAAAAGGAAACTTATGTTTAACCGAGCTAAAATGTTATTAGAGAAGTCTGACTATGAATGGTAAATAAACGCCTTGGCTACAGGTAATACTCCCCTGACAACGAAAAGGCAAAAAACCGCGAAACAGGCCTAATCACGCCAGCGCTGGAGCTCGTAGACGCGAACAGGTTTGTCAAGAATTCGGACATAATGAATGTTCAGCACTTCGACTCTGAGACGAATACACTTGCTGGGAGAAGCACTGCTGGGGCGAGGCCAGGGAAACAGGTTAAAGTTTACGACAGGTTATAAAAATTCAGTTACATCCGTAACAGCGAAAACGTTTGACAGCAGATTAGATTAGCTACAATTCGAGAAATAGGTTATTGTTATTCATTTCCATTGCTGATATTAACCATCAGACTTCAACCGAACCTGCGTTAATGATACTGTATTCGGCTATTTATCTGTGTCTGTGTAATAATCGTAATATTGTATTTTTGACAACTAATCGCTTTTGATATATGTTCGATCTGTGAGGAAATAACACTGTAAACGTTAGTTAAGCTATATTGTTATGTTATTGTTATCGCCAGCCACTGTATTCTGCAATGTGAAAGAACTAGTGCATTACGTGGATCTGCATTGGATGATGATTAAGGCTAGACAGCTAGCGTCAAATGCTACCGACAGATACAGCTACAGCTACAATAAATGGTCACATCATTAGCTTGTCACAATTCGAGGAATCTAAAGTCCCCAGCTTGTCCATACGGCGATTTTACTGAATAAAAGCGAAACAAAGTACACAGCCATTGTAATTTATGACCCTAAAGCACTTGTAAGTGTTCTGCATTGTTATGTCACCGTATTCTTACCAATCGTATGGCACTTCGAAACGTTGCGTCTAGAAGCATCAGTTTCCATGGTTCTGAAATTGTACTCGGCAGTGGGATGTAAACGTAGTAGGCGACAGCTGTCAATAAGCACGCAACAGTAAAAACTCGCTTCATTGCCACGGTGTGCAGTCCACGTTCTTGTGGGAGAACGACGATTAAATTCTTATTCTGAGGAAGTCTGTCGGTGCGCCACTGTGAAACAAGCCACAGCAAGCCCGCACAGCGACTTCAAAATAAAAGTACCTTGTGGCCAGTGTATTCTTAAAGGCCGAGTTTCCTCTCTGTTGTTTTGGCAAACTCCAGACATTACCAAACATTGTAAAGCCAGCAGGTTTCCAGAAACACTAAATACTGTATCTAAATGTTTTTAATTGCACACAAAATCTGTTTGAGCCTACTTTAAACAGACTCAATACCACATAAAATAGAACTATCCTTTTAACTTGCTGTGTTTAAAAAAAAAAATCTTTAACAAAATTTTACATGTGTGTTTTAAAAGTATTTTAATGCTAGTTTATACCATGGATAACAAATCACTAATATATTTGTAATAATAAACAGCACGAAGCAGTTAAACTACTTATTCAAAATATATAGGGTCTGTAAAATTAAAGTTTATTTAATGGATTTGAGTGTGTTGCTTTATGTGACTTTATGAAGACTACTATACCTTGCTTTAGTGTTTATTTGCTTGCTACAATGCAGGCAGCACACTGTGACCACTCTGACATTGTTGCTGAAACTAGAGAAATTCACTTGGCACAATTTTCTGTAACACCATATTGTTTGAATGGGCTGTGGTACACAGCTAACAAATAATTATGGCTAATGTTATATTAATATTATAGGTTATCAGGCAATTGTCAAACGAACCATCCAATCAATTGTCTCATTCACTCTCTGTGATAAAGAATCACATGGAAGTTTCACTACAACCAACAATATTAATTTTGATGTTACCAGCTCACTGTTGTCCAGAAATGTTTTTTTCTTTTCACAAACATGGATCAGTAGCATTAAAGTTCTGTGATCAGTAGCAGTAATCAGTGCAATCAAGTGTGGTGAAATTGGTTTCGGTGTAGCCAGCTACATAGCCACATTTGCTCCATTCATACAGCCAGCTGGCTACTTAGCTGCTGCAGCATGGCTAGCTAGCTTGCTAACTTCAGCTAAGTTCAGTTAAAAAAAAATAATGATACTGAAGTGGTGCTATCTAGCCAGCTCAAAGAAATCGTTAACCTTAACTGGATAGCTAACTAGCTGCCTGCGTCTTTTTGGGTTTGACTGGCATTTGACTGGCATGCTAAACAGCATCTTCTTAGGATGTTGCTGTATCTTTTGCTTGACTTTAGTGATGGCTCAGAAACAACAGACATAGAAACATAATCGCTGTCCTAGAGTGGGGAAAAAACACGGAACTCAAAAAAGTTGATACAAACAAGACTTTACTAAAAAAAAAAAAAAGGCAGAACAAACCACGAGGGGCATAAAACAAAAACTAAAAAAATACAAAAAAAAAACAGAACTACACCAGTACAGAAAACAAACGGCAGAAACGCACAGAAACACACAAGCGGAAACAAAGTAAGAAACACAAACAGGTCAAAAACACAGGCAGGTACATGCGGTCTGAAACAAACACAAGGAACCAGCACCCGAGTCAAGGGGACAAATAACTTAAATAGACAGGGGGTAACAAGACACAGGTGAACTCAAAAAAACAATCAAACCAGAAAAGGAGGGGATAACAAGACACAGGTGGGAACAATGATAGAATAACGAGACACCAATAATACAATTAACAGGGGGGAGCAGGACACAAAACAGAAGTGCCGCCATCTGGCGGCCCAACAAGGGAAACACAAACAGGAAAACACAGAACCATGACATATTCTTCTATTGTCATTGGGTGGAAGGGAGCTCAAATGTGATCAAATGTATCCACTTTGAAATGAATTGAGTTGAAATGAAGCTATCTAATGAAGTAACCTTTTCCTGATTTAATTGATGTATCAATGTAACATAAACAATATGGATTGATCCTGGCCGGTGATGAAGTCTGATTGATGTTATACTGTATATCAACACTCATTGAATGCATCTTAGCCAATCACAATGCATGGAGGGAACTCACTGTTGTCTAACTGTTTAGGTTAACTCTGTTTTATAAAGTAAGCTATTGGTAAAGGGCATGGGTCAGTGTGGCACTTTTATCCAGGTAGAGGTCAGAAGTCAAAAATATTTCTGCATATGGTGACTGCCAAGTGGTGCACCTGGCCAATGCAGTGTGTCATGCAGTAGGGGTTGTAGGCTTGTGCCCTGGTAGCATTGTGGAGCTAACAAATAGAGCAATGCAACTGGCTGCATTCTCAGTGAGTGTGACATAACAGGGTTATGCTCCTTCTAATTGCTCTTTAATAACATCTGCTGTCTGTGTAGTAGAGTTGTGATTGAAATGAGGTAAATCACACTTTGCTCTAAAGGTGTTATGTTGCTTGGCAACAGTTGAAGCTGGTGGAGTGAAAAGACGCAACGCCTAGCTTCTGAAGCATCGGAGGAAGATGTCATCCAATAAGGAAGAGACCTACAATGTTGGGAAATTGTTTCACACAGGGGCATGCACAAACATCCATAAAACATTAAGATCACAATGTGAAAGATTATTATTGTGTTATAAAAAATACACAATAAAAATGCCACGTCATAACAGATGATCATAATATTGATCCAAATTTAACAATTGCAGTTATGACAAATAAAATTGGCCAATGTTAAATTTTGGGACAATCCATTAAAGATGTGTGTTTGATGACACATATATAGTGCGTGCATTGTTATTCAATTGAAAACTCATGAAAACACGCACTGTAGCCTAAAGAGCAGTTTGGAGTACTGAGAATGAGCTTTACAAGTTTGCAAATGGAGCATTACAATACAGTCCTCAGATGGCCTGAGTATTCTTTGTGGCCAAAAGACATAGTTGTCTCGGATATGAATGAGGATAAATTACTGGACTTTAGAAGGTGTGATGGGGAGCGTATTTATGTTCCCAGGGTCCTATGTTCCCAGGGTCCTAGGACCTTGGGAACATAGGTCCCTGGGAGAGCACATATGTAGAGCTGGGGAACATAGGACCCTGGGAACATAGGACCCTTTGTCATGTTCCCATTATGTGCCATATAAATCTGTGGAACATAGGACCCTGGAAACATAGGAATGACCCTGTGTGATGGTGAACTGCATGTCCAATTAATGAACCGAAATACACCAGCAGCATGGCCGAGAAGGAATCAGTTGGTAGAAGAGCTGCTTCCACTGTAGCCTGGTAAGCAGATGGAATTGTTTATTTGATTGAATAAAGTCCAAAACTTTATTCAATCAAATAAACTTTAATAAATGCAAAAATTGCATTTATTGGCACATTTTAAATCACCTTAATGCATTGCAATGATTTTCAAATATGGTGCTGGGGATTTATTGTGCATATTGTTTTTTTTTCATATGGATATGATTCAAAAAACAAAGATTAGTTTAAATTTTACCATTTTAACAATTTTCTAACCCTATTCTTCGTTCTTCACATTTAAAAATTACAGTGACCAGATTTCCATACTTTCAGCAATTAAAACCCAGCTGATTTCCCCTGTTACCTCATAACTGAACCAAATCCATTACAAAGAGAAGTAAAAGTCTAATTAAGAAAAATAAACCTTTTAAAAAAATCTGAAATGATACCAAATTTGTACCACATTACACAATTCAGAAATTTTTTATGGACTCGTGCATGAGCAGGTCTTTTTCCTCAGAGGTAAATATGTCTTGCTAAATTTGCCATCATATTAACAATCTGCCAAGGGGTAAACCCAGGTGGCTTCAAAGGGAATGGAAGATGACACTCTGATTGTTTTATCACATGCTATGCCCAAGACACATCTAGTAATTAATTAAGCCCATAAATCCAGCCCTTTTGAATATTAGGCCCTGTTCAGACCTGGCATTAAAATGCGTCTTGGGTGATCCGATCACAAGTGGACAGCTCTAACTACAGGTGTGAATGCACCCAAAATGCATTGAGGACGCATTGAGATCCGATCACTCGGAGGTTAACACGAATGCGTCCAATGCGTCCACATTGAAGGACCGCCTAGTCAACTGACTTCCTCTGCAACAGGAAGCCACAACAACAGGCAAAATGGATTCTCGTGGATGGAGTACACACAAAACACGCTGTCTGATTTCCACTGCCGAAGACTCAGTACAACGGAAACTGGATGATTCATACCGCAACAGGGCGATTTGCAAGCGGAAATGATGTACGTGTTTATTTGCATATTGAGCAGGGAAGTGAGATCCGATCACAAGTGGTCACTCGAGATGCATGTGGAGACCCATTCTGATGCCAGGTGTGAACTGGCATCCGTCTCGACTGAATCTAGACACAACCTGGATATATCTGGATACAAAGTACAGGTCTGAACAGGGCCTTACTTTGCGCTTGAACTATCCTCCATCACTGGCCATGCTCTAAATAAACTTTTGCATTATGCTTTAGACCACCCACTAAGACTATTAAAATAGAGACTATAATCTAGCTCCATTTGAGGAAAGGAAAAAAGGTTTATGGAGAACCTGCATAGGTGAACAAACATTCACAATACAGCTTAAAACATAAGTAACTTGAGTCATTGAGGGTGAGGATCTCATCCAAAGACCCATGTTTTAATATTGTTCTCATATGACTGAAAAATGCCTGGTGTTGAAGTTTAGACTCTGTTTCGAAGCCATATTTGTGACAAAGCAATCAATTTACAACAAACAAGTTTTACTAGGATGGAAAGGGCTCTCAATATAGCCTTTAGTCTTACAAATAATTTATGTTCTTCAAAAAAGGGCTTCTTGGTTGAATTTTATCCCTCCACAATGGACGTTTTGGACCTCCTTGTCTAAGAATATAAGGAGAGCCTTGTGGAAGTTTTGGAGGCATACCTGCCACTAGGGGGCATATGAGCATGTGCTACCTGGTCAGAGAAAAGTTTCCTGCCTAATAGCCTTTCAAAATCTACCCACAAAGATTATAAATAAGCCCCCAGACAGGACTGGGAAAATAATAAGTACTAATGGATTGTGGAGTGGAGGGGGGTTCTGAATGAAAACCTTTCCAGTTTTATTCGTAGACAGTGTAGTGGTGGCTAGCTGAACTAGCTAGCTAGTTAGCTACCAAAGGGCTATGGGGGTTCCTTACCATATTGTTTGGATTTGCATTGTAACAATTCAGTAATGATGAGCAGATGGGATGAGTGATCTTAAGAACACGGAGGAAAGCCACTGTGAGAGTTATGAGGCGGGGATGAAAGTACCACAGCTGGACTTTTCAGAGCAAATAGTTCCATTGATGGATGACGTGGGCAGCTATTTCATTTTCCCCCAGCCTGTTGTGCCCTACCTTCCTGCTGGGAATTGCGAGTCCTCCTGGGGCCGGCCTCTTATTACAGGCACTTTATCAAGGACTTCGCCAGCATTGCCAGCCCCCTCAGCACGCCCTCACTGAGACGTACAGCAAGTTTCAGTGGTCCCTGCAAGTCCCAGCAAGTCCTTTGCCTGCTTCTGCACTGCCCTGGACACTGCTCTAGTTCTTGCACTAGTGGACCAAGCATTCTGGACACAGACACGAGAAATGGGGGGTCTCAGGGTGGGGCGGGACCTACTGGCGGTGGTGGCAGGGGCCTGGTACTTCCTGACATACCTCCAGGGGTGGGAATTCCAGGACCAGATGTACCACATGGCTCTCCAGTGGGTACTCAGCCTTAATGAGCTGGGAGGACAGATAACCCACTGGATTGAGCTGCTATAGTACATCCACTTTATGCTCCAGCAATGCCCAGGAGACAAACACGATAAAACTCCCTGACACCACTCCTGTGCCAGTAGCTCCTGCCACCACTGTGACAGAGCAGAGGAAAAGGAAATGGATACAGAGGGAATGAGAGCCAGCACTGCCTGCTTCCCCCAGTCTTAGATGAGCTGCAGGCCCTCTGGAGGCAAAGAGGGAGGACCCAGAAGTCTCCCCAGCTATAGTTCTCTCTCCTCTCTCCAAAGGTATCAAGGCACTGGTGAGTCAGTTGGACTGCTTTATGGTGCACAAGGAGCTGCTGTACCAGAGGTGGGACCCCAGAGTGGATGGAAATTGCCTTCATCTCATTGTACTACAGAGCCTCCAGTCCTGAATCCTGCAGATGGTCCATGTTGGTCCAAGGGTCAGGCACTTCAGGGTGAACAAGACCCTGAACCAGCTCTGGCAGCAGATATACTGGAGCAAGCGCAGGTGGGATGTGAAAAGCCAGTGCTATCACTGCAAGGCCTGCACAGCTAAGAAAGGACCAGGTGGCCAGACGAGAGCACCACTGCAGCAATTGTGTGGCAGGGCCCCGTTTCTAGTTACCAATGTGGGGAATCACTAAATGTTGGTGGCTATGGATTAGCATATGCAATTCTTTTTTTTTTCTGTAATATTTTTTATTTATTTCACAAAAATAACAACAACAACAATTGTGGGGTGGGGGAGGGGGGTTGGGGGGGTGGAGGGACAAGGCCAGCACACATTGAGATACATGTTAAATACTTTGGACAAAATAACATATAAAGTATATGATAAACAAATAAAATAAGCAATTTTAAAATAAAGTCTGATATGTGAGAACACAGCTCTACATATAGGACAATAATAATCTGGGATTAATTTCATTTTAAATCTCAGGTAAGTTGTAGCGTAAGCCGTATGAACTACTTCATAATGAATAAATTGATGTGATAGATTCTTAGACATACTATTGAGATTGGGCCGCATAGTCTCCCAATTTGGAGCAACATCCTGGTCTCCCAGTTCTCGATCCCATAGGGAAGTGACAGCCAAGGGTTTGTTAGTTTGTTTTAATAAGGCATTATAGATTCTCGAGACTGTGCCTGAGAACTAGAAGAGGGTCTAATCTATTCTGCCATTGGATGTACTGGGAGCGAGAAGTCCCATGGCACACCGTATGCTTGCATTGCTGATCTAAAATGAAAATATACAAAGTAAGATGGTGCTGGAAGATCAAATTTAGCTCTCAGGTCCTGAAATGATCTTAAGCTTTTTCCCCATATATGTCCTCAAAGGAGCAGATGCCTTTAGAACCATACCGGGCTTTTGAATGGTTGACCTCCAATCAACAAAATAAAAAGAAGTATGCAATTTCTTCCCAGGAAGTGACAGTGGAGTACCTGATCTCAGGGATGTTCTCCTGGTTCGAGATCTCAGAAGAGCTCCACAGTAACCAGGGGAGGAGTTTCAAGAGGGTCTTCACCAAGGGTTATCATCCTCTCTCCATCAAGAAGACCTGCAGCACCCCGCTGCACCCTCAAGGTGACAGCCTGGTCGAGAGGTTCAACAGTACATTAGCAACCCAACTATCATTGCTGACCTCCCACCACTAGTGTGACTGGGACCTGCACCAAGCCATTAGTCCTCTTAGTCTACTGCTCCACTGTGCAGGAGTCCTCAGGATGCACCTCTGCAGCATTAATGTTTTGGAGTGAGCTGCGCATGCCAGTCAATCTGGTGTTTGGCCACCCCCCAGACAACGACCTGCTCACCCTGTCTGGCCTCAAGTATGTCCACCAGCTGCAAGACCACCTGGACCAGGTCCACCAGCTAGTCTGCAAGTAACTAGCCGGCGCGGGTATCCAGCAGACGAGAAACCATGACCTCTGCTGCACCAGACAGGCGTATCAGCCAGGGGATGAGATCTGGATCTACAACCCCACCTGAAGATGGGCCAGTTTCCAAAGTTGGACAGCAGCTGGGAGGGCCCCTGGCCCATACTGTGGCGCCTGTCTGATGTGGTGCATGAGGTCTGGCTCCAACTCTGCCAGAGGGTTGTAGTGTTGCACTAGGACCACCTAACCACATGGCAGTCCATTTCAAAATTACAAGGAACTCCTTGAAAGAATGAAAGCTGCCAGATAAGACCGTTTTTGCAGGCTAAGTACTGTAATACTTCTGACTTAAATACTTAGATTTTACCAGTTAAGCACTACAAGTCCTACAATTCCTTAGTGTCCAAAAACTATTAACAGTGATCCTGCTGTGACATGTGGTGCAGACATGTTGTAAGGACCAGCTGGTCCTTGACAGGGTCTGTGTGACACAGTATTTAGTGAGTAATAATCTACTTGTTTAAAGGAGCATACTGCAGCATCCCTTGGAATGGAGGGTTTTGTAGGTCATGTGGCTTTGTGTTTATGTGTTTATTATAATTCATTTTTTGATAAATGTAGCTGTGCTTTTGTAGATACATTAATTCCCATTATTCACCCACTTGTTTATTTGGGCAGTTTAGCACGTATATAATAAAAGGAAAATGGCCATCCTTCCTTATCTTCTCAGGTGAGCTTATTTACTGTTTTAAATTTGTTAATTGCTTCACCATTTGTAATCCAACACTTTTTCTTTCTTTCTTTCTTTCTTTCTTTCTTTCTTTCTTTCTTTCTTTCTTTCTTTCTTTCTTTCTTTCTTTCTTTCTTTCTTTCTTTCTTCAGAAATGTGTAATTCTCATTGTAGCCACATACTTATTCAAATCAGGCTAACAGTTGAATTGATCACCACTTGAGTTGCCTGATATCTCTCTGCAATTAGAAGTCGTTCCAGCACTCTATGAGCTGTCCAACTACTACTGTGCCAGGGGGCTGCATTTGGCACAGCTGTTGTAGCTGCCAGATCTGTCTTTTTATGGTGATTCAGGATAGTGGCTTTAACACCCTCCATTTAACTTTTGACTTCTGGGTAGTTGTATATTGGGTCTTTGTTGTATGATGGGCTTGGAACTACCCACCATCAACACTGACATGGCCTATCGATTAGCATAACTGGTTAACACTATGGACTTGGCTCAGTGACACAGTCTATCAACTTCCACAACTTTACCACCAGGGGGACTCATAATGTCGGAAAACGCCTGGTTACAAACTTCGTAAGCATCTCAGTTTCATAAGTCATAATTTCTCTCCAAATATAATTGAGATAATCTACAAGCACATTCTTCTTAATTAAAATGAAGGACATTTTTAAGGACATGTGCTTCCTGTGATGTGTGCATAGACAATGAGCTATTACAAGAAACCCAATACCCATGCATCTTACTACCCCATAAATGACAGAGTCAAATTGTCCTGTGAAAACAATTTCATCCTTACACTTTCCTTGGTATAGCACCATTAAACTTTGACTAGTCTGCTGTTGGAGTGGGGGTGGTCCTGTGTGACCCGGAAAGGAGCCGGGACAGTAAAGGCATGCTGAATTGTTTGTGGCCCCACAAGTTCAGACCTGTAATAATGTCACAGACGTACAAAGAATAACAGCAGTCCAGTTTCTCGGCCTGTTTTGGCTGAAAGCCAGTTCTCAAATAGAGCTAATCCCAGAAGCTCTGCATAGAACTCTCTTTTTTAATTTGAAATAGAACTCTATTTTATTTCAAATAGAACTCTCTCTTTTGCTCTCACGCATATTGGCTGTGGTGCTGACGACATGGATCAACAAGCTTCACACAGATTGCCTCTCACCATAGCACCAACCCGTCTCCTCTGCAGCTGCAACTGTGATGATCTTGTTTATCCACCGTCCTCCGCCCCTGCACTCCAAACTGGGCCCTGCCCACATATGGCCTACAGGAGTACCTCCTAGGCAGACACATTCTCACCAAGGCTCTGTTAACAGGGTTGTAGTGACATTGACAGAGCATTCTGTGATTGCTAGGACTCTCTGTGGTGAATCCCATGTGTCTAGGACAACAGAGTAACTGTGTTGTAAATTGTAAGTCTCCATTTTTTACATAGATGAGAGTTTTTTCTAATCAAAAATATTCTACATTCTCTAAAGAAGTCCGGCACGGAGTACACAGAACAATAAAATGGTCCAGAATAACTCAGACAACCCCCCCCCCCCCCCCACACACACACACGTGCACACACACAAATATTCCAAAAAGCTCCAGAGAAATGTCAATTTATATTCTTGGCAATAAATCATCCTCAAATAGTTTCCCCATGTGCATCATGGCTTTCTCTTGTACACAGGCGCCTGTCCATAATGTGTTTGCTTTTATGTTTTATATATATATTTATACAGTACTGCCACAAATTATGGAATAACTGTGTTTAAAGAAATACTTTAGCACTTATTTTTTTGTGCCCTTTCTTCTGTTGTTTCTTGGATCAATTTCCATCTATAAAAATGAATTACAAAACATTTATCTTCTTGACCACAAGGGGTAATGACATTATGTGACCATCAGTAATTTGAAATAAAGTATACAAGCCAAAAATAGTTTTCATTGCATGAAAATCTTTATTTTATGTGGAAAAATCCTGGAAAAAGATACATTAAACTGTTCAATTATGTAGGTATGAACTAAGACACATGAAGGTATAATAATGATTACTTGTTTAACATAAATGCTAACTCTTTCTTCACTTTTTCATTGATATTAAATAGAGAAACTGTTGCAAAATATTCATATTCATCAAACTGTTTATAAATGCTATAAATGCATAGTTTGTGTATATATATACTGTGTATATATATATATATATATATATATATATATATATCAGCAGTTTGCTGATGTCCCTGTTGTGAACAGAGTGGCCCATGGTGGTGGAGTGTTGGTATGGGCAGTCATATCCTATGGGCAGAGAACTCCAGTGCATTTTATCCATGGAAATTTGAATGCACAGAGATATCATGATGAGATCCTGAGGCCCATTGCTGTGCCATTCATCCACCGCCATCACCTCATGTTTCAGCATGACAATGCACGGCCCCATGTTGCAAGGATCTGTACACAATTCCTCGAGGCTGAAAATGTCCCAGTTCTTCCGTGGCCTGCATACTCACCAGACATGTCACCCACTGAGCATGTTTGGGATGCTTTGGACTGGTGCATACGACAGCGTGTTCCAGTTCCCACCAATATCCAACAACTTCGTACAGCTATTGAAGAGGGGTGGGACAATATTCCACAGGCTACAATCAACAATTTTATCAATTCAATGCGAAGGAGATGTGTTGCGTTGCATGAGGCACACAAGATACTGATCGGTATTCTATTCATTTCATGGTGTCTTCTTTTTTGGGGAATCTGTGACTAACAAATGCATATCTGTATCCCCAATCACATGAAATCAATAGATAAGTGCTTAATGAATCTATTTCAGTTGACTGATTTACGTTTATTATCTTTGAACTCAATAAAATCTTTGAAATTGATAAATGTTGCATTTATATTTTTGTTCAGTGTATATATATATGGTGGGGGTGTTATGATTTGGCAATGTATGGCTGCCACATGTACTGGCTCAGTTGTCTTGGTTGCAGGCACTGACTGGAGGCCTCAGATTAACCTGTGCCAGGAGGCTTGGCTGGACAGCATATAGAGCTCCACAGCACATGCAGTAGACCTTCGAGCACAGATGCAGCTCAGAAACGCTAAGCCACACCCTCCGAGCAGCTAGCGGTACTGTATGTATAGGGCCCCCATGAATCAGTCATGATTAACTTTGGCATGGGTGTTCAACTGGCCCCAGTGATCTCATGTTGAAGGTGCTCAGGGGTCAATTCAGGGTGAATCAGCAAACATGCACATGCCAGGAATGTTTCCAGACTTGTCAATAGAAATGTTTTTTTCTTCTGCTATTTCTGGACAACCACTGAACTGATGGTGCACTAGCTCAATGGTCGCTATAGTGTATGGAGCGGTTGTTGTAATGGACCCTGTGAGCAGACAGAAATATCACACAAGAAAGCAGAAGATATCTGAATGAGCTAAAAATAAATGAATCTGCAGTACAATGGGTAAAAAAAGCAAACCAAAATATTGTCAACCATTGTAAATTGTCTAGCCATGTGTTCTGATGGACCACATTGTCAAAGAAACAATCAGAAGGTTTTGCCAATGAACAAGTCTGGCTGAGGCAGAAAGAGTCTCTTGTGTGTATGAGAATGGAATGTGGAGTAATTTAGGGGAATAATGGCCTGGATTTAATTAACAGTCCTCAAAATACCATATACCGTATACGGTTAAACAATTTCACTGACCAATTGAATTAAGTCCAGTCTTTGTTGATGTTTTCATTCTCTTTCTGTCAAGGCAACAATGATTAATTCTACAGAACTTTAACTGAAACATACATTCTGCCCCAAAACTAAAACCAAAACTAAACATTATCAAAACCAAGTAGATGTGGATCTAAAAAAAAACAAAAGTACATTATACTGAAACTAAAATGAATTGGGGATGACATTTGAAAATAGTGTATAAATAAAAACAAATGTGAGAGACATATTAATAGCAACCATGATAACATTGCCTGTATGTCTGCATATGTACTTGTCAATGCCAATGCAGTGTGTTTGTGTGATACACCACAGTGCTTGATTAAACCAAGCAGAGGAGATACTAAGGTACTGAGGCACAAATAATAATGACCAACAAATAGTTATGTCCCTGCAAGGAGTTTCCTATGGTAACATTACTGGAACTGGGGCAGAGAATTCGCGCAGGCATGAGAAAGGCTAGAAATCTTAAAACAAGCCATATACTTAATTAGTAGCCAGTGAAGAGACATTTACACAGAGGTAATATACTCACACATCAAAAATACGAAGTACTCTGCATTCAGCTACAGTACTTTTTGAACAAGTTGGATGTTCTTTAGCGAAGTCTTGGAGAAGTAGAGCCAGGCCAATACAATAATCTCTTCTTGTCATGACAAAAACATGCATCTGTTTTTCTGCATGTTCTAAAAATAGCAAGCGCTTGATTTTAAGGAAAGAAACCCAACCTAGAAATGTTATTAGTATAGGCATCAAAAGTGAGACCAGGGTCAATGGTAAAAACCAAGGTCTTTCACAGCAAACATCAAAAAACAAAAACCAACATTTCAGTTTTATCTATGAAAGCATGAAATGAAAGCGTACCATTTAGAGTCACATAGGCCTTTAAAGGGATATTTCACTTTAATATAACACAAGTAATTCTGAGAAGCTTATCCCATTGAATTTGCATGGCATGAATACTAACAACATCAGATGTCCCTGTTGACCGTTAATGGCAGCGCCATTCCTCCCGTCTTTGCAGTTCCCAATGTACTCCCATTCATTTTTGCCTCCTCTCCAAAATTAATTGTTTCAAAACACAAACACTTCTGATGTTGTATTCACACCATACAAATACATAGGGGTAGCTACACAAATACTTGTGTATACCAAAGTAAAAAACCTTTAAAGACATATTTTTTTTCTCTTGCATTTAAATTGTTAATTATATCATAAGGTAAAGGTGCGTACTTTAAAAACATTTATAAATAGGAAAGTAAATTTCCTTTTTGATGCACAGTATGTAATTTATAGACACAAGCGCTGGAGGTCTGATGTGACATGTACATTCTGTATTGATATTATATTCAATTTCAATTCTGATAGGCAGCCCACTAAAAGGCTGCATTGTTGATGGGAAAAAATGTAAATAGTATGTGAATCATGCAATTCCTTTAAATATGGCCTCCGAATTACCTCCTGTAGAGGGCAGCATAAGAACGTTTTTGCTGCTTTCAGCATAATAAACTCTATTTAAATTTAAAATCTAAACTGAAATAAATAGGCTTTGTGTCATAGTACTTGTCTTCTTTTGTTCTTTATGTACAATACTGTAATTTTAAAAAGAGTGGAGTGTAGAGACGGGAGACATAAGGCACACATTTAAGTAACACTTAGAACTGCCGCTGGAAGTACTGTAGGTCGATTATAGATTTTCAGGCAATTTAAGCTATGGATTGCGGTCTTTTGGAACTCAATCAAATCATAACACAAATGAAAACCATCATTTTCAGGGTTCCTTGGGTTTTCTTTTACAAGAAGCCATTAAGTCAGGGAATAATGTCCACTTAAAGTGTAAGATTTATTATTATTACTAAAAATATTATTAGTCTTTATAGGTATGTGTGACCTTAAAAATTAAAAAAAAAAATCCACTTATTATGATCCTTTAGCCTCCGACATATTTTCTCTTGTCTCAGTGACAGGAAATATTCATAATTATAAACAACCTGCCCACTCCAGCATGGAGAGGTGAGAATTCCTGAATTGAACACTCAGTTGTAAAAAACAGGTGGCTCACTAATCTATCTGAAGTTTGAACCCTTACCTGGTGAATGGAGTTGCTCTAGTAACCGCATGTGGGCGTTGCATGCGATTGCAAACTAAAGCCCACCTGTTAATTTTGAACTTTTCTGAAATGATTTTACATTCATTAAAATTCATGCCTATAGAGATGGCATCCTCTTTTAGGACAACTATTGGTAACACTTTACTCGATCTATGAAGCCTACATAATACTATCATAAGAATGACCTAACATTTGTCATAACCAGTCATGATAATATCTTATAGCTTATGACAAATAACATAACACTGACAAAATACATGCAGCAATAACCATGACACACATTGACATAACTGTTATTGGCACATTCTAAACTATGCTAACTATGCTACAAATCTATAGCTGTAAGACACAAGTAAAGTAATTCAAGTAAAGTGCTCCCTAAACATCTTCTCTTAGTCATATTGTTGTAATATAAGTAAACTGATTTTATTTAGTTTGTAAGCAGAGCTGTCAAACTAACACATTCCCACAACAACAGGGAATAAGAAAACTGAAGGGTTTCAACAGTGTAATAAATCTTGACCTGGTCATACATCCTCCCCTAAAGCTGGGAAAATAAAGCTGGGTATTTTTCTGAGCCCCAGAAAGAAAGAAAGAAACACAATGCTCTACTGGGTGGAGTGGGTGCATGTGCCACAAGGGAGACTATGCTCCTGCGAAAAGCGGCGACAACCTTGAGGTATTGTGTGCTAACTCATTGGTGTCAGGGGATTTAATATGCTGATACCCATCTGTAGGGCAACTCAAGACTTGTACAACTGCTTATGCTCATGCTGCCACAGCAAGACAGCAATTTGTCTCTCAACCAGCAACTTGCTGGACATGTTGTTCATGTTTTTCCTGCATGCTTTTCAAAAAAGACATTTTATAACTAGGGCTGTCAAATTAGCGTATTAATTTCGATTAATTAATTAATTATAAAAATAACTTGTTAAAAAAATAACGCAAATTAACACATAATATTATTTAATGTTGATGAAAATTAATTGGTGTACCGATGCTACTGTAAGTTGCTGCGTGTTGAATAACACTACCTATATTGGCAAATAACCCAACCGTCGCACTTCGCTACACTGTCAGCCATCATGGGGTTCAGACACTCTGACAAACCAGCCCTTCAGCTGGAGCGGTCGGTGTCACTCTGCGCCTCTGAGCGCAGCGCTAATTTTTAAACGAGAAGAGAGCACTCAGGGTGCCACTGACACCACCGGAGTGAATTTACGAACGCACCCCTCTGACATCATGCATCGCACAATTCCAACCAGTCAGTGCGTTAGTTGCACATGTAAATAATATGTTAAATAGTTAAAAAAAGACTGTTATGGCCACATTGGTGCGTGATAAGCTTATGCTAAATGATTAAAAAACTGTTATGGCCACATTTTAGGCTAAGTGATAGGCTTATGTTCAATTATAAGTAGACATATATTTGGAAAAATGATTGGAAATAAAACAATTTATTTCTAATGCCCCCTTTTGATATTTCTATTCAATGCTTTACTCATGTGCCACAATAATGTAATGTTTTTGAGTTGAAATATCTTCATTTGGGGGGCTTTTCCAAGCAAATATCGATATATGCGATTAATTGCGATTAATTCAATCAATTAATTAATTAATTAATTGTGGTGAGCGTTCTGGCGCAAATTGGCTGCCATGCATCACCCTGGTGGGTGCTACACATTGGTGGTGGGTGAGGTGAGTTCCCCTTCACTGTAAAGCACTTTGAGCATATGGAAAAGTGCTATATAAATGTAATTATTAATTAATTAATTAATTAATCAGCATATGTAATTAATTTGATAAAAAATTTGAATCGATTGACAGCCCTATTTATAACCTTTGCAAATGAACATTCTGAGAATTCATGTGCTCTAATTTGAAAATATAAGTTGTTACTCTGTCTTCTGGTGGTCAAACATCCTCTCAGGTTGTTTTTCTGGTTATTGACTTCACCGGTGTTTAGCTATGCCGTAAAAGTTGGTGACTTATAAAACAATGATAAAATTTCAGAGTGTAGTTTGGTTCATACTCAATTGATAAGCACTCTATATTTACGTTGAGCAGAACTTGTTGCTATGTAGCATGTCTCCCCTATGTTTGTTCTGTATATAGTATCTTTCAGCATGACCTTCTGCATTTGCCACATTTGTGCTTTTTTCATGTATTTTTCACTGAAACAGTTCACACAGTTTTTTTTGTAATAAAGTTGTGTAAAATTTGAATTCAAATTGACAAATTTAAGCACTTTGAGACTGTGAAAAGAAAAATGCTGTATAAAGAAATTAAATGATGATGATGATGATGATGATGATGATGAAGACAGCCCAAATGTGTGATCCATTCTTTGGTTTTTAATAAAATCATTCAAATTACTGATCCAAGGTCAGTTGTGGCTTTGAACACAAAAATATTATTGCTGGAAACAGGACTTGGGCTTGCTCAGTGGTTCTCAAGCCTCATTGTGGAAAATTGGATGAAGAGTGGAATGCTGGTTTCTCCTCCAACCAATCTCTTGGTTCTTTGCTGAACGCATTTGCATCAGTTGAAACAGATGTTAACACAATGTAGGTTTACAATTTGTTTAGTCTTTGAACGCATCATTTTCCACAAATGGTTTATTTTCAATGGCCAGGTGTCCATACTTTAAATATCTTCTGATTTCTCCAGCTGGTCTATGGATAAATAAATATAAAATGTAAAATATATCCTCTTCCAAGGACTAATTTACCACACCACAGAAAATGAAACCATTAGTTGTCTGAAACTGAGTTGAACTGATTAAAAGTCCTTAAATGAATATGAAGTATATATGCTTTGTAACATTTGTCATGAATTACAATTAAAGTTACAATTAGAGAAACCTGGGTGAGCATATCTCATATTTGTAAGCAGGATCTTGGTTTAACTGAAGAAAAATTGCAACACTTACATGCTGGGCTTTAAATTACTGTAATTATCAAGTGTTAGCATTGGTCGTTATTCCACTCCAGGCTCAATTTGAACCTTGTTAATGGTTTTCATTACTTGTTTAATAAATGGATGTATAAATTAAGATTACTATTAGTGTTAAATTATTTTGAATCATCCTATATATAAAACACATGAAGACAATTTGAAATGGATGTTTTAATACAGGAAGGTCGAAGTTGTGGACCTTAATTAATATTAAACACAACAGTATGGAATTTAAAAATTCTTGGCTTGACACCAGCGCAAGAAATGAATTGTCAGAGGGCCTGCATTTTTAATGGATGGTGGGCTGGTGCGTTTTGCTAAACGCTAGAGAAAATTTCTACCCCCAGTCATTATGCAGGACTAACAGTACCCTGGATTGACAGGCTATGAACCCAATTTCATGGGTTTATATATAGGCATTCTGGTTTTGCACTATAATTGTATCTGACATACAAAGCACTGTCTATAAGTCATTAAAAGTATTATCAAAATTACACCAAGTGACATAAAACAATATTGGCTATCTTAGCTCACACAAATGAAACAAGCTGATATGTATGTGTGTATATATATATATATATATATAGCTTGTATATATACAATATGTGTATATTATACAGATGCAAAAGCAATAATTCAAAATTTTAATTTATGGTTAGCCAGCAATCCAATGTAACAAGTTAATGGTTTGCTTGAGTCTGAGGGGGGATTTGGGCCCTGTCACTCCTCCAAAGGTTGTATAGGCAAACAAGCTACTCAGTGAGTTCTTTTAAACAAGTGCAATATATGTCCATTACGTGTGTGTATCCAATGTTTTTATCGGCTAAACGTCCAATGGGGAGATGTATTTTTGTGGGTCTGGAGTATTTGTGATGATGTAATTGGCATGAAAAATAATAATAAGAAAGAAAAATGCAAAATCCCCCAAGTTTGGGGCTTTATTGTTTGGATGTGTGAAGTTATTTGTGAATTCTGTCTGGTGAAGTAGAGTCAGTAGGTACAGAAATGAATGTTTTTAAGGGCTGAGAGTCTGTGGTCATTGTAATTATTTCTGTAGGGAACCCTGAAAAGTGGCAAGCTCTTGGTGCTGTGGGCATGCCGCCCCACAAAGGCATAAATTGGCGAGATGGCATGCCTGCCATCCCAATGGAGCAATGTATCTTTTACATTGGATGGACAGCATCAACCCAGGAGCTGAATAAGAAATACTTGGGACCTCCTCATATTTTATAGTGTGTTTGTAGGCGTGTATTATGGCAAATGACCCATGTCTTTAGTTCAGTTTCTTGCATCTTCTTTGTGTAATGTGTAAAGGGGAAAATGTGTTTAATACGCTTTTGCTTCATGCAGCTTTAAATAACCAGTAAGCAGCTAGCAGGGATGGGAACTGTAAACAATTTCCTTTCCACATTTAAGATAAATATCTGGACTCAGTGAAGGGGGAAAGACCAATATGAGATTCCTTTCTTTTAAGATTCCTTTCTTCCAGTGGTGCATGTTGGGATACCACACTATTGAACCAAACAAACATCTGGGAAGCATTATTAAACATGTATGTCACTGAAGGGGGTTCTGTTGCCATGGAAAAGATGACAAAGAGTTATAAATTAGATATGACTTTGAAAGTTTTGGGAAGGGTGCCTCAGTAACTTTCACCCAATAATTTATCTTCCCCTGCAGACAGGGAAAAGTATTACCTCATTTCTTTCTTTCTGACATTTATGCTCTGAAAGTGTTCTCATTCATTGTGAATGCAAAAAAAAAAATTTGAAGGCAAAAAAAAAAAAAAACAACTCTACAACCAACACCCCAGTCCAGACATTGCCAAAAACCTGCTGCCATCCACAGCCTCTATGAAGTGCAATGGACAGAAGGAATAAATAGAGCTGACTGTGCATCAGCAGTTGTGTCACACTTTAGATGCAATTTGAGTCCACCTTTGTTGTTGAAGCTGGGCTCAGTCCAAAAGCTGATTTCTGCCCGAGAGAAGTCATAGACAGGTGCTCAGAAAGTCTTGGAAAGTAAAACCAGCTTAGGGGGTTTTGAATTGCCAATGAGCCATGAACTGCATGTGGAACTATGCTAAAACCAAGGACTCTGTCCCACAGCCAGCAGTACGCCTGTTGAAAAAGCCGTGTAAACTCCTTTCAGACAAAACTGAGTGGGGAGGTGACAAATATAAATTTCTGGGTCAATGAAGATTCAGAAGTCTGCCATTGTAAAGGATCAGTCTGTTCTGAACTTAAATTAACGGAGTGTATGCATCAACACCACCGGATTCAATCAAGCTTTTTCAGCATCGTACGAATCCAATTTGCCACCTCCTCCCATGCCGTGAGCTTGTAAGCTGTGGTGCCTACCCAGAATTCCCCAGAGGCAGAACGCTTGGGCAAGCTTCTAGGTCTTGTCTTGCTGACAGCAAATCTGCTGTTGGTTAATAATTCAAATAAATTTAAATTAGGCTGCTGCTGTTGCCAAGGAAGTTTACATATAGAAGAAAGACCTCATCAACAAAAACAAGGCCTCTTTCTGCATTTTCATTCATTTTCATTCCCTCCCACTTTCTGGTTTATTTCTATACAGGAAAGCACATCTGGGCCCTGGGAACATCCCACCCTGGGCATGTTGAAGTGTCCTTGAGCAAGACACCTAACCCCTAACCCCTAACTGCTCTGGCGAATGAGAGGCATCAATTGTAAAGCGCTTTGGATAAAAGCATTATATAAATGCAGTCCATTTATCCATTTACATCTTCCTCGTCACGATAACTGCTCACGGAATTAAACAACCATGCTGATAAAATTAACTTTTAAATTCAATGATCTTATAGGCTTTTGCTTGAGAGTCATTTCCTATTTGTGTGTCAGCTCTGTTCGGGATCTTCACGTGACCTCTGACCAGCTCTTAAAGATGCTCACAGTGTCCAATCCGTTTTCATCTTCCATGTGGGCATCAGCCGGTTGCCTCAGGAAATCTGACCTCTGATTCCCTGTTCGGCTGCAAAACCTCTATCTCGCTCCCCTGAGCTACATGCAAACTGCATAACTCCTAGCTGCAAGGTTTTCTGAGGATCATCAGCTTTTAAAATCCCCCCACATCTCTGCCTGAAAAAAACAGTATACTATTCTACTGGTGTGCTGCTTTCTCCTTGTCCTTATTTCCTCTTGTTTTTTTGTGAATGTTGTTTGTGGCAGCACACTCTTTGGGGTATGAGACACAGTTAGTGTGGCTGGTGGGAACCAAAAAATAACTACATGCAGCAAACAAAACACAAATGAAACAAAAGCCCTCCAGGCTGGTTCCAAGCACCTCAGCAGTAGGCCTATTCCCTGAATTCAGTCCATTGTGTCACTGAGCTCTCTTATACCTGGAAAAGCCATTTCCTCATCCCAATTAACTAAAAATTATTATTATTTTTTAAAATGACACCTCTCTTCACTCCACCGTCATACCTTTGAACTAAAACAGCCGTTCCAATTTTACCAGATTTAAGAAAGAGCAGGAAATCATAATTAGTGTTAGAATAATTTATTTCCAGTTCCCAGTTCTCTCACTGTTCAGTAAGAGTTTTATTTACAAGGAGGACAAGAGGCGACATTTCATTTGCATTCCCTGTGTGAATAAATTAAACAGTGTTCTGTCAGGTGTTCTTTTGTGTGTTTAACTCTCTGGCTCCATATGCTGTCGTAATGGAGATAAGTAGATTCCCTGTTTTTGCTCTTACATTCTGTAAATCTGACTATCAGCACCTATGCTCCAGTTCTGGAAGCTAACTGCAATAATGATTAAAATACCTTCTGCTTGCAGCTGGAATAACAAGTGTGAATTTGCTACCAGCTGAAGTTACCAGGAGGAAATCTCTGTGGTGGCAAATAAAACCTGCCCATTATCCAATTTAATCTGCCAAAATATTACATTTAACCTGCCCAAGACCCTGTCTGTTTGATTTGAATTAAAATGCAACATTTCAAAAGGTTCAGATGTTTTCATAAGTATTGGAGGCAGGGGGCATTGGGTGACCAACGTCTTCCAAAGCACTCAGTCCTAGTGAAACACGACTTGTGGTCTGATATCAAATCCTCATTGTTCTGTGTGGACTGTAGCTGGTGGAACCTTTCAACAGTGCCACCTCGAATCTGAACCCTGAAATTGATGCAATGAAGATGAATTTGTTGGGAACAAGGCAGAGGTGTGTGCCTCATGGTCTGGAGAATTATTGACCAGTTACTTATTATTAGATAATTATTTTTGGATCTCATGGCACCTGCTTATGCTTGTGTGGCTACATTTGCACCATTAAAGATCCATGTTGCTGACAGCAAAGAGTAGGGGGTTCTCCCTGGTGTCCTGGCTAAATTCCTTGCCTGATTCTCTGTCTGCCACCTAATCACCTCCCAGTTTAAAGGGGAATTTCACTTTATAACACTTCTGCTTCTCATGACTGATATTGTCCTTCTAATGAATGTCGCCCTTCATTTTTCAATTAGTTATTTCATTTTAAATGTCTAATGTTAGAAAGAAAGACCTATGTTTTTTTTAGCTCAAGTCCCCATAGTAGTACGGTTTCTGGTTTATTCTTCTTCTTCGATTTCGTTTCAAGGCAAAATCGAGAAGAAGCGAGGGAGGTGTGGGCACAAGCAATTGCGTGTTATGCATTCAAATGACAAACCGCTTCTCGTCACATTAATACCGCTAATTGAATCAACTGGCAGTAAACTACATCGGAGAAATTAGCTATTTCAAATCATCGCTACACAAAGCACTACACCACAAAGTTATTGCCAGTCATTTTGGTGTCACCCCCCTTTGATGATGTCACCCGGTGCGGTCTGCAGCCCCCGAACCCCCCTTGTGACCCCTATGACCACTTTGAAGCCACCGACTACCAAGGCGACCATATGAAGAGCTGCACCCACCGTTTTCCCATCGTTGATCGAACCGCTCGAGGTAGGTACTAAGCGGGCTGGCTAACGCTATCGCGTCTGTGATACATAGGATGTCTACGGTATCAGTTAGACGGCTTGCTGGCTGTTGTTATAGGGTTGCCACCATGCATTTATTTCGTCCTTACACATTTTCGGGTTCGTTAGCTAGTAGTAATAGCCTACAACACTATTTCTGCGACCAACTTAATGTTATTGTCTGCAGGTACGCCCACATCAGAAGTTGCGCAATGATATGCATCCTTGATTTTGACAGTAAACTGCCTGAGTCTGCTTCCTGCATTTGTAAAGGAAAACAACAAAACAGCGTAAAAAAATATTAACATAATGAAATAACTAATCGAAAAATGAAGGGCGACACATTCATTAGAAGGACAATATCAGTCATGAGAAGCAGAAGTGTTATAAAGTGAAATTCCCCTTAAATTGATTAAAATTGTTCTCTCCCTCTCCACTTCAGTTTATGTGTGGTGAGCATTCTGGTGCAAAATGGCTGGTGTGTATCAACCAGGTGGGTGCTACACATAGGACTCATTCTACTTGCTTATTTTATCTGTTCTCATCTGCTCTGTCATCTTTAAGGGCATTTGAATCTGTTAGATCTCCTCTGCTAGATGCTCCTTACCTGTCATTTTACATTAACAGGCTTTCCTGTAGCCTCTTGAGTCTTGCTTAACATTAAAAATTGGTCCTCTGGACTGGTCAGGTCAGCTGTTAAGACAGGCGGGGAACAGCAGACAGAGAGGGGGAATTGTTATGTAACCAATTGTGGCAAACAAGCCTGCCACAGGCCACCAAAATGGCTTTCCTAGGGGCCCTCCAGCACAGAGACACAGGGAGATGATGTTCCAGTCCACATTTATTTACCAGGTTGGCAAGATGTTACAGCCATGTGAGCCGATGTAAAACAGTCATGAATGGGGATGGCAGATTTAACCTGTGCGCACTGATTACCTCACTACGCACAGGTGCAGCCACTCCTGTTCCTGGGTCCAATTAGCCTGGCCAATTATCTAATTCTTAACCAATTATCCAATTGGCCAGGTTTAATTAGCTTGACCCAGGGCAGGTGTGGCTGCTTAAACCAGCCATCCCCACACCACACCAATGTATTTAATAAGCTTGATTTTTATGAAATTTAATAAAAGTTCTCAGTTATAAATTTGGCGACGCTGGTGAGCTGCAGCGATACATTTTGACTGCCATGTCCTATGGCTGGGTACATTTAATATAGTAACGGCGGCTGACAAACTAGCTAGCTGCCGCTTACTATGTATAGTTTAATGGTCACAAATGATTCACTATTTTGATGTAGCTTGTACAGGATTGGATGGAGAAATAGCTAGTTACATTTTCTGACCTTTTGTGTATCAAATTTGCATTCTGGCCTGCAAGCTGCGTAGAAGTGTGCAGTCAGCACATGTGACTAGTTCAGTTTCTCCTGTGCTTGCATCTAAGCTGCTTTTTTTGATGTTAATGAATGAGCAAAATGGCTCAAAAGTGTGATCTGCCTGGCTTGTCTCTTGATGAAATCGCTACATTGGTGTCGGAAGTAAGCCTTCAAATCAAAGACAAACTTTCACACCTTCCCAAGAGACATCCCAGTGGGGATGAGTGAGCAGAAGCAGACAGCAGTGCAGCTAGCCACCCCTCGGCAAGGATGGGTTAGCGGCAGGGTGGGACTAATGGGTTTGCAGCCGGGCGAGTTAAAACAAAAATCCCATGAGCAAAAGTTTCATTCTGCCCCTCCATCCATTGAACATAGGAAGCCGGCTATCTCTCGTGGTGGTATCTCCGGCTGGGGACTGTGGGAGCCCTCTGTTTCGCTTTCCAAGCCCTACTAGTGAGTCAGTGCTGCAGGGTTTGACCGCTAGTTCTAGGAATACCGGCAGAAAAGCTACAGGTTTGGGTAACCCTCCATCGGTTTCTGCTTGCCAGGCTAATGAGCTGGGGCCACGGGTCCTAGCTATTAGCAATGAGGTGGCTAGTGGAGCTTGTATTTGAGGGGAGTGGGTGGCGGGCATAGCTATAGAGTCTCTGGTGGACTGAGTGGTTAGTGCTGTCACTGGATCATCATTGGTAGTGCTGTGTTAAGCTGAACCGGTCATGGTCTGGTGATGACTGTCTCAAGCCTGCCCTCATGGCTGCGTTGGCCCCTGGTTTCCCTTAGCTATGCTGCCATAGCTACCTTTTGAACCCCCTAACAATGTTTTTTTCTCGTTTTCCTCGGCTCTGGGCACCTGCTCGGAGCTCTAGCCCAAGTTTGCTGAGCACCCCCCCTGGCCCAGAGCTCCAGCCCTAGACCAGCTAGACCAGCTGGGCACCCCTGCCTCCTGCCGCTATTGACTTTCCATAACAAACCGGTGCCTGCCCGCGGCAGATGGGTTCCCCCTCTGAGTCCGGTTTTGCTCAAGGTTTCTTCCTTCTATCAGTCAGGGAGTTTTTCCTTGCCACTGTTGCCCTAGGCTTACTCTTTGGGGGCCGGTTCTCTGTAAAGCTGCTTTGTGACAAAGCTTCTTTTTTAAACAAATAAAATTGAATTGAATTGAATTGGAGCCCCTGACGGTGGCACAGGAGGTCAGAGAAGCCCTCTGCTAATCCCACAATGTTGCAATGAACTGGTAAGTGGAGCCTCTTATGATGGCTTAGCCTTCACTGGGAGCCTTCCATTAGCACTAGCTACATGGAGATGTGTACCACTGAGCACAAAAGTGCTGCGGTCGCAAAAGCAGCAGGCTAGACTGAGCAGGAGATGAGCGTGAACCACCTGGCAGCATCCTTGCAAGGTGAGGCATGGCAAATCTGGACATCAACAATGACGAGCCCCTGTCCTTCAAGAGCCTCACTTCGGCGCTAGCCAGGTGGTTTGGGGAGCTCAATGGCTCAGCCAGGGACAGTCTGGCCCTAGACACATTCCTCAGGGTGCTCCGTCCCGTTCACTTGAGGCAGCAGATCTGCATCACCCGTCCAGGCAGCTTGAATGAGGCATTGGTTCAGGCTAAGGACTTTGAGGCAATCCTGCTTGATCAGCAGAGCACCAGCATGCTTCTGACTGGTCGTGGGGCAGTTGGCTCAGAAGAAGGGAGCAGTCTGGAAGTGACATGAGTTCCAGATTTCACTTCCGGTGCTGGTGGTGTGGCATGAAAGGCCATCTGATGAGAGTGTGTAACTGGAAACTGCAGGATGACGGCAAATTGCAGACACTGTTAGCAAGTAGCATACCATGGGGATCTACAAACACTAAGTTGGGGACAGGAACTGGTCAAAGACCGAACATGCTGATCCGCTGTAAGCCAACCTTGCACTTGGGTTCAGTCACTACTGAGCAAAGTTTTTTCGGGCAGAAATTACTTATTGGCACCTCTTAGCCTTGGATGCTGTGGTGCTGTCATTAATGCAGCCAAGTAGTTCACTCTCCTCAATGACTGTTGACACAATGCGCAGAGAGAATGGCTGTAGAAGAACTGTTACAGCGCAGTAATGTGGGGGTTATCAAGGGGGAGTGCTCTCCTATCTGAATTCCAGTACCTGTATCCGCAGCCGAAGACAGTGAGTGTACATCACATGGGCTAATGTTACTAAATATTGGCAGGTGCAGGCCTGCCAATCCGCCAGCAGTCATAGCGCATCCCACTGGCCCAGAGATTGGAAGTGGAGGAAAAGTTAAAGAAATGGCAGCAGCCGGCAGTATCTTCCCTTAGTGAAGTCTGTGGGCCTCCTCAGCAGTGTTTGCGAAGAAAAACAACATTTCTCTTTGGTTCTGTGTAGACTACTGGCAGCTATGTACAGAAACTAAAAAAGACTCAAAGGCCAGCTACAGCATGCATAGTCTATTTAGATGACATACTGGTGCATGCCCCTAGTCTAGACTTAGCCAACCCGTGGCTAGTGTTGGAGCGTATTAGCAAAGCCAACCTCAGACTTAATTCAGCCAAATGCCAGTAGTTCTGGAGAGAGATAAGCTTCCTAGGCCATGTTGTAGGAAAAGGGAGGGTGACTACCAACCCGCCAAAACTAGAGGTGGTAAGGAAATAGCTCACTCCTAAGTCACAGAGAGAAGTCCATAGTGTTCTGGGCCTATCATACTACATATACTACAGACACTTTATGAAGGCCTTTGCTAGCAACGCTGCCCTTCTGCACACTCACTGCAAAGTCCCCATCCTGCTATCAGACCTTGTGCTGCCTCAGTGCTGCCTCTATGCTGGGTCTTAGCTATGGCAGACCCTGACAAGCCATTCATTTTGACACTGATGCTAACAATATAGGCATTGGGAAGGTGTCACAGCCCACAGGGGATAGGGTGAAAATGGTGGGGTGCTTCAGTCGTCTGTTCATCACAGAGGAGCACAGTTATTATGTCACCAGGTGGGAGCTATTGGTTGTAGTGGCTGCAGCTCAACATTTCAAAGTATCTACAATGCATTTACAAGTTCATTTCCATTTGGACCATGCCGCATCACAGTGGCTATTCATTTTCAAAGAACCACAGGGCAGATAGCTTGTTGGATTGCATTGTTACAGATCTATCACTACTTCACCCTTGAGCACTGTCCGGGAAAGAAGTGCAAAGTGTAATGCCGATAACCTGTCACACCACCCTTGTGTCAGTAACCAGTGTTGTTACTGCGAATGTGGTGAGCAGAGGGATGACTGGAGAAGAGCGCAGGAGACTGCCCCCAAACTGGAAACCACCCCTGAACAAGTAGCAGCAACCAGTGCCGCATTCACGTTAGAAGAGGTGCTGCCTGCTCAGCTTGTGCAGGGTCAGAAGGAGGTCCCGGAAGTGGGTCCAGCACTGCAGTGGGTGCAAGAGGGGCGGAGGCTTGCTCTGTCTTGTCTGTCTACTTTATACACAGGGGTGAAGGTATTGGTGGTGTATAGAAGATGGTGAGACCCCAGGATGAATTCTGACTGGCTGCAGCTTGTGGACACCACTCCAGCAGCAGTGCAGCAGGGCGCTGATGGACAGGGTGGTGGTAGACATTCCCGGTCACCAACAGAGGAAGCTATTATGTGCTGTTGGCCATGAACTACTCCACGATGTGACCTGAGGAATTGGCGATTCCCATACAAGAAACGTTTGTGACGGTGGCGTGTCTGGTGGTGAGGATGCTCTTCAAGTTTTGGGTGCCTCAAGGGCTGCACTCTGACCAGGGAGGAACTTTGAGAGCCAGCTCTTCACCAAAGGTCTGCTGCTGCCTCAGTGTGAACACTTACACCACCCTGCAACACCCCCAGGGCGATCGGCTAGTAGAGCAGTTTAACCAGTAGCCAGCCATTTGGCACTGCTCACAGTCCACCATCATCATGACTGGGACCTGCACCTGCCTTCCTCCTGATGTTGACGAGAAAATGAGGGTTAAGTAAAATATTTTTCATTTTCTGAATCCGCTAACACCTTATTTGACATCCGACACTCTGAATACTGAACATAAGCATATCAACAGATAAAACCCCTCACTTATCCAACCTGAAAAATAAAATTTGCTTTCATTTGTCAATTATTATCAAAGACCAATTATCAATTTAATTTCCAAATTCATTGATAGGCAGAGTAACCTGTTGGATCAACTTTTATCAAAATGTACAACTCACAACATAATTAAAGTAAGAGATTTATTACAACAGGTATGCAATGTCTAATCTAATGATGACTATCTGAAGTTCTGAAGTTGACTACCTTGAAAAAAAACTATTAATTTTACAGACATAGACAAGTTACAGCCACAAAAGAAATTAATGAAAGAAAATAACAAACGACAGCTTGTTCTTCTAAAATAGTCCCAAGAAAACAAAGATCAAAATTCAAAAAACCAAAAGACCACAGAATATTCCAAAAAGACCAGGGGTGAAAATATAAAAATGCTAGCTGCAAGACAAAAATGTCAGATCCTGCGCACAACAAACACCAAGAAACTCCAGTCCCAGATGCAAGGTTCAGATTCCTCGGATGGCAACAGCACAGATCAACCTTTGTTCCCACAACTGACTTTAACTGTCTGATGAACCCAAAAAACTGGCTCTCACTGCCAAGTAAAGGTAAGTCTGAATTGAATGAATAAGTTGTTCTGAGAAGGAAGGCAAAATGGTTGAGAGAGTGGGAGAGCAACATGAAATCCCACCAGTTGCAATTTCCACCTTCAGGTGAGATAATTTCCACCTTCAGGTGAGATATTTTACATGTAACAAAACCAAATCTCACTGGTCAGTGGTTTCCGCTTAAATCCGGAACTGCTTCTAAAATCTAGACCTCAACTGTCGAGCTTCAATAAGTCATTATCTATATAGATTTACATTTATCTATATACATTTATTAAGTTTTGCAATAAATGATTTTCATTAAATATCAGATTGCATTCAAATCTGAAAGAAAAATGATATTTTGTGCATTCTTTAGCCACGTTGGGACTCTAAGTGCCCTGTGCTCCAGGCGGTAATGAAGTAATAAAACTGGGAGAAACTCCAGGACACTGTTTATGCTAATTGCCACAAGTTTCCTTTAATGTTTGAGGAGGGACATCAGGGATAGAGACAGAGACAAAGCAAATGAAATCCCTATGCTCACACAGGGCAAGTTTGTCAGATCAAATTATATTGTCTGTTTCTAAAAGGTGATAATCTAAAAACTACATATCCTATGCCTGTACAGGAGTCCACGGGCTACACTCTGGCGGCGTTGCTGTTGCAGTGCAGGTGTAAGGCAGAAGAGGAACTACAACCTGCACTGCTCCAGCAGGTTGTTCTAGTCAGGGGATGCGGTGTGAGAGGACAAACCCCACTGACGGAAGCACCTAAGTTGGACAGCAACTGGGACGGCTCCTGCAGCAGCTGTCTGAGGTGGTGTATCGCGTCCGCCTGCAGCTTCTGTGGCAGGAGGTGGTCATTTATGTTAACGGCCTGGCATCATACCAGGGGGCCCTGCTAGCAGAACCACAGTTGCTGCCCCCAAGTAGCAGACCGCAGGTGTTGACCCCCAGCTGCCACTCATGTCCATCAGCGCCTGCCAGTAGCAGTCTGCAGCCACTGGCGCATCCCAGTTACAGTTTCCAGCCACTAACTCCAAGTTGCAGTCCACAGACCCCAGCTCACCAAAGCAAAATGCTGCAATCATCACTCAACAGCAGCAGCCGCAGTCGCTGCAAGTGGGCAGGAGCTCATGCCCACATCAACCAGCAGTTTAGTTGAAATAAGGCTGCCGCTTATTGTGTATCATTTAATGGTCACAAATGACTTCCTGGTGTTGATGTAGCTAGTCCAGGATTGGATGGAGAAATAGCCAGTTAGATTCTGTGCTGTTTTGTATATCAGATTTGTATTATGAGCCTCAAGTTGGGTATAAAAGGAGCATGCAGTCAGCAAATGTGACCAGTTCCTTGTTTTCTTGTGCTTGCATCTAAGCTACTTACTTTTGGTGTTAATAAATGAGCATGACGGCTCTAAAGTGAGACCCGCCTTGGTTTGTTTTTTTCTGAAATCGTTACAATATGTCATACAGTGGATGTAGCAGACTAGTTAGGCAGTTTGGCAGTTGCCTGTCCAATTGCATCTGAGCTAGAATTATGTATTTGTTTTCACATAACTTATAGCAACATGTTTCTTATGTGAGTGGCGGGATGATTTTAAAACTTCATGAAGACTTAATAACAAAGGTGTTTATAATACCATGCAAGTACATGTTTTTGCCGATTTAAAAAAAACCCTCAGATACACCAAACAGCAGAAGTATCTTAGTGAAGGAACATGTGTAATCTTACCCGGTGCTGCTCGAACAAGATTAATTTCATGATATCTGACTACAAAATTGTGTTTTAAGCTTTCCTCTGTGCTAACAGTTATCCTGCTTTCCATCAGTAGTGTGGCTCTACACGGATCGCTGTTTATCTTGATAGATGCAGACTTGTGTAGCCTGCATGAATACAATTGTGTATCCTGCTATGACACTAGTGTATAGGCGAGTGACTACGGGCTCATTAGGTCAATTGCAGATATCTTGAGTTCTATGTGCATGTTAGGACCTTTAACTGCTAAGTGTGCTGTGGTACGAGTCAAAGAGGAATGTCAGGTTTAAACTGAATACAGTTTATTGTACAGTATGTTAATAATGCCAATTTACAATGATGCAAAATGTGTGCATGGCAAGATGGCTATATGTATACAATGCGCAGGAGGCTGTGTTGAAGAGTATCCCAGAACCATTGCACCTTTTCCCTTATATACTCAAAGATCAAAGCAAAACACCAAGTCATCAAATAAAGACACAAACATAACAAAACTGCACATCAATGATTCTGCTTGTGCTTTCTCTGTAAACATGCCACTCTGGGTTAACCTTTGCATCTGGCTGGGTGCTGCCCGATAGGTATCAAGATCTTTAGTTAGCACGCCACCACCAAAGACACCAACTTGTCTCCCATGACATCGGCTTTCCAACAATACAAAACATGATGACACTGTATTATGTAGAACTCAAGTTTTACATAATGCTGATCCAGTAGGATGTTCTGCAACTGAGCACTGTCTTTATCACACCCTCCTGACTCCCTGTCAGTACAGTAAACACTCTGATTTCCTTTGGGGGTCTGATAAGGGGCACACTTCTGTAAACTGCCCTACACCAATATGTTTTTCTGTTAATTGATGATGTGTGTATGCTACAGACTCCACAAACATTTGTCATTTAAATCACTGTCTGTCACAAAAATGTTTGGTTGTGCCCCGGTCTCTCCTACACAGTTGTATCAGATAGACAGCACAAGACAAGCTAGATATTAGCTGTTACTTACTAAGCCTGTGGATCTGTGTGCATGTGCGTTGACTTTCTGTATTCACATAAGTTAGCTAATGATTCATTTTGACTACCTGGACAGGTATTATGGTTGTTTCAATGTATATGAGTACAACTGCATGAAATGGCAGCGTGGCAGCTCTGTCTGGATTGGGGATGGGGGAGTAGCCTATCCTTTTCTGAGCCCCTGTCCCCAAACATGTCTGTTATTGATCTCTCTGCTAATATTGTGGTGTGTGTGCATGTTTGCATAGACCAAATGAGAATGAATAAAACTCAATACAAACCTTCCCAGAAGTCTCTCAGATCATAGATGAAAAAGCAGGGGTTCATTCCAATAGCTTATTTTAGCCTTCCTTGCTTGCTCGCCTCCTTTCCTAGTATGGAAGGCCAATGGATCAAAAATACATGAAATTGACATCTGGAATCACATGCTGTCAATGGGTGCATTACAAATACTTACTTTGACTTTCTTGGACAGATATTTACAGTTTATGGTTAATAATTTAATTATTTTGGCAAAATATTTTATCCACAAATGTAGATTCCCAAAAAACCTTTGTTTTGGTTTTTGAGAAATAATTGTCATTGCACTTTAAATCTTTGATGTTTATGAAAAATAAACAAGCAGAAATATTTAAATGTATATTAGTTCTCTATAATATACCTCTTGTATAATGAAATATGTTGGTAAACTTCTGTAACCTGTGTGTAATATTTGCTTGCTATTTACTTATTGTTTAATAAGTAAATAATAAGTACAGTCCTCACAGTGCTCACTTCCTCTTACAAACAACTGTCAACTGCTACTCAGACATGTCCCCATTCATTTATTACATCTTTGTTTTTTCCTGTGATCAGTTACCACTGTAATCTGGTCCTAAACAAACCTTATCTCACTTTTTTGTCTCAACGATTATTGTCACTAGTTGCCGTTTTTTTATGGTGCACAAACATTTAAAGAAATTATCTATCATGTTCTTGCCATGTTAACAGTACCTTAACTGTATAAGCACTATACTATAACTATAGTTTTGTCCAGTATAGAGTGATCTAAAACCTGGAAAATTTCTGAAAGCGGGCTTCAGTCATCACCCCATGCTTTTGGTTTGATAATGAAAAGACAACTAATAACCAGTTCCCAACAGTAATTACTCATGTGCTTGATGCAACAAGAAAACACATTGTGTTTCCCATATTGCTTATTTGTATGATCTCTGCACATTAACCTTTTCATACTCAGAACCATTAGGGAATGGGGACTGTACAGAATGTTTGTAACTTCCCATTTTAATGAGAATTTTTTTTTGGAATTTGTACTTGCATTTATCTAGCTTTATTTTTTAACTAGACTCATTGGGTCAACTGCAGTGTGCTTAGCTTCAGTTTAAACTGCAAGTTTAAACCCCTAGACCACAGAACTACTTTACAGCAGGAACAGCATTCTGAATCTGTCAAATAAGGATTAGCTGTTTCAGTAGCAATGCAGTTCTGTGATCTAGGGTTTTAAACTCGAGGCTTAAACTCTGGCTAAGCATACTGCAGTTAACCAATTCTGTAGCTACATGAAATGGTCAAAGAGGTGGGAACACCAATATGAAAGTTACAGCCGAACAACTTACAATTTGTATTTATTCACAAACCATGTTACATGCTTATGAATGGTATTTTATTCTTAAGTCAATTACTAATAATTATTTGGAAATAACAAGTCATGATACAGCTTTTCAAAGATTTTTGTTGTATGCTTACATAATTTTGTTTGTGTATCATCACCTTAGGTTGCGCAACCCTCCGTCCCTGTACACGTCCTTGGAGCAGGTTCAAACTTGCAATCACATTCAGCTTTTAGAACTGCAGATTAACACAAATCATAAAGCCCACGTCAATTTTGTGTCCTTGCCCTAAATTGTAAAGCGCTGTGATATTGCCATGGCCACAGAAGGGCTGGCGATTTGAAATGATGTATGACACACTCGGTCTGTGTCTATTCTTCAAGGTTTCTCCTTGTGTGGATAATTTTTTTCTTTAAATAAAATAGTGTGATAGAAAAAACTGGTGGACACACTAATTCCCCATTAGGTCCCCAAACCCAAGTTCTTTGTAATTTCATGTGATATTTTATCTTACCTTTTTCCTTTGAAAAGAATGCAGTTCTGGGGGATGCTGTCCTCCTTAGAGCAAGTCTGCAGATACCTTGTATCCTTAAGAGTTCTGCAGGGAGTTTGTCATCCTCCAAAATTACTGTATATCCTCATGTCAGTAACATTGCATTCCTTACCCTCTATTTCACACAGTGACTGTACCTTGTAAAAACTACAATAATGAACTTGAATTGGTGACATGAGTAGTAAGATTTATTATAGATTGTACATTGCAACAGTGGTGACAGCATTCAGTTTCTCGGCATCTAATTGCTTCCCTGTTTGGAAATAACCAACCTTGTAGTGTGGGCAGTCTACATTCAAAGAAACACCTGCACAACCCAAAAAAACAGTGCTGGCAGGGAATGAGAGGTAATCGTCCACACAATTGGCTAGCGGACCATTTGCCAACAAGTAGCCTATTTTTTATTTATAAAAAGAACATTTGCTGTAATGCCGCATTAGGAAATTTTATTTCACCAGCTGTCACAAGTGAATGCTGCCTCTGTGGAGACTACACAGTGATGGGTTCAGAGTTAAATCAACAATTACAAAGTACAAATGGTCCTTTTTGGACTCATATATACTCTGTTAGAGTTGAATTAAAACTGGAAATCATCCTGTTTTTCCAGTGTATTCAGTGCACTAGCCTTTACCTGCTTCCTCATGCAAAACCAAGTTTTCATAAATTTTACTTTACATTGCATTACAGGCATTTAGCAGACGCTCATATCCAGACTTACACTTAAACATTTTTTTTACGTAGGCATCCATTTATACAGCTCGATATATACTGAAGCAATGCAGATCAAGTACCTTGTCCAAGGGTACAACGGCAGTGTCCTACCCAGGAATCAAACCTGTGACCTTTAGGTTACAAGACCAGTTCCTTACCCAATATAATACACTGCCGCCCCATAAAGTTCTTTAGAATTCTACATTGCTTCCAAGTACAATTTGCAAATCGGACTTACTTATTAACAAGATCATTCCAAGCAAAGTGGTAATCAGCACCAAAATGGTAACATAGTTATAGTTGTGGAACACAGCAGTGAATATAGGACTGTAAATAGAACATATAATCAAAGAGAAATTGAAAGAAAAAAAATGATATATGCTCTTTGCTATCGACTATCTTAAAATTATTAGGTGGACTTAAGAACTTGGTTGCTATAGATACACAGCAGAGGAAAAATCCAAAAATACAGATCAAAATTTGGATGATGTGCCAATGAGGTGCTTTGAACGAGTGATAGGAGCAAAGGAGGAACATAGTAATTAAGATGCAATAGGGAATGCTTTATGGTTAAAATGGCCAACTGTCCCCAGCAGTACTGTGTATTAGTTAAGACACCAGGGGGACATCTTATTCTTTACCTCAAGAAAAAAAAACGAAAAAATAAAAAACCCCCAAAAAACTCTATCAACGCGAGAAAAACTGTTACCAGGTTACGTGCTAAGAAGATGAAAATGCAAGTTATTTTCAGATCTTTAACCAGGGAGGTTACAAATGCGAATGTGTTCAAATGTGGAACCAGTTGTACGTTCTGCAGCAGGCTACCATACATCCACACGAAAGACGTTTGCTATTACTGAACTGTTCAAAATGTTTGCATCTCATTACAAAGGACTTGGGCGCACTTATGCACACATCGCTGGCGTCCCTACCATGTGTCAAATGAAATTCCTCATTTAAAATTCCCGCCCCAATCTGTCAGGAATCCCCCGCGCCCTACCAGTGTTTGTCATGCGCTCGTGCCTGCTTTAGACTGCCAGAAGTGCACTTCCGATGCAGAACACAGACAGCCCCTCACTCTCACGTGCCGGATTCTTCGCATGCTTCTTCTGACGATCTTGAAAAGGTGAGTTTAAGTCCTGGATTTTCTTATGGGTTACATCAGGTTACCTGTGGCAGCACATGCAGCCTAGAAGAAAAGGTTCGTGCACGGTTGTTCATTTTACGAATACGAGAGTTAGTTCATTCATTATATTTACGGTCACACGCGCCATGAATCAGTTTAAGTAGCCTACATGGCCGAATTCTACCTGGACGAAGTATAAACCTATTTGTTAACGCACATTAAAACCGTTCTAATGGCATGGGAAGTTTCAAACGGGAGCGACTGTTTAGCAATCGTTAAAAGGCGTTCGCACTGCACCGCCAAGACGCCCAAGCCCTGCCACGGGTAGCCTACAAGCACAGATTGAATATTTGACTTCGAGTCGCATGACCTGTCAGTGATGGTATTTCTATTTTCATATAGGTTAAAGGAAGGGAAAAGCACATTTCGCGCATGTCTCATTTTTCCCCATACACTCTAGTCGAAAAACATTTAAAACGATTATTCAAATATAGATAGAAGATACGGAAACATTATAAACGTGACTACAGTCTATCGCAGGGCACCAAGACATAGCATATTAGTACATTTTCTGTTGGGTTCCCGCGTGGTAAAATGTGCTCTCTACGTCTTGCTCTCCACGTCTTGTCCTCTCAAATTCGTGACCTTATGTGTGTGTGGTCTGTTTTCATCTGCTCTGTCCCGTGAACATCCTTTTGTTGATTAAATGCTCATGTCATTGTTTTGTATTGTATGCCAATAGTTCGTTGCCCTTAACTGATGTTATCGTATGGCGCATAGGCTCATGTAACAAAGAAGTCTTCACCCTTGCTCAAATAAGACGAAGAGACGTGAAGCATTGTTGCACTGGTTGCTGTGAATGCGTTATTTTACTCAGGGTCTTGGTAACGGTGGTATAGGTTCACTCGTCTATTCCGTCCTTAAATAACCGCTTCGTGATGCTGGGGACAGTTCTTTCAGCAGGGTGGAATAATCACGACACCTTGAAACAAAAGAACGCTCTTCGCTTTCCAAAGTACAACTGGCAGATAGAAACCGGTGTTCTTTTTGCTCGTTTTCACTACGAGTTTGTCCAGAGGCGCAGAAACCCAAGATGGAATCAGGTGCAGAAGAGAGGCTCAGAGCAAATAATAAATGTAAATCATCACCAAATAACAAATATAAAGCAGATCTTGGTTAGCCTACACATCTGTCAAACCTTTTGGCTTTAGGCTACTAACATGCTGGCATGTATGCATATGCATTATTTGCAGTTATGCAGTAAACCAGTTATCAGTAAAAGGCTTAGCCACAGTGTGACCAGCACTTTTACACGTGTTGTCAGGTGATTTGCCGTACGTGAACATTTATTTCAAGGCATAGAACGATACGTGATTTTCTTTCGGATCTTTTCAATGGTGTGAAGATTTGGGTGTCTGGGTATTTTTTTCTCAGTCTAGTTTACCCTGGGCATTCTCATCATTGCTGTAATTTTATCGTGCTGTTGTGTGACGTCACGCTAAAGTAGAATGTAGCGCTTCACCTGGGCGATTATAGGATATTACTATGAAATGTAACCCGTATGCAGTGTCCATTTGAAAGACTCTCAAATTACGAATAATCCCACTGTTGACGCAAACCCCAAGGTCCTGGGTCGTACGTTTGTTACTACCGTGAGCATCCATGTCTGTGTCACAGCATGACCAACTCTGCTGGTGCACGTGCGGTCGAATGTTTTTTCCTTGTTGTGTCCCAGAGGGAAGGTGTGTTACGTGGTTGCAGCAAGACGCTAGCTGATCAATGTATTTTTTAAACGGTGCTCCATTTCCTGGAAATGCTGATAAATGGAAAACCCACTCGTGCACTCACCGGGTTTAAACCGCTCACACCGCCTAATTCTCGATCTAAATCATGCTTGTACGTGTATGTATGGCATTAGGACGTCAGCACATGAATTGCATACAATCAGATGGACGTATAGGACAGTGCAGTCGTATTTCTGTTTGCAATGGTAGTAAAAATGTTATTGGTAGCTGTTTTCCACGCAAGTTCACGGCTATCTAGCTTGCCATTGGTTTTTATTTCGATATTACTAGGGAACAAAAGGTAATTACGAGAAACTGTTTCGTTATAACGGAATGAACTTAATCTCGACATTACGAGAAAAGATCAACTGCTCAAAAGCGGAATATGCCCCGTGAGAAGCATAAACATAAAACTGCATGTATTGAAGAATACCTGCCATTGTCAACCCATAAAGTCGTCACACAAGTTGTGTTGGAAAACGTGTACCTTTTTTAATAACCGTGTAACTACTTATTTCGCATAACGTAAATTTTTGGTCATAATGACATGATCATTTATCGTAAAACGAGATCAATCAATCAATTAATCAAATTTTATTTGTATAGCGTATTTTATAGCAGTTGTCACAACACGCTTTACAGACAACCCTGGCCTAAACCCCCACAGCAGCAAGCATAAGGCAACAGTGGCAAGGAAAAACTCCCTGTGGCAGATGGGAAGAAACCTTGGAAGGAACCAGGCTCAAGGGGGAAACCCATCCTCCTCTGTTCAGCTCAGGGTGCCAACTGGTGACCAGCATGTCAGTCAGTTTTATAAGGTTTCACTAGGTGCTGAGATAAAATACCCATTCTTATATTTCTCCTAGATCAAAATGAAATGACCAGACTGCATTGAGACATATGAAAGTGTCTTGGGATTTTCTCCTGAGAAATATCTAATAGAGCTAATGGAAAAATCACAGTATAATCTTAACAGTTCTCTATATGGTGTCTTTCAATCCAATTACTATATCTACCGTACAAAGTCTCAGACCCCAGACACACACAATTTAACATACAGTAAGCTCTATAATGTATGGGACGAATACATATTTATTTTTGATTAGGCTCTGTAGTCCACAATTTTAGATTTGTAATCAAACATTTCATATCTGGTTCAAGTTTACATTCTCAGCTTTTATTTAAGGTTATTTTATACACTTTGTTTCACCATTTAGAAATTACACCAGTTATTATACATAGCCTCCCATTTCAGGACACCATAATGTTTGGGACATGTCAATGTTGCGTAAATGAAAGTAGTCCTAAGCCGCGTTTCCACCGCAGGAACTATACCCCGGAACTAGGAACCTTTTGAGGAACTCAGTGCGTTTCCACCGCAGGAACTAGGGTCTAAATTTAGTTCTGGGGGCTTTGTTTTACCCCCCAAAACGTTCCTGCTCGGGGGGTAGTACTTTCCGAAAGTACAGGAACCTTTTGGGTGGAGCTTGCAGCGCTGAACATTTCTGATTGGTCGAGTACTCGTAGCATTTGTGTTGTATTTATTTTCCGCCATTACCCGCCATGTTTGAAAATATGCAGCGGCAAACCAATTTATTTTCATAATAACTTCGAATCAAACTTGTATGTTATGCGGCGCAGTAGCCTACTTTTGGTTATAACCTGTCAACGTCTTGGAATTATAACGTGTGCTCTTCTGTTCTTTTCTTGCTTTAGTATTCGTTTTATAAAATGCTAAGCATTCGTGCTGGGACAGCATATTACGTAGGCTACCAAAACATTCAAACGGATTAATTCGGTTGCTGAATATTTTCTTCCGGATTTTCTTTGTTAGCCCGTTGTAATTGACTCAAAACGTTTGATACAGTTATGTGAGGTATGCGGTAGTTCTGCATAATTAACATTGGTGATACAGTACAAGCAAACTGGAAATCACCTTCCGCACTTTTTATCCGGGTAAAATAACAGGTTAATTCTAGTAATCTTCGCTTTAGCTTTTTCAGACTGCCGTAATTTTACTCAATTTTACTGCCATTTTTCAATTCCACGAAAAGACCAGGAAGACTATGGACTCATTTATTTAGTACTTTGTTGCATATCTTTGCATGCAATGACTGCTTGAAGTCTGTGACCAATAGACATCACTAGGTGCTGAGTATCTTCTCTGGTTATGCTCTGCCAGGCCAGTGCTGCAGCCATCTTCAGTTCCTGGTTCTTTCAGGGGCTAGTTGCCTTAAGTTTTCCCTTCAGCATATGAAACACATTTTCAATTGGATTTAGAACTGGTGAATGACCAGGCCAGTCAATCATTTTCCATATTTTGGCTTTGAAAAACTTCTTTGTTGCTTTAGCAGTGTGTTTTGGATCTTTGCCTTGCTGTAGGATGAAGTTCCATCCAATGAATTTGGAGGCATTTGTGTGAAGCACATAAGGTGCTTCTGTACACTTCAGAATTCTGCTGCTGATATTAGCAGTTACATCATCAATTAAGACAAGTGAGACAGTACCTGTGGCTGCCATACATGCCCAAACCATAACACCCCCACCACTAAGTTTCTCAGATCGGGGTCGCTTTGGATATTTGCCAGTTCTTTTTAACCAGTTCTTTCTACACTTTGCTCTTTCCATCGCTCTGATACAAGTGCATCTTGGTTTCATCTGTCCGTAAGACCTTTTTCCAGAACTCTGCAAACTCATTTAAGGTCATTGTGGCAGTGAGTGCCACCCCTCCTGCCTTCCAACACACTCACGTGAGACAACCGTTTTTAGTTTTTAGCACTTCCGTGCTCTTTATTAAAGCCCACGGCTTTTTCTTGGAAACAACGTAACACAGGGTTTGTCTTTTGTTTCTTTTAACACTTTTAACGTCCTTCTCTCCGGCGTCCGCTCCCGAAGACTCCCGGTCTCCGCTTTTAAAAACCCCAGGTTCACTGTTGAAAACAATCAGAGGCAATCAGCGCAATTAAACAATTGATAATTATCGGCGCTGATTACCTCCACCTGACAGTTGTGACGACGGATCCGAGAGCTGCTCCTCTCATGCTGAAGCCACACTATACGTAGCGACGGCCGCCTGTCGCCACGCCGCGTCCCCACAGTTGGCTGTTTGTGGGCGTGTCACCTATTTTTCACAGACAGTTGTGTTCGTTAAATGTTGACCGGGTTTAATATCGTGTTTCATATTCATTGTCCTGTCTGAATAAAAATCATTTTGCAGTAACCTAGATCTGAAAGATGTTAGTCAGCTGCCTAGATAGGCTGTTTAATGTCTAGCTAGTGAGTAACAACCAACAACAAAAACATTGTCTGACGAATTAGCCAGATAATTCCTTCAAAGTTGTATCTGATTAGCTAGCTAGGTGGCTGGTAGAAACGAACAACTTGCAACTAATACATTAGGAAGATTTTTTGGTTTGTTATTGTTTGTTGTTACTCACTATAGCTAGACATTAGACAGCCTAGCTAGGCAGCTTATTAACATTTTTCAGAGCTAGGTTACTGCAAAAATTATTTTTATTCAGACTGGACAGTGATAGTAGCGGCGATAACTAAATTGCAGAGCCACCGACAATTTCAGAGACTTTTCTCCACGCTACTTCCTCTTATCAATGTCTCTGTAAGAGATTTTATTAAGTTGGGAAGCCCGATACGGAAATTACGAGTTAGGTCCTCCATTGTGGAACAATAGCATGTGGAACTAAAATTTGAAAAAAATAGGGACAATTTACTTAACGGATCATTAGATCAAAACAGATTGGTTACCGCGACGCGGCGAGGGGGTCAAAGTTGAATTTTTGCCATCTCCCCCGCGGCTCGCCGCCTCTCGCCGTGCCGCCGGCAATCCCAACATGCCTTGCGGGGTCTGGCTGCCTCCCCTCATTCAAAATGAATGGAGGCGGCGCCGCCGCGCGGCGGGGCCGCGTATAGTGTAGCTTCACGGTCACTCTCTCTCTCTCTGCTCAAACCACGCCCACCCCACCACAGTCATCTTAGTAAACTATAACCTGGTCATCCTGGTTTTGTGGCTAGCTGGTGGTTTGCATCTTGCAGTGCAGCCTCTGTAGTTATGTTTGTGAAGTCTTCTGCTGACAGCAATGACTGACACATTCACACCGGCCTGCTGAAGTGTTAATGATCTGTCAGACAGGTGTTTGGGGGCATTTCTTCATTATTCTGAGAATCCTGTGGTCATGAGCTGTAGAGGTCTTCCTTGGCCTACCAGGGGCTTTGCAATTACTGAACTCACTAGTGCTATGTCTGAAAAGTGGCGTTATTTCTACATGGTAAAACAAAAATTATGTTCCCTACAATAGATTGACGACCTGTCCAGGGTGTATTCCAGCCTCTCGCCCAATGCATTCTGGGATAGTCTCCAGAACCCCCCCACAACCCTGACCAGGAACAAGCGGGTATAGATAATAGATGTATGTAATATTTCAACCTACATCTATATAATTTCTATATCTGTTTGAGTCTTCTAGTGCAATTCTATTTACTGTAAGTAGCAAAGTGTGATGACTGAAGACAGGAATTTTGGCATGCTATTACATTAACAGTTAAAGCATTACATTTATTCATCAAAAAAACTGTAACCTCCGATTAATGTAGTAATCGCCACACCAGTTAATGTAGTAAGTCATTACATTAACCAACAAAAGTTAACTGTTCAAGATTTTAGTTACATTAACCAGCAGTTCTTGCATTAAACAGCTGTTATAAAATTTTTTATCACACAAACCATTTTTATTACATTTGCCATTTTTATTACATGAACTGTTGTTACATAGCCTTTAATAAAAACTGAGAATCTGCACTTTAACTACATATGAATTGTTTAATTGAAAATCTAAAATTGTGGAGTACAGAGCCAAATCAAGAATAAATACGTCTGTCTCAAACATTTATGGATTAATGGATTAATCTACTGTCATGTGAAGAATGCCGTTCAGGTATGAAGAAGTTCACACCAATGTGTAGGTAAAAAATGAGATTTGAGTGTTGTGCTCAGTGTTGGCATTCTCTGTTAAACTGAATTTTTGCTGGTTGAGTTAATGTAAATTACGGATAAAGAGCCTCTGCTTAAAATGTATCTAAATCAACATCCTCTGACATTGGTGCTCGTAATACAAAGAGTAACTGTATTTTTTTAAACCAATGTTTCACCACTTCTTTATTCCCTTCATAGTCAACCATCTGCATTTAATTTTGTTGTGTGAATACATTTACTGTGCAGTTAGCACAAACAGACTGTAGGTGCCTGATCAAACAGAAGAGACTGTTGATGTATGATGAGATGTGGACTATTCCACCAACTGAATTCTTAGGTTGCAGCTACAGATCTTTAGGCAGTGCACTGGATGGTTTCTTTCAGCATTGACTATGAGGGGTGGAAGTAACAAAAGTTATTAAATAAATGCTGAATCAATTCAATTGCAATTAAATTCAATATTGCATAAAATAAAATTCAGTTCAGTTAAAATTTGAAGTGTTAAAATGCTATCAAACTAAATAATCCCTCAATAATAAAATTATTTACAAATATTTTTATCACTGTATTTCATCGCCTTGACATTTATTTATTTACTAGCAGTTTTATCAATTTGATACACTGAAATTCCAATCACCACCACTTTTATCAGTTCACTGCTGCTTTCACTACCACGTTTATCAATTCGATGCAACTTTCAACACCACTTTTATCAATTCAATTGAAGTTTCACCATGTGTCAGTCAAATTATCCCACCCACCGACGTAGCCTACATCAAGTTCAAGTTCAAGTTTCTTTTATTACCACACGGCTAGGCTGGTGGAATTAATCTCAGTACAGATGGAATGGCTGTAACAATACACCACATACAACACTAGTGCAAACATAAAAGACATAGCCTAAGTGCAAAAAGAAAAAAACATACAGTACACAATTCCACATATCATACAGTTAGACTGACTTTTGTGTATTTATAAACTGTACGGCTTTGGGGAAGAAGCTACGGTTAAGGCGTTCTGTCCTGCCTCCTAGTGACCTGTACCTTCTGCCAGAGGGGAGATGCTGAAAAGGATGGTGAGCTGGGTGAGGAGGGTCATCCGTGATCTTGGTTGTTCGTGAGATGGTGCGTTGTGTGTATATGGAGTCCATTGTGGGATCAGTCCGACGATTGTGATGTCGTCCGCATATTTCAGAATCTTGATGGAGTTTGATGTTGATCTGAAATCGTTGGTGAAGAGGGAGAAGAGCAACGGGGACAGAATGCATTCCTGTGGCACCCCCATGCTGGTGGTGAGGGGATGGGAAGTGATGTTGTTGAATCTGACAGCTTGGCTCCTGTCCTTCAAAAAATCCAGGATCCAGAGGCACAGAGAGGTGTTAATGTTCATGTCCTGGAGTTTCCTGAACAGCTTTAGAGGGTTGATAGTATTAAAAGCAGAACTGAAATCGATTAACAGAATTCTTGCATAGGTATATTTGGACTCTAGATGTTGGAGGGTAAAGTGCAGTGCCAGGTTGACTGCATCATCTGTGGACCGGTTTGGGCGATATGCAAATTGTAGTGGGTCCATCAAGGGGGATGTGACTGATTTAATGTCTGCCATGACTATGTGCTCAAGTGCCTTCATTGCCACTGATGTCAGGCCCACAGGCCTGTAGTCATTGAGGCCAGATATTTTTGCTGTTTTGGGAATGGGGATGATGGTGGAGTTTTTGAAGGAAGCTGGGACCTTTTGTGGGCTGAGTGGGGAGTTATAGATGTCTGTGAAGACTGGGGCCAGTTTTTCTGAGCAGTGGCTTAGTAAGGCTACATCTATGTACTTGACAATTGACAGCTCTTGCATTTGGATTATCCGGACATGGGATTTTGCACTCACCTGTTTATGCTGCCATTCTGAGGTTTATTTGCATGGTGTCGAAGTGTCCATTATGGAAAACATGTTTGCTGAGTGATTTCAATCTGTCTCCCATTTATCTTAAAGAGGCTTTACATTTTATTATTATCATATAATAATTCCTATTAATATAAAAACAGCTGGAACAAGTATGTTTGCTGCATCAGCTTACTTGATTGTTGGGCTGAGTGCACATAGCAGTTAGGTAGCCCCATTATGTGACAGCAATTGTAATTGTAAATGTAACAGAGTTATTATGGCCTATGTCTATTGTTGTGACATAATGAGGCTAAGCAGTTAAGGTATCTCATGTTAGCTAATGTAAGTACCACAGGTATAGAAGTAGCTAACTTGCAATTTTAATTCCCAGTCGACTTATTTATTTATTTATTTATTTATTTGTTTGTTTGTTTGTTTGTTTGTTTGTTTGTTTGTTTGTTTGTTCGTTTTTCTTGCATAAGGAATCTTTGGATAAGGAATCCCTTTCAACCAGGGCTAGACAGAACGTTGGAATAGGGGAAAACATCCAGCAGCATAGCCATCATATATTTGAGCCTGTATATAACTAAGTGGGCTAGACACAGGGGTATTTCTGGCATGGTTTAAAAGATGGAAGATTGGGTTCGCAGACAGGGATGGGGAAGTTGCTCCCCCGTATTTCAAACATTGAATATATTCATTGTCGCAAATATTCAAAATTAGGCGTGGTGGTTAAGCCAAGATAAATGGGTGGGCCAGCCCAGGATAAATGCAAAAGTGACTGACTGAGAACTAAAATTGCAAGCAAAAAAATACCATGTGCAAAAACAGGTGAGCGAACAATCCTGTGGCTGGATAGCGGTGTTGCCATCTCTTGGGAGACAAATAAGCACCCTCACCCTCAAAAACTAACAACAAGCCCAAACAAGCAGGGAGTAGAGTGATTCTAATTCTTGTTGGGTTTGGCGATTGTGTACAGGGATGGGTGGAATAGCTAAATTAATAAGCTAGTGAGTGTCCTTAAAAGATAGTAACCCTAAATGTGAAAAAATGGGACTCTTGTTACATTTCCAAACAAGCACCCACGTCTTTTAAATCAAGCCCAAAAAACCACAACCCCCGACAGTTCCAGAGTTGCGTATTGTAAAACTGACTTGGCAGCTCTGCTGGATAGTCCAAACAAGAACTGTTGATTGTCGTGTGCATAGACATCGGTGGGTGGGATAAGTTGATTGACATATGGTGAAACTGCAGTTGAATTGATAAAAGTGGCAATGAAAGCAGCAGTGAATTGATTAAACTGCTACTGAATAAATCAGATCAGAATCCACGAAGCTAGCCACAATAAGACTACCAAAATAAAAGTTAGTTCTTGTGTGCTGTTTAAGAGATTAGAATTCTGACCACATCTGATGGCTCACATTATATTTACTGGAATTATAATTGTGAGTGTATTAATTTGAAATAAAACAAACTTTTATTTTGGTAAAACAAAGTTTGCAAATACAAACCAAAGTATTTCTCTAGAAACTGAAAGGAAACAATTTTCTTTTCTAAGCTGACATCTGTTTATCTACTTCCTCCTTGACAGTGGACACTTGTTTGCAGTTTCCATTTGTGGTATAATGTAAAACAAGGAAGTATTCGCATTGATCAGATTGGTCAGATATTGGTTATTGATATTGCTCCATAGTAAGAATTTTACACCAGACTGTGGGCTGTATCCCCGTACTGGACAGTACCTTAACAGGATGAGCCAACCTGCAGCCCCCCCCACCGCTGCAGACTTTAACCTAAATGCGTTGTAACCATCACAGGGTTGAATCAATTGCTTCCTGACACAAGTCAAGGGACTCTCCCACATCTATTTTCAAGGACACCCATTAAATAAATAATGGAACTGAAATGGTTTGAAAAATTGAGACTAAACGGTGACATTTAAAAGCTTGACTAAAATGAATGAAAATGAATTAAAATATTAACATACAAAACACTGACAAAATCATTATGGCTGTAGTAGGGCTGTCAAAAAATATTCAAAGTTAGAAAAATATTCGAAAATCTTTTTTTTTTTAAATTTAAAGTTCGAACCTAAATTTGAGCATTCGAATATTACTTTTGGATCCCGCGTTTTGTAATTAACATGAATATACAGGCTTTCATTTCATACGGCCAATCATAATTCAAACTCAATTTCATGGCACTTTCGACAGCCTTAGGCTGTAGTGTTTTAAGGCTGTCAAAAGTGCCATGTAATTGAGTTTGAATATTAGCTTTTGTAATTAGTTAGAGTTCGAATATATTCAAATATCATTTGCCTACAATTCACAAAAATAGGCTGCTTATTGTCGGGCGCAATATGGACGTGACGCTCCCTCTAAAGCTCCCTCTGGTCTGCGCGTTATTTTCCACAAGCGGGCAGTAGAATAGATGACATCGGTGAACTTTCATACTAGGTTACTACATCTGGGGCCTCATTTATAAAACGTATTTTAGATCAACTTTGTGCCACGTACGTAGAAAATGACGTCAAAGTAGTGATTTATAAAATTTCAACATGACTCGATTTGACCGTGAAAACGGTTGTGGCTCAAGTCAGGTCTTCACTTCGCGTAAGCAGGCAAGATCATTTTATAAATGAGCCCCCTGCAGTTTCTATAGCCTAATGCTCAAATGAATAAAGCACTTTCTCGTGGATGTGATTTGCCACAACTCGGCATTTCACAATAATAGGGGAATGAGTGTTTGTAGGAAATCCCTGTTTATTTCAAATAAACGGCTAATACTTGTAGCCTAAAACAACATAAATTACTTACTCTGTTTAGTTCATTTAACTTCTTTCATCATCCAGTTTTATCAAAATCTTCAGAACAGAAAGGAAACATAGCCTACCATGGGAACATTATTTAGCCTGAATTGTTAGCTGAGCAGATATGTTGAACGAAGTGAAAAAAGAGACTGGCTCACGAGGCTAGCTGACCAGTAACGTTTGGTGTCCATGGAGCTGAAAGTAGGCTATCACTGGTGGTTATTGGCAAGGAAAACCAGACAATCCACTTGCTTTGAGTCCAGGGCAGAACGTTTTTTGTTGACAGAGGAAGTAACGTTAGCACAGGAAATGAACTTTGCGTGCATGAACATGATTGGCCGTATGAAATTAAAGCCTGTATATTCATGTTAATTACAAAACACGGGATCCAAAACTAATATTCGAATGCTCAAATTTAAGTTCGAACTTTAAATAAAAAAATGATTTTCGAATATTAAAGCGTACTGAATAATACAAATATTTTGAGAATGTATTTAGATGATCACAAATTTAAAATGGGGTCAAGTCCTGCTTTGAAAATGCTCTGTGCTGTGGAGTCAAAACTGTTTTCACTGTCCTTCTCAGAAATATTCACTCAGGCAAGTGATTTCTTCCAAGGCCTCCAAATAGAGTCTTCGGATTAGCCTTAGACAGCAGCCTTTTAGGCATAAAGTCTCAATAACTTTTTTGCTGGTGTGTAACATTCTCAACGTGTGTACTGATTGTTTACTTTGTTTGTTTACTCAGGCTAAAAGGGCATCACTATAATAGCTTACGATTGGCTGGCTGTGTAGTGGGCAGAAGTTATACTGGTTATTTTGAGTTGTTGCTTGTGCATAGTGGGTCCCATTGGCTTTACTGAGGGTCTGCTTGGCCAGTACTGGTCATAGAAGCTTGTAGGTGGGCTCATCTTGTTCCAGTCTATACAAACCAGAGATAATAACATTCCTATGTGCACAAAACTTAGGCTGTGTATGCAATGTTAAAACAGACAACAATGATAATTCCTTCAGGGAATTTCTAAGTAAACAATACACATTCTATGAATGTTTATCTGAATTAGCATGTTTTTGGGACCACAAATTGCTATGAATTTACTTTGCTGTATCCTTACCGTGATAAGGATACCAACTTTATTGTGATTTGTGTCATCTGTGAATTTCCAAAATGCATAGAAGGTGAGGACCCTTGTTTTGCCACTCATGTTCAATAATAAGGAACTAATATAATAATAAGTTACTAAATCATTGGCATCATAAAATAGTTAATGGAGATGGAACTAGGAGTTTTAACAATTTAAAACGGTATATATTGTGACCAGATTTATTGAAAACATCGTCATTAAAAATGGATTCATTTGAGAATATTAATTTTATAGCATTTATTCACAATTAATAAATCACAATTAATATAAAAATCTATTTTTATTTTGTGCTGTACTTTCCTTCTTAGTTCATAAGCTCTTCACCCCCAAAGTTAAGGACCAGAGAGGTCTGATGTAGATGCAGCTGGCCTGGCTTATGGGATAGCTACTGAACTGCCTGTTCTTGCAAGCCTAATATTAGCCAAGCTGCTCACAGATTGAAATTTAAGCTACAGTTATGTCTATGAAACAAGAATGTTTCAGCTACATTGCCAAATGCTGTTTATTAAAGCCTGAATTTACAGATGAAGTGTTGCAACAGATAGAGGCTGAGAGATTGAAGAAGGAAGATGAACTGATATCCTGACATCCCAGTTGAGGACAGCTAACCACATCTTCAATTGATCTGGGTTGTCTAGATGTAGTTGGTGAAAGTGACAAAGTTGTTTTGTTGGAATTGCACAAGCAGCAAATATTGTCAACACTGTCCATTTGTTGCTGCTTTGAGCTGCTTTTCTCACATGTAGTACTGTCATTACAGGAAGCCATGTCTCTTTCCTTGAGTGCTGCAGTTTGAGGCACAATGCATCATAGGTAATAGCTCCAACTGCAGATGAGATTAAGGGCTTTATTTAATAAGCATGCTGCAAATTATCGCCAGGGCTAAAAAATTGTGGGTATTAACATCAATAGTAACATCAGACTGTGTGTACATTGGTTTTAATTGTATCTGGCTTAATTAAATTATGAATGTTACTGAAATGGCTAACGAGTGACTACTAACATGTCAAATGTGTTTGAAGTGAAATTTCATTGTGCAAGGCTAAATATTTTAGGAGCCAATGAGCAAAATCCAAAAACTGTTGTATTTATAGTGACTCTCTCCAACACTTGATGATAAATGATAAATCCACTGAGGAAGGTTCCATAGTCATAAATTTCCATTCTCTCTCGTATTTTTGCGGTCTAACATCAGAACACCCTAAAATACATATGCATTAACACAAACATGCAAATTTTAGGGATGCCGCTTTTCTCTCATTTTACCAGCGCAAACCTCCAGTGCAGCACCTTAGTAAATATGGCAAAATACTAGGCCTATATTTATACACAAAATAAATAATATAAAATAATAAAAAATAATATATACACAAACTTCTGGAGGCATTGTGTCTCTGTACAAACTTCTTTGGAGCTACTTGAAGTGTATTTCCTTGCTTTAGACCACAAGCCCATTGATGTTGGTATACCAGCCATAGTGAAGCCTGCAGGTCATCACAAACTTCTAGAAGTACATAAAATATCAGTGCACCCAAGAACAGTCTCGGCCAATCAGAAACTTACACTAAAACTGAAATAATATCTCATAATCTTCAGAGAGTGAACAATCCAAGTGTTTGTATTAGCTCTTATTAGATATATTCAAAGAAAAACTGCTTACTAGCAGTTACGGACAAACATTGTATAAGAAGAACCAAATGAACAAATTATTCAGATGATTACAGATGTGTTGCAGTTCATTTTTTTTCACTTAAAAGATGAATTCAGAATGAGTGAACTACTAATTCTTGGCCATTGAATGATGAAAGCCTTAATCTCAAAACAGTGCTGTCCTACATCCTGCGTGATGAACAGGTAAGAATGTTCTCAGCGCAGTGTGGCCCACAGCCTGAAATTGAATTCTGTGCTTGCTAGTACTGTCTGTATTTGTAGTACTTCACTGAAAGGGTGCACTAGCATTGCCGTGCTACGACCATGCAACCTGGATTTGAACTTTCTCTCTGGCCTTGAGTCTAAATCTCTGAGCCACCATGACCCGCTGCGACAGATTAGCATCCTGCTGGGTTTAGCTGTGGCCTCAAACCCACGTCGCAACAGCAAAGCTGCATTTAAAGCCTGGCAGGCTGCAATAGCCCTCTGGGATTGAGGGGTTTTGCTAAAATAAAATGATTTTGTAATGCTGGACTCATGCACAGATGTGCAGTTTCTATGGTGATGCTGTTCTGGCAGAGACGGTTCACTGTTTCCCCTTGTCTTCATCTTCTCCTGACCTGAACTGCCTTCATGAGATATTTTTTGAACAAGGATTGGGGCAAGTCTTGTCTTCTCTGCTGCATTAGTTTACCATTGAACATTGTAGTTGAGCGCAATTATTTTTTTAACTCAAAACTCATGTGGTCCAGTTAGCTTTAAATGCAAAAATAAATGGCTGATCTTGCACGCATCTTTTTTGAAGTTCATCGTGTACTGATTCAATAACATTTATTGAAACTTGCCTGCAATTTTACAAGAGATTCATTTTAATTAATAGTGCAGGAATATTGATGACTAAAGGAACAATTGAACCGCAGAAAATACCCATTCAATGACCAGTAAACAGCCACTTTAATATTTCTTGGAAGAACTTTGTCAATTCATCAAATTATACCATTTTGAATGAATGGCTTTTGTCAGTTATTGATAAAAGCTATTCATTCAATGGCTTTTATCAAACTATTTGTCACTGCACAATGAAATTGTCTTCCTAACTGATAGCAGAAATCAAATTTGAGGGGGCAGGTTCAATGTTGTCAATCAGTTCTAATATGCCTGGAATATGAATAATTTCTGCTTCTTTCACCCCAAAGAGGGTAACCCTTGTATGGAAGCTTTGCTCTCTTGCACACCTAATGTGTTGGTGGAATCTTCCTCTTGTAACTATGTTAGCTGCCCTAGTCATTGATATGTTTACACATTTTTAAATAGACTGACCACATTACTGCCAGATTTCAGGTTGCCTTAAATCCATGTTTATTTCAAGTAGTAATTTGCGATCATCTTTGTAAATTGGACGCACCCTGTATTGAGCCCAATCTGCTCCATTTTGGCACTGAAATCTATGTTTTCCAATTTAAATATGCATGACCCAGACAGTGGACCATGTCCCTGTTTCTCCAGTCTTGCAGTTGCACGCGCTTTGTAACCACTGTGGATGCTTTGTGAATCACATGTATTTTTTTTTCTGGTGGCAACAACGGTTTATCCAGTGAAGGAGCATCAGTGGATCCTCAGTGTTAATTTAACAGTTTTTAAGTTTGAGAGTTCAAGAGGGATGACCCTTATCTCTTGATTGTTTAATCAGTTGGGGTTGATTTGACACTGAACATTTTTCCATGTGTATAATTGCCAGGGAAGCTGGAGGTTGTGGACTCTCACTGTGTTCTGATTGGTCCATTCCTTCCCTGTGGGAGTGGCCCAGGAGTAACTGAAAAGGGCCAGCTTTGTAGTATTAATCAGCTGGCTCAAAATAAGCTTCCCAACCCAACACTGATACAATCACCCTCCCCAAATAAAATGGAGGCTTGTAATTCATTAAAAAATCCCACACGTTTTCTCCAAATGTGTAGTGACAGCCTCAGAAGGTGATGTGAGTGCAAGCCTTCATTTTAATGACTGGGTAGGGGAACAGCTTGTACTATCACTGTCACAGCCACAGATACAGACAGGGTTTCAAAGACTTGTTGCATTTGCCTCAATTCAAGAGATTTTTGTTCCTCTCACATTACCATGTTGCTATGCCAACTACTCCACGTCTACAGACTTTTAGCTACAGGCTGTTAGCGGGGGAAAATGCATCCTTTTGGCTCTTACAGTAAGTAGAACTGGCTGAAGTTCAGACGGCCTGCTAGCTCTGCCAACAGCACTTCCAGGCCAGAACCAGCTCATGTGGCGGCGCATGGAAGTACTGTCTCAATCAAAGGTGGTTGTGGTGATGGAGAGGGTGGGAGATGCACAACCTTGCAACCTTGACAATGCTTCGCCTTCAAACAGAAGCAACTTGGTTTAAACTTTGTCCTTGAAGAGTTCATTAAAATTTTCACCAAATAAACCATGCATACTATATATTGAAAACCATTATTCGTTTTCAATAAACCAGTGTGGAGGGGTGGTGTGGTGTGGGCGCCATCTGCGGGCGGAGAGGGAGCCATTTAGCCGACACTGCAACCCAGGTGTGTGCAATTTCAATTAATTGCTATTTGTTTATGTGCTCTGCCTGCAGTGAGACCGGGGGGCTGGAATGAGATGCACGCAGGAGCGACACAGAGTGCTTTCCTTATCGTGTGTGTGTGTTTTGATTTGGTTTGTTTAGTTTTAGTTTGTTTATGTACGGCCTGAAACCGAGCGCAATAAATCCTGTGTGTCCGAGAACAGAGGATTGTGTGGTTTGTGGGGAGAAGGACTGCAACACTTGTTTCACCAAATTTTCAACAAAAAATAAATATGCATACGAAAATGAAATAAAGTGCTGTCTTTCCCATGAGACATTAAAAGAAAGTCCTGACTCACTGTTATCATTAAAAATTAAAGTGGAAATTCTGGGTACAGTCAGATGTAGGAAGCATCTGTTAGGACAATTCCTTGCATTCCCTACCCACTTTGACTCCTCAGGTTACTGCAACCAGAACCAGGGTTCTGTTCTTCCTACGTGGATAACAGTGTGAGCCAGCTGAGTTTCTGGAAAATATTTTCTGTTTACCAAAGTGACCTTACAGTTTAGCCAAATACATTACCACTAAAATGCCACCTGTCACAGTCAAGCATTGATGGTACTACAGTGTTTATGGTTATATGTTTTTTTTGGGTAGCAGACCATTTTGGTATGCTGTGGGAGAAACAGAATGCACTGCTGTTAGGCCTCAGCTGAGTGTATTCACCACTTCACATCCTGATCCTACAAGAATACACAGTAAATTGTTCAGTGTTATCGACTCTTCAAAAAGTACACATTGTTCCTTTTGGCCCTGTCATCCCACCCATTCAACAGTGGTCCTCTCTTAATGTGCCTGGGTCAGTAAAATGGGTACTGTCCCTCCAGTGGCACTGTGAAGGCTCTGTGATGAAGTCTTTCAGGAACTTTCTTCAGGCAGTGGAGACTGTGAAGCACAGTTTGCATCTCCGCCCCTGTGACTCTGGATAAGGCTGTTTGTGTTTGTAGCACTGAAGGTGACTAGCTGGCTGAATGACGGAATGCACAACATAGGGTCACAGAGGGCCCCTGAAAGGCAGGAGCAAAGCTCAGAGAATTCCTGTAGCACTGGGACTGATTAATTGAAGGCTGCGCCAATGTGTCTTTTCTTGCAGTGACCAAGCAATACACCAGGAGCTTGCAGCCGTTGTCCAATAGGGACATCGGGTCCAATAGTTGACCCATTAAAGCAGGTGACTACACAGCTAACTCACATCACCTTTTTGGGTCTGAATTAGTTGCTGATTTTAGGTGGCAAATGAGAAACAACAAAGCCTGTGGCTCTCCAGGACCATGATTGCAGTCCCATGCAGTGAAAATATATGGTGCACATTTGAGAAAAAGCTATGTCTTTTCTATGTATCTGCCTATCTAATAAGTGGACTGCTTCTTACTGCTTATTCATTAAGAGCATTAAACATAAAACCATCAAAAATTCTTTTCAATTTCAAGACCCACATTCATGAAAGAGGCTCTCAAGCTTTTGAAGTTGTGATTTATTATTTATAATTAACCTCTGAGATAATGTTTTAGAGCTTTAGTGTATACATTTCACAAACAGCATTTTCTTGCAGCATTTCAGACTCCTTTGGCTCATTTTATTAAAATAATGTTCAGTGTGGTTCTTAGTTAGTAGGGTCCTGAATTTACAGCAGTTACTATATACCTTGACCAGTCCACTTTTATTTTCTTTTTTTATTTTACATTTTTTATGAAGACTTATGAACCGATTAAAACCTTTTTGAAAATAGAGGAATTCAGTGGGGATTTATGCCTAAATCAGCTATACACCTGTTGAGGTGTTTCTGAGATTGGTGTTCATCTTTTATGCATGGTTCATAAGAATAGACAAACACACTTTCATAGTTCTTTACTGGATCACTCAGTCCTTTAAAAAATAAAAGCATCTGTATTTGATGTATGCAATCTGGATGCAATTCAACCATCACACTTTTTGAATCTACCCAGGGTTACAGGGTACAGGTGCAACAATCTTCTTTTTACTAAGATTTTAGGTTTTGGTGTGGACCTGAAGCCCCCTTCCCCCAAAAAATTATTTAGTACAAAATATTTCTTGGCTCTGAAGTATCAGTATTCAAATAATGGTATCACTGCTAGTTTTCTGCCAGGCTCCTAAAAGAACTGGGAGAACAGAGAGACTCAATGTTATCTAGCCCTGGGGCAGGGATTGTCAAATTTGGCCCTCAAACCTAATAGTACTGTTACTTTTCATCTTTCTCCTCCAATTATGGACCTACAGTACTTAGGCTGATTGATATCTGGGCAACCAGTGACATTAGTCAATCAATCAACTAACGAACTGCAGTACTAGTCTTGTGGGTCTGATTTGAAATTGGCAAATGAAACAAAGCAAGAGAGATTAGTTAAAGCTTTGGGGGGGGAGGGGGGTTCGGGGTTACAGGCAGACAGTTGTGTGGTGTTAGCCGTGGAATTACCATTGACCAAAATGTGACGTTAATAACAACAACTATAACAACAGCAACAACAACAGTGCTGTTATACTGAGGCAGGCCTGTATGAATTTGGTTGGTTTGATGATTCAGTTGATCCAGCCACTGAGGGCAGAGGAGGGGAGGGGGGGGGGTGGGGGTGTGGTTCTGGGCACTGCTGCCATGCTTCCCTACATGGCAACATGTAGCTGAGGTGCCCTGAGTCAGGGCTGGGGAAGGGAGATGTGGAAAAGGAGTGTCTGCAAATGGAGCATGTGACCCATGCTGAGCTACTTTTGAACACAGATATCCAAACAACACCCAAACTGCCTTAGGAGGAAGTGCTATTTCCTTCAAAAAATGAATGCATCCCTGTTTAATCCAGCAGTGCATTATAATGGAAAATACCGTAATTAAGGAGGATAGGATAGGACTAAATCAAAACATTTAAGTCATCTTAAATGAAAGTGTTATGTATTTTTTAACCCCTTATGTCATGGATTTTATTTGCATTCATTTTGTATTAGGAAATTACAAAATTCTCAATCAATCTTGTTACACAATCTATCTGGTCACACGGTTTGAAAGTGTTAAAACTAGGTTCTGTCTCCATAAACTATTTTATGATGCTAATGTTTTACTGAGCATGGTTCCTTATTTTGTAATGTGGGGTGGCAATACAAGCTTGATGGTGGTCCTCACCTATGCGTTTGAAAAATCCACAGATGACACAAATCACAGTAAAGTCAGTATCTTTATCATGGCAAAAATCCTCCAAACAAAATTCATAGTCATTTTTAGTCCCACCCCCCCCCCCCCCCAACTCGACGAAACATTGATAGAATTTCCATTATTTACTTAGCAATTCTTCAGAGCAGTTATTCATTGTTGAATAGACACTGGAAGTATTGTGTGCATAGGAGTGTTATTATCTTTGGTTTTTATAGACTCTCTGAAACAAGATGAGCCCACCTACAAGTTTCTCGATAAGTATTGGCCAAGCAGACCCTCAGTATAGCCAATGGGACCCGTTGTGCACACACAATGACTCAACCAGGACAGTGTAAGTTTTGCCCAGTACACTGCCAGTGGCAAGCTATTATAGTGGCAACTGAGAAGCATTTTAGGCAATGAAATTATGTTTCTAATGGTGTATAGTTTGCTAGGCTTGCATAAAACAACACACATTGATTCTCCTGTGTAAACAAGCCATAACTTTTTCAGTATGCACGTTAAAAATGTTATGCGTCAGCATAAAAGTTCTAGGGACTTCATGCCTAAAACGGTTGTTGTTTTACCGCAAAAATGTATTTTGCAATGCCTAAGTCTAAACAGAAAACAGAATTTGGAGGCCTTGGAAGAAATCACTTATCTGAATTAATATCTCTGAGGAGGACAGTGAAAACAGCTTTGACTCTACTGCAAGAGGCATGTTCAATGAAGGACTTGATCCCATTTTATACCATTATTCAGTACACTTATAAAGAAGTATGTCTGATTTTGAATAATAATTGTGAAATTAAGGGATGTGTTTCGCATGTTGATGAGGGTGGGGTATTTGATGTAAATGTCAATCAGTGGACTGCAATCAATTGGAATAGTAAACTAGATAGCTAATGTAGCTATTTTCTACAATCTTCCACACCTGCTGCTGCCAGTGGTGGCAAGGAGAGAGCAAGGTGGAGAGGGAGAGAAAGGGAGAGGGAGAGGAAGAGGGAGGGGGAGGGTGACAGACAGGGAGAAAGCAAGCTAATTCCAGCACACATCTTCCTCCGGAATACACTGTAGTTTACAATATATAGTATTTTACACATCTAAAGACCCATTATTATTTTGTTACCGAGTGTCCTTTTGGAGTCTCCAGCTGACCTTTTTGAAACCCACCTAGACATAGCTTAGAAAAAACAATGCAGAATGCTAATTCTTTGTGGTAATGTCATCAAATTTGAACCAGGATCTTTTCAGCATTGTTGCTGTGGCTCCATTATGTTTCTAATCCCACTAGGCATGCCCACAAGCATCTATATCCAAAAAAAAAAACCAAAAAAAAACTATTAGGTAAGAAAAAACTTCCACTGCGCTTAAGCTTCTTTTACATTCTTTCGGTAATATTTAGAGCAATTCTGACTCTTGGTAAAGAAATTCCCATGGGTTACCTTTCAGAAAAGACCAGGATTATGGCCGTAGTCAATAGGGTATAATAATATATTTCAGTGAGGTGACTCCTGTGTTTGCTCAAACCTACCAAAGAATATTATGGAGAACAAAATTAGTGTTACTACAATGTTTTATCTGTAAAGCTTGTGTTTTTTTGTTTTTCTTCTTTTAGATGGAAAATGTTTTTTTTAGATGAAGGTTTGGTGCTTTTGATTGGATCCAGCGGTAAGTTGTCATGGTGACAGAGTTATGTGGATTGCTAAGAGTACAATCTAAAAGTGCAGTTTTTCCCAGAATATCTTCAATGTTTTATAACAATGTTTAGTCTCTATAAGTAATCAGCTCCAAGGCAATCATTTCCTACTCAAAGTTAACAGTTCCTTCTTGAATTTGTTGATTGTTTTGCTGAAAGTGGAGTTTTCCAATTCTCTATGACACAATTTTAATGTAAGGATGGATGCTGCTCCTCATGTTTCTAATAAAGGATCTACTTTATATATTATTTGTTTACCTCTAGATTCTAGGATTCTAAAATGTACAGGCTCAAGATGTTTATTTCTTGATTTATGAAAAAATATTTCAATTTTTGGCTAAAAAAAATACTCAGTGATTTGCTGCCATTTTGAAATTTCTTCTGTGTAAACTATAACAAATTTCAGATCAACTTTCACAACAATCATTTTGTTCTCCTGAGCTATGAAGGTATTTGACAGACTGTTGTGCTTGTGTTTTGCATGGTTTTTATTTCGACTATAGAAACTGTTTACATTTGCCATAATACATTATATGCCATCATATTTTCTAAGAATCAGGAAGACTGTTTTTTTACACCATTTTTGATTTTATAAGATTTGGTTACAAGAACTCTTTTTAAACATGAGCCATGAACCATTTGATTTTGAAGAGCTAGTGTTAAAGGGGTGCAGACCACAGAATAATTCTATGTTTAAAAACAGGGACATTCAGCGAAGTGACATTACCCCCTCAACCTTCAGAGGAGAGCACATGCTTGTGGTCCAGCAATGATACACGATTGGGCATTGCGTGTTGGGAGAAAAGAAAGGAAAGAGCAAAAAAATGCAAAATGAAAAACGTTAACATGGCCTGTGCTGTATGCCACTTTATCACACTTTATTAGTTTAGACTCATCCCAAATCACTTCACATTCAATACAGGCCTCTTCTGTTTGTCTTTCATCTGTATCTCTTTTTCTTTCTTTCTCTCTTTTCTCTTCCTTTGTCATACTGTCTTTCATCCTATTTATCTCTCTTAATTCAAGTGTAATACTGTAAGAGAAATAGCTTAATTAAAATGCAAAAACAACAGTAAAATAGTCAGTAATGCTAAATAAAACAACAAATATAATATGTTTGTCTGCGCTATTATTTCCCTCATTTCTGCTTCTTTCTCTAGCTTTCTTTCCCTCTGCTGAGCCTCACACAGATGTTTGGTCCATGCGTCAGACTGCCTGGAAGATGGCATTGAGTTGAATGTGTGTGCTAAGTGACAGTGATGGATGGAGAGCCAAGGCTGGAAACTGTGTGCTGCGTGTTTGGCACTAGGTAACGGCGGCAGCAGTTTACTGTAAAGTTTTATTCAGCAGTTTATTCTCGGCGCTAACGGGCTAGCCCGAGGGGGGATATGAGTCACACACGTTTGAGTGTGGAACGGTCCTGGCAGATACCCGAGCTATGACCACTGAGGAATATTCATGATTGCCCAGACCTCCACTACTCCGCTCAGAGGCTCTGTTTGCTTAGGAGGTTCCACACCAGAGTGGCCTCTGGACCTTGAAAAATTATGCACAGAAACCCATCTCTAAAAAAAGGAGTGTTTGTGTTTAATTCAGAGGTTGTCAACTTTACCCACCAACACAAAAGGTGTCTTGGGCCATCTGTGGTAAGATTCCTTTTTTTTTTTTTTAATTCTGAAAAAAAATCTTAAATTTAGTTGTTAACTGATTAACCTACTTTAATGTAATCTGGGGCAGTGGTTGAAGAGCCAGGATTATAACCTAAGAGGTTGCAGGTACATTCACTTGACTACTAATGTAAAGTTTCCAGCTGTACAAAGGGATTTATAAGCTCTGGAATAAAAGGGGCTGAAAAGGTCTAGAAAAAATATCAGGTCGGTGAGGGGGTTTCAGGTGTGTGTCCCTATGCTAGCAGCTAGTTTGCCAGTGAGGGGGTTTCAGGTGTGTGTCCCTATGCTAGCAGCTAGTTTGCCAGTGAGGGGGTTTCAGGTGTGTGTCCCTATGCTAGCAGCTAGTTTGCCAGTGAGGGGGTTTCAGGTGTGTGTCCCTATGCTAGCAGCTAGTTTGCCAGTGAGGGGGTTTCAGGTGTGTGTCCCTATGCTAGCAGCTAGTTTGCCAGTGAGGGGGTTTCAGGTGTGTGTCCCTATGCTAGCAGCTAGTTTGCCAGTGAGGGGGTTTCAGGTGTGTGTCCCTATGCTAGCAGCTAGTTTGCCAGTGAGGGGGCTTCAGGTGTGCGTCCCTATGCTAGCAGATAGTTTGCCAGTGAAGGGGTTTCAGGTGTGTGTCCCTATGCTAGGAGCTAGTTTACCAGTGAGGGGGTTTCAGGTGGGTGTCTCTATGCTAGCAGCTAGATTAGCGAGGGCACATGGGGATGGAGGACAGAAAGTTGGGGAATCTACCTGATTGAACAAAGCAGGTCAATAGCATTATGTTTAATAATACCTCTCATACCTTGCCTGAGCAGAAAGTACTGTAACTATTAAAATATAAGTTCTAAATTATTCATTCAAATCAGAAAACTTTGAAATGTAATTTTATCCTGGGTGTACATTTTGTAAACTATTGATAACAATCCATAACATTTGACTTGTTTTGCCCATGTGAGTCATAGTAGGCATGCTCTTGAAACTACTCTTGGGGAACTAAACTGTCGGTCCTTAGTGAGACACAGTGAAGCACATACAGGAATTATAAGAGTGCTGTCATAGATGCAGTGCATGCTGTTAGCGATGCCCTTCCATTTGCTTTCAGATTGTAATTTTGGTGAAAATGGTCTTAACCTGTGATAACCTAGATCCCGATGTTCCCAGGTAGATTGCTACAATCAGAATGGTATGGCATACAATCAACCACAACCATGAAAAATGAGACAACCATTGGTGATAGGTATGACAGAATGCATGAGTAGGGCTCCCTAACAGATAGCCAAAGTAAAACAAAGTATGTCTACTTGCACTCATGGGTTGACAAAGTATTTCACATCAGCATCATTCTGTGCGTGGATGATAAAATAGGGAAATAACATTGTTGCCATCAGCTTTTGAAGATCTACTAATCACTAATCATGGAGTATGTTGGTAACTGTTAATAGAACTACACCAATGGTTACTGGAGGATACTTTCTTGCTGCGCCTCTTGGTATTTGTACTGTAAGTGTAGCCTGAAGGTATCCACCAATTGCCATTGGTATTGTTCTGTTCTGTATTACCAGCATACTCTTTGATTGTTGAAGCTGCTCTCTGGTTTCTATGCATGAGACATCCTATACCTGTTTTATTATCCCCAGTTTTGTGCGGGAAGTACAATACTAGTCAGTTCTCCTCAATGTTGGTGAGTTGTTACATTTGAGATGTCCATGTGGGGCAGGGAAAAAAATTGAAACTTAATACGAACACCTGACACAAAACACAATGAAACATCATAAAATAACTGTACGGATGGGGGTAAACAAGTAAAGTTGTCACGAATAGTAGACCAAAGCACAATAAAATAATTTTAAACACATTGCTAACTCTATGGTCTGTAATTCTTTCTCTACTTTAAATGAAATCAGCAAATTCACAGGCTCGTATATTACATTACATTACATTACAGGCATTTTTTAGAAGAGTCTTATCCAAGCGATTACACAACTTTGAAGCACTTTACATTGTTTTCCATTTAGACAGCTGGATAATACTGAAGAAATGCAGTAAGTACCTGCTCAAAGGTAAACGGGCAGTGTCTTACCCGGGAATCGAACCTGCGACCTTTCGGTTACAAGCGCAGTTCCTTACCCACTGTGCCACACTCCGTCCTCCGTATATGTGCAGGCTCATCTTAAAGACTGCGGTGTGAGATTATGCAGAGGCTTATTTTGTTTTGAAGAGGAGCATATGTTTATCTGTACTCAAAATCATAGTGGAGATTGCAGCAATTGGCAATGAAATTGGGTATTCCACCAGAGCCGACTGCTGGTATAAAGACTCTGCTGTCATTTAGGGCCACAACCGTCCCTGGGCCACAGAAATGAAGTATGAAGGATTTTTGTTAGACAGTTTAATTGTACCGTATTGTTATTTGTCTGTACCGTGATTTGTTATCAGGTCTGCAATTGCATCTTCCACAGACTTGACCCCCCACCCCTTACTCATTCTACCGCTGGCTCTGTATTGTACATTAGGCAAAAAAATGAGGAAAACATAAACATAACTCCTTTGACTTGCAATTAAGTTCAAGTCTTACTTTTTTACTCACAAACAGTTTGGCAAATTCAGCTATCACCAGTGTAATCTTGCCAAAGTGTGCAGAGAGGGCCTTTCATCTGAGATCAAAGGTAAAGAAAATGTTTATTGTATAAAGTCCTGTTTTTGGGAAACCATTTGCATTTCTCCTTCTTTAAGAGTCCCCCATTAACCCATGAAACCTTTCTGCTTGGTTTTTGGAAGACCTAATTGGCAAAGATATAATGCACTTAACAGTTGAAATACAAACAAGCCAGGCCATTAATGAGTATGTCACAGCAGTGAGATTTCACAGCAGGAAAGGGAATTTCGCCCACTCAGATTTTAATTGAGCTGGAATTTAATTATGTTGCATGGAATCTGGATGGATGCTTAGCTGTTCTGTAATTAGGGTGTTGTAGGAAGCCAAAGGGAACCCACTATTTGGTTTACGACTCTTCTCCAGCAGGTTCCACGATTAATTGCTCTCTTGTCTTTTCCAAACCCATTGTCTTTTTCATTGCACTTCTTGTGGCTGTTCTGCTTCTTGCAAAAATGTGAGCCAACGATGGAGGTACTTCCAGCATAGGGAGGTACCACAAACCTTACTAATTGGATCCCTAGGGAGAGCTGAAAATGGAGGGTAAATACGTGACCCAGAACCGTAGTCACACCCATATAGCAAGTGCACCTAGCAACCTCATCGTAGAAATCTAACGCCTACCCACTATTTTTACTGAGAGGCCTTCAGCATTCTGTCACCCAGATCAATTGAGGTGCAGAACAAGGCTGCTAATTTGTGGTCATGATTTGTGATTTGAGATTAGAATTTTTTAGCATAAAATTGGCTTGAACTTCATCTGATTTTTTGTACTTTTTGTGCCCATTCTGTCAATCTAAAAGATAAACATACAATCTAAACATACATTTCCATAAGTATGTGGAGACCTAAACATCACACCAATATGTACTTGTTGAACATCTCATTCCAAAACCATGGGCAATAATATGGAGTTGGACCCCACCCCTTTGTTGCTGTAAGAGGGTCCGCTCTTCTGGGAAGGCTTTCCAGTAGATTTTGGAACATTCATTAGTAGATTCATTCCATTCATCCAAAATAGCATTAGTGAGGTTGGGCACTGATGTTCGGCATATGGCCTGACTCACAATCAGCATTACAATTCATCCCAAAGGTCTTTGATGGGGTAGAGGTCAGGGCTCTGTGCAGGCCAGTCAAGTTCTTCCCCACCAAACTCAGCAAACCATTTCTTTATGGACCTTGCTTTGTGCATGGGGGCTTTGTAAAGCTGAAACAGGAAAGGGCCTTCCCCAAACTGTTGCCACAAAGTTGGAAGTGCATAATCCTCTAGAATGTCATTGTATGCTGTAGCATTAAGATTTCCCTTCACTGGAACTAAGGGGCTTAGCCCAAATCATGAAAAACAGCCCCAGACCATTATTCCTCCTCCAACAAACTTTACATTTGGCACTATTCAGGCCAGTACAGCTGGCATTATGCATTCCACCAAACACATTCATCCGTCAGACTGCCAGATAGGGAAGCATGATTCATCACGTCAGAGAGTGTGTTGCCACTGCTCCAGAGTCCAATGATGTTGTACTTTACACCATTCCAGCAGACGCTTGGCATTGCGCATGGTGATCTTAGGCTTGTGTACGACCCATTCTACTGCCAATGTTTGTCAATGGAGATTGCATGGCTGTATGCATGATTTTATGCATCTGTTAGCAATGGGTACGGCTGAAATAGCTGAAACCACTAATTAGAAGGGGTGTCCACATACCTTTGGAAATGGAGTGCATGTTTATTTACTTAATAATAATAATAATAATAATAATAATAATATATATATATATATATATATATATATATGCGTGTGTGTGTTTGATCTGCACTTCTGGTAACAGTTTATTCATATTGTACAGCCGGGCATAGTATTGTGGTAGAACACTAAGGTCTGCAGTGCTCTGAAAGCACACATCTCTTGACTTTCTGATGACATCAGCAGGCTATGTGGTGCTTTGGGATTCCTTTAGTTTTGTTTTTGTTTTGTTTTTTGTGTACTGTGCACTGGCTGCAATTTGGCTCGTGTAAAATTTATTAACCTATGGAAACAAATATGCATGCTCTACACATTGCAGTAGTAATGGCATTCTGACAGACTCACTGAAAACTCCATGCCACTGCATCTAGTTCAGAGGTGGGCAACGAGGGCCGTATCTGTTTCTGGTTTTCATGGCAACTTCTGACCTTAATTACTTAATTAGCCATAACATTTACGGCATCTGACATTTTAGCTACATTTCTTGATAAGCGCATGAATGACCACTGAAGACTGTTCTTTTGTCACCATGTGAAACATTTTACTGTGATCTAATCTATCAGTGAACCAATGTTGGTGTATACAGCCAGTTAGCTCATTTAGCTAGGGTAACTGGTGAAAACAAAAATGTGCACACACACCGGCCCTCCAGGACCGGAATTGCCCACCCCTGATCTAGTTTGTTTAAATGCATTTACTAAAAGCAGAAGATCTAGGCCAGGTGTGCCCAATATGTTGATGAGACAAGCTGGTAGATTACGTGTCATTTTAAAAAATGCACTCAAAAATAGATAGTTGTTCCATGCAATATTGTTCAGTAGAGTCAAAAAAAGAAATAATTGGATTTACTGGATTTACATTTTTGTTAGATTGGGATGGCAGGTATGCCATCCCGCCAAGTTACGCCTTGGCGGGGGCATACCCCATACCTATACAGCACCGAGAGTTTGGCACTTTTCAGGGTTGCCCACAGAAATAACCACAACAGCCACAGACACTCAACCCTTAAAAACATTAAATTCTGTACATTCTGACCCCATTTCAACAGACAGATTTCATAAACAACTTCACATGTCCACACAATAAAGCCCCAAACTAAGGGGATTTTGCGTTTTCTCCTTTTTCTTCTTCTTCTCTTTCTTCTTCTTCTTCTTGTTCTTCTTCTTCTTCTCATTCTTATTTTTCCTGCCGCCTATCCCACTAATAACATGTCTCCCCATTGGACATTTTACCGACACCCGCCAAATCTTCACCTACACGACCCAATGAAAAACTTGCATACACACGCAAAATACCCATACCTTTTTACTCGGAAACATTCTCAGTACAAACAGCTAGTCCGCCTGTGGCCTAGTGGGTAAGGTTACAGTCTTGGGAACCTAGGGTCCTAGGTTCAAGCCCAACTAAGAACGTGTTTCTTTAACCTGCTTTTACCTTCACTAATAATTGTCTACTATTTCTCAATTATTGCTTTTGCACCATATCTACCAGCCGTTCCCCGAACGTATACACTGTATTATGACGTACCGTCTGCACGTTCAATTGTTAACCGGCTACAATATTGCAAAGCCATATGGATTCAACGGGAGCTCTTCTGTGCTTACTCGCCTGTGTTCTTCTTTAAAACCACGGACAGGTTTGCTAATGATATTTCATGTATTGCATAGCTATGTCATGGTGCTGCCCTAACAAAGTGACAGACTGGTAAACCACCGGTTGAACGATTGAATGCCGCCTCGTCCTCAGGCAGATAATTTCCTCTTTTACACTAACGTTCTCTTACGCTTATATTTGCTTTACCAAAACTCACTCATGGCCACCCATATGCATTTCATGACGGCAAATGTATTCCTTTTATTAAAAAGTTACACCAGTTCACCGCTGTGCCATTTCTACTAACTACATTTCTTCACTTGGCTACCGTACAAAACCTTCTTATCAGCAAACGCCACGTTTATACATTCATGTTACCTCGCCCTGTTCTCTATCTAGCCACATATAAACAATTACTACGTATGTACGTTCTGCAACTCCCCATTAAAACATTACATTTAAAATCATGATTCACTCATAATTATAACTACTAGTACTGAACATGAAAAAAACACAGCAGTGCAATAGATTTCACATGTTACTTAACCCTCCACTTTAACAGTTAACGCTTTATAGCGACTGTTATATATACCGTTCGATAAGGAATATAAGCTCGCTCATGGTTACTCCATTTACTTCGCACTATACTCCGTGATCATGTCAACCTTCACCTACATGCCCATTCTGCTAAAAACATACTGTTTCAACTACGCAATTTCATCATTTCTCCTAATTTATCTCACACTGTTGTTATTTTCTCATGTACAAAGCCTGCTGGGACATATGCATCTGCTCCTATTCTCCACTATCAACTTTTCCGGTTCTAGCTTAGCAAAACAGCGAAGAGGATTCCTACCTGCTGATAAGCCTATCAAAATGCCTTATAAACCTTACAAACACTAAAAGTGCATCCCCACGAAATAACAGACAACGGAGCAGGACAGAAGGGTATACAAGTTGCGACCTAGGGAGCTATAATTCTACGGGCTTGCTCCTTCTTTTATCAATCAAGGCTCGTTGGATGGCCGTCAAATCCGTGAGTACATACACTAGCCATATTTCACCTGCGCTTCTGTTGTGTTTACGCTTACGCCACCGCACGCTTTGTCACAGCCACTGTTTTACATATATAGCAAACCGAAACTGCTAAACCGTATACGCTCATCAGACTGTACAAATTCACACAAGGATAGCCATAATCCACAACCGTTTCTTACAGGGTCACTTCGCATTTCTCACTCTCATAATAAAACGCTTTGCAAAAAGAAATGATATCTCATAAAAAACACGTTTTCAACGTACAAAAATGCCAAGTTACTCAAAAGTATTGATATCAAAATGACGCCAAGTTACGGTACTACAAACAATATAGGCTATCTTGCCTCACCCAAATTACATAAGATGTATTTCCAAGCAATGCTACCCAATATTTCCTCAATTCTTTCAAGTCACTTGGCCCTGTATTTTGTAATCTTACCATTTTACAATGTCAGGAAGCATATTTCTCCAGAAAACATGTTTATACTTGCTTCTGAACTGAATTTGAGTACATGTACAAGTTATTGTATATTTGCTACGTACAATAAATACTGCATGTAAAACACATATTGTACATACATACATAGAGAACTTCTTTATCCGCATGGGGACATTTCCCTGGCAGCATCTTACATTCACATTCACGAACACACACTTATACCAAGAAACATACTATCATTCACGCAACAGAAAGGCTGGGCAGCGAAATATATACATACCAATACAAATTGGACATATACACGCCTATTCAATCAATCTTGACTGTGAGAGAGCCATCCACACATATGTTTGGCCTGTCCATGTAGTGCATGCTTATACACACAGGGCCAAGTGACTTGAAAGAATTGAGGAAATATTGGGTAGCATTGCTTTGAAATACATCTTATGTAATTTTGGTGAGGCAAGATAGCCTATATTGTTTGTAGTACCGTAACTTGGCATCATTTTGATATCAATACTTTTGAGTACCTTGGCATTTTTGTACGTTGAAAACGTGTTTTTTATGAGATTTACTTATATAAAATGGACAGTGGTTGCACACAATTATATAGCCTATATGTGACATCATCAGCTTTATCAATTTGTCACAGCCTACTTAATATTGCATGCAACCACTGTCCAAAAATTTATTTTTTGAGTGTAGATCCAGCATAGTTAAAAGCTACATTCAGTTTGCTATTTATCTGTGCTATATTAGTTAGCAAGCTATGGGTTTGTAATGTCCGGTCTCAGTAATTTAAGGGAGAAATGTACTGGTAGTTTGTAATGAATTTGCGTGTCGATGACATCTGACTCCCTCTTCTGATATCAGTTCCGTCGGTTCTGCCCCCTTGCCCCCCAAGTTTTCTGAACCAATATCACCAATATACTGGTTGTTAGATCACATTGTGCTGGCCATTGGAAAAGTAGATCACAAACCAAAAAAGTGTGGGCACCCCTGATCTAGGCCAACATTTAGAGCAGATAGAGCATCAAGTGTACATATGATTGACAGCACATCAAGAACTTCAAAGGTCCAGTTTACTGTCTGTGTGTTTCAATGGTTATTGTAAAACTCCATTTGATTCCATTTTCTTTTACTTTTCTAAAAAGTAAATTATATATAACTTTCATTCAAATTTTGGTCTGATTAGAACTGAGAAATATGAGTGATCATTGTTATTTTAACTGTCATGACAGTACTGTTATAACAAATACAGAAGCTTCGGCAGCATGCATTGCCAAATATGTCAAGCCAGTGAATTTAATTGATTCAGCCTGTTCTCACAGTTTCCTAAAACACACAAGAGAACTCCTTTTCAGAATGCTGTGAAGCCACAACAGGCTCACTAATGGTGCTAATGTCCACCTTTGTGAAAAAGTGTGTTTGACAGGGAGCGTTGTAGCAGTCTCAATAATTGGCAATAAGATAAATGATGCAGAGGTTGACTGTAGCCTTGCGCCTCATTAAATTCAAAGATTTGAATCTTAATAGAGAAAAAAAAAAAGACAGACAAGCAGGCAGAAATGTAAGGTGAACCTTTGACCCTTTGCTCTAAAGCGTTTTCAGTTACTGTTCCTGACAAAAGATTGCCATATTGTAGTGCACCCTTGCAGTGGCCTTGTTTTCAGACACACACACACACGCACATACACACACACACACAAACACGTGCACACACACACACACCTATACACACGCACACAAACATGTGCACACGCACGCACATGCACACAAACACACACACATAAACAGACACACACACACGAACACATGCACACACACACCTACACAAACACACACACAAACACGTGCACACACACGCAAATGCACACACACACACCCACATACACAAACATACACACACAGACACACACACTCACACACATACAGTGGTTATTCAGCTGAGTATAGATGGTAAATCATACGACCCTCCCGTGTTTCCTTCTGCTGACCTAAATGTGCGGGGGGTAAGTGGGGTACTTATTTGAGCTCTCCTGAGCGGGCCAGGCTCTGTCCTGCAAGCTCTGAGCAGGGATCTGGGGCTCATGCAATTACTCACACATCAGACTTCCTGGGTGTTAGAATTCCACTCTCAGACTGAAACGCTCAGTCTTATGTGAAAATTGAGATCCCAATGTCTCTCATTCCCACCAGATTATTCATAATTTTAAAATATACTCTTGATCAAACCAATGATCCATTGCTCCTCCCTATAATTTCCCCTTTCCTCCTCCATCTTCCTCCTTCTCTCCCTTGATATCTCCTCCTGTCCTGTGAAGTTTTGATTTCATTTCAAACAAATGATTCAGAGTGCTTGTACTCTGGGTCTGAATTTAATATATTCTGTAATATATTCTCTTTATAGACCTTTACTGTTCTCACTTCCTACCTCATCTCAGTGTGTTTTGGTCCGAAATCCCAATTTAATGTTTTTTTTAACCAGATGTAGAGATGTATAGCACAACATGTACGATAACAATAATAAGAATAATAATTATTATTATAGGTAGCACATTTATAGAGCCTTTACAGAATCACACAGTGCTGTACGGGGATGTAAACCTCACTTCAAACAATGGGTAGTACCCACCTGAATGACAGCTGTTTTAAGCCAGGGCACTCGCCAAATATCAGCTGATGAAAGGAGGGAGGGAATTATCAAGATATTTAAACTTGGGTAGGCTAATGTGGGCACACAATGAGAGGACTGCATTGTGGGTAACCTTTGCCAGGGAACTTTGCAAGAGAACCCACTTACTCTATGAGAGAGGAGCACCTGTGATCCTTAATGGCCATAATGAATTGGGACCTTGATTTAATGTCTCATCTGAAAGATGGATCTGATCTCCTGTGTAACCCTACTCTGAAACAGTGATCTGGACTGTCATCCTGTTTTGAGGAGCTGGCAGCATAATGGCTGGGTTTTTATGGTGCCTTATGGCTGTGGGGACAAAGAGTGATGAGACGCCGGCATGGCCCTCGGGCTGACAGGAAATAGTCTGTACGGGTGTGTGTCTCTCCACACTACTTGACTTCAGTCTCTGAAAGTCTAAGTAAAGAGAGAGAATAAAGTGTGGCTCATGCTGTAGGCATTTTGGCTCAAAATCTGGAATGTGTGCAATGTTCAGAGGCCACTGTCAGATCTACTCTCCTCTTTGTGGTCTACTTAAAAAGTGTAATCTATGGAGATCACATCCTTACCAAGCCTCCCAAGCTGTTTCTCCTGCTAAACACATAAACACATATGCACGCACGCACACACATTAACACATGCACAAACATTACACAGTTATGAACATATACTGAGACACACATATACAAATATATATGCAACATTCCATAACAATTCCTAAGAGGAGAATCATTTATGAAAATATCATTACCAGATCTAGTACAAAAGGGTAGAGTGCTAAAAGGTGGTTATGGGAGGGGAACCAAGGAGCAGTCAGGAGAGGTGTATCTTCAGTCTGCATCGGAAGATGGCCCGAGATTCTGCCGTCCTGAGCACTGTGTTCAAGTTTGTTCCACCACTGGGGGCCTAGTACAGACAGACATTGTGACTATGAGGAGCAACCATGCAGGGAGGGAATAGACAGTTGTGAGACTGCGGAACAGAGAAATCTGGTCAGGGTGTAGCATTTAAAGATTGATTAGAAATATGATGGAGCTGTTGGATTCACTTCCATGTAGCCTGACACCATGCAAGCTGTAACACGTAGAAGTTGGAAGTGAAGATGAGGAGGGGTCTGACATGAGCAGGTTTTGTATAATAATAGTAATAATAATAATATATATATGTGTGTGTGTGTGTGTGTGTGTAAATATGGATGAATTAAAGGATACATTGACACAAACTGTCTTAGGAAGGTGTTGGGGCACCATGAGTCACCAGAACAGCTTCAGTGCTTCTTGGCATAGATTCTATGGAATTCGACTGGAGGGATGAGACACCATTCTGCCTAAAGATATTCCCTCATTTGGCGTTTTGATGAAGGTGGTTGAGAGTGCTGTCTAACACGTTGGTCAACATTCTCCCATAGGTGTTCATTTGAGTTGAGATCTGGTAACTGTGAAGGCCATAGCATATGATTCACATCACATCAAACCATTCAGTGACCCCGCGTGCCATGTGGATGGGAGCATTGTTATTCTGGAAGGATCCCATCAGGATATAAATGTTTCATCATGGGATAAAAATCACTCTGAATAACTTTGCATTGATTTGCAGTGACCCTTCCTTCCAAAGGGACAAGTGGACCCAAACCATGCCAGGAAAATGCCTTAATGGGGCTGAGCCCGCACACTGTGTATTGGAAGGGAACTTATCCCAAAATGACGACCAATGTGCTGAGATGTGCCAAAAAATATCTTTGTTTATTCAAATCACAAGTGCAAAAACGTTAAAAGTGCTCAAAGTGCCAAAAAGAAAGACAGCAAACGTTTCAGTCAGGAAACCGTCATCAGTGCTTGCACACTCAGTGCACAGGCAGAGTTATATAGATACAAACACTTGATTATAGGCTGTTGCATTCACCTGTCAATGAATTACATGGTTGGGTATAATGACACTGGTTAATTGCTTCAATTATCAATCAATGGCTCCACAAATGACGTCAAAATGAGATTCTATAAATACAAGGCTAAATCACAGAACATTGCATACACATGTCGATAAGGTACCCAGTTAAGTACAATCACACTGATTAGTTAGTTCACTTAACAATTAATCAATTCCAAGGCACAAGATCCATAATCATATACACAATTAAGTATATTATCCATAGTTATATACTACAAAGGCAGAAAAGGTACACAGTTGGTGTGCTAAGTTATTATGTTAGTCTGCAGACATCAAGATTTAAAAGATAGGTACATTGGGGGTGTGATTCAAATTTCAGGGTAGAAAATACAGAGAGAAGGTCGATCAACAGGACTCTAATTAGAACATGTGCCATCCACACAGAGGAGAATTGAATACAGCTCAACCACAGAGTATTGCAATCACATTTAATTGCCAATTGATGGCTGACACCCCAAATTACGTCAAACAAAGAGCACAGACAAGATGCAGATAAATATAGCCACTTGGTCACAGGACATTGAATTCACATATCAATAATAGTATATAGTAGGGGTGCGCAGAGACGTCATTATCTGTATCTGTATCTGTTCAACCAACAAAATTATCTGTCTCTGTATCTGTATTCGGATAGAAGACCGGAAGTGGGCGTGGTTTATACCGGAAGTCACGTTAAATCCGGCAAATGTTGTATTTTCTAACCTAATATTCATTGGCAATGCAATTGTTGTGCCTTCAAAGCATCAAATTGATTTAATATTGGCATGAAATATATTTCCACATCCTCATACTGTACTTTTCATCTCTCTCTCTCTTTTGCATTTCCTTTAACTGGGGGACATTGAACAATCAGAAACTGAATAAAAAAAAGATTTACAAATCGAAAGATTCTGTTTTGCATTGGAAACAAAAACTATTTACAGTAAAGATATATAGAAAAATATCCTTCAGTTGAAGGGAATAATCTTGAATTCCAATAATGCTGCGTTCGTGTTTCTTGATGTGTTAACATTACTGCAGTTCGCTAGGGAAACGTGAATTACTACTTTACAACAGTAATTACATAACAGAAACGTGAACTTTTTTTGCCTGTTTTATTTTATTTTTTTTCCCCTACTGAACTAAGTTTGGATAGACTGCAAACCACCTGATGTCCTTATATTTTTCCTTGGTGGCAACTGTTACCATGAAAATCTGGACTGGATTTCGTGTTCATTTGATAGCCAAGACCTATGGCTGATATATACAGCATGTTACATCTTAAACGGATGAATATCGACTGAAATACAAGGTAAAACGTCGGTTTTTTCAATATTTCGACTGGGTTTTTAAATGGAGGAAATTCACACATACAGTTAAAAACTACAGGTTCTAAGCTTCATTTTGATGTATAGGTTTCGGAGGTTTGAAAGAAATCCAGCTGCCACACCAGGCTTTTGTCTCGCTAGCTCCCGCACCTGACGCCTCCATCTTTTTTTTTTGAATCCGAATAATAACGAGCAACTTCTGGTAGAATAAATATCTGTTTCCATCACATTATTCGTGCTTTCCCGAATACAGTATTCGGATTTGGACACATCCCTAGTATATAAATACAAATAACCAATCAATCCAAGTGCCTCCAATTGGAGCAGGGGGCAGCTATACAAGAGAGTAGGACACAGTTCTACCATTAAGTAGTCCCTCCAGAGGTCATGTGGGCGCATGCAGTTACTCACTGGACAAGGGGAGGAAAAATGTTCAAAGGAAGCAAGCAAGGTTAAGGGTCTCATTGAGGCCCTGAGGGTGCTCTGTGTTTAACAAAAAGATCCATTTACTTTCACATTTTAATAGTTTTTGTTCTGCATTTGTATGTCTACGTGTTGTATGTATTCTGTCAATGCCACAGAAATGAAGTGTGGAGACTGGTTGTTGTGCCTCTTGGAAGTGTCTAGCTACAGGGGACTTAGGGTCACCCCTGCGTATGGAACTCCTGTGTTCATTTATTCTGACCCTGAACTGGCCATTACATTTCCCAATGTACTGGAAGCCACAAGGGCAGAACAGAAGGTAGACAGTATTAGTGGAGTTACATGTAATGGATTGTTTGATTGTGTATTGTTTCTTAGTTGTGAAGCTGGTGAATGTGTTAACTTTTTTACCATTCTGACAGGAAATGCAGTGTAAACATGGAAAGAAACCTTTGGGACCGTCTATTTTCTCCCCTTGTCCAGGTTGGCGAACATTATCTGCAGACAATACATGCCAATGTTTTTTGATCTTTACCCCGGAACTAGCAACCTTTTGAGGAACTCAGTGCGTTTCCACCACAGGAACTAGGGTCTAAATTTAGTTCCTGGGGCTTTATTTTACCCCCCAAAAAGTTCCTGCTCGGGGGGTAGTACTTTCCGAAAGTACAGGAACCTTTTGGGTGGAGCTTGCAGCGCTGAACATTTCTGATTGGTCGAGTACTCGCAGCATTTTTTTGTATTTATTTTCAACCGCCATGTTTGAAAATATGCAGCCGCAAACCAATTTATTTTCATAATAACTTCAAATCAAACCTGTATGTTATGCGGCGCAGTAGCCTAGTTTTGGTTATAGCCTGCCAACATCTTGGAATTATAACGTGTGCTCTTCTGTTCTTTTCTTGCTTTAGTATTCGTTTTATAAAATGCTAAGCATTCGTGCTGGGACAGCATATTACGTAGGCTACCAAAACATTCAAACGGATTAATTCGGTTGCTGAATATTTTCTTCCGGATTTTCTTTGTTAGCCCGTTGTAATTGACTCAAAACGTTTGATACAGTTATGTGAGGTATGCGGTAGTTCTGCGTAATTAACATTGGTGATACAGTAAAAGCAAACTGGAAATCACCTTCTGCACTTTTTTTCAGGGTAAAATAACAGGTTAATTCTAGTAATCGTCTCTTTAGCTTTTTCAGACTGCTGTAATTTTACTCCATTTTACTGCCATTCTTCAATTCCACGAAAAGACCAGGAAGACTATGGACTAATTTATGGTGCATGGTTCGCATCTGGAGGGCACACTTCGCTGCTCGGCTAGCACTGCAGTAACTTCGAAGGAAAGCAAACGGTGGCTGTGCCACTACTAATTTAAATTTTCACGCAAGTCCGAGTTTTCGTTCTATTCTTGTCATTTTGCGATTTGCCTATATGGAATTGACGACGAGAAAGTAATCAAACAGCAAATTGTTTACAACGTGTGCATGTTTTCTGCTGTTGTTGCCAGTTATATTGGAAATGTGAATGCATTCTGTCGCTTCGGATGTCAAGACATGAAAGCGAATGTTTGTATAAAAACATAATGAATGTGTTTGAGAGGATTATAAAACAGTTACAATCTGACTATTGGCCTGTTATATACTATTTGTTGCATAACAACGGTCCAAGTTCAACTACCAATGACATTTTTGCTTGACAACGGTAAAATATGCCCAAACGGCTGCAGAAGAATATTTCAATTCCAGGTGATTAAATCGATAAAAATCAATAAATACAAAAGTAACCATATACAGTCATTGTTGGTAGCCCGTTGTATATAAGTGGAATAAATGTCCCGGTTATTAGAAAATAATGTAGGCTACTTCGGTGGTAGTATGGGGTTACAGAAGAAATCATAGGACAGATGGACGGACGACAACGTCGCTTTTTCATACGTCAGTGGGCTAATTTGCCTAATCTTCGCGGGACTTTAGACCGCGGTGGAAACACAGACAACCATGGGCTGAAGGAACCTTTTAGTTCCTTGAAAAGTAGTTCCTGGGACTAAAAGTTCCGGGTAATTTTGGTGGAAACGCGGCTCTTGAGAGTATCCCCGAGATAATTTTGGACATTTCCACCAATAGCTGTGTAGGGGGAATTTTATTTTCTCTGGTCTCCAGAAAACAATTCTAAAGCCTCCAAGCCCTCTGAATGGGGAATATTAGTACAGAGGCTAGTGATGTCTAATGTTGCTAAGAGCACATTGTCTCCAGAAATTTGGACTTGAGATAGCTGCTCAAGAAAATCACCAGTGTCTCTTAAGTAGGAAGGAAGTTTGGTTACTAAGGGTCGAATATGAGCATCTACAAAGTTGAAAAAAGGTTCAGTAAGGGATTCAATTCCTGCCACTATGGGTCACCCCGGAACATTAGTTAATGATTTATGCACTTTTGGGAGGATGTATAAAACTGGTATAGTTGGATATTTATTTGTGAGGTACTCTTTTTCAATCTGAGAGATTGTCCTCGACTCAAATGCATTTTTCAGAAAATGATCAATTTCAGCCTTAAATCTGCGGGTGGGATCAAATTGTAACTTTTTGTAAAAAGTTTCGTCTGAGAGTTGTCTTTTAATCTCAGTAATATAATCTGACCGATTTAATAAGACTATGCCTCCCCCCTTGTCTGCCGGTTTAATGATTACCTCTTTGTTGTTGGCCATCAGTTGGAGGGCTTGTCGTTCACTCTTCGAGATGTTGTGTTGGACAGTAGAATGGGGGGTCTGCAACAAGGCTTTAACATCATTCTCAACCAGTTTACAAAAGGTGTTAATGGGTACACTATTCACCTGAGGGCAGAATCTGCTCTTGGGTTTAAAACATGGCTGAGAGTCAGACATATCAACATCAAGAGGAAGGCTAGTTCTCTCTTTGTGAAAAAAGTACTTATTGCTACGAAAAAATTTAAACAGTTCTACCTTAGTTTGAAAAGGATCGGGAGCCGGTGTAGGTACAAATGATAGTCCCTTGTTGAGGATGGATTCTTGCTTCTCAGTAAGTTGGTAGTCAGTCAGGTTGGAGATCAGACCTTGTAGTTTTTTTGGCGATGGGGTCTTGTGTGATAAGGTCTTGTATCCTGATCCTCTCTTGCCTCTGCGCCGCGCCTTCCTCTCCATTTGGGTTGGTGGTGTTGTAGAGTCCTTCTGGTGGACGGCCCTCTTAGTCCTAAAAAACCTGAGCCGGAATCGCACGGTGCTTCAGATGTACTGGATGCAGATGTATTGTGAGGTCGCTGTAGTCGCTCCTGCTTCCTGGTAAACCAGGGGTAGACTTGTCCATCACGGTAGTCCAAGGTGTCTCTCTTAAATTTTTTCCGTTTCAATTTCTGGATTTCTTGCTGGTATTTATTCAGTGTGCATTCTAGAGTCTCTTTGACCGACCTGAGATCCGACTCAGCGGTAGAGTCTTTCAAAAGTAGTTCCATGTGGTTGATTTCTTTGTCCGTTTCGGAAAGTTCTTTATGTACAAACTCTATGATGAGAGCAGTCAAATCTAGTGAAGCCTTGTTAAGAATTTCACACCACTTAGTTCAGTCTCGTCAAAATGACCCAGAGTAGGCTCCTTTTGTATTTGGGGGCCTCTGGGGATTCTCTTAGCTCTAATATACTCACTTAAGGTTGTTCCGTGTAGAAATAACCGTGTTTTCTTTTGTAGGAAAATGCCTCTCACAGCATAACAGAGCCACCGGACCCCCTCACTGTACGGGTCAAGCATTCAGGCCTGTGCCCTTCTCTTGGTGTAGATGCACACATGCATTTGCCCACTTGTCGAGAATATGGCGAAGGATGACTCGTCTGACCGTATCACTTTTTTCCACATGTCTGTAGACCAGTGCCTATGGTTTTTGCACCACTGAACTCTCAAATGTCCATTCGTCTTTGTAATGAGGGGTTTATGCACTGCAACCATTTTATAATATCCCTCTATGTAGTTGTTGATGGGCTGTTCTTGCTGACACAGTCTGATCACATCCTGCATTGACATTCTCAGTCACCTAAGGAAGAGATGCTGTTCTGTTTTTCTTTACATATCACAATAATGCATGAGCATCATGGCCATCGAATGTGTGCTTTCAACCACAATTTCCATTTGCTGATGTCTTTCCCAATAGATCTAAATGCAGATGTCACTTTAGTCACTGTTCCTATTGAAACACTAGCCAGTTGAGTAGTCTGTGTGACTGAAGCTCCTGCCCCATCCGTGCCACAGTCGTGAACCCTCTTTCAAAGTCACATAGATCTTTTCCTCTTTCCGTCTTGATCCAAAATCGAGGTCAACTGGGGCGGCTCAGAATTTTTATACATGCCACAGAGCATGATAGGATGTTAATTGCTTGATTGTATCATGCAGTTCACCTGTATGGAAGCATCTGCATTTGTTATGTTTCTCCACTCATTTATTCAGGTTTTTCTTTTCATTTGTCATCTGTCTGTATATGTACACTATTTGACTAAAAGTATCTGGACACCCCTTGGTCTGGGGCTTCTTTTTCATGGTTTGGACTAGGCCCCTTAGTTCCAGTGAAGGCAAATCTTAATGCTACAGCATGCAATCACATTCTAGATGATTCTGTGCTTCCCCAACTGTTTGGGGAAGGCCCTTTCCTGTTTCAGCATGACAATGCCCCTGGGCACACAGCGAGGTCTATATAGAAATGGCTTTGTTGAGAACAGTGTGGAAGAACTAGACCAGCCTTCACAGAGCCCTGACCTCAACCCCATCCAGCACCTTTGGGATCAACTGGAACATTAACTGCGAGCCAGGCCTAATCTCCCAATCAGTGCCCAACCTCACTAACGCTCTTCTGGTTGAATGGAAGCGGATGCTTGCAGCTGATCCCTCTAAATTTTAGTATAAAGCCTTTCAAAAAGTGTGGAGGTTGTCATAGCAGCAAAGGGTGGACTAACTCCATATTAATGCCCCTAGAGATGTTGGATGTCAGGTGTGACACACATTTGGCTATGTGGTGTGTGTGTATATATATATATATATATATATATTCACACACACACACATATATGCTGAGTGGCCACTTTATTAGGCGCACATGCTCCTACTAGCCTGCTTCTCTAAATAGCAAATCATGTGGCTGAAACTCAGTATAAGTATGATTCAAATGACTTTGACCGTGTTATGACCATGTTGGTGTCAAACATTGTGGTTCCATTACAACTGCCTTCCTGGGATTTTCACACACAGTCTGTAGACTTTACAGAGAATGGTGTGATAAAAAAAAAAACATCCAGCGAGTGTTAGTTCTGTGGGTAAAAATACCTTTTTAATGAGAGGTCTGGAGAATGGGCAAACAGAAAGCCCACAAATGCTCAAATAACAGCTGTTTACAACAGTGGTCTGCAGAAGGTCATCTCTGAATGCAAAATATGTCAAACCTTGAAGCTAATGGGCTACAGCATCAAAAGACCACAGTTGGCATGTAATCTGACGAATCTGGATTTCTGCTGCGACATGCAGGTAGTAGGGTCAGAATTTGGTGTAAACAGCATGACTCCAATCAGTGATTGGTATCTTCAGTCTGCACTGGAAGATGAGCAGGGTTTCTGCTGTCCTGATGCAGACAGGAGACGTGACTAGGAAGTAAAAACACATGGCGGGAGCGGCCAGGTGTTCAGACGTTGCAGAATGATGAGGTCTGTCTAGTGTATCGGGTCTGATAATCTTTTTCAGATTTCATTTTTCATAATAATCTCATGAAGTTTTTAATTACATGCAAGCTGATATAAGTAGCCCATTTAGGGAGATAAGGGGAGGGGACATGGCTGAGCCTGGGGAGGTTGCAGATCAGCCAAGCATAGCATTCTGGATAAGCTGCAGAGGTCTGATGGTGGAGGCAGGTCTATTGGTGGAGTTCCAGTAGTCAAACGGAAGATACTCTGTATCTAGTCCAAGAGCTGGGTTGAGTAGATAATGAGTAAGGGGCAGATTTTGTGGAAGCTGTACAGGACGGATCTGCATGCCTAACATTCGTGATATTCTTGGAGAAGGCAGTTTGTTGTTCAGTGCCACACCAAGGTTCCTGGCAGTTAAAGAGGATTTGCCTCAATCATTCTGACTATACATAGCCCACTTTACATTATTCACATATCATGGAAAAACTTGTTTTACCTGTTTATCAGAGGTATCGATACTATAAGAATGCTGGGAGAAATGCTTGTACTTGGACCGCCCACATTGAACTCGACTGGATGATATTCTTCAAACACACAGAGGTTTGTTCATTTGGTGACCACAAAGGAAACACAAGCTGAGGTTGCTGCTTCTTTGTAATTGTGCTGCAAGTTATTGCTACATTGCAGCTATAATGGGTGTTCATATGCATAACAGTCTGAAACTACCAATAAGAAACAAGTGCACCACACATACTGCAAGTGCGTATCATTAGGACTACACCACTGGGTGTAATCAAATCAAATGCAATATGCTGCTACATTGTGATTCTTATTATAATTGACAGACTTGTTACTCATCTAAGTCATAAACAGACTCAAGGTGATCTTTTTAATATGGGTAAGTTCTTTGCCATCCCTGGTTTGCAGCTTGCCAAATGTCTATTGCAAGCATATCCAAAGAGAGAGATTATTCATGTGAAATTGCTTTCTTTTGTTCACAGAAGGAAGGCTATTTGCGGTAGCCTTATAAGGCAGGACAATTTAATGAGAGGAGAAAGCTTTGGATGTGGAAAGAAGTGACTCATTCTTTTTCTTTTAAATATAATGTTATGAAAATTTAGACCCCGTTTTCCACAACGAACGAATGGGAAATTGAGTGCACTGGGTACTAAGGCCCTTTATTATAACTTACGTGGCAGCATCTTTTGTGTAGGGAAATTGATTCTTTTGTTCATTCTTATTGTCTTACCTTCCGGCTTTTCACTTCCCACTTTTTCAATTCTGTCTGACGTCATGAGGTGCATGAGTTGGTAGTCATGATTTCACCAGCATGGATGGCTGAGCTTGCCTTGGTCTGTGTGGCATACTGCTGCCTGATGCACAGATGTGCGTTATCGTAAGTAAAATCAACATAATTACTTTGCTTTTACTTGCATCCAGAGAAACTTATTAAGCTGCCATAGCAAGGTGCTTAGCTTGCGGTGCTTCCCCTTGTTTAGCCTCAATTTCATCCCTGTAGGTTGACCTTTAGTTACCTCTTTGGAGGTAAGGCATTGGTGTGACTGAACAGGTAATTGAATTATCACCTTCTGTTATCAAAATTGAGATTTTAATGGGTAAATTTTACTCATACCACTAGAAAGGCTGGAGACTCCTTGTACTGTGTTCTGCTGGAGAAAACCCTTGTATTTCCCCCTTGGACGAAGCCATCATTTCAGATGCATTTGGATGGATTTCTCATTGGAATTCAAATGACTTCAACATTTTATTATTGGTAGTACAATATTCACTTTATATGAGTTTTTTTACTTTAATATATCCCTTTAATATATTGCTGCATTTATGAGTCTAGGAATACAATCAGGCTGCTTTGAGCCGAGTGGTAGCGATGTGGCAGTAAACTGAAGTCCCACAGCAGATGTGTAAAGGACAGCTGGGACAAACACACAGAGAAAGACCCTTAAAAGTATAAAAAGAGCGCACAGAGCAGCCTGAAGAAGGCTATGCCTCTATCACGACTATGAAGAATACTAAGAATACTTAAAGATCCTGGCTGGTACACCATGGAGGAAGATAAAGTGACAGGTGAGAGAGGGCAAGGACATGAAAGCCAGGCCGTGCTGCGAGTACTCGGCATCAGAGGGGCGATGAAAAGAGGTGCGGCTTCAATGCCGTTTCCTCACGGGATTGCGGGATTAAACCTTGGGCCTTCGTGGTAACACGCCCGCCACGCTGACTCAGGCTGTTGGTCAAGTTTAAAAACGCATGATGCATGCATTCACACACTTCAAATCAATGCTTGGATCAGAGCCACGTAGTACAATCATATCATGCTGTTGTATCTTAACATTCCACCATTTCTTTTCCTGACATAAGCCTTTATTATTATGTTGGGACGACTTACACATCTGATTATTGCCATTTGATCTGTTTGAACAGCTGGAGATGTACCACAACTTGAGCACTTCACTTGAGGGTAAATGGCAGACCATAGGCAGAACCTCTAGCCTCCTGACTGCTAGCTTTTTAAAAAATTAAATGTGGCACCAGACTGCAGCACTGATGGTGTCATGTGGATCTTGATTACATCAAAGTAAACAGCTGCACACGTGGTGGGAATCAGTTTGGCTGGTGTGTTTCCAGACCAGCCCGCCAAGTGCAGCTCCTGGCTTTAGACCAGACCACGGCGCTCTGGCCACAAATCTCACCTCCCTTGTGGTCTGCCCATTAGGGCAGGCTTTGCTGAGCTCATCTCAACAGATCATATTCATATTTGCTTGTAATATTTAAAAGTTGTATTTCATACAGACTGAAGTCCTCAATGGCAAACTTTTTCTGAAAGTAGATAATCACAGACAGATTAGTGTGCTGTACAGATCTATTGGAGAAGATAACTTTGGTCCTTGTCCATATTATTCATTGAGAGTAACTTTATCCGCATGGGCTAGAGATCCTGTTGTTTTATGTGTTTTCCATGGTGCAGAGGTCCTCTTGTGCACACGTTTTCTGTAATATCACAGTCAGACACTGTTGCTTGTGTACATTTTACACTCTGCCAAAATTAACTTCAGTTTTACGTGTAAAGCACTTTTTTTACAGACACTATCATAAAGACACTACAGAAAACAGAAAATGAAATAACTAGAAAAGAACCGAGCATATATCCCAAAAAATAGCAGGTGTGGTTAAAACAAAATCCTTAGTGGGATTAAAAACACTTAAACAGTGGTGAGAAAAACACTCTAGTGAGAAGAAATCTTCAGGTTCATGTTACTTTATTTGTACCTGTAGGTAGATTTGGTTTGCAGTAGGAGGAACCCTGATATAGGAGGGTAATCAATAATGGTTGGGCAGATTATGGCCTGGGATATTAAACTAGCAGATAAAGTAAAAGGCCCAGGAAAAAGTGTATGTTAATATGCAGTTCCGAGCAGGGAAGCAATACATCTTGGCACCCAGGTTTGTTTGCTTGGTTGAGGTTTGGGGCTGGAGGCTTGGAGCAGTCTGGACTGTGGGTGGGGAAAAGGAGCAGAACCTCCAGGGAACTGAACAGGAATGGGGATTGTAGTTTCCTAGTTTCCCATTTCTGTGGGAAATACCCAGTTCTGCATGCAAAAAAGAGCAACCTATGCAAGTTTCCCTGAATAAGAGCATCTGGTAGTTGAGTCACTGTTTTCCAGGTGAAGCACTGCTGTTTATGGTAAATGGTAAATGGACTGCATTTATATAGCGCTTTTATCCAAAGCGCTTTACAATTGATGCCTCTCATTCGCCAGAGCAGTTAGGGGTTAGGTGTCTTGCTCAAGGACACTTCGACATGCCCAGGGCGGGGTTTGAACCGGCAACCCCCCGACTGCCGGACAATCGGTCTTACCTCCTGAGCTATGTCGCCCCTATTTTATGAGAGATCAACATTACATTACATTACATTACAGGCATTTAGCAGACGCTCTTATCCAGAGCGACTTACACAACTTTTACATAGCATTTTACATTGTATCCATTTATACAGCTGGATATATACTGAAGCAATTTCGGTGAAGTACCTTGCTCAAGGGTACAACGGAAGTGTCCTACCCGGGAATCGAACCTGCAACCTTTCGGTTACAAGCCCAGTTCCTTACCCACTGTGCTACACTCCGTCACGTGTATGCCTTCTTTGAGTAGCACCTCAAAGTGATACTGTTTTTATGGTGCCAGCAGTGGCTGACCCCTATTTTTGGCATCGCTGGATATGCTTAGGGGTCCCTGATGCAACTTTTGTGGGAACCGCAAGAGGTGTTTAGGCAAAAAATCCTGATACATCCCTAGAGATATGTCCTTATATTTTGTCCACCTCCGCTGTGCTCCACCCCATCTCAAAAAATGTTTTGGTGTGAAGTTGTAATTACTAGAACTGTTGAAGGCATGGTACTACTAGTGTGACATTCCTCTGTTGCATTTTCAGTCAGATCGTGCTGTAAACATCATGAAACAGGTATAGTTTGTTATGAAGAAAATGTAGAGGCATGCAAATAGCAAAGAGGACCAAGCACAGGAAATGAAGGAGGTCCAGAAGATTAAGGAAAGAGGTCTACATGAGTTTTAATGCCCACAATGTAAACATTTGTGTAGCTGTTACACCTGTTTGCTCACTTTACGGGGGTAATGTGCACAGTTTTTCCAGATGGGTTCAAGTATAGATCACCTCAGAGGGATTATCTTGGGGAAGCGCAGAGCACCCTTCAGCAGTGTAATGGAGCGTGTAGTGGGGGAGATGTGTGAGAAGCAGGAGAATCTTGCCAGAAACACACACAGGTCACTGCAGAGACAGATCCTGATTTGTGGCCATGAGGACTACATCAATTTGACTAAGTCTGTACCTTTCGAGTGGAGGAGGAGGCCATCTTAAACTCTTTGATGGTCACTTCAAGGCCATCTTAAACTCTTTGTGGAGAAAGATTGAGGGAGAGAGAGACTTTATATCCAACAGTGATGGCGTGTATTGGAAATGGAGACTGATAAAATGGATGACTGATGACTGAATGAATCATATTGTGATTGGAGACAATGGACTGGGCTATGAGCTGAGGCAGCTGATTCGAGTCAATCATGTTTTTCTACAGACTGTGAAGTTATTTTGATTGTGTAATATGAGCACACAAAAATGAATATTTTATTAAATTCATTAAAAAATAATATTCAAGGGCCAGCTTTGCTTTTTTTACTTCCTTTTTGTTTTAAAACTGCACATTTGTGAACACTGACAGATACCAGGCCCTGGAATGTAATTATCCCTCGTTGAACTATTCTGTCCCTCCCTATTTGTATGATGGAGTTCCATGGGTATCCTGAATCCTGAACACCCATAACCAGACCTGCTCCCCTACACCCAAAACAAACATAGTATAGTCAATAGAAAGTTGCAATCAATTTTCAAAATCAGAGTACAAATGCTGAAAGGAATTTGCTAGAATTGTATACATATCTAATGGAACTGAATGTTGTTCTGAATAGTTACTGTGGGCCATTGCCCTCATTGCCCCAAAATATTGTCTTGCTCACGCCTTCTCGTCTCAATACTCACAAAACTTGCCAGAGCCAGGCGTCCACTACAAATCCATATGGGTCCTGCAAGGAGGACATATTACTCTGTGTCAGTATGCAGTGTTACAGTAATGGTACTGTGAGATGCTGTATGTCAAAACTCAGAACCTGTCATCTCAGCATTGCAAACCCACCAACTAAATGAGCTGATTGTTGCCACAGATAAAGGCTCCGCAAACTGATCCTGGACAGGAGAAATAAGTTATCTGAAAAGGCCACTCTGAACTGTGCTGTATCAGCGATTCATAACGAAACATGGTTTTCTCATATGCATTTTCATTCATGCCTTTGCAGGTGCCCTGTGTCATTCCAGCTGTGTCAGTCATAAAAATAAAACAAAAAACTCAAGTCTTATTTATAAAATGTCAAAATATACTAATGTTACATTAGTTTCACAGAATGTTCATTAACTCGTAGATTTTACTTTAGCTTCTTTTAACGTTCTTTTAACGTTTTTAATTCTTTAAACTGTATAGAATGTCTTTTTAAAGTACATCTTATTTCAAATACATTTAAAGTACATTCTTTTCCACTTGTGGCTTACGGGAGGAAACAGTCACATATGTTTGTGACATTAGGGTTAGTGGTATGAGCTTATATCTTACAGTATAAGCTTTCAGCTGGATGATGTATGTCATCTAAACTTTGATTTAGGAGGCTAGAATTCGGTGCAATCCTGATCAAGCCAGGCCGGGTGAAAAAGGAACATGAAAAAAATGAATGAAGTTAAATAATATAGCAGTCATTATTATGTAAAACAAATTTTTCAATGTACTAATGTGTACACATTTACATTGTTTATATGTGTATTGTTAAGCATGCAATATACAGAACATTAATAAAAAGACATATTTTACTTATATAAAAGTAACATTGTTCTGTACAGTTTTTTGATTTTCTGATGTGGCAAAAATTCAGCAGCAGGAATTCAGCAGAATGCCTGTATAATCTATATGATTCCCTTGCAAATTTAGAGCTTGTTGTTCTACCTTGGATTTCCATTATAAACCAGGGGCGGGGGGGAGGGTGGGGGGGGCTAAGTGCTTTTCAATATAATGGCTTCTTTGAAGAGGTTCTCTGACGAATATTTTTTTTTAAATGAGCGAATGTTTCATTTTTTTTTGGAGAGCCCTGCTTGTTCCTTATCTTTTTAATTGAGCATGCCAACTGACCCTGAAAAAGCACTGTTAGTGTGATACACATAAAAACAGCCACTGTGAAAACATTAATGAATCTTCTTGCATCTTCCTTGAAATGTATGTTTTTTATGTTATGCCTTTTGATCTATTGAGCACTGCTACATGTGTGGCTACAGGCTGTTTTGGTAAATCAAGACAGAGAAGACGTGAACGGCTTCAGCTGGCACCAGCTATATTTCCCACAGTGCTAGCTCGCTCCTGCTTTACAAACATTCATCAAAAACACATGTTGCTACCTTATAATTTCAGTTAACGTTGAAGCATATTGTTCTTCTTGTCTCTTTGCTGAAACTGCAGGTGGTATCTCCACATCTTTTCACACATACCGTGACAGAGAGGGGCGAAGAGAGAGGAAACTTCAGAACATCTGAGAAAACCATCAAGGCATCTGTCACCCACGGGGGCCGTCCTTGGAGCCCGGAAACGTGAGCGAGTCGTCCAAATGCCTAACATGTCAGCGCCAGCAATGGGGGAGCTATGAGTGGGGATGCAATATATCTGGCCAGCCCCAGCACAGAGGGATGTCGTACCCACCCTTCTCCACTGTGAACTCAGCAGCATCTCTTTAATTCTGTAGAGTACAGCCTGGTCATCTGTGTGTAGACAACCCGCACCGCCGTGTCTAACAGCTTAAATTATCAGTAAACATTTGAAGCTTACAGAACAAAAAAGATTTAATGCAGAGTCACTTGGGCTCGGACATTTTTTGTGTGGGTTTTTTGAGGAGTAAGCAGTGAACGGCCGAGGATTGTGAGCGTGTGTTGGGATGGCAGCCACGTACCACGTGGTGGTCAGCAGCCTGAACTACTATAGCAGCGTTGTGATTGACAGGCGTGCCCAGCATGCCGTTCACTACTGCACTGGACCCTGTCAGCTCCTCACGCATGGCCTGGACTGCACTGCGGCCCACCGCAGTGCCTGCGCAGAGCTGCTAGATGCCACCGTCGGCCCAACGCCAGCTGCTGCCACCCAGTCCTCCACCGCCCTCAGGCACTTTGGCAAATATTCAGTCTTGGGGAACGGCTTCCCTATGGGCGGGGCTGAGGTCATGATGGAGGATTGCTACCAGGCCCTCCAGGGTGTCTCCAGGGCCAGGAGGGGACTGGCCGGCCAGGTATTCTCCGGCAGCCTGAAGGACATCACGGGGGAGGCCATCAACCTTGCCAGTGGGAAGGTGAAGGAGTTCTCCCACGAGAGGGACAGGGTCTTCTCCAGCCACACCATCCTACGCAAGTGCCGCAAGGCCCGCCCTGACTCCCTCCTCAGGAGGTCTGCCGACCTGGACGTCCTCCTCAGTCGCTTCACTGCTGGGAACGAGGAGAACTGCCTGCCTTTTGGGTTTCCGCCCCCAGAGGACCCACTTGGGCCTGAGCCAAGTGTTAGTGTGGCGACCGGACCGTCTTGCCTGAACTCTGCGGCGGAGGAAGATCTGCTGGCCCGGATTCTGGAGAAGGCAAAGGTGGAGGGCGGGGCCCCAGGGCAGGACATGCGGGCATGCCTGGAGATCCTCCTGCGTTGTTCCGAGGACCTCAGGAGGTGTACTGACATCATCAGGCAGTGCTGCATCTCCAAGAAGTCCGCCGGTGACGACGGCAACTACAGCGGGTCTGAGATGGCCTACCGGAGCGCGCTAGCCAGTCTGTCCGGCTTCCTGAAAAAGCTCCCACTTGGGCTTGGGGCAGAGCTGGCCCAGCCCTGGCGGCAGGAGCAGGGCAACCTGGCTGAGCTGCTCCGGGCCCTGCAGTGGCTGCAGCAGAGCTCCCCCTCCTCTGTTTTCAGGGACGACCTGCCACCTCGGTACGAGGATGTGGTCCAATCCCCTCCTGAGCTCAGCGCCCTGCTGCCTCCACCTCCCACTCCTTCCCAGCCCGAGGTCCTGGGGAAGGCAGAGCCAGCCCCGAACCTCCTAACCCCCTGCTCACCTGCCGCCTCTCCTCGGTGTCTTTCGCCACAGCGGGGAAAGGTAACGGCGAACATCCAACTCAACCATCCCGATGGCCTCTCTTTTGTGAGTTCAATGGAACGAGCTATCAAGAAGAAATTGGTTGTTGACGTGACACCCAAGGAGCCTTTGAGCATCGTGGAGGATGACGACTGCAGCGAGGCGGGGGTCGAGGGGGGTGGGACGTTCCACGAGGCACCCGAGGGGGTCAGCAAGGAGAATGCGCTGAAGCTGGGGCCCGGGGAAGCAATGTGCATTCCCACTGAGAGTGCGCGTCTGCAGCCGAGGCCAAGAGAGGGCTGCGTGGGGCGTACAGGGGATGACTGTGATGAGATCGACAAGCTGCTGACGGATCTGGAGCATCTTTCCCGGAGCATCGTGAAGGAACCTCCCGACAACATCAGAGGCCTAGAGCAGAGGAATGGCAGCCAGCATTCGATCGCTCAACACCAGCGTCCCTCCTGTGGACCTCCTGTGCCCTCGACCTGGGTCAGCTGGGAACCCATCGATGGGTCTGGCGAAGACGGGGACAACGCCCTGCTCCAGAGGATCCTGGACAGCATCGAGAGCCTCGCCCAGGAGCTGGTGAAGAATGGGAAGTGCAGGACAGGGACGCTGTCCAAGGAGACAGAGGTCATGAGGATCCTGCAGGACACGCTGACCACCACAGAGCAGCCAGAAGTACAGGAGGACCCTACATCTGACCACATCCCTGGCACCGCCATCCCGGACCCTGTGCCCACAACAAACCCCACGTCTGATCTGTTGGTCCAGCCCACTCCAGAAGACATAGGGGTGAGTCATTATGATTTGCAGTTTGATGTTGTTTTACTCACCAGTATCAAAGCGATGAGCCCCTCTGCACTCCCTTGGCCTTGTTTCAGTCTGCAGCGATGTGTTGATTTATTCAGCGTTTACAAAGCACAAGGGCCCATATGCGTGGCTTGTGTTCAACAAACACTAGTCTTTGCAGGTGCTCCTTTGTTTAACTTGTGATGTTTTAGCCGTTCATTTTGTTGATGGCTAAATCCAACAAACTGTCTGAAGAAAAATCTGACTGTTTAATTGTGAAAATTAAGCATATGTTGATGGAATTCAGACTTATGCTTTCATACTCACAGAACACATAGAAAGCATAGGTACAGCTTACATTATAATGTGAGCTCTTAGTCCTTACCAGTTTTTATAAGAAATGTTGTGCATAGGAAATTAAATTTATCAGTATCAGTGTGGCCCAATGAAAAAGTGGTAGGTAACTATTACCATTACTAGTAATATATTATTACGACTTGGTAGATAGCTTACCCAGCTGGAGTTTTTAAGCCAATTTTTGGCATCTGCTGAGGCAAATTCACTCTGAAGGATAATTTGTAGTCAATGCAAGTACATATACATTGTTGCAACATGGTTATGCAGGGTTATTCCCATGCTCATCTGCCACACATATTGTTCAGAAATGGGTCCTATGTAAAAAAAAACAAAAAATACAAAAGCTGTGTAAGTTGCTCTGGTTAAGAACATATACTAAATGCCTGTATTGTAATGATTCATAGCTAAAAACCCAGGAAAAGAATTAAACAGAAGCTTTCTTTCTGGGTCTGCTTTTCCATTTGCACTACAGCTACACTGGTCTAAAGGGAGTTAAACTACCAGCCTACAGTCGACTGGCACTCTCAAATGATCAATGAAGTATTCTGCTTCCTTTTGACAGATGTTCTAAGATGGAATTTGTGTTCATTGGTTCTTCATTGTACACTACCCAGCCGGCACGTGACCGACCTTCAACGTTGAAATGTGGTTGAAATAATGTCAGTTGTTGTTTCAACATTGAAAAAACGTTGAAACAACGTTTAATGCTAAATGGTTGTAAAAAGGTTAACAAAATACTTATAATTCAACGTTTAAATTTTAACAAGATCTGTATGTTGAATCAACATACAGGGCTATATTTTAACGATCTAAGCGCACGGTCTAAAGCACATGGCGCAAGTGCATTTAGGGCGTGTCCAAATCCATTTTGCTAGTTTAACGGCGGATAATCTGAGAGCAAAGTAAGGCGCATGGTTCAAAGGGGTTGTACTTAGTCTCTTAATTAATCATCGGTGTGTTTTGGGCGTAGCATGAAATAAACCAGAGTGTCATCTCCCATTCCCTTTAAAAGCCAGGTGCGCTTGCACCTTGGCGGATTGCTATTATAATGGCGGATTTGTCAAGTAGTAGGAAAGAACGCTTCTCTGCAGAGGAAACGGATGTATTTTTAAAAAATATCGCGTATTGTGCACCGGCCTATTTAGGCGCATATTACTATCTTAATAATGTGCCCTTAAATTAACAGTAAAATACTGCGCCATTGACTTAAGACCAGTTTTTTGTTGGTCAATCGCGCAATCGCTTTCCGCTGCCTCAAGATAGCAATGTGCCAACAATGCACCTGACTACACCTCATTTTAAGACCAACACACCCATGGGTGCTCAGATGGGCGCAAGTACATTTGCTATTTAAACAACGTGGGCACTGGACGGGAAAATGACACTGCGTCAGTTTGAAACTAGCAAAGACACTTGCATTGCACTTGGCGCCGCTTTGCGCCGGGTGTAAGATAGAGCCCAATGTTTTCAACAACATTCTGCCTTTTAAATTATTATTATGACCATTATTATTATTATTAATGATGATTATTATACATAATAATGTCTATATATAATAATTATGTATTATAATTGACTATAATTATATATAAAGTTATGTTCTTTAAGTAAGACGTTGAAACAACGTTGCGATATCAATGTTGATTTGCCTTTCAAAATCGAAGCACAATTCAACAGTGATTCAACCTTGAGCCACGTGAATCCAACCTTTATTCACCCATGAATAAAATGTTGAAATGCTGGTTGGGTATGATGTATGGCCAAAAGTATGTGGACATCTGACATCCAAAATCCAAAATTATGGGCATTATGGGAGTTGGTCCGCCTTTGCTGCTATAACAACCTCCGTGCTTCTGGGAAGCTTTATACTAGATGTTAGTGCATTGCAGCTTCCATTTGCTTCCATTCAGCCAGAAGAGCATTAGGTTTGGGCACTGATTGGGCGATTAGGCCTGTCTCACAGTTGGCTTTCCAATTGATCCCAAAGGTGTTGGGTGGGGTTGAGGTGCGGGGTCTGTGGAGGCCAGTCAAGTTGTACCACCCCATTCTCGACAAAACCATTACTATATGGACCTCACTGTGTGCCCGGGGGCATTGTCATGCTGAAACAGGGAAGGGCCTTCCCTTGGGCTAGAACATATAACACAAATGCGATTGTATGCAGTAGCATTTAGATTTGCCTTCTCTGTAACTAGGGGGCCTTGCCCAAACCATGGAAAACAGCCCCAGACTAAAGGGTGGCCAGATACTTCTTGGCCATATTTGGTAGCTTCTTCTATGCCTAAGCTGAGCCTGTAGGATATTGGACAACTGTGAAACTCTTCAGCAATTATAGATAAGAATCAAAGCATTAGATGTTGATTTACTTAATAAACCAAGAAAATTGATTCAGGCTTTTCTAATATTTTTTTTCTCTCTTTTTGATACTATATATAGACCAATGCCTTCACAGTCTTTGAAAAGAAAGGTTATTGTGTAAAATATCTATTCTGTAGTTCACGTTCTGCTTGAAGTTAAGAGAAATATTACTGTGCAGAGAAAGTGGCTGGACTCGGTTCATTTGATTGATTATGGATGTGTAAAATGCCCGCTGGAACATACCAAGAACTGCAATAACAACCTTGTACATGTGTGGGAATTTTAATCATGTGCATAGCTAGGGTGTATAGTTATGAAGACTGTGCTTCAAAGGGCTGTGGGCCGTGAAGAATGTGAGTGATCCAATAGCAGCAGGGCAGGGAGACGCAGGGAGAGGAGGGTCCCTGGGACTGGGGAACATGACTGGAATAGCAGAGCAGGAAGGAGAGGGAAGTTTGATGTGTGCGAGAAAAAGGAGTGGAAGACTTGCTGCACTGAAGAGTCACGTTAATCTGGTTTATGCACTTTCTGTGTGTGAGATATAGTGAAGCAGACCTATTTAGGATTGGGTGAGAAACACTCCACAGGGGGATGTCCCATAATTCCTTCTTTTCACCATAGTCTGGAATTCCCCCATGCCCCATGACTTTTGCCACCTGCTCTCAGCCCTCACCCCCATGTCTGGCATTCTGTTTTCCTGTCTAACCACCGCTCTTACCCTCAGCACCGGGGGCACCAGCAGAGATTTTGGGCCTCCTGAAAAGATCTCACATTGGCCGCCACCACCCCGGAAAATCCTATGTTCTAATATTTTTTGAGGGTCCCTGTCAATCAGGGCCCTTGGAATCATCCTAACCCCTCCCTTACAATGCTCCTGTTCAGCACTGCCCACTTTTCTTTCTTTGTAATTCCAGTTTTGGTTCTGTGAGGTGCTTTCAGGTCCAACGGGCAGCCAAGCGGCTGACTGAATGGGTGCTGATACAGGGCTGCCGGTGGGCTGCTCAGCGGGGCCATTACATTTCATTACGTTCATTTAGCAGATGCTCTTGTCCTAAGAAACTTAAAAATGACAAATTCATCCTTCCATCCATTATCTATAGTCGCCTATTCCTGGGTAGGGTCACAGGGAGGCTGGAGCCTATCCCAGCTTGCATTGGGTGAGAGGCAGTAATGCACCATGGACTGGTCACCAATCCATCACAGGGCTATATAAGATGAATGTCATATTACAAATGATATTACTAAATGAAAGAAAAGAGTATTTCATCCCCAGTCAACTGAAAAAGACTTCTTATGGGTTGGTTTTCACACATCATTGCCAATGCATTTTGAAAAGAGGTAGTCAATCATCTGACAATGATTAGATTTAACTACAGTATTTAGAGAATTTGTGTTTTCCCTTTACCCAAGTGTGTGATATTCACAGCTGTCGCTGTATTTATTTACATGCCCCTACTGTAAACAGTTTGTTTTATTTTTTTCACCCATATGAATGTTCTTTTTTTTCTTCTTTCTAAAAAAGTATTTTGTGCCCAAGAGATGGCTGTGCATGTCCAGTTCCCAACCACATTTGGAATGACCAATAATCTGTGGCCGAAGCTGCATTCATGCGTGACCCACACTGCAGATTCGGGAGAGTGTAGACGTCCATGGTTCTCCAAGACATGTGATGTCACCAGCTGCTTCTTTTCACAGAACAGACTACTGCTATACTTGCATAAACTGCAGTTGAAGGAAGAGCTTCACATGCGGCTTTAGAATGCAGTCCACGGGTGCCAGATTGACCCCCGCTGGTCACTACAAAGTGATGAATGGGGATCCAACTTACTGAACCCTCACTGCATGTCACCCTATGGAGCTGCCAGCCACAGTTGGGACTGGTATGGTCTGGATTCGATCCAAAGCTGTGGGGCTCGTCCATACATCATAATGTGGTGCCTTAACCAGATGAGCCAGCCTACCTACCTACTATATTCTTTACTATAACACTGGAGAGAAGGCTGCTCATTTTAAATAAAAATGTTCCACCCTCTCAAAGCAGTTTTTTCCTCATTCTTGGAGGACATTTTAATTTGTTGCCAGTCCGGGCTGCGGTTCAGGGCGGAACTGTGGTAGGGTTCATAAGGGAGGAAGCAGGGAGCGTGCGGGTGTTTCTGGAAGGTTCTGGAAGAGGGCCAGGTGCTTCCCCACTCCTGTCACAGGCATGATAATTGCGCTTGTTCTCAGAGCCAGGTGAGATGGTGTGGAGCGAGGAGAAGTGTGAGCCAGCAGGAAAGGAAACGGGTGCAAGGTGTTAGTGATGGCGGGTTTCTGCGAGGTGGCAGCGGCAGCCATTCGAGGCGCCGTCTCTGGAGCGGCGGAGTGTACAGTCTGTTGGGCTGCAGGAGAGCGAGACCCGATGACGGAGTGTGAAATCATACAGCGCTCTGTTTATTCTGGCAGAGGCGGGTCAAACAGCTCGCCTGATTATAATGCTTATATGTTATAAAGTGATATTTATAATCATTTTGATGTACAGCTTAAAATAACCAGGTTTGTGACTGGCTTTTGGATCTGTGTGTTTTCCTTGTATGTTTGCCTTTGCATGTGTGCATCTCCATATGGAAGCTTGTGTATGTGTGCAAGGGCTGCCTATAATTGTGTGTGTGTGTGTTCGTGGGCGTGAGTCAGAGACCTTTCATTATGGCTCGAAGGCTTGGAGGTCAGAAGTTACAGCGGTGGTGGTTAGAGGTTTTTGGCACTGCGCCTTTCACAACGGCATTTCACCCTGAGCTGTATGGTTCTTTCGACTCTCAGAGACAAATGTGTTAGACCGAAGCTGTGAACACTCTCCTGGCAGCACAATGCGAGGGCTTAGAGGGTTGGTAACAGTGAGACAGAGCATTTCTTATACTTGGGAACACATTGAGAGAGTTTACTTTTAACCAGGTTACACAGTGAATCAGAGAGTTTATCTGTAAATGGGTTACATATGCAGCAGAGGTTGATGAGAACACACTGAGGCAGACAGCTTGCCTCCATTCTAATAGTGGTTGTAAAGCTCATCACCGAGACTTACCCAATGACCAATGGTCCGTTTATGCTGAATGCATCAAATTCTTCTTTTAAACTACATGTAAAAAAAAAAAGATCAGTGCCCCCCATTTCCTCCCGCCTCCGGAGATCCTGGAGACGAGCATGTTAGCAGCCCTATCCCTGCGCATGAGTCTGGTGGGGCCTGGGGTACAGCTGTGTGTGGAGCGGGGATCCGTCGGGCCAGGTTCCCATCCTCATGCGGCGCTTTGAAAACACCCAGCATTCAGCACCTGACTGCTCCACCCTCCGTTTCCACGGTGACAGGCTGTCCCAGCTCGGCTATCATTAGAACCGCAGCCATTGCGGGTCCGGAAAGCCTCAGGGTGCAGACGCATACCCAGCACGAGAGGGTGGAGAGGGGGATGAGGGATCCTGGAAAATGTTGTTCAAACAAAAGGTACTTTTGAAAACCTGGTGGTGAGAGAAATGTAAAGTACCTCATTTCTTACACCAGGCTCCACCATGGCACCATAGGGTCATGTGGAGTGGGGAGCTTTTGATTACATGGATTAGCAATGACAATATTATTTATTTGTTTTGTAGATATGCAATTTACATTTTTATGAATTGTTCAATCAATTTTCAATAATATGATCATTGTATACTGAATTCACATGAAACTTGCTTTGCCCAAGTGTTGAAAAGCAAGACCTGACGGGAGATTTAAACCAGCAGTCCCAGACCCTTACTCCAGTGTTTTTGACTTTAATCTTTCAACTGCCCCCATGGACACAATGCAAGTCAGGGAAAGAGAGAGGGAGTTACTGAAAAGGGAACATAAATGGACCAAATAAATGTCACCAGTGTAAGGAAAGGTTGAGACTGAGATGCAGTTTTTTCTTTATTGAATAAAATATTCAAATATAAAAAGCATATTTCAATACTTAAAGAACTTAACTAACTAACCAAAAAATAAAAACACTGTTAGGCGAAGGACCTAACGGCTCAAACTGCAACACAATGCATCTCCGCCTACTGTAATCTAAGAGGCACCAAATGACCACCAAAATGGCTGATTTTGAGAGAGAGAGAGAAGGAGGGGAGACAGAGGGTGTGAGTTAGGTAGCCCCTCTGCCTTTTGTGTTGGCCCTCAGGTTGTTTGCTCAGGGTCTACTGCGGGGTTACATCATGGCCGCTGCTACATCGCCGCAAGTGAAAGTGACGTGATGGTGAAACGTGGTCAAGTGGTGAGAGAAAAACCCTGCAGCAGCCTCTAGTTGTGGCCACGCCCAGGCCAATCGCTGCAACTTGCGCTGGACATGTGATCCCTATCACAGCTGGATACAAGAAGAACAGCTTCAGTTCAGTATCTTGCTCATAAGTGCAATGGAAGTGTCTTACTGCTTGGGGTTCAACCACTGAACCTTTGTAATATCAGACAAATTTTACAATACAAATGGAAAAAAGTGATGGCAGTTAAACAACAAACAATTTTTGGTAAAAATTTCAGCCGAGCGCTAATGCTACAGACACCCCATGACACTTTGTATCCAATAGTGATGTCTCTTCTCTTGAATTAAGAAAGTATTTTCATAACTAGCCAATGAACCAAACAATCAATCAATAATCAATCATTCACCATAATCTTGCTTGATATATTGCTCTTAACATACAGTAAAATGCTCAGTGTTAAACAAGCTCTTACAGAGTACATTTTACTATAATAAAGTATATGTGGTCCCTATTGGGCTCAAACTCTCTTAATGTTGAATTAACACCAGACATTTAACTGTGCAGATACAGATATTCTGTATTATATATCGAGTGTTTGTTGCCGGGCAAACAGAGCTTCACCCCAATTAAATGGAACTGTAGCCTGTCTTGCAATTCTGTGTCCTCTATCCACTTTGTCTGTTCACTAGCTGGACTGTTAGCACATCTGGGGCTTTTGGCATTGGTGGGGATAGGGGATGGACTCTGGCAGACCTGACTGTGAAATCATACTGTTCGTGTGTCTCTGATTCAGACCTGGTAATGAGGGAACCCATTCCCCCGACAGCTCATGGGTGAATCCAAGGGGCATTGCTGACAGCATTGCACCTGTCTGAGCACAGGACATTTTTAGAGACATATACACTGTGTCTCTCAAACAACATGATGCTGGCATGATGCTTTGAATATACAAGTGAGCTACTCAGGGTGTGCTTTTCCATAATCCAATATTCCAAAACGCCACGGTGCAGATGTTGCTTAATAAAAATGATCTAGTCCCAACACAAGTCCTTGTATGAACCCCTGCTTCTTTCTGCTTAGGTAATGGCTTATTGCAAAAGTCTGTGGATTTGTTTTGCTACTGTGACTGTGTATTAAATACTATGTCATTTTACATTTTTTTATTTTCTTTGTATTTGTGGAAATTGGAAAAGGAAATTGAACTTCCATTACTTTTATGAACAACAAATGTATTAAAACTGACCCATCAAATTCATTGGTAATTTGAATAACATATTTAGTCTCCTCTACAGTCATGAGTGATAAGACTTTTTTTATTATAATCTCAGACCTAATTGTTTGGTTTCTTGTTGAAAAGGGGAGATCCCACCCCTGTAAGGGTGTTGGTTCCAGAAGGTGAAACACTGACACCTTGTGTCAATAAACATTATTTTCGGATTCAAAGCTTGAAAATGCTCAGTTCACTTCCTGTAAATTTTTCTCTTACACATGTATTTGTGTGTGCGCGTGTGTGCATATGTGTGTATGTGTGTGTGTGTGCATATGCGTATGTGTGTGCATGTGTGTGTGCGTGTGTTTGTGTGCGTGTGCTTATGTATGCGCACAGTATGTGTGTGTGTGCGTGTGTGTATGTGTGTACGCACGCGTGTGTGTGAATGAGTATGCGTGTGTGTGCGCATGTGTATGTGTACAGTATGTGTGTGTGTGTGTATGTGCATGTGTGTGTACGTGTGTGCGCGTATGTGTGTACGCACGCGCGCACGTGTGTGCATGAGTATGTGTGCGTGTGTATGTGTACAGTATGTGTGTGCGTGGGTGTAGATAGAATAATAGTGGAAATGATACAGCTGCTTCTTGTTACTCCCACACTGTGGTCCACTATCCTCCCACTCTACTGTCCATTTTTCTTGCTTTTACCCTACAACCCAAATAAGTCCAAATACCATTTACCAAATACTGCTAATGCCACTTGACATCTACCCCAGGACTTTTACTCACTTTGGGACTTAACCACTCCCTAGTACTTTAATGTATTTCAACTGTAGCCACACATGAATTGTCTGTTACCTACACACCCAGTCTCCTAGTCTGTACTCCAGCTCTACCTCTTCTAGTCAATACTCATCCTCTACTGCTTCCAGTAATAAAGTGATGTTGTGAGCCTTAAATATCTGTGGCAATTAACATTTTTCCATGTTTCCTTTGTTTTTGAAGTGCCCAAAATTCAAGAGACTGAACTGTAGCAAAGTAGTGAAAATGGGAATTTTGACACAGACAGAGCTGTACCACCACCTAGTGGTAGATAAAGCACAGAGAGTGTTGTTGTTGCTGAACTCTGATTGGCTCCACTGACAGTGATGTGGCTGAGATGGCCACAGCAATCTCCATACTCAAGAAGCCCTTCTCTCCAGGGCCACATTGGATGGCCACTGTCTTAAAGTGTATATAATATTTGGCTGGGTTTATAGGAGTGTAATAGGATATGTTATAGTTGCATCTAGGATTAAGCCATAAATATGCCTTTTCTGGTAGTGTGTGACTGAAATCAAAGGTACTCAGCATTTGTGTGGAAGACTGATGAGCATGCTCAAATAAGACCCAACGCAGTGGTTCTGTTAAGGAGCAGGGAGAGCTGAGGGGAACTAGGGTTGCAGTGTCAGCCAATCACACGACTCCAGTCTGACCTCATCGCTCCTGGCTTCCTGCCCCTGTCCCGCCAGCCATATGTTACACAGCAGATTCTGTCACTTAAAAATGCAAGGACCTCCATCCTGCCTTTGTAAATATTCTCTGATGGCCATTTAATGAGATTCATTCTTCCAATGACCTGTTGCCATGGTCACCTCTGACCGCTCATGGGAACTGATCAATATGATGACTCAAAAGTGTTATACAGTGGACTAGCAACAGAATAGAAACACAGTATAATAAAAGAAAACAAACTGCTGTAGGTGGGACAGTGGTGACCTACATAGCCATCTTGTGTTGCCAGTGATTTGCTGATTTAAACAAATCATTGTGTTTTGCTGTGGAGAGCAAGGCGTTTTTATTGGTTCATTCAAGTCAGTAATTGAAAGCATATATTAGCTGATCTACCCCAATTGGCTATTGACTGACCACTAATCAGTCACTTTAATAAGCAGATTTTCCATGAAAAATTATAAGTTTTTGTAAAGAAATCCCTATGATACAAACCGAATAATAATATTGGTAACCAAATATACTTAAAACAAAGGCAAAATTAATTTGAAAACCAGTCATCACAACAGAATTTTTATTTAGTTTCAGATTAAAATAAGTAATGAAGCTGTTACAGAGGTGAAAAATTGTTCCTGAATGGTACAGAAACATAATGGTGATGCTTGACACCAGTAAAGCATCTATAAACACCTAAAAAATATTAAATAAAGGATAGGAAACAATTAAAAAGCAAAAGGCTGGACATGATGAAAGTAAGTGCATATCAAAGAATTCCGTGCCTCTTTATGTACCCTGTTGATTATGTTTTGATTTTCTCTGTCTTGTACATTACTGTTAATGTTACTGTTAATGAACCAGAGGTCCAGTATGAGTCATTGGATTCCCATAATGAGCTTGACAAGTCTGCCTTTAATTTTCTAATTGAATAGATAAATATTCAACATGACACCAGGTCGAGAAATGTTTTGACTGTTTGAGGAGGACTGCCTTCCAAGAATTGTGTGATTTTTCTTTTTTCTGGCATCTATTTAGCATATGTTATTTATAAGAGAGGTATAGTACTTAACACTTATAAAAATAAGTTTTATAAAGAAGAATGCACATATAATTTCTTACAATTAAATCAGTTAATTCTTCTCATATTCCCTTATTCTCTACTTTGGTCTCTTTTCTCTACACTGAGCCATATTTTGTAAGCCAATATTATATTATTGATGAAAAGAAGAGAATGAATGACAGAAATGTGTAAAGATGGCCAGGACTACATTAACCAAATGTCTGTGCTCTCTGATTAGTGTAGTTACAAGTCAAGGGCATATGTTTTGGTGATAAATTCCCCAAAGAAGTTTTTCTTAATGTTCTCCTCAACTGACAGTAAATACATGGGATGGATAATCAGTGTCAGGCACTTCATCGTTAACCAAAGCCATACTGTGTCTGTGCATGTATAAAGATGTAGTTGGTCGAGTTGCCAAGGGGGGTGGTAGGGAAACACGCAGGACAACAAAATCCAGAGCAGAAAGTGCCAGATTTATTTACAATGCTCAGGAGTGTAAGTATAAACAACAAAAGACTAATAGACAAAAATAAATAAATAAACAAAAACCCCAAGAACTGTACAGGCTAACAGCCACACTGTCTTAACTAGACACATAAAGTTCAATACTAAATGTTCGCTTCAACAGCTCACTAAGGTTCACATGCAGTACCTCTACTTTCACCACTCCCCTGCAGTCCCAAAACCCACTGCTTAAATAGGGAGTTCAATCTGGATTTCCCTCCAAGGGACTGTACCACACAACTGACAGGGGAGCTGCATTAAAATTTGGATATTTATCTGTTTGGGAATACAAACATCACCACCCAATTACAGAATGTGAGTTTAATAATGAATTTATTAAACTTACAATAAAGTAAATCATTTCACCATTCTGAGTTGCACTTTAAAAATAACCCATGAAATTTTAAATTTAAAGATTGGTATTTCCTGGATATACACAGCTGTCGCATCCAGGAAATAACAAGCGCATCTGACGGCGGCACCTCCAGTGGAGCAAACATGATTTCAAACTGAAAATGGTAAAAAGAGAAATGGCAAACAGAAAGAACAAATCAGCTGAACAATGGATGGTGGACTTAATAAATGATGTGTAAGTAAATGAATGACGCATGTTTGATTTTACTGATAAAGTGAACAGTTGAAATGGAAACAATAGGTGACTAAAAGAGTAGAGTATAAAAATGAAAGTGACGTGATGAGGCTGGTGTGAGGCCACATCATCACAGAAAGTGCAAGAATGCAAGAATGTGTGTGTTCTCAAACACATGCACAAACACACAGTGAGCAGGTTGGGATGGAGTGTTCTGTGCTTGACTAGGGGAGCACATAGCTGAGGTGGTACATTGTTTGGTTGTCATGGACCCTATGGCTTGGGCAGAGGGCTGTGGGAGTTTGCAGGGTTGGAAGCCCCTGACATTGTGATGCAGAATGTGAACACTGTCAGTAGAAACAGAAGGGTAAAACCTGGTAAGACGTGTCAGCCCAAATGTCCCTGCATCTGCGGGACCTGGGGAAACGCTCAGGGATCAAGAGGGTGGGCCCCGTGGTTGCTGTGGTTACCTGGAGAGGGTTAGGGTTAGGGTTAGGTAGCTGCAGAGTTTCTCTCTCCTGCCGATGATGAAGAGGAGGAGGAGAAGTGCACCCATCTGATTCTAGGGTCCCACTCCTGATTTACATTTACATTGTAATGTACATTTACATACGCTTTTATCCAAATCGACGTACAAAAGTGCATTTCATGGTCATGGACAACTACAAAACACAGGTTCAATAAGATACAATACTTATTTTGTACAGCTATGTCTAGCCAAGAACACAGTTTAGTTCACACAGTGAACACTATTCTGACCTAACCTCTGCCAAGCCAACTAGGCAGAAGAACAAGCTACAATATTAGGACAAATTCAAATTACCAATCCCTTTGATCCCTTTACTTGGGTGGGAGGGGGTACAAGGCGCCCTGCTGCTGCAGAGCGGAGTGGTCGAGCAGGCATATAGAATCAAATCATGACCTGCACGTATATAGGGGCCATCCTGTTGGCTGCAGTGTAGGCGAGGGTCAGGACTATGAACCGGATTTGAGGGGGCAGCTGGACGCCCTGGACGCGGGCAGCGACTGCGTGCTCCCCCCACGCTTTTAGAAGAGGCCTGCCCCAGCCCATCCTGCACCTCAGGTCAAGGCAGCAGGTTCAGGGCAGACTCTCAGACACTTCAAAATTGTTTGAATTCCAAAATCTGTGCATTTCTTTTTCATTAATATTCTTTGACTGTTAGTGCGGCGAAAAAATAGTACATCTATCCACAATTCTAAATGAAGTTGATAAAGTGTGCACAATTTTGCAATCAAATAAATAAATAAAATAATTTTATAACTGGTCAATATCCTAATAGATGAGAATTGGCTATATCCGATGCTACTAAGTATTTTGTGAATTGATCATTCAAGGAAAAGGTTTGAAAACAGGTCCAGACCAATAATCGGTTTAAGGGGAAGACTTCCGGCCTGTCGATTTTCAGCTCAGCAGCCACCGCTGCTCTCAGAGGCTCTCACTATGGGCTGGGAAGGGTCCTCATCCCAGGCAGGCTGCAGCAGATAGCAGCAGGGCTTTTTAACGACTGACCAACAAGATTCACATTGAACGCAGCCTCTGGATGGCGGATTCCAGATACTGGACATATAATCAATAGATTGCAGGGGGTCATGATACCGTAATCAGCAAAGGAGTTATTTGAATTTTATTGTCTGGAGAAAAAGTGATTAGCTGAAGATAAAATTTTTTCAACACAGCAGTTATAGGCTGCTGCTTCTGTAAAAATATGGTAATAAATATCAACATTCTTTGCTTCGCATACAGTGTAATTAGTTATTGCACAGGGTATTTATTTATGTCTCTGTCTATGCAAGGGTTTTGTGCATCGGTAAGGTGCTCATCACAATTATACATGGTATCAGTGTGGCACAGTGGTTAAAGACCTGCAACCAGATACACTACATGGCCAAACATATGAGGACACCTGACATCTAACATCTCATCCAAAATTATGGGCATTAATATGGAGTTGGTCCACCCTTTTCTGCTATAACAACTTCTACTCTTCTGGGAAGGCTTTATACTAGATGTTGGATCATTACTGCAGGGATTTGCTTCCATTCAGCCAGAAGAGCATTAGTGAGGTTGGTCACTGATAAACAGTTCGGCCTGGCTTTCAGTTGGCTCTCCAATTGATCACATGGTGTTGGATGGAGTTTATGTTCTCAACATAACCATTTCTATATGGACCTCGCTTTGTGCCCAGGGCTGTCATGCTTAAACAGGAAATGGCCTTCCCCCAAACTGTTGGAGTACAGCTAGAGTACAGCCCCAAGAGTACAGCCCCAAAATACACCATCTTAAGGCTTGGATAATATCTAAACCATACCTATGTTAGGCTCCAAGGAATATGAACATATTTTAGTGGAATGATTGCTGCAGTAGGCTAATGCCTTGATGATCACAATTAGACCATCAAGGCATTAGCCTATTTCAGCAATCATTCCAGTAAAATATGCTCATATTCCTTGAAGACTAACATAGGTATGGTTTTAGATATTATCCAAGCCTTAAGATGGTGTATTTTGGGGCTGTACTCTCAGCGTATAGAAAGAGTTCCAAAAGGCTGGTCTGTGTCTCCATATCTAGTTCAAGGGCTCTTTGTCAGGGAAAATTGATCATTTGGGAGTGTTCACACTTTTCACACCTCCCATAGAGGGTTCTATAAATAACTAAAAAGGGTTCCCCAAGCCAAAGAACCCTTTCAGGATGTATGTCAGGATCTGAAGCATTCACTGCGGGACACCCCTTCGCGGGCAGATCCAACCCCTCATTAATTATCTGTGGGCGAGCTCCTGGTTCTTCATTTGTGAAATGCTGGCCCTCGATAATCCAGCACCCCGTGTTCCCCAGAAACATGATATCCCGCTCCATACGTAATGAAAGACCTCACAGTTCACTCTTGCACACACATCTTTGACACATTTCTACCTGAACCTGGTCACTTCAGACCTTTTGTTCAAAACAAGAGGGACAAACAGTTTTGTTTAGGCTGTAGGACAGTGGCAGTAGCATATATTTCTAATAGCAAATTAAACAGTGAAATTGTAGTTTTTTTTAAATTATTATTTTCATTATTCATCCATAATTCCTTGCAAATAGAGAAATTACAAATTGGGTTTTCACAGTCCTGTTGGTTACAGTTACAGGCAGAGGTTTCATCACATTTGACCTCTCTACAGTCTGTATTTGGGCTTTAGGAAACAACACTCAATACTAAATTCTAATGGGGCAATTCTACAGTACTAATTTAAAACATTGGTCACAGTGGGTTTTTTTTTTGATGCCATATGTCTCTGCCTTCCTCTTTTTTCTGAATTTTTTCTGAATATTATATTATTATATTATTGTTGTTTTCTTCCCAGATTACAGTTACATACACAGAGATTTAACTGTAACTATGTTCTATGTTTTCTGCCCAGCAGGTGGCACACCATGATGATGCCATTGTGATGTCATGTTGTCATGTTTTTCTTGTCATGTGCTATGATAATGAAAAGATTGTGAATGCTCATTTTGTCAGAGGTCCTGCTGGGAATCAGATTTTTTTCTGAGCTGTAATCTCCCTCTCCCTCTGTCTATCTCTCTTATGCTCTTTCTTTCTCTCCCTTTCACAGATCCAAAATAAGCCACAGGGGGAGCCAGAGGTTCCTCCCCCCACCTCAGCTTCAGGCTTCATGCCTGACTCTCATTACCCCAGGTCCATCTCTCCCACCTCTGTGCCTGACACCGCCTCTCCTCCGCCTCTCCCGCCTCCCCCTCCCAGCCCTCCCCTCGTGGAACAGTGGGCGGTGCCTCCCTCCACCAACATTCCACGCTTCTATTTCCCTGAAGGGCTGTCACTGAACTGCAGCGGCGACATCAACCAGACCATCGCCAACATCGAAATGGCATTTGCAGGGTTTGAGGAACAGAAAGCTGACATTCATGACATGGGGAAGATCGCCAAGGTACAGCAGGTCTCCTGGATGTGAGGACTGTGAGATTGGTTGGAAGGAGGGTGAGGTAGAGATGTTGACAGCAGTGAATAACAGGCGGAGGGAGCTGAGGTTGGCTCATCCCGTTAAACGGAACCTCGCTGTAATACAGTGTAAATGCCTTCAATTATATAAATGTTATTAAAATCACATGAAAGATTTTAGTTATTTAAATATTCTTTTTAAATCCTTAAACTCATAGGTCACCATTGATATTACCTTCGCAATGCACTCTGGGTAGTGATGTCAAATGGTTATTCGGGTCTCCAATCCATTGCTGTTGTCCATTGAGTGGCACTGAAAATGTCTGTTCGTTTCGAGTCAGACCGGGACATCGAGAGGAAAGCATGAGGACAGCCCGAATCAAATAAATCCAAACAATGAAGTTCAGAGGAGACGAGAGTAGGGCATAGGACCAGAGATGGTGTCTGTACGGCGACTGTTCGCCTATGTCAACAAGATGGAAAAGTTGCCTGTTGTAAAGAGCTGCGCTGTCTAGCAGCATCTGTTCAAAGTTCCTATAGCATATGGGTCAAATTATAGTTTTTGGTGAAACTGTCATGTTGGTGAAACTGTCAAACGTGTCATCATCCCCATTAATTTAATTGATATAACATTATTGTATATATACTACGTGGATCAATAATAATGTTACGATATGAGCTTAAACCGGTGATAATACGTCCTTTAAATGCATAATCCCCAAATGATAATACGTGCTGATACACTAAGATGTTTATTGAATCCACCTTATTCACAGATATCCCGTGTATCGCATCACACATAAATTCTGTGGCATTGTATTGATATTTTCCACTATTAATAACGCAACTGCTGGACAAAACAACTGAGTTAACCTCCAGTGCTACAAATTTTACGTCGTCTACCCAAAGTGCACTGTGCGTCTAAAATAATGGTGATCTCCATAGGTCAAAATTTCTATTAAATGCTCGGGTTCTTTTGTGTGGTTTTTACAACATATTTCCATAATTGTGGGCATTTACAATATATTAAGCCATACAAGTCTTAACAGACGGGGTTCCCTTTAAGGCACAGCCCATGTAGGCCTGCAGGGAGTGCATAATTTCCACCGCTCACTGCATCTTGCTTCCCCACCCATTGCACTCCTACGTTTTACATTAATTTAGGTTAAAGCAATTATGTGGTTATATTTTTTTGTGGTATTATGGTTCTCTTCTATGGTTTACCTTATTATTGATGTAGCCTGTATGCATTTAGAATTTGTGCTTTGGCTCTTGGTTAGCATTGTTAATTTGCACTAGTGCTTCAGTGAAGGCTAGTTCCCATATTAATCAAATGAATGCTCTGATCACTTTTGATAAGAGCATCTGCTAAACAAATGTAATTATTGACAAAAGTATCCTTTTACCTAGAATAGTAACAGCCTGTCCCACCTTTTATTCAGAGCGTATACATTTGTAATATTGTCTCATCCAGGTACCTCACGCCAATCAATGCAGTTGCGTGACAGGGTCTTGTTCAGAGAATGTGAATACTGTGCCTGTGGATGCTGGGAATGTGAGGCTGCAGGTAAACAGCATGCCCTCCTCTGGTCCTCAGGTGTGTGGCTGCCCTCTCTACTGGAAGGCTGCGCTGTTCCATGGTGCTGGAGGGGATCGGACCGGGTCTGTCTCCACCAGGTCGTTTGTGGCAACATGGAGAAAGTAAGGGACTCCCACGAATAATAATAATAATAATAATAATAATAATGGGGCAGCACTTTCCAGTGGGTAGCACTGTTGCCTCAGAGCAAGATGGTCTTGCGTTTCAATCCTGGGGCCTTTCTGTGTGAAGTTTGCATGTTCTCCCTGTGTTGCGTGTGGGTTTCTTCCGGGTACTCTGGTTTCCTCCCACAGTCCAAAGACATGCTAATTGCAGGCTTTAAATTGCCCCTAGGCATGAGTGTGTGAGTGAATGGTGTGTGTGCCCTGCGATAGATTAGCACCCCTCGCGACTCTTACCAGGAATAATCGAGCATAGATAATAGATGGATGGATAATAATAACAACAATAACAACAACAACAATAATAATAATAATAATAATTTCTATCTATTATTATTATGTGCTCAGTCATCTCTGCATATATGCTAATCGAATGCTGTACAGTAAAGGGGGGAATCGCTTCAGTCAAGACTACTGCGCCCACCTTTAGGTTTGTCCAGCGCTCGTGGGAGAGGCATGGCTCTGTTTACGCTACCACAGTCTGAGACCGAAGCAAATGATCGCCAACTTCCATTTTTATTCCTTTCGTTTGTCAAAGGTTGTTGCACAGTTGCTATGACGACTCCAGCAAGTTTGTTTACCTGCTAGCCAAACCAGGCTGCAAATTCCTGGAGCAAGAGGACTTTATCCCAGTGTTGCAGGTAAGGCTGTTACACATGTGCACACACACACACACACACATACATTCGAACAGACATGTAAACACAAAATGCATGCATAAACACACTCCTGTACACCTGTGGAAGGAGATATTGCTGAAGTAACTGTATAACACACACACACACACAAATACACACACACACACACACACACACTCTGCAATAGAAAAAAGGAAGTAGAGCAGGAGGAGCTCAACAGTAAGAGCTGATGGCGTAAGAAACGCATGCACGCACACTTCCACTGGTGCCAGTCTCAGCATATTTCATAATTCCTGTGGTAGTTACCCTTGTGCCGTTTCTTTATTTACATTGAAACACAACCCCCTCCATTTCCAGCCCCTCTTTCTTTCACATGTGCCACCTGTTTCTATGGCTAATACAGGTCTTGTCAAAGTATTTTATGGCTTTTCCCTATTACATGCCGCCAATTGATGGCTAGATTGAAAAGTATACTATTGTGCAGTCTTTATGGTACACTAGCATATAATAACATTTAATAGTCGTTCCATTGTTTGTAGTATTACCTCAAATCCCAGCATTGAGACTGGTTTTTATGTTTCAAGTTTGAATCTTCAGCAGTTGTCAGTGGAAAAATCTTTTGAAATTCAAACTGACATATTTTCAGGACATTGTGGACACACACCCAGGGCTGACATTTCTGAAGGATGCTCCGGAGTTCCACTCACGGTACATTACCACGGTAAGTACCGTACACCACAGTGGTGGGTATTAGTGTGACTCCCCCAAAAACCACAGGGTCACACCAGAGACAGGTAACAGGAATCTGTGAGCTCTGCCTCCATTCTGTCCTCTGAAAGTTGCCTCTCTGAGGATCAGGTTAATAACAGGAAGCTCAAATGCTGTCTGCATTGGTGCACCAGCAAAGTGTGACCTTCTTTAGCTTCATAATGATACTGCAAAATCAGCATAGTTCTAGCTTCAACAATGGCAGTTCTGTTTTAATTGCTTAAGCACACAAAGCTGAATATCTTTCCAGTAAATATAGTATCTGTGTCTCGTGATTTACTTGTCAGGTGATTCAGAGGATATTCTACACTGTCAACCGCTCATGGACGGGGAGGATCACCATGACAGAGCTAAGGAGGAGCAACTTCCTGCAAGTATGAGCATTAATTTCCCATTTTGACTCTCTCAACTCCCTCACTGGCATCAATCCAACATTCTTAGTTCATCTTCAACCTACTGCTCTCTGTAACATTCTAAGCTGCTGACTCAACTGAACACACAGTGCCGCCTGACCACCAGCTTTCTCAAAATACATGCAATCCCAAAGTTTCCACCCCTTTAATCAGTTCTGCGACATTCCTCATTCCCTACTGAACTTCTCTCATAGTTCACCATTTTCGGCTCCTTTCTCAACATTTCCCAAAATCCATTCCCACAAATCTTCTAAAATGTACCTACAATCCTGCATTCTGACCTCCTGATCTCTGCGAAAAACATTACACATAATCTACCAGTCGCTCCCTCCTATTACACCAAATATCTTTAGCAGTATTCCATCAGATAGTCCTTATGATGTAATTGCACATCATTGCAGACTTTCCTTGAAATCCGCTTGGAAAGATAGCTGCAGTGCGGCGTAATATTGTTTGATGTTCTGCTTGTTTGGGTTCACTTGTTGTTCTCAGTTTCAAGTTTCACCTGCCTCTGTCCCAGACTCTGGCTCTCCTGGAGGAAGAGGATGACATCAATCTGTTAACAGACTACTTCTCCTATGAGCACTTCTATGTCATTTACTGTAAGTTTTGGGAACTGGACGCTGACCACGACCTCTTCATCGACCAGAAGGACCTGGCCAGATATAATGGCCACGGTAAGACAGGACTTTTGATGCATGTGGCATACACACAAAACCTTACTAAGTAGTAAATTAAGTCATTCCATAGCTGTCATTAGTGTACATATTGGCATGAATTGCTATGGGGAAAATCTACAGTTAAATGCAGAAGTATTGGGCTGGTGACACAATTTTTTGTTGTTTTGTTTGTTTAGGACATGTAAAATAAAACCATGAAAATGAGGTTAAGTCTTGAATGTCAGCTTTAATTTGAGGGTATTTATATCCATATCAGGTGATCCGTGAATAGAATTACAGCCCTTTGTATACATTGTCCTCCCATTTTAGGGGAGCTAAACTAATTGGACATCTGGCTACATAGATATTTCTTGGCCAGCTGTGTGTAATTGCGTCATTAGTTCATGTACAACAAAGCTAACAAGAGTTCTAGAGTTCTTCTTGGTGTGGAATTTGCATTTTGTTGCTGTTCTCTCAACATGAGGTGTCAATGCTAATAAAGCAAAACATCATGAAGCAGAAATATCTTTATATTTCTAAACTATGTAATTCATGCTGTTTAAACTAGCCTAAAACTGTCCCCATTGACTTAACATTAGTGGGGATCTCAGCATACTTCAGAATTCCAAACTGGCATTTAAACAAGGACGTGATTTACCACAGTAACGTCTCGGAGAATTCCAGTGGCATTGTTGGCTCATCCATATTGTAGGTACAAACCAGCTGAAGTCTCCTACCAAAAACATTTTATTAATCATTTTAAATATTAAATTATCAACTGCTGTCACACTCATTCCATTAATTTATCATTGGATAGCTAACTATTGATTGAATTAATTGTCTCTTTAATTGTGATGGTTTATGTTTCTCAATTTGTGTGCTTTGTTTATATTTACTTTGCTGTGTTGAACTGGGTTTTTAAATCCCAATCTCACTGTACTCCAGATCTGAATAACTTTGCCTTTCTTTAATGTAAGTTTTTCACTTCTGAAATTAAATATCAGAGTGAAAAGGAAGCTCAAACCTCCCTTTCTTCTTTGTCTGATCTCTCACCAGCCTCATCAGAAAGGATTATTGAGAGGCTTTTTTCTGGAGCTGTTATGAAGTAAGAACCTTCTTTGAAGCCCCACCCTAACCTCACTCATTCCTTTTTTAAATACATTCTTTCAGTCTTTTTCTTGTTTCCTGTCAGGGCCCAGGCCTTACAGTATTTATCTATAGACAGAGCAACGATCTGATGAAAATTTGAATATCTTTGTCCTGTAGTGTGAGACCTGGGGATTTGGACTGGCCCAACTGTGAGATGAATTCACTGATGTTCACGTAGTGAGGTCCAGATTAATTGACTTAAACTGTGAATTGCCTGTTGTTGTGCATTAATGTGGTTAACGTCTGCAAATCCATTTAGAAAAATCCACTACCATAATCAGGAACAGCAGGTAATTGCACTATCAATTTTAGGTAATGTTTTCTTGGCACTGTTAGCAAGAGTGATCGTTTTATCTAAATGCAATTAACCATATACTGAATAACTGCAATATTTTTACGGTGTAGTTGGTTAAAAGTAGCTGCAAATTAGCACAGATATTTGTGAATTAATCAAGATACGTGTGTAGATGATGGAAATGCATGTGTTTTGCAAATTCCATTTCACTTTTTTGGGGGGATTTGTGGCCATTTTATCACCACCAGAGAACCAATCCTTTTGGGAATCAGTCCTACAATATTGAACAGTTTTAGAGTCATAGACCTGGCTCACATACTCCATTCACTCTTCCTATCCCCGTCTCTGTTTTTCTCTCAACATTTAAGGGGAGGCTCCATGCAGAGCCATGGCAGAATGAGCTATGCTGAATTTGTTTGGTACCTGATCTCTGAAGAAGACAAGAAGAGCCCCAGCAGGTGACAAGCGACATGATGGTGTCATTGACAGCAGTAAAAGCCACTCAGTTTTAAGTTTTGTCCTTGTGTGTATGTGGCTGTGTGTGCATGTGTGTATGTGTGTGTGTGTGTGTGTGTACATACTTGTGTGTATGTATGCACCCTGCACTGACTGGGTCAATAAGATTCAATTCAGTTTTATTTGTATGGTGCTTTTACAGAGACATTGTCATAAAGAAAAGGAAAGATGGAGTCTGAACCTTCCAAAGCTGCTGTACTTTTTTTGCTGTTTTAGGGGTTTTTAACCTGTTTTGATCCAGGGAACCCTACACAGGCTGAAATGCATCCCATCATAAGTTATTTATTTTTTTTAATCTTTTACATTTTGAAATATTTTCCTAAATCTATATATAGTCATCAACATTGATACAGATGTCCAAGAAAAGGGTATATAAAGAATCCATAGATCCGAAACCTCTCCATAACATCAAATATCCACACCTGTATTTCATCATAGATATAACATAAGCCTCCTTTTTGAAAATCCAAACTCCCCACTGGTGTGCTTTGCCAAAAGCTCCATTTTGTTCTCAGCTAACCATAGCATATCAATGTTCAGATTGGAACTGGGTAGTCTGGTCAGATAAGACCAAAACTGAGCTTTTTTTGACTGTGCACATTGCTTCTCTCTCTCCCCAGTAGAGTGCAATGATACTCTCCTCGGTATAAATTCATTCAGTTTGACTCAGATGTGCCTTAATGGCATGATCACTCATAAGCACAACATTACGGAAGGAATTTCATCCAAAGATGCAAATCAGTAGTAACAACAATATTGGCAACATTAGCACTTCCAGATCACGTCTCCTGTCTGTTCTGGCCCCACGATGGTGGAATGACCTCCCCGCGGAGGTCCGAAAAGCTGAGGCCCTGACCCACTTCAAGCGACAACTGAAGACTCACCTCTTCAGGCTGCACCTCTCCCCATCCCTCCCTACCTCCCTGTAATCTCTAAATTGACTGTAAGCTTAGGGTTGTAACTAGGTAGCTGTTTCGTAGGTGACTTAGTTAATGCACTCGTCTTAACTACTGCTTGTATTTTTGCATAGACTGTGTTGTTGCTGTTCTTGTTTGTGTTAGTGTTAATCAGTTTAACCTACAGGGTCCAAGTTGAACTATGCGGTTGTTTTCTGCACTTGGAATGGTACTTCTCTCTAGGGTTTTTGACACACTTGTTCCTGGTTATGGTTATACACTTTGTTGTACGTCGCTCTGGATAAGAACGTCTGCCAAATGCCTGTAATGTAATGTAATGTAGCAATATTCATATTGCACATATTATGTTGAAGAACAGTGAAGTAATGAGAGTTTTGTTGGGATTCTCTCTCCACAGTATAGAGTACTGGTTCCGGTGCATGGACCTGGATGGAGATGGGATTCTGTCCATGTATGAGCTGGAGTTCTTCTACACGGAGCAGTGTGAACGCATGGAGAACATGGGTGTGGAGCCGCTGCCTTTCAACGACCTGCTGTGCCAGATGCTGGACCTGGTTAAGCCAGAGTGCCAGGGTGAGCGTACTCTCTCTCTCTCTCTCTCTCTCTCTCTCTCTCTCTCTCTCTCTCTCTCTCTCTCTCTCTCTCTCTCTCTCTCTCTCTCTCTCTCTCTCTCTCTCTCTCTCTCTCTCTCTCTCTCTCTCTCTCTCTCTCTCTCTCTCTCTGCCTGTGTAACGTTAGATAGAGGCTATGAGAACTCGTCATGGAGCTGACTTTTTTTTTTTCCTCTTCCGAATCCGAATAATAATGAGCAACTTCGGGTAGAAGAAATATCTGTTATCTGTTTCCATCGCATTATTCATGCTTTCCCGAATACGGTATTCGGATTCGGATACATCCCTAGTAGTATACACATTTTAGAAACTTACTCTGACATGTAACTTCCACAAGATTAAAAAGAATTACATAGCAAAACAAAACTTTTGGAACTTTCTGATGCTCCCCAGGTCTGTATATTTGAATAATATTAATTTAACAGTGACTGTTCCTTTGTCAGTGGGGCAGACCTTCTGCAATACTATTACTCTTTAGCAAGGCCACTGGAGTCACATAACACTCAGTATGGCTTTAAAGCTCTTCTGGGAAGCTGCTGAGACCCAGCAATGAAGCTGCATGAAACCCCCTGTCATAGTGCATCATGGATTCATAATCCCACTTCCCGCCAGCCCACAACAACGCCATTGTCTCCACAGGTAAAATAACCCTGAGCGACCTAAAGAGGTGCCGAATGGCCCACGTGTTTTACGACACATTCATCAACCTGGAGAAGTACCTGGACCACGAGCAGAGGGACCCTTTCACTGTGCAAAAGGTTAGAGCGTCACCAACTCTACCATTCCTCACAGGGCTGTGCTGTAGCACACAGGAGCCGTGATGTAGCACACAAGGCCATGCTGTAGTACACAGGGCTGTGCTGTAGCACACAGGAGCCGTGATGTAGCACAGAGGGCCATGCAGTAGCACACAGGGCTGTGTCGTAGCACACAGGAGCCATGCTGTAGCACACAGGAGCCGTGATGCAGCACACAGGGCCATGCTGTAGCACACAGGAGCCGTGATGTAGCACACAGGGCTGTGCCGTAGCACACAGGAGCCGTGATGTAGCACACAGGGCAATGCTGTAGCACACAGGGCCATGCTGTAGCATATAAATATAGAATAATGTAATAAAACTATTGTATTCTTGTCATTGTACGTGAAAAGACAAGCAGCACATTCATATTCTGAAAACATTCTGAAGTCACCATGAGAACAGCAGGCTGTAGTCCTAGTGGTGGTACAATTACCGTAGTGATCTCAGACAAGAGTCTGATGTAATTGTCAGAGGTTAACAGGATGTGAACTAACAGGAAGAGCATTTTAAAGGTCTAAGTGGCCGTGTGTATTTTTGTTTGCCTGTTTGTTCGTGTCTGTGCATTACAGGACTTTGACAGTGACATCCCAGAGCCCTCAGACTGGGAGAAGTTCGCAGCTGAAGAGTATGACGTTTTGGTTGCAGAGGATACAGCCAGTGATCTTCCAGCAGATGGGTGAGGGCTCTTGGCCATTGTTGCCATGGGGGTATAATTGCATGACTTATTTGGTGCTCGGCTGAAGGCTTTGGCAAAATCAGTGGGAAAGCATCCATGTACCACACTTCTATAATCCTGCTTTCCAACTGGATGCTCTTCCAGTTTCTTTTTCCCAGCGGAGTGACAGAGGTGGCGTACTCTCCCCAGTATACAGTATACGGGGATAATGGCCTTCCCTGGTGGAAATGCCAGTTACCAACTTAAGATGGAATCTAGTTGGAACCAGCTTTTGCTCCAGCTGGATACCATCTGGAATTTGATCATGGTCTGTTGTCCGTACCAAGCTGGCCCACCAGCTAGAAATGGTCTTGCCAGCATGCTTGCTATCTCAACCATCTTGTTGCCAGCTGGACCATCTCCAAACCAACTGGACCAGCTTAAAACCAGGCTGGAACCAAACTGGTTTGGAATCTCCACCAGGTTATGCACAGTCTGTGATCTACAGCATCAATATGAATGACCTAATGCCTAGTTATTTTTACCTATTTATTATTACCTGTTCATGGAGTCCCTTTGGACTTAGCAGTACCCCCTTCCCACAAGTTCTTAGACACTAAGTACAAAACCAGTGGCCTGATGGTAAAGGCTACATCTCACTCTTGACACCATCACTCAGATCTTTATCAATTAACTCACATGAATTGGAAGTGTAGTAGAACATAATATAGTTACCATCTCAAAACCCATATCATCATTATGAGCCATTATGATTTTTCCCACAGATGAAACCTGACACCTCAGAAATTTTACATTGAGATCTGACCTGTTGTCGTTGATGGCAAATGCACTAAAAAAGCTGTGCCCCAGAGAAATATATATGATTTTCCAGCGATGCCACTCATTTTATTAAACATTACTAAATTATTAACCGGAGCCACTCCTGGCTCTTCACCTTCTCCTGCCATTTCACCTTGCTCATTTCAATATGTAATGACCTTTAGCTATGACTGGCTCCTAATTTTTACCCACCACACCCACAAACAAAGGCTTGGGAAAAACAGCATGGTAGTAGATTGGAGGGTTATCTTGCCTTACACATGCAATCAAGAATATACTAAGGACGACCTGGGTCAAGTAGTGGGTCTACCCAGGTCCCTTCCAGACATGTCTGAAGCTGTCGCATTTGAGAATAGATGGGCCCAGTGACCACTGCACCTACTGACCACTGTACCACGTCTACTTCAACAAAAACAATAAACCATGCGAGGTTGCATTACACCATGTGTATGATATATTTTTCCTGCATTGGATTTCCTTGATACCAGCACAGGTTGAAAAAATAATTTTATGGACATTCAGCTGAATCCACCCAAAACGTCACCACAAACGGATATCATCTAACTATTCATGTCTATGTGTACCTTGTATTGAAGCCCAGTACACAAAACAAAATGCATCACTATTGTTACATCTCAGAAATGATTAGCTATCAATGACATGAGACATTTGATGTAAATTTAGAAGTAAAACACAGATACGTACAGGCTAGACATTTTCAGTTCGGGCTAGACTAGATGGAACTGTGCCCAATTTTAGTATTAACTTGGAGGCAAACCCAGCATTGCACTCCATCGCACTGAGAGTATTGCTCACAGAGAAATTCCCTGAGCAAACAAGAACTTGTTTTCAAAATTGAGCAGGGACGCTTGCATCAAAAATGCAGGTATTGATTTTGGGTGGCTGGATCCGTAGGGAGCCGGTGTAAAGATCTGTGTGTAAATCTGCAGTCTACAACTGAACAGCTTGCACCCTTCTTTGTAGCCATTGCTATTTACAGCTCACCTTGCTTCACCGCTAGTTAGTGCCACTGTTTACATAGGAGTGCAGAGGGGTGGGGATATTAAAGTAGCAATTAAAGTCTGGTTTCTAAGTAGAAAAAACCCAGTTGTTCAGATTTGCCTGTTTCCAGAGGGAAATTACTCAAAAAAAGCAACACATAAAACCTCTGAAGAAACAAATTCATAAATCTCACAATGTCACACTGCCACATACAATGCATGCAAATTATTGAAATTTGTGAATTTTATGATATGTTATATGTTAACCATTAATAATGAGCTGCTAATTATTTGCGATGAGAAATAGTCTGGGCCACATGTCAAATTAACAGCTACATTGAGGCCAGCTGGATCTGATCCTTCTAATTTCTTTTGATGACTTTTTTATCCTGTGCTGTACATAGGTCTTTTGAGGATGACTGTGAAACTGAAGAATGCACAGACACCCCAGTCAAGATGAGTAAGGCAGACATCACAGAAGAAGTGGTCTTCTCCAACCTGTGTGGGTGAACCAGTCCTGAGATCTGACCGCACTAAGCCTCTACCTCAATCCCCCTACAGCCACTCTCCAGGAGGGGAAACGGAAGAAGGAAGAGGAGATGGGCACAGGAGGAGGAGCACACAGGGAAAGAGAAAGGAGAAAAGAAGGGTATCAGAGGAGAGCTGTTAAATAATGTAAATGTAATGTGGTACAAAGTGAGGAACAGAAGAGGAAAGGGGATCATGAGGACTGAAGGAGGATCAGACAGGGGAACAGAAGAGGGAAAGGCCCTGCTTTGAATATTATTAGAGATCGCTTCAGAGCAACCAAGCTGATTCCAAGCCAAAAGTCCTTATGTTATGTGCAAAAATCATCAAAAAAAAATCATTTCTGTTTAGAGTTTGAGGTCTTTCTGGACCTTTTTTTTGTCTGAGAACAGGATGATCAAAATCATGTGTGGAGTCTGTGGAATGTGCTCTGTTACTCCACCATGTGGTCCTCTATGCTAATGCATTCAAGATTCAGCTCACACTGTATGACAGAAGCCCTGTTTGCCCAACGGCCTGGTGTAGTCTACACAGGCTTGGGAAGCGCGGACAGAGCTGTGGAGCCCGTTTAGCTGGACTAACCCCAAATTCACTGGTTGCCTCCCAGATTCAGTACTATGTGCATTTGAGCATGGGGCTTAAGAGATATAGGTTCCTATATACAGTGAGCTCAAGGACAAACACACATTTTTTTCTGGATTTGTCTCTATACTCCACGATTTTAAATTTGTAATCAAGCAATTGACATGTGGTTAAAGTGCTCTTTCTCAGCTTTTATTTCAGGGCATTTTTATACACTTTGGTTTTACCATGTAGAAATGACATCGCTTTTTATACATACCCTCCAGTTTCAGGGCACCATAATGTACAGCCATCTTCAGCTTCTACTTATTTTGTGGGCTAGTTGCCTTAGGTTTTCTCTTCAGTGTATGAAACTCATTTTCAACTGGTTTCGGATCGGCTGAATGGCTTAGCCAGTCAAGAATTTTTCCATTTTTGACTTTGAAAATCTCCTTTGTTGCATTAGCAGTATGTTTGAGAACATAGTCTTGCTTTAGGATGAAGCACCGTCCAATAAGTTTGGAGGCATACACTTCAGAATTAATTCTGTGGTTGCTATTAGCAGTTATATCGTCAATGAAGATGAGTCAGCCGGTACCTGTCGCAGCCATACATGCCCAAACCATAACGACCCCACCACCATGTTTCACAGATAACGGGGCTTTGGATCTTGGGCAGTAACTTTTGGCCTTCATACTTTTTACTTGCCATCACTCTGATTCAAGTGAATCTTGGTCTTATCTGACCACAAGATCTTTTTCCAGAACTCTGCAGGCTCTTTTAGGTACTTCTTAGCAAACTGTAACCTGGCCATCCTGTTTTTGCCACTAACTAGTGGTTTGCATCTTGCAGTGTAGCCTCTGTAGTTCTGTTTTTGAAATATTCTGTAGACAATAGTCACTGACACATTCACGCCTGCCTCCTGAAGTTTGTATCTGAACGGTAGGACAGGCGTTTGGTGGTTTTCTACATGATGGTGAGAAATCTTTGGTCATCAACTGTAGAGGTCTTTTTGGCCTACCAGGCCCTTTGTGATTACTGAGCTCACCGGTGCTGTCTTTCTTTTTAATGATGTTCCAAACAGTTGATTTTGGTAGGCCTTTGGTAGGTAAGCTTTGGCCAGTTTTTCTGACTTTATTCTTGTCTCTCAGCTTCATTATGGCTTTCTTCACTTTCATTGGCAGAACGCAGGTCCTTATATTGACAAATCTTAATAACAAACTCCAAAGGCAATGAAAAGCCTAGAATAAATCTAGACACTGAGCGTTCTTTATACCTTCACTAAGGAAGCAGTTGAACACATCTGACTAATCCGAAACACCTTTGAAACCATTTGTCCCAAACATCATGGTGCCCTGAAATGGGGGGACCATGTATAAAAAGTGCTGTAATTTCTACATATATAGAAATACTCCTTGATAAAATTGAAGATTTTGCACTTTAAACACCAGTTGTTTGATTTCAAATCTAAATTCATGGAATACTGTGGAAGGAAAAAAATCTTTGTCCCCTACATTATGGAGCGCATTGTAACTGCATTAAAAGATAAAGGACATGGGCCACTGAAAGCAGAATAAACTGAAAATTGTTATTTCATTTATAGAAACTGACAAGTCAGAGTGTATCACTCTTCTGCTTTCTTTTTCCCTCACTCTATTTTAGTCTACCTCTTAACCCCTCTCTCCTTCTACTGTAAATCACTTTCTCGCTCTTTCCTTTTTCTTTCATTCGCTCACTTTTGTCTTTCAGAGCCCTTCTTCTGCCCCATCTTTTGTTGAATTCAAACTGTATATATTGTATTATGTATTGTATATTGTTTCGCTTCAAGCCTGTTGTATAATTGCAATGTGTTTTAATTCCATTTACAACTTGCAGCGCTTTTAGTGTTTGTTTATGAGTTATGAAAGTATGTCTTCTATCAGTGTTTGTGCTGATATAATTCAATGTGCCACTAAGTGGCATATCAAAAACGTTACTAACAACTAAATTCTATGTGACATGCCTCAAGTTACACGGGTGGAAATTTATATCATGGGGAACCCTGCAGGGGTTCTCTGTATGAAGACAATCAACTGGATTTTAACTGTGTACAAAAGCACTTCTAATTAGTTTTTGGTACCTTTTTATAGCAATACAGCTGGTGTGACCTGTCAGATGTAATGCTAAAATTATAAACTTGAAGTAGTCAAAATGTGTTTAAGCCAGGGACCCTGGAAAGCCTTAGTGTATTCTGGTTTCTGTTTTAATCTCATAATTAGAAATCAATTAAGACAGGGTGGGGTGAGTTAACCGTGTGATCAGCTACTTAAATAGATCATTAATGGCTGAGTAAGAGTGAAAACTCATGGCTCTCCAGGACCGGGGTTGTCCTCTGTGCTTTAAACTCTATGCAGATTAACGTGTTTGTGCAGAAATGGCGGCTCTGAAAGCTGCAGCGGCCGAAGCTGTTGGTTCGTCCAGGTAATTTTGGGTCATATCTCTGGTGCGAGCCATGCCTGCAGACTCTGTGGAAAGGGCTGGGTGGTTACTCATCTTTCTCTGTTACAATGAGGCAATGCTTGTTTTGGCACGGCAATATATATTTTTTCCCAATTTCCTTGGAATTGAGAAACAAAAAAATAAATAAAGGCATTTTAAAGCTGTAAATTTGTGTATTGATACAAGTTGCTGTAATAACAGCACATGCATGAATGTGCAGTCTGCCAGTAGGTCTGCTTCATGTTGTTGTCTGTGATTCAGATGAAGGAAATGTCCATCATCTTAAAGACCTATCTTTTTTCCATGGTAAGGCTGTACCTGTGCACCTTCTCTCTCTCTCTCTCACACACACACACGCACAAAAACACACCTTCTCACTCACAATTAACACACTAGAAAAACACTGGAAAAAATTATGCTCATATTATAAGCCTTTCCCTCTGTGCTGGGCACTGTAATGTCTTTTTCCCCATTGCAAAGAGCTGGGCCTCGTTCTCCATGCCCCACCCTCTTTCTCTTGGACTGGAGTATTTACTTAGTTACTGCTATAGAGCTGTTGAACCCTAATGCACCATTTCAAAGAGTCTGCTGTTCCAAATGCACCACAGAGTGACGTGAGTGATGTTTCAATCGTTCGCACTCCAGGAACTCTGGCCTCCAGGTGACCCGGCAGCAGCCTAGGACCACTACTACTAATGCACACCATCTGCACGCTGCTGCCACTGCTCAGGGTCATGTCCCGGTAGAAAATATCCTGTGTGTTTTCCCATGTAGGAAAATAAAACATTTTGCATTGTGTCAAGGTATTTGATAATGCAGTGCAATTTAAATTATCATGGCGTACTTGGGAAAGCTGTCACTGTGGAACATGAGTTATGCTGATGCTTTATCACTAGCTGAAAGAGCAGGTCTAGGAAACGTCTAAAACTGCAGCCAAAATGCACTCCTCTGTGTGCCTCAAGGTTATGGCTTACCAAACCAGGAAAGGGTGCACTCATGAAACAGTGACTTTTCATTTCAGTTTTTGGACATACCTTGAAGAAATGGACTCCAGCATATGTATTTTCTTATTGTTTCCACTTGTGCTTTTTCAGATAATAGAAGAAATTTTATTAAAGGGGCAGTTCACCCAAAAATGAAATTAAGATATATTTCCTCTTACCCAGAGTACTATACTGTATATCCATAAATATTTTACTAGTTTTCTAGACATCTGCTGCAGCTCAACCTGATACAATGGACCCATGGACCTAGTATTTTTGTGATGTTCAATGTGCCGAAATTTTGCATTTGAAAACCTACATAAATATGGGTCTGCTGAGGTCTGTTGTATCAGGGTGAGCTGCAGCAGATATGTAGACAACATTGCTATTACACCTGATACTTCTGTTTATCCACTTAATCTGTTCTGAATATCTGCTCTTTTTATGCTGTGGCCTCAAGGTCTCTTCCATCTGGAAAATCGGTTCCTGCAAATGTGTATTATACGTATCATATTTTGAGCAACATTTGAAAAATGTGCCCTCAACACCATAACAAACACTGTAGAATATCTGTGTATGCACACTGTATTTGCAATTAAGTAACATAAGCATAACAATACTGGGCGGCATGTTGGTGCAGTTGGTAGCGCTGTCGCCTCACAGCAAGAAGGTAATTGGTTCGTATCTTGGCTTGGGGCCTTTCTGTGTGGAGTTGGCATGTTCTCCCTATGTCCACGTGGATTTCCTCCGGGTACTCCTGTTCCTTCTCACCATCCAAAGGTAGGTAGGCTAATTGGAGACTCAAAACTGCCCATAGATATGACTGTGTGAGTGAATGGTGTGAGTGAATGATGTGTGTGCCCTGCGATAGATTGTGTAATCCTGCCCAATGCAAGGCTTCAGCACCCCCTGCAATCTTGTCCAGGATAAGCAAGTATAGATAATAGATGGGTGGATGGATGGATGACAGTACTGATTTGCAAGGAACTATTCTAACATGGAGTATGGAGGACGTCCGGAAGTAACAAAGGATTGTGATGCTCAAATAAACTTAAAAAACCAGACAGGCCTTGTTGAACCCCAAGCAATAATTTCTTGGAAATTCCCAGAAACTGACCAATTTTTCAAGACCATGCCTTCAAAACCCTACTCTAGAATCGGACCAAAACTGACCGAACACCAGTCCTATAAATACTTTTGAATAAACTGAATTTCTTGCCTGGGACATAAAACTGTCAGGCAACAAGACTGATGAGGTACCAACTGGGCCAGCAGGGTTATTATGGCTATGTCTAATGGCAAGACATCCAGTCTTATGACAGTGTATAAGGCTTAGCCGAGCAGTTAACTGTGCATAAGGCTAGGACACACAGCATTAGACTGAGCTAGGCTTTTCCTGGCTCAAAATAAGGCTTAGGTGGTGACTTCATGTGACAGTGATGGTCCGGCTTTACTGCCACTGTCAAGTTGATGCCTTGTCTCCCTATATTAGGCTGTATTTAGGATGTAAAGTTCCATAACGTCTTCAAGAGACCTCCAGAATATATTTAGATGAAGGCTATGTATAGAAATGAAACACCGGGAAAAAATTGGTACAATTAAAATATTTATTGAAGGGTTCAATTTTGCATGTGCCAGATTGAGGGGATTTTGCCTATACTAAAGGATTTACATATTATATGGGGCCATTATACAGGTAAAGTGGTATTTGGAATTACAGTATGACTTGAAATGCATTTAATTTCTGTCACTCAAAACTTGGGGTACAATATTAACCTTTTAACTTAAGGAATCAACACAACTACCTCCTTAATATATTTAAGTTATTTTAATGCATTCACTCAAAGAATGCACCATCCTTTTCATACATTTTACAGAATCTTATTTATCAGTTCAATCTGCTCATATAGGCAGCTTAGTGATAATACAGTAGAATACATTTAATTGCATAACAGATTATCGCATAATTTGTGTATTTGCTTAGAATTGTCAAACACAATTCATTCATTCCATGTGATTGCATATTTGCATGAACCATTAGTGCATATTTTGGATATTTTCAAAGAACTATGTCCACTTACATTGTATAATGCTCTATATATACGTAGAATATACTACGGAAGGTAGGCAGATGCTGACAATTGATATATAAAGATGCAAAACCGCCAAAATGTATGAAGAAAGCCAGTTTCTGTTGGGAATCACGTCTATAACGGACACCTGAGTGGCACACGCAGTTGTCCACACTCTTTGTCAACCAACTGATTCTTTTATGCAATTCAGCGGATTCTTCAGTTAATTTATGGTTGCATGTAAATTTGAAAGCAGTCAAAACTTAATACATTTTAAATGCAGCATCATCATCAAACCTAGGGCCCCTAGTTTTGTCTATTTATCTTGCCCGCAAACTTTCTGCTGGATTTTATTTTTTAAAATCTATTCCTGTAAATCTAGGACTTTAAACATAAATGTTGTTATTTATGTGTCCCTTCCGAGACATGTTATGGCATTAACAAACAGTTAAACGATAATTGGAGAAGAATTTTAATTCAATATTTCATCAATTGGGGGAGCCCTTATGGTCCCCCGTGTGAGCAGCACTCTTTTTTCTAGAAATTGAAAGCAGGGGTACATTTAAAAGGCAAAGCATCACAAAACATTTCAAAAAGAGCATTAGGGTGGGTAAATTCTTGTGCTTAAAATTTCCCCAGTGTTTCTGACTAGCTACTGCACAGATCGCAATTGCAATCAGCACCAATAATTTCTGTGGCATTCTGCCTTCGGAATGCATCCCAGGTGATCTCTGGGAAGAAGGTGAACCTTTTCTTAAATTTTATTTAGCCAAATTCATATTCAATAATTTATGAGTGGTAAAACCACAAGGGTGCAGAAAAAAATAGAAAGACTTATAGTTTATCCTAAAGAACATAAAAGCAAGCAAATGATATAATGTGTAGATATAAATAAAAAGATTTTTAAAAAGAGAAACTCCTTAATGGGTGACTCCATTATTGACCCCAGCTTAGGAACACATTCATATAAAGAATGGGTTAAAGGAAAATTTCTGAAGCCCTGATATGCATTCTGTTTTTTTGTTCAAAACAATTTCCTTAATTGTCTCATTTGTTTGTTAATTATCTGTATCAATTAATAGTCTATGCTGCCCCATACAAATGCTTTGGTAAAATATTAGAATATAGGGCACAATTTCCACTGTTATTTGACTTGGTGTACATCATTGTGAAAAGGTAGTATTGGCTGTGTAGAGCATTTGAAATAGAAAATGCTTTTAGTTTAAGGTGAGGCTAGCCTCTGTTATAGGGGGCCAGAGCTGGAGAATAACACAGGGTTTGCACCAGATGGCATGTGCTGGATTGTATACTGCTGAAAATGTATATTTACAATATCGTTACAGTAGCCTTTTTTTCACTACTTAGTCGGACTGGTTTGTTTGTCCTGCAGTGCCATCATTTGGCCACAAGAGTGTATCCCCACTTACATTCTGTGGACTTAAAGCTAGAACACATTCACAAAGCCTTACTTCACCAATTAAATTATGTGCTGCTGTGTCAAGTTTATCCTGCATGTATGTGTAAAAAGGAATCTGTTCAGGAGCACACACAAAGGCAAAACGAATTCCCTGAGACAGCGAAGATAAGCATGTCCTCTATATTTAACAGGATGCCATTGTGGTGAAGTGACCCTTCTTTTGTGAGAATGATTTGAGCCCCTTGGTTGCCGGGATACACATCACAGATCAACAGCATCTCCCCTGATGGTTGATCTCCTGTCTTAAAGGGAGGTTCCCCCCCCCACTCCCACCCCAGACCAATGTTGGTGGTGATTAATATGGCTTAGAAAAACTCACAGTTTAGGGAGACTGTTACCTGGGGCAGTGAACTGAGGGAGGAGACAAAGCAAAAGTTCAGACTCACCTGCAGGTCATAGCGCCAAGTTTCTGAGCCATGTGCGTGAGGACCTGAGGCAGTGTGTTTGTTCCTGCATGTAGCAGAGGAGACAACAAAGACATGCACTGCACTTGGTTTTCCATCATCCCCAGAGCAGCTCAAATGAGACATTATAAATGGAGACGCTGACTCACTGTGGTTATCAAAAGCCCCGAGGCACTCATCAAAAAAGAAAGGGTGTTAACCTTGTGTTCTGGTTAAATTCACAATCTGGTTCTTTCCATCTGGCCAATTGATCAGCCCTCCACCAGCTGCTTGGCTATGAAAACCCCTCCATTTGAAGCTATTTTTACTGCACATGCAATAATTACACTAAATTATTCCTTCAATACTGTGCCACACCTGGGGCTTAAACCTTCAAGCTCGTTCTCTACACTATGGGACATAGCACTATTATTCTCATTACATTAAAGCCTTCAATTCCAGAGATAGCATTTCAGTCACAACTCCATACATCTTTCTGAGTGACCGTTAATCTGTTACACTGGAAAAGACCCTTTTGGAGAGTGGAATCTCTGCACTTTCCCCAGCAGGGGAGATGTGGACTGATATGCTGACTGATAACACCTCTCTCTCTCTCTCTCTCTCTCTCTCTCTCTCTCAATATGCAGAGCACCTCTCTCTCTTTCTCCCTCTTTCTCTTTGCAAGCATTCCCTGCACTCGCTTCATCTGGGGAAGGTGGCACTGTGCTTTCTAGATCAGGAAAGAGATTGTGTGATATTTCAGACAATTAAGCAAGAGTTCATTCCCTTAGAAAAAGAAGAAAACCAACACCCAGAGGGAGGCCAAGAAAAACAGCTCTTATCAAGACACCCTGAAGGAGCTGCTGCCTGATACCGCAATCAATCAGGGAACTGTAGAACACTTCCATTTCTCCAAAGAACAAAAGCGCTTAATATGGTGTAAAAGATTTCAAAGTGGGTAAACTGGGAGACAGTTCCCAAAGTGGGAGACTGAGAGGTAAAGAATGAATAGCTGGGACAAGTTGGGAAATATAGTTTGTGTATGAGTGTCCAGGACAGCTAGCCAGCCACCAATTTCATCAAAAAGGCTTGACTTTGTGAGGTGCCAAGTGCTGCAGATTCCCAGCACTTGACTGGACTTGTTTTTATGCACTGAACGAAAGAAAAGAAAACAGAGTAGATAATCTTAGAAAGAAATGAGTCTGCATGAACTAGCCAATGTGGAATACTAAAATATGAGAGCATCGCTGAAATGTGATGTCATAATTATAGGGCACGTGCTGTTGCTGAGGGTGCAGTTTTAGTATTTGTGGTTGAGCAATGAATGGAGAATGCAGAAAAGGTAATAGGAAACAGCCAGAGGTTCAGACCAGGGAAGGCTTCACTGATTCTTAGAATAAATTTTACAGCCAAGTGAAACACCCCTGTGCACAAATACTGATGGTTTTGCAGTACATCAAATTTCACCTCATTACAATCCATAAATTGCTCAATGTTTCTGACTGGGTAGTAATTATGATTAATGATAAGAGACATTCATTTATATTTGGAAAAGTCTGCTTTATTAACTGGATGGATTAATACACTGACTGTCTGATCATTTTGGGAGTTGGGCCAAGTTTGTGGACCTCGAGATTGTGTACCTGAGGCCGGTGTTATGTTAAGAAATGGAAATGAGCTAAATCACTGCTTGTAATAAAGCCTTTATTTTTCTGACTTAATACCGTATTGTGAAATAATCAGTGGTGAAAAGACCCAGGTGACGAACCTTATTTATGCATCTTCAGTCAACCCAAATTTAGATCAAATTGTACTGTGATTAACTCACAATGGGCATGGTGGTCACCCCTGGTTATTCAATCCTTAAATGTGGCTCTCTGCAGTGCAGCTTGAGCCCTATAGCAGGGCTTGCCAGTGGTAGTCTGGATCAGAGCTACCCACCCAAATTATGTCATTGCCCATTGCCCAATTTTGTCCTGCAGCCCACAGCAGCATGGCTCAATTGGTTTTGTTCTGCTAGACAGTTGATTACGAAATGTTAAAACAAAGATGTTCCAATGAAATATCTTTTGTAGTTGGTATCCTGATATCATATCCAAACTTAAGCACTTAAAAGCTGTCAGGACTCGTGGGGGGTACGGACCCAAAAGCAGAGGGGAGAAAAAAAAAAACACGAAACTCAAAAGGATAGATACGAACAAGGACTTTACTACAACAAAAAAAGGCAAACACAAACAGGGAACAGGTAAGGCCACAAAGGGCAAAACAAACTCAAAACATTCTTAAGAACGAAAAAAAACACAGAACAGAACACAGGCAGGCAGGCAGGCAGGATACAGGCAGGTGGAACACACAGGCAAACACATAAAAGAAACACCAGAAGATACATACAGGTCAGGAACAAGCACAAGTCGGAAGCAAACACAGGTAGGAAACAAACACAAGGAACCAGCACCCGAGTCAAGGGAACAAAGAATTTAAATAGACAGGGGGTAACAAGACACAGGTGAACTCAAAAAACAATCAAACCAGAAAAGGAGGGGATAACAAGACACAGGTGGGAACAATGATAGAATAACGAGACAATTGAAAACAATCATACAATTAACAAGGGGGAGCAGGACACAAAACAGAAGTGCCGCCATCTGGCGGCCCAACAAGGGAAACACAGACAGGAAAACACAGAACCATGACAAAAAGCAGACATGCATAAATAGAAAGTTACATTTCAGAGATGTTGAATATCATCGTTGAAGGCAGAACATGGCGTGTCTTGCATCACGGTCACATTCACAGGATGTAGGCCAGCAAGGCCCATATGACTCAGCATAATCACCAAGCATACCAAAACGAACTATGCAGTGAATGTGTGGGTGTGTGTGTTTGTGTGTGTGTGTGTGTGTGTGTGTGTGTGTATGCGAGTGTTTGTGTGTGTGAGTGTGTGTGTGTGTGTGTGTGTGCCAGCACCAGCACTGAGAGCACTGAGAGCTCAGGGGGGAGAAGGTGAGCCAAGTAGGGTTAAATGAGGAGCTCTCCCCCAAAATCACCCCTGGGGTGACTCACTTTCCCACACTCAAGCCTGAATGTTATCCGATATCTTTCCGTTATGTGTGGATTTTACGGTACATCTTTACTATGGTGGTGGTTGCCAACATATTACAAACAGCAGAGATTTCCAGATTTTTTTTTTCAGATTGTAATGCGTGATTGACAAGCATGACAATTTAAATTTGGATTGAGCCTCAGCAGCTGATACCTTTTAATCCTCATTGCTTATGTGTTGTGTCTATTTGCCCTTAATTCACATCAGTTCATAGTATTCTATTTTACCATTATTTAACCAGGATGTGGTGCAGTGATGACCTAGCGAATCACAGTGGGGATGGAATTCAAATGATAGTCAATTAGGTGCAGGAAGGAGGTAATTAAATGGCCAGAGAGCTGGTTTTGTGACAAGTCTGTATCTGTACCTTGATACAGACTGGTCTTAGATTCAGTACACTGCTCCTTTACTGCTGGCTGAACTAAATATGATTTGTTGCCAGCAGCCATACCACCATGTTCCCAGATTTTGCCAATTGGCTGAAGAGAAGCTAAGCAAGTGTTGCTTTGGTTAGCACTTGGATGGGAGACTTGGATGTTGGTGGGCCAGTAGGGGGGTTTCCCTCAAATGAACCCCAATGCCCCCATGCAGCAATGGAGATGCTGAACCAAGGTCCTGACTCACTGTGATCATTAAAGATGCCATGACAATAGGGTTGCAAAATTTTGGAAATATATAGGTATGGAAACTTTCCTTGGGAATTAACTGTAATAAAAGGGAAATGGTGGGGGTTATTTGCACAGCCTGCATTTCCCAGGTCATGCATGTAGAAACATAAACCTTTTACCTCATCATAAGCAGACAAAATTGCAAAACTACTAAGGGAAATCAAAAGTGCATGGTCAGTTAAACTGAATGAGTTTTTACCTTTTACCTGGGATTCTTTCACTGAACAAAAAAAAAAAAAAAAAAAAACAGGAATTTTGAATAATGTATTCCCTCTGATGGGAAAATGCACTGTGCATGCAGATGGCTGCATTTCTACTGAATTCCCATAAGATGGGATGCTGACAGTTATCTGTGCATGACATGCAAGAGTACACTGCACATTAGATGGAAGAATACAAAGTGCAGGGTTGCAATTCCATGAAATTCATATCTATTTTAACCACAACTAGAATTACCTTTTAATATGCATTTTATTATGTATTTTCCCCCAAATAAATTATTAAAGCTAATAATTTTTAATAATCTAACTATTGTGAGCTAATATTTTACATAAAAATTTCAAAAATTCCTGAGCTTAACTTGGAAAGTTTCCAGCAATTTACCAGAAATTTTCCCTTTGCAACCCTGCAAAACTACATGATGCTCATTGCAAAGAGGGCCCTGGCTAAATTCCCATCTGGCTTTCTCAACCTGCCATCTAATCATCTCCCAGTTTTTTTTTGGCTACAAATCTTGCTCCCTCTTCAACTCAGCTGATGCATGTGATGGCTTTTGCTGGGTTCAGTGGTGAATGTACACTTACTAAAAAAACAACTCTGTAGCCAACCAGTCCTTGCTCTCTCGTTCATTGTATGCATTGATTTGTAAACAGATTTTACATTTGTTGCCTCAGTTTACACTGCAGGATATACTGAAACAATTAAGGTTAAGTACAGTACCTTAGTCAAGGGTACAATGGCAGCATCCTAACTGTGAATTGAACCTGGCTTAGGTCTACAAGCCCTGTTCCTTAACCATCATACTACACTGCCACCACAACATCATGCAATACAGCAAGCCACAAATAATGCATTTAATTTCTGCAGGCTACATTGTAATGTACCACTCAACCGGTCCAAACATCTGAAATGCATTTTTAGCATTTCAAAGGGTCACTGAATCAATGACCTAGAACTGCCATATGCACAAATAAAAGCAAGTTTTAGACAGTTAACTCAAATATTTAGATTAAATATTGAAATAAATATGCAAGTACATTTTTTTGGTTTGGTGGTGAATGGATCTGCTTCAGGTATAACTGTGCTTGCACCAGTGTGCCTTATTTAACAGGAAGCACGATGCATCTCCCCTACTAAACATGAGGAATACCAGAAACCACCCCCAGTATCTATAAGCAGATCCAAATAACAGCTGGTGCTGGGGTGTGAAGGGTGATCACAATTCAGTGAAGCATGCAAAAGCAGCACAGGCAAGCAGCAGCACTGGAGGTTTTGATTTTGATTGTTGTTTAAAAGGTGTTCTATTGCTATGAGAAAATCTGTTGTATGTGATTGATTGATTATGGAAACGCGTAAGAACATGATTGCTTACTTGGACTACTGTTGGCTGCAGAAAGAGTTTCCAGACAGAGCTTGGTCTGTGCACTCTATGCGCGTCGCTCATTTGACGGGTGTAGAGTTGGTCTCCCATGTTCCTTGTGTCTCTCATTCAAGTAGCTTGCATTGATTAACTCCATACAGGTGCAATGCCTAAATAACTGACATTGGACTGCTTAACCCTCCTGTTATGTTGCGGGTCAAATTGACCCTTTTTAAAGTTTGAAAATCTAGGAAAAATACTTAAAATTATTTTTTCAGTATGAAACTTCTTCTACTGGCCTTAATTAGTGTAATCAACATTTTAAATGAAAATGGTTCATTTCATGTATTTGCAAACCCCCCCTGTATGGGGATTGACCCGGGAACATTTTTGCTGTACCTAAAAAATGAACAGAACAGGAGGGTTAAATGAACACAGCTTACATATCAAATAGTCAAATTGAAAAAACTAAATATTTCTTGCCAAATGTTTCTATTGACTCACAGCCTATTGCGGCACCCAACCCATGTTGACAGAAATGGATTTACTGCAGACCAAGAACCAGGGGCGTATCCAATGGGGTGGCACTGACCACCTCTGGAATTTGATTGGCCACTCCAGGTGCCGCTCCTATTTTTCAAGCAAAATAGTAATAGTATGGCCCTCTTTACTGAGTCTGCGAACCCCCCTGGCAACCCCACGAAGAAAATCCTGGTAACCCCACAGCCAAGAAGCAATCAAACCTGGCGCGGGCCACAAATTTTCAATTTCAGACACACTAAAAATTCCACTTACTCCCAGGCGTGTTAGTCACAAAAATAAGGCCCAAGGTCTTCATGAGTTTTTATACGTAGAGAAATATTTAAAGTTCACATAGTTTCCTAAATGCCAGCAGAGCCCTGTGTTCTGAGATAGAACATACTTTTGAAAGTTCGCATTCTCCTCTTTGCAAACAATCAGAACAAAAATATTTGATCTTTTAGAGTTTTCATGTCAGGGGCGTAGGAGTGATTTTGAACTTTTAAAAATAAAACACTTTCATGCTTATTTCTTGTGACTTGAGGACAGAATATATTAGTTGCTCAGGTTGTAAGAAGGCCACATGGTTCTCATGTAAACTGCTAATTAATGCAAAAGCTTTTACAATACACCCAGAGAAGTAAACTCAGCAAAAACATTTTCCTGACCAGTGTTGTTCATAGGACACCTCCAGGTGAAAAAGAGCATAGGTGTAATTATCAGGATTTGATATAATTCAGTTTACCAGGGAATAGCAGGAAAGTGGTGCAATTAGCAAAGATATCTTTCATTCAGTAATTTTAGCCAACAAACAACACTAAAAATGAAATAATTGCCTTAATTATATTTTATTGATACAGTTGGGGCCAAAAATGTACATACACCTAGGCTGAAAGTTGAAAGATATTCAAACTATATTTTTCACAACTCCACACATTTCATGTTACTATACATTTCCTGTGTTAAGTCAGTTAGGGTTTCTACTTTTTTTCCATTTTTCAAAATAATAGCTAAGAGACAGATTTATTTCAGCTTTTATGTACTATATTATATTTTCAGTGGGAGTTAATTTGTACCTCCTTCCTAAAAAATGCAGTGTCTATGTGGTCCCAAGGTTTTTATATTTGAATACAATTGTTTATACAGATGCTCGTGGCACCTTCAGTAATTTGGAAATTGCTCCTAAGGAGGAACCGGGCTTGTAGAGGTCCACAATTTTTTTCTGAGGTATTTTTTTCTTGGCTGAGTTGCTTGGATTTCCCCATGTTATCATGAGCAAAAAGACAGTGGCCCTAAAGGTAGGCCTTAAATACAGCCACAGGTGCCAATTCACTCCCAATTAACTCCTAATTATGACAATTGGCCAATCAGAAGCTTCTAAAATGTCATTATATCAGTTTCTGGAAAATTCCAGACTGTTTATTGAGACAGTCAACTTGGTGTATGTAAACTTTTGACCCACTGGAATTCTGATATATTCTGGTATAGTATAATTCTGAAATAAATCTGTCTCTAATCGATTGTTTTAAAATGACCTCTGATGTGAACAAAGTAGATGCCCTAATTTACTTGCCCAAAGAAATGAATGGTAACATTAAATGTGCAGAGTTGTGAAAAACTCAGTTTGAATATCCTTAGGCTAGGTGTATGTAAACTTTTGGCCTCAACTGTATGCCAGTAACAATAACAATTCCCCTATGAGTCAGAATTATTTGATCATAAATTGAATGATGCGGATAGCTCCTGCAACTTAATTGTCTTTATGGTTGTTTTTCAAAGAAATGCCTAATGTCTGGGCCCTTCCTTTTCACTTGCTTAAGTCAAGTCATGCACTGACTGCAAATACAAGGAGATGAAAATGATGAAGACGGAGGAATTAAAATGGCACGATGTGGCATGTGTAAGATATCTGACAGATCCACCACAGCAGCTCCAATTCACTATACAAACTGTAATATGGACCACGAAGTAACACAAACTTTACTTTCACTGAGAAATCTATAATTTGCATGCAGGTAGGTCTAGCTACAAAGAGCTAGCTAACTAAGTAAGCATTTGGTAGCAGAAGCTATATCACATGGCTACTAAACTATAATTAGCGATATTACTCCCTCAAAACAACATAAAAAACTTATAGGTCCTCATGCCATGAAGGCACACAAATACTTATTTGAATTACAACAACGAGTGGAGGAGCTAGCTGGCTAAATTAACAAAGTTGCTGGTGTTTGCTGTCTTAATTGAGTGGAGAAGGTGCCAGATTTGAAAATGGTGAACCCACCCAAGCAGAGCCACAAACCAGCCCATTCATCAAAAAATATCCCATTCTAAAATAATAATAATAATAAAGAAACATAATGCATTTACATAAATACAAACACGCATGTTTTATTTTCCCCGGATAAACATGAATGTGCACATTATGCAAGATCGGGCACATGCTTGCCACTAAATGACAAAACGCAGCCACTTTTCTTATTTATTGTTATTATTATCCTTATTTTATTGTTTCACCACTCGCTGTATTTTCCCTTCGCATAGCAATACAACGATGCTCGCGGGATAACGTTAAGCATTTTGTTGCCAACTAACAACTTCCTATAGCCTATGCTGTATTGTTAAGCATAGGTACAGCGGATCACACCAATGTGTTCAACATAAAGAATGTCACTATCCTGCATGTTTGTTTTTAACCCAGTGAAAAGTACCCTCTGGCATGTAAAGCCGCGTTTCCACCGCAGGAACTATACCCCGGAACTAGGAACCTTTTGAGGAACTCAGTGCGTTTCCACCGCAGGAACTAGGGTCTAAATTTAGTTCTGGGGGCTTTGTTTTACCCCCCAAAACGTTCCTGCTCGGGGGGTAGTACTTTCCGAAAGTACAGGAACCTTTTGGGTGGAGCTTGCAGCGCTGAACATTTCTGATTGGTCGAGTACTCGTAGCATTTGTGTTGTATTTATTTTCCGCCATTACCCGCCATGTTTGAAAATAGGCAGCGGCAAACCAATTTATTTTCATAATAACTTCAAATCAAACTTGTATGTTATGCGGCGAAGTAGCCTACTTTTGGTTATAGCCTGTCAACGTCTTGGAATTATAACGTGTGCTCTTCTGTTCTTTTCTTGCTTTAGTATTCGTTTTATAAAATGCTAAGCATTCGTGCTGGGACAGCATATTACGTAGGCTACCAAAACATTCAAACGGATTAATTCGGTTGCTGAATATTTTATTCCGGATTTTCTTTGTTAGCCCGTTGTAATTGACTCAAAACGTTTGATACAGTTATGTGAGGTATGCGGTAGTTCTGCATAATTAACATTGGTGATACAGTACAAGCAAACTGGAAATCACCTTCCGCACTTTTTATCCGGGTAAAATAACAGGTTAATTCTAGTAATCTTCCCTTTAGCTTTTTCAGACTGCCGTAATTTTACTCAATTTTATTTTTCAATTCCACGAAAAGACCAGGAAGACTATGGACTCATTTATGGTGCATGGTTCGCATCTGGAGGGCACACTTCGCTGCTCGGCTAGCAGTAACTTCGAAGGAAAGCAAACGGTGGCTGTACCACTACTAATTTACATTTTCACGCAAGTCCGAGTTTTCGTTCTATTCTTGTCATTTTGCGATTAGCCTATATGGAATTGACAACGAGAAAGTAATAAAACAGCAAATTGTTTACAACGTGTGCATGTTTTCTGCTGTTAATGAATGTGTTTGAGAGGATATATGAAAATCAATAAATACAAAAGTAACCATATATAGTCATTGTTGGTAACCCGTTGTATATATGTGGAATAAACCCCTCCGGGCTGTCCCGGTTATTAGAAAATAATGTAGGCTACTTCGGTGGTAGTATGGGGTTACAGAAGAAATCATATGACAGATGGACCGACGACAACGTTAGTGGGCTAATTTGCCTAATCTTCGCGGTACTTTAGACCCCGGTGGAAACGCAGACAACCATTGGCTGAAGGAACCTTTTAGTTCCTGGTAAAGTAGTTCCTGGGACTGAAAGTTCCGGGTAATTTTGGTGGAAACGCGGCTTAAGGCTTACTCAGATTTGCTTCTCAAAGTAAAGAATGAAGCATTCTAATGTTAGATTGAACCTGAGATGTACAGTTCCAATTCAGCCCCTTGTTGCTCCCTGATGTCATGGGTAACACCTGGACGTCATCTGTTTGATATTTGAAAAGGCTCTCGAGGCTGGACCTGTGTCACTGTTCCGCAGCTAGCCTCAGGCTGGTGGCCTCCTATTTATTTTTATGTCATTGTGTTATTCTCAACTAAATAAATATTAGTTTCTGAATATGTAAAAAGAGAACACAGTGAGAATACTAAAGTTACTTCATCAAATCATTTGGTTGCATATGCTTTGTTAATAAAACCACAAACATTTAAATAACTCAGTGCTATACAACACAAATAAATTATTGACAACAGAATTAAGGACAATGTCCTGCTGTGTATTATGTTGAAGTGCCTTCAGTTTTTCTTCCTGAAGGCACTTCAACACTGCAAACGTAGTGGCCATGGTGTGTAGAAGTAAGATAGCACGCCACTTGTGATGTTACCAGTTACATTTGCTTCCAGTTGCATTCTTCCTCCAGCGAGTTTTCCAACAGGCAATGTTTGTTCTACAGTTAAATTTTGCTTCAACCGTGAATAAGACATGATTTGGGAAACATGAAACAATGAGTTTGTTATTGATATAGCTTTTTGTACCTAATCACAAAATTACTTACAAGATGCAGTACTAGTATCTAAATCACATTTTGTGGGTGTTCCTTCCTCCTCTCCATATTTCCTACATTTAATTCTCCTGCACGTGATAGTTTGGCAGCACATGATTGTTTGACATTAGGCTTTGGAGCTGCCTTGCTTCTATCTCCCAGATAGGCCTATCCTAGCTCTCATGTTTTTACAAAACCAGCTATTCCCTCTATATCATGCAAATGTTTTTATTTGTGTGTTAAAATATCCCCCAGCCCAAAGTTATTTTAGCTTCTGAAAACAAATTGCTGCCTCCATTGTGTAATTAGTGGTTTTTGAAATATTGGCATAGCTCACCTACTGAGCTCGTGTCATGGTTCTGTGTTTCTGTTTTTGCTTTTCCTTTATTGAGCCGCCAGATTGTGACACTTCAGTTTTGTAGTTCTGTTCGTTTTTCCCCTCATTGCTTTTCCCTGTGTTTAATTGTATTATTGTTTTCAATTATTCAATTTTTTTTTTGGTTGTCTCGTTATCCCTTCCCTCTTTGGTCTGATTATTGAGATCACCTGTGTCTGGTTATTGTCTGGTTTATTTAAGTTCTTTGTTTCCCTGACTCGGGTGCTGGTTCCTTGTGTGTTCTGCCCTGCCTGTATTCTGCCTGACTTGCGTTCTGTCCTGCCTGTATTCTGCCTGACTTGTGTGCTTGTGTTCTGCTTGCCTTGTGTATCTGCCTGTGTTCTGCCCTGACTTGTGTGCTTGTGTTCTGCTTGCCTTGTGTATCTGCCTGTGTTCTGCCCTGACTGTTTTCTGCATTCGCTAAGTGTTTCGAGTTTTCGAGTTCCCCTGCTTGTTTTCTTGTTTCTTGTTTTTCTTCTAGCGTTTCGAGTTCCTTGTTGTGTTTTCTGTTCTTTGAATTTTTAGGAATTACCCCTCGTGGCCTTTTGGTTGTTCTGTTTACATTTTGAAAGTAAAGTCTTTATTTAAATTTACCTGTTGAGCCTCCAGTGTTTTTTCTCTTCGCCTGGGTCCTAACCCCCCAAACCCAAAGGTTTTGTCTCACACTGTATTGTATTTATTCACATCAAATAATTTAAATTACCAAATGAATTAAACAGCTATTCTGAAGGAATTGCCCCAGTAACAACCCTAGTTTTGTATGACAATTGCAATAATAGCTAGTGGAAATTTTCATTTGCAAAATGTATTTTCATCAGCAATTAGAATCTGCTGTTTTAATGCAGTGCACATTATAGCCGCGTTTCCACCGCAGGAACTTTACCCCGGAACTAGGAACCTTTTGAGGAACTCAGTGCGTTTCCACTGCAGGAACTAGTCTAAATTTAGTTCCGGGGGCTTTATTTTACCCCGCAAAAAGTTCCTGCTCGGGGGGTAGTACTTTCCGAAAGTACAGGTACCTTTTGGGTGGAGCTTGCAGCGCTGAACATTTCTGATTTGTTGAGTACTCGTAGCATTTTTTTGTATTTATTTTCAGCCGCCATGTTTGAAAATATGCAGCCGCAAACCAATTTATTTTCATAATAACTTCAAATCAAACTTGTATGTTATGCAGCGCAGTAGCCTAGTTTTGGTTATAGCCTGCCAACGTCTTGGAATTATAACGTGTGCTCTTCTGTTCTGTTCTTGCTTTAGTATTCGTTTTATAAAATGCTAAGCATTCGTGCTGGGACAGCATATTACGTAGGCCACCAAAACATTCAAACGGATTAATTCGGTTGCTGAATATTTTCTTCCGGATTTTCTTTGTTAGCCAGTTGTAATTGACTCAAAACGTTTGATACAGTTATGTGAGGTATGCGGTAGTTCTGCGTAATTAACATTGGTGATACAGTAAAAGCAAACTGGAAATCACCTTCCGCACTTTTTGTCAGGGTAAAATAACAGGTTAATTCTAGTAATCGTCCCTTTAGCTTTTTCAGACTGTTATATACTATTTGTTGCATAACAACGGTCCAAGTTCAACTACCGACGACATTTTTGCTTGACAACGGTAAAATATGCCCAAACGGCTGCAGAAGAATATTTCAATTCCAGGTGATTAAATCGATAAAAATCAATAAATACAAAAGTAACCATATACAGTCATTGTTGGTAGCCCGTTGCATATAAGTGGAATAAACCCCTCCGGGCTGTCCCGGTTATTAGAAAATAATGTAGGCTACTTCGGTGGTAGTATGGGGTTACAGAAGAAATCATAGGACAGATGGACCGACGACAACGTCGCTTTTTCATACGTCAGTGGGCTAGTTTGCCTAATCTTCGCGGGACTTTAGACCGAGGTGGAAACGCAGACAACCATGGGCTGAAGGAACCTTTTAGTTCCTTGAAAAGTAGTTCCTGGGACTAAAAGTTCCGGGTAATTTTGGTGGAAACGCGGCTTATGTTACCAAAATAGCCCTTGTTGAAATGACTTGGAACAAATACCTCTGAGAAATGAAACAGGCTGAGAGCAATAACTTATTAATAACGTATTTAGCTACTTATTAAAATATTTCCTATTCTCTGCTGGTTTAGTCTAGAAAACCATGCAAATTCAAACTAAGAGTTGCCAAACCTAACTGTTGAATTTATAGAAGTGGAGGGCCATTGAGAGCTTGAGATGTTCTGTAGTCAATTTCCCAGACAATATATAGTACAGTCATGCTTTCATCAACTGGGAAATTGACTACAGACTACAGAACATTTCAAGCTCTCAATGGCCCTCCACTTCTATAAATTCAACAGTGCGTTTCCACCGCAGGAACTATACCCCGGAACTAGGAACCTTTTGAGGAACTCAGTGCGTTTCCACCGCAGGGTGGAACTAGGGTCTAAATTTAGTTCTGGGGGCTTTGTTTTACCCCCCAAAACGTTCCTGCTCGGGGGGTAGTACTTTCCGAAAGTACAGGAACCTTTTGGGTGGAGCTTGCAGCGCTGAACATTTCTGATTGGTCGAATACTCGTAGCATTTGTGTTGTATTTATTTTCCGCCATTACCCGCCATGTTTGAAAATATGCAGCGGCAAACCAATTTATTTTCATAATAACTTCAAATCAAACTTGTATGTTATGCGGCGCAGTAGCCTACTTTTGGTTATAGCCTGTCAACGTCTTGGAATTATAACGTGTGCTCTTCTGTTCTTTTCTTGCTTTAGTATTCGTTTTATAAAATGCTAAGCATTCGTGCTGGGACAGCATATTACGTAGGCTACCAAAACATTCAAACGAATTAATTCGGTTGCTGAATATTTTCTTCCGGATTTTCTTTGTTAGCCCGTTGTAATTGACTCAAAACGTTTGATACAGTTATGTGAGGTATGCGGTAGTTCTGCATAATTTAAATTGGTGATACAGTACAAGCACACTGGAAATTACCTTCCGCACTTTTTATCCGGGTAAAATAACAGGTTAATTCTAGTAATCTTCCCTTTAGCTTTTTCAGACTGCCGTAATTTTACTTAATTTTACTGCCATTTTTTCAATTCCACGAAAAGACCAGGAAGACTATGGACTCATTTATGGTGCATGGTTCGCATCTGGAGGGCACACTTCGCTGCTCGGCTAGCAGTAACTTCGAAGGAAAGCAAACGGTGGCTGTACCACTACTAATTTACATTTTCACGCAAGTCCGAGTTTTCGTTCTATTCTTGTCATTTTGCGATTAGCCTATATGGAATTGACGACGAGAAAGTAATAAAACAGCAAATTGTTTACAAGGTGTGCATGTTTTCTGCTGTTAATGAATGTGTTTGAGAGGATATATGAAAATCAATAAATACAAAAGTAACCATATATAGTCATTGTTGGTAACCCGTTGTATATAAGTGGAATAAACCCCTCCGGGCTGTCCCGGTTATTAGAAAATAATGTAGGCTACTTCGGTGGTAGTATGGGGTTACAGAAGAAATCATATGACAGATGGACCGACGACAAGAGGATTGCGCTTAAGTAACACATGCAGCCTTTAGTTGTAAGTAGAAAATTCAATTGGCGGTGTTCAAAACCCTTAACAGCTGTACCTTTTTCGTTGAGGTATTACTCCGTGTATTACGGTATAAATGGGCAGGTCTCCGCTCCCCATGTGCGTTGAAACATAATTGACATGGCGGAATCTCCCACCAAACGGACTAGAGGTGGACGGACGGGCTGGGGATTACTGAAGTCTCTGACGTTAAAGGGGATAAAAGTAAAAATCTCCGGATTTTGAGCATACATTTAAAGCAACAAGGTAAGAGAAATGCCGCCTTTCTCGTGCGCATGCTCACGACTTCGCTGTTTCTAGTGCTAATAGAAGAAACTGTATCTGTTGAAGTTATAAAGTTGCAAAAGTAGGCAATTGATGACTACAGCAAGAAGACGCCGGTTGTCTGAACTGGAATGGAAAAGGGGAAGAACTGACTTGTGTGGAAAACGAAACTTTGGGCGCTCGCTACTGAATACGTCGTTTACAGAAAACGCACTGTAAATAATGATTTTAATGGATTGTTGCACTTATGTTTTGTAAAGTTATTAGGGAAACCTGGTTGATTGCTGTGATATGTTTGTGTTCTGTGCATAATTCATTCTAATGGAAATGAAAATATTTGTTTTTGTCTATGGATGTGGATCTGAAAAACAAACAACAAACAAACAAATACTAGTGCGCAAGTTTTGTAAAAACGTTTTCAAAAGTAGAATACATATACTTTTACTACAATTTAGAAATGTCCCTACCATTGCATACCAAGGTTTTCCCCTTAACTTGGTGCAACAAGTTATAACAAATATATATCCTGGAAAATACGCAATCGTGCATTAAATAGATGAAACGTAATGCTGCGTTTCTTTTGATTGCATCAGATCTTGGTATGTGCTTGTTTATTTTAGATCGCTACAAGAATTATGAGATTTACAGTAGCCTAGCCTAACTTGCGCTGCAATAATTCAGTCGTTTACAACTTTATGGGAGAAAGAGCAGTTTTACTGAACTATACACTTGGTTGCGGAGTACACTAGTAGGTTGATGTGGAAACTCCATCATACCCTAGTATTCCAGCGAGTCTGGATCAAGTTACGAATGAGAACTTCGCTTCGATGGTTACTTGTTGAGATCATTTTTAGGAGACGTCAAAGGAGGAAATCAAAAGTTTCTACTTGGCTATGTGTTTTCTTTTCAAGAGGTAGCCTAGTTGATGTGCTTACTAGATTTCATTTACCAACGAGTTACGTTTGTTTTAAAATGCATTTATAATGGCTGACAAAGCTGTTACACTGTCCAGTTGGCAAAATATTGAGAATATATAGCCTATTTAAAAAATAAAAAAGCAGAAAAATAACAGGGTGCATATGCTTGCGAGTTTGTACGTTGCAGCTATGTGAATGTAAGGAGAGCCTCACAGAAGTTCGTCATAAAACGTTCTGGTCAGGGGGTGTAAAGGAGAAAGTTATTCAGGAATCTGTAGCCCCAAGGTGTGATATAAGACGTGGTTCTGGATCCAGGAGGCAAGTAGGAGAAGATGAGCCCTACCGCAGGCTTGAGAAATCCGACCCCAAATACATGACGTCAGTTGAAATTCCTGAGCATAAAGGCAGTGGTCTTTTCTTTTTTCCGTGTGTTTTAAGTTAAAAAAAAAAAAAGTTGTTTTAATACTTGGATTTTCATAGTTTTTTTTTTTTTTTTTAAGAATCACGTCTTAATGGACAGAATTTAAATTCGAGCTGATTAAATTCAGAGCTGTCGAGGGAGGGTGAACTATTTAACAAAAAACACTTGACTTGGTTGACGTTGCAGCCAAGTCTTTATTACCAATAATTGCTTGACGATGACCATATTTTTTGTTGTGTTAATTGTAATGTGTACAACACTAGGTATCAAGTTCACGGTCTTACTGTGCAATGAAAAGTATGGTATGTGTTCTGCTGGATGTGGAATTTCTATAGGAGCCAAGAATGAGCCGTGGTTACTCTCTGGTCTTGTCTGCTCTTTCACTCTTCTCTGTAAGGTTTTTACTGGTACTGTACATGTCAGAGCCAAACTTACTGTCAGGCAATGGTGTCCACGCATGGCATTATTTCCATTATTTATTTTCTCAGCTGACGCCCCTTGCCCAGGTCATGTTACATGATCCAGCTTTTACATGCTGTTCATGTATCCAGCTGGATGTTATTGAATCAAGTTCAGTTTGAGCTCTTTACACAAGGATACATAGCAGTATTGGGCCTTGGATTTCAACCAGTGGCTCCCTTTCATTTACACTACATCACCCACTCATGGTCTACATGGTCCTGGCAGTTGTACAGATACCTCTCAACCAGGTGCCAAGTGGCACAGGAGTTTGAACAGTCAGGAAACCTCCAAATTGACAGGGCCAATGACATGCGCATATACAGACCGCTTTCCCAGTTGAGCATTAGGTGCTGTATGCAGGACTGTAGGATTTATACAGTTCCGGTACCCTCATATTATTTTTGTACTGTGCGATTTGTGACCACTGTTTACATTGCAACTGAGTTGGTGGAGACATAGTTGACCTGTGGGAAGCAGCAGTTTCTTGGTGTCCCAGGGTTAATAAAATAAGTGCTAGTGAAAATGGTACAGATATGTTCCGCTTTGCCGCTGGTACAGAACATCATAACCCTATTTTTATAACACTGGGTGATCTGAGTAACCCTATGACATTATCACAGGGCAGGTCACACAGAGCATGTGGACTGTGGAAATATTGCTGGAAAATATTTAGACAATTCTTTGGTGAAATTGACACAATTTCATTGGGGGATATCAGATCAAATGTCTTGCGGTTGCTTTTTGAGCATCTTGATGGGGTAAAATCTGTTGAGGAGAGAGAAGACCAAATAATTTCACAAAACTTTGTGACCTATTTAGTATATATTATTTTTTATGAAGTTCTTACAAATACACGGACCGGTAATAACTATCAAAAAGGTCAAATTCAGAGCATGTCTGAATTATTAGCCCAGTCAGGCTCGAAATGAAATCTCAGCTGGATGGAAAACCAGCAGGCCCAGCGTGTTTGGGTACCAAGTGTTGAGAAGCATCACTATAGACCACGTCATAGGCTGAGTTTGACTCTGCTGCCCCATAGAGGACCACAGCTCTATAACGTGCTGCAAAATGGGATGTGATCGTATTTTCTCTTAACCTTATTTTATAGATCCTGTTCTAGGGCACCTCCTGCACAGAAAGTTTCTGCTGCAGTTTTGCTGTTGGTAAAGCTGGGAACTTTGGTAAAATGTCATAACCGCAACCGCAGGATAGAAACCAGATCCAACCTTTCATTCAAGCTCATTGAAAAATACACAATTTCCTAAAGAATGTACACACAAATAAACAATTCAGTCATAACAAAAGGCTGCTGCATGGCCTTCTGTACCCAAAAAATAAACACCGCCCCAATTTTGGTTTTTTGCCTTACTGAGTAATGCCACAAATGGTGTTCTTTTGATGATGTGCTGTGTTGTATTTGCGCCAAACATACCCTTTGGAATTATGACCAGTTTTCTCCTTGTCTTCTCTTCAATTTTGGAGGGACGTCCTGTTCTTGGTAATGTCACTGTTGTGCCATGTTTTCTCCATTTGTTGATGATTGTCTTCACTGTGTTCCATGGTATATCTAATGCTTTGGAAATTCTTTTGTACCCCTCTCCTGATCGATACCTTTCAATAATGAGATCCCGTTCATGCTTTGTAAGCTCTTTGTGGACCATGGCTTTTTTGCAGTAACCAAGAAGATGTCAGGAAAATCCTACAGGAACAGCTGAACTTTGTTAGGGGTTAATTAGAGTCATGAATTGATGGCAACATTAATTGATTACAGGTGTATACTAACTACTATTTAACATGAGTGTGAATGTGACTGGTTGATTCTGAACACAGCCACATCCCCAATTATAAAAGGGTGTGCATACCTATGCAACCAGGTTATTGTAAGTTTAAAAAAAAAAAAATTTCAGTAATATGTTTCAGTTTGTTTTTCACTTGAATTTTAAGGGTTGCAATTTTCACATTAAAGGTGGAAAAAGACATGATTTATCTTGGTTTCATTTTTTTACATCACAAAAACCTGCCATTTTAACAGGGGTGTGTAGACTTTTTATATCCACTGCATGTGTAGACACTGGAAGCAAGAGAAATTCTTCCTCATTAGAAAAGTATGTGAATAAATTACTGACTGTGACATTTACCTCCCCCTCATTTAGTGCAACAAACAAAAACAAAGAATAATTTGGTATGACTCTGAATCCTTAAACTCCTGGAACGTGTGTATAGAGGAGATTTAGCCATTTCTGAGGGAGATAATTAAAGACATTGAACTCACTGATCTTTGCGTGAACAAATACTGGGGGTTTGATTTACTGTTCCGTGTTGTAGGAACATGTTTTTAGACATTAACTCTGGTTCAGTTTTGGCAGACGACCAGTGTCTGTTTTTTTCCCCCCATAACATTTCACTTGGGTAGAGGTCCTTGGTAATGAATGAAATATGTTACATTTTCCTGCTATAATTCAGTGATATTGATGTTTCCCTTCTCCTGCCATAACTGATTAACCATTGTGTCCAGTATTCAGACCTTACCCCAAATGACCCATCATTAAAAAATAACAATAATTCACAGTGAAAGTGGAGTCTTTGGTTGCTTTGTGTTTCAGGTGGTAGACCAACAACCTGAACAGCTGAATGTGTTGGCTTTGTAGTTTTCATGATGGCTGCTGTTTCAGTGGTGGATTAAATACCTGAGGGAAGGAAAGCCTTCTATAGGAGGAAGATCATTTTCCCCACTTGTTTTTACATCTGTGATTTGTACTGGCAAACACCCACATTTAGTTTTAAGGTTTTCTTACGGGACCTCTGTGCAAACATTTTACAAAAGGATTCACATGTCCAAACTGTGTTTCTTAAAAACACAGGGTTGACATTATGTGCTCTAAGGTTTCATAAACAGTAACAGGATCCGGCTTTTAAAGTAGGGATGTCTGTTTTGATTTACTTTTATGCTCATATTCTATAGCTGTCAAGATTGAATATCACAGTAACCAAAAGAACCTACATTTATGCCATTTGTACCATTTATGTCTCCAGAAAATTGTGTGCCATGTCTCTGCATTGAGATCTGCATTCCCTTACTTTTTTGGCTGGAAAATGAGTCTTGATAATAGCAGTAATTCATTATCTCTTATTTCATTATCATGATATTGCATTATCATCAGCAATGATCATGACAACAATAACAAAAATATACTGATTATAATTAAATAATAATGTTATTTTTGGATCTGCTGTGGGACTCTTACAGTCATGCTGTGCAGAGAATGCTTTCAGTCACAATAATAATACATTTAGCCTTCATTTTATTTGTTAATACTAATGTTAATATTAATTTGAAAGCAATAACATAGCTGGAAAGAGAAAAGTAGTAACAGACATGGTCTCCTGACAATGCCAAGCCACTTTGTTGTTCTTTGAACATGCAAGCAACTCCTGCTATTGGACTAGTTGACTACTGGCTATCATAAACTAGCTTACACTGTTTAATTTGATGCTGAGCGCAAATCTAGCTTGTTTGGCGTATTGCTTCTGGTTGCAAGATGCGAGATGTTTATTAGACATTTCTCTGGTGGTTGATGCTAGAATCTGCTGTTTGAGCCATGTACGACAATGCTAGTAATGTTAGTCTGTCAGTCTTGTTGCTCTTTAGTTACAGCAGCTTACTAATGAGCGGTAATGTTGGTGCCTCATTAACGTGGCTAATGTGACATAATAGAAGGACTAAAAGCACCTCATTTTTACTTTCTTTTTCATTAATACCTATTTAGGCTACCTTAATTCATCAACACAATAGCGACAGTGTGCTCTCCACTGCATCACAGCCACAGGTTTTCTGTTCAGAAACACCCAAACTGTGGAAGGTGAGTGCATGTCTGATAAGTATGCATGTTGAGTCTATGTGGGATATATATGTCAGACCTGGGTCAAATATGTATTTGTTTTGGATTAGAATACTACACTTTTCTACACTTAACTGATCTTGTTTGGTGTATTGGAACCAATTAAATACTCTCAAAAAGTGCAAACCCCGCCTTCTGGTCATATTGGCAGGCTCAGTTACACCAGGCAAGATCAATAGGGCACAGAAAAGTATTTGAATCCAAAACAAATACGTATTTGAGCCAGGTTTGAGGCTTACAGGTAACTGCCAAGATGGCGGGTGGATAGAAAAAAAAATGACCGGCCAGGCATATTTATTTTACCAGCTAAATAATGTTATTAATGCCACTATGTCATTAATGCCATGGCAGTTGGCTAATGCTAACTAATACCATGCCAGATAATGTTCAACAGAATTATCTTTTTCTGTCCACATTGTCATTGTTCTGTGATGGTGTCTTTTTCTGTGGTGATTTAAAGCGAGGAAGGTGTCTCCACATTGAAATGAGGTAGGGTTGTCAGACATCCGGTTTCCTACGAATGACTTCATGGTCTGATGGAACACCCTAACCCCCCTTCCTGCTGTCCATTCATTGTCGGTTCCGAGGAGACCATGCATTTGATGCTTGGTGGGTATTAATTTTGGACCCTGTACATGTGAATGGTTTATATAGTTCTCTATGATGTGTGTCTGAGTCTCTGTATGTGTGTGGATGTATGATATGTGTGTGGGTCACAGAGGCTGGTGCGATGGACGACATGGTATTGCCACGACAACGCAAGGACATGTGACCTTGGCACTCCTGCCTTATGGTGTGGGAGCCCAGGCCTCTTTGGAATTTTTGGCCTTATTAGCAGCAGCAGCCATTTGGCACCCCCCCCTCCCCCCCCCCCCAACCCGCGAAAGAAACACGGCAGGACTTGCTGCCAGACAGAGGAAACCAGCACTGCTTGGCTCTTGAACAGGATGGGGGATGACTTCAGCTCAGAAAGGAATGCGCTGTGGGGTGTTAATTAGGGAATTGGAACGGGACTAACGAGACATGGCACTCTTAATGGGGTAAGGACGTACGGTTTTGTGGTCAGGGATATTGAGGTATGCTGAGTTAACCAAACGTTAATACTCCTTAAAAAAATGTTATGTACTATTTTACAGTGGTACAGAACTTTTTGCGCCATAACAGATAGTTTCTTCTGAGTGCTGTTTGTTCAGGGAAGGAGTATTGTGTCACCAGGCCTGCTTGGAAGTCTGCCCCCCCCCTAATGTGTGCTGGATGATTGGCCCCGTTGAACGTTGCACCCGAGGGATGTTTGCGTGTACTGTGAAATGTTCAGTAAAATTCTTTAGCATCGATTACTTGGAGCCTTGCATGAAGGGGGTAGGGTCTTTTTGTGGCCTGTTGGGGTGTTGAGTGACATTTGTGTGTGCTCTAGGATGCAAGGCCAAGTGTTTGTTCCTGTGCAAAAGCGTATTCTTCACTTAATACCCATTCAGTGTTAACATGTATCTTTGAACCACCTTCACCTGGTCAGCCAACCTTCCCTGGTGTCTTGGAAGGTGGAGTGTTATCAGAACCTTTTTTGATGAGCACTTGTGGGTTTTTCTTCATCCGTACTTATCCTCTTGCAGAAGGGCCTCTCGAGACTGATCGTGTTTAAGTGAGGGAAGCTGTTTGGTTGGGAGGGCCCACACACTCACCATGTAGGTGGCTCAATCCTACCCGACTACTGATAAAAACTGACCAGTCCAACTTTACCAGAGTGCATCTATGAGGTGTCTTGTGTGAAATGCAAGTACTTATTGTCATATGAAACAAGATATGCATAACCTTGAGTGATGTAGAGAGAGAGAGAGAGAGAGAGAGAGTTGTGGGAATTAATCTAAGAGGGGGAAAAAAGCACATGTTTATGATTTGATAATTGGTTCCAATTATTTTTCCCCTTCATTTTCATTCCAGTTTGTAATGTAGTACAGGAACCGTCCCATTGTGCGCAGACTGTCAGTTGAGGAAGGTGTGTATGTCTCCTCGGAAATGCATGCAGTCAGCAGTGCTTCATTTCTTTCTACAGGCTGGCAACTGAGCTGCAAACTGCCTGCGCATAATGACTGCACAGTTGACGCAGCTTTTTGCTGGCAGGTTTCAGAGAAAAGATTAGAGGATTTACTATCAAGTGATGCAAATGATGATACCCTAACCTTTGATGCTACTGGAAGAAAAATCCTTCTCTGGAAACACTAGTTTTTATATAGAGTTGGCAGGTAAAAATTGTATTAAGTTGGATGTGTATTGTAATGCTAAGTTAAGAATTTGGGTAACCAAATTCAGCTGAGAATTTGATTACAGTCATACATGATTGTATGATAACCAAATTGTTTAAAACTTACCCAGTCTTGTCTTAGGAAATCCTTGGAATTCCATGCCATTCCCCCAGATTGTCACTCTCAAAGGGAGTTTGAGTTCACTGCTGACCTTCCTGGAGAGTAAAGGTTAAATAAAATAAAAAAGTAGCACTCTCTGCAATAGGGCTTGGCGATATGGACAAAATCAAATATCACAATATTTTTGACCAAATGCCTCGATATCGAAATTATGAGGATATTGTGGGGATGACTATTGGTACTTTCACAAAATTACACAATGAGATTTTTGATAAATAATCATCAGTAATGCCTATGTAATAACTAAGTGGATAAAGGCAAATAATAGAACAGCGAGAACAGGTAAGTTCAGAAAATTACATGACTTTACTGTAATGCTGCCTCTAAAACCAGGAAAAGACAACACTTATGCCATATCACGATATTACAATATACAAAATCCCAGATGATATGACTCATATCATGATATCGATATAATATCGATATATTGCCCAGCCTAGTCTGCATGCACTGCTGCATTGGTGATAAATTGATATTTAGGAAGAAGCATGATTAGGCACTGTACAGAAATATGAAGCAAAGCTATCCGCTGATTATAATTTTGCTGTACACTCTGGACTAAACATATTTCATTCAAGAAGGTGAGAGTGGGGCTGCTGGGTAGCTCTCTTGGTAAATGCATTGCATGGTTTCAGATTGAATCTGGCCTGAGCCAATGCACACTGCAGGGGTGGCGCACAGTTCGCTTTGCATCACCCAAGGGGTATATCGGAGAAATTCTGTTGGCGGGATATTTTGTCGCTCAAGCGACACGGCTGCAGGGGTGCCTGTGGCTTTCTCTGTGCATGTGTATGATTGGCCCTCCTCCGCCCCCACTCTGTGCATGCTCAGCTTGTGGCTGTGGCGTGCAAAGAAGCGGCTAGCTGTTACTAAGTGTTTAGGAGTAGAAACATGAGTTCACCCTCTTCCTGCCAGGTGGTGATATAAGGGGTACAGAGGGTTTATGAAGGGTTAGAGGTTAGAGAGGGGTGCATTTTCATTTCTGGATTGGAAGGGGGAGGTGGTTGTGGTGCAGACCTGTAAGGGCTGGAACAAATCTAACCCTGTCCATTCAAGGGACAAAGAAAAAAAGGAAAGGGATTGTGGACAGCACCGCAAAAGTAATTATAAAATCTAAAAACCCTGTAAGGAAAGGCATGAGCTTGAAGTGAGTCACTTTTCTCCTGCTGGTTGAGGTGAGGCCATTTCCTGTTGGGACTAACCCAAATGCTAGTTCAGTGGGCCAAATGGAAATGAAGTGTAAGGGGGAAAAGTAATCATGGAGCTGTGACCTTTGAGTTATCATGGAGGGGAGGCAGGCGGTGGAGAACAGAGCACCCTGCCTCTTCTAGGGTATTTTTAGGCCTCTCTAGGGTTCCCCCTCATAAAAATAAGATGACTCACTGTTCGTCTGGGCTGATGGGCAACGGCGGGGCTCCGTTGTTGCATGCTGTTCTCACAGGACCAGAGGCTCATTGGCTCTGATGCGAGGGGTCAGAGGTCACTTCCCTGCTGGTTTTTGGCTGTGGGGCCGGTGGGGAAGGTAGGCCGACTTTGGGCTTTTTCTGAATGGAGCTGTAATGGCAAGTTGGAACTGATCTGCTTGAGTTACGGGGAAAAAGTCTCATTAGGTGTAATGAAATACTTTCAAAAAAAATTTTTTTTGAAGGTTTTTGCTCATTTTCATGACACATTATTGCAAAGTTATTTTCCCATAAATCAGACTACTTTTTTACACTACCTCAACAGATTGTGCAAGAAGATCTGCACTAGCCAATGGATGTTATTGTTCATGCTATATGTAGGTAATTATCATTTTAAATCTCAGGATGGGAAACTGAAATATTGTTTGATTTGGAAGATTCACAGCCCTGCACAGATTTTATCAGAGAGCAGCATAAGAGAAGCTAAGGAATGCAGGCCTGACTTTGCTCATTTATTTATATGCTTGGGTGTTGGCACAGGAAAATGCTGGCACTGCCATTAGACACGATGTTAATCTTCTGGCTTGCACTGGTTTGCCTTGTCCCAAGCAATTTTCTATGATGGAGAACAGTGGAGAATAACCATCCATAAATTACCCCCCACTTATGCACTTCTCTCTTTGTGCTTTTTTCTTTCTGGAAATGGTTTTGCATAAACCTTTATTATTTGTAAGGACACATTTTGAGGATAGACCACTGCACACCCAAAATGCTTGCCCTCCTTAGTCGTATTGTTCTAGCTCCTCCCCTTCTTCCTCAATCAAGACTTTAAAAGTTCTAGGGGAGGAATGTTATCTGTCTATATTTTTCTACATCTGTCTTTCCTTGTCTTGCTTTTATTCTGCCTCCCTCTACCTCTGTCTGTGTCTCATTGGAAGCCCATCAAAAAAGTTTTTCTGTGGCTTTGTGTTGGAACCCAGTCTATTTCTCTTACCGTCAACACAAATCTAGTTAAATATGACTTGTTACTTGCGTCCGTACACATAATCTCACACACGTGCACAGAAGCATGTGCGCATGCTCCCCAGCCAAGGCCTTGCGCCCTAAAGCTTGTTTCTGTGCAGTGCTTTAGAAAGACTGGCATTGTTGTTCTGAGCGCTTTGTTTTAATGGTGACAGTGGGCATTGCAGGAGGCACTGAAGTGGGTGTGGGCATCCACATGCTGCATTTTATTACTGGCTCGCTCTTCTGATCTTTTAAAGGTGCTGTTTCTTTTTCTGCCTCCTGTGTGCTCCTCATTTGCCCCCTTTGTGCCCTCATGGGATCATTAAAATGCTGATCGAGGAGGGGCAGCTCCTGGGGGTGAAGTGAAGAGGAGGCCAGCTCTGTCACTGGCTGTCCGGGGGGGGGCACTCTTGGCCAGGGGGTTTATTTCCTACGCTTTGGTTGCTATAATGAAACGCATGCATGTTTTTTTCCCTGTTTTGCGTATCTGGAATGTCCAGCTCTGATGCTTTACATCCTAATGAGGATGCATCAACTTTACAGGACACAGTGCCTGTTTATATGGACATGGCCAGGGCTTGTTTATCAGGTCTTTGCATTAACCGTAATTAGTAAACGTGGTTGGAACGAATTCCAGAATGCACATGTATCCTCTAGGATAAGGGTCAGGTCATCAGGAGCCTGGCGAGCAGTAGAGATACTGCTGATCCCTAGAAGAGCTTAAGGTATCCATGGTTCCCCTGACTAATAGCAGATTGACAACCAACTTGGTGGTCATTACTGCTTGGCAGTCACTGTAGTGCCCTGCCATAGCAACTAAACCCCATTTAGTCCACGCAACACATACGACCCTGGTGTCTAAATCAGTCTTGATCTGTCAAATGAGTCTGTGTAATCCACCCTCATGCAAATCGATATCATCTTGTTCTCAAACCAGGTACTCAGATTTCAAAACTGAGGTTTCAAGGGGATAGGTGTTTCCGTTGGCCTTCTGTATAGTCTGGACGAACGCATGTACTTTCTGGGGCAAAAGGGAGGAGCCTCTGCCGCTGGGAGCCAGCGGCGGCTTTCCTATTGGTTAATTGAATTGTCTGTCTCAGTGTGCCATTCTCCCCCCCCCCTCCCCACGACACTCCCTCTGTTCAGTGTGTGCTGTAATCCGAGTCCCGACTGAAACACACCAGCGAAACGGACAAAGCTATCGAGCTAACCCAAATTATGTGCTAAAAACAGAATTATGGACGAATTCGAAGAAGAATTTTAATTATGTTATATCTAGACTTGCCAAATACATGGCAAGGACCTTCAGCACATATGTTTGGATACGCTGTTATCGAACAGAGATGTTCTCGTTTGCTTGCCTACAGGATTTGGCAAAAGTTTAATTTTTCAAGCGTGCCCTACGGTATGCAGTCTGCTATCAAATAAATACCCAGAAGAAGCAATGGTTTTGATTGTTTGCCCGTTACAATCAATAATGGAAGAGCAAGTGGAATTGTTGAACCAAAAAGGAATTAAATAAATAAATTTATCACCGATAAATGAATTGTGTTTGTTTCTTTTATTATCGAACCTCGAACCGCAGACTCTGTATATCTCGGTGATAAACTTCAATGGTTTGGTCGGTGCTCTGACGTTAACGTTAGCCATTTTCCAATGGCCAATAGTGGCGAACTGATGCGGGTCTGTGGAAAAGTTTGTCTCCGGTAATGTTTTTCCGGTGCACGTTTCAGACCAGCGCTGCCCCTCTGCACTCTGATTGGTTGGGAAAATACAACTATCCCGGGAAGGTTGCCTCCTTCATTTATGCCTAGAATGTCAAGGCATCGGCCAGGCTCTGTTGAACGAAGTGAAAAAAGAGCCTGGCTCGCAAGGCTACCTTCTGTGTAACCCTGGGAAGGAATGGAGAGAAGAAAATCTGGCTGCTTCTTGTCCTGGGGCGTGTGCTGATATGGAGGCAGAGTGGAGAGGAGGCCAACCCTGTCAATGGCTGTCCGGGGGTCTGTACTTGGCCAGGGTGTTTGTTTGCTGTGCTTTGGTTGCTATGATGACTTGTATGCATGTTTTCAACCCTGCTTTGTTTGTCCGGTATGTCCAACTGTGATGGTCCACGTCCTGATAAGGATCTCCTTTGAGGACATGGGTCCTGTTTATTGGGATACGGGCACTGTATATCATGTCACAGAGCCTGTTTATTGGGACATGGGGCCTATTTGTCGGGACATGGAGTCAGTTTGTCGGGACATGGGGCCTGTTTGTCCAGAAATGGGCCCTGTTAATGGGGCATTGGGCCTGTTTATTGGGACATGGGGCCTGTTTATTGGTACATGGGACCTGTTTGATGCATATTCTGTGGTATATGTATTTTCTCTCTCCATATCTTCTTGTCTGACTGGCCAAAGAAATCAGTCTTGCACTTTGGGGACAGGTTGACCTACATTGGACAACTCACATAAGTAGACAAGGGGAGAGTGTTTAGACGCAAGATCAGGATCAAGTTTGCCCATGATAGCATAATGCTGAAGTCTGATCTTGGGAACCCAGCTCCACCCCCGCCTTTGTTGTTTTGTATCGGTTTAATGTATAAACTTACAGTAAATAGAAGAAGGCCTACACTAAAAAACAGCTGTGTTGCTTTCCGGGAGTTGGCTGGGGTGGGGGGTGTGAGGGGCATATGAAAGGTTGAGGGGAATTACCTCGTGTGACTCCAAGTCAATGGTTAACTTTACATCATTACATTACAAGGCCCTGTAACAAGCTTCTTGGATAATGCTGTATAGCTTGTCAATTGTGGTAAGCTTTTGGCATAATTTGGTATCCAAACAATGGCTTGCCATTATTAGAATAGTCACACCCTGCTTCTACCAACCTCAAATCCGCCCACTTCCCCACCCAGTACTGTTAGGGAATGCAGCCACACTTTCTTTAGGAATTAATGGATGAAGATCTGTGTTCACATCCAGATAAAAAATGTACCAAACAGTGTTTTATAGTATATCCTTTAGAATCCTTGAGGAAGATAAGAGCTCTGAATTTTCTTTTAATGGGAATTTGAACACTGATCCAAGTAAGAGTTTGGATCATAAAAAAGCAATACTAGGTTTTATGGCATGTTTTGGTTAAAAGGATTCCTATTTGTTTGAATTGTAACCATGCACTGCATTCAGCAGCGCACACTTTCATCACACGTACTGATAATTTGCCAGCATCGCTTCAAAGGTGCAGTGTGTAGAATTTAGTGGCATCTAGCGGAACGGACTTGGCAGAAATGGAATATAATATTCATAAGTATGTTTTAATTAGTGTAAAATCCCATGAAAATAATAATCGTGTTTTCGTTACCTAAGAATGAGCCCTTTATATCTACATAGGGAGCGGGTCCTCTTTCATGGAGGCCGCCATGTTGCACCGCCATGTTTCTACAGTATCCCAGAATGGACAAACGGCTATAGAGGGGGCGCATTTGCCTAGGTACCTTCCAAAATAGCTGTGTGTAATACCACACGTGTTGTTTGCAGCGTTGTCGCCCTTTTTAGTACAGTCTGGCTTGATTGACTATCCATTTATTCAGTAGGTGAGAGTATAAGCTTTCTAATGATGTATAACATGTCTAATTTTGCTTTTGGAACAGCGTTTCATTGGTCAGCGTAATCATAGCATTCACTTACGCATTCACTCTGTGGTAGCAGTAAAATACGCTGCACCTAACAAAACGTTGTTCAAGATTTTTCGTAATTTCTTGGAAAATACTATTATTATCGAGGACTTCTGGGCATAGCTAAGCCATATGTTTGCTGATAGACCTAGCTGACATCGTTTTCTGGTGCAAGACAGAAGCAGATAGAAATATATAATTGATTTATCATTGATCTCTGTCTTTGTCTATTGAAAACAGATAAGATTTCATCATTGCTATGTAAGTATTAGGCCTACTGCTCAAAATATTTTGGTTATATACATTATTTTTGGAATTGAGTGTCTTTAAATAGGTTAGTGGTATTTTACAGAGGATATTTCACACTGTAATGTGAGTGTTAGTTAGTAGTGTGATAGTTTTTGTGACGCATCATTTCTTCCTATGATTTACCATGCAAAGCAGCTAACCTTAGCAATAAAATGTTAGCTAATGTTAGCAATAAAATGCTACCACAATGTGGAACAATTATCAATCATAATCGGTATCTTACTTGGAAGCTATGACCTATAGTTTTACAGACTAAATAACTAAATACAATTTATAAATCTATCAAGAAACCTCATCACTTGACACTTGGCTACTCGATGCTGTCGTAGGTGATAACAATTTTTGGAACTTACAGGCCACCGTAGCTTCAGCTACGTCATTGGGAAGGGAGGGGTGAGGGGGAGTATTCAGTTGGTTGCAATCTGCAACCTCACCGCTAGATGCCACTAAATTATACACACTGCACCTTTAAATAGGAATTCAGTAAAATTGCAACCTTCTGCATGCACAGTGCATTCTCCCATCACGTGTGCAGCCCACATTACTGCCAATACTACCGCACTGTCTGAGCCAAAGGACTACATGCTTTCAGGTAAGTTTTGATTATATTACTGGAGTGAATATATTTTATATTTTTTATGATAGTTCAGTTAACCAGCAGATAGTAGCCTAATGCAAAGTACACAGTTTATACCTTGTTAACACCTCCTGCTAGCTAGCTGTTACCATGTGATGTGGCTTGATTGAGCATGCTAATTGAGGAGTTTTAATTAATCTGTTTCCATTCATTCTTTATTGTAAAACATTTATTTTATAAATGAGTTGTTCACTTTAAACCCTAAGGCCTATTCTGAATTGTTATTTCGTTATGTTTTGTTCTCGTCATGGAAAAAGGGGTCGTAACGAATTTTTGTAGTTGACGAAAAGTAAGATACTTTTATCTTAAGCCACATGGAGATGTTGTATAAATATTGGTAATTTTGGACAGGCAGTTAATAATAATTATATCCTTGCATTTATATAGCACCTTTCCGAATGCTCAATGTGCTTTACAGTCAGGGGGAACTCACCTCACCCACCACCAATGTGTAGCACCCACCTGCGTGATGCACCGCAGCCATTTTGCACCAGAAAATTCACCACACATTAGCGAAGGTGGAGAGGGAGAGAACATATTTTAGCCAGTTAAATCTGGGGGTGATTTTTGGTGGCAGTTTTGCGAGAGCCAGATCTGGGATTTAGCCAGGACACCGGGGAACCCCCTACTCTTAGTGATAAGTGTCATGGGATCTTTAATGACCACAGTGAGTCAGGACCTCAGTTTAACGTCTCATCCAAAAGACGGCATCTCCTACAGCAGAGTGTCCCTGTCACTGCACTGGGGCGTTGGGGTTTATTTGACCTGAGGGAAGATTGCCCCCTGCTGGCCCACCAACACCACTTCTAGCAGCATCTCAGTATTCCCTGGTGGTCTCCCATCCAAGTACTAACCAAGCCCACACCTGCTTAGCTTCAGCCATTCGGCAGGAGCAGAGCGCATGGAGTTAGCTTCTCTTCAAAACTTTCCGTCTTTGGTCACGTAGTGTGCTGCCGACATCAATTGGCACTACTCACAGTATACTGCTAGTCACTAGAACCGCGGGGTCAACTGACCCCTTGTGCAGTAAAATGGGATGTATTTTGTTAATGTTTATTCCACGTCTGTCATTCCTTGACTTTTTCTAAAAACTCGCGCTTCAACTATCTATGTAAATAGAATTCTAAAACAACACTCGGAAGACTGTTTTTAGGGATTTTTTAGGTGTTAAGAGAAAAGTACTTTTTTTGGAGGGGGGTCATAGAGAATGTTTGCAATTATGTTTGCTTATGATATGGTCAAAGGTTTGTTTTTATCTGCATATGGCATGGTAAATGCAGCCTGAGCAAATAGGGCTATATTTTCATTTTATTCCCGTTATTTCCCGTTAATTCCCATAATTCCCATAATTCCCATATATTCCTGTTAATTCCCATGGAAAGTTTCCATCCTTGAATATTCCTGGAATTTTGCAACCCTAATCTGTAATAATAGGCACTTCCTATGCTGCAGTGCCATTGACTTGCTGTTTGAACAAATCTTAAGTAGCATTCACACATTGGAACCCACGACATTGCCGGGTTCGATTATCCAGTTAGTAGTTTTCTCCATTCACTCAAGTCTCTTGTACTGAAAAATTACGTGCTGATTATTCTGGATAGATCAGATAAAAGATAAGGCAGTATGTCTACCCTCTGACACAATGAAGGACAAATATTAATGTTATGTTAGTTTTTGTTAGTTTATGTTAAAATGGCATGTTTTAGTTTTTAAAACGGCCAGATATTTCACCAAATACTAGTATTGACAGAGATGTTGGCCTAAATCCTACCAACCTAACACAGTTGAAAAGGGATAGTTTTCTGTAAAATGCAATGAAAATAAATGTGTTAGCCAGCATGCTACATTGGGTAAAAAACTATTTAAAATTGGAAGAGCCTGACACAAATATTTACCAGCGTGAAGTATTGCATAGTACACAAGCAATTTGTGTGCCAATGATGGGAATTTTGTTGTGTTCTTAGAATAGACCAAGCTATGTCTCGCAGGGACTGCGACACTATTTAGTCTTTTCCATTCCTAAAATATATGTTCAAATTTCCCTCACAAAATCACACAGTGAAGCTCCAATTTTTTGCGTATAAAGTCTTGTATTTGTGCAAGAATTGCTGAGAGGGCAGATTCAGTAAAAATAGTCGATTTATTGAAGAAATTGTGCCAGAAACAAAAGGTCTTACATAAGAACATAGTAACTTCTTGCCTGTTTTATCTGGGAATGTTTCTGCTTTTGTTCCCTCTAGAGCTGTGGCGGATGATTTTGGTAAATCTTACCAAAGATGTTTGCCACCAGTGGCATAGCCAGAAATGAAATTGCAGCTGGGCCTGAATAAAAGTGTGTGGGCCACACAATTCATTCCATAAATAGCTCAATAGCATTTACAGTACATTACAAGCACGAAAGCGTTCTGCTATGCGTTGGCCTGCTATGTCATCATACTGACATCCCTCAACAGCCCTAAAAATCAAGCAATACACTCTGTTCAGTTACTACAACCAGACACTATATTCAGAATCTGAACAAGCACCCCATAGCAGATGTAGCGACAACGAAAACAGCTTCACACACAGCGACTGCATAGAGTATTAAGCATCAAAGCCAAGCCATGTTATATAATAAATCTGCAATGCACAGCCATAGACACAACTTCAACAACATTCACAACCAACTTTGCTAATTATTCCATGTCATCACTATTTTGGTATGATGCAGAAACACACAACAGGCTACAATGGCAACAGCCTGACAAATTGACTACGGCAAAAAATGAACTATTTTAGGCCTACCTTTGATGTCTTCCTGGGGTCATATTAATCCATAATTAGGCCTACGGGACGAGGCGCAGACGTTGGGGCTTACTGTTGAAGATAGATATGATTTCATCGTAGTCCAATGTGTGACAGTTCCCGTTCAAAAGACAAAAGGGTGAAATTGTTCAGGCGAGGTGTTGACATTGAGGCTCTCAGTCTTGTTTTTATCCGATTTGGCGTTGAGAAAAGTCTCTCCACTCTACATGATGTCATTAGCAGGGTTATAATAACCCTTAGCAGTGCGCTGACATTGGGGAAAATCTCTGCTGGACAGTTGTCAAGCACTTCCATTAGAGATGGATAGTTTTGTCGTGATATCCATTTTGCGTCTTATCTGTTGTATGAAAACTGAGTATTCCGCTTCTGCGATGGATACGCCAAACCGCTCGTTCGGGCTCCTCAGCAGCTCAAGTTCACCAAATGTCGCGGATCCAGGCAGTAAGGAGGCCGCGGCTCGCATGATTCCATATGTGTCTTCCTGAAACCTGCAGTTCAGCTCCGTTATCTGTCTGTCCAGAATAACATTCCACATTTGCCTTAGATCTGTGTTGCTTTTTATACTTGAGGCTTTCCCCAAAGAAGTGGCCACCACAGTGTCACTCAGTCTCGCTGGCATTTTTCTCTGTCGTGAGGAGGTGACATCCCAAGCACTGATATGATTCTTGCTCAACTCTTCAGTTAATTTGAGCATTTTGTCAAAATCACCATCTGAATTCTCTCTGAACTTAGAAAAACGTTTTTTAGAGATTCTATCAGATCAATACAGTCTGAGACACATAAGGAAGAACTCTGTAGTCCTTTTGTTGCAATGTCACTGGTGTCAAATAGTTTGACAAATGTCATAAGCAAAAAGATAAACTTCTTTGTCTGAATTTGCTGTAACAGGGACTCTGCTTCTAACTTTATCTGTCCACTTTCTTCTGAAATCTCAGCCAGACTCTCTAGTATCACATCAAGTAGCTGCAGTGTTTTACTTACAGATCCTGACTTGGAGCTCCATCGTACATCAGTAGCTCTCTCTAGCCCAATTAGCTTCCGATCTGGGTGCATTTCCTTTTACAATTGCATAAACCGTGTGTGTCTACCTGTGCTCCAGACATGAAGCTATGCAGCTGATTCACAGTGTCAAAAAAGGTGCAGATATTTCTTTAGCAGCAGTGCATAACACCAGGTGTTATGATTTAAAGTACAAAGAATATTTATTGGTTGAAATAAATAATAGAAAGATTGTTGCCTCCAATCAGTACCAAAATGATACCCCCTGCCCTCCTTTATGTTTTACAACAGTATGAAATGAAATGCTGAATATCACATAAATAGACAGAGATAAAGAGAGAAGGAATGCAAACCACATATTAAGTCATTTTAATAATAGCAGATGTATTACAAAAAAAGCAGCTATTTGATTGGATGGGCCTAGGCAAAAAGTGGGTGGGCCTAGGCCCAGCCAGGTCCACCCATAGCCACGCCCCTGGTTTGCACATGACGCTTTTCACACTTTCTCGGTTTTATGTGCTATTTGCACAAGAGGCATTGAAGAAACACAATGAGTGAAGTATTAAATATGCGTTTTAAATTTATCGTCCTATTTTCAACCGGTTAAGAAAGTTGTCAACTTGATGCGTCACGAACACAGTAACCACTCCCCTTTCCACGCCCCGTAAACCCATGGATAACTCGAGACCCATAGTTTGAGCCGCTGGCTTACAGGCAAGACAATGCAAATATTTGACTAACGTTAGGTTCACTTAAATTAGAGTGCCTTTTAAGGACTATTAGATTATTTCTGGTTATATTCATTTAGCTAGCTAGCTAGCTAACGTTAGCTAGCTAGGTAGTTTGTTTTCATAAGGCAATGTTATCGATAACGTTAACTAGCTAGTTTGCTTTTATGAGGACGTTATAGTTGTGCTTTTATCTTAACTTGGCTAGCTAGATAGCAAAAATTATAATTGGATATAAGTCAACGTCCTTACCTTAGCTATCTATTGATACTTGATATACTACTAAGCTAGCTAGCTTGTGAAAAGTCTCCCAAAAAGAGCGCATGGGGGTAGCTATGGTAACAGGGCACGGTCTGTCAATCATAGCTAACTGACAGTTCTCATTACCAAGCCCAGACGGTGTTATAGTGGGAAATTTAGGCTTAGAAAAATAAGTTTTAAAGTACATTGAAATGACTGAATAATAAAAAAATTATGCACATTTGTTTTGTTGTTGCCTAAAGACAACTGGGAAGTGTCACGTTCAACTACCATGTTACTCCTTTAAGGGTTAAAATGCATGTATTAAAGGGGCTATAGGCTTTTTCAGCAGACAGTGCCTTCATTGGTTGACCCTGGTTAGTATCTGTTTGGTAGGAGTGAAACAGGTCCAGTCTTGGCAGAGCCTTTTTTGTGAAAAATTTTGTACTCTTGTTTCCTTTTTCACACTTTTAGTATCCATGATTTGCTGTTATTCTTTCACTCTCGCACACACACTATATAACCAAAAGTATCTGGACACCCTTAGTTTCAGTGAAGGCAAATCTTAATTCTACAGCGTACAGTCACATTATAGACGATTTGGTTCTTCCCCAACAGTCTGGGGAAGGCCCTTGCATGTTTCATTATAACAATGCCACTCGGCACACAGCAAGGTCCTTATAGAAATGGTTTTGTCAAGAACAGTGTGGAAAAACTTGACTGACCTTCACAGAGCCCTGACCTCAAGGCCATCCAACACCTTTGAGATCAATTGGAAAGCCAACTGCGAGCCAGGTCTAACTGCCCAATCAGTGCCCGGCCTCACTAATACTCTTCTGGCTGACTAGAAGTAAATCTCTGCAACAACGTTCCAACATCTAGTATAAAGCCTCTCCAGAGGAGTGGAGGTTCTTACAGCAGCAAATGGTGGACCAACTCTATATTAATTCCCATAATTTTGGATGAGATGTTGGATGTCAGTTGTCCACATACTTTTGGCTATGTAGTTTACAAACACATACAAACAGTCAATCACTTTCTCTTACACCAGTTAATTTAACTGGCTCTTTTCTACCACAGTATGCTTATTTTACGTGGGCACAGACTTTTTCTTGGTCTTCTTGCTCTCTTTCTTCTCCACTTCGTCTCTTAATGCACCTACACTTGCAGTCTCCTTCACTTTATCTTCATTGCTGGTCCTGGTGGACTGCAGGACTGCATGTCTGCTGATTCTTGTGGTTACTTAGCACTTAATTGATCTATGAATGCTGTTGATTAGACAGTTCGCTCACCTCATCTGGTTTCTTGTGTCTGAATTGGTTGCCGATATTAGGTGCAAACAAAAACCAGCAGACCCTGCGGCCTGCCAGGACCAAGAATGAAGATCACTGCTTTATGGCATTCTTTGTCTTTTCTGGGTCATTTTGTGTGAAATTGATACTCTTTCGACATGACACAGATATCCGTGAAAACTTTTGTACATAAAATGTTCTTCCATTGAGGGGGGAGGGGGTGTCCAGTTAGGGGCCCATGGAGATGTGCCATATCTTTATGCATTCCTAAGCTCAATCTTCACTTTCACTATTCTTGTTACAACATACAGATTAGGCGTGGGGCATTTTTATGATTTTTTGTACACAATGACAATCTGGAGATTTCTTGCAATTACTCAAGTACTCTTATTTTTTGGGGTGCCTAAACTCATTTTACAACAGCTGACCTGCTTAAAGGCTTTGTAAAACTTTACTTTACACAGAACACCTGGAATAAGTGAATAAGCATCTGACTGCTGTCTGTCTCCTAATAATTATCTAGTTTTATTAGACTGTTTGGTTAGCGTTTATTTAGCTATTCTGGTAAACAAAGACATAAAGATCACTTAATAATCCTAAGTGAAAAAAACTACACGGATGAGTGGTCAAATGCACATAAGAACTAATGGTTTTGCCTTGTAGTTAGACCAAAAAAACAAAAAACAAAAAATAACCAAAAAAAAAAACAGATTGGTACAGATCGTGCTGACACACTGCTAATAATTTTACATTATGCATCATTTTACATCATTTAGTTTGTATGAACTTGCTGTATTTTGTCTTGCAGCTAGTATATTGAAAAAAAAAGTATTAATTTGTTCTGCAGACCTCCTGAATGAATACCCACCTTCCAAAGGATAAATATGTTCTAGAGGCTTCTGATGGTGTTTCTTTAAAGCATGCAGGTTTTATTTTTTATTTTTATGAAAGCAGGATTATGGAGACCTGCAGGATTATGTGACTTGGCATAATGCTGTTTGTAGGTCTCTGTGATAAATCATTACAGAGGCCTGCAGGACTTTGTGTAGAAGTCTTATACCATCTTACAGGAAAAGATGGCCATCTGTGTTGCTGTGTTTCTTTTTAAGCTTCTAAGTTTACAGAGACTGTAACAAAGATCTTTAGATCAGCCTTCGGTCTTAGTTCCTTCATTCGCTTCAGTCATTTAAAGCTCCAGCGCAGCTCAGCTGAACATTGGTCCTGTCCACTGCTTTCTGTTCCTTAGTTCCAGTATCTGACACCCGTCATGTTAGTCTTTATGATCATCTGTTTTCCCATTCCAAACTGGGTGCTCACAAACACATGCATGCGCACACTGCTTTCATTATACATCAGTGTTTCTCACACTTGTGTAGCATTTGAACCCCCCCCCCCCTTAAACTCTTAGTGGTTGATTCCTTCTCATGGATTAAACTCTAAGTGAACCCTGGGATGAGTTACAGTGCAACTGTAACTCTGACTTGTTTTTGGAGATCAATCAGTGGGAAGATGACAGCACCTTGTGTGGCAACTGCCCGCATGTTATTATTCTTTTCTCCCCATGAGGGAGAGGAGCAGGGAGGGGCAGGGGGGTCATGGTCATGATCACACATGTACAGGATCACCCTTTAAATGCCGCTAGGATCTTCTAGAGTGTCCCCCAGAAGGCTGTCCCTCAGTGCTCCTAAAACACAGGCCTCTTTTTGACAGAGATGTGGGCCAGACAGGACGCCAAGCCCCACCGCGTGTGGTTGGGCCCAGACACGTCCAAACAGAGTGGGGTGGCAGGCACTTCTGTGGAGGAACTGTGGTTCCCCATGTGGACTTGTTGCAGAGTGACTGATGTGCAGAGGAAGAAAGTTGGGCCCCACCCCAAATATCTGCTGTCTTCAGTGCCACTGGGAGCAAGGCATGCCCCATCCCCAAATAACCACTGTCCTCAGTGTCACTGGAAGCAAGGCGAGCCCCATCCCCATATATCTACTGTCCTCAGTGTCACTGGGAGCAGGGCAATACCCGTACCCAAATATCTAATGTCCTCAGTGCCACTAGGAGCAAGGCGAGCCTCATGCCAAATATCTGCTGTCCTAAGTACCACTGGGAGCAAAGCCAGCCCTGTCCCCAAATGTCTGATGTCCCTAGCCACCAGAGTGGCTTCAATGTGCCTTGGCATAGATTTTACAAGTCTCTGGAGCTGTACTGTAGGGATGGAACACCATTCTTTCAAAAGATATTCCCTCATTTTGTGTTTTGATGATGGTGGTAGGTCCAAAATCTCCCATAGGCATTCAGCTAGGTTGGGATCTGGTGACTGCAAAGGCCATAGAATATGATTCACATCATTTTCATACTCATCAAACCATTCGGTGACCCCTCGTGCCCTGGTCACTGAATGGTTGGGTCTATTGGTTTTTTCTTTTTTCATTTTTTAAATATCCTGTGGTTCTATCACTGTCCTGAAAAGTTATGTGCATTTTTGCTTGCCTGTTATATAGGCCTATGGCCTTTAGTCTGCTATGTTGACTTATTTCATTTGGAAAAATTTTAACAAACTAAAAATCTGAGAGCACTGCTTTTGTTAAATAATACATTTTGAAATGGAGCTCACTTGTCGTTTTGCATCTGCGGCTTGTGGAGTAGCTGATTAATACTGAGTGTACAGTTAGGTGTGCCGGTAGCTTATTTGACTCATCGGTAAAGTTAGGATATTTTGATAAAGCTACAAATGTACAAAAAAAATGTTTCTAATGAGGGAGACGCTCATGGGAGAACGTAAGCTTCCCTCACAACACAATTTCCTGGTTATTAAGGGTGATCACCAGTTAAAACTGAAAGAGTATTTAGATGTGTATGATTTGGTTTTCATTGCAATAAAAAAAGAATCGCTGGTGAAATTTAACGTGCAGAATAGGCCTAAGTGAATTCTGCTGCCATTGAGGCAATTTGCCATAAGCTCTCTTTGACATTACGTTATGTCAACCATTGCCAATGCCCATAAACTTTAGGTGGTTAGATTATGGTATCATCCATTGGCCCAACCCTAGTACATACAGTAGAATAAAATACAAATATTATTAACCAACCAAGGTTGAATAATTGTCTTTTTCCTCACCACACTTAAAAAAACCATAATAACATAATCACATTTCAGTGTAATGCATAAGGACACACTGCACGTACACAGATCCTAAAATTCACCTAGCCTTTCTGGTGAGGCTGATGGCTGTAGGGACAAAGGACCTCTTATACAGGCTTTTTAGCCATGGGAATTAAAAAATGCCTACCAGAGGGGAGTGCCGAGGGCTCGGAGTGGAGAAGGCGCACTAGGGTCATGGACTATGGCCACAGCCTTCCTGTGTACAGCTGAGTCACAAAGGGAAGGGTTTTTCCTGCATTGAAATGTCTTAAGCAGGCCACCATGTATGTTTATTGGATCAGTTTGGTTGTGAATGATACTGAATTTCAAGGTTTTTAAGTTTTGACTGCTTTCAGGTTTACATGAAACCATGCTAAATTAACTTCAGTAGAATTCACTTTATTGCATAAAATAATCAGGCGGTAGACAAGGAGTGTGGACAACCGCTATAGATGTGATTTTCAACAGAAACTGGCTGTCTATGTAAGTGATTTTCTGGTGATTCTGGTGATTTTGTGTGATAAATTGTCGGTTTATTCATGAGGCATCTGCTGACTTTTATATATATTTATAGATCATTATGTGTTGTAATTATTCATAGTTCCATGAAAATGTTCAAAATATGCGATTATGGTTTAATTAATAATGCAATCTCTTTACAATCGAATGAATGGGAAATGGTTCAGGATTAGGCAATTCTATGCATGTACCTGAATTTTGCAATAATCCGTTATGCAGTTAAGTGGAATCTGTATCAATAACCTACACTGTTTTGCCTATTTGCGCAGATTGAACTGAGAAATAAAATTCTATACAACCTTTTCTGTTATTTGAAGGTGCAAGTAACACCAGTGACAAAAAGGATGGTGCAAGCATATTTTGAGTGAATGTATAAAAATATATATCTTTTTGTACGTCGCTTTGGATAAAAGCGTCTGCCAAATAAATGTAGTAATGTAAATAATTTAAATACGTATGGCTTTTGTGTGGATTCATTAGGTTACAAGGTTTATATTTTTCCCTCAGTTTTCAGTGACAAAAATGAAATGGATTTTAAGACATACTGCAATTACAAATACCAGTATTCATGTAGAATGGTCCCTTACAATGTGTTAATCCTTCCCTATGGGCTATATTACATTACATTTATTTATCTGACACTTTTATCCAAAGTGACGTACAAAAGTGCAATCCCCCTCCCCCAGTTCTCATACTTACAAAGTGTAGCCCTTCAATACAGATTTAAATAGTTCCAATTAAAAAAATTTCCATGCATTTCATTTTTTTATAGCCTACATCTCAATGCATTGTGGTGGTCTCTTGAGGACTTGAAGACAGAACATTCTGAATGTAGCTAAATCTAGGGAGACAACACATCAAGTTAACAGTGGCAGTAAAGCTGGTCAGACTGTAGTTGCTGTCATGCAAAGTCACCACCTACGCACTATTTTGAGCCAGAAAAAACCTTGAAGGGTATCATTGCTTCTGCTGTTGACTTATTTGGCCACCTATGTTAACCATCTTGGCCAATTTAGTTCTAATTTTTGTCTTAAGATTTTCAAATCGCATGAATATATTGAGCACTACGATGCTCTAAACAAGGCTGATATACTGTTCTTGTCATATCTCATCATGGCAGGCACCAGACCCCTTCAATATCCCGATTACAGCAATCTGAGTCATCTAATAAATACAGTCAATTTTTGACAGTAGTTGTATATGACCTGCTTGTAAAATATTTGAACAGCAAGGGGGAGGGAAAGAAAAGGAGAGAGACAGAAAGAGACAGAAACAGGCAGGGACAGAGGTGCTGGCTTCCTCAGTGCTATTGCATATCATTAGTCCAATTACAGGGGACTGCGCCTGGGGCTGTCCTGTACAGAAAAGCACAGCTGCACTGCATGGAGCTTTTAACTGCCTCTGTTGTGTGACCATGGGTGCCATGGGTGAGAAACGGGGAAGAAGGACAGATTGTAATGGCCATGATTTTGCACAATGTTTTCTGTGTTTGCTTACATTTAACAAGGCAAGACACACACACCTACACACACATGTGCAGTCTTTTTCCACACTCTCTGTCATACCTCTTGCTGCTGTGGCATTAGTTGTATCATAGCCACAGACCTGGAGTGTCGGGGCTTGCTGTCTGCACAGAGTGAGAATGTTGGTTGTTGTGGTCTTGACAGACAGGCCCTGCTAGCAAAATTGCTCTGCGCACTGAATTGCAAGAATGGGAAGTTCATTTCCAAAAAGTTAAAAAATCACCTGTAAGAGGATCGCTAGGTGGCTGCTGTTGTAACAAAACTGTTCTAGTGCATGGATTGGATGGTCTGGATTCAAATGCGAGTAAAGACTATGGCAGGCAGCCCCACACACTGCATGGTTGGCTCTAGCATCGCTCAGCGAAAGAGGGTTTCACTCTGCCAGGATTACAGCACCTCATTGCTCACTAGCGACCCCCGCTGGTCAGACGGGTGCCCATGGTCTGCCTGTTGAGCTGTACATGAAGTGTCTTCCTTGAACTTGCAAGTGGATTGTTCAAACGTGACGTGTAGACTGCAGTGTGATAAGAAGTGGCTTCTAGTATCACATGCTTTGAAGGAGGACTTGTTTAAGCTCTCTCATACGGAAAGTGGAGGTTTATTGAGGACATTCTAAATTGGAAAGAAAAAAAGGGGGGTGGGGGACCATTACAAGCATTATTATTTCCTAAGAATTGCCTTTTTATCTTAATTTGCCTCATGAATGTATTGCCCTCCTGCAGGGATTGTAAACAGCGTGTGTTTTTGCTCCACTGAATAAAAGTTGTGCTCAATGGAACAGCCAGCTAAAGCCATGCAATTTCAGGCCAGATTACAGGTTGAACAGAAAAGTGCTTTTCAAATGCCCTCTAATTTCTAACATCTTAAATTCAGCTTCATTGCTTAAAATTAAACACTGTTCCTTTTTTTAAAAGGTAGAGACCTTAAAGGGAGGCTATTACCCCGGCAACAGTGGTTACCATGTTGTTGTTTTGCTTCTGTAAAAAGTGGATTGTCAACTGTAGATTTTTTTTCTAATTTCTTTTGTGTACATGTTTGTTCATGCGTGCGTTTGTATTCACATTTCATGTGTTTATCAGGCACTCTTTTCTAGAAGGAATTTCGCAGCTTACATTGTTTACATGAAATGCATATACTGACGTACTGAAATAATTCAAATTATGTACCTTAGTTAAGGGTACAGCAGCAAAGTACCATCTGAGAATCAAGCCCACAGCCTTGGAGTGGCAACCTCACTTTCCCTACCATAATGCTACTCTGCCGCCCATTCTTGTCTGAAGTTTCAGTCAGCAGCCATTAGTAAGCTTCCCTGTTGTCCTCTCTTTATGAAGTGTAATCTGTTTTCCTGGTGACTGTCTCCCTGTAAAGACTGGCACCAGCTTTATTGAAACTCGTTCTTATGGTTCTTCAAGTCAGAACTTTCCCTGTCTTCATTTATTTTGTGTTCATGCTGAAATAGATCTCAGCTGAATGCAGTTGTATTAGAATTATTCAGTGCACGTTATGAAGGTTTTGATGTCATTAGACAATGTTTGTCTGGCCATATTGGCCTATGTGGATAGTGTCCTGTTTCACATTACAGCATGCATGCAAACCAAGTTTCCTCTTTCCTGGAAGAAGTGCCTGAACACAGACGTCAAGTTATGGATAACAAATATAAATTTAGAAAATGTGTTTGAACAAATAAATTGCTCCTGTGATTCTATAGCTTTGCTTGGGAGTTTTGCTGGTAAAATGATTAATTAAAAATTGATGATAAATTATGTTCAGATGACTGATTTTTTTGAGCATGACAATTACATTTTATTTACAGCTTCAGTGGCACATTAATTACATTACTTCTCTGTCACATGCATGTTACCTCATCATATTTGCCCATGACATTGGCCATAATCAGAGTTCACCATGTTAGGAACCAAAGCTTCATTCCCTGGAGTCAAGACATTTTAGCAGTTCACCATGATAATGTAGTAAGGTTTATTCAGATGAATGTTCTGATTGAGAGTTCAACAACCAATCATAATTCGGTACGTCAGTAGAGCCTGAATTATTGAAATAATATAGACACAACAATAGTTTGGAAAAAATTATATCCATTTATTGGTTATGATAATGGATATGTGGGTAGGCTAATTGAAACAAATGATTTGCTTAATAGGAAGAATAATATATAATTCTAATAAGAGGAACTGATCATTCTACAATGGCTAAACATAGAGGGTAGCATTACTACCATTTAACAAAGGTTAAGTCATGTTATGTGTTAGTGACACGCTACTGTTACGTGGTTAATTTGTCTAATCAGTCTCATAAAATAAAGTTTTAGCAATGTAAAACTACAAGGTCAGGGAATTTGCTATTCCCAACCAATATTTGCACAACAAACAAAACTCAACAACAAACAGCAGTAAAATAACCTATTTCATGCTATCCTATAGTTTGATGTCAGTGTTAAATAAAATGTGTTTCAATACTTAACAGTGATAATAAGGGAGGCCAGCCCTTAATTCCGTTAGGTGATGCTTCGTCAGCTGGACCCTGGATCCGTAGCAGGTGCGCAGAGACTTGAAAAACTTCTGTGAAGTTGGGATCGCGATGGGTTCCGGTCAAGACGACTTGGGATGTGCACAATTCCTCCACTTGGGTCCCCGGCCACAAGGGAGATATGTAGGGAGAAAAGTATGGAGATACGTGTTCCTCAGACAGCTGTCAATGGGAAATAAACCAGCTTGGTTTATTTTGCGGACGGTGGCAGACCAACTCAGGCAGGTCTCCAGCGAGGTGCGAGTTCGGAAGCGCGACAAACATCTGGTCAGTTAGGCAGTGCCTTACCTCAGAGCAGTTGTTAGGTTTTTGATTACTTTTATGCTCAAAAGTCACTGGCGCGGCGGAACCCCACGTGTGATCTCTGTAATGTGATGTATTTTGGCCACACAAACATTTGATTGGCTTATGGTATTGGAGTGGTCCATTAAACATGGATATATACGCATTGATCAAGCAGAGAGTTTATTGAAGGGTCACAAGAGGAAGAGGATAGGCACATCCTTACGCCTTGGTTTACCGAAAAATTTCATGATGAACGTGACTCAGCAGAAAGTCAGTCTTGTGGTCAGGGAGCCAGAGGCCCCAAAGTTCCTGTGTATAGTTAAACATCATTACAATAACAAACTTTACAAAATAAAAAAAAGATTTATTGTATGTCATGCTGGCAAGTGGGAAGATCACTGAAACACAGTTTGCCAATTGTAACCTTTGACACACTGGTCTTCTATCCTAGTTTAAATACCCTCAAAGGCCCTGACATGGTGCTCTGTATTTAGGAATGACATCTACTTTGTTCAGCACATGTTCTTATGTCTTGTGCCTTGCCTGAATAAAACACATACACACTTAACTACTCTTATTACAAGACAAATCTGCGAACCCTACAATCAATGTTGATGTTTGTTTTCAGCTCTTATTGGTAGATACTGATGCACCCCCAGTCATAGTTTTATTTGGAATTAAAAAAATTCCCTTGGAATTAGAAAACCCTCATACTTGCCGTGGCCCACATGCATTTGCTTTGCATAGAAGCTGGTCCTGATAAAAAGCAGGGCTCCGTTTTGGCACCTGCTGTAACTGTCTGCTGTTTTTTTTTCCTGCACACAAGTAAAGGAGTAGTAAGCCAACTGTAGCAGGGCGAGGATTAGTAAGGATACTGGGGCCTGAGGTGCTGGTGAATACAGTTGCTCCCGGAGAGTGTGGAGGTCGTGTGAAGGAAGGGGTCAGGCAGAGACACGGAGGTCATTAAAGTAGGCTAAATAGCTGAAGTCAGGCTGCGAGCGCTATGACATAACGGCCGTCTGGCGCAGCCAGCCGTCTGTGCATGCATTTGCAGGTGGGCTCACATCTGTTTTTTTTTTTTAATGATTTGGAAGCGTATAATATTGAATTACAGTGTGTCCTTATGTTACTTGTTGGAGGGTGCGTTCCAGAGCCTCACGCACAGCTGTAAGGCGTCTGCCTGAGTCTTCCCCCCTCCCTTCCTCTGAACTACTCGCTGTTGGAGATGGCAGGACTGAGCATGCTCTGACCATTCCCTGACCACTGGCTTCCCTGGGGCTGCAGACCGAGGCCAGCCTCCGCTCCTTGGAGGAAGTGTTCCATTCACGGTCTTCGCAGCTGCGCTCTGGATGCAAACGCCCTATGGTCTCATTGCACCCATGACCCTCTCATATAAACTAAATGAAACAAAAACCCCTCAACCGTCATCCATGATGTACTCCCGTTCCTTTTCCTTCACATCAAAACCCAAAGCCACAACCAAAAAAAAGATCTACAAAACTGTACCTCACCTTTCCCTGCCCATCATCCAATGAGGAAGACCACTATGTATGAATGTGACATCATAGCAGTGTCATGGGGCAACCCAATGGGTTAACCAGGTTTATGCAAACCTGCACTGTAATATGTCTTCTTTTCCACTTCAGTGCTATCTGCTTCTATACAGCAGATACCGATCTTGCAGCGGAAGTACAGAACGCAGGTGGAGAATTCCACCTATGCCTCAGACGCTAGTAATCACTCCATCTGTGCGCTGGTCCCTCCCTATGGGGGCATGCTCAGAATGTGGCGACATGGGGCGACATAGCTCAGGAGGTAAGACCGATTGTCTGGCAGTCGGAGGGTTGCCAGTTCAAACCCTGTCCTGGGCGTGTCGAAGTGTCCTTGAGCAAGACACCTAATCCCTAACTGCTCTGGCGAATGAGAGGCATCAATTGTAAAGCGCTTTGGATAAAAGCGCTATATAAATGCAGTCCATTTACCATGTAGGGCCGTGTGTGGGCTGCACGTGTCAGGGCTCGTCCAGGCCCCGGGGGGGCTAGACGTAACCCATCAAACCCAGTGTCTGGACCTGGTCTTTACCTAGTTTAACCTCCCAGGCCATTGTTGTTTTCACTTTCACTAAACCGCTTTTTCGTGGCACTGCCGGGGGGCAGGTCTTCCTAAAATATTGTTCCTCTTGAAAGCTGACCATGCTGGTGCAACTGGCATTGGGTTATTGGCTTGGCGTCATCCTGGGAGGGAAGACTGTATCAGTCTTAACCAGCTGGACCGACTCCTGTAGTCATCAAGAGTGTCTGTGGTCACTCATGACTGCACAGCTCAGTGCATGAAAGCAATGCTTCAGAGCACACCTTCCCCTGTGTTCCCCCTTACTGTGTAGCAATGGGACTGCCTACGAGTATAGTCGGTCAATCAAGGGAAAAAGAAAATAATTTGCAATGTTCTTTCTTAAGAAGGAAATGATCATTCGGGCATGATGAGATATTGGTTCAAATGAGTCTGGCTGAATGTGTGCCACAAGGTTGGCCTCGCGTGCCTGAAGCAGCCTGCATGTCATGGTCTCACCATGACAAAGGTGCACCATGCCAAAAGTCTTTAAGTCTTCTTTTCCCTTTCTTTTTGGGAAACCGTACTGGTATGAAAACCAGCCTAGGGATCAAAGGAGAAGCAGGAGGCCCCTTTAATTTGGCAGTAAATTGGTCTTGCTGAAGAATGCGTCTGTTCACGTTCAGGAGCTGTGGAAGAATCTGCTTTTCCCAGGAGGGCGATTCCAGGCACACGCATCGGGCTGTACTCTCAGGCTTGAATTCTGCACCCCCCTTCCATCCCACCCGCACCTGTGGGCAGATGACAGACAGCACATTCCAGAGTGGCTCCACTTGGGTTTTACCGCATCAGACTCGCTAAATTGTGAAAATTCGCCAATTTCTATGTAGCATCGCTTGGCTGATGAGATCCTGGCGCACGGAATGGGCTGTACAGAGGTGTTACGGATCACTGGTTTCCTTTGCTCCTCCTACTCCTTCCTCTCTCTGAGGTGATTGATCCTAAGCCAAATCTGCAAAGGTCTTCTGACAGAAGGCAATAATATGAACATCGAGGGGAAGAGAGGGTTGCGTGTCAGGCTCGGTTCCTTCGGATGTGAAAAAATCCTTCAGATTACTGCAGATGATTCCTGTGTGTTTTGAAACATATGGAGCCAGATCAGAAAATGGAAAACATGAAAAACGTTTTTTTTGCTTGTAGGGTTTCTAGCTGAAAGCGCTCCAGAGCTCCGACAGTAGTGGCAATGTTTTTGAAGAGGTGAAGAGTTTTCTCTGGAAGTCCATGTATAATGTTCTGATCTTTCCACTCTGTGTGTATCATAAGTGCGTAACAGAAACTCTTTCCTTGGGCTGATCTGCAAACGGCTCTTGAATTTTAAGCTGTTTGTTTCTTGGTTTCACACTGGCATGAGATGCGACCAAAATCAGCCACGTAATCCTATAGCAGAATGAAATGGCTAAGGAAGTAATGGAAAAAACACCATTGACTTGAATTGAACCATCCATGTTTCACCTGAGATTGAATGAGCATGTCCTGTAATCTTTTATCACGCACTAACGTTTCACACGTGCATTCCTTTGACACACAAACGCACACACACAAGTAACTGGAATGAGTGGCTGCAATACAAGAAGTAGGTTATATGACTGGTTCCATCAGTCATGGCCAATACATCAATAGAAATCAAATATGATAGATTGGGTGCTCAGCATGGCATGTTTTTTAGTTTCAAGATTTAAAATATTGCTATTTAATGATTTACACACATCTTCTAAAACATGTCTCTCAAGTTGTTATTGATATAATAATTTAAAAAGCAAATTACTCAGTTCAGTCATGGGCATTGTGCTAACTACAGTCAGTGAATCAAGTTTGTTCCCTAGAGCAATAAAACCAAAATTTAATGGATTGTAAATCCCTCAAGCAATGAGTTGTATTGAGAAAGCTACAGCATGTTTTCAGAAGGGTAAATTACACTTTGTTAAGAGTCCTTAATTGAGTTGGTTTTCTTGGGGGTTATGGTTAGTGTTGGATGATGCTCTGTAGTTTCAGGTGGGTCTTGAACCTGCCAGTCAGTGCAAAGCTGCTGATCTGGAACAGAGGCGCTCAGAGATAGGCACTCAGAGAGTCCCTAACCATTAATCTGGGCGATCTAAGCTTTAACTCTACAAATGTTTCTTAAAACCTTCTAGTTTAAATAAAACCTTTTAAGGTTTCCTTATTGAATTGTCAGTTTTTCACCAACTCTGTTAAAGTAAGGGGATGATCTGTGAGATCTGCTGAGTGAGGTAGGAGATTTGAGCGCATGGAGTACAGCTTACCTTCGAGAGCCTTCTACAGTCTGGCTGGTCTACTACCCCTCCACTGTGCTGCAGTTGTACTGGAGAAGAGTACACCTGCCAAATGGTTGCATTTAAACACTGATGGCATAATGAGTTCTCCCTGTCCTTCTGTACTAATTACTTGTATGTGAACAGAATCTCTAAGTGTGTGAGGAGTGTTGTTCTGAAGAACGTTTTTTACTTTTTCTGCCCTCACGTTTAATGAATAAATTTGATGTTATGATGTCATGTGACTCTTTTTAAAATTTTCTGAATGTTCAAGCCTAATTACACTCACTATTTTGTATATTTAAAAAATGCATATTGCAGTTAGATGTGTGGCACAATGTGTAGGTTGGCTGACTCTTGAGCTAGATGTGAGTCCATAATAATGTGTTGCAGTAGTTCTGGAGTCCATAGTAATGTGTTGCAGTAGTGCTAGAGTCCACTGCAATGCACTGCCATAATTCTGGAGTATATAGCAGTGTGTTGCAGTGGTTCTAGTGTTCGAAGCATTGTGGCACTGTGGTTATAGAGTCCACAGCAGTGTGTTGCAGTGGTTCTAGTGTTCGAAGCATTGTGGCACTGTGGTTATAGAGTCCACAGCAGTGTGATACAGTAGTTATGGAGTTCACAGTGGTGTGGTACAGTGGTTATAGAGTCAACAGCAGTGTGGTACAGTGGATATAGAGTGCACAATGGTGTATAACAGTGGTTATAGAGTGTACAGCAGTGTGATACAGTGGGTAGAGAGTGCACAACAGTATGTAACAGTGGTTATAGAGTCAACAACACTGGTACAGTGGTTATAGAGTTCACAGTGGTGTGGAACAGTGGTTATAGAGTGCACAGCAGTGTGGTATAGTGGTTATAGAGTGCACAACGGTGAATAACAGTGGTTTTAGAGTCAACAGCAGTGTGGTTCAGTGGTTATAGTGTGCACAACGATGTGGTACAGTGGTTATAGAGTGTACAGCAGTGTGGTACAGTGGGTAGAGTGCACAACAGTATGTAACAGTGGTTATAGAGTCAACAACACTGTGGTACAGTGGGTAGAGAGTGCACAACAGTATGTAACAGTGGTTATAGAGTCAACAACACTGTGGTACAGTGGTTATAGAGTGTACAGTGGTGTGGTACAGTGGTTATAGAGTGCACAGCAGACTGGAACAGTGGTTATAGAGTGCACAGTGGTGTGGAACTGGCAGTAGAACTGGTAATACTTTAAAAGCATTGATCAGACCCACCTTTTTGTCTTTATTCATCTAAAATGACAAGTCAAGCAGGTCATGTGTTTCTGTTGATGTGTCCTTCAGAAAAGCAACAAAAATGGCAATGAATGACAAACGTGATATTTTTGTCAGATAACTTATTTAAATGTATTAATGTAGATGTATGTGGAGAATATGTATAGACTCTCCCACGAGGGGAATGGTTACTTACCACTGCCCACCAGTCTACAAAGCACACACTCAAACGATATATTTAACTAATACTTATCTTTTTCCCCTAAGCACATGTTTAGAAGCTTTTTTCTCTAATTTAGTAAAGATATGCATGAAATGGTGAATGTAACAAGCTGCAACCAATATGCATTGTTAAGTGTTGGAAACCTTATCCATCATTCTTGCTAGCATTATCTGTTAACATTAGCTGAACTCTGACACGTAAACAAACATGGTGGTGCCCATGAAACGGTGGCTGGCTAACGTAGCCAGCTAACTAGCCAAGAAATTGCTGCTGCTTTACTGCTAAACACACACAATATCAACTGCTACAATACTTTATCAGTTGAGCACATTTTTTCTATTAAGGTGGTACGACAATAGAGGGATGAAATGATAGCCAGCTAAAGTGAAGAAAATAAACTGAACACTCTGAAAGTTGAAAATGTCTGAAAGTAAAAAAAAAAAACAATTTGGATTCATTCTGATACTATGGTGGGAAAAATAAAATTTCAGTGGGCCACAGTTTAGTTAATTTATGGGAAACATGGCATATAACCCATCACAATGCATTTTGTTGTACAGAATTGCCCATCCTAACAATGGGGGGGGGGGGGGTTGCTTTTCCAGTTTTGGTTAACAAGGAGGATGGCACTCCCCCATGTTCAATGAATGTTCGATCCCTACGTGTAACTAATCTTGGCTTCACAGTCAACGTAACCTCAACTAGTGTTGGTTGCATCGGCCGTGTGTCGTTACTTGCATGCCAAAACCAGAAATTGACCCTGTGAAAATCAAGCAGGTCATGCAAAAATGGGCAGTGACTGTTGGCTTGCTTCCGCTACTTTTAGCATGCTAACAAAGTACAACTGATACTGATCAAGGTACAGCTTAGACTGAGGGATGTTGTGCTAAGACTGACACCATACAGCTGATACTGACAAAGGTATAGGTTAGGCTGATAGAACTATAGCTTACGACATAGCTTAGGAGGTAAGAGCGGTTGTCTGGCAGTCGGAGGGTTGCCAGTTCGATCCCCCGTCCTGGGCGTGTCGAACTGTCCCTGAGCAAGACACCTAACCCCTAATTGCTCCCAATGAGCTGATTGGTACCTTGCACGGCAGCCTTTCACCGTTGGTGTATGAGTGTGTGTGTGAATGGGTGAATGAGAGGCATAAATTGTAAAACACTTTGGATAAAAGCGCTATATAAATGCAGTCCATTTACCATTTACCATCTAAGGCTGTTGGATGTTGATCTAAGGCTGATTGATATTAGTCTAAGGCTGATGGATGTTGAGCTTAGGCTGACGGATGTTGATCTAAGGCTGATGAATGTTGATCTAAGGCCGATGGATATCGATCTAAGATCGATGGATATTTGTCTAAGGCTGATGGATATTGGTTTAAGGCTGATTGATATTAGTCGAAGGCTAATGGATGTTGAGCTAAGGTTGATGGGTATTAATTTAAGGCAGTTGGATTTTGATCTAAGGCTGATTGATATTAGTCTAAGGCTGATGGATGTTGAGCTAAGGCTGATGGATGTTGATCTAAGGCTGAAGAATGTTGATCTAAGGCTGATGGATATTGATCTAAGGTTGATGGATGTTGAGCTAAGGCTGATGGATGTTCATCTTAGGCTAATGGATGTTCATCTAAGGCTGATGGATATTGATCTAAGGCTGATGACGTGCTGCATAGACTGACAAAGTATCACTGAGGCTGATGGATGTTGCGCTAAGGCTGACCAGCTGAGACTAAGATGTCATCTAAGGGCCACTGTACCCAGGAATCAAATGAAACAAATTCCAGAACACAGTTAAGAATCATTTAAAAATTCTATAAGTGACCCATTGGTGTGCGCCTTGTGGAAGTGTACATACTAGACATCCCTGTTTCCCTGACAGGGGGGCAGAGGCATAGAGCAGTCTCTCCCTCCCGATTTCCATCTGGTAAAGGAACGGAATTCGGTGCCAAGCGGCTACAGGTTTACAGGTTCGGTTCCCGTCTGGGACGCATCGCTTCGGCCTTTACGAATGGAAAATATGCAGAAAATGCCAGCTATGTAAGTCACTCAGTACCCTGGGGCTTCTGTTAAGGAAGTGCATATTTGAATAAATGAACCAGTGCAGGGGATGAGGGGGTAGTGACAGTCACTGGCTGGGCTGTAGGGATCACTGAGGAGTATAAAGGTGTGAGAACAGAAACGTTTTGCTTTTTATATAAGCTTAATTTCTGTATCTGCCCAGTCTGTTTCCTTTCACAGGCTGACTCACATTAAGCAATAGCTCTGTAATATGTTTGTGGAAAAAAATTTGGTGTTTGGTGAGGTCATCATTCTGTCCATCACTCGTCTGGCGCTGGCTCTGGCTCGCCCTTTCAGTGGTCGAAAGTTTTGTGGAGGCGGTGCCTGTTGCGGTTATGCCACTGTTGACCCCAGAGTGTGGTTTGTCATGTCAGGCGCAGGAGCACATCCTATTAAAATGTTTTCCTGTGCAGGCTGCTACACAGGCACCTCCGATCGTGAAATACTTTATTCCTCCCCTCCCCGCCCGCCCCTAAAAATACTCTCAAAACTCAGAAGCGTTTTAATGGGCGAATCTAGTCCCACATTCCACAAGTCCTTCAGGAAGTCCTAATCAAGGCACAGGATGGTGAAGCCTGCCATTGAAAGCTTCTTTTTTGTTTTTTTCCTTTATTTATTTTTTGTTTTGTTCTCCTGAGCTCTTAAAGGGATGTGTGAAATGCTTTGTGTGTGTGCGTCAGTGTATGCATGTGCATGTGCGTGTGTGTGCGTGTACATGTGTGTTTGTATATATATGTGTTTGTGTAGATGGTAGAATGAGCTGCTTCTTGGCCCTCTGTGAAGTTGAAAGGAAGTGATGCCATTGGTTCTGTATAGTTGGGTTTGGATTGTTTGTCAGGAGACCAGAGCTTTAGAACACATTGCCTGGGCATCTTGTTTCTTGGCAAATTTAATGTTTTTAAAGTATTAAAGCACAGATTGAAAGTGTAAAGTGGAGGAGCAGTGTTACATAGAAGACGTTCTTTGTAAGTTTGGAGTAAGTGGCAGAAATGCATTATTACTGTGGAGGACATTGCAGAAGTTCATTGTTAGTGTGGTGTATGTAGCAGAAGTTCGTTGTTAGTGTGGTGTATGCAGCAGAAGGTCATTGTTAGTGTGGTGTATGCAGCAGACTTTAATGGTAAGTGTAGAGTATGTAGCAGAAGCTCATTGTTAGTGGAGTATATAATGGTGCATAAAATCTATCATGTTCTCCTCACCAACAATTCATTCTAATTTGTACTTCACACTAGCTGCCCACTTTGTTCCCCTCTCCCTTTTAGGAAAAGGCTCCATGAATGTACGTCACAATGATGATGACAGACCAGAGTCTGGACCTGCAGCCAGCCTTGCTGAGCGACGAACTTCCCATGATGCACCACATGATGAACCGTGACACATCGCAGCAAGTAAGTCAAAGTTTTTATGAGAGGCCATCCACAGTCTGTCTGTTTTCTTTGCAGAAGGCCGCATTTAGTGTTTGGAAATTGAGCGACAGCATCCACGTTACAGTGCAGGCTGTACTGGAGATGACATTGTTTGATCTTGTGACATTCCCAGAATACAATGAAAGCAGGAACTACTGGCGCACGGGTTCAAGGAAGTGTTGTTTCAAGCTTGTCAAGATACCTAGATAGGGAATTTCCGCAGACTCTGCATATCTCGGTGATAAACTTTGATGGTGTGGTTGGTGCTCTGACGTTAACGTTAGCCATTACCCCCAATGCGGGTTTGTGGAAAAGTTTGCGTCTGGTAATATTTTTCCGGTACGCGTTTCGACTACGCCTGGCCAAAATCGTCACCACATTTGGAGCACCGCCCCTCTGCACTCTGATTGGTTGGGAAAATACAACTATCCCGGGAAGGTTGCCTCCTTTGTTTATGCCTAGAACGTCAAGGCATCGGCCAGGCTCTGTTGAACGAAGTGAAAAAAGAGACTGGCTCGCGAGGCTACTCGAGATGTAACTCGCCTGGAATCCCAGGTTTAAATCAATACTGATTAGAGACTGCTGGTCTCAAAGGCATGAGTTCAGTATCCCTGGTTTAGCACCTGGACTAGCCATCAGTGGGGAATGTCACTGCATCGAGAACATTAGCTTTAACTCCGCTGTGACTATTCAAGCTGGAACAGAGTGGTCTGTGCTCTCAGAACATGTATTCTATGACCTTCATTTTGTCGTTTACTTGGTTTAATCCTGGGTATTCCTGCATAGCAGTTTTAATACTTCTTAGCATTGTGTCCTACATCTCCTATTCTGTATTCACTGCTGCTCTAGTAAACATTTGAATGCCCTTTCTGTACTTTGCTCTGTAAATGGCTCTGAATAAGAATATCTGCTACATGGAGGTAATATAATGTCACAGTAAAGGAGTGCCACTAGACCTGTGAGACTCTGGGAAAACCAGTGGCTTCAAATGGTCTCACTGTGGCTTTATTTTATGGGCTTGTGATTTCACTCGTTTGAAATGGGGATAGTTGGCGTTGACTCAGCAGTGTGACTGTTATTTATGGAAGCCGACTTGTGGCTGGAACATTGTGGGTTCAAATCCCAGTCTGCTACTGGCTGGTAAGCGAGATCAGTAACCTTGGTTGCTTTTGACATGTGTAATAAAAATAAGGTATGATGAAAATGTATCCTAAGTCACACTGGAAAAGGGTAGATTCCATTAATATAATTTATGTAGTGATGGTAGTATGCTGTTGTTGTAATATAATGGTCTGCTGTGGTCTTGATGTAATAGTGGCATGCTGTGGCCATGATGAAATAATGGTGTACTGTGTTTATAACGCAGTATGGCTTGCTGTGATCAAGATGTAATAATGATGTGCTGTGCTGGTGATGTAATGGATATTTCCTCGTTACAGGTCATACTGGTTCAGGTGAACCCTGGAGAAACTTTCACAATAAGAGCTGAAGATGGGTCCCTGCAATGCATCCAAGGTACGTCAGCAGAAGTGATCCGGTTTTACTGTTGCTCCTGTGTGGTTCTCCACAGTCTTCAATGGTGACATCACCGCTCTTCTCCTGGATGCGGTAGCCATTGGCCATTCTGGAGCACATTTGTCTTTCCTAACCGCATCCCTCTTCCAACAAGTGTTTCCCAAAACCTCCCCAAAAATAAAGCCGGGCTGCCTGAAAAATTGTGGAAATTTAAATGGATTTATTGCCTTGTGGTGAAGGGGAGCTGGGGTTAATGTATGCCAAGTTTACTGTGAAATTTAAGACGCCATTCTGTCTTTAATACTTGATTTGTGTTTTTAGAAGTGGCTCCTTTGTAATTCAGTGTTTCCAAAAATAACTTTATGTGACTGTGCAATCCTGCAAATATTTGTTTTTAAAGAACAGAGAGGCAAGACGTGATGTTTCGTTGAAAGTAATCTCACGTGAGAGATATTTCTGGATTCTTTCAGCCACGCGGAACGCTTGATATCTCCCGCTGTTGTCCTGCTCTTTCAGAACAGTGGCTGAGCGTACGTCGGTGTCACGGGTGCATGGAAATGCAAGAGGCAGCTTTAATTTTGTCTACTGAAAAAAGAAACAAAAAGTACAGCCATACAGAGCATAATTCATACTGCTCTGGTAAGAAATGTGTAAATTAATTTTCTGGGTCTTTGGTCACAGTAATGGAAAATCTATTTTGTGCTTGTTTTGCTTGCTTGCTGGCCATCCAAAGATCTGTGCTGACGCAGCAGAGTATGGGGGGGGGGGGGGGTGTGATAAGAACCACGGTGCTGATGGGCACCAATTACCAGTTACAGACAGCATTCAGTCCTTGAAGAAGTCCTGCACTGCAAATGATTCTTCTGGATTATTCTACACACACACAGAGACTTTACATAGGGAAGTTGTAAAGTGGAGGTTTCATTAGGCACAAACATTCACCACACACGACACGTGCAACGGTGTGCTTGTCTACAGAGCATGTCATCAGGTGATCCGAGACCAATGCGCAGAGATTTTTGCCGGTAGCTTCCTGCTTTCTCACACTGGTTCCAAACCTCCAGCCGCATAATTGGGTCAGGGCTCAGGTTTTCTCTGAAGGCAGAAATTCCAGGCATTCCATAGAGCACGTCTAATGGTGAGCTATGTTTGCAGGGAAAGGAGGAGAGACTGCAGAAGTGTTCACAGCAGGTCTTGAGTTCTGAGAACTGAGGCCGAGTGTGCAAGGTGCACGAGCCTCTGAATTCTTAGGAAACCTGTGGCAAGATTTAGAATGCATTTGCTGTACCGCTGTATTATAGCGTAGATATATTATACACGTAGGTAGGTAGTGTTTTGTTGTGTTTGTGTGTGTGTGCCCGTGTGTGTGTCAAACGAATGTACGTGTGAAATGTTGGTGTGATGAAAGGTTAAGGGACCCATGTCGTGTTTGCCGGTCTGGAACATTAGTTCTAGCATCCTGAAAGAGACCTGAGAGCCTGAGAGCTATACCCATCAGCTGAGTGGTCAGCAAGTCAAACCTCTGCATATGTTTATGTAATCCGCCCATCATTTATTTGGCTTTCATCACTCCTCATTCCAACGACAACGTAATTACATTGTCTGCTGTTCCTCTTGTGCTTTCATTTCCCTGAATGTGATTTACTGAACACGTCCTGTTCCGTCGCTTTCTGCTGAAGCCGCGTGCTTCTGGGAAACTCCTGCAATGTGCCACTACTAGGAACCTGAAATACAGCTTCAGGGCCCTCTAGCCATCAGTCAGAGGGAAAGTCATGGAGGATGTCAGAAAACAGGAAAACATGGTTTTATTTTCGCCTGGCAAACACCGATTTTAAAAAATAAGAGTATGTGACAGAGTGAGTGTCTGCATTTTGCCACGTGCGCACAAAAGCTGCGTTGTTGCCATTTGGCCTACTGACACAGTATTAATGACGCAAATGGCCACAGCCGTAAAGGCACGTTACGCAACGCGTGGCTCATTGTGTCAGCCGAGGGATTTACGGCTTGTTTAAATCTGCTGCCGTTAATGAGCCGAGCAGCCGGAGCAACCCGTCTGCCAGACGGCACGCATGGCGCTCTGTGTGTGTGTGTGTGTTATTCTCGGGGCCGCGTGCCTCCCGGTGTGCTTTTCAGGAACACCGGTGACTCAAGCATGGCGTGTTACGATTCGCGCCTGCGTCTGGCGAGAGGGCCACCGCATCACTGCCGAGAGAGCCAACCAGCTGGGCTGGGGTGGCGCTGTATGGAGGAGATTAGAGTCCTGGGCAGGAGGATAATGGGTCCACAGTTTTGAAATATTGTTGCATATTAATTGCTGAGTGATGAATGATCACTGTTCTGCTTATTAGTTTGCAATGTTATTTTTTGCATTTTATTTGCCTTGTACTTCACAGGCCTGCTATTTTACCCATGTTATTCATGCTCAGGGCACTCTGAATGGGCCTTTTATGATGGATATTTCCAGGCTTAACAGGCCTGGTTCTGTTTAATATGCAAACTGTTTGTGGGATGTATGAGGACAGAGAGCACAGAGTCCTCTTTGCAGAAATAGTAGTAGTAACAGTGGTCACAGCAGAGAGCAGTAAGTGACTGAGGCCAAAGAGAAATAGTTTAGCTCATCTCCTTATTTTATTATAGGGGCGTTACCATTTTCAAGTGAAACCAAATTGTAAACTTCTTTATACCTTGGTATAACAGAACTTGCCAGAAGTTTGGGAAGTTTTATTTGAGCCGAGGTCTGGAATTTCTATCTTTAATCCAAAATGCCTTCTTGGTATGATAACCAATTTCTGAAAATAAAATTTTAATTGGAGTTTCTCTTCAACTGCTGCATTTTAACTGGAAATTTTTCCACTATGTTGTACCCTGCACAACTGACTTAAAACTTGATGCCAAAGTCAGGATCTGGTAAGGGTAATCATTACTGCTTGTGTTGGCATAGAAATGCCATATATGTTCTCTGATACAGGGAGAAGTTGCTAAAGGAATATTGCCTATAATTAGGAGAGAAAAGCTTAATGATGACTAGAAATTTACTAAAAGAAAAACAGTAAGCCCAGATTGGGCTTGTGCCCTTTAAATAAGTGTCATTACCTAAAAATGGTAAAATCCATGTATAATGCAGTGCCTCTTAAGCATTGTTTGCACAGTTAAATTGAATTTGTTACTTAGAAGTTGTATACGTTTCATTTTTTCCCCCTGAATGTGATGATTAGTCACTGTACCTGCTTGTTTGCCTTGGTTTCAACAGTGCTTTATGCCCATAAAGTAAAAAAAGACACAGTAATATCTTTATGGGTCAGGCCCTGGGTGTTTTTTTACAGAGGAAGTTTTACAAACCCTGGGTTAAATAACCTGTGTAAAAATTATAGTAATAAAAATAAATAAATAAATAAATAAAGTGTTATAAGGGTACTGAAAACAAACCGATTTCTCAGTGTGCCTGCTGAAGTCTATGTCTTGAGACATTCAAATGAAGGCAATTATCACTTTTAAATCATGAGTGTTGACTGAAAAATGTGACTGGGACACACCCCCACTGTTTCAGCTGGTGTCGGAGAAAGGTCATTTCACATGAGTTATTACATATAAGGAGTGCTGGGTTAGAAGGGATAACAGTGAGAGTAGCAGTGTGGGAGAACAGCCCTCAGTTGGGAGGAGCCAGAACAAAGCCTCAGCTCTGTGCAAGGGGAGAGAAAGGAAGCAAGAGCATCCAGTAGCCACAGCATCCATCATCTATTGGCCGTGTGGAGACATGTATGAGCGGAGTGTTTATCTGCAGCAACATCCCCACCAATTGGAGAATTTGGTGAATGAGAGCTGCTAACTTTCCCTCTGAACACGCTGCCAGTTAAAACAGGACTGGTTTGTTGAGGAAAATAATGCCTTTCCACGGTTGATTTTTGAATTCTCTCTTTTCCACTGTGTCACATTAGTGCAAATCTCAGCAAAAAAAAATTATTTGGTATCACATTTGTTCAATTCTGGCCCATTTACTGCCCTACAGATACATGACTTAGTTTCCGAGATGAACGGGTCTTTGCATAGGAAATTCGCTACTCAGAATAGTGTAGTTTCTAACAAGCAGTGACAAACTTATTATAGCGTGTAGCTTTGCACTGCCGCCATTGTTTTGCCTGAGTGTGTTGGCTTGTGCCCAAGATGGGGTGGGCTAGACTGTGTGGCTTGTTACATGCACCCCTTTGGTTTTAGGATGGTTGAGCACATTTGAAGTATGCTCTGTCCAAGGAGTATCATTAATAAGCAAATACAATGGGTTATCAACGATGACATCAATCCCTTTTCCTTACCGTGTTCAGCATATACAATGTCCCTTGACTTAAAGTCAACCATTTGTCCACCATTCCCACGAAAATGCTTATGAAGATTTTGTGTTGTAGTAATGAAGGTGTTACACATAGTTTAAGGGTCTGTGAATACATATGCCACATAAAATGCAAGCAGAAGTTCCACTGTTTTCTGCTTCTTGAGGAATTGCCACTGTGGTGCATGGCATCTGTTTCTGATGGTCCACAGAACCCAGGATGCCAGGGAGCAGCCGCCATTTCTTTTCAAAAGTGCGGCTTGTGCATTTAAAGCTTTTTAAATATTCCTCTGGAAATGCGTGCGGGTGGTGGCATGCTGCTGGATGGGCCGGTGGGAAACGTGGAATCTATCCTGGCTCTGCTGGACGAGGCACGGGGTCAGGGAGTTCGTCTGGACCGAGTCGGCACTCAGCAGCCCGTTCCAGATATCATTCAGCTGTGGAAGAAAGTATGCCTTTGATCCACCGCAGCCAGTGCAACATGCTCCTCCTATCAGCTGCAGTGGGTGGAGTCAGCCAGCGTCTCCCCAGTAACAGCAGAGCTCCCGGCTCTCATCCATCTGTGACTTTTGGCAAAGCAGAAAATTCATTTCAATTAATTAAAATCAGTTTGTATTCAATTAACATATTAATTTAAATGGAAAAAACAGACTTGTTCCTCCCATTTTAGACAGTGCAACAGGATCCATCTCTGTGGCCTTAATACATCCCTCCCACCCCCTTCCACCCCATCCATCTACCCCTGAACTGAATGACACACAGTCAGTGGACGGTTGCAGTATGTTTGTCTGGTTGCTTGTTTAGACATGGTGGCTCCAGTGAGTGTTCCCATCTGAGAGGTCAGCGTGTGTTTACAGACACTCACCTGTTGTCAGATGGGGACACTCATTGCTCTTAGAGTGAAGGCGAGTGTCCCCATCTGAGAGGTGAGTGTGTGTTTACACAAGTAAAGGGCTATACAGGACTGTATCAGCAGTGTCTGGGTCACCTGGCCCCGGATGCAGACTGTGAAGCTCCGCGGTCAGGATTGGGGTTCGTTTTTCTTGCAGTGTTGTTTAAAAGCCACATATATCGAAATGCATGGTATATTGTGTGCAGCAAATTAGTGTTTTGTTTCCTGTTTAATGCTTACTTTTCCATATCCTCCAAATATCACGGTTGGATCATCTTTGGGAAGAAAAAAGGGGTGGGCTCATGCTTGAAAGTAGACGTTTGTGGGTTAAGGCTCTTAGAGATGTGCGGTGCTGTTTCCTCATGTATAATAATCCAGGGTTCATTTCCTAACACCATATTTTTGTTAATTGGGTGGGGGGGGCATTTGAATAAATGAAACATTTATTATTTATAAATTGGCCCGTGATTTTAATTTTTTTAATTTTATCCGCATCTTTGCCTGTCAACAATATTGCAAGACATGTAAACTGGAATCCTTAGCTATTGCTAGCCACACCAACTATGAAGCAGTGGGCCTCCACATAAGCTGTCATTTTCAGGAAAGGCCTGGACTGCTCACCATGGTGCCCTGTTCACATCTAAAAATGTACAATTTTAAAGGGGGAAAGAAACACTCACTTCAATTTGTTCAGGATGCTGTTTAATAAAAGTCATTATGCTCTGTTATAAATCATATTTAGGCTGCCACAATGTTGATTTAAATTCTGACAAATGGCACTCTGGAATTAAGTGGGACTTAACTTGAGCATTGCCTGTGACCTTGACAACGGCAACAATGAAAAACAATGAAAACTCTGGTGCTTTTGAGTCACTGCTGCTGAAAAGCAGACCTCAGAGCAAGCATTCTAGAAATTCATAAAGCAACAACTCTTAATGTTGTAGCGTTAAGATAAATGATGAAACCAAAACCATTAATTTGCCTGTATTTATTATGAATTCTTCCTCGCCCCTCCTGCGTGCTTTATAGTGCTTCAGCATTCCTTGTCTTTCCGAGTACTCAGGTACTTTTGCCCCTTCCTTATACCCACACACAGGCACACATGGGATGGAGTTATGAGATCAGTGCACTCCCCACCCCACCAAAAAAAAAAAAAAAAAAAACTTTCCAATGCAACATCAGTGCCGAATAGCTAATTTAATTAATTAATTTTACCATTTTAGGTTTGGAAAGAGAAATATCCTTAAATGACCTGGGCAATGAGTAGGACTTCTCTACCTCTGTCCCTCTGTCCCTCTGTCCCATTATCTTTATCTTTCTTTCCCTTCCACTCTTCTCTTCTTCTCTGGTTCTCCTCTTTCTCCCTCTTCAGCTCTCTCCATTTCTCCCTCTTTATTTTTCTCCTTCTCAAGCCCTCCCCCCCCCTTCCACTCTTCTCTTCTTCTCTGGTTCTCCTCTTTCTCCCTCTTCAGCTCTCTCCATTTCTCCCTCTTTATTTTTCTCCTTCTCAAGCCCCCCCCCCCCCCCCATTTGCTCCAGGCAGCACAAGTGTGACCTGGAAGTAGCAGTTTCCTGCTGACGTGGCAGTTTGTGTATGGGAGCTGCTATACACTGCCCCCTCCCACCGCATCCCTCCCTGTGCTGCACTCAGATAGTCACGCAAGCATTTACTCACCCAGCCCTGGGACTTTCAGCACGAAGATGCACTTGTTCTTGTAGAACGATATTTTCACTGCCTGTACTCCGATACTCACTCTTACGTGCCCCCCTCCCCTTCACAGACAATGAGGGAGTTCTCTGGCTACGCAGGTTTTTGCAGTCTGCCAGCTCTCTCTACTCTTAGAGTAGCGTGCTCCCAGGTACAGTACTGATACTTGGAGTAGCCATGTTTGTTTGCTGACAGTTCCTGTCTTTCTGAGGTGCTTTTGTCCTGTGTAATACTCCTGTTATGAGAGATATTCTCGAGGGGACCGCAGGCTGTTCGTCTCTTTGTGAAGAGCTGAACTCCCCTGGTCCAAATTCAAAAGAAAACCGGATAATTTTCCTCTCACAGAAGTGAAATAGTTTTATGTTTTTGCAAAATGAATGTTTGTAATTGAGTTGTAAGATCTTTTAATTTATTATGTAGATCTTGGAAACCTTGCACACTGAATACCTTTTGGGTGAACCATCCATCCTGGACCCAGAAGCTTATTGTGTCAAATGCCTTATTTATGGCTCCCAATACTTTTCTGCTTAGTTCTTCGCATTAAGGGGGTGGTTTTTGGACAATGGCCCAATGAGAGGTTTGTTTTGCATCTCTGGAAATTGGGGAATCGGCACTAATTGTACAAGCCTCCTGCCCTAGGCCCATCTCACTTGCCAGCACCATGCCTTTCTCAAGTAATGTTTGAATCAATTTCAAGACAAATAAAGTGACACTATTTTCCATGTTCGCAGGCGTTAGTGCCAGGGAACTGGCTGGTTCTGTTCCAGTGGTGGAATTATTTGATTAGAGTAAGAATTGGGCTGACGGGCATTGAGCTCCACAAACCTGGAGTGGCACTGTGTGTGAAGAGCAGATGTCTGGAACTTGCCCAGCTGCGTATGAAATCGCATTTATAGGGAAATTTCGCAAGATTTCCACCATCCTGTGGTGTTATTCATGCACGAGGGCCTGTTGTTTTTGGCTCCCAGAGATTTGGACTTTAGGGGGAAACCGATAATGCACAGCAGATGAAAAACTTCCAGGACACCAGGGAAGCCCAAAGGCAATGGCAGAACTGAAGTGTAGAGGAAGAGGGAGGGAATGAATGAGTGAGAGGGAATGAATGAGTTGCAGATTAAAAAAATGTATATGACTTTGGTGTAATGTGAGTGTTCATTTGTGTAAAGCTTTGGTAATATTTTAAACATGCCCTGCCAAAAATGTTTTTGGCAACATGCCTGGTCACCTGCATTCAATGTAGTACACCTTACAGGCTCCATTTAACATCTGCTCTCTCCTCCCATCTCTCACCCTTCAGCCAGCAGGCTCTTGGCCAGTAGAAAACCGGCCCAGCCAATGGCTTGGAGTTCCCCTTCGTATGAAGCTCCTGTCGAGGGTAATGTTGTCAGGAGTTTTGGTCTAACTGTGGGCCAAAACGACTCGCGTGAAAACACTTCAAACTTTAAAACAAAATTTGACGAATGCACATTGGTTAGGATTTAAATGCTGCTCTTGTGTGACTAATGAATCAGAGGTAAGGACTTCCACAGCCCTGACCCAAGGTTATATTTTTCAGAGCTGCCGTTTGGATTGCTGAACTATTTTAAAAAAGAAGGGAGGTGGCAACATCTGTTTAATGGAATGGTGAAGTCTGAAGATTTGATCTTTTGCAGAACTTTTCCATTAGTCTCGTCATTACTGTCTGAAGAATTTTGTGTGAATTGTATAATGTGGCCAGTTGACAATGAACAGCCTCCGCTCAGATGTTAATATTTGCTTCGTTATAGCTATTCGAGCCTATGGTATATTTTAAATGGCTTTGATTCAGGGTTTCAGCTGAAATTTTTAACGAAAATAGTGCTTTTAATGTCCTTTCTACCATATGGTAGTAAATCACTTGTGCACCTTTTTTTGAAGAATTTTAAAAGGTGCTAAAAGAGGTCTTTGCTACCGCATGTTAAATGGAACTTGGCACATTTTAAAGTTAATTGTTTCAAAACTACTTTCTTGAGAGAAGTCCTTGAATTTCCAACTTCTGATTTATATTTGGCCTAATTTACCTCCAAGATCCTCAGAATTCAGTCTCCACACATTCCTGTCCACTGGTTTTCATCCAAGCTGCTTGGAGGGTTATAGCTAGTGTTGTGTCATTCGCGAATGATTCGTTCAAAAGAACGAATCTTTTGGGTGAACGAACTGAACTGAATCACTTCCTGAAGCGATTCGTTCGCGAACGTGAACTGGTCATTCACTGGAAATGATTAGTTGGCGAACGTGAACTGGTCGTTCACTGACTGACTATCGTTTGCAGACTATAAGTTCAGCGATTTGTTCACTGAACGTAGCCTACTAGGGATGTGATGGTACACTGAACTGACATACGCCTGAATTGTTCGCAAACGACACAACACTAGCCCGAATCGTTCGCGAACGACACAACACTAGTTCATTCCTTTTGCTGTAGCGAATGCAAGGAGTGAGGAGTCTCTGGGGAGGAGAGTGATTACGGTATGGAATAATGGATAATAAATGGATAATAATAGAACATCACTGTCAAGTGTGCTGTTTATTTTCAATTAAATAACAATACTTTTTTTTAAACATGTCTCAAAGTAGGCTAGCAAGACTACTATTTTATCGACTACATTTTATGAGAAAACGATCTATCTACTTAGCCAACGTATATCAGCACTTTCTCTTGCATGCAACTGTTAGAACAAGTCACGGTAAAGACATCAGCATGTAGGGCTAAAACAACCCATTTTTGGAAATGTAGTAAAATAAAATGGCCATATCAAACACATTCTTTCAAACTAAATTGTTTAGAATAAAATTGAAATGAAAACATTTAATTTAAAATAGGGAAAGAAAGTGTTTGGTTCTTTGGCTATTAAATATTCTGTGGGGAAATGCTCTGTCTATAAATGCTCTGTGTCCCTCCCCCCCCACCCCGGTCGACCGACACCAACCCTAGTGACGCCACTGATTTGGTGAACGAATCTTTTTAGTGAACTGATTCTACTGATTCAGTACACTGAAAAGAACTGCTTTGCCCATCACTAGCAGCATGGTGGTGTTGTAGATCTAGCATCATGGCTAATGCTGGATTAACACAGGAGAGCAGGAGCAGCTATACAAGCTCTTATGGACAAGACTAAATTATTTTCCTAGCCAGGCAGAAACACAAGTATTTCTGTTCGCTGGTAGCCAGAGATGCTCATGTGTGCAGGTGCAGTAGCGGCTGTCTTGCGGGCCCCAGGGAGGACTAAGCAAGTAAAGCGGTCATCAGATGCCCTTGGGGTGTGTAATACATAAGTGGGAGTAGGGCTTTTGAGAGGGGGTTCAGACACGTCAGAAGTCTGATCACTTTTCCTCTTTCTCCTTTTCCTCATGGTTTGTTGTTTTTATATAGTCTACCAGTACAGAGGAAAGGATAATATCAACATGAAATTAGTTTCATGGAACAGTTGGCCAGCTATTTTGAAAAGTACTATACAAATAAAGTCTTACTTACTGGTAGCCTACTTACTAACTCGCTAAGTTATCTAACTAACGTTACCTAGTGTTAGCTAGCTATCTAGCAAGTAAGCAAATTTGATAATAATATATTCCTTATATATATTATTTATATATCCATATTATCAATGTAGTGACATGAAATATTTCCAGTTGTAAAAAATGTAGATAATACATATCAGATGTAAAATCTTCCTGCTGTATCTTGCTGAGTGGTGACGATTGATATTTGACATGAGTAAGTAGCAGTTACCAGTAAACAATAAGTAGTTACCATGGCAACTGAGTGGAGTTATTAAGTAGCAGCATTGGGCTGCTGTTCATGCCAATTTGTAAATACTTATGATTTATGTAGATTTTTTGTACGTTATATTTTAGATTTTTCAACTTTCTGGTTTGTTTTGATTGTACTTTCATTGCAAAGATTGCAAAAAAACAACCCAGCGGGGTCACTTTTGATGAGGTGGAGATTGATGATGAGATGGACGACGATGATGATCAGTGAAACTCTAAACTAGACACCATTAGGGTCCTAAAAAAACAGGTTGCAAAAAAATTTCATGCAGGTACATGGGAACCTATTTCTCCTGCTAGACTAACTGTTGTGCTATGCTCTGGGATGCCTTTCCTGTCTGCTGGATTCTCTTTCAGAGTACAGGCCACTGCCATTGGGAACTGACTTGATGGTCAAAGGTTTTGTGCTCGCTAGATGATGGTAAAGTGGCTAGTATAATACTGGTGAAGCAGCTACTAGGTTCTGGTAGAACTCGGGTTAGTCAGTTCCGACATGCTGGGTCGGTGCTGGTTGGGTGTTGGCTGGGTGCCATCACAATACAGCCTGGGCTGGCAGAATGACTGGGTTGGGCTGAATCATGACAACTTTGCGACACCCTGCAGAATCTGGCCCTCGCATGTGGCTACGTCGGTCTTCCCGTACGGGTCACTTCACAGGGCATGGCAAATGTATGTGGAATGTGTCAGATGGACTGAGTGACAGTCCAAGGCATGATAGGGCAGCTCTGCATGACAGAGGATAGAAGTGTGGTGTAAGACATCCCCCCTGCCAAATACGGAGCATCCAGACCCCAGTCAACAAAATATTTTGTAGGCGGAGGGAGGAAATGATAAATACAAAAAATATGTTAAAGAGGAAGTAAGCACTGATATACATTTTTCAGTGTAAAGATTTTGGGAACTTGGTTTCACTTTTCACAATGGAAGGCCTGTTGCTGTGGTCTTGTGATACAGTATGCCTGTGAAATCAATGCACCAGCTGATGTGACATTGTGACAGACATAAGACCTATTTTGGTACCATACTGGGAAGTGGAGGGGGTGGTCACAAGGTCACTGTATTGCTTAATGTGTTCATTGCTGTGTAATTTAAACTTAAAGCATGAAACCAGACTGGCAGGTGTGATTGCGAACTTGTCAGCTGTACTTTAACTCTTGAAAGTATTGGCATATTGACCATCTCATATGATCTCATATGATCATTGACTGACGTATCCGCTGCAGTGCTTCTCTCTCCCACTTCAGCGCTTGACGAGTCACCAAATTACCAAACAGGGTTAGGTGCATCTAAAACCATGACCACTTTTTCAGTGCGATGGCTTGCCGCACGCCATGCACCGGCTGGAAAATTGAGCCCTAGTGTCAAATGGATTTCCTGAGAATGGGTTGGTTCCAACTAACTTTTGAACACAGTGGGGTTGCTGACTGATGGTTTCCCTGTCCAATAGAGGGTTACTCCTCAAATGAAAGGGTGTTTCCACCTTTTCAGCTGCTAACTGGGTTAGCTCCAGCTAATTTGCTGCTGCACTGTGGTCTAGGCACTGTTCTCACGAATGCACAATACAGCAGATTCTCTGCTGTGACAAGATGGTCCACTCTTACCATGTGTTCCTTTATTTCATCCTAATCCTTACTCCAGGAACCTGTTTGGGAATAGAAATTTTCAGCACGATATTGTGAATTATGAACGCTCATGCTTAGCATGCTTAGACATATAACATGGTATTGCTCTTTTGCAGTGGCATTGTTCTTTGACCACTTTCTGGTAATTTACATAAGACTTATCAGTGGAACATGTCAAATTAAATGGTATTGACCCAGACCTTTGAATATTTAGAATAGGCAGCTGATCATCTAGTTAAATCTATACAATCTGTGGTTGCACCACTGAAGAATGACAGTTCTTTGGTGAGACTTTTGTGTGTTTGTTCCTGGCAGTGTCATTCTGTAGGGACATCCCACTGGTGATCATTGGGCTTACCCTCTGCAAACTTCATCATAGTGATGATTTCACCCCCTCCTGGCGATGGAGGACAAATGCAGCTGGCTGTCAGTGGGGAAAGGACAGTCTGCCTTCACACTGTGCACCCCTTGCTGTGTTTTTGGATGAAGCCCTTCAGTCTCGCAGCCAATGTGAATTGGGTGGGGGAAGGGGCAGCTTTCGGGGGCTTTATATCTGAATCCAGGGTTGGAGGAGGAGTGAGACAGAGCAAGCCAGGGGCAGAGGGAGAAGGGACCCTGTTTACACTCATCTTTTTAGGCAACACATCTCATACGTGACTCATTTTATGATTGTAGTGTAAACTAGTAATTTGTATGTGGATTTGGTTTGTCCAAATCCGATTTTAGTCTTATGTAGAGGTAGCCTGGGTAGAAGTCTGCCGCTACCGGATCTGAGCACAAATCACCGACAGTTTAATGATGCATGACATCCTGTAATAACTTTGTGGAATTCGGAAGGTACTCTGTTGGAGAGTTGGTGGTCACGTCATTTGGAACACTTGATTTGGCTGTATACTCCACAATTTTAGATTCGTAATTAAAAAAATCATATGTGGTTAGAGTACAGATTCTCAGCTTTTATTAAAGGGTATTTTTAAAATACATTTTCCTAAGTATCATCTCTAGTGATGCACTGCCATGCACTGTATGTATATATGAAACCATACTCTTCCCATCACTACTTCCAACCACATGAGGTTGGAGGTTCAGTACCTATGTCTGGGGACTGTTTCCTGGGCACAACCCAGATCGAGAAGAGGGGAGATCTCGGCCCTCCTTCATTCCTCTCCTCATCATTCCCCACCTCATGTTCTGGCAGTATATTCCACGGCATCAACATCAGCCCGGTCTCTTAGCTGAGGTGGGAATGCCTCTGTTGCCATGGCAACTGGCTCATTTTGTTGAGTAATGGTGCATTTGAGGTAGCGAATGAAAGGGCAGATTTTTTTAAAGGCCTCTACAGTATGTCTGAGATCCAGTGGTCACTCTCTGGTCATTCATAGTTTAATGGGTTTTAATACAGTGAGATGTTTGGTCAGTCAGAAGAGCTGAGCAATGTTGCAATGAGAAATCTTGTGTTGCCGATACAGCTAGTTTTCTTTCTTTTTTTGGCCTTGTTCAGACTTTGTAGGTCTATTGGGAGTTGGGCCTCACTCTCTTCTCCTCCTTCCCCCACCCACATGTTCCTCCTCTTCTCTTCCTCCCTTTTCTCTTTCCCCACCTTAGTTTCATCCTTTTCACCCTGTGTCCATTCCCTGTCTTATTTTCCGTGTTGCATTCTCCCCTTCTTTTCCCTCCCTCTCTCCCATCTCCCTCTCTCTCTCTCCTGTCTGCTGCCCCTCCCCCTTCTCCCTCTTTCGTCTCCCCTCTGACATGTGGAAACCCCCTCAGTTTCCTCGATCAGATTCATTCCTTCCCTATGAGTCACTGTTCTGTGAAACAGATTTTCTGTGTACATCACACAGTTGCAGAAAGTGAGAACAAAGGTGGCAGGGAAGCCTTGTGAAACAGTGGACTGTTGTGTCTCGCCCACGTCTGTACTGGGGTGGGGATGGGGTTGTCGTGTAGTGCACCTTAGGGGAAGACCCAATTTGTTTATTTTTTTAATTCTTTTTTTTCCTGAACTTTCTCTGTGAAAGTTCTGTGCTGTTTATACTGGTGATTTGGTGAGATGATACATTCCCCCTGGGGGACGTGCGTGCATGCGTGCATGCGTGCATGTGTGTGTGAGAGAAAGAGAGAAAGAGAGAGAATGAGAGGCAGAGAGAGATTGAGAAAGAAAGCTTGACATAGAGAATGAGAAAGAGATCTAGACATAAAGCACTGTGGAAAAACCTCTTCCTGGTTTTTTCTATTATTGCATTTTCGTCACACTGAATGTGTCATCATCAAATGTAAAATTAGAAGAGAAAGTGAGCATACACAAAACACATTTGTAAAATGATTTAATTTTAATGATAAAAGTAATCAAACACCTATATCACCCATGTGAAAAAATGAATTAACCCCATAGTCAACCAATTAACCAAATTTAATTGATAATTAGATTCAGCTGATTGCAGACTGCCCTTTTGAATCTAAACCTCACTCATATTGAACCTTACCATCAAAGTAGTTACCACAAAGTTTATACAAGCACACTGCCACAATCAAAGGACATTTCAATAAAAGGAGATGAGAGAACAACAAGACCAGGTTAAAACCTAGTATATGGCTGGACCTAACACACGTGATCCGGCCGACCGGTGTATGGTGTAACTTCATAACTCGGCTGACCAATGGTGTAACTTCATCACTCAGTCAGTCAGTCAGTCACAGACATTTGCGTTTGTAGGGCTGGCCCTGCTGTTGCGGTCCAGCCAAAAATGTGGCCAGTTTGGCACAATTCCTCCAAGGGCACAGCGACAACTCATCCATGTATTCATAGAAGATCCCAGAAGAACATCCAAAGAACTGCCTCTCCAGCCTCAGCTAAGGTCTGTGTTCATGACTGCACAATAAGAAAGAGACTGGGCAAGAATGGGACTCATGGGGGAGTAGCAAGGTCGAAACCACTGGTAACCAAGAGAAACATCAATGCTCATGTCACGTTTGCAAAAAAGCACCTGGATGATCCTCAAACCTTTTGGGATAATGTTCTATGGAGAGTCAAAAGTGGAACTTCTTTATGACACTGGTCCAAGAAGTTACACTTTTGACATTATGTTTGGCATAAAATAAATACAGCATTTAACAAAAAGAACATCATACCAACAGTCAAACATGGTGGTGGTAGTGTTGGGGATACTTTACTGCCTCGGGACGTAGACGTCGTTATTGAATGAACCTTGAGTTCTGCTCAGTATCATAAAATTCTTAAGCAGAATGTCCAGTCATCTGTCTGTGAGCTGAAGCCGAAGCATAATTGGGTTATGCAGCAAAACAATGGTCCAAAACACAAAAGCGACCCCAGACATAGAGAATGAGAGAGATCCAGACACACCCTTAAGACACCACACACTCTGAAACACATTCAAGCTCTCCATTACTTTGTGATACTGAAACTCCATCAACACCCTCTGCCTGATCATACCCCTTAACACAACCACCACATCTTGCATATCCCCTCCACCAGTTGTGTTTTTGTGATTTGTGTAGATTGCCATCATTGCTTGCCCCAAAATGAAATTAGTGAGCTAGATAAAAACCTTATTCATGAAAATGTCCCCTAGTAGCTGAAATAATCCTTCCAAAAAAGTAAACAGAGCTGGAAGCCTGACATATTCCAAAAAACAATAGAAAACAGTTTCCCTAGCCATAAAAATGGACAATGTTGGGACACAGCCGGGTTCAGCACTGAAATAAAACTGTTTACTGTGATGATCCCATGCAGCACCCTCCACTGTAAATCCCTAATCCTCTTGGCTAACAGTGGTTTGTATAGTGCCTTCCATGCTGGTCCCCCCCCCCCAGCCCCAAATAAGCCTTCCATGGAATATCTGTAAAAGAGGTTAGATCTTTTCCATGAATTACTTTTACCAACATTCTATAAAGCAACTTCCCTTGAGCCACCTCCAGGACTACTTTATCTTTTCTCTGCTGATCGATGAAAGGGCCTAAAAGTACAAGTCCAGAAAGCCTGGGAAAAACTAATAACCCAGGGAATGGATCTCCTGCATTGTGAGGGCCTGATTTAGCAGCAGAGTCTCTTAGCAGCTGTCTTTCCCCCTCAGACAGCACTTTTCTTCACCCCTCCAGGACTCTGGAGGCATACCTTGCTGACCTGACCCCAAGGCATTATCCTATATTCTCCACCATGTCCATCTCTGTCCCAGCTGTGTCAATTAGCTGCCTCAACTTAGTAGTCTTTGAGACACAGAGTAGTTCTGTTAGTTGTGGAAATGCTGCACAGGTCACATCCAGTTTGGACCCATGCACTATTGGTTCTTCAAGGAGGCAGTAAGCGGATGTAGCCGGACCTGTCCGGCGGTGCACTAGGAGTCCCCAGTCACTTAATAGTCCGTTGTAAAAATCCGGTAGCCCATTCAGACTAAGTCCTTTGTAGTTCATGAAAAAAATTGTTTTGTCTATGCCCAACCTGCCTGCTGTCTGCAGAATAGCACAGGTTAAAGGTATTCAGACTACATCTTTTGGGCCATAGAGCAGTCTCTGAATGAACTGTAACCTGAAAGCAGCCCCCCTGCTTCCCAGATGCAATAGCTCTTGTCCCCCCTCCTCCTTAGGCAGGTACAGGACACTCTGGGGGATCCAGTGTAGATGGTCCCAAAAGAAGTCCACTATCACTGCCTGTATTTGGGCTAGTAGCCCTGGAGGACGGCCAGACGATGCCACGGTTCTGTCACCCCCAGGTTGTTAATAACTAATGTGCGCCCTCGATAAAACATCTGTGGTAGCAACCATTTCCACTTCTTCAGACAACCCTCTTCCACAGGGATCAGCAACTCACGGTCCTCGAGGGCCGAGAACTGCTGGTTTTCCACCCTCCCTTTGCCTGGGAGGCAGGTGTGAAAACAGTCTTGCTAATCAGTAGCACTAATTACCCGGGAGAAAATAAATCCAGGGCTGGATTTGGATTCGAGGGCCAGAGTTGATGATCCTTCTCTACCATTTCTAGTACTCCTTCCCAGTTTTTTTCATGATGGCATCGACTCCCAGAAATATTCCCAGATACTTCAGTCCACCACACTTCCACTGTAGACCCCCTGGCAGAGTCGGTGGCCCTCCTCTCCATTCCCCCACTAGCACTGCCTCACTCTTACCCCAATTAACTTTTGCAGATGAGATGGCCTTGAAATTCTTAACTATACTGTTCAGCACATCAACATCTCTCTGAGCAGTAATAACAATAGCAACATCATCCTCATAAGCAGATAGCTTAATATATGCCGTGCTACTTGGAGTTTTTGACCCTTTAATTTCTGCCCTTATCTTGCTCAACAAAGGTTCAATGGCTAAGGAGAGTAACATCCCACTCAGTGAGCACCCCTGCTGTGTTCTCCTGCTCACCGTAAAGGGGGCACTCTAACCACCGTTCACCTTCAGCACACTCTCGATGTCTTGATACAGCACCTTAATCTTTTCAATGAAACTATTATTGAAACCAAAGGTCTCAAGGGTTTTCATAAATAAGGATGCTCAACCCTATCAAAGGCCTTCTCCTGGTCTAAGGAGATGAGACCAATGTCAGTTCCTAATTGCCCACAGATTGCCAAAAAATCATGGATTAAAATGACATTGTCAGTGATTGTCCTGCCTGGCACACAAGGTGTGGTCTGCTCCAATAACTTGCCCCATCACTTCTCTCAACCTGTTAGATAGAGCCTTAGAGAGGAGCTTATCATTTGTGCAGAGCAACACCACAGGTCTCCAGTTTTTTTTATTTCTTTAGGGTTGCCCTTTATTGGGAAAGAGGACGAGAGAGAGATTCAGACATAGAAAATGAGAAGGAGATCCAGACAGAGAATGAGAGGGAGATCCAGACAGAGAATGAGAGGGAGATCCAGAAACAGAGAATAGAGAGAGATCCTGACATAGAGAATGAGAAATCCTGATATAGAGAATAGAGCGAGATCCAGACATAGAGAATGAGAGTAAGATCCAGACATGGAGAATGAGAGAGGGATCCAGACATTGAGAATGAGAGGGAGATCCAGACATTAAGAATGAGAGGGAGATCCAGACATTTAGAATGAAAGAGAGATCCAGACATAGAGAATAGTGCGAGATCCTGACATAGAGAATGAGAGTAAGATCCAGACATGGAGGATAGAGAGAGATCCAGTCATAGAGAATGAGAGAGATCCAGACATGGAGAATGAGAGGGGGATCCAGACATTGAGAATGAGAGGGAGATCCAGACATTGAGAATGAGAGGGAGATCCAGACATAGAGAATAGAGTGAGATCCTGACATAGAGAGTGAGAGTAAGATCCAGACATAGAGAATAGAGAGAGATCCAGACATGAGGAATGAGAGGGAGATCCAGACATTGAGAATGAGAGTGAGATCTTGACAAAACGAAGGACAGAGGAGTCGACCCCAGTCTGTATTACTCCCGGTGACACGGTGTGCTGTGCCAGGCCCCTGTGTAAATGCGGGGTGAGTGGTATGTAACACACACTCTAGCAGAACTGCCTGCCCGTGTTTACGTCAGGACAGCTGCGATTCCCGTAGAGTTGGATGAGTCACCCAGGGCCTGAACTTGAGTGCTGAAACTCAGACTAAACACTCCTGACCCAGTGCTCCACCAGAGAGAGCCACCTGTGATGCAACACCCTCGCCCGTGACCCTACTTTCCGAGCTGTCCTGGAAGACAGGCTGGAGAGCTGAACGTGGAGCTTCCTTTCTGAGTGCTGCCTCAGAAGCAGTGACTGCAGTTCTTTGACTCATCCCCTTCTGACGTAGTTCAGAAGGAGTGGGGTGAGCTTAGCATGCTATACTCCAGACCCCCCCAGGGAGTATCCTGCTTGAATAGCCTGCTTAATATGGTGCTATGCCAGTGGTCTGAAACCCTTGCCCTGAAGAGTCAAGAGTCTGCTGGTTTTCCTTGTTCCTCATCACTTTTCTGATCAGTCAACGCAGTTGATCTCACAGGTAATTCACCTTGTGATGATTGTATAGTGAAAACAACCAACCTTGTGACTCTTCTGGGCTCTCCCTTCATTACACTGCAATGCTGAGTTCCCTACATGACTGTTGCAAGTGAGATTTGAGATCCTAAGTGAGACCTCATTGTCCAAACGTCCATAGCCTTCCTTTCCTTAACTAAGACTATTGCAGAGTAGTGTCAATGGGTCATTTAATGATCTCAGTGGACACGTGCTAAGGGAGCATTCACATTCATCAAGGTCCTGAGCAGTGCTTCTGAGTCATTGAGATTCCTAAAATAGCTGCCCCCATGAGAGGTTTGCTTTCCGCATGGCAGGAGACCAAGAGGATGACTTCTGCCAGAAAAAGCAAGCAAATTCAACATGCTGGGGGGCTATCCATTTATTATTTTCAACAGTAATTTGGCACACGCTTCCATTCAAGTTACTGTTCATCTTACACGGCTGTTAAGGTAAATCAGCATCAAATACACATAGCCTGGATAGCTGTTAGTACAAAGAAGATGGTAATGTAATTAGAGTCAGTGCCCTAGTACAGATCAACATTGTGATTAAACCAAATGAACTTGAGTTAAAGTACATGAAATGCTGTAATTGTAGAGCTGCTTGCAATGGGAGTGATTCCATATCTGCTGGTTTGAGCTGAAGAGTGAAGATTGGTGAGCTTCCAGCTCACACCTGATGACAGATCGACACACTGCAGTCACTCAGGAGCTGTGGACATTTCATGCTGTCGTGTTTGTACAGCGCTGTTCTCGTTCAATAAGCAGCTTGATCCTCCGCCAGTAAGCAGTATCGATGCTTAATCATTTTGAACCTCGAGAAGTGGTCAGCATTTTAATCAGTGGTAACACGATCGGATCAGATCAGATCTTGAGGTTTGTTTTAAGGTTCTTTTTGAACAACGGTTTCATTGATGCAGGCCATATTCACATGGAGGCGGAGCACAGCTCTCTGGTTGCCTTCTCGTCTGTGGATGAAACGTGAATTAACTCATTGTCAGAGTGGCTGCAGATGAAAACCTTAGTCAGCAGTGCGCAGGAAGTAGCAGGCCGCTGGTCTGAGGTCTGACCACTTCCTATGTGGTGGTTCTTATGCAGGCAGAGCGAGATGCTCTCTCCCTCTTTTCCAGGGTTAATACAAAGCCCTGCTTCAACCAGATGCTTCGTGAGTGAGCTGTTACCCTGGCGCGGGGGTCCAGGCTGGACCAGGATTGGCCTGAAGCAGACCAGCGGAATAGAAGGCGAGGAGGTCAGGCGTTCTCCTCCTGCATCTGGCAGGGACTCGCCTTCTTACAGAGTTCCCCTCAAACCCAAGAGCATCGCTGTCCCCGTCTCCCCTGCTGACCAGCTGGGGACGGCCAGAAGAGCTTTAAATAACACCCCTCACCCCCTTGTGCCCGCCAAAGGATGGCCATCCCTAGAAAGAACCTTTGTCCCTGCCCAGGTTCCCAGGTGGAAGGAGTATGTTTTAGCGAAAGGTTGTCTGTCTGTGTGCTCTTTTGTTTGGACAACTGAGCTGTGGGCAAGCTTGGGTGCTGTGAATCTGTCCTGGATTCACACCAAATCTAGGCACCTGTATGGTTTATCTGCTTCAAAAAGCTTTGAGTTTCCTTCTTGTGACAAAACGACAGAAAGCCAGGTGCTTTCTGTCGTTTTCAGGCAGTTTTCAAAAATGAACAGTATTTTTGTACCAGTCAGTGATAGAAAAATGTATTTCTGCATTCTTGGGTTATAAGTACATTTACATATCGGCACATAGTGCACTTCTTATCCAGAGCAGCTCACTTTTTAAAAATGTATTATTATTATTGTTATTATTATTATTATTTATATACAATATATACGTATATATACAATGCATTTATACAGCTGGATGTTCACCGAAGCCATTCTGGTTAAGGACCGCGCTCAAGGTTACCTGAGAATCGAACCAGCAACCGCTGGGTTCTTAGGCCAGTTCCCTCACCATTATTATCTCCGCCAGGTGAGAGCCTGGAGGGGATTATGCGTTTGGTCGCGCGCGCGTGTGTGTGTGTGTGTATCTGTTCGCAGCTAATCTCGCATACTAATGTGCCGATCAGCCTAATACTTGTTGTGCAGCAGGCCAAGGACCTGAATTCTCAAATATTTTTCACATCGGTCAACGACAAGTATTTTATTTGAATTAATTTCCATCATTGTCCATTGAAATACATTGAGTTCTAACTCCTCACTCCTCCTAACCGGCCGGTAGGGGCTGCAAGTGATCAACAACTGCTTCCGTTTGGAATGAAAGACCAGCGATGTAAAATGTCAATTTCGGCGTTAAAATGCTAACAAAATAATTCACCAACTAACGGGGTACGTTAATGTTTGAATCAGTGGCAGTTATTTTGTTGGCATTTTCATGTTGAAATTGATATTTTACATTGCTGGTCTTTTGGAATTGTTCCCGTCCGGATTTTAAATGAAAGTGCCAGACTATAACATCAACGTTAGCTTTGTCTAACACATCGTGGCTGATATGAATTAGCTAACATATCACCACCTTTAGCTTTACTTCACTGAATTGGCGTTTTTGGGATTTTCAGTGGCACATGGTAAAAACTTGTAATATTGTATTTGTCTCGTTGCATTGATTGTGTAGCCTCTATTGTTGCATCAGCAAAGCTAACACGCCTGGCAGAGGTCTGCACTCTACTGAGTGCACTCTTCTAGTTCTATACTGCCACCTGTCTACTACACTCTTCTACATTGTTACGCTGTGTACTTTAACAGTGGCCAGTTTTGAGACTGCTAAGATTTTAAGGAGTTGAAAATTCAGCCTGGTTTGTGGCCCTTCACTAGCATTTTAATTGATTTTGAGGGGGCCCCGGGTCAGGGGATGGCAGCGTCTATATCTAGGTGGCCCTGACAGACAGGAGTGAAGCGGCCAAAGAGCTGAGATAAGAAGTCTGAAGACCAGATTCATCTGAACCACTCTCACACACTCTCCGAGGAGTTGCTTGGCAACAGCAACAACAACAACAACAACAGCTGCTCGTGGAACGCTGAGGGGAGAGGGGTGGAGGAGGGGCTACACTTTCCTAAATGGGTTCTTGGCTTTCAGCAGCTTGTTTTCCCCTCTTTCATTTTCCTTTGATTTCTCAGAAACCAACCTCTCCTCACCACCGCTGTCTGTCCATCCCTGCCTCCCACTCCTGCTGTTCACAGAGCCAGTGTGCGCCTGTTATCATGTCAGGGGAGTGGTATGATTTTGAGTTGTAAAGATGCCGACACATCACTCTTTTGCCTTTATTTTCGACTTTTGTGGGGGAGGGGGGTCAGCACTATGAGTGTTTGTGTTCTGTGTGAAAGATTTTGTTTTAATTTTATGGAGTGTTTCCATTTTGAAAGCCATGGAAATGTTCTTTCACGGTCCCATAAACCGTTTAACCTAAAGTTTAGGGAGGATGAGATAATTGATAAACAGAGACCTGACCTATGTTGTGAAACAGTAAACAAGGCATGTCTGTGTGTGCACACAAACACACACACACGCACACACACACACAGGTTTATATGTGTGTATGTGATAGAAAGGGAGAGAGAGACAGCATGAGCCTATGTTCCAGTGCCTGTGTCGGGACTACATTTTTCCCTGTACATATTGTCTGCAGGGATGCACTCTCCCTTTGAGCTGGGCGTATGGTGTTGGCTGTGACATAGTCGCTTTGGGTCAGTTCTGCATTCTCTGTGTACTCAGTAGCGCAGTGCTCTCTGTGGGCTGGGATGTGGTTACTGACTGTGGCTGTTCCTTGCATGAAGTCTAAGCAGCCAGATCTACTGCACTGCCACTGACTAATCAGCAGCTGTTCACTGAACCATGCTGCACTGGCTCATTCCACACTCATCTCAATCTAAGGCCTCGCCAAACATCCTAGATAACTCCCGAAATGTATCAACACTGGTAACCAAGACACCCATGATAAAAGCCTTCCTTTCCCCAGTCACTTCCAGTCAGACAACCTCCATCATAAGGAATTAATTGCAAAGCCTCATAAGCCAAACAAAGAATCATGGTAGATTGTGCATTAGACATGTATTTGAAGTTCCTACATTCATTCCTCCTGGATACTTGTATTAACTTTCCAGCATGTGCTACCATCCCAGTAATATGTCTGTGTAGTACCACCCTCATAGTACGGTCCCCAGAGTACAATGCTCACTTCCCTCATAACTGCTGACCTTCCTCATAACTGCCACAGGTAGTATAAACTGTAATGTTCTATTTGACACATTACAGTCCAGTCCTATAACATAGGACACCCCATAACTAAATGGAACCTCCTGGAGTTAGGAAAAAGGGGATGAAGGGAATGTAGGTTTTGAGTATCTGCAGAGTCTCTAGAATCTGTGATAAGGCCACCCTTGTAGGTCAACAAACAGAAGTCGTTAACAACTTCATATGTCCACACAATAAAGCCTCAAACTAAGGTTTTTTTTTTTTTCTTCTTCTTCTTATTCCTCCTAGCCCACAAAGAATATCTCTCCCCATTGGTCATTTTACGTACACCAGCCAATCCTTCACCAACACCAGCCAATCAAAATGTTGCATAAACACGCAAAATGGACATATCTTTTTACCCAAGGAAATTGCCACTCATTACAGCTAGTCACTTTGTGGTTCAGTGGTAATGTCTCAGTCTGCGGATCGTTGAGTCACAGGTTCAAGCCCCACCTGAACTGAGTTTCTTATATATGCTTATTTACTCACTAAAGCCCTATTCGCACGGGACTAGTATTACCTGGGGACCTCTAGTAAGTTGTAATAATTGCAGAGGTCGTCTGTGATATTAATCCCGTGCGAATCTGCCATGTCCGTAATCTGTAAAGTAAAAATTCCACCGCATATTACCTACCATATTTTGCCAAACACCGAGGTCGTGATAATATTAGTCCCCTGCAAATCGGCATCTCGGTGATTTGGAGTTGTATTTTACTGTTACGCAGAGCAGAGCCTTGACATTTTCAATCATATCCAGGAGAATAATGTCAGTAAATACGAGTGAAATACAGACTTCACTTATCCCGTGCGAATGCACCGCACGAAACACAGACGTGGTGGGCTAATTTCTAAATCCCATGAGGTCCCGAGGTAATACTAGTCCCGTGTGAATAGGGCTTAATAATTGTCTTTTATTTCTCAACTCTTACTTTTGCACCACATCTACCCGCCGATCACCGAACATATAGACTGCATTATGACATACCATCTACACGTTCAGTTAACCTCCTACAATATCGCCAGGCCATATGGATACAACCCGAGCTCAGCTGTGCTTACTGACCTGTCTTCTTCTTTGAAACCACAGACACATTTGACCAAAAAAATTCACGCTTTTACACAGCTACTTGACAGTACCGCACCACTAAAGTAAATGCCTGCGAAGCGCAAGGTCGGATGATCGAATCCCACCTTGACATCAGTGCCAGATCTCATTGTATCTTAAACTAGCAGGCAGGCCTAGATTTAGCCAGTTTGAATGAATGAGTTATAGACAATGCTTTGTATGTGTGAGTAACCTGGCATTTTTGTACGTTGAAAACATGTTTTTTATGAGAGCCAGATAATACACAAATAGCACATCATTCTGCCCTTGTAAACATACAGTACATCATAGAACATGCCTGTACAAGTAATCGATTATTTGAAATGGTGTCACCATATTTCCATCAGTAACTACACTGCTATTTAAATGCAAATGTAAATTTACATTTAAACTAAGCACATTAGAGTTCACATTAATAATTACATTAATGTAGCTGAACCTCTCAGTAAAATGACAGCAATATCATATTGTGTGATAGCAACCTTAACAAATTAGCTAGCTGTATGCTGAATAGTTCACTGAAAACGTTACGTCATTATCAAGTTTTAATCTACCAAATATCAAAGAACTGTGTATTTGCTTATTTTCTGTTACGTGCACAATTACTCAAAATGGCAATCAAATTATAACTAAACTGTTGCCAAATAACAAAAACACGGTACTAAACTCCATACAGCGATAACTTCTGATAGCTATTTACATCCGTAACGTCTGACTGCCCTTGCAACTCTAAAGTGTTCTGATTGGCTGATGCAGCACAGTGTACACGTTATGGGAGCATGATGCTGTCCTGAAAGGTAACAAGCTTCGAGGCAGCATTGCTCGCAGAGCCTCTTGAACAACCCTCACATTACTGCCCCATGGTAGTACCCACATTGTACTACCTCTGTAGCACTGCCTCATAGTACCATCCTCATAATGCAGTTCTTGTTGAATTACCCTCTTATTATGACCCTCATAATATTGCCCCATAATATAATAATATCCTTTTAGTACTGCTGTCATTGTAGGAATGGGGAAAAAGAGCAAAATCTGAACATGCAGTGTCTGCTTGTGAGCAGACATGTACTATACAGGTACATTATTTTTCAGTGGAGGTCAAAATAATAATGACTGAGTCCTAGCTTGTTAGCCTTTATTGATGACACTTCTGTGAGACAATGTAGCAAAACATATATAGCTGGCATAAGCTAATTGCACAACCCACTGAAAGTATTTAGCATTATGTCTTCAACTGAATTTTAAAAGTGAAATTGTTCAATTATGGTTAGTGACACCAAAATTTTTTCACATCCTTGATTAACAGAAAAACCTTTTTAATTAATTAAATTCTTTTTCTTTTTTTTCTTTCTTTTTTTTTACAGGGGCAGATTACATTAATCAACATTACTGTAAATGTGCCAATATTAGCCAGCTGGCTAGTTTTCAACTGCAGTTCCTGGGCAAGATGGAAAAAGCAATGACAACAGTTTAAAGAGAGGTTATCAGGTCATGACATTTTTGTTGAAATCTTGGGTAAATATGCTTTCTAAAGCCACAGTCATGATGTCACAAATCCATGGTACTGCCCCTATTTCACTGCCCTCATCGTTCCACCATCATAGTACCTGTAAAAGTAACGGGTGGGATGAATGCATTCTTTGCCGTTGCTGACCACTTTACTTTGGTACAGTGCTGTGTTCACTTACAGGTCCTTCCCAGCACTTGTGTGCTATCATTATTTCTTTCTAAGATGGTGGCCACATGTATGGCTCGCAGGAGGAGTTAAGCTCTGTGAAATTCTTAAATCTGTGAAATTCTGTTGTTCCAGAACACTTATTTTTGTCTGAAATTCCTGCGTGTCACTTCTGATCTGCGCTTGTTAAATGGAATCATTTATTCTCTGAATGCGTATGATTCGGAGCATTTAATGTGCACAGTAGGTAACTGCCAGACACGTTGTACAATTATGTCTGTGCCAATGACTACAGGAGCCTGAAGCTCTTATGGGTCTTCCTTAGCTTAGAGGTGGTGATGTCTTCATTAATGTAACCATGCTTGCATCTTGTGAGCTAAAGGAAGGGTAATGGCTGTTCTCACAGGAAGTAAAACTCAGACATTCAGAGGGAGGGAGAGAGAGGCACACCATTTCATTTTCAGAAAGGGTGAGTCATGTGAGAGACTGCAAGAGAAAGCCACTGAAAGATTAATGGGAGAGAGAGAGAGCGAGTGACAGAATAAGAGAGAGTACATTACATTACATTACATTACATTCATTTAGCAGACGCTTTTATCCAAAGCGACGTACAAAAGTGCATTTTCATGATCGTAGACAACTGCTGAACACGGGTTCAGTAAGGTACAATTACTTATTTTGTAAAGCTATTTCTAGCCGAGAACAAAGAACACTATCCTGGTCTAACATCTGCAAAGCCAAACTAGGCAGAAGAATAAGCTAGAGTATTAGGACAAATACAATTTACCAAGAAGTGCAGGGATGGGGCAACATGTAACAAGTGACAGGAAAAAAGGGTTTTTTTTTTATTTATTTTTTTTTTATTTTTTTTTTTTATTTTTTATTTTTTATAAATATATATATACACGGCGTGGTGGTGGTTATTCTAGGTATAGTCTGAAGAGATGAGTCTTCAGGCCACGGCGGAAGATGGATAGTGAGGGGGAGGTTCGGAGAGGGACGGGGAGTTCGTTCCACCACTGGGGAGCTAGGGTGGAGAAGCTCTGTGATCCCTTTGGGCGGGTGGAGGGGTTGCAAGACGCCCTGCTGCCGCAGAGCGGAGTGGTCGAGCAGGCACATAGAATTGAGTCATGTCCTGCAAGTAGATAGGGGCTGTCCTGTTGGCGGCAGTGTAGGCAAGGGTCAGGGCTTTGAATCGGATCCTGGCAGCGACCGGTAGCCAGTGAAGTGATCGCAGCAGGGGAGTGACGTGGGAGAATTTGGGGAGGTTGTAGATGAGTCGGGCAGCGGCATTCTGAATCATCTGTAGTGGCTGTATGGCACAAGCTGGCAGGTTTGCAAGGAGAGAGTTGCAATAATCAAGGCGAGAGGTCACCGTAGCCTGGACGAGCAGCTGGGTGGAGTGCGTCGTCAGGTATGGTCGAATCCTCCTGATGTTGTATAGGAGGAATCTGCAGGACCGTGATGTTGCCTTGATGTGCTCCTTGAGGTCCAGCTGGTCATCCAGGACCACCCCCAGGCTCTTTGCAGAGTGAGAGGCAGTCACTGTGGTGCCGTCAACCGTGATTGAGAGTTCACGAAGCAAGGAGGTCTTGTACGGGAAGAAGAGCAGCTCAGTTTTGTTGAGGTTGAGCTTCAGATGGTGGCTGGCCATCCAAGTGGAGATGTCAGCCAGGCAGGAAGAGATCTTATCATTGATCTGTATGGCCGAGGGGGGGAAAGAAAAGTAGAGTTGTGTGTCATCTGCATAACAATGATAGGAAAAACCATGTGAATTAATGACTGAACCAAGAGATCTGGTGTATAAGGAGAACAGCAGAGGACCCAGTACAGATCCTGCGGCACTCCCGTGACAAGTGGATGAGAGGCAGAGGCAGACCCCTTCCAGGTGACCTGGTAGGTCCTATCTGCAAGATAGGAAGAGAACCAAGACAGGGCAGTCCCGGTAATTCCCATCCCAGCCAAGGTGGAGAGGAGTATTTTATGGTTGACCGTGTCAAAAGCTGCAGACAGGTCAAGAAGGATCAGGACAGAGGAGAGGCGTGAGGCTCTTGCGGTGGCAAGTGCCTCCGTCACAGCTAGTAGTGCAGTCTCTGTTGAGTGCCCGGATCGGAAGCCAGACTGGTGAGGGTCTAGCAGGTTGTTCTGATGGAGAAAAGAGGTTAATTGTTTAAGAACTGCTCGTTCGAGGGTTTTGGACAGAAAGGGTAGAAGGGATACGGGTCGATAATTTGTTACATCGGAGGGGTCTAAGGTGGGTTTTTTGAGTAGTGGGGTAACACGAGCCGTCTTAAAAACAGAGGGAACATGACCAGAGGAGAGAGAGGAATTAACAATGGAAGACAGATAGGGAAGGAGCTCGCTGGAGATAGATTGGAGAACTTTTGATGGGATGGGGTCAAGTGGACAGGTGGTTGCGCGATGAGAGGTGATGAGTTGTAATACATCAGAGTCCTCCAGCATTTCAAAGGAGGTCAGTGTGGCTGTGGGGTTGTCCTGGGGGGTTGGGGGGCTCACTGGATGGGTGAAGGAGTTCCGGATTGTAGCCACCTTTCCTTCAAAGGCGGCCAGAAAGTCATCTGCGGAGAGGGAAGAGGGAGGTGGGGGTGGAGGAGGAATGAGGAGGGAAGAGAAGGTGGAGAATAGTTTACGTAAGTAGGTTGGAGTACTGTAGGTTGGAGAAAATAAGATTTCTTATGTTTTGGAAATAGAAATGAAGTCAAATTAACTACAGTAATCCGCATTTGAAACCAGCCAAAGAGTAGTCTTGTTTTGCCATTGGTAGGTTCAGCGCAGAGGAACTGCCTTCCATTTTATGGCCTTGTTTGCTCTCCCAGGATAGTGTGGGATAATGTGGGGGTCACACTGGGACGTCCTTGTGCCAAGTCACTGTGACATCGGTCAAGATGCCCTCCCTTGTCCTAAATATTCAGAGTGGGACAGAAGGGCTGGCATGTTATTATCACTGACCTTGTGACTTAGTACATGGTGGTCTGTGCAGTCTGTGTGTGTGTGTGGAGGGGGTGGGGGGGCTGATTGTATCAGCAGCGGTGTCATCTTTTCTGGCCAATCAGCTCTCCCTTCTTTGTTGTTGTGACTTGTACTAAAGACAGCAGGGAAAGATGGAATGGACCGAGCTCAAGGACGGTTAATGGTTTCTGTGGGAGGAAGGGAGGAAAGGAGAGCTGTGATGAAAGAGGAAAGAGGAGGAAGGAGAATTGGGAAAACTGAAAGGAAGAGTTTTTCTTCCTGCAGTAGCTGCCATGCCTGTCTGCATGAAGGCCATTGTGGAGGTGTCATTTGCCTCCACATCCTGTACAGTCTTGACATACAGGAGGATTCTGGCGTCTCCTTTGGGCGCAATGTTTATGTATCCCTCCTCTTTATTTTTGGTAGAGGTTTCTAAAGTTGTTTGAACATTTATGGCTTCCCATGCTGTTAAAGTTGAAATTGGTTTAATTGTAAAGTTTATTGGCCTTGTATGATGTGTGGCACCTGGCTGCGAAACCGTGCGCGGTTCCCTCAATGTCCGCTTAAATGCAGGCAGAGAGAATTCATTCCATTACCTTGTAATTTCAATATAAAATAATTGTGTATTAGTATGAGAGGCAGCTGCCAGAATCCTGTTTACTGCTTTGCTGGTTGTCCTGACAACATTTTTATGAAACTTTCATACAAGTGCAGTAGTTTGAAAGATATCACTGCTGCACTACATAACTACGTAACTCACACATTTTTTTCCTAATTTACTGTATATTTATGTATTTATTCTGGTTTGGTTATTATTCACAGTCCAGCGCAGGGACAATTGTCAGATTTAATATAATATGATTGGTCACGATATTTGTTTTGCACCAGTCAGTGGTTGTGTTATTAGTTTTGTGTTTGCTAAAAGGTTTTGCATATGGTAAAGGTCTTAGTCCGGTCCCATTTGTGTCTGCCCATGCATTACATTACATTACATTACAGGCATTTGGCAGACGCTCTTATCCAGAGCGACGTACAAAGTGTATAACCATAACCAGGAACAAGTATGACGAAACCCGAGAGTGGTTCTAACCTGGTTCGGCGAACTAGGTTCGTGAGTCGGTCTCAGGTTCGGTGAGCCTCCGCCGCAGAGTCCACCCTCAGTCTAGTCTGCATTATACCTATTTTACTAAAGAAGGTTTCGGTGAAGAGCATATGAAAGGGTGGGGTTCGGTGCTCAACAAGGTTAAGAACCACTGCCCTAGAGAGAAGTACCGGTCCAAGTGCAGGGAACAACCGCATAATTCAACTTGGACCCTGAAGGTTAAACTGATTAACACTAACAACGAGAACGGCAACAACGCAGTCTATGGAAAAAATACAAATGCCTGCCTGTCAAGCACTGTTGGTGTGTGTGTCTGTATGTGTCTATCTGCGTGGCTGTGGGTATATCTGTATACGCGTGCGCTATACTGCAAGCAGGCAGATCAACTGAGAATGTAATTCTATTGCTATCTGGGGGATCATAGTGGGTAGCGGGGAATGCGAGGGATTTTGCAGCCAAACAGATGCCGGGGGTTGATTAAGTGACCAGATGTAAAGAGACATTTTTGTGGGGATTTGACCAGGACACTGCGGTGAATTCCCATGCTCTTTCGAGAAGTGCCATGGGAACGTGAATGATAACAGATGATCTTGGTTTGTCTTGGATGCACATTTTGTCTGTCTATGATTCTTCACCAGGTTCTTAGCCGTGTATGCTTAAAATATCATTGGAAGTACCATCTATAGCGGCTGTCTTTACATTGTAAAAACGAAAATAAGTTCTCTATTCTTGGCTGTTGTATTATAAAGGAATTTGGACATAGTTGCTGAGATTGCACAAATGTGTGGATAGGCCCTGCGTTCAGGGTTTAAATATGGACTGTGTCAGTGGTGACTGTGACCAGCAGCCATACAGGGTAGCGCATAATTGGTTATATCATCTGCTGGGGAGGGAGGGAGGCGTTCATCGTGCTTCAGAAACCTGTTGTCAATTGTCCACCCCCAGACAGCACAAACTACACAGACTGCACATGCCGCCCTGGTTCCACAGGTGGCACATGCTGCACAGACCGCACGGGCTGCACCGACTGCACAAATTGCGCAGGCTACACAGACTGCGTAAGTTGCTCAAACTGCGGAGGCTGTACAAACTACACAGGCAACATGGATTGTCCTCCTCCGACACAGTGTCTCAGCAAGCTTAACTGGCGGACTACCGAGTGAAAAGAATCAACAGCTTGGTATCGAGGTTGTCAGAGGAGAGTACATACTTGTCTGGCTCTCTCAAACCATCAGAAGCAGTTGTAGCTGCCATGAAGGCGTGTAAATTGGCCCAGTCCAAACTTAGGTGAAAATAAGTGGTAAAATAGAGCTTTATTTAAATTTTAAAAAAACATAAATGTAGTGGCGGTCTCATGTATATACAGTTCAGTTCAGGCACACATAAACAGTCACACAGACTCAGACAGATACTGATTCATTTTGTGTGTTTGAGACTGGGTGTGTGTGTGTGTGCGTGCGTGTGGGTGCATGCATGCTCATGTTTGTATATCTGGACAGTGTCTGTCATGTCAGTGCACAGAAACTACACACATACACACACGCACATACATATACTCTGATGATTTAAACATTATTAGAATCATTATTTTCATTACAAAAACTCACTCCGCTGACTTTTTTTACCCTCTTCTAAAACAGAAGGGCAACTGTGCTTGGCAAGCTGTGTTGGGGCAGTGGAGTTGGGTTAATTATTCTGCATGGTGTTTTGTGAGTCATTTGTTACACTTAAGAAACTCAAATGGGCCTTCCCTTTTCATGCTTGTCTTGTCTCCAATCAGAGACGATAGCCTGGATTTTGTTCAGCATTTTCCCTTTGCTTCCACTCCAAATTAAAATAATTATTTTACTTCACAGTTTGGGGAATTCAACAAACAGCAATATGAAGTCATGAAGTCACTTTGGAAGTCTAAGTTGAGGATAACTATTGATTAAATCCAGACCAATACAAAATAAACAGACTTCCTGTCCAGAGTGGTGATGTCAGAGGATCTCATCCTGTGAAAGGGACACTGTATTTACATCAGGGAAAATAAGACAAGAACTAATGTTATCCAGACACGCACACAGACATGCACATGCACACACACACACACACACACATACGTACACACACATACACACACGCACACACACACGTACACATGCAAACACAAACAAATGTGCTCTCCCACAAGGTTCACAGACAAGGCCACACATGTGCTCACACAGGTATGCATATGCATGCAGGCTCGTGCACATGCATGTACACGCAAGTGTTGGTTTGCCTGTCAACATCACACTGGAACGATTGATGGGTGATGTTCTTTTTTTCCAGCAACCGTGGGGGAAAAAGCCTTGAAGCTGGGAGCTTTTTGGCCTGCATTTTGCTATACAGGGCCACAGTGTGTGTGTATTTTGGGTATAAAAAGACATGGTTTCTGTCCTGTTTCCTTTACTATTGGAAAGTATTCAACCCCCGGCAAAAGACACACACACACACAGGCTCGGGCACACATACATGCACACACACACACACACGCAAACACAGGCTCGGGCAGGCATACATACACACACACACAGGTTTGGGCACACATAGATGCACACACACTCACACACACACACAGGCTCGGGCATGCATGCACACACACACACACGCATACATGCACACACGCACACACACTCACGCACACACACTCACATGCACACACACACAGCTGTATCAGAGCGCTGATCTCCCTCTCTCCCCCCGCACTGAGCACGCTCCCTGACCAAGTGGCGGAGGCTGTGGCGCGTAAGTGCTGGGACCTGGCGCCAGTCGGCGCGTACCCAGGCCTTCGACAGCGACAGGCAGCAGCGCAGCTGGAGACAAAGACGGCCTTGTCCGCAGGAGGCATGGCGGGCCCGGCTGCCGGAACGTGCTGCCTGTCTCTCCCAGTCAGTCGTGGGTTCAGCAGGAATGCAGATGTTTGCGCAGCGAAGGGAGCGCGTTCAGAATCGTCCCGACAGCCCTCTGTTATTTGCTCACCGCCAAGAATAGTTGCTGTCTCTGTGATCCTCCGGTCCTAACCCTGAATGGGGCCCCTTATACCAGCAACCTTGAGTCACTTCCCTCTGTGAGAATGCTGTGACCCTCAAAACTCGCACACACACACACACACACACACACACACACAAAGTACATTCATAGCTAGTTATAGAATCAGGAAACAGTATAACTTTTAATAATGATTATTAAAGCACTTTTCAAAATGAAGTCTTCATACTTTATTCTGGTGCAGAATTCAACTATCACATACTACATAGCACTTGGTACAGATGGTAGGCTACCGTGAATAGCTGGCTGTTGCCTTTAAGGGATAATTTCTGCATTTTTAAAACATTTTCATTCTTCTAATTCTGTCTGCTTGTCATCTTTTCACAAAAATTGCTGGAACAAAATTCTCTTTAACAGTTCAGATCCTTAACGTCACAACTGTTGTGACTACTGTTTAATAGTCACTAAAAGTCTTAATGCAACCAGTGCCCCTTGGTTGTGAAATCTTTAGTCTGACCTTTAGCCCCATGAACTTCTAAGAATGTGACCTTAAAAAAGCACCTCCACTCCAGATTCTGCTCTATGCTACCCAAAAAATTATATACAGTAGATGGACCATCTGCCCTTTTCCGCCAGGAACAACAAAACCATTCACAAGTCTCTACACAAGAACATTTAACATAGTACATACCTTCCAATAAATAAATAACTTCCACGTGGCAATAAATATTAATCTACGGTAAACGGTGCACTGCAGTGATTGGGTAGGCATGTCTTATTATCATTAGATGTATTCTGAAAATTACTCCAAAAGAGATCTGATTTATGCATGGCGTTATTAGCTTATTTTTGTAGATGTCATTGTACTGTACAAGCTACAGTCAGGTCTACAGTCAGAGAGCAGAGTGTTGTGTCCCTGTGTAGGTGCAGTCACAGCATTTATTGTCCTGGATAAAGGATGTTGTCTAGGGAAAACTGGCACTCATGAGGCACCCATCCCTTTTGACTCCTGCAGTATAGCTATTATCAATGCCGCCTTCTCTCACCATCTTCAATCTTTTAAAATGATTCTGAGCCCCTCCTCAACACAACCAGTCTCACCCACCAAGCCTTCCTGCCTCGGCTACTGTAGCGCTGCTAACTGCAGCACACAGCGTGATGTTTGGACCTGAACTGAGGGTTTCACTTTAAGGGTTTGGCTCTGGCCCTGGACCGGCTGCTGAATAACAGGTCACTTTTCCTGCTATTAAAATTCTAATCCTGCAGGCCCGGCCCAGATATTCCAGTTATATTTTGCAGGAACATTAAAAGTGACAGAAAAGTGAAATTTTATATATAAATTCAAGACTCTCCAAGCCAAAGGGCGGTGTTTTTTTCCCCCTTTGGTGGTTTTGCACGATTTACGATGTGGATCAGGTTGAGCTCAAAGCTCCAAGCTGATCCAGGCTTTCCCTTTTAAAAGCTGGGCACACAGAGACATCAATAAATTACATGATCACAGAACTTCCTGAAATCTTCAAAGCAAAATTATCCTGCTCCCCTTAACTATTAAAGCAGACCATCAAAGAACACAAATGCACTCAATATTCTGAGAATTCTAAAGTAAGACTAATACTTGTTTCAAAATGATATTCTCATGTTATTCATGTTTTAACAAAACTTGCTAGCTATCTAACACAAGCAAACTACAGGATTGCTGGCTCCCTGGTTCCAACGACTCCATTTATGGAGGGGAGTTGACTGTTTCCAGGGGTTTTTCGGGGTTGTTCATTTGCATTAAGGTATTCACATTCAAATAAGTGTCTTAATTGAAAACAGATTAGCAACCATTAAAAGCACACCCCTAGATTCCAAGGACAGTCAACAGCTGTTGTCAGTGTTAAACAATGTTTAAGAGGTACTATAAGAAGTACATTTACCTGTCAATGGTTTCAAACCCAAAACCTCCAGGTGCAGTGCAGTTCTTTAACTGCTATGAGTCCAGTCTTTTTTAATGGTGACCAGGTGCCTCGTGTGGGTCCACACCTGTGCGCTAAACACTTGTGTAGTATTCATTTCAATTAATTCTATGTATATTGCTCTTTTTCCAGATACTCTCATTAAGATGCTTTATAGAAAAACCTTGAAACCCTCAAAAAAAACATGCGAGTGGATCAGACGTGTTTTCTGTCATAGACCGAGTTCATATTGTTTGAATGCATTGTCGTATTCTTGCCGAGAAACTCACGCACAGTGATTCCAGGAAACGGCTCATCTTTGGGCCCTCTTCATTAAGCACTGAAATGGTTGAGTCTTTCCCTTGAGTGAGGCTCTTCACACTAATGAGAGTTTATGACACATCCAGTCATTTTATACTTTATGCTCTTTCAGCTCTTTGTATAGCTCAAAGACCCGGTCCACGCTTCACCAGCAGGCAAACCACAATAGCAGACTGGTCACACCCTGAACTGAGGCTTGAGGCATATACGTGAAAAAAACTGGGGCTGTGAATCTTGACCATGGAGGGTAAACACAGAAAGCTATGACCCCTTTTAAAGCACATTTACTTCACTTATGTTAATTTACTTGTCCCCTTCCCTATGACACCTATGGCACATGTGGAAATGCATTCTACATCATTGCTTTATTTTCATCTGATATATGTATATATATATTGAATTTGTTGTTTTTGTGGTGACTCTTGCTTGTCTGGCTCCAGGCTTATATTGATTGTTGCCTATTCTTATTGAAAAGTGCATCTCTGTGCATCACTTTACCAGTATCAGTGGTCAATACACGCCCCCCCCCCCCCCAAACATGCACACTGTGTCTCTGTCACAGACACATTCACCCCAGGAAAGATGTAAAAAAAATGGAAAAATGTTAATTTCACAGCCAGATTAACTGTTCCTGGAGAAACTGATGACAGAGGTTGCTATTATTAGTTGTTCTCCTATACTGCCTTAAAATAGTGGCAGTAATCTCACATGAAAACATAAAGGTACCACTGTCTAGAGGACAAAGGAGAGCGAGTGTTCTCAAAATGCACCAAATCCCGCATTCAGAGTAGTGCCACTGCACTACATTATAAACAATCCTACCATTGCAAACCATTTGATATAGGCAAATGGCTTAAACAGAAGCTGTAGGGTTTCCTGCATGATGCAGGTTGGTTGCATCTTCTTGTATGGTACATGGAAAAAATGCATGCAAACACAAGTGCAGTTGAGCTATGATGTTGCCAACATAATCTTCAGAATCCTTCATTGTTTCAGTTACTTTTTTGAAACCCACAAATTATTTCTTGTGGAGCTGCTTAACTAAATTTAAATTGTCATTAGCTTACATGAGGAGCCCTCCATGGACATGTGCCCAGACCCTGCGGCCTCTGAATGGCGCAGGCTGCAGAAGACCTCCTACTCCTGTTAGCTAGCGAAGACAGATGTCTGCGTCACGGGCATGTGCGGACACATGCTCGGACCGTCTTACAGGCTGTGAATGCCGCAGGCTGTGAAAGACCTCCAGCTTCTGATTGCTAGCGCCCGTCCTCACTTCACACTTTTGCTTCATGGCTCTTTTCCACTGTAGACCAGGATTGTTCTGAGCAGCCTCCCCTCCCCTTGCGATGACAGATGTATCTGTTGGGCGCTCACTTCATAAACCTGTTCATAGCGTCCCCTGTAGGCAGCGTTCTTTGCAAGGGATATTACATGCTTGTTATCTGGGCCAAAGGGGAGGCCTTGTCTGTGGATTTAAATCGAGTATTAGCTGTAAAATTCATCACGGCTGCAACATGATTTATAAAGGCGGGGTGAGCAGGAACCTGACAGGCACTCCTGTGTCTCTTGGGGCCTGGGGGGGGGCAGAATGTCTTTTCCAGACAGAGCGTCAGCTACTAGCTGCCCTGGGAGAAGAACTGCAGTGGAAAATCCAGCACAATCCGTCTGGATTATCTGATGTGTTTTCTTTCTCTCTAACCAAACTGAGCCCAAGGCATCCTAGGAAAGCACCCGCACATTCTCACTTCTCTCACAATTGCCTCTGCTGTCAAATAACTTAATGTTTTGAAAGCTCACTTTAGATGTGTCCTAGGGGGAGCCGCTGGAGGTGGGGATTCTAGGGAGTGGTGGGGTAGGGGTTAGACTTGGCATGACCAGTCAATGAGGAATTTATTGGCTTTTCATCACCCATGGGTCTCTCTTGCAGCTTTGGTAGTTGGTTAAGGGGGTTAGTTTGTGGTTGTCTCATGATTAAGAATTCAGGACACTGGACCACAAAAATGTGGGTTTTAACCCCTGTAGAATGTTACCGTACCTCAGTTTCTTCCAGTAAGTGAGAGGATAAATGTTAGAGTACGTAAAATGTAAACACATCAGCGCAGTAGTCCTCCCTGGATAAGACCATATGCTAAAGGAATCTCATAAAGGGAGCTGGAAAAGCTGCTGGGTCACATCCTTGAGGGTTGTCTGAACAGCACGGGCACAGAAAAAAGAGTAGAAAAACAGTAGTAGCTTTATGTTTGCTTTAAACATTCAAGGGAATCAGACTGGGAGATCTTTTTACCACCTGACTTTGTGATTGGTAGCCGATGAACACTGTGATGCATGGCGATGCCATTAGTGCCATTCAGCCCATAGTTGAAGAGCTTACGTCAGGGACGCTAGCTCCGCTCTGACTGAACTTACAGAGGCCGAGAGGAAGGAGGACATATATTGCCTTGTTTTATCGCTGATTGCTTTGGCCATTTGTGTTGTCCTGAAAATGTTTGTACTGTTTTATTTTTATCTTTTGAAATTCCGCATTCTTTTTATTCTTGCTAACTGTAAAATATAATTAAAGCTGCATTATTGAAACACGGCTGACTTGAACCTTAAGTTTAATTAGGAGTTCAACCCTATTTAATTAGGAGTGCTGGAACCCTATTGTTTTTGTTGGGACACTTTTAATTATTTTATCTATTTTTCTCCACTTCGCATTTAAATTATTTTAGCTAGGAAGAGCCGAGCTTACCAGACTTGGTAGGCTTGTTTGAATGGCTCAGCTCATGCCTGATTTAAATTAATGATTAGATTGGCCACCTGATGGTGCAGTAGTGCACATGACAATACTTTGGCATTTGAAAGTCCTGTGCCACAACTGACAGTTACCAAATTGGGTACAGATGCCTCTTCTCATGAGGAACAAATTTGCCTCATGAACCCATATAGTACACCATATTGAATTATCTGCTATTCATATTTTTCTGTAAACTGCTGAAAATGCTTCTTCAAATAAATATTGACTGATTTGCACAAAATTTTGTAAGATGCCTCTATGGATTTATTTTGTTGTGGTTTTGGCAAAGAATGGCCAAATGACAAGCCAATAAACTATAAGTTTGTTTTGCTAAAAACAAAATCTTTAATAATTTGACCTAAAGTGGTGAAATTTGATGTATGTATTCACTCTCACATCTCTAACCTTAAAGTACTAGCACAATCAAAACTTGTGGTGCTGCTATAGATACCAATTTTTTTTTAAAACCCCTTCACTCAAAAATGTGTTTTTGTAATGGTTGGCTCTTCTTGGAAGCGTAACTTTCACTATACTGATTTATTTTTGTGCAGAACTTGTGACCAGAGCATCTTTTTAACATTCTTTCACTGTAAACTCAGAGCTTCTCTGTATTTCCCTAAAATCGTCCCTGAAAATTTTGGAAACTTACAAATTCAAGCAAAATCTGGGCTGAGTTTCTTGGATTTTCCCATGGTGTCAAGGGCAAAAAGGCAGTGGCCCTAAAGGTGGGCACTTAAATTCACAGGGCCAATTAACTCACGATTAACTCCTAATTATAACAATTGGCCAATCAGAAGCATCTAAAAAGTCATTACATCAATTTGTGAAATCTTCCAGACTGTTTAAAGAGACAGTCAACTTGGTGTATGTAAACTTGACCCACTGGAATTTGGATATAGTGAATTAAAGTTGAAATATATCTGTCTCTAATTGATTGTTTTAAAATTACCTCTGATGTGAACAAAGCAGTTGCCCTGATTGACTTGCCAAAAGAAATGTATGGTAACATGAAATGTGCAGAGTTGTGAAACTGAGTTTGAATATCTTTAGCCTAGGTGTATGTAAACTTTTGGCCTCAACTGTATGACTTATCCATAATAACCAGCTAATTAGCAGGTTTGCAGTCATTAAAGTAAGCTAGTTGCTCTGCTAAAAACTTAATTTGTTTGCTACACCAGAAGTTTGGAAGGGTCCTGATGTATACCACGGCAACGTTTGAGCATTCCCCTTAAAGTTTCTATATCATTTTTTTAAGGTTTTAAAAAAACCCTCCTCATTTATAGGTATTCTTGATAGGATTATTCAGTCAAAGCATAGCAGAATGACAGGCCATTGAATTTTCATGTAGGTGTGGCTTATTACTGAAATGCTTAGAAATCCCTAAGTAATGTGATGAAATATTGGTAGATATGTCCACACTCTCACTTAACCTCCAACCTTATGTATTGGCCCAATCAAGACACATAGTGGCACTATAGAGCTCCATATTTTAAGAAACATATGTTTATATTAAAAAATTCATTAAAAATAATTTCTCTATCACATCGATCTCAGAGTTTATGTAGTAGTTTGTGTCATCAGCAGGAACACATGGAGAATATAACAAGTGCTTTGCTTTGTCCCCTTGCATTACTGCTTGCAGCTATATTTAAAATTTACATTTGAGAGAGAATCATGGAGTTCCTGCTTGATTTGTGTAGTTTTTTGATTCCCATCCCTGAGGCACTACATCTTAGCCATGGCAAGTTGAGGCTCATTGAGCCCCAGAGTGTGCGGAGCCATCAGGGGTATTTACAGGTTAAATAAGGTGCTTTGCCTACTTTCTTATTTGAACCAGTCCTAGACTTTTGCGGTGGAGAGCAACATCTTATGATTGGTCAATGGTAGTCTGTGAGTGACAACTACCTCTATTGTGTGGAGGTAGCCCTGCTCTCCTGTCACTAGCTTGAAGACAGGGGGTGAGCTGTGATCTTGGTCAAGTTTGAGGCCGAGAGAACAGATTGGCAGCCACTAATAATTCAGTTTGACAAACAGCAAAGCAACAGGCCCATAACTTGCAACACTGTGTGCAAGCCAAGGGGCTGTCTGTGCATAATGCTGATCTGGCTGGTCCACAGCAGCCAGAATAAGTCTGCAACTATGAGGTGTTGGGTAACGTCAGCTTCCTTATCCCCCAGGCCAGAACAAAAACCTGACACTACTCCAATACTCCCAAGTAACAAGCTATCTCTGCCTGTATCAGGCCTCTTCCTGTTAAACCAGGGCATGGGGGCTGTAAGCTGGGGGGGGGGGGCGGGGTGAGGGTTGGTTGGACAAAGAGGCGCTGTTGCATTTCCATGAGGAGTTAGCAGGTTCATGCTGACTGGAAGAGCGGAATGTTCTGGTATGTAGCAGCGTGGGCCCTTCCCCACTGTGGGAAGCGGGGGGCTCCTGGAGCTGCGAGAGATGATGTGGTGCCCAATCTGGTGATCAGGACACCATCTACTACCACAATGTTTACCCTCCATCCCCCTCACAGTGGAACCTTGTTCCCCTCAGGAGTGCTGTTCCTAATACAAGCTTTCACTCGATTCTCTCTCTCTCTCTTGCTCTTTCACTTTGTTTCATACACACACACACACACAATATGATTGACCATCCCATTTTTCGGTTTTCCTAGGTCCTGCTGAAGTCCCGATGATGTCACTCAATGGCTCCATCCCTCCTATCCATGTACCGCCAGGGTATATCTCCCAGGTAAGGGGGCAGGGCTGGGCATGTAGGAAGAGGGGCAGGACCAGGTAAGTTATTATCCAGGTGATGAGTCAGAGAGTGTGTGCTGTACCTATGGTAGTCATCCTGAAGCTTTCCCACTGTCTCTCTGTCTGCCTCTCTCCATTGTTGGTGGAATGCCAGTATAGGGTTTATTTATTATTATACATTTGCTTATTAGACAAGCCTAGTTCAGTCTTGGCTTAAGTAGAGCCATTTTAAATCTGATTTTATCCATTTGAATAGCAACATACTCTTTCTGAGGTTCATGTTAGGTGCCTTACTAAATGGTATGTCGGCCCACCTAGTAGACAAACTGGTAACACGCTGGTTGCAAGCCCAGACTTAACCTTAACCGTCTGTAGGAGTGATTAGTGCTTATTGAAATTATCCATTGATTGAGGCTCATTGCTTGACATTTTTGTCAAATACCCTGCCCCAATCAACATGTCAAGCACATCCCACAATCTCACATGCCACATTTATTATACTCCTTATTTATAAGCGCACTGAATAATAATAAAAAATATTTTGGGAATGTATTTAGATGCTCACCAATATAAAATGGGATGTAAAAAGTCAAAAAAAAAAAAAAAAAATGATAGGAACATGCCCTCTGGTGTGGCGAAAGCTGTTTGTACTCCCTCAGAAATATTCACTCTGAAGAGTGATTTCTTCCAAGGCCTCAAAATGCAGAGTCTTCTGTTTAGATGTAGGCATTGCTAAAGAAATTTTAAAATTATAACCTTTTAAGGCACAAAATATTTTGCTGGTGGGAAACATCCTCCTTGTTTACACAGGAGAAACAATGCATGTCCATTTACGCATGCCTAACAAACTATACACCATTATAAGTGTAATTTTATTGGCTAAAAGTCGGCACTATAATAGTTTTCCACTGGCAGGCTGTGCTCTGGGCAGAAGTTATACTGTCCATGACGAGTCATTGCTTATGCACAGTGGGTACCATTGGCTGCACTGAGGGACAGCTTGGCCAGTACTAGTTAAAGAAGTTGAGCTGATCTTGTTCCAGAGAATCTTTACAAATCAGGGATAATAACATTCCTTTGTACACATTATTTTTGGTGTGCGTGCGACAACAACACAGATGACAATGATGATTCCTCTGAAGAATTGTTAAACAATGGATGTTCTATCCATTGGACTAAAAACTACAATGGATTTTGTTTTCTGGACCTTTACCATAATAAGGATACTGATTTTACTGGGATTTGTGTGTTATGTTGATTTCTAAAATGTGAGGTGAGGACCCCCAAAGCTTGTTTTACCTCCAAACCTACCTGCTGTTATGCTTGGCCAACCAAAAAATTAATCCACAAGCTCTGATATCTCTTGTACTTGTTGTATCTTTTACACAGTAAAAAGGATTCCACCCAGGTGTTTAGCAACTCTAACACTGGCTGTATCTTTGGGAACAATTGAAACTCCTCCTCCTCCTGATGGCAGAGAGGGCTCTCGCTTTCCAGCTCTAGGACCTGGTATCCCAGTTGGCACAATCCTATAGTGTACCCTCTACAGGAGGTCTCTCACACATTTGTGGAGAGGACCATTGTTTCAAAGAGGGCTGAACATTTGTATTAATTGCAAGCTGCCTCCACCTTGTTTCCTCCTGGTAACGCAGCTTATCAAAGTACACAGAATTCATATGTAAGAGCAGGGCTGAAAAATGTTACTCGCTGAACATGAGACCCAAGGGGGAGGAGGGTGGTGTTGGGTGGAGGGGGGGGGGGTGGGCTTAGGAAGATTCTGAGGGCTCTGACTGGCAGGGGTCCTCAAAACGTGTGCTGTAATTGTGCAGGGATGAGGTGGCCTGGGGTGGTGGGTCCCGATAAGAGATCTTTTGATGCAGCCCAAAATCCCTGGTAGAGCTCCTGCCCGCTGCACTGAGTAGTCTTAGGTAATAAACCAGGGAAATGAACCCGCTGCCTCGGCATCTGCTTTCCCTCAAGTGCCTGAGCAAGGAACACAGCACACTTGGGTGATGGTGCCCTCGTGAGCCCTTCTTAAAACCCCTCCCACCATCAAGTGCACGACTGCCTCATAGGCCATTTCACAATCTGTTTTCTGCCTTTGCTCAAATGCATTTGTCAGGTGATCAGCTTGGTAACTCCTGCCTCAACAAAGCAGGCCAAAAAAACTGTATTATGTATTGATCTGGTATTAAAAAATCAAGGGTTTGCACAATTCGCAAGTAGAAGTCCCATTCCCCCTCATGCCCACCTGCAGCCCTGGTCTCCCTCTTACATTGAAATAACCCCCAGGCATTCAGTGCAGCAGAACAGACTGCAAGGCAGTTAAACTTTTATTTTCACAATTTTATTGTTGCCTATCAGAATAAGTTTTGCTTGCTGTTGCACACACAACAGAAACCTGAGTAACAGGATTGGAGGAATACAGCAGCTTCTGTGCTTCTTGAATCCCAGCCACTCTGAGCCCATTGAGTGTCTGCTATTTTTATTACCACCATCACGTAATCTGTAGAAAGATGACTACGAGAGAGCGAGAGAGTTGCAGAGGGAGCAAAAGAGAGCTGTGACTTTATGCTCGTAGGAATGAATAACTGTGTGAGTGAAAGAAAGGTAGGGAGAGATATAGAGAGCGTGAGCTGCGGTTTAGACTCTTAGGAGTGAATGTCCCCAACACACCCCTGCCCGACTTCACGCATGAGTTCATCCTGTCTGGCGTGGCGGACTCGGTACAAAAGCAGAGATAGCATCTGTTTGGTCTGTTACTCCTGCATTTAATCCTCACTGGATCTCTCTGCTGTCTGCTAAATGTCTGGAGTTGATTTGATGAATTTGGAGGAGGGAAAGGGGGAAATGAGGGAGAAAGCAGTGTTCCAGCAGCACTGAGGGAAAATAGGGCTGTCTTGGCTAGAGTGTTGCATGTGATGGCACACTCAGTATAGGAACTGGAGGACAAACTGGGTTTGGGGATCTAGACTGGAGAACAAACTGGGGTAGGGACTTGGTACTTTTGCTTTCAAACCGATCCCTGTCTTTTGTCTCATAGCAGACCAGTTCACATAACAGTGACTTCCACATCCACACACCACACTGCACACATTTAACTCGGAGATAGCAGGTGTTCTTCCAGTTCTTCATGTTGAGCAACCATTAGCCCAATGACAGGAGTCTTCTTTAATTGTTGGCCATATGGTGCTATCTGTGCACAGCCCTGGATGGCACGGTCTTTCATGTGATGTAAGTCTCTTCGGCTTTTGCGTGGTCAGCTGACAGAGCATCAGAGATATAGGGCAAAAGACCTTGTCTTTATAAATATAAGAGCAGGCCGTTCCCATGCTAAGTGGAGGCTTTTAATGAGTTTTGTTTGCTGGTGATGAATGTTGCTGTGTGCTGTGTTTTCAGTCAATTGTTCTTTTTAAACTTTCCTGCGATGTCTTGTCTTAAATATGTGAACAAGGAGCACATGTTGTATTTGATTTCTGAACACTGAAAACGGGGATTTTTGGGAGAGGGAGAGGGGAAGAGGACGTAACTGTTTTGCTTTTGGGGATTACTTCAGCTGCCAGTACATTTCTTGAAGTCATAGTCAAACACTGGAATTCAGAATTCTCTGTGCGTCTTCATCATGAAGGAGGGAGCCTCAGTGTTTATAGACTTGACAAAGACAAAGCATCTCAAGTTCAAATGGAAGTTTGTTTCTCTTTTGCAGAAAATGAGGATCACCTATTAATTTGCTCTTGCAGATAATGAAGAAACAAAACTCTTTATCTCACACTGAATGGAAGGCAGGTTGTGCCAGTTTACTGAGGGAGACTGCATTGTCAGTGTGCCCATTAACTGTGTCTGGGTTTTTCTGGCTGACATGCGCATCTCCGCCTCCCCCTACCGCAGGTTCTGGAGGACAACACTGGGGTTCTTCGGGTGGTGGTCACGCCACATTCGGAGTGCTACCCCCCAAGCTATACACCGGCCATGTCGCCCACCCACCATCTGCCCCCATACCTGGCACACCCCCACTTCATCCCTGGCACTACGGCTTTCTACCCGCCTACCAGCACGGGAGAACTGGGCCCGCATCAGTACTACCATCACCGCCTCCCCCACATGTATGGAGAGGGTAAGATGGGCTGATCCACCTCCAGCTCACTAGCCAAACTGAGATGTGCCTTCGTAGCTCACGTGCATTACACTACAGATTGTGTAGACTAACCAGATAGTCAGCCCCTGCATTCCTTCTGTCCTCTGTTTTCTGAAGACAGATGGTTCCAGTTTCTGGTACTAACACCACAAATTGTATAGTCTAACCAGATGACTATGAAGCGTATTGTGACAAATCCTTTGTAAAATTTGCTACATTTTTTAAATTACATTGATTTGAGATGGTCTCCTCTAGCATTCATTCTGTCCTCTCTCCTTCCTGATGCCAGGAGGTTCCAGTTCATAGCAGTTGTTTCTGGTGCCACATAACCGTGCAGAACAGCCATTACTTTAGTCTTGTCCTTGGCCACACCCTTTTAATGAATATTAAGGAAACCCTTCAGCAGGGAGTCAGAATCAATTTACAAATACAGAGCTGAGTATATGATGGGTCTGTAAGACCTGTTGGAACTTTCCAGGCTTCGGAAATCAGCAGTATTTTCAAGGCGAATCTTTTTCTTTTTTTGTTTTATTTTTTTACCTCCTGGACCACATGTAATGTAACTGCATACCTGTATATGCTTTAGTATAGCTGTAGTTGAGGTATTGTGGTGAAGGAAGCAGGTTTGTAACTGGAAGATGAGGAGTATCACCTACCAGGTGCAAGGCTGCTATAGTGCCCTTGGCCAGGCTGCTTAACTTACAGTAAATTCTGCTGTAAATATTTGCGTTTGTTACTTGAATAGAAAATAGCAACTATGATAATTTCCCTGGCTGGGTCATTTTTTTTTTTGGGGGTGGGGGGGGGCTTTTCAGCTTTATTGGACAGAACAGTGTAGAGAGACAGGAAGAATGGGAAGAGAGAGGGAGAGACGTGCGACAGGTTGCACGGTCGGGATTCGAACCACGGGCGTCGCGGCTCGTAATGAGCATGTGGACTGGCTATGCCACGAGACACCCCCATGGCTGGGTAATTTGAAACAAGTAAATAACAATAGGCTAATCCCTTACTGATCCCAATGTCAGTGAAATATTTTTCTGTCTTGTGAAAGCTACAAAAATGTAACTGAAAACCTCCTCTGAAGAAAGTTTTTATTTATTTATTTATTTATTTATTTATTTATTTATTTATTTATTTATTTATTTATTTATTCATTCATTTATTTATTTATTTAATTTTAACTAATTCAGTTAGAGATTGATACAGTGACTGCCCAAATAGTACTTTCATATGTAATAACTTATCTATGCAACATATTTAGCAAATTAAAGAAAAAAACAGTAAGGAATTATTTATGCAGCATGTTTTGCAAATAAAATTAAAAGAGACTTAAATGTATTGTCATTTTTATTGCACGCACAATTTGGTCCTTCAGTATTCTTGAAGGCTGGAGATTTTTTCGTGATTCATCACTGATATCTAGAATAAAAAAACAACAGCTTGGCAACCTCCTTTGTTTATCTGAAACCCCGCAGTTTTTTATTTGTCAGAATGCTGGCACGATAACTTTCTTAAGAGGATTAAGCCTTCAACAAATGTAGTCTTCTTCAAAGCTGGTGCTGTGGAACAAGAGAAAAGATGTATGAGATGCTGTGACTTGTTTCTTATGGCTTATTCTGTTTTGCATACTGTTGTGTTCTAAACTACAAAGGCTTGTTTATACATTTAACAATTCAAAAGATAAGACAGAAGAAAAGTAAATGATGTGTATTTGTTGTATGTTTATATATAAAGACATATATACAGATGGATAAATGTACAGTTGACGCCAAAAGTTTACATACCCTAATTGACTTAAGCTTAGGTGTATCTACTTTATTTCCATAAGAGGTCATTTCACAATAATAGTTAAGAGACAGATTTATTTCAGCTTTTATGTACTATATCTGATTTTCAGTGGGTCAAAAAAATTTACATACACTTTGTTAATATTTGGTGGCATTGACTTTTAATTGCTTAACTTGAATCAAACTCTTAGGGTAGCCTTCCAGAAGCTTCTCACAATACTTTGCCGGACTTTGCCCATTCCTCCTGACCGAACAGGTGTAACTCAACCTCCTTGCTCGGATATGCCTTTTCAGTTCAGTCCACAAATTTTCTATGGAATTCAGGTCACGGCTTTGTGATGGCCACTCCAGTACTTTCACTTTGTTGTCTTTAAGCCATTTTGTTACAACTTTGGAGATATGCTTTGGATCATTGTCCTGCTGGAAGAACCAGTTGCGACCAAGTTTTAACTTTCTAACTGATGTCTTGAGGTGTTGCTTCAGTATTTTGAGATAATCCTCCTTCCACATGATGCCTTCTATTTTCTGAAGTGCACCAGTGCCCTTTTCTGGCAAAACACCTCCAAAACATGATGCTGCCACCCCCATGCTTCACAGTTGGGATGGTGTTCTTCAGAGTAAAAGCCTCTCCCTTTTTCTTCCAGACATAGTGCTGATCATTGTGGCCAAACAGTTACATTTTCGTTTCAGCTGACCAGAGAACACTCCTTCAAAAGGCTAGGTTTTCGTCCTGGTGATCACCTGCAAACTTCATTCTGGCTTTTTTAGGCCGGTCTTGGAGTAAGGGCTTCTTCCTTGCATGACAGTCTTTCAGGCCATGGCGATGTAGGATTCTCTTAATGGTGGATGTAGATACTTTGGTACCCAATGCCTCCCACTCCTTCACCAGTTCCTTTGTTGTTGTCTTGGGGTTCAGTTGAATCTTTTGGACCAATGTTCGTTCAGCCCTGGGAGTTAATTTGTGCCTCCTTCCTGATGCAGTGTCTGTGTGGTCCCAAGATTTTTATATTTGCATACAATTGTTTGTACAGATGCTCATGGTACCTTCAGTTGTTTGGAAATTGCTCCTATGGAGGAACCAGACTTGTGGAGGTCCACAAATATTTTTCTGAGGTCTTGGCTGAGTTGCTTGGATTTTCCATGGTATCAAGGGAAAAAAGGCAGAGGCTCTAAAGGTAGGCCCTTAAATACAGCCACAGGTGCCAATTTACTTCTAATTATGACAATTGGCCAATCAGAAGCTTATACAAATTCATTACATCAATTTCTGGAATCATCCAGACTGTTTAAAGAGACAGTCAACTTGGTGTATGTAAACTTTTGACCTACTAAGCTTTTGATATAGTGAATTAAAGCTGAAATAAATCTGTTTCTAATCGATTGTTTAAAAAAAATTTTTTTAATTACCTCTGATGAGAACAAAGTAGATGCCCTAATGGACTTGCAAAAGAAATGTATGGTAACATGAAATGTGTGGAGTTGTGAAAAACTGAGTTTGAATATCTTTAGCCTAGGTGTATTTAAACTTTTGGCCTCAACTGTTGAATAACTGATGCTATTGATTGATAGATGGATATTGTGTACATGGTGTCATGGAGAGGGAATTGAACCAATGGCCTTGGCGTCCGGGGTCAGTTTGTGCATGGGCACTTTCTAATATTTTCATATGGTTTTATTTCTCCACTTTTATTCTTATTCTGAGCACCTGTGATGTTGGACACAGTCATGACAGGCCTGTCCCATTACTGCTTTTGCTTCCTTTGTCAGTCCAGGAGGGCACCCACTAGCTCTCATGGCCTTTAAAATGGGTAGCCAGTGGAAGACCGTGGAACTCTTTCGCAGCGGGCACCCGATTGGCCAATATTGAGCCACTGTTGAGCCAGGTATTGGCTTGCTAATTGGAAGCCTCTCTCCCCTGGTTGACAGTATGGCCAATTATGTGCCACCTTGTTAGACTCCAGCCTCAGAAAGCCTCCTCCTGGATGGGCCCCTGATTAAAACAGTTCTGCTCAGCTTCTCCTGTTAACACCAAGCTCTGTAAACATGTTGCAGGGTGTGCAGCCTTTAATACTGGAAGCTGTGTAAGCCACCAAGGAGGGGGAACTCAGCCAAGCAAATAAATTATGTGCGAGTTGAATGTGGCCCATTTTGATTAGATTTTGACTAGTCATTTTCCACTATATTTGTGCTTCGTGCTTAGAGGTGAGGATGGGTGGTCCAGGAGGAGGGTGGCATGAATCGCACAGTCTGCTCTTTCACTTCTCACAGTAGCCGCATTTTGTGGGCTGTGATTTGTTTTCCCTGTAGATGCCCATCTCCATGGAGACTTTATGTGTGAGCTGGCAGTACAGTGATTACAAGCAGCCCTTTAATGTGCATTTCCCATTGCTCATGCATATTTTACATAATGGCTTTACATAGCTGGATGTCTTGTGAACTCATAGATAGATAGATAGATAGATAGATAGATAGATAGACAGGCAGGCAGACAGACAGACAGACAGACAGACAGACAAACCTTTATTGATCCCCGGAGGGAAATTCAGGTGTCTTAGCAGCAACAGCAGGGAGATGAAACACAGGAGAGGAACAGGAAGAGTTAAAGGACCTGAGCCTCCTCAGGAAGAACAGCTTGCTCTGTCCCTTCCTGTAGAGGGCGTCATTGTTGTCAGTTCAGTCCAGTTTATTGTTCATGTGTACTCCCAGGAACTTGTAGGTGTCCACCACCTCCACCTCCTCCCATTGAATGGTGATGGGAGTTGGGGGCCTCTTCTTGCTCCGCCGGTAGTCCACCACCAGCTCCTTGGTCTTTCCGATGTTGAGCTGGAGGTGATTGTTGTCACACCACCCTACGAAGTTCTCCACCAGGGCTCTGTACATCTCCTCATTGTCATCCGTGATGCAGCTGACAATGGAGGAGTCATCAGAGGACTTCTGTAGGTGGCACGTACCTGAGTTGAAGCGGAAGTCGGAGGTGTAGAGGGTGAACAGGAAGGGTGACAGCACGGTTCTTTGGGGAGCTCTGGTGTTGCTCACCAGCACATCTGACAGGCTGCCCTGTAGTCTGACGTACTGTGGTCTGCTGGTGAGGTAGTCCGTAATCCAAGCCACCAGGCCATGGTCCACCTGCATCACTGAGAGCTTCTCAGCTAGCTGGAGTGGTTGGATGGTGTTGAAGGCGCTGGAGAAGTCGAAAAACATGACTCTCACGGTGCTGCGAGGCCACTCCAGGTGTGTGTAGGCTCTGTGGAGCAGGTACATGATGGCATCATCCACACGGATGTAATGCCTGATATGCAAACTGCAGGGGGTCCAAGGAGTCACTCACCAGGTGCTTGAGAGGTGCTGCAGGACCAGTCTCATGAAGATCTTCATGACGTGACGTCAGAGCAACTGGCCTGTAGTCATTGAGAGTGCTTGGGCACCGGGACAATGCAGGAGGTCTTCCAGAGCTGGGGCACCTTCTTCAGCCTCAGGGAGAGGTTGAAGAGGTGCTGGAACGCTGCTGCCAGCTGCCCAGCGCACGCCCTGAGCACCCTGGGGTTGGTGTTGTCTGGTCCTCTGGCCTTGTTTGTGCTGATCTTGGAGAGCTGCTTCCACACCTGGCTGGTTGTGATGATCAGGGGTAAGGGGGTGGGTGTTGGACAGTCTCCAGGTGTAGGAGACATTCTGGGGCTGTAAACCGGGGGGAGAGTGGGGGGGAACAAGTTGCTGCCTCCGGGGGAATGGGGCTGGGGGAGGGGAGGAGAGGTGTGAATGGGAGCACTGGTGCTGGGGGAGGGAGGAGGAGAGGTGTGAATGGGGGCACTGGTGCTGGTGAGTGGAGACCGAGGCTGCCCTGCTGAGCTCATGGGGGTTGGGTGGTCAGACTTGTTGAAAAACAGGTTCAGCTCGTTTGCACATTTCAGGGTCCCCTCAACAGCAGTGCTTGACTATTTGTAGCCAGTTATCTTTCTAACCCCCCCCCCCCACACACCTCTCTGGAGCTGTTGGCCTGTAGCCTACCCTCCAGTCTGTCATTTTGAACAGCCTTGGACCCCTCAGTGTCCCCTGCCATAAAAGCCCTATTCTTCCTGTTCAGCAGGGCTTTAATGTCTCCATTTATCCCGGGCTCATTGTTGGGAAAGCAGCGTAACTTTTTGGTGGGTACAATGCTCTCCTCACAGAACCTGATGTAGTCCGTAATGCAATGGGAGAGTCCATCGATGTCCTCACCGTGGACCCTCTCAAATACACCCTAGTCTGTTGACCTGTAGCACTCCCTCAGTTCTTCCTCAACTTCCTCAGACCACTGTTGAACAGTCCTGGTGGTTGCGGGCTGCCTCCTGACAGCAGGCTTGTATGTTGGTACAAGCCTTAATAGGTTGTGGTCTGATCCAACGAGAGGGGGGAGGATAGTGGAGCTGTATGCCTCCTTAACATTGGCAAACAGCAGGTCCACAATCTTATTTTCTCTTGTATTACAGGTCACATACTGGGTAAAGTTTGTCAGGGTTTTGGAGATTTTAACATGGTTATGAATGTGCTGGGGTGCTTTGTCTGTAATCCTACGACAATGGAGTGGATGACGTCACTCGCGTGCACTACCACAGCACTTTGCAGTACATAAACAATAACAGTAATGGCGTGTGAAAATTCTCTTGGCATATAATATGGCCTCAGACCAACAGCCAACAGCTCTATGTCCGGGGTACAGATACGTTCCTTTACAGTTATATGTCCGGGGTTACACCATCTGGAGTTAACAAAGACAGCAAATCCTCCACCTTTCTTCTTACCAGTCTGTTTATCCCTGTCAGCTCGCACCACCATGAAGCCATCTGGTTCAATTAAACAGTCTGGTATATTCACATTCAGCCATGTCCCCGTAAAGCACAACATACTGGACTCCCGGTACTCACGTAGGCCTTTCACCAGGGCTGATAGCTCATCCGTCTTGTTGGCCAGCGATCTCACATTCCCAATGACTACAGAGGGCAGGTAGGGTTTAAATTTCATTTTTATCCTATTTTCCTCCCTCCTTTCCCTCACGATTGCACTGGCTCTTGTCCCCCGTCTGCGTGTCCTTATCTCGGCAGGTAAATCCTTCGGAGACGCTGCTACTCAGTCCTGATGGGCGAGGAGCGCTTCACGCGAATTCACTGTTGTCCATCTGCCAGTCGTGTCCATTGTTCTAGCTGGACTTGAAACTAACGTCTGACTAAAAAAAGACTATCAAAAAATTTAATAAATAATTTTTTTTTTAATCTATAAAAAACTATGAAAAACTATTTACATGTAAGTAAAGCAGTGTACTATCACTTAGACAAAGAACTAAGTGTAGTGGAAAGTTAAAAGTCACGAAAAAGTAAAAGAAAATAGAAACACAGGAGAGCTACTAAAACAGGCAGCCACTCACAGCAGCACCAACTGTATTTTTGATATGGTATGTTGGTCAAGGGTACAGTTGCTATGCCCCACCTGAGATTCAAACATATTGTCTTGAGGTGCCAATCCTAAATTCATCACTCCATGGCAGATCAACTGTGGTCTCTCTTGTACTGGTTGGTAGAAGGTGCGGATATTGTCCAATTTTAGTTCTGTGATTGTTTGCAGGCAACCCTGAGGCACTCTCCCCTCTCACCTTTCTCTTTTGTCTCCCTTCCCTCTCCTCTCCCTCTTACAGAGATCATTCCTCTTTATGGGATGTCCAGCTGCGTGGGGCGGGAGGAGCCGTATTGCAAGCCGCAGCCCAAAAAGTTGAAAGAGAGGCAGCTGGAGCGGCAGAACCGGCTCAACAGCCCGCCCTCGTCCATCTACAAGAGCACCGTCACCTGCTCCGCCCTCACCACCTATAACGGCTATGGCAAGGGCCACGCTGGCATGGGCTTTGGCCTGGGTGTGGCCGGGGGAGGGGGAGGAGGCAGGGCCGGGAGCCCGGGCGTCAGGAAGATGGACCGTCGGGCCCGGAGCAGCCCCAGAAACAATGATCTGGACCTGCAAGGTAGTACTTCTGTTCTTTTTTTACTTTTATTTTTAAAAATAAATTTGGCTCTCAATATGGGGCTTTGCGTATCCAATTCCCACCCTAATTTGGCAGGAAACATGTAGTGTCAACTTTCATATGTGGCTTTAAGATGGCAGTCCATATTTCATAGCTTACAGCCTCCTGGAAAGTGAAAATGAATGATTAATTTCTTGGGCTTTTAGGTCTGTTCAACCCTGCCCACCGCCTCCAGTCACCTGATCAATGGCACTTCTATGTTGTGCTGCAGCTCATTTTTGTCCTGTGTCCAACTGGTGTTGCATTTCCTGTGGTCAAGAATCTCCCGTTACTTAACAAGAAATGATTTTGAGAAAACCAGGTGGGGGAAGAGAAATGGGGACAGCTGGGGACACCATGGAAACTGCATAGTTGGATAGCACTGTGGAGCTATCATTTTTCCTGGAACCCACAATACTTCGCTTTGTGCACAGGTGGGCTCTGTTCTCGCACCTGCGTAGCTGCCCCCCCCCCCACCAGAAATTTCCCACAAACTTGTTGAACTGCACACTTACCCTTTTTTTCAAATCCTTATAGAAAGTCCCTGGTGAAGGCCTATGTGTGTTTCTTTTTGTGTTTATGTTTGTGTACTGATACAAGCCTTACAGGGTTCCTCTGTAACCATGGTGAATTTATAAACCTCTTTGCCAGGCCAAAAGGAGAGCATTGACCGAAAACATTTGACTGTGGTTACACCACCGGTGTTTTGATTCAAAAGTGTTTTGCATTTCAGGCTCATTTTTGAAAATTCCTTTAATGACACCAACTAGTTAAGGAAGTACAGAATAATGAGCATACACAGAAGTTGAATATCTGGTCAGAGTATGGAATGTCTCTGTAGTCCTGTACCCACGGGTTGTTTTGTGCACATTGCGAGAAAATATTCTAACCAGCTATACCTAGGTCTCCTGTTAGACCTTTGGAGTGCTGCACGCTCTCTGAAGCGTAGACTTGCGTCCCGTTTTCAGCAGTGTAGTTTGGTTCCAATCAGACAGATGTAGCGTTGCCTACAGGCCCATCATCTCAGCTTTCATAAGAGGCACTGGACTCTTGTGATGCATACTGCTTCTCTCAGCTTCGTCTGGGAATTTCTTCCATATTTATGATTGTTCTATGCATCCTTCTGATAGTTTGCCAAATGTGCGTGCTGTTTTCTGTACGGCCATATGGCTTTGAAATGTGCAAAAATATTTGTGCTGATTCAAAGGTATAGTCTCATTAATGAAACAATGGAGGCTTGGTCCGGTATGGTACCAGATATGCTTTGGTTTCTCTGGTTTTGATGTAGGCTAATATGAATCCTACAGGCTTTGAATGTGATATCATGTGGCAAGCAGATCTTGGCATACATATGTATGTATGTATGGGGGCTGTCAGTCATTTCGGTTTTTTTTTCTTTTCAACAAATAGAAATTGTTTCATGTTGATGGGTCTGTGAATGTATATGTAAGTAATACCATGTTGAAGAGCCATGTCCAAGCTGTTATTAGGGCTCATAGTGCTAGTGAAGGTTTAGCCTGCAGGAACCCTATAATGTCTGGAGCTGCCGTGTCATGTCCTTTCATTCCCTAAGATGTATGAATGTATTGTATGAAAATGCTGTACATTGCTAACCAGAGCAGACCGGCTCAAATTGAAGAGACACTGATGTCACTTGATGGCTAATGTGGCATTTGTGACCAGGAGCTCCTTGACAAGCAGGAGCACCTCTGGACAGGTTGTCAGTTTCCCACAATGCATATTTTCCATTACCCACAATCCATCTTGTGCTGAGTGCTTAATGCCAAGTGCCAGAAAAAAGGTTGAATGGGTGGAGACTACCAGCTAGGTGGATTTTTTTGTCCATGTGAACTACAGAATTATGCAAAGTAGTATTGACTATTTATATTGTTTTTCTCAACTGTGAGGTGGTTTACATTTTTCTGTGCAATATTTTTCTGTAGCTAAGATACTGGTTTCAGTGGTGAGACCAAAAAGCATGCATATGAAATGCAGAATTTCAAATGTAATGATGTGCGTGCAGTCAATAACGCCAATTTGTGTTTCTTTGTTTACTGTCCATTTCAAAATTTGGTTAGCTAGCTAGTTGATTATTATTATTATTATTATTATTATTATTATAAAAATTATTATTATTATTATTTTTAGGTAACTAGTTAGACTATGTTAGTTATTTTACTACTTGTTAAAATTGCTGTTAGAGATACAGTAGCTCGTGAATCCATTTAACGTAACCTCCTCAACAAGGCACATCCGAGCCATCACTATGGTAACATGGGGATTCCCCTGTTTTTACCATAAGGCGATACGTCAATATACAGTAAAGTACTTCAGAATTACCCTTACCTAAGGAAAACATTTGAGGGGTTTTATGCAATGCACTTACAAGATCCCCTTAGGCAAGGGGAAATAATCCCTTAAGTAAAACATTTAAGGGAAAAACTTAAGGTGTTTTATGCAACCGGCCACAGGTCTTTTTAGAGATGGTGCTCTGATGACTGTATTTAATCAATGTTTGTTCTTAACTTTGATTTACAAGTAGATAACAAGTACAACTACTTTTTGTTCACAAACTCAGTTTGACAAGCTAGTTTAAGCAACTACTTAACTTATTGCTTTTAATTGTTTTTAAAAGTAGTTTTAATTTTCAAAATGAAGGACTAATGCTGATTGATTCCCAGAGTGGGTTTCCCTCACCCACAAGATAGAGCAGGAGGAACTAGCCCATGGGGCATGGATGGGTAATAATGATACACCAGTATCTCTCTTTTCTGCCCATGCCAAAACCTCCACCCTGCCTAATGCCCCATCACCCGAGGGGGTTTCTATTCTTTCAGAGATCTTAGAATTTATATTTATTTAACCAGGACATCCCACTGAGATACAGAATCTCTTTTAAAAGAGAGACCTCGTCTGAGTATGATGAAGAAAATGACACTGCAACAGACACCAATGATACGCAATAAAAGCAAAGAATGCCAATAGTTGAAAACAATTGCACACTTCCAGCTTTGAACCCCTAAATTCTTTCAGTGAAATGTATCTCTAGATGGAGTATTTTCTGAAAGGTCCAGGACCAAGGAGCCACCTAGCTCAGCTCGTGCTCTTGATATCTGGAATTCAATCCAAGTTGGCACTATTAATATTGATTTCTTCACAACCCCCCCCCACCTCCCCTTCACCAAAGTCAGAGTAAGGGCGGGTGTACATTATATAAGTTGTGGGCTCCCAGTAGTTTTTTTTCTGATCGGGACCAAATTGTAAGAAAAACGTTACGTTGTAACGTTGCAACTTGCAAGGAATGAAATACCATTTCGAACCATTTCAACTGGCTTATGGGATCCCGATTGTTTTTTGACATGTCAAAAAAATTCGGGCACAATCGGCTTGAATTTATCAGGTGTGCAAGGTCATGTGAGCTGATTCTGTATTTCAATTCCTGTTGACCAATCAGGAGGTGGCTCCGTGTATGATGTTTTTCCCGCTGTGCTTTGCCGACTGTGACGTCATCTGATCTGGTGGGGAGCTCGTATATATTACATACTATTATCCGACCTGTTGTTACAATCTGAGCCTTGTTAAGTGTGAGAGGGCATCTCCTGACGTCGTAACCCGTGAGAAAATCATATAATGTATGCCTACCCTATGGGGGATGAGTAATATTCATTATCTGTATGTTACTGCCCAGGCCCTACTGTGCCACCCACCCCTGCCTGCTTCCCCCTGCCAGAGAGAGAGTCTGTCCCACAGCAACCACCCCTTCCTGCCCCTCCCCCTTTTAGCTTTACACAACCTCCCAGACATTATGCAACAGCCTTACATCCATTGCGCAGCATTACGCAGCAGTTTTGCCCCCTTGTTCTTACATAATAACAGTGATGCCATTACATGCTGTGCATGATTGCACAGCAGCTCTACCCTTCCTGGCAACTACAACCATCCCGCCCCCAGAATTGCACAGGTCTAGCCAAAACCCTCCTAAAAATGTAGAATATATTACCCTCCCCCAAACAACCCATATTACACAATAGCCTTACCAGCACTGCAACAGCATTACCTTCCTCTGGCTTTTCATTACCACTCTTCTATAATCCTCCCCCTTTCTGCTGCAAAGGCTGCTCATACCCGCTCCATTTCACTTTCCCACGCAGGCAGCGGCGGTGGTCTCCTTAGTGCTGCATATTTACATATCTGAGTTTGTCGCCATCTGGAACCGATGTTGAGAAAAGCCCTTTTTTTGGCAGGTTTCTAAATAGCCTTTGCTTTCAGTGAAAACTAAAAAGGGCTGCTGACTCGTAAAAACGTGACGAAGTTGCACCGTTCAGGAAGAGAGAGCGCCGTCCTGCCATCGTGGCACCCACCGCCTCAGAGACTTCGGTTTGTCTATGAAAGCCCCTGGGCCTGGGGGGTGCAGTGCTGCCGTATTTCTTCCAATCTGTGCTAAGCTGCCAGTTTTAAACTGGTGGGAAAAGGCTGCACATGCAGAAATTTTGTCAATCAAATTCTTACTTTTGAAAGTTGTACTTCCGCAGGTTTCACCCAGTGGCAGCGCTGCTGCTACTTCAGCTACTTGTAGCACACGCAGCTTTTACACGAGCAGGTGGGGATCAATGAAATTGTCTTTTCATCTGAACCTAATGGAAGGCTGTGCATCGTTCTCGGTTACGGTTAAAAACTCTCCCCGCCTTCCTGGCCATTGATTCATTTCAGTGCGTGTGTGTGTGTCTGTCATTGCAAAAATGTGTGTGGTGCTTTTTTTTTGTCAGAAAGGGGAAGAAGGGCAGTTTACATTTCCCTGTGATGTTTTTCTCCATGTTCATTTCTGAGCAGGTTGCCTATGCCCTCTTGTAATTGGAACCTGGAAGTGAAGGCAGGACTCTGACTGAGTGTGAGTTTTCTATTTTTCCACCAGGTGGCAGAGTTCAGCCCTCCTAGTGATCTCTTTGCCTGAAGCCCTTTGGTGCAGGGGCTCATTGTCACTCTTAATTCTGTAATTATACTCATTGAATACCATTGTGTGGAGTGGTGATTATAGAATGGGGCTAATAATGGGAAAGCTGCTTGCTTGGAAAAACAAGTTTACATAATGCTGACTTTCCCATAAGAGAGCATTTGAACCTGTCTCTATAAACATGTGGTTTACTGACATTCAAACAATGCCTTTGAATTTAGGACATTATCCTGCTGTCAGAATAGTATCCCTCATGATGGGAAAGAGGCTCTGAGAGGAGAAACATTTTTTTCTGTTCCTGTACTGCCTTGAAAAAAAGGCTTTCAGGCAATATAGCACTCAGTCTGAACATTTACATTCAAATGGTGAGTACGGTACCTATTTCCAGTAATTCCAGGGAGTCTAAAAGCTTTAAGGTTGAAGGAGCAGTGTGTTTATATGTTATATCACCGTAATAAAGTACTGGATATACTCACGAGTGGCAACATTCTCTCTCTCTCTCCCTCTTTCCCTTTTTTGCCTCTCTTTCTCTGCATGTGTACCTCTGGCTGGCATAAGGATGGCATGTTTAATGATCGACAAAGCACAGTGCTGTCACTGGGTCTAGGGATTACAATCTTATTCTTGTCCACTTCTAACCCCACTTCTCCACTCTTTCTCTACTCCTCCTCTCCTGTCTTCACCCAACCTCATTTCTTAGTCACTCTTCTGCCAATTCTTTTTTGCCTCTCCATTCATTCATAATTCTGCCGCTCCCCGTCTCCACACACTGCTAACTTGCCTTGAAACTTTACCTTGTCCGTCTTTCTCGTCCCCTTCTGTCCACAATTTTTGTTCTGCTTGCTGATTGGTTCTAAAAGATTATACAGCTGTGAGTACAGGTCACTGCTGGCCCGCTACTGGTCATTTCTCAGAATGACAAACAGATGGTTTTCTTTTCAGATTTTCGGCAAGTTTAGTAAGCAAAGCAACACGTCCTGCTATTGGTCTCAGCCTTCCCCCCATGTACTTTGACAGACCCCCAGTGAGCATGTGCCACAGAACTGCTCTCCCAGGGAATGAGATCATGTGATGACGGACTTCATCAAACATCCCCCTGAGAGTGCAGTCGGCAGAAAAGAATGAAGTTCATCAGAGTTCTGTTGCCATGACATCATAGCGACAGTTGACAGTCTGACTTGCAAGGGACCTTGAAACCCAGACATGCCGAGAGACCCACCCCCCGCTATACTTTGGTGTGTCTTCGCCACCTCAGTAGATCTCAAAAACACATACGCCCCGGGGTGGAGGATTCCACCCGGGCTGGATTAGGTGGTGGATATTTCCAGACTTGAAACCTGTTCCAGATGTGGCGCGATTTGATTGCCAGTTCTGAGGGGCTTTAGTGAGACGGCAAGGGTCGAGGAGGGTGTGCGTGTGCGACACAGATGGTGAAGGTTAGGCAACCGCGTGCCAAGATTTCATAGATGGAGTGCATGCTGGCAGACATCAAAACAAACTTATCATCTCCATGGTTTTACCTCTGAATGAGTCATTTGCCTTAGGTTATACTGCAGAAAGAGGTGCGCTGTAGCCTTTCCATCTGTCATGCAGGGCTGTTGATGGTTTAACAACAGACTGTTCTTCCCCTGTCTGGTTATTACAGCACAGAACCCCTGTCTTTTGAAAATTGTGGCATTGGGTGTTCAATCATAATAACCTTCCTTTCTTACAGTGGCAAAATTCAAATTTCAATGGAGCTTTACTGGTATCACAAATAAAACTCTGTTGCCAAAGCAACAATAATACATCTCATAAGTATTGACACAAACACACCGTTATAAGCTGTTTGTACTCTTACCTGTACTCTTTATCGCTACTGTACGCTACTTTATCATTGATGTCGTGTTTCAGTCAACAGATATGCCCATATCAGTGGGTCGGAGTTATGGACGTTTTGTCTGCAGAAAGCTTTAGCATCTTATAATCCCATGTTAATTCCAAGCATTTTTCTGTGCACGTCTGTGCAAAATTAGAATAAGCATATTTCTAGGGGCTTAACACATTGTTCAGGATAATGGAAATATAACTTTAAAAAAAATTATTTTACAAAGTGTTGATTTTTTTGCAGACGGTCCAAATTCTGTGAAACCCAGTCATTTTAAGCTCTCAATATTTAAGTGTAAATATGTTATTTTATGATTAAGTTGTATATCTTGTTGTCTTTGTCAAGGCTTTATCTTTACAGGAAGCACAGTTGGCAGCAAAAGAACATTTCTGTTATTCTGTTGAATGTCACTGTCTGCTGGGTTGGTATACTTATCACTCATTCTTTTTTCCTCTCCCTGTCTTTCCCTCTTTTGCCAGATCATGAATCTGAAACAAAGAGCCTTCAGGACAAGCTTTCAGGAATGGACAGACCACAGGTAGATGTGAAATCATTAAACTGCCTAAAATGGTTCCAGAAACTACAAATTAAAAGTATGTATAGATTTAAAATACAGCACAATACAGTTATATTTAAGTAATCCCAGCAAGGTCAACGTACATTGAAATTTAAAAATGAAAAGTAAAATGCACACACACACCCATATGTTGTACAAGTACAGATGGCATGTAAAGATATTATGATACATGTAAACACATACATTGTACCCGAAGGACTGTAAATACATGTAATACATAGCACAGAGGTTAATTTACTGCTGAGCGAACAAATGACTAACATTCTCAAAAAAAAAAAAATGCATCGGGGTGCATATATATTGCTGTTATATTATATATATTATATATAATTAATATATAATTATATATTATATATTATATTGATAATGGCTTTGTGTATGTTACCCCTGCCAATACAACCTTATGAGCTTCAGGAAGATCCATGTTCAGAGCAGGAAAAAACACTGATGCAGCATATAGCTGAAAACAGTGGAATTTCTAAGTCATTATGAGCTTGGAAATACACGTACATACAAGTGCAGTGAACACCAAAGCAGTCGTTTCCTCCTCATTGCCACTGTAGATGTGGCTCCTAAGTATTTACCCAGGCAGAACCTTTACCTCAGCCGCTACAAAAACACTTCTCAAAGTGTTCTTGCTCCTTTGTGGTAAAATGTATTCATGACTCTCAGTGGTATATGAGAGGAGTGTTCAAAGTGGGGAATGACATCATGTTTATAAAATGAGAGGAAACTTTGAACGTCATCAAATTCTTTTGTTGTTGCTCAGTGAACATACGTATGTATTTTTTTGCTAATTACCATATAGAAGGCCATGTGGCCTGGGCTCCATTTAAATAAAAAATAAAAAAACACTTCTGAAAATAAGGGTGCCTTCATCTGTGGCCACACGGTGGCGATGTTACATTATATGTGCTGTGGCCTCTTCAGCTGCTTTACTCATTGTGTGGGGGATGTATGTGGCTTTTAGAGCGCTCTCTCTGCAGCTGGCGTTTCTTAGGAGCAAGAATACAGAGCAACACCAACACCAACACCATGTTATCTGAGAAACACGAATGAGCCAAACGGTCTTTTGTTGGATCTGGACTGTGTCAGTGCTGACTGTGGCCACCAGCCCCACGGGGCAACTCATAACTGGCCACAGTGAATGGGGATATTTCTGTCAGCAGGAGATCTTTGGTTCGTTGCATGCCAGCGAATAGTATTCTTCTCCAATTCGGTGTTTGTGTCAGTTGGTGGACAGAGGTGTGAATGTAGGTGTGTCTAAAGCAATTATCAGACTGAACCCTGCTCAAAAAATGTAGATTTTAACCATTATTACTCCTCTCTTAACTAAGAAAAGTGAATTGAAGCAGGTCATTCTCCTTTTGTTTTAGAAATGTAACATCAGTAACAGAGTTTAATGATCACTGAAATTTACAATAAAAAATCCATAGTAATTAAACGTTAAATGTTTTAGGCGTGTGCATGTGTCTGTCTGTCTGTGATGGTGTGCTGTAGTGTTTTCTGCTGTGTGTGTGTGTGTGCTTCTCTTTGTGTTGCTTCCATTGAGCATGTAGCTAAAAAATGATTTATATTTTTAAACATAAAATGCTTACCAAATAAAAAAAAATTAAAAAGTTCATTGTTTGCATCATGTTATAAAAATTTTTTTTTAAAAATTTAAAAGTTCATTGTTTGCATCATGTTTTCTTCATGTGAAGAAAACATGATGCAAACAATGAACTGTGTATGCACAGGTCTGTTTTTAAAAAAAAAATTTTATTTGGTAAGCATTTTATGTTTAAAAATATAAATCATTTTTTAAATAAACATTGAAAGGGTCAAAAGAATTTTACCAATTTGCAAGAGCTTTTTACTTGCATTAAACAAATGTTTTTATCTGATATGCTGTGATTGGATCAAAGACAGCCAGTCAGCACCCAGGGCCTTAATGATCAGTGTCCTGGAAACAGTGTGTCATCGGAGGTTACGCAGGGCTGAAATGGATTTCTAATCTTTGGACTAGTGGGGGCATGTTTTTTTGTTTTTGAAAGAGGCCTTCCACAAATCGCCTCTGTATGATGGTGATTTAATCATATGCAGCCACTTTCATGAAAACCTGGGAATGGTACCCTGAGGGTAGGGGTCAGAGTGTAGCACCTCTCCCCTTCATCTTATGTGTCCTCCTCTGCGCCATCTTCATATATGCTCGTGAAAGAGAAGCGTGTGCACGCACACAAACACACACACACACAAACACACGCACATACATGTGCACACACACACGCACGAACACACACACACATGCACATGCACACGCATGCGCACACACACACACACACACACACACACACATACACTCTTTCTTACACACACCCACACATACACAGATCCCCCCCTTTCATAAACACTACAGTGGCTCCTGCGCACTACGTCTTGCAGATAAACTGAAGACTCCAGTGGCAGTCCAGTCAAACGGATGGAGAAGGGCGATCTGTCAGAGAGGGAGGGAGGTTCCATGAAATACATCCCTGTTTTTAATGAAATCCCACTGTCTGGCTCCCAGTAAGGGAAACAGCTCAGTTGTGTTCCTGAATGGCATAGATGGGGACTGTTCAGAACTGCTTAGCTCCGTGGTTTCTGCAGCATGTACAGTAAATCAGTTAATTAAATAAAATGAACCTGAAATAAAAATAAACATTAGACATCTCATTTCTCTCTAACCCCCTAGAAACATGAATTTTTGTGCGTGTGCGTGTCTGTGAGTGTGTGTGTGTGTGTGTGCGCGTGAAACATGCTTTCATACGGGTTTGCTTCTGTAACTCAGAGGCAAGCAATCTTAGGGCACAGCTTCTTTCCAAACACCATTTACATGCCCATCATAAAATGTGATTGGCTGTACCTTGGAGGTGCAATTTAAATCAAAAACAAACAAAAAAAAATCCATCCTTTATCATGGAACTCGGAAATAAATTATACGCATTTACATACAGTAGATACTTGGTGATGTGCAAGATTAAGTTCTTACAAGAAAACGCACACCAAAACATGTACAGTGGCTATCGCTGATAAAGTGGTGCAACTTGAAGGATAAAATTGCTATATTATTGCTCTACCCTCTCCATATCATTGTTATAGCATGCCAATACATCAGTATTTCTGCCTCTCTATCCTTTTCTGTATAAGAAGTGTTCTAATGCCGCTTGCGTTCTTGAATTCATGCAGAAGGAATCACTTCGAAAGCTACAGTTGTGTGGAAGCAGATGTGGACAGAATAATTATGCTTATATGGTATCATTTCAGTGCATTTCTCACAAGTGGAGATGTTGTCATAGTCTTGGTTGTTTGTTGCATGTCTCTTGACAGCATTAACAGTTTCAGTCGTGTGATTTCCAGGTGTTCTGATGGAGGCGTTTCTCACAGTCTCCTTGGCTGCTTTAAATGTTCAGGCACCCTGACAGAAAGGTTTCCCAGCATGTCCTCGGTCGTGTGCGATGCTGAGATGTTCTGGCTGAAGTGTATTTTCTTGTCTCTGGTTTCCTCAAAGGTTTCCAGCGTCCAGGCTCGGGCGGCTAGGCTGAGCTGGGCCCCCCCTTCGGGCCTGCAGAAGGGGGATGGGAAAGCCAACGGGCTCCCGAGCTCTTGCGGCTACGAGGTCACGCTGTCCGACAAGGGGCGAGATGGGAAATACAAAGTCGTGTACAGGTGGGTTTCCTGCTACGCAGTCTTCTAGGGGGCCCTAGCGGGGAATGTGGATGGTAATGTTTGCGTATCCATTTGTTTCTCTCCAGTGGAGATGAGCTGGAGTGTAATCTGACTGATCTGAGACCAGCCACAGAATACCATGTGAGGTGAGGCCGTTTCTTAGCTGAGTGGGTTTGATCCCTCTCAAGCAGGTGTCCACAGGTGTGTGTGGGAGAATGGCAACTGTACGTGTTCTGAGTGAGTGTGTGTATATATGTGTGACAGACTCTCACATTGTGCTCATGGTGTGTGTGTGTGTGTGTGTGTGTGAGAGAGAGAGAGAGAGAGATTGTGAGAAATTAATGAAACCGTAATATGTATTAAACAGACTTGTTCCTTGTTGTGATGGGCCCAGTCTGTGTGTATGCGTTTCAGGGTGAGCGCTATGTACAATGACGTGAGAGGGTCCTGTTCAGAGGCGGGGGCCTTCACGACCCACAGCAGCATTCCTGACTGCCCCTCTCCACCCCGGCTGTCCCATCGGACCAAGAGCACTCTCACTCTGCAGTGGAAGGTATGACCCCCCCGTTAACCTGAAACCACATGTACTGTACACAACCAACTAGTTACTGCTCAACGCCAGCCCTCACTAACACCACTGACTAGTTACTGCTCAACTCAAACCCTCACCAACACCACAGATTAGTTAACACTCAACTCCAACACCACAGACCAGTTACCACTCAGCCCTCACCAACACCACAGACCAGTTACCACTCAACTCCAACCTTCACCAACACTACAGACCAGTTACCACTCAGCCCTCACCAACACCACAGACCAGTTACCATTCAACTCCAATCCTCAACAACACCACAGAACAGTTACCACTCAACTCCAACCCTCACCATTACCACAGATCAGTGACTACTTAACTTAAGTCCACACCCACACAAACACCACACCACTCAACTCCAACCCTCACCAACACCACCGACCAGTTACCACTCAACTCCAACCCTCACCAACACCACAGACCAGTTACCACTCAACTCCAACCCTCACCAACACCACCGACCAGTTACCACTCAACTCCAATCCTCACCAACACCACAGACCAGTTACCACTCAACTCCAGTCCTACACAATCACCACAGACCAGTTACCACTCAACTCCAACCCTCACCAACACCACAGACCAGTCTACTCAACTCCAACCTCCCACACCACCATCACCACACACACAGACCAGCACCACTCCAACCCTCACCAACACCACAGATCAGTTACCACTCAATCCAACCCACAACACAGACCAGCTACACTCAAGCTCTCACCAACACCACAGACAGTCACCATCAACTCCAATCCTCACACACCACAGACAGTGTTACCACTCACTCCAACCCTCACCATACACACAGATCAGTTACTACTCAATCCACCTCACAAACACCGACTTACCACTCAACTCCAACCCTCACCAACACCACCGACCAGTTACCACTCAACTCCAATCCTCACCAACACCACAGACCAGTTACCACTCAACTCCAACCCTCACCAACACCACAGACCAGTTACCACTCAACTCCAGTCCTCACCAACACCACAGACCAGTTACCACTCAACTCCAATCCTCACCAACACCACAGACCAGTTACATCAACTCAACCTACCACACCACGTCAGTGGTCAACCAGTCCCACCACACAACACCACACCACTCAACTCCAACCCTCTTCCACAACAACAGCACAGCCCAGCTACCACTTTATTGGCTATGAAATCAGTGAATCCTTTCACTGTAGGCGGCACTGTTAGGGCCATCATTTTCTTGCATTTTGGCTCCCAGAGTGGGATGGCCGCAAGAATGTTTACACACATGTCTTGTTCTAACTTCTCGAAATAGCAGTGCATTTCTACCATTCTTAGAATTGTGCACATTTCAGAGTAAATTTTCACTCTGTTTCTCACCTTATATTCTTCAACTGCAGTTTCAGCCCCCCGTAGACAACGGATCAAAAATCACCAGTTACCTTCTAGAGTGGGACGAGGTACTGTTACCTTTTTAAACTTTTTTCCAGAACTGTCAGAGATACTTTACTATGCTTCGAAGGTGTGACTGCATTTGACAGGACCACATGAGTTCTGTGCATCCTGTGTATTGGTGGAACTGGAATGTGAGGGGTGGTGTAGTTCTCGGGGCAGGGGGGGATGGGACGGGGCTGTTACGGGTAGCGTATAACTTTTTGAGAGCGTTCTCATCAGTGGTAGTCAGTCATCTTCTCATAAACTGGGAAGTCACTGACCCTATCCAGCATTAGACAGCCTGAGGGATGAAAGTAATATATTTCCTTCTTCCTCTCTGTCCCTGCCTCCCTCCCTCCCTGGCTCCCTCCCTCTCTTTCTTGCACTTTCTTTCCCAATCCCTCCCAGTCCTGCAGTCTTCCCCAGGCCCTCAGGACTGATGACAGTAGTCTAGACATCACACTCTGCATCGGCAGAGGCATCTTTTTGACTCTGAAGACATAAAATCATAGTATTAATTGGCTATCTCCTTTTGCTTAAGGGTTTTTAAACACCGCTCTGCAAATCACTTGCCTTAACTGTAAGGGCTTGCTCTGATTTGTTGGTTTGCATTACAGGCAGTGTTTTTGCCTTGCAGCCCATGTTCAAGCCTTGGTTTTCAAATGAACTCCACTTTTATTTTTCTCGTATGAATTCTTGCCTTTGATATAAAGATTCGTAATGCAGATTTAGATCATCTTAGAATGACAGCCTCCGTAAGACTTCATAACCTACACTCTGCCAGAACACCATCTCGCTGGGCTCTCATAACTGAACGGTGTACTCATTTTGCAACATGCACTGTGTTGGCACTGGTGCGAGTTTGCTATATGAAATCTGCTGCTTGCGGTAGAGAGTGTCAGCAGCTTTGTATTTCAATGAATGAAGGAGTGATATTACTGAGACCAAGTAAGCATTTTATCGTGTTGTTTATGGGTCCTTCCCTCATCATTGGTGCAATGTTGGCAAATTAAATTCTTGAACTCTGTTCATATCCTATCAGAACTGTCCTTAAGAATAGTTTCTATCCACAGAATTACCATTTAGGCCTACAGTATCGCTTGGTTGGCTTGTTATATGAAAATGCTGGTTGGTTACCTACTCTGTGTGAAGAATTTGAATTTGATCTGCTCCTAATGATCTTCCTGTGTTTTGGATTTATGTTATTTAGGGAAAAAAGAATGGCAGTTTCAAAGAATTTTATTTTGGGACCCAAAGGCACTGTAAGCTGACACGTCTGTGCCCAGCCATGGGGTACTCATTTCGACTGGCAGCAAGGAACAGCATGGGCACCAGGTATAACCGTTACTCCCTCTCATGCAGATTTAGAGGGCAGATATCAGTTATATCCTGTCTATCCTGTCTGGTCCAGAATTATTGGCACCCTTCATAAAGATGACCTGAAAACGGCTGTATAAAGTAAACTATAAAGAAAATTGTATTCTTTTATACTGTTGCAATTGTTTTTTGAACATACAGTATAGCTTACCTTGTTTGTTATTTTTATAATACTAAAAAACGTTTTGGTCATATTTATAAGGGGTGAAGGGGGATAAATGCACATGCATATATTCAGTATATCAACGTGCATTTGTTTTCTGTCCATATCATGTAATGGTGAATGAAAATTAAAATAATATTAATAAATATTCAACTTTGTGTGTTTAACATGTGCTGTCTCATTGTAAATATTAATAAATATGGTTTGGCTAATTCTAGAATATTCCATGGCCACAGTAGCTTTCTTAAGATGCTCAATAACCTCCTTGACACTGATATATGATAGACAGAAGAACATGGAGATGTTTTTCTGTTCAGTGAAAAGGATATCTGTGACTCTCTCACCACCTCTATCAGTATCTCTATGGAGAACTGTTTCTCAGTTCATGAAAAAAAGAAAAACATAGCCATGTTTTAATTTTATGCCGTATGAACCCAACCAACCCCCCGCAACATCAGCACGTGCTCCATTCTTCATGCTCATAATGCTGAGAAGATGTTTGATGTTGGAGTGGTGCCATACAGATCCACACTCACATGCACACACACGTACACTCACTCACTCACAAGTGCACATGCTCTGCCCTGTGTCTTCTCTCCGTCTCTCTAATTCAAATTTAATGTGACCCAAAGTGCACTATTTAAATATTTCCAGAGTATACAGAAATGCATTTGAACACAAATTCTGTTTTAGCAGAAAACTCTAATGTGTTATTTGTAACTGTGTAGTGATGGCAATTATGGTGAATTGGAGTTTTCTCTCTCCCTCTCTGTCATATCACATACACAGTGACTTCAGTTCAGAAGTGCTCTTCTACACAATTGGAAGTCTCCCCCAGTTACATGTGGCGCCGCGGCTGGTCCGAGCCGGTGTCACCTGGATCACACTGGAATGGAGCCGTGCTGACGGCTGCAAGGCTGACGAAGTCATCACCTACACCTTGGAGATCCAGGAGGAGCACAGTGTGAGATGCTCGCTGTCCCACTCTGCCGACCAATCACATTTTTACCCTCTGTGCCCTAACAACCAATTATCTTGTCAGTCTCTGTCTATGCCTAATCATTGCCTTGCCAGCGACTGTCCCTGCCAGCCAATCATCTTGTCAGCCACTGTCCCCTGGCCTGTAGTTGTCATGGTCACTCCTTGATTCCTTCAGTTGACGTAAACTATGGAAAATTAAAGAATATTATTAATTTAGTTTTATTTATTTTCCACGGCAGGGAGAGGAGTTCCATCCCAGGTACTGTGGAGAGAAGCTGATGTGCACAGTGGATGGTTTGAAGAGGAGCACGCAGTACAAGTTCAGGGTGAGGAAGCAATTTCCAGATAAAAGTGCTTAACTCAGCTTCTTTACAGTATAACCTTATTGGTATTTTACACAAATGCTTGCCTGAGCAAGGACGTTCTTTTTGCCTAATGCATGTTGCCTAGATTCGTCCATGCTCCTTTACCCCGAAACACACCCTACGCAAGTATGTGAGTGTCTACACTTCCGACTACGCAAAGTCCATTCACACATTGTTGCGTTCTGAAATGTGTCACCTGAATTGGTGTTGGCAGCCTATCCCTTCTTGAGGAAAAGATGCAAAGAGTAAAAAAATAACTGATTTAATTATCCACACAAGGAAATGCAAGGTCATGAGCACATAACTGACTAGACACAGGCGAAGTGATTAACAAAAGCAGTCAACCAATAATGCAAACATCGAAACGACCACGGGGAGAGAAAAGGAACACAGAAACACTTGGGAGCAATCTTCTAGGAAGCCCACAGCAGGAACCGTGACTGTTGTTGCAAATTTGCATGGAGGAGTGGGATTCTACAAAAGGATTTTGATGCTTTTGCACCCATTAAACTGTTTACAGATATCAGAAAATGAGTATGTTTCATTCACAAAGCACTCACATAACTACACTACCAGTGATGCACTGCACCATCTTGGACATGCATGAGTTAACGTACGCTACATAAATGTCAGCACCATAAATGCGCAATAAATAGTAGGCGATGCACAAAGATGATTAAATTACTGCACATTAGTATGGATTTTTAAGACAATTTGAAACCTGGCAGAAAATTTGAAATTTCTATTTAAAATCCTTGCAATGTGTAAATTTATCATTGATCATGGAAGTTTTGTAATTGCAAGAGAAAGACATTGCTACATTCATGGATCGGTACATTAATTTGTTATTAATTTGATGCATTATCAAAACTATTTTGAAATTTTGCAAGCAACACAAACTGTAAGTGGATCTTAATGTGCTGAGCTTGTAGAGACTTCACCTGTCAGATATACCTATGAAATTTGAATGTTGAAGCTAAAATTATTTTTTCAGATTGTTCAAATTAATGTTTGAATATATAACCTTTTCAAATGTGAACACTGAATCTTTCCTGTGGTGGAAAACCATTGCACTACTAGTAAATAAATAGGCTTATCTGTAGCATAAAATATTCCAGACACGGAGCATTCTCTTTCCTCAGCAGTAAACGTGAATAAATGCACAGCACTTGCCTCTAACTATATGGATTGGCCTGTGTCTTTGGCTAATAATCTCTAAAATGAGCTTGCTCATACTGGCTACCAAGCTGGAATGGAATTGTTTTTCATGAGTTTTCATTTACATTGTCTATCTTGTTCCTCGGGTGATTCTTACAGAATTAAAAGGCTGTGGTCAGCATACATTTAGAGTTTAATTTTTGGGTTAAAATACATGATCTAGGCTGTTGATACCTGATCAAGACTGATGTTCTATCTTATATCATGATAGGCTAGCTTTTTTGTTACTTAGGATCATTGTTGGAAATTAAAATCCTGTCAGTCAATTTACAGAGAGTAATTGTGTTACTTATTTTGTGCAGGATTTTTTATACTGTTAGTTCTCTGTCTCTAGTTCTCTCAGTGGATGTGATTTTGTGCCTCTTGAGGGAACGTACCAGTGTATGTAAATGTCTGGTTTGCGACAGATTTATAAATCACTGACTGGTTGAGTACCTGTTCTCTGGCGGCCACTTCATACTCCTTTTGTCAGTTGAAGTTCCACCTCCTCTTAGAGTAACTTGCCTGTGCACACGTGGAGGCTGTGTTCTCTGCACTAATGTATAGCCTAATGCCTGGTCAGGCCCAATTACTTATGGGTCAGTCAGTGCCTTACCCGCATCCTAATGCACCAGTTGCAAAGTACCTTGAAGGGACTCTGGGTTTCACACATAGTGGAATATGTTGGTCATCGTGACACCATACTTAACTGCTGAAAAATTGTGGTTGTGGTTGGGGTTGTGGCAGATGTTTTTTTGGCATAAAAATGAGTAGCAAATACTGCAGTGGTTTAGTTCAGCAAGGCTAGTTACTAGTGCTGAATATGCCTTTTTTCACATCTGTGATATCTTGGCTAGTTTGGCCAGCAGGGACATGCACACTTTGGTGGCCGAAGTCAGTGCGGAGTTTTGTTTGTATGAACTAGTTTTTGCTGCAAGTATACTGCCACCTTAGCACTGCCTAAAAGAGACTATTAAACAACTGGCTATGATCAAATTTAATCACAAAGCTTAAAATCCACGTTTCCATTTCATTTGAGTTTCTGTTGTATACTTTAATTTTTATTACCCAACACCACTGCAGACCATTCCATTATGATGAACCTTTTAACCTTTCTTGTGCAGGTAGTGTAATTATACTTTTTAGGTCTACTTCCCATTGGTTAGAAAAAAGATAAAGGCTACCATTTAATGCTGTAAACATTTCTGTGGCTTCCTGCACTGAAAGCATCATGTGACAGAGTGGAAACATTCAATCACATGTCAATCATGCACTTAATTAGAAGCTATTGAGGTAGATTACTGGGGAGGGGCAATTTGATAATTTGATGACAAGTGTTCTGATGTGTCGGTCCATGAATAAACAGCACAAGCAAAATGACGGTAAATTGCCATATTCTTAGAACGGTTTGAAAATACAACATCATACAAGTCCTGTAGCTTCATTCCCCAATCACATCCATATGCACCTGCTTTGTTTTCAAGAACTACAGTAAGACAGTCATTTGTCAGTTATCAATAAAACAATAGGCTCAATAAATCTCTTGCTGAGAAATGAAAAAACCATCCAAGCACAATGTGATCCTTACAGATCTCATTGAAAGGGTTGGGGTGTCAGCAACTCATTAAATTAATAATATAATCATTCTTTTTCTATTTGATTATCTTGACTTCCATACTCACTTTGATTTCCCAGGCTGTCACTGCAATGAGGAATATAATTCACAGTTCATAAACCTGGTTAAATAAAGGTAATGTTAGGAGCCGGGCTCGGCCTGGACCCAAATGCAGGACTCAGAGACAGCAGTAGATGGAATTCAAGAAAAGGGGTTTATTTGAGTACAGGCAGAGGGCGGTAGGGACCAGGGCAGACTTGGGACAGGGACCGCGAGGGTAGGTGAGGAGGTCCGGGATCCGGCTTGGCGTGGCGCTGAACGGAATTCCTCCGGTGTCGGCAGCGGAGCTGGGCTGGAGACTGGGAGGCCGGCAAAGGACGGGCTGGACCGGGAGGTTGGAGCTGGGGAGGTAACTGGGGAGAACAGGGGAACACGGAACAAGACGCAACGAAGACAACACGTAGGTACGACAGACAGGGGAACACTGAACAAGGTGCATGAACAAACAGTCAGTGGCCAAGAGAACAGTGCAAGGTAAGGAAACCGAAGAAGGTGCAGAGAAACGGGGTACAGAAAATAGTGCTAGGTTTTTAAGCGCGATTGCAAGGTGTGAAGCTGGGCAACAAATCAACGATCTGGCAAAGGCAGAAACAAAAAGTGTGGCTTTATAGTCTGGTACTAATTGGAATTAATCAGGGAGGGTGTGAGGAATGCGACCTGAACGAGTGAGAAAATGGCTGAGGGCTGGAAGTCATTAGGGAGTGCATGGGGAAAGATCACGCCCACCCTGTGGGGAAAAGCAAAGACATGGTGAGGAACAAAGCACAAGGAACAGAAATAACAGGAACACAAGGAAAACCATATGACAACCGAAACACGGGGGCATGACAGGTAAATCATGTAACAGTAAATGTGCGAGTCATGCTGTCGAGTGGTGGTTCCCAACCTTTTTTCCTTGGAGATTTCTCTTCTCACATTTCAGAAAAGCTAACCCCCCCCCCCCACACACACACACACACTCTCTCTCTCTCCATACACACACCTTCAACAAAACAAAAACATGACTTATCTCCTTACTAACATCCAATGCAAAATATGTGAATTGTGTTAACAGTAGCAAAGTTCACTTGTCAATAATCATAACGTCTCCGTAACACTTTTATTTACTGTAATTCTGTGTCATCCTGTTCATATGTAAACTAATGACAACCCTGGGCTTGCACTTCCCTGGCCAGTGATGTTATGTCAGGTTTGATTCTGGTGATAGTCAAAGTCTTGATGGACATCAAGTTTGTTGCTGGCTTTTGTTTATATTTTGTTATGTCTTCAGCCATTTTGTTGACTTTGTCTTTGACAGTGTTGTTAGAAATTGTGATGGCCTTCACTTTATCCACTACCCAAGGGCCACACAGTATCTCTGCTATTTGTATGCTGCCAGGTGTGATTAGCTTCTGTCTGTGTGGCTTTTCATTCATGGCGATCAACAGCGAAGACTCAAAAGATGCTTTTGTGGTTTTGTGTAAATCTCTGCCTGATATTCCAAATGCTTTCCTAATGTCTGACGGTCTTTGTACTGTTTCCTTTTCCTCTCTAAAAAGTCCTTACCTTTGTTCATGGCTTCTTTATTTTTAGTTTATTGGTTTCTCTTCACTTTGCTTGGTTTGCATGCTTTGTTAGCTAGTTTCTCACTGCATATGACTCAATCGGGCCAGGATCTAATCTTTGTTGCGAGCTCCCAAGATATTTTGGCTCCGGTGAATCATCACCTTTGTGTTTTTCTGACATATTTGCTCAAAAAAATATCACAGATGAGGATACTATATGCGAAAGCAAGCTAACCATCCCCCGAGGAGGATCATCTGATTTATGACCTATTGGATTGGTCTGTCCATTGTATATTAAACGCAGGCTGCTAAGGTGCAATATTTAAGGATGAGGACTAGATATGTATGTGGAATGCTAAGGAAAATGCAATAAAACTGTATTCTTAAACAAATATATGTTTGGTTTTTATTCTAGAAATGACCGATGAGTAAGTTATTATGATTTTGTGCAATGTGACTTGTAAAGTCTTCTTGACAACCTCACAGCAGTTGAGGCTGCTGATTGCTCTTATTTAAGCATGTCTTTAGTTCCAAACCGCCTTCGTCCGCTATCTCTCTGAGCTAATGGATCTTAAGTGTTTATGTGGCAGGATTGGGTGGGTTAATTGAGCTTTTAGAAAAGCGGTTGGAGGATGGTGCGGAAATGCAGGGTCTATCTGCCTGTTTTTGTTACGCTCACGCTTCAGAACTAATTTAGGACTGTGTATTTTATGTCAGCAGACCTGTGTGATTTTATGTCGACACAGTAGGGATTAAATTGGTGAACTGCTATTTAAACCTTGCTCTTCACCAACGTCATTCTCTCTGTCTCTCTCACTCTCTCTCCCCTTCTTTCACTCTCTCTTGCTCTCTCTCCCCATCCTTTTCAATTTTGATTTCTTTGCTTTCTTTCAGTTCAGAGTTAATTACAGTGCCAGGGCTCTCTCAGACATGGACTTACACAGTGCAGAAATTCATTGGTAGACACAGGAATTTTGCACTTTGTTGTTTTGATGGTGTCATACACTGTTTCCTCTTGCAGTGTTTCCACGCTGTGCTGTGGTGGCCTGTAATGTTGCATGTCTCCAGCCTGCATCATTGATCAACTGTGTCTGTCTCTTTCCCCCTCAGGATGATTGACAGTTTATCTCCGTGTTTGTCTCCTCCCTGTAGGATGATTGGTAGATTTGCAATATCCTGTGTGTGCCCCCCCGCCCTCCCCCAACCACTTATATCTGTTTCTGCTTCCAGGATGATTGACAGCTTGTATCAGTTTCTGCCTCCAGGATGACTGTAGACTCATATCTGTTTTTGTCTCCTCCCCTTTTGCAGCTGGTGGCCTCCAGTACAGAGGGGAGGAGCAGCCCCAGCGCAGTCCTGGTGTGCAATACAAGTCCAGACAAGCCGGGAACACCCACAGAGCTTCGCCTGAAGGGGGCAGTCACATCCAACAGCTTCTGCGTCACATGGGGTACGTAAGGCACCTCCCTTGTGAAAATTGGCTTTTTTTTTTTTTTTGCTACTATAACTTTGTTTATCCTCTGTTTATCCGGTTTTCAGTAGCACGGTTTACATTTTACATTCCTTTCCAATTACACACCTGGATGTTGACGTAGCTTAGGTTTAGTCCCATCTCCACTATGCAGTGGTGTTTTCTTACCCACTATTCAAAGTTGCAAACTACTTGGTCTCTGTACTATACTCCAAATGGCTGACTGAAATGTTACACAATTTGCTGACTTTAGTCCTTCCAGTCCATTCACTATAATAGCCCACTGCTGTTTAGTGCATAGCTGTCAGAAAAGAGGGAGGCACAGGGAAACTGCATGCTTGTAGCACATTATATCATTTTGCTGAAGGTTCATAAGTACATTCAGAAGTTAAAGTGAAAATGGGTCACTACAGAAAAGGTACAGATACAGATACCAGAGGACAAAGCTTTCACATACAAGTAAAATGCACAGAGGGCAAGGTCTTACTGTCTGATCTGGGTTTTTAAACCACACGTCACTTCTTGTTTCAGACCCTCCAGAAGACAACGGGGGCTCAGAGAACCTGATGTATCTCTTGGAAATTTTGGAAGGAGACTCTGATGGTACTGCTCCCATCATTGCTCAGTGCTTACAGTGGTTCATGCCAATTTTTTTGTTAAAAAAACCCATGTCATCTAAATTTGTAGGTACGCTCAGCACACGTGTGTTCCTCCTTTGAGAATAACCCTAAACATGTCTTTACTCAGGGAGTCCATGGGAAGTCGCGTACAGCGGTGCTGCCACAGAACATGTGTGCGACCAGTTAAAACCTGGCATTTTGTACAGACTACGGATCTGCTGCATCAGCACAGGTGGTCACAGTCAGGTAAGGGTGAAGTGCATCATGGGAAGGGGGTAGGGGTCCTGTATTGACATTTCTGAGTGAAGTGTCACATATCCGGACATCTGTCTGTGTCTGGAATGGAATGCTCATCTTATAGCAGACTGACTCTGAAGTGCACGTAACTTGCCTTTGCATGAGTGTCGAACCTTTGTCACAGGGCTCTGTAGAGTTGCAGTCTGCAAGGAGAATTTTCATTCAATTCATTGGTTTTGTTTATTTTTTAAAGCTTTACTCTTTGATTTACTGGCTTCTATTTTGGCATAGTAATGACACAAAAGGACCTTTTCTCATATAGTGATGTCCTTCTGAAGACAGGCAACTGCTGTGTCACTCAGTGCGTTTACATGCACAGTTGAAATCGATCTATATTAATAGCTCGATTTGGCCAAAGATGAGATTTAATTGGATTATTGTCGTAGTCCCAAAATACATGACTCGTATAGAATCGATTTATTGACCAAGGGTGTGTCTGACGAAGGCTTCTTATAAATCCCGCTTCCCCCAATTTGTCACAACTTTTTTAAATAGTTCGCCATTTTGCGTTTTTCTTCTATCCATGTATTATAGGATATTTAACTCCTTTAGTTGCGATAGCATGAAGTTGGTCTCCTCATCCGTCCAGAAATGTGTTTTTTTCGCCATGATACTAGGGAGGGCAAAACGGAGCTTTAGAATGTCGCCAGAAGTGTATGTGCGTGAGCGCGACAATGCTCACAGAAAAGGTCGTTTGTCGCCTTTTTTTAGTTCATTACAGTGGAGATAGAAGTGACAATAATTGTTACTGGTACTGGTACTGTGCTTTTAGCCTTTATTGATCGCCGTACAAGGTTAATGTGAAGTAGCTAGCACAACCGGACAGCACTAACCCATAAAAATGGTACTTGCTCAATCGAATGGTAAATGTGATACACGTTCGATTATAGTCAGCAGCACCAAAATTTTCTGTCACACCCTCAATAAGCAGCAAACGTATAACTGTGGTATAACACACACGGTATACATATTTGTGGTTATTGACATAGTCATGAATGAATGTCTGTATAGGGCTTATGAAGTAGTTAGCTACATCGTATGATGGAACATTCATAGACGGTTTACCAAAAACAGCACCTTCATGCTTCATTTTTGTATTTTGGGGATTTTATTGTGCCAATTTGCTGTGCTCCAATCTCCAGTTTCCCCCTGAAAAATATGCAGTGTGGATAGGAGAAGAAGGCATCTGAGGTTGTGGAAACCCTCAAACCCAAGTTATTCACTGAAACACAGAATATGGCAGAATGACAGGAACTGCCCATCTAGGAGTATCCAGTATTGCATCTTGCCTGGACTTGAGAAAGGGCCTCTGCCTCTTCAGGTCTCTGACCTGGCAGCGGTGTGATCTGTGTGTGAGGAGCTGAGGTGTCTCTCCTGCTCTCTCCTCCAGTGTTCGGAGATTGGGCCGGTCCACACGCTCAAAGTGGCCCCAGGCCCCTGTCAGCCACCAAGGATTGTGGGTAAAGCTAAACACAAAGAGGTGCACTTAGAGTGGGGTGAGTTAGTCCTTTCCATCCCTCTGTGTGTGTGCGTGTGTGTGCATGTGTGCGTGCATGTGTGCGCGTATGTGTCTGTGCGCATGCATGTTAAGTTGCCTATTATGTGTGCATACATGAACAAACCACTGCACTGTGTGTATGAATGTCTGTCAGGGTGTGTGAAGGCATGCATGTTTCTTTGTGATTATGTGAGCTTTTCTTTGTGAGTGCTGCATGGATGTTGTGTTGATTTTTCATGAATATATATGTGCCTGTTAAACAGTGTTATTTTTTGGAAGGATACCTCAAAGATTTTTGCAGCGTAGCACACATTTGTGAATTTAGCATGTGGATTAATGTTTTTAAGGGCAGAGGCTGTGGTCAGTGTGGTTATTTCTGTAGGAAACCCTGAAAAGTGCCAAACTCTCTGTGCTGTATAGGTATGCCATCCCGCCCCGCCAAGGCATAACTTGGCAGGATGGCATACCTGCCATCCCAATTGGTACTAATTTTGAATGTGCTCTTGAAAGATTAGGTAATTGCCCTTTACTTGAACTGCTGGGAAGGACGTTCATGAATGTATCACATTTATTGCTGAATTCATTTTTTTCTGCTGTTTAACTTGAGTATTTGGAACAGAGTTGGAATAGATATTGCTCCCCTTTTCACTTGGTTCATCTTTCAGCCCTTCTGTTCTCTGGCGTGATAATCTTTCCACAATAACAACAGTCAAAACACGTTACACTATGCATTGGCTGCCGTTTCCTCTGTGGCATTTCCAGCAGTATCCAGCAGTAAACCATTTCATCTTATCTCAGCACTGCATGGGGTTTTCAAACCCGGTACTGGGGCCTCCTGTGTGTACTGGTTTTTGTTACAGCCAATTTCTTGATCAAATAAGCTTGTTGAAAACATGTTCAAGGTTCCACTTTCAGCTTTTTTTTACCTTCAATAATTAAGACGTAACTGATTTCACCTGTGAATCTATAGTGTAATAAATTAAAGAAAGAACGCTTTCTAGAGATATTCCATTTAGCACTTTAAAGACAATGAAAGAATTTGCTGATCCGCTAATTAATAGTAATTTGATGTCAATATGGGACATTTATTCTATATGACATGCTAGCTATTTTTGACATAATTCTGCTTAATAGGGTAAATCATCCTTTTAAACATTATGTGTCAAATTGAGCAATTAGCAGATTGTTACATTTCAGGAGTTGCAATTGCTGTTGGAAGAATAACCAGCATACGCAGGGGTCCCCCAGGATGGAGAATGAAAACTGACCTCAAAAACAATACAGTATTTTCAGACTATAGTCACATTCTGCTCTGTGACACTATATATATTTCTATGAATTTAGGAGTGGACGTAACTGCAGGGTATAGTAGAGGTGTCCCCACCCAGGAGTCTAACCCTTGACATGCTTTATTAAGGGCAATGATACTGGCACTCCTGCAACCTTGCATTTCTCCTGTCTCCATGGTAACTCCATGGAGAACTTTAAAGATTACCCAGCATTCAAGGCTGCAGCCCTCATTCACAACACAGAAAGTGCTCCAAATGTATCTCTGAAAAGGAGGCAGGCTGGGAAGGGACTAGCTTTCAGGACTACACCACAGAAAATAAACATTCCAGCATCTGTGTTTGGAAAGTCTGAGGTGCCATTTTATGGTTAAAAGATTTGATAGAGGGTGAGTGGAGAACGCCGGCTCACTCGCCTCTGTTGGAGCTATTCCTGTTTCAACAACATGCTAACAAGCTTAGCCACAGGTCTTATAGAAAAATTAATATATTGAAATATTAATTTGAAAGTAAACATTTTAGTTGGTTATCTAATGTAAACCCTTTGCCAAAGAACCCATGAGCTTGTGTGTATTGGCTAGATTACATTTGCTCGATAACCAAAGATTTTTAAATGCAATTGCATTGCAGTTTGCTTGCCATCTAGTGAAGGATTGGCGGCATGGTAAAGTGTGATTTGATGGAAGGCTGTGATGTCATAGTGCATGCTCCTCCCATTCAGATTGCCCATCCTGCGAAGGGACAAATGAAGTGACACAGTACAGCCTGGAGATGGGTGGTGTGGACATGGAGCTTGCCCAGGTGTACCATGGATCCGACCTCGAGTGCACCGTGGCCAGCCTGCTCCCCGGCACCACCTACAGTTTCCGCCTGCGAGCCGCCAATGACGCCGGGGTGGGTGCCCCGGCAACACCATGGAAACGCTCCAGAGCATTCAGTCTACACCACATCCATTCAGCGTGTGCTCGCATCCAGGACTATTTGCAAAAACGAACTGCAGTTGTCTGCAGACAGTTCGGCATTCCAAATTAGGGTGGTAACTGGACATATTTAGCTCCAAGTTGGGTGCCAAATTTATAAGAAAAAAAAGGACATGCTTTTAAAGTAACTTCATTCAGTTAATGAAAGCTGAAGGGGTTGTTCAAAAAAACATAAGAAACAATCTTAAAGCCAGGTTATGAGAGATCAGCACTTACTTTCAAAAATTGCTTTCAAATTTCAGACCTTTTTTTTCAGACCTTGTGCAATTTTCTAAAATCTCAAATCTTGCAGAGTATTTCAGTTCTTATATTTTTCAGCCTTCAGACTAAGTTGTTTAGAGGGATCACTTTCTGTTTGTGGCACCCTAACCAGGTGCAAGCTCAGTAATATTCGTGCAGTTGTAAGACACACACACACACGCACACACACACACACACACACACACACACGTGCTTGACCCGTACAATGAGGGGGTCTGGTGGCTGTGTTATGCTTTGGGGCACATTTTCTGAGCATAGGGTCCACTTCCCCCCATTAGAGGGAAGGCTCATTGCAAATCAGTACAAAGGTATTCTGAGTGATCACCTTTATCCTATGATGAAACATTTCTATCCTGATTGGAGTGGTCTCTTTTAGGATGACAATGCCCCCATCCACAGGGCACATGAGTATGGTTTGATGAGTATAAAAATAATGTGAATCATATGCTATGGCCTTCGCAGTCACCAAATCTCAACCCAATCAAACACCTATGGGAGATTTTGGACTGATGTGTTAGACAGCGCTCTCCACAAACATCATCAAAACACCAAATGAGGGAATATCTTTTGGAAGAATGGTGTTCCATCCTTCCAGTAGAGTTCCAGAGACTTGTAGAATCGATGCCAAGGTGCATTGAAGCCGTTCTGGCAGCTTGTGATGGCCCAACACCTTACTAATGACACTTTATGTTTGTCTTTCCTTTACTTTGTCACCTGTTTGTGTGAGTGTGTATATATATGTATATATATATATATATATATATACACACACACACAGAATATGTAAAACATCTTTCATATCCTACGAAAGCGATGTATTTTTTTCTCTCTGCAACTTTCTGTTCAGTTATGAAACCAATTACTGAGCTTGTGAGGTCACTGACGAGGATAAAATGCATTGTACCCAGTGCACTCACCCTGGATCACTTCAATTGTTTATCACATACAGTATTAGCTTGAGTTAGAATTAGTGTCAGGAATTCTCAACCTGGACCTGTTTTCGTTTCTGTATGTATTCATTGCTTGAACAGTTTTCTCATTGCTCATTAGCTGTATGTGTCCATTGATATTATGCACAGCTTGTTTGCTGTATATTGTAGTTTATTCTGGCGGACACTTTCTGCTGTGTTTTATAATTCTGACTTTAATGGGTATCTCTGTCTGCGTTATGAAATACTAGTTTAATCGACAGCCGAATCTCAACATGAGATTCTAAGGTAATGTTTTATGTGGGTGTGACATCTATGTGCTTGTGGGTCCGTGGTAATGTGAACATGAGTGATTTCTTTCCCCAGTTTGGACCGTACTCTGAAGCCACAGAGGTGACAACTGCAGCTGGTCCTCCTGGCCAGTGTGGGGCACCAGTACTGAGCTTAACGTCTGATTGCTGCATCCTGGTGAGCTGGGAGGTATGTGCTACATCTGTGTTTATGTATAGTGTGTGTTTGGGGGGGGGGGGCTGCACTAGGGCAGCATGGACAATGAAGCGTTTATACCACTGTACTGAGGTATTGTGGGTAATGGAGTGTTTATCCTAGTCTTCTACACTGCACTGAGACGTGAGTGTGTGTATATGTGTGTGTGGGTTTGGAAATGTATAAATTGTTAGAGAGCCTCAGGTCTCAGCAGATGCCTTGTTTTCATGCCAATGCTTTTGTATTATTCCTGTAATATTTAGCTGTTGATACATTGATATGTGCTTGTGGGTACAACAGCAGTCCCAGGAGGTGTTCAAATCCATCATCACTCTGCATCACTGCGTTACTCAATTGATAAAGAGACATGAACACCTCTGACAAGAGCAGGGAAGCTCATTTAAACACACTGCTTGTAGTGTGTCCTGTCAACCGGAACATTTTTCTTAAACTGGTTGTTAACTGATGTGCTACCTTGCTCTGAACTGTTGCCCTTCTTTTTGCTCTAGGGCCCAGAGACATCCGGGACCGACATATCGGAGTACCGGCTGGAGTGGGGCCATGACGAGGACTCACTGGAGCCCATCTACTGTGGTACTGAAACCCAGTATGAGATATCGGGTCTGGCACCAGCAATATACTACTGCTGTAGACTACAGGTAAAGGCTTATTCCTGCTGTGCACTACAGGAAACTGGATGACTGTTGTAGACAATAAAACTTAACAATGCCGCTGTAAACCTCAAGAAATCTCGCTGTACCACTGTAAACTATTGGAAATCTGTTTGCACGACTGTTAACTACATTAAATCTCATTGCACCACTGTAAACTACAGTAAATCTCACTGTTCCACTGTAAACTACAGTAAACCTCATGGTACCACTGCAAACTGCAGTAAATCTCACTGTACCCCTGTAACAACTTTGCGCTTGGCCCCAGATTTTTGTAGCTGGTATTTTTATTGGACCATTATCCAGGGTGGCTTTTCCATTTGCATGTAGTGCTTTTTGCAGCTGGATATTTGCTGAAGTAATTCAGGTTTAGTGTGTCTCTCAAAGATATATGCTTAAAAGTTGTTAAAAAAATAATATAGATTTTTTTTCATTTTGCAAAGAAAGTTCTTGAGAGTACTACACAGAACCTGGGTGGGGAAACCCCTAGCCTTAAGGAGTTTCCTCAATCCTGGGTTTGAACAAAAATTGTTAATAGTAATTTTCAAAGCATCACCATGGTCAGTTCGACTCTTTTACAGTTTTTAAGCAGGAAGGAATCCACAAAAAGATTGGAATGCTTATGCACCCATGGGCCTGCACTACCAGGAAAACAACCATCAGGCCGCTAGCTACAGTAGCTGCTCTGAAATGGCTGTCTACTTGTGGGATGGGAGCGATGGGTCTGCAGTTACCACAGAGTGGTCTGAAGAACAAATTGTCTGCATTCATCAAAGAACCCCTCCTCCACGTAATCTGATTTAGTAATGAAGTGGTCCCTGCAGACCCGTCCCACTGGTCAACTGCCATTTCAGAGCAGCCAGCCAGTGACACAGTAGTCGTGAAAATATTATTCATTTGCAAATCACAGGGCAATACAAAAGGCCCCTTGTTTGGTTCTCTCTTTTGTTTTTTCCTCACGATTGATCGTTGAGCTCATTGAAAGTCAGCAGTCTCGTAATAGGAGCTACCTTGACCAATCAACCTAGTAACATCACAACCTACTGTAGCTTGTTTCAAGATAGCTGTGCTCTAGTGCTAGTAGCTGAAAAAAAGTGAACTAACGTTTATTATTGCAGCTGTGTCTGCAATAGGCAGCGATGAGTGGGCAGCATGTTTTTAGCTAGTAGTAAAACGGTAAATAAAGGCAATAGATTTTTACAAGTTAAACAGGGTCCAGCTGGTACCTGCACCAGACAGCATGCTCGGCCAGTCAGTCTTTATCGCACTTGCATGTGCCACTCGGGCTATTTGGTTTCAGTCTGGGACAAGGCTACCATGGTGAGGTCCGCCAAGGGTCATGGGAATATGATCAGTGTTGACTGTATTTATGGAATTTCCCTCTCCTCTTTTATTATCTTGTGGAAGTGGCTGATGGTCACTTCTTACTTTCCTCTTTCTCCTCCGTTTCTTTAAGGCAGCCAATCAGGCGGGAGCAGGACCCTACAGCGAGGTGGTGGGATGCCAGACCCCTCCCACCGTGCCTGGCCCTGTCCCAGCCTTCTTTCTCATGGAGTCTGACCCCACAGAGGGCCGAAACTTATCCCCCTCAACCTGCCTTGCTCTGAAGTGGGAGGAGGCCTGCGACAATGGGTCAGAGGTCACAAACTACAACATCATGATCTGCAATGAGCAGATCGGAAACGAGCTGATCACCATCGGCCGCCTCAATTGTCATGTGATGGAGGGCCTGGAGCCAGACAGCGAGTACAGGTAGAGATGCTTTGGATCCTTCTCAAGGGATTCTGATAAATCTGTCTGTCTGTTTGTCTGTCTGCCTATTCATTTGTATATCTTTCTAGCTACACTATTTTCTTGTATATTGTTCTGTCTATTTATCTGTATCTGTTTATCTGTTTATCTCTCTGTCTGTCTGTTTGTCTTCCTGTAGAAAAGGCAGGTAGTGCACACACATTTCACATTTCATTTCACAGTTCACCGGTACCTTGGTTTGAAATACAATTTATGAGAGGGAAAAAAGCATAGTGCTGTATATTCCATTCTCTAAAACAAATTTAATCAAACGTGAGTAGTCAGACCAAACCATCTGCAATTCAGCCCACCCCAAGGGGACCAGTGCTCCTGTCTGAGGAAGACCCTCTGGACAAATCAGTAGGTTTAATCAATCACCCCTGAAGGGTGTCATAAGTAAGAGTCGCCCCGATGGCTTCGTCTCACTGCAGGGACTGACTGGACAGCAGGACAGGCAGTGTTCAGACCTTGATCCCAGTACCGGCGGCTTCTTGCTGTTAGGGTTCTTACTTTATATCCAAGCCTCTCCCTGCAGGCTTAATCACTCCCATAAAAGAGTCCTGCTGATTTACTGCCTCTGCAGCACTGCGGGCTCCAATGCTACCCTAAATGAACGACCACCGTCCCATTCAACCACACTCCTATGGTGCAGGAACAAACCCCTCGTAGAGGTTCATCAGGCATTTTAAGTGAGCTAAACCATTCAGATCCAGTATACTCGTTTTATTGTGAAACAAGAACAATTGCTCCACCACGCCCAACCCCCACTGCCCACAAGGCCAGGAGAGTCTGTTGGTGAAGTAATGGCTTATGACGTAGAAGTTTCAGCGTCCCTGGGCCAATGCAGAGTCAATTTCATCTGCTGCATAGATGAGAGTTACTGATTTCTGGCTGTGTGCCAGAATTATGGTCATAGTTTCACACTCAAACAGGCTGTATCATTTCAAAGAGCCGATACTCCTGGCTTTGTGCTGTGGCTGCTGCGACATCAGAAAGTAGTTCCCAAATTATTCAGTAAAAAGTATATTTTTGCATTCATTGCATGAATAAATTAATGCTGAATAGGTTATAATTACATGGCCTTCATTCTCCTGCTAAAGGAGAAAGGAGATTTAGGCCTTAATGTCAGAATATGTGCACACAAAAATGTAATTAATACCAGTTATGGTCAATCTGAGTAACACAGCAAAAGGTTGATGCTGTGGGTTCCTAAGAAGGTTACTTAAGCCCTATTTCTACAATTGTATTAAAGTACATATTGGATCTGCCAAACGTCAAAATGACAAAAAATCATCCAATTCATCCATCCACTCACACCAATGGACAAATCAATCATTTTACGCCTTGTGAATGTTATTGTGAATTTGATATTTGTATTTTTGTGGGAATTTGAATTAGTCAGAAAGTATTATTTCACATTAAGTGAAATGGGACTCGTTCCACTGTGGTATAAATATAATGTGATGCACATGCCAAGCTCCCTTAGTCATCCATCAACAGGGGCAAGGTCAGAGAACACACAAATCAAATGACAAAATGATGCTAACCGTCATAAATCAGGCTAAGGCTATAAAATCTGAAAGCCTGGTAATACCCATCTCCACTATTAAGGCAATAATTAAGAAGTTTGAAACGACTGGATTTGTGCAGGAGTCTCCATGCTGATAGGAGAAGGAAATCTGCCATTTGTCATGGCCGAACATTTCACCGCATGGTTTTTTACCAAGCAAGCCATCGACCCGGGGAAGGCACGTATCCCATGTTTGAAAAGGCCAGTTCACAGAAACTTAAATGTCCCTCTCAGACAGCTTGTTCATGAAGGGAGTGCAATTTTGAAGCTCTGGTACTAAAATGTGCTTCCTATGGACTTCTAATACTGACAGGTTAAAAATGATATTATATGTGGTATGCTGAGTATTGCTATTTATGGCTTAAGAGAATGTGCCAGTATTTGAAAAGGTGATCTGTTGACACTTTAAAATCTCTAAAGATGCAAAAAAATAATAATAATAAAGTCCTGCGAACAAAGTGCTTAGTTGCTCTTTGTTTTTTTTCATTCTCAAACCAGATTTCTTTTAAATAAACATATTTTCTTTCCCAATTCCAAGCCATGCCCCAGCATTTATCGGTTTAATGTAAATTATATAATATGTAGAGTAGATTCACTTATATGTTTATCCAATCACACTTTTTTTGTTTTTGGCTGCCTCGCAGAACCACCCATAAGCTCACGCATCAACTAGCTTAATTTCCCACTGAGGCTGCATCAGCCTGCAGATCCGTGACAATAAACTGAAACAAAATGTCATTTTTCTTGGCTAATGGGCTCTCGGGGTCTGGAGAGCACTGTGGGAACATGCTAATGCCTGTAACTACCTTCTTATGTCTGTGCGGTAATGGGGGAGGGTGGCAATTGATGAAGGAAAATGGACACCACCTCACGGCCTGGTGCTTCTTCCCTTGCTGCAGTATGTAAACAATCTTGTAAAACACCACTGCTCCCTGAACGCTGCCCAGCCCAGAAACAAGACAACCTCAAGGGGAATTGGCTCGAGTGCATCTCTACGTTCACTGGTGATTTAGGGTGATTTGTCTTATGCAGAACGCAACCAGCAATTTGCTGCTTCAGCCAAACTGCTATATTGCATAACATTCATTACCCCTTATCAAGGTTGTATTTTCACCACTCACTCCTCGTCACGTTGGCCGAACGCACATAAAACACGCATCTTCTCTTTGCCTCTTATCCCCTGCAAGCCGCCCCACACCCCCCAAAAAAGATATTCCCCTAGTCTTTTTGGGAGAAAACATTTGGGAGAAGGCATACTGTAACTGGTCCCTGAAGACAGATCCAGAGTAGTCAGAATATTTATCCCGCTTTCAGATAAACCAATGCAGGGGAAGTGTCCAGGGGCCCAGTGCTTTTTCTCAGTGGGGAAATGGCAGTAAGCCTACTTGCCCTCAGGGAGGTGGCAGAATGCCATTAAATCTCAGCACCAGGTGTGAACGTGGGGGCTGGGGGTGTTGTGGGAATTGTTCCTTTCTTTGCACAGATGGCTTCAACATAGGGCCTTTTAAACACAATTAAACACAAGGATTTCAATCAGTGAGCTCTTTCCCAAATCCCCTTAATAACCCTGATGAAGAAAAAAAGCCATTGTAACTTCTCTACAATATGCATGTTAACACTCATCTTTATATTATGGATACTTGTCTGTCAACAGAGTGTTACAGTGATGACATCTTTTTGTCAGCCAACTCAGAGGTTTCTTCCGCCATGGGTTCTCTTGGCAGATGCTTTTTTTCCATAGGGACTTCGTTTTCTGTAGATGGTCTGTGGTTAACGTAAGCCTTTAACGAGTTTCACGTTTTGTTTTACGAGACAAATTAGACGCGTTAATATCTGAACTGTGAATTTTGAGGCTGTTGTGAGCTTTTAAAATGTAACTTGCTAAGAAGTTGCTATATTGAAACTACCATGGTTGTCATGTGCAGGTGGGCTAGTATGAAAACTTGGGTTGTGAAATTCATGATTGAGATATTAATTAATGTAATTTATCCTGTAGAGCATTAAACTAACACTTTATTGGTAAATGGACTGTATTTATATAGCGCTTTTATCCAAGGCGCTTTACAATTGATGCCTCTCATTCATCCACACACATCATCGGTGAAAGGCTGTCATGAAAGGTACCAATCAGCTCATTGGGAGCAATTAGGGGTTAGGTGTCTTGCTCAGGGACACTTCGACACGCCCAGGGCGGGGGATCGAACCGGCAACCCTCCGACTGCCAGACAACCGCTCTTACCTCCTGAGCTATGTCGCCCCTTGGTATTCAGTGACACATTCACAATCTCTTACATCTGACTGTTCTTCAGATGGGATTGAATGAGGTTTTTATTTTCTGATATTCTAGAGTAGGGTTCCTCTCTGCCACAGTGTCCCTGTCTGCCACTCATCTTTTATCTTATTTCATGCCTATTTTTCTTTTCTTTTATTTTCTTTGTGAGGTCAGTGAGAACACCTTTGACCGTGGTTATTCCTGATGAAATTGAGAGAATTGTATGGTAATGTTGTGTACTATATGTGTTTGTCAGCCAAAAAGTAATGTGGAATCTGTATTCACTTTCAGAAACTAAACAAATTAATTACAAACTGTAATGTGAAAAGTAAATAATGCATATATGTAAATTTCAGCAAATCTGAAAGCTACTGACCAAAGAAAGCTTTAGGTACCCAATACATCGATCATAATCGGAGATCGCAGAGACCATGCTGGTAGATCACTTGTCAATTTAAAAAATGCGTCAGTTAAATTCTTCCCGTTTTCATGCCGGCTTTGGCTACGGCTTCTGCCTGAATGCCTGGTACACTTGATTGACATGAAATGTGACCAATCTGCTGCTGCTTTTGAAAACTTTGTTACTTTTAGCATAACCATTCATGATATAGACACGATTGTGCACTCAAAATTTTGTGGTATGGTCTCGTAAATGTCCAATACTATGTGACCAGAATGTAATAACTTTGCCACAGTGTTTTAAATGGGGCAGAGCAGTCGCGGTGGTGACACGATATATCAGGTCTGTTTTAGGCATGGAATTGTGATGTCAATATCTGACAGATAGCCTGGTAAAGTAAATAATTTTACGTGATTGTAACAAGCTTTGTCGATGCATTTTATATGGTGTACGGCAATTTTTCAGATGGATAATGGTGCTTTAAATCTAAAGCTAGGATTTTTCTATGCCCAGAGATGGTACTGGTCTAATAATTTTATCGTTATGTCAGTACAGGTACAATTCTACTTGATTTTGGAAATCATAGCCTGCTTTTGGTCTTTGTGACTTTCAGCCTTCGGATCCAGGCCACCAATGAGTTTGGCACCGGACCGTTCTCCCAGCCCCTGCTGGTCCGGACCTGGCCACTGCCCCCTGCACCCCCCCACCTGGACTGCGCTGCCTCAGGACCCCAGAGCTTGAAACTCAAGTGGGCCAACAGCAACAGTGCCAAGCTGACACATAGCAATGATGTGGCCTACGTCCTACAGATGGAGGACAGGAACCAGAGGTGAGACCAGGACTGCAAATACTAAACTGCATTAAACTATACTCCACAGCCTGGCTTCTTTTCTCTGCATTAAACTATGCAGTTTATTCAGTTCAGTTCAACAGAAACATTTTTTATTCGCTTACATAAACATTGACGTTATTTAAACATATGTTGGTGAGCAGTCAGCTGTTATATGTATAATAAAAAAAGAGAAAATAAATCCGCTCAATGACCAGATCTTAAAAGTGGTCTGTTTGGTGGTCAGTATTGGTGCTCAGAAAAGTGGTTTGTATTGGTGCTCAGAAAACAAAAAAATATCAACTTAAAAACAACAGCAAAAGTCAAATTGAATAACATTCTACATGAATGCCAATGAACTAATTTCAGAAATTCAATTCTCTTTGCTTAGTTACTGAATAAGCTTTGAAAGTTGAAAGTAAATACTTATAGGCCCTTAAAGTCTGTTCAAATCAAGACCATACCTGTTTGAAGAAAACATAATATCTGTGAAAGCGACATGGAACCTGTATTAAATCATGTATATTGATGCACAGTTAGAGGGTTGCTGGAACCCCATTAAATGCTGTGCCTGGTAACATCCCTTAGTTGAGTCAATATTCATGATGTAACACAGGTTACATATCACTTTAATACTCCACGCTGAGGCTACTACTGCTCTTCACTGTTCTATTCAACATGTACACATTACTGCCCTAAACTATACTTAAGTATAGTCCATGCCAAGGCTACTTTATGGCACTAAACTATGCTCCACAACAGCAATACTTTACTACACGCTACCATACTCTAGTTGGGGGTTACGGTCTAACCTGGCTGTGTACCCTCTATAGCACCTCTCTTTGCCGTGTACAGAGATAGTTGCCAGTCTTCTTACAGCAACTTTCTAAATCATTGAGTCTAGTTTATGTAAATGCTGTTGTTGTAATGGCCCAGTAATTTTTCCTGGTAAATGTTTTTAGTGAGCTGAGGCAGAGTGTTCTTTGTGAGGGTGGCTGCTTTAGATGGCTTGTTGGGGCTGTCTGATGGCCGGTGAAAAAGAACCAGCTCTAATGACTCTGTACCGTCTCTCGGCGCAGTCTGGAATTAAACTCAGGGAAAGGTCATCTCGACCGCTTTTTAATGACTGCAGAGACAGAGGTGGCACTCAATCTTTGCAGTTAAGTGAATGCCTGGCTGTCTGCTTGCACTGCTTGAGTGTTCAGTGCTCAGAGCTTAATTAATGACATCAAATTGGCCATCCTGAACTCCTGAAAAAGTACAGGCCACATACATGTGCAAATCAACCTGCCCTCCATCAACCAACCAATAGCCACTCTTCATGTTTTATTTCCCCCAAAGTGGCACACATAACATCAATGCATTAACTTTGTCTGATGTGGACCAGTATAGCTTCTGTTCTCTACTGTAGGATTTATCAGCATATCAGTTGAGCTGCATGTGTGTGTTGGTGGTGGCTGCTAGGGTTGAAATCTGAGAGGCTGGGTTTTGGAAGGGGAGTCCCCCTACCAAATTAGATAGATTAGATACATAGATTTCTTGCAAAAGGGCATAAAGAACTTATACATTCTGTTTGGTGTTTCCCTGATTTGCAGTAAGGAACATTCTAGTTTGAGTGTGCTGTACTCTTCGCAGAAATTCTGTTCGGTGTTTCCCTGATTTGCAGTATTTAACGTTCTAGCTTGAGTTTGCTCAACTCTTTGCAGAAATAAACCTCAAATATCTCATGGTGTCTGCCTGGTTCTTGGGTATGAGGAATACTGCTCTACCTAATACTACACTTGTAAATCTGTAGCATTACAATTCTAGCTACCGCAGTTATATTTATTTTCTTTTCTTATACTTATGCTTGATGTTTTTTATTTGGTGCCCAACATGGGGGTCAGTATACCCAATACCTAATTTAAAATATTTACCATTTCTAACTGCTTTCATTCGCGCTCCTTCACTGCTCATTTGGTAGAGTGAACATAGCCACGGGTCTTGTCCTAAACACGTGGTGTCACCAGCCTACTTTTCTTCAGGCAGCAACCCACAATCAAGCTTACATTGAGTTGAGTCAGAGGAAGACATCTCATTATGTAGCTTTGGCGCCCAATCAACCAGTGAGGGTTGGTAGAGATCAATCAAACGTGGACCGCTCACTGGCTGAACCCTCCAGTACCCTGAGCAATTGACGTTACCCAGCCGCAGTGCCCAAAGGCATCATCCGGATTCAGTCTGAGACATTGTGGTGCCTTGAACAAATGAACCACTCATGAGCACTGGATGATGACAGTGTTAAGAGACATAACATGGTCTTGGGCTGAACTCAACCTGGTTTTCACTGGGTACTTGTCCTGCAGAGTGAGGGAAGAATAAATGGACTAAACTTACCTCTTTAGCAAATAGCTAACATTTGTTTGCTCAACATAATTATTCATTATTTCTCAAAAAAATAAAAAAAAAACAAGGCTAACTGAAAGGTGTTTAGGTGTTTTATACAAAACATATTTTGAATTCCTCAAATGAATTCTATAAGCACACTACAGGTCTGCTAGTCTCTGTGAAATACTACTAATGCCTCAGAAAGAGATGCAGAATGAAGGAGATGTGGTAATATGGTGGGAGAGAGGGAATGTGAGAGCCAATTTGATCTATATGCGTGATTAACTCCCTGGTGTGCTGGTGCGTGGAGGTTGTCAATGATGCATGACGTTATTACCTCCCCACTGGTTCTGTTTTTTCAGGCCTTGTAATAGTGAGGCATTGAAATTTCATTGTGTAGGGCAGTTGGTTTCTGTGTTTATGTTACCTGGGCAGCTGAATATGATCTATTGTTGGCTTGTCAAGAGGTTTGGCACTGTTTATGGCTAAAAGCCTTTCATTGTTAATCCATTGTCAATGTTTAGTAAGTTCCTTGTGCTGACAAGAATCATATAAAATCCCCGATGTGTTAGGGTGATTCCCTTTCACAGCTGACTGTGATCAGCTGTGCTGTTTACACAGTGCCAATTCAAAGCAGTTAATTAATGTTAATTCATGCTTTCATTCCATTTCCTCATGCTGAAGTTGCAAATCGGTCTAGCGAAGATAATTATAGTATATCTGATTCAAACTAATGCAGAAAAGAAATGGTCAGGTTCTGAGGTACACCTGACTCAATAGTAACATTTTTACATGGCATAAATGCCTTCAGGTAGGTTAACATTAAGTTTATATTTCAACATGGATTTGGCTTTTAACAAAAATCCAACAAACATTTGTGCGCAAATGTCTGGTATTTCCATTACTTTCTTCTCCATATTCATAGCTGTAATTAGTTCTAGTTTTTTCTTTATTTACTTTGATTTTGCAGTCTTAATAATTATTAATAATTGCGAGCCAGAGAGAGGAGTATCTCCGATTGAGGCCTCACCCTCAAGTCACCAGCTGTAAAACTCCCCAACCCTGCAGTAAAGGTGGAGGTGTTATTAGGATCTGTGATTCCTCTTTGGTTCAGCTAGGGTCGGGAGTGTGTTTTCATCTTTTGGGGTTGTGGTCATAGATTCTATGCAATTTCCTTGGGGACAGTTTTCTGATGACACCTTCATGTGAGTAACCATACAGACCTCCAGGTCCCAACATAACATTGTGATTGTACAACACCCCCGGTTCCCTCATGAATGATTTTGGAAATTTCCCATCTGATCTGGCAATTTCCCCTGGCAATGTTGTGATCCTTTCGATATTACAGTATTGACTCTGACTCTTTATGCAAAGCCTTTCTTGCTGTTACTGATTCTGTCAGTTTTTGTTTAAAACATGTCAGAACCAAATCACATTCATAATCATTTCATATGTTTTATCTCATGGGGCTAGAATTATTGATCAAAACATTCACCCTCATAACCCTGTTATCAAACCATTTTCTTGCAACATTTGAGAATTTCAAAGGCCCTACATTCTGAACGAACATTAACCTTCAGCTGGTGCTTTATGCCTGACACAGCTGCTCAGCTTGTGCCCATTTTAGAGGCTCTTAAGAGCTGTACCTCACGCTGAATGAGCGTGGAGACCCACTCTCTTCTCCGAAGCACCGTTCCTTATCACATTGTAGCTCATACGTCGGGCTCACAGAGATGAGGTGGAGGAAGACACTTAATGTGCAGCTCAGCAGAGGGACTTGCAGACACCCGATCAGCCATTGGAGGTCGCTAGAAAACAATGAGATGCGGATCCTTGCTGAATGAACCCTCCCTAACCCTGAGTGATGTAACCGCCAATTATGTGTCACCTGGCAGGGCTACCGGCCTCAGTCAGAACTGGCAAGGTTAGGATTTGATCCCGGACCACGGATCCCATCCAAGTACTTAAACAAAAATGATGCTGTAATTTGATGAGGCATACTGCAACCCCAGGGACAGGAATTCTTTGATCCCCTTGATTGGTTCGCTTTAAGTTTGATCTAATAGGCACTAAATCATCAACCAGCCTTCTTGGTTCCATACCAACAAAGCTGGTGAAGGAGCTTCTCTCAGTTCTTGTGGAGGTTTTCCTGTCAGTTATAAAAGGATAAACTCTGGATCAGTATCTATCTCATTACAGCTTTCAGTAATTAAGCCAAAGCTGAAAAAACATCCCAGCACCATGACAAACTACAGATTCTAAAGTTGTGCCCCCTAACTTGGCTTGCTATTACATGGAACATTAGATGAACTGCAGTAGTAAATGGGCCATTATTACTTTAGAAATAGTTTCCTTAGGTAATGGGGTCAGATACATCTCACCCACTCTCTACATTTGTACATGTAAAACACCTTGACAGTTAAAAAGTGTCTTCTTTCTTTTTGATCTTTTTTTGCCTCTTAAATATGGGCTTCCTGTTGGATTTATGCTATACAGTAATGTTAGTTGTGTTGTACAAGTACTGACATATGTGTCTTTGTCTGTTGGTGTGTCCTTTAACCCCTTTGTCCAAGCCGCCTAGTGGCTGGGATGCCAGCGTACTGAGATTGCTCAGCCCAGACATTCAGTGCTTCTGCAGCCAAAATATGAGCGGAAAAAACAAACTGTGTTCTGGTGTTAGTAATATATGCTACACGACAACTAAGTCAAATACTGAGTTTTTAAGTGCCACCATTATCATGTAGTTCATCCACTTAACAAGTACCCATGCCCAGTCTCATTAACTAGCATGACACCCTGGACAATAGCATCTATCTGGGAGTTCACAAAAATATTCTTTCGCCACCAAACATTTGCGTGAAATTATATAATTCTGCTAACAATATCTGTGACTATATGTGGAATAAATATACAATAAATTTTAGATTTTTGCATTTTATATATAAATATAAAACCATTATGAAATCATTGGTTTCACAGATACAAATGTACCTTTCATGATTCAGTGGTCATTTATTGTCTTAAACACTCTGTTTGAGAAATAAACACGAAAATGGAAAGTGGGGGTAGGCATTTACATCAGTCACGCGCAAAACCCCAACTGCTTTGTACACTGTATTTACACTTCATTCTGGTTTGATTGAGGACAGTATAAGCTTTCCAGCAGTGTATGGGATGTTTCATTTGATTTTTATAACAATATTCAGAGCCCCACGCAGCATAAATTATTGCTTCAGCACAGTGTTGCACAGTCAACCGGAACATTACACAGTAATATACAAGCACTCTTTGAGTGTAGTTGTATTTTTCCTCTTTGGTTTTTGGAAGATTTTGCTCAATTGGAAAGCCTACTGCGAACCAGGCCTAATCGCCCAATCAGTGCCTGACCTTCACTAATGCTGTTCTGGCTGAAGGGAAGCAAATCCCTGCAGCAGTGATCCAACATCTAGTATAAAGCCTCAGGAGAGTGGAGGTTGTTATAGCAGCAAACGGTGGACCAACTCCATATTAATGCCCATATTTTTGGATGAGATGTTGCTTGTCAGGTGTCCATGTACTTTTGGCCATGTAGTGTATGAATAATAGTCAACTGTTCCTATTAATTGAAATACTATCAGTGCTGTGTCTTTGATTATGGTTTATTTGTTTTTTGTTTTACCTTCATGTTCTTAACCCGTTTGTTTTTTCTATCTGCTTTGACCCTTTTTGAAGTAGTTTTTTGAGACCTTGTTGTAAACCACACTTGCAACTTGAATGTAGAAGGCAACAGTTAGCTAGACTGAAAGAGAGGATACCGGTGTCCTTTTTCCTCAGAGACTAAATAATTGACATGTTTCTGCCACATGCTGCAAACTCTTCTGCACAGAAGGGGAGGTCACAGTTTCAGTGGTTTCTGCTGCTGGGTGGCTGTAAAGCCTCCTTCCTGTCCCTGAGCAGAGGGGTCTCACAGTCGCACTCAAAAATGGCTACAAAGCTTCAAAAAATGTAATTATTTATTTTTTTATTTGCTTTCTTTAATGCAGGATCATACAGAATGGTTCCCACAGAGAAAGCCCTAGAGAGAACATTACCAGTGCACTGTATCTGCCAGGAGCACTGGCATTTAACACTACTCAAAGCTGCAATGCAGTGATTCCAGTATAAAGCCAGAGCCTGGAAAACTTGATATTACCAAACCCAACCCCCCAAAAAATGTTTGTTTATATTTATTTTTTAAGGGGTGCAAAACTTTCTATAAGCTTTTTATTGTAGTTTATAACTTTATAACTAATAATTGCATTTGCTGGATATTATAGCTTATGTCTCATGGTCTCAAAGGCCCTTACAGTGAAGGGGTGGTATCTCACCTCAACCTCCACTGTGTTGTACCCACCTGGGTGATGTGTGGCAGCCATGTTCTGCTCGAATGCTCAAAGGCCAGAGAAAAAATGGCTAATTTTACACCAACTTCACCTTTCCCCAAGTTTTATTATGTCTGTAATTAGGCAAATGTATGAGCAAGTATGGCTTACATTTGTGAAAGGGAACGTGAACTGGAATTTATTTTCAGGCATTTATTATAAATACTTCAGCCTGAGACTATTTCAGCCTGGATTTTGTCATGTTCCATAATTGACAAAGTGGCAGCTGTAATTTCACTTTGTATGGATGTGAATGCCTCATTATCATTTTACATGAGTGCCGGTAAACTCTTTACTTGAGTTCCAATATAATCATTTTAATGAATATTAATGTTGTAAATTGACCTAAATTGTATAGCCTTGTATATGAACTTCATCGTCCGGTCTTATGATTGAACATGTTTTTGTTTTCATTGCAATTTAGTAATTCTGACTAAAGTTTCTCACAGTAACAAAAATGCAAGCTAAGGTTTATTGAACTGATGTACAGTTTGTGAACTCAGAAAACCATGAATCCATGGTTCTGCGCCAGGTTGCTCAACCAACTTCTTCTTGGTACAGTGGTTGTCAAATTCAGTGAACACTTGAGTGAGGGGAGAATTAATTGTGATTGGGGTTGCTATCAAAATTCTTTTAATTTGAAAGACGGCCTACCAGCTTTACAGTAGTGGGTATCAGACCATTATGGGGTTTGTGTTTTAAAGCAATAAAATGCAGTTAATACCTTGCAATCCCAATGGCCATGTTAAATAGATACAGTAACATTAGTCTTAAAATATTGCTTTGATTTATCATTGGCAGTCTTTGTACATAAGCTAGGAAAATTCAATGCATTATTTGTATTGAGCTGAATGTGTTTTCAGGAGCAGGACGTGAAAATGAGTGTTTTTATGGATATAAATTTAAAAATCAATCAAACATTCCAGTGTGGAGTAAATAACCTGAAAGCAAGTTCATACCTGGAAAGATTGACCCTCTGTATGATGTTTCCATCATGACTTTTGCCCCTGCTTGGATATACAATATATATTTCAATAACCATACAGTCTCACATTCTTCAAACTCAGTTCCACAGCTACCGAACATAGTTTACACCTTCCTTCTAGCTGAAATATTTGCTTAGCTATTATATCGTGTACTGAGCTGCGTGCATATCGCCATTTTCATCGCTTTGTTTATCAGGGAATATTTGCATAAGGGATACTACAGTAGTGATAAGGTGCACTAAGTTTCTGTGAATAGTTCATGATTTGATTAGATTTTTTTTGTAAGTAGTTAATTTAATTTTCCTCTTTTACCTCTTTTCCACCAACGTGAACCTAGTTCTGGTTCTGGGCTGGTGCTAGTGCCGGTTCACAGTTGGTTCAACTTGCGAACCTTCTAAGAACCGGTTTGCTTTTCCACGGGCTAGAGAGCCACGTCATTACGTCACTGTATACGTCTGTATACGTCTCCCAATTTCCCAGCAACATCGTTACCTATGAAAATGCATGTCCTGTAAAAATACAGATAATAAACTGTCTAAATGTAAAAAACCAACTTCATACATATACATTTAGTTATATTATTAAAGCCTTATTTACTATATCAACTTTAAGAGAAGCAACACGCTCGGAATTCTCATCATGACCCATTAAATCCAATGGCGCAGAGGTTGCTTCATAATTTCAAACTAGGAGGACAATCAAAAAATTTATTTCTGGAAATTTACATATGTATTGTGATTAAAATATCAGTTTAGCGTTAAATTAACATATTGTGAACAGCGATTGTACATATATGGAATATTAATGTGATATATTGCTATTTTTGTGGCCTTTTAGCTTGCACTTTCCTAAAATTCCATCAATTATCAGGTCGGGACTCCGACGGCCGATAGATTTCATTGAACGTTCAATTGTTTACATTTATGGGGTTCTGAACCAGTGACATCATAATAGCTATTACTAGTTGATTTTATGCACCCATTTATGGCAGTTGGTTCTCTCAGAATTCTGACTGTTAGCCAGGTCAATATTTTTGCTGGACACTTGATACGTCCTGTCTTATAACTTCAAAGTCCCAGGTCATTAGTGAATGGTTTAAATGGATTTTGAAAATAGATGCTTCATGCTACAAGCATGTTAACGGCGATGAGTGTGCTGTGAAGTTTAGGTAGCAAACAACTAGGCTGAATCCTTCTGACATAATGTACATAGCAACTATACGCTCATATCGCCTAGTTTCACTCACTGTGACCAAGCAGAATCGATAACGATTCAGAAAATATATAACTTTTAAAGATTTAATTCAATCTTCTACTGGGACTTTTGCCGTTTATTGAGGGTGTGACAGAAAATTTTGGTGCTGCTGACTATAATCGAACGTTTTTCACATTTACCGTTCGATTGAGCAAGTACCATTAAAAGTACATTTTTATGGGCTAGCGCTGTCAGATTGCGTTACTTATTTCACATTAACATTGTACGCCGTTCAGTAAAGGCTAACAGCACAGTACCACTTAATTCTTGTCACTTCTATCACCACTGTAATTAACTAAAATAGGGGACAAACTACCTTTTCTGTGAGAAATGTATTGTCGAGCTCACGCGCATACACTGCTGGCAACATTCTAAACCTCCAATTTGCCCTAACGGCTATTTTGCGTCCTGCGACTTGGGTTACAACAGCATATGTACGGATTCCTAGACATGCTGATAGCGACCACCCTTTCTCATATTAACCTCAAATACACAAGACAGGACACTTAAACGGTATGCTAGCAAATTTATGTCAAGTTACATTCATTTATATGGGGTGATCGATACACATCCCCTTAGCAACCAAAAGCTAGTGCTGGACCACCTCTGACTTAATTGCTGGCACAGAAAAAAATCACGAAAGTACTGAAAAAATAACCACTGGCAGATAACAAAGACATTTTTTACTACATAACTAGGTACAGGTTGGTACCAATATTTCGCCTATTTCATATATAGTTGCAAATCAGTTTACGTTTTCCTGTCTGTCGAACGAAGGTGGTCTCACTCTACCTGGCGGTCAGAAAGTTTTAGTTTGTCTTGGTTGGCCACGATAATCCCGCCCCCAGTCCCTGACGTAAGCGGTTCTTGGTTCTAGACCAGCCTAGTGTTGGCGCCGCTTTGGAACCAGTTTTCCTGACCAAGAGCCGGTTCTTTTGCGGTTGAAAAGCGAAGAACTAGTTCGCGATTAGGCACCGGCTCTGAACCGGCCCTCGAAATGCCTTGGTGGAAAAGGGGCATTTGTGGGTTGTCACCTTATGGTAAGGAGGCTTATGTACCGCAGTGACTATGAGCTATGTCAGTAGGAGGAATCTCTTGGCAGGTTTTTACTGAGCAGGTCTAAGGTGAGAGGTCAGTAGAGTCAAAGCTACTGAGTTATTGTAGTACCTGCGTACCTGTTCACATGCTTGCGTGTGTATGTGTGCCTATGTGTGAATCTAAAAGACAAGTTATTGTTGATGACAAACATGAATTCCCTAACTTCCCTTTGAAATTCCTTATTAAGGTTTGATAACTAATAAAAGGGGTGCTGGGAGTTTCTGCCTCATTTCATGCAGCCACTGTTTGCATATGTAAATTAGAGGGCTCCTTACAGCAGCCTCTTCTCCTGACAGTTGAGTACAAGATTTAGGTCAGAGGGCACATCAAGATAAAACCAAGTTGTTTGATTGTTTTCAAGTGAATATAGTGTGTGTGATAAGCATTACGAATATGTTTTGTATGCATGAGTTCTCCTCAAGGACAACTTTTGACTGAAATATAGGGCTTCGCCAAAAAAGAGAATGGGTAAATAAAGAATATTTGTTTTGTGGGGTTCCAGAGCTTACCACCATCAAGAGAACTAGCTGCTGAAAGTGGAATATGGCTGGAGAAAAACAGATACTCACAACATTACCAATATGAAGAGGTTTGCTGCCATTTGGAGAGGTTTTGGGGTGACTTTAGCCAACCTTTGGAAAAACTCATGGCACATTTTAATGATTTGTCCAGTCCACTCCAGACTTTATTCTGGTCTTGTAGACATCCTGGGGTACACTACAAAATAAGGAAAATTTGAAATGATTTTTGGATTTCTTTGTTGTTTTCTAGAATATATTCCCTATATGTTTACTGAATGAGGATCACAGGATTTGGTCATTTTGGTACACGAGTGCTCTTTATCTCAAGCTTTGAACAATGTGTGTACTATTTTGGGGACAATGGAGAAATTCTTACAAAAAGCCCAACATTGTAAAAACGAAAAATAACTCTTTTAGAAAAACAAAAAAGAACATTTTAAGGCAATTTATTTCACACGATTGTTGAGTTTTGATCTTAACTTGATTAATTGATTAAGTCATTATGCCAACTAAAATTCATAGTTGTTTTGTTCACAAAACTTAAATTTCATACCTATCCGCTCAGCTGAGCCACACCCACACCTCCCTACAGTATAACTTGAACTCAAAATTTAAAAAGTTAAGCTCAAAACAAACAAGACCAGGTCAAAACCTAGTATATGGCTGAACCGGCCGACCAATGGTGTAACTTCATAACTCGGCCGACCAATGGTGTAAGTTCATCACTCAGTCACAGACATTCGCGTTTGTAGTGAAAAAAAAAATTAGTGAAGCAAGTTGCTTTGAAATATTGAGCATTCTGAACTTTTTTTTTTACAGCGTAGGTTTTAAGGTACTGTAACTCCAGTGCAGCTTGTACAGTAACTTTATGTCTCTTGAGGTTTTACATATGAGCAGTTTAATAGTGTTTATGCACAATTATAATCATTGCTAGTTCTCCTTCTCAGTTCTCAAATAGAACAAGCTCTTTACTCCCAGGGGGTCCCAACTAGGTTGTATTGTTGGTATGGGAAGCCATGCCACAGTTTCCTTGAGGGTGGGCCGCATGGCCATTGGAGGTATTTTTAACAAAAAGTAAGGATAAACATTTTTAAACAAATAATTGAGTCATTTACACAAGTACAGCCTGGAGGCATACCATCTCTGTAGAAGCTGCTTTGAGCTAGCTTAAGAGTGTTTTCCTGCTTTGTAACACAAACCTCCAAATGCCCCGATATGTGCCACTGTTAAGCTGGCTGGTCATCAGAAACTTTTGCAAGTACAGTGCCTAAAATATCATTGTTACATAAAAAAACTTGTGGCAATCAAAAACATGCACAAAAACTGAAATAAGTTCCAGAAAGTAAACTATCACTTTAACCACCATAAATATGATTATCTACCAGTATTATCAATTTACCTGCCAGTAAGTGTTTCTGACCATTCTTTTTATTTTCTTTTTGTAATGTATGTTTTCCCTGTTTTTGTTTGGCTGCAAGGCCACTGAGCATGTATGCTATTATGTTGAACTGCTGCATCCTCTGATAAGAATGAGAAGACGGTCGCTATTCTTTGGTAATTTGAGTACCTCAGCTGCTCCTGTGTAACACCACGCATTCATCCCCCCCTCCTGTCCTTTAAGGTTTGTCACAATCTACCGGGGGCGAAGCCACACCTACAAGGTGCAGAGGCTTACAGAGTCCAGCAGCTACAGCTTCAGGGTACAAGCAGTGAGCGAGGCTGGAGAGGGGCCCTTCTCCGACCCCTACACCTTCAGCACCACCAAGTCTGTGCCCCCTGCGCTGAAAGGTACCAGTCCTTCATTAGTATTAGTATTTTCTGCTCCACGTCAGTGTGACCATAATGTTCAAATGTTCTCTCCCTCTGCTCTCCCCCAGCCCCCAGAGTGGTCCAGCTGGAGGGAAACATGTGTGAGGTCACATGGGAGACTGTACCACCAATGAGAGGAGACCCGGTCAGCTACGTCCTCCAGGTCCTGGTCGGGCGGGAGTCGGAATATAAGCAGGTGAGTGAAATAAGCAAGCAAACTCTGAGTAGAATTACTTTCAGAGGTCGGGCTGTTGTCTTCCACATAACTATTTTTTACTCTATTCCTCCCTATAGCAAACAAATATATTTCAGGGATGTAAAAAGTTCTCCATGACATAGCAGTTTGAGCTGGTCCAGGTTTTACAAGATGTAGATGCGCAGCCCGTGAAGAGACCACTTGCTGGAAAGGCCGGGAATGGCCAGGTCCATCCCTTTTTTTGCAAATTGTATCCCTCATGTTATTATTTTATTTGTTTATTTCTTTAATGCATATCATAATTTTAATAAGGGAAAAGTCATATTTAATCATTCAGTGCCCTCCATGGTGGAAACGGGGGTCTATGTATATAAAGTGCAGGAATGTCTACATGGTGAAACCAATATGTATTAAAATACCCTTTAATCAAATCTGAGAATCTACATTTTAACCATTTTTGAATTTTTTAAAAAGATTGTGGAGTACAGAGCCAGATCAAGCAAAATATGTCTTCATGCTAGACATTATGGAGGGCACTGTACGTGGGTAACAGGTGGATGCGGTTGGGGACCTGAAGGCTGGCAGTTCATACCCTGTGTGAAACACTGCATTTGTACCCCTGAATAAGATGCTTGGCCTGAATTGCAAAAAAGAAAAGCTATGCAGTTCCCCTGTGGAGGAGCCTCTGCTAAGCAGATGAATGTTAATATGAATAGTGTCAACTCACATGACTGTGCCAAGGACTCCAAAATGAAGAGTTGCCCTTCTTCTAACATCTGTCCCTCAGGGACACAGAAATTCTCATTCTTCTAACATCTACCCATCAGGGACTAAGTTCTGGCCTTCTTCCACTATTTACCCTTTAGAAAGTAAGGAATGTACTAGTACATGTATATTTTAGGTTTTTTGCAGAGAGTTTTCATTCTTCCAAAATTTGCCCATCAAGAGTCATCTTCTTTCCACTATTTGGCCCGAGTGAGTTCACTGGGGTTTTAGACTGCAAAGGAAAAACACTGGATATTTAAAACTCTGGTAGGAGACCTGGGCACCATAGCAACAAAAGATAGCCCCTTCATTGCAGTTTCAGCTGTGTGTCTGTGTGTGCGTGCGTGTGTGCGTGCGTGCGTGTGAGAGATAGAGAGAGAGAGAGAGGGGTACTTGTTTAATTGTGAATTGCTTTGGCAATATTGTTATATACAGCATACCAATAAAGCATTATTGAATTGAATTGAAACATTGAGAGAGAGAGAGAGAGACCAAAATAGTTGTATATAGCACTTGTGTAGCCTTAAATATCTCACCTGAAGGAGAATTGATTAGTGCTAATAAAGGTAGTATATTGTAGTGTGTAAATAAGTATTCTAATAAAGCTAAAAACACTGAGCTTTTCTCCAAATGTCAAGGAAGTCTCCCTAAACCAGAGTTGTGGAGCTGTATGTTTTCTTGATGATGATTTTGTTTAATTTCTGATGAAGAAATCTGATCTCTAGCATGTATTGTACTCTAGATGAAAGAACAAAATTGTTTCAGCCAGAGATTAAACTGAAACCAAGGACCAATTTTCGGAGTTGTAATCATTATTAATGTGCATTGCAGTTGCCAGCACCATCTAATTTGATTTTGGAGTTCACATTGTCTAATCTGATTTATCAGCAGTAGGCTGATGTGGCAAGGGATCGATGCTCCATTCAGCAGAACACTTGTAGTGTAGTCTGCTGCGTGCAGCACATCCTTGCCCACTTCAGTAGCTATTAATACTTCTAAGAGATCTAAGAGGACTCTGGATACTAGTGAATTGAAGTCGTGCTGTGCCTTTAAAAAATCAGTTTGGGCTGCTGTGCTGGCATCTTGTTATCCTGTCAAGACACCGTTCTAGTGAATGATCTCCGTGGTGACTAATCAAATCTGGACTGTGCTATTGTCAACTGTGGTCGACGGCCTTGCAGAGGCGATTCAAAATTGGCAACAAACGGCACCACCCAGAGAAAGGTGGGTTCAGTTTCTGAGGGGTTCGTGTTTCGCTGCTGTCTGTGTATACACACACATACATAAACTGTAATAGTGCACATGTTTCTTCTGTTGCCTACGAAAATGCCTCGGATTACAACTTATCGGTGGCAGAATAAGAATGTCGGAATGCAGGAGCTGACCATATGCTTTCTGTAAATGAATCTTTCGATCAATAAAGGCACAATTCCACCATTGCAATACTGAAATCCTGGCACTGTGTAAGTACCATTTGTCCACTGTTCTATTGGTCGAAATGGAAAAATTCATGATGGATGTTTTTCCCATTGGAAATATAACAGCCTTTTATTGGCTGTAATTGGTGGCAGGCTCAACAGCTGATGTAGTTTTCTATCGCATCGCATCATAGATCTTTCGCATTAACTCCCAAGCAGGAGCATATTGTGCATTCTCCCGTAACACGAGTGAGGAAATGTGCTATGTTCCTCACAGATTTATGGATATCATTCACAGTAATATAATGCGATTTCTTGTGGGTTCAAAAACCATAGACAAAGGAGTGAAGGAAGTGCTGCTGTTAAGGTTTATCAGTATCCCAGCAAGTTCATAAATTCTGTAGCATATCTGAGATACATATCTTTTTTGTGTGAACAGTCCATGCAAAAGGAAACACACCTGTGACCACCTGTCAGCCATCTGCTGTTTCTGTAAAATAGTAAAATATATGTGCTTGCAAATACCATGAAATAGAAGCTGGTCTGTGCTTTGGTCTCATATTTATCTTTTGATCTAAAATCCGAATGCCTTAAGATTATAGCAAAAATAACAAATTTCATGATGTCATTACCATACTTTTGGAGGGCACTGTAGCTACATTGGCTGGCTAGCAGTTAGCTAAACAAACATAATAATGTAGGTTAATGGTCGAGCAATACCACTGATGTAAATGGATTGTTGAGTCTATATCTGCTCTTAGGTTAATTTGCTGGCTTGCCATTTTCTGTATTGTTTGTAGCAATGTTCTTTCTTCACCTCCATGTTGCTGTTAAATTTTTGGAGCATTACATTAGACTTGAGCATTTATTATTATAAATGTGTTTGCCAGACATTTAGTATCCGGGGCAAGGATACTTATGGTTGTTAAACAGACTACGTGTTGAACCTTGCTAAAAGTTCCTAAAGTACGTATCTTCATGTGCATAATAGGAAGGTCCTTCATTATTAAGAGGTGACTCATGCCCATCATAAAGAGCCAGTCTAATAGGGTTAATATGGATTTTATTATACAGCATATTTCATACAGTTGTTCAGTCTTTGAGAGTGAATTTGACATTGGTAGAAGGGAATGAATAGGTACTTGTCTGTTGCCTGGGCCTCTTCATAACTTCTGATCTTATGAAAGCAGACTCAATGCATGGATGAAATGAGAGCTAGCAGCAGCTCTCTTGTTAACGAACAGAGAACAAGAGAAGGAAAAGATGGAGGGGTTGAAAAGCTGACATATCTACAGTATTGCATACAACTCTGCCCTTGAATTCTTTGTTCTATAAAACAGGCAGGCTGTACTTTCCTATTGTCTTCTGTTAAAAAAAATTGCATCATTCTGCCCAGATGAAGCAAACTGTTCATCCTATGGGTTTTTAGTGAGAGTGAAGTATCAGGCGCAGCAGGCGCTGCTATTGAAAATCTGACTTGAGAAAGTGTTCTGAGAATAAGTACTTTTTTTCTTTGGTTTGTACAGGGATCCTGGCCTTTCCTAAATTGTCTCACCGCTGCTGTAATGTACTTGTGAAATTTCAGGCCTCATTTTTCTTTCTCATTTTGAAAAATGTCTTGCTGATATCAGGGGAGAACTCGTGTCAGTCAGGTGTCATTACTTAAAGGCTGAATTCCAGGGACAGATATCAGTTTGAAAAACCAGTTTGCCTTGGTTGTCCAAGGCCATCCAGCATTCTTGGAGATTCATTCAATGAACAGATAGAAAGAGAGCACATAAAATAATCCAATGTGTTCCAATTGTTTGGTGAACTGTAGGGCCAAAAGTGTATTAGAAATGTAACTCAATGTCAAAAGTGCTCACACCCAGCAATGTTTAAATTGCCAAGACATTAGACACTGTGTCACCGTTGGGCCATGGTCTGTTACTCAATGAGTCAACATCCACCCACGGCCGTGACCTATAATCCTTGAGCTGTTGAAGTTTATGTACCTGGTTCACATGGGAATCAAATCTGCCGTGTTCTGCCATCAACATATTTTGACTGGACTAATTTGGTGAATGTGTGTAGTGTAGTGACAGCATGCTGGATAATGTAGTTGTGGGGAAGGAGCCACCATGGACCACTCAGCTGGTGTGGTGGTGAAAGAGGCTGAAATGTTTTTGATTTTACATCCAGCACATCCCAGGTGATCGCTATTTCATGTAGTGAAATGCATATAGGGTAATGTAGTCATTTTTTGTGGTAAAGCAGAAGGAGGCCCCCAAGAATTAACCAACCAGGTTATCTTGTGCACATGATTATTTCAAACTGCATTACCATTTAAATCCTCATATCGCACTGTGGTCATTGGATTGTTGCTATCACCTGATTGATTATAAGATTAGTAATCAATTGTGACCTTAATAAAAGCTGTTTGTTGACGTAATACTCCTGTTAGAGAATATTATGTGGACATAATATCAGACTCAAAAATATCTGAGGCCCTGTTCAGACCTGTACTTTGTATCCAGATGTATCCAGATTGTGTCTAGATTCAGTCGAGATGGATGTCAGTTCACACCTGGCATCAGAATGCGTCTCCACATGCATCTCGAGTGACCACTTGTGATCAGATCTCACTTCCCTGCTCAATATGCAAATAAACACGTACATCATTTCCGTTTGCAAAGACCAAACGCGTTGTTGTTTTTAACCGCCGGGAGGCAGCAATGTGTGCCTAGTCTGCCGGAAATTAAAAGAAGAAGATAATATTTTTAATATAAATAACTTTAATATGACGCCGTTGGCGTGCAAATGAGTATGTACTTCCACTTAAGCAGAGGACGTCAGTTGACTAGGCGGTCCTTCAATGTGGCCCAGGATGCATTCGTGTACACACTGCTAAAAGAATGTGGCCATATGCGACCCAGACCACCTCTGAATGTGGTCTGAGTGATCGGATCTCAATGCGTCCTCAATGCGTCTTGGGTGCGTTCACACCTGTAGTTAGAGCTGTCCACTTGTGATCGGATCACCCAAGACGCATTTTAATTACAGGTCTGAACAAGGCCTGAGTGACTGAGTGCTATATTTCCCTCCTGGTACACTGCCCACCAACAGAGTCAATTTATTTTCACAGCTTGCAATAAATCAGTACAGGCACAAAAAACAACCACGGACCAGCATTTGCAGACAAATACATTAATTGTGTTCTGAAATAACCCACAAGGGGGAATCCTCTGTCAGTGAAACAACAACAACAACAAAAAAAACATAATTGAGAACCAGACAGATGTAGGCCTTTTTTAGACCTATTTGCAGACATTCCACTTGAAAAAGTATCCAAATCCTGAATTACATGCATTTTCAGATATGCATGTAAGAAATGACACAGCAAGTCAAGTGAACTGACAGCATGTCCAAATACTGCCATGCTGGCACAGTTGTTGTGAGCAAGGTCTTAGAGGTACACTCTCAAGTAGGAGCATGGGAAAAATTGCATGTTTGAAATCTTCCTTTGGTTTAACAGTAAAATATTTGTACATGAAACATACAAGGTTGAATAGCTGCATAATTACAGTGCAGTCTAATAAATGCCCTTTCCATCAAAAGATTTAAAGATGTTACTGAAAAACTGGCTGCGTGCATTCAGGGGAAACCATGTTTCCTTAAACCAAATTACTGGTGCAGGAAAAAAGGCACTGCATTGATGCTTGGGGGGTTCTGGGACAAAGATGATTGAGTAACTGAACGTGGTTAAATTGAATTCATAGTTTAAATGTTGCATTTTTATTTCATTTGAGCTCATCATTTTAAGCCTACACTCCTGCAGACTATCAAATTGTTATGATTAGTCTTATTTAAGAATTTTTGTGCTCATAATGTAATTGCATTTTATGTTTTTGGCCCTCTTCCCATTGCTTAGAAAGAAAAAAATGTTACCACTGTATATATTATATTACTGAATATAAAAATATCAGCTGATTGGCTGTTCTGTGCACTGAAAGCAGCTTGTGACGGTATGGGAACACTACTGTCAATCGTTGTCTGTGCTTAATTATTAGCAACTGATCTTTATCACTGGGGAGGAGAGACTGACACGAAGGATGGATGACTGAATTGCAACTGAGAAAACTGAGAACGTGCTGAAATGCATGTTGGGTAATGCCCTTATTGTGGCAGAGTGGTGAAGGTGTTTGACAGTCTTTGTCTCCTTTACTCCCTCCCCAGGTGTTCAAAGGAGAGGAGGCGGTGTTCCAGGTCACAGGCCTGCAGTCCAACGCGGAGTACCGCTTCCGCGTGTGCGTGTGCCGGCGCTACGGGGGAGGCCCTCAGGAGCTGTGCGGACCCTTCAGCCCCGCCTCGCTCTTCTGTCCGCGCCAGACTGAGCTGGCACTGCCCGGGGAGCCTGGGAGCTCTGAGCTGGGCAAGGCCCACCGTGTCATCTCCACTGACGAACAGTTTGCGGCCGTCATCGTCCTAGGCTTCGCCGCCCTCTCTATCCTCATGGCCTTCATCTTACAGTACTTCATCATGAAGTGAAGGGAGAATCACCGCACTCTTGTGAAAGGACTGAGAAAAGAATGGGGAGTAGGGAACATGAGGTATAGTTTTTTTACTTTAAATCAACACATTTTATTCCCGTATGCATATGTATTTCTCTCACCCTGTCTCTCTCTCTTTCTAAATGTTACCTGTTTCTTTCTCTCTACCCTATCTGCATCCTCTCATTCAGACGTCTGACAATTTTATTTGTTGGTTGGTATAGACTTAACCTTAACAGAAGCCTTTACATTTGCTATGCATTGACTGGGAAAGAAAATTCTTAATAAAAAGCCTTAAAGAACCATGAGCAAAACTAGGCATTAAGGATATCTGAATTTATGTGTCAAACAGAATTTTCTCTCATGCATTGATGGCTTTTATCTTTACTGTTCTGTCTGGACTAGTTTCTACGTTCTCTCCCCACATCTGTCGTTAATGTGGGCTGTCTTTGCTGTGCAGTCACAGTTATTTACATGCAATGCTGCTATCCTGTGTTTTTAAAAGAGTGAAACCCTGTACTTTAACAAGTTTCTGTGAAGAGACATGCACATCAACATTATGTACATGCAGGCTGAGGAATACCCACATATACATAAGAGGAATAATATGGCATTTAATGTAAATGTCCTTAATGGCATGTTACTTCTTAAGACCAATATTAAGTGTATTACAGTAATTTGGTACTGTATAAAGGGGCCTCGGTTTGAAGAATCACAGAGTGGTGCGTTCAACGTTTGCTTATTAGCTACTTTGTTCAAGTGTGGAGCAGGTGTTTGCTTGTGGCCTTAAACTTTGACACAGAGAGAAAAGCTTCAATATGGTGTGCTGACACGTATTACCTTCTGCTCACTGTCTGGAGTGTGCCCTGCATCTTCATCACCTCACCTGTATGAAAAATATAACAGCCTAATAATCTGTCTCTCTCTCTCTCTCTCTCTCTCTCTCTCTCTCTGTTTTCTTAGGAGACTAACTATAACACTAGCGCACATTCCAAAGTAATCTCTTTAAAACCTTTTGCCAGCTGTGTTCTTCAAGAATAGCTGAACATATTTCACATTTAATTATTCCAAAGAGCATTTCCACCGTTTCCACTTTTTAGAAGGGCTTTTACGTCAACATTGAGGAAGAGAAGTTTTGAGTAGCAGAACACTCTTCTTTTCTGCTAACCACCCAAACCATCAGTTGCCTTTGCATTACCTCAGGGACACAGATTTAGAAGGGAAAATTTGAGGATTACATTTATTAGAGCTCCAAACCATACCTTTACTGTACATCACTGCCATCTTGATCATGGCATCCTGATTTTTTGCCCCTCCTCCCCCCTTTTAATATCACAGCTTCTGTATCTCCCTTCCCCATGGTTTACCTGCATTGCAGTGTCCACATGCAAAGATTTTCACTAGTTCAAAAAATACCTTAACCAAAGTTAATGCAAAAATAAGACATGGTTCAGTTTTTTAAGGTTATTTATATTGGATAAAGTACTTTAAATGGCAATTACAGTGCAATCTTCATTTATTTATTTTTAAAAGATTAAGCTGAGTAGCAATATACTCTTCCCCCTTGTAATATGTTTTTTCCTGTTTTTATGTTGATTTAATTTAGATTCATAATTATAGTTCAGCATTCCAATAATCAGTAACCTTTTCTGTATTTTTGACGTAATGGTTGTTGTTGCTGATGATTGTTTTAGCTTTTCCATTAATTGACAACATGTAGCACATTCAATGTCAATATCATTAAAGACAATGTTTACATGTAACCAAAAGCGTATTCATCTCCTTTCAAATCTGTTTTATCTTCATAGATATGTAGCAAATGTTTACCAAGGTTATCGTTTTCTGTAACAGGATTCAATTGTAGTAGCTCAATTTGGAATATGCTATGAAAGTGCGGCGTCATCTACGTAAATATGTACGTGGTAATTACATAACAACTGATTAATGACACTCAGTCCAAATAAAATGGTGCCTCCCATTAGTTCACACGGCATCTCACCTTTCCGACGACGCCAAAACTAACAAAGCATGGTAAACTGCAGTACAGCATATCCCGTGCTAATGTTTTCTGTTTGGTTTCTTGTTAATGTAAGTGAATTACAATTTATCACGGACTGACGTTAACAATGATAGCCCTCTTGGCTAAGAAACAGTCTTCTTAATCTTTCCTGGACCACTTTCCTGGTCATTGCAGTGTGGGCAAAGGATCAAGGGTAAGCATGTTGACATCAAATTCCAGTGATGTAGGCACTTTCATGGCATTTTGCAAAATGGCATTCTAAAGCCTATATCATACCATTTGCCAAATCTAAGGCATTTCCACTTCATTTTCATTTATATTTAAAGGCTTATGTGACAAATGTTTTAAATGACAGTTTACCATTATATTAGACTGTTCTCTGATATAATTGCCATTTTTTTAAATGGAATGTGCCATTTAATTGTTTGACCCCTTTGAAGGGGTTTTTCTTTCACACTGAGAAGAAAACAATCCTTGCAATCAAATAATTTTTTCACAGGGGTTTTTGTTTGTTGGGTTGTTTAATTTCCTTTTATTTTTTCATAGTTCCAGAGAACATATCCAGTATTTTGGTAATGTTTTTTTTTCATTACATATAATATGTTGGTTATACAATATCTAACAGAAGTGAAGCACTTTTAAAGAAAAACTGTAGTCTTTATCAAATGTATCATTTAAGGATATTGCTTTAATTAAGCAGTGCATTGGTCACACATCTTTCAGTGCTGTTGCATAAGTAGCAAGGAACTGTAGAGTTCTGTGCCAAGGTGCACACAAAAAGGAAGAAATGAAACTAGTAACTTCAAATTCTAGTTGTACTGTACTGTGCCTCTTTGGCAGATGTTTTTTCCTTTTTTTGGGGGGTGGGTGGGTGGGGGCCAGGTTCCTGTTGTGTAAGGCCGTGGGACGAAGCAAAATAAGTTCCTCTACCGAACAGTATCTGGGCATCATCACTAACATCACTAATTAAAATATTGAATTTTAAATACAAGCGAGTAGCATGGCCAGTGAACATCACATTGAGTATTAAAATACACAAAAAGGGATTACTGTATTTGAGGTACTCTTATGCTAACTAAATAATGTTGCTACAAAAAGCAACTAATGTAGTTATGTCCAGCTATGTAACAATATCAAATTGCTCCCATTAATTTCCAGTAGGAATAGCCTGTCTATTTCGCTAGGTGCTTGCTATTTCAGAATATTGTAAGTTTCATATTTTTCATATTTTCAGCTTTTTTATTTGCTCAACAGAAAATACTCCTTGCATGCCATTGTAATTCATCACATTATTATTAAATGTTCTACCTTCTGGTCAAGGAACTTATTTTGCACTACACTGTTTTAGTGGAGTAGAGACTTTGCAAATTCAAAATCCATTTTTTAATAATGATATTCAAGGTGCGTGGGGAAAAAATCTGAAAGAAATGTTGGAATAGGTTTTTCCCAGCAACCTGACATGCTTTTACAGGACATGATTTGAAAAATGTATCAGTACTTCTCCCTCTCAGATTAAAAAGGAAAATATTTTTACCTCAAAAAACATTCCAAGTTTTCATGATTCACAATTTTTGAAAATTATCTTGTATTAAAATTCAATTCTTGTATTGTACATTTTTAGACTTGCATTATATGAAAATTACTGCAATACCAATTGTATAGTTTTTTGCAAATGCTGTCCGATGTATGTAAAACTTTACCTGTAGCGTATATGTAATATATTTATGCCCAATAAATGTTTCAATTTTTCTGATATTGTGCTTTTTTTGTGTTTGTACTATGAACCCAGAGAAAATCATCGGATGTTGTCATGTATGTCTGTTTCATCACCACCAAGGGTTTGATGGAGCCTCCATTTCAAGCCACATGTCAGGCAGTTGTACAATTGTGTCACCGGCTTGTCAGAATGACTGGTCTATTAAGAAATATTCAGTAACACGCAATTCCTTGCACCCACACCCGCCAGCGGTTGACAACATCGGGTGACACCAACAGGCGACCGCACCGGATGTCACCAACCCTAGTGACACCACTGATCCCAGTAGTCACACTTCTCACTGAAATCTGCATTCTCAAGCATGTGATGTCTCAATACACCAATTTAATTCATTTCCATCCCTTGGAATCATTGCCACATCACCTTGTTTTCCAAATAAGTAGCATTAATTTTGTTGCTAAAAATCCTTAAAAGTTTCAATTCACCTGCATCACCTCAGCAAACTATTGTTAATGGGATCTCCATTAGAATTTTGTTTTTCTTCTATCAGCTTTCTAAATATATAGTTGATTTTTTTTGGAGGTATGGTGGAGTTTTACCATTCACTGTCCTGGAGCCTATCAAGGTTTGAAATTTGATGTAAGCTGTAAGGAACAGCCAGTGAAGTGAGATGATGAAGTCACACTAAAAAAATTAAAAAAAAATAAGTACAGGTTTATGGCTTAGTGGTAAATGTCACAGTCTACAGTCTACAGAATAATGTAGGAGACTCCAGTGGATGCACAGTACTGTCCAAGGCAGGAGTGGTGAGAGAAGACCAAATTTCCTGGCCTCACCAGTAACTGGATAGGGGACCTGAGAACAGTTCTGACTGCCATGCCCTGATGCCTGTTGTGAGAGATGATGTTCCTTTGAGTAGCCAGCGTATGGAGTTCACAATCAGTCTCAGCACTAGTGAGTCTTAAGGGCCAGAGATGGTGAGTTGGCATCATGATGAGTGCGAGCAGCATGGCGTGTGACGGGGGAGGGATTGGGGCAATGGGCTGGAGAAGTCAGGTGACAACTGAGTGGGAGTGAGTGGAGTGGTGGATGTTAGTGGGGCTCAAGTGAGGCATGCGGATAGTTACTTGCACTCCTCGCGATCTTGCACAGCGCGTAGTGTGACAGCTCACGGTGGGATCAGGCCCAGCTACACCAGTCAGAACAGTGGTGACAAACATATCCTATATTTTTGCATGTTCTTTCAGAAGGTTGTTTTGATCTGATATGGACTTTATCTGAGCATGCAGGATAATTATTATCTCTTGCACCTGCACTTACTGCAGGCAAAAAGGTTAATAAAATCCTCATCTCTGACAACTAGAAACATGTCGCATGACTTGGATTTCATAATTTCAGTTTGAGAGGCCAGAGAGACCGCCTTGTCTTTGTCTGACCAAGTCTTTGGCCAGACAAAGCTGATGAAAATCTGCACTTTAAACATTTAAAAAAACATACATAGCCAAAATACATGCTTCATAAACGATGATATAACACCTTCTTATACAACATGTAATGCCAAATGTGACCACCAACAATGTTACATGGCTAATTGCTAAAAGGATCACATAAAACATGCTTTTGTATAATACTTGACTGATGGAGACATGAATCACGATGTCACTTGATGTCATGAAACAATCCAAATCAACCCCAGAGGAGTAAGACTCCTGTTACAATGTCACTCTTGTATTATCTTATTATTATAAATAATGGATAAGAGGGTGCATAACAGAAATACTCACTTCATGGAGAGTGCAAGGCTAAAAACATTGAACTGGCAGACTCACCTTCTTGATACATGGCAGGCCTCATCTCATTTTGATTCTCTTGACTACTGGCTGCAAAACTACCTGGCAAATAGCATATTGCATGAGCCAGAACCATAACTGTAAATGTAATAAGAGCTGGACGTCCAGATTATAAAGTGGAGCTCTTCAAACAGTGTCCCATGCTATCTGTAATCATGCTGTTTCATATCCCCTTATTATGTATTATGTAACTTTGAAATGACTGAAAAATAAGAATTGCACTTAAAGAATTGCACTTTTTTTTTTTTTGCAACAGCACATTGTATGCATATTTACATCATAATTAGGGCGCAATTAATAATCCACGATTTTATAACCTTAACCTCAAAGTCGGCAAAAGCCTATGCCACTGATCATACCCCTGTACTCTGCTGGGTGATGCTTATCATGCCCCCTGAGGTGATGTCATGACCATGAAGTAATGATTTTGATCATAATGCTTCTGTGCAAGGGTTCAGTTGCAAGTGGCAACAGTTTGTATTGAGAATATCCAGACCAAGAAATAAGCTAAAATTACTGAAAGAGCTCCACGTTACCTGATGTCAAATAATACTTGAATATATATATATCAAACCATAACATCTCTGCACAAGCTGCTTTGGAGTTAATTGAACTATATTTTCTTACTTTACACCATAAATCCCTTGATGCCAGCCATTATCAGGTCATCATAAACAGTGTATATATCCACAGAAGTCTTCATATCAGAAAGGAACTCACTGGGCTAATCAAAATATCTATTACAACTGAATAAAATAAATAATATTATGATTATTATAAAACATTAAAACAACATAAAAACACATGTAATGTTTGTTTCTATCTTGTATCCATTTCTTCCAGTATGAGCAGCTATTCAGGTAATTACATCCCAGACTATGCCCTGACTATACACACCACAGTCTGGCTGCAGTTACCATGGATAAAATTAGTGATTTAATTTCATGTCTCGTCTGTCTACTCAGAGACTGAATTGTTTCTCATCTTCAGAAAAAAGAGTCCTGAAATTCTTTTACCGGGATTAAATGCTGGAGTAATGGAACTGCATTGGTGTACTTAAAAGAATAAATAATGGATAGACATAATGACGTTCCTTTTTGCAAAAGCAGACTATTTAATCAATGCTTTCTGGTAACTAGCCAAATGATGTAGCACTTGCAATCTATTGAGGTAGGTATTGAAGGCCGACATGAAAGGGTGCTGTCACATGACACACAACATGGTTGTTTTATGTACTGTAGGCCTATGTGGTAATTGGAGACCCTTGTAGTTTGGAACTGAATGAACTACTTTGTCAAACAGGGGTATCGCATATTTTCGTTGCAAAAAGAAAAATTTAATAAAAAACGAGGGGCCTAATTTACTAAGCCATTTAGCATGTGCAAAACCTTTAAGCACATGCAAAACTAATAACACAACCAATGACTGGTGCAAAACAAATACCATGGCCATGTTATTGGTTTTGCATGTGCTAAAAGGTTTTGCATATGCTAAAGGACTTATTAAAACAGGCTTCAGGAGTACTTAATAGGTGCTTGAATAAAAAATCCTGGGTCCAGTTGGGAGCAGTACAGGTCCATAATTAGGTGAAATATGACATCCCTTGGCCCCTGTTATATAAGGGACAAAATGAATGATGCAGCATATACAAACCAGTAACAAATCCACCAACATAAAAAACATGGTGGCTTAGTAAGGTGTTGGGCCACAATGAGCCACCAGAATAGCTTCAATGTGCCTTGGCATATATTCTACAAGTCTCTGGAACTCTACTGGAGGGATGGAACACTATTCTTCTAAAAGATATTATCTCATTTGGTGTTTTGACGATGGTGGTGGTGAGCGCTGTCTAACATGTCGGTCCAAAATCTCCCATAAGCGCTCAATTTGGTTGAGATCTGGTGACTGTAAAAGCTATAGCATATGATTCATGTCATTTTCATACTCATCAAACCATTCAGTGACCCCTTCTTTCCTGTGCATGGGGGCATTGTCATCCTGGAAGAGACCACTCCCATCAGGATATAAATGTTTCATCATAGGATAAAGGTGATCACTCATAATAACTTTGTATTGATTTGCCGTGTCCCTTCTCTCTAAGGCAGGGGTGGGGAACCTTTTTTTTCCTGTCTGGGGCCAGATTAATATTTGCATATAAGACAGTGGGCCATAGACTGATATGAACTCTCATGTTAATTACAGATATATTTTTCCATGTTATGCTGACTGAATGATCATACGTTAAATTGATCAAAAACTGAACGAACCTGAATTTCAGTGTGATGGCTGACTACACTTTGCCTCAACCAGTTGTGGAATGTCTGGTGGCAGTAATGTTGCCACACGGAGCTGGCTTCCCAAGTTTATATGTCTGTCAGTCTGGAATGAAGTCTGTCCTTTGCAAGTGAGAGCTTGGAGAAGAACCTTTCACAGCGGTATGTGATTCCAAACAGTGCAATCCATTGAGATTGCACTATTTTGCCGCTAAGGCAAAATTCTACCAAACTAAAATTCATAACTCCATTTCTAACCCTCGTCAACTTTTCTCTATTTTCTCTTCTCTCCTCAGCGTGCCACCTCCCCCACCCCAGCCTTCACTGCAGATGACTTTGCAGCATTCTTTGACGAAAAGATTGCAGACATCCGCAGCTCCTTTGCGCCCTCCGCGCCCTCAGTGCCCTCTGCGCCCTCCGCCCCCTGTTTCTCCACATTTTCTCTCCTCTCAGACTCTGAAGTATCCCAGCTTCTGCTCACCCACCGCCCTACCACCTGCGCCCTCGACCCTATCCCCTCATCTCTCCTCCAGGCAATCACACCTGACATCCTCCCTTTTGTCACCTCCCTTGTGAACTCCTCCCTATTTTCTGGATGTTTCCCCTCATCCTTCAAGAGGGCCCACATCACCCCGCTGCTGAAGAAACCCACACTAGATCCTTCAGTCATTCAAAACTACCTCTCCTCCCTTTCCTATCCAAAACACTTGAACGTGCTGCATCTAACCAACTCCCTGCTTTCTTCTCTCACAACAACCTGCTTGATCCCCACCAGTCTGGCTTCAGGCCTGACCACTCGACCGAGACTGCGCTCCTCTCGGTCAGTGAGTCACTCCATGCCGCACGAGCAGCCTCCCTCTCCTCTGTCCTGATTCTTCTAGACCTCTCCGCTGCATTTGACACTGTGGAGCACTCTATCCTCCTGTCCTCCCTGGCAGCATCAGGGATCTGCGGCACAGTCCTTGACTGGATTGAGTCTTACCTCTCTGACCGTTCCTTCCAGGTTGCCTGGGCGGGTAAGGTATCACCACCCCGTCCCCTCGCCACCGGAGTTCCCCAGGGCTCAGTCCTCGGTCCCCTTCTCTTCTCCTTGTACACCAGATCCCTTGGCCCTGTAATATCTGCCCGTGGCTTGTCCTATCACTCCTATGCCGACGACACGCAACTCTTTCTCTCCTTCTCCCCATCGGACACACAGGTCCCTGCCCGCATCTCCGCTTGCCTGAGGGACATACAGAGCTGGATGGACAATCACCACCTGAAGCTCAACCCAGGAAAGACGGAGCTAATCTTTATTCCTGCTCTATCCTCTCCCCTCCTCGACTTTTCCATTTCCCTAGGGGACACCTTAGTGACATCATCACCCTGTGCCAAGAATCTCGGAGTGGTGATGGACAACAGGCTGTCCCTCATCAAGAACATCACAGCAGTAAGCCGGGCATGCAGATTTTTCCTGTATAACATCCGCAGAATCCGCCCCTTTCTCACCACCTACTCAACCCAGCTCCTGGTCCAAGCAATGGTTCTATCCCGCCTGGACTACTGCAACTCTCTTCTGGCTGGACTACCGGCATCTGCCACCAGACCGCTGCAACTCATTCAGAATGCTGCAGCTCGTCTGGTCTTCAACCTCCCCAGACACTCCCACGTCACTCCCCTGCTCACTACCCTCCACTGGCTGCCTGTTATAGCTCGCATCAAATTTAAAACATTGGTCTTAGCATACCAGGCAGTCAAGGGATCAGCCCCAGCATACCTCCACAAGATATTCAAACCCTACATGCCAGCCAGATCCCTCCGTTCTGCTACCTCAGGACGCCTAGCACCTCCCCCTCTTCGCACCTGCACTTCCAGAACACGTCTCCTGTCTGTTCTAGCCCCACGATGGTGGAATGACCTCCCTGTGGAGGTCAGAACAGCTGAGACACTGACCCATTTCAAACGACGACTGAAGACTCACCTCTTCAGGCTGCACCTCTCCCCATCCCTCCCTACCCCCCTGTAAATGACTGTAAGCTTAGGGTTGTAACTAGGCAGCTGTTTCGTAGGTGACTTAGGTGCATTAACTGTCTTAATTACTGCTTGTATTTTTTCCATAGACTGCGTTGTTGCCGTTCTTGTTGTTTAGTGTTAATCAGTTTAACCTTCAGGGTCCAAGTTGAACTATGCGGTTGTTTCCTGTACTTCTCTCTAGGGGTTTCGTCATACTTGTTCCTGGTTATGGTTATACACTTTGTTGTACGTCGCTCTGGATAAGAGCGTCTGCCAAATGCCTGTAATGTAATGTAATGTGATGCCATCTTAAATGCATGTATCCTCAAACTTGAAAATTCATCAACACTTATGTTTTGCTTGTAGAAATCTAGCAGATCCACGCTGCTGTGTTGGGCCCTTAGCAGACAGTTGTTCTGCAGTTCAGTGATCTCTAGCTGCATGCACTCTGGCACATCAGCAGCACTGATATTAAATGGAGTGAAAAAGATGTTGCGATCCAGTTTTTTTTGCCTTCACATCTTGAAACCTTTTGCAGGAGGTAGCCTGATGGCTGTGCCTGATTCACTGGGGGATTGATTATTGGAGTCTGGGTGCACATTCAGATCGGGGCCTAAGCCGATTCGCCGGTCGCGGGAGTTGGGGGCGTGGCGCAGCTGTTTTGTGTTTGGTCCTAACAGCCTTGCAGGGATAAGAAGGCAGGTGAGAGGGAGAACACGAGAGATGCCGGGGAGGGTGTTTGGTTCCTTGGAAGAGGATTTTTCCTTTTTTCTTTTCTTTAAGTTAGTTTAGTTTTGTTGAGTTGGGTTTCCGTTTCTTTGGTTATTATTATTTCTGTTTCTCTTTGTTTGAGCTGTCTCCCGTCCTTGGTGGTGGGCTGGCGGTCCCGGACGCTGCACTGGTGCCACGAGGAGCGAGCTGCGCCCAGACCAAGCGGAAAACGTGGTGAGATCCGGGGAGGAGCGGTGCTGTGCAGAGCCGGACTGGTCCTGTGGCAAGGACACCGCGCTACGTCAGCCAGGACCAACGCCGCGAGGGGAGACTCTGGACAAGCCCTGACGAGGGCGGAGGAACAGTGAGTCTCCCACTCCGAGACTGTAAAGCGCGGACCAGGACCGGAGCCGGCGCCGACTCACTCTCCAGCTACAGGGCGCAGCAGGGACTGCGTGGTAACCAGTGGAACTTCAAGAACCTACAGCGGACGGCAGAGTGGGCCGGGGCGCCACCCAGCAGCCTAGAGACTGACGTGGACAGTGGGAGACAGCAGACCTTTGGGGGTTTGATTTATTTTTCTTTTTTCTTTTTTTTTTGGATGTAGAGTGGCCCAGCAGTGAGGTGTGGGCCAACTACATCCTTTCTTTGATTTGGATGATTGTTTGTGGTGTGTGTGTGGGAGTGAGAGGTGTGAGTGTGTGTGAGACCCCGCCTGTGTTAGTGGCTCCCCCCGTGAGACGGCAGGGTGAGGTCTCCCCCCTCCGGCAGCGGGGCTGAGGCGCAGGGGGGCCAGAGTGGGTACACTGTTTTTTTGCTGAGTGTGGGCACGTGTGAGGGGAACCCCAGCGGCATAAAAGTGTGTGGTGTGTGAGGGGTGTTGCTCTTACCTGCGTCGGGGGCTCCGTGGAAGGGAAGGGGAGGGCCAGAGTGGAAGTGTTAGAGGAAGCCGGGGGGAAGAAGGAAGGGCGGGGTTGGTGCGAGATTGTGGCGTGCTCTGTTTTATGAATTAAATGTTAAATAAAAGTTTCCCTTTTACCTGCCTTGTCCTGATCTCCTGGTGGTGGGTGGGTTCCTGAAAAAAAAAGCATTGTTAGGTGGCCGGAGGCAGCGCGGGGCTGCTCCTGACTCCCGACACTTTCACTAAACTTCTCTAACAAATGAGCACATTTCCTCGCATATTCCATTGTTCTTTCATGCTCAGGATTTTGATCACGGAGAATAAGGAAATTCCCATGTTCCCCCTCTGAAGTTGCTGTCACGTAACGGGTAGGGGGGACCGAAACGCAGAGGGGAAAAAAACACAAACTCAAAAAAAGACTTTACTTACATGACAGGGGACAAAAAAACAGGAAACCAAAAGGCCACGCAGGGCACTACCAAAAAACACAAAACCGAAAACTCAAAATTAAAAAAAAAACACACAGAGCAGAACACAGGTAGGACAGAAACCAGGCAGGAACTAACAGGCAGAAACACACAGGCGGAAACACAGTCACACACACACGCAGGTCAAAGCAGAGGCAGGCAGATATATGTAAGTCAAACAAACACAAGTCGGGAACAAACACAAGGAACCAGCACCCGAGTCAAGGGAACAAAGAACTTAAATAGACAGGGGGTAACAAGACACAGGTGAACTCAAAAAACAATCAACCCAGAAAAGGAGGGGATAACAAGACACAGGTGGGAACAATAATAGAATAACGAGACAACAATAATACAATTAACAGGGGGGAGCAGGACACAAAACAGAAGTGCCGCCATCTGGCGGCCCAACAAGGGAAACACAGACAGGAAAACACAGAACCATGACAGTTGCACCTACCACAGCTTCAGTTTAGCTTCAAATGACTTCGCATGGGAAAGGGGTGAGACCAGGAACTGGTTTCTTCCTTCACACAGCGTCCTTTCATCTCCATGAAACCTTTCACAGCATCCCTGAGTTCGTAAAACCTTCTCAGTATGGTTGCCCAGCTTAGCCATCACACCTCATTGTAGTAAACCAGGGCTCCATACTCAATTTCAAGGCCTTTCAATAATTCCCTGAACTGGCAATTATTCAACCCTCTGCTTGTAATGAAGTTAATGCAGGTAGCAACCCTTGTCATCACACTCTTCAGACATAGCGACTGTGAGCACAGATTTTCTTGGTGAATGATGCAATGGCAAGTGACTACATCACTTGGATCCAGACCAAGAAGATTCCATCTCCTTTTTGAGGAGGGCCACTTAGCCCTTGTGAGACCCCACCATGGCTGGTGCACCACCAGTTGTCACACCACTTAGTTTTGCCATTGATAAACCATAAGACTGCATTGTCGTTATCAGTTTCTGAAAAATGTCCTCACCTCTGGTAGTGTCGTGCATAACCAAAAATGAAAGCAAACCTTCTTGTGTCTCAAAATACGCTGTAATCCCATGCAGAAAAAATTCTAGCTGGCTAGTGTTCGTTATGTTGTCTAATCCATAGCAAGTGAATAAAACTTAAAATTGGCAGCAGAATCTTGCAAAGACTTCTCAATATCTCTGAGGGTGTCTGATGTTGAAAGACCCAAAACGCCCAATGACCCCAGGTTCCATCACTGATGATGTGTTCAAGAGCATCGAGAGATGTATGCAATCAATCAATGATGTCTTTCCCATAGATCTAAATGCAGATGTCACTTTAGTCACTGTTCCTACTGAAACACTAGTCAGTTTAGCAGTCTTTCTGACAGAAGCTCTTGCCATCCGTACCCCAATAATGAACCCTCTTTCAAAGTCACTTAGATCTTTCCCTCTTGCCATCTTGATACAAAATCGAGGTCAACTGGGCTGGCTCAGCATTTTTATATATGCCACAGAACAACAATATTATTCTAATTGCATAATTGCATCATGCAGAATGGAAGCATCTGCATTAGTTATGTTTATTCAGGGTTTTCCTTTAACCTGTCTGTACATTTTAATGGTGCAGAGTTCAATCTGAAACTTTGCTCTTTTATTTGCTTCCACTCTTGGGAAACGAAGCTGTGCTTGTGCAATAAACATAAGTGATGGTAATCCTCAAAAAATATATGTCATGGCAATGGCATTTTCAGATTAGTGAAGATGATGAATTAAATCGTTCCATGGATTATTGTATCTGTAATATCTACCTTCCTGGTCTTCATTAAAATTAAAATTTTGTCTAGAAAGAAAGAGCTCCTGGATGCCAAAGGGTGGGCATTTTTTTGTGTGTCATACGCCCTAGCCACTGCTATTCACTGCTGTTTCCCTCTACACAAAGCAGCACAAACTTCACCCCCAAAACAATCGTGTTCTATAACATATTTCAACCTTGCTGGTCAATTTAATCAGTCAATCCTAAAACCACCTTTAGGAAAAGCAAAACCGAACTAGCACAATAGAGGAACATCTCTTCCTGCTGGATCTGTGTACCAGGTTGTGCTCCACAATAAATTTTTAATCTTAGGTCCCCAGAATCTTAGGTCTCCAGATTTCATGTTAATTGAATTTCAGTGTTAGGTGGCAAGTTATATTTAAAACGACGTATTCATCTTTTCTTTAATTTAGTTAATGCAGAAGAGAGCAAGTTGGCTGGACTATATTTAATCAATCCTCATATGCAGCTGAAAGGAGGACAATGGAGTTTAATGTTTATCTGGGATTGTTCCTAGTTTCGCTTGCATTTAGATGTGATTCAGTTTAGATAACATTTTGTCAGAATAAATTATTTACCAAAAAAGCTGAGTGCCATTCAGAAAAACAAAATTATGTAATTCACTAAAACATTAAAATAAAATAAAAAATATATATATCAATTTATTCAATGAAAGCATCTGATTATAATCTCAAGTGATTCAACAATATGCATTTGAAAGTAATTTATTATCTTTTTTCACATTTCTACCATAAATATGGAAAACAGATTGTAGAAAAGTCTAAATGTTTCCTGTACTTACTCTGTAGCCATAATGCCACACACATGTCCTTGAACTGCTCTAATTTGGCAAATAATCCTGTTTGTACTGCCAAAACTCTTCCACATGTTATTACATTATACTTTTTAATAATTCTCACTCACATTTGCAAACAAGATCTTGTGTGTACAAGCGTGTGTTATAAGAAGAGAGAGAATGTGTGTCTATGTACATACAGTATGAGTGTGTGTGTGTGTGTATTTGTGAAAGCATTATTGTACAAGTGTGTAGGAGCTGCTGGGTAGCTCACCCGGCGAAAGCACTGCTTACAATGCACAAGTGAGAATCACGGTCAGAATGAATCTGACCCGTGCCAGTGCTGACTGATGATGCACAGGGGCAGTGCATCATTGGCTTCGTGTCACTCTGGGATTAAGGAGGCATAAAGTTGGTATGGATATAGCATTGTTCTTTGGTGACCATGGCTAAGCTTTCTCTGCACACATGCATGGCTGCCCCGCCCCAGCTCTGTATGTGCATGGCTTACAGCTGTGGTGTGAAAAGAAGCATCTGGCTGGCAGGTGCATGTTTCGAGGGGGGGGGGGGGCTTGGGGGGGGAGCGTGGATTGCCTTCACTCTTCCGAGCTGGCAGCAGGAGTCATGTATGAGCACACTTGTACATAATTTGGAAAACTATGTTGGACATTCCAAATTTGGGCTGAATTGAAGATGCCAATTTTTAAATGACATGTTAATAAAGTGTGAGAGTGTGTTTGCATGTGTGCACATTAGTGAATGTGTGTTTGAGAAAGAGAGAGAGAAAGACATTTGGGTTTGACTAGAATACAGTGGGCTCCAGAATTATTGGCACCCTTGATAAATATGCACAAAAAATGCAAAACTAAAAAATAATACAGTTATTGACATAAGCTTTATTTTACAAACGTGTAAACTAGTGTGCTTTGTTAATTATTCATTAGAATCAACCCAAGTCTTTTAAATAAAAAAAATATTTCCCCAAAAAACAGGTTCCACAATTATTGGCACCCCTGTTTTAATACTTTGTGGAAATACCCCTGGCAAAGATGACAGCCATGAGTCTTTTCCTATAATTTGTGATAAGGTTAGAGAACACATTTGGACGGATTTTTGACTCCATGTAGAACTTTTCAGAATCATTGATATCTTTGGGTTTGTGCTTATGGCTTCAGTTCAGACTTCAGGTTTTTGATGGAATTTAAGTCTGGAGACTGGGATGGCCATTAGAAAACATGGATGTTGATTTCACTTAAGCATTTTTGTTTAGATTTTGATGTATGCTTGGTGTCATTGTCCTGCTGGACAATCTACCTATGACCAAGTCCTAGCTTCTTAGCAGAGACAATCAAATTTTCTGCCAGAATTTCCTGGTGCTTTGTTGTTGAGTTCATTGTGCCATTGGTTTAAAATAGTTCTCTAGGACCACTGCCAGCAAAACATCTCCAAAATATCAATGACCCACCTCCATATTTGACAGTAGGTATGAGGTGTTTCTCCTGTATGCATTCCTCTTTTGCCGCCAAACATGTTGATGGTGTGTAGGGCCAAAACGTTCAATTTTGGTCTCATCTGACAATAGCACTCTTTTCCAGTCATAATTCCAATGAGGTTTGGAAAGCTCCAGATTCTTGGTTTTGTTCATTGTGCTCAGTAAGGGCTGTCTTCGTGCCACCCTTCCAAAGAGTTAGTTGGTATGGAGGTGCCATTTTATGTTTATTTTTTTAGACTTGTTGACCACAAGAAACAAACCAATCTCTGCAATTCTTAAACAGTGATCCTTGGGTAATTAATGGCCTCCCTCACCATCTTCCTCACCGACCGTGGGGACACCATGCACTTGTTTCCTCTTCCTGGCAAATCTGCAACCATTCCATATGTTTTACACCTACACAATATAGTTCCTTTAGACTGAGATGGCCTAAATTAAGTAAAATTGTATTGCCAATTTTATTTTGTTTGATTTTACTTACAATAATTGTTAGGGGTGCCAATAATTATGGCACGTATGGTTTTCATAAGAAAATAGATTACTTGATAAAAGAACATTGAAGCATGAGAGTAAATGTATTAAAATGAAAGTATATAGTTTTCCCATATGTTTGAACATAACATATAGATTATTATCTGTGTCATTTATTATATGCAGCCTTTTTTCTTCATCTTTATTAAGGGTGCCAATAATTCTGGAGCCCATTGTATATGACTATGATAAAAAATGATAGAACACATAATGTACAAAATATGCAAAAGGTTAAAAATATAACTTTATCTTTCAGTATTGTGTATTAAATATAAATCTTGCATTACATCTTGCAACAAAAATGCACAACATCATTGAGTCTGTCATTAAATTAAATTGATGACATCTAGGCAAAAGAACTAAACTGTGTTTTTCTGAAGGTCATGGCCATACGAACGACTGTGTTTCATATCCCTGATTTTGGTGATCCACTGTGGTTTTTTCTGGTTTTTGTCCCAATCATAGTAACAAGCTGCTAATTGTTCTTAATTAGACACTAATTGTTTTTAATGAGATTTTTTCACATCTATTGAAGGGCAAATTATTCTATTAGAGCCACATTATGCTAGAAATAGCTATATGTGCCCTGAAAAAATAATATTCTATATTCACATCCCAGGTATTTAAATTGGTCAGTCCAACTTATTTTTTATTTACTGTGGGGTATGCACTACGTGACAAATAATTCCAATTGAAAACTGATTTATTTTAAATGATTCAATTGATTAAATTCATTTATAAACTGTCAGGTGAAATCAGTTGGCTCCCATTTTCTCTGAGTGGTTAGCCTCTCTAGTTAGTGATCAACCTCACAGGACATTTAGATATGCTATGAAAACTTTCATTTATCAGCAGGGGCATGCGTAGGATTTATGTCATGGGGTGCCAAAGAAAAGAAAAGAGATCCGACCCTGACGTCTACAGAACTGATAGCACCAGCAATGCTTGGATACCCAAACCCAGAATACCTCTCCACATATTGGCTAACATAGCCAAATCAAAAGACATGGGAGAACAAAACAGAGAATAATCACCACAACCCCCTTCGCTCCCGGATAAAGATGGTTATCCTGAACAACGCAGTGATCAGGCTGACACCTTAACAGAAGAAGTAATGTCTATATGCCAACTTTGGAGATTCTGCACACCAGCCTTGCAGTTCCTGTAACCTCCAAATGACCTCACACCTCAAGCAAACTCTTGAACACAATGACTGTGCCAACCCCCTCACAGTCCTTTGTACCCTACCCCAGCTAACACAATAACCTTGTGCAAGCATAGTAAGAGAGTGACATCTTAACAGACCACCCACCAATGCATGTAAGCACATAATCACACAAATATTAACAGAGGTGAATGGAAGAATGAATGAATCATTGCGGTTATATAGCACTTTTCCGAACGCTCAAAGTGCTTTACAGTGATGAGTGGGAACTCCCCTCACCCACGAACAATGTGTAGCACCCACCTGACTGATGCATGGCAGCCATCTTGCGCCAGAACGCTCACCACACATTAGCTAAGGTGGAGAGGGAGAGAACTTTTTTTTTAGCCAATTAAATCAGGGGATGATTAGGTGGCAAGATGGAAAGAGCCAGATTGGGAATTTAGCCAGGACACCGGGGAACCCCCTTCTCTTTGCGACAAGTGTCATGGGATCTTTAATGACCACAGTGAGTCAGGACCTCGCTTTAACGTTTCATCCGAAAGACGGCATCTCCTACAGCACAGTGTCCCCGTCACTGCACTGGGGCATTGGGGTTTATTTGACCAGAGGGAAGATTGCCCACTGCTGGCCCACCAACACCACTTCCAGCAGCAACTCAGTATTCCCTGGTGGTCTCCCATCCAAGTACTAACCAAGCCCACACTTGCTTAGCTTCAGCCATTCGGCAGGAGCAGGGTACATGGTGGTATGGCTGCTGGTGCATGGTGGTATGACCATCACCATCAGAGAGAGAGAGATTAAATGAAGGTGCCCTACTAATTGAAAGCAATAAAGTCATAAGTCCTTACACCAACTGTTATGTTGCATGATCTCACAAGTCAGCTCATTCGCAAGGCCATAAAAAGGGAATGTAGGGCAGTTGTAAGTTGTTTCTCGGCAGTCCTCTCTCTAAGGGCACAGAATTCTTTGTTTCTGCATAAGCTCCCAAATGAGCCTGTGTCTGTTACTTTCAACTTTGCAACACTATCTTCCGCTTCCCTTCAGAATCACCAGACCCCTCATGCCAGATACCCATAATTCTGAGTTCAAAGCTGTAGATGACTCCAGCCTTGACTCATGTTGATTTTTAGGAAGCTACCATAGCCTCGGTTTCCCTGCCGAATAAGGCTGTACAATTGGACTTCCGAGTGTTTGCACCGCTTTGGAATTGTGTGTCTACACCTTGAAGTACTGACGTGTTTGTGTTGGGAGTCCGGTGTCACCGATCAAGCTGGCCTGGCCCAAGCTGCATTTTCCGGCTTTGAACTTAATGCATGCTGTCTCAGCTGGATCTCGGGGATCACTTTCTCCTCCCTCTTTCCTCTTTTCCTTTCCTCTCTTCCTCTCCACACTCACTTGTAAGTAACACCATAATTCCAAGCTTAACCTACCGTTAGATATTTATGTGTGCCTCTGTACGAGACCAGCAGTAGCCAGACAGCTGCCGGTCTGTAAATCGAATTGTGTGGTTCAAGACCTTTGTGCTATGAGTCGAGTATAACTGATTGTTGTCTGTCGCCTACTAATCATGGGCTACGTGCGTAGAATTGTATTAGTTCAGAGTGAGTTTCTGTGCAGCGGTAACCAGCAGTTTTGTTGAGATTAGTTGAGTATCACTTATGAACAATAATTATAATACCTTCACGTCTGATTCATCACTACATGCTACCTATACAGCGTTGTATTGTGCTATACTGTGCCGGTATCCTTATAACATATTACAACCAAACCATTAATTTTCGGCATTATTTGTCATTAAAGCTTATATTTTTGTGTATGCGTGATTTTGTTTCCTCTCTCAAGATGATGGAATGATCCACCAACAAAGTCAAACAGAGACATCTGAATTCATATGTGCAGAGGTTGAATTCCCTCTTAATAATTGTATGTGTTGAGGCTGATAAAGGGTGATCTCCAGTTATTCTGGGTTCAGTATTCAGAGTGCTGTGCCACTAACAGGGTAACTGAGGGTGGCTCCTAAACAGTGATCTTTGAACTGTACACTGAACTGTAATTAAATTTGAAATAATCCAATAAATTAATTTAAATTTAATAACTCAACTAAGTACTATCAACCTTATGACTATATATATATGTGTGTGTGTGTGTGTGCGTGTATGCATGTGTGCGTGCGTGCGTGTGTGTGTGTGTGTGCGTGTGTGATGCACAGAGTGATTTGTCATGACTTTCTTCACCAGGAACTTTTCTCAGCACAGTGATGCTCATTAACACAACCGTTACAACAGGATACTCCAAAGTTTGACACTAATGAGCAGGCATGAATACAAGCACACATACTTTAAATACAAACATGCGTTCATTCATTTTTTTACATTCACATGTTGGTAGTATATTTTTTTTTTGCTCAAGATAGAAAGAGGATATAGCATTTATAAAGGAATTGAAATACTGTATTTGTATGCTGAATAATCAAAAATTAATTTAGCAAATTGACTTGAAAACAATTCCATTATTTATTAACGCAGTATATCATAGTGAGTGCATGTGTATATGGACAATGAAAGGAAAAAAATTTCTGGCTGCACACTGCAACAGAAGTACTGAGGTCCCAGTCAGGATGTCCGTATGTACTGGCTGGTGGTAAAATTAATTTACCAAAATGGTCAGGACAGCAGAACATCTTTATATGCAGACTATTGCCCCATCTTTTCAGACTACATCTCGGTCCCTCTCCCCACATTGTAGCATTCCATCTTTATGTATTGATTTAGATTATGGTATTTTCATAGTTTAATACCATAATTTCCATGGTTACTGTATATGCTTCTCCTCTTGTTATACATGAAGTCTGTAGTCTTGGTTAGCACTGAGGACATGCAGAAGTGCCTTACAGGTGTTGCTTCTTTACTCTTTGATCTGGGAATGTTGTTTGCTATATCTGGCATGATTTATCCTATTAATCAGACAAATGCACTTCTGTTTCTCCTATATTGTAAATTGATCTGAATAAGTCTGCTAAATGAAATGTAATGCCATGTAATTAGTGAAGACATCGATCTCAGTACATCCATCAAAATAATAACAATCACCAATTGTGGGCAAAATCGTGTGGGAAGCAGAACTTTATTAACAAACACAGGTCCAAACAGTTAGTTAATTCATGCCAGTGAACAATTAAAACAGACCTAGTTCATATGGTAAGGCTAACAACTGTATCGTAAAAATAAATTATACAAAGTAAAAAATATAGGTGGTAAACGGATTGAGTCAAATAAATTCCTATATTTCACAGGCGAAACATATTTTAATGTATTTTAATTCATTTAAATGTATTATAATAATTAATGTGCACTAGTAAAAGAAATTTGAGAAAAAAAATGGAAAAAAGAAAAATACATGTGCAGGTGAGGAAGAAACCCAGTTTGGGCTTATCTAGGAACCACGCCCAAAAATGCGACGGAAAGAAGAATTACAATTAACCATAGTCACTATCAAATTCCCATGTCAATATCAAGTAATGCAAAAAGCTAAGCCATAAAGTTCTAATTTATCCAAGTAAAAGCAGCTAAGAAAGCAACTCAAAAATAAAAATCTTTACTTAAATTATAAATTATGTTGTGATAATAATAAAATATGCAAACAAGAACAATAAAAGACATATTCCTTTTCAAATCTTTTGGACAACAAGGCCTTTATATGTCTCTTTTTATACACAGACAACGACAATGATGAATCTAACAAATGTAAGCCATCATTCCACAAAGTACCTCCATGATATTTGACATAAAACTGACCATAAAATGATTTATGCATTGGTAAATAAAGGTTCTAATCTTGTCTGGCAGGATAAAAATGAATTTGGAAATTGATAACAAAATAATGGTTAAAACAGACAGGTAAATCTATACTCTTATATCTCACCTTGAAGACAAAAGCACAGGTGTGAAGACTGTTGAATGTCAAAGACAGTCAGCAACTATAATTTTAAAAAGAGTGGTACAATTGAAGTATGGGTTTAGAAAAAGTTGCTAGTGTAAAAAAATATTTCTTATGCAAATTAATTTTATACAGATGTTGGAAAAGTCGTTTTTGACAATTTATATGAAACTATTTAGAGTATTTGAGAAGATTATAATTTATTTCTCTGATGTGATTAATTTCCATTGGGGACTAAAAAGTTAGTATAATCTGCAGAAAGGCACTGGAAATATAATGTTAGGTACTGCTGCAAGATCGTTTATATAAACAAGAAATAGTAAAGTAATAGTGATCGTTTTTTCTTTTTTTTTTCTTTTTTTTCTGACAGAATTTATATAGCCTTATATAATAATGAATTTACAATAGGTATATTTTTATATCTTTCTAAGTACTTGCTACTGTTAACCATAATATTTTGCTTTCAAAAATGTACAGATATGGTTTTCATGGTAATGTTCTTAAGTCGCTCAGTAATTATGTTCATGATAGAAGGAAACATGATATTGTCAATGGCCATGAATCAAACAGATAAAATATAATGATATACCGCAAAAATCTATACTAGGACCATTGTCTACATAAAGGTATTTTAATCTAAATGTGATCACATTTTTTTAATTTCAAATTTTGTTTGTAATTCAATAAGTCTTTTGGAACCCAGCCCCCCAATCCGCTGCAGTGGGGTAGAATTTTTTGTTCAATACTATAGACCAGGTAGCGTGTGGCCAAATTAAAACAATGGAACTAATTTGAACTAATCAAATTAGTGCTCATTTGTTCAATTATTCTGGTGCATGGGTGAGAGATTTTACCAATATAAATATGATAGAAAGGTTTTGAAGATTGTGGATGCATGAATGAATCAAAATGTCTAAAAAGGGGACAGGCTAGATAATTACAGCAGAGGAAGTTCCTGTGTCCGTTGTCTAGCATGCCAATTTTGGGGTGGCCCGATGCAAACTATCTCTAAGGTTATTAGCACTTTAGAAGACAAATAAAGACAGGAGTTCATTTTCACTCTGGATGATGTGCCAATAACAATACATCTCATCACCAGAACAGATTGGAATAAATGTGAATTTAAATACAAAAGTGAATGGCTTATGTTTTGTGGCTGTATTTTGGAAACCAAAGTAGTGTTGCGTTTTTTGAAGAGCAGTTCAAAGCCAAGAGCAGGGTAACTGTGGAAATGACAATCCTCAGAAAGGGTCTCATATTGAGCCAAAGCTGAACACGAGAGGTCTTCTTCTGACGCAACTCTGTGCGCTGTGAAGAGAAGCAGATAGCCAACAATATGTGTTTCAGGAAGAGAACCATGGATGTCTGCACTCAAATCAGAAGTGGGGTTTGTGCAAGAATGTGGCTGTGGTTGCAAATGGTTGGACATTTGAAATGACGGTCAAAATTGGATATGTTCACTCCCATGCTGGATGCCAATATAAAAGAAAAAACCTGGCTGCAGGGAAAGCCCAGTTCTAAAGCAGTGAAATAAAAGCTATTTGCAGGGCAAAAGACTTTTCCTTCCTGAAAGACAGACTAAACTATTTTATTGTATTCAATTAAAACTGAAGTACCAAGGAAATCAGCACAATCTGGGCTAGCAAAATTAGTAAATGAAGTTCATCAAGGGTCTCACACCATTATTGCACATTGGAAATAACTCAAAATCAACAATGGAAACCCACCTAATGGCAACAAAATAATTTATGTATCTCTTCAATGGAACAATCCTGGCAGAAAAGAGGTTGTTCAAAATGTACAAATATTCTTGTCCAAGTATAAGTTAAATTAGAAAAGAATCCGCACACTGCAAAATGCTCCCTTATGCCAAATTAATTTATTTATGTGACGTTACTGACTTACACACTTTTAGGACAGTGTTTTTTTTTTTTTTTTTTCATGATGATATAAGATGATTTTAATGGATATGATTTTTTCACTTTTTAAATCAATGCTGAATTGTAAAGTGGGAAACCATCAGTATTCAGTGGCGTAGTATAGACATAAAAGCTGGAAAAGGGAACAAACACACCTCTGATCCAGACACTATAAAACCAGTTATCAATGTCCCTCAGAGAAAACACAATTTTGTCTTCTTTGCTGTAAGTGCACTTTTTTATTTAGTTTCTGCACAATACCTATGGAGACAAAGACAGTATATACAGAACATTGGTGGAGGTTCCACAGTTTAAACTACCACAGTTTCAAATATACACATGTAGCACTCTTGCACTTGCCTTTGGTTTGGGTACGAAATGTGGTGCTACAATTAACTACAGTGGTTACATTGTCCTCCAGAATTCAGTAGTGGTTTAAGGCATTCATCGTTGGGATATATGGGATATATGACAGTGGCCTGGGTTCAATGAAAATTTGTCCTTCACTTTGACTTTTGGTTGAATGCAAATATTCATTTCATTCTTCACCAACAAGGTTTGTCAATGCTGTTGGTGATTACTAAATTACCTCTCTGATGAATATAGAAAACACATTTTGGACAAATTTTGATTGAATTCATTGAATGTGTAAATGTGTGGGACAAACAAATCAGATTTTTAAAACTGCAAAATACCTTAAGTATATGAGGCAAATATTGTGACTGACTGTACAACATGATTTACAACAACAATGTGACATGACTGTGTGTCTCCATTAAAACAACCTTCTACACCCTCACCAGTCTGGCTTCCGATCCGGGCACTTAACAGAGACTACCCTCCTGGCTGGTTTGCTTCCTATCTTGCAGATAGGTCCTACCAGGTCACCTGGATGGGGTCTGCCTCTGCACCTCATCCCCTTGTTATGGCAGTCCCACAGGAATCTGTACTGGGTCCTCTGCTGTTCTTCGTATACACCAAACCTCTTGGTTCAGTTATTAATTCACATGGCTTCTCTTATCACTGTTATGCAGACGACATGCAACTCTTCTACTCTTCCCCCCCCCCTTTGCCTTAGAGGTTAATGATAAAATATCTTCCTGCCTGGCTGACATCTCAACCTGGATGGCCAGCCACCACCTGAAGCTCAACCTCAACAAAATTGAGCTGCTGTTCTTCCCCTACAAGACCTCCCTACTATGTGAGCTGTTGGTCACAGTTGATGGCACCACAGTGACTGCCTCTCACTCTCCAAAGAGCCTGGGGGTGGTCCTGGATGACCAGCTGGACCTCAAGGAGCACATCAAGGCAACATCACGGTCTTGCAGATTCCCCCTGTACAACATCAGGAGGATTCGACCATACCTAACTATGCACTCCACCCAGCTGCTTGTCCAGGCTATAGTGATCTCCTATCTTGACTACTGCAACTCCCTCCTTGCAAGCCTGCCAGCTTATGCCATACAGCCACTACAGATGATTGAAAATTCTGATGCTGCTGCCCCACTCATCTTCAACCTTCCCAAGATCTCCTATGTCACTCTGCTGAGGTCACTCCACTGGCTAATGGTCACTGCCAGGATCAGGTTCAAAATCCTGACCCTTGCTTACACTGAAGCCAACAGGACAGCCCCCATCTACTTACAGGATATGATTCAATTCTATACACCTGCTCGACCACTCTGCTCTGCAGCAGGGCACCTTGCACCCCCTCCCATCTGGGTAAAGGGTTCTCGCTTATCCTTATCACAGAGCTTCTTCACCCTACCTCCCCAGTGGTGGAACAAACTCCCTGTCCCGCTTCAAACCATCCCCTCATTACCAATCTTTCGCTGTGGTCTGAAGACGCATCTCTTCAGACTATACCTGGACTAACTATCACCACTTTGCGGATCATTTCACTTAAATTACCCTCTTTCATGCCACTCATGTTACATGTACCTCCATTCCAGCACTTATTGTACTTTGTATTATTGTCCTAATGTTGTAGCTTGTACTTCCCCCCTAGTTTGACTTGGCATAGGTTAGGTCAGAGTAATGTTCACTGTGTGAACTGGACATTTTGTGTTCTTGGCTATGAATAACTGCACAAAATGAGCATTGTACCTTATCGGACCGGTGTTTTGTAGTTGTTCCAGTGACCTTTGGTATGCACTTTTGTATGTCGCTTTGGATAAAAGCATCTGCCAAATAAATGCAACGTAATGTAATGCTGACTCCCGAGTGTCCTTCAAATGTACTGACTTCACAGCTATCTGAACAACAGATTACATTTTATTGGCTGCTATGAATTTAGTTATTGATAGGCCCTACCACTACATCCAAAATCTACATACACAATAATAATTTCCGAAGTGCTTCTTTGCAGCCTTATTAAAAATAATGAATTACCACATATGCCATGTAGCATTACAATAAATGTTAATTTATGTATTGGAAAAAAGGAAACGCAAGGACATCTGTGACTAATTTCTTCATTCCTGTTCATTTCCTTTGCTTAACGAGAATACATTGAGTTGAACATTCTCCCACTGGCCTCTGGTATATTTGTGCGAATCAGTCACTTTCCCAGAAATCCGTAAGTAACGTTCAGATAGCCTACCCGTCATGTTTCAACCAATAGGCAGAAGACTCAGACGATTATAGACGACGCATCCATGAATGGAGAAGTGGGCGAGGCGAAGTCACGTGCTCAAACTCGACTCTGTCCAAATTGGGGAGCTTTCACCCTTCAGGGTAGATGCTGTCCTGCGAGAGGTCTGTTTGACCCCAAGAAGTTTTCCGGCCGCGACCCTGTACTTCTTTGACATTATGTTGTAGAGGATGGGGTTAATGGCCGCGCTGAGGTAAAAAAGCACAAATGAGACAAGGTTGCAGTACTCGCTGATCTGCGACATAAGGGGAGAAGCGACTTCTGAGGACTTGGAAAATAAATAGCGACCCACGTGAAAGGGCAGCCAGCAGAGCACAAAGGCGAATACGACCACAGCTGCAATGGAAGGGATAGGATAGTCTGGTTATAATGCATTTTCTGCATACTATACACACAAACGCCATTATCGTAATTGATGTAATCACATTTAAATTCCTAAAATGTACGAAAGAAAGTCACTGTATATGAGGCAGTGAAGTGAACATAGCGTACTTGACATAAGATTTTCATAGTTTGTGCGGCACACAGAAATACATGAAAACCCAGATATAGTTTGATATATGTTACCCATTTGACAGTTATATTTGTAATTATTATTAATGTTGCTCTTTATTTGGCAGTTTATCAATTTGAGTAACGCGTCATGGTATCTCCTCGGTTTAAGACATTCGCCTATTATCTTTAATATCCTCCTGCGACCCAGAAATTCATTATTAGCTTGGTCTTAATCTAAAAAAACATATATTTCACTATGCTGACACCTATAGGCTACTACATGGAACATTTAAAAAAACATAGAATATTATATATTTGAGAAATATTTTTTCTGGAACATGTTTTGACATCCAAGACTCCTGTACTGCATTATACTTTAGATCTGCCGTCTCAGGAGCATATAGCCGAAGCTGCGTAAAAAAACGTCAGCATTATCTAATTGAAAATACTGACATAGTGGTAGCCTACTTTCCCAAATGCATGTGTAAATGACAACATGTTTCCACGAATAGACAGTCTTACCTAACATTTTTACTGTTTGTTTATTGTTTTTGTCTCGACTCGAGATGTTGGGTCCCATTGAGTCTCGCTTTCGCCTCCACAACCTTCTCCCGATAAGGCTGTACAATATAGTTAGGCAAAACACTGGCAAAAAGAAAAAGATGCTTGAGACCCACACCATAATGGTCAGCAGTCCGGACCTGATGGCGTATTGTGTCACCTTGCACTCGTTGGTATCCCAGTGATTCGTTCCGTTCTCGTGCTCAACCCCAACTAAGACGAATACCGGTCCAGCGCTGAAGAAAGCCACCATCCACAGAACGAGGATGACTCCCCTCACTCGACCCTTCGTAACTACCACCTTGGCTCTGAGAGGAAAGCAGATTGCAAAGTACCTCTCCACGCTTAGGGCGGTGATGTTGAGAATAGTGGAGTAGGTGCAGCTCTCGCTGACGAACTGAAATAGTTTGCAAAGCTCGTCTCCGAAATTCCACGGCCGGTACCTCCAGATTCTGTACAAGTCCAGTGGCATACAAAGAAAAATCAAGAGGTCTGAAAGGGCCATGCTGGACAGGTACAGGTTTGTGGTTGTCCTCATGTCCTTGTAATTGGTGACCACTAGAATGGTCATTAAATTCCCGGTAACTCCAACGAGGAAGAGGAGAGAGCATGTGACTGTTATCCCCATCAGAATAGGGACAGGGAAAAGGGTAACGGGGTAATCCGTCTCCCAATGTGTCCAGTTGATCTGACCATCCCCACAAACTGAACTGAAATTCAACGAGCAGTTAGAACGGTCCGTCCAGTTATTCATATTTGTGGCTATAAACCGGACCTGTGTGAACGTAACTTAAGTGACTCCGCGAGAAAGATGTGCTGCCAGTAATCCGTTCACTCTTTATGTCCACTTATTATTGGGGAAAACGAGCAAACTCTTGATCAGGCGAGAGAGCAGATACAAGGGCTGAGTTTACGAAGAGTTTTGTGAGACAGCCAAAGTATGAGACGCTGAGGCATTTCGTCCGTGGGAAGGATTGTGACAGCCTTAATTGTTTATTGAAATACCATGCTCCAGCCGTCCTAAAAGCATGCCAAAGCATCCTTACAACCACGATTCACTTCCAAGAAATCATCGACATCGGTACAAATTATATTTGAATACAATAGTACAATGAAAGAACCTAAACCATCATTCAATAAGTTTCCCAACACAAAAATAAAAGCTTCGTGTGAACAAAACCTAGCAATCTGTCAAGTTTTATGGAGCCTCTGCTCTCTCTACAGTCAAGTACCTTCTCCTGCACCGCCCTGGTGAGCACGTGGATGTCACCCCATAGACATGCGCACAATCCATTGAAAACAAACCACTTCAGGACATAGTCTACACTTCAAAAGCTTCGGAAGCAGAGATTTCACATGTGCGTTTGTGCATGGGGTTCCGTTCAGAAAAACAATAAATTTAGTGTACATACATACTGGTTTTCTTGACATATATATTGGTTTAATATGCGTATGTTTTGGTTTAACATTGGCCCATCTATTGGTTTTTCACTTAGGCTACTCATATATTGGGTTGTCATTTACGTTTACATTGGTTTTCCAACGGTGCAATCTATCTATTGGTCTGATTCTCATGTATATTTGTTTGCTTCCCATATATATTGGGTCGATATACGCATGCATTGACGAATGATTCGCGCATATGTTTGTTTGTCGCATAAATTTGTTTTGGTTTGCCATTGATACACAGTGAAATGTCCAGTGTTAATTCAACTCTTAACAGATAACATTTGGACCCACTCTGTAATATGGGACTAGCCTAAATGTTATCTATTAAGTGTTGAATTAATACTGGACATTTTACTGTGTACATATTGGTTCACTAGTTACGCAACTATTGGTTTGATTGTCATTAATATTGGTTTGCTTCACATATATATTGGTTTGCTATATGCATGTATTGGTTAGTCGTTCACGCATATGGTGGTTTGCCAGTTACACATCTACTGTTTCCATTGTTATACAATCGAGGCGCAAATATAAAACAATATACGCAGTTATGACTAACCAATACATGTGTAGGCTGTATGAAAACAATATATGCAGTATGTGAAGCAAACCAATATTTATGGCAATCAAACCAATAGGCCTAGATGCATAACAACAAACCAATATATGAGCATCAATGACGAACCAATAGAAATGTAAATAACAAATCAATATATGTGAAAATTATTAATCGATGTATGCATATATCACACCATTATATATGTGAAGCAAACCAATATACAGTAAATTACTGTCAAACCAATGCAAACTAGTAAATGCGTAAATGACAAACCAATAGATGTGGCAATGACAAACCAATGTATGCGTAAATGATACATAGGCTGTGTGTGTATGTGTGTGCAAAGCAAAGCAATACATGTACGCTAAGTGGATTTCTTTTTTCCCCCAAGACGGCGCCCCATACTTGTGCGTGTGTTTGTGTGCGTGTGTGAGCGAGAGAGAAAGGTGGGGGGAAAAAACAAAAAGTAAATGAAAAGGAGTTGGAAGGTTCGTCATCATCACCATTTTATTATTATTATTATTATTATTATTATTATTATTATTATTATTCAAATGTCAATATATTACAACTAAAAAAGCACACACATGCATCAAAAAAATAGTCTTTACTGCCATCTAGTGATACGAACTAAACCCATGCAAAATTTCAGTGGCCATTACGTTACATAACATTTAGGAATGTAAAGTAATTCCTAAATGCTATGCTGGTTCATGTATGCTATATGCTGTGAAACTACGTAAGAATGCAATGGTTCCATAAACCGATGCAGTAGGTTGTCACCCGTTAAATCGGCTTCAATATTGTGTGAAATTTTAATAAACAACCCATCGAATTGGCGCTGTCCCGGGTTCTGAAGTTTTAAAAGCTTCGAAAAGGAGCAATTTCACGTTAGTGACCGACCGTATTTAGACAACGAAAAAACCATAAACGTTTCTTTTATACAGTTCTTTTATACAAAGACAACGAGCGCCAATTAAGAAACTACGCGTTTTTGTTGTAATTTTTAATAATGAAAAATGTCTTTAAGGTTCACTTAATTTCAGCAAAGGAATTTTGCAGTTTGTGAAGTAATCTATAAATACAAAATTTCACCATGATTAATCTTGTCACATATCTACATAATTTGTCTTATTCAACTTTTAGTTTTAGGCCATTTTAAATTAATATTAAAATGCCTTTAAGACGACCTAGTGAAAATTTCTAAAAAGAAAATGGTTTAATGATTGTCAAGATCTATCAGTGTTTCTGAAAATAAAATGAGGCCAACTCTGAAACACAGTAAATTTTGAGGGCAAATTAAACATTGAAGGAGGTAGACTTAACTTAAGATTAATACAATGGATCCTTTGGGCCACATGTGTAAAACTCCTATCCAGGAGGACTGCAGTATGTGCTGATATTATGGGATTGTCTTGGCAAGAGTGGGGCATTTAAGTCACTGATTGGCTAAAGAACCCACACACCTTGTTCTCAAGGCCTAAATTGGCAGCTGATTAAAAGGACATCTCTTGAAAGGAAAACCTACATACACTGCAGCCATCTGGGAATTTGTTTGACACCCCTGATATGGGCAATGCAAATGCTAACCACCATAAAGGTCAGCCAGAAGAGAAGATAAAGACCAGACCAAACCAATGAATGGTTTTGACTAAAAATGACTTTCTATTACAATTTCTGAATGTACAAAGGACATGTGGTTTATGTAATATTGCTTGAGCCTAGTCAGGTTTTCATCTGGCTGTGTATGGGGAAGACAGGTCCTCTGGCTGTACACTTGTTTATCATTTTAAAGACTTTGACAACTGAAACCTTTTAACAAGAGACTGAGGGATTATGTGGTGTAAGTGAACCAACAGCATGAAAATGTTTCAATGAATTAAAACCACTGAAGCTGGTGGAGATGTGCAACTAGATGCAATTCATCATGCATGATTGCCATAGAGAACAGTTCTTTCAGGTATCTAAGGAATACATTGTGGTTTCATCCAAACAAATGCTGCTTTTTCCTCACTGCTGCAGCAGAGCATCGACAGCACCTGAAACTGTCACGGGTTGTCGAGGGAATGGACCCAAATGCAGAGTGAAAAAACCCCAAGAACTCCAAAACCGAAATTCACAGATTTTAATAACAAAAACTCAAAAACAGAAAACAGAAAATCCAAAAAGAAGCTAAACGGGCAGGGCAGAAACAAGTGGACAAAAACAGGCACGGGGAAACACGGGTAAACTCTTAGGCAAGACACACGTGGAAACACAAGCGAAAACACAAGGAACCAGCACCCAAGTCAGGGAAGAAGAAGACTTAAATAGACAAGACACTGATGAGACACAGCAGGGCACAATGCACAATCAGGCCACAGAGAGGGAAGGGAAAACGAGACAACCAAAAAACAATAATTGAACAATTGAAAACAATAATACAATTAAACAGGGTACAAGCGTGACACAAAACAGAAGTGCCGCCATCTGGCAGCCCAACAAGGAAAGACAGAGACGGAAACACAGAACCATGACAGAAACATGTTTTCCCGGATCCACAAACAAAAAATGGGGATGAACCAGACATTCCCACAATCGAGGTGGATAATAACAGAAGTGAACTGTCCTATCTAGATGGCTTTACTTTGCAGTAATTTTCCTGACTGAAATGATAACTTTCAAACCAGAGCAATGGCAAGACATGCTCAATTTGAAAAATTATTAGAAATAGAGGGTGTTAATTCTAAAATCTATACATAAATGGGAACAAAATGAACAGTACTCATAACAATACTTCAGAATTTATACCATTATTACTGCATAGGCACAGTGTACGTAAACATTTTGGCAGCTGCCTTCATTAATGTGCTGTACTGTGTTAGTGAAAGTGTGGTGGACTATTAGCTGTATGTTTTTGTAATAAACAATATTTAAAAATTAAGCTTAAACACTTCACTGAATACATGTTTGTGGAATGATAAATTCTGCACCAAATCTGCATTTCTTCTACCCCATATTTCTGTTTCTTTTCTTTTTTTCATGGGAGGTTCACTACTTATAGTTTACATTTTAGCATTTTGTCACAGTATCTTGCTGCTCTCAATAACGGTTAGTTATATGGTTAGATGGTTAGATACAATCTGCATTTAAAATCTTACTGATATATAGATTCATAATGGCAGCAAGCCAAAGTTTATATTATACTGTAAAGGCCATATAGGCCATGCATTCTCCACTCTCTAGCCTGACAGAATAGATCAAATACATATATCTCAGAGTGGTTCCGTTATATACAAGACACATGCAAAACACATGCATATCAATCCTGTACTGCAGCAACAACAAAGGCTACTTGTGTTTTCCTCCTGCCTGAACTGTCCAAGTGTCCCTGATAATTAAATTACGGTAAAGAAATTAAAAATTATATAATTCTTGGCAGGTCCAAGGATATGGATATACCCTTCCCACTGTCACCACAGGGTGGCGCACCATTGTCATTTAATAATGCAGAGGAACAAGGTTACTCTAGTCACTGCACATACTGATGACATTTCATACAATTTAAAAACATAAGAATAATTCTTAGGATAATTGCCATGCTATTCTAGAGTCAGCGCCTGTAGAAAAACTCCCCATAAAAGAAAATGGTGAATCCCACTTTGAACCCCCTCACTTTGGTTTTTAACATCAACAAGTCTCTCAGTTTACCACTGAAATCAGTGATATTTCTGAACAGCTCCTCTAGTCATCCTCCCAACAGAAGCCTACAAAATGACTACACAGTCTATAACAGGGATGCCAAACTCAAGTTGACAAAAGCATTCATGGGGTTTTATGGTTATGTTGAAATCAGTGGCCAATTCAGTGGACTTTTTTTGTCAAAATTTGAATACACAACAAAAACCAACAGACAATGCAGCCCTCCAGGACTGGTGACTGACACTTCTGGAATGAGTCCAGAATGTTGGGGAACATTTCTTTTGGCATCTGTTTGGTATTTATTGTTACCAACGAACCATGTCAAATTCACAGGCAAATTGCAGGCATGTTGCAAAGAAACATAATCATAGCATCCCTTAGTAATTATCATTCAGTAACAAAAAATATTGGTTATTTTATGGACATTAGATTATCATTATGGATTATCATCAAAAATAATCTTATTGTTAATGAAATGTACTTTATTGCAGACACATATCCTTCATCATATTTTTGATGATAATCTATAATGATAATCCAAAGTACTCACCAAACCCAGTTAGACCCATTTAGCTTCTGCTGTTATCCATGGGAATGTGAAAATGATGGATGATACTGATAATAGATGCCATTATGTAGCACCTTTTGTGGATGGTATGTGGGGGGTGTCCATCATACCCACCACAAATCCACAATTCCCCTCCCACTTGATCCACAGGAGCCATTTTGAACCAGAATGCTGAGTTAGAGAGATAGTGATATATTAAGCCAGTTAAACTTAATTAACCCTGATTCAAAGAGCCTGGTTTGGAATTTTGCCGAGACGTCAGGAAACACCCTACTTCTTGCAATAACTTAAGCGCCATAGATCTTTCATGGCCACAGTGAATTAGAAATTCAATTTGAAAACTCATCCTAAGAGAGTTAAGAAAATTAGAAAAGGCTATAGGACAGTACAATAGCCAGCTGGAGGCTTTGCCAGATCAGGATGTGTGATGTTTGTTATTCTCACATTACATGGAATCCATTTTTACAGAGAACAAAATGGGTACTAGCCTCATAATTTCCTGAATAATCTTATTCACCGGCTGAATGTATTTGATGTTCTGAAATAATATCTCACCAATGAACACAGTTCTGGTGAAACCAGTTTTACTTCATGCCTTGTGAGTGTTGGTTGCACATACTGCCAGAAGGACTGCAGTCAATGCATTATGGTGGAGAAGAAAAATACAGTATCCACTGTTGATACATGCGGAAATGACATTAAATCAACCTAGGTCCTCTTTATTCATAAGGTATGTTTTGAGTTTTCAAACTCTCAGATCCTCTGGTAGGCTATTCTAAATCTTGGGGTCATAATGTCTAAAAGCTGCTGCCAGGGCCGGCCCGTGGCATAAACGGTCTATGCATTTGTTTAGGGCCACAACCGCTGGTGGGGGGGGGGATCACATGACTACGAGGGGGGGCCCACACAATCCAGTTTTTATGTAAGGTAAATAACATTATAATTACGTTATTCATCCCCTATTGCGGAACTAGTGGTATTAATTTTAAACGGAATGGCAACCGAACATTTCATACCAAGCATTTCATACCCCCCCCCCCCACGCTCGAATAGATTTGCTTAGGGCCACCAAAATGCTAGGGCCGGCCCTAGCTGCTGCTTTTAGTCATTGTAGTCTGTATTTTCAGTATCACTAAACCAGTACCAGCTGATCCACCATTCACAAGATGCCAAATATTTAAAAGTTCCAGTAACTAAAATCACAAAGAGAGGCAGAGCCTTCTTCCACAATGCTCATTTCTTGTGGAATAAGAAATCCCAAAACACATTCAGACTTCAGGCACAGGCTAAGGTGAGCTTTGAGCACACATACAGTATGCTGGAAACTCACTTTATCAATCCCAGTGTTTGTGGTAAAGGTGGATTAGGACCCCCGAGCTGTGAGGTGAGCTGGGCCTGCTGTCGCCCTGTCACAGGTGGAGTGCATGGGACAGCGAGTGTTGTGCTGCCGTCAGTCTTGGATCAAGCACACCCATTTCTTCTCATCTTTTAAATATGCTGGCACAGCATAGCACACTGGGGCTTTTTCGTGTTCTACTCAGGCCTTGTCGTGTGCCATACGTAGCACTGTATTCATTTTGTTTCCAAACCTTTTCTCTTCTCTTCTCTGGGACTATCCCTCCATCCTGAGTACACAAGCTGCTATAGCCCTGACCCTCTCCTGGTTCCAGCCAACACCACGATCAATCCTCGAGGCCAAGATAAATCGTCTTGCTCTTCTGACCCACCTTTTAATGTACATTTCCTGAGCTGCCTTTTTCTGCTAGTATATTATTTTCTACCACTGTTTTAATGTTTTTTCTCCCAATGGGAAGTTTTTTCAGGGCCTGGGTGTTCATTTTTCCTAACAGGATATTTTGCTTAAAGTGTCTATTTTGTGTTTCTGTAAAAAGTGTTATAAATAAAATTTCATTGAACTGAAAAAATGTATTGAATTATTTTCCAAGGCTGCCGATTGAAAGGAAGCCAAAAAAAACCTGTAGAAACCCCTATACCCCCCCCCCCCCCCCCGTCTCCTAAAAAAAAAAGGAAAAGAAAATTTCCTGTTTGTTGCCCCCAAAGTTGAATTCAGATCTACATTGTTGGCTCCCAGACAAATAATGTGTTCCTGGTCTGTAACACAACCTGTAGCAAATAGTTGTTCTACGCTACAAGTCTGAGATAGAAAACAACATTGTGCTGGTGAATCTCCTCCACAATGCTTTTACCAGTGCAACACTCGCTGTCTTAACTTAGTGATTTCCTGTCATTTTAATTTAGTGACTTCCCCAAATTTTACAATTTGATGCAAACTTCAACCAAAGCTTGCTTCCCTCCTGCCATGACATTTAGCCTACTTTAACAAAAGAAGCAACTGGAATGTTGGTGATTTCTCAGATCACCAAAATTATGTGTGACTTTCAGTTCATTATTCATTTTATTTCAGGCTTGTCTACACATCATCAATCTGGCTGTGTGGGCATCCATTTTTACTGCAAGTAAACCTGTGAAATGGGGTTGTAGCAGCTCACTGAAGAGGGCATCCTAGAGCATGAATGAGCAAAAGACCTTCAAATCAGTTCAGATCAACTAGGCAAGGTTTCCCTGACAGGAAATACCTAATAATAAAAAACTTAAAGGCACGAGGCACACTAGTGAAACTTGATACACAATAACACTCTTGAAATGATTTCACATCAGTCAAACTGTTAGAAACAAGTTCCCAGCAGGTTACTCTGGAGTTATATTCAGATCCACTTTCCCTGAATTAGCTATTTTGTGACATGCAACAAGTGTCATTAACAGGTGCTCTGCAAGGGAAGATATATGAGGAACAAATCAAATCGGAACTGAAGAAACCTATCTTCTGTTGTCCACAAGGACCATTGCATTGTGGTATTCCCTTTCTTGCTGGAAGCTTTCCTTTTATACCCTTGGTGGATTGGAGGAAAAACGAGGGGTTGAGAGAATGTAATTTCTCCCATCCTTGTCATAAATTGTCATCAAATGCCACTTGCTGTAGTTGCCAAATTTCATCCTGGCATTTTGGGTATTCCTCCCTTGAAACAAGGAAAGGGAATATCAGGAAGAACGCATAAATCTTGGATTCGAACACACGCTGGATTACAGGCAATGTTTCAAACTTGGCTAATGGATCAGTGGAGTCTAGGTCAACAAAAATGTGATGTAACACTGACAAAGCGCCCTCTGGTGGTCCAAATACCGGACCGGACCGGTAATACCGCATTTTACCACTAGGCGTCGCACGTGACTCAGCCGCTCCCGAGTGGAACATAATGAGAGCCCATGAATGAGAGTGCAGGGGCTTTACCGTTGTCAAGCAAAATTCTGGTTGGTAGTTCTACTTAGACCGTTGTTATGCAAAAACTCTGGTCGGTAATTCTATTTGCATCGTTATTAAGCAAAAACCTCTGGTGGACAAGAGGAGGGAGTAGAGCAGCATTCCCAAGACAGCAATAAACAGCTTCAGGAGAATGCAGGTGAATTAATGCTGGTTCAGCCTCTAGGCCAGCATGGCAGGCCTCCAGGGACTAACGCAATTTCCTAATTGCATATAAACTGAAAACAGAAAATGTTTGCTGCAGCTGGCAAGTTAATAGATTAAAACTGCAATTGAACAGATGACACTGAACAATCAAATAATCTCATCACAAATCAAGGTATATTACTATGGTATATTCATTATAATTTAAACACTTTTTTTATTAAGAAGTGAATAAAATATATTTTAGCAGACACAGTAGAATTTCACTAACAGGCCATGGCATGGGTGACTTTATACAGTAATGCTGATTTCAGTGTAGCTGATCAATGGGAGGTGGGGGTTAAAGTTGCCACACATACTTGTACATGACTGTTTTGTGGTCCTGACTGAACAATGTAAAGTCTGGTCCAAGTAATTGATGGGAGAAATTTACCGCTAGTCTGTAAAGAATCTGTGTGTCTGTGACTCCCCTGTCCCCGTTCCCCGTCCCCCGTCCGACAGCTCCCGGTGTTGTTCGTGATTACACATCCAGCTGTGCATGAAGTCTGGATTTGACTAATTCTAAATCTGGCAACCCTGGAGGGGGGTGGTCTACTGTGAAAGCACTGGCTGGTAATGCAAGTGTCCTCTACCAAATAGAAAGCAAGCTGTGCTCTTACAACGAAGGCTGTGAAGAGGGAAGTAGATCTTATGGGATTCTGCTCTTTATTACTTGTAGGAGCAGTACCAACATATACCTGTCCTCTAGTCTCTGAGCCATGTATACCACATGATGTGCCAACTCTACAATATTCAACAGCATTCAGTCCTGACCAGCATGGATTCCACCGTACAGCTGTCACACTCCCATCTTTCTGAAAGCGGTTGTTGTTGCACACGTTATGGGTCGGAAAGCCCTCACACCAGGACCAGCCCATGGGGAGTGCGTCAGGACTCTGCTGTAGCCCCTGCTGTCAGGCAGCCGTCAGTTTCTACAGGTGGAGTGCCTTGGCTGATTGTTGCTGCTATTGCCTATGCTGTCACACCTGGACCTGCGTGTCAGTGGGCATGACATATGAGATAAACTTACAAATAGCACAGCAGTGTAGCACTAGGGGTACCAGGTTTGTTTCCCAGATGATTACGTACCCTTGAGCAAGGAACTTATCCTGAACTTGGTTCAGTATACGTCCAGATTTATAAAATGGATTGTTTCGATTCTGGATGCAGATTGGCTGAGACAGCATTCTACAGTAATTGTAAAATTGATACAGTAACAGTTAATAAAACAGCCTCTGATTGTAAACGGCATCACTCCACGCACAAACCGTTACTTACAAATAATATTGCAGAATAAATAATATTGTCATCAATAAATTGTTTCTATATGTTGCAACTGTTGTATAAAAGCAATATAGCACTCGAGTTGTGCTTAACAACACCCCTGTAACCGTGACTGTATTCACGATGAAGCAAAGCCTCTTGTGTCATATTGCTTAAGTATAAACTGATACTGTAGTCTAAAAAAATGTCTTAAACGCAAACACTCTGCACACCCTTTCATATCTTTGTTCCATACCCTGCAGTTATATGCACTCCTAAGCAGGAGTCTATGAAGAAGTTCAACTCAGCAAACTGGGAAAAAATACTAAGAGTACTTTGCTAATAGATCCACATTCTATAAATGAGAAAGATAATCTCAGATAAAACACAAACCTGATTTAAATGGTAATATTATGATAATTTTAACTGAATGGGCCTCATTTTAGACATGCTTTCATATGAAGTACCATTAAGTTCATACATGATGTGAGGCCAAAGGTGGGGCTATGATGTCCCAGCCTTTGTTACCTGACCTGCAGTCTCCCAGATAATGTGCCATCACTGACACACTGCATATTGATTATCATCTCTGACTGATGATATCAGGCAGCACTTATGCGTTGGTCAGAATAAGAGTGTCGCATAGCCACTAAGTCGTGAATGATTCTTTAATCAAATGAATAGCAGAAACATCTAGTCAATATCATTACCTTAAAAATGGCTGAATTTTTCCAACACCACTCACTGTTAAATAGAGCAATGCTTTTTCTGCTGTTAAATAATTATATCATAGAGAATCACTTGTATTTGTACATATTGTACACTTTTCATTGGTAAACAGCAGTTTTGTTTGCACAGTAAGTAATTCTGGAGAAGGTATGACTCATGTTTACACTGAGTACAGTGAGGATAGGCTACTTTCTACTGCCAGTATTTCCTAGTTACACTTGTTACACCATTAAAAATGAACATGCTAAAAACAGGCGCACAAATTTCAGAGAAGACTTCATTAAGTGAAGCTTTCACTCTTATTATAACGGGTAGAAAGGAATGGCCTTAAATATGTACTGTGTTCTCCATAATTTTTGGGACAATTTTAGACTTAAGTCTGCAACCCATAGACATCACCAGAAGTTGAGGATCTTTGTTGGTGATGTTCTGCCAGGCCTGTGCTGCAACCATCTTCGATTTCTGTTTCTTTCTGGGGTGTTTTGCCTTCAGTCTTGTCTTCAGCAAATTTTTTATTTTTTACTTTTATTTAACATTTATTTACCCAGGATAGGTTCCCTGAGCACGGATGCTCTTTTACAGCAACGCCCTGCTTCACACTCATACACATTCACACTTGGGAGCTGCCCAGTACAACCACAATCCTCTATTGTTGGCCGCTAAGCAGCTCCACTGTCAGGAGAGAACATTTTTTTAGTCAATTAAATCAGGGGATGATTAGGTGATTTTTGCAAGAGCCAACTAATGTTTTCCCCGCATAAGTTGTTTTTTTGTTGAAACCAAACGAATGTTCAACTGGATTCAGGACAGGTGATTCACTTGACCAGTCAAGAACATTTCACTTTTTGGCCCATTTGGGGGTCATTGTCCTGCTCCAAGGTCAAGCACTGTTCAATGGATCTGAGAAGAAAAAAAATGCTTCTGTACACTTCAGAATTCATCCTGTTGCTGCCATCAGAAGTCACATCATCAAAGACAGTGTTCTTGATCTGTTCGACAGTTGAAATTGATTTTTTATTCACAAATAAAAGTATTTTAGGTCATCCACTACAGTGGTGTTCCATGGTCTATCAGGTCTTCATCCGAGCTCACTAATACATTCTTGCTTCCTACCAACGTATCCGGCAGTACATTATAACACACCCAATGTTTTGGCCACGTCTCTGATCAATTAATTCTGATTTTTCAGCCTCATGGAGGCCTGCTTTACTGGCATTGACGCTTATTTGGTGCACATGTACAGAGATAAAAGCAACAGACTCCAAATGCAAAATCCACACTTAGAATCAACTCTAAACCTTTTGTTAGCTTACTTTTGTTTGAACTAATGATGCCAAGACATACAGCTGAGCAGCCAATTGTCCGGTTAGTTCTGGACAATAAAATGAAGAGACTATATATAAAAATGGCTGTAAATCCCACAAGGGTAAATACCCTCAAATTAAAGCTGGCAATCCAGCTCTAATCTCATATTCATAGTTTTCTAGCACAAACCAATGTGCGGCAGTACAGAGCCAAAACAACTAAAATTGTGTCACTGCAACATTTTGCATGTTGCAACATATTTTCACTGCAACATGTTTTTGTCGTCAAAGGCACCTTGTAGCATAGGCTATTACGCCTTGTCAAATAAAAAAAAAAAAACTTTTTCTCTCGGGTCTCAGGAGGTCAGTGTTGCTCTCAAGAAAGGTGAAAAACAATGACATCCTGGTGGTTAAGACAGTCACTTCAGACACCTACTGGTGTTCATAGTGAACGCTTAATCCATGACACGTCCGACCGGCTGAACTGGAGTAAAACAGCTTTATCACGTTCCTCTGCGAACACCGGGCATGATCGAAGTTAAAGAGCTGAATTGTGGGAATCGACGGAACGTAGGTTTACATGCTTCGTTTTTTTGCTGTCAATATTATGAAGATGACCAGATTTACCTTCTGAGTATAGCCTATTTCGACGTGTGTAATGTGTTGTCCGATATATCAATTCCAGTTGGGCGGGTCCACCCGAACGCGCAGTGAGGAAGCTGATGACCGGACTTGCTGTTCATACAGAGCCTGAACTTCACTGGTCCGCGCGTTTCCGGAGGTTGGTCTCGAAGAGCATCGTATTCTCCAGCAAGGTATTCTACACAATAACTTTAAAAAAAATATATAACTATCTATTAGCAAACGCCTTAATGAAATAGTGCAAATAGCATGTTAGAAAAGTGTCTCACGGCTTTTTGGATATGACAGCTAAATGAAAGCTAAATACTCGTTTTCTTTAAAGGTTTCACATTCGACACGATGGAACTGCTCAGTGGTTACAGCCTATTACTGAACGTAGATACGCTTTTAAAGCATATGCTTCAAAACATAATATGTGACTTTGGCCAAAAGGGATCTGCTGGCTTTATAAACATAATTATATCTGACTCGCTATATAGCAATAGCAGTTACTGTCTTGTCGAGCAGCGCCTACGTTTGCATACTGTACACACGAGTGATACATCGGTTTTATCTAACAGAAAAGCACGTGAAGAAATCTGGAGCAGTCCAGATTGCAACTGTATCAGAATATAGAGTAGTAAACGCCGGTTTGTGATCACGCTTACTAGAAATTGCACTGCTGCATCGCATTATATCTCTGCATCGGTTGTATCCTACTGCAGATTTCATTTTCCCGGTCTGTATAACTTTTTATAAGTATTACGCGCTTCATTCTTCAGTGGTTTCATTTGATTAGAAATCGCACACGTTGCTGTGACGAGGCGATAAAAACGTGTGTAAAGGTGTGGCTTGTAAGAGTTCTTAGCGTGGCTACGTGGCTTGCAGTGGTTTAGTCTGCAGCGGTGAGAGTAACTTCACCTATATGTCAGTCCCAGTCAGTCAAAGTTTTTGACATCTGATAACCTTATGGCGCTTCTCCATTGACCGGCACGGCACGGTGCAGGACGGCAGGCATTCGTATCCTACCCGTGTCGTGTTGCCTGTTGCGATTCTCCATTGGGCTACACAACAGACCCGTGAAGGTAGGAGGAGTCATGGGAGTAGTAAAGCGGAGTAAAGCGTCCTACATGTGTAATAATTAACTCTTGTATGTATTTCTATACTCTGTACTCTGTACTCTCGTATGTTTCCTTGTATAGGGATGGGACGATATGAAAACAATTTTGACCCTCCACCACGTTTATCAATGTTCCAACACTCTCGTCATTACTGTTAGTGACAGCTCCAGTTCTGTAAAAACCGAAAACGATTTTAATCAGGACTAGTATTTCACATGCACTGGCGAGAATTGTTTAGTTTATGTACGAAACTCTGCATTTTTGCAATAAACAAGTCAATTCAATGCGCGGCGGTGCGGTCAACCACAGGGCAAATCCAAAACACTTTTAGATTTTCTTTTTAAATGACTGGGCCTGGCAGCTTGATTCTTTGCTGCCTTTGATGGATCAATAATGAGGGATTAGCTAAAGGGCTCAGACCACAACGTATCGTTAAGCACACGTGTTGTATGGCTCCACCATGCCAGTCTGCTGGATCGGGAGAATGAGCAGCATTGCCTGTGATTTGTACTTCATCATTAAAGGAGTAAAGTTTGAAATGTCATAACGCGAAGAAAACTGACATGTTTGCAGGGACAGCCTAGTGTTGCACAGTGGGACGACAGGTAATGTCATTGTACATCTATAAGATCATTCAAGACGTTTATTTATTCCCATTACCAATGACTAACACCCTGCTATCATGAATCACAATTATGAATCACAATCATGTGGTCTCATGACATTGTGAAACTTTTTGTTTCTTGTCCATATCCATATAACTGTATGGTGTGTCTGTCCTAGATGTTTGAAGATGACACTGGCAGAGCAGTTATTGAAAATTGACTCAAAATCTAGAGGTTGCAGGTCCAAGACCTAGGTGGGGATAAACTTCTGTATTAAGTTTAGCACTGGTGGCCATCTTAAATATTCAGCAGTATAAATGTGTATTATGCAAAATATAGATATTTTATGAGTCTGTGTGGGTGTGTTTGTTAAGCAGATAGCAGAAATAGCAACAGCAACAAAAATCTTAAAGGGTAGATTTTGAGAATGGATCTAATTGTGGAAAACAATGACATGGAATGTAAGGAATTAAAATGGCTGCAATCCAAGATGCTGTGATTAAAGTAACAGTTGAAATTCACAGAGGGAGGTGTGACTTCAGCACACCCTACCAGATAGGGTAGTGCCCTGTAAATAATGCAGACCTTTTTAAATTCAATTTAAGTGTCTACCACTGACTTCCATGGGGTTTACAGTGTGTTCCCACTGGTCAGAACTCAGAAGTTAAAAGTATGAAATACATATTCTGTAGACCATCGACTAACCAGGTGGTGAGCTCCACATTCTTTGCAATGAAAGTTGTATTGCTGTGCCCTTGAATCTTTATATATCTATATCTATATAAACTATCCTTTACTTTGCATCTCATGATTAGACATGAAAGGGCAAGACAATAATAGCAAGACAGTGTATGTTTTACCCTAAAGCATGTCTCTTTATTTCTTTATGAATTTTCATAAAAATGTATTTATTCACTTGGTAATTTCCAAGTTAACAATCAAAGTTAATACACAGATGCTTTTCAGCTCAGGATGCCTTTTGGGTGTAATCTTTACCTTGCTTTTCTGAGCTGGATTTTCCCAGCAGTGCATGCTTTTTAGTGCTCCTAACTGCTGTTCTTAAAAAACTGTGGAAGTACTGGAAGAAATTGCAATAAGTAAGCCTAATTATACTGGCTTACATTTGTTGCACAAAGTTGAGGGCAAAATGCTGTAGCATAAGTGATGTAAGAACTAATAACTGTTTTTGAATGTATGCCAGTTCTAGATATTGAAGAGCATCAAACCCAGTCATATTTTTTGGACGGATGTCAGATGCCCGAAAGATACTGCTCACACTTGAAGCCACTATGTTTGGAAGTGAAACCGGAAAAGCCACTCAACAGAGTGGGAGAGGGAGAGAGAGAGCCCATTGTTGATTTATGCAATGGTCATGTATATTTTATTAGTATGGCATGCCTATCAGTTGGATATGGAGTGATTTTAGAGGACTCTCCCTGGCTCTGTAAAGAGTGGATGGGTACAGTCACTAGGTAAACAAGGGAGGGATATGATTGGCTTTGTGGGCTGGTTAGTGGCTGCTGTGTAGTTGCTCCAGTTCTGATTAAAGGTTCTAGATAAATAAATGACAGTAATTTCCTTTATACAGCCCTTTTCAAACAGGGCTTTTGAGGTACATTTTTTCCACATCCAAATTTCAAAAACATCAAAAGAAAAAACGTTACCCTTGATGTGTTCTACTAGTTATCCTCGGCGTGTTCTGTTATTTATCCTCAGCATGGCTCTGCTAGTTATCCTGGACATGTTTTGCTAGTTATCCTCAACATGTTTTGCTAGTTATTCTCGACATGTTCCACCCATTATCCTTATCCTTATCCTTATCTCCCAAAGCTTGAATGAATTGGTGCCTCATAGCAAACCTTTCTCTGGCAGTCAGAGGCATTGTGCAGAACACAGTGGCCTTACTGGCATCTCTGTGATCTGCCGGGCTTCCAGATCAAGCCAGACATGCAGTGATACCAGACTTTTAACTTTGTGGACAGGTGTGTGGCGTAGTGGCTGCGGTGCAGAAGGCTCGCAATCCAGTGTGGGATTTGCGACTGTAATGATTGCCTGCTTTCCTTACCTCGATCATATGCCTATGCAAAATAATCTTTCTGCACAGGCCAGTGGCTGCTCACAATGTGACAGGGCTGTCTGCAGAGCGCTGGAATGTGTAATATAATGAAATGTCATTTTAACCCTATGACCCCTGAACCAATTTGCCCCTGGAGCATTGGTGGTTTAAAAAATAACAGTGGTTCCCCTCTCCTGCTGTCTAGCCTGTAGGTACTGCAGTTTCCCAGTGAACTGTCCTCTCCATGCTCTCGGCTCCAATTGTAGGCAGTTGGAAAACACGTAGGACATATTCAGCGAAGGGGTGCATACGTATGAAATAAGTGCTAGCTTGCCAATCTGTAATAACCAGAAGCCTATTTGTTTTTTATCTGCTGGCTTTTTAATAAGATCATTCATTTTGTGGTGAGATGTTATTTTTATTTAAAGTTATTTAGAGCATCATGATGACTACCCAGCCTGTACAATGTCTTTGTACGCGGAAAACCACAATCTGCTGCCTTTCCAGTTTGGCTACCACATGTATGTGGCAACAGGGCTGCTAGGCATGCGCCGCTTCCACATTGTTGTCATGACATTGCAGTTTCAAAGACATGCTAGCCCTGCTTACTTCTTACAGGCGGTCAAAGCGATAACATCTGTCTTTTTCTGTCAATGCTAATCTGGTTAAGGCAGTTTGTTGTTGCTTTTTCCCAGGATGCCTGTTGGAAGCCTATTTTTTAAATTAAATTTGCTTAGTAAGACAGTCAGTCTGTTCTTCCTCATCATTTTAATCAGCGTTACATTCAAATTAGAAATGCAGTTCTGAAATTCAGCTTTGTGATTGTTTTGAGTTAAAACTGTAAACATGCCAAATTTGAACTTTGGCGATAAGGCCGTGTATGCTATCTAAAGGAGGAAGTTGGTCTTGTGGTTTCACCCATTTAACAGGAAATGCATGCAGCACCATTATGCATGAAAAGCGGCGCCCTCTGTGTACAGTATGTGCACGGGTTTGTGTGAGTGGGGAGAGTGATAGGGGTCCAGCAAGGTCGTAAGCATGTATTGAACATCGGGGGGGGGGACTTATATTCCAAAAAATATTTTTTCTATTGAAAGACATTCAGCTCACAACTAGCTTTTCTGTATTATGGTAGCCATAGCGACTACTGGTTCAATATTTGGACAGTAAACATAGTTTCAACAGGACGGAGGGAGCCTAGTGGTGATTACAGCTCTGCTCTATACTATCTATCCAGAAATAAAGTAGCATGTCAGCTACATTAACCTGAGAAGTATTTGTATCTATGTAACAAATCTATGTAATATGAAGACAAGTATAGATATTTAGTCAATGGTTCAGTGAATTGTTTATTTACATATCTACAGTATGTAAAAAAATGATCATTAACAAACTGACTTGTCAAAATAACAAAGAGAGTCAAATCCCCTCAGCTCTGTCCCCTTTTGAAATTCATCATAGTGATATGGTGTCATGCCCAATTGAGAGTCTGATGATGTAATTCAAGGATCACAGTCTTTGTAGAAAGCTGAGTAAATTTAAAAGACTTTCCAAAGCATTGATTCCAGTTTCATTTGGTCTTAGTTACCTTCATGGTTAAGTGACAGTCGTGTAATTTTGGCTGACTATCCCTTTAATTTTCAAAAGTTGATCCTTTCTCACTCACCTCACTTGTTCTTCTTCCCTGTTAACATCCCCCCAGTACGTTCTCTCTCTCTTTTCCCAGAACACACCAGAGCAAACATGACAGTATATCAGAAAAGTTGCACTTGCTGTTAATACGTATAAGTTGGCCGAAAAGAGGATTAGACTATTGCCATTGTATTCTGTTCTGTCATGATATTCCTGTACTCTCTCTCCCTCTCTGTGCCCTGCACCCACCAGAACAAACATGATAGTCAGTAAACTAGTATCTGCTGATACACATATCGTGGCCAACATGAATGATTACATGAGGGTCAGACTATTATACCATTGTATCCTCCTGTTGTACCTCAAATGCGGAGCAAATCTGAAGACAATAGCCCATAGAGCGTATGTGGGAACTGGAGAGGGAAGGAGGGGCCGGGTGGTGAAGCCTTGGAAGTAACGGGAAACAGCCTATACTGCATGTTGAGCCTATACTGTTAAACCACAGTGATTTAACTACCACACCAACACAAAATCAAATAAACAAACACCTTCACCTTTCCCCCTCACGGGTTCTGGGCGAAAACTATAAACAAAAACAGCAACCTAAAATAACAAAGACAAAAGAAAGTAAAATGGAGTGACAGCTTTTAAGCTCGCCGCTCTTACCTGGCCAACTTTTCAGCTGACCAGCCTTGCTGTTTTCAGCTTTTTTTTTTTCCTTGTGCTCAGACAAACAAAACTTGCTCTCTTGGTGTGTTTCCCGGTGATGGCCCCGAGCTGTGGAGAGAAACACAGCTTTAAGCACCCGGACTGATTCGTTTATATGACCCTGGTGCATGTGCTCTCTCCACCAGTTGCTACAGCTGAGACCAGTCTGGTTCCGTGGTGGACCGAACGCGACACACTGGTATCAATATTATCATGTTGCTATTCAAAAATATATTTGTAGCAGTTTGTGATCTGAATGCTAAAACAAGGAGATATACTATCTCTGCACTACATATCTCTGCACTACATGACCAAAAGAATGTGGACACCCCTACTAATTAGTGGGTTTGGCTACTTATGCCACACCCATCGCTAACAGGTGCATAAAAACAAATATACGGCCATGGACAAACATTGGCTGTAGAATGGGTTGTACTGAAGAGCTCAGTGAATTTCAACGTGGCACTGTCATAGGATGCCATCTTTCCAACAAGTCAGTTCATTCAATTTCTGCCCTGATAGAGCGGCCCTGGTCAACTAGTGCTGTTATTGTGAAGTGAAACTGTCTTGGAGCAACAGCAGCTCAGCCGTGAAGTGGTAGGCAACACAACCTCACAGAATGGGACCGCCAAGTGCTGAAGTGTGTAAAAATCATCTGTCCTCAGTTGCAACACTCACTACCGAGTTCCAAACTGCCTCTGGAAGCAACGCCAGCACAAGAACTGCTTGTCAGGAGCTTCATGAATTGGGTTTTCATGGCCAAGCAGCTGTACACAATGCTACAGTCATATTATAGAGAATTGTGTGCTTCCAACTTTGTGGCTACAGTTTGGGGAAGGCCCCTTCCTATTTCAGCCTGAGAATGCCCCTGTGCACAAAGCGAGATTCATAAAGAAATGGTTTGCCGAGTCTGATGTGGAAGAAACCATGCTGGCGAGGCCATGTTCAGCTTGGTGGGGCAGCATGGTACAGACAACAGACCATCGCCAGGTTCCAGATGGTATCCTGCTGGAGCAGAAACTGGTTCCATCTTAGATTGGTGTCTGGAATTTGCCCCTGGGCTGTACAGCTGTAACTGTACTTATTTTCTACCACTTTTTCCATTACTCTCAAATGACTTATTTTCATGTGCTTTTCCAAGAAAAAGTCAATTGCTGCTTGCATTCCTTTTCGTGATCCCTGTGTGTGTGTGTATGTGTCAGTCAGACGGAGACTGAGTGAGTGAGTGAGAGAGAGAGAGAGAGATTATGAATAAATCGAGTTCTGGTCACAGCTGCATAAAACAAAAGATTTATTCAGATTCGCTACCAGTACTGGATGTCTCCGTCATTTTACTTTATAAAAGGCTGCTTTGTGAATATGCCAGAACTGGCCTGTAATTAATTTGTGTGCCCATGGGCTTGGCAGATTTAACATGATACCTTTGAGCATTTTTGATCCAATTGAATGCCCCAACATGAAGGGGTGTTTGTCACATCTGCTGTTTACATGCTATGCACCACTTCAACCACAGGGGGGCAAAAGTGTTTCATTGTTATTATTTTAATTAATAATCTACTTCTTTTAATCTAGACTTTACCATAAAACTTGGAAAATGTTTAACACTAGAAGTTTGTCAAGTAATATAGGTCTGTGCATTTATTTCCCAACCACAGTGAAGTTTTTCAGTAACTGAAGCTTGGGGTGACTAACTGTTTTATATTTTTTGCACTCCAATCCAAATATTTCCTTTCAAATATATATGATATATTCCTCCTCTTAATTGTTTTCAACAATCATACTGTCATTGCAGTTCATACAGCTTTACACTGATGTACATCCTGTAAGAATCTTTACTTTTAAGAGTCACATTATTTCCTAACTCCTACATTAATTCTATTGGAGTTATCACACCCATAGGATATGCCCAAAAGAAAGTGCTTGCCCCTGTTTTAAAGGTCGCGGTCTGTGGCAGAACTGCAGAGTTGCTGTTCTCAGAATTCCTGCACTGACTGTGTGAGTCAGTTAAAATATGGCACTGTCAGTGTTCAAAACACATACATATTAATGTAATACCAGTACACTATGACACATTTTATAGGGGAGTCTTTATTAATATTGATTATTCCGTTGGTTCAATACAGTGCTTGCACCTTAGACAATATTTTTATTGATAAGCTTATAGGAAAAAATGGATGATGATGGATTTTTAACCCTTTATGTCAATTTGACAATGTAAGTAGCTAAATGGAAACCTGTTTGTCTTCCAAATGGATGTCTGTTTTAATCATCTTTAAGACAAATGTTTGCCACCTTTGATCTATTGTTTAATGGCCCTTCAGTCCAGGAATGTCCTTAACAGAAACCCATGGAAAAACTCTGCTTCACCCCCAGAATGATCAAGTTCTGTGATCATAATGCTTTTACAACGTGAAAGTAGAACTGACAGTCTTCACCCTTTTGAGCTGAAATAGTCAAATTAAAGAAAAGCCTTTGTTCATTAAAAGTGTTATATAGCAAATATAATATTATAGCAAAATATAAAGCAAATGTATATGCATGGCTTTGGTTTTTATTTTGCTTTTCTGCACCTGAGAATTGTGCTCTTTCTTGTCTGCCAGAGTGTAGTGTTTTGTGCAATCAACCAACCACTAAGATGAAGCAAGACCCGCCCACCTCCCTGGTCAGACTGACAACTACCCCCACCTAATGTAATTTGGTAGGGGAAGCACTATGTGCATACAGTACATTGCAGTTCTCACTAAGACCTTTGAACTGTTCTTGTAGGGGTTGCCTTGGAATACAATCTGGTCTTTTAGTCATGTGATACATCACAAGGTCATAAAGAGTATGAATGCTGTTGGATTTTCCTGTTTATGTGTTTCTTGTGCTGCCCCGCAAGAGCAGGGACATATTTAAAATGAGATTATCCTCTGTGTGTATCTGTATCCTTTCGGTGTGGAAGTTTACTGTGGTGTGGCTTAATCCGAGCTCTGCGGTAGTGCACTCTGTTACCCCTACCCTAAAAGCATGCTGGGTCCCCCCTGTCTTTATTCAGGACAGGGGGAGGCAGACGGAGCCACCGTCTGTCCGTCTGTGTGCGCTTCTGTGGGTGTCCTTTTTCCTTGGGTTTGATCTGCGTAGCTGTTTTTCCCCTCTTTCCTGTGAACGACTGTGGGATGTCTGAACTCGTGTCACTCTTTGAACCTCTCTATAGCTCAAAGGAAGGTGCCTCAAAGTGCAGTGAATTGTGACCTCACCGTTTGCCTTTATGGTTACCGGCCTCACCGTCTCAGCATATCCTTTATATAATTTCCCCGGTTTTTCCCTGCCCATTTTATTAACAACAACCTTTTACGACGGTAAATCTCAGAATCTGCCCGTCTTTGGGGTGAGATATAAAGCCCCCAGGTGGAAAATAGAAAAATGAATGATTTATTGGCTGTGGAGTTTACCAGTGAATTGTTTGTTTTTAGTGCACAGCTGCAAGGCACACAGATAACGCATCTTTCTTCCACGGTGTCCGTCACAGCTCAGGCGGTTAATCCACTCTGACGCGGCCGTCACGCGGCACCGATCTCTGACATTCACAAGCCCTTCCACCCCATCTCCTGCTGGAACGGGACATTCCAAACACTGCTGTTTCTCCCTCTGAAGAGACCTGTTGGAACTCTAGAAATTTGAGGCAGCAGAAAATAAAGAAAATGCCTTTTGGCTTTCATTAGCTTAATGTAGTAGTTTAGAAATACGGCAGTCTTGTGAAAGGTTGCATTAGATCCCATTTTAAGGAGGAGAGAACTGCAGAGCACCTCCAGATATCAGTTAATCACACAGAGTACCTGTGTCATCTGCAATCACCTCTCAGCCAAGACATATGAAGTAAACCTGACACTTCAGTGATAAAATTGAATGTTGGTTGTCCTGTGCAACTAGCTGGCTGGGTCAAGCCACCCCCCCCCCCCCCCTCCCTCAAGTTCCCCTACATCTGGCCCAGCGACACACACGCACGCCCACGCATATATACATGCACATACACACGCATACGCAGCATACATACACGCACGCGCATGCACACATGCACTCACACATGTGCACAAGCACAGTTGCATGCATGCATGCACGCACACATGGACACATACAAGCACACACACATATACAATCTGATGCACATGCACACACATACACACATGCGCACACACACGCAACCAGGAACATACTCACATATACACACACGCATATATACACACATACGCACGCACAGCATACAGACACACACGTGCACACACACAGAGGGCTGAAAGGAGAACTTGAGACGCAGGAGAGAGTAGAAAGGAGTAGAAAGATGAGTGGGGGAGAGAGAAAGAGAGTGTGGGGAAGTTTGGAAAGAGATGGAAAAAACTTTTACAGGAGACTGGATCCCAGTGTGATTTTGTACACCCCCTGCGCGACCACTCTGTGGAGGACATGTGAAGCTGTCTCCACCCCTGTCAGCAGCTGATTGGCCCTGGTGAAATGACTGACAGGGCATGCTGAAAGAGACACCTGCCCCCCTTTTGTTTTGGCCCGCCTACTTGTGATCTGGTCCCCTCCTGCTGGCCACTTCCCTTTTGTGTGAGCACAGCCAGACAGTTGGGAACAGAGCCCTCAGTGGAGCGTCCTGTTGTTCAGGGAAACGCAGCACTCCTGAGTGGAAGAGGGGCACCATGAGGGCTGCAGGTCTGCTGGGGGGGCAGGTCAGTGTAGCCGCTGTTAGCCTCTGTCATTTCTCCAGGGAGGGTGTCCTGAGAGAGACACAGGGAGAGAGATAGAGAGAGTGCATGCATGCAGGTGTGTCTCTGTGTGTGTGTGTGTGTCTGTGTGTGTGTGTGTGTGTGTGTGTCTGTCTGTCTGTGTATGTGTGTGTGTTGGAGGATCAGAGATGTTGGAGGCTGTAGGGAAGGCAGTATTTGCCTATTGGCAGTACTGTGCTCCTCAGGCATCTTTATTTCTACACTTTGTGAATCTCTGTATTTCTGAGAGACAGAGACAGAGTGAGAGACAGCCTGAGAGAGACAGTGAGAGAGAGAGAGAGAGAGACAGTGAGAAATAGAGAGAGACATGGAGAGAGAGTACCTCTGAGAAAGTGAACTTCAGTGCTTCTCTCTGCTACCCTTTGGGTGTACAGTGAGACTCAAAGTTGAAAGTTGAGACTCGTCCCAACTTTGATTTCCAGCGCGTCCCAGTTGGCAGTGGAGCCATGCAGAGGCCTGGGCTAGGCTCTCTGCAGCTAGCTGGGTTGTGGTTGTGGTTGCGGTCGCATTATCTGCGTGGCGTGCCCCCCTGTGGTTGACTCTTCATCCACAGGAGAGAGCGGTCACCGCGCACGACCGCCTCGCAGGATGCACCAACGCTGCGCGGAAGGAGGGCCGTCCATGCACTTCACTGCCTTCGACTTCCGCCACTTTTATGTAATTCTCTGCGCATTGCCCCTTTGTGCTTAACAACCGGTTTCTGTTCTGTTTTTTTAGATATAATTCTTAACTATAATATAGTGTACTTTGTGGAGGTGAAAATGAATACCCACATGGCCAAGGCTTTATGGTAGATATTTCATCATGAGCATGTGTGCAGTGTTCACGGTCAGTGTGCTTAACACACTGAGATAACGCAGAGTTGAAGCGACGCTCGTTTTGTGTTTGAAGAGCTAATCGCTCACGATGGCCGACTCGCTGTGGTGGAGGCCTGCCCGGTTGTCGCACATTGACGGTTTGCAAAGAGGTCAGAGCAGGCCGTTCCCATCGAGGTTGCCACGGATGGTGTTTGCTGTCTTGCGGACCAAACCGGACACCGCTGTGTTACGAACTAAAGCAGCTGATTTCATTAATTAGATTTCATTAATCTCCTGGCTTAAGAATTGTACTAATTAGCAAATCAAGGTGATTGGATCAAAATACTGGGGAGGACTTTTACTTTCTGAACCTGGATTCTCTGCCTCTGGCTCAGGCTGGATGGGGAATGAATAAGATGTTTTCAATGGGAGGATATTATTACCTTTTGGATACAGGCAAGGAGTTCCCCAGGCACAGGATGTCAGCTCAACGGCCGTCTATAGACCACAGACCTGTTTTCCCAGCTACTTAGTAGAAATATATCAAAGGTTTGCTGGTAAATTTAATTGAAATTATGTTGTCATCTGAACAGTTTGTCTCCCTGCTGCCAACACCCCAAACTGGCTACTTTTCTCACAAGGCGGGCTGTTCAAGTATTTGGGCTGCGCCCTGTACAGATGTTGTTTCCCTGTGCTGGTGTTTCCCTTCTGGCACTTTTTCAGCTCATGCTGTTTTTCTATAGGCCTGTTTTTGAGGGCTTTTTTACATACAGAAATGTCAGCGAGGAGTTATTGCTCAATAGAAGCTTTAATGAAGAAGCACTGGTTGCTCCCTCATACTGGCAGATGTTTAGTTTGTATATTTACATTTCATTTTACATTTTCTGAATGAACAGAGGCTGATAGTGTATCTGATTTCCTGATAGCTCTTTCATTCAATAGGGGCAGGGGGACTTGAAGTGCTCTACCTGTCCATATCTCCTTCCATCTCTTTATCTCTCTGTCTTTTTCTAGATGAGTGTATGTGCATTGTGTCTGTGCCTGTGTTTGTTTGTATGGGTGTGTGTCTGTGTGTGTGTTTGTATGAGTGTGTCCGTGTGTATGTGTGTGTGTGTGTGCCTGTGTGTGTGTTTGTATGAGTGTGTCTACTGTATGTGTGCATGTGTCTGTATGTCTTGTGGGGCCTTGGACAGGCACAGACACCTGTTCAGCGAGAGAAGCAGGCTGCTTGTGGGTGGGGAGTGACGGCACTATGTTGGGCGTTCTGCCATCCCTGACTGTACCCAATTACTTTAAGTGCTCCGACTGCTGCATTTGGGCGGGGCACAAGGGCGGCCACTGCAGGACTCTTATTAAGGGTCTCTTGTCATTTACCAAACCTGCATCGGTCCCGGTGCTAATTGTTCATTGGTAGTTGTGGGTTGTGGTTGCAGTAAGATTTCACAGGTAGATTTTTTGTAAACAAAGAACAATAACAAATCTGGAACACAGATATTTGAATGACCTAAATACCTGCTTTTGTTTTTAGCTGTGTTTAACATCTCCTGCTCCTGGCACCCTGCCATGTCTGAGCAGGACAACAGACTCTACAGCTGAGTCCCGGTATGTGTGTGGGACAAGTGTTAGAATGACCCAGTTCAGCTCTGGGTCGTCTGGTCCTGTGTGGCATTTAGGTGAACTGTGTAGAAGTGCAGTGTTTACCACATGAGAGAGCACTGTAAAACGGTTTTCTGTGTCTCTTCCGAACAAGTTTATTTTCATACCTTTGATCTGTTTGAGACTGTCTGGCATGTAGCAGGGTTATGCTGTAATGGCTGTTTTTTTTTACATTCTTTATTTGAAAATATAACGTACAACAATAGGAAACAACAAAGTGACACCTTGAATAGAAAATCAATCACTGCACCACATAGTAACACGGCTCGCATCAAGCATAAGCTCAAAAGATACAGGAAAAGAAAAATAAATAAAGAAATAAATACTATTTAATGTCAAATAGTTTGCATAGTAAGAATATAAAATGAATATTCTTATTGTTATCTATTTTTTAGAGCATTTAGAAGAAAGATCAACTTTAAATGCATGGAGTTTGGGGGGGGCAGTGGAGGTACTTCTTTTTTATGAATAGGGTATTTAGTGTTAATGATGAAAAAGTTCACATTCCTTAGCTCAAAGTATCAAGCAAGCTTTTTTCCATTTTTCAGAAAAATGAGAGCTCCACATCTCTAGGAGAGGTTTTAATTTTATCATGCAGAAAATCACTGTTTATTGTTACACTTTTTAACCAGTGAATTAATTATAATTGATAATATAATTGACATAATTGACAAATTAGTTTTCATTAACTGGACTAAATTGGAGGGGAGAGCCTTGATAACAGAGCTCTCCAATGGAAAGCTGTGTAAGGTCATATACTGTTCATAAGTTAGCATATTACTGTTTTTGTCAAATGAGTCAAGAACAAAATTGTTTATACAGTACCATTTTCCTGATCAGTCTGATCATCACAAAACCTTGCATACATATGCAATGGTTCCCTCTGATGCAGCAAGGTAATTTTGTTGGCCTTTTCCCAAGAGGTGTTGCTGTATGAGGAAAATACATAAAAATGCCTCTAACTCCTCGATTGCTTGACCACTCAATTTGAAACTTTGCAGGTCTTTGTGTCAGTCTCCCATTGGATGTGCTATCATAAAGTCATATCTGAATTTTTGTTGTCACAGAGAATCTGTAACTCCTCGCCTCCTTCCAGATGATATCTTAGTACCATCACATGGAAAACCTTGCGATGGTCGTGCGGTATCACCCATCTTGCCTGCCCTTTCCAACATGGTGCTCAAAATCAAGCACATGTTACAATGTATAGCTGATCTGTGGGGCAACTATGCTTGCTGCAAAGCCATCTTGGCCGCCAGATGTTGTCTTGCTGTAATGACTGTGGTTGCTGTGACAGATCAATTGTGACTCATCTCACAGTCCAATCACGACAGAGGCAAACATGGGGCCCATCGCACACGTTTCAATCTTGGCAACACAAGTGAAACCCAAGTGTTTCATCCCACATTTTCCAGCCAGGCTTAAGGAGCACATCTGGCCTATCTCACATGATCCAATCAGAGCAGAGAAACGCAACACTTGTTTGGGTCAGTAGCAAGGAACACATCTCACCTCTTCAAGTCAGGTCAGAGTACCACATGTGGTCAGTCTCACCTGTTCCACTCAGAACGGAGAAGCACAAACATTCTATCTCACACATTCCAGTTGGGATAGAGGACTGGGCAAAGCCCAAAGTGCTCCTCTGTGTGTGGTTTAGCACTGAACATCCCATTTGAAAGGCTCTATGTGAGTAAAGCTTATCGTTATTTAACAACTGTGTGTGGAACTCCGTGCTGCCCCGTGGTGCTTGAGCGGTGAGGTGACGGGTTGGAAACTGGAGTAGTCGGCGGCAGCGGTGAGCATCTCGCGGGTCAAGCAGTCAGCCTCTCACCTCCAGCACGCCGCTGTCATTAGGAAACCGAGCCTCTCGCAGCGCTCCCCCTCTCAGTGTTGAACACCTGTACAGAGTTTCACTTGTGCCTCACACTTTTCCGGGGCCTTCCATACAGTGGAGACTGGATCAGTTGAGTCTTGGTTTTGAACAAGGGGTAATTGCCTGTATAATTAATGCATTACTCAGACACATAAATTAACTCATTTTGTTTGGGTGTGGACACACAGGGCCATTGTGGGTTAACAAACAATTCTTTTGCCATTTTTGTGATTCTTTTTTTATCACTTGTTGCACATTACTTATCAAGGAAAAAAATGTTTTAACAGCAGACAGATTTTATCCCTTGCAAACGTATGGAGAAAACATGAATTGGCTGTGTTTGAGGATCTGTTTTGATTTTGTGTGTGCATGTGTGTGCATGTGTGTGCACGTGTGCGTGTGTGTGTGTGGGTGCGTGCGCGTGTGTGTGCGTGTGTGTGTATGTGTGCGTGCGGGTGCGTGCGTGCGTGTGTGTGTGTATGCGTGTGCCTGTGTGTGCATGTGTGTGCATGTGTGTGCACGTGTGCGTGTGTGTGTGTGGGTGCGTGCGCATGTGTGTGTGCGTGTGTGTGTATGTGTGCGTGCGTGTGCGGGTGCGTGCGTGTGTGTGTGCATGCGTGTGCCTGTGTGTGCATGTGTGTGCGTGCGCGTGCGGGGATTTGCTTCCACTCGGCCGCAAGAGCATTAGTGAGGTCGGGCACTTATGTTGGGCTATAATGTCTGGCTCGCAGTTGGTCTTCCAGTTCGATGGGGTTCTAGTGAGTGTTGCAACAGAGGACAGACAATTTTTATGCTCTATGCATTTCAGCATTCGGCGGTCTCGTTCTGTGTACTTGTGTGGGCTACTGCTTTGTGGCTTTATTGCTCCTAGACATTTCCACTTCACAATAACAGCACTTACAGTTGATCAGGGCAGCTCTAGCAGGGCAGAATTTTGATGAACTGACTTGTTGGAAAGGTGGCATCCTATGACAGTGCCACGTTGAAAGTCACTGAGCTCTTCAGGACAAGCCATTCTACTGCCAATGTTTGTCTATGGAGATTGGATGGCTGTATGCTTAATTCTATGCACCTGTTAGCAATGGGTGTGGCTGAAGTAGCCAAACCCAGTAATTAGAAGGTGTGTCCATGTACTTTATATCTCTATGTATATATATATACATATATATATATATATATATATAAACACCAGCAAAGTGAGTGAGGACTCTCTACCCAAAACCCTCCCTCAATGAGCATTTATGCACCACCTTTTGGGGCTGCTGCCTGCAGTCAGCTCTTGCGTGGTCTGATACCAGACTTTGTGCAGTGAAGCAGGGCAGCTCTGAGGTAATCAAGACTCCATATTCAGTCATGTTAACAACACAGTTAATGGTGGATCTGTGTGTAAGATTTTGGACTTAGGGGACTGTAGGTTCCCTGTCTTCTAAAGGCACCATGACCGTGGCCACTGGCCCACGGGGCGTCACCCAGGGATAAAAGGTTGTGGCACTTGTCCATGATGACAGCGCATCATCGCTAGGGATGGGAGGATAATCGATACAACTATATATCTTGGTAAAGACATTAACGGTTATTTAACAGTGATGAATTTCAAGTCAAATATCAATTCAATATCAAAGTCATTACCAGAAAAGGTATTTATAAAATGTATGACTGTATATGCATGGCCTCTGTTCTGGTATCAATGGAGTCTGCTGTTGATTTTCAGTTGGCAGGATGTTGGCATGGCATCAGCGTCTTCCTGGTTTGATATTTGAGATGCGTTCCCCTTTATTTAAAAAATTAAAAACATGCAGCAGTTTGGAATGATGAGATGGTGTGAAAATAGTGCTTTGAATTGAAAATCTGTGTTTCTCTTTTGATATGCCAGGGGGACTGGGAGAATGCAAGCCGCGGAAACATTTCTGGATATAACAGTGTACGATACCTGCACCATTCCTCTAGCCTCATTCACACTTGTGTCTGTGGCACAAATTAACATTGGCATTGGGTTTTGGTTGGTGGGATCTGAGCTCTGATTGGAAGGACTGCTGTCACTCACAGCTCAGTGCTTGACTCTAGAATGCTGTGATATTGATGTCCCTTGGCAACCTCCTTTGTTCCAAGCTTTATAATTAGTAAACTGATAGGGAGCCACTTGGAGTTCAGACCATTTAGGTGACTGGTAGTTCAAAAGCAAGCAAACCTGACCCTTCCCCCTGGGCCAGTCCCATTTAATCACAGTCAGTTATTATATTAATACATTGTATTTAATCAATAACTCTATCAAAAGCTATTACCAATAGAATTCAGCATACTTGAATTGTGTACTTCAAGTACATTTAAGCATACAATTTTTCACAGGGATAGTTCAGCAGACTTCCTTATGTGGGGGAAATGCATACACTTTTAAACAAGTGTTTTAAGCTGTTAGTTGATCTGCGAGTGTTTACTGCTGCTGATTTGGAGAAGGTTCCCATGTTTGAGGGTGCGGTTGTGACAGCCCTTGAGTCAGTGACCATCCGCCCCACCCAGATCACAGGTCCTGCAGTCATTTGAAAGGAATGCTGTGTCATCCGGTAAATATTTCTGTCTGCAGCATTTTAGATCAGTCAGGGTGGGGGTGTGGATGAGGATTTTGAGAAATCTGATCGCTCTTAATAAACTAGACTTGTGTTGCTCCTTTCCAGAGACTTGAAAATGTTCTTGTCTCCCTTCTAGTTAGTGTCACTACCCTCCACACACAGATGCACGCACACACATGCACATACATGCACACTGGTATGCCCACATAACACATGCACACAGAGATCAATGCCATCTAATTATGCCAATGTCCTGACACCACTTCTAAAGTGAGATAGAGAGACGAAGCAATGGATGGAAGGAGGTATGGATGGGTGGAGCACCCTCCCACATATACTGATAATGTCTGCTCATATAAAAGAGCAATCACTGAAATGACTATAAACATCTGCTCTTCTTGGGCAGTGCCTTTTACAGGGTAAAACCTATATTTTGGTCCTGGAATATCGCCAATAGCACCGCTGGATTGATGTTTCAATAAATCCAGGAACTACTAAACCAGCTGAGTGACATCATTAAGCTATTAAACCTTCTTCCGCACTTGTCAAGGTGACTGTCCCACCTCCCTCTGGCTTGTTGCTTTCTCTGAGACAAGAAATGTTTCAGTGGTTGTCAGTGTCTCAGCCCTCCCCCCCCACCCCACCACCCCACCACTCCTCCTTTAGACACAAAAGGAACTCCTGTTTTGCCAAACCAGTGTTTTATGTTCATGTGTTCTTCACCGTGAGCAGAATGTCAGAATGCAACGGCGGTAAATACAGCTGCCTCCAGCCCTGGTCCCAGAGAACCGCCAGTTGGTTTCCCTCCAGAGTAGGAGTAGTGTGGAACACCTGCCAACCACAGACAGTCAAACCATTTGTTTAAGTGAGCTGGGGTGATTGATATCTCTGTGGCATCTGGATGCTGTGATTAAAACGTATTCTGAATGCAGTTGTGCAGAATGCCTATACATAATGAAAAGACGGCAGTATCTCTGTCAGTTTGTGCTTGAAGAAGTTGGAATTGTCTGAAATGTTACTCCCTTCTTGAATTAAAGTGTTTGGTGAGAAATTAGTGCAGCAGAGGTATTTGCACTTTGTTTGGAGAATTTGTTCTTCTGGCTGTATGTTCAGGGCAGTTTGGAGGACAGTGTGTGCTTACAGTTTGAAATTGAATAAAACTGTATTTAGGAACATCTGACTGGAGATGTTTTTGTCAAACTACTGATTATTCAAAATGTCATTGTCAGTTTTAACAAGCGGGAACCCTGAAATGCGAAATACAGGGACACATTTTAAATCTTGTCACTGTCCCCCTGGCCCCAGAAGAGTTTCCTATGAAAGTTGTCAAAGCTGTGTTTCACAGGGTTGTTTTATCCTTTCAATATCTTATAGACATGCTTTGCAGCCCAAACATGTGAACCATGTGCTTCCTGTGTCCCAAAAGCTTAGCGCTGTGTCACCGCCTCAGCGCTTCCTCCCCTGTGTCTATGGCATCACAGAGGTCAGAAAGGACAGCTCCGCCCCTCTGCTGCAGAGACCCACATAGCTACTGTGAAAGACAGAGGGGGAGGTACAGAGCAAGATTGCTAAAGAGATTGTGAGTAAGATCTGTAAGATTGTGCTTGTGGGACTGAGAGGTCAATTGAAATTGAGAAATGTGTCTTGTCTTGTGCATTTTATATACTTTGGCAGCACAGTCCTTTTCCCTAGGGAACAGAGCATTAGGCTAGTTTCTACCTCAGCAGTCTTGTGCTGCTTGAGGCCACTGGGTGTTACCCTCCATGACAGAACTCTGAAAGTACCTTTAATGTGTTTCCAGGCAACAGAATGCCTTTGTATGTGTAACCAAGCGTGTGTGTGTGTGTGTCTTTGTGTTTGTGCGTGTGTGTGTGTGTATTAATGTGTTTGCGTGCACAAGTGAGTGCCTTTTATGTGTGTGATGGTTTTGGCCAACACAAGCTTGAGGCACAGTTGTATTTGGTGTATTCCACTTACAGACAGCAGGCTCCAGAAGGCTTTGCCAAACAGTAGAAATCCAGGGATCTCTTATTTAACCCTGTTTGTTTAAAGGGCTGGGAGAAGACCTTTCATTGAGTGGTTCCAGGGCTCTGTACTTCTCTGTCTTGTATGTAGTGTAAATATTATCCCAGTTTCTTAAGGTCATAAGAAAATCAGACATATTTGAACCTTGGTTACGGAGGACCGTGTGATAGTTTTTTGTTTACTTGCAGGTTTGTGCACTCATCTAAGATCAGGTATTGCTTATAAGATGTTCTGCTTTGATAACGTATTAAAAGATAAGCTCTTGTCAAGTCATTTAATGTGATATCAAAACAGAGAACAGTGATAACCTGAGCTCCAGCAGCTCTTTGAATTCTGCTTTGATAGCAGATTACATTACATTACATTACAATACTGCATCAAAAATTTGATTTTGGGACAGTCTCTGTTCTGGGAATTATTAACCTCCGTTAGACTGGTACCTCCTTTGTGAGGAATTATGAGGGAATTCTGAGGTCAGTGTGGTTATTATTAAAAGCCAGAGGTGGGTGTTCGTTTCTGACATGCAATGCTCTGCTCTGCAATGCCAATCTGACTGGGCCATGGGGTAAAGAGCGGGGCCTGGGGGTTCAGTCAGGTCCAGCTCAGAATGTGCACAAGGGGAAAAACTCAGTGACGATGGATGCGAAAGAGGGAAGTCTCCACATCCCCTTCTGCTTCACCTGTAAAGGCTCTATTCATGAGTAGCAGGTAAAGGGGTGTGGTTTGGAGCAGTGTCGCTCAAGGGTCTTGTGTGTTTGCCTTTTCCGGTCGCCTCTGCTTTACCTTTGTGTGTGAGGATTAACTGGCATTTCCTCTGGGGATCCCCCTCCCTCCTGTGTGTTGACCCTGCATGACCCCCCCATGACCTCTGACCTCCAGTTCTCTGGTGAAACGCACACAGTTCTAATCAAATCAGTACTTACTGGGGCATGTGGTGAGAGAGTTCTTTTATTAGATCCATCCTGCCCCCCTCCACGCACAATCTTCAGGTTGTCCACTTTGTAAATCATGTTTTCATCTTCGCTTCCCACAAATCCAAAGATGGTAAGAAAATATGTGACTAAACAGTACACGAGAAGGGAGGAAAAACAAACTGATTAAACTTTAACTGTAAACTGGAAAGAGAGCAAACTAGAGGCTGCTGGAAGGCTCATTTAGCTAAGGAAGTGCTCTAGTGCGTGGGTGGGCCACACGGTATGGTATGAAATCCATGCTGAATGTGGCCAGCAGCCCTGCAGGATGACGGATGATTGCAGAGCTAACATTGCTCAGGAAAGGAGAGTGTCAGTCAGCCTGGATGATAGCAATCCCTGCTGGTTGAACTGGCACCTGAAAGTCCACCTGTTAGCTGCACAGGAACTGTTTTCCTCCAACAGGTTTAGGGAGCCCAGTTCTTCCCGATCAGTTTGTGTCAACACCTCAGACTCTTTTTAAATTTACAGTCCCACAGCAGTGAACTTGCAAACTTGATATCGTGTTAATTGCTTGTGCAGTCAGTGTTGCCATATTGGGTATAATCTTGGGCTACTTTTTTATGTGTGGGGAAAAGTGGTTTTGAGCGGGTTCACCATTTCCAAATCTGGCAAGACTGCTTGCAATGACAAGATGGTGATCAAGCCTGTAGGTGGCATCACTGAGCACCATGTGGTCCAGCTTAATGAGGTGTGGTTGGTTCTCTCCCAACTGTCTGCCCAGGTGACCCCAGCCCTGCAGGCTGAACACTAAAAATGCTGCGTTCGTCAGAACCAACCAACAGCACCCTCCACCTGGTGGCCACGGATATGACCGACATCATGGAAAACCTGGACACTCGAGAACTGGATTTTGGCGATGGGGAAGAGGTGGACTACGACGGGAACGATCCCAGTCAAGGTGAGAGAGGGGGTGAAGGCATGGCGGGGCTGGTATAACAAATGGCTTTTTGTATACCTTCAAAAATTGCTGGGGCTGCTGGGTGTCTCATCCTGTTAAGTCACTGTTCTCGTGCATGGATGGGCCCTGCGGTCCAGGATCGAATCCCAACCTTGAACCTGATAGCCTGCCCCATCCTCTGTGCCTGCAGACCAGCGTATTCCTTTCTCCGCCATTTACAAGACCACAGGCTTTAAGGAACCCGACGCCAGGGTGTACGTCGGCTCCTTCCCCATCACCGCCAAAATCCTGGAGGTTGAGCGCTTCACCTCTGCCCAGGACCGCTTCAACCTCACCAATCAGAGGAGCGTGTCTAAGGTCAGTCCAGTCAAATGGTTCCTGGAATGTTCTTATCACCACTACAAGTGAGTACCTTCACTTATTTAGTGGAGACTTACAACATAGTGCATACGCTGTAGTACAAAAAGGATAATTGCAAACTATACAGTACAGATACGAAAATTGACGAGCATAATCAAAACAAAGCATTATTGTAAAAAGAAAACTTGCTGTAAAAAACATATTATCATGCGTAGGAGAAGTACTGAAGATGAAAGGTTATTCCACAGCCATAGTAAAACCTTAGAACTATAACATTAATAATAAAGAACAAGGGCTTGAAATTGTTAATTTGTACAGTTAACGTTTGTGTATCTGTCAGCTCATTAAATATATATTTTTATAAATCTGAAAAAAGGAAAATTATTGGCATATATCAAGCTCACAGAAAGTGGATGATATTTACCCAGGGATTGTTCAATTCTTAGTCTGTCTGGCCAGGCATTATTACTTAGTTTATTTTAAAGAGTACTTCTGGGTGTTAAAATAGGCCCATGGCAGCTTCCATGTTCTTTGTATGATTTTAATATCCTACATGTCATTGAATGTGCACTTTGCCTCTGGATACAGAAAGCAGAGTGGACTCAGTTGTTTCTTGAAAATTTATTAATGTTATTGTTCTATATTGTAATGCTTTTCAGGCTTTGGTCAGAGTGCTTAGCTAAGTAATACTATAACTATAGCCCAGGGACATACCCTTTATATACTGATATGCTTTCATACATAGGCATCCACGCACAAATGCACACACTGTCATCCTGGTGCTTGTTTTACCATACTTGTTTTCTTCAATTTGCTGTAGTGTTTTCTCATGGCTATGTCTTCCTATTTGAATTGCTAATTGTTGTGTCTGCTCAAATGTAGACAGAAAGTGATTAAAGATTTGATGACAGTAGTAGCAGTGCTTCTTAGTTGACTGTAGTCATTTTCATTCGTGCAACCTTATCCCACAATGTACTGGAACATTATTGTTTAGGGACATGTACAGTATGGTTGTGAGGAGGAGTCTACATTCTGAAAGTTTCCCTAGAAATTTCCCAGGTTAAGTAGGTGTTTCCAGGAATTGTGGAACATGTTGGGGGGAACAAAGCCGAAAAACTGTCGGATCAAGCACACAAAACTCGACTTTCACCAACGCATCCATCAGACTGTGTTGTTTCTAACTGCTATAGAAAAATAATAATAAACTGTGTACATACACCAAATAAATGATAACACTAACTTGCTAACCTGTGCACTGTGTCTTTGTCACACTTCCATTTCACATACAGTAGTTATCGAGTCTCTAAAGTTCTCTTAGGTGTATGTGCACATTATAATATGGTAGGAAAGTAGCTGTAATGATTCACTTTTTCTTCATTAGCCCGCTACAAGCCAGAATTAATGACATCATACCTCGCTGGGCATGTCGTGGGTGAATGCTGTTAATATCTGGTAAAATACCAGAAAGTCCTTGGTTGCGTGAACAAGAGTACCACTAGGTTTCCAGAACAGCGAGTATGGCAATGTTCAATGTTCTCTAGTCATTTCTGTAACTTGCTGTGGGCTTGTCTGTCTGGTGGTCTCAGTGGAGTTTAGCATTGTTCTCATGTCGTCCCCTCAGGCGCTTCCTGCTGTGTTTAAGATAGAGATGAGGCACGGGAACTTCACCTGGCTGGTAAAGAGGAAGGAGAAGCACTTCATGGAGCTGCACAGAGAGCTGCTTCGATACAAGACCTTTCTGAGAATCCCCCTGCCTTCCCGAAGGTCTGCATATGACCCACAGCACCCTCTCACACACACAAAAATATGCACATCCTATCCAATGCTCTCTGCCCCCTCCTACGCACTTGAATACACTTAGATGCACCCCCCTGCTCCTCATACAGTCCCCATGCAAACACTCAAAATGTCCCTGTGCCCTTCCACAGGTGAGCTTACATGCACATGCCCCTTATATCCCTCTGGCCGGCTGTGACTGTATTGGATGTGACCATGTTTTTCTCTCTCCTGCTGGCTGTGACCATTTTCATAATGTTATGACATACTCTTAAGCAGGTTGTGTACTGTATCTTATGTGATGAAAAACACATTTTCAACATACAAAAATGGCAAGTTACTCACCCATACAGAGCATACCTGCCATCCTAATATTCATATTTGCAGCTGACTGAGACTGTGTTACTAATAGGGCTGGCTGTGCTATGTCTACCGTGGTTGCACGGCTGTGACCATGTTCTCTCTGTGCTCCTCAGTCACACGGTACGCAGGCAGACGATCAGGAGGAGCGAGGCAAGGCAGATGCCCAGCCTGCCCAGGGGCGGGGGGGAGGACCTGGTCAGAGAGGAGCAGGTGTCCAGCCGAAGGGTCAGTGTCTCCCACCAGCCTGGGCACATCAGCAGTATGACGGCCATGGTGACAAGCAGCACAGTGACCACTGATCACAGGCATAACAGATCGAGCCCTGATCATGGTTAATACATTTATCCGCCGCTCCTGTATAAACAGTCTGCAGTCTCTCTCACCATTCTTATACTATCTGTTTGTATGAATCAAAAGTACATCAGTGAGCTTGGTGATCCAGTTCAACAGTTTAGCCAGCAAAGGCCAGATAACTGTTGGAATGGTAGAGCAGCAGTCGGCTCATGAACTCATGCCCCACCAGTCTTCGCTCTAGATATTAATCCGCCAATCACACACAACAACCATTATACCATCGGAGTCCAATGCACCAGTGAGTCTTTAATACATGGTCTAGTCCTCCAGTCAGCCACCAGGTCACTTGGTGTCAACTATTAATATTAATGCTAAACTCCATGATATCAAGTGACATTCTACATACTACTTGTAGTGTGAATTGCTTTGAGTGTTCACTTATCCAGCTGGTCTCCTCTGCACTTTTGTTTTTCCAGAAACAACTGGAAGACTACTTGAATAAACTACTAAGAATGTCCATTTACAGAAACTACCATGCCACTGTAAGTCCTACCTTCTGTCACTCACTCTTGTTCTAAGAAAGATATTGCCGTACAGCGCTGAACAAAGTGTTTCTAGAAGTGTGTTTCCTTTGCCTTTCAGTGCATAAACTTACCGTTGCTCCAATTAAGGCATCTGTGAAACAGCATTAACAGTACTGGACACTATTAGTGGACCTGCTGATTGGTCTATTAGAAGCCCGTTTCTAGGAAGTTCTGGTTTGTAAATTCTTGGAGCAGTGCAGTAATCTGCATGCAGCAGTTATAAAGATCATCTTCACTACCCCACAGACATTGACGGTCTATCTGGGAGGGCTAAATGGCATGAGCTTTTAATGAGAGTTGTCTGGGACCCTGTTGATGTCGCTGGGATAATGAGAATGCTCCTTGCGCTACAAGGTGATGACGGCTCTCCTGTGATTCCTGTTGTAAAACTGAAAGACCAAGGTCCTGTTAATATCAAAGATAACCGTTCCACAGAGTGCTGGAGAAATTGCCATTTGACGGGTGTTACGGAGATATATGGCACAATTTGGAAACACGTGGCATTAAAATTTATCGGAATGGAAACTAATACCTTTGTTGCCATTTAGTAGAAAACAGATATAAAACAGTCCTGCAGTCTTCTAATGGTTGGTATATTCTCAAACATCATTGAACTTGGAAATTGTTCCTGTTGGCCCACTCCTTAGTGCGTTAGTATACTGGCTCCCCCACCAGTTACTGTGCCATGGCTGACATGATTCCCCATGGTTCTGATGATGCAGAAATACAGACAGTTTCCCTCTGGTGACCCCGTGACCCTGTAACCTTGTATGCTCCTCTAGTGCAGTAATATTTCTGCTAAGTTGAGCGCTAGTAACACAGGTTAACTGGGCACCCCCTTTGGTCTTGAGTCTGGCGTGGACATATCTCTGACGGAAGTGGAGAAAGTCATCTAAGACAATGAAGGCTGTGACTGACTGGGGTCTTCCACTGCTGTGTGTTCTTAATCTTAGCGCCACTTTTTCTTTCTTTCAGATGGAGTTTATCGATGTGAGTCAGATGTCCTTCATTCACGATTTGGGTCCAAAAGGCTTGTAAGAAGCTTTTTCTGTATTTGCATATATACAGCAGTTTGTGTACTTTTTGGTACCATTTTTAAATCAGATCTTTAACCAAATTTATTGAGTATCTTTAAATGGCTTGGTTACATTGAAGCTAAAAGGTTTAAAACATTTTGACACTGACTTTCATACAGTTCTTTTAGAAATGCAGTTTAGGAATTTTTTGGATATGCCAAAATGCTTTCAATTTCAGGGGTTGAAAAAAGAGCACAATTCAATTCTATTTTAAATGGACACCAAATCCTTTGTGATTTGGTTGAACCTGGTGGTGACGTGTGAATCCCAGGCTGTTTCTCAATACCAAGAATGCAAATTCCGGACTTGCGTTCTTGTGAAGTCCATTCTTGTGGGAGACTGCGCTTTCAAGAACGAAAGGACAGAGAACGCTGTTATATGCATTTGAGATGCAGTGTGTGCTTGTGGCATATAGTTACGCTACCACTGCAAATGTCAGCAACGTTAGAAGCCTTTCCTGACAGTCCCCGTCCCTGATGTATTCTAGTTTCTTTAAAAGGCTGCTTTACATTGGTTTGGGGTATAGTTTTATTTCAATTGTAGACTAACGTTAATTGTAGGCCACTTAAAATATGAAAGTGAACAAAATGTCTCTTTCATTTACTGTTCTCTAGCTAGCTAATACTGTACATGTCGGTTGCTTCATTCACAATTGCTTTCTATACTGACAAAAGTCTACCTTGTGCTTACAGCAGCAAGGGAAGTCTTGGATAACTCGATGCAGCCAAGTTAGAGCCAACAACAAGTTAGCCGAGCCATTCCGGTCATTTAAAATTGTTCTCTGTACCAGCTAACATCAAGCCAGCATTTGTTACAGCACACAACTCTGTTTGCCCCTGTTGATGCACCCCACATTATAACAGAAGCTGGTACTGGCTGCGAGCTGGTACCTATTCACAGTAGCTATATTGAAAATGAGTTGAAATACAGTTAAAATATAACACATATTTCTCGCCTCATCTTAATTTTTAGAATATTTTAGTCACATTTATTGGTGAAATGAAAACTAAAAATGAGCCAAATTAAAAGTTTTTAATTATATGTTGCATTGTTAAAATGAGCTGAAATTCAGCTATTATAATATATATTTCTCCCTTCATTTTCATTCTTAGAAGGATTTTTGTAACATTTATTAGTGAATTGAAAAAACAAAAATAATTAATTGTGAGCTTGGCCCAGCTGCCATCATGCGATGAATGGTGGGATATTAGGTCCGTTCTCATTGGGCAAGAATGCATCGGATGCATCCTCGATATTTGAGGGGAATCAAGACCACTTCTGGGATCTTTAACCATTCTTGTTTCTTTGCGTTCTTACTTTTGGAACAGGCTGTTAAATATGATGTCACACAAGTTCATTAGACTACAAGAACGCACAAGTACAGACATTGAGAAACACCCCCAGACCATTCCTTGTTCCCACCCCTCTCTCGCTGTTGCATGCTGGGAATCGTGCCATTATGGTCTGGCAGAATTCCTTCTGGCTGTGAGGGCGCTATATGTTCTTTTTGACTGTACTTAACTTAAGTACTCCTCTGGTGCTTTGAGTCAGGTCAGCTCTTCAAGGCTTCCTCTGGTCTGAATAATACATCACAAGTCCCAGGGTTTCTCTTTAATATTTGATCGTTGGCTTTTTCATTTTTCATAGGGTGCAGTCACCCCCCATTCTCACATGTCCACATGTATGCTATTATTAAGTTTACATATGTGTGTAGTATATGTTATATATATGTGTTATATGGTTGTTCTCACCATATACGCATATGTTTCTCCAAAAAATGGCTTTGAAAATGGCTATGCTAGTTGTTATGTTATGAGACATTTATCGTACATGGAATTGTTTGCGAACTTTTAATCAGTATGAGTAAATGAAGTAACATGGATATGGTTTTAGTATGACACAGCTGGTATATTAATTGGTGTAATCTTTAGGATGTGTTCAGGTTCAGGCCTTGTTATCTTACTTTTACATTTCAGCATTTAGCAGACGCTCTTATCCAGAGTGACTTACAGAGCTTACATTTAGCATATAATCCATTGACACAGCTGGATATTTACTGAGGAAATTCAGGATAAGTACTTCGCTCAAGCCTACAACAGCCATGTCCCACCAGGGAATTGAACCTGGAGCCTCTGCCTCTTAGTTCAGACCTCCCTAACCACCACACTATCTTGAGGTGTGTTCTTCTTCTGCATTGCTCAGGGAAGGCATGGTGCTGAAGCGGTCCGGCGGTCATCGCATCCCGGGGTTGAACTGCTGCGGTCACAGTGAAGTGTGCTACCGCTGGTCTAAACGGTCAGTACCACAGCTTATCATGCCTTCACCGTGCAGAACAAGCTTCCCAAGCATGTCCTCCTACTCCCACGTGGAATGCTCTAGTTGGAAGTTTTGTTGGGGCGGTGGGGGGGGGGCGGGGGTGGTATTGGGAAAATCTTAAAGATCTCTATTGAATATCTCACAATAGGGCACCTGGAGTATGTGTATCTGTAATATCCCGCAAAGGAAATATTTGGACGGTGTGTACCTATTCTCACTAAGATCCAGCACAGGCTATATCTGGAATAACATAACCTTAGAGTACCTTGCACACATGAGTATTGACACATACATGCACACATGCACTCATACATTACATTACATATTACATTACAGGCATTTGGCAGACGCTCTTATCCAGAGCGACGTACAACAAAGTGTATAACCATAACCAGGAACAAGTATGACGAAACCCCTAGAGAGAAGTACCGGTCCAAGTACAGGGAACAACCGCATAGTTCAACTTGGACCCTGGTGGTTAAACTGATTAACACTAACAACGAGAACGGCAACAACGCAATCTATGGAAAAATAAAAATAAATAAAAATACAAGTAGTCGTTAAGACTGGCGCATCAACTAAGTCACCTATTAAACAGCTGCCTAGTTACACCCCTAAGTTTAGTCATTTACAGGGGGGGAAGGGAGGGATGGGGAGAGGTGCAGCCTGAAGAGGTGGGTCTTCAGTCGTCGTTTGAAATGGGTCACAGTCTCAGCTGTTCTGACCTCCACAGGGAGGTCATTCCACCATCGTGGGGCCAGAACAGACAGGAGACGTGTTCTGGAAGTGCAGGTGCGAAGAGGGGGAGGTGCTAGGCGTCCTGAGGTAGCAGAACGGAGGGATCTGGTTGGCATGTAGGGTTTGAAAATCTTGTGAAGGTATGCTGGGGCTGATCCCTTGACTGCCTGGTATGCTAGAACCAATGTTTTGAATTTGATGCGAGCTATAACAGGCAGCCAGTGGAGGGTAGTGAGCAGGGGAGTTACGTGGGAGTGTCTGGGGAGGTTGAAGACCAGACGAGCCGCAGCATTCTGGATGAGCTGCAGGGGTCTGGTGGCAGATGCCGGTAGTCCAGCCAGAAGAGAGTTGCAGTAGTCCAGGCGGGATAGAACCATTGCTGGACCAGGAGCTGGGTTGAGTAGGTGGTGAGAAAGGGGCAGATTCTGCGGATGTTGTATAGGAAAAATCTGCATGCCCGGGTTACTGCTGCAATGTTGTTGGAGAGGGACAGCCTGTTGTCCATCATCACTCCGAGATTCTTGGCGCAGGGTGATGATGTCACTACGGTGTCCCCTAAGGAAATGGAAAAGTCGAGGAGGGGAGAGGATAGAGCAGGAATAAAGATTAGCTCCGTCTTTCCCGGGTTGAGCTTCAGGTGGTGATTGTCCATCCAGCTCTGTATGTCCCTCAGGCAAGCGGAGATGCGGGCGGGGACCTGTGTGTCCGATGGGGAGAAGGAGAGAAAGAGTTGCGTGTCGTCGGCATAGGAATGATAGGACAAGCCATGGGCAGATATTACAGGGCCAAGGGATCTGGTGTATATGGAGAAGAGAAGGGGACCAAGGACTGAGCCCTGGGGAACTCCGGTGGTGAGGGGACGGGGTGGTGATACCTTACCCGCCCAGGCAACCTGGAAGGAGCGGTCAGAGAGGTAGGACTCAATCCAGTCAAGGACTGTGCCGTGGATCCCTGATGCTGCCAGGGAGGACAGGAGGGTAGAGTGGTCCACAGTGTCAAATGCAGGGGAGAGGTCTAGAAGAATCAGGACAGAGGAGAGGGAGGCTGCTCGTGCGGCATGGAGTGACTCACTGACCGAGAGGAGTGCAGTCTCAGTCGAGTGGCCAGGCCTGAAGCCAGACTGGTGGGGATCAAGCAGGTTGTTCTCAGAGAAGAAAGCAGAGAGCTGGTTAGATGCAGCACGTTCAAATGTTTTGGATAGGAAAGGGAGGAGAGATACCGGGCGGTAGTTCTGAAGGGCGGTAGTTCACGCATGTGAAAACCTGTGCATACTGTATATATGCATTGGATTTACATGGACACAGTATATCTGGGGTAGGTCTGCTGCAGTTTCAAACCATGACCCTTGCAGGCAGGTCACCAAGCTAAAGACCAATTACACAGCCTAAGCATACTCCAATACTTTATTATCTGGGCCAGTTTGTCTCTTGATAATAATGTTTCTCTCTGTGTAGTTGGCTGGTGGTCAAGGACTCCTTCCTCCTTTACATGAAACCAGATAGTGGTGCCATTTCCTTTGTCCTCCTGGTGGACAAAGAATTCAGCATCAAGATGGACTCCAAGGACACCGGGACTAAACACGGGGTTCGAGTCGATAGCCTCTCCAGGTGAAACAATGTTTATTTCTTCTTACTTTTCCCATGCCTCTGAATTGGATTACATTTCATAAAAATGGACTTTGGGTGTCAGACTGATATGTACGTGAAACGCAGGGCTGCTCCGTTGTAAATGGTTCAATCCATGCTTTTATCAGAGGAGAACACTGATGCCCCATGTTGAATCAGGGGCCTTAATTCTGGATTGAATCATGAAAAAAAAGCCTCTGAAACTGACACACTCCCTATGTTCAGCGACCAAGCACCTGGTAAATGCACATTTATTTTTGAGCCAGAGGTGGTCCCATCATGAGATTCAGCAACGCTTAAAGACACTTTTTAATATTTAATTTTGCGTTTATTGTGCTGTTCTTGCCTGTGATACACTAGGCTGAGGGAACTTTTGCTCTTTCAGTTTGGAGATTTTGATTGGTTGGGAAAGACGTGAATTTATGCACGGTTGGTTTGGACTTGTGGAACTGCTCAGTGGCCAACAATAGAGGATTGTGGTTGTACTGGGCAGCTCTCAGGTGTGAATGTGTATGAGTGTGAAGCAGGGCGTTGCTGCAAAAGAGCATCCGTGCTCAGTGAACCTACCCTGGGTAAATAAAGGTTTAAAAAAAAAAAAAAAAAACTTGCTACATGGAAGGGTGCTCTGGTTTACTGGTCCTGACGGTGTTGCCATAGCAGAGAACTTAGATGAACGTTTACCTAGCTTGTTTTATGAAAGCAGACGGCCCCTTTTTATCTGTGATTTTTACAGAGGTTTCTGTAGCTAGCTAAGTGAGTTATCGTGGATCTCGTTTTGCGAAAGTTGTGGTGTTGATTTCCGGTGCTGATGAGACGTGGTGGTTCTTCCCGCAGGGCTCTGGTGTTGAAGTGCTCGAGTTATCGACACGCGCGCTGGTGGGGGCAGGCCATCGAGGACTTTGTGCAGAATCACGGGAAGGACTTCCTCCAGGATCACCGCTTCGGCTCCTTCGCACGGGAAGAGGAGAACATCCCGGCCAAATGGTGACTGTAGTGACACAGCTTACTTGTCCCAAAGAAAAAAATGCACTTTATTTTTTAATATTAATAATAACAGCAGCATAATTTTATAAATATCGGCTAATGGACTGATGTGTTTCCACTGTTAAGATAAAAAATGTGGTGTATGAGCCACTTTTAATGCACATTTACTGTGTGTATATGCTATTTTTGAATGTATTTAATATGTTTTGGCCATTGGGCCTTCATTGGCTAGAATATCTGAGCTTTTTAGTTGAACCAGTTCTTTAATTGTTTTTAAGACATCTGTTATTTCTATATGTTGTTTTTTTAAATTGCCTTCAGTCAACTGTTCATTTATTTAAGAATTTTTTTGTTTACCTGGAGTATTTACAGCGGTGATGCTTACTTAGTGAAATAATGCTGTGTGAACAGTGTGACAGTTGAGTTGGAAGCCATGTTTATATTATTTTAATAAGTGGTGCTTCATTTGTTGTCAAAGTAGAATAATGAATGGCTTGTGGTTATCCTCAGCATCAGTCATTGTGGCAGACTGGTTGAGCTTGTTTGGAGGCGTAAGGCAGTGTCTTCTCTGTGCTGTGGCAGTGTGCTGCTCTCGCTGTCACTGGAATGTCAGAGGCCATTCAATTGCTGTGTCAGTAACTACCGACAGCAGCTTCTCTGTCATAACCAGATTGTCAGCTTTTGCAATCTTGCCATCCTCTCTACCTTTTACTTTACTGTCATAGTGTTGACCAGACTTATCCACAGCGACTCACAATGCAAACACAAGTTCAAAGATCATGGATTTATGTGCAGTAATTCCCTAGAGGGGAAAATTATAGTTCCAAGAGAGACAGCAAGTGCAAGAAGTCCAGACTTGATTGATAACTTGACCAGATACCCTGTTGAACTTTAAACTAAATTATACACACAAGAACAAACTGCCCTAAATATTATTAAACTACATTAAAAAAGCAAAGAACTGCAGTCTGGAAATAGCAGAAGTTACGCATAATGAAGTGTTAGGGTTTGGAAGAGCCTGCATGCCTGGCTCACCACCGCACTGTTTGTTGTGTTGTTTGCTTTGCCATGTAGTTCCACTCTGAGGTTCTTGGTGGTAGAAGACACCTTGGATGAAAGAGCAGTTTTGTAGAGGGGGAGAGAGATCACCTCCTAAACCCCGGTAGTACCTCCATAGTACCAGGGGTTCCCTGTGTTTTGTTGCAATGTATACATTATCGCTGGTATTGTCATTGGTTACACCCATTCGTGAATATTAATAACATTCAACAGTGGTGGGCAATAACTGTCAATGTTAGGAATACAAAGCTGAGTGTCTGGTAGAATCTGACATTCTGCAGATTATGTGGTAATAGGCAGGATGTAGGAAGTAAAAGCAGGGTTTTTTTCCTACTAACAATAGGAGGGCTGTTGCCTTTAGCTCCAGTGTTCATTTCCTGTTGCACTATTCCTCTGACCCGTTTTTGTGCTCACCTTGGCTCAGCTCCCAGTCTGGTTAAGCAACCTCTGAAAGAGCAGCAATGTATCTGATCATACAAAGACACACACAGATGCAAAGCGTCTGTTCTGGAAACTTTGAGTTATTTCCTTTGCCATATCGCCATGAAGACGGACATTCGTAAGCCTCATAAGTTGTGCTCTGTAAATACAATTCCATTGATTACTTATTATTACTTATTATGATGACTTTCTTGTTTAGTTGTGCAAATGAATCTCAGATTCCACCGGATCCCCTGAGTTGTCTAGGTCTGTTTTTAGATGTCCAGTGTGCAGTGATGCCATGTATCTGAACTGCTTGCTGCCTTTTCTGCACAGTTCACTCAAATTTGCCAGCTGTAATTTTAGTAATCCATCGCTTCCACAGAAAAGCTGCTGGACTATTGTAACTTTGTCCTTTTGAGGCATTCCCACAAATATTATTCAGGAAAAGCACACAAAATATTACAGAAATGATGATTACAATGATGTTGATGGTTATTATTATAACACCCTTGGTCATCCTACATTTCACTAATTGCTTATGTATTCTTATATTTCACATATTATCCATTTATGAAGTTAGATATTTACTTGAGCAGTTCATGTTAAGCACGTTGTGCTCAAGGTGCAATGCCAGTATCCCTGAGCATTCAACCGGTAACATTCTGGACATAAACTCTTTCTTTCTCAAGATACACCTATGACTAATGAGGAGAGGGGAGGGGCAGAAGAGACTGGCTCTGATCACAGCTTCCTGTTGGCTGAGCCTGAGGAATGTGGTAGTATTTCTGGCTGTTGATGCCTCTGGAAAAAGCCCAGTAGAGGAGGCTAGGTCCGGAGTCCTGATTGGTCTAAAATCAGATTTGTAGTATGTTCTTTTCCATGAAAATATGTCGCTTCTTCTTCACATCTTTTTTTCTTCACATCTGTTATTTTACACTGGTTCATCAGGGTGGACTTAAGAGCTCCCTGGAATAATAGTGTTTTTAGAAAGTGACCCCTATGGAAAGCATTTTAGTTTGAGTACATATGCAGTAGGTTCTCTTTGCAAGCCTTATTTATTATTATTTTGTGTGTCCAGCCACCCAACACTTTCTCTAAGTTTTTAGTAACATTTTATCATTTTCATAGAACTCTTTTATGTTATATAAAGAGAACAGTAGGTTTTTAGGTTTTTTTAACATTAAATTTCCTGCCCTGCTTTTGTGGGAACATCATTCATTGCTTCATGTTGCATGCAAAACCTTGGTTTCTTATTCCTCCTAAACAACCACCAGCACCCCCACCCCCCTGTTTGAAATGAGGCTTACCTCAGTTCTCTGAGGTGAAATATTTGTGCATGTTCCAGGTATGTAAATGGCAAGAACTACATGCACGATGTAGCAGATGCATTAGAGGAGGCCAAAGAGGAAATCTTCATCACCGACTGGTGGTAAGTATCTTACTCGTCTATTTTGCCTGCTGTCATCTTGCAAGCCTACAAATGCCTTTGGGAATTCTGAAAATGCTTAAAAAAAAATGAAATAAATGATTCAAAGTTCGGTTTGACTCGGTGACAGAACTTACAACCTCCTCACATCTGGGTTGATGATGGGTAAGTTACAGTGGCAATGATGTGATGAAGGTGGTTAAAGCCTCGCTTTGACTGCAGCTCTGAGAGGCCAGCAGGGGCAGGTGTAAAATATAAACAGTGTAGTAACATGAGAAAAAGACATCTTTTTCAGATATCTTTCTCATTTAGAGCTTCGTTTAACTGGATCATTAAACCCACAGAAAGAGGATACATTATTTTTTAATCTCTTGGGGCCTGTGAATTAGTGGAATTGAGTAAGGATTTCTTCCATCTGGAGTGTTCTGACTGAGTGCACATGCACAGTTAACTTCAAATTCACATTTTCCTCCTGTAACTATGCAACAGTTGTGTCCATAATGGAAAAACCTTAAACAGCAGCGTAAACGCAACAAACAATAACCCCCACAAAACAAGGACTGTTTGTTTCTAGTCAAAATTGCCCCTCCTTGCATTCCCACAGAAACAGTGCCCTCAGTTGTCTGTGGCTCCTTACTCATTCTTCACCTGCCACGATCACCAAGGAAACCCCTCCCGCCTGCCCCCAAAACAAATAAATAAACTGAAGCAATAAATCTTGATGGTGTAAGAGAGGCAGAATGATGGTGGAAACCCTGTCTTTGGTGTTAAAACCCCTAATCATCTTTACTGAAAACTAATGATGGCTTGTGTTTTTCTCTCATGGCGGTGTGGAGGCATGGAAATGCATAAACTTGTTTTCATGCACCTGAACTTCTGTCCAAAGGGAAGTTTAATCAAAATAATTGGGAAGTGGCCTTCAGCACAGACCATCTCTCTGTCTCTTGTGCCAGGAAGTGAAAGTGGCTTGTGGAGATAGAAGCCACTTTTGCGGTCATACCCGCCCCTCCCGTTCAATGAGGGGTCAGAGTTGGTTCTCAGCGGCAGACTCCTGTTACCGGAGCCGGTAATCTGACCAAAAAGGCCTGCTCTGAACTCGTATATAATTAACACAGAAACCTGAGGTGTTGTCCGCATCACCTAAGCAAATTATGCACCAGATGTTGGTTATGCCTCTGTTTCTATTTGAATATCTGCTTGTGGTAAGGGCATTTATAACCTCTACGAGCAGTGAAATGTTGCTTTGGAAAAGGAATTTGGAGTAGTTTACATTCGGCAGTTAGTTTTCCAGGCATCTCAATAGGTTTTCTGAGGCTGTTACGACACATAACTCACCTGCGTTATATTAACCAGATGTATGCTATCGGACATAACACAAAGCCACCTCAACAATAACCACAACCCGAAAGAAGACCCAGTGATATATAAAGTACTGCAAAGCAGGGAGTTAGATCTATTTGTCTTAAAGGAGTTCAGAGCATACAGGCTCAGCACAGGTTGCAGGATCTCTCCAGGCAAGTAGATATAACCCACACAAGATGGTCCTCTTGTCTGAAAGTTTGTCCTCCAGTTCTTTACAGATGTTTAGAGTTATAAACTGGGGTAATCGCTGGCTATCCTAAAAAACTGCACTATTATCCAAAATAACTTTCTATAACTAAAAAGTAACATGACGGCTACTGTTAGCGACTTAACATCTTACAGAAAAGTTTGTACATAAGCCAAGATGGTGTTGATGGTAGTCAAAATGAGTAGATTGCAGACAACATACAATGTGGACTGTAGGCAGTAGGCAACTCTGTAGGCTAAGACTCAGACTAACCTAAAAAAAATGCACATAATCAATATATAGACTGGCATCTTTCTAATATCGCTGCTCCGTGACGGTCCCGCCATCCTCACAACAGGCAATCTTTAAACTGGTTGCCAAGCGATGGCGTGCATCGTCTCTCAGGTGCACCTTTGGATCTGCATATCTGTGACAGGACCGTGACATCATTATGTTCATCTGTAGAGGAGACAGAAACAAACGCGGCAGCAACAAAACACAAAGCACAAAAAAATCTTGGACATAACAGAGGCAACCAGTTATTTCATAGACTGTTAGCTGATGTCAACCAGTTATTTACTTGACT